>NC_062554.1:42725001-45323499 GCF_016906955.1 Phacochoerus africanus | reverse complement strand
ATATAAAACTTGGAAATCAAATGTAGAAGTTCACAGATCTTGCTTATGTACTCACGGCCTCCTAGGATGGCTTCCAACATCAAATCTACCAGTTGCTCGTGGATGTTTTGGTCAACATAGATCTCTGGGGTGAGGAGAACCGTTCGGGTATTGGACACAGTGAGATTCCTGCACTGCACTGCAAAGGGTAGCAGGTTCTCTGGAACTTTGGTAATCTGGGAACAGCATGAAGAAGACAGGGAAGAGACTAGCTCTGTGACCTGGCACAAGGGAGGACATAGCAAAAAAAATAGAAAAGACATATCTGATCCAAAATAATATTGCTTTCCTCTGGTTGCTTGAAAAGCCATGAGAATTCATTCTTTGGTTTGAGGAATTACCTGTTACAATTCCAATGCTGGGAGTTCCTGTCGTGGCACAGCGGAAACGAATCCGACTAGGAAACATGAGGTTGTGGGTTGGATCCCTGGCCTTGCTCAGTGGGTAAAGGATCCAGTGTTGCTGTGAGGTGTGGGATCACAGACATGGCTTGGATCTGGCCTTGCTGTGGCTGCAGTGTAGGCTGGCAACTGTAGCTCTGATTAGACTCCTAGCCTGGGAACCTCCATATGCTACGAGTGAGGCCCTAAAAAGCAAAAAAAAAAAAAAAAAATTCCAATGCTGGACGTGACCAAGGTTAGTCTACTCTGTTATTTACACCTAGTGGAAATGAATTTATCAGACCTTTAACAATTTTTAAAATTACTTTGTTCTATTTTTTTTTATTTTGTTCTTACATTTTTATTTATTTATTTATTTATTTTTATTTTTATTTTTTGTCTTTTGTGTTGTTGTTGTTGCTATTTCTTGGGCCGCTCCCGTGGCATATGGAGGTTCCCAGGCTAGGGGTTGAATCGGAGCTGTAGCCACTGGCCTACGCCAGAGCCACAGCAACGAGGGATCCGAGCCTCGTCTGCAACCTACACCACAGCTCACGGCAACGCCGGATCGTTAACCCACTGAGCAAGGGCAGGGACCGAACCTGCAACCTCATGGTTCCTAGTCAGATTCGTTAACCACTGCGCCACGACGGGAACTCCTGTTCTATTTTTTTTTAAGAGAAAACAATACACATTTATTATTTGATACTACTATGGCCAAAAGTTCAAAATCAGTTTTACTGGGCCAAAGTCAAGGTGTCAAGTCAAAGTCAAGGTGCAGGGATGCACTCCCCCAGAGGCCCTAAGGGAGAATCCTTTCCTTGCCTCTGCCAGCTTCTGGCAGCTGACTGCATTTCTTGGTTTGCAGCTGTATCACTACAGTGAGCTTCTGTGTGTGTGTTATACTGCCTTCCTCCTTTTTTGGATCAGATTTTTTTTTTTTAAGTGCTGCACCTATGGCATGTGGAGGTTCCCAGGCTAGGGGTCTAATCGGAGCTACAGCTGCTGGCCTACACCAGACACAGCAACATCAGATTTGAGCTGTGTCTGTGACCTACACCACAGCTCACAGCAACATTGGATCCTTTATCCACTGAGTGAGGCCAGGGATCGAATCCAAAACCTCATGGTTCCTAGTTGGATTTCTGCTGTGCTACGATGGGAACTCCAGGAGGAACTTATTAATTGGGGAGAAGGGTGGACCCCAATCCACAGGAAGGAAAAACTAAAACTTTAGAAGACAAACCAATAGTGCCTCTGATATCCAGTTCCAAATATACTATGATGTATATCTCTGGTTTCTGCGCGAAAGTCATACCCAAGAGAACAATACAGTATTCAATAAGGATTATTCTGTTACCTCTTCCTTGGCTCTTTGGAAGCAGGAATAAAGGTAACAAAAAATGTGCCTCTCCCCTGCATCTCGATCAGCAGAGAGATTCAACGTTGTAGAAGAAGTCATGTTAATCAAGTGGTTGCCTGGATCTTGAAGTAATAAGCGAGTGAAGACAGCCTATTAGAAAAACAAACAAAAATATCAAACCATTACAAAATTAATTCTCAAAATTTTTATTTTTAGGTATAGTTGATTATAACGTGTTAGTTTCAGGTTTACAGCAAAGTGATTCAGTTATATATCCATTCTTTTTCAGATTCTTTTCCATTGCAGGTTACTGAAAGATATTGAATATATAGTCTATTTATTTATTTATTTATTTTTTTGTCTTTTTTTTTTTTTTTTTTTTGTCTGTTGTTGTTGTTGCTATTTCTTGGGCCGCTCCCGCGGCATATGGAGGTTCCCAGGCTAGGGGTTGAATCGGAGCTGTAGCCACCGGCCTACGCCAGAGCTACAGCAACGCAGGATCCGAGCCTCGTCTGCAACCTACACCACAGCTCACGGCAACGCCGGATCGTTAACCCACTGAGCAAGGGCAGGGACCGAACCTGCAACCTCATGGTTCCTAGTCGGATTCGTCAACCACTGCGCCACGACGGGAACTCCTAGTGTATTTATTTTATGTATAGTGGTGTGTATCCATTAATCCCAAACTTCTAATTTATTCCCACCCCCCCACTGTAAAGTTAATTTAGAACATCAAGATGTAAACAATAATTTCGACACAGGTTATTATGAGAATCACAGGACATAAAGGGGAAAAAAGGGCCCAGGGGCTCATTACTTTAGAAAATATTACATATACTGATCTACTTGTCTATATAGGTTATCCTAACCAAGGTTAATTGTCTAGCATAGCCCCTAACATAGAGCATGCATTAAAAGAATACTTGTTCACTGGTGTGGAGAATCAGATATTAAACTTAAATGTGATTGGAATTCTCGTTGTGGCTCAGTGGAAACGAACCTATTATCCATGAGAATGCAGGTTTGATCCCTGGCCTCACTCAGTGGGTTAAGGATCCAGCATTGCTGTGTGCTGTGGTGTAAGTCACAGTCACAGACGAGGCTTGGATTTGGCATTGCTATGGTTGTGGTGTAAGCCGGTGGCTACAGCTCCGATTCAACCCCTAGCCTGGGAACCTCCACATGCTACAGGTGCACCCCTAAAAAGACAAAAAAAAAAACCCCAAAAAAACCACAAAACAAAGAAACCCCCCAAAACCAAAAAAACATATGTGAAATCTACTCTGTGTGACAGCTGACCTCACTCGGACTTTAAAGATAATTTAAACATATAAAGTTAAACTACAAGTTGCCAAGAGACTTCCCTACCAAACTTTCATTCCTTTAATGTTGATTAGACACCTATAAGGTAAAAATGCACTGTTTTGGAGTTCCGTCGTGGCTCAGTGATAACAAATCCAACTAGGAACCATGAGGTTGCGGGTTCGATCCCTGGCCTTGCTCAGTGGGTTAAGGATCCAGTGTTGCCGTGAGCTGTGGTATAGGTTGCAGACGTGGCTCAGATCCCACGTTGTTGTGGCTCTGGCATAGGCCAGCGGCTACAGCTCCGATTCAACCCCTAGCCTGGGAACCTCCATGTGCCACCGGAAGCGGCCCTAGAAAAGTCAAAAAAAAAAAACCAAAACACAAAACAAAACAAAACAACAACAAAAAAAGCACTGTTTTGATTTTGGAAAAGATAAAAAGAAAGCGATGGGCCTTGTCCTTGATAAATCAATGTCTTTAGGAAAGAGAAACAAGTATATAAGAAGCCGCTACATAAGACAGGAGGAGACAATTCCCATAAGAGATGCAGAGAGAGATTACCATAGGAGACCAGAGGAGAAAACACAACTCCTACTGGCCTAACTCTGTAAATAGGAGAGTATTTTAAATGGGTCTTAAAGGATGGGCAGATTTGTCACCATGGTAGACGAGAAGGTTCCAAAAGGGTAAGAGACAGAGCTACGTAAAGCCATGGTTGGAGAAAGGTGAGCACTGTTCACCTGCATGGCTAATTTTGGCTGAAGGCTCATGGTAAGAACTGAAGAATGGTACCTGCTCTACGTTGTTCATATCAAGCCAGTCCTGATCTTCCAGGTCTACTGCCATTTCTTCCAAATACACACAACGGCTGGGGATGCCATTCCCACTTTTCAGGCTTGGGTCACCTGGGAAATGGTTTTAATCCCGTAGGTTAAGGTTAATGCTTCTGTTTTATACAGACAATTGATCTTGACAGCATTTCTCTTAAACTCCAAGTTTGACTCGGGTACCACTGGAATGATCTCGACACACGAAACAGTATTTATAGATCTTTTTCCCCTCCAGAGAACATGGACTTTGTTATAAATCTAATATCATGACATTTAAAGAGTAAAATCCCAGACATCAGCACTAACTTTCGGGGTTTAACTACAGAAGGACACAGAAAAGCACTACCTGAACCTTTCTGGGGCTTTCATCTAAATGTTTAGGTCACTTCTGAGAAGAAAGTGGATTTGGCTACCATTCCCAGTTCCCTTTTAAGGTGGTAAAGACAGTAGCTACATGGCCCAGTAAGTATCAAAATAGGAATAAAAGTTGTATCTGTGTCAAAATCTGCTTTAGATCCATCAAAATCATCACTGAAATATAAACTGTGTTCCTGAGTTTGTTTAACCCATACAATAAGTGTCTAAGAGTAAGTCCCTAGTCTAAGCAAGAAGGGCAGAGTAATGAATAGACTGGCTGCAAATCTGTAACTTACTGTTGTCCAAAGTAATGAGGAAGATCCTTTGGATCATGTGATTGATGTTGAGTTGCTCACATATTTCCTGCTGTGAACGGAATGAGCGGCTAATCTCAGCCACGGAGTAATCAAATTCATCCAGGCTCTCTGACACACTATTATCTGAGTCATCCGGGCTGGCTGGGAATTCATCTGCCAGAAAATGTAAGCCGTTAACAGTTACAATCCTTCTTTAAGAGAAAACCAAGTACATACAGTAAATATAACCAAGAGAAGTATAATTTTAAATGTTAAGTTAACCATCCAATGGGTGAACATCTCGAGACAGGCAACTTTTTTTTTTTTTTTTAAATTGAGGTATCATTGACATATAATATTAGTTTCAGGTGTGAAACATGATCCAATGTTTGTACATTGTGAAGCAATCACCAAGATAAAGATCACCACAATAAATCCAGTTAATATTTGTCACCATACACAGCAAGAAAAAAATTTTTTTTGTGATAACTTTTAAGATTTACTTTCTTAGCAACTTTCAAATACACAATATAGTCTTTTGGGGGTAACTTTTTCTCATTAAAAAAAATTTTGTTTTCTTTTTAGGGCCACACCTGAGGCATATGGAGGTTCCCAGGCTAGGGGTCAAATTGGAGCGACAACTGCCGGCCTACACCACAGCCACAGCAACGCAGGATCCGAGCTGGGTCTGTGACCTACACCACAGCTCATGGCAACACTGGATCCTTAACCCACTGGACCGAGGCCAGGGACTGACCCCGAAACCTCATGGTTACTAGTAGGATTCACTTCCACTGCACCACAACGGGAACTCCTTTCTCATTTAAAAAAATTTTATTTTATGGAGTTCCCGTCATGGCTCAGTGGTTAACAAATCCAACTAGGACCCATGAGGATGCAGGTTCGATTCCTGGCCTTGCTCAGTGGGTTAAGGATCTGGTGTTGCCATGAGCTGTGGTGTAAGGCTCAGATCCTATGTTGCTGTGGCTGTGGCGTAGGCCAGTGGCTATAGCTCTGATTTGACCCCTAGCCTGGGAACCTCCATATGCCGCAGTGTGGCAGGTATGGCACCAAAAAGCAAAAACAAAACAAAACAAAAAAACAAAAAAAGAAAAATTTTATTAAGGTATAGTTGATTCACAATGTTGTATTGATTTCTGCTGTGCAGCAAAGCGATTCAGTTATACATATACACACATCCATTCTTTTTTTCAGATTCTTTTCCAGTATTGGTTGTCACAGAATACTGAGTAGAGCTCCCTGTGCTATTAGCAGATTGCTATTGATCATCTATTCCATATACAATGGTGTGCATATGCCCATCCCAAACCCAAGCTATCCCTCCTCCACCAACTATGCAATAGTTTTGTTAACGACCGTCACCAGGCTGTTCATTGTATCCCCATGACTTATTTCCTTTAGAAGTTTGTACATTTTGATCCCCTTTACCCATTTGCCTACTTCCCACCTCCTGCTTCTGACACCCACCAGGGCTGTATCTATGAGCTTTATTTATTTATTTACTTATTTATTATTTGTCTTTTTAGGGCCGCACCCATAGCACATGGAGGTTCCCCAGCTAGGGGTTGAATGGGAGCCACAGCTGCCGGCCTACACCACAGCCACAGCAACGCCAGATCCGAGCCACGCCTTCTACCTACACCACAGCTCATGGCAATGCCAGATCCTTAACCCACTGAGCGAGGCCAGGGATTGAACCCGCAACCTCATGGTTCCTAGTCAGATTCGTTAACCACTGCACCACGATGGGAACTCCCCCTTTGCTTTTTTTCTATAGCAGCTTAAATGGGAACCTCTGAGAATGGCATTCATGCTGAAGGGACAAATAAGTAGTGTTGTTTACTAAAAGCCACACACAAATCTACAGACAAAACGGTTACTCTGAAAGTACAGGCAATATTCTCAGAAGCAAGAGTTGCTTCAGTGTGGTGAGTTTAGTAAAAGTGAAGCTCAATAATGGAGGCCAAAGGTTTTGGCAGAGTACTAACTATTGGTGGAAAACAGGTTAGACCTGGTGTCCTGACAAACTCAGTGTAAACAAACCATGATGGTGAGGTGCCAAAATCATGACAGTGGGGCATGCACCTGATTCGTCCCCACCACTTGATGTCTGCAGTGCTCCCAACTCTAGCCAGCCTTATGTCTGTTTACAGCCAGGACAAGCCTTCTGTCACTCTACTCCTATACCATTCAGTTCTCCTTTGAATTCCAAGAGTAACGTGTGCTGATTAGCAAAATTTCCCTCAGCCACATACTTAAAAAATTTTATTTCCTCATTTCCTTATTTTTCCAATTCCTCTCTATTTTAAATTTTTATTTATTTATTTTTTGCTTGTTAGGGCCACACTGGCAGCATACAGAAGTTCCCAGGCTAGGGGTCAAATCGGAGTTGCAGCTGCCGGCCTGCCCCACAGCCACAGCAACACTGAATCCTTAATCCACTGAGCAAGGCCAGGGATTGAACCCGCATCCTCATGGATACTAACTGGGTTTGTTACCACTAAACCTCAATGGGAACTTCCTACTTCCTCACTTTCTATTTTCTTCTACAATCTCTTAATTTAAGGTTTCCCATTCTGAGCCTGTCTTAGAAACCTAGAAGAGGAGTTCCTGTTGTGATTCAGCGGTAATGAACTCGACTAGTACCCATGAGTTAGTGGGTTCGATCCCTGGCCTTGCTCAGTGGGTTAGGAATCTGGCATTGCCGTGAGCTGCAGCGTAGGTCACAGACGTGGCTAAGATCTGGGAATGTCCATATGCCACAGGTGGGGCCCTGAAAAGAAAAAAAAAAAAGAGAAAAAAAAGAAATCTGGGAGAGATTTCAGAGACAGAGACTCAGTCAGAGCTGTCTCTCTCTCTCTCTCTTTTTTTTTCCTTTTTAACTATTTTTTTGGGCTGCTCCCGCCGCATATGGAGGTTCCCAGGCTAGGGGTCTAATCGGAGCTGTAGCCACCGGCCTACGCCAGAGCCACAACAACGTGGGATCTGAGCCGCGTCTGCAACCTACACCACAGCTCATGGCAACACCAGATCATTAACCCATTGAGCAAGGCCAGGGACCAAACCCGCAACCTCATGGTTCCTAGCCGGATTCGTTAACCACTGCGCCACGACGGGAACTCCAGAGCTGTCTCTTTTTGTCACATTAAAAAGTCGATATTACATGGCAATCCCACTGTGGCATAACAGGATCAGATGGCATCTCTGCAGCACCAGGATGCAGGTTCGATCCCAGGCCTGGAACAGTGGGTTAAAGGATCCATTCTCAGAGGTTTCCTTTTAAGTTGCCATAGCTTCAGTGCAGATCACAACTGTGGCTTGGATCTGATACCTGGCCTAGGAACTCCATATACCGCAAGGCAGCCAAAAAAGAAAAAAAAAAAAAAAGAAAAGAAAAAAGTTGGATTACATGTATTTCTCCCTTGTTTCACCCATCACTCTGTCTACTACTCATCCGTCTTGCCCTTACTTCCTTTTTATTCAATCCTAACCAGAGAGCAAGGCCAGAACTTAGCTCTGTATCCGAACAATTCTGAAACACACAAAATAAAGGAAAAATATAAACATTTTCCCTAGAAATAAAAACACTATTATTCTGGAGTTCCTGTCATGGCTCAGTGATAACCAATCTGACTAGTATCCCTGAGGATATGGGTTTGATCCCTGGTCTTGCTCAGTGGATTAAGGATCCAGCACTGCCGTGAGTTGTGGTGTAGGTAACAGACGTGGCTCAGATCCCACATTGCTGTGGCTGTGGTGTAGGCTAGCAGCTGCAGCTCAGATTCTACCCCTAGCCTGGGAACCTCCGTATGCCAAGGGTGTGGCCCTAAAAACCAAAAATAAAACAAAACAAAACAAAATCCCAAAACCCACTATTATTCTTTTTTGAGGGAGAAGGGGAGCAATTTCTGGCTTGAAAAATTGTGAATAATCTCATAAGACTAAGACATCTGAGAACCATCATCCTAACTCTTCCAGACCATATATTACCTTATAGAAAAAAGCTAGACTTGATTTTAATTTTGGTCCCAGATGAGGAAAACCATTTTTCTGATTAGTGAGACATTATTCTAATTATTTTCACATTAAGATTAAGGGTAAGATTTTCTTAGAAATCAGTTTTAAAAGCAGTATGTTGGAGTTCCCGTCGTGGCGCAGTGGTTAACGAATCCGACTAGGAACCATGAGGTTGTGGGTTCGGTCCCTGCCCTTGCTCAGTGGGTTAACGATCCGGCGTTGCCGTGAGCTGTGGTGTAGGTTGCAGACTCGGCTCGGATCCTGCGTTGCTGTGGCTCTGGCGTAGGCCGGTGGCTACAGCTCCGATTCAACCCCTAGCCTGGGAACCTCCATATGCCGCGGGAGCGGCCCAAGAAATAGCAACAACAACAACAACAACAACAAAAAGACATAAAAGCAATATGTTATGAAAAGTGGTCACTCCATGGAATGGAAGAAGCATTTCACTTGAGATAGACTCTGAAACACTGGGATTGAAAACAAATCTTATTTACTGAGAACAAATCTTATTTATGGGACAAAAAGCTTTTATAATTCTTCCTTCAACATATCTGCTTTCTATAGCTGCATGTGACATGCTTTCCATACCTACGACTGTAACCTCAGATTTAATATTTTTGTTAAATATCTTTCACTAGGTGATTTTTAAAATAAAATATCTTGGAGTTCCCATTGTAGCACAGCAGAAACAAATCCAACTAGGAACCATGAGGTTGCAAGTTCGATCCCTGGCCTCACTCAGTGGGTTAAGGATCTGGTGTTGCCATGAGCTGTGGTGTAGGCCAAAGATTCGGCTTGGATCCTGTGTTGCTGTGGCTGTGGTGTAGGCCAGCAGCTGTACCTCTAATTGGACCCCTAGCTTGGGAACTTCCATATGCTTTTTTTTTTTTTAATTTAAAAATATATATTTATTAAAATGTGTCTTTCTTTTTCAATTCCCAAAGCTTCAGACCACCTTTCATCTGGCCCGTGAGGTACCTGAGTACAGACATTACAGTATACAGCAGTGATTTCCTCTCCTGGTACCACTTCTTTCCTTTTTTTTTAAAGTGAAAAGGTTCAAATATCTGAAGAGCCCTATCTAACTCTATAACATAATGCTTTGGTTTGATTACTTATTGCATCTTCAGTCGGTACCCCCTGTGGCTTACTCAGTAGTTTAAGTGAATCATGTTTCCCCACCAGATTATGAGTGTGAACAGTAAGTAATAAATAGCATTAGTATTAGATGTTATTCCATATGCTGTGGGTGTGGCCCTAAAAAACAAAACAAAACAAAACAAAAACATCTCAACAGCTTTGGGATCTCAAATAGCATCTGTTATGATGGAACCACTTGTTATCTAGACTCTTTTTTTTTTTTTGGCAGGGGGATGGCGTGGGGGGTGGGGGCTGTGGCACATGGAGGTTTCCAGGCCAGGGGTCAAACCTTCGTCACAGCAGCCCCCCAGCTGCTGCAGTGACAACACTGAATCCTTAACCCACTACACCACAAGGGAACTCCTAGTCTCTTTTATGGAAGGGGAAGGACAGGTAGGAGAAGACCCCCAAACAAACATACAACAAATACAAACAAATAAAAAACAACCACCAACTTTTGCTGTAAACTTAAATTCCAGTCACAATTAAGGACTCAAAGAATACTTAATTTGGGAAGACCCCATTCTAGGTCATCTCATCTGCTGCTATTGGCCCTCTACTTACCAGACTGCTGCTTCAGCTGCTCCTTTTGGATTGCTGCAAATTGCTTGGCATCAGCCAGGGAGCCAAAAAGAGCAGCAAAGGGGTTACTTGAAATGTTGTTGTTATTCTCCTGGTCTGTCATTTCACTTTAAAGTATCCTCCATCCAGACCTAGGGGGAGGGGCTATAGAAAGGCAGGTATTAGACACTGAAGAGCAGATAACACACCAGTTGTAATGTTACCATAGTTGTTTCTTTTCCCATGTCTTGAATATAATACACTTAAAAACGATATGGGTAACACTTTTCAACTCTTGTTTCAACATTCAAGGAAGTTTTGGTAGGTTACAAACCTACCACCTGGACAAGTTGGCCTGATTTGGGGGCAGCTAAAACCAAAAAGCATAAAAAATGTTCAGTTGGGGGAGTTTCTGTCGTGGCTCAGCAGTTAAGGAATCTGACTAGCATCCATGAGGACACAGCTTCAATCCCTGGCCTTTCTCAGTGGGTTAAGGATCCAGCGTTACCGTGACCTGTGGTGTAGTCTGCAGATATGGCTCAGATCCTGCGTTGCTGTTGCTGTGGCTGTGGCAAAGGCCAGCAGCTACAACTCTTGATTTGACCCCTAGCCTGGGAACCTCCATATGCCTCAGGTGTGGTCCCAAAAAGAAAAAAAAAAAAAAGTTCAGCTGGAATGCATTCATATGTTGACATGTTTCTATCTGTTATACCTTTTAGAAACAGATTAAATGGAAAGAATTATTAAAGTCAAAGAGGAAACTCACCTACTTACCAATTGTTTTGTGTGTGTGTGTGTGTGTGTGTGTGTGTGTGTGTGTGTGTGTGTGTGTCTTTTCAGGGCCGCATCCATGGCACATGGAGGTTCACAGGTTAGAGGTCTAATCAGAGCTGTAGCTACCAGCCTACACCACAGCCACAGCAACGCCAGATCTGAGCAGCATCTGCGACCTACACAGCTCATGGCAACACTGGATCCTTTACCCACTGAGTGAGGCCAGGGATCGAACCTGCAACCTCATGCTTCCTAGTCGGATTCGTTTCCACTGTGCCACAAAGGGAACTCCCTATCAATTGTTAACAACAACATGGCACTAAAAATAATGTGACAAAAACTATAGACTTCCCATAAATCTCTAGGCTGGTCGACTACTTCTCATCACAAGCATGAGGTGGCACTTGTTCAGGCTTCTGTGACTTAGAGTTGCAGCTGGGAATTCCTCAGCTACACAGAAACTAAATGTAAGTCTGTATGTCAGATGTGAAACTGCAAAATGAGAAGCATATCAGGGCATATTCTCTCTCTCTCTCTTTTTTTTAGGGCTGCATCTGCGGCATATGGAAGTTCCCAGGCTAGGGGTCAAATTGGAGCTGTAGAGAGCTGCGGATCTACGCCACAGCCACAGCAATGGTGGATGAGAGCCACATCTGTGACCTACACCGAAGCTCATGGCAACACCAGATTCTTAACCCACTGAGGGAAGCCAGGGATTGAACCTGCACCCTCACAGAGACAACACTGGTCCTTAATCCACTCAGCCACAATGGAAACTCCTTAAATCTATATTAAGCAATCTCTCTCTACTTCTAGGCTTACAACTACTGATGTTTGTTCCCCTAAAAACTAAATGGTCTTTGCTTAATTCTATATTTAACTTTCACCATTTATCTGTTTTTATTATACTGAAGAAACACAAATTCCTAATGTGTAATATGAAGTAGATATATACCTTAAAGGTACTTAGGAACTGATTGAGCCTGCACTTGTACTCTTCTGATTACATTTTCTCATTCAAAGGCCAAGGGGCCTCAGGGGCACAATGGGATGAGAAGAGTGCCCTGAAAGGCTTTCTTCCCTTTCTGATATTTTAAGGTGACAGCATGGACATAGAACCCTGAAAAGGGTAGGAAGAGACAAATGGTATGAATATTATGCTTACAGGGATGCTGTACTGCTATAAGGACAGAGGCCTTAGAAGGAGTGAGGTCAGGGGTACACATGTAGGAGGAAAAAAGAATATTGGGTCTACCTTCAAAGTAATTTACTGAGTTAAAACTGCTTACAGAATCATACTACCAAACGCTAATGCAAGTCAGAAAAGTTATCCTTATTTTTTAGAGGAAGAGAGACTCTAACATTTCTAGACTATTCTGGGGGCATTCCTACAAGCTGCTTCATACGCCTCTACAGTGTTTCCTGCATAAGAGCTAATGGCTTTTTAGCTATAATGACTGAGGAAACAGTCTAGTCTAACCAAGAATTGTGTCATTGTTAGCTGATCACCACCCTACCTTTATCCTGAGATACTCTGAAGTGCAGAGGAATATAAAAAGCATAGTAACCTTGGAGTTCCTGTCGTGGCGCAGTGGTTAACAAGTCCGACTGAGAACTATGAAGTTTCGGGTTCGATCCCTGGCCTTGCTCAGTGGGTTAGAGATCCAGAGTTGCCGTGAGCTGTGGTATAGGTTGCAGACGCGGCTTGGACCTCGTGTTGCTGTGGCTCTGGCGTAGGCCGGTGGCTATGGCTCCAATTAGATCCCTAGCCTGGGAACCTCCATATGCCACAGGAAGTGGCCCTAGAAAAGGCAAAAAGACAAAAAAAAAAAAGCATAGTGACCTTTTATTATCATTTTTCTGTTTCCAAAACATCAACCTCTTTTTTTAACACCTACATTTTACATTTTTCCTTTGGAGATCCATCCCATTCCCAGTCTATGTGTTCAGAAGGAGATGACTCATCCACCAGCTCTAGGAATGGGCATATGAATCTGTCCTGGCCAAAGTGACTGATTCAGGAGTAGGCACAGACCTGAGCAAGGCCTATCAGAATCAATGAACACCAGCTTCTGTCCTTTGGCTAAATCTACAGAAAAGGGAACTCTTTTTTTACTGCTTGAGCTGTTAGGCTGGTTAAGAGGAACCTGGAGTTGCCATCTTTCCACCATCCAGAGAAGGCCTCGCCTAAAACTAAGCCAACATATAGGAAAAGAGATATGAGATGGAAAGAGAGTCTTCTAAGTTATAAATAAGCTGGCAGATTCCCCTACTTAGTGGGAGCCAGTTAAAATAAGTTTTTAAAAATACAATCCTAGGGAGTTCCCATTGTGGTGCAGCAGAAACGAATCTGACTAGTATCCATGAGGGTGTGGGTCTGATCCCAGGCCTCTCTCAGCGGGTCAAGGATCAGGCGTTGCTGTGAGCTAGGGTATAGGTTGCAGATGAGGCTCAGATCCCACATTGTTGTGGCTGTGGCACAGGCCAGCAGCTGTAGCTCTGATTTGACCCCTAGCCTGGGAACTTCCATTTGTTGCACCTGCAGCCCTAAAAAGAGGCAGGGTTGGGGTGGGGCTACAATTGTAAACAATTCAGATTCGTACAAAGGAGATGCATCACCTGCATCATCTATAAAGACAGGCTCTTATGATTATTAAAAGAGATAAAGAGGATTTATTATCATAAATGGTATTATTACTTCCTTTCTCAATAATATACTGTCACTTATACAAAGCTAGCTTCCCAACATTTTATCTATATTAATAGGATAAGTTTCTACATTGTATTTCTTTTTTTTTTGCTTTTTATTTTTTTTAATTTTTTTATTTTTTTCCCACTGTACAGCAAGGGGGTCAGGTTATCCTTACATGTATACATTACAATTACATTTTTCCCCCAGCCTTTCCTCTGTTGCATACATTGTATTTCTAATGTAGCTCTTCTATCTTGCTAGAAGGTAAGCAGTTTGAGTATGGGTTCATATCTGATTATTTTTTCTTCTGTGTCTGGCATATTCCACGATCATGATCCCAAATTAATATATATTGAATGACTCAATCTTACATGTTGTTACTCCTGACCTCCTTGTAATCAACAGCAACACCCATAATCCTACTTCGAGGTAAGGGTTTTACTGTTTGTCTTGGGTTGCAGTGGAAAGTCAAGCATGTATAGTATAGAGAATGGAAATAAATCTCTGTTGCCATCTCTACTGTCTGTCTTTCTGAAAAACAAAAAGGTTTTGTCTGCCTCACTAAGCTCATCTTTCTCATATGTAATTCAAATCGGTACAAAAATTGTTTTCATAGATAAAGAGCTAACACTGTGCAACTACCTATATGAAACTTTTATAGGGAAAGGGAGGACTGGTCATTTGATGGGAATCTTTGTAGAAAGGTCGGTTTATTTTATTTATTTATTGTCTTTCATTTTAGGGCTACACCTGTAGCATATGGAGGTTCCCAGGCTAGGGGTCCAATCAGAGCTGTAGTTGCCGGCCTAAGCCACAGCCACAGCAATGTCAGATATGAGCTGCATCTGCTACTCGCGTCTGCAACTTACACCACAGCTCACTGCAATGCTGGATCCCCAACCCACTGAGTGAGGCCAGGGATCAAACTTGCATCCTCCTGGGTGTTAGTCAGATTCATGCTGCTGAGCCAGGATGGGAACACCAGAGATGTCAGTTTAGATTTGTTCAATGACCTCATAAATTTAAAGAGTGCATAGATGTCATCACTCCAAAAGAAAGGTCTAATAAAATGGAAACTTAACATTTTGTTTAATATTCAATGTCACTGGTAATCTATAATCTCCCGTTTTCAACTGCCATACAGAGATAAAGCATTATCCTGTTGCCAGCCTTTGGTATGACACAACTACCAGTCTTTCTTTTTATGGCCACACCCACAGCATATGGAAGTTCCCAGGCTAGGGGTCAAATGGGAGTTGCAACTGCAGGCCTATTCCACAGCCACAGCAATGCCAGATCTGAGCTGCATCTGTGACCTACTGTGGCAACACTGGATTCTTAACCCATTGAGTGAGTCCAGGGATCGAACCTGATTTCTCACAGAGACTATGTCCAGTTCTTAATCTGCTGAGCCGCAATAGGAATTCTGTAACAACTACCAATCCTTTTTTTTTTTTTTTTTGCTTTTGCTTTTTGGGGCCACACCTGTGGCATATAGAAGTTCCTAGGCTAGCGGTCAACTTGGAGCTGCAGCAGCCAGCCTACGCCAGTCACAGCAATGGATACAAGCCACATTTGGGAACTACACCACAGCTCATGGTAATGCCGGATCCCTAACTCACTGAGCAAGGCCAGGGATCAAACCTGAATCCTCATGGATACTAGTCGTGTTTGTTTCCCCTGAGCTACAATAGGAACTCCACAACTACCAATCTATAGAAGCTTTTGGATTTTATTTTTAAATATGTTCTTTTTTGTGTGTGTCTTTTTTAGGGCCACACTCTCGGCATATGGAGGTTCCCAGGCTACGGCTCTAATCGGAGCTGTAGCTGCCAGCCTACGACATAGCCACAACAATGCCAGATCCTTAGCCCACTGAGGGAGGCCAGGGATCGAACCTGTGTCTTCATGGATACTAGTCAGATTCGTTTCTGCTGAGCCATGACTGGAACTCCCTAAATCTGTCCTCTTTAAAAACATGTTTCCCTCTGATACATGTGCTCCAAGAGTCTATAATAGCTGTCTAGCCCAGTCCTACAAAATCCTTTCACTCTCCCCTGATTCAATCTTTTGTTTATAAGCAATACTGCTAATCCCTTCAGGGCCACTGACAGCTTTTAAAGAGATGAGCGCACGTTTTAACATTGGACTTGATACTGCTTTTAAACAGAAATACTCGGAATACTTCACAAAACTGGGATTCTCAAAATCAAACTTTATTAAATCATACTCCATAAGGTCTAAGTTTCCTGGTGAGGTCAAACCAAAAAAGGAATTAAAAAAATATTTCATCACATGTTCCCCCTCCAATTACCCTTTTAGGCCTCTACTGTGGAAACAGATCCTTTGGTCACATCAGTCACATCGGCAAGATAGAAGGAGCTCATCAAGTAGCAAAGCAGACAGTACTCCCTCCTGGGGCCCATTTTATCTCAGGAGGGCTCCCATGTGAGACCAAAATGGTCCATGCGAGTGAGACTAAACATTTTCTTGTTCTGGAAGCAAAAAACTGATCCCAAGGAGAAGATCCATCAAAAATAAGCTCCTGAGCTCTAGTTACTCAATTTTGCAAGTGCCTTCTAAACCCAGCTGCTGAGGGAGCAAGAAGCAGAGTGCCAGGAGAGTTTTGAGAGGTGAAATGATTGCTTGCCTTAAGAAATGTCAACACCCTACCATATGTATTCAACTGGTTTGATTACCAGCCTATGACACAGCCGTAGGCTGTGCTTAATTTCCTCTTCTTTGGCACTTGGCTATCTGTTGTCTACTTTTTATATTTTATCCCTCCAGGTTCGATAAGGTATTCACAGCATGGAGGGAGACCCACCCACTGGGCGCACGTTCTAGAGAAAAAAAGTCAAAATTAATGCAAGGCCAAGATTCCTGGCTTTTCCAGGAAGAGAACAGCCAAGGGGGCCAGAGAGGCCAGAAGCTGGAGCACTGTAAGGGGTTCCCAAAACAGTCAGGGTCGAAGTTCATGGAGGAGAAAGCCAGTGGTCAGGAAAGCACAGGTAAAAGAATTTGAAAGAGCTAACAGTGCAGAGGTTTGGACTGGCATTCGACTAGAAGAAAAAAATTCCTCTGCAGCCTCAAAGGCCCCCTCCCCTCCAGCTATTTTGTCTCTTACCAGAGCCAGAAGGGTCAGCAGCGACGACACGACAGAGTCTCAGTGGCCGAAGGGTTCCCACTTCCGACTCAGCACCGCAACCGGAACTTACATCATGACTAGGCGCCGTGCCTTGAGGAATCTCGTCTAGGCGCCGGAAACTGGGTGTGTCGCTCTGCGTTGGGAGCGGGCGCGCAAACATCCCCACGACGCATGCGCTGGCTGGCTGGGGCGGAGCGGAAGTAGTCGGAAGTGGCGTTAGGGCAGTGTCCGGCGGGTAGGGGCGGCTTGTGGGTGAGCTGCAAGGCAGGTGTCTTGAAGCTTCACGGAGTATGAGACGGGTCTCCGAAATCCGTGTATGGGTGACAGATATGACTTGGTGAACCCTGGCTCTGCTCTAGGCCACTGTGGGCTTCTTTCTATTTTCCCATTAGTCTTAGGCTTTTTTGAAGCAGCTTCTGTACTTTTTATAAATTATTATCTGTGAAGCAGTTAACAGTAGTAATAACAGTAACTGAAAGTTGTGAATTCTTTTTAGGTTCCAGGCAATGTGTTCTTACTTGTAAAGTGGAGACGATACACATCCTCAAAGTTGCTTCGAGGTACACAAAGGCAAAGGAAGCGGCATATTTTTTAAGAGTGCAAATGAAAAGACAATTCATTGAGTGACAGAAATATTTGTAAATTACATATCTGATTAAGAAGTAACATCCAGATATATTTTAAAAAGTCTGTAACTCAACAACAACAAACACAAATGACTGGATTAAAGAATGGGCAGTGGGCTTGAATAAACATTTCTCTAAAGAAAACGTACAAAAAGGAGTTTCCCTCATGGCGCAGTGGAGACGAATCTGACTAGGAACCATGAGGCTGTGGGTTCGATCCCTGGCCTTGCTCACTGGGTTAATGATCCTGCATTGCCATGAGCTGTGGGTGGTGTAGGTCACAGACGTACTTAGAGCTCCAATCTCGTGTTGCTGTGGTGTTTCTATGGCTGTGGCTCCTATTGGACACCTAGCCTGGGAAACTGTATATGCCTGAGTGAGCCCCCCCCCCCCAAAAAAGAAAAAAAAAAGTGCAAATGGCCAATAAGCACATGAAAAGATGCTCAATGTCAGTAGTCATTAGGGAAATGCAAATCAAAACCAGGACGAAATGTCACCTTACCCATTAGGAAAGTGATTATGAAAAAAATGGAAAATAATTGTTGATGGGGCTGTAGAGAGATAGGAACCCTCTGCATTGCCTATGGGAATATAAAATAGTGGGGCACTTTGGGAAAACAGTCTGGTGACTCCTCAAAAAGTTAACAGAGAAGTTCTCTTCTGGTGTAGTGGGTTAAAGATCTGACATGTCACTGCAGCAGCTTGGCTTGATGCTTTGGCACAGGTTCCATCCCTGGCCTGGGAATTTCAATGGGCCATGGGTGTGACCACCTCCCCCCTGAAAAAAAGTTAAACAGAATTACCACAACATGCAGCAGCAATTTCTTTTCTGGGTAAATACCCCAAAGAATTCAAAGCAGGGACTCGAACAAATACTTGTGCACCAATGTTCATAGCAACATTTGTAAGAAGCAAAAGGTAGAAACAACCCAAAATACCCATTGACAGATGGACAAACAAAATGTGGTGTATACATACACATGATTATTATCAAGCCTTTAAAAGGAAGGAAATTCTGGTACATGCTACAACATGGATGAGCCTTGAAAACATTTTGATAAGTGAAATAAATGAGACACAGAAGGACAAAATACTGCATGAAATGCACTTACATGTGGTATGTAGATAGGCAAATTCACAGAAACAAAACATAAAATAGAGGTTACCAGGGGTTGGGGAGTGGGAGGAATGTGAATTTATTGTTTAATGGGTGGAGAGTTTCTTCAGGATAAAGAAAAAGTTCTGGAAATGATAGTGCTGATGGCTGCACAACATTGTGAATGTACTTAATGCTACTGAACATTACAGTTGAAAATGGTTAAAATGGTAAGTTTTACTTTATGTATATTTTCACACCAACACACACCTACACATACACACATGTTGAGCAATCTTAGGGTGTCTCTTATATTCCAGCATTGTTCTAGTTCCTGAAGCTACAGTAGTGGGCATAAAATACAAGTCTTCCTGGATCTTATGGTCTGGTGAAAGTGGAGTGATAATAATGTGTACAAGATGGATTATTCAATAGATAGTTCTGGGAGTTCCTGCTGTGGTGCAGTGGGATTGACAGTGTCTCTGAAGTGGCAGGGACCCAGGTTTGATCCCTGGCCCGGTGCAGTGGGTTAAGGATCTGGCATTGCTGCAACTGTACCACAGGTTGCAGCTCCAGCTCAGGTTTGATCCCTGGCCCGGTGCAGTGGGTTAAGGATCTGGCATTGCTGCAACTGTGCCACAGGTTGCAGCTCCAGCTCAGATTTGATCCCTGGCCCAGGAACTCCATATGCCACAGGGTGGCCAAAAAAAAAAGTTCTGAAATAAGTGGGTAGCTGTGTGGTTTTGATAGAGTTAGAGTAGGATAGTTACATAGGTAGTTGTAGAAGTCCCAATAGGGGACCATAGAGGGGTAAACCTAGTGAATTTTTGGAGACCACTGTAAGTTAATAATGGCTCAAAAAGCCATCAGAATGAAGCAGGTTTACTTAACTATAAAACCACACATAAAAACTTGAGATGTGCCTCAGTTCATGAAGTGAAATATAAAATGAGGCCTGCATTCAGGTTCAGAAAGATAATGATCTTTAGGACCAAGGACAGGAATTTAAGGGAAAGATTCCAAAGCAGGAGATCATCATTATACAGAAACGTGAGATGATTCAACATATTTTAGCATATGTTACCACCCTTCTGCTGATTTGAATAAACACCATGACAGTCCTGGTTTAATCTCATAGGGTCAAATATTCTCTTACCCAATATGAAGGAGCTAGTGATGTAAGCCTGAAATCTGCTCAAAGAATAAGGAAGAAGGTGGCTTTTTCCTCCTCCTCCATTTTCCTTGAAACATAAGAATTTTAGCACATCTAAATCGCAGTGCCTCACCTGCCCACTTGCATCCCTCACAAGCATCTTATCGATAAATTTATTTCTTGCCTATCACTTTGTCTCACTGAATTCTTTCTGTGCTGAGACACAAAGAACCTGAGCCTCAGTAAGTTCAGACACCAGGTGAGTATTTCTAACATTAAAAGCCATGGGTTCAAGTCTAAATATGGGTTTTGGCTGGGTTCGTGTCAGATGTGTCTCGGTTTCAGTTTAAAGTTAGTCAAGGAGTTCCCGCTATGGTGCAGTGGGCTAGGAATTCAACTGCAGTGGCCTAGGTTGCTGTGGAGGTGCAATTCGATCCCTGGCCTTGGTGCAGTGTGTTAAAGGATCTGGCATTGCCAGATCTTTTTAGGATATATACATTGGTTCAACCTCTATGAAGTGCAATTTGGCAATATTTAATAAAGTTACAAATGCAAATACATTTCTGCAAATACATGAAAATGCAATTCCATATATTTGTGTTTGTTGCAAAGAGTCTTAATGTTCAAAATGACATTGTTAGAACTAAAACTTTAAAAAACAAGGCATACATGAAATCTTTGTGACCTTGGGTTTGGCAAGGATTTCTCAGACATGACAGCAAAAGCACAATCCATAAAAGAAAAAAATGGGTAAAACAGATGAAAAAAATTAAAAACTTTGGGAGTTCCCGTCGTGGCGCAGTGGTTAACGAATCCGACTAGGAACCATGAGGTTGCGGGTTTGGTCCCTGCCCTTGCTCAGTGGGTTAACGATCTGGCGTTGCCGTGAGCTGTGATGTAGTTTGCAGACGCGGCTCGGATCCCGCGTTGCTGTGGCTCTGGCGTAGGCCGGTGGCTGCAGCTCCGATTCAACCCCTGGCCTGGGAACCTCCATATGCCATGGGAGTGGCCCAAGAAATAGCAACAACAACAACAACAAAAGACAAAAGACAAAAAAAAATTAAAAACTTTTGCACTTTAAAAGACAATATTAAGAAAATGGAGGAGTTCCCATCGTGGCTCAGTGGTTAACGAATCCGACTAAGAACCACGAGGTTGCGGGTTCGATCCCTGGCCTTGCTCAGTGGGTTAAGGATCCAGCATTGCCGAGAGTTGTGGTGTAGGTTGCAGACGTGGCTCGGATCCCGTGTTGCTGTGGCTCTGGTGTGGGCCGGCGGCTACAGCTCCGATTGGACCCCTAGCCTGGGAACCTCCATATGCTGTGGAAGCGGCCCAAGAAATGGCAAAAAGACAAAAAAAAAAAAAAAAAAGAAAGAAAGAAAGAAAGAAAAAGAAAATGGAAAGACAAGCCACAGACTGGTAGATACGCTTGCAAATCATGTATCTGATAAAGGACTTGTATTCAAAATAAATGAGAACTCTCGCAATTCAAGAGTAAGAAGAAAACGCAATTTAAAAAAGTTTTGAATACACACTTTACTAAATATATGATAAGAATGGCTAATAAGCACTTGAAAAGATGTTCAACATCATTAGTCATTAGGGAATGCGAATTAAAGCCACAATAAAATACTATTTTATATCCACTTTAATGACTATACTAAAAAAGATAACAAATATTTGTGAGGATGCAGCGCAGCAAGAACCCTCATTCATCTATCACTCGTGAAAATGTAAAAAGATCAGTTTGGAAAACACTCTGGCAGTTTCTTAAAATATTATGCATAAATTTACCATACAATTCAGCAATTCTTCACTCCTAGATATCAACCCAGGTAAATGAAAACATATGTTCACTCAAAGACTTGAATGAGAATGTCTGCAGCGGCGTATTGCATGACTCCATTTGTCCAAAAAAGGCAAATCTAAAGAGATAGAAAAGAGATTAGCGACTGCCTGGCTGTGAGGGTAGGAACAAGGAAGGAGTGACTGCGAATAGCACGAGAGATGTCAAGAGACCAATGGAAATGTTCTAAATCTGGATTATGGTGATGGTTGTGCAACTGGGTGAATTTGTTAAAAATTACCAAGAACAGGTTAAATCACTTAAAATGAGTGAATTTTAGAGCATGTCAATTATATCTCAATACAATTTTTAAAAAATGATACTTAGGCAACATTAGTCATCATGACATTGTAAGACCAAAAGATTGAATGTCCATCAGTAGGGGACTAGTGAAATAAATTACAGGGAATCTGTACAATGTGGCTGCAATGAACTAGGAAAGGAGCTCTTTATATATTGGTATGAAATAATATTAAGGTTTTATTAGGTGAGAAGTGCAATATGTGTGGGATGATAACATTTGAAAAATGGAGGGAGAATAATGTGTGCTTAAGAATTTGCTTATAGTATGCCTATAACACCTATGATATATAATGCTTGTAAGGATATATAAGAAACTAGTGTAGGAGTTCCCGTCGTGGCGCAGTGGTTAACGAATCCAACCAGGAACCATGAGGTTGTGGGTTCGGTCCCTGCGCTTGCTCAGTGGGTTAACGATCCGGCGTTGCCGTGAGCTGTGGTGTAGGTTGCAGACGCGGCTCGGATCCCGCGTTGCTGTGGCTCTGGCGTAGGCCGGAGACTACAGCTCCGATTGGACCCCTAGCCTGGGAACCTCCATATGCCGGCGGAAGCGGCCCAAGAAAGCAAAAAGACAAAAAAAAAAAAAAAAAAAGAAAAGAAACTAGTGTAATTGGAGTTCCCATTGTGGCTCAGCAGTAATGAACCTGACTAGTATCCATGAGGATGTAGGTTCAACTCCTGGCCTTGCTCAGTGGGTTAAGGATCTGGCATTGCCATGAGCTGTGGTGTAGGTTGAAGACTTGGCTCGGATCCTGTGTTGCTGTGGCTGTGGTGTAGGCTGGCAGCTGCAGCTCCGATTTGACCCCTAGCCTAGGAGCTTCCAAATGCTGCAGGTGTGGCCCTAAAAACCAAAAACAAATAACAACAACAACAACAATATATATTCAAACAACAACAACAACAACAATATATATTCAAATAGAGGAAGTTATCTGACCTTTTCATTTATTTTTATTTTTTTATTTTTCTGTCTTTTTCTAAGGCCGCATCCATGACATATTGAGGTTCCCTGGCTAGGGGTTTAATTGGAGCTGAAGCCACCGGCCTACGCCAGAGCCACAGCAACACAGGATCCAAGCCGTGTCTGCAACGTATGCCACAGCTCACGGCAATGCTGGATCCTTAACCCACTGAGCAAGGCCAGGGATCAAACCGCAACCTCATGGTACCTAGTCTGATTCGTTAACCACTGAGCCAGAAGGGGAATTCCTCATTTTTCTTTTACAGAAAAATTACTTCCAATAGGTGGCGCTCCTGAAACACCATACACTTTTTACTTTTATTTTGAGAAAAACCCAAATTTGTTCTGATGGCTTTTTTCTCCATTTGTTGTCTTTGAGAAGCTCGAGTCTAGATTTGGGGCTGAAAATCTCTCTGTTAGGGTTGTTCCAAAATGTACTGCTTTCTTTCTGAGAACTGGATAGAAGGGAAAACACCTGGATTGAAAGAAGAAAAATTGCACTTGGTTCAGAAAACCAAATAATGCTTGGGCTCTATTTTCCTGATTGAAATTTCTGGTTGATTAAATCAGAAGTTCTTTTTTGGCTGCCCTGGGGCATATGGAGTTCCTGGGCCAGGAATCTGATTTGAGCAGCAGTTGTGACCCACACTGCTATGGCAACACCAGGTCCTTAACCCACTGTGTCCTGGTGCTAAAGAGATGCCGTGGATCCCTTTATGCCACAGCTCAGAACATCTGATTGATTGACTGGAAGATTAATATAGGTCAGTGATTCTTAACTAAGGGTGATTTTGCCCCTGAGGGGACATCTGGAGATATTTTTGTTGTCATGCCTGGAGGGTACTATTGGCATCTGGTGGATAGAGGCCAGGGATGCTGCAAAAAATCCTATAATGCACAGGATTATATCCCTCACCCCCACACCCCATCCTTAGAGCTGCTTGTGGAAAGGAGATAGACATGGCAGCAGTTTGGAGGGCAGGTAGTACAAAGGCACTGTCTTAGAATTAGTGCAGAAAGACACACCTACTATGAGTCTTGGGCTCAATTCTTCCTCGAATGGTTTCCTTGAAGGTGGCTATATTGGTCATCTTCCCGATCCTTAAGGGGCTAAAAAAATAGGACAGTCATAATTATTTTTTGTCCTTCTCTGTGAATCAATCTGATGTGAGTTTATTGAGTGCTAGTTATGTTTAAGGCTTTGGAGTGCTTGCTTCCTGGTCCTAGGGGTGGAAGAGGACAAGGAGATGTAGGTTCTGTACCTAGTTTCTCTCTGTGGCTCTCTCAGCATGTTCTTCAACTTTTTCTCACTAGACTCTGACCTCAGTCTCTCTCAACCGTTCTCTTTATTTCATCCATTCTACCCAAAGGGATAATGCTGCCATCATCTGGTATGTCCTAAACAGTTTTGTGTCATTATAATAACTACCAAATAACTGGCCCACCTCTCCCATTCCGAAATTTTACCACTATTATCGAGCAATGTCTCTTTCATTCCACATTCCCTTACCTGATAAAGTTGGTCATTGGATAACAGTGTCTGCTTGTCTGAAGCTGCACAGGAAAAAAAAAACAACAACAATGTACATATATACAAGGTAGAATGAATAATAATTTGGGTTATATTCACACAATGGTGTACTGAACAGCAATAAGAATTAGTAAAATACATCTACATACAACAGTATGGGTAGATCTCACAAGCATATTGTTGGGTAAAAGAAGCCACACACAGGAGTACTTACTGTATGGGTCTATTTACCTAATGAACAAAACCAGGTAAAATGAATAAATGTTGTTAGAAGTCAGAATAGCAGTCACTTTTGAGACTAGGTGGAAGCTGGAAGTGACCACAAGGGTTAATTCCCCTTCTTAAATGAATAAATGTTGTTAGAAGTCAGAATAGCAGTCACTTTTGAGACTAGGTGGAAGCTGGAAGTGACCACAAGGGTTAATTCCCCTTCTTAAACTGATATATATATATATATATATATATTTTTTTTTTTGGCTGCATCTGTGGCATGTGGAAGTTCCTGGGCCAAGGACTGAACTGATGCCACAGCTGTGGCCTATGGCAATTCTGGATCCTTAACCTGCTGAGCCACAAGTGAATCTCATGGGTGCTGGATTCAGGGGTCTGTTTGCTTTGTTAATTTTTTTTTTTTTGAACTGTATGTATGTGATTCATGCACTTTTCTGTATGTAAGTTTTACTTAAATAAAGAGTTGTGGGGAGTTCCCATTGTGGCTCAGTGGAAACGAATCTGACTAGCATCCATGGAGATGCAGGTTTGACCCCTGGCCTTGCTCAGTGGGTTAAGGATCTGGTGTTGCCATGAGCTGTGGCGTAGATGACAGACATGGCTCTGATCTTGCATTGCTGTTAGTGTGGTGTTGGCCAGCAGCTACAGCTCTGATTCGATCCCTAGCCTGGGAACCTCCGTATGCCACAGTTACGGCCCTAAAAAGACAAAAAACAAAAACAAAAATGAAACAAAACAAAACAAAAAAAGAGTTGTGTTTTTTTGCCATGCCCATGGCTTGGGCCAAGGATAGTATCCTGATGGATACTAGTTGAGTTTGTTACTGCTGAGCTACAATAGGAAATCCCTTGGGCCAAGGATTGAACCAGCGCCACAGCAGTGACCCAAGCCACGGATAGTGGTGACAATGCTGGATCCTTAATCTGATGAGTCACCAGGGAACTCCAAAAAAGACTTTTTTAAAAAGGACAGAGGACAAATCGGAGAGAGTTGGACCTTGTGACAGGCAAATATGCTGTGAAAACACTAACTCTCCTTTTCTCCTGCTTACAGAGCCAGAGCCTTGCCTAACTGTGCTCACAGGAACACAAGCCAACCCAGTCTCTTCTCTTGGGTCTATTTTAGTAGGAAGGAGGCTGAGGGTCCCAGGTAGTCTTATTTCTCATTTAAGAACATTCTTTTACCTCTTGACTGGCGAACTCCATCCTGTCCAGCAATGAAGTAGACCCCAACAGCAAGGAAAAAAAGGCTGATGATTTCAGTGAAGATAAAACCAGACACAGTGGCTGAATTCAGCTCAATGCAGTTCTGACACACTGTGGGTGAGGGAGGGACAAGCCTTCTTTAGGATGTGAAAGTTGTTCTATATTTTTTTCTCCTGCCTATCGTTGATAGTCTAGGGGATCAGGCTCTCTCTGGGGGTGTTATGGCAAAGGAAATTGCCTGGGAAGATGCTTGGACTAAGAATTCAATGCCTTTTTTTCTTTTTTTGTCTTTTTTGCTATTTCTTGGGCCGCTCCTGTGGCATATGGAGGTTCCCAGGCTAGGGGTCGAATCGGAGCTGTAGCCACCGGCCTACGCCAGAGCCACAGCAACGTAGGATCCGAGCCACGTCTGCAACCTACACCACAGCTCACGGCAATGCCGGATCCTTAACCCACTGAGCAAGGACAGGGACCGAACCTGCAACCTCATGGTTCCTAGTCGGATTAGTTAACCACTGCGCCACGACGGAAACTCCAAGAATTCAATGCTTTAAAAAGATTATTGCTTTTTAAAAATTAAAGCATAGTTGGGAGTTTCCATTGTGGCTCGGTGGAAATGAACCCAACTAATATACATGAGGATGCAGGTTCGATCCCTTCCTTCCCTCTGTGGGTCAGGGATCCGGTGTTGCCATGTGACTCGCAGATGTGACTCAGATGCCACGTTGCTGTAGCTGTGGTGTAGGCTGGCAGCCATAGCTCCCATTTGACCCCAGCCAGGGAACCTCCATATGCTTCTGGTGTGGCCCTAAAAAACAAAACAAAACAAAGCATAGTTGATTTACAATGTTGTGTCAATTTCTGCTTTACATTTATACCCATATATGCATTCTTTTTATTTAATTTTTTTGTGTGTGCTTTTTAGGCATTTGGGAGTTCCCAGGCTAGGGGTCAAAACAGAGCTGCAGCTGCTGGCCTACACCACAGCCACAGCAATGCAGGATTGCAGGATCCAAGCTGCACCTGTGACCTACACCACAGCTCAGGGCAACGCTGGATCCTTAACACACTGAGCGAGGCCAGGGATTGAACCAACATCCTCATGGATACTAGTTGGGTTTGTAACCCACTGAGCCACAATGGGAACTCCCTGTTCTTTTTAATATTGTTTTCCATCATGGACCATCCCAGGACATTTGATACAAAGAAGTCAATACTTTTTGATGCTCCTCTGTCCCCTAGGAGTCCTGGGGAAGCCCATGTCATTGTCCTACTAGCAACTATCAAAAGGAATTGCCTTCTACATTTCACTGTTGCTCATCTTGTAACCCCCCTGTCTCCCTTACCTAACCTAACTCAGTTTACATAAACTGCTGACTGATCCAATCTGTGGAGCCTACCCATTAGGTGAGCCAGGCTTTATGGGACTGGCTGTGCTTTTTCAAGAAGTTGGGGGAATCTGGTTTGTTAAATTCAAAAAAAAGTAAGCTGAGATTAAGAAAACTGGCTCTTACATCACTGTTTATCATCTAATTCCACATTCTCCAAAGACAAGAAGCTCACCAGAACAGCAAGCACTTCTTACTTTCACACAAGCACACCGAAGGGGATACATACTTCTATAATATACTTGGAGTCGTTTTGAATTCTCCTTTGATCCTTCACACCAATATATCCCTCGAGGGTCCTTGGTACTACTTCCCAGATTACAAGTACTTCTACTGATATTTAGAGAACATATTTCCTTCCCATCTTTAAACCATCTGATATTTTTGTCAGGCAAACCACAAGTCAGAAGTACTGAACCATCTTCTCGGTTGTCATCCAAGTGCACTGAATGTTTTCCTGAAAAAGGAAATGCCTGTTAAGGATCTTGCCTCTGAAATTCTCCCTGTCCCAGGCATCAGGAGAAGACCAAGACAGCAGTGCTTCTTGAACTTTAACGTGAACATGAATCACATGGGGATCTATTTAGAATTTCAGATTCTATTCAACTGTTCTGGGGAAGGACCACGATTCTGCATTTCTAACCTGCTCCCAGGTGATGCCAATGCTGTTGATTTATAGGCCGTGCTTTGGGTGGTGTCTAGGGTCCTGTTTCTCCTTTGAGAACCAGGCAAGTAATTGTTTAGCTATAGGAAAGCTGCTAGGAAGCTCAAGACTGGCCAATGATTTGGCTGACAATGGAGAGGTTTGCTGTCTATCACTCACCATCCCATCCTTTCTAATCTCTTCACTTTCTCCTATAGGACTACTGTTATAGGAAACCATATTTCTTTGAAATTTCCCAGTTTGAGGCTAGAAAGAAGCCAGTTCCCTTACCTTCTTTCAACTGGGCCATGGTACCTGTAGAGAGACAGAAGAGAGACAGAGGATCAGCTGGGCATGGAGTCATTCAGGTTCCTTGATCAGGCCCCTCAATTTCCATGGTCATTTGAGGTGAAAATGGAGAGAGAGCCTAACCTCTGTGAGTGACAGTATCTATACTTATTTCCCTGGATTGTAGCTTAAGGAAAACTGAATTTAGGATCTTGTATAATAATTTATCTGGTCTTTGTCCTGGTTGCTGGGAGGGAATTTCTAAACCCCTGGAATTTCATGAGTGATAGGATTGCTACCCTGATTCTTGCTGGGCCCTTGGATCACATATGAGTTTATGCTAATGAGATGGGTCAGGATGGGACTGGTCAAGACCGGCCATGTGATTAGAGAACTGGGGCTTTGGGCGCTAAAGAGGAGGACTGGAAACTGAGTTCAATCACATGACCAATGATTCCATCAATCATGCCTATGTAATGACACTCCAGTAAAAACTCAGTAATACTTTGTACTTGGTGAACATACGTACCAGGAGGGTGACGTATTTTAATTCCAGAGAGAGCATGGAAGCTCTGTGTTTAGGGCCCTCCCAGACCTTACCCTGTGTGTCTCTTTCTTTGGCTAGATCGGATTTCATTCTTCTTCTTCTTCTTTTTTTTTTTTTTTTTTGGTCTTTTTGCCATTTCTTGGGCCGCTCCTGCGGCATATGGAGGTTCCCAGGCTGGGGGTCTAATTGGAGCTGTAGCTGCCAGGCTACGCCAGAGCCACAGCAACAGCAACGCGGGATCTGAGCTGCGTCTGCGACCTACACCACAGCTCACGGCAACGCCGGATCCTTAACCCACTGAGCAAGGCCAGGGATCGAACCCGCAACCTCATGGTTCCTAGTCGGATTCGTTAACCACTGCGCCACGACGGGAACCCCGGATTTCATTCTTTATAATAAAATTGTAGTAGTAAGTATAGGGCTCTCCTGAGTTCTGTGAGCTGTTCTAGCAAATTATCAAACCTGAGGAGGGTTGTGGGAATCCTCCAGATTTGTAGGCAGTTCATCAGAAGTGCGGGTGGTCTGGGACCCCTGAATTTATGCCTAACACTTACAGTGAGGGTAGTCTTATTGGGTACTGTGCCCTTAACCTGTGGGGTCTGACGGAGTGCTTAGCCTCAGAATTGCATTGCGGTACCACAGTAAGGGTGTTGCCTGTACAGTGCTCTCTCCTCCTTTAGCCGCTAAAGCCCTGGCAAAGATCAGCGTGCATTAGCTAAAGTCTTTTAGAGCTGAGTTACTTCTAAAACCTTCAGACTTGGGATCCTTTTTTTTGTGGAAACCCTGAATGTCCTGAAGAAGTTACCTATTATATAGCCCCCAACTCTCTCAAAACTCAGAGTAGTAGATTTGCATGGTAGATGTAGCACAGAGAACTAGCAATGGAGTTAAAATTCAGTTGGATTTAATTCAAACACTTATCAAGCACTATTAGAAGCCCCTGACATGTATAAGCAGTGTGAAAGAAAAGGGCGACACAAAAAACTAGTTGCTGCTTCTGAAGAGTTTACAGTGAAGTGGACAAAAAAAATAAAGACAAATGTAATAAATGTAATAGAACTTATACATTATCGTTTAGTACTTTATAAATGCATAGGAAAGGGGGTAGAAGCTACTGATTTTGCTCAAGGGTGAGGGGCAGGGAAAGCTTGACAGAGAAGATGGCATTTGACCCTGTTTTGAAGAATAAGTAGGAATTCACCAGAGAAAGTCATTACAGAGAGAAAGAACAGCTGAACAAAGATGCAGATTTGGAAAAGGACAAGAGAGGTAGTGTGGCTAGAGGTGAGTATGATGGGGCCTAGATCAAAGTATGGTGGAAATAGTTGGAAGGAGTCATAAGTCTTAGGAGTTTCACGCAGTATTGAACTGCTTGTGAAGAGCACCCAGCAAAGTGCCTGGAACAGAGTAGGAGCTGTATATATTTTAAATGACTGTATGAATGAATAAGTGCGTAAATGGAAAAAAAAAAAAAAGGCAAGGCAAAGAGTCAAGCAGATTTTTAACTAGCCCTTCTCCCCAGCCACCTGTTCACCATGGGAGAAACAAAGAGTCCCCTCATTCTAAACTCAGATTCCATAAGAGAGAGGATCTAACTGATTAGTGACATCTTTGGACTATTTTGAGTTTTATTTCCTTTTAGGACTTGAGAACTCATGTAGCCAAATTCCCCAGGTTAACTGATGAGAGTACTTAGCCTGGAGGGAAGAGGCATTGTCCAAGTTCACACAGGTAGTTCCCATTGTGGCGCAGGAGAAATGAATCCGACTAGGAACCATGAGGTTGCAGGTTCGATCCCTGGCCTCCCTCAGTGGGTTAAGGATTTGGCGTTGCCATGAGCTCTGGTGTAGGTCACAGACATGGCTCAGATCCCGTGTGTTGTTGTAGCTGTGGTGTAGGCTGGCAGCTGTAGCTCCGGTTGGACCCCTAGCATGGGAACCTCCATATGCCACAGGTATGGCCCTAAAAAAAAAAAAAAGCAAGTTCACACGGCTCATTGGTGGCTGAGCCGGACCCAGAGCTCAAGTTTCCTTTGCTCAGTCCAAGGCTCTTTCTGCTATACAGAAAGAGCTACTGCACAGGCTTTCACTACTACCTCTCAACCTGTATTGTCTTTATCTAGCTTTTCCTCTACCTCCCTCAGAAATAATTCTAAACTCTCATTGTCTCTTCAAATCCCTCACTTGATCATCACTCAGCTCAATTGCAGCAGGTGTCATTGCTGCCACATAGTTCATTGAGAACATGGCTGCTGGAATGGCCCTTTTTCTTCAGCTTCCTTTCTAGTCACTAGCCTATCTATGGCTGAAGCCATCCGCACTTCCTTTCCCCTAGTCTCAGAGGATAAGGTTGCCTGCCCCCTGTGCCCATGATCACACTCTTTTTTTTTTTTTCCTTTTCCTTCCTTTCCTTTTAGGGCCATAACTGTAGTACATGGAAATTCCCAGGATAGGGGTCGAATTGGATCTACAGCTGCCAGCCTAAGCCACAGCCACAGCAACGTGGTTACACCACAGCTCAAGGCAACACTGAGGTCAGGGACTGAACCTGCATCCTCAAGGGTACCAGTCAGGATCGTATCTGCTGAGCCACAACAGAACTCCCCTTGATCCCACTCTTGAAGCCACACTTTCAACATCAACTTCAGGATCTTGTTCTACTCACCATCTTCTCCTTTAGCCCAGAGATATGCTCAATTTTCTCTTACACAAAAAAATGTCTTCTTAGATTCTACTAGATTTCTATATACCACTCAACTCTCCTCCATTCTCATCTAAACATCTTTATTGTTTTATTTTTCAATTAAAGTATAGTTGATTTACAGTGTTGTACCTGTCCATTCCACTCCCTCTCCCCTCCCCCTTGGCAACTCCAAGTCTATTCTCTGTCTGTGAGTCTGTTTCTGTTTTGTATATAGGTTCATTTATGCCATATTTTAGATTCCACATATAGGTGATATCATATGGTATTTGTCTTTATCCAAATGTCTTTAAAGAATATCCTACACCCGCTGCTTTTCCCCTACCCCCCCACCTGCTCTCCACTTTCTATTCATTTCCATTTTTCTTCTGCTGAAATTGTTCTAAATCAGTCATGATCTTTATTTTGCCAAATCCCAAACTTAAACTTTAAAATATTTTTATCAGTGGACATCTCTTTGGCATTTCACACTCCTGGTGATACTCTCCTTCTGGAAGTTCTCATTCCCTTGGTTTCTATGGAATTGCATTCTTCAGATTATTTCAGCCCGTTGATCATTCCCTTATCTCTTTCCTGATGTGTTTTTTCCTCTAACTTCCCTTTAAACATGGTGTCCTCATAGTTGCATCCTCAGCCCCCTCTTGCTCACATCTTACACAGTATTTGTGTGATTTCAACAATTTCAATGTGTAGAGAGCAATCTCTAGTCCAGATTCCATGCATTGACCCAGGTCACCCACTTTCTGCTGTATTTCCAACTGAATATTCACATAGGAATCCTACATAATGCCTTATACTCAGTCTGGCAACATTGAAACATCTCTCAACGTTGAGCTCATTGTTCTGAGCTCATTCAGGCAGAAGGTTTTTATTCACCTTCATGTCCTGCTAGCCTAATGTGTAGTAGGATCTCGCCCATATTTGTTGACCAGTTGACCAACCAAATGAATGGATGCTTCATAGTTGACCACTAACCGCAGCTCTGAGTTAAGGAACGCATATATTTTCTTTTCAGGTTCCTACATTCAAACCTAAAATGGCGGCATCCGGGTCCTCTTTCAAGCCGATAAAGTCTGTTTTGATTTCTTAAGAGACAAAGACTCCATCTCTCCAGTGGAACACTGCAGCTCTCTAGCAGAGAGCAGCAAGAAGCTTTGCTTTTGCCCTTCCTTCTCTGAACTTTGGGTGTCAGACTGAGGTTAGGGATCCCAATATTCTTGTCCCCCTGGTGCTGGCTCCTTTTCTTAAGCCCTTCTCCAGGCTGTCAGACCCCATAGTGGGCCCTTACCTTGAAGAAGAGTAATAGCCAGGATGAGGCCAGCCAGATGCTTTCCCTGCTCCATCTTACGCTCTGTTCTTCCCCAGTAGAAGCACTGAACAGTCCCCAGCCGCCAGCCAGCCTGTGCTAGCAGCTAGCCTAGCCCCACCCAGCATCCTTCGAGCTGGGGCCCTTGTGAGAAGGCAAGAACCCAGAGCCTCCACCCTCTGCCTCAAGGGTGGGCAGCGGGTGGGGGAGTGGCTCAGAAGGGCTGCAGGTGCAGAAGTCTCTGGCTTTTCCGTTAAGGAGAGGAGTGTGGGAGGTGGAGGGGAGAGAGCTGGAGAAAGTGCTTGTTTCCCATTTCAGAGACTTGGCTGGCACCAAGAGCCACCGTGGGTGCTGGGCCGGAGGTGACCTGGGCCCCCTTCCTTCAGGAGGAAGATAAATGTCTCCACCACCATTTGTTTCTAGTATCTCGACCAGTTTTTACCCATGCTAGTTGTTGTCTGAACTCTGAATTTAGGTGGGAACTCTTAGGTGTTTGGGGCTGGAGCTCTGAACAGAAAGCCATCACAGTCCAGGGATTTTTAACTACTCTTTTAAGATGAAATCCTCACAGAGGGGTCAGCCTGGGAGAGAATAGGTGGGACAATTCCAATAAGACAGGTCATGCATTTCCAGGGACTAGGGCCTTTGCTGAGTTCCCAGGATCTTAGGCCCTTCAGCCAGTCGGAATCAACAAAAATGCACAGCACTCTCAATCTGGTGCCCGGCACAAGCCAGATGTTGAGGATACCGAAGTGAGCAAGACCAGGAATGGGAGGCACCTAGCTGGTATGGCTTATGGGATGAGGTTCACAGTTTCTCTCAAGGGTTTTTGAGAAATGACTGTTTTCAAGTGGTGAGTAAATGTAGTGATATTGCTGACAGGAAATCTGCATTTCTTTTTTTCCATCAGTGACTAAAGAAAGGGCACCTTAAATATCCCTTTATTTCCTAGAGGTACAGGTCCCTTTTTCCATATTCTCAGCTTCCACATTCCACCCCACCCCCACACTCCATGCTCTGAGAAAGAGCCATTTGTACCCACTTCCTTCCTACCCGTACCCCGCAGCATACCCCTTCCCCAATCATCTCCCATCACCAGCAGCAGAGAGCAGAGACACAGGCACCTTCCAGTTCCTCCCCCACCCTTTACTTTTTCCGGGTGCCTGTGAGTCGGTTGTGGGAGGGCGGCTTTCACCCAGGCTGAAAGTTCTGTGACCTGGGTCTGTCTACTGGATGAACTCTGCTGGAAGATGGAACATAGCAGGTTTCTGTCTGGCCTGATACTGGCTGCGTTTCTCTCCCGAGGTAAGGTTTCTCCAGGTGGGTGGGGGCATCTTGGAGAAGGGACCTGAGAGGGCCATCACCACCTGGAGTGAGATCCAGTTGAAAGTCCTCAGTGCTAGCTTCAACTTCACCAGGCAGGGTTGTTGAGGAGAGCAGTGCTGGGATGTAGCACAGGGCTTGGGAAACAGGTTCTTAGCTTTGACTGACTCCCGCTAGGGTATGTCTTGGCCTTGAATGTCCTTCAGAAGACCTTAGGTCTGAGCTCTGTAGGAAGTGTTGGGGTGTGTGTCACCTGAGGCTAGGGCCCGTAATGGGAGCACTGTTCCTTTTGGGGCAGATGTCTCTGGGATCCAGGAGTCTTGGTCATTTGGCCACCATTTGGCCACCCAGCACTCAGCAGAATGCTTTCTGAGAAAACTTAAGTTGAGGTTGAACAGAAGGGGGAGGAGATTTGGGGTTGAAAAACGATGAACTCATCCCGGTTTGTCTGGCTTTAAAACTGATAAGAGTTTCCTGGTGGTCTAGTGATTAAGGATCTGGTGCTATCACTGCTGTGGCCTGAGTCACTGTTGTAACAGGGATTTTATCCCTGGCCCTGGAACCTCTGCATATTGTGAGTGTAGCCAGAACCTCCCCACCAATCCAAAAAACTGATGGTCCTATGTCCTAGGAGCTCCCTCAATTCTAGGCAAACTGGGATGAATGGTTAACCTAGTAGTCAGCTTCTCTGGCATATCCAGGATTTCCATTCGCAGTGGATCCCCAAGGAAGACATGGTGGTCTGTTGCGTAGCATCTGAAGTTCATGTGTCTCCCTGAGAAAACACGCATGGTCTCCTGATGGAGACATGAGAAATGGCTCTTGGGGAGGGGGGTGGCAGTTCTAGAGGATGCTCTTCTACCCAAATTGGTAACTGACTATGAAGCTCAGGGAAAATGTAGATTCCACTTTTCCCTGGAATTGGAGATATAGATTGCAGTGCCTCTTGGCTGTAGAGATGCTCTTAGTCAAAGTAATTTAGTGAATTTAGAAGGTGCTGTGCACAACTCAGCCCTTAAACTCCGCACAAGACTTGTGGGGAGCCCCAAGAATGGATTATGGATTCAATGAAACTTATTTTTTTTTTGTTTTTGCTTTTAGGGCTGCACCAGTGGCATATGAAGGTTCCCAGGCTAGGGGTCAAATCGGAGCTGTAGTAGCTGGCCTATGCCACAGCTCACGGTAATGCCAGATCCTTAACCCACTGAGCAAGGCCAGGGATTTACCCGCATCCTCATGGATCCTAGTGGGGTTTGTTAACTGCTGATCCACAAAGGGAACTCCCAATAGAACATTTTTTTTCTGGCCCTCTCCCCTTAAGCACAGGATAGGCAAACTAAAAATCTTGACCACGGGATTTGCCCTAGGTCCTCTTCTGGACCACTGGGCTCACTTGTAATTTATACCAGCTTCTTCCTTCCCCCAACCATCACTGGCCCTGGGAAAGGGTTTAGTAGTGAGAGTTCTACAGAGCGGTTGGGACAAGAGCAGAAGGGGAGGGAAGAGGCCGAGAAGTTGAAATGGAAGCGTGGCAGGTGGCTGGGAAGTAGAATTAGAAGTTTTCTTGGAGAAAATGTGGATGTCTCCAACTGAGGACCATTCCTCTGCTTTTCCATACCTCTTGGGTGCTTCAGCAACCTGGGCTCCCCTCCTATTTCTAATCAGTTGTCTAAACACATTTCCAGGAAGGTTCTTGGATCAACCATCTCCATGATTTCATCTTTTGTTCTATGGTCATCATGGCCTGTCTCTGTTTGGTTTGCATCATCCTGCATTCTTGGCTCCTGTAATTCATGGAGAGCCTACTGAAGCCTTTGTCTGTGACTTCTGTCTCTCTCATTATGAATTATAGACTGTTCTAGATTTGGAAAGCAGTCCTTCTTAAGTATGAGGCTCAGCAGAACAAGGAGTTTGGTGTGGATCAGGGAGTTGGTTCTAATCATGGTATTTTTTTCCTTAGTGAGCCCCTATGAGGTAGAAGTGGAGGAACTTGAGGACAAAGTGTTTGTGAGTTGCAATACCAGCATCATATGGCTACAAGGAACAGAAGGAGAACTACTTTCAGATAAAAAAATAGACCTGGGAAAACGCATCCTGGATCCAAGAGGATTATATAAGTGCAATGTGCCAAAAGAACAAGACAGCAACAGCAAAATATTTCTGCAAGTATATTATCGAAGTATGTGCCTCCCAGACCTTTTGGGTTAGAATCGATGGGGCCTCTGGACATGAGAACTTTCTAGCTGGTGGGGGCTGTGGTTCTCTCAACAAGCTAGGTTGCTTTTTAATGATATGAGCCAGATTTTGGAGCCCTCAGAGTGGGAAAGAACTTGATGGTACAAGAGCAGTAGGGCCTGATGACCCAAGCACTAGAGGCTTGGTTGGCAGTATGGTTTGGCCCACTGCCTTGTTTAAGTTCCTACAAAACTGAGACTACGCCTAGGCTCTTGTCAGGGGTTTCTCAGGGTGAAGGATGGAGGTGGATGTAGCGAGGCTCTCAGCAGTCCTTTCTTCAACTTTGGGTCTTGGCATGAGAGGTCTTGGGCTTCCCTAAGAGGCAGAGATGGTTCCCTGATCTTGAAGACTCTCCACCTGTCCTCTGGCCTCCCTTCCCCAACAGTGTGCCAGAACTGCGTGGAGCTGGACTCAGCTACCCTGGCAGGCATCATTGTCACCGACATCATCGCCACTCTGCTCCTCGCTTTGGGAGTCTACTGCTTTGCTGGACACGAGATGGGAAGGTTCTCTAGGGGTAAGTGGAAGGGACAGAGTGTGTATGTTGTGGGTGTGAGTGTGTGTCTGCTAAGGAGTGGGTCTGGAGGTGGATCATGTCTCATTTGGGAGTCACTCTTGCAATTGCCTAACGATTCCTCCAACTGGTCATTGATGGAACTTGGGTGCCCATACAGCTCATGCTGGCATTCAAGGCTGTGCCCAGCTGCCATCCCCCTCTCTGCAGCATTCATGGGGTCTCACTGTCCCATCCTTCTAAGCCCTTGTTGACTTTCTTTCCCTGGTTCTCTTAGCTGCTGACACTCAAGATTTGTTGAGGAATGACCAGCTGTATCAGGTGAGCCTGGAGGGGGAAAAGATGAGAACGGGGGGAGGAGTGAGTGGGAATTTAGAGCCTGACACTAGGTGTCATGGAGGTGTGAAGGTCTTAATGGGGAATTCATCACTAGTGGGGGAGTTGGGGAAGGCCAGTCATGAGCTCTCATCTCTGGGGCTGGCTGGGGTTCTCCCTTGGAGCATCCTGACCCTGCCTCGCTGTTTTCCCTTCTCATGTCTTAGCCCCTTCGAGATCGGAATGATGGTCAGTACAGTCGTCTTGGTGAGAACTGGGCTCGGAACAAGTAAACCTGTGACTCGTGGCTTCTAGGTGCATCTGTTACCGACTCAACTTCTCTCCTTGCTCAGCTGAGAAAGATGTCCTCCTTCAGTCAGCAGGTGCCTGGATTTTGAAGGATGCTGGGTGAGGCATGGGAGTGGTCCTGACTTGGCTGAGCCTTTGCCCTCCCTGCCCACCTGTGTCCTTCTTTCTTCGCTTCCCTTTCTCTGCCCCACATGGATGGTATGATGGGCAGTCTCTCACCATATCCTGTCCCACTGGTGTTTTTTGGCCTGGCGGACTCTCTGGGTGCAGGATTGCTGCTCCCCACCCCCGCTGGCTCTAGTCCCCAATACCAACCCTGCTGCCACTTTGACTTCCGCACCACAGCTGAGGGCGGGCAGGCTGCTGTGTTTAGAGACCTGGCCACACAGAAGTTTCCATGACATCATGAGCGGAGGTGGCAGAGACATCAAGGGCCCCAAGGATCACTTCTTATCAAGGCTCTGAGAGAGTGTATGACAAGTCTCACTTCTGCTAAGGGGCTGGCCTTGGCTTTACGACTCTGTTAGAGTGGTAGCCACTACCTATGAAGACGTCTCAGCCAAGGCCCCTTCATTACCATAGAAGGGTATTTTCTTTCTATTTTCTTTTTCCAGAACCTGTCTCTGTCCTGCCCCCGCCTTCTGCGTAATAAACTGGCATCAGAAACCTTTCATCAATTAAAATATATTATCCTTCTCCACCCACTTGGAAAACTGGAGTCTGACATTGGGTGGGAGCTTGGGATACTTTCAGCAGATGTCATCTTCAGCCAGTGGGTTAGTCTTGTTTCTGAAACTTTGGGATTTGTTAAAAATAGCCTCCGGGTAACCACTCTTTGGCTTTCTGTCATAGATTAGTTTTCATTTTTCTCAAGTTTTATATAAATGAAATAATATAATACGAATCCTTTTTTGGTCTGGCTTCTTACACTCAGCATAATTATTTTGAGATTCATCCATCTTGTTGCATCTATTAATAGTTCATTCTGGGAGATCCTGTTTTGGCTCAGCAGTTAATGAACCCAACTAGAATCCATGAGGGTTCCATTCCTGGCATTGCTCAGTGGGTTAAGGATCTGGTGTTGCCGTGGCTGTGGCATAGGCCAGCAGCTACAACTCCAATTGAACCCTAGCCTGGGAACCTCCATATGCTGTTGGTGCGGCCCTAAAAAGAAAAAAAAAATTCATTCCTTTTTTGGAGTTCCCGTTGTGGTTCAGTGAGCTATGAACCTGACTAGTATCTGTGGGGATTTGAGTTCAATCCCTGGCTGTGCACAGTGGGTTAAGGATCTGGCATTGCTGTGAGCTTTGGTGTAGGTCACAGACATGGCTCAGATCTGGTATGGCTGTGGCTATGGTGTAAGCCTGTAGTTGCAGCTCCGATTCTACCCCTGGCCTGGGAAATTCCATATGCCACAGGTGTGGCCCTAAAAAAGCAAAAAAAAAAAAAAATTCCTTTTTAATATTCAGTAATATTCTATTGTATGAATATACCACAAGTTATTTATCCAGTCATATTTTTTAAATTTTTAAATTTTTAAATTATTATTATTATTATTTTTAGTGCTGCAGCCTGAGCATGTGAAAGCTCCCAGGCTAGGGGTTGAATCAGAGCTACAGCTGCTGGCCTATGCCATAGCCATAGCAACGTGGGACCCAAGCTGCATCTGTGACCTATACCACAGCTCACTGCAATGCTGGATCCCTGACCCACTGAGCAAGGCCAGGAATTGAACCCACATCCTCATGGATACTAGACAGATTCGTTTCTGCTGCACAATGGGAACTTATTATCCATTCATTTCTTGATTTTCTTTTGAGTGTTTCCTGGTTTTGACTATTACAAATTAGGCATCTATGAACATTCATATATAAGTCATCATATAAGTCATACATACAAGGACATATGCTTTTCTCTCTTTTTTTTAGGGCTGCACCCACGGCATAGGGAAGTTCCCAGGCTAGGGGTCAAATCAGAGCTGCAGCTGCTGGCCTACACCACAGCCATGGCAACACCAGATCCAGCTGCATCTGCGACCTATGCCACAGCTTTTGTCAATGCCAGATCCTTAACCCACTGAGCGAGGCCAGGGATCAAACTTGAGTCTTCATGGATACTAGCCGGGTGCATCATGGCTGAGCCACAACAGGAACTCCCCATAAGCTTTTATTTCTATTGGATAAATACTCAGAAGTGGAATGGCTGGGACATAACCCTTTAAAAGAAAGCAGTTTGGAGTTCCCATTGTGGCTCAGTGGTTAACAAATCCCACTAGGAACCATGAGGTTGAGAGTTCGATCCCTAGCCTCTCTCAGTGGGTTAAGGGTCCAGTGTTGCCATGAGCTGTGGTGTAGGTCACAGATGCGGCTCAGATCTGGCATTGCTGTGGCTCTGGCATAGGCTGGCGGCTACAGCTCTGATTAGATCCCTAGCCTGGGAACCTCCATATGCCCTGGGAGCGGCCCTAGAAAAGGCAAAAAGACAAAAAAAAAGAAAGTTCGGCTATTCTACGTTCTTTGCAGTCTCATAAGAGTTGGCGTCTCAGTTACTACAAAATGCCTGCTGAGATTTTGATCAGGATTGCATTGAATTATAGATCAATCTGGGGAGAACTGACACCCTGATGATACTGGTTTTTCAATCCATGAACATATCTTTTGCCAGAATCATCCCTAAGTGTCTTACCATATCTTTTGATAATATTGAATATGCTATTTAAAAAATCTCAATTTCCAATTGTTCATTGAAAGTGTGAGGAAATACAATTAACTTTGTAATTGATCTTCTACCTTGAAAACTTCCTAAACTCATTTATTGATTCTTGTAGGTTTTTTTTTTTTTTTGGTAAATCTCTATAAAAAATAAAATCTCTATAAAAAATAAAAAATATTCTATTTTTTATTAAAAATTTATTTTTTATTTTGTTTTTTTGGGCTGCACCTGTGACATGTGGAGGTTCCCAGGCTAGGGGTCAAATCGGAGCTGAAGCTGTTGGCCTATACCACAGCCACAGCAACATGGGATTCAAGCTGTGTCTGTGACCTACACCACAGCTCATGGCAATGCCGGATCCTTAACCCACTGAGCTAGGCCAGGGATCGAACCTGAATCCTCATGGATGCTAGTCAGATTTGCTTCTGCTGAGCCACGACCGGAACTCTTCTTCAGATATTCTACGTAGATGATCATGTTATTTGTGAATAAAGGCAACTTTTCCATTTCCAGTCTGGAAGTGTTTCACGGTTCATTGCACATTTAGAACCTCCAGGACAATGTTGAGTAGAAGTGGAAAGAGGATATCCTTGCCTTATTTGTGATCTTAGGGGGAAAGCATTGTTTTTCATCATTGTGATGTTGGCTGTAGGTTTTTCTTAGATGCCCTCTCACAGGTTGAGGTTGTTCCCTTCTCTTTTTAGTTTTCTGAGAAGTTTTAGCAAAAATAGTTGTTGAGGATTGTCAAGTGCTTCTTCTGCACCCATTGAGATGGTTATATCATTTTACATTTTTTTGTCTGTTAATATGGTAAATCACGTTGGTAGCATGATCTATTAAAACAAAATAAACCAAAATAAACTGTACTTGGTCATTATGTATGTGTCTTTTTTTTTTTTGTCTTTTGTCTTTTTAGGGCCGCACCCACAGCACATGGAGGTTCCCAGGCTAGGGGTCTAATCAGAGCTACAGCTGCCAGCCTACACCACAGCCACAGCAATGCCAGATTCACATCTGTGACCTACATCACAGCTCACAGCAACGCCAGATCCTTAACCCACTGAGTGAGACCAGGGATTGAACCTGCAACCTCGTGATTCCTTGTCAGATTCATTTCTGTTGTGCCATGACGGGAACTCCATGTATGATTCTTTTTCTATATTAGTAGATTAAATTTGCTAAAATTTTGTGAAGACCATTTGCAACTATTCGTAAGGGATATCAGTCTGCAGTTTTCTTTTCTTTATCTGGTTTTGATATTAGGGTGTATTACTCAGGGGTGTCCAGAGCAAAAGAACCAATAAGATGTGTATGTATACACACACACACACACACACACACACACAGAGTGAGTGGATGTATACACATACACACATAGGGAGAGAGATTTATTTTACCTGCACCATATGGAAGTTCCTGGGCCAGGGGTCAAACTGGAGTGGCAGCTTCAGGCCGACACCACAGCCATGGCAAAACAGAATCCAAGCTGCAAGTGCAAACTACACTGGAGCTTGCAGCAACACCGGATCCTTAACCTACTGAGTGAGGCCAGGGACTGAACCTGCATCCTCATGGATACTATGTCAGGTTCTTAACCCACTGTGCCACAGTGGGAACCCCAAGAGGGAGATTTACTTTGAGGAACTGGCTCATGCAATTGTGAAGGGTGGCAAGTTTAAAATTTGCAAGGTTGCCTGGCAGGCTGAAGACCCAAGGAAGAGCTGATGTTGCAGGTTAAGCCCAAAGGCAGTCTAGAGACAGAGAGAAAGGTCCCTCTTCCTCAGAGGACCTCATTCTCTTTTTCCTTAAGGTTTTCACAGATTGCATGGGGTTCAACCACACTGTGGAGAGTAAATCTGCTTATTCAGAGTCTATTAATTTAAATATTAATCTCAAGTAAAAAAAATTCCCTCACAGCACTAACCAGATGTGTTTGACCAAATAGCTGTGGCTCAGCCAAGCTGACATATAAAACAAACCATTCCACAGGATAAGTCTGGTGTCCATAGAATGAGTTGGAAGCATTCTCTTTGATTTCTGAAAGGATTTCCATAGAACTGCTATTATTTCTTCCTTCAATGTTTGGTAGATTTCACCAAGGAAGCCATCTTGGTGTGCAGTTTTCTTTGTGGAAAGGTTTTGAACTCTAAATTCAATTTATTTAACAGCTAAAGGGCTATCTTGGTTATTTATTCTATCTGCAGTGAGTGGAGTGCCTTCTTCTTTGTTTTCAAATTCTATCCATCCTCCCCCTCAAGGCCCAGATGAAGCCTCTCCTCCTCCGTGGAGCTTACCCCAGTCACCTCAGCTGGCCCAGTTCCTCCAGGGAACCCTGACATCATTGCCTGTAGCACTCCTAATGCTTAATCACACTTGTTCTGTGGCTGTTTAACTTTCTGTATACTTGGCCACTCATAGAATTGTAAGCTTCTTGAAGACAGGAACTGTTTGTATCTCTTAGTACTTAGCACTGTCCTGTGAATGATTAGAAAAGCATTTATGGAAGGAATACCTAAGCAATTAAGTACAGAGTTTTTAAGTCAGGAAAACGGAGGGCATTTTTTAATGACCACAGTCGGAACTGGGAAGCTGTTCAGAGCTTTGGAGTGGGACAACCCTGGCTGCTAATTCCAACTCTGTCCCTCCCTAACACACAATTTGGGGGAATGACTTAACCACTTTGAAGCCCCATATCCTCGTCGGTAAAAAAAGGACAACACCAACCTTGTCAGTTGTCATAGGATGAGATGAGATAACACTTGTAAAGTGCGAAGCACAATTTCTAAAGCAGAGTAAATACTTCCTAAATGTTAGCCTTTATCACTTTCCTTACATTGAGCCACACCTCCCTTGCCTGGGCACCATCAAATATACCTGGGACAGAACTGCCGCCCTTGGGCCAGCCTGGTGATTAGCAGCTAGTGATGGTCAATGTCATGGAAATTCTTTTTGAGCGTTAGTGTTGAGTACTTAGAGGGAAAGAAGCAGCTTCAATGGGGACCAACAAATAGAAACGGTAGCCACAGACCAAGGCTGCATATGTACAGTGTGTGTGCGGCCGCTAACCATAAAGGGCTTCCTGAGTCATGGTCACACTCTTAAACAGGCCTGTGGTCAGCAGGGGGGTTTCTGAGTGCAGAGAGGGAGGGACGAAAGCCCGGTGGTTGGAGCTGGGCTGAAAGATCCGCAAGGCTCTGGCGTCTGCTCACTGCAAGCTGAGCGTGAGCCCTGGGAGGCTGAGAAAGGAGCCCTCCCACACCAGCCTCTGCTGCTGTCGCGCCCCTCATCCTCACTCCCAGCGCAGCCCACATCCCGCCGCTAAACCGCAGCCCGCTTCTGGGGGCCGAGCTGCTGCCCGTCGCAGCGGAGGGCGTGGTGTCTGCTCCGCGGCACCTCCTCCTGCGACCTCCCCGTCCAGGGCTCCGCTGAAGCAGAGCGGAAATGTGTTCCGTTCCCGCCCCCACGCCGCCCGCCTCGTCACCCCTTTTGTTCTACTGCCTTCACCTGGCCTTTAAGGCCTCTGTTTCTGTCTCCCCCATTTTCTGAACTGACTGCTCCATCAGGGACCCATCAGGCAACACTCCACACCCCTAATGCCGCGATGTTTTTCTCCAGAAGACGTTAATCAAAAGATTATTTCCTTCCTTCCTTCCTTCCTTCCTTCCTTCCTTCCTTCCTTCCTTCCTTCCTTCCTTCCTTCCTTCCCTCCTTCCTTCCCTCCTTCCTTCCCTCCTTCCTTCCCTCCTTCCTTCCCTCCTTACTTCCTTCTTCCTTCTCTCTCTCCCTTCCTTCTTTCTCTCTTTTCCTTCTTTCCTCCTTCTGTCTTTCTTTTCCATCTTTCCTCCCTTCCTCCCCCACCCTCTGATTTATTCCCTGATGCCCTCTCCAAAGAGAGTTTTGGATAATGCCGGTTTCAGCCCGTGAAAACGACTAGTACTTTCATTTGGGGTCATAGCTGGAAATATAGTCAAAGCAGGGAGAACCTGCGTGGTCTCAGGAAAGGGGGCAGCCTCCGAGGGCCTCCCAGAAAAAAGGAACAACGACTCTTTCAGCCAAATACACTTTATTTCTTTTCTCTCTCAGCTGACAAGAAGCCTAGCACATTTATGGAGATGCAAATGTCCAGGGGCCAGCGGTGGACATAGGGAGGGAGCACAGGGCTGGCTCTGGGCCAGGGTTGGTGAGCAGGGCAGGACCTCTGCCAGCATTTACCCAGTCCCTTACCACCGAGGGTCGCCAAAGAAAGAGCTAGAAACAGAAATGTTGATGGAATAGTCAGGGATGGGACAACTTTTACACAGGAAAAGGAGGGAACCAAAGGGAGGAATTAAGGGGTGTGTGAAGAACAGAAATAAATATCCTGACAAGAGGCAGGGCAGGTGTGAGGGGTGAGTAGCCATGCGATGATGTTTCAAAAGATAACGAGGCAGCAATATTCTTGGGCTGGGCGCCAGCAGAGAAGGCAGGAAAGAGGTAGTGGAGGACAAAGCTCTAGGGTATGAGTTCCCCACAAGGCAGAGGACATTCTCCAGGGGGGTCCAAGATTTGCCCAGGGAGCAGGGATAGCAGGCCTGGAGAGGAGCCAGTGTCTTCAGGAAGCTGTCACCTGCCTCTCTGATTCAGGCCAGCATACAGGTCCCGCTGGCCTTTCCGGATGGGCTGGGGGTGAAATAGAGAGGGGGGGGTCAGCAGGGTAGGAGGAAGTCGTTCCTGAAGATCTAGTTTTAGTGAATGGAAAGAACTGGGGACTAAGAGTCAGGAGGAAGACTTGACTGCTAGGTGATTTAACCTGGTTGCCTCCTGTGAGCCTCAGCTTTCCCAGCTCAAAAAAATGGGAAACTGAAGACCCACCTCTCAGGGCTTTTGTCAGAGTCAAAGTCACTTGTGCGGAAAGTGAATACCGCATGCTTGGCTGGTGCTCCATAAATATTTGCTGAGTTTGTCCAGGTGTCATATTGAAAATACTTTAACAATTGGTGGTGCACACACACCAACCAATCAGAACAGTCCTGGTGGATCTCTGCTATGCCAGGCAGTAACTCTTTGTTTGCCAAGAGTCAGTCCAGTGGGGACGACCTTGTGTTGTCTGGCAGCGTGTGTGCTGGGGAAGGGGGGAGCTTGGGGCTACTTACCAGTAAACTATTTTATATTTCAACAACTGGTAGGTGCATGCTGGTGGAACATCAGTTGTGAGTTGGTTGTGTTAAGAGTTTGCGTGTATGGGATTCCCCGGGCTGTCTCGCAGCTGATGAGTAAGCCAGAGAAAGAGGATTGGTGTCCCCACCCCTACTGGTCTGTGGTGGTGGAAGCCCTCCAGCCTTTGAGATGAGCTCCTTCTACCATGATGGAGGCAGAGGCAGGCATGTGTGGGTTGCCCTGAGGCCCTGAGGGAAGGGCTTTGCAGTGTCTGGGAGGCCAGATGGACACTGCCCTTTTCTCCCCAGAGAGTCCCCTCCCCCCCATCCCTGTTACCTCATAGTCTGGATTGGGGACAGGTGGTGGCCTCTCCCTGTTTTGTCCTGCAGAGGAGGGAAGAGGAGAGGATTCACTGCCATGAGGAAACACCAATCTTGTAAGAATGAGACCCAGATCAGCGATGGCAAACTCCTCTCTGCTTTTCCCCTTTTCCGTTTTAGCTGCTTGTTCTCTTTGCTTTCTTTCATCCCGTCTAATGACCCCATCACTGTTCTTATCATTTTGTGAACCCAACTCAAGGTTCTTCCATTGCTTCCTTACCCTGCGAGGAAAGGGTCCTAAAGTCTCTCTCCCTGGAGACTGGGGGGTGGAGTCTGATTACTCCAGGACACTGACAGGCCTTTGAGAAAGCCCATCCTGGTAATAAACTTTTTTGTACTCTTCTTTTTCTTTTTGTCTTTTTAGGGCTGCACCTGTGGCATTTGGAGGTTCCCAGGCTAGAGGTTGAATTGGAGCTGTAGTCCCTGGCCTATGCCAGAGCCACAGCAACGCCAGATCTGAGCCACATCTGCGATCTACACCACAGCTCATGGCAACGCCAGATCCTTAACCCACTGAGCGAGGCCAGGGATCGACCCTGTGTCCTGATGGATACTGGTCAGATTTGTTTATGCTGAGCCACAATGCGAACTCCTTTTTTGGCACTTTTCTAGGGTGGAAAGGATGGGAGTGGTCTGAGATGGGGCCACACTGTTGAATGTTCTCTAGATGCTATCTTGACCTGGCTTGGACTTGCTGCCCATCCTGGCCCGGGCTGGACATCCCCCCCCCCCAGGCTGGAATCTCCTCCACAGTCTTACCCCTGGGCCTGCCTCCAGCACCCGCTCCTCTCGTCACAGGCATGGCCTTGGCCTTTCTACTCTTGCTGTAGTAATACACCACCAGCAGCAAACCCAGAGTGATGCAGATGTCAACTACAATGATTGTGACCACTGCCATCAGATCCACCTCCACGCAGTTCTCACACACTGTGGGGGCAGGGAGTACGGAGAGAAGGAGAAAAATCACCAGAAAGGAAGATGCAAGACACTGGAAGTGAGGAAGGAACATACGAAGGCGATAACTTCCTTCAATACTCACATCGCATGTCTGCCATGGCCAGTCACCCCCTGACCACCACCACCACCACCACTCTTTCCCATCAATCTGTTTATAACAAGCCAAGTGTGGTGTTTGCAGTAGAGACTTTGGAGTCAGACAGTCCTGGGTTCAAGTCCCAGCTCCAATATTCACTGGCTCTGAGGACTGTGAAATGTATGCTCAACTCCCAAAGCCTTATCTATAAGATGGGAATAAAATAGCACTTAACTCATGTGGTTGTCGGGAGGATTGTATGAAGGAAAAAAAAAAAAAAAAGCCCTGGTAAGTGTTGGGTATAGTGCCTGAAACTTAACAAGCACTCAATGAATGTTAGCTATCATTACTGTTTGTTATTGTGCCTTAGTTTATGAGATTTTAATATAGTGGATTTGAGTCCTTTTCGCAAATTCTTCTGAAGAATTCACCTCTGGATAAAGCACCAGATAAACTCATGTTGATGCGCCATAATTCTGGATGAGACGTAATGCACATGACCCAATCCTGTCTCTTGGGAAGTTGTTTTAGATCTAGTGCTAAGTTTACCTGGATGCCTCCATATTGCTGTTTAATCTGTTTTTTTGTTTGTTTTGTTTTTCTTTTTTTCCTTTTTGGCCACATTCATGGGACGTGGAAGTTCCCTGGCCAGGGATCAAACCCTTGCCACAGCAGCTACCTGAGCTGCTGCAGTGACAAGGCTGGATCCTTAACTGGCTGCACCACAAGGGAACACCTAATTTGTATTTTAGAAAACACTGACACTGTGTGGCCTTAGACATCCTGGGATTGAGTGTAGGAGAAGCATAAATATGCCAGGGGTTAGGGGGAATATTGAGAATGCCCTTTTGAAATGGTCCCCCCTAAAGAGTTTATTAGTGCATGCTCTGAAGACCTATATTACCTCTGGCCTTCAGGTAGAGCTTATGGCTCGTCTTCTCACCGACTGTGCAGGTATAATAACCACTGTTCTCCACTTCTGAAAAACTCTCTAACAACATGTAGTTCTCATAAGACTCATGTATTTGCATATCATTTCGTTTCCAAGTCATCTTTTCAGATTCAGGATCTTCAGGGCATGTCAGCTCTACTTTGTTTCCGGAGATGGAGACTTTAAATGCTGGGGGATGGGAGAAAAGAGAAGGGAAATTAAAGAGAGAAACCAGTAAGATTTAAAGCAAATTAGTAGCAAAAAGAATCACCCAAATGCAGAGTCATCTGTCATTCTAGATCTTAGATTTTCTTGTTAAAAGGGAACTCTGCTGGCTAGAGGGTATGAAAGAGGAGATAGGAGAAGGCCCTAAAGGATCTTGTAAAGGTGACTTCAGAGTTTAGGCTTGGATGTGGGGGACTTGGAAGAAAAACTACACTAGTCCCCCCTACTTTTTTAAGGGGCATAGGTATGGCATATAGAAGTTCCCAGACAAGGGGATCCACATGCCGTCCCTGCAGCTGGAGCCACAGCAGCCAGCCTACACCACAGCCACAGCAACGCCAGAGCCAAGCCACGTCTGCAACCAACACCGAAGTTCATGGCAATGCCAGATACTTAACCCATTGAGCAAGGCCAGGGATCGAACCCTCGTCCTCATGGATATTAGTCAGGATGAGAACTGACTAAGCGCATGCTGAGCCATGATGGGAACTCCATGAGTCCCTACTTGGAATGTCTCCAAAAGGGCAATGGAAAGGTGATGTTGGGAGGACCTCAGTTCTTGAGGTTAATCTCCCTCCATCCATTCCTTCTTCTCAACCACTGACCTGCATCGTCAGATGGGGCAGACATAAAAGACTGAGAAACTTACTTTTCTGTGTATCTTCATCTGACAATGAAAAAAAAAAAAGGAAACATTGGTAAGAAAACAACCTTCATTTAAATTTAAATTGTAGGTAACAATTGCCAAGTGGGTCTAGGCACTATCTCTGAGCATTCCCAAAGAGGATCTATCTTCAGGGGGCCTGAAGCCTTTAAGGTGAGGTATGTACTTGGCCTATGAGATTTACTTGTAGGTACAAGTCTGACACATCAAACTGAGACTATACCAGCATGTGCTTATAGACCTAGATCCCCTAAAGCTCAGAAAGCTGTAAAATCCTGAAGATGAAAAATTCTAGAAGGCTTCAAGCTTATTCGCTTACATTAGCAAGAACCATGTTCCAGATAGCTATGAAAGGCGTCTTCTCAGAAATAACGACCTTCACATTTTTGAATCACTGATTCTCGGCCTTACCTGTTTTTCTTTTTTCTTTTTGTATTTTTGCCATTTCTTGGGCTGCTCCCGTGGCATATGGAGGTTCCCAGGCTAAGGGTCTAATCGGAGCTGTAGCCGCCGGCCTATGCCACAGCCACAGCAACTTGGGATCTGAGTTGCGTCTGCAACCCACACCACAGCTCACGGCAACGCTTGATCCTTAACCCACTGAGTAAGGCCAGGGATCGAATCCGAAACCTCATGGTTCCTAGTCGGATTCGGTAACCACTGCACCACGACGGAAACTCTGGCCTTACCTCCTGTTTTTCATTATTCGCATGTTTCTTTCTTTCCCTCTTCCTCCCTTCCTCCCTTCCTCCCTTCCTCCCTCCCTTCCTTCCTTCCTTCCTTCCTTCCTTCTTCTCTCTCTCTCTCTCCCTTTCTTCCTTTCCTTCTTTCATTTTGCTTTTTAGGGCCGCACCCACGGTATATAGAGGTTCCCAAGCTAGGGATCCAATCGGAGCTACAGCTGTGGCCTACATCACAGCCACAGCAACTCAGGATCTGAGCCGCATCTGCAACCTACACCACAGCTCATGGCAATGCCGGATCCTTAACCCACTGAGCGAGGCCAGGGATTGAACCCACAACCTCATGGTTCCTAGTCAGATTCATTTCCACTGTGCCACCATGGGAGCTCCCACAAGTTCTTTCTTATAACTAACAGAAATCCTCGTAATAGAGATCAAATATCTTTGGTGTTATTCCATACTGCTTCTCTGCTATTGCCCATAAATTATGTAAAGCACTATATTCATTTTTTTTTGGCCATGCCCTAGGCATGGGGAGGTTCCTGGGCCAGGGATCAAACCCGTACCACTGTAGAAACCAGAGCCACAGCAGCGACATTTGGCTCCTTAATCAGCTGAGCCACAAGGGAACTCTATTGCTATATATATTTTAAAGAAATGGTTCTTCCATGGAGTTCCCGTCGTGGCGCAGTGGTTAACGAATCCGACTAGGAGCCATGAGGTTGCGGGTTCGGTCCCTGCCCCTGCTCAGTGGGTTAAGGATCCGGCGTTGCCGTGAGCTGTGGTGTAGGTTGCAGACGCGGCTCGGATCCTGCCTTGCTGTGGCTCTGGCGTAGGCCAGCGGCTACAGCTCCGATTCGACCCCTAGCCTGGGAACCTCCATATGCTGCGGGAGCGGCCCAAGAAATAGCAAAAAAAAAAAAGACAAAAAAAAAAAGAGAAATGGTTCTTCCAGTAAAATGTGGCTTTATTTTAAATCTTACTGGAGTATAATTAACTCATAATTATTTTTTTTAGAACTGTTGGTGTGGACAACTGAGCTCCACTAATATAATTCAGGGATCCAGCCAGATTCCCCACAGGAGGCGATTTTGCCTTGGGAAATGGGGCTGGGCTACATCCTTGCTTCCTGTAAGACTTGTGGCTGGGACACTAGGAGGCACTTGCTGTGCTCAGGCCTGGATATGACAGCTGGAAGAGAAGAGAGTGCTACCCAGAGACAGCCTTCTTTCTTGGGGGTGTTTTGCTACAGTGTGCTACTGGGGACAGAGCACTGGACTTAGTCAGAAGCCCTGTATTTGAATCCCAGATCTGCTTCAGGCTTTGTGACCAAGGGAAAATCATTTAACTTCTCTGAGCTTCAGTTTCTTCACCTGGGAAATGGCAATAAAACACCCACTTCATAGGATATTTGTGAGAATTAAATGGCTATGAAGGTGAAAATGGATGGCACATAGCAGATGCTCAAGAAAAATGTTAATTTCTTTCTTTCTTTCTTTCTTTCTGGGGGTCCTGCCAGAACAGAACAGAGTTCTGATCCAGCTGCTCAGGCAGCCCTTCTGTTGAGATCATACAGCATGTAAACAAGTCATTCTCCAGGTTTATCTGCCTGCTAATAATAATTGGGATTGAGTATAATGACGATAGATAGTTTATGATATTTGACTTGAAAATAATTTTCACCACTGCTATGTCTTAGAAATGTTTAACTAGAAATTATAAATTAAATAATTTGGAAGTAAATAGATGTTTCACTCTACTTTGTGTATTTGAAAAAAAATTGTAAAGGAGGAGTTCCCTTGCGGCAGTGGTTTAAGGATTTGGCATTGTCACTGCCACATCTTTGGTCACTGCTGTGGCTCAGGTTCACTCCCTAGCCCAGGAATTTCCACATGCTGCAGGCACAGCCAAAAAAAAAAAAAAAAAAGTAAAGGAAATCACTCACATTTCTGATTGGCACAAATTCAGTAGTAGAGCTCAGTCCAGACCAACACATTCTCATGCAGGGGATAGATGTCTATGCTTAGAAATAGGGCATATGCTCATAAAAATTTTATACACATCCATAATGGTTAAAAAATGAGCTTCAGCATCAGCTAAATCTGAATTTATATTTATCCCTGCAAATGGACTATTTATTTTCTACGCCTTGGCTTTTTTATCTGTAGATTAGAGATGTTAAGACAATTAGAAGAGGAAATTCAGGTAAAATATTAAGGGCAATGTCTAGAACATAAAGTAAATAAACTTTAATACTTAATAAACTTTAATGCTCAATAAAGTTTAATACTTATTATCTAGTCTGCATAATTCCCATTTCATGATAGCTAAAATTACCTACTGCTTTCATTATCTGTATGCCAGATAATGTTCTAAGTGAATTACTCGTTCCGTCCTCATAACAACTTTATAAGCTAGGTATCATTATTATTTCTTTTCTTCTTCTTCTTCTTTTTTAAAATTTTGCTATTTAGGGCTGTGCTCTTGTCACATGGAGCTTCCCAGGTTAGGGATCAAATTAGAACTACAGCTGCCGGCCTACACCACAGCCACAGCAACGCAAGACCCGAGCCATGTCTGTGACTTACACCACAGCTCACGGCAATGCTGGATCCTTAACCCACTGAGCGAGGCCTGTATCCTCATGGATCCTAGTCTGGTTTGTTACCGCTGAGCCATGACGGGAACTCCAGTTATTTCTATTTCACGTGTGGTGATGCCATAGCACAGAGGAGTGAAGTAAATTATTCAAAGATGCTCAACAAGTAAGAAGTAGAGCCAAGATTCAACTATGACTGTCTAGCTTCAGAGTTGGACTCTTAACCTCACACTACAAGGATTCTCCTCTGTTAAGATATTCTCACCTAAAATATAAGCTCATCCTTTATTGCTCCTCTTTATTTTTTTGTCTGTGCCCACACTATATGGAAGTTCCTGGACCAGAGATTGAACCTGTGCCATGGCAGTGACCGAAGCCACAGCAGTGACAACACCAGATACTTAGCCCACTGAGCCACACGGGAATTCCATAAACTCACCCTATAAAACTCAGCTCAAGAATCACCTTCTCAGAGTTCCCATCGTGGCACAGCAGAAATGAATCCGACTAGGAACCGTGAAGTTGCGGGTTTGATCCCTGGCCTCGCTCAGTGGGTTAAGGATCTGGCGTTGCTGTGGCTGTCGTGTAGGTCGCAGACTCGGCATGGATCTGGCCATGCTATTGTGTCATAGGCCAGCAGATATAGCTCCCATTTGACCCCCAGCCTGGGAACCTCCATATGCTGCATGTGCGGCCCTATAAAAAGCAACAACAACAACAACAAAAAAAAAAAAAAAAAGGAAAAGAAAAAAAAAAGACTCACCTTCTCTGGGGAGCCTTCTCCATCTATCCTCTGTAGAGTTGAATACTCCTCACTTTATATTTTATTTTTCTCTGTATCTACACCTATCATAGCAGGCAACACACTATATTATCAATTATTTGTCTCACAGATATGACCATCAATGTCTTGAGGAAAGGGAACTAGTGATGCAATCATGCCTATGATCATTTATTCATTCAATAGATATTCATTGAGCACCTACTATGGGCCAGGCACTGGGCCAGGTAAATAAAATGCCATCTCTGCCTTCAGTGACTCATGATTTACACAAAACTTGTGGTGCTTCCAACCCACACCCATGTGTGTATCCTTTGCTGAATGGATGCTCAGGGATACTTATCACACTCAGCTATAATCAGACATGACAGTTAACAACAAAACACAGGTATATCGCATACAGATCCTATTGAAAGATAATTGTATTTTCCCTCTAATAGATCTAGTTTTTGTTTTTATTACTGCGGTTGTCCCCTATGACCATTTTGTTCCCTGTCTGAAAGGAAGTCAAAGAGAGTAAAAAATCTTCTTACCTGGTCTTTCAATGTCTGAAAAGGAAATGATAAGAAACTATTAGCCGTACTCCTATCAGATGCTAAGATCAGGCCCCTGATACCTGGGTTAGAACTCTTCCCTCCTCCTTTAGAAAACAAGGGATATGGGAACTCTTCATGGCTGTACATGAAAAGCTGTTTAAAATCCTACACCCAACATTAAAAAAACTGATGGCTAATTATTTACAAAAAAGGGTTCTAGGCAATCAATTTGAATAAAATATACATACATGTATACATTCTTTTTTCTCACATCATCGTGCTCCATCATAAGTGACTAGACATAATTTCCTGTGCTACACAGCAGGATCTCATTGCTAATCCATTCCAAAGGCAATAGTTTGCATCTATTAACCCCAAATCATTACATTATATACCTTGAACTTATACTATAAATACAGTTTATTGTTAACCATATCTCAATAAAGCTGGAAAAAAAAGATCTATATTGGGCATAAATTAAATGATAATTGGAGTTCCCGTCATGGCTCAATGGTTAACGAATCCAACTAGGAACCACAAGGTTGTGGGTTCGATCCCTGGCCTCGCTTAGTGGGTTAAGGATCCGGCATTGCCATGAGCGGTGGTGTAGGTCGCAGACGTGGCTCGGATCTGGTGTTGCTGTGGCTGTGGCCTAGGCCAGCAGCTGCAGCTCCGATTGGACCCCTAGCCTGGGAACCTCCATATGCTGTGGGTGCAGCTCTAGAACAGACAAAACAAAACAAAACAAAACAAAAAAATAAATGATAATTGAAATCCAAGCCTAAACAGCAATAGCATCCAGAAGATTAATGCTTTCCTGAAGTACATTAATGCTTTCAACATATCCTATCTGTCAATAATGTAACTTTAATGCATTCTACATGATGAGAAAAAAAAAAAAAGGATCCAAAGGACCATACCAATTAGGCAGTATGGTACAAAGGAATGGAGACTGGCCCAATGGCTGCCTTTAAACACAAAATTGGTTCACTCAGTTTAGAGGAGCTGATTGAATAGAAAAGTTTCCAATGTTGGGACATTCCTGACTCTCTGCTATGATTGAGAAGGTAAGTCCAGGCCAGGAACACTCATATGCATGTGTACACATGAACACACACGCACAACACACTTTCAGACTGTTTGGACATATGTTGAATGTGCACTTAAATGCTGCCCCAGAGGCTTATAGGGCATCTCTATGCATGCACTGAATTCCAAAACCCTCTACAAATATCTCACATCAAATATGAAATGCAGGAGTTCCCATTGTGGTGCAGTGGAGATGAATCCGAAGAGGATTTAGTATCCATGAGGATTTGAGTTCGATGCCTGGCCTCACTCAGGGGGTCCGGGGTCCAGTGTTGCTGTGAGCTATGGTGTAGGTCACAGATCTGAGACGAGGCTCAGATCTGGTGTTGCTGTGGCTGTGGCGTAGGCTGTCAGCTATAGCTCCAGTTTGACCCCTAGCCTGGGAATTGCCATATGCTACAGGCCGGTCCCTAAAAAGCAAAAAAACAAAACCAAAAACCAAAAAACAAATGCAAACAAGAGACAATTGTTGCCACTTTCAACATCATTTAATTGTCTCAATTTTTTCTTTTGAACAGTTAAGTCTCATTATTTCTTTTTTTTTGTGTGTGTGTGTCTTTTTGCTATTTCTTGGGCCGCTCCCGCGGCATATGGAGTTTCCCAAGCTAGGGGTCCAATCGGAGCTGCAGCCACTGGCCTACGCCAGAGCCACAGCAACGCGGGATCCGAGCCGCATCTGCAACCTACACCACAGCTCATGGCAATGCCGGATTGTTAACCCACTGAGCAAGGGCAGGGATCAAACCCACTACCTCATGGTTCCTAGTCGGATTCGTTAACCACTGCGCCACGACGAGAACTCCTCATTATTTCTATGATCTCTGTTGTTTCCTTCTTTCTGGTTAGAACTTTCTAGCCTTAGGAGGAAAAGGCAAAGGAGAAGATGATAGAAACCCTTGTACTGGTCTCTGTGGGAGCTTGGTGGGAGGTCTAGTGAAAGCTCTACTCATAAATACAAAGCACGAAGGGCTAATTTCACAACAAGAAAAGAAAGCATATCTTACCTTCTTGTCCCCAAGCGCCAACTAGAAAATAAACAATAAGAAAAGAAAAGAGTTGGTAAATGTTGTGAGCGCCTGAAATTCCAAGCGGAAGAAGTTCTGTGGGCTAGTGTGACCAATTCTGAGCATTTAGGGTCCTTCCCAAGCACCGCTGGATCACTCATCACTGCTGGATCAGTCATTCCCATACCCCGGATAAATGACATGCACTGCTGGGTACCAACCAGGGGTTCCTGGTCAATTTGGGATGAAACAGAGCAAGGAAGCATCTAGCATTAAAGATGAACACACAATATTTGAAAAACAGAAGTAAGAAAAAATTGGGGGTGCTTTTTTGGGAGACTAGAGAAATTGCAAAAGAATTTTGTAGCCAAGCCTCCATTTTTTTTGGCACACGGAAGTTCCCAGGCCAGGGATTGAACCTGAGCCACAGGTGGAACTAGAGCCCTGGCAGTGACAAGGCTGGATCTTTAACCCACCAGACCATAAGGGAATTCCCAAGCCTCCGTTTTGAAAAGAAATCTCAGAGTTCCCGTCATGGCTCAGCAGAAACCAATCTGACTAGGAACCAGGAGGTTGTGGGTTTGATCCCTGGCCTTGCTCAGTGGGTTAGGGATCCGGTGTTGCTGTCAGCTGTGGTGTAGCTCTCAGATGCAGCTTGGATTCTGCGTTGCTGTAGCTGTGGCATAGGCTGGTGGCTATAGCTCTGATTTGACCCCTAGCCTGGGAACCTCCATATGCTATGGGTGCAGCCCTAAAAAGACCCCCCTCCCCCCCCCCCCAAAAAAAAAGAAAAGAAAAAGAAAAAAAAATCTCTGTCTTTGGAAGAAAAACAAGCTTTTGGTTAGGTACAGAGATTGAGATGCTTGTTCCATTTCTGGCTCCTGAATGTCTGATGGTTTGATTTTTTTCCATCTGTTTTCTGCTTGAGACAGAGATGGAGATATTTGACATTTTGATTGTTCATTCACTAGAGCCTGTGCATTGATGAGCCTAATCACATTTCCACTGGGGCCTCCAGAGTCCCCTCACTCACAAAAACTTGGATTCTTTACAATGACTAGTTTAGTTTCCCTGACATTGCCTCAAAGTTTTTGTATACCTTTTGTTGTTGTTGTTGTTGTTGTTTTGTTTGTCTCTTTGCCATTTCTTGGGCCGCTCCCGTGGCATATGGAGGTTCCCAGGCTAGGGGTCTAATCGGAGCTGTAGCCGCCAGCCTACGCCAGAGCCACAGCAACGCGGGATCCGTTTTTATTTTTTTTTGGGGGGTGTACCCACAGAAGTTCCTGGGCCAGGGATCAAACCTGTGCTAAAGCAGTGACAATGCTGGATCCTTAACCTGCTGAGCCACCAGGGAATTCCTATGTGTGCCCCTTTATCAACAGTCTCTACACTGGGTGAAACACCCACTCTGAAGTCTGCCCTCTGCCTGTGCCCCTATCACCAGAACAAAATAGCCACATTATTTTTATTTTTTGCTCCTTTTAGGGCCTTACCTGGGGCATATGGAAGTTCCCAGGCTAGGGATCGAATTGGAGCTGCAGCTGCTGGGCTATACCACAGCCACAGCAATGCTGGATCGGAGCTGCATCTGCAATCTACACTGCAGCTCTCAGCAACACCTGATCCTTTAACCCACTGAATGAGGCCAGGGATCAAACCCGCATCCTCAGGGATACTCTTCGTGTTCTTAACCCCCTGAGCCAAAATGGGAACTCCTGCGCATATTCATATGATGCCAAATCTCTAGGGGTGCTTGGGTCTTTAATGTCCTCTCTCTTTCTCTCTCTGCAGAGCAGCGTTTATACTATAGGCCTCCAAGCCAATGTCTGGCTACTCCTTGAAGGAGTCACGCTCTGCTTCTTGACACTCCAAATGTGTTCCTTGGACCAGTAACAGACTAATAAGTCTGAGAGCTCATCAGAAACGCAGACTCACAGGTCCCATTCCAGACCCACTGAAGCAGAAGCTGCACTTGAATAAGATCTCCTGGTGGTTCATGTGCACGTTTAAGCCTGAGAAACCCAAGATGAAGCAGGAAGTAGAGACGCCATGGCTGTGGCTCCGAGATGGGAGCCCCAGCTGTGAGCGTATTTTCTCTGAAACAAAACCATTGTGAGCATTTGGCCTCGCATCCTGCAGTCATGAAGTGCACAGGACAGCAGGCCGTCCTGTGTTCCCAGATTAGCTTTAGCGCTTACTAACTGCGTGGTTTTAAACAAGTATTTAACTCCTTTGAGTATCAGTTTCTTCATCTGTAAAATAGACAATACATATCATGTTTACCTTTCAAGGCAGAGGTAAGGATGAAATTAGTTAACACATGTAAAGACTTTTAAATATGGTGTCTCGTACTCAATACATGGTGACCTGTAAAAAATCATGTTTATCTGAGATATGGAAATGCCCTTGGTAAGCTATCAATTTATATTCCACCTTGTTTCAAAAAGGACTCAACTAACTGAAGCTCTTGGTCAGCTGAAAAGACTGGAAATTATGAGGTGTTTTATCGTCTCAGACACTAAGCTTGCTGTATACCCAGTGCAGAGTTTAGGCGTAAGTATCTAGTCTAACCCTCACAACAAAGAGTGAAGGTTAACTCTTCCAGCTCTTTTGTGTTAGTTCTCCAGGCTGGGTTGTTCACTGACAGAATGAGCTTGTCCTCAGAGACACAAAGTCCTCCTTGCTTTCAGAAGATCTGATCATCCCAACTCTTCTCTGAAAGGTCTCCTGGGTGCAAATTAGCCTCCAGCCCCGGTTCCCGATGCTAACGTGGCACACGTTTCCTTACTTTTTCTCCTAAATGAGGCTCCTTGGTACTGCAGGGCAGCACCAGGTCATGCTGTGAACCTTCTGCAGTCTGGAAAAACACCACCCTTTTTAAATTCCATCCTACTCACCTGATAAGAGGCAGAGTCCCAGAACTTTCCAGAGGTTCCCCGACGGCATCTTTCTTGCAGACACTATGCTACTTAAGATGGCGGAGGCCAGTTGGCTTATAACTTCTGAAAAAGAAACCAGAGGACTCTTTTCAAAACCTCTGCTGGAGATGAGAACCTTGGGGCCATTGACCCCAATGCTGGGATGAAAAAAGGGGGCTTTGTAAGAGGGACACTCACCATTTTCCGAAGCAGGCACCTAAGGCTGGGAGGGGAGGCGGGTTTCTGAGCCCCACACAGGAAGTGTGGAGGGGCCTCTGGGTCTGCAGGGTTCTACGTCACTGGGAAACGTTGGTTCAGGGCGGGAGCAGCCACCTGGGTTGGCTGCGGAGAATTGAGCTCCGTGTCCTCCCACTGGGCGAGCGAGACCTGAAGGTGCTGTGGAAAATACCTGCAATTTAGCTGCCTGGGCCTTGCACGATGCACCCCCTGAGAAGGGGCTCCCTTCTCAGACACCCCCACCCCCAAACAACCTGTGACAGGAAGAGAGAGGAGCACCAAAGAGCTGCTTTCTTTACAGTGTACGTGACTTGGGGCAGTAGGTGCAGCCATTTTATTAGCAAAAGCTATTGACTCGAAAATACACGTTGCCTTAAACCATGAGATGCCATTCTTTTTTGGCCTATAATATTTGCAGCAGTATTCAGTGTTGGCAAATGTCAAGAGGGACAGTCTCAGAATCTGCTGATGTGAGTATAAACAGATCGAGGCTTTCTTAGTTTTTGAGCATGGGTCAATCAATTGCTTACTCTCTGCCGGCACCGAACTAAGGGCTTTACCAACAGACCTCATTTAATCCTCAAAACAACCCTCTGAGGTAGGTATTAGTGTCTTCCCCATTTCATACTTGAGCAAACTGAGGCTCAGATAGGTTATCTAAAGTTGTCACAGATTATAGAACTGGGACCCTTGAAAACCTTTTGGCCAAATGCAATGATTTAGTAAATGTTTGATGCCTACTATGCTGTAGTATGTGCTGGGGGCTAGTAATACAGCTGTCACAAGATAAGATAGGGCTTACAGAGTATGAAAGGAAACGTGGACATTAAACTGGTTATTTCAGGAGATCGATGCTGAGAAAGTGTAAATACAAGGGCTGTTGGAATGACAGCAGAGAGGCCTAATATAGTTGGGGCGTGGGGTGGGGTAGAGAAGGTCTCCCTGAGAAGGTGACATCTAAGCTGAAACTTAATGGATGGATGGGAGTGAGCCAGGTGGTGGGAGGACAAGTGAAATACTCCGAACAGAGGAAGCAGCATGTTTGGAGCCTGGAGATGAGGAAGAGAGGCCCCGTTCAAGAAACTGGAAGTCTGGAAAGGCAGGTAGCAGGGTGAGCGAGAGGGAGTGGTAAGAAATGGGACAGGAAACTCAGCAGGGGCCAGATGGGGAAGGATTTAAAATCCTTATTAAAGATTCTTAGGATTATTCTAAAGATCAATGGGAAGCGACTGAAGGGTTTAAAACAGGAGGACGACAGTATCAAATTCTTTTTTTTTTTTTTTCTCTTTTGTCTTTTGAGGGCCGCACTCTCAGCATATGGAGGTTCCCAGGCTAAGGGTCAAATCGGAGCTACAGCTGCTGGCCTACGCCACAGCCACAGCAATGCCAGATCTGAGCCGTGTCTGCCACCTACACCACAGCTCATGGCAACACCAGATACTTTAACCCACTGAGCAAAGTCAGGGATTGAACCCGCAACCTCATGGTTACTAGTTGGGTTCATTCACCACTGAGCCATAATGGGAACTCCCTCAAATTCTCAAAAAAAATGTTTTTTGGCAGCACCCATGGCATGTAGAAGTTCCCAGGCCAGGGACTGAACCTGAGCCACAGAAGCAACCTGAGCCACAGCAGTGATAGCACCGGTTCCTTAACCTACTTTGCCACCAGGGAACTTCTCAAATTTAACAGTTTTTATTTTATCTTTTTAGGGCTGCACCCTCAGCATATGGAGGTTCCCAGCCTAGGGGTCGAATCAGAGCTGTAGCTGCTGGCTAGCCACAGCCATGGCAATGCCAGATCCTTAATGCACTGAGCAAGTTCAGGAATCGAACCTTCGTCTTCATGGATTCTAGTCAGATTCATTTCCTCTGAGCCATGACAGGCACTCCCAGTTTTTAATTTTTTTATGGTCATACCCAAGACATATGAAATCCTCAGGCCAGGGATTGAATCTGAGTCACAGTTGTGATGTGCACTGCAGCTGTGGCAACACTGGATCCTTTAATCCAGCGTCTCGGGCTGGGAATTGAACTCATGCCTCTGCAACGACCTGAGCCACTGCAGAGAGATTCTTTTTTTTTTTTGCGTCTTTTTGTCTTTTCTAGGGCCGCTCCTGCGGCCTATGGAGGTTCCCAGGCTAGGGGTCTAATCGGAGCTGTAGCTGCTGGCCTACTCCAGAGCCACAGCAACTCGGGATCTGAGCCGCATCTGCAACCTACAGTACAGCTCATGGCAACCCCGGATCCTTAACCCACTGAGCGAGGCCAGGGATCGAACCCGCAACCTCATGGTTCCTAGTCGGATTTGTTAATCACTGAGCCATGACGGGAACTCCTGCAGTCAGATTCTTAACCCACTGTACCACAGTGGAAACTCCTTTAAAATTTTTAAAATTATTAAATGAAAAATATGAATTATAGAGGTAACACATGCACATGTTATAAACAGTGAAGAGCACGGAAGGGTACATACAACGTCTCCTGCCTCACCTGGCCTCAGGCCCATTTCTCTCCCTAGAGAAAACCACTTTCAACTTTGTAAACTTTTTTTTTTTTTTTCTGGTGGTTACCTTCTTATCTCTAAATGTGCATTGTCATCATTCCGGTTCTCTGGGAAACCAAACTTTGGACGAAGATTAGTGAGCAGGTGGCTCACGGCGGGGAAGCGTAGGAATAGCATCTTATAAGGGAAGGAAGCAGGTTTGGCAGCAGGAGAAGGTGAACCACGGGGAGACCTTAGCCAATCCCATGGGGACTTCCCAGGCTAGGACTGGAAGAGCGAAGAAACTTCGTATTCTATTACAAGTTCATCACTAAAGGGATGTTACCTATAACCTTAAATTATACATAATGGCCCATCATTGGGAACCCTGCCTCCCAGGTGGTAAGTGTTAAGCTCAGGTAAGGTCACATCCTGAGCCTGTGAATGGCCACAGGAAAGAAGAAATGAACACATGGAGTGTGGCTGGAACTGGGACTTTACCCCCTCCCCCTTTAGTGTAAAAGAAGCCTGCATCCTATCTCTGGGAAGATGGTTCTTTGGGACACTAGTCTACCATCTTCCCATTCTGCTGGCTTTTCAGATAAAGTCACTATGCCTTGCCTGCCTGAACAACTGTCTTGGTTTATTGGCCTGTTGTGCAGCAAGCAGTAGAAGCTTGAACTCGTACACTGTCAGGGAGTTGCTGAGTTGAGGCCACAGGCATACCATCTGGTTTTGCATGTGAGCCTACTGGAGAGGTGTGAACTGGGGTGTTGCAGTTGCTTCTGTTGAGGGCAATACCTATGAAGGGGCTCAGCTATGAGCCCTCAGAGGACACAATCCCAGCAGTCAGGGGAGTGAGCTCTCCTCAAGGGGGAACCTGGGCAACACGGCGCAACATCCATGCAATTCTGCTGTGCACTGCTCAGATCCACTCGCTCCGTAATAATTTCACCCCATCCTTTAAACAGCCTTTTCAGGACTGCAGTTGATCTCTTTTCGAGAAACGTATAACAGGAAAATTACAGTCCCACTACACAGCTCTTCTGGGGGCCCCATCTGATAGTCGTCACCCTCTCCTTTGTTATCCATTCTAGATTGCTCCCAGCCTCAGCTAGCACTTCTGCTGACCCAAGGAAAGACATAGCTCGAAGAGCCTGAGCCCCTGGTGGGCATAACCTTCTCGGGTGTGAACCCTTGGGTTTTATATGTATTCTCTCTGCTGCCTGCAGTCCTGACTCCTCCTGATGATAGGGAAGGACCCGTTCTGCTGGGACAGTCAATCATTGTTTTGCCTACTGGTCTCTTGTCAGCGGTAGGCAGCCACTATAGCTTAGTTTAACAGGACTCTTGCTGTGTTCTATGGTGGGAGCATTCTGCCTCTGGAAACCATGGCCTCTGAAAACTCAGAGTCTAGAATTATGGTGACAAGAAAAACAAATTCCCTAAATGCTTCACTGATAGTAATGGTAAGCATGGATAATCCCACTTCCAACCCTTAGTTCCCGGATGCATATATTCTACCTCCTGGGGACAATGTACCATATTAGAGTCACTGTTTTAAGATGTATGCTAAGGCGTTCCCATTGTAGCTCAGGAGTTATCGAACCTGACTAGCATCCATGAGGACTCAGTTAAAGATTTGGCATTGCCGTGAGCTGAGCTGTGGTGTGGGTTGCAGACTAGGCTCAGATCCTGTATTGCTGTGGCTGTGGCGTAAGCTGGTGGCTACAGCTCGGATTGGACCCCTAGCCTGGGAACCCCTGTATGCTGTAGGTGTGGCCCTAAAAAGACAAAAAGACCAAAAAAAAAAAAAAAGTTGTGTGCCAAGTCCTTCAGGATAGCGCCTCAGGCTGCAGGGGGTTATCTCTAGGTTGTTACCTTAGCTGTGTCTTTAAAAGGCTATTCCGGGGAGTTCCCATCCTGGCACAGTGGTTACTGAATCCAACTAGGAACCACGAGGTTGCAGGTTCGATCCCTTGCCTTGCTCAGTGGGTTAAGGATCCAGCATTGCCGTGAGCTGTGGTGTAGGTCACAGACATAGCTCAGACCCAGCATTGCTGTGGCTCTGGCATAGGCTGGTGGCTATAGCTCCGATTCCACCCCTGGCCTGGGAACCTCCATATGCTGCAGGAGCAGCCCTAGAAAAGACAAAAAGACAAAAAAAAAAAAAAAAGGCTATTCTAGGAGTTTCCCTCGTGGCTCAGTGGGTTAAGAACCTGACTAATATCATAAGGATGCAGTTTTGATTCTTGGCCTTGATCACCGGGTTAAGGATCTGGCGTTGCTGCGAGCTGCAGTGTAGGTTGCAGATGAGGCTTGGATCTGGTGTTGCTGTGGCTGTGGCTGTGACATAGGTCGGCAGCTGTAGCTCTGATTCAGCCCCTATCTGAGGAATTTCCATATGCTGTGGGTGCAGCCCTAAAAAGAAAAAAAAAAAAAAAGCGAAAAGGCTATTCCATTGATCCATTGGCTGGCAGCTTCAGAATGGTGTGATATATGATAGGACCAGTGGATCCCATGATCATATGTCTGTAGATCTTTGTTATAAAGTGGGTTCCATCGTCTATTGTGATGTGCAAGATCCAATGCCAATGGATCAGACAGTATATGAACTCGATAGCAGACCTCGATGAGGCGTTGTAGGCAAGAAAGTCAAACCTGTACCCAGAATATCTATCAATTCCTATCAAATGAATTGAGCCCTTTCCAGGTTTGGTTTGGAAGGAGTCAAATGTAATCAATTTGTTACTGAACCAAACTTGAGTCTGCTCATTTGCATGCAGTAAAGCCAATCTACTGATGCTGGATTGTGGTGAAGGAAAGTATAGCATTTGCTGCAGGGCACCAAGCAAGGAGTCCAGGCAGCTAGTGCTCAGAAGACGTGAGCTCCCTGATGACTTTTTAAAGCCAGGGTGAGGAAAGGGGATTGTGGGATATGTGATGAACTTAGCTGGTGAACTTCTGATTGGTTGGTGGTGACGTAATGGGAGTCAACATCATTAACCTTCACTGTAGTTTTGTTTTACATTTCCCTGATAATTAGTGATGTTGAACTACTTTTCATGTGCTTGTTGATCCTTTTATACTTTATTTCCCATTCTTTTTGGAAGAAATATCTATTCAAGTCCTTTGCTCATTTTTAATTGTTTTTTTTTTTAGCTGTAATTCTTTATATAGTCCAGATGCTAACCCCTTATCAGATACATGACTTGCAAATATTTTCTCCCATTCTGTAGGTTGCCTTTTCACTCTGTTGATGGTGAAACTTGATGCACGGTTTTATTTTATTTTATTTATTTATTTTATTTTTTTTCCCCTGTGTATTTGTTATCATTTATGGAGCTACCTACACCACAGCTCACGGCAATTCCGGATCCTTAACCCACTGAGCAAGGCCAGGGACCGAACCCGCAACCCCATGGTTCCTAGTCGGATTTGTTAACCACTGAGCCACAACGGGAACTCCATGATGCACGGTTTTAAATTTTGACATAAAATTTATCTATTTTTTAATGTTCGTTGCCTCTGCTTTTGCTGTCATCCAACAGGCCCATTTTATTGCTAGCCTAGAGAACTCCTCAGCCTGGGGAAGAGGAGGAAGAGGATTGGATTAATCCTGTGAGTTTCTCTTAGCTGTTGCAATGGGGAGGTTTTTGCCACCATGCTTGGTCCTGCCAGTCCATTCTCCATAGGACAGTGAGAGTGAACTTAACACATACCAAAAATGGTGATTTTGCTACACTACTAATTGGCATTTGAAACACTCCCCCATCATTCTCAGGATAATTATAAAGCCCGGAGTTGGTGGTGGGGGTGGGGAAGGAGTCTTGTCCCCGATTCTCTTTCCACTTCTTGCTCCTCTTCTCTCATGCTTTCTCTGTACTAAATTATTAGGAGATGCCCAACCACTCCATGCTTTTTCTTTTTCTTACTTCCAAGCCTCTATGTACACTTGGTTTTTCTGCCTAGAAAATACACCCTCATCTAGTTCAACTCATACTCAAGCTTCAGGTTTCAACTAGATACATCATTTCTGGGAAGTCTGCCCTAACCCCCAAATAAGAGGCTGGGTTAGGCAACACTCCTCAGCACAGCACTGATAGAATTGCCATTTACTTGTCCTCTCCCTCCTAGACCACTGTCTCCTAAAAAAGAACATTTTGCTGAAGGAATGGGAAGGTGGCTGTGTGTAACAAAGATCTTAGTCAAACTGGAGGCTGGAGGCGGCTTTTTCTCACCATTGGACCTACTCTGAGGCAGAGATTTTATCTGACTCATGACAAAGTACCACAAGTAGGGGGCTTGGCTTGTCACCCAGTTCTGGCACCATAGTAAGTTTATGCCTAAACTGGGGACCTTGAGTTCAGTTCTTTTTTTTTTTTTTTTGTCTTTTGTCTTTTTAGGGCCTCACCTACAGCACATGGAGGTTCCCAGGCTAGGGGTCTAAGCAGAGCTATAGCTGCCAGCCTACGCCAGAGCCACAACCAAGCCAGATGTGAGCTGCATCTGCCACCTACACCTCAGCTCACGGCAACGCTGGATCCTTAACCCACTGAGCAAGGCCAGGGATCCAACACGCAACCTCATGGTTCCTAGTCGGATTCGTTAACTACTGCGCCACGATGGGAACTCCTCTAAGACTCAGTTCTATAGTTTTCCTTAGGTCTCTTATCCTGCCTCGTGCTCTTATCCCATAATTGCTCTATCTTCTGCCCCACCCCGTTGTTCCTCTCTCAGCCGTTTCCTTTGTGCCATTTGGAATTCCACGGGAAACAAACAGATTACCCCAAATCCTCAACCTTTTCACACAGGAAACCTGACTTCTCTCTTCCTCCTCAAGACACTGCCTTTTTTTTTTTCCCTTTCTCTTTTTCCAAATGCCTCATATCCCCTTATAGGACAAGAATCAAGAGAAAACATTTTGGGAGTTCCCGTTGTGGCACAGCAGAAACGAATCCAACTAGAAACCATGAGGTTGTGGGTTTGATCCCTGGCCTCACTCAGCGTGTTAAGGATCCAGTGTTGCCATGAGCTGTGGTGTAGTTTGCAGATGGGCTCGGATCTGGCCTGGCTGTTGATGTGGTGCAGGCCAGCAGCAACAGCTCTGATTTGACCCCTAGCCTGGGAATCTCCATATGCCAGAGGTGCAGCCCTAAAAAGACAAAAGACAAAAAAAAAAAAAAAAGAGAGAGAGAGAGAGAGAGAGAGAGAGAGAGAGAGAGAGAAAACATTTTGGATATTCTCCTTATTCCTCACTGTCCCTTCCAGCCCACAGGTTTCAACTCTCCTGCACAAACCTTTGTGGAGATGCTGCTCGTGTCTTCGTGTAGTCCGTCTACAACCAGCTGCACACTGAGGCCATCCCACATCAAAAGCCTGCCGTTGTCACGCCTGCAGCCTTTCCTGCCTCAGTCTGCAGATGGGCACAATTCAGAACGGGCAGAAGAGGGAGGGACTGAATGCTCCCAGGGGCAGCCTTCTACGAATGGGAGAGGAGTTAGTGGATCGTGAGCCAGCCTTCTGTCAGAGGATTCATTTCTTTCTCCCTCCCACCCTTCCTTCCTTTTCCCTTTTTCCTTTTATGACCCCCACCTGTAGCCTATGTGAGTTCCCAGGCTAGGGATTGAATTGGAGCTGCCGCTGCCAGCCTACACCACAGCCACGGCAACTCAGGATCCGAGCCAAGTCTGCGGAGCTATGTGCCAGATCCTTAACTCACTGAGTGAGGCCAAGTATGGGAACCTGCATCCTCGTGGATACTAGTCGGTTTCTTAACCTGCTGAGCCACAACAGGAACTCCAGTTCTTTTTTTTTTTAAATTGAAGTGTAGTTGATTTACAGTGTTGTTCTGCTGTACAGTGAAGTGATTCAGGCATATACACTGAGAATAAAAATGATATATATATAATTTTCCCCCCTATGGCCTTACCTGTGGTATATGGGAGTTCCCAGGGCAGGGAATGAATCTGAGCCGCAACTGTGACCTGTGCTGCAGCTTTGGCAATGCTGGATCCATTGTCACACTGAGCTGGGCTGGGGATTGAACATGCACCTCCATGGTGACCCAAGCCATTGCAACCCACTGTGCCACTACGGAACTCCTATATACATGTGTATATGTATTCTTTTCCTTTTCGTAGGACACTGAATATAGTTCTCTGGGCTACACAGTAGAACCTTATTGTTGATCCCTCCATGTAATTTCTGAAATGCATTCTACATGGTTCCTCAGAGGGTCTCCAAAGACAGTGACCCCAGGTGCCAGAGCAGGAACTCACTCTTCATTGGTTCTCTTCTTCCCCCTCGGGTTCTCCCAGCTCCCTCCTTTTGGTTTGATAATGATAGGGATAGAGTAGGCCCAGGTGGTTGTAGACGTCCCAACAGGGGATCATAGAGAAAGAGGGAAACCTGGGGTATGTTGGGAGACTATTGTGAGTTCAGGAAAGACTTAAGAACAAGGCAGCCTTGCTTAACTAGTGGAAGATGGAGAATTGCCTCAGGTGGTTGGGTGGGGGATGGGATGAGGGCTGTATTCAGATTCAGACCAAGGGCAAGAGTTTGAAGACCGCCCTTCAGCTAATTTAAACACACATCTTACCGGATACTAAGGAAGAGCTACTACTCCCCCAAAGGAAGAGGCGGGCCTTTCTAACCCCACTCTCCTTAGATGATAAAACTGTGGCCCACTGGATCCTTGGGCAGCTCTTCCTTTCCTGCCTGCTTCCATCTTTTACAAGCGTCCTATCCTAATAAATCTGTTTCTTGCCTATCACCTTGTCTCTTGCTGAATTCCTTCTGCGTGGAGGCATAAAGAACCTGAACCTCAGTGAGTCCAGACACAGGGTGAGTAATTCTAGTTTAAAACCGCGGGTTTGGCCTTCCTGTCCGTGGCTCAGTGGTTAACGAATCTGTGTAGGAAACATGAGGTTGCGTGTTGGATCCCTGGCCTTGCTCAGTGGGTTAAGGATCTGGCCTTGCCATGAGCTGTGGTGTAGGTTGCAGACATGGCTCGGATCCCGCAGTGCTGTGGCTGTGGCATAGGCCGGCGGCTGCAGTTCTGATTAGACCCCTAGCCTGGGAACCTTCATATGCCACGGGAGCAGCCCTAGAAAAGGCAAAAGGACAAAAAATAAAATAAAATAAATAATAAAACTGTGGGTTTAAGTCCCAATCTGGCTTTAGGATGGGTTTGAATCCTGGCACATGGGTTCAAATCCCAATCTGGGTTTTGGCTCAGAGCCTGAGCCCCCAGTGGGCATAACCTTCTCGGGTGTGAACGCTTGGATAGTGCTGTCAGTTTCAATAGGATCAATTCCCCTACCAGTTCTTATCTTCTGGCTTTCTCCCCCTCTTCTTTTGAGTTTCTGCCATCCTACCCCTCCAGCCTCCTCACATTCAGCACCTGGTTTGCACTTTTTCTCTCTACCCTCAAGGTTTGAATAACTCCATATAGGCCATCCTTCCCACTCCTGGACGTCACAAGTTCTTGACTTCCTCAACTTCAATGGCCTTTATCTCCACTGCACCTCAAGTATTCTGCAAGACATAATTTTGACTGTCATTACCTGGTATTTCTCCACGTATGAAATGATAAACTTTTTAGTCTTTTTATTTCTTGTATTGTCTGCAAGATAGTCTATTGAATGGAGGCACCATTATGTATTTGATCAATTCTCTACTGTGGTCAATTTTTTTTTTTTGGGGTCTCAGTGCGGCATATGGAAGTTCCCAGGCTAGCTGCAGCTGCCGGCCTACACCACAGCCATGGCAACTTAGGGATCTGAGCTGCATCTGTGACCTATGCCACAGCTCAGGTCAACACCAGATCCTTAACCCACTGAGTAAGGCCAGGGATTGAATTTGAATCCTCATGGATACTAGTTGGGTTCTAAACCACTGAGCCACAATGGGAACACCTGTTTTAACATATTTTTGTTAACGTTGGTAATTTTTCTCCCTTAAAAATTTTATTTAGGATTTCCAGCCATGCTGCAGCAGAAATGAACATGACTAGGATCTATGAAGATGTGGGGTTAAGGATCTGGCACTGCCAGATGGTGTGTTGTAGTCACAGACACAGCTCAGACCTGGCATTGCTGTGGCTGTGGTGTAGGCTGGCAGCTACAGCTCCAATTTGACCCCTAGCCTGAGAATCTCCATATGCTGTGGGTGTAGCCCTAAAAAAGCAAAAAAAAAAAAAAAGAAACAAAAATTTTATTTGTATTTTTAGAATTAATTTATATTTTCAGCAAAAGAGCACAGTTGTCAAACAGGCTTAAGGCTTATAATGAGAGCTAATAATTTCTTTCCTGCCTTTTCCATTCCTAAGCCATCTGGAGTTGATTTTTGTATATGATGTAAATAAGAGATTATTTCATTTTTAAAATATAATTCTAAGCTCTCTATTTTTTTCTTTTTAGGGCCGCATCCATGGCATATGGAAGTTCCCAGGCTAGGGGTCGAATCAGAGCTGCAGCTGCTGGCCTACACCACAGCCACAGCAACCTCAGGTCCGAGCCGGGACTGCGATCTACACCATGGCTCAAGGCAACGCTAGATCCTTAACCCACTGAGCAAGGCCAGGGATCGAACCCACAGCCTCATGGTTCCTAGTTGGATTTGTTTCTGCTGAGCCACAATGGGAACTCCCTAAGCTCCGTATTTTTAATAGTCTTTCTTTTCCCCAGTTTTCTGTCATGCCACCTGTATTATATACCAAAGTGTAAAGGTCTAATGAGCTATTATTGTTTTATTCGTTAACTTTTCCATCCCTACATCAATACCATATTATCTTAATTTTCTCTTTTAAAATTGTGGTATGGTTGATTTACAGTATTGTGTAAATTTCAGGTGTGCAATGTTTGTAAAAGTTACTCTCCATTTATAGTTGTTATAAAATATTGACTATACTGCCTATGTTGTATAATTTATCCTTGTGGCTGATTTATTTTACACATAGTATTTTGTACCTCTTTATCCCTTACCCCATCGGGCCTCTCCCCTTTTCCCCTTCCTCACTGGTAGCTGCTATTTTGTTTTCTATTTCTGTGAGTCTGTTTCTTTCTTGTTTTATTCACTAGTTTATTCTTATTCACTAGTTTAGATTCCACATATAAGTGGCAACATATAATATTTGTCTTTCTCTGTTTGACTTATTTCACTAAGCATAATACCCTCCAAGTCCATCCACGTTGTCGCAAATGGCAAAATTTCATTCTCTTTTATAGCTGAATAATATTCCATTATATATATTTACCACATTTTCTTTTTGGCTACACATGCAGCATGTGCAATTTCCTGGGCCAGGGATTGAACCTGTGCTATAGTTGCTGCCTCTGCCACAACTGTGGCAATGCTGGATCCTTAACCTGCTGCACCACAAGGGAACTTCCTTAGGTTGCTTCTTTAGTTTGGCTGTTGTAAATAGCTGCAGGAGTGCCCGTCATGGCTCAGTGGAAACAAATCTGACTAGTATCCATGAGGACGCAGGTTTGATCTCTGCCCTTGCTCAGTGGGTTAAGGATCCGGCATTGCCGTGAACTGTGGTGTAGGTCATAGACTTGGCTCGGAATCAGTGTTGCTGTGGCTGTGGTGTAGGCCAGTGGCTACAGCTCCAATTAGACCCCTAGCCTGGGAACCTCCAAATGTCATGGGTGCGGCCCTAAAAAGATATTTAAAAAAAAATAATGCCGCAATGAACATTGAGGTACTTGTATAGTTTCTAATTTTTGTTTTCTTCAGGTATATATCCAGTAGTGGAATCGTTTGGTAGTTCTAATGGATTGTGTTGTGGTTCTGTCTCCATAGTGGTTGCACTAATTTACATTACCTCCAACAGTGTACAAGAGTTTCCCTTTCTCTACAGCCTCTCTAGCACTTGTTATTTGTGTGTGTGCGCATGGGGGTTTATAATAGCTTTTCTAACAGATGTGAAGTGATATTGTGGTTTTGATTTGCATTTCTCTGACCATATCACCTTAATTACTATAGGTTTCAATAAATCTGTTATCCGGTTAAACTCTCTGCTCTGTTCTTTCTTTTTTGGAAATGTTCTATTTTTGACCTTTTACTTTTTCATGTAAATTCTAGAATTGTCTTAGTAGTTTCAGAAAAAACCCTGCTGGGATTTTGATAGAAAATGAAATAAATTTGTAGATCACTTTGGGGAGAATTGATAACTTTATGATATTAAGTCTTTGAATACATGGACATGGTATAGCTCTTCATTTATTGAATATTTTTTCCTTTTTGTCTTTTTAGGGCCGCACCTGAGGCATATGGAGGTTTCCAGGCTAGGGGTCGAATTGGAGCTGTAGCTGCCGGCCTATGCCACAGCCACAGCCACAGCAACGTAGGCTCCGAGCTGTCTCTGTGACCTACACCACAGCTCACTCATGTCAACACCAGATCCTTAACCTGATAAGCAAGGTCAGGGATCGAACCCGTGTCCTTATGGTTGCTAGTTAGGTTCGTTAACCACTGAGCCACAATGGGAACTCCTATTTAAGTGTTTTTATTTATTTAGGTCTTTTTAGGACTGCACCTGTGGCATATGTAAGTTCCTGGGCTAGGGGTCGAATCCAAGCTATAGCTACGGGCCTGTACCTCAGCCACAGCAGCTCGGTATCCAAGCTGCCATCTGCAGCCTACACTGAAGATTGTTGCGACGCCTAATGCCTTAATTCACTGATTGAGGCCAGGGATTGAACCCCCAATCCTCATGGATACTAGTCAGGTTCTTAACCCACTGAGCCACAATGGGAACTCTATGTCTCTTAAAAATGTTTTATAATTTCCTTTAAGTCATGTTTTTGTTGTATTTTTGTTGAATATACTCTGATACTATGGTAGGTGGTATCTTTTTTTTAAATATAGTTGCTTTGCAATAATATATTAATTTCAAGTATACAACAAGGTAACAATATTTTTATAAATTATACTCTATTTAAAGTCTTAAAGTTTGTTTTTAGTTAATTGTTGGGGTAAAGAGATGTCCATTAATATTATGAATATAATCTTTTGTTTCATTGCCAAGTTCTCCTGTTATTCCTAATCATTTGTTTATATTCTTTTGTTTTGATAATTTGAAAAATTGTGTCATCTGAAAACACAGCTTTAGTTCCTCTTTTTCATTTTTTTTCTTTTTCTTTTTTTTAAGGCTGCACCTGCAGCATATGGAAGTTCCCAGGCTAAGGGTCAATTCCCAGGCTAAGGGTCGAATCAGAGCTGCAGCTGCCAGCCTAGGCCACAGCCACAGCAATCTTGGATCCAAGCTGCATCTGCGACCTACACCGCAGCTTGCGTAGCAATGCTGGATCCTTAAACCACGGAGCAAGGCCAGGGATTGAACCTGCATCCTTATGGATACTAGGCAGGTTCTTACTAGTCTCTGTCTGATATAACAGGATAGAAGTGGGGTTGCAGTTGGTTAAGGTTCTGGTGTTGTCACTGCAGGGGGTTGGGTGGCCAGTGTTCAGTCCCTGGCTGGGAACATCTACGTGCCTCCGGAGTGACAAAAAAAAGAGAAGTGGAGACATTGGGCATTCTTCTTAATTTTTAATTTAGAAATGAATCTGCTAGTCCCCCATTTAGGATAACATTTGTTGAAGGATTTTAATAGTTACTATTTATCAGGATAAGGAATTTCTTTCTTGTTCAAATTTACAAAGAATTTTTATCTGGAATGGGCATAAGGTTTTATTCAATGTTTTTTTTCTGCTTCTATTGAGATATTCATGTTTTTTCTCTTAATCTGTTTATGTAATAAATTACATTTGTAGATTTTTCTAACATGAAACAGTAGTTGTATAATTGGTGTTGGGCTGCACCCTGCAGGCCTGCAAGCCTTAGAGTTGCCCAGCCTTGAGACAGAAGAAAGAACCCAGAGACAGTGACAGAGACATGAGGGGTTTATTGGACAGGGGAATCTTACACAAAGGGTCCTGGAGACACAGCTTGTGGTACTGTTTGTGCGGCAGAAGGCGGGAAGGACATGGCCGCAATTTTGGGGGGAGAAGGAGGCTACCATTTATCTGTAGGGGGAGTTGATGTTAGGTGGGCGCAGGGACTAATTAAGCCCTATAATTAAGAGGATTGGATAGTCGCGTGAGTGAAGCAGGGCCTGGTCAGGCAGGGGTGTACAGAGAGCAAGAGAACACTGTCTTGAATGGTCTGGTCATACAGCTGGATAAATCCTATTTGGTAGTCCGTCCTTCTTTCCATCCTTCGTTCCTTCCTTCCGTTTTTTTTAAAAACTTGGTTGGGGAGTTCCTATTGTGGCACATTAGAAATGAATCTGGGAGTTCCCGTCGTGGCGCAGTGGTTAACGAATCCGACTAGGAACCATGAGGTTGCGGGTTTGGTCCCTGGCCTTGCTCAGTGGGTTAACGATCCGGCGTTGCCGTGGGCTGTGGTGTAGGTTGCAGACGCTGCTCGGATCCCGCGTTGCTGTGGCTCTGGCGTAGGCCGGTGGCTACAGCTCCGATTTGACCCCTAGCCTGGGAACCTCCATATGCTGTGGCAGCAGCCCAAAGAAATAGCAAAAAGACCAAAAAAAAAAAAAAAAAAGAAAGAAATGAATCTGACTTTTCTAAGAGGATGCAGGTCAGGGAGCTGGCATTGCGGTGGCTGTGATGTAGGCCAGCAGCTGTAGTGCCGATTTCACCCCTAGCCTGGGCACTTCCATATGCCGCAGGTGTGGACCTAAAATAGAAAAAAAAAAGAAAAAAGAAAGAAAGAAAATTATCAATTTGCTAATATTTTGTTTAGGATTTTTCCTCTTTTTTATTAGTGAAATAGGCTTGAAATTTCTTTATTATAGTGTCTTTATTTGACTTTTGTATTGGGGTTATCCTGGCCTCAACAAATGAGTTAAGGAGTATTTTAGTCGATATTCTGAAAGAGTTTAGCTTTTTCTGGCAGGATAAATCATTTGCCGTGCTTAAACCCAAATCTAATATCTCCATGTCCTTTCGCACTGTAAAGTTGGACTGAGAACTGATTGTAAGAAGAGTAGATTTAGATCTGAGCTTGTATATTTAATTTTAAATTATTCATTTTAACGGAAGGACCAAGAAGCCTTTGTAACATTCAACAGTACCTAATTTTTAAAAAATTTACCAATCTAGTAGCAAGGGAGCACCCCCAATGCCCAGATTGTAGACCTCAAATATTGTTTTCCACTAAAAGCAATCAAGAATACTTGAAGAACTGTAGATGATTTCAGGCCTGGGGCAAGAAGTATACAAGATAAGGCTGGAATATCTTGTCATGTATGTCGAAATGATTGTCAGGTGAGAAATGACCTTGATGGCCTCCTGATATACTACATAATAACAAGCCCAGAGATCACAGAGCAGAATGACTCACAGACAAAATGAATACCCTTGATTCATTTGGTTTCTTAAATCAGTTAAAAACATTTGGTGAGAAGCAATGGCCAAGAGATGTGGAAGGTTAATCTCTGCCCCATGTGAATCCTGTGTGCATGATGTTCATCAGTCTTGCTTTTCTCTCTCCTGCAAGGACCAGGGTTGTGGACGAGCAGGGAGCTCAGCAGATGGTTGGTGGCTGGACCCCAAACGGTCTTGCTCTTAATGGGGCTCAGGACAGGCTACCCCAAAAGATGGCATCTTGGTGTATTGAATATTTTCAGTGGAAGGAATTTGAAAACTGCAGAAGCAGGAAGCGCCCTCTGATCGTCCCCTCTTGCCCTTCTCTCCTGAAACAGGTTATACATTCTCATGTGACAGATGCCCTCCCTCTGCCTGGGGGAAAGGAGCATCCTTTTCTCCAAAGACAGGGAATCTTTGAGAAGAGCCTGTCCTTGCTAAATTTCCCCCAGGTTAGAACAATTACCTTGAGCTAGTGCTAAGCTATTGTTCCTCCCCAACCTCCACACTTCATCAAACCTACCATAAAATAACGGCTTTTTTGAGTCCTTTCCTTAAGAGTCTCCCATGCCATGCAAAAGGTATATTAAATAAATATGTAGGTTTTTCTCCTGTTAATCTGTCTTTGTCAGTCTTAATTTTCAGACCCAGACAGGGACCCTAAAAGGGTCCAGGAGAACTTTTTGCTGGGTTTCCCTGGTGGCTCAGTGGGTTGAGGATCTGGTGTTGTCATGGCTGTGGTTCAGGTTGCTGCTGTGTTGAGGGTTTTATCCCTGGTCTCAGGAACTTCTGCATGCCAGCAGCTAGGCAAAAAAAAAAAAATAAAAAATAAAAAATAAAAGTAACTCTCTCCTGTCCTATACTCTGTTGTGGGAGTACAAGGGCAAGAATTACAGGGTACAGCTGTAGTTTGACAATTACCATGATAGACAGCTATGGGTTTGACCTGCGTATCTCAGGCAGAGTACAGAGAGTGCCAGAATAGGTGGCACAAAAGAATTCTGACTTAAGATTTTATGAATATGGAGTGCCTCAGAAATACTGGTGTTTCATGTGCCTTGTGAATATTTATTATTCACCTCTTCAGCCTGACCATCGATTCCTGCATCACCAGATACCTGCTTAATACATTAAGGACTAACATGTCTCACGAGCTACTCAATTCTACACTCAATTTCTTCTATCCCCCTTATTTGTTTCCTTCTCTCATTTTTCCATAGCAGACCCGAGTGTTCTTAAATAATACAGCAAACACATCTTACAGGGATTTACGAGCCAACCCAAAGAGGCTCCCACCAGCTAATGGTGGGATAATTTGAGAATCAGTAAGTATAGTTCTGGGGAGTTTCCCTCGTGGCGCAGCAGAAACGAATCCGACTAGGAACCATGAGGTTGTGGGTTTGATCCCTGGCCTTGCTCGGTGGGTTAAGGATCCGGCGTTGCCATGAGCTGTGGTGTAGATCGCAGATGTGGCTTGGATTTGGTGTTGCCATGGCTGTGGTGTAGGCCAGCAGCTGTAGCTCTGATTCAACCCCTGGCCTTGGGAACCTCCATATGCTGTGGGTGCAGCTTGTAAAAGACAAAAAAAAAAAAATTCTGTAATGTTTGAAAGTTACCAAATGTATTTATTGCCATGAGTTTATAATGACACTAAAAGAAAACACAGAAGTTCCCATCGTGACGCAGTGGTTAATGAATCTGACTAGGAACCATGAAGTTGCAGGTTGGATCCCTGGCCTTGCTCAGTGGGTCAAGGATCTGGCGTTGCCGTGAGCTGTGGTGTAGGTTGCAGACTCGGCTTGGATCCCACGTTGCCGTGGCTGCTGCGCAGGCCAGCGGCTACAGCTCCGATTAGACCCCTAGCCTGGGAACCTCCATACGCCACGAGAACGGCCCTAGAAAAAGCAAAAAGACACACACACACACACACACACACACACGCACAAAGTCTCTAAATGATAACCATTAGATGATGCTAGTGAACCAGCTTATGTTCAAAACTAGTCTTTCCTGTATGAACTCTCCCCCTGGGTAAATATTTAGTAGATGGGGAAGTTTCTCTTCCTAGAAGTAGCCTTGCTAATAAATGAAGCAGGAATGATAGAATTAGAACATCATCATTTTACAACACCTAATGAATGAATGGTTCTGGCCACTGAGACTTCAGGATTGCTAATATCACCAAAAAAGACAACCACTCATTATGTACCTCTTGAAGGAAGAACATGATACCACCTGAGTTTGCTTGTTTACAAAAATTCAACCTTGAATCTGATTGACCTCAGTCAGATCTATAGCATGATGCTCAGGTGTGGTCAGCATCTAACGGCATCACTTGTTAGAAATGCACAATTTTAGGACTAGCCTCAGATCAGAAACAGAAACCCTGAAGGTGGGGCTTTATGAGAACCCAAGGGAAGCACTTTGGACTTAAATACAGAATCCCCTGAAAGGGGATTAATTTATTAATTAATTATCTTTTTTGGGGCCTCATCTGTGGCATATGGGAATTCCCAGGCTAGGGGTTGATCAGAGCTACAGCTGCTGGCCTATGCCACAGCCACAGCCATAGCCACACCAGGTCCGAGCTGCATCTGTGACTACACCACAGCTCATGGCAACACCACATCCTTTAACCCACAGAGCAAGGCCAGGGATTGAACCTGCATCCTCATGGATACTAGTCAGGTTTTTTTTTTTTGTTTGTTTGTTTGTTTTGTCTTTTTGCCTTTTTTCTAGAGCCACACCTGCAGCCTATGGAGGTTCCCAGGCTAGGGGTTCAATTGGAGCTGCAGCCGCTGGCCTACGCCACAGCCACAGCAACACCAGATCCGAGCCACGTCTGCGACCTACACCACCGCTCATGGCAATGCTGGATCCTTAACCCGATGAGCAAGGCCAGGGAATCGAACCTGCAACCTCATGGTTCCTAGTCGGATTCGTTAACCTCTGCGCCACGATGGGAACTCCGTGGATACTAGTCAGGTTCTTAACCAGCTGAGTCACAATGCAAACTCCTCTACCATTTACTTTGTAGTGGGAGAGAGCAGAGCAGGATGGTTGGGCAAAGCACTTTGTATCATTTTCTCCATCTGTGAAAAAGAATAGAGTTGAATAATACAATATGTTCAAATGATCTTTTCTTTTTTTTTTTTTAAAGCCTTTACTTTTGTTTATTTATTTTTGCTTTTTTTTGTCTTTTTAGGGCCGCACTCGCAGCATATGGAGGTTCCCAGGTTAGGAGTCAAATCAGAGCTGTAGCAGCCGGCCTACACTGCAGCCACAGCAACACAGGATCCAAACCGTGTCTGTGACCTACACCACAGCTCATGGCAACACCAGATCCTTAACCCACTGAGCGAGGCCAGGGACTGAACCTGCGTCTTCATGGATACTAGTCTGGTTCATTAACCACTGAGCCACGACAGGAGCTCCTCAAATGATTTTCAGAGAGCTTTGCAGATGCAAGTTTCTAGTATCAATTGTCTATGAAGTCCTTGAAGCCAGATATGACATCCTCTAGTATTTCTTTAACACAAGGTGGGGCATATATCAAATGCTCTTTAAGTTTTTAGCCTCAGTTTTTGTATTCAATCAAATCATTATTTATTAAATGAATGAATGAGTACATTCCAAATTCTAAACTTCAGGCCCCTGGGTTGATTCATTCAATAATTAAGACCTATAGTGAGTAAAAGTAGGAGACACATCCTGACAATTATTATTTAATATATTACACATATTCAGATAGAATCTATTACATATATTATAGATTATATTTGCTCCCATCCTTTCACGATGGCTCCGAGGCTGAAAATAGTGGAAGGCGGAAGTGTAGATTTTTCAGTCATGGAGATGATCTTCACTTTGGTACAAAAGAAGCCAAGTTAAAGCTGGGGCTCAGTTTTAGGTCTTCACCATCAGTGCTTCTTTGGGTTCCACCAGAGGGCGCTCCACACCGCATAGCTTCCCTGAGGTGTGGGACACACAGGAGCCTATCCGGTAGACGTGCAGTCCCTCACTTAGCAAAAGCACATTGACCCTCTGCAATGTCACCAACAGTTATAGGTGCTGAGGATACAGAGACAAAAAGACCTGGACTCTGCCCTCAAGGGACTCAGAGTGGAGACAGACATGTACACAGGTAATGATGGCACAGAGCAGCAAGGGCTATAATAAAGGTGTTAACCAGGTGTAAGGAGCTATTAACACTGGCTCCAGGGGTCAGGGAAGCCTTCATAAAACGTGAGCTTAATTTTGAAAGGCAAATAAGAATTCATCAAGTGGACAAAGTAGACAAAATAGCAGAGATATATGCAAAGGTCAGAACACGCGTGTGATTCATTTGGCCTGGCTAAGAACAAGCTTCAAGGAGCCTGGAAAATGAGGAAGTACGACTGCATAGTTGGTGGGGCGAGATTATGAAAGGCCTTATTCTGTGATGAGAGAAGAGCCCCTTAGTGTGTAATCCAGCTCAGGACTGTAAACTCTAGGAGGAGTTTTATACCCTGTCATAGCTGTGCACAAAACAGTTCTTTAGTTTTCTGTCTTTGTGTTTTTTTGGCCACGCCCAAGGCATGTGGGAGTTCCCAGCCTAGGGTCAAACCTGCACCGCAGGCACAACCCCAGCTGCTGCAGTGACAATGCCAGATATTTAACCCGCTGCATCACAAGGGAACACCTAGCTTTTTGTCTTCGAAAGGAACCTCAGGGAGCCTGTACACACTTGACAAGATCGTCACTGTCCTGATTTTATACTCAATGTCATCTGGTGACTCATTTTCTCACATTTTTCAGATTTGATCCATGTGACTTTGTGTCTGAAAATCAAACTAGCTCTCAAAAGCATGAAGATCTGCCATCATGAGGAATCTCAAAAACATTGTGGTTCAGGCTGTTAAGGCAGCTCCAGAAGAGTCATTTTAGAAACGTTTGAGATAACGCCAGCGTCGTTAGAATAAGCGCTTGCACTCAGGGAGGCAGCTCTCAACGATCATTTGTATCCTGTCTTTCTTTGAAAGCCTCATTTCCTCTGGTTAAAAGTAGTGTAGCTCAGCAAGACTGAAGACACTGGGACGGACTGGAAGAAAACCACAAGGTCGCTGAGAGTTTTTCCCTGTCTTCCGCTTTGCAAAGCTGGGGACGGACCTCCCCCCCAGGGGGCTGGGCGGGAGGGCTTTCCCTCTTCGGCTCTGAATCATCAGAGAAGACGCACATCCTGTTTGCCTGGACAAGCAGCGGGCTGCCTTTTCCACCCAGCAATGTTTCTGAGCCGACAAGTCCAACCTGCTCGCTGTTCCCTTGCAGGCATCAAGCCTGGATGGGGAGTGGAGGGGAGGGCAGAGAGGCTGCTGTGCCTTAGCTAACTCAGCACCTTCGCTTCTCAGTGTTCAGTGGCTCTATCATGAGAAAAATTGGTCCTCAGCCCTTGCAGCAGCTGAGATATTCTGAGTAGGACTGAGTTTTGAGGATGAACCACTTTAAATCAGAACAGCAGGAGTTCTCGTCATGGCGCAGTGGTTAACGAATCCGACTAGGAACCATGAGGTTGTGGGTTCGATCCCTGCCCTTGCTCAGTGGGTTAACGATCCGGCGTTGCCGTGAGCTGTGGTGTAGGTTGCAGATGTGGCTCGGATCCTACGTTGCTGTGGCTCTGGCGTAGGCCGGCAGCTACAGCTCTGATTCGACCCCTAGCTTGGGAACTTTCATATGCTGCGGAGAGCAGCCCAAGAAATGGCAAAAAGACAAAAAAAAAAAAAAAAGAACAGCAGACCCTTAGAAGATTAAGACCGGAGGGGTGGGAGTTCCTGTTGTGGCTCAGGAAAAACGAATCTGACTAGCATCTTGAGGACGTAGGCTCCATCCCTGGCCTCTATCAGTGGGCTGGGGATCTGGCGTTGCTGTGAGCTCTGGTGTAGTTCGAAGACATAGCTCAGATCTGGCCTTGCTGTGGCTGTGGTGTAGGCCAGCAGCTGCAGCTCTGATTTGACCCCTAGCCTGGGAACCTCCATATGCCTCCAGTGTGGCCCTAAAAAGCAAAGAAAAAAAAAGACTGGAGGGGTCCTGAGAGTGTCAAAGAGGGTGACTCTACATTCTGATGTCCCTGGGAAAGCCCTAGTTTATGCCTGTTTTTCCAGTGTAAATATCAATAATGCCACTTTCACTCTCAACACTATTCCAGTTCGGACAATAAATTGCATGGTCACCCACACCCACGTTTACTGAACATCTACACTGTGCTGAATACTGTATTTGATCCATAAGACAGGGTATTTTTTCTAAGAAGCTGATAAATTTAAAAAATATATACACACATATATATATATTTTTTCCCTTTTTAGGCAACACCATGGCATGCAAAATTTCTGAGCCAGGGATTGAACGCAAGCCACGACAGTGACACCAAATCCTTAACCACTAGGCCTCCAGGGAACTCCCTTTTTAAAGTGTGTTTGATTTACAATATTGTTTTAGTTTCAGGTATACAGCACAGTGATTCTTTTTTTTGTTTTTGGAGATTATATTCCATTATGTTTCTTATTAACTTATTAAGATATTGGGTATAATTCTCTATTCCGTACAGTAAATCTTCATTGCTTATCTATTTTGTGTATAGTAGTTTGTATTTGTTAGTTCCATACCCCTAATTTGTCCTTCCCCCTTCCCTCTTTGGTAACCATGAGTTTATTCTCTATGTCTGTGAGTCTGTTTTGTTTTGTATATACATTCATTTGTATTGTTTTTTAGAATCCACAAATGAGTAATGTCATAATATTTTTCTTTGACTCATTTTACTTAGTGTGATAGTTTCTAGGTCTTATTTTACTTAGTATGCTAGTCTCTAGGTCCATCTCTGTTGCTGCAGATGTCATTATTTCATTCCTTTTTTTTCTTTTTGTGTTTTTTATGGCCGCACTCACAGCATTTGGAAGTTCCCAGGCTAGGGGTCAAATTGGAGCTGCAGCTGCCGGCCTGTGCCATGGCCACAGCAACTCAGGATCTGAGCCTCGTCTGTAACCTACACCACATCTCATGGCAATGCTGGATCCTCGACCCTGAGGGAGGCCAGGGATTGTACCTAAATCCTCATGGATACTAGTTGGATTTGTTACAGCTATGCCGCAGTGGGAACTCCCTGGATGTGATTTTAAATGAGATTTTCTTTTACTTTCTTTCTATTTCTTTATTACTGTGTAGAAATGCAAAAGACTTCTGTTTGTTAATCTTGTATCCTGCTACCTTGCTGAATTCATTTATTCTAACAGTTTTTGTGTGGAGACTCACATTTTCTATGCGGAATATCATGTAGTGATATTTACTTCTCTCTTCCAATTTAATTTCTTTTTCTTGTCTGATTGCTGTGTCTAGGACTTCTGATACTATGTTGGATAGAAGAAGTGAGAGTGGGCATCCTTATCTTGTTAGTGAATTTAGCAGGAAGGCTTCCAGCTTTTCACTATTGAGTATTATATTGGCTGTGGGTTTGTCATAAACGATCCTTATTATGTTGAGATGTTATATTACTTTGATAAGAGTTTTTAGTGACCATCTCTGTTTCATTGAGCTGTTACAAATATTTGATAAAATTGTCACATCTAGGAGTTCCCATCGTGGTGTAGCAGAAATGAATCCGACTAGGAACCATGAGGTTGCAGGCTCAATCCTGGCCTCACTCAGTGGGTTAAGGATCCGATGTTGCCGTGAGCTGTGGCATAGGTCACAGATGCAGCTCGGATGTGGCATTGCTGTGGCTCTGGCACAAGCTGGCAGCTACAGCTCTGATTAGACCCCTAGCCTGGGAACCTCCATATGCTGCGGGTGTGGCCCTAAAAAGACAAAAGACAAAAAAAAAAAAAGACAAGGCTGTCACATCTGATTGGCGCTCAAACTTCTCTTTGTTCCACTATACTTTCATTAAAATGTAGGGTGTAGGAGTTCCCGTCGTGGCTTAGTGGTTACCAATCCGACTAGGAACCGTGAGGTTTCGGGTTCGATCCCTGGTCTCGCTCGGTGGGTTAAGGATCTGGCGTTGCCGTGAGCTGTGGTGTAGGTTGCAGATAAGGCTCGGATCCAGAGTTGCTGTGGCTGTGGTGTAGGCTGGCGGCTACAGCTTCAATTTGACCCCTAGCCTGGGAACCTCCATATGCCATGGGAGTGGCCCTAAAAAGACAAAAAAAAAAAAAAAGTAGGGTGTAAGTTGTAGAGACTCCATCTTTTTTAAGTCAAGTTTTTATTCATATACCCATAGAAAACTGTACAAATCAGTGTGTACAGCTGGATAAATTTTCACACAGTGAACATAGCTATGTAACAAGCACCAAGACTGAGAAATAGCAGTTCAAGGGTTCCTAAAGCCACCCTCGTACCCTCTTTCCATTCAGCCCTTACCCTAAGGATAACCACTATCCTACCTTTTACTGGCTTAGATAAGTTTTGCCAGTTGTCAAACTCAATATAAATTAAACCATAGAATGAATACTTAGACTTTTAAAAACATGCAAATTCATTGTCATTCTTTACAGAATGGGTTACTTCAACCAAATATCCAGATTTTCCATTTCTTTTTTTTGTCTTTTTGCTATTTCTTGGGCTGCTCCCTCGGCATATGGAGGTTCCCAGGCTAGAGGTCGAATTGGAGCTGTAGCCGCCTGCCTCCGCCAGAGCCACAGCAACTCGGGATCCAAGCCACATCTGCGACCTACACCACAGCTCACGGTAACCCCGGATCATTAACCCACTGAGCAAGGGCAGGGACCGAACCTGCAGCCTCATGGTTCCTAGTCAGATTCGTTAACCACTGTGCCATGACGGGAACTCCTTCCATTTCTTTTTTAAAAAAGATGTGACAGGAATTCCTGTCTTGGCTCAATGGTTAATGAACCCAACTAGTATTCATGAGGACTTGGGTTTGATCCCTGGCCTTGCTCAGTGGGTTAAGGATCCAGCATTGCTGTGAGCTGCAGTGTAGGTCACAGATGTAGCTTGGATCTAGTGTTGCCCTGGCTGTGGTGTAGGCCAGCAGCTACAGCTCTGATTCGACCCCTAGCCTGGGAAATTTCATATGCTTCAGGTGCAGCCCTAAAAGACCAAAAAAAAAAAAAGATGTGACACAGTTCCCTGGTGGTCTAGTAGTTAGGACCTGGTGCTTTCACTGCTGTGGCCTGGGTTCAATCCCTGGTCTGGGAATTGAGATCCCATATCAAGGTGCTGCATGCTGCAGGCGCCCCCCGCCCCCCCAAAAAAACCAACAAAAAAACAAAACCAGATAAGGTGTGACAGGAGCCTTGTGGTGATAGAAATGTTCTGCATTTTGACTGAGTTTGTGTCAATATCCTGTTGTGATATCGCACTCGAGTTTCATAAGATGTCACCACTGGGGGAACTGAGTGAAGGGTACATCTCTCTATTAGTCCTTATGGCTACATGAGAATCTACATGTGTCTCAAAATAAAAAGTTTAATTAAAGGCAAAAATAATATATTAAGAATTTTTTAAAAATTTGTGATAATCTGAAAAAGAATGAATATGTCTATGTATATCTGAATCACTTTGTTGTACAGCAGAAATTAACATAACATTGTAAATCAACTATACTTAAATAAAGCCCTAAAAAAAAAGAAGAAAAAAGAAAAAAAGTTTGTGACAACACTAGGCCTGCCTTTCTCACGGCACAACTGGCTGGAGCTGAGGAGCAGAGGCACCTGTGCAGGGGGGTGCCATCTCTCTCCTTGGCCACAGTCCCCACTCACTTCCTCTTACCTCAAACTTGGCCAGACTTGCCCATTTGCTACCCGCCTACTCCTGGGTCTGGGTCAGTGCCAGACAGAGGGAGGAGCTACAAACTGTCTTCTCACTCTTTTCAAATATGAACTATTTCAAGATAGACTTTTCTCACTCCACTTCATCATGGAGGTTCTTAGAGGATATTGACATTGGCTTTGTCTATTTGACTAAATTTTCATTTTACATCTTCGCAGGGATCCTGGGAGGGCCTGCACGGAGACCTGCTAGATGGATGTCCTTTAAAATCAGAATCATCATCATGAAATTGTTTCCAGGGACATTTTTCTCCCCGGTTCCTTAATGAGCTTTTCTCCCATCTCGCTCCCCCTCTGGGCAACCCTTAGGATCAGCCCTTTGCTTCTGACCTTGCTGATCTTGAACAAATCCCTTTATCTCTCTGAGTGTCAACACACCCTGCATGTAATAGAGATTGGGCTCATCAGCATGTTTCCTAAACCAGCGCTCGGCAAACTCCATTGTGCTATCAATGTGTGATTTTGCAGCAAGTGACTAGTACCAGGCTGGTACCGTGTGCCTCCTGCCACGCAATCGGCAACACCCACACTGTTCTGACCCCTGTACCATGAGTCTTCCAATCATGGCCTTCGATGTTGTGGTGACATCAGATTACTTATACTAGCTTTAAATACTTAGTCTCGGGGTTTGGTTTTTCTTTGTTGGTTCTTTCTCTCGTTGAGGAACAGGGACAGTTTTCGGGGCCGGCAGCCCACACTTTGAGAAGCATCATCCCCAGTTTTTTTCAGGGAACAGAGAGTTCTAGAAAGATTAATGGATGATGTGTAAAGAGTGGCTCCATGCTAGCCTATTAAAAGCCCTGAGAAATACTGTAGTTTAAAAAAAAAATGGTTCCGTTTAGTTTAACCTACCTTTTCCCCAAGGGTACAGAATCTTCTTTCACTCACCATCTCCTCACTCTTCAAGGAGTGGTCTTTGCTTGCCAATTTAGGGCATGTTAGCGGAACAGGTCTCCGAGATTTCTTGCAGTTCTTGGTGTTTGACCCTTAACCCTGTGCTCTCTTTTCATCCTTTACCTGTTGGAACAGATCACTCCTTCCTATTGCTTGAGTGGCCGATTCTATACCTCTTCCACTTATGACATCATCACAAAACCGGTCGGCTACCCTTCTTTCTTCCTACAAAGGAGGAAAGAGTTGGAGGTGGAGTTACACTACATCAAGGACACTGGAGGGAAAGTTGCTGATGTTGAGGCCTGGGGAGAACAGAACTGCTGATTCAGATTTCAAGTCAAGTCTTGCTGCAAGCTTCTTTAGTAAGCTTCTACCTGCTATTATTCTGTGAGCAGGCTAATTGCTAGGTCAGCTTCCTCCAAGAAGCTTAGGTCTGTTTCCAAAGGTAACTGCATTATTTCAGTGATGTTTACGGAGAAAAATATTTGAAGGTGTTGGAAAAGGTAGAGCTTTTCTCTATCCTGCCAGGCACAGTGGCAATTTCATCTTTTAATTAAGTAACAGCTTATTCTCCATCCCTCTTACCATTACAATTCACCGAGTGCTTAATGCACCTACTTTTGATTATCTATGCTTGAATCCTTATATGTAGGCTAAAGCCCTTGATAATGTCTATTACCTTTAGAAGAAAGTAAATCCTTATGTCAAGTCCCCATTGCCTTCCTCTTTTACTCTTATTTAAAACTTACAGGGAGGAGTTCCCATTGTGGCGCAGTGGTTAATGAACCCGACTAGGAACCATGAGGTTGCGGGTTCGATCCCTGCCCTTGCTCAGTGGGTTAAGGATTTGGCGTTGCCATGAGCTGTGGTGTAGGTCGCAGATGGATGGATCTCACGTTGCTGTGGCTCTGGTGTAGGCTGGCCCTATAGGTCCGATTGGACCCCTATCCTGGGAACCTCCATATGCTGTGGGAAGCAGCCCTAGAAAAAGGCAAAAAGATAATAACAAAAATAAATAAATAAATAAATAAAATATAACTTTCATGGAGTTTCCATTGTGGCTCAGTGGGTTATGAACCTGACTAGTATCCACAAGGATGCGGGTTTGATCCCTGGCCTCACTCAGTGGGTTAAGGATCTGGCACGGCTGTGGCTGTGGCATAGGCTGGCAGCTGCAGCTCTGATTCCTTAGCCTGGGAACCTCCATATGCCTCAAGTGTGGCCCTAAAAAATAAATAAATAAATAAATTTTTCATCACTTGTTAGACTTTTCCCTCCCATTATTAGAATTTAACTGGACACACTTGTAATACAATGGAGACAAAGGATTCTCACCTTCAGTAGCTCCTTTCCTGCTGTTCTCCATCTTATAGCCTAGGTTTGTTTCATAGAGGACGGATCATAGAGTCTAGAATTAAAGGCAGCGATACCATTTCTTAGCCATGTGATCTTGGGCACGTTACTAAATCCCCCAGCCTCATTTTATTCATTTGAAAAATGGGGCGGGAAGTATTTTCTAAGGTTGTGAGATGTGAAGATATTCAAAGTGAGTTTTGTAACAAATGGCAGTTATTACTGTGTCCAAGCTCCAGCATCCTACTTGGAGTTCTTTTTTTTTTTTAAATAGCTGCCCTGGTGGAATATGGACGTTCTCAGGCCAGGGCTTGAACCCACATCTCCGCAGTGACAGTGACTCAAGCCACTGCATTTGGATTCTTAACCCACTGCACCATAGCGGGAACTGCCTACTTTGAGTTCCTGTACAAACTTCCATCCCTAACTCCAGGCGTGGCCTGGAGTGTCCTCCTCTTTTGCCTCCTCTTTTGTCAACTGGTCTCTGGTCTTCCTCCCCCCCTCCCCCCACCTCTTTTGACCATACCTACAGCACATGGAAGTTTCCAGGCCAAGGATCGAATCTGAGCTGCAGCTGTGAACTTCTGAGACAATGCTGGATCCTTAACCTATTGGACCACAGTGAAAACTCTTCGTTTTGCTTTTTAGGATGTTTAACCCTTTCAGAGAAAGTTCTCTACTTCTCTAGTTCTCCCAGGCAGAATTTGTCCTTATTCTTCTGTTATCATGATACCTGATATGCACTTTTATTTTTTATTTATTTACTTTTGTTTTTGTTTTCTTCTTGTTACAGCCCGTACCTGCAGCATGTGGAAGTTCCCTGGCTAGGGGTCGAATAGGAGCTCCAACCACAGCCACAGCAACTCAGGATCTGAGCTGCGTCTGTGACCTATACCACAGCTCTCTGCAATGCCAGATACTTAACCTACTGAGCAAAGCCAGGGATTGAACCCACATCCTCACACTGTGTTGGGTTCTTAACCTGCTGAGCCACAATGGGAACTCCCTGGTATGAAATTTTATATTGCATATCACCCTGTGCTGTGACTACTTTTTTTAGTTATTGTTAGCCTGATCAAGCCTTGAGGGCTAAGATCTTATCTTTCATTCTTTTTTTTAAAGAGCTGTACCCATAGCATATGAAGGTTTCCAGGCTAGGGACTGAATTGGAGCTGTAGCTGCTGGCCTACACCACAGCCACAGCAACTCGGGATCCGCGTGTGCAACTAACACCACGGCTCACGGCAACGCCAGACCCTTAACCCACTGAATGAGGCCAGGGATCGAACCCTCAACCTCATCGTTCCTAGTTGGATTTGTTTCCGCTGCACCCACGAAGGGAACTCTATCTGTTTTAACGCTTGAATTCCTCAGGATAGTGCCTGACACTTGGTAGTTGCTCAAAACTATTAAAAAAAAAAAAAAAAGAGTAGTAGAACACAGAAGGAACGAAGTGGTGAGATTTTGGTGTAACCCAAACCTCATTTGAGAAAAAAATCTCTAAGTATTTTCCAACCAAATCTTTTCTTTTAAGGAGAAATGCTGAGAAGAGGATGTCTAATGTTTATTTCATTTACTTGTGCTTCAAAAGTTCTCCAGAATGATGGAGGTGGGGGAGGGAAGGAAGGCACTGCTGGTCAGAGAGTAGCCTGAACGTACAATTGAGGACTGGCTGTAGACATGCTTGATACATTTTTTTCCATAAAAATTATTTTTATTTTTAAAAATTAAAAAGAAGTTTTAAAATTAATTTTTGAAGTATAGTTGATTCACAATGTTGTGTTAATTTCTAAATGATTCAGCAAAATATATATATACTGATAAAGCAAAATGATTCGGCTTTACATATATATATATACATATATATATATATATATATACATATATATATATATATATATATATATATACACACATTTTCATATTCTTATCCGTTATGGTTTCTCATAGGCTGTTGAATATAGTTCCCTGTGCTATACAGTACGACCTTGTTGTTTATTCATCCTACATATATTCGTTTGCACCTGCCAATCCCCAACTTCTCAATCCATCCCTCCCCCATCCTCCTCCCCCTTGCGTGCTTGAAACATTCTAATGAGGAGAGGAGACTGATATGCAAGTCAACTGGGGTTGACTTGAATGCTGGGCAGGCCTGGTTTTGAATTCTGACCATGCCACTAGGTAGGTGATGCCCGCAAAGCTACTTGACTTTGGCCAATATCTCCTATCATTCTTGTCACCAGGGGTGTCAGACTTCCTCTCTCTTTCTGACTTCTGCTCTCCATTTCCTTGCCTCATCCTAGGACAGTGACTTTTCTTTCCTAGTACACAAAGTAGGAACCATTAGGAGGGGAAACTTTTTTTCTTATAAATACGCACACTCACACACACAGAAGAAAACGTCAATTTTTGGCTCCAACTCTTTCACCCTCAAATTTAGTCAAGTCTGAGCCCATCCGGGGGTTCCCCCTTATCTAGGTTGACCTTGGGAATGATCTTCCAGACTGCAACAGTGTGAAAGTGTGAAAGGTGTACCATTCACTATTGCAGCAGGAGAGCAGGTATAAACCTGAGCCACCTGAACGTGCCTAACTTCTTGTTAACAACGAGGGAGGTACACCTCTTCCTGTTTACTAGCTCATTTCCAGAAGCATTTTAACATACTAAAACGCTCCCTTCTGAAAGCCAATAAATAAGCCCAAAGCCAAAAAACTTCTTTCTACCCACGTTCCCTTCCAGCCACCGCCTGTTCTGCTCCCCTCTTAAGCTCTGCCCTTAGCACACCGCTTCCTCACTTCCATTTACCCCTCAATCGACTGCAAAATGGCCTCTACCTTGATGACTTTTCTGGTGAAACTGCTTTCACCAAGGTCACCAGTTGGGGCGGGGGGACTGTCTAGGAAAAACTTTCAGTTCTTATTTTACTTGACTCTCAGCAACATTTGGTATTTTGTATATGCGCTCTTTTGGAAACACCCCTCTCCCTTCAGCTTCTGGGACCCCACTCCTGTTACTCGTCTCTCTTGCTTCCTTACACTTAATCAATCGCTTTAGAGATCTCTTGTTCCTTGGGTGTTGTTCAGCCAGTAGATTCTGTCCTGGGACCTGGTCCTTTCTCACTCTGCAGTGGCTCCACAATTACCTTGGAGAGTTACCTTTGCACTGGGCAGCTCTAGCCTAGAGCTTTCTTTGCAGTTCAGACCCACTCATCCCATTTTGTCCTGAATGTTTTTGCTGGGCTGTCCCGCAGGAACATCAAACTCAACAATTCCTCATCGTCTCTTATTCAGAGAAAGGCAGCCACTGTCCACCAAGTCGCCTGCGGTAGAAGTCTGAGAATGATCCTCCAGTCCTTTTCCCTTACTTCCACTACCAAGCATGTACCCGTCTCCATCCATTCTACCTCCTTCCTATCGCCCAGATCCTAACTTCTCTCCATTCCCTCTGTCCTTGTGTCAGCTCCATTCAAATCATCTGCCTGGATTACTTTTCTTTTCTTTTTTTTTGTCTTTTCTGGGGCTGCTCCTGTGGCATATGGAGGTTCCCAGGCTAGGGGTCAAATTGGAGCTGTAGCCACCGGCCTACGCCAGAGCCACAGCAACACGGGATCCGAGCTACGTCTGTGACCTACACCATGGCTCATGGCAACGCCGGATCCTTAACCCACTGAGCAAGACCAGGGATCGAACCTGCAACCTCATGGTTCCTAGTCGGATTCGTCAACCACTGAGCCATGACAGGAACTCCTGGATTACTTTTCTGAGAAGCAGCTTCTTGTTTTCAGTCTTGTTCCTCTACTGTCTTTATCCAAATTTTAGTTGAGTGATCTTTTTCTTTTTTTTTTTTTTGCCACACCTGCAGCATGCGGAAGTTCCAAGCCCAGGTATCCAAACTGTACTGGATCCACAGTAGTGACCACACTGGATCCACTAAGTCACCAGGGAACTCCTTTACTTTTTTTTTTTTAGGACCAAACTTGTAGCATATGGAAGTTCCCAGGCTAGGGGTTCAATTGGAGCCACATCAATGCCAGATCTGAGCCACATCTGAGACCTACTTCAGATTTCACTGAAATGGGCCATTGATTGAACACGTGTCTTCCTGGATACTAGTTGGGTTCATTACCACTGAGCCACAACAGGAACTCCTGAATGGTCTTTTTATATAAATCCGATCAGGTCACTTTCTGCTGAAAAGTTTTTGGTGTCTCTCCATTTCCCTCAAGATAAAATCCAGGGGATTCCTGTCATTGCTTAGTGGTTAACAAACCTGACAGTATCCATGAGGATGTGGGTTTGATCCCTGGCCTCAATCCATGGGTTAAGGATCTGGTGTTGCTGTGGCTGTGGTGTAGGCTGGCAGCTACAGCTGTGATTCAACCCCTAGCCTGGGAACCTCCATATGCCGTGGATGCGGCCCTAAAAAGACAAAAGACGAAAAAAAAAAAAAAATCCACACTCCTTAACCCTTATCAAGGGCCTTCAAGGGCTGACCCCTGATTAGATTTTCAGTCTCATCTCTGGTCATTCATTCTCTTTTTTTCCCTTTACTTCTCCATGCACAGTAGGGCTCAGTAGGTATTTGAATGAGCCTCATTGCACTTCAGTTCCCTCATTTGTGAAATGAGGACATCTGGAGTTCCCTTCATGGCTCAGCCATTAGTGAACCCAACTAACATCCATGAGGACGAGGATGCTGGTTTGATCCCTGGCCTTGCTCAGTGGGTTAAGGATCTGGCGTTGCCGTAAGCTGTCACAGATGTGGCTCAGGTTCTGGGTTGCTGTGGCTGTGGCGTAGGTCTGATTGGACCTCTAGCTTGGGAACCTCCATATGCCATGAGTGTGGCCCCACAAAAGACAAAAAACAAACAAACAAAAATTTTATTTCTTTTTTTTTGTTTTTTTTTCTTTTTTTTTTTGGTCTTTTTGCCATTTCTTGGGCCGCTCCCTCAGCATATGGAGATTCCCAGGCTAGGGGTCCAATCAGAGCTGTAGCCACTGGCCTACACCAGAGCCACAGCAACGCGGGATCCAAGCCGTCTCTACAACCTACACCACAGCTCACGGCAACGCCGGATCGTTAACCCACTGAGCAAGGGCAGGAACCGAACCCGCAACCTCATGGTTCCTAGTCGGATTCGTTAACCACTGCGCCATGACAGGAACTCTCAAAAATTTTATTTCTAAGTTTGGTATCATCATTTTCTTCATGCTATGGAAACTTGGTAAATGAGGAAGTAGATTTTTGCCAACATGGTATTACGAAGATTTTCAAACATGCAGAAAAGTTGGAAGAATTTTACAGTAAACACCTGTATTCCCCTCCTAGTTTCTTCTTTTCTTCCCTTTTTTCCTTTTTTTTTTTTTTTTTGACTTTTTAGGGTCATACCTGTGGCATATGGAAGTTCCCAGGCTAGGGGTCCAATCAGAGCTGCAGCTGCCAGCCTGTGCCACAGCCACAGCAACGAAGGATCTGAGCCGTGTCTTTGAACTACACCAGAGCTCACAGCAATGTTGGATCCTTAACCCACTGAGTGAGGCCAGGGATTGAACCTGCATCCTCATGGATACTAGTTGGGTTCATTACTGCTGAGCCACCATGGGAACTCCCCCACCTAGGTTCTTCAGTTCACATTTTACTATATTCATACTTTATCACATATCTATTCATTCCTCTTTTCGTTCCTTTATTCACCCATCCATTAACTTTTTTTTTTTTTTTTTTGCCCCACCTGCAGCATGTCGAAGTTCCAGGGTTAGGGATCAAACCCATGCCACAGTAGTGACAACACTGGATCCTTAACCTGCTGAGCCACCAAGGAGTTCCAACACATTATTATTATTAATTATTTTTGCTCTTTAGGGCTGCACCTGGAGATATGGAAAGTCTCAGGCTAGGGGCCAAATCGGAGCTGCATCTGCTGGCCTACACCACAGCCACAGCACCGCCAGATCCAAGCTGTGTCCGAGACCTATGCCAGAGCTCCTGGCAATGCCGGATCCTTAACTCATTGATTGGGGTCAGGAGTCAAACCCAAGTCCTCATGGATACTAGTCGGGTCCATTACTGCTGAGCCATAGTGGGAGCTCCACTTTTTTTCTTTTTAGGGCCGCGCCTGTGGCATATGGAAATTCCTAGGCTAGGGGTCGAAGAATTGGAGCTACAGCTGCTGGCCTATGCCATAGCCACAGCAATGAGGGGTCTAAGCCATGTCTGTGACCTACACCACAGCTCACAGCCACGCCAGATCTTTAACCCACTGACCAGGGCCAGGGATCAAACTCACATCCTCGTGGATACTGGTCAGGTTCATTACTGCCAAGCCACAATGGGAACTTCAAATTTTTTCTTTTTTTAAAAAATTTTTATTAAAGTATCATTGATTTACAATGTTCCTTCAGTTTCCGCTGTACAGTGAAGCTGACCCAGTCATACCCACACACACATGAAACACACTCTTTTTTTCATACTATCTTCCATCATGTTCTAACCCAAGCGCCTACACACAGTACCCTGTGCTGTGCAGTAGGATCCCATTACCCATCTGTTCTCAGTGTAATAGTTTGCATCTACCAATCCCCGACTCCTTGTCCACTTCTCCGTCTGCCCTGGCAAACACAAGTCTGCTCTCTGTATCTATGATCTGTTTCTGTTTTGTGGATAGGATCATTTGTGCCATATTTTAGATTCCGTATATAAGTGATAGCTTATGGTGTTATGATTTTTTCCACCAAAGATTAGTTTTGTCTGTTTTAGAACTTCATATAAGTGGAATCAAAGAGTGAGTACCACTTCACGTCTGGCTAATGTTGTTTCTTTAATTTTCTTTAATTTTATTTTTTTTGTCTTTTTGCCTTTTCTTGAGCCGCTTCCATGGCATATGGAGGTTCCCAGGCTAGGGGTCGAATCGGAGCTGTAGCCACCAGCCTACGCCAGAGCCACAGCAACGCGAGATCTGAGCTATGTCTGCAACCCACACCACAGCTCACGGCAGCGCCAGATCCTTAACCCACTGAGCAAGGCCAGGGATCGAACCCGCAACCTCGTGGTTCTTGGTCGGATTCGTTAACCACTGCGCCGCTATGGGAACTCCTGGCTAATGTTGTTTAACATAGTGTATTTGAGAGTCACCCATGAGGTTGTATGTATTAGTGGTTTGTTCCTTTTTATCGCTGAGTAGTGTCCCATTGTATGAGTATTCTGTGGGGTATTTATCCATTTTTCTGTGGATGGCCCCTTGGGCTGTCTCTGTTTTGGGGCTATTATGAATAAAGCTTCTATAAATATTCTCATACAAGTCTTTTTGTGGATATATGACTTCATTTCTCTGGGATAAATACCTAGGAGTAGAATTGCTAAGGTGGTTAGCTTTATATGAAACTTAGCCTTATAAGAAACAGCTAGACATTTTTGTAAGGTGGTCATGCAAATGGTTTTCAGTATATATTTTTTTCTCTTTTTGGTCATGTCCACGGCATGCAGAAGTTCCTGGGCTGGGGGTTGAACCTGCACCCCAGCAGTGACCCAAGCCACTGCAGTGAGAGTGCCAGGTCCTTGACGCCCGAGCCACCGAGGAACTCCTCAGTATCTTAACTAAGTATAACCATAAACAACTACATTTCCTGAGTGTTTTCTATGGGCACTGAGCATAGTGTTTTATTGAAATATAGCATTTCACCTGATTCTTATACGATACAAAGATGATGGGGCAGATAGCACAGAGAATTAAATAACTCTCCAAAGTCAAACAGTAAGTGGCCAAAAGCTTGGATTTGGATCTAAGCAGGTCGGACTCCAGCTCCTATGCCTCATGCCTACATGTATCTAGTAGCCAAAAAAAAAAAAAAAAAGTGGCTATTTCTTTTCTCACAAAATGAGATAATTTCCTAAGAAACTGGAAAATTGGTCATGTGTTCATCAATAAACACTACGTAAATGTAAATTCTCACCCATTACTTAGATGTGGCATTGCGGTGAACAGGGCGATAGACTAATACATCCATCAAGGTCTCTTTATCCCCTAGCAGACTCGTCAAGCTTCTCTTTGAAGTTACCCCATCTCTCCAACTCTATGCAAACCCATCTAAATTCTCTTTGGAATATGAAGGGTTAAACTTCAGAGTCTCTTCCCGGGGTTGCTTAATAAGATCCTGATGCCTGTGCCCTGTAATTAGGAGAGGAGCCTGAGGCTTTCCTGGAGATGAGTACAGGTCAGCAGCCAAGGGGCGGGGAGACAGGCCGGCTCTCCTGCCTGCGGTTTGTCTGGGCTCTTGGAGCTCCGTCTCAGATCCGGACTTGCCTTGGACTGTGTCTAGGAAACTTGAGGCAAGGAGGAGGAGGACCCCAGGGAACATACCTCTTTGGGGCTGAAAGCCCACCTCTTATCTGGGACTCTGACTCCAGACCTCCCTCTTTCATCTTTGAAAAGGTCTCTAAACCAGAGGAAATGCTGGTTAGGGGAGTCTGGGAGTCTGCGCCTTTTGCAAACAGATGTCAAGTGTATAGACTTTTGATAGGGGTGGAGTAGGATAGTTACAGAGGGAGCTGTAGGAGTCCCAGTAGGGGACCACAGATAGAGGGGAAAACCAAGGGAACTTTGGAAGGGCCGCTCTAATAATCGCTCAGGAAAGCCATTAGAACAAAGCAGGCTTAACCACAAATAAAAGCCCGAGATATGCCTCAGGTCATTACCCTTAGGACCAAGGACTGGAGGTTAAGGACCGCCCTTCTGCTGATTTGAATAAGCACCTTGACAGTCCCTGTTTGACCTTATAGGGTCAAATACTCTCTTACTGAATATGAAGGTGGAGCTACTACTCGAAAAGAGGGGAAGAGGCAGTTTTTCCCACTCCCACTAACCTTGGATTATAAAACTGTAGCCCACCTAATCCTCAGGGCAAAGCCTCCTTGCCTGGCAGCTTGCATCTCTCACAAGCATCTTAACAAATCTATTTCTTGCCTATCACTTTGTTTCTCGCTGAGTTCCTTCTGGGCTGAGGCTCGGGCACTGCGCTACGGTTCAGTAAGTCCAGACACCTGGTGAGTGATTCTAATTTAAAAACTATGGGTTCAAGTCCCAATCTGGGTTCCGGCTGGGCTCAAGTCACAAGTGTTATCAACTTCACTTTCATTCTGGCTCCTAGGCCAGGGCCCTATGAGAAAGCTGCTAGAGTATGTGGCAGTTGATGTTGCAAGGCTTTCCTTCATTTTTTAAAACCACTTTTAAAAATTGAAGGATGGTTAATTTACAATGTCGTATTAGTTTCAAGTATACAGCAAAGCGATAGTTATCCCTGTTTTTCATTTCTTCTGGCTGTTCCCTCACCCCATAAAAAACCAGGGGTCGAACCCATGCTACAGCAGTGACCCAAGCTGCTGCAGTGACAATGCTGGATCCTAACCCCACCTCACCACCAGGGAACTCCATGCATTGTTATTTTTTTATGGTTCTGGGAAATACCAAACGAATTCTCTTCTCTGGTCACACATTAGCTATTCCCAACTGATACATTTGTCAGGATTAAGTCCAGACACCTTCGTTTGGTGGCTGAGGACCCTCAACATCTGGGCCCAGCCTCTTCCCAGCATCCTCACCTGCCCTTCATCCCTGCAGGCTAGGTTTGAGGAATTGCTTGCTGGTCCCTGTGGAAACCACATTCCACGCATTTGTTTCTCCTATCTCCTCTCTTTTCATCATTTTAGGACTGGTTCAAAAGTCACAAAAATGGTAATTATTTGTTGACATACACACACTCCTCCAATCCTTTTTAGACTTATTCCAACCCCTCCCTGCAGTAAGGTCTCAGAATTCCTTGGTGGCCTGGTGGTTAAGGATCCGTGTTATTGCTGCTGTGGCTTGGGTCTGATCCACAGACACAGCAAAAAAAAAAAAAAAAAGAAATCTAATGTCTACTTTTTACGTCTAGCCCAGCATATAACAATTTTTTTTTTTTGCTTTTTAAGGCCATGCCCACAGCATATGAAAGTTCCCAGGCTGGGGGTCGATTCAGAGCCACAGCAGCTGGCCTACGTCACAGTCATAGCAACTCAGGATCTGAGCTGCATCTGTGAGCATCTGTGACCGACACCACAGCTCACGGCAATGCCAGATCCCCAACCCACTGAGCGGGGTGAGAGACTGAACCCACATCTTCATGGATACTAGTTGGATTCGTTATCGCTGAGCCACAACGGGAACGCCCAATAAATTTTTAATAAAACTTTTTCAGTAAGAAAGACATGAACTGGGAGTTCCCGTCGTGGCGCAGTGGTTAACAAATCCACTAGGAACCATGAGGTTGCGGGTTTGGTCCCTGGCCTTGCTCAGTGGGTTAAGGATCTGGCGTTGCCGTGGCTCTGGTGTAGGCCGATGGCTACAGCTCCGATTGGACCCCTAGCCTGGGAGCCTCCATATGCTGCGGGAGCGGCCCAAGAAATAGCAAAAGGCCAAAAAAAAAAAAAAAAGACATGAAAGTCTTCTGAGTAAATAAATGCTTTATTATTTGCTTTCTTTGCTTCACAGAATGCTATTTTCACTTTGGGGTGAAAAAAAATTTTTGGCTAGGATGCTAAGACAACAATTTTTACAAATATTGATACTGGCCAGTTGTCCTTTTGGTCCCCTGAGCTCCCAGTGCTGGCCAAGGCCTAGGGGTCTGTCAGAAATACTTTTAGGAGAAAAAAAAAGAAATACTTTTAGGGAATATGGAGGGGATTGGGACAGATGAGCTGCTTTTTAAAACTTAGTGTGCCACAAAATTTAATGCCAATCAGAATTTTTCTCTGGAAAAATTTTAGAAAAAAAGAGATGTCTCTGAAATCTTCACTTTTTTCCTTTTCAAGCTCCAGATCGCCTCTTCCTTTTCTCTCATTTGCGCAGATACTGGCTGTAACTTAGGCCTTACCTAGATGCCTCCAGCTTTGATTGTGGTCCTGCTGACTGGCATCCCGGGGACACTTGGGGACAAACGTCCTTTTTACTTGGCGTTTTCTCTGCTTAACAAGTCCAGCCCTTGGCCTCTCCCCTCCCCACCCAGGAAGGGGAACTGGGTGACTCTCCAGCTAACTGGAAGGAATTGGGCGTTGCTGGGCACCAAGCCAGGAACTTGAACTCTGCTGAGGAATGGGATCTGGGCTCGGCTGACTCTCAGAGCAGTCTGGCTACCTGCGGGGAGGCGGGGTGGGGGGGTTGCGGGGGGAGAGTGTTCTGCTCCTGACAAAGGCAGTTTGTGCAGTTCTCCTCCTGCCGCTTTTCACTGAATCCCTGAGCCCTTTGGTAACTCTACCTTTCACCAAAATTTGCAGTTTATGGTAGACTTCAAAACCTCAGGCTTTGCGTCCTTCCTTTAGAGCTGCATTTCCCTGCAAGTTGAAAGCCAAAAAATGAAGAGGATCAGGTTTCTTAACTCCTTTTCTTTCAGACTCCAGCTGAATTCTTTGGCCTTACCAGAAAGGCTCTCTTTTATCCTATCAGCATTTAAAATGTTTCCCAGCATTCTGATTTTAGGTTGATTTCTGACCTAGAAGCTGACAAAGGAACCAAACACTCTCTATGCAGAAACCCCCTTCATGGACACTCCTGCTGGGATACCGGTGATCTTCATTTGGGGTGGCTCCTGGTTTCTCCATTCTAATGGGACTAATTTTTGTTGTTTTTGGTTTTGTTTTTGCTCCATCATCATGACATCTTTCTCCTGCTGCTTCTTCTTTTTTAATGGCTGCACCCACAGCGTATGGAAGTTCCCCAGTCCGGGGATTGAATCCCAGCTGCTGCCGAGGCAACCCTGGATCCACTGTGCTGGGCTGGGGATTGAACCCTCGCCTCTGCAGTGGCCTGAGCTTCCGCAGTCGGGTTCTTAACCCACTGTGCTACAGTGGGAACTCCTCTCCTGCATCTTTTCTTTTTTGCTTTTTTCTTCCGTACTCTGCCTCTTTTGGTGGAATTTTCTCTTTTCTTCCCTCTTTATGACGTTTTTATTTTTTCTAGTCAGCCTACTCCTTCCTCCCTCTCCTGGAAACGTCTTTGTTCCAGAGTTTCACTAGGAGATTTTATGAATCACTAAAGAGTTTCTAGATCACTTATCCAGGGATAAGGGCAATTTCTGTTGGGGGTCAGATGCCTGCTCAAGCCTAGCTCTTAACTGTGTGTGTAATCTTCATTCCCTCCTATTGCTGTTTCCACGCTGCTTCATTAAACTGTAACAACTGCCCATCTTCTCTGCAGACAAAGCAGCACCTTATCTCTTTTAAAGCCCTCGAGTCTTTAGATTTCTCAGACAGACGGCTGCCCTAAAAATGGCAGATGAAATCTGAGGTAAAAAAAAGTTATTATGAAAACCTTTTCTGCCTGATTGTTGACATTAGCTGTTCTTTTGTGGAAAGAGCCTTAGACAAGGGCAGTTTTGCTACGTATCAGCTGTGCAAATCACTTAACTTCTCTGGGCTCTTTGTATCCTCATGGCAAAATGGGAACCCTTCATGACAGTGCTGTGCAGATAGCACTTCACAGCTATTGAAACGGCAGGGGAAATGAGCTGGGATGAGGTCCGGATTCCTCTTTAAATCCTTCAAGGGTAAAATGTCATTGAACACTGAGATTTGTTTTGGTCTGTCTATTTTAGGTGGGTCCCAGGGAAAGCTACCAGCTACAGAGATCTTTGTAACATTTGGCTAAAATTAAGGATAGAAATTGTAGGTCTTTTTGGATTCAGAGGGTCCTGAGAATTCTGACGTTTGAAGTTGGGAATCCAGTGTAGGCTACCGTGGCCCCAGGGTGGTGCTCTGAGAAATGGAAGCACTGCAGGTAGGCTCAGTATTCACTGCTCAGGCAAACCTAAAACCTGTTTATAGGGAGTTCCCATCGTGGCTCAGTGGTTAACGAATCTGGCTAGCATCCATGAGGATGCAGGTTCGATCCCTGGCCTCGCTCGGCGGGTTAAGGATCCGGCGTTGCCGTGAGCTGTGGTGTAGGTCACAGATACGGCTCAGAATCTTGTGTTGCTGTGGCTGTGGTGTAGACCAGTGGCTACAGCTTTGATTTGATCCCTAGCCTGGGAACCTCTATATGCTCCGGGTGCGGCCCTAAGAATTAAAAAAAAAAAACCCAAAACCTGTTTGTAAAAGAGTGTGTGTGGGCCAGACCCAAAGCAGCCTGGGACATTTCAGATGGTCACTACCTGCTCTGAGGCCATCTAGAGGCCAGAGTCCAGATAAACTGCAAAGTAAAGGCAGGACAGCAGTTTGGGACTTTGTGCAGAAGGGCGGGAGGTGTAGAGGGCGGGCTGGAGGGAGGGAAGGAGGGGAGGGAGGGCGTTGGGAGCTGAGGCCCCACCTTTCATTCCAGCAAAGTGCACTGCCGAGCAGGAATGAGTCACAGGCACGGGCCCTCAGATTCCCAGAGGTGAGGGTCTGGCTTCTCTCTGTGGAAAAGCGCAGCGATCTTTCCTCCTGGAGCGGCCTCGGCAGGGGGCTGGAGCGCTTGGTCTGCCCGGTCTGGTCTTGGGGGCCAGGGCTGGGTTTCCCTCATGTATGGCAAGAGCCCTACGCGTGCTGTGCTTTTTCTCCTTGGCGTACAGCTCACAGGTAAGAGCTGGCCGGCTTCTCCGAGCATTTCCTCCTTCATTGCCTCTTCTATCAAGTTAGCTAATTGTTGAAAAAGTCACAAGAGGCTTTTTTGGGAGCCCGAGCCGCAGCTGCATTTTGTTTTAGTTTTGCCTTTAATGAAACTGAGGTGGTGTGTTGTTTGGGGGGAACTGCTTTTGGACAAACAGGTTTAGATGTGCTCCAGCTGCCAGTGGTTTGGGCACAGAGAGGGCTTTCTGATCTCAGGTTACACACCATTTTTTTTGTGGCTACGCTCAACCTCCCACTTTGGGCAGGACTTGGCACTTGGATTTCTGTGCGTTGGGCTCGCCTGGGTCTCTAGGGCAGCACTGGGAAAGCTGAGATTGTTAAGGAGAGACCCCCTGTGATTTTGTTTTTGTTTTTTGGGCTGTGCCAGTGGTACATGGAGGTTCCCAGGCTAGGGGTCAAACTGGAGCTGTAGCTACTGGCCTACACCACAGCCACAGCAGTGCCAGAGCCAAGCCATGTCTGCAACCTACACCATAGCACATGGCAACGCTGGACCCTTAACCCACCGAGCAAGGACCAGGGATCGAACCTGCATCCTCATGGATGCCAGTCAGACAGTCAGATTCGTTTTCCGCTGAGCCACAACAGGAACTACCCCCCCACCCCTGGTGGTTTTGAAACTGCTCCAGCATGCGCATGATAAATGTAAATATCTGGGTGAAAATAAAGTTTCCAGCTGTGTGGGCCGGCTGAGCTGTCTGGGGCTGATGCATTCAGTTTCTGCAAAAGATTAGAAACGAGATGAAGTTCACATAACAAGGACCCTTTCTGGAAAACTTACCTGCCTAGCGGACCATTATACACATAATACGTAATGCTTAATCTGAATACACATCTAATTGGTATTCCGATTAGACTTGATTTTTTTATTTCTGCTTACAATTTTATTTGCTGATGTTTATAGTTTGTTACAGCAGTTTTGAAGTGGGTACCACGAGGCTAGAGGATCAAGCTTTGGAGAAAATGAGAGCACTAAGGAAAGGCTCACTGTGGGGCGTTCTTAGTTTAAGGAATGGGAGGTCAAGGTTACATGCAGGGAGGAGTATGTAGACTCTGGGTGAAGTGAGTTTGAGTGAGAGCTGCCTCTCTCCGTTGTTTAATGCCCTACTCAGACTTGTATTGTGGTAGTGTCAGCAGAAGTCTTAATACATACCTCCTGTGAATCCCTTTTCTCTCCTTTTTCCCTTGCAGCTCTTTGGCCAACAGCAGCTGTGGAAATTTACACCTCTCGTGTGCTGGAGGCGGTCAATGGGACAGATATTCGGTTAAAATGCACTTTCTCCAGCTTTGCCCCGGTGGGTGATGCTCTAACAGTGACCTGGAATTTCCGTCCTCGAGATGGGGGCCCTGAGCAATTTGTAAGTAGGGGCCCTTGGTTAGGAAAATATGCCAGTCCATTTCTCCCTTCCCTTTCTGTATTTTTCTTAGCAGCAAGCCCAGGATAAAGCTGGGAAACAATTCTTTTTTTGTTTGTTTGTTTGTTTTTTTTGTCTTTTTGTTGTTGTTGTTGTTGTTGTTGTTGCTATTTCTTGGGCCGCTCCCGCGGCATATGGAGGTTCCCAGGCTAGGGGTCTAATCGGAGCTGCAGCCACCGGCCTACGCCAGAGCCACAGCAATGCGGGATCCGAGCCGCGTCTGCAACCTACACCACAGCTCACGGCAACGCCGGATCGTTAACCCACTGAGCAAGGGCAGGGACCGAACCCGCAACCTCATGGTTCCTAGTCGGATTCGTTAACCACTGCGCCACAACGGGAACTCCTGGGAAACAATTCTTGAGACAAAGACAGACCAAACTCAGAGGCCGGTGAAGGGGAAGGCAAGAGGTTCTTGCAGAAGAGCTGCAGACAGGGCAGTCAGGCTTGCTGGCGTTTCTCTTCTGCTCCTGCATCTCAGCCTCCCTGGCCAGGTACCAAATAAGACCTTTGGCACTTCTCCTCTCTAGGTTTTCTACTACCACATGGAACCCTTCCGACCCATGAGTGGGCGTTTCAAGGACCGGGTGGTCTGGGATGGGAACCCTGAGCGGTATGATGTCTCCATCATGCTCTGGAAGCTGCAGTTTGATGACAATGGGACATACACCTGCCAGGTGAAGAACCCACCTGATGTTGATGGGCTGATAGGAGAGATCCGGCTCAGTGTCGTGCAAACAGGTAGGTGACGCAAAGAAAAATGGTTTTGGCAAGTGTGAGAGCTTGTAGCAAAGAGAGGGGCAATCTTTTGTGGTGACTAAAAGTAGAGAGAAGGACCAACCTTTTGCATCTGGAAATTACAGAGGGAGAGTGAAGAAGAGTCCTGGGGTAAAAAGAGAAAGGCTTTGTTTGGCTGTGGAAAGAAACAGAAAATAAAGCAAAGGGACCCAGGGAATCTGTTACAAAAATGGCATTGAGATCGTGGAAGGGAGAGGAAGCAACTCTCTGATAGAAGGCTAACAAGAGGTCCATTCACGGACTCATTTATTCGCAAACACTATTGCGTAGCTACTCTATCAAGCACCGTCCAGAGTGCTTGATGTACTATCTCATTTAACCCTCACAGCCACTGTCAGAGGCAGATACCAGTAATGGTAGCTATTGTTTATTGAGCACTTCCCATGTGCTAGGGGCTTTATATATCATATTTAGTCTTTACATATCATATCAATTTATTGTGCTCTTAGTGCTCCCCCCATTTTACTAGTGAGGAAAGTGATGCTCCTAGAGGTTTAAGTCACTTGTCCAAAGTCATGTAGCTAATAAATGGGGTCACTCAACTCAACCCAAGCATGTCTCAGAATCGTTCTCCAAATTAATGCCCTGTATTGCCTGCAGTCCTATAAAGGACAACCTGGAAAACTGCCGGATAACAAAAAGCAAAGACCATAAAACTCCAGAGTTGTAAATTTGGGTTTGAGTCACTGCTACTGTTTACCAGCTGTAAATAATTTTTCTCCTGTAAAGTGAGAATAATAGAGTGAGGATTACGGTGAGGATAAAATGAAGTAATAAATATAAAAAGCCCCCAAACTCTGAATTGCACTGAAAATGATAATAGCTACCATATTTTGAATGTTTCTTATGTGCGGCCACAGCATGGAACAATTTACATAAGCAATTTTATTTTTTATAACTCAAGAAAAGAATATTGTTACCTCTATTTTATACACTGAGGAAACTGAGGCTCAAAGAAGTTAATTACCCCAAATCACACAGGAGCTGGTATTTTAACTTGGCTGTCTCTTGTGTATGCTCTTAACCAACACACACCATTACCCCAAACATAAAAGCCTATAAAATGGCATGATTTCCTCCTTTCATTCCTAGTACCGTCCTTCAAGGCCCTATCAACAGAGAGCTGTGTGACCTTGGGGAAGTCATTTCAGTATTGAAAGAAGTAATGTAATGTCTTTGGACTTCAGTTTCTTCTGCAAAATGAACGGGTAGATAAGAGCACGTTGTTGAGGAGTTCCCATCGTGGCGAAATGGAAACAAGCCTGACTAGTATCCATGAGGATGTGGATTTGATCCTTGGCCTCACTCAGTTGGTTAAGGATCTGGTGTAGCTGTGAGCTGTCATGTAGGTCACAAATGTGGCTCAGATCCCGCATTGCTATGGCTGTGGTGTAGGCCGGCAGGTGCCACTCTGATTGGACCCCCTAGCCCGGGAACTTCCATATGCTACAGGTGTGGCCCTAAAAACAAAACAAAATGGGATCACTACTCATTGGGAACTTAGTGAAAGTCATGACTCCTGCTTACTACAAACCATGCCCACATACAACGTGACATCGATGTCCTGGGCTTGCGCCCCACCTCCCCTCCCCCATCTTCTTTCACAAACTCCAGGCTGGGAATCCCTCGACTCTAATGTCTCTTCTGGCTTTGAGGGTTTTAAATCAGAAGTCAAGTTAAAGGAGTTCCTATCGTGGTTCAGTGGTTAACGAATCCGACTAGGAACCATGAGGTCGAGGGTTCGATCCCTGCCCTTGCTCAGAGGGTTAAGGATCCAGTGTTGCTGTGAGCTGTGGTGTAGGTTGCAGATGTGGCTCGGATCCCACATTGCTGTGGCTCTGGTGTAGGCTGGCGGCTACAGCTCCGATTTGACCCCTAGCCTGGGTACCTCCATATGCTGCGGGAGCGGTTCAAGAAATGGAAAAAAAAAAAAAGTCAAGCTAAAAATGAAGAGACCCAGGCTTCACAGACACTAGCTTGGTTTAGGGACACTTCCCTCTGGGTTTTCCCTTGCATCATTTATCCACCAGACTATAGTTACTGATTTACTTGTTTGTCTTTCCAGTGGGCATGAGTTCCTTGAAGGTAATGTCCTTCGTTTTTTTTTTTTTTTTTGGCTTTGTGTTTCCATCAAAGTGCCTGGAACGTAATAGGCCCTTAAACCTGAATCAATGACTGAATGACAGGTGAGAAGGATTCAGGGAGAAATGGTTTGGACACTGGATTTGATTATGTCAGCAATAACCTTATCCCGCTAGGTAGGTTCAACAGGCCCAGTGTTCTCAAAATTTTAGCATGCATCAGAATCACTGGAGGACAAGTTAAAACAGATTTCTGGGCCTCACCTGTAATTCAGTAGGTCTGGGGTGGGGCCTGATGTAACTCACCTTTTCAAAGTTCTGAAGTAATTCTGTAGCTGCTACTCCTAAGACCATAGTTTGAGAACCACAAAAGCAGTCTGTATGGCTTGTCTACTGCTGCCAGAATGTAAGGTTAATAGGGTAGAAGAGAGGAAGATTCCACCTAAGGATGAAAATACCTCCCAGTTAGATCTCTAGATTTCATCATAGTCCTTCTCTTATCAGAATCCTAACTTGATCTTTTCTCTTTCCAGTGCGCTTCTCTGAGATCCACTTTCTGGCTCTGGCCATTGGCTCCGCCTGTGCGCTGATGGTCATAATAGTAATTGTGGTGGTCCTCTTCCAGCATTTCCGGAAAAAGCGATGGGCTGAAAGAGCTCATAAAGTGGTGGAGATAAAACCGTAAGGCTGGGCAGTTCTGGGAAGGTGGGGCTAAAAAATTGTTAACCAGGAGTTCCCGTTGTGGCTCAGTGGAAACCATCTAACTAGCATCCATGAGGATGCAGGTTTGATCCCTGGCCTCGCTCATTGGGTTAAGGATCTAGCATTGCAGTGAGCTGTGGTGTAGGTGGCAGGTGAGGCTCAGGTCTGGCGTGGCTGTGGCGTAGGCTGGTGGCTACAGCTACTATGGGACCCCCAGCCTGGGAACCTCTGTATGTCGAGGGTGCAGCCCTAAAAAAGCAAAAAAAAAAAAAAGTTGCTGAACAGATGTTCTTCCTTTTGAGTAAATCTTGTATGAAAGAATTCAAATTCACAGGATGAATAAATTAGGGTGTGAATTAGTAACTTTAGTTTCTTAATTTCACACAAGATTTCATTATAGGCTTTCTTTATAGGATTTGATATAAAAATTTGCTTTCATAAAGCTTTTCTAGGATATTCCTTACTTTTAATATAAAACATACATTTCTTTTTTTTTTGTCTTTTTTTGTTGTTGTTGTTGCTATTTCTTGGGCCGCTCCCGCGGCATATGGAGGTTCCCAGGCTAGGGGTTGAATCGGAGCTGTAGCCACCGGCCTATGCCAGAGCCACAGCAACGCAGGATCCGAGCCGCGTCTGCAACCTACACCACAGCTCATGGCAAAGCCGGATTGTTAACCCACTGAGCAAGGGCAGGGACCGAACCCGCGACCTCATGGTTCCTAGTCGGATTCGTTAACCACTGCGCCACGACGGGAACTCCCTAAAACATACATTTCTAAGAACCACTGGGTGGTCAGCAGAGGCTCTATGAATCAGAGCCTAGGAAAGTCAGGCTTGCTGGTATAATAAGGTGCTCAATATATATATTTTAATTGAGATAAAATTTACATATCATAAAATTCATTATTTAATGTTCACAAAGTTGTGTAAATGTCACTACTACCATTTTCATGCTCCAAAAGAAACTTCATACTCTCTAGCCATTACTCTGCATTTTCCGCTCCTACATGCCCCGACAACATTTTTTTTCTTTTCTTTTTATGGCCGCACCTGTGGCACATGGAAATTACCAGGCTAGGGGTCAAATGGGAGCTGCTGCTGCTGGGCTATGCCATAGCCACAGCAACAGCAACACCAGATCAGAGTTGCATCTGTGACCTATGTGGCAGCTGTGGCAATGCCAGATCCTTAACTCACTGAGCAAGGCCAGGGATCAAACCTGCATCCTCATGGATACTAGTCTGGTTCTTAGCCCACTGAGCCACAGTGGGAACTCCACCCCTGATAACTACTAATCTGCTTTCTGTCTCTGGATTTGCCTATTCTGGACATTTCATATAAAGGCAATCATACAATATGTGACCTTTTATATCTGGCTTCTTTGACTTAGTATAATGCTTCCAAAATCATCCATGTTATAGGACTTCATTCATTTTAATGGCTGCATAATATTCCATTGTATGCTTATACCATGTTTTGTTTATCCATTCATTTGATGGACATTTAGATTTTTCCCACTTTTTGGATACTATGATTAATGCTACTATGAACATTCATCTACAAGTGTCTGTTTAGGTGTGTTTTCAGTTCTCCTGGCTATATAACTAGGAGTGGAATTACTCGGAAGTAGTAATGCTATGTTACCTTCTGGAGGAATTGTTAGACTGTTTTCCAAAACAGCTGCAACATTTTATATTCCCACCAGCAATGTAAGAGGGTTCCAGGTTGTCTACATCCTTGAGAACAGATGTGTGTCCTGATTATAGCCAACTAGTGGGTAAGAAGTGTTATCTCATTGAGGTTTTTTTTAAGGGTCGCACCCACAGCATATGGAGCTTCCCACACTAGGGATCGAATGGGAGCTATAGCTAGTCGCATTTGTTTCTTCTGCGTCATGATGGAAACTCCTCATTGAGGTTTTGATTTGCATGTTCCTAATAACTAATGATGTTGAGCATCTTTCCATGTGTTTATTGGATATTTAAATATCTAATTTGGAGATAAAGCTGTTCAGATATTTTGCCCATTTAAAAATTAGGCTATTGGTCTTTTTATTAAGTTTTATGAGTTCTTTATATATTTTGGATTCAAATTAATTTATAGAATTTGCATTTATTTTCTCCCATTCTGTGGGTTACCTTTCTACGATCAACTGTCCTTTGAAGCACTATAGTTTTAAATTTTGAAGATGTCCAATTTATCTTTTTTTTCTTTTGTTGCTTGTGTTGCTGATGTCGTATCTAAGAAACTGTTGACTAAGCCATGGTTAAAAAAAATTTATGTCTTTCTTCTGAGAACTTTACAGTTTAGTTCTTACATTTAGGTCTTTTGAGTCATTTGAATCAGTTCTTGTCTATGGTGTGAAATAGCACAAATTCACTTTTTTTTGCAGTTATAATTTTTCAGCTGTCCCAGCAGCATTTGTTTCATTTCCTCAATAAATATTTATTATGGTAAATAGAATTGATTTTAAGGAGCCTAAGCATTCATTAGGCAATGAATTAAATGCTTAGCTGGTTTGAATATATAATCAAAAAGATGACTTCTGGGTTAATACAAAATTTTTATTGTTTTTTGAATAAGGAGTAGAGTTAGGGGTAGAATACTAATGGTAAACTAAGGTGTCTGCTTGAAATACCTAGAGCTCTCAAATTATATTCCCTTCTAGAAATACTCTGAAAAGTGTTTAAGTTCAGATACTCAGGTCATGTGGAAGCATGAGTATTATTAGATAGCACCAGTAGTTTAGCACCCTGTAAGCTTGGGTCTACTCCCAGGTGCATATAATTCTTCCCAAATTTGGGGGAATAGGATTTCCCTGGTGGTGCAGCAGATTAAGGGTCTGGCTGTTACTGCTGTGGCTCGGATGGGTGCTGTGATGTGGGTTCGGTCCTTGGCCCAGGAATGTCCACGTGCTGTGGGTGTGGCCAAAAAGAAACAAAGGCCCCGATTTGGGGGAATATATCTCACCTGAAGCTTTGTAGGATTTGCCTCCCTTGCTTCCTGTTCCCCTGACATTGGTTTCTGCTTCTACATTACAGAAAAGAAGAGGAAAGGCTCAACCAAGAAAAAAAGGTCTCTGTTTATTTAGAAGATACAGACTAACATCTTGAGATGGTAAAGTTCATAAATGGGTTGATTTCTTTCCTTAAATTTCTTGTGTGGCCCATTTCTAATGTCGACCTCCCAGATTATATAATTGTTAGGTGTTTTCTTTATGAAATTAAAGGAATTGGGTCAGAGAGGAAAGTTTTTCATAGTGTTATGGATGACTGCCCCTTTGAGTGTATTTTGTGCAAAGGATTGGGAAGCTAGGCTCTACTACTGTTAAAGCTGAGGGAATTCTATGGTGATTTGAGGCTTTAGGGCTATATTTACTACCACAAAGAATAATAATTTTAAACATGTAAATAATTTTTTTTTTTTTTTTTGCCACCCCTGCGGCATATGGAGTTCCCCAGCCAGGGATCAGGTCTGAGCCTCAGTTGCAGCCTAAAACTTAGCTACAGCACTGCCTGATCCTTAACCCACTGTGTTGAGCGGAGGATCAAACCTGCATCCCAGGGCTTCCAAGACACTGCTCATCCCACTGTGCCAAGGTGGGAACTCCAAAATAAATCTTTTTTTTTTTTTTTGTCTTTTTGCTATTTCTTTGGGCCACTCCCACGGCATATGGAGGTTCCCAGGCCAGGGGTTGAATCGGAGCTGCAGCCACCGGCCTACGCCAGAGCCACAGCAACGCGGGATCCGAGCCACGTCTGCAACCTACACCACAGCTCATGGCAACGCCGGATTGTTAACCCACTGAGCAAGGGCAGGGACCGAACCCGCAACCTCATGGTTCCTAGTCAGATTCGTTAACCACTGCACCACGACGGGAACTCCTAAATAAATATTTTTTTAAGTGAAAAAATTAATATCTGCTCGTTTTCTTTTGTTTTATTGTAAACTAATCATGGCATTAAGAGAGTGACTCAATAGATATGCTTGACATTTTGACAGGAGAACTTCTGCATTATTTGGAATTGATTTCAACTCCTCATTTAGTTATTGGGACGATGAGCCCAATTTTAGTGGTGGGTAATTCTGTTTTTCCAGTTTTTAGGCTGTTTATGCTTAAAAGGTAGAAGAATTTATTTTTCATATGATCAGAATTTCTTCTATTCTCTGAAGTAGGTCCACCCCTATCATTTGCAGAAAGAGCCACATTTTTATAGCCTAAAGCTTCAATGAAAGATCTCAAGGATTTACAAAATAGAATATGGAGAAAAATGATTCTATTATAAGCCTAGAAAAACAAATTTGGTATCAGAGATTTTAGCAAGAGCTTTTTTTTTTTTTTTCCGGTCTTTTGCCATTTTAGGGCTGCACCCAAGGCATCTGGAGGTTCCCCGGCTAGGGGTTGAATCGGAGCTGTAGCTGCTGGCCTACCACAGCAACATGGGATCTGAGCCATGTCTGCTACCTACGCCACAGCTCAAGGCAACTCGGAATCCTTAACCCACTGAATTCAAGGAACTGGTGTTCTCATGGCTACCAGTCGGGTTTGTTAACCACTGAGTCACGATGGGAACTCCTGTATACTCCCTTCTTCACTTTTCTGTATATTTTTCTGTATATTTTCCTTTATAACTAAAGGGTTGGCTAGGGGTAGGACAGGGGGGCAGGAAGAGACAAAAGAGGAAGAGAGTATATATGTGTGTGAGCTATGGATCATCCAAGTGTCCTTGCAAAGCAGAGACTATGAATTAAGGACCCTGACCCTGAAAACTATGTAATAAGGATCAAGAAATTTCTTTTAAAAGTTTAACTAGGGGAGGACAAACTCATTTAAGAATATTTTCCTTCATAATGGAGAAGAGATCTAATAACATACATGTAATTCATAATGCCAGGTACTCCTATTGCACTTTTCTCAAATGCATTATCCATTTAAACTTTTGTTTTGTGTTTCAGGAAGCTGAAGATTTCCAAGAACAATCCTAGGTTAAGCTGAAGTTAATGGAAGCTTTTCTTTGGCTTTTCCAGTTGTGACCTGTCTTCCCACCAGTTCTGCAGTATATAACTACCTAGACAAGCCAACGTTCCTCTGCAGCCAGCATAGGGTCCTTAGGCAGATAGCACTGGACTCACACATAGCCCCATTACTAAGGTTTTATTTAATTTCAGAGTGCAGATATTTTTGAAATATTTGTTAGTTTTTGCATACGAAGAGGCTATATTTTTGCCCTTAAACACTCCTTGTGGATTACAACTTGTATACTCATAATTTGGCATCAAATGGGATAAAAGCCAACTGGTCTGTCATAACATTTCCTTTAATATTAATTTCCTTAGAGCACCATTCTTGCTACTAAAGTTAACATGTCTTCTTTTTCCTTCTCACTCTCTCAATTAAAAGGTGAGATCATTCTCCCCTGCTGTGTTTTTTTTTTTTTTTTTTTAGGGCCACACCCTAACCACACCTTGGTTCCCAGGCAAGGGATCCAATGGGAGCTACAGCTGCTGGCCCACACCACACAGGATCTGAGCCAAGTCTGTGACCTATCCCACAGTTTACAGCAACTCCAGATCCATAATCCACTAAGCAAGGCCAGGGATTGAATCCACAACCTCATGGTTCCTAGTCAGATTCATTTCCACTGTGCCATGATGGGAACTCCCCTCCCAGCTCTTTTTGACTGATTAACAGAAAAACCTAAATCCAAACAGTTTGATTTTTATGGCTCTTATGGGACAAATCTTGTTTTATTGAATTTCTTTCAATATCCTAGATGGCAAGTTTTTGTTTCTTTGTTTTTGAAGAATGGATCCAAGGTTTATAGTAGCACAAGTCTAAACCACAGAGTAACCAAGGGACGGTTACATAAATGCTAATAGATTGACAAATGCCACCTCAAGATGACTTGTCACCTTTTGTTCAGTGCTATGACAAGCAATCAATAGCACAGATCTTTCATGAGCACTGAATGACTGTTTGGCTTACTATACCCCCAATTTATTTATAATAACAAAATCTATGCTCATTTGTAGACTGGAATCATTAAGCAGTTAAATGGAAGGATTCTGTAGCAGTATATTAAAAATTAAAACTTTAGGGCTGGTGAAAAAGAATCAACCCTAAATGATGATAATTTTGTGTAATGTTATACAAAACTCTGAGAACAAGAAGAGATTGTTTAAATTTTGTCTCATTTCTTTTTGTTTTAATTCATATTCTTATTTCAGGGGGGGCAAGGATTTGGTATGGGGGCAAAGGAATACCAAAACTAACAGAATGAAACCAACTTTATTCTCTTTTTTTTCTTCTACTAGTAGATGAGACAAACTTTAAAAGAGGGTTATGGAAAGAAGAGTGCTTTTTAAAATGTGTCTAGTTTCCCAGTGTCTTTCCAAACTTAAGCTACAGCAGCATTTATTCAGAGAACATCTAAAAGTTTAGTAACCCCCACCCACTTCCCCCCTCAAATCTTTACAGCTTGATATTTTCAGTTTTAACCAACTAGGCTGAAGATATTATTTCTTTCAACAAACTGGACTTTCCAAACAGTTTTTCTATATTTGAAGATGCTGAACTCTTATATTTTTCCAATACAAAAAAAATTTATAATTTACATATGAACCTTCATTCTGAAGTACATTCTATATCTGTCTCATTTTGCCTCTTATGCTGTCCAAGAGAGTAAAGTTTCAGGAGTTTTGAAACTAAAAATTAAAGTTCATATCACCTTTCATTCACTTTTTCTATTTTTCTCTATAATTCAACCTTTCAAAATATAGTAACTATTTTTTTTTTAAACAGATGGCCTGATTGATGTTCCATAACCATAAGAAGTAGTTAGAAACTCATGGAAAGTCTTTCCAGCAAAACTTGTAGCTTTTGTGTCTTGGTTACATACTCATGGGTTAAATACATCCTTGTAAAGTGTCTTCCACTTAAAGAGAACTTTTGTATTGTAATTTATTTTTTATTGTGCCTTAAACATTCGTGTAAATAATCTTCAGTAATAAAGCATTATCAATTATATAATTTGCTTATATGCAAATCTAAAATTTTTACTTGGCAGGTAACAGAAAACTGATGGGAATATATTTTATTTCCATTGAAAAGTTTGCTGGAGTTCCCATCGTGGCTCAGCAGGAATGAATTCAAGGTGTGTCCATGAAAATTCAGGTTCCATCCCTGGCCCCGCTCAGTGGGTCAGGGTTCCAGTGTTGCCATGAGCTGTGGTGTGGGTTGAAGATGCGGCTCGGACGCTGTGTTGCTGTGGTTATGGTGTAGGCCATCAGCTGCAGCTCAAATTCAACCCCTAAGCTGGGAATTTCCACATGTCATGGGTGTGACTCTAAAAAGCAGGGGAAAAAACAAAAAACCCCAAAAAACGACTTAGTTTGGAGACTCCTTCAAATGAATAGTATCCATCTGATACTCTTGCATTACCTTGTTAAAATAGAAAATTATTGTAAGTTTCCTTGTGGTGCAGTAGACTAAGGATCTGGTATGGCGATACCAGGTATCCATCCCTGGCCTGGCCACTTCCACATGCCAGTGAGTGCGGCCAAGAAAAATCAGAGAAAATTCCCAGCTTTCAAGTCTAATAAAGGAATAGGAGTTAAAAAACGGAAAATTATCATTCCCAAGAGCTGAAGCATAGTTTTATTACCCCCTTGCTTTCAACAAATATACAGATTCCAGGAGAACAAGCTGACTAATGGTTAAAGCAGGGTGCCATTCCATCTCATTTTCAGCAGAATGTTATATCATCTCTCCATTTCACTTCAAGCACTGTGAAAACTCAATTTTCCAACCCCAAAAGGCACAAATCTTAATTCCTTTTTGTAAAGATTTCATCACTGCCACTGTCAACAGCAATTTAAACACTCAACGTAGGTACTGAGCTGGATGCTGCAATAGCCACACACAAAAAAGAACACAAACCAGTCTTGAGGCACAAATTGCCCACAAAGTCCTAATACACAGTTATCTATTCACTGGTCCTGCATGATCCTCTAGCCCCCTCTAAACCATAGGAATCTATTCTGAGAGCCCTCCAAATTTGTAGGGAGTAAAAAAAGACTGATTCTGAGTCAGAGCATCAATACTATTCGATCCTGCAAAGCTCCATAAAAATAAATAGTAAATTCTCCAAAGCCTGCCTGACTTCATTTTCAGCAGAATAATGAACTCCTACTTGAGAGTTATAGAATCTCTGAGTTGAAATAATTAAGTCCAGGTGTGGTTCTGGCTAGAAGCCACGTTGCTATGGCAACTCCCAATCGCCATTTTAGGTCTTTTCTCGGGCTCCCGTCCTCGCGTCACTTCCGGCGTTACCTGTGTGGTTACTGGGAGCTGTAAACAAGGTGTGCAAGCATCTGGAGAGCTGTCGGGATGCAGCACAGTGGGGCCACTGGAAGCCGTGGCTGCGTCCTATGCCCACTGCTGGGCGTTCTGTTTTTCCAGGGTGAGTGCGCCCCGGGGGCTCCCTCACACTTCCGGTTGGGGGTTTAGGGAAGATGGTCGCTTTTCCGGTTCCGGTGGGGGTCCCCGGAAAGCCCCTACCGCGCTTCTGGGAAAGAGGAGAGGAAGCGGGAGAGCGTGGGGAACATGTTCTCTTCTAATCACCCCCTACTGAGGGGAGTTGGTGGCTTGTCGGTGCTTTCCGGCGACCCTGGCAGCTCGATCACCTTGTGCGACTCTGTATTGTGTTGTGGCGATGGCACGACTTGATGGAATCACAGAGGGCTCTGGCTTTGGGGGACCCCGATATTATCTTGTGAATTATCAGTGGTTGACTCGGCTGTGGTTTTGTGGGCTGTATATCCTTGTTGGGATGGGACAATTCTAGTCTTCAGTAGTTTGTCCCAGTAATTTTGGAAAAGACAGTCATGATTGTTGGTATATATGTATATATTTTTTTGATGGGTAATTGTCAGCCTGTGAAGTAAAACGTATTTTAGTCACAGGGTGTGCTTTGATTTTATTGTAATTTAAGATTTCATTTCATTTGTTGAGGAAAAGCAACTGCTTCAATAACAGTTTAAAAATACAGGGATGGGCACATCAATTTTGTTAAAAGTTTAGTCTATTAACTGATAGCTGGAGTACAGTATTCACACTATGAAATATTCTTAAAATATGGATGTTTTGCTTTCATGCGATTTTCGAGTTGCATAAATTTCAGTCAACCTAATTACCTTCATTTTAGGGTGCAATTATCTCCTGTATGTGTGTGTCTTCTCCAGGAAATCATATGTTAGTAGAGCTAGCATTAAAGTGAATTGTTAACTTCATGAAATTTCCCTGTGGGTAATAGGAGTTTCTGAAGGGGACCTTTAGCATGAATGCTTCAGGTGTACTGAATCTCAGTAGTTAAGGCTGGGGAGTTTTTCTTTATTTCGTGACTAATATTCATGCCAGCACACTCCCTTATCCCTCCCAGCTGCCTGTGTCATAAGTGTCCAGTTTTTCAGCTAAATTATTTTGAAATATACTATTTAGGCTGATCTACTGTCACTCCCAATAATTCTAGTTCCTTCTCTCTCCCTGCGCCCTTCTCTCACACACACACCTACATACATAGACACAGAAATGTTCAATTACTCTCCTATTGAAAAAAGTCCTAGCAATAATGGATGGTTTAATAAACTTGATGTCATGTTGAAAAGTGTCCATCAATTAAGCAAACATTGAAAAGTTGAGTTTGCGGAGTTCCTGTTGTGGCTAGGTGGTTAACGAATCTGACTAGGAACCATGAGATTTCGGGTTTGATCCCTGCCCTTGCTCAGTGGGTTAAGGATCCAGCGTTGCTGTGAGCTGTGGTGTAGGTCACAGACACAGCACAGATCTGGCGTCACCGTGGCTGTGGCATATAGGTCAGCAGCTAAAGCTCCGATTAGACCTCTAGCCTGGGAACCTCCATATGCCGTGGTGCAGCCCTAAAATGACAAAAGACCAAAAAAAAAAAGTTGAGTTTGCGGTATGTAGGTACTTGATTTATCTTTTGCCTTTAAAACAAAAAACAGCTTATTGAGATACAATTCATATGTTAGTTTACTCATTTAAAGTGTACCATTCGATGGTTTTTAGTATATTCACAGTTATGCAATTATTACAACAATCAATTTAGAATATTTTAATCACCCCAAAGAGAAGTTCTGTAGCCATTTTCAATTACTCCTCATTCTTCCCTTACCCAACCCCTGGCAAATACAAATTTACTTTTTTTTGCTGTGAACTTGCCTATTCTGGACATTTCATATAAACAAAATCATACAATATATATTCCTTTGTGACTAGCTTTTTTCATTTATCATATTTTCAAGATTCATCCTTTTTTGGGGGAGGGGTCTTTTGTTTTGAATCTCTTAGCTAATTGACTTTGGTTTCATATCAATGTTTGTCTTTCCTCTTCAGATATAAAGACCTACTAAATTATTAGCTAGTTTGAACTCTCTCTAAGTAATAAATATGGTCCTACTATATCAGTTGTCTAAGTATGTAGAAATAGTACATTAGGAAGCTTAGGGCGCATATACTTTTTTCCATTTAAGTATGCAATCTTATGAATCAGATTTGTATTTTGGAAAATTTGATATATAAAATTGGGAGTTTTTGCCATTTTTTCCATTTCTTCTATGTGTAAATTACTTATGCTCAAATGTGATATTCTCCCAGATTAAAAAAATTTTTTTTTTTGGTCCTTTTGCTATTTCTTTGGGCCGCTCCCGCAGCATATGGAGGTTCCCAGGCTAGGGGTCGAATCGGAGCTGTAGCCACCGGCCTACGCCAGAGCCACAGCAACGCGGGATCCGAGCCGCGTCTGCGACCTACACCACAGCTCATGGCAACGCCGGATCGTTAACCCACTGAGCAAGGGCAGAGACCGAACCCGCAACCTCATGGTTCCTAGTTGGATTCGTTAACCACTGTGCCACGACGGGAACTCCCAGATTTAAAATTTTTAAAATTATTATGATTATTTCTATTGTTGGCTGTTTTTACCTGGCAAGGATTTTTTTTTTTTTAACTCAGGGGAAAATATACATCCACTAGCATATTAGGCCTAGGATGAAAGTTTATGAATGAGTGTAACATTCAATGGATATTTTTTTCTTCTTATTTTTTGAATAGAAGAGATAAATTATTTTATATCTACTGATTTTTAGAATACTTTTTTTTTTTTTTGCTTTTTAGGGCCGTACCTGTGGCTTATGTAAATTCCCAGCCTAGGGGTCGAATCTTAGCTGCAGCTGCTGGCCTAGACCTCAGCCACAGCAATGCCAGATCCGAACCACATTTGCAACCTACACTGCAACTCACAGCAATGCTGGGTCCTTAACCCACTGAGCAAGGCCAGGGATCAAACCCACATCCTCATGGATACTAGTTGGGTTTGTTACCACTGAGCCACAATGGGAACTCTCCTAGGATACTTTCGATTTTACTAAAATATGTATAGAGAAAAGTGCACATGTCATAGTATACAGCTCAATGAATTTTCAGAAACTGAATACACCTGGATAATCACCCAAATCAGGATATAGACTATTATTGGTATTCCAGAAACTTTCCTTGTGATTCCTTTCAGTCATTGTCCCTTCTTCTTCTATCGATTGGGAGAACCAATATCCTGATGTGTAGATTAGTAGTACAGATTTATGGATCATATTGTTACTTTTCTGTAACTGTACATTTCATACCTGCTTATTCAGTGTTTAGATTTCAGTAGAGTGACTTTACACATTAATAACTTTATAGCAAAATTATGCTCATGAATATGGAGTTCACATATATTAAGGAAGAAGTTACTGGTAGGTAGCATTATTAAAGATGTACTTACTATAATTCAGTAACCAAAATTTGCTCAAAGCTTATAATTTTTATGTCTATTTTGTAACGATTTTTTTTCTTTTTAGGGCCACACCCATGGCATATGGAGGTTCCCAGGCTAGGGGTCCAGTTGGAGCTATAGCTGCCGGCCTACGCCACAGCCATAGCAATGCAAGATCTGAGCTGTGTCTCTGACCTACACCACAGCTCACTGCAATACCAGGTCCCTAACCCACTGAGCGAGGCCAGGGATTGAACCCACAACCTCATGGTTCCTACTCAGATTCATTTCCGCTGCATCACAACAGGAACTCCACAATTTTTGTTTTATAAAAGGAAATGCTGTTGGTTTGGTTCAGTTGAATAACTATTACTGCACCTCCACAGTGTGCTAGGTTCCACTTTGATAAGCTCAGGGTCTATTGGAAGAGACAGACAAGTCAACAGATCATTTTAGAATTTAGTACCAAAAGAGAAATGCATGAGAAACCATGGCAGTCACCAGGGAGGTGACCTTAATCTGCCAAAAGGATACAAGGAAGACTTTCCGGAGGTGTCACCTAGGTTAAATCTTGAAAGAATAAGAGTTAGAGGAAGTGAGGAAAATTCCAAACACAGAGAAGAACATGAACAGGACTTGAAGGTCCTAAATAACTTTCCAAGCAAATTTTCTGAAAGTACTTTGATTGGGTTAACTTAAATCACATGTTGACCCCAACCATATCTCTGTAGTCAGGAGGCTGATGTGCTGGAACTTGCTCTACTGGTTCTCAAGAGCTGATTATGCATGTCTTCCTAATTCAGCATTCAGAGACTTTACCTTTGTAGCTTGAAATTAGCCATGATGGGAGTATTTGTACCACAGAAATTGTCAAACTCTGCATATCTGAGTTTTCTATTTTTAGCTGTTTACCTGCTCACCTCTGTATGTAATGATTGGTTTAGGCCAGTCCGAGTCATCTTCCAGAACTGGGGGTAGGGTCAGTTGCTAGTTATTCTTAGTTTGCTCCTCTCCCACCAGATCCATTCACTTCTAGTCTCTGTCCCCCCTCCCCCACCCCCTTAGCTGACCTGGAAACTGTCATCCATCCATCCCTTTCTTTGGCTTCCAATTAGGTGTGGTCAATGGGAGGCATTGGAGGGCAGGAATTGAATGACATCAGGGTATCTCTTCCCTGCTCCCTCCCTGTTGTGGTGCCATGGTCTGTAGTGGCTGTATTCTTTTATGGATACAGTGTCTGTCAGGTGGCCCACAGCTCCAGCTGTTACCAGGCTCCAGTAACACCCTTTTCTCCCTTTGCCCTTTTGAGCCTGGGGTGGTAAAGGCTTTGTGCCTTTGTTGGCTTCCTTGACCCTGAAAAGTCCCTTTGAAAAGTGGCCCACATACTCTTTAGAATCTTAGCCGATTGTGCCCACTATTCTTTGCCTGGCCCCTGAGAGAGGCGTCTTCCTTCAAGCTCATGGGCTGCATGAGAAAGAGTGGACAACCAAAGAAAATCTGGGTGTTGTTAGGAAAGGAGATGAGGGGAATAGACATTGAGCTGCTAACAAACGAGAGTTCACTCCCTTCAGTCTGAGATCTCGTAACAGTCAAGTGGGCATATCCAGTAATATTGGACACTCAGAGGCAGGTCATGGCTAGCAATATAGACTGGGGAATCATTAACCCATTTGTGGTTATGAAATCTGTAACAGTGAATAGGCTTGTCCAAGGAGAACATGTTGAAAGCAGGACTGTGGGCTCAGGGTAGAACTCTAAGGAACACCAGTGTTTAAGGGATAGGTAGGAAGGGAGTAGCCCTAGAAAGAGATTTGACAGAAACTGTCAGAGATTTGATGTGTGTATATGTGTGTGTGTGTCACAGTCAATATGGAGGGTTGGTTGGAGGGAGACTGATGAGGTTCTGATTTTATAACTCTAAACCATATTTGCTATAAACCAGGGTTAGCAAACTTTTGTAAAGTGCCAGAGAATTAATATTTTAGGCTAAAATATTAGCCCTAAACCAACTGCCCCCTTGACATTATCCCTTGGGTATCTCAAAGTCACCTTAAACTTATCCAAAATCAGACTCATGTTCTTTCCTGCCAAGCCTGGTACTTTCCTAATCTTCCCTCTGTCAGTGAAAGGTATCACCAAGTCAGAAACCTGGAAGTCATCTTTGACACCTCTCTTTCCCTAACATTCCACAGTCTATTTCCACTTCTTGCTGATTTTACCTTGTAAGTATTGCTGTCTTCCTAGTTCTCTCCACATCCAACTTATTTCAAACTTCTCTTATGTCTCACTTGAGTATTGTGGTAGCTTCCTAAGTAATCTTTTTTTTTTTTTTTTTGCTTTTTAGGGCCACTCTTGCAGCATATGGAGATTACCAGGCTAGGGGTCGAATTGGAGCTACATCTTCCAGCCTCCTCCACAGCCACAGCAACACAGGATCCAAGCCGCATCTGCGACCTACACCACAGCTCACAGCAATGCCAGATCCTTAACCCACTGAGCAAGGCCAGGGATCGAACCCTCAACCTCATGGTTCCTTGTCGGATTCGTTAACCACTGAGCCATGATGGGAACTCCGAGGCCAGGTTTTGAACCTGCATGGTTCCTCATGGTTCCTAGTGAGATTCGTTTCTGCTGCGCCACAAAGGTAACTCCAGCTTCCTAAGTAATCTTATATTTACTCTTGGCTCCCCCCAAGTGTCTTCCCTAGGGTGCTGTTTTAAAAATGTAAACATCAGGAGTTCCCATCATGGTGCAGTGGAAATGAATCCAGCTAGGAACTGTGAGGTTGCGGGTTTGATCCCTGGCCTCGCTTAGTGGGTTAAGGATCTGGTGTTGCCATGAGCTGTGGTGTAGGTCGCAGATGTGGCTCGGATCTGGCGTTGCTGTGGCTGTGGCATAGGCCAGCAGCTGTAGCTCCAATTAGACCCCTAGCCTAGGAACCTCCATATGCCATGGGTGTGGCCCTAAAAAGTAAAAAAATTAAAAAAAATTTAAAAAATGTAAACATAATATCCCTTCTCATTCAGTCCTTGGAAAATAGTTAAATTTTTAAGTAAATACTTAAGTCTTTAAGTATTTTCCATGGCTTCCCATTACTCTAAGAATTAGGACCCAAACCTCTAAGGTCCTTCATGATTGGGTTTCTGCTCACCTTGTAGCCACATCTCATTCTTCTCTCTCAGGCTCTTTGTGTTGCTCTCATTCTGCTTTTCTTCAGTTCCTTGACTTACTATGCTCCTTCCTGGCACAGGACCTTTGCATAGGCTCTGTGTGAAATATTCCTCCTCCTCACCCTTCCTTCAGAACGCAATTCAAAAACATATTTTCTGCAAAGCTTGCTGTAGCCACTCCCTGCTTTCCTACCATAGAAGGTACAGTTCTCATAGCCACTCTCTGTCTTTTTTTCATAGTGCTTTTCATAGTTTTTAATTATACATTCATCTTGATGGTGATTTGATTAGTGTATGGAACTTCTGCATTTTAAGCTCCAAAACAGGGACTGTAATTATTTTGCTCATATTTAACCCCAAATTCAGAGGGTGGCACAAAACAGATGCTCCATAAGTCTGTGTTTGAAGAATGAGTGAATAAATGAGAATATTATCCTGGAAGCTGTGTGATAGAGAAGGTCAAGGAGCAAGGAGTCACTGCTGTGGAAGTATCCAGTAAAATCGGGAGAGAAAAATGCCTATTGGAGTTTTTAATCCCTTGGACTTCGCACTTCTGTCCTTTACCAGAAGTGGTGGTGGAGTCAAGATTGTGCTGTAGGGGTCTGAAAGCGGGTGGAAAGAGAGGGAAGGGAGACATCGAAAAGGACAACTCTCACAAACTTGGCTTAGAAAGAAAGAGAGGGCAGTACTTGCTAACGGGTAGTATTAGAAGGTTAAGGAAAATGTGTTCTTGTTCCCTTTTATTGTTATTTGTTTTTATAGGTGGGAGAGACTTCTCTGTATTTAGAGGCTGAGGGAAGAAAGAACCCCTCTTGAAAGGGAGAGGTCGAAGATAGTAGACAGGGTGTTTTGTTTTGTTTTCCTGGAATAGGGTTTGGAAGGGAGGGATCCAGGCAGACGAGAGGGGCTTGACTTTGCATAGAAGAAGACAACACACCCTTTCAGATTGGAGGTGAGGATGGTGTAGATGCAGGAAAATATGTGACTGAGCAGTTTGTATGGTTTCAAGCTTCTTGAGGAAGGGGAGACCTTTCCTTCTGAGCATGAAGGGTTTGTAGGTTGCACAGAGGATAACTGAGAATAGCAAAGTTTGAGGAGTCAGAGATGCTGACCAAGGTTGATTAAAGAATGGTCATGCCTCCTTAAGGGCTCAGCTGTGGGTGGAATTCATGAATTTCTTATGGTAACTATCTGTGCAGTGGTATGATTTTTCTCCTCCAGTGTCCACCAGACACAGTCTAGAAGTGGTCATCTAGGGCTGAGCTTTTCCTGAATCAGTGCAATGAAAAGGTAGGTGTCTAGGGGACTTAAGAATGTTGAAAATGCTGTAAAAATGGGGATAGGAAGAATGGGTGGGTGCTAACAAGCACACTCTGTTCCTGTAATAGAACTTTTGGTGACCTGTCCACCTCTTTCTCTCATTCTCTCTCTGCCTGCTCCCCTCTCTCTGAATTTTGCCCTCAAGGTACTTCCATTTAGTGGAGGAGATAGTCTTTACTGATCAAAGGCAAACAATGGTGTATGTGTTCAAGTAGTATTACATACTAAATGTCACCTGAAAATTGCAGAAAGGGTAATGAACTGTGTCAGAGATTTTGAGAAGGCATCACCAGGGGGCTGCTGATTTTTTAATTTTATTTTTCAAGTTTATTTTTTATTTTTAATTTTTTTTTTTTTTTTTTTAGGGCTGCACCCACAGCATATGGAAGTTCCAAGGCTAGGGGCTGAATTAGAGCTGTAGCTGCTAGCCTGTGCCACAGCTACAGCAATGTGGGATCTAAGCCACGTCTGTGACCTCAAGGCAGCGGTGGATCCTCAACCCACTGAGCGAGGCTGGGGATCCAACCCGAGTCTTCATGGGTACTAGTTGGGTTAGTTACTGCTGGGCCATGATGGGAACTCCCCTTAGATTTTATTTTATTGCCCAGTAGAGAATTACTGAAGGTTTTTGAATGTTTGTGGTGTTAATTTTAATGGTAATAGGTAACATTTATTGAATGTTTCAATTTCAGGCTCTATGCTAAGCATTTCATGTCTTACCTTCCTTATCCTCATAGTGACCCAATGAAGTAGGTCTTTTTATTATTCTGACTCACCAAGTGAGGAAATTGAAGCTTGAACAGGTTAGGTAACTTTGATCAAGAAAGTAGCTGGGCTAGAACTCAAGTGCAGGTCTGTCTAATTCTAAATCCATACTTTAAAATCTCTCTGCTATACTTATGTTTTAGGACAAAGATATATTAAGGGTATGGGGAGAATGTAGATTATTCATTTCTGCCTTTTAGCTTTTATTTTTTAAATTAAAAAATGTATTTTGTCTTTTGCCTTTTCTAAGGCCGCTCCCGAGGCATATGGAGATTCCCAGACTAGGGGTCTAATTGGAGATGTAGCCGCCAGCCTACACCAGAGCCACAGCAATGTGGGATCCCAGCTGCGTCTGCAACCTACACCACAGCTCAAGGCAACGCCAGATCCTTAACCCAGTGAGCGAGGCCAGGGATCGAACCCTCAACCTCATGGTTCCTAGTTGGATTTGTTAACCACTGAGCTACCACAGGAACTCCCTGCCTTTTAGCTTTTAGAGCTGCTTCTGGAGTCATGAGTAGGGTGGGTCAGGAGTGAGACCTTCAGAGAGAGGAGGGGTTAAGGGATGAAGGCTTTCCAGGCAGAGGAACAGCATGTGCAAAGGCACAGGAACGACACGTGTAGCATGGCAAAGTCAGGGAGGATGTTTTGGATGAACCAGAAGTAAGCCTCATCTTTGGGGCGGGTCAGCTTCTTAGTAGAGTTGTGAGCCTAGTCTTGGTCTCCTCCTTTTAAGAAGAATGTGAACAGACCAGATTGTCTAGAGAGGAGCAAGAAACATGATTCAAAGCAGCAGAGGTAAAGGTCATGGAATTGATGACTCATAAATATGTCTGTGATGGGAAAGATTGAGAAAGTATGGGCAGAACTAAAGAGGTGGTAATAATGATGAAGCTGCCTAACATGTATCCAGCACTTATTCCGGGGTAGATAGGCTTCTTAGTGTGGCACATTTTTTTTTTGTTTTTTGGTTTTATTTAGGGCCGCACCCGAGGCATATGGAAGTTCCCAGGCTAGGGGTCAAATCGGAGTTACAGCTGCTGGCCTACACCCCAGCCACAGCAATGCCTGTGGGCAACACCAACCTACTGAACAAGGCCAGGGATTGAACCTACATCCTCATGGATACTAATCGGATTCGTTACCACTGTGCCACGACAGGAACTCCACATGGCACACGTTTTAATTCATTTATTCTTCACAGTGAGCTTCTAAGGTAAGTGTTATTATGATCATTGCTAACAGAATGAGAAATGGAAGAAATCAAGTAAACTTGTGAGGACCACAGAGTCAGCAAGTGGCAGAGCTGGGATTTTCCTCCTGCCTCAAGCAGAGGATGGTGTGTGGGTTTGTTCTTTTTCTGAAAGCTTGCTGCTCTGCCTTTGGCCTGCCAGATGAATCATGGCTGATTGTGGTGGAGAAGGAAAAGCAAAGTGCTGGTGGCTTACCTTCCTAAAAAATGGCTTCCTGGGAGAAGATAAATTTCTACTCACTGTTCTATGAAAGCAGAGGGGCTTGGTTAGAAGAAAGTGCCAACTTTTTTCAGGGAGATGGGGTGTCAAATTTGGACATATGAGGTAGTTTTGGAAAGAGGAAGTCTCCAGAGGGCTTAAAATGATATTTTATTTTTACATATACAACACATTAGGTTGCAAATTTAATCATTTTTCCCCCTCCCTATGGTTTACTTTTTTTTTGCTTTTTTTAGGGCCACACTTGTGGCACATGGACGTTCCCAGGCTAGGGGTCAAATCGGAGCTGTAGCTGCCAGCCTACACCACAGCCACAGCAGTATGGGATCTGAACCACGTCTTCGACCTACACCACAGCTCACGGCAACTTTGGATCCTTAAGCCACTGAGCAAGGCCAGTGATCGAATCTGCATCCTCATGGGATACTTGTCAGATTCGTTTCCTTTGTGCCACAATGGGAACTCCCTCCATGGTTTACTTTTAATGAATGTGTGAATCATTAGCCAGCTTTAAGAAAGGGAGAAACAAAACGAAACTGGATAGAACCTTGGGGTAAATGTATAAAATTTCTTTGAAAAAATTCCTATTCTGACTTCTTATTCTTATTTTGCTGGTGGTTAAAGTAGTGATAGTTTCTGGCTACAACCTGTGCTTGGGATAAATCCCTCAGCCCACACAATAGCTGCTGTATTGCCAGAGGGTAAAATGTCAGGGGAGTGGGTGGTATTGCTTTTTAGCCGGCTGTGGGCTGATCTACCTGGCTGTAATTAATTTAAGTCCGTATTTGGAAGAATGCTGGTGTGACCAGGTTTAAACATTTTACCAAAATATTCATTCTATGATTTAATGTTGTAAAATAACAAAATTGCCACTTTTGATTAATGCAGATATCTGCTCCTTATCCTTTTGGGCCTGAGATGATATTTATTTCTATAGCTTTCTTGTCCTTTTTTTTTTTAGAGCCACAGGTGCAGGTGCGCCATATGGAAATTCCCAAGCTAGGGGTCAAATTGGAGCTACAGCTGCCAGCCTACACCACATCGACAGCAACGCAGGGTCCAAGCCACATCTGCAACCTACACCACAGCTCATGGCAATGCCAGATCCTTAACCCACTGAGCAAGGCCAGGGATCGAACTCATATCCTCACGGATACTAGTTGGAATCATTTCTGCTGTGCCACGACAGGAACTCCCTGGTATGGTTTTCTGATGAGAGCCCTAAAAATGATAAACAGTGTCTCTGTATTGTTCACTCATATCTATATGTTCCACCCAAATGAACACATTTTGAATGTTTGGGCTTGCTTTGACTAGGTGTTTACATCGTCCTTTCCCTGGAGATTAAAGCAGATGCCCATGTCCAGGGTTATGTTGGAGAAAGTATCAAGTTGAAATGCACCTTCAAGTCAAGTTCATCCATCACTGACAAACTCACCATAGACTGGACATATCGACCTCCCAGCAGCAGTCGCACAGAATCAGTAAGTGTGTGTCTTTAAGGATGTATCTTTGAGACTTCGGGGTCAACGGCTCTGGAATCCTTTTATCCCAAGTCACAGTCACACCTTAGGCCTTCTCTTCTTAGAATGGATGATGAGCTTCTAACAAATAGAAGGAGGAGTTCCTGTCATGGCGCAGTGGAAATGAATCCGACTAGAAACCATGAGGTTGTGGGTTTGATCCCTGGCCTCACTCAGTGGGTTAAGGATCTGGTGTTGCTGTGAGCTGTGGTGTAGGTGGCAGACGTGGCTTGGATCTGGTGTTGCTGTGGCTGTGGCGTAAGCCGGCGGCTACAGCTCCGATTAGACCCCTAGCCTGGGAACCTCCATATGCTGTGGGTGTGGCCCTCAAAAGACAAAAAAGACAATAAAATAAAATAAAATAAATAGAAGGAGATGAGCTCCTACCCTATGTGACATTCCCTTGGTCACCTAGGACTTTTTCTTCTATGTAAAATCTTGAAGATAAGCTATAGGAAAAAAAAAGTCAGAAACTTGGAGGAAATGTGGTTTAATTTTGTTTCCCCTTTGTTGTTTCTTTTTCTTGGCTTGTAGCTTGAGTTTCGGATTTGATGTACTAAAAGTGGCACCTCCAGGGCTACTGAATAGAAAAATTCTAGAGGTCCCAGTCACAGACATCTTTTCTCTTAAAGCTGCTTATTTCCGTCATGTGAAGTTATCTCAGTGGGTGTATCTGTTTGTATTTCGGTACTCTGTAGATTTATCTTGGCGTCTTCTCCCAGTGTATAAACATCTGCATTGATTTATATAGCTCCCTTTGAAGGAAATGGTGGCACCTTATGTTGATGACAGATGCTGTTGGTGACAGATGGTCTTGCAATATTAGAAGCAATATATTTTAATCACACATATAAAACATGTTTATGGCTCAAATCCCATTGTGGATGTCTAATTGAAGATTGCAATGCTATTAAAAAACCCTTTCTCTGTATGAAAGGCTATCATTATCCTAGGTCAGGATACATTTTATCAGGAATGTGAATGTTGGAATTCTGTGTGGCCCAGTGGGTTAAGGATCCGGTGTTGTCATTGCAGTGGCTTGGATTGCCTCTGTGGTGCAGGTTCAATCCCTAGTCCAGGAATGTCTGCATGCCATGGGCATCGACAAAAAAAGAAAGAAAGAAAGAAAGGGTCACACCTGCAGCACATGTCAGTTCCCAGGCTAGGGGTTGAATCAGAGCTACAGCTGCCAGCCTACACCACAGCCACAGCCACAGCCACGCCAGAAATGAGCTGTGTCTGCAATCTACGCTATACCTCATGGCAACGCCAGATCCTTAACCCACTCAGCAAGGCCAGGGATTGAACTGTGGTCCTCATGGATGCTAGTCAGGTTCATTAGCGTTGAGCCACGGCAGGAACTCCAAGTTTGTAGTTTTGAAAGTATCTTCATTCGTTTGTCCTGTTTCCTTCATTAGAAGTACTTTCTCTTTGATTTTACTGTATAAGCTTTGGACTTTCTTTTAGGAGTCATTATTGAATGCCATGTAGTACCTCCCAGCAGATACAGTACGAGCTCCAGTTGTCCTATTGAAGGCAGCTCCAGCGAGGGAAGCTAGCTGTATTCACCATCCCTTTTTCTTTAGACTTAAAATAGGTCACTTTGTTTTGAGTGGTCAGGAAACTATCGTTGGCTTTATATGGCTCTTCTTCGTTGGCCAAAAGTAGGACAGAGCAAACAATGGGGATCTTTGCAGGGCAGAAACCTCAAATGCAAACGGCAGTTCTCTGTGAGGCTAGTCAGGAAATCAGCAGACTCACCCAAGCTGCTATCAGTGGATCCTTAAAGTCACTTAACACTGCATTGCAGTTATGTTTTGTCACTCAGACTTCTGTCAAACTAACAGCAGGATTTGAGTATCACTAATTTAACTTGGAACTTCTAGGTTGAATTAATCTTGACAATTCACAACAGGCTTTGTTTTGTCAGTAAGGAGTCTTAAATGCTTTTATATTTATGCTGACAATCAGTGATAGGCATTCTTTAACTCCCTATTTGAAACATGTATTACACACTTTATTATTTATTCATATCTGCATTTCCCACTAGACAGTGAATTCCATGAGAGCAGGGCCTGTGCCTGATTGGCTCCCACTGCGCCATTTTGATGAACACAGTGCCCTGCCTGGAGTAGGTGTATGGTAAATAGTTTTCAAATGAATGCGTGAACAAATGAACCAGTAAGTGATTCAGCATCTTCTCTGGGAAGTTGGGCAACTCAGTGTTTGTAAGAGCCTGGGTTTCTAAGTGGGGAGATACCAAGTAAGTAAAGAAAGAAGAAAGACTTGAATCTTGCGTAAGAGAGAGAGGTCGTGTTGTATTGTAGTGCCTGTCCAGCGTGCCACCAGATGTGATTAGGTGCTTTTGGTGGTGAAGTAGCCAACCACCAGAGTGAAGCAGTAGTTTTTATTTTTTGTCTTTTGTCTTTTGAGGGCCACACACGTGGCATGTGGAGGTTCCCAGGCTAGGGGTTGAATCAGAGCTACGGCTGCCGGCCTATGCCGCAGCCACAGCAATGCCAGATCTGAGCCACGTCTGTAACCTACATCACAGCTCATGGCAATGCCAGATCCTTAACCCACTGAGTGAGGCCAGGGATCCAACCTGCAACCTTATGGTTCCTAGTCAGATTCACTTCTGCTGTGCCACGATGGGAACTCCGAAGCAGTATTGTTTTAATTCAGCATGCATTCACTGAGTACCAATCATACATCTGACTTGGGGTTTTTATCAATCGCCCAAATACGTAACCTGAGAGAAAGCTTATATTTTATCCTCCTGGTGATTTTGAGAAGAAACAAAAAAATCTGTCCTTTCCCACCGATTAGGCATGTGTCTTTGAGCAACTCATTTGACTGTTCATTTTTGGCCTTGCCTCCCCTTCTACCTGCCCCACGTGTGGTTCATTTTTGTTGTGATGCTCAAATGAGTAAATGTGTAGAAATTGTGTGTACACTATGAAGTACTACATGACAACACTGTTAATCAACTGTACTTCAATAAAACTTTAAAAAAATGGAAAAAATAAAATACTATATGAATATTAGAAGCCACTTTTTTTTTTTGGTCTTTTGTCTTTTGTTGTTGTTGTTGCTATTTCTTGGGCCGCTCCCGCAGCATATGGAGGTTCCCAGGCTAGGGGTTGAATCGGAGCTGTAGCCACCAGCCTATGCCAGGGCCACAGCAACGTGGGATCCGAGCCGCGTCTGCGACCTACACCACAGCTCACGGCAACGCTGGATCGTTAACCCACTGAGCAAGGGCAGGGACCGAACCCGCAACCTCATGGTTCCTAGTTGGATTCGTTAACCACTGTGCCACGACGGGAACTCCAGAAGCCACTTTAGAATAGGGTTTCTCAACTTTGGCACTGTTGGCATTTTGAGCCAAACAATTCTTTGCTGTGGGGGGCTCTCCTATGAACTGCAGGATTTTGAGCAATGTCCCTGGGCTCTACCCACCAGATGCCAGTAGCACTCACCCCAGCTGTGATGACTAAAGACATCTCCAGATATTGCCGAATGTCTCCTGGAGGGTAGAATTGTCCCTGGTTAAGAACTGCTACATTAGGACTTGAGGGAGATTTTAGAAGAGGTTTAAGATCCTGGGATTCTTTCATCAGGCTTTTTTTTTTTTTTCTTGATAAGTTTTATTAACATGTCTTTTAATCCTTAAGATGGAAGTAAGCAATGCATAAAAAAAATTGCCCAGGAGTTACCCTTGTGGTGCAGTGGAAATGAATCCGACTAGTATCTATGAGGATGTGGGTTCGATCCCTGGTCTCCCTTAGTGGGTGAGGGATCTGGTGTTACTGTGCCTGTGGTGTAGGCTGGTAGCTATAGCTTGGTTTCAACCCCTAGCCTCCATATACTGCAGGTGTGGCTCTAAAAAGCAAATAGATAAATAAATAAAATTTAAAAAATTGTCCAACTGGGAGTTACCATAGTGGCACAGCAGAAACAATCCAACTAGGAACCATGAAGTTCGGGTTTGATCCCTGGCCTCACTCAGTGGGTTAAGGATCCGGCATTGCTGTGAGCTGTGGTGTAGGTTGAAGACTTGGCTTGGAACCACTGTTGCTGTGGCTGTGGTGTAGGCTGGCGGCTACAGCTCTGATTAGACCCCTAGCCTGGGAGTCTCCATATGCCGCGAGTGAGGGCCTAAAAAGACAAAAGACAAAAAAAAAGACAAAAAAAAAAAAGAAAAAAAAAAGGAATTCCATCAAGGCTTAGTGGTTACCGAATCCTACTAGGAACCATGAGGTTGTGGGTTCGATCCCTGGCCTTGCTCAGTGGGTTAAGGATTCAGCGTTGCTGTGAGCTGTGGTATAGGTTGCAGACAAGGCTCGGATCTCGAGTTGCTATGGCTCTGGTGTAGGAAGGCAGCTGTAGCTCCAATTGGACCCCTAGCCTGGGAACCTACATATGCCATGGGAGCAGCCCTAGAAAAGGCAAAAAGACAATAAATAAATAAATAAATTGGCCCACTCAGAAAACTCATTATACACTTGTATTTTACTTTCAACCTACTTAGCTCTACATTTTCATTATATTTTCCAAATTAATTTTTTCTTGTGGTGTTGCTTTCTCAGATTTTTCATTATCAGTCTTTCCAGTACCCAACCACATCGGGCACGTTTCGGGATCGAATTTCCTGGGTTGGAGATGTATACAAAGGGGATGCATCCATAAGCATAAAGAACCCTACTATAAAGGACAATGGGACATTCAGCTGTGCTGTGAAGAATCCTCCAGACGTGCACCATAATATTCCGGTGACAGAGTTAACAGTCACAGAAAGGGGTAAGCTAACTGCCCCCAACCTTCTGTAGTGAGGGCTCTGGGACTACTGTGGTGGTTTGTGGGGAGATAGTAATAAGCAAGGCTGCCTATCTTTGTAACCTGATTGGTCATTGGAATATTCCGCCATCGTGAATTGTCTATGAGGATGAATTTTTTCTTTTTTGGCCACACCCGAGGCATGTGGACATTCCCAGGCCAGGGATCAAATCTAAGCTGGAGCTGTGACCTACACCACAGCTGCAGCAATGCTGGATCCTTAACCTGCTGCACTGGGCTGGGATTGAACCAGTGCCTCCACAGAGACAAGCTGGATCATTAACCCACTGCACCACAGCAGGAACTCCTGAATTTTTTATCTTTATTTTGCAAGTTGAAATTTTTTTTTTCAAATATCATTGTAGTTTCTCCATTATCTTTTTACATTTTAAAAGGAAGTCTTAGAGTTCCCGTTGTGGCTCAGAGATAATGAACCTGACCAGTATCCATGAGGATGCATGTTTGATCCTTGGCCCTGCTCAGTGGGTTAAAGGATCTGGTGTTGCCATGAGCTGTGGTGTAGGTTACAGATGTGGCTTGGATCCTGCATTGCTCTGGCTGTGGTGTAGGCTGGCAACTGCAGCTGTAATTTGACCCCTAGCCTGGAAACCTCCATATGCCACAGGTGTAGCCCTAAAAAGTAAAAATAAAATAAAAGGAGGTCTTGTGGAATGTATGGCAAACCCATAAATAAATGGAGGTTGCTATCTATGTGAAATAGGAATTGTTCTGGTTTCCCTATTACATTCATACTCTCAGTTATGAGACCTTGTGCTTGCCTGTGTCTTGAAAGAGTACCTCCTCTAAAGATGGAGGCAGTACATTTCTTTTTTTTGGCTGCACCTGCAGTATATGGAAGTTCCTGGGCAAGGGATTGAACTTGTGCCACAGCAGTGACCCAAGCTGATGCAGTGACAATGATGGATCGTTAACCTGCTGCATCACAAGGGAACTCGCACAGCATATTTCATGTTGCAAAGAGTGGCTAGTTCCTTTTAATGTGAAATATGAGGGGAATGGGTTAAAGACTGATATTTTTTTCTATCTTATTCCGTGGTGACTGTTGAGTGGTCATTAAAGTCTTTATTTGGATTTGAACCAAAGATTGACTGACTGATTGATGGCTGCACCTAGCCTAGGCATGCAGAAATTCCAAGGCTAGGGATCAGACTTGTGCCATAGCAGTGACAATGCCAGATCCTTACCCACTAGGCCACCAGGGAACTTGAACTGAAGATTTATAAAGATATAGAACTGCATTATGCTTCATTATAGATCCCATGTCATTTCTCCAATCTTTTTGTATGTCTGTCTTCCTTTTCTCTTTCTTTTTCTTTATTTTTTAAAAGACAACTCATAAGTTTCAAAGACGTGGATGTGTTCATACTGCTGGTAGGAGTAGAAACTGGTGTAGTTTTTCTGGAAGACAGTTTGGTGTAGTATAAATCAGATACCTTAAAATTTCTCTTTGATCCAGTAATTCCATTAAACATTTATTTTAAAAAAGAGCTAAATATGAATCTTTATGTACAAGGATGATTATCATTGTATAACTCATGGATTCAAAGATTTAGAAACAATTTGAAGGTCCAGCATTAGAAGATTGATTGAACAAATTATTCAATATGGTAGATTACTATGCAGCCATTAAAAAAGCCCCTCTACCTGGAAGGGATATTTATGGAAAATATTTATTATATAATAAAAAGGAGGTTAGAAATAGTATGGAGAATTATGATCCATACTTCTGAGAAATAGTCTCCTCCCTATGTTGACACTCACACCCACATGCTCCTAGAAAGAAGACGGAATAGGTAGATATTATGTTGGTCCTCGGTAGTGGGATTATGAGTCAATTTTGATTCTTCTTTGTACTTTTGTGTACTTTCTACTCTTTCTACAATGAATTCATTCCTTTTGCAATCAGAAGAAATTCAAGAGCAAAAGTAAACCCTGTTTCATGTCAAAGGAAGCACTTCGCCTGTCCCTCTCTTTTTCTTGCTCTAGGTTTTGGCACCATGCTCTCCTCTGTGGCTCTTCTTTCCATCCTCGTCTTCATTCCCTCAGCTGTGGTGGTGGTTCTGCTGCTGGTGAGAATGGCGAGGAAGTCTGCGGGACTGAAGAAGAGGAGCAAGTCTGGCTATAAGAAGTCATCTATTGAAGTTTCAGATGAGTAAGTCCAGCCGCAGCCCTGAGCAGTCAGCCCTCTTCAGAGCCCTGCTTTGTGGACACTCCCCAGACCCTTGCATCCTTGCCTTCCTTCTTCCAGGCCTAATTTAGTTCTCCTGAAAGGGAAAACTTGTGGATATTAATTTGGAGAGAGATGAAGGGGCTGATAATATGGTCCTAGGCTCTTGTTTTAGAGATGAGATTGTACAGTGCTATGCTTCTGAATATAAATTCTGAAGTGAATCTCTTATTCCTTCAAAATGGACAAGAAATTCCAACAATTCAGTTATTTTTCCCTTTTCCTTGTTTTGGCACAGAGCTGATGTCTCCTGATAGAAATGCCTGAACAGCCCTGGAGGGCAAAACAGTTGGAATAAGTGAGATCTGTTCTTGTTCAGCTGACTGGATTGTGGTTATCAAAAGCATTTGCCAGTGAGCAGGTGTGATCTAGTATTTTTCCTAAGAACAAATCCACTAAAAAAAAGTAACAAAAGTCTACTTTTGTTGATCTGCAATAAAACCTGTTGATCCTCCATTGTTTCTATCAGAGACTCTTACCTAGGAAGAGAAGTCTAAAATCTTTCTCTGTGTGCACATGTGCACATTTATTTAATGGGAATGAGGAGGCCCCTTTCAAGGAATTTGTTGCCCCCCGCCCGCCGCAAAAGGCAAAGAACGCTTGGTAAAAATACTAAAATGTCTATTTGTATCACAAGACCCCTTATGATCTATCCCCAAGTCACATTTTTTCCTGCCATTTCTTCTCGTTTATTCCACATTTCGGCTACAGAGAGCTGTTTCCTTCTGCAAACATACTCTCATTTACATCTTTAAAACTTTTTTCAGTATGTTTTTCTCTCACCTGGAATCCCCTCACCTCTTCCCTCTGTGCCTGGAAAACTCTCTCCTACCTTCCAAGACACTGTTGAAATGCCTGCTCCTCGAGTTTCCCTGAGGCTTGCAGGGAAAACCAGTCACTCCATCCTCTTTGCGGCCACACAGGTTTGACCTTAGCTCTAGGAGACATTATCACCTTCTATCGTAACATACTTGCTACGTTTTTAACAGGTCTCTTGCCCCATGAAATTGTGCGCTCTTCAGGGGCCTGTTTTATTTATGTCTTTATCCCCCCAGCTCAGCCCAATGCCTCGGACATGGTTGGGGCTCAGTACATGTCTAAATGGAGGACTGTGAGTAGCTCCTAATTATTGAGCACTTACTATGTGCCAAGCACTGTGGTACATGTTTGCCACGTGCTTATTTTGCATTTACACCTAACCCCTCTCCCTTGAGTGTAGCTGGTAACATCGGCATTTTAGATGAGGAAACGGGCTCCTGGAGCTTACGTAATTTTCCCAGCCACCCTGCTAGTAAGTGGCAGAACTGGAATTTAAAACCAGACTTCAGTGCTCTGCTCTACCGAGGATCGTGATCGTTAGGATTTGACTTGTCCTCTTTCTATAGTACTGACCAAGAGGAGGAGAACGACTGCATGATGAAGCTTTGTGTCCGCTGTGCTGAGTGTCTGGTAAGCCCAGGCCATTTCTGCTGTTCACTGTTCATGTTTCATTTTCCTGCTTAATTAAAGGGATCCTTTGCCCTCAGAAGCAGCAGAGGATATGCAGGTAGGTCTAAAGCAAAGTATGAAAGTCTTTCCTCAAAGCATATTGGTCTCAGGAGACGCTTACCAATTGTAACAATTCTTTTCTTTTCTTTCATTCTTTTTCTTTCTTTCTTTTCTTTTGCTTTTTGGGACTGTACCTACGGCATATGGAAGTTCCCAGGCTAGGGGTTGAATCAGAGCTGCAGCTGCCGGCCTATGCCACAGTCACAGCAACACTGTGGGATTCAAGCCGCATCTGTGACCTACATCATAGCTCATGGCAACGTCGGATCCCTGACCCACTGAGCAAGGGCAGGGATTGAACCCGCATCCTCATGTTATTACTTGGGTTAGTAACCCACTGAGCCACAACAGGAACTCCCAAACAACTATTTTATTTTCTATCTCATGAGCACAGAATGGTGTCCTTAGTTTTATCCAGGGAATTAGAGTGATATAAACTTTTAGGTGACTTGCTGGCCTTGTCAGTAAGAAATACCCATGTTGGAAGGCTTGAGGTTTTTTTTTTTTTTTTTTTTTTTCAGCTATTTCTTGGGCCGCTCCCGCGGCATATGGAGGTTCCCAGGCTAGGGGTCGAATTGGAGCTGTAGCCACCGGCCTGCGCCAGAGCCACAGCAACGCGGGATCCGAGCTGCGTCTGCAACGTACACCACAGCTCACGGCAATGCCGGATCGTTAACCCACTGAGCAAGGGCAGGGACCGAACCTGCAACCTCATGGTTCCTAGTCGGATTTGTTAACCACTGCGCCACGACGGGAACTCCAAAGGCTTGAGTTTTGATTTAAATTTCAAAAAGCTGTCATCCTTCACCCTTTGAGCAGTGCTATGACTGGTAGGCTTGAGTGGCTGTCCCAGGATCCTAGGAGGAGGAGAGATGCTGTGATGTGGTACAGTTGGAGACAGGCCAGAAGCAACTGATGATCTCACAGGAAGCATACCTGTCATGGAAGGGTTGAAACTTGAGCTTTCTTTGTACTTTATCGCCAAGCTCAGCACTTGGCCCAATGACCACAGCCCACTTACTCATCACAGCCCTCCTTTTCCTCTTTCTCGCATGTACTTGAGGGTAGCAGGTACGCTGAGAGAAAGGTTGCTAGTGCCAATGGATAGGGTCTAATTCCAGCCCTTTGGGTTTGAATGTTTTGATAACACAAAATAAGCTAATGTCCACAAGATTATGGTCCACATTTAAGATATTGATTTATTCAACATTTATTCTTTGAACATGTATCTGACATGTGCCAGCTACAATTTTAGGTACTTAGGAAACAGCAATGAACAAAACTGGCTAAAAATCCCTGCCCTCAAAGAAATTACATTTTTTTCCCTGCTTAGGAAACTCTCATCCTTCAAGACACAGTTGAAATGTCACCTCTTAGAGTTCCTGTCATGGCTCAGTGGTTAACAAACCCAACTAGTATCGGTGAGGATGCGGGTTCAATTCCTGGCCTCACTCATTGGGTTAGGATCTGGCGTTGCCATGAGCTATGGTGTAGGTCACAGACGTGGCTCAGATCTGTCCTTGCTGTGGCTGTGGCATATGGAGGTTCCCAGGCTAGGGGTCCAATCGGAGCCATAGCTGCTGGCCTACGCCAGAGCCACAGCAACGTGGGATCTGAGCCACGTCTGCGATCCACACCACAGCTCACGGCAATGCTGGATCCTTAACCCACTGAGCAAGGCCAGGGATTGAACACACAACCTCGTGGTTCCTAGTTGGATTCGTTAACCACTGAGCCATGACGGGAACTCCTAGACTTCTTAATGAAGTAGAATCCACTGGAGGTTTTTGAGGCAAGAACACTATGAACTGTTACATGTTTTAAAAGGATCATTCTGAAGGCTTCTGTGTTAAGAATAGGTGGTAAGGGACCATGTGAGAAATAGAGCTCAGTTAGGAGACTTTAGCAATGGAGTTCCCGTCGTGGTGCAGCGGAAACGAATCCAACTAGGAACCATGAGGTTGTGGGTTCGATCCCTAGCCTCGCTCAGTGGGTTAAGGATTCGGCGTTGCTGTGAGCTGTGGTATGGGTCGCAGATGTGGCTCGGATCTGGCATTGATGTGGCCCTGGTGTAGGCTGGCAGCAACAGTTCCAATTAGACCCCTAGCCTGGGAACCCCCATATGCCTTGGGTGCGGGCCTAAAAAGACAAAAAAAACCAAAAAAACCCAAACAAACAAAGGAGACTTTAGTAGTAATGTAGGTGAGGGAATATGGTGTTTATTTGGACCAGAGTGGTGGAGGTGAAGATGGTGAGAAGTGGTTGTTTTCTGGTTATAGTTGGTAGGTAAAGTCAGAAGGATTTTCTAATGGGTTGCATGTGTATATGAAAGAATGAGAGGAGTTAAGGATAATCTCAGAGTTCTTGGAGTTCCTGTCGTGGCTCAGCGGAAATGAATCTGACTAGCATCCATGAGGACGCAGGTTCAATCCCTGGCCTCGCTCTGTGGGTTAAGGATCCGGTGTTGCTGTGAGCTGTGGTATAGGTCGCAGACTCAGCTTGGATCTGGTGTTGCTGTGGCTGTGGTGTAGGCCAGTGGCTAAAGCTCTGATACGACCCTGAGTCTGGGAATCTCCATATGCCTCGGGTGCGGCCCTAAAAAAAAAAAAAAAAAATCTTGATTTGAGCAACTAGTAGAAGTTGCCATTTTCTAATGTGTACAAGTCTGTGGGTAGAAAAAGTTTTAGGGGGAAGATCAGGAGCTGGGTTTGGGTATATTAAATTTGAAGTACTTATTAAATATCTGAGTGGAGATATGGAGTCAGCAGTTGGTTATATAGGATGGAGTTTGGAAGAGAGGTCTAGACTGGAGATGTAAGTTTAGGCATCCTTAGCACATAGAGACTGGAAGAGATATACCAGGGAAATGAGTGTAGAAAGAGGGGAACTCAAAGGATTGAGCTCTGGAGCACTCAGAGGCTGACAGACAGGGAGGTGAGGAGGAATTAGCAATGGAAGCTGAGAAGCAATGTCCAGTGAGGTGGGAGGAAACCTGGTGAGTTCGATATCCTGGGAGTCAAGTGAAGAAGGTACATCTCAAGAAAAAGAAAGTGATTAACTGTGTCAGTTGTTCTCGAGTCAGGTCAGTTAGAGTGAGAACCAGAGCTGATTGTTGGATGATCTGGTAACATGGAGGTCCTTGGTGGTCTTGGCAAAAGCAGCCTCAGTGGAACAGTGGAGATGAAAGCCTGACCTAGGTAGGGGTGGAGAAAGAATACGAACAGATGTATTGGTGAGAGTGGGTATAAGCAATGCTTTCAAGGAGTTTTGCTGTGGGGGGATGCTGAGCAATGGGGCAATAGGTAGAGAGATGTGTCAAGAGTTGCTTTTCTTTTGAAGACGGGAGGCATTATAATACATTTGTATGCTGATGGGAGTGATCCACTGGAAAAGGAAGCATTGATGCTGCAGGAGAAGAGGATTCCTGAAGTGACTTCAGGATCTAGTGCACCAGTGGAGATGTTGGCTTTAGAAAAAGGCAGTGAGAATGTATCCATAAGAAGAGTTAAGGCAGGCCAGGTAGAGGGCCCAGATGCAGATGGGTGGGTACATATGATGATGGGCATCGGGGGAAGTTCCCTCCTGACTATTCCTCTGTTCTCCGTCATGGGAGAAAAGCAAGGTCATCCGCTGAGAAGGAAGTGAGCAGAAAGAGTTAGCGATTTGGACAAAGGTATGAAAATAGTCATCTAGGAGGAGAGAATGAACGGATGAGAGAAACGTGGAATGTGGTACCAAATTAGTACTAATGGCCCACTTGAGGGTAGAAGTAATGAATGCAAGTTTGAATAATAAAAATAATAATAGTGATAGTAGCTAATCTTGAAAGAGCCCTTATAAAGTGCCAGGCACAGTGATGGAAACAGAGGTTTAAAGAAGTTAAATAACTTTACTCAAGGTCACACAACCAGCAAGGGGCAGAGCTGGGACTAGAATCCAGAGGTAGATTGACTCCTCAGCCTAAACTCCTAACCAGAGTCCCGCACTTTTTGCTGCAGACAGGCACTTTTTCCTATGTACTGAGGTTTTTAAAAAAATATATTTGCCAAGGAAATGGGAGCCCTTAGGGTTTTGAAATAGAAATTAGTCCAATAGATACAAGTTTTAATGAGGTCCTGAGATACTTCTTGGGAATTTAGGTGGGTTGAGTCAGTGACATTTCACTGTTGATGTCACCCCCCCTAGCCAGGTTCCATTTGGGGGGCCCTAACATGTAGTCTTTGCCAGAATTCTAACTGTGGCATTACCACAACTACTGCTCTTTCCCCTCCAGGATTCAGACTATGAAGAGACATACTGATGAAAGTCTACGTGATACAAGAAGAGTCACCTAGCAACAGCCAATGTCCTGTTTCACTGGCAGCTAAAGCCTCAGAGATGTGGAGCCAGCCTGGACAGTAGTGGTGGAGGATTCTGGAAGTCATCAGTAAAGACTTTAGAAACCATTTATTTATTGCAAAAATGTTCTTTTTTGTATTTATAAACTATTCAGAAACTCTCAGAAGAGACTCATAACTACCCCCTTTTAATAACTTAAACTCTAACTGAATGAAGGTATTCTTTTCCTGAATAGGAAGATACTTTTTATTATGCTTTTGTTCTTGAATGTATTACATGTTTTCTTCCAGTTTTTTGAAGGAGAATCCTAGATGTTGGCCATACTGTTGGTGCCAATAATATATATGTGTGTAAACACACACACACACACACACACACACACACACACACACACACACGCGCGCACACTTAATGAAATGGAGCTTGAGCTTTCTGATGTGCCCCCAGGCAACATGTTTGTTTAGGATAAGTATTCTCTGTTTTTTTGCTCCGTGAACATTTTCAGCTGTGAGTTAGCATACAGCATATACTCATTGGTTTAATTATCTTATCATCAGTTGTGTTTGGGTGGCTTGGAATGCATAACTCCAACTTTTTTAGAGTTGGTAGGATCAGGACTCGATGGTTTACTTTGTGTTTTTAAAGTATTAAAGAAAGTGTTGTTAATTTGCAATCAAGGAGAGAAATGACAAGGTAGAAGGATTCCTTTCTTTTGTCTTATGAGGTGCAATTTGTTATTTTGCTTTCTCACAACTGACTGATGTATGGTTTCCTTGACTTTTCAGATCAGAGGCAAGAAAAACTCTTCAAAAAGTTTTTAGTGGGAATGCGTAGACCATTTTATCAGCTATTTGCAATGAAATCACCATTTAACCTATGGCATTCTTCAAAACTTGTTTGATTTCTTATTGTGCCACTAAGGTATTTACATAATATTTGAGATAAGGAAGTGAGGGTGTGAATAACCTATGCTTCCTCCTTCTGTTCTCTTGATCCCTCCTGTCAGCTTCCCCCATTCCTTCCTGCAGCAGCCTATTTCCAATTTTAATTTACGTGGGATTTTCTGTAAGCCATTAAGAAATATGTATGACACATCAGAAAGGTTGGCTGTGTATGGAGTTCCTGTCGTGGCGCAGTGGTTAACGAATCCGACTAGGAACCATGAGGTTGCGGGTTCGGTCCCTGCCCTTGCTCAGTGGGTTAACGATCCGGCGTTGCCATGAGCTGTGGTGTAGGTTGCAGACGCGGCTCGGATCCCCCGTTGCTGTGGCTCTGGCGTAGGCTGGTGGCTACAGCTCCGATTCAACCCCTAGCCTGGGAACCTCCATATGCCGAGGGAGTGGCCCAAGAAATAGCAACAACAACAATAACAACAACAACAAAAAAAGACAAAAGAAAAAAAAAAAGAAAGATTGGCTGTGTTGTCCTTTATAATAGCATGTTAACATTCGCTTCTTAATTCTGAGAGACAAAAATTATCCTCTCTTCCTATCTTCGATTTTTCAACAGGCTAGTCCCATCCCATGATTCTTTGGTAGGTAGCTCAAGACGTTTCCCTATTTTAGCATAATATACTATATGCTGCAAAAAAAAAAAAATCACTTTTATATTTTTTTGCCAAGATATATTTTTAAAATTTGGGTTATTAGTTCTGTTTCATAGATTTCACCAGGCCTCTTTTGTTAACCTAGTCCATTGAATAGAGAGTCTGGTTAGTTACTAGATGTTATGATTTACCTCTGGTCACATAAGGAAGAAGAGGCAAAGGCAAGATTGACAGTTTATTGGATTGTGATGATCATTGTACAGCTACAGGTGTGATAAATTCATTGAGTAATAAGAAAAAAAAAAGGAAAAAAAAAAGGGGGGGGGGGAAAGATCGACAGTTTACTTTCCAGTGGTTAAATCTCATAGTCTTGGGCAACTTATTCAGTATGTGGTTGTCTGGGGCCAATCTAGTGAGATAATCTGATACCTCAACACAAAAAGGAAGACAGTTTGAGTGAATAATTTGGGCTTTAGGACATTTGAAGACAGATCCAATTGTGAGGTAGACTTTTTGCGGGTCTTCATTTATCTGAGAAAGAGACGATATTACAGGAACCCCATATCCCATTAAATGGAAAACCAGTTTTGGCTAGGTTTTCTTGTAATTTCCTTTCAGGCATGTCTGAGGATTAATCCAGTGGGATGTATTTATCACTGTAGATAAATGGTGCTGCGAGAATGCTTGGTTATATTATTTTTAGCCTTGATCAGGGTTTGAACCAATCCTTTCCTTCCTTTTTAAATGGCTGAATGATAGAGTGTTTCACAGTAGGAGAGTGAATTGATCATTTAGTCTGCTCCATGGGTTTGTAATCGCATCACAGTCTCAAGGCTGCTTGCTGTCAGTTTCCTTCTTCATCCATTATGTTGGGGTCTGGGTGACAGCTTTTTTCCTCCAAAGGGGCATAATGCAGTGTTTGGATGGAAGGAAAATAAAGTGTTATTTTAAACTTGCTGTTTTAATATCTCTAAGGTGCTGCTCTCTCTTTTTCCTTTGTGCTGCTCCATGAGTTCTTATTACACTGTATGGAGACCACCCTTGTCTAGAAAGGGAATTGAATTCTGAAAGCTTCAGAGGGGGTTAAAACCTTTCAGAATTTTTCTTTGACTGCTGAGGTCTTTACTTGTGGTTACATTGCCTTATGAGTTTTATGCATTGAGCTCTTAATTCTGTTACCAAATGTGAACTTAGAAAACTCTTTTGTGTTTCCCATGTGGTCTGTTAACCTCAAGCTTCTTGGGGGAACATCTTAGTTTTCTGCAGCTCTCTGACGGGGCTCTGGTGCTTCATGAAAGAATGTTGCATATTCTTGTTTAGAAAAAATTCTGGCAGCCGAAATCCTGAATCAGAATGTTCTTGTGTGTCACTCATTTATGGTTCCAAAAGGGGAGCTGTAAGAAGACCAAGGAGGCGTGGACCAAGACTCTCATTTAATTGCACACTTTAAAACTTTGCTACCAGAAAAGGCGGCTCCACCCTTAGACTTCAGTTTTGGACTCTAAGTGCTGCATTTCAGTGCACTTTTTGTTTACTTGTTTGTTTTTGTAGCAGGGTATGCACTACTGGGTCATGTGCACAGACATTGTAACTCTTGAGATCTTTACCGCATCATAATTAATAAACTTCTTTGCACTTTCTGGCTACTTTTTGGTGTATATCTACATATGAAATGAGAGCTGTCTTGTTAAACAGAAGTGGGGTGGCTCGTGATTTTCAGCATCAAGCAAACATTCATCTCTGAATTGTACGCCAGTGAGAACCTGCATAGATTCAGGGGTATGCTGGAGCCAGCTCACACCATAAGAGCTGATGGTTAAATTTTTAGGGATTTTGCAAGCCAATTGTTAACCTGTTGGTGGCTTGAAATAGGCCATGATGGAAGTATTTACTCAACTGCTGTCTTACCAGCCCACCAAGTCTTAAGAACCATGCAGCATTGTCCTGGAGAAGAGCAAGCATTCAACAACTTTTCAAATGATACAGGACAGGTTCCCCCCAAAATGTCTGCCCATGTGTAAGTCAAGCCAGTGCAGGTAAGGTTGAAGCCATGTGCACTGAACCCCTTTTTTTTTGGCTGTGCCCATGGCATGTGGAAGTTCCTGGACCAGGGATAGAATCCATACCACAGCTGCGGCCTGAACCACAGCAGTGACAATGCTGGATCCTTAAGCTGCTGAGCCACCAGGGAACCCCTGAGAACACTTATTTTGAAGTGGTGACTTCAAAGCAAATGATACCTTGAAGTATAGAAGCTTTGAGTTCTTTTCTAGGATGTCCAGGTTGCCCGAGGGATTCTCTGGGGGGAATATAATGCTGTTTGTATTCTAGAAATTCTGCTCTCACAGCCATCAGAGAAAATTGACTCGTAATCGTCGTGTCAGGGTGGTGAGTTGGAGGACTGAGCAGGTGTATCTTTGGTGGTAGGGATTGGGTGATTACCTGGCTCTATTGTCCCTCTGTGATAAGAGGGGAAAAAAAATGAGAGGCTGTGACATTTTATAGATACAGAGCAAAACGTTTTGTGTTAATCTGCAGTTTATTGTATTTTGTTTACAGGAGGCTGATTTCTTTCTCAGCGGGAGTTTGCCTGGGACCATTCAAGATCCCACCCCAGCGGAGTTTGTAATCTGGGAGGGGAGATGACACCTGCAGGGGTCTGGAACATGAGGCTCTCCTCACTAAGGTGAATTTATTACCTCATTTTAGGATGAGAGTGTAAATAAAAATTGGGTAATAGGCCAGATGACTGAAACAAGAACCTTGATTCAGAGGTTCCTGTTTGTATCTCTGCACCCACCTCAGAATGCACGCATCTGGTTTGCTCTGAGTCTGACCTTCTGTACAGACAGAAGTGTCTTCAGTCGGATTTGGGGAACTGCAGCTGTGGGAGGGTTCAGTGCATTGCTTCGCCTCATCTTAGGTAAGCATTTGTTTTCTACTTCTTAAGCAGTAGACTTGAACTTTTCTCCCTTGGAAGGGGGCTGGTACTGGAGGTTTTCATTTAATGGTAACTCTTTTGGATTGTGAGGCCATAATCATGAAACTCTCAGCCTCTGCCGGAGGACTGCCATAAGGTAGTCTGGTAGGTACAGTTTTCCTTTCTGTAGCGTAGAATAACTTATGTTAAGATCCTCAGAAAAAGAGCAGTAAGGTTTGCTCTTAATAAAAGAGTGAATGATGATGATGGTGACAAAGCTCTCGCTTTTAAGTTGCTCGCCTGTGGCTTTAGATGGAACCGTGACTAGCTGTCCTTGAACTTGCCACAGAACTCTTCCTGAACTGTTTCTCTTCTCCCAAGCCTAGACAGGCCAATATTTAACCTTAAGGAGTCAGGAACTTAAATCTCTCAGGAGAGCTAGGCAGTTGTCCCTACTTAGCATACCCTCTCCATAGTCCTGATCACGGGAAAGTTGAAGTAGGATGGTTCAGGTGTAACCTGGTCTAAAGAAGACAGCAGGAGTAATGACTCCTAAGGTCCCCTTCAGGTAGAGGGTTGACCAGTGTAACCTAGCCAGTATTATAAGGAGCCTTGCAACCTACCAGTTTGTATTAAATGGACATGGAAGGAAAAATGAAGATGCATTTTAAAAGATTCATTATGGGGACTCATATACCACAAACATCCAAGAGCCTGGAGGTACACAGCCATGTATAACTCAAGGGAACCTAGCATTGCAGGTGGAGCGGGCCGCCTGGGTGAGGAAAGGCAGTGTAGTTGTCTGTGTGCTCAGGGGTTGCTTGTCCTTGCTAGGGGCAAACCCTGACTCGGAGAGAGCACCTCTCCCTTATTCTGTCTTGTAGTATCGTAGCATTTGAGGGTCATATCCACATCCTGTGTGGTAGTCTCATTGTCATGAGTTTCTTTTCTAAGATTTTTTTTTCTGTTATAATTATGTCAAGGACAACAATTCCCCTACACTGTTAATCGTAGAAAAGGGGGTCCCGGTAGTTACAACTCCCCAGGAGTGATAGAAGATATTTGTCAAGAGTTACATTGTGAAAGAACCACAAGTGCAGGTCCAAACATTTGGTCAACATGTGAAATAACTTACTATACAGAGTTATCTCAAGAACATGCTGGTAAATCAGGATCTGGAAAAAGAAGCAAGTTCAGTTGAGAATTCAATTAGCATCTATCGAGATGCGTAAGGTGCCTTTAATGAATGCTTTGGTTAGATTTTTAGACTGAGATTCATAGATATCTTCTGAATTGTATATCTGAATAATAAAATTCTGAAAAAATATGTGTTACCTATCTATCTAGCTTCTATCTATATGGTAGGAATTTCTAAATATTTGCCAACTAAGTGGAAAACTTAGAACTTGACTAGAGTGTTCTTGGCCCTGTTAGGTGTTAATTCATCTGATGGGCTCCCTGCCTGGTGCTCTTATTCTGTGCTGGTGCTGGAGATGCACTGGCCCATAGGCACAGCTCTCAGCCTCATGAAGCTTATAGTCTTGGGGATGAAGGTAGAGAGAAAAACTTGAATTGAAGAAGCACATAAGTAAATAGATAATTAGAAAGTTGTGGAGTTCCCGTCGTGGCGCAGTGGTTAACAAATCCGACTAGGAACCATGAGGTTGTGGGTTCGGTCCCTGCCCTTGCTCAGTGGGTTAACGATCCGACATTGCCGTGAGCTGTGGTGTAGGTTGTAGACGCAGCTCGGATCCCGCGTTGCTGTGGCTCTGGCGTAGGCCGGTGGCTACAGCTCCAATTCGACCCCTAGCCTGGGAACCTCCATATGCCGCGGGAGTGGCCCAAGAAATAGCAAAAAGACAAAAAAAAAAAAAAAGTTGTGACAAATGCCCTCAAGGAAAGTGAAATAATACTATTGGAATCTGTGGCCTAAGGATTTGACCTGGGAAGAATGGTTCAGGAGAGGTTTCCGAGAGGAAACTGCATTTCACTTGGGAACTGAAAGATGAACAGGAGTTAACTAGGGGAAGAGGGTGGGAAGAGGATTCAGTCAGGGGAGCAGATTAATCTTGCTCTGATAAATGAAGTTCAGGGAAACTCCGTTCTAAAACATTGATGACTTTTACACACACGGAGGAGCAGTGCAGTGTGGTAAGGGGACAAGCTCTGATCCACAATGCCTGGGCTTGAATCTTCGCCCTGCCACTTGCTTTGTGTTTTAGGCGAGTCACTTCACCAATCTGTGCCTTAGTTTCCTCATCTATAAAACCTCACAGGAAGTTGTGAAAATTAAATTGATTGGTGTGTAGAGAATATAACTTTCTCTAGTGTATTGAATATCAACTACTGATTTCTAATGTGGTGCCATGTTAACTGGGGTGGGTAGGTGGGTGGGTGTAATCTGATCCTTTAATATTAAGAATGAGTCCTGGGGAGAGTGAGTGGCTTACCAAAGACGAAAGAAGTAGTTAACGGGAGGGCTGTTCTGGGAAGAGAATTTTTAAAAAATTTAACACTTTTTCTGTCAAATCATTGCTTCTCTATTCATTCACCCAGAGTTCTAATGGTGCATTTGAGTACTTAGGACTGAAAATGGGTATCTTTTATTTATCATATCGTTGGCACATTTCTTAGAACTTGTTGGAAAATGGTTTGGGTGTGGCTCTATGTGTCTTCAGTTTGGCGACGAGATTTAGAATCTTTTTGGGGTCACTGGTTTCTTCTTAGAATTGAGTAGTGCATTGGCAGGATGTCTAAGTTGATTTCAGTTGGTTGTATTGGCAGCTATTAGCCCTTATCCAGTATATGCCAGGCACTTCACTGATGCTGTAGCACGGGCATGGGACACTCATAAATGAGATGCATATGATCCTGCCCTTGAGAGGGTAGATAAGTCTACACTGTAAATCAGTTCTTACTCTCCATGCAAATGGTGCACTGCTTTGAGGAATACATGAGAGCTATTTGCTGGGCAGTGAAGGGAGCACAATTAACTCTCTGGAGAAGAATTCATCCAGAACACGGCAGTGAGCTTTGATGTCCCAGATGCGGTGAATTAAAGTTATGATATAAAGGAAGCCCTTAATCATGCTCACCCCTGTACGCATGGAGTGAGGTGAGTGTTGTGGAGCAGGTATAATGCTGTGGCTGTTTTGAGAGAAGTCTGTATTTTCATTAAAAATACTCATGTTTGAGGAAACTTAGTGTGACTTTTGGTATATCTGAGTCAGTGTAATTATTATCTCCGTTGTCGTGATGGGATTCAAGAACTGAAACTTAAAAAGTTTCCAGTTTGTTCTGATTCATCCTTTGACATTCTTGTAAAGGTAGGTGCTCAGAACTTCAAATCTCCCCTAAGGCTACAAACTCTATTTCCTATCTGACTTTTAGGCTATAACACCTAGGTTCTTATGTGGTAATACTTTCTGGTTGTCAAAGCACTGTTACCTACGTTATCATATTCGATCCTTGCATTGTTATTCCCATGTTATGGGTGGGGAAACTGAGGTTCAGCAAGGGGAACTGATTTACAGCATAAGTAAGACCTAGGTTGGGCTGCCTTGAACAGTTTGATCCTAATTTTCCGGAGGAAGAATTTTGTTGATTAGAATACAGGGAAGGATTCTCTTAGGTAATCAGTTTTTATAAAGTAAAATGGCTGCCACACATGCTGGACTTCCCACCAGAGCCGGGTAGGGTACTATGATGTTAATGCAAAAAAAAAAAAAAGAGAGACCTTTCCTCCTAGCAGATTCTGAGGCCAAATTACTCCAGAGTATTATGGGTGCAGGGATCATCTTCTCCTGAGACCAGCCACGGTAGAAGGTAGGAACCCAAGGCTGGTTGAATTGTAACTCTTTGGATTTAGAGCTCTTCTGTTTTAAGAAAATTGTGGGGCATTGTGCAGAACAGCAAATCTTTTCCCAAGAGCTAATATATAAAATAGATGAAATAAATACCACAGAGATAATATGGGTATTTTAAAAGTACACTTGCCCATACTCAGCCCAAGTCTTGTTCTATCCTACCTAAAAAAGTGAAAAACAAAAAAACAAAAAAACCAAAAACTCAACCATCATGTGGTTTCTTTGTCAAATAACTTGGTGAATGCCTCAACTGAGCTTACAAAATTTCCCCTTATTTGTATACCGCCTTTCCTCCATGTCTGAAATGTTGTTTATATGTCTAAAAGTAGTCATTTTAATTTAGTTGGAGAGAGAGGTAAAAATTTCAGGCTGAGTATCCTGTAATCTTTTGTTTACATGAAACTTGAAGTTGTGGATTGAATAGGGTTGTCATCTCAAGGTATCCTGGAATTATTTGCTTTTTTTCACTTGAAAATCAGCTTTCATCTAATCTTCCCTTACAGCCAGTTTGAGGCAGCCCCCAAGTGATTCTCCAAACACCACTTTGTTTTGATTCATCGTGATGGTCACTGGCATCCACTGTTCCTTATTCATTCATTTGCTGCTTTTTTCTCTCTGTCTCCCCCTACATGCAGACTGCACTTGAGCGGCGACCTTGTCTTCCTTGTTCACTGCCACATCGCAGTGCCTCAGACCCAGGCTGCTTCACAGAGGCACTCACTATTGATTTGTTAAATTAATGAACTTCTCTTGACACTATTTTCTGATTTTTTTTTCTTGTATCTTCAGATTGAAAAGTTGAGAGCAGCATGTTTTACCCACTGAAACTCATCCTGATGCCAGTGTTACTGGGTAAGTAGAAGCCACTGGACCGAGGATGGTATTTGATTTCTCATAAGTCTCATGCATTTTAAAAAGCTAGTTTTATGTATTTTCATTTCCCCTTAGTGTGTTGAAAACGGAAACCCCAGCCTGGAACTTCATAGTTTTGTTGAAACAGATGCTTTGCTGAAGCAGCTGTTTTAGAGGCCAGGTAGCAGACTTTTTCTTGGAAAGCCATATATTCCTCTCTTTCTATTAGAAGCAGAATGCCTTAGGGTCCTTACTGGGTGTTCCAGGACCTTCCTGTGGGATCCACAAAAAGTTTCTTGCTGGCATTCCTGCACTTTAAGATGTTGTTTTTAAAATCACAGCTAGTCTCAGATTAGGAAATGAAATTACCCAAGAGAGTTCCAGAATCCCTGTAACTGTTTTCATGCTTTAGCCACGCCAGCCTTCTTGTGGTTCCTCAAATGCACTGAGCTCCTTCCTAATTTTGGATGGTTTCTTTTGCCTGGAACCTTCTCTCCCCACCTCACCTGAGCAAGCCTGCCTAAGCCTTCTTTATCCTCAGGCTTCTCCTTAAGCTCCACTTTCTTCTAAAAAGCCTGCTCTGGCTGCTTCCTCAGACCAGCTTGGATTCTCTTGCTCCTATGTGACCTGAGCGCTCAGGGCTGCATCTTCTTGCTCATCGCATTTCTTTCTCACATTTGTATCCTTTTAGTCCCCTTGTCTTTCTCTTTATCCTGTGGCTGTAGTTCTGTAGGGAGAATAAATTAATTAGGTGCTTTGCTGTTATAGCCTTTTATCTCTCTCTCTTTTTTTTTTTGGCCACACTTTCTGCTTATGAAAGTTCTCTGGTCAGGGATCAAACCTGCGTCTCAGGAGCAACCCAAGCTGCTGTAGAGACAATGCCAGATCCTTAACCTGCTGTGCCAGAGTGGGAACTCATCACTTTTCTCTTTAAAAATTTTTTTTATTGAAGTATAGTTGATTTACAATGTCATGTTGATTTCTGCTGTACTGCAAGGTGATTCAGTTATTCAAATATGTATTCTTTTTCATATTCTTTTCCATTTTGGTCTATCACATGATATTGGATATAGTTCCCTGTGCTATTGAGTAGGACCTTGTTTTTATCCATTCTATTTTTTTCTTTATTATTAGTTTTTTGAACTGTGCCTGGTGACCCAAACACTGACTCAGCAAAGTACACAAAAGAATTGCCTTTGCTCTAATTCCAGGCAACACAGTGTGTGCACAAACATGCAGAAACACACACACACATGGCACACACAAGAAAACAGTATGTAGTAGAGAATTTTTTTCATGGAATCAGGGTTGTAGTGATTTCAGAGGCTATTTAGACATTTGTCTAGAAATGTGTAAAGCAGCCTGCAGGTTTTTGCCTTTCTATCCAGAGAGTTAACAACCCAACCCTGTATGGAGTGCATGGTGGCACCAAGGGACTTTGTACTTCTTAGCGGAGAGGTTTTCCTCCTCTGTAGAAAGTCTTATTTTCTCCAATTACTTCTCTACAAAGGCTACCCATCAGGTGTAAGTTTTTCTTTGATTTGGTTGCTGCTCTTGCTTCCTGGTAAACTTGCATTTCATTCTACATACAGCACTCTCTCTCTTTTTTTTTGGCTGCGCCTGCAGCATGTGAAAGTTCCCAGGCCAGCGATCGAACCTGCACCCCAGCAGCCACCCCAGGCTCTGCAGTTAACAACACTGATCCTTAACCTGCTGCACCACAAGGGAACGGTCACAACACTCTTTTGGTTGTTGTTGTTGCTGTTGTTGTCTTATTAGGGCCGCACCTGTGGCATATGGAAGTTCCCAGGCTAGAGATCAAATTGGAGCTACAGCTGCAGGCCTACACCCCAGCCATGGCAGCGAGGGATCCTTAACCCACTGATCGAGGCCAGGGATTGAACCCACATCCTCATGGATACTAGTTGGGTTTGTTACTGCTGAGCCACGACAGGAACTCCCACAGCACTCTTAATATTACATTAAATTAGCTTCTTAAAAATTTTTTTTATGGAGTTCCCATCGTGGCTCAGTGGTTAATGAATCTGACTAGGAACCATGAGGTTGCGGGCTCGATCCCTGGCCTTGTTTAGTGGGTTAAGGATCCGGCGTTGACGTGAGCTGTGGTGTATAGGTCGCAGAGGCGGCTCGGATCCCACGTTGCTGTGGCTCTGGCGTAGGCCGGCGGCTATAGCTCCAGTTCCACCCCTAGCCTGGGAACCTCCATATGCCTTGGGAGCGGCCCAAGAAAATGGCAAAAAGACAAAAAAAAAATTATTTTAGTTGATTTACAATGTTCTGTCAATTTCTGCTGTACAGCTAAATTAGCTCCTTATATCTTTACCCACACTTAGAGCTGCTCGGTTCTTCCTTGCAGGACAATTCCAAATTGTTTTCGTAGGTACTTTTGATTTCTCTCAAAATAATCCCCTCCAAAGGGTGGAGAGTTCATGTTTTCTCTCACTTCTTCCCCACTGTGTATGCCTGCTGTTGGGCAGGAAATTTCTTCTCTGGGGGCAGCAGCTTGGATGACAAGGCTGGCACATTTTCTGTTTATTCCCATATGTGTTCACTTGGCTCTTCTTTGGTAGGAACTGGCCAGCCTCTGAATGTGTCTTTCTGGCTGTTGTTGTCTCTCTGCATAGAGTGTATCTTGGGAAGACAGAAATATGCATGTCATGGTTTTCTCTTTAAGTGAAAAGGGAAATTTCTTGAGCAGTGGACAGACAGTGGGGTGGTACCACATGGGCTAACACCTAGAGGCTGGAAAGTCAAGCCTGAGAGCAGAGCTGGGGTGTCGGGGGGAGGTGGGGAGGAGGCAAATGCAAAGGAAATGCAAGGGGAGAGATGTGCTCTGTGTTGGCCTAATTACAAGGACCTGCACTGCAGCAGAATCAGCCAGCAAATTCAGAGACAAGCTTTTATAAAGGAACTAAAGAAGGAGAAAAGCAGAGGGAAGCAAAAATCTGTGAACTGGCTTCTGAGTTGGGGAACTGGCGGAAAACTAGGAGCCAGAGACATCCCATTTTCTGTTTTGGGGGTGTCTAAATCCATGACCTGACAGGAGAGACTGCAGGGGTTCTCTTCTTGCTTTAGAAAGGAGTTTGCAAGGGGGAATTCTAGAAAAGAAGGGACTAGTGAGGAGTACAGGGTTAGTTAGTATTTATACAGTATGAAGACTATGAAACCTCTCTGACTTGAGCCATGTGGGGGTAACTAGAGGGTATTTCTCTTACCCTTGGGAATGCCATGCTGGTTTGAATGAGGGGCCTCTGAATACTTTGTCCACGTTGGGTCATCTGTGGAGGGAAAAATGCATAGAACTTGGTGAGTAACATCAATTTTTTGTTGTTAAGTGTATTTGTCTGAACGATGCCTCCTCTTGCCTTTTGACCTCTACAGGTTATTCCTTGGGCCTGAATGACTTGACTGTTTCCTCTGTGGAGCTAACAGTCCACGTGGGTGATTCAGCCTTGATGGGATGTGTCTTCCGGAGCACAGAAGAGAAACGTGTGACAAAGGTGGACTGGATGTTCTCATCAGGAAAGCACATCCAGGTAACAAGGAGGAGACACTGCTGTGTACTAGAAGGCCCTGGCCAACGGTGTCAGAAGAGTGTGGGAGAGGGAGGACCAGGTCATCCTGCGCGAGGAGGTGGGGTTGCGGGAGCTTGGGCTCTGGAGCTTGTCAGAACTGGGTCTTCTCCTAGTCTGGGCTCCTGGCTGTGTAATCAGCCGGGCACGTTACTTAGCCTTTCTGAGCTTCAGCTTCCCCATCTGTGAAGACGAAGGTGATTCTCAGAAGGGTAATGCTTACTTTTCAAGTCAGCGAGAAGCTAATGGGAGACAAGTACATAAAATTCTTTTAGTTTCTTTCCTCTATTTCTCCTGTTTTTAGAATAGCATAGGTGGGTGGGAGGGGTGAGAAGAGTGAAGATGCATTGGTCTAAGCAGAAGAGTTATGGTGCAAGCGTAGGAATGATGTCCCCGTGACCTTTTTTGGGGGGAGGGTGCAGATCGTTTCAGCATCCCACTGACTCATTTATGTGCTGGGGATCATCTCTTTCTCCTTCAAGGCTGCTTAAAGTGTTGGGATTAGCAGGTTCAGCATGGCTGAGTGAGGGAGTCCTGTGGATTAGGAAATAGTGTATTCAGCCTCATCAGAGATTCTGCAGAGATACTTTATGTCAGGATCCTTTGTGAAATATATCCCAAGTAATGTATTACTAACAATCAAGTCCCAACATTTGCAAGTGAAATACTTGTTTTTGTAGCTCAGAGCATGTTATCCCTGTACTGCTGCCATCACTCAAATTTTCATTACTGGTTATTATTTTGAGAGGGGTAGACCCACGGTCTAGGTGAAAATAAGAATCCCCCAGGGCTCTCCCTCCCAGCCTGTAAACCATTCCCTGTTGATGACTCCTTCTCATGCTGTATAATATGGTGCCAGGAGAAGGGCGGAAAGGAGAGGGGCGACAGCTGACATGCTGGAGATTCTCACAACGTCCAGTCTGTGGGATTATGTCATGCCTTTGAATGCCATCGAATCTGGGGGCCATGGCAGAAAACAGGGTGAAGGTGGGAGGTGCTTTTCAAAAGTTGTGAGTTTGGATCCCCAGAGAGATCTTCAGAGTGGGTATTACATTTTACCTTAAACTGTAAGAAATGAAAATGCCTTGACCTTATTTCTCCAATTGTGTTCATGTGAAATGAGCCCTAGAGCCTTGTGCGAGTTAGAGTATTGCCTGGCGCAATATTATTATGATTATTATTAACTGGGTACCAAGTACTTGGGGATCACAATAGTGATGATGACTATGCTGCTTCCACAGAACAGAGTCTTGGATCCACACTCCAGCGTCCTGTGCCATTGACTTTAGATTTTCTCTGATGTCGTGTTGCCCTCCAGGATGATTATGTGCTGTTCCATTATGCCAACATCAGCGTGCCTGTGGGGCGCTTCCAGAATCGTGTGCACTTGGTGGGGGACATCTTACACCATGATGGTTCTCTCCTGCTCCAAAATGTGGAAGAAGCTGACCAGGGAAACTATACCTGTGAAATCCGCTTCCAAATGGAGAGCCTGGTGTTCAAAAAAGCAGTGGTGCTGCATGTACTACCAGAGGAACCCAAAGGTACATAAGTTCTTACTCAGAGAAGGGTGGAGGGGCAAGAGACTTGGTGTACAAAGAGGGAAGGGAACTGATTTTGTTTGGCAGATGCCAGTTACTGGGCTGGGTACTTACCATGGAGTGAGTCCTTAATATGTGGTGCTCTTGAAATAAAAATAATGACACATTATTTCACTATTACTTTTTTTTTTTTTGGTCTTTTGTCCTTTTTTAGGGCCACACCCGAGGCACATGGAGGTTCTCAGGCTAGGGGTCTAATCAGAGCTGTAGCTGCCAGCCTACACCACAGCCACAGCAACGCTGGATCCTTAACCCACAGAGCGAGGTTGGGGATCGAACCTGCAGTCCTCATGGTTCCTAGTTGGATTCGTTTCTGCTGTGCCACAACAGTAACTCCGATTTTCATGAAATTGCTGTGAAGGAGGCCCTTTATTCTTCTTTTCATTTTACAGATGAGTTAATTGAGGCTTATAGAGGTGAAGGGACTTGCCTAATCTACCTACTTTCCTCCCTTCCTCCCTCCCTCCCTTCCTTCCTTCCTTCCTCTCTTTCTTTCTTCCCCTCCCCTCTCCTCCCCTCCCCTTTCCTTTCTTCTTTCCTTCCTTCCTCCCTTCCTTCCTTTGCTTTTTGGGCCACATCTGCAGCATATGGAAGTTCCCAGTCTAGGGGTCAAATTGGAGATATAGCTGCCAGCCACAGCCAAGCTGCATTTGTGACCTATACCACAACTCATGGCAATGCTGAATCCCCGACCCACTGAGTGAGGACAGGGATCGAACCTGCATCCTCATGGATACTAGTCAGATTTGTTTCTGCTGAGCCACAGTGGGAACTCCAAGAATAAATATTTATTAAATGGCATGTCCAGTACTTGGACCCTGGCACCTAGTCAGCAAAGTCCAAGTCCTTTTTTATATACTCCAATTCTTCCCATCAGTTATCCACATTGACGCTGTGTCCATGTTTCATAGGTAACTGTGTTAGGTGTTCTGGGGGACATAAAAGAAATGAGCAGGTCTCACTAACTCCCTAGGACCTCATTTTTCCATTTATAACGGGCTTCTGGAGTTCCCGTTGTGGCGCAGTGGTTAACGAATCCGACTAGGAACTATGAGGTTGTGAGTTCAATCCTTGGTCTCGCTCAGTGGGTTAAGGATCTGGCATTGCCATGAGCTGTGGTGTAGGTCGCAGACGCGGCTTGGATCCTGAATTGCTGTGGCTCTGGTGTAGGCCGGCGGCTACAGCTCCGATTGGACCCCTAGCCTGGGAATCTCCATGTGCCGCAGGAGTGGCCCTAGAGAAGGTAAAAAGACAATAAATAAATAAATAAATAAATAAATAAATAAATAAGTGGCTTCAGTAGGTATTGGGTTTAAAAAAAAAAAAAAAACATGTTCTGTAGAACTCTTAAGGTCCAAGGAAGCTGGTAGCCCACAGGGGTGAGAACAGGGCAGGGGGTTCATAGGGAACCCGGTCAGGTAGGACCCCAGGCTTCCACCTCCACTACAACCAAAGCCCTTTCCCTTTTTCCTGTTATATTCATTGAACTGCCAGGGAAGACTTTAAAGAAAGAATTCTTCTGCTTTAAAAAGTTTGAAAGCCATAGAGTTAGAGTCATTCTTTAAAAGTGTGAGATAGAAGGAACAGTCTGTGGCCTGGGGAGAGCTTTCTGTCTAGTTGGGAGCTAGAGTCTGTGCTCCTCCCCTCTCTTCCTGTCAGCTAGTTTAGTCATTCCTTTTTTCATTTTTTTTTTTTTTTTAGGGCTGCACCCTCAGCATATGGAGGTTCCCAGGCTGGGGGGCCAATCGGAGCTGCAGCTGCCAGCCTATGCCACAGCCACAGCAACGCAGGACCTGAGCCCTGTCTGTGACCTACACCACAGCTCACGGCAACGCTGGATCCTTAACCCACTGAGCGAGGCCACAAACTCATGGTTCCTAGTCAAATTTGTTTCTACTGCACCACAATGGGAACTCCTAGATCCATTCTTTCGACAAAGTGTCCTTTGGAGCACCCTCTTTGGTGATATCCATCACACCTGTTCAGTTGTGTTCCCCCTGTTCACCGGCATCTGTGTTCTTTGTCCTATGATGACCAGCCGCAGGCCCAGAGTCAGCATTCAGTAGACATTTTGAATGAATGAAATTCTTAAATTAGCGTCTCTCACATGAATCTGACTTCTAAAAAATGGAGTTGTAGAAGGTGCCTCTGGCCTCTCTTCTGATTTTTCCTACTTTTTTCCAATTACGTTTTTCTTTTGATTCCAAAGCTGTGGCTCTCCAGGAAGAGGAAACAAACCAGTTGCCTGTGTTCCCCAAGGATTATCTTGGGGTTACCCCCTTCTGCTTTGGCCTCTGATGCCTTCTATGCCCAAACTCATCCATACAAGCATGGCCTACAAAATGGATACCTTTTCCTGCTTGGAAATGACATAGAAGGAACAAACCCAAGGGAGGCAGTTCCAGGCACTGAGTCCATGGAAGCCGACCAGGACAATTTTAGGGGTAGTCAGATATTTCCCAGTAGCCAGTGGAACAAAGTATTTACTTTTCCCTTCCAGCCAGAGTGGGACTAGATCTAACTCCTAACCATCTGCCTGGTGGCCATCTCCTCCCATGTGAAAACGCATCTACGACTTCCTCCACAAAGTTTACCCTTCAGTTTGTAATTGTTTTCTGTCTTTCTGCTACTTCAACCCTTTTATTCATAGTTCTTATTTTAAAGATTGTAGCCAATATTATTTCTTTTCTTTTCTTTTCTTTTCTTTCTTTCTTTTTTGCTTTTCAGGGTGCATCCACAGCCTATGGAAGTTCCCAGGCTAGGGGTCTAATCGGAGCTACAGCTGCCAGTCACAGCCACAGCCACAGCCATGCGGGATCTGACTTATACCACAGCTCATGGCAATGCTGGATCCTTAACCCACTGAGCGAGGCCAGGGATTTAACCCTCATCCTCATGCTTCCTAGTTGGGTTCGTTAACCATGGAGCCATGAAGGGAACTCTCTGTAGACAATGTCCTTACGAATAAAAATAATATTAACTTCTTGTACTTTTGCTCCAGAATCAGCCATTTTTCTACTTATGTGAGGTGGTAATAGTAGAGTGAGTGAGAAAGCGAGGTCTCGTTTTCACTCAGGCCTGGGTTTGAGCTCTGGCTCTGTCTTTCGCTGGTCATAAAGCTCTGGCCTCTTTCACTTTGGTCCTCTGTGAAATGGGAGAGTAAAAATGCATATCTCATTACAAATATTGTAATGACTAGGTGCTATCCTAGGTACGAGGTATCTAGCACAGGCCTGGTGGGTTGAAAGGACTCAGTTCTTAACATGCTCATAGATTGAGAGGGCGTTTTCTTCCCTATCGGTATTCTTTGGAGTGAATTTTTATTACCTCCAAAATAATTCCCTTCAAAGTATTTCAAGTTCATAATATTTTCTTTTGCTTTCTTCCCATTGTGCCTCTTTGCCGCTGGGCAGGAAGTTAATGTTCTTCCAGGAACACAATTTGGATGAAAAGTTTAGCTTGGTATCAGATTACGTTATGAACTTTGCTTAAAGCTCTTTTGAAGGAACTCTGTCCAGTTAAGGCCTAGGCTCATGTCTCCCATAAATACTGTCCTGCCTTTCATTTCTTCTTTCTTTTTTTATTGGCCACACCTGTGGCATGGCATATGGAAGTTCCTGGGCCAGGGATTGAATCCAAGCGGCAGCTTTGGCCTGAGCAGCAGCTTTGGCCTCTGCCACAGCTGCAGCAATGCTGGATCCACTGTGCCATAGCGGAAACTCCCTGCTTTTCATTTCTTAATTGACTTTGTAGTTGATTTGTATAGAGCAAGACTGAAAAATCAGAAGCATCTTTCTAATTTTTTTTTTTTCAGGGACTTCTTGAAATGACTTGGCAGTAAACACATGATGGGGTCAGCTGCTTATTCAAATGAGTAAGAGGAAGAGCCTATGAATTGGAAAGCCAGGAGCAGAGGGAGGGGGAGCAGGTGGGGAAGTGGGGGCAGGGACTAAAACAGAAAGAAAGGTCAGGAGGAAAGCTGTCTGTTGTCTTGGCCTAAGTAGCAAGAGTCCTGTGACCTGTGCTCTAGCCAGAATTGTCCTCAGCAAGTCCTAAGACAACTTGTAAAAGAATAAAAGAAACTGAAGAGAGTCACTCATGATTCACTTTTTCAGCCAGGAGAGCCAGTGAGTTATTTATAAGAATGAGAGTTCTATAACTTTCCGCTTCCTGTTTATGTTAAGCAGATGTGGGTATCTAAATTGGTGAACAGAAAGTGGGGGGCTTCAAGGTTTTCTGTACTTTATTACAAGCTTGAAGTGGAGTCGGGGCTTGTGGGAGAAGTTCTGGAAAGGCAAGAAAGAAAACCAGAAAGTGTTGATTGCATTATGAAGTCAGCGTGGGACCCCTCAGACTTGATGTATGTGGGTAGCTAGAGAGTATTTTCTTACCCTTGGGGTATCAGGTTGATTTAAGTGAGAGGCCTCTGAGTACTTGGACCACACAGAATCATCTGGATTGTCTGTGGAGGGAATGTGTACAGTATTTGGTGGTGACATTGATTTTACCGAGTATCTTTGGGTAAATATTTTCTTCTCTAGATGTTCTTTGGCTTCTATAGCTTCTAGAGATATTATTATTATTTTTTTTTGCTTTTGGGGGCCAAACCTGAAGCATATGAAAGTTCCCAGGCTAGGGGTCAAATCGGAGCTGCAGCTGCCAGCCTATACCACAGCTCACAGCAACACCAGATCCCCAACCCACTGATTGAGGCCAGGGATCGAACCCTCATACTCATGAATACCAGGTGGATTCATTTCTGCTGTGCCACAATGGGAACTCCCTATAGATATTATCTTGAGTTTGACTTGATTTACCATTTTATCCCCAGAGCTCATGGTTCAGGTGGGTGATTCGATCAAGATGGGATGTGTTTTCCAGAGCACAGAAGAGAAACATGTGACCAGGATAGAATGGATGTTCTCATCAGGAGAGCACGCCCAGGTAAGGAGGAGAAACCATCATGGTGTAGAAGCAGCCCCTGGCCAACGGTGTCAGGACAGAGTGGGATAGGAGGAATCTAGGCACCAGGTGCCATGTGGTGGTATTGCAAAGGTTTGGACTTTGGAGCTTGTCCTAACTGGGCTTCTTGGCTCAGCCACTTAGCTGGGCAATTTCAGCTTCCTGCTGGGAAAACTAACTCTAATGAAGATGATGAAAAAGAAGTTGAGCTGTTATTGCTCAACTTTTCGGGTTGTCAAAATGCAAGTAGGAGCAGTCCACGTAAAGCGTTTATACATGGCTTGGCCACTGCCTTTTAGTTTCTTTCCTCTTCTCCTCTTTGTAGGGTCATTGGAATAACAAAGGGGATGATTTTTGTGGCCTTGCCAGGAAAGCCATGGGCCAGACATGAGAGTACATTCTTCTTCTTTTTCTTTTTCTTTTTTTTTAAGATTTAAAGAGCTTATTTTTCTTCTTCTTCTTCTTCTTCTTTTTTTTTTTTTTTGGTCTTTTTAGGGCCATACCTGTGGCATATGGAGGTTCCCAGGCTAGGGGTCAAATCAGAGCTGTAGCCGCTGTCCTATACCACAGCCACAGCAATGCAGGATCCTAGCCATGTCTGCGACCTACACCACAGCTCATGGCAATGCCGGATCTTAACCCACTGAGCAAGGCCGGGGATCAAACCTGCATCCTCACAGATTCTAGTCAGATTTGTTTCCACTGAGCCATGATGAGAATGCCTCTTCTTTTTTTCATTCTTATTCTCATTTGGTTATTCTTTGAGTTTTCTTCTGTGCCCTGTTGCCCCAGTTATGGGATTTTCTTTTCTTTTTTTTTGTCTTTTCTTTTTATGGTGGCACCGTGGCATATGGAAGTTCCCAGGCTAGGGGTCGAATTGGAGCTGTAGCCACCGGCCTACGCCACAGCCACAGCAATGTGGGATATGAATGGCATCTGCAACCTACACCGCAGCTCATGGCAACATCAGATCCTTAACCAACGTCAGGGATCGAAACTGAATCCTCATGGGTACTAGTCCAATTCATTTCTGCTGAGCCACAGAGGAACTCCCCAGAGTTCAGTTTTAGACACATTTCAGGTACCTATTGGAAATCCAACTGGAAATACCATAAAAAGTAAATACCATAAAAAAAACCCTTTACTTTTTATGGTATTTCCGGTTGGATTTCCAATAGGAAATAAGGAAATAAGATACTTAACTGAAGAAGTACAAAACCCAGGAAGTCCCTCATTCCCACTTTATTCATCCTTCTCTTGAGATAAAAGAGTTGTCATGGTTTGGTGGCATCCATCACAACTATGTGTATGCAGACACACGTTTGGACATGACTTTGTGTTACCCAGTACTCTCTGATAATACCTTTACTGCTTCCTTGTGAGTCCTGAGAGCTCCCCTGTCCACCTTCCCTGCGCCCCTCTACCCCAGTTCTTTAGTCTCAAACGTCTTGCCTTACCTTTCCAGGAGGAGATTGTGTTGTCCTATGACCCCAAACTCAACGTGCCCATGGGGTCCCCTCGGAACTGGGACCGCTTCCAAAACCGTGTGAACCTGGTGGGCGACATTTCCCGCAATGATGGCTCCATTATGCTCCGAAGAGTGAAGAAGTCTGATGGAGGAAGCTACACCTGCAGTATCCACCTGGGGAAACTGACATTCAGGAAGACCATTGTGCTGCATGTGATCCTGAAAGAGCCCCGAAGTATTTAACATTTGGCTGGGGAGGGAGGAGGGACCTCATAGCTGGTAGGCATGGCTAGGACCAGGGTGAGGCTGGAGAGGTGCAACATTGGCTTGAGGGTGCAACATTTAAGGTGCATCTCTCTCAGGTGTTGTGCTTACATGATCCTGATAAGCCCAGGGTTAGTACTTCTCAAGTGCTTGCACCCTGTGATTGCATGACCTTTGAGAGTGATACCTCCATAAATTTGGTGCTCCTGGCACCTTTTTTGTCTCACCCTTGTTCTTCCCTGCTGGTGGGTCAAGGAAAAAGGGCTAGTATTTTGTGAACACCAGGCCTCTGCCAGACCTCACTCATCGTTGGTATAATATACCAATTTAAAGATACAGGAGCTGGGAAATGGATTGGAGTTATTTTTACTTGGCTTCAAGGGCAGTGCTCTATGCTCTGTAGTGGAAGGGAAGGTGATCCTGAGCTGGTGAGAGACAGCAGAGGAAACAGGAAGGGGGCCAGGACCAAAAATAGAGGGGTTTTCTGATCAAAGATTCTGTATCCTGACAAACACTGTGCATTAAGGCCAGTGGTTTGTAAGAGAATAAAGACTCAATCGTGTTGACTGAGAGAGTTTGATAAGTGAGGGGTTAAAGTTAAACCATAACCCACTTTGCAGTCAGGATGTGGCCTGTGGACTTTGCCTTTTGCTAGGGCCCCAGGGGTTGGCTGTGGTTGGTTGGGGGTGGGATGGGGGGAGGGTGGAACACACCTCAGTACGTCTGGCCAGAGACTTAAGTCGATGGAGGCACCTTCTTGTTAATAGCAGAGTCCTAGCTGGAGAGGGCAGTAGGACAGATGGCTTTCCTCATTCTCAGAAGTTCTATCTCCACTTCGCAGAAAAAATAGAAGCCATAGGCAGGAACGCACTCAACTTCCAAGCCCTCCCTTCCTGCCCACAAACGTACCCATGTCTGCCCCCATCCTTATCTCTGTCCCGCCATCCTCTGCTCCTTTCCGCCTCCACCTGGGGCTTATCTGAGCCCCTGTGCTCAGCTGGGGCTCCCTCCCTCTCAGGAACCTCACAACATGGAGCTTTAAGCTCGTGCTTTCCATGGGATTCTACCATTCAGCGTACACATATACTCAATTCTTCCTCTAACCTGTGTCCTTGGCTGCTTTAACTCATCTATCTCTTTTTTCCCTTTTTTTAAAGCGGCTACACCCATGGCATATGGAAGTTCTTGGGCCAGGGATTGAATTTGAGCCGTAGGTGCGACCTGTGGCAACACTGGATCCTTTAACCCACTGCACCCAGCCAGGGATCGAACCCATGCCTCCATGGCGACCCGAACTGCTGCAGGTGGATTCTTAATCCGCTGCTCCATGGTGGAACTCTGGTTTTTCTTTTTCTTAGAACAGCTTTATTGAGTTACAACTCACATACCGTACAGTTCACCCATGTACAACTCTGGTTTTTGGTGTATTCCAAGTTGTGCAACCTTCATCACAATCATTATAGAGTTCTTTCCTGACACAGCCAAGTAGCTTGCTTGCTAAAGGGCTGTACCCAGTGTCTCCTATCTCCTCTCCCATTAACTCATAGTGCATCACATTCCTACTTCTGCTTCTACCTCCCCTGTCGCATAATTTCCAGTGATACTCTCATGGTACTCAGCCTCGGCCTTCTAGTAGTATTATTGAACCCCATGCTCTACATATATCCAGTATGTTCTATGTTAGACACAACTTGTCCATCTGTCTATCCATCCACCCATCCATCTACTTACCTACCTACCTCTATGTATATGAATTCCACCCAAATATTTCACAAATACTTCAAATATAGCACGTCCAAATCCACCCCTGCTCACCTCTCCCCAGCCCACCTCTTCAATGCAGTTAATGCCACCACCACCTACATAGTTAGCCCATGGGATGCCTGGGAGTTGCACTTGATTCTTCCCTGTCCTATGACCCCAAAGTCAACAGGTTGACAAGTCCTGTCGTTTCTCCTGCTGACTTTGGAGCTGCCGCCTTTCCAGTCTATCCTGGCTGTCGTCGTCTCTGTCTTGGACTGTAGGCCTCTAACCCAACTCTGCTTTCATTCACAGTCATTGCCTCTCATTTTTCATGCAGCTCAGTGCCATCTTTCTAAATCACAAACCTGAACTGTTTAGTCTCTCAGTGTCTCCTTCATTGCCTACAGAGAAAAAAGCTAAACTCAGTTGAGATAATCAAGGTCCTTCAAGACTTAGATCCTGTTATCTAGCCAGCCTCCTTCCCCACCACACCCCCACATACTACCTCTGAGCCAGATCCATGGAACTCTTGCAAGTTTCCCATCAGGCCTGCAGACCTTATGCATAATGTCCCCTCCATCCTTCCCCATATTGTTTGACAAAGAACCTTTTTTTTTTTTTTTTTAATTGGAGCTGCAGCTGCCAGCCACAGCCATAGCAACACCAGATTTGAGCTGCATTTGCAACCTACACTGCAGCTCACGGCAACACCAGATCCTTTAACCCACTGAGTGAATGTGCATCCTCATGGATTCTAGTCAGGTTCTTAACCCACTGAGCCACAATGGGAACTCCACGCCAATGATGTGTCTTTTAAGACTTGGCTTAGGAGTTCCTATCGTGGCTCAGCGGAAACGAATCTGACTAGTGTCCATGAAGACCCAGGCTCAATCCCTGGCTTCGATCAGTGGGTCTGGGATCCAGCATTGCCATGAGCTGTGGTGTAGGTCACAGACACAGCTGGATCTTGCATTGTAGGCCAGCGGCTACAGCTCGATTCAACCCTTAGCCTGGGAACCTCCATGTGCCGTGGGTGTGGCCCCAAAAAGACCAAAAAAAAAAAAAAAAAAGAAAAGACTTAAACTTTAAAACTTTGGCTGACAAATTCTCAGGTTCTGCTCCCCATAGAGCTGGGCACCCATTTCTCTGTGCCCCTCTGTACTGCATATGGACTGCTCTCCTAGCCGCTATAGCAGTCTGTGGTTTTCTGTTTCTGTTTATCCTTCTCCTTGAAGGCAGGGACCATGCATAATTTGTCTTTGTATCTTCAGTGCCTAGTGATATCTGGCACCCAGGAGGTGTTTGATGTATGTGTTGAGAGTGAAATGGGGAAATTAGCGAGTGATAATGAATGGGCGGGATTGCCTTATTGATATCAGGACTATGGGCTGAGGGTTATAGCTTAGATCCTCTGTAAAACCATCACTTTTCCAAAGGGAGAGCAGCAGCCTCTAAACTGTCTGTGATGTCTATGTCATTTGGTGAACCTCGTTTTATGATAAAATCTTTTTTTTTTTTTTTGGTCTTTTTAGGGTCACACCTGTGACATATGGAGGTTTCCAAGTGAGGGGTCGAATTGCAGCTGTAGCCACTGGCCTACACCATAGCCACAGCAGCACCAGATCCAGCAGTGTCTGCAACCTGAACCACAGCTCACAGCATGCGGGATCTTTAACCCACTGAGCGAGCCCAGGGATGGAACTTGAGTCCTCATGGGTACCAGTCGGATTCGTTTCTGCTGCACCACCACGGGAACTCCCTAAGAGAGAATTGTTAATGTGAAAGAAAACCCTACTGTAGGTGGGCTGATTTCTCCCACTCACCTTTCTCTTCATTTTAGGGGTGAGCAAGGGGGTCGGCAGACTTTGGCCCTCAATCTAATGGGGGCTGCTGGAGTCCCAGTGTTTCAACGTGGGGTGAAGTCTGGGCCCCGCCCCAACTTCCCGAGCTGGCTGTTGCTACTTGGAAAAGAACTGGTGAGCTCTCTTTTCTGGAATATTGAAGCTCTGACGTTGCTCCTCTCCTCTCCTCTCCCAAGCGTCGGTGGCCCCAGTCAACCTCAGTTCGGAGATCCTGGGCGGCAATCAGCTGGTGATCATTGTGGGGATTATTTGTGCCACTCTCCTGCTGCTTCCCGTTCTGATAATGATTGTGAAGAGGACCCATGGGAATAAGAGGTACAGGGCTGCTCCCATCTCTTGGGCTGGGAGGCTGGAGGTGCCTATAGCCTGAAGTGGAAGAGAGCAATGGGGCCCTGGGCCCTAAGATGCCATTTTCACAGAGGGGTTTTTTTTAGGGCTGTACCTGTGGCGTATGGAAGTTACCAGGCAAGGGGTTGAATTAGAACTGCAGCTGCTGGCCTGCGCCACAGACACAGCAACACCAGATCTGAGCCACGTCTGTGGCCTATACCACAGCTCACGGCAACGCCGGATCCTTAACCCACTGAGTGAGGCCAGGGATTGAACCCTCGTCCTCATGGATGCTAGTCAGGTTCCTTACTGCTGAGACACAATGGGAACTCCCAGAAGAGGGTATTTTAATGAGAATCATCTCTAGTTGTCACTTTAGATGTCATCTGTCTAGCGACCTCACCCCCTTTGCTCACTGCTGTCCCGAAAGGCCATGTGCATTCCCTCGCCATCCTCATTTTACAAAGATTACAAAGGCTTTTACAAATGCTGGTCTAAGTAGAGCATCATTAAGAGCATAAATCTTATGCAAGAACTGTCATGCTGCCATTCAGTGTCTGAGAGAAACGATTTTTGAATTATTTAGTTGGTATACACTTCATAGAGAAACTCAGATTTTTGAAGTGGTTTTTAAAGGACCACATTTTAATTATGAGAAGCTACCTTTGAATGGCTGGCCTCAGGTCCTAAATTATTTATTGTTGAAATGGGTTTTCAAAGGCTTGAATTTCACCAGTAGTTCTCCCAGTAGCTCAGAAATGCCCAGATGCCCTGGCATGGGTACCAGTGTTTTACTGGTTGCTGGCAGGTCCATCCTTCAGTTAACCCAACTGTGGATGAAATGGGTTGCTACGGGAAATTGATTCTCTCACTGAAATGGGGTCAGTGGGCAAGAACCCCCGTTAAGACTGAGTAGTACTGACGTGCTGGCTTTGGGGTCTCCTTTCCCCATGGAAGATGGATTGTGCAGAAAGTGCAGGTGCCTGCTTGCTTTGCACTTGACTTGCCAGGGGGTTTTGAACTTGAGAGTCTTTGCTCTGGGCACTCAGATACCACTGAACCAGGAGTTAGACAACTTGGGTTCCCTGTACAGCTCACTTTCCTGCTCTGGGCCTCAGTTTCCCTTGAAATGAACCGGAACACTCCCATGTCTTCTAGTTTATTCTGAAGAGATAATCAGATGGATGTGCTGAGATTTGTGCAGAAATATGGTCACTGTAGCAATGATTGTAGTTAAAAACTGGAATCATTCTCAGGGTCTGTCAGGAAGGTAGTGATTCAATGACTCGCTATTCCGTTCAATGAAATGCCACACCCCGGTATGTAATGATGAGCAGTGATGTCCACGGAGGAGTATTATACAATATATAGTGTGATCTCATTCGAATAAGAGAGAAATTATACTCACTTTAGCAGCAAATGTACTAAATGTATTTTGTGCATTGAGAGAGGTTTGGAAGGATAATTCTAAACTATTAATAGTGGTATTGGGATAAAAGAAAAGGTGAGCTGGGAGTTCCCGCTGTGGCATGGCAGGTTAAGGATCTGGTGGTGCCGAAGCTGTGGCTCAGGTTCCATCCCTGGCCCTGGAACTTCCATATGCCGTGGGTGTGGCAAAAAAAAAAAAAAAAAAAAGATGGGTCCTGTGAGGGTGGGGTGTTTCCTGGAACTTCAAACTGTTTACATTTCTGTATTATTTGTATTATTTTACAATGAGAACATACAACTTTATAATCAGAAAATACAATTAAAATATTTCCATTTTGAGACCAAAAAAATATGGTTTCTTTTCCAGGTTTAACTTTGGTTTTTTCCTAGCTCTAACTTAGGCCAAGATAGAAAAGGAGGATATTCAGTGTCAGATGCAGAGGGCAGGTGGTTAAGAGATCAAAGGCCAAGGGCAGGGGAGGGCCAGCCCTCCTAGCTCCAGGTGTTGGAGGGGATAATTCTTCTTGGCCTCCCCCAGAGGCAGCTGGGAGCCTTTTGAACGGGTGTCTCGCTGAGCTTCTGCTGCCCCCTGCTGGTTCAGCTCCATCTCCCTAGTCCTTGGAAGTGATACAATCAAATCCCAAGGCTCCTCTCTATTCATTCGCTTAAAATTGTTGTGGACAGAAAGTTGTTAGGGTGACAACAGAGAGGTTGAAGCTGTTGTTCAGCTCAAACTATTTCCAGATGCCTTTCTGCTCTCCATCGAGCAGATGCACCTCTCAGACTTGGAGCTGAGCAGAGAGGGGTTCCTCCCCTGGCGCCTCTCGCTTCACAAAGCTCTGTGCGGTCTTAGGTCCCCACCCTTGAACATACAGCTAATTCCATATGCTTTCCATGCCTCTGCAGTTCAGCGACATCCATGGCCCTGGTCAAAAGCCTGGAGAACAAGGAGACGGCTCATCTAGAGGTAAGAGAACTCTGCCACTTTGCTGCTGTGCCCAGGGAGAGCCAGGTGGAGGCTGCTCCAGTATCAAGGTGGCGTCCTTATCATTCCTCTGTGAGCTGTGTCTCACTCCTCCTTCTGTCTCTGGAAGTCTAGTGCCTGGCACAGGCTGGGGCTCAGGAAATCTCCATCACTGCAGTGAGCATCCCTGTCCCTGGAGGAGTGAGGGGGTGGGGCGGCAGGGCCAGCCCAGCACATCCTTGGAGGGCCCTGGGAAAGAGCTCTGGACTTGGAATCAGAAAGTCCCAGGTCAGGTCCCAGCTGCCACCTCCCTGCGCCTCAATTTTCTCATCAGCAAAATGAGGATAAGGGTAGACATTATCTGCCCTGTTGTAAGGTTCACATAATAGGATGATATGCAAGGGCTTTGTCATCTGTGAGGCACTGTTTTGATACAAGGAATGATTATGATACATTCTGGAATTAAGTGAAGGAGTTCATGGTTCAGATTAAATATTTGGGGACCTTTAGAAAGAGAGGATCAATAACGTTGCCATATCGGTTTGTAATGGAGCTATAAATAATTGCTACTAAGGACTGAGAGATGGATTCATTTCCTTGAACTCTTTTTTTTTTTTGTCTCTTTGCCACTTCTTGGGCCGCTCCTGCGGCATATGGAGGTTCCCAGGCTAGGGGTCGAATCAGAGCTGTAGCCACCGGCCTACGCCAGAGCCACAGCAACGCGGGATCCAAGCCGCGTCTTCAACCTACACCACGGCTCACGGCAACGCCAGATCCTTAACCCACTGAGCAAGGCCAGGGATCGAACCTGAAACCTCATGGTTCCTAGTCGGATTCGTTAACCACTGTGCCACGACGGGAACTCCTGAACTCTTTTTTCTTGGTTTCTTTCTTTGTTTCCTTATTTGTTTCTGCTTCCCCCCCTTCCTCCTCTCCCATCCTCCCTCCCTTCCTTTTTTTCCTTCATTCCTTTTTTCACCTTCAAAAGCTCCTTCTGGAATACTTACATTTCCATCTTTTGGGCTTTTTAGGACCCCAGAGTAGAATTTTCTCACCATGTAATGCAGGGGACTCTAGAAGTCCAAGATGACATTGCTTCCCCAGGTAGACAGGAGTGGGAGTTACAAAGTACCCCTGGCCCCATAGACCTGCAGTTCAGCTCCGCTGTTCCTGCCACATATACCTTCTGGAAGAGACGATGACAATTAGCTGCTGAGTAATGTCATCCTGCAATGACTCTAATTAGGAGGAAATAATCACAAAAGACAAATAATTTGGCAACATAAGGATTCTTTGCTGCTACCTCAGTGCCCATCCAAACAAAGATGTTTGTCTTTTTTTTTTTTGGCTTTTTGCCATTTTTAGGGCCGCTCCCATGGCATATGGAGGTTCCTGGGCTAGGGGTCGAATCAGAGCTGTAGCCACTGGTCTATACCACAGCCACAGCAACACAGGATCCGAGCTGCATCTGCAACCTACACCACAGCTCACAGCAATGCCGGATCCTTAACCCACTGAGCAAGGGCAGGGATTGAACCTGCAACCTCATGGTTCCTAGCTGGATTCGCTAACTACTGAGCCACAACGGGAATGCCAATGTTTGTCTTTTGAACCAAAGAATTTGGTCCTTGAGACAGTGCTCTTTGCTGATGAGTTAATTTTCTTAATGTTCAGGGCAACGGAAGACTGGATTCTCCTGATCCTTGATAATTCTCTAGCTCTCAGTAACCCTCTGAACCCACTGGTGTTAGTGGTTGATGCCCCATGAACAGTGGTAGATGGTCTTTTCTCTGGCGTGTCCTAAGACTATGGAGTTTAGGAACTTTCATGCAATTTTCCCTCCTCTAGAAACATATCTACTCCTCAATAACCACACAAGATGTGATCGACGAAGCAGAATCAGGTGGGAAATCAGAAGCCACCTACATGACCATGGTGAGACATATTCTGGGCCCAGCTAAGCCAGGGGTCTGGAGGCAGGAGAAGGAGCGGGAGGGAGGGTATGGCAAAGTCATGCGGGAGCGACATTGCTAGGCCCCCTGGGGAGGCCACTCTGCTGAGGGCAGAGATTTTCCCAAGGAGCAGGAAATTGTGAGAAGCGGAAGCTCTGCTGGATAGAAGACTAATATCAAACTTGCCCTGAGAGTTCTTGTTGTGGTTCAGTGGGTTAAGAACCTGACTAGTATCCATGAGGATGCAGGTTCCGTCCCTGGTCTCGCTCAGTGGGTTAAGGATCTATGTTGACCTGGGCTGTGGCGTAGGTCACAGATGCGGCTCAGATCCCCGAGTTGCCGTGGCTGTGGTGTAGGCCAGCAGCTTCAGCTTCAGTTGGACCTCTAGCTTGGGAACTTCCATATGCTGCAGGTGTGGCCCTAAAAGGAAAAAACAAAAGCAAGAAACTTGCCCTCATACCCAATATCAAGTAATTTTGAGTATTATGAGTGTTTCTCGGGCTAGAGATGATTGATTTCAGAGTGAAAGGAAGTGGCTGCCTGCGGGGTAGACAGAGCATCTCTGCCTGTCAGCACAACACTGGCTAAACACAGCGTAGAGAAGAGGGTGCCGAGGGTGCTGTTAGATCCTTGCATAAATATTGTGTCACAAGGGACTGTTTTCCTTCTGTTTAAAATATCCCTTCCAACTCTCAGATTTTATTTTTTGGCCATACCTGCAGCATGTAGAAGTTCCAATGCCAGGGATTGAACCTGTGCCATAGTAGTGACCCAAGCCACAGCAGTGACAACACCAGATCCTTAACCCACCTAGCTACCAGGGACCCCTCCAACCTAAAGATTTTTAAAAAGTTCTGTGACTTATTACACCTAATAAGTATAGTCTTAACTGCCAGGAAGGCTGCATGCCGACCTTCGTGTGATAGCACAGAGTCCGATTCCTGCTGTTTTTCTGCTCAACTCTCCCGGGAAGTCCAGCACCTAGAAGAGGCACTGGCTGTGTAGTGAGGAGGGTAAGGACAAAAGGAGTGAGCCGGCCACACGGTGCTATTTGTGGACTAATGATAGACGCCCCGGCCATGAAGCGAGCAGTGTTCTGCTGGGGTCTGTCAGGAAGACTGGCCTCCTCTGTTTATGGGATGATGGCTTGTGTTTGTTCCTGTTGCACCAGTGCTAAGGACACGTGACTCCTGGCTGATGGCTGCAGAGGAAGGTTCTGCGAGCAAAGTGTGAGATCAGAGACCTGGCCTGGTTCCACCAGGGGAAATATGAGCGCCACTCTGAAGCCGCAGTTGAATATAGTCACCCCCACCCCCATCCTTCTCCTGTTAGTGCCGTGTGATGCGCAGGAACTGCCAGAACCTCATCCTGATACAGCTGCACAGTGGCTGCTGCTGAATGTGTCGCCCACCTGGGCAGTACCATTGGCAGACAGACTATGGGGCAGAGGTGATGCAGGAGTGAGTCATTTTCAAAGCCAGCCTCCCCAGGCTCAGTGCCAGGGCTTGAGATTTACACTCTGCGGAAAATAGCACCCCGTCCTCTTGAAACAGATCCAATAGAGCAAGTGTGATGAGAGGCCCAGGCCACAAACTCAAAGCCCTTCAGGGACTGGTCATGTTATTTGTTCTATTTTCTTTTACTTTTTGCCTGTGGTGTGTAGTGGCTTGAGGTGGGATCTCAACTCCCAGACCAGGGATTGAACCCCAGGCTGCAGTGGTGAAAGTGCTGAATCCTAACTACTAGACCACCAGGGAACTCCTGCTGGTCAAGTTATTTTAAAACAGTATATGCCAACTTAAACAAGCCTATGGGTGAATTCTGGCCTGCATACCTCGGGTATGGAGGTGTTATCTGATAGGGGGCAGGGGCAACAGAGAGCCTTTGATTTTTTTTTTGTGTGTGTGTCTTTTTAAGGCTGCACCCACAGCATATGGAAGTTCCTAGGCTAGGTGTCAAATCAGAGCTGCAGCAGCCAGCCTACACCACAGCCACAGCAACACCAGATCCGAGCCATGTCTGCAAGATACACCATGGCTCATGGCAACGCCAGATCCCTAACTCTCTGAGCAAGGCCAGGGATCGAACCTGTGTCCTCATGGATCCTCGTTGGGTTTGTTACTGCTGGGCCACGATGGGGACTCCAAAGAGCATTTGACTTTTGATTAAATTTACCTAAATGAAGGGGTCGCCACTCTGTGCCCCCTTTCTGAGGCTGTAGAGCACCCTGGTTAAGATCCCAAGCTTTGGAGTTGGAGAGACCCAGACAGACTTCAAAACTAGATCATCTTGGGCCCGTAGCTTTGCCTTGAGCCTCAGTTTCCTCATCCTTAACTGGAAGAATAAAGCCTACTTCCCAGGTGGTAAGGACCCACTGAGATAGTGCCCGTGAAATTCAGCATCGGTCCAGGAAGATGGAAAGGGCTCTGTAAATGGTGACTATTATGACTGAGATACTTCTTACAAAGGTATTTTGTTCTCTCTCTCCATAGCACCCAGTTTGGCCTTCCCTGAGGTCAGCACCAGGCAGCCCACTTGACAGAAAGTCAGCTGGGGGAATGCCAAAAACTGAGCACGCCTTTTGAGAAGAAAGGGGAGTTTCCTCTGTTCTTGGCCATGATGGAGATGCTCCTTCCTCTGTGTCCTGAGTCCATGTACCAGTTACTTCGGATCCCCCTGCCCTCCCAGTCATTCTCCCGCACCCCACTGCTTGGGCGAAGGGCTGAAATGGAGGTTTGAAGCCTGGCAGAGGGACAGGACAGTGCTGGAGGAACAGGCCCTGATTAGGGGGAGTGTGGACTTGGTCCCTCTGAAGTGGGACTGGCCCTGGGGACCCTGGCTGAGCTGGCAGTGGCCTCAAGCGCTCCATTGGGTCAGACCCTCTGCTTGGATGGTGCTTTGTGTGGCTGGTTGGAGGGAAGAATCACAGAGATAAAAACCAACCCAAATGATTCCTGTGCAAATTATCCCAAAATAAATGTGGTTTGTGGAAATCATCCTATGTTTCTATCCTGGACGATTTCTGGGTGAAAAATCTGTAGTATGGGGGTCCTGACACAACTGAAGTGACCAGAGGAAACTCCTGCTGGAACTCACACACAGGGGACTGGTTTGGGGCCTGGGAAAGTTTTAGGGGGTGAACAGTTTGGAAGTGGGTATGAATACAATGCTTCGACTTGTGCTGCTCCATTCTGGCTGGTATCAGAGTGGCCGGTGGCTCCTTGTTGAGCCCCACCAGAGGTGTCCTGGTTTGGAATTCCCAGGTGGAGCTGGGGCACTTGTCTTTTTCAGAAGTGACAGTCACGGGTCGCCAAAGTGGAGAGCCACTGATTTAATTCTTGTCTGAAATATGTGGTTCCTATACCTGGTGGGTTTTTAGTGTAAGATTTAGTGAGGTTAGTTTTAAAAATCCTTGGGTTCTGAACTCCTGTTTCTAGTCTGGGCTCAGCTCAGCTCTCCTCTTCTTTTGTCCCACAGGGCCTTGCCCATTCTCTGCACCCCATTTTCCCTCTTAGGCCTTCAGGGCATGGATACAGAGGAAGTCTCTTGTGGTTCTCTGATTTCTGGTTCAGTCTCAAGGGGAGCTGAATTTCGAGGGATTCCCCTAACTCTCCAAACACCCAGGACCCTCCCCCGACCCCCTCATAATAACTTTTTCTCCTACCAAGTCTTCTCTGTCTCCATGTGGAGGCTTCTTTTTGTTCTTGATCAGTGGTGGGTAAAGGCCATTAAATGTTTCCTTCTTACCCATTAGCTCTAAATGAGGACTCTGTCAATAATTGACAAGGTTGAAGCCAATATCCTGTCCAAAGTATACCAGACAGGGGACATATGTTGACATGATAAGGGGACAGAGGTGAGGGCCAGGGGAGGACTCTTTCGTATCTTAAGAGTTCGTGGAGAGGCAATGGTTCTGTCTGGGCTATTAGGTCACATGCTTTCTTGGGCTAAGGGGCCCCTTTTCAGTCGCTCAAATATTGTTTTCATAGATGACAGCCTTCAAGATCCCGAGGGAGATGGATGTTCTGGGTGGAAGGGGATACTTGGGATTAGAGCCGGAGGGTCCGCGGCGCAGCTTCTTCACACGCTCCTGCAGAGGGCGCTTCGACCCCGGAAGTGCGGGCACGCCCCTCCAGAGTTTGGCTCGCCCACGTCAAATGTGTATTTGATTCATCCAAGGTTTGGCTTTTGTTCTGAGGAGGAGGAAGAAGCCCACCTCTGTCCCCCAACTCTGCCTCTCTGCAGATCTTCCTTTTACACGCGGGCGTGGAGAAGAGGTGGAGAGGGCAAGTCTGCAGCTGTCAAATATTAATTGTGCCCTAAACCAAAATAGCCCTGCTGGGGACCATAGACAAGACCTATTTCCTGCCTTGGGCCCTTCTCCTAGGGGTGGTTGTCCACTAAATCCAGGACCATGAAGGGATAGGGTGTAGGGAATGGCTTCAAGGCGTCTTACTGTCTCTTCAAGACTGCAATGTTTACCTCAATTCTTTGAGGCTATTTCCCTTATATGGTCCTTTATGCGTGGAGATGCACAGGATTGTGGGGACTAAATAAGGCCCCTTAGGGCCTAGAGCCTGGTCTGAGTCCTCCATTCTCTTCCAGTGTATTTTCCCCAGTGGATTTGTCTTCCGATGATTCCGTCCCCATTTCTCATTAATTTTTATTTTTTGTGGACAGGAAGCCATGTAACTCAAAATACTCAAGTCCCTCTTCCCACCCAAAGAAAGATTAAGACGCTGAGTTTAGGGGAGGACTTTGCATAGCTCCGAGGAGTGACATTCTCAAGGGCAGGGTGTCTGCTGGAGATGGAACAAGCTCCTTGTAGATCCAAGCGGTTTTGTTACTTGAATTTGCAGTATTTTAATCTCTAGAACACCAGATGCTCCCATATTCAAAGGCTTCCAGAAGCAAGCAGACTTTTCCCAACAGAAAGCAGCCTACGGGTGGAGGAGGTGGAGTCACCCAGGAATAATGGAGAATCTGGCACCAGCAGAGTTTGACTACTGGAGTTGAAAACAATTCACCCTGTCCACTGGGGATTCGTAAAAGATGTGCCTCCTTTAAAAGGCTGTGGCCTTCCGACAGCCCTTTTGTTTTTATGTCTTTATTGCCATTACAACTCTCCTTTTGGTTAGTCAGTATGCTTACCTGTCTCTATTGGCAATTTTCTTTTGTAAAACACTAAAAGTGTGTGTGTGTCTCTGTTCGGAAGAGGTCATGTTGCCATTGATTTGGCTCAGTTACTTAGACCCCAAAAACCCTAGGTTGAAAAGTTATATCCTAACACAGACCAGTTATCTTCTTTTTGTAAAAAATTATTTTATTGAAGTAGAATTGATTTACAGCAGTGTGTTAATTTCTGCTGTACAGCAAAGTGATTCAATGATACATATATATATTATTTTTTCATATTCTTTTTCATTATGGTTTACCACAGGATATTAAATATAGTTCCCTGTGCTCTACAATAGGACCTTGTTGTTTATCCGTATTATAGATAATGGTTTGCATGGGCTAGTCCTCAATTCCCAATCCATTCCTTCCCCAACCCCCTCACCCTCGGCAACCACAAGTCTGTTCTCTATCAGACCAGTTGCCTTCTTACAAAGAATAAACACGAGATTCTCAGGACTCCTAGCCTGTCCTGACCAGCTGGTTTGCAAATGTGGTTTGGCCTTCCTTAAGAGAGATCAGGCAATCCGTTACCACTTCCTTAAAACCCAACTCTGAAAGCATCCTTTTTTTTTTTTTTTAAATCAAAATAAAGGAACTTAGAGTTTTCACAGAAAATGAAGACCTTTCTTATTTCATAAATGGGGAGACCAACAGTGGTTTACTTGTCCCAGAACTTTCAAAGCCCTTGTCTGAACTCTACGTTGTCCGTCTGTTCCTGCCCTTTGGAGATTGGGCGCCATCTTGTCTACCCATCACACCTCCCTTTTTTTTCATGACAGGAACCCTATGTTCCATAGACCTTTGTCTTTTGTGCTTCTGTACCTTTGCTCTTGGTATTCCCCTGCCTGGAATTCCCTTTCCATCTTGCCTGCCCAAATCAACATTCCTTTAAGGCCCTGCTTGGGTCCTGCCTGGATGATCTCCTAGATGTCTCTACACTTAACAGATTTCGTCTTCTGATGTTCTTTGATTGTTTCATGGGTATGAAGCCTTATTTTCTCCAGGAGATCTTAGACGTTTAGAGATCCTGCTTTAGTTTTTCTCCTATAACCCCCTATGGGACAATCCCATGTTGAATGGAATTCCTAGGGAGTGGAGTAGAATAGCACATGCAGGGATGGGCTGGACCTGGCTCCCAGTCCTGATTCTACCACACTTTGGCTGGGTCAGATCAGGCTGATAGAGTTTCTGCTTTTTCCCCAAGTATAAAATAGACAATCATTGATTTATTCTCATCTGCTCAGGGACCAGTAGTGGCCTAGCACAAACTCAGAAGACTAAGACACAACCCCTGTCTTTAAAGAGCTGCAATCCAGTTGGGGAGGTAAGACATATAAACAAAATGACAATACTCTCAAGTAATCCCAGGGTTACCTGTAGATGGGAGTTGATATATTTGTCTCCTTATCTAGAACGTAAGCTCTCAAAGGGTGAGCTATATCTTATTCATTTCTGGGCCTCTAGGTTTCTAGCCTAGTGTCTGGCACATAGAGGACATTAAACAGATATTTGAGGAGTTCCCTGGTGGCCCAGTAGTTAAGGATTCAGCCTTGTTGCTGCTGTGGTTCAAGTTTGATCTCTGGCCTGGGAACTTGTGCATGTTGCAAGTGTGGCTTAAAACAAAAACAGTTTGTTGAATGAGGGAATTATAAAGGAGTAAATGGTCACGCTGCATGGAGAGAAGAGGTACATAGATGACAAAGAAGGGGTGGTAAGGAGGGAGTTACTTTGTAGCAGATTTTTGAAGAACTAGGAGCTTGTGGAGCAGACCAGAGAGGAAGGGCATTCCTAGAAGAGGAAACTGCGAAGGCAGAGACCCGTCATGTGAAGCCCTCTGTGGGGTAAGATAAAGCCAGCCTGGTGTGGAGCAGCTTGGGAAGGGCCTGGGCAGAGAAGAGAGGGGAGTGAAATTGTTCTACCCAAGCAGGGCGCCAGGTGCTCTGAAGTATTTAATCCTAAGCTTGTCCCTACTCGCCAGTCCCTTCTCCCCAAACCCCCAAACCTAGCCTCTTATTGCTCCGAGCTCCTAGAATGCAAACCTTTTAATATTAGCTGAGGGTGTTACTTCTCAAGAAACACCTAAAGAGCTTGTTAAAAATGCAGATTCTGAGGGGCTTCCCGTTGTGTCTCAGCAGAAATGAATCCTACTAGTATCCATGAGGATGCGGGTTCAATCCCTGGCCTTACTCAGTGGGTTAAGGAGCCGATTGCCGTGAGCTGTGGTGTAGATCACAGATGTGGTTCAGATCCTGAGTGGCTGTGGCTATGGTGTAGGCTGGCAGCTGTAGGTCCAATTCTACCCCTAGCCTGGGAACTTCCATATGCTGTGGGTGCAGCACCGCCCCCCCTGCCCCCTCCAAAAAAGCAGATTCTGATTCTTTAGGTTGGGGGTGGGGCCTGTGACTCTGCATTTCTAGGAGCTCCTGTGATGCTGATGATGCTGGTCTAGTGAGGCAAAGGTAAGCAGGGAGGCTCCCCATAGCCTCCACTAAGAATTTCAAAGGCAAAAGGAAACGACTTTCCTTTGGGTTCTGTGTGATGGCTTCCTCCAGTAAGGTAGACAATTGAGTGTTGTCTAATAAAATCTCCAGGGATAAATGGCATGATGAAATGCCAAACACAGGGCTTCCTTCCCCAAATAGCCCATCTTCAATACTGGTGTCTTCTTCACTCAGTACCTCTTTGAGTTTCTGCTTCCAGGCGTTTACTGGCTCCTGGGGAAAGATGTGCTCTTTTGGATCAAATGGGCATCTGGAGGCCCAGGTGAGCGATGGGGAGGGTCTGGGGTAGCTCCCCTGCTGACTCCCCCCTCCTGGGTACCTCCTCCTCTCCCCCCAGTTTGGCGCCTTCCAACCTTTGTTCCTGCAGGGCTGAGTTGGACAAAGGCTGAGTCATATACCTGGTTTCTCTGAGCCAAATTCTGGCTAGAGGCAAAGGAACTTTAGGATTTATTTTGTATCTCAGATGTCCCCCAAATAGACGTTTCTGGTCGGTCTTGAGACCAAGAGAGCCTGGTAAGCAGCTTCCGGGGCCTCACAGGCATGCTTAGCTACATTAAGAAAAAAGGAGGAGGCCGGCTACGTCAAACCAAAACTCTCTGGCTGACATGTACCTGCGGCAGCTTGGGTGACTGTGCAGCGAGCTGGGACCTGGCTGGGGGGCTGTGCCAGAGCTGGAGCTGGTCTCTCCCTCCTGGCACACCTGCGAGCCAGGCCACTGCTGGCAGTGGAGGCAGCCTGGGGCCTGAGGGTTGGGGCCACTGGAAGACACTTTTCTCCCTAGGCTGCCCCATCTCTGATTTTCCTTCCTAGGGTCTGTGAGCTCTGGGAATGGGCCAGCTGCCGCCAGACTCTGGTGAAGTGACAGAGGCAACTTTGGCTACAGAGTCTGTCCAGGATTTGGGCATGGACCACACCTCGGGTGTGGAGAACCCCAGAGGTCTCCTTTCCACCCCTCTGACTTCAGCAACCACCACCTAAATCTGACCCATTTCACTCCTCCCCAGCCAAAAACAGCTTCAGCAGCCTTGGCTAGAGTTCCCTGCCTTCCGCGAAAGTCCTGCTCCAAGCTCATTCATTCATTCAGGGGGTCCTGGCCCTGTGCTGCTATGCAGCACCTGTTTATGGAGTGTCTGCTCTGAACCAAGTGTGCTAGTGCTTCCTCCATGCCCTGCCTCATACCACCTTCTTTTACACACACACACACGCATGCAGAGGCCCCTTGCTTCATCTATTCCAGTCTTCTCTTCCCTGAGAAGCTCCCACATCTCCTCCCCTTGGTAACAGGCAATGTGGAATGTTGGAAGTACCCAGTGTTTCCCACCAGACCTCAGTTTGGGTCCTGGCTCTGACTCTGCCCTTAACTATCACACGTAACCTGAGTGGGTTAGGCCTTGTCAGCCTCTGTGTCCTCATTGCCATTTTTTAAAAAAAGAGCAGTAATCACCCATTCCCAGCTTACCATTAAGTAGAGATATCCTTTGTAAAGACTTGGCCCAGGGTTAATGCTATAAGATGTGAGTGGCACCTGTTTGGTGCATCAGTGGCCCGCCACAAATGCGTGTGATTGCTGCAGGAGAACCTTTGTTCTATTCAAATGTCTCCCTGGAAGAGTGGAGCGAAGGTCACTGTCCTGCTTAGGGCATTCTTGGCACTCCACCCCACGTTCTCCTTCTTGTGATATGAGCCTATTTCTTCTTCCCTTTTCAAAGAAAATATTTTCAAATATACAACAGGGAGTTCCCATTGTGGCTCAGAGGGTTAAGAACCTGACTAGTATCCATGGGGATTCGGGTTCCATCTCTGGCCTCACTCAGTGGATTAAGGATCCGGCGTTGCTGTGCAAGCTTCGGCTTAGGTCACAGATGTGGCTCATATCTGGCATTGCTGTGGCTGTGACATAGTCTGGCAGCTGTAGCTCTGATTTGACCCCTAGCCTGGGAACTTCCATATGCTGCAGGTGCAGCCCTTAAAAAAAATACTTATATGTGTATGTGTGTATATATATATGTGTGTGTGTGTATATATATATATATATATATATATACACCCCCCACCCCCAGATATCAGAAGAGAGAACATATAGTGAACCCTTTGTACCTATCACCGGTTTCAACGACCAACAACAATATCTGGTCCTGTGTCACCTACCACCCCAATGTCTTTTTTTTTTTTTTTTTTCCTGGCATATTTGAAAGCAAATTCCAGCTGTCCCATCATTTCACCTATAAACACTCCAGTGTGTATAATAGATAAAGATGTTAAAGAACTGGAGTTTCTGTCGTGGCACAGTGGTTAATGAATCCGACTAGGAACCATGAGGTTTCAGGTTCGATCCCTGGCCTTGCTCAGTGGGTTAAGGATCCGGTGTTGCCGTGAGCTGTGGTGTAGGTTGCAGACATGGCTCGGATCCTGCGTTGCTGTGGCTCTGGTGTTAGACCCCTAGCCTAGGAACCTCCATATGCCATGGGAGTTAGAAAAGGCAAAAAGACAAAAAAAAAAGATGTTAAAGAACATAACCGCAATATTTTTATCACACCCAACAAAATTAAAAATTATTCATTAATATAATCTAACACTCAGTCCATATTTTTTTCCAGGTTATCTCAATAATGTCTTTTTACTGTAGATTAACTGAAGCAAGATTTAATGTAATAGACTTTATTGAAACAGGATTCACCACAGGTCCATATTATATTTAAAAAAAAGTTTTGAATTTTATTTTTATTGGAGCATAGTTGATTTATCATATTACATCTGACTGTAAGATCTGTTCAGTATATTTACACCGGCCTGCTTTGATATGTTCTGTTTTCAGTGGAAATGCTAGAAAAATGGGGAAGTTCTTACTTCCCCCAAATCTCCCAACTCACTTCCTTGAACCCTTTCCAAAATAACAAAAAATTCTCCTTTTTTGGGTGTTTTTAAATGAGAAAGAGGGATTCACCTCCTCACTGTAGTTTTGAAATAAATGGGCTCCTCAGACAATTTTCAAACCCCAGCAATAACCAAGTAAAGAAGGGAGTACACGCTTCAGTTCTTGTTTTAGAGGGTAACAATTTCCAAGGAACTTTGCTCTTTGCAGAAAGACTTTTTTATGCCCTCCTACTTGCCGTTCGAAATCCACCAACCACAAAATTTACTCCATCCCCTTTTTTCTCTCTCCCTTCCACACTCCCTCTCTCTTTTTTAGCAGCTAGATACGAGCCCGCCATATTAGAGAGATGGAAATAAAGCTTCCTTAATGTTGTATGTGTCTTTGAAGTACATCCGTGCATTTTTTTTTTAGCATCTAACTATTCCTCCCCTGTAGCCCTCGGCCCTCAAATCACCCTCTCCCATACCCCACCCGACCAACATCTCCCATCTCAGTCTCTGAAAATGCACAAAGATGCCTGGCTACCTCGCCCTGCCTTCGGTCTCACGGGGCTCAGTCTCTTTTTCTCTTTGGGTAAGTTAGTCTGCACATCTGCATGCTCCTGTGGGTCCAGAAGTGCAGCTGCAACAGGAGGAGGATGGGGGCCGGGGGCAGGGAAGGAGACGTTGCTTGAGCTTCCCTTCGTGTCCTTGGGAAGGGAGGAGCGGGGACTGGGGGAGACGTTGTGGGGACTGCATAATGCTGGGACCACTTGGTCACAGAAACATTGGGTCAGGGGATCTGAGTGTTCCTTGCAGGGGGTAGGGTGGGGGATGTCACTTGTCAAGGGAGGGGATTTTCCTCTGCATTTCCCTGTGATGGACCCATGTGGGGATGGGGGTGGAGGGTAGGCTGATCTGCAGAGCCTCTTTATGGATTTTTTTTTTTTTTAAGTTGCTGCAAATGTGGGGTCCTGGGACTTCATGCTCCCTTAAGGGGCTTCTTTTCTGAACCTTGCTATTTAGCATCCAGTGGATTTAAGGGGGAGTTCCAGGTCTGGCTTCCTGGAAATCTGTACTGCTGATTTTGTTGCAATGTGTGGGGGAGTAGGAGGCAAGCAGGCTAGAGGAATGACTTCTGCATTTGGGAGGAAAACTGCTGAAGCAGCCACTGATGGAGAAGGTCTCTGGCTTGGACCAGATAGGGCAGAAGAAGGGTCAGGTGAAGGAATCAGAAAAAAAAAAAAAAAAAAAAAAAAAGAAAAAAGGGAAAGGGAACTCCTGGGTCTGCCTGTTGTTGTGGCTCTTTAGACCATGTCTCAGAACTGACCAGGTAGCTTCATTTCTTGCTCCTAAAGTTACTCGTTGCTGGCCTAGCAATTGAGGACCCAGTCCATGGGTTGTCAGTGGGAGTAGTACCCATCACACCGTCTCTCTTTCACTCCCTTTCTCCCTCTTTCTCTCTCCTTCACTGGCTTGCTGTGCTGGATATAGGGCAGGAGCACTAAACAGAGAGAATGCAGGGTCCCAGGCAGCCTGCGTGATAAGGCCTATTAGCTTTGCTGAATTATCGGATGTATTAATCACAGAGCAGGAGGGTTATAGAAGCTCAGGCAGCAGAAAGAGCATGAGCCCTGGAATCGTTCTGGGTTTAAAGCCACCTCTGTCATTTACACCATACCATTAGCAAGTTACTCAACCCCTCTGAGCTCTTTCGTGGGTGAACTGGAGAATACCTACTGTCTGGGTTTTTGGTGAGTCTGGTACATAGCAGATGCTCAATAATAGCTAACCTTTTTGAACGATTTTCACGTGCGCAGGTGGTATGCATCTTGTTTAGTCCTCACGGCAATCGGGGATCATGTGGGGTGGATATGTTATGATCCTCAAGTTACCGATACGGTAACAGGCACAGAGAAATTCAGTAACTGGCCCAATAAGGTCACAGGACTTGTTTAAAGGGAGCTGAGATTTGAACTCCTGGTTGCTTGACCTCAGCCCATTTTTTTTGTTGTTGTTGTTCTTTTTATGGCTACACTTGCCACATATGGAAGTTTCCAGGCTAGGGGTCGAATCAGAGCTGCAGCTGTCAGTCTAAGCCACAGCCACAGCAATGCGGGATCCAAGCTGCATCTGCGACCTCGCCACAGCTTGCGTAGCAACGCCGGATCCTTAACCCCCTGAGCGAGGCCAGGGATTGAACCTACATCCTCACAGACACTATGCTGGGTTCTTAACCCGCTGAACCACAAGGGGAACTCCCCAGCCCTTTCTTAACCATTGAACTCTACTGCCCCTAGTGTTGGAGCAATGGTACTGCTATACTAACAGTAATTTTGATCAGTCTCAAGTTGGTTGGGTTGAGTGACCAGTATGTAAGGCGATGGGGGCAGAGTACAGGTGACCCCTTTTGGGAGTTAGGGAGAGCTTCCTGTGGGAGGGAGAGGCAGCCTTGTGAGAGCCTTATTTAAGTGAAGAAAGAAGGGGACCAGGGACCAGGACCAAGGTGATGGAGTCTAGGGTAAAGAGGTCAGGGCATGGGGGCTCTGAGGTGATGGTGAGAGGAAGCTAAAGCCTCTGCAAACCTGGGGCGGGGGGGGGGCGGCGATGCAGGAGGATGGACCTTGAACTTGACTGAGGCTGTGATGACGCAGGCCCTGGGACTCCAAGGCTAAGGACTCAGGTCGTCAATGGGACTTTGGTGGTTGTAGTAGCGTCAGTCCCCAGGTGGAGAGATACCACGAGTGACAAGGGAGGGGACTGTGACAGGGACTGGGTTTGTGACGATGGCTATCGAGCTGACAGAGGGAAAGGGGAAAGCTGGGAAAACTGCCTTACACATGATAGAAGCTCGTAAGACTAGTTTCCAGCTAGAAACAATCCCAACCTTTGGTCTTCCCTAGAGTTTTTCTCAGGACTGTTGGCTTCATGGTTATGGTTATCAGAATCTGGGTTATGATAACCCAGGGGAGGGCTTATGTCAGGGGAGGCCTAGAAAGTGGAGTCTGATCTTTCCTCAAGGCCCCTGCACACAGACGTGTGGAGGGAAATGCTTTCTCCTCCATTTACAGATTTTATCGAGTGCCCTCTGTGTGCCATAGACTGTCCTGGGTCCAGGGATGCCAGGATAAATAAGAATCAGCTCCCCAGAGTTTTCTTAGCATCAGCGGCGCTGTCAAAAGAACAGTAGTAATAATAATAACACTAGCAGCTAAGCTTTGTTGAGGGCTGACTGACTACGTGCCAGGCACTGCTGTGAGCTTTATGTTTCTGTAAGCCGTGCATTCCTCACCACGGCCCTAGGAGGTTATCTCCTGTCATCTCCCATTTCACAGATGAAGAAACTGAGGTGCTGGGAGGTTAACCCTCTTGCCTGATCAGAGTGCTAGAGGGCCAGTCTTGGCCACTTTGCCATTCTGGCTCCCAGTCTGGAAGCAATGGAAACAGGCTGGGAAGAGGGTGCAGGTGCTGGGGCGTCTGGCACGGAGGTGATGCCTTGTTAGCTGGGATCTGTGGATACGTAGGAGGGCTCAGGTGCAGCAAGGAGAATGAGCTTCCCAACCGAGAGCAAAAACAGGTGCAGAGGCACAGAGGCATGAAAGAAGGCGGTATTTTCGAAAAAGTAAGAACTCCGGGGTCACTGGAGTGGAGGCAGGGTGGAGGGTAGGGAGACGTGCTGGGTGTGCCATTTGCCCTGGAGGCAGGGGCTGCCCCAGAGACAGCATGCTGGAGAAGGGAGGAAGGTAATTTCTCTACTTAGACAAACTTTTTTTTTTTTAAACCGTGAAGAAATAAACCTACCTAATAGGTTGCTATATAGGGTTGGAAAGAGGCGTCAAGAGCATTAACTTCCAGTCTCTGCAGGACATAAGGTTTGACAGGAGATGAGCAAGTATTTGTGATTCCTGCAAGATGGGCCAGTTAGAACAGCATATGACATGGGGGCCAAGGTGCCCTGATGCATCTTGAAGAAAATGAGGGGCCTGGGCACTGGTGATGTTTTAGTACGAAGTTCGAAAGCCACATCCTGACGGTATCCCTGTTGATCATTTCTTTTCTGTGAGTTGGAAACCAGGAGACCCAGGCTCTAGACCTGGTCCCAAATGGGACAACCAGGAAGACTGGGCCCCCCTTGTATGGAGGTGCCTTTAGAGAGGACCATTCCCCTCTGGCCAGCCTGCCCGGACCTGCCGTGTAGACAGCAGGAGGCCTGGTCCCTGGGAGCCTTTGGAGTGAAAATCACGCCCTCGTTTGGGCTCACCACCCTCTGTCTGGGGCCTGCCAGGCTGGGTTCAATTCTAGCTGTGAACTCAGGCTCTGCTCCATCTCCTTACCTGGAGAGTGGCGGTGATGTTGGGGTTGTTGTGTTACCTGAGCTACCATCCGTAGGTGCTTAACAGCGCCGGATGCGCGGTGAGCACTCTGTTGTTTGGAAGTCCTTTTGTGGCCCACGCTGTGGATTTGGCTAATTTCCTGAAGCAGCAGAGTTTGCTAGGAGCCCGGGATTTTGCTCACAGATTTGCCCTCCTAACAGGATGATTTTCTCATCTTTTTTTTTTTTGTCTTTTGAGGGCTGCACCCACGGCATAGGGAGGTTCCCAGGCTAGGGGTCTTATCAGAGCTACAGCTGCGTGTCTACGCCACAGCCATAGCAATGCCAGATCCGAGAGGCCATCTGTGACCTACATCAGAGCTCGTGGCAACGCCAGATCCTTAACCCACTGAATGAGACCAGGGATCGAACCCGCAACCTCAAGTTTCCTAGTCGGATTTGTTTCCGCTGCGCCACAATGGGACCTCCAGATTTTCTCATCTTACTGAGGGCCTGGATTGGTGAAAGGCCTCAGGCCCTTTCCTCAAGCTGGGATCCTGGTGAGACTCAGGTGGATGTAGATAGTGGCCAGGAGTCAGGAACCATGATTCTTGTCCCTAACTGCTGGCTGTCTCTCTCTGTGGCTTCACCTTCCTCACTGATAAGAGGATGGGGCTGGATCTACAATTTCTGAGGTTCCTCAGATGTGGTAACTCTTTGTTCTCCTCTCTGCAGTTGGCATTTGACCTCTGTGACCACTAAAGGGCACACATGTCGGCCTGGTGCCTCCTCCAGGAGGCTCTGTAAGGATGTGTGTGTGTGGGGGGGGGACCCGAAATGCACCTCTTGGCTCCCCTCTGCCGGCCAGAAAAGGCCCTTTGCTCCCCAGGCCTGTGCTCTCCCTCAGGGCAAAGCGCTAGCTCCTTTCAGGTGGAGGGAGCTTCCTGGTGGGGTTCAAGTTCTGATCAGAGGGATATTGTGGGCTGGGGTGGGACAGAGGGAGGGCTGGCTCAGCCAGATTCCTGAGACCTACTGAATGCCACTCGGAGGCTCCTTTTGCTCAAGGGCGCCTAGGAAGGTCGCAGCCTCTTCCCAGGGAAGATGCTAGAAAAGCAGGGTGTTCCTGGGATCTGAGGTAAGCTCAGGACAGGGCCCTGCAAGGCTCCTTCCCTGCAGATTCCTCTGCCTCTGCAGAGCGGGGGCGGAGATGGCGTTTTCCGCACACCTCCTCCTAGCCTGGCGCTGTGCTAGGTGCTTTCATAATGGCGAGGAGAGCTGGGAGAGAGGGACCGAGCTGCGTTCTTCTTGACGGCCCCCTCGGCAACTGCCCCCCTCCCCGACCCCAGTTCATGTGCCCCTGATGAGCACCTGGGCACACTGGAAGCCTGGCCTTGCAGGCGGGGTTGCATGCCCATCCCTCTGTCTAGGGCTGGGTCCTGACCTCCAGGGCCAGCAGTTCAGAGCATCTCCTGTCCTTAAATCCTGCCTACTGACCCTGCCTACTCATCCCAAGGGACAGGCTGAGCAGAAGGACCTTGACATCCCTGCTTCCAGGCTGAGGGTGCGGCTGTGGGGCCTGGCAGCTTTGCACAACAAAACCATCTGCAGAAGGAGAGCCCTGCGGGGGATCCACCTGTCCCGCCCCCCACTGGGCCCTGATCCCAGGAAATTCCCAGGGGTTGCCCTGGGGATCAGGTTCCAAGATGCCCCTGCCAGAGGACTGCCCCCCAAAGCCCTTCCTGCTTAGGGGGCAGAACTTGAGAATTTAGGCTACTGTTTGCTTTGTATATTTTATTACTTAATTATCATAACTACCCTGGGAGGTCAGTGTCCTCAGCTGCATTTTGCAGAGGAGAGGGCCCGAGGCTCTGAAGGTGAAGGAACTTGCCCACAGTCTCCCAGCTGATTGAAGGCAGAGCTGGGATTGAACCTGGTCTAATGGGATCTCCGTGTCTGTGCGATTCCTATGTGGACAGCCCTGGCTCTCGTCCAAGCTGCTTCCCTGACCGTCTGCCCCCTAGTGGCTTCCCATCTCACTCAGAAGAGGGGCGTTCTTTCCCTGCCTAACTCTGGGACCCCAGGCCTCTCCATTTGCCCCTTTCATCACTCTGCTGGTTGTGCCCCAGACACGTGAAACTTATTTCAAGCACTGAGGCTTTCCTCTTGATGGTCTGCTGCCTGGGAACTTGGCTCCTTCAAAATTTCAAACGGCTCACTCACTCACTTTAGCTGGGGCTGCCTACAGGGCCCTGTTCCGAGCAGCCCTCCCCAAGCCCCACGGGTCAGGCAGCACCCTGCTCCTGGCCTTATTTTTTACAGCCCTTGCCATGCATCCCTCCTTAAAGTTCCCTATCTTTTCTCTGATATCTGTCTCCCACCCTAGAACATAAGCTCCCTATTGCAGCACCTCTGCCTGCCTCCATCTCAGCAATAATCCCCAGGGTCTAGACTGAGTGCCTGGGCCATAGTGGATGATTGATAAATATTTGGTAAATGAGTGAATGAATGATTGGTGCTGAGCATTACTGTTCATCCTCTTCAAAGGATATTAATCTTGGGGTTCCCATTGTGGCGCAAAGGGATCGAGGCATCTCTGTACTGCTGAGATGCAGGTTCGTTCCCCGGCCCAGGACAGTGGGTTAAGGATCCGGCGTTGCCGCAGCTGCAGTGTAGGTAACAGCTGTGGCTCAGATCTGATCCCTGGCCCTGGAACTTCATGTGCTGTGGGGTGGTCCCCCCCAAAAAAAATTAAAAAGAAATTATTTTTTTAAAAAAGAATATTAATCTGTGGGGATGAGGTTTTGACGATATTGGCAGGGAATCTCAGAATTCAGACCAAGACAAGGGTGAGGCAAGTTAGTTGCCTAGGGTGTAAAATTTAGGGAGGTATTTCCATGACCCTGAGAAGGAGCATCCTCTCCTCAATTTCTGCCCTCTTGGAGGAGGGGCACTGCACCTTTAGCTTTGGCTGAAGAAGGGCTTTGGCTCACTCTCCTCACCCTAGACCATGCCCTACTTGGACTGTTAGGGTGGGGTGACACCCAGCCTCAGCACCCAGGGCTCCTGGACCAGGTCTGGTGCTCCCCAGAGGATTCTGCAGAAACCTGCTGTTCCCACCCGCCACCCCTGCCTCCGCTCCCCATGCCCCGCAGCCTGTACTAGCTCCTCACGTAGCATGTCCAGCCTTGGCGTCTCCAAAAGGGACTCCTGCCCTTGTAGACCCATCCGTGGATCCCTTGGAATTGTGCCTGTCCTTCTGGGGCATCTCGCCCTCCCATTGCTCATCTGCAGTCCCTGCCAGGAGCTTAGGGAACAGAAGGGGGCTGGGCTGGGCACATGGCTTTGCTCTGCCCTGGCATATAGAGAGGGAGGCTTTCTGAATCCCCATCTGTCCTCAAGGCTGCCTGTCCCCTGGGGACACTGTAATTACAGCTGGAAGGGCTTTGGCTCCACGGAGATGGTTAGAAGTAGTGAGGAAGAAGCACAATCCCTTGTCCAAGGTCTTTAGCCAGCAGGGCCGGTGGCCATGACAGGCCTGGAGCAGGACAGCTGGGTAAAGGGGCTTACACAGATGCAGCGCTGAAAAAGGCTTGAGGCCCATCTGTCTGTCGCTGGCTTGACAGATGATTTGGTCTCTCTCCACCCCAGCCTTGTTCTGCTCCCCACATTACCCCCAGGGCCACATCAGGTACTCCTTCTGAGCTTGGGCCAGCCCACTCCACCCAACCCCCGCCCCCCCCCCCCGACTAATTTCAGCTCTAAGGGACCCAGCCAGCTGCCATAGCCCCGCTCCGCTCCCCACCAGGCACAGAAGGTTTGTCCCCTCCCTGGCCCTATCGGCCAGCTGGAATCCTCACCAGCTTGTGACTTTGTCCGCAGTGCCACCAGGGCAGAGCATGGAAGTCACAGTACCTACCACCCTCAATGTCCTCAATGGCTCTGATGCCCGTCTGTCCTGCACCTTCAACTCCTGCTACACAGTGAACCACAAGCAGTTCTCCCTGAACTGGACTTACCAGGAGTGTAATAACTGCTCCGAGGAGATGGTGAGTCCTGGGAAGGAGGCGGGATGGGGAAGGAGGCAGAATGAAGCCCACCTTTCCCACCTCCTGCCCCTGCTCCAGACCAGGTCCCCGGAGGACCCTGGTGTGCTGTCTGCTCCAGGGGGCATTGGCCGCAGGTGTGCTATCACACCTGGGTGGCCCTGGAGGAGGGGGGTGGCAGAGATCTGGGGGTGACGGCCTCTTTTCCAAGGAAAAGGGGGGCTGGGAGGAGGCCCACCCTGCTGTCCTTGCAGCTCCTTGCTCATGCGGAGCTTCCTGCCCCTCGCCCTTCCCTCAGTTCCTCCAGTTCCGCATGAAGATCATTAACCTGAAGTTGGAGCGGTTCCGGGACCGTGTGGAGTTCTCGGGGAACCCCAGCAAGTACGATGTGTCGGTCACGCTGAGAAACGTGCAGCTGGAGGACGAGGGCACCTACAACTGCTACATCATGAACCCGCCCGACCGCCACCGCGGCCACGGCAAGATCTACCTGCAGGTCCTCATGGAAGGTGAGGGGCTGCTGGGGGGCCCTGGCTGCTCCCACCCAGCCGCGCTCCAGCAGGGTTAGCTGGGGCTCCACCCCCCAAGGCGGGGAGCAAGAGCGTGTGCCCATGGAAGGCATCTGGTTTACTCCTCCCAGTCCTTGAGGACCTGGGACCAGGTCTCAGGGAGCCCATCATGAAGCCTGAGAGCAGCTTTCAGGTTTTGGCCACTTACTGTGTCTCAGGTACAGAAAGGACTAAGCTCTCTATGTCCATGATCTCATTTCATCATCATAAAACCCTGTGAGGGAGGTACAGTTATTATCCCGATTTTTCAGATGAGGAAACTGAGGCTTCTAGAGGCTAACTAAGGCCATCACCTAAGTGCATTACCTAAGATCACGCCGTTCATAAATTGTACAGTCGGGACTCACACTGGGTCTATTTGACCTCCAGGTCCGTACTCTTAGGTACAGCATCATATTGCCCTCCCTTGGGGCTTTTAGGTGTCCTGGGATTCTGGGGTGGGCTGCTTAGAGGTCAATGGCCGGGGTTGATTTGGGGCTTTGACCAAAGTAATTTCCACAGAGGAGGGTCAAGTCAGGACCACCCCGCACGTACTGCAGGGAGCAGGGGCCGGTGGACGAGGCTCCCTTTTCCAGCCCTAATGCTCAGTCGGTCCGTGTCCCCCCCCCCCTTCTCCAGAGCCCCCTGAGCGGGATTCCACGGTGGCGGTGATCGTGGGCGCCTCCGTCGGGGGCTTTCTGGCTGTGGTCATCTTGGTGCTGATGGTAGTCAAGTGCGTGAGGAGGAAAAAAGAGCAGAAACTGAGCACGGATGACCTGAAGACGGAGGAGGAGGGCAAGACGGATGGAGAGGGCAACGCGGAGGATGGCACCAAGTAACCGGCGGGCGGCCCTGCAGCCCCTCCCTCGTGTCCCGTCTCCCTCCCGCCCTCTGCCCGCACAGCGTGCCCCCGCCTGCCCTCTCTTGGTGTGCTTCTCTCGATCCAGGTTCCCAGGGCCCACCTGGGGCCTCCTGAACCCCTCCCTTCGTATCTCCCACCCTTGCACCAAGAGTGACCCACCTCTCTTTCATTCGAGAAAACTGCCCCTGAGGCGTCTGGGATGTGTGGGCCCTGAGGGGAGGGAGAGGTGGGCTCAGAACTGCCAGCCCCTGAGAGGAGGCAGGAGGCCCAGAGGCCCGTGGGGCTGGGGACACAGACGCGGACGGGGAGGGTGGGCCGCGGTGGAGGAGGCCAGCTGTCCGGCTTGCCCGGGGCGTGGACTGCTCTGGGGGTGGTTTCAGAGGGACCCGCAGGTGGGAGGGGCTCTGCTGTGCTGCCCCTAGAAGGTGTGGCATTGCTCTGCTCCCTGAGCTGTTCCCAGGCCTGGGCAGCTTTGTCATGGGGTTGCTTGTGGGTCCCTCTGACTTGAGCATGTGTTGAGAGGATGACTGCATTTCTTGGACAATGAAGGGAAGCCCGGGCCGGAGGCAACTGGAGACAAGCCTTGGCCCAGGGAGCTCTGCTTCCCCCACTTCTCCATTGATAGTCGCTCCCACAGAAGCCTCAGGGTTTCTCCTGGCTCCTGACTCCTTGGGATCTCTGGGGCGAGAAAAGTACCGCAGGGCTATTGTATTGAGCTGGGCTGTGGCTGGGTCGTGTCTCTCCAGGTGGTGATCGTTTTTCATCTAAGTTACCCGCTAATAGGAGACAGGTGGCAAAGTTAGCCTAGGGATGGGGGCGCTCTGTTTTGGAGTTCAAGGCCGCCTGCCTGCTCCCACAAGGTGGCCGCCCTCACCTGGGCCGGGAACAGCCAAGGTGTGGAGGTGAGGAGCCGGTGGGCAGAGGGGGGCTTCCCTGGGGCTTCTGCTCAAACTTTCCCGTTACCCTCACAGGGTTTCATCTGGCTCTTGTCCCTGAGGGACGCATGAGGGGAGCCTTGGAGCCTCTGAGGCCCCATGGCCGTGTCACATCTGGAGCCACGTTACCCCTCCCCTGCCCTGACAGCTCCCTCTGTGGGGACGAAAGTAGCGTGAGTGGGGAGCCACCGTTCACTGCCATTTCACTCGCATGAAGACGGGATTGGTTAAGCCTCAGGAGAGGGAGAGAGTCGGAGAGAAACTGCCTTGGAAAACGCTCAGAGATCAACTAAGCCAAGTCCCTCATACTACAGACGATGGGGAAACTGTGGTTTAAACTCGCAGAACCGAGGGGCCTGCTTCTCCCCTGGTTCCTCAGTATCCAGTTGGAATCAGTGGAGCCACAGTTTGCCCCACGGGAAGGGCAGGGGCAGGGGGACCGAGACGTGGGAGGTGAGGAGAGGGAGGTGGGTTCCTCCAGCCCGATTCATGTCTGGGAGCCCAGCCCCTCCAGGCTGTGACTGAGGCAGGGATGGGGTGATGGGGGTGGGGGGCAGAGCTGCTGGTATGGCACCGCCCGCCCCCACCCAGGCTGACTCTTGCAGCACTTCCCAGCCTTCCTTGGAGCTCAGGCCCTGCCCGGGCTCAGGGCGTCTGTGCCCAGGGCAGGACCAAGTCTGGGGAAAGAGGGTGGAGACAGGACTTTGACAGCCTCAGGGACCGTTCTCTGTCTCTACCCAGAAGGTGGCCAGTTTGGAGAAAGAGCGATAGCATCTGGGTGATTCAGTTTAATTCACTTCAATCCAACATCCATTTATTGAGCATCTCCTGTGTGCCAGGCACGGTGCCAGGTGCTGGGGATGCACACAAAGCCATAACACAGTGGGGAACTGCAAAGTCAGCACCGTGGGGACCAAGATGAAATTTTTTTTTTTTTTTTGGTGCCTCTATTTCCACCTCTGCAGCCACTGCTTCCAGGGCTGGAGTAGGAGAAGGAAGAGATTCCAGAATCTGGGTCCTGGGAAGGGAAGAAAGAAAGGAGAGATGGAAGACCCAGTAGGGAAGAGGGTGAGAGACCGGGCAGAGTGGGCACAGGGCAGGGGATGGGCAACCAGCCCGGTGGTTCCTGGGTGGGATGAGTCCAGCTCATCCGGAGATTCTAACTCATCAGTACCTAACTGCCAATCAACACACTGCCAATGGGGGTGGGCTAAACCCCCAGGATGCCTGGGGCTGGTGGACATTGCCTGTCCTTGGAGCCAACCAGCAGAGAGGGGAGAGGAGGGTGGTGGGCACCCTCATTCCAGCTGAGACCGAGGGTGGTTGTAATAACACGTCTGCAGCTCGCAGATTTCACTTTTTGGCAACTTCCTCAGTGCTCTCCTCTTCCAGGAGGAGTGAGGAGCTGTGCGGATGCTGGGAGCTTATCTTTTTTTTCCAGGACTCATAACATTTAGGGGAATGATGTGCAAGGTTCCCTAGGTTTATTCTAAGGAATCCTAACTCTCCATAAAGAAGCCCAAGACTTCTGGGTTCCTTCCTTTCTCTGCCCTGACCTAGAGGGTCCAATGGAGAGCACTACCTCTCCAGGGGCCTCAGGCGCCCGAGCAGACTGGGATGGGCCGGGAACCACCTTTGCCCACCCCTGAGGCACTTTCTTCCCGAGCCTCTTAGAGTCTCTTCCAGAGATGTCATAGAGCTGCCTCCCCCAGGGCAATGAGGTTGGGAACAAAGTGGAGGGCTTCTGTGAGTTGAGGTGGGAAACCGGTGAGATGTTTCCACGGCACCCTGCTTGCTCTGTACACCAGCAAGGTCTTCCTCTTCCTGTACCGTGCACCTCAAGCCCTACTTCCGGCCGCATGTTCCTGTCAGTCACTGTGCTCTGCTGGGATCAGTCTGCTGGTTTTCTCAACTGCCCCCTGCTTCTCCTGCTCTCTTGGAAGCCCTATCTGTCTCTTCCTTCTAGTTAAGGGCCACTGTAAAGAGAGATGGGCTGGCCAACCCATGGGATTTAGCTTATCAGAACAAAGCACACTTTTTCAGGACTGAAATGCCTTGAGGTGCCTTGGAACTGGCTTTGGAAATAGCTATCTGCCCCCTTAGCTGTGGACCAATCACCAGTTATTCCTGATTTATAAAAAGGAAAAGCCGACTGGATCCACGCTTCTCCGTGTGAGTCCCCTCGGCGAGGCTGGGCTGGTAAGTATTTGCAAGGTCAGGTTAAGCAGATGGACAACTGAAAATAATGGCCAGGTCCAAAAGGACAGTCCCAGGCCATGGGAAGGGCTTGGTGCAATTGGAACGGGTGATGAATCAAGAACTTTTTCTTCTTACTTATGTCTTAAGGATAGAAAGCCTGTGTCTCTTGCTGTGCCTCTTGCTGATGTCTTCCTTTATTGAAGCTTGCTGATGCATTTGTACATAGTCTATATATAAGTAGAGATATATCTCCAAATATAAAACATCTCACTACATCCACCCCCAAAGTTACACTGTGGTGGTGGCGGGGGTGGGGGGGGGGAAACAATCTTTTCTCAATGTTTTGAGTTGATTCACCAAAGGCAAATTATGGAATGTTCTTATTGCTCTTTGTGCACTTGGAGGGGAAAACACAACTACTGATGCACTTTCTAGGACGTATGTGCTACACGGTGGTTGGGAGAGGTGGTGGGGAGAGACACTTGGATGGTCCTCTGTGGCCCAACTGCTGTGATGTGTCTGCTTCTGGGAGCAGACCGAGTTGCTTTTGCAGTTTGTCTCCTTGCTTGGATTTACTGGCTGCAATAAACAGATCATCTCCCCTGAACATCCTTCGAGTGTGACTTTTTTCAGGGGTGCAGAGTGGGGCAAGTGGAGACGGGGCCAGAATTATCACAGGAGTTCCTGTGGTTCCTTTCCCGGGGATGCTACTGACACTGCCAGATCTCATCATGCATGAGGTCCTTCTGCTCGTTCCCTTCTCATCAGATGCCTCATCTTTCCCCTCTGCCTTCCCAGAATCCTGGAGGCCTCCATCCACCTTGAAAGCATTCTGGGGACAGAGCGGCTAAACACCCACGTCTTGGAGGGCTCTTGGTTATTTCTGGGAGATGCCCACTCTTGAAGCCCTCGAGGCTAACTGTTGTGCCTATGTTGTCTACTCTTTCCATGGCTGGATGGGCCATCCTTCCTGCCCCCTATTTCTAAGCTGTGTCTGAGTAGGCAGACATCTCTTCTGCCTGCTCTGGATTCAAGAAAAAGATACGACAGCTGGTGCAGCGTCTGCTTTCATGAGACTTCACGGGTGAGGGTGGCTGGGGAGGGGAAGAGTCAGGTTCTCATTTGAGAACGGCTGTATCCTATTTACGTGGCTGCTGAATCAGCCCTAAATTCAGGCCCAAAGGCAACCACCTGGCCCAGGGGGTCTGCTATTCCAGGCACAGGCCTTTTCTCTCTTGCGTCCTATTCTTCCCCCTTTGCATTTTTCTCTCTCTTAGACACATGCACACACTTGCCTAGGAGGCTCACCAGATAAGAAAAGCCTCAACTTTTGCATGGAAATCCTGAAGGGGTTGGTTCCTTTCTCCTGGTTTTGCTGTCATTTCTGCCTACTCCCTGGTAACCCAGTGGTTAGTAGTCAGATGCACTTTAGAATCTTCCCGGAGGATCCTAACATCTGTCGTCCTTATACCTGCAAGGATTACAGTGGCTACCCAAGAAAGACACCCAATAGATGGTGGCAGCTTTAAACAGAAGTGGCTGGTATCGGAGAGAACAAAAGGGACCTTGGTTTTAGAGGAGGTCCGCCCTCAAACCTCGAGTTCTAAGACTGGGATGTCGGAGAGGATGCTTCTCTGCTTAACAGATGAGGAAACAGGCAGGGGATGTGAACTCAGGAGGAGGAGGCACTGGGGATTCTGGCTGGTTCCTTCTGAGTGGACAGGGCTTTTTCCCAGAACACTTGGGGAACACTTTGGAGTTGGGCCTGGCTTCTGGGAGGGTTGGATTTGGCTCAGGAGACCCTTCCAGATTGATGTTTTTTGGCTCCGCCTCCTTGGGGCCTGGTGGGATAGTTCTTTTTTTTTTTTTTTGGCTGCGCTTGTGGCATACGGAGGTTCCCGGGCCAGGGATCGAACCCCCACTGTAGCAGGGACATGAGCCACAGCAGTGAGAACGTCAGATCCTTAAACAGTAGGCTACTGAGGAACTCCCTGGTGGGGTAGTTTTGAATGTGGAATGAGCCGCCTTGTGGAGGCAGGGCTAGCACCCACCGTGGTGCTCAGAGTTGTTCCCCAGCTTCCCATGTCTCCCAGCTGAGGTGTAGGTGCCTGGACAAGAGCCTCTCAATTCCTGCTCCTCACTCCCCACTGGAGCCCCCTGCAGGGCTCAAGCACAGCCTGCCCAGGGCCTGCTGCCAAAGAATAGGAGTCTATAGGCCAAGGCTATCCGGGCCCCTAGAACAGGTCTTGAGGGCCAAGGGGAGGGGTGAGGGGAGGGGAGATCTTTACAATATCAGAGGCGAGGGGGGTCCCGGGAACAACTTGGCCAAGTCTCCTGACTATCCTGAAGGGGAAATGAGGACTAGATCAGAGGAGTGACTTGCTTAAGGCCACATGATGAGTCAAGGACAAAGACAGGATCTCTTGGGCGGCTGCAGGTCTCCTGTTCTTCCACAGCCCACACCCAGTTTGGGCCTGGTGCTGAGCACAGCCTGGCAGCCTATACCCACCCAGGCTTCTCCCTGCCCCTCCCCTGCAAGCTCCAGTTGAACAAGAAGAGGCCCTGCCAGGCTTCTTGTCAGGGCTCAGTTTTTTAAGCTGAGGTTCAGAGTGGGAAAGCAATTTTCCTAAAGTCACACAGTAGGCTAATAGCAGAGCCTGGGCTTTCGTTCCACTTAGAGTTCTAATCCACACCCCAGAGCGTGATTCTTCCTCCTGCTGGTTTATGTAAGGTCCCGCTTCGGCCACTCGTCTCCCTCCTAGCCTGTGGGTTTGGGGGTAGTCTCTAAAAAACTTGGGGTGAAAGGAAGCTGGGGCAGTGCCTGGGGGGCTGTGGGCTGGGCGGCCATGTGCAGAGGAACACAGGCCCCACTAGGTCTCTGCTTTCCTGCATTAGCTCTGGAAGCTCAGAAGGTCTTTGCTGGCAGGGTTCTACTGCCACTCTTCTCAGACCGGCCTGGGGGGCCGGCCCCCCACTGACCTCTCATCCTGAATCCCCCAGGTTCGAGTCATTCCCCGTGCTTGCTATCATGCTGAGGCTTGCTCTTGTGCCAACCACCTTTCAGGACAGGCTCTGGCCACCCAGAGGTCGAGTGCTCCAGAGGGGCACGGGGGAGGAAGCTCATCTTAGGACTATCCTGGCATCTTGACCTGGCACATACATTTGGTCCTGAAACAGAAGAGGCTAGCCCAGGATCCCACTCCTCTGCAGGGCTCAAGGAGGCCTCTGTCTAGAAAAGGGAGAAAGATTGTGGGTCGGAGGAGGGGGGAACAGATGAGGTGGGTGCGGGTAGCTGCGTAAAACCGCTGTTCCTTGTCTCTGGCAGTGATGACCTTGAGCGTCCACGAGGCGCTGGGTGAGGGGGACGGGTGGACACTGTGCACTCAGCTTGGCTACTTGGAATTCTATGGGAGGGGGCTTTCTCTTACAGCCTTGACAAAGTCACGTTATCCCGGCCACAGCTGCCCCTGCTTCTCAACTGGCACAAATTTCTCTGTGAACAGGTGGCATAGGGACTGGGAAGTGTTGGCCTCAACCGCTTGAGAGCCTTCCCCTGTGGACACGTGGGCAAATGAAGAGGGTGTCTTTCACCGGAAGCGGAAGTGTGTGTCACCGCTGGTGGCCAATGCAGGGGTTGGGGCTGTGGCCACAGGAGAGAGGGATTGGTCTTGTCCCGTTCTGTCCCAGGGCCAAACGTTACAACTGGTGGGCAGAGGCCGATATTGATCCAGTGTAAGTCCGAGCTGTGCAGAGGGTTGGGTTTCTCTGAGGTAATGAGATCCCTATCCCAGAAGGTATTCAAGCATAGTTTGGTGGTGGTGTTGAGAAGATTCATAGATCAGGGCACACTTTTAGATGCTGTCTGAGTTTACTGACAGTGGCCCTCTGCAGTGCTCATTTTGGGATTCCAAGGATAGACGTGGTTGCCTGAAGATACACACTAAAGATAAACACACACGGGCAAACTCCTGTCCCTCTGCGTTTTCACTCAGCCATGCTCTTCCCCAGGCTGTCTCTGGACAGCTTTACCTGATTTATCATTGGTGGGAGAGGGGAGGTGGCGAGCCCCTAATTACAGTGAGAAATAGGCCAGGAGAAGGTGGGAATTTGGAGCCAGGTACCCTTGGGAACTCCTTTCCAAAGATCAGGCTGAGTCTAACGTGCATCCTTGGCCCTCCAGCTGGGGCAAAGCTTTCTCTGTCCTTCAACTAAGAGGTAGAAAATGGTGACAATCCTTTCAGCCACCTCCTCCCTTTACCCTCCCAGCTCTGCCAAGGTCTTCAACCACCCCATCCTGGGCCCATAGCACACTCACATGCTGCCGCTCTTGGGAAGGGCTGCGGTGATGGGTGGGTGCATATCCAGCCTGAAAGGATCTGGAAGGTGGGGTGGGTGGGGGTGGCAGGATGAGTGACAGCTGGTTAGACTAAGAAGGCTAAACTCAGCTGATTGAGTAGCTGCTCTGTATTGAGCTGACTTAATCCTCAGGACAACTCCCCAAATATGTATTCTTCTCTCACTTTTACAGAGGAGGAGACCAAGGTTCTGCTCTGCTAAGCACGTGCACACTCAAGGTGACACAGCTAGAAAACAGCAGAGCATTCAAACCCAGGGAGGTGCAAGGCCAAAGTCAACATCACATCACACTGTGAGAACGGGCAGTGGACGGGCCTCCTGCAGCCCAAAGATGTAGGAATGGGTGGGGAAGGGGGCTTGGAACCAACCTCAAAATAACGGTAAACAAAAAGGAAAGGGCAAAAGAGCTTAGAAGCAGAGGGGAAGCCTTCCCAGGGGGCCCTTCCATCCCACCCCCTGCATGGCCTGGCTCTTGACTCCTTGGCTCCATATAAAGGGATTTGGCCTCCGCTGGCCACCTTCTTCTCTCGTGGCTCCTGAAAACCTGTAAAAACCTCTTCTTTCACTTGCTGGCCAGTCGTCTCCATGTCCCTACCCCTCCTCCGGGGCCTGTGTCTCACTCCAACTTCCCCAAGTTACCCTTCACTCCGGGCAGACTCTCCTCCGCTCCCAGGCTTCCTCCCTTCATCTCGGCCATCTCCACCCACTCTTCTGCTCCTCCCATATCTCCTCTCCGACTTGGCAAGATCTACTGCTTGAGCACTAAAACATTCATAGCAGACGGGACCAGAAAGTTCAGGGAGCCCTGCCTGGGATTCCACACCATTTTATGCTCCTGGTTTGGTCAGTCTATTCCAGTGCCCAGTGCAGAGACAGGCCCAGGTCTAGGGTTCCAAAGAACACCTGGCCATGCAGCTGACAAGGCTCGCCCTGCCATGAGTGACAAACCTTCCCGATGCCTCCAGCCCCTAGCCCTCCAACCCCCATCCTCCCTTGATGGGAGGGCAGGGGGGCATGTGATAACCCACGAAGCAGAGAGGTAAACACAGCTCTGGGGGTGCTGGGTAGGGTGGCTGAGACCCTGCCCTGGGGCTTCACACCCAACCCCAATTGTGGCCGAGAATAAAGGATGCCCAGGACTCACCCCATCTCTGAGCTGCAGTGAGGGAAGCAGACGCTTGCTCCTAGAAGAGGGCACACGCCCCTCTCCAGCTTGGGACTGTCCGGTGAGCTTCTCCCTGGGAAGGATGTTTCAGCTCCCTCCTTCCTCTGCCCTCCTTCTCCCAATGAGCTCATCTGTCTGGGGCTCCCTACCCCCATCCTCCCTTTGCCTGAAAGGGTGTTTGGAAAGAACCTGGCAGAAAACAGAGAAAGGGGAAGGGAGGGATGGAGGCAGTGGCTCCCTACCTGCCTGTGCCCAGAGCCCTTAGGAAGTGGAGATGGGTCAGGAGGTTCAGGAACAGTTTACTCCAGCTCTGATGCGAGGTGGGCAGCGGGCGGGTGAGGTGGCCAGTACTGGCTCCTTGCTGGCCTGCGGAGCCACGTGCCTGCGGGTTGGTTTGGTGCATGCTGTCCTATTAACCCCCTCAGCACCTGCTAAACTTCAGTGGATACTGAGACTGCAGCTGGGGGCAGGAGGCATGGGGAAGGAGGACAGGCGTGGTGAGTAGGGATGAGCAGGAAATAGACCGAGGTGCACTAGAAGGAGGCTCCCCAACGTCTGTCCAGGTAGCATCCACTCGACCCCAACCCCAGAGGCAGAAGGATTTAAGTCAATGCGTACAGAGCATATCCGTTGCCTGCCGTTCCACAGTCCTAAAGTCGGGGCCCTGTTTATCACCAGGTTATAAGCTCCCGGCGTTGATCCCAGTGGTCCGAGGCCAGAGGGAGAGGGGCTGTGAGGTGTGGGCGTGGGGTCTCCCCGCAGAGCCCCCTGTTCTCTGCCTCTAAGCGCCAGGTCAGCGCCGCCGCGCCCAGCTCCTTTACCTGCAGTGCCCGCGCCCGGAGCCGCGAGGGCTTGTGGGGGAGGGGGGGAGCGGCAGGCAAGGGCAATGGGGGAGCCGGAGGTGGTGGGGGGGGAGGCTCCCCGCCAGGCTCCTGTCACTTAGAAGGAACTCCTCTCAAAATAGCTCTGGAGGAGACCTCACCCGAGCGCTCCCTTCCTCTCTCGCCAGGGTCTTGGCTAGCTTTCTGAGAACTGACAAGGGATGGAATCTTCCATCTACCCGCCCCGGTAGAAGGTGGGTCTGCCCCCAGGGCTGAATGCCTTCCCGCCTAAGAGCCTCTCCCGGAGCAGTGCGGGAGCTGGGGCCCAGCCCTCACTCCTGCCTATGCCCCTTCCTCCACCGACCCTCCTCCCTGCTGTCCTCCTCGCTCCCATCCTGCTCCCTGGAGGGCCGGGGTGCAGGCAGAGGAGCCCAGAGGCTCGAGGGGCTCGCCTGGTCTCAGGACTGTTGGGCCAACTGCTTCAAAGAACCGCGTGAGCCTCCCTCTCCCCCTGCCCTGGAAAATCTCCAAACCCTTAAATCTAGGCCCCATCTCCCCCCCGCACCTAAGAGTAGCTTCCTGACAGCTCCTTGGCACCAGCCCAGTCCCCCTCTATATCCCTGCAAACTCACTCTTCAAGGTATTTCTGAGCCAGGCCGCCTAAGACCTGAGTGTGCACGACCCCACCACCAAGAATCCAGCCACCCGGGCACAGCCGGGGGCCTCCTGCCCTCAAGGGCCTTCCAGCTGCAGGAGGAGAAGAAAGGGCCAGGGTTCCCGCGCATTTCTACCCATCCCGCACCCTCCACCCTCAGAGCCTGGGGCTCCTGTGTTGGGTGAGGGGGGGATGGTTAAATCAGGGCGGGCTCCTCAAAGAAGCAATTTTTTTTTGAGGCAAGATGGAGGAACTCCGACTTTTGGTTGCCCTCCCCCCTGGCGCGCCCCCCCCCCCCCAGGATCCTCCAGGCTCAATCGATAAACTAGGGTTTTGAAATTTTTTGAGGAAAGTGCTCTCTAAATGTAACATTCCTCCAGCTGCTAATGCATCTCTGGAGCACTTTTACTGCCAGCGGTGGAGCCCTCCTGATGTTCCTTAGAGAAAAGCTGGGGGGGTGGGGGAGGGAATCAAATAATGTGGGAGGTTCTGATCCCAGTTTTAAGAATCACTTTCTCTGTGATCTTGGGCCAAGAGTTCGACCTCTCTGGGCCTGTTTCTTCATTTGGGGCAGCGGGGGTGGGGTGGGGGTGGGGGGTGGGTGTGGGTTTCCTAAGGACCCTTCCTGCCCGCTCTAAGAATTGAAGTAGCAAGGAGGCAGCTGGGAAATGTGGAGGGCATGGAGGAAACTGGCACCTTTTCTTGTCACCAGGATCTAAAGATATCGGGGGAGCTCAGCCTCCTTCCCTCCCCCTTCTCTGGGCCGGGGTCACTTTCCTTCCCTTTGGCTCACCTCTTGTCTCACCTCAGCCTCCTGCTCTGAGAAACATGACCCCTGCTGTAAAAATAAAGTGGGCAGCGTGGATGACTGGCCCAGCTGATCTAGTGTCTGGGACCTATTGAGTGAGGACACGGTGAATGTGCAAACTTGGAGACAGGAAGAGCTTAGCATTTTAGGGCCATAGCCCTCTTTGAGGATAATAAGAGCTAAAATGTACTGCAGGCTGACCCTATGCCCAGAAGTCTCTCAGCACTTTCACATGCGATAATATCTTACCCAGTCTTCGGAGTCAGGTCCACTTCTGATGTTTGTGAGGCCTGGGCCAAGGGCACACATGCAAATTCCATATATGTCTAAATTAAAGTCATGAATCAAGAGAGCAAAGTGTTAAAACTTACCTATTATCCTCCGCCTTTTATTACCTTTTCTTGGTCTTAATTTTAAGGCAAGTCCAAAAGCCATTGCATGGCCTACTCATGTCCAGTTCTGCAGGGATGAAGGATCTCAGGCAGGCCTGGGAACACTCTACCTGCATGTCAAGTTCCATCCACTGCCCACTCTCTGCAAAAAGCTGCCCTCTACTCATTCCCTGGACCCATGGGCAGACATCCAGCCTGGGCAGCTTCTGTGGGGATGGACCCAGGGAAGAGACCTGCTCAGAATCAGGTCATTTGAACAGAGAATTCCAGGGTCCTGGATGTCCAGCATGTGGTCTAGAAGAGGACATATATGGTCCCTCTTGTCCCAGGAACTACTTTTCCAATGAGGAGGGGTAGGGCCAGAGTGAGGAGCCCAGGCTGAGGCCTCTGCTGCTGAGGCCTAAGGGCGGCATTGCTCTTAACAATTGCAAGAGGTAAATATCTTCGCTTTCACTGTAGTACAGACAGGCTTCTGCAGAAGATTGCATAACTTGCTCAAGGTCACATGCCAATAAATGCTGGAGCTGGGACTAGATTCCCCAGAGCTACTGTACCACTATCACAGCTAACTACAGAGCCACTGTACCACTGTCACAGCTTCTGGAAAAAACCCAAATAGACATTCAGGCTTTCCCATACAACCTCAAGGGGCCCAAGAGTCCTCTGAAGCCCCCTGGCTAAAAAGGTGGGTGGTGGTGGGACTGTAGCAGGGGTCAGGCCATGAAGTGGGAGCAGGTTTCCAAGTCTGAACTAATGCCCAGAGAGGCAAAGGATGGAGGGTCAGGAACAAGGGACCTGGGATGGAGGGAGGGGGCTGGGAGGTTAGCAGTGGGGTGCCAGAGGAGGATAGCAGACATTAGTTACTAAACCACACCCCAAACTGCACTATTCACTGGTAACTCCAGAGTGTCTGAGAAAAGGCTCCTTTGTTGGCAGTTTCACCTTGGCTCTGGCTGTGACCCCCAAGCCTGGGAGGGCTGACCTGGGCTCCTCCATCCCCAAAGGGAGGTGAGGCCATGAAGACTTCGGGTTTCTGAAGGACAGAGGAAACCATTGGAAGAGGGTGAAAGGGGAGGGGCGTGGAGTGCCTAGGTAGGAAAAATGAGAATAGAGGTGCTGCAGGAAGGTGAAGAAGGAGCCCCAATCGGATAGGTAGTGTCTGGCCGGATTCCCTAACCAGGGGCATCATGATTTCCCAGCTCATGAAGCAATGGCCGAGGTGGATGGGCGGTGGCGGGGGCAGTTTGCAGTTGGAAGCTGGTCCCCGGGACCCTGCCCAGCGGAGCAAAGGCGGGGGCGCGGGGCTCCGAGGCTGCACGCGAGTCAGAATCAGTGGGGTGCAGTGGGGAAGCCCGCACACGCCCACCGGCTGCGCCAGTGTCGGCCATCCAAGCGGTCCCCTCGTGGTCCCCACTCGTGTTTCCCAAAGTAGAACACCCGAAAAGCTCCACCTCTACTCCTCCCCAAACTATCCTCCTAATTGGCAGCTCAGCGCATGGGATGATGCGGGCGGCTGCGGGTGGCCCTGCAGTGCCAAGCCGCAGCAGCCCTGCCCAAGCCAGAGGGGAAGCGGGGGGCCCGGCAGGCTCCCGGGGCTCGGGGACCACGAGGCGGGGGCGCCCCAGGCACCGCGGCGGCCACCGCCCCTCCTGCGGCTGGAGCGCTTCCAGAGCAGAGGCGCAGCGTCGGTCGCCTCTGCACTAGCTCGGCGGTCCTCCTGCTCCTGTTCCTCCTCTTCGTGCTCCTCCTCCTTCTCCCCGTGCCTTCAGCGGCCGCTCCCGCAGTCGGCTCCTCCTCTCCCTCCCTCCCCCTCCTCTCCTGCCATCCCCGCTAACTTTCCCAAGCTCAGCCGGCGGCGCAGAGCTCCCCGGCAGCCTCCAGGCCCACTGCAGACCGCGGGCTGCGAGCGCGGCTGCGCCCTGTATCCTGTCCCCGCGCCTTTGGCGCGCTCCGGAGAGAAAAGAACGATGCTCGGGGCCGGGGACCGAGGCGCACCCAGGGCGAGATGGCTGGGCACTGGGCTTTTGGGTAAGGCAGCCCCAGCTTGGTTTCTTCTCCTGCCTCTTCCCCCCTCCTCCCCCATCTCCCCCCAGAGCAGGGGTCACTTCGAAGAGCAGTGTCTTGGACGGGGGGAAGGCTTTGGAGCGGGGCTACTGGCTTGAGACTCTAGCTGGGAGGGCTGAGCTCCCCGGGGACAGTGCGCCGTCCCCCGCCCCATCGGCCCGCCAGCCTCGCGATTAGTTTTTTTTTTTTTTGCTGTTTCTGGTGCCTTCAGCCCCGCACTTCTGGAGCTGGATCTTGGGGACCCGAGTTGAGACGTTTAAGCTGCTGGGGGAGAGCGGCTAATGCCTTGGGTGGAGGGGATGCCAGGTGGGTTGCAAGTGTGATTGTTGAGATGCTAGTTTCTACCCCTGCTCAGAGCTCTTTGCTACTTGGAAGCTGGTTGTCCAGGCACCGGCATGCACCAGTTGGGGGTTGGGGAGCTCCCTTTCCTACTGATCCTTGTTCTGTTTGCCTCCTCTGCCCTCTACTTCCTCTGGTGTCCACTGTCTTCCCTGCAGACTAGATGTGTTGGAGGGACTTGGAGGATCATTTAAGCCCCCTTTTAGGAAAGATATTTTCTCTCTTCCTAGGAAGAGATTCCCTGGGGGGGGGGGAGGACCTGTTTCACCTGCTCCTGGCTCTTCATTTTGGGATGAATATGAAGACTGAGGAGGCCCGGCCAGAGGACACAGAAAGAACAGATTATTAATATCTATTAATATGCACATGATAGTTTTGAGCTTCAAACTCTAAGAGATTAGGGAATGATATTTATTTGTCCAGAACATAATCTCCTCATAACTCAGAGCTGGCTTTCAAATGTAAGCCGACTCCATCTCTGGCACCCACACCTCTTCCTGTTTGTATTTGTCAGATGTGGCTTTTGGCAGCTCCCTGCATGGGGTAGGCACGCGACGTAGGCATTTGGGCTGAAAGCAGGGAGGCAGAAGTCTTTAAGGGCGATCACTGCTGTTTCTGCAAATGTGAACTGTGTGCAGGCCTGTCATGTTGTCACCTGGTGGCAGAGGGGGGTGAGAGTACATCTTTCACTCAGGAGCCACCAATTCTGCTATAGCCTTACAGCTGGAGAGAAGACACCAGTGTTCTCACTTGTGCCTTAGGCGCACATGTGCTGGTTTCACAGTGACCCTAGGAAGTGGGTCTCTCTGAGGCCTAGAGGCGCCTCTTTCTGAGGCGGTTACAGTGCCAGTCTACACTAGCTGCCACTCAGCCTATCCCTAATCAGCCCGAGTTCCCACTGTGACCATGGCAGGGGTGGGTGGTCCTTGGGGAATTCAAACACACATGATCATTAAACTAGCCAGCTTATCAACACCTCTGGCTTCCCTTCCTCCTGCTGTCTGGTTGGCTGGTGGAATGCCAGTGCCTGGCTATTAGAGTATTGATAGAGGGAGTTCCTGTTGTGGCTCAGCAGTAACAAATCCAACTAGTATCCATAAGGATGTGGGTTCGATCCCTGGACTCGCTTGCTCAGTGGGTGAAGGATCTGGCGTTGCTGTGGCTGTGGTGTAGGACGGCAGCTACAACTCCGATTTGACCCCTAGCCTGGTGCGGGTCCATATGCCAGCCCTAAAAAGACAGAAAAAAAAAAAAGAATATTCATAGACTACTTTATGGGAAACCACACTACACACTCTGTGTGTGTGTGTGTGTGGGGGGGCGGTTTGTGTATTGTAGGCAGATTCTTGGTACTTTTCTCCAGCTGGAAGCCCCCCACATCTTCCAAGGCTGTTTAGCTGGTAGCCCAGGGAGGGCCAGGGGCCTGTTGGAGCAGGTTTGGAAGATTCCCTGAGCTATCTGCAGAGCAGAGTGAGCTGTAAGTGGGAGGACCAGCAGGCCCTAGAACCGGGCCCACCTGCTCTGCCCCCTGCCCCTTGGGTCTGCAAAGGAAATACAACCAGGGTCCCTCCCTGGACCTTGCTGCTAAGCCCTCACAGTGGCATTGCTTTGAGCTTGGGACGCAGACTCCATCCTTGCTTCGGACCAACAGGGGAGGTGTGGAGGCGATTGGGCAGCCAACTGGAGGTGCTTCCCTGGCAGGAACTTTGCAAACCATTGTACAGAGCTCCCCTAAGGATGAGGAAACCATGGTCCAGACGGGGAAAGTGACTTGCCCAGGTGCATGGCCAGTCGATGGCCAAGTGGGCCAGAATCCAGGTCTCTTGGGCTCCTCACAACAACTGGCCTCCTAGTTAACCAAAATCTGTTGGCGGGCAAGGTCAGCAGGGATTGTGCTGATGGGCTGAAGGAGCGAGGCTCTGGGGCCGGGCATGGAAGGACAGAGGCCTAGGGGCCCAGAGCTGTTGTTCTCACAACTATGGATATTGAAGGACTTAGGTACAGAGAAATGACACCCCGAGGCTTTTTACTGGGAAGCAGCATTTATTCGTGCTGGCACTGGCTCAGTGGATTCGTATCCAAAGGCTGAGCCCCGAACACAGCGGGGCATCGCCTTATATACCTTGTTAGTTTTCCCCGCTACATCTAAATTCCTTTGTTCCCCTTAGAAGGTGTTCTATAAATTTTGAGCAGACGGCTATAGATACGCCTCTATGCTTGGGCTCATGGATACAGGTTATGCTACATTGTTGCAGAACTGCACCTGTGGGCACACAGATGTTGGCATTGCAAGTTGCCATCCCTTTGTTCTGGGAGGACCCTTCCCCCTCCCCACTACATGGAAACGGGGTTCAGAGCAGCCAGCTCCCAGGAGTCCTCACCCCCCACTCCCTCTCCCCACATCAAACTCAGTCTCATAGACTGAGATGAAAGCAATTTTTGATAACCGGACCAGACACCCCTTTTTAAAAAATTGCGACACAGTTACCAAGGCTGTAGCATTGCAGCTGAGGTGGAAGTGGGTGCCAGCCCCTTCCTAAGCATGTAACTGGTAATACATCTGTCCTACCCACCCCTTCCTTGTTCCCCCATTTGCTTAATTGCTGTGATCTCTGTGTAATTACCACTTGTGAGGGTGCTTTGTTGCCTAACCCTCTTTCCCTTGGTATGTGTTTATTAAAGGCTTGTTTAATGAGAAGGCAATTAAGGAGAGGGTGCTCAGTCCCACTCAGAGGAGGGAAAAGGAGAGGGTAAGTAAGTGGTTCACGGAGGAGAGGATGGAAAAGGGGGGAGGGAGAGCCCAGGCTTGAATCCTGACGTTTGTTCTTTTCCTGGAGATGTGGGCCCGGGGGTATCCGAAGCCCTAAGCCTGCCACTGCTGGCGGGATCAGCATGCTAGGTAGACCCTTGGCACAGGCTCTCCCACCTTGCCCTGTTGCTGAGGGTTTAGGGATCTCTGTGTAAGCCATGGGCTGGCCATGCCCACACACCTATTCCATGGCCTGCAAGGGGAGGGACAGGCCCAGTGCTTAGACCTGTTTGCAAAGGTGGTTTTGTTGAGCATTCAGTGCTGTCTCCGGGGCATGCTTCTATCCTGGCAAAGCTCCTGGGGGTGGGCAGGAAGCAGGCAGGTTGCCTAGGGAGAGGGAGCTGCGATCTTTCCTCTGTCTCTGGGCCCAGGGGCCTTGCCTGGCCCAGCCCAGCCTCCCCCAGCTCCCAGGGCCTGCACCCCAGGAGGGGTCTTGTCCTGCTGGCCTCGGCCCACTTTCCACCTCCCAGTTCTGTCTGACTCCCCCGGGGCCAGAGTGTATCAGCTTCCCTACTAAAGTCAGCTGTGATTCCACCGGCCATGCCAGGCAAGCCCCGGAAGCTAAACTTAGAGTGGGTACCACGCTGTGCCTCTTTCCTCCCTCCACCCCAACATGGGTGTCACGATCCCCGGATGTGGGAAAAGGTGACAGATAGAATGTTTCTGCCTTGGCATTTGCCTTGGAATATCTGATGGTAGCCATAAGATCCTTGTCGGTGTATTTAATAATATTTGCATGTACCAGATTTTTTTGGTTTTTCACTTTTTTTTTTTTTTTGGCTGTGCCTGCAGCATGCGGAAATTCCTGGGCCAGGGGTGGAACCAGAGCCACAGCAGAAACCTGAGTCATAGTCGAGACAATGCCAAGTCCTTAGCTGCTAGGCCACCAGGGAACTCCCAGATACTTTTTCACTTTAATAAAACTTGGGAGGCCCAAATCAATCCTTAGATAAAACCACAGCACCCAGATGAGATGGGAGGGCGCCGATCAGAAAATGGCTGCTCTGAGAGTGGCTCAATGGTTAGGGTCTTCCACGGAGCTAAGGCTTAGGATTGAATTCCACAGGATCATGAATAGGAGGCCTTGGTCATCAATCCCGGGAGGCCAGAAGGAGGCCCCCAATCCAAAGCACACACATGCACACCTTGAAATTCTGAAGAGTTTAGTTTGGGACAAAGCCAAGAAAGTCCTTCTCTAGCCAGGGAAATAGCCACATGGAAATAATTACCTCCAAGAAGCAATGCAGGGCGAAAGTGTAAAACAATATGTGAATGGCCTGGAGACATTCTTGGCTGACATTGGCTATTAAGTAGGGGGCCTGGTTCTGTCTAGACCTGTGATGGGGGCCAGCTGTGTCCCCTCCCTCCTTTTAAACACTATCCTCCTGTCCCTGCAGGGTGCCCAGCTCAGAGGGCTGGACTCACGGAAGCCTTCCTTGTGTTTTATAAGCCTTCTACCAAGCTTGGGGGGAAGAGAAGACGGTCACCCCTGCTTTGGTGATGTGGCACCTCTGACTTTCTCGAGGCAGTCCATCCTGGCTTGGCCATCCTGCTGAAGTACCTCTTGGGGTCCTCTTGTGGACTGGGACCTGCCTGTCCCCTCCCCTCTCCCCCCAGCACAGGCTCACAGGGGAGAAGGCAGAGGAGGCAGGCCCTGGGCTTCCCTGTGCCCAAGCTTTCCAGACAGCCCGCAGGACCTCTGCCCACTGAGAGGGAGTGCAGTGCAGAAGCCAATGCAAGTCTGATGCCTTGACTCGGGCAGGGCTCTGAACCTCTCCATGGAAACATCTCTGCCTTCCCTTTGTCCCCTCCAGGCTACGGTAGGAATGGCAACGCTCCACTCTGGGAGTCTGGGAGTCCTGAGTGCCTTAGAGTTCAGTCATCCATGGAGGCGCACACCAGTCAGGCAGAAGCGTGCACTGTTGTGAGCCAGACCTTAAAGAAATAGTTTCCATCTCTGTTCTGGCCTTTTTTCCCCCTCTTTTTTTAAGCTTCTATTAAAAGCAGTCAAAAAGATTTCACTTTTGATGTGAGTCTTTGGTGCTCTTGGACAGCAGCCCATTCCGGCCGAGGTTGGGAAGAGGGATTGGGCCCCTGATGTGCATCCCCCCACCTTCTCCAGGATCCCCAGGATGGGAGGATGGCACTCTGGAGCTCCTTGGAGCACGTGCTCAGGCCCTGAGGGAGGATTGTCACCATCAGGAAGCTGCCCACTCCTGGGAGCTTCCCTGTCATAGCTCTGCACTCTGTTCCTTAGTTTGTGGGGGCGAGAGAACCCAAGAGGGATGAGAGGGGTGAGAAACCAAGCTGGGGAGCACCCATCAGAAGGTCATCTTCTAGGCTGGAGGGTGGAATCTCATGTCTATCTTCTGTCCCTAGACTTCTGGGAAGAGAGATCATAAGAAAACCAGAGAGTTCCTGTTGTGGGTAGTGGGTTAAAAACCCAACATAGTATTGTGAGGATGTGGGTTCGATCCCTGGCCTCGCTCGGTGGATTGAGGATCCGGTGTTGCCGCAAGCTGCTGTGTAGGCTGGCAGCTGCAACTCTGATTTGACCCCTAGTCCGGGAAGTCCCATATGCCACCTTAAAAAGAAAAAAAAAAAAAAAAAAAGACAAAAAAACCCCGGGAGCACTAAGGAGAGCTGGCCCTGACAGCTTTGTTCTCTTGGAGAGGGCCCGGCGGAGTGATAGAAAGTAGAGCTATGTCCGTACACCGCTTATTCCACTCATCAGTTGTGTGGCCTTGAGCAAGTTAATCTCTCTGAGCCTGTTTCACTTGTATACTGGGGATAAAAATGATAACCACTGCCCAGGCTTATGATGAGAATTAAATGAGACGGTGCATACAACATGCCTGTCTTCTTTTACAGCAAGTGCTCACTTCTGTTTCAGCATTTAGTGTGTGGCCTTGGGCAAGTTACTGAACCTCTCTGAGCCTCAGTTTCATCATCCGTAAAATGAGAAACAAAGATACCTATCTTTTGGCATTCTAATAAAAAAGTAGGGGTTTATAGGTAGAGATCCTCCAGCACCCTGCTTCTCCAAGTGTCGTCCTTGACCACAACATTCCCTGGGAACTTTTTAGAAAAGGCAAGAGTCAGGCTCCATTCTAGACCTACTGAATCAGAAACTCCCCAGCTGGGGCCAAGCAGGCTGTAGTTGCCTCCAGGTAACTCTGATGTTCTCTCAAATTTAAAAGCCACTGCCCTAGAACAATTCCTGGCACGTAGCAGCTGATCAAGGAATTCGGGGCTAATTGAAATCACCTCTCAGCACTAATTGGAACCCTGGTGGGCAAACTCTGTTATTTTAGGATGTAAACAAGGGTGTTCTTGCCTTGGGGCTTGGGGGTACTGGAAATGTCTCCTGTTGACCTTCGGCAAGTCTCCAAACCTCTCTCTGCTCAGTTGCCACTTCTGTACCATGGAGCTACTACAGCATGTCACTCAGAGCATAGATGTGAGGGCTGAAGGTACCTGCTATACAGTAATAACCATCAGCTTTTGTCGACAGTGGCAGGGTTTGTGATTGGGTTCCTGGATCATGGGGTATCGTTTCTGAGCTTCGGTCAGAGCCCTCCACTTTGCCTTCGGAAACTAAGGGGGTGTGAAGAAGCTGAGGGGGGCCCTGAGAGCAGAGTCAGCCTGCCACCTGTCCTTGGAGCTCCTCTTCTTATTTAAAAAGCATCACCCAGGTGGCACCAGGCCGTGAGGGTAAAAGTAGAGGAAACTGGTTTATGCTGCACCGTGAGGGAAATAAGTTTGACAGAAGAGGTCCTTCATCTGAGAGTGAGGATGGGAGAAAGAGCAAGGTCGATGACCTTTCAAACAAGGACTGACCCTGGCTGTCTTGGGAACTGGCTGCAGAGCTGGGAGCTGACCTGGGCTGGGAGGCATTCTCAAATGGCTCAGCCACTAAACCCAAATCGGTGCAGCCAAGTCTCCTCCCATTTTGGGTCTTGGTTGTCCTGTCCCTAAAATCAGGCCATGGCAATGTGGAGTCTCTAACATGGGTCCGTCTGGGTCCTTTAACCCTGACATCCTGGGGATGCCAGGCTGGAGGTCCAAGCAGTTGAGAGGAGCTACTATCTGGGAAGAGATATCAGGGCAACTTCGACATAGGATTTAGTGCAAGTGGCTGCTCTCAACTGCCCACTGGCCCTGGAGTCAGAGCCCAGTTCAGATTTCAACTCCGGAAATTGCACAACTTTGGCCAAGGCACAAGGCACTTGGCTTTTCTAAGCTTCATTTTTCCCACCTGTAAAGTGGGATGAATAACCCCACCTCACAGGTGTGAGGTGAGCCTGCCCTGAGAATGAATCCTCACGGGCAGCGTCAGCAAGCAGCTCGGCCCAGGAAAAGGTCATTAGTCTCAAGATCACTGGGAACCTGAGAAGGACTCCCTCTGAGTCCTCACCCAGGATGACCCTGGGTGACCAGTTCATCTAGGGGCAGGGAGAGCGAGTCTCTAATTCGGAGCCCCTCCTCCCCATGACCTTGGGGGTACAGTGGGGTTTCCTCAAGGACGTTGCAAGACAGGAGGACCAGGAGCTCTTTACAAGAGCTCCCGCGGCGGCGTGACCCAGGGGCGGTGAGAAGAATTTCTACCGGATGGTAGGGGGAGGGGAGAGGAGGCGCTCGGGGCTTGTTCTCCGGACAAAAGAAAGGCCGTAGGGGGGTCGCAGGGTGTCAGGAGGGGAGCGGGGCGGACGGGTTACTCCGGTTGGGAGGAGACCGCGGGGGCAGCACCCTCTCCAGCCACCCGGCTTGTGTGCATCCGGGTGCCCCGAGTCGACCTCCATGAAGTGTCTTCCGCCTTGTCACTTCTCTGCGGTAGTGGCTTTACGCTCGCTGCTGCCCCATGGCAAGACGAGTCCCATTTCACTCCGCGGCTCCCGATGCCTGCCCTGTCTCCCTTCTCTTCTCGGGGTCCAGCTCGGTGGCCAAGCAATGTCCAGCGGGAAGCCTCCCTCTGCCTCTCTGCCCTTTGGGGCCGATGGGAGCTGCCAGGGTCAGTAATGAGTGGCCACTGGGCTGTGTTGTAACGAGGGGGCATCGCACTGTCCTGGGGGGCTTTCCAGTGCGAAGGGAAGGCGCAGGTCCTGCCCTTGGGGCCATGCAGGGACCACGTCCCCAGGTGACAGGGGCGCGTCAGGGCGGCAGGGGCCTGGTTTTCCTGGGTTGGGGTGACCCCTGGTGGTCACCTAGAGTGCCACAAGGGCTGCTAAGTGGCTCAGAAGTCTATCCTGTCCCAGGTCAAGGCAGGGAATGAATCACAGGCAGTGGCCCAGGCGGTGTTAAATAAGGTAAAAAGAACCATCTTCCTGATATTGGCACCTAGGGTGACAGAGACCTTCCTGCCTGACCAAGCCACTCTGTCCTGCCAGAGAGTTCCATTCCAGGGCTCCAGCCTGGAGGTTCTGGTGGGGTTTCATTAAGGGAGGTGGTGCCCCACACACAGGTCTCTTCCTGCTTCCTGTGTCCCTGTCGCTGGAGGTGTCTGTGGGGAAGGCCACCACCATCTATGCCGTCAATGGCACGGAGATCCTGCTGCCCTGCACCTTCTCCAGCTGCTTTGGCTTCGAGAACCTACGCTTCTGGTGGTCCTACAACAGCACCGATACATTCAAGATTGTAAGTAGCAAGGAAGGGACAGGACAGCTCAAATCCCTCTCCTTCCCCTGTCACCTCACCCCTGCGTCCCATCCCAAGCTCTAGCCCTTTGTGGACTGATCCCATGGTGATGGTCCCCAGAACCTTTTGTCACCCTTTCTCCCAGTATTCTTTCTGGAGCCTGTCTAGAAGGATCTAAGTGGGAAGGATGCTTAGGTTGTGTTGCCAGAATTTGGGGTCTGTTGAACTTCTTTGGCTAGAGTCCTCCATCTGATCTGAAGAAATAGCTGAAACTTGGTTAGCTTGTGTAAACACAGAGAGAGAGACAGAGACAGAGACAGAGAGAGAGAGAAGGAGGGAGGGAGAGAGAACAGGAGAAAGACTTTTGGGAGACTTGGAGAGGAGGAATGAGAAGAGTCCAAATGGGAGACAGTCCTTGGAAGGAAGGGAGGGGAAGCTGGAGAAGAGAGGCGGGCAGGGCTGTGGCCGGGGATGGGATGGAGCCCTCAGCGGGTGTTCACTGAGTACTCACTCTGCAATCTAGCAGAAGAATGGCAGAAAACATGGGGAAGTGACAAGAGATCCGCTCTGGATGAAGTTAAATGCTGAACTCAGTGGGTGCCGATGCACAGGGCTGTGGGGTTGATCCATGTCTTGATGGAGGGCCAGAATTCAGGCAGACAGGGATGTGGCGTCAGCAAAGGCTGGGGGTGGCGGTGACAGAGGGACACGCGTGTGGTATTTGTAAAAGTCGTTACTTAAAAGTCTTTTATGAAGAAAGCAGTAAAAGCCATACGACATTCTGGGGAGACCTGAATGACAGAAAATGGGCTTGATCCAAAGCAAGTCAAATCCAGGTTAGACAGGCAGAGCTGTCAATACTAGAAGGAAACCAAGGGGAAACGCTCTTCCTGGACCTGGTCAGGGAGGTGCCCAGGGAGTGGGCTGGAGTGATGTCATGATGCTCTCGAATGGACCCTGATTCTTTGGCCACCTCCTCTCCCCTCGCTTCCCCCCACAGCTCATAGATGGGACTGTGAAGAATGAGAAGTCCGACCCCAAGGTGAAGTTGAAAGATGACGACCGCATCACTCTGGAGGGCACCACGAAGGAGAAGGTGAACAATATATCCATTCTGCTGAGGAACCTGGAGTTCAGTGACTCAGGCAGATACACCTGCCACGTGAAGAACCCCAAGGAGAATCATCTTCAGCACCAGGCCACCATTACCCTCCAAGTTGTTGACAAACGTACGCAGTGGGGGCTGGGACAGGGCAGTGCAGTTGGAAGGACGGGGCGGGGTGGGGTGGGGCGCGGCGGGCGGGGCATGGTACGCAGTTGGAAGGACAGGGGTGGGTACCCAACTCTGTGAAATGGCGAAATGGATTGTGTTGGTGTTTCCCTTCACTTTATGCTTTCAAGAGCTACTGGAGTTACCTCTGGATGCTCGAAAACTTAGCTTGAATACTTATTCTGCTGCTGAATAGCTTGTAATATACACTTGGATCCTCTGAGCTTTGTTTTACTTAACTGTAAAATCTGTGATTTTTTTTTTTGGCTGCAGTGGGCAGCAGCTTGATGTGGGAATTTCAGTTCCCAGGCCAGGGATTGAACCTAGGCTGCAGCGGTGAAAGCACAGAATCCTAACCACTAGACCACTAGGGAACTCCCTCATCTGTAAAATGTGCCTTCTTCTAGGGCCGTTGTGAGATTGTTAAAGACGTTACATGGCAGTATTTTGTGATGGGTAAAATTCTCCATATGTACTGATTATTCCTACTCTTGTGTATTCTATGAGTGACAGCTGATTGAATGCCAGGTACTGAACCCAAAAGTGCTATAAATGACGCACAGTGTTCTTCTCGAGGAATTGACAAGTCAGGGTAACTGAAATAGGGGCAAAGCATGCAGAGGCACGGGCAACAGAGATGGATAAGAATGGTCTCTCCCCTCTGGAGCACATGTCCCAGCTTGGGGGGGAATCCACTCTGACACAGGTAGGACAATTAGATGACGAGGAAGCATGTGATGAGGCGGTCACATGACCCCAGACTCTGGAGGTGGTTGGAGAAAGGGCTATAGGAGTTAGGCTGGGTGTGCGTGCGTCACGGAGTGGGGACCCTGGAAGGCTTGGGAGGTGCAGAAGCAGAGAAAAAAAGGAAGGAAGCTTGCTCAAGGATCCTGATTATGCTTTTTCTCGTGTGCCTGGGGGTCCAGTGCTCTCCTGGATGATGTGGAATTTCTACAGAGCAGATGCTCATTATTCTGGAATTTTTTGAACTTAGGTTCCTTACGAGTCTCAGGGGCATTGGATGGGGGTGGGGTGGGGGTGGGGGTGGGGTAGGGGTGGGGTTTAGCAAAAAAGAGGAGTGGAGGAGTGACTCCAGGGATCTGGGCCAGGGCACCTAGAAAGCTGGAGCTTTCTCAACAGAGCTGGGGGACACTGTGACCGGAGGAGGTCTGGGAAAGCAGAAGTTCAGTTCTCAGATGAGGGACTGAGGCTAGAAGGGTTATGTGACCCGCTCTAGGTTACCGGGTCATTAATGACTGTGGAAATGCTGGCATTGAAATTCAGACCATCTGGCTCCAGAGTCTACTGGCCACCTGAGAGATGTCATAGGGAGATTCTCCGTTTTTTTCTGTAGGGGCAAAAGGAGACCTCAAAAGAGGCAATGAAAGTCTCTTGTTCAAAGCTGGGGGCTGTGGGCCCTGAGTCTCGGTTATTCCAGAACTTGTGTGGGTGTCTGTGGGAGGGCAGGTGTACGGGGGTGGGGGTGCCCTTTGCCTGTTATGCCTTAGCCTGACGGCTGCCATATTGTAGCTTCTCCTGCTCCGTGCCTGGGAGGGCGTGTCCCAGCTGCTGGGGTTGGAGGCTCAGGCTGCCGTGGTGCTCCGGCTGACCCCTGCTCCCCTTCTCCCCTCCCTGCTCTCCCCGCCCTTGCCATGAAGTGGAAGAAGTGGACAACACGGTGACACTCATCATTCTGGCCGTTGTGGGCGGGGTCATTGGGCTCCTCATCTTCATCCTGTTGGTTAAGAAGTTCATCGCCTTCATCATCAAGAAGACTCAGGAGAAGAAGTGAGTTGACTCCTGCCCTCCCCCCAGTCCACCCTCCACTCTCATCTCATGGGTGTTCCCAGCACCTTCTCATCCACGGTCATCGGCCTCCACCTGCCTTCATCCTTCCATCTATCTCTAATCCCGGCTTCTCTTCCTAATTCTCCCACTTTCTTTCCCTTTTTGTGTTTTGTGTTTCTTATAGCATTTTTTATGACTCAGTTACATTTATAGGTGGACAACCATCATGACAACCAAATTTTACAGCATTTCCAACCCAAACCCTCAGTGCATCCCCCCACCCCCCAACCTGTCTCATTTGGAAATGATAAGTTTTTCAAAGTCTACAAGTCCGTATCTGTTCTGCAAAGAAGTTCATTGTGTCTTTTTAAAAAATGCCCCAGGTAAGTGATAGCATTTGATGTTGGTGTCTCACTGTCTGACTGACTTTACTTAGCATGATAATTTCAAGGTCCATCCATGTTGCTGCAATCCCACTTTCTTTCCTATCCCTGCAACCCTCCTGCCATCTTCCAGCCCCGTTCCTAACCCCACTCTCTCTTCTCCATCCTCCCTGTGGGTGTTGAATTCACTGGGTGCAGAAATACAACCCACTTGTTCTTCCTCATTCCCGTCTTCCTGTCCAACCCCTTAGCCTCTCTTTCTATCTGTACCACCCCAATCTAAAGCCCCACCAAAAGACTTAAGAAGCCTTCTATTTTTCAGATTGGGGAAAACATAAGATTCCATGTACAGACACTCTAAAGTCGGAAGATCTTTCTAGGGGGATGGGGGTCTCTTATTGTGAAATTCTGAAAATTCAAATGAGGCACAGAAAACCAATCTAATAGGCTGCCCTAGGATAAATTCAGGTATAAAAACAGACATCTATAAGGGGAAGAGGAAGAAAGACGGGGGTGGTACCAAGGAGGCAGCCCTGGCCCAGAACTGCTAGAACAGGCAGGCTCCGCAGCAGGTGGTGAATGTTGCAAAACCAGAGCAGGGAAAAAGTATTTGAAAGTTGTGTTCTTCGCAAGAGAGATGAGAGGAGGCAGGCCTGCCATTGGAGCAGAGAGGATGATAGTAACAAGAAGAGGCAAGAGAGAAGGGAGAGACATGCCATTGGTGTTGGCTTCATTCTTCTCTGTTGAGAAGGAGGAATTAGGCTGGAAAGGGCAGAGATCGCACTGGTAGGAAGGGAAGGCAGCTGAAGGCAGGGATGGAATCTTAGGGAACAACACAAGGAATGGGGAGCAGGGAGGCATTGGCCAAGACGACGAACTCTTAGGCTGTCTGCCTGCCTCGCAGCCAGAGGCTGGGAGGGCTTTGGAGATCTTGAGAGGGGCCAGGAGCATGGAGCCAGACCAAATTCCATTTTTTTCTTTTTCTTTTTTTTTTTTGTATTTTTGCCACTTCTTGGGCCGCTTCCACGGCATATGGAGGTTCCCGGGCTAGGAGTCGAATCAGAGCTGTAGCTGCCGGCCTACACCAGAGCCACAGCAACGTGGGATCCATGCCGCCTCTGCAACCTACACCACAGCTCACGGCAACACTGGATCGTTAACCCACTGAGCAAGGGCAGGGATCGAACCTGCAAACTCATGGTTCCTAGTCGGATTCATTAACCACTGTGCCACGATGGGAACTCCAAATTCCTCTTTTTAATAATCAGTCTTACTCTTGATGGTGAGCAAATTTGGAGAACATAGAGTCAACACATGGTTTAAAAACCCTTAGGAAAGGAGTTCCTGCTGTGGTGCAATGGGTTAAATGATCTGGCTTGTCTCTCTGGAGGCTCTGGTTCAATCCCTGGCCCATTGGGTTAAGGATCTGGTGTTGCTCAGATTCAGTCTTTGGCCAGGAACTTCCATAAGCTTCGGGGGTGGCCAAAAAAAAAAAAAAAAAAGCACTTAGTAAAGAAAACAGTGATCCCTGGGAGCTACCATAGGTTCATTGAAAACAAGGCAGGCTAACATTTCCTTGGTAGGCCACTGGTGCATCAGGGGTTTGCTATAGATAATAATGCCTCCTGTGATTCATCGCATGCCTATCATGTGTTGGGTACTCCACCAGGCATTTTTATAAAATATCTATAATTTTATTTTGAATTTGAGCAAAGTGAGGCTCAGAGTGGTTAAGTGACTTGCTCAAGACCGCTCAAGCCAATAAGTGGTAGAGCTGGGTTTTGAGCCCTGATTTGTTTGCTTAGAGGCTTAAACCACTGCCACCCTACCCCCTTGATTCATGGGGCATATCTAGAGTTCAGTTCATTTGGTGGCTATTTTTGAGGTACGTGTGTGCGCTCTGTGCTAGGTTGTGCAGGAAATTATGGAAGGAATGAGATTCTGCCCTTAAGTAAAGACGATGTGTACACGAATCAGTGTCATATGAGGTAGAGGGATGAGAGCCAGCATAGAATATGATGGAAATCCGCAGGGGTTCAGGAGGGGGTGGGGTATTAGGGCAGGACTTCTGGCCAAAGAATACTAGGGCAGAATCCTTGGGGAGGGGGCAGAGAAAGGTATTCCCGACGGGGAACCACTGAGAGCAAAGACAGAGAGTCTGGGAAATGGGTTTGTTCTGAAGAACGAGGCATTCATTGGTGCAGTGGTGGTGTTGGGAGAAGGGGGTATGGTAGGGAGGAAGGGGAGAAAAAGCCTGCCAAGGGGGGTGGGGACAGGTCCTTGGGAACCTGGGAGTCCAGTCCGAGATTGGCTTTCCTCTGATTGTGGGGGAGCCGGGGAGGGTTGCCGGACCTGGCTCCATCAGAGGAGAAAGAAAGGGTCTGGCCTTGGTGGCCCAGGGACTGGCTAGAGAGAGGTTGGGGCAGGGGGACAGGCTATGGGGAAGCCTGAGGGGGTTCTCTGAGCAGCGAGGAAGTCCTGTATAACAGCAGAGATGTGGCAGCTTCCGCCCAAGTAGTGGGGTGCGGGGCAGCATCTCACCATCAGTTCTGGGCTTTCGCATGTGAGTGTGGTTCCCTCTGTCTGGAGTGTCTCCTCCCTCTTTACCTTCTTATCCTTCCTGGTCTCAGCTTAAAGGACATTTCCAAAGAGGCTTCTATGGCCCTAGGAGGAGACTGTCTAGGTTGAGGCCCTTCCTGGTATGTTCCCCGCATCCTATCATTTACCACATTGTATTGCAGTTACTTTTAATAGTGTATCCCTTGGAAGAGGACAAGTTTCTGAAGAGCAGGCACCATGCAAATTGGACATGCTTCTAGTCTGATACAGTGCCTGGTAGCCAGTAGGTTCTCAGTAAAGTAATATGGGCAGTTAGGTGGATAGGAATTGGCTAAGTTGACTATATCTTAGGTATTGAGATAGACACTAGATAGATAGATGGATGGATGATAGACAGACCCATCTGAATAGAGCTCTTTAGTGGTATGCCACAGGGCTGTGCTTATTCATTGTTATTATTTGAACTACACTAGGAGTGATATATTTATCAAGTTTCCAGAAACCTATTAACTATGTTGGATGGAGAACAAAACTGGGATCTAGGAGGATTTTTAAAAAATTGAAGTATAGTTGATTTACACACAGTGTGTTAGTTTCTGGTGTACAGTAAAGTGATTTATTTATTTTTAATTACTCAATGAATTTTATTACATTTATAGGTGGACAACAATCATCACAACCAAATTTTATAGCCTTTCCATCCCAAACCCTCAGCGCATCTCCCCACCCCCCAACCTGTCTCATTTGGAAACCATATGTTTTTCAAAGTCTGTATCTGTTCTGCAAAGAAGTTCATTGTGTCTTTTTTTTAGATTCCACATGTAAGTGATAGCATTTGATGTTGGTGTCTCATTGTCTGACTGACTTCACTTAGCATGATAATTTCTAGGTCCATCCATGTTGCTGCAAATGCCATTATTTCTTTCCTTTTAATGGCTGAGTAATATTCCATTGTGTATATGTACCACATTTTCTTTATCCACTCCTCTGTCAATGGTCATTACATTGTTTCCATGTCTTGGCTATTGTATAGAGTGCTGCAATGAACGTTGGAGTACCTGTGTCTTTTCAAGTCATGATTTTCTCTGGGTAGATGTCCAGGAGTGGGATTACTGTATCAAATGGTAATTTTATTTTTAGTTTTATGAGGAATCTCCATACTGTTTTCCTAAGTGGTTGCACCAATTTACATTCCCACCAACAGTGTAATAGGGTTCCTTTCTCTCCACACCATCTCTAGCACTTACTGTTTGTAGACTTTTTGATGATGGCCATTCTGGCTGGTGTAAGGTGATACCTCATAGAGGTTTTGATTTGCATTTCTCTAATAATGAGTGATGTTGAACATTTTTTCATGTGTTTTTGGCCAACTGTATGTCTTCTTTGGAGGATTGTCTGTTTATATCTTCTGCCCATTTTTTGATGGGGTTCTTTTTTTGGTATGGAGCTGCAGAAGGTGTTTATAAATTTTGGAGATTAATCCCTCATCAGTCGCTTCATTTGCAAATATTTTCTCCCATTCTGTGGGTTGTCTTTTCATTTTGTTTAGTGTTTCCTTTGTAGTTAACCATAACGGAAAAGAAACTTTTAAGTTTAATTAAGTCCCATTTGTTTATTTTTGTTTTTGTTGTCAATTCTCTAAGAGGTGGCTCTGAGAAGATGTTTCTGTCATTTATGTCAGAGAGTGTTTGGTTTATGTTTTCCTCTAAGAGTTTAATAGTGTCTGGTCTTACATCTAGGTCTTTAATCCATTTTGAGTTCATTTTTTTTGCCTATGGTGTTAGGAAGTGATCTAATTTCATTCTCTTACATGTGGCTGTCCCGTTTTCCTAGAACCACTTATTGAATGGGCTATCTTTTCTCAAAGTGATTTAGTTATACATACATATATATTCTTTTCCAGATTCTTTTCCATTATGGTTAATTACAAGATATTGAATACAGCTCTCTATGCTTACAGAAGGACCTTGTTGCTTGTTTTATATATAGTAGTTTGTATCTGCTAATCACAAGCCCCTAATTTATCCCTTCGTCTTTGATAACCATAATTTTTCTATGCCTATGAGTCTGTTTCTGTTTTGTAAATAAGTTCATTTGTATCACATTTTATTTTTTTAATTTTTTGTCTTTTTAGAGCCACACCCATGGCGTATGGAGGTTCCCGGGCTAGGGGTCAAATTGGAGCTGTAGCTGCTGGCCTTCACACAGCCACAATACCAGATCCAAGCCACTTCTGCAGCCTCTACCACAACTCACAGCAACGCTGGATCCTTAACCCACTGAGCGAGGCCAGGGATCGAACCTGTGTCTTCATGGATACTACTCAGATTTGTTTCCACTGAGCCACAACGGGAACTCCTGTATCATGTTTTAGATTCCACATATAAGGAATGTTATATGGTATTTGTCTTTCTCTGTCTGACTTACTTCATTTAGTATGATAATCTCTAGGTCCATCCATGTTGCTGTGAATGGCATTATTTCATTCTCCCCCCACCCTCTTCCTTTGGCTTTTATTATTTAAAAAATTTGTTTATTATAGTTGATTTACAGTGTCATGCCAGTTTCCCCTGTACAGCAAAGTGACCCAGTTGTACACATAGTACATTCCCTTTCTTATATTATCTTCCATCATGTTCTATCCCAAGAGATTGGATATAGTTCCCTGTGTACTACTGTAGGCCCTCATTGCTTATCCATTCTAAATGTAATAGTTCACACCTACTAACCCCAAATTGCCTGTCCACCCCACTCTTTCCCCCTCCCCCTTGGCAACCACAAGTCTGATCTTTTGTCTGTGAGTCTGTTTCTGTTTTGCAGCTTGGTTCATTTTTTGCCTTTTTTTAGATTCCACACATAAGTGATATCATATGGTATTTTCTTTCTCTTTCTGACTTCACTTAGTATGAGAATCTCTAGTTCCATCCATGTTGCTGCAAATGGCATCATGTTGTTCCTTTTTGTGGCTGGGTAGTATTCCAATATATATATATAGGAAAAAAAATATATCTCACATCTTCTTAATCCATTCATCTGTGGATGGACGTTTAGATTGTTTCCATGACTTGGCTATTGTGAATAGTGCTGCAATGAACATAGGGGTACATGTATCTTTTTCAATGAAAGTTTTGTCTGAATATATACCCAGGAGTGGGATTGCTGGATCATATGGTAGTTCTATGTATAGTTTTCTAAGTTAACCTCCATACTGTTTTCCATAGTGGTTGTACCAGTTTACATTCCCACCACCAGTGAAGGGTGGGAATGTACCCATTCTCCACACCCTCTCCAGCATTTGTTATTTGTTGATTTGTTAATGACGGCCATTCTGACCCATGTGAGGTGGTACCTCATTGTAGTTTTGATTTGCATTTCTCTAATAATTAGTGATGTTGAGCATTTTTTCATGTGCCTGTTGGCTATCTGTGTATCTTCTTTGGAGGAATGTCTATTCAGGTCTTCTGCCCCTTATTCAATTGGGTTGTCAGTTTTTTTGCTGTGGAGTTGTATGAATTGTTTGTATATTTTAGAGATTAAGCCCTTGTCAGTTGTATTGTTTGAAACAATTTCCTCCTGTAGGTTGTCTTTTTGTTTTAGTCATGGTTTCCTTTGCTGTGCAAAAGCTTGTCAGTTTGATTAGGTCCCGTTGATCTATTTTTGCTTTTATTTTTGTTGCCTTGGGAGACCGACCTAAGGAAATATTTGTATGGTTGGCTGTGGCATAAAGTGGTTTAATGTGGTATCTCAGTTTCTAGACCAGGAATTGAACCCAGGCCGCAGTGGTGAAAGCGCTGAGTCCTAACCACTAGACCCTAGGGAACTCCCCTCCCATATCTTTTATATCCATTCATCTGTGGATGGACACTTGGGTTACTTCTATGTCTTGACTGTTATAAATAGTGCTGCTATGAGCATTGGGGTGCATATATCTTTCCAGTTAGAGTTGTCTCTGGATATATGCCCATGAGTGGGATTGCTGGGTCATGTGGTAACTCTAGTTTTAGTTTTTGAAGGAACCTCCATACTGTTTTCTACAGGGGCTGCACCAATTTACATTCCCACCAACAGTGTAGGAGGCTTCCCTTTTCTGGATCTAGGAGGCTCTTGATAGGCTGTAGCTATGGACTAAATCCTGCAGGATGAGATGGCTGAGGACAAAATGTTAAATCCTTCTCTAGGGTCTCAAATCCAGCTACGCAAGCCCAGGGTGAGGCTAAGAGGTAGTTTAGCGACAGCAGCGTAAAAAAGCCTTGGAAGTTTTCATCAGCTGGAAGGTGGGAGGGATGTGGCAGTTGGGTCTGCCCTGGAGAACCCTGTGCAGCCTGGGCCCTGCCCATCGGGGGTGTTAAACTGGAGCACGTGCAGCGCAGGGCGGCCAGGGTGCTGAGGCTCCTGGGGTGTGTCTTCCCATCTAACCCTCTCTCCTCCAGCGGCTTTCTGCCCCATCCCGCCACCCTCTGCCCACACCTGCCCTGCCCCTTCCATCTCACTCGTCTATCTCTGGTCACAGGGAACTTGCCATACTCCCTGCTGACCCGGACCCTTCCCCCCAGGCTGGCACAGCCTGGCAGTTACCTTGATTTGGCTTCCCCTCAATACTGACCCCTGGGAACTGTGCCTGGTACCCTTCTGCCATGCTGAGATGACCGGGCGATGCTGGACTTACAGAGTACTTCCTGTGGGGTCAGACACTGTTCCAAGTGCTCATGGCTCCTCCCAGGAACCATCATTCCAGCGGTTCTGCAGATGAGGAAACGGAGGCCGAGAGGTTGGGCAACCTGGCCTCTGGCTGCAGTAACTCCACAGAAGGCCAGGCAGAGGGGCCGGGGCTGGCACAGGGGGCCGCGGCTCCCTTTCCACAATTTAGCTTTGGCTCTTCCTCTCACCTTGGCCCCCTCTCTCCTCTCTCCCTCTCAGGAAGGAGTGCCTCGTGAGTTCCTCAGGGAACGATAACACAGAGAATGGCTTGCCTGGCTCCAAGGCAGAAGAGAAACCACCCACAAAAGTGTGAGCCCTGCTTGGGGCCAAGCAGCCGCCTGCTCGGGGAGCCTCACTTTCTGATGCTGAGACTGATGATGCTTGAGCCGTGTCCGTGAACCCACGTGCCTGAGACATCTGCTGCTTGGCTCAACCTGTAGTCTTTCCGGGCGGGGAGAAACTGGGGTCCCGGCCAGCCTGCTCCAGCCCCTTCCCCGCCAGGGAACCCCAGGGACGAGGGCTGGCCAGTGGAGGAGGCCTATGGAAGGTTCTGGAAAGGGAAGGAGGGGCTGGGGTGGTGTGGGGGGCCGGTCCCTCGACACCCGGGTAGATGGTCTTCTTTGGTGTCCCCACCCTGGACAGAGAATGCCTTGGTTTCCCTCCTGACATCTCTTTGGGAGCGACTCGGGGGATCTGAGAGGGCTCCCCTGTGTGTTGGGGCCTGAGGATCTGGGGGTGGGAGGCTGCTGGAGGGGCCTTCAGTGAGCGGCTCTGTTGGATACCTGCTCCCCCACATGCCTCTAGTGAGGATCTTCCCTTCCCCCCACCCCTGGGTGCCGGTCTTGGTTCTCCTCCCCCACCCCTTGCTGCTCAGAGTCTCTGAACCCTCTCAACTAGGGTGGCCGCCTTGGTCTTTGGGGGTCCTGGCCCACTTAGTCTGCTCCTCTGACCTCTGGCTCCCTGAGGGCCTGCCCAGAGCACTGGGGTGCCACCTACCCCTTTCCTAGCTTTTCTCCTTGGAGTGTCAGGGCTGCAGAGGTGGGTCTCTTGGCTACCCCAGCCCTGCCGATGCTGGCTGCTCCCTCCCGGCCTGGCAGGACCACGGCCACTCCCGGGAGCGCCCAGCCCGCCTGGCCCACCTCCTCCTCCGTCGAAGCAGCAGGTGGCGCCATCTTGCTTGAGGGGCTGCTCCTCCACCACTCCTCCTGGTTCCGGCCACCTCTCCCTGGCCCAGGCAGGGTTGTTCCTTTCCACCCCCCGGGTCAAGGCTTGCCTTCACCTCAGGGATCCTCTTGCTCTGGATAAGAGGGCCCTGGGGTTTTCCCGCTGCTTCCTGCTCAGCTGGCCCTCCCGCCGCAGGGTTGGGGAGGAGCAGGGAGAGAGTGCCCACACGGCTCCTTTGCTTTTCCAAGCACTGGTTTGCACACCCCTTGTGTGTGGGGCTAGACTGTGCCTTAGCTCCCAAGTCCTGGCTCATACCGTCCCTACCCGCTTCAGCCCATACTAACAGCCAGCTCCAGTGGGGCACCGGTGAGGGGTCCCCAGCTGCACCACCACCACCACCCTCTCCCTCAGCCCCCGCTCTGTCCCAGGGTCAGGCAGACCTGGAGTTGTGTCACCAACAGCTCCTTGGCCAGTGACCGGGTCTTGGAGGCCCCTGCCCAGTGCTCCCGTGGGAGCCCTGACAGGCCATGCCATGTGGTGTCCCTGCACGTTGGAAACGAGGAAATAGGGCTGTGATGCTCCCACCCCTCCCCCTTGCTCTCTTGTTGAGTCGCCGACACTCTATCCTCTGGGCCCCTGGGAGGGATGAGAGGGGAGGAGCCCCCTTCCCAAAGTGTGTTGGGACTGCCTGAGGACTCTCCCTGCCAAAAAGCAGCAGCGAGCTGCCCCAGGGGTCCAGGCTGGGGGACGAGGAACAGGAGCACCTGCAGGGTGCCCTACCTGATGGGCTTACAGGGTCCCACTCTGATCTGCTCCCGTCCCTTGTGTCCTCCTCCACACATCCTGGGCTGAGGTTCAGATTTTCCCAGCTTTGGGAGCAGATGGGCTAGAGCCACCAATCATTCGGGAAAAAACTTCTTATAGCTGCCTTCAGGCAAAACTGCTTTCTTCTCCTCTCTTTGCCATTGCGACAGGCCCTGTGTCTTGGGCTTCTCTCACTCCCTTGAGAGGAGGCCAAGGTGTGGAGAGCCGGGGGTGGCGGGGGGGGAGGAAGGAAGTCCTCCTCCTCTTCACTTCTGGGTCTACTGCTGATGAGTAGGTGGGTCATGCACCTTCTCTGGGCTCAGTTTTCCCCATCTATAAAATGGGTGTAATAATACCTACCTCACAGGACTGTTGTGAGGCTTGGCAGTTTTGGTTTGAAAATCTTTTTTGGCTTGGAAAGGGATCTGGGATTCTAGGTGTTATAATGGGAGGGACTGTCCCAGTCTGTCCTGTCCTCATCTCTGTGGTCCATCTCCATAGCACACACACACCAGTGCACACACACATGCACACACAAAGTGCATGCAAGCACACGCATCTTCTGTCTTCTCTTTCTCTTCCCACCCCTCCCCCTTGGGATTGTTCTGATCTTTATAATGTTAGAAACCCTGGCTCTGATGTTTAAAGCTTCTGGGCCGTGGCTTATGTTTGGTGGTTTTCAGTAGAGGGGATTGGAACTATAGGGAGACACTTTTGATTGCCCCCATGCCTGAGGGCTCTACTGGCATTTATTTTTATTTATTTTTTTGGCCACACCCAGGGCCTCCAGAACTTCTGGGGCCAGGGATTGAACCCACGCCGTAGCAGCAACTAGAGCCATAGCAGTGACAACGCCCAGCCCGTGACCCGCTGAGCTACCAGAGAACTCCTCTACCAGCACTTAGTGAGTGAGGACTGAGGCTGCCACGCTTAGTGCCCGTGACAAAGAATGTCCTGCTCCAAGCTGGGATTTACTGATGGGGAAACCCTGGTATGGATTCGCAGACCCTCAATGCGGGCAGGTCTCTGAGGGTGATCTCCAGGGGCTGGTGAAGGAGTTTTCAGGGCTTGTGGGCGAGAGAGAACCATTCGTAAATTTGCACTTGGGAGCCCAGGACACAGGCAGCTGCACTGACGGTAAAGTCAGGAGACCATAGATCAAGGCTTTCCTGGCTCCCCATCTTTGACCTCAAAGTAAGACCTCAGCATTCCAGGCCTTCTGTTTTGCCTCGTGTAGGAATTGAGCAGAAGGCAGCCAGAATAAACCTGTGGTACTGGAGAGGTCAGGAAGAGGGGCCAGTGGAGCTCAGACTTTCCGCATCTGGCTGGCTGCCCACAGCTGGACGGGAAGGGAGGGGTGTGAGGATGAGCTCCCGAGCTGGTGGCGGCTGAGGGTGTGCTTGGGTAGAGATGCACAACCATGGGGTGGGTGGGCTGTGCACAGACGTGGGGGTGTATGGAGGTGTGAAGGCTGTGGGTGCCCAAGATGTGGGGGGAGATTCTGCACATCTCAGGAGCCATCTTTCCTGGCCTGAGCTATACCTCTTGGGGCACCTGGAGGCTGAGAAAGGGTAAGAGGCAGAGGGGAGACTAGCCGGGCCCCTGAGCGCCACATGCCACGACTCCTTCTCATGTCACAGACAGCTGCCATCGGAGTGTGTGTGGGGCGGAGGGGTTCCAGGAGGGGCCACTCCTCTTGGGAAAACCCTACAGCTTGCTTCACTTCACTTTGTCCCAGGTTGGAGTCCCCACTCTCCCACCACCCACCCAATATGCAGTGCTTTTGACCCTCTTATGCATGGTTTATTCCTCTGGCTTGGATGGCAACAATACTCATAGTCAACTGCCTCTGTAACTATAGATCAAAACAACGCAGCACAAACGGGCCTGGGGAGGCCTCAGATCTGCAGGTGCCTCTGGGAGGCGCAGATGTGCACACCCAGCACTGACTTGCGTTCAAGCACAGAATGAATGTGATCAGACTGTTTTGCCTTGATAACACATTTTGCATTGTAGAATTTTATTTGGCTTTGCCTTGGATGAAATAAAAATTATGTTTAATAGAAAGGCTTGAGGTTTTGATTTTTGGCTCAATGGGAGTTTGGTTCTAGGGTCGTTACTTGCCAGCTGAGCCTCGGTCTCCTTGCGTCTGAAACAGTCCCACCTCGGTGAAATAACCGATGTAAAAATCGAAGAACGTCTGCATATTTACAAGCACTCAGACCGTATAAGTGCAGATGCTTTCTCTGGAGAAGTAGCAAAAGTGGGCCTTTAATACTGGAATCATTGCCAGGGCCCTCCCTGGACTGATGACCTTGGCAAGGATGTTGGTACCACTAAATGTCGTGACATCCCCTTCCCCAGGGTAACATTTATATTCAGGTGAAATCTGTTTCAAATGTACAAGGTCAATCTTAAGAAGGAAAAACACAAAACAGTGTGAGGTACATGGCCACCCTGGGCCCTGCTTGGCTGGTCCCTCCATCTTGCTTTTCTAGGGGACAGACTATCTGGGGGGGAGGGGGAGGGAGGAAGCTTAGGCTTATATCCCAGGAAAGACTCTACCCATGTACATTTTGTATTGTGTATCTTAAATTATTTGAGCATAGACTAACCAAGCCCTCATGTCTTCTTTGCAGCTCTGAGCACAAGGCCAGGTTGGGAAGGAATGGGGAAGACACATGTGCACGCATGCATGTGTGTGTGTGTGTGTGTGTGTGTGTGTGTATCTGTTTATATTCTTGGATTTTATGATTTTACCTTGCCATGCTTTCTCACCATACCATGTCCCACTCTTTAATGGATTTACCTTAGACTGCATCTCAAAGGGCGTCAAACACCTACGTCCTCAAAAGATCTTGTTGAAAGAGTCTTCTTCCTCCCTCAGGACCCCAGCAAGGCAGAGGTCTGTGAGCTCCTCAGTTTCAGCACGTGTCCCTGACGGCACTCTTTTCTCAGCCCGCAGCTATAGGAACTGCTCTGTGCTCCCACCCTGAATGGATTCATCACCGGGATTCCTGCGCGAGCCTGGATGACCCGTCTTCAGGTACTGCTTGTTGCCTGGGACCTCCTGCCACCTTCCTGTCAGCTACTTGGTGGGTACTGAGGCTTCCTGGTCCGTGCCTGAGTTTATAACTGGAATACTGTGCATTGGACTTTAAGTTCCCCCTGTAAGGATCCCCATCACAAGGCCTGGTGGGTCCCCATCATTGCTGCGTTTCACCCCTCCTTCCTTCCTCCACTCAGTAGCCATCATAGCGGATAGATAAACCAATGTGTCAAAACCAAATTAGGAACCGACATTGTTCTGGGCAAACCTGGACATAGGGTCACCCTGTTAAGGCCACGCTGACTCAACCGAATAAAAATACACATAAATTAAGGGTTCCTAATTTGAGTTGGTAGCAGGTACATAGACAAGATGGACTATTCTGATCTAGATGCTCTGTTGTTAGATGCTGGTGTTACTAAAATGGGCTAAATATGGACCATATTCAGGGAGTTACAGTTTCTCGTGACTAAATTTGACATTTTCTAATATGATGTTCCTCCCTTGTGGGTTTCACGTCCAGGCTGCTTTCCACATCTCATTTGGAGGCATTGCATCTTACTTTGTGACTCTGGGTCCTTGAAGCCCTTTCCGTGCAGCTGGTGGCTGGGGAGGGAGAGAATGGAGATGGTGTGTTGGAAGTTTTACGGGCCAGGCCTGGAAGGACCACATCCCCTCCACAGGCTCCCCCCGGAGGGAGGCTGGGACACGTAGTTGGGAGAAAGTGAAATGTGTTTGGGGGGACCCAGAGCAGCCTGTGAGATGACAGGGGTGCACGTAGCTGCAAGAGGGTCGGTGGTGGCTGAAGTCTCCATGGTGTGGTGGGGAGTGGAGCCAGGGACATTGGGCAGCAGGCAGAGTAGGTAGGGCCCAGATGGTGCGGGGCCTGTAGGCCATGCTGGAAGGTTCACGTTTTATTTTGGAGGCAATAGGGAGCCCTTGGAAGCTTTTAGCAGGGGAGAGACAGGATGGAGTTGGAGAGGGCCAGACAGGAGACTGTGAGGGTTGTGGAGCTGGTATGGCTGCCCAGGCAAGAGATGACAGCAGAAAGGGGATGAAGGCAAGTGCGCCTGTAAAAAAGGCGAGGGACTTACCGCTGGAGAGAACGTCCAGGCTGCTGTGCGGGGGCGGCGGGGGGGGGGGGGGCAGGCTAAGGCCAGCCTTGTCCCTGAGGTGATGAGAGGAGCTGAGAGTCAGGGAAGGCTAAGGAGGTTGGCATTCGTGAGGCCTGAGACCTGCGGGTTGTCTGTGGTGGGGAGGTCTTCCTGTCTTCAGATGAGGGTTGATAGTGGGACGTGGGAGGGAGCTACCTGAGGCCAGGGAGAGGACCGCCAGGAAGGGCGAGGGGAACCCTGGCTGGAGCTGGCAGAGGGCGGCCTTTAACCTCGCCCCACTACGGAGGCCATGCCCTTTGGACACCCTTCCTCGTCCCCCACAAATTATGAAGTTTTCCGTTCTACTTGGCGGTGACATTTCTCCTCCTGACCCTGAGAGGGCTCCAGGGAGAGTTCTCACCAGTCCTTTCTGGTGGTCCGTCCTCAGTGTTAGGTGGCCTCCTCACACTCATGTGTTGCTCAGAAGCCCAAGACCCGGGGACCCTTTGCAGCTCTCTCTTCTCCAGGACTTTGCAAGGGGAACCCCGTCTGCTTTGGCCTCCCTAACCCTCCATTCATCCCTTTGATTGCAGGCGGTTGCCGGGCTCTGCCTGCGTTCCCCTCGCTCTACTCAGCAGCTGTAAGCCTCACTTCATCTTTCTTCTCTTTCTGGGATCACTGTCCTGTGCTGTCTGGCGTTCTTTGTCTGAAACCCATTTTGCCTAACCCCCACCCCCAGTTGTGTAGTTATATACGGTGGGAGAATAAATCCACTTCCTGTTATTCCATCTTTGTCAGAAGGAGTTCATGAAAACGTATGATCACACAAAAATCTGTACATGGATGTTTATAGAGAGTTTACTTTGTTGTTGCCATCAGCAAGGAACAATCTAAATGTCCTTCACCTGATGAGTGAATGAACAAACGGTCATACATCCATGCAGTGGAAAGCTCTTCCGTAATAAAAAGTTTTAGGAGTTCCCCTGGGGGCTCATCGGGTTACGAACCCAACATAGTGTCCATGAGGATGTAGATTTGATCCATAGCCTTGCTCAGTGGGTTAAGGATCTGGTGTTGCCCTGAGCTGTGGTGTAGGTCACAGATGCGCTTGGATGCTGGGTGGCTGTGGTGGTGGCGTAGGCTGGCTGCTGCAGCTCCGATTTGACTCCTAGCCTGGGAACTTCCATATGCTGCAGGTGTGGCCATAAAACGAAAAAAAAGAAAAAATTTCACATGCCAATATGGATGAATCACAAAAGCATTATGCTAAGTGAAAGAATTCAGACAAGAAGGCACCTACTATTTAGCTCCATTTAAATGACATCCTGGAAGAAGCAAAGCTATAGGGACAGAAAATAGATAAGTGGTTGCTATTAGCCATGGGGGGTGGGGAAGGCTACAAAGGTCAAGGGAGACTTTGAGGGGTGACAGAGCTGCGGTTGCTTGCTTGTGCATATTTGTCAAAATTGGCAGAACTCTACATTAAAAATCGCGACATTTATGTTGATATCTTTCAAAATTACAAAAAAATTACATAATGTCACTATTTTACTCAGAACCTTCTAATTTGTCTTACTCATTCCTCACAATTGTCCAGAAGGCTCTACTGCTCTGGCCCCTGTTGCCTCTTTGAGATCTTCTTTTAACCCTCTCTTTCTGCTGACTCACCCTGTTCTAGCCTCATTGTTCTGCTGTTCCTCCAAATGTCAGCCTCATCCTATCTCAGGACCTTTGCACATGCTGTTCTTCTACTATGATGCTCTTCCCCCAGGTATTCACAAGGTGCATTCTCTTGGCAGTGTGAGCATCGCCAGAGAGCTTGTTAGAAATGCAGAATGTGGAGTTTTCTGGTGTCCTAGTAATTAAAAATTTGGCATTGTCACTGCTGTAGGTCACTGCTGTGGCTTAGGTTCAGTCCTTGGCCTGGGAACTTCTGCATGCTATAGGCACTGTCAAAACAAAAAAACAAAAAAACACAGAATTTCAGGCCCTACCCCCCATTGACTGAATCAGAATTTGCATTGTAACAAGTTTCCCAGGTGATTTTTCTGCAAGTTCCCAAGAAGTCATAGCCTAAAACTACACCTGTGGGTCCCCACCTGTGGGTCCCGGGCCCAAACCCCATCCTTTCCCTAGGCATTGTTTACCAGAGGGGGAGAAAATCTGGGATTTGTCCTGCTCTTGATCCCCTCTTGTTTTGGCTATAAAAGGGCCTTAAGCAGTGAGTATGGAGGCCTGTGGAAGCAAGAGAAGGAGACCCAAGCTCTGTGTAGTCATGACTAAGGCAGGTGCTCATCCAGTTCTTAGCGTTGCCAGCCACCTTCCTACAACACATGTACATATTTATATCTCATTTCACTCCTAGAAGGCAGGGATAATTATCTCCCTTTTACCAATGATAAAGCCAAAGCATTGATTGGAGTTCCCAGTGTGGCTCTGTGGGTTAAGAACCTGACTAGTATCCATGAGGATGTGGGCTCCATCCTTGGCCTCACTCAGTGGGTTAAATGATCCAGTGTGGCCATGAGCTGTGATGTAGGTCACAGTCGCAGCTTGGATCTGGCATGGCTGTGGCGTAGGCCGGCCGCTGCAGCTCCAATTCAGTCCCTAGCCTGGCAATTTCCATATGTCGCGGGTGTGGCCCTAAAAAGAAAAAAACAAAAACAAACTAAAGCATTGAGAATCTAAAAAAAATTTCCCCAAAACATATAACTATTAGGTAACAATTAACCCCAGTGCATTTTGAAAAGCAAACAAAATAGTTAATGATTTATAGATGTTTTTAAAGAGTAATAATAATGATAATCACTAACATATCCTGAGTACTTTGCATATATTTGGTCCTTTTGAGACAGGCTGGGACCTGGGACCTAGGACTCTTTGCTGCAGTGCTTATACCTGGATAAAGGCCTCCTTGAGCAACAGAATACAAAGAAATTATAAGGGACTAAAAATAATTGCACAGTTGGGGCAAAGTATGAATAATAAGATAGAAAAAAGTCAAAACCCAACTGTTCCTTTTGAGATGCTGGAGCAAAAGCAGGGTACTGCGCACGATCCCTGCACACAGCACCAAGGCGGTGGGCCGACCACCTAAGCCCCCCATGGATCTGCTCCCACCCTCACCCCATTTAAGGGACTGGCTCCCCACCCCCCTTCCCCGGAGGAAAGGCAGCTGTTACTTGTTTTCCATCCCTCCTGTTGCAGCACAAGTTCCAATAAAGCCTGAATTCCTCATCTGATCTCATCAGTTTCTATCGACTAAGGAGTCCCAGGGCCTAGGTTGATAACAGTTTAACCCGTACAGCAATGAGGGAGGAGCCATTGTTATTCGTCCCATTTCACAGATGAGGAAGTAGAGACAGGGACGTTGAGTATTTGTATAGGAAATGAGTCTGGAAAGATACTACAACTGAGACCGAGATTGCCTCTGCAGAGGGGGATCAGGGATTGGGGTGGGAATGGAAGACGGAACTTTAACTGTTTACTTGAAACCTTCAGTGTTGCTGGAATTTTTGTAATTATGCAATACCTTTATGATAAACATACACACCTGCACACACACGTACACAGTTTTGAGTTAAGGTGTGTTTGCCTCTAAAGCTCAGGTACTTTCCACTACAATGTCACCCCAAATCTCTCCTTTAAACTTCCTGTTCTGTCCTTTCTCACACTGTTCTCTGAACATAGGGCTTCTTCCGCTCCCCCGCCCCCGTTCCTTTGTGCTTGCTTTTCCCTCTAGCGACGCTCGCCTTCAGGAATGGGTACAGCTTATTCCGTCTGCAGCTGTTTCAGACATCCCTTACCCATGGCACATGCACACAGCTGTATCACAGTGCTGCCCACTTCATCTGAAAATTCTCCCCTGAGCCCCCCTCCCATGCCAATGGGCTGGGCTGTGTCCTCCCCTCCCCCCCCTCACGCCTCTCCAGGTTCCCAGCCCACGTTTGCACTCAGGGCTCCATCGTGGTCCCTGTAATGGCCTGCTTTTGGGTGGGGACTTTCTTGTGGAGATGGCTCTGGACCAGGTCTGTGCTCTGGTGTCAGGCTGGTCTTTCTGGGATGCGGCTCTCTTCCTTCCTTGTAGAAAGGGGGCCGATCGTCTCCCTGCCCCCAGCCTCCTCACCACACCCTCCCTTCCAGAGACGATGCGGGTCAGCTGTGAGAGTCTCCGTGTTAGTCCCGTGACAATATCCTGCTGCCCTCTTGTTCTCCCTGTGGAACTACTGAGACTCGGAGTGTCGAGTGCAAAGGTCAGCCCATCTCAGCACAAATCCAGATCAGAAGGAGCACAAGCACTTTCAGGTTAGCTGCTGAATGTCCCTCTAAAACATTCCATGTATATGTGCGTTGTGTCTGTGTATGCAGAGAATATATATATTATATATTTTTCTTTCTTTCTTTCTTTTTTTTTTGGCTTTTTGCTATTTCTTGGGCCGCTCCCGTGGCATATGGAGGTTCCCAGGCTAGGGGTCGAATCGGAGCGGTAGCCACCAGCCTATACCAGAGCCACAGCAACGCAGGATCTGAGCCACGTCTGCAACCTACACCACAGCTCACGGCAATGCCAGATCGTTAACCCACTGAGCAAGGTCAGGGACCGAACCTGCAACCTCATGGTTCCTAGTCAGATTTGTTAACCACTGCTCCACGACAGGAACTCCTATTTTTCAGTATCTTTCTCTTTTATGTAAAATTCTTCCTTGTAATTTCTGCTTTGACCTATGAATTACTTAGAAGTGCTTTTAATATCACATATGGTTTTTCATTTCAAAGATTGTTGTTTGTTGTTGTCTCATAACTTAATAGCATTGTTAGCGTGAGCCTGCAAGTCTGCGTGCCAGACACACAGTGAGGCCACACAAACTGAGATGTAGGAGTTCAAGAGCAGAGAAAGGTTTATTGCAGGGCCACGAAAGGAGATGGGTGGCTCATGTCCCCCAAATATCCCGAACTTCTGGAACCAAAATTGCAATGCATTTTTAAAGGCAAGGTGAGGGGACGGGTGTGATTAGTTGTTACAAACTTCTTGGTGCAGAAATCCTTTGTTCTTGCTGCTGTGCCCAGAGGTCAGGTCATGACGCTTCAGAGAGGCCTGAAGTGGAGGATGTGGGGGAAGGGTCTGCCCCAGGAAGGGGTCCTGCTGGGTAACCGCATTGCACTCAGAGAACTTAGCTGTTTGATTGTCTTTGACCAGGTTTCTTAGAAATGTAAAATCATCTTAACACTTATTCTGGGGTTCAATTCCAGGGAAGCGGGTGTTGGGGGAAAGGGCTGCGAGGCAGGGAAAGAGAAGCCAACTTCAGGTGATGTGTTACTGAGTTGACCCAAGCTCCATAAGCAACATGCAGATGGTTGCTGAATCACAGGGGCTCATGGGGAACCAGGGCTTCTCTGAATAGTTTTATCCTGGGGAAGAAGGTGGTATAATTTATCTGCTGGCTCCCTCCTGTCTCCTGTTTTCCGTTATTCAACATTTATCCCACTGACAATAATTTCCATGTTTTGTTACTCAGCCTTTCCAGGCAGCCATGGGTACAGTGTGCTGGCTCTGGGTGCTGGAGGGTATGAGGAAGACCACCCAAGCCAAAGCCCAGCCTTGGCCCCAGGGGAGGTGGAGACCATGGTGGCATTAGGAGAAGAGGTGGTGGCAGTTGCCAGGGCTTTAGAAGCAGGGGAATGAAAGGGGCCAAAGCTGAGACACTCCCTACCCCCTTGCCCCCACCCAGGGCAGGAAGCCAGGCCAGTAACTATATCCTAGAGGTGAGAGGATGAGGGATGCAGGCAAGGCTGAATGGAAATTGATGGGAGCACAAAATTGGGTGTGGTGGGTGCCCATACTGCTTTTGAGCTAGGGATTGAGACTTACTTTATGGGCTAGTATGTGCTGTATTTTTTTTTTTTTCCCCACAAACGTGCTTGAGAAGGATGCTTATGTTCAAAGCATTGAGTGCAAGGTTCTACACGTGTCTATTATTCAGTCTTATTACTTGGATTGTTTAATCATCTATGCTTTACTCATTTCATCTGTTTGATCTAACAATAACTTGAGAGATGTTGAAAATTTTCTCTGTGATGGTGGATTTGTCAATATCTCCTTGTAGTTCTATCAGATTTTTTTTTTTTTGGGGGGGCTGTCACCGTGGCATATGGATATTCCAGGCTAGAGGTCGAATTGGAGCTACAGCTCCCAGCCTATACCACAGCCACAGCAATGCTGGATCGAAGCCGTGTCTGTGACCTACACCACAGCTCAGGGCAACATCAGGATCCCTGATCCACTGAGCGAGGAGGCCAGGGATCGAACCCTCATCCTCATGGATACTAGGCAGATTTGTTTCTGCTGCACCACAATGGGGACTCCCTCTCTCAGTTTTTGAGGCTATTTTTATCTTGTGTTTCTATAATTTGAAACTACTGAGAAAAATTTCAGATATACACAAAAGTAGAAAGAATATCTATTGCCTAGATTTTGCACCTGTTGACATTTTGCCATATTTGTTTCAATTTTTTCCTCTTGAATTGCACATTGCGTCATTGTACCCCAAACTTCTGCATGCATCTCTAAAAATTAAGGATCTTTTTCTTAAGTGTAATGTCATAGTTACATTAACAATTCCTTATTATCATCCAACACCCTGATTGTATTTGTATTTCTTCAGTTACCCTTTCACCCAAATGTTTTTTGGGGCTACTTGGTTCAAGTCAGGATCTGATTAAGGCCCACACCCTGTATTTGGTTGTTGTATCTCTTAAGAGTTTTTCATGACATTGACTTACTGAAGAGATTGAGTCATTTGTGTGGTAGAATGTCCCACCTTCTGGATTTGTCTGTTAGTTTTTAAGTGGTGTCATTTAACTTAAATCCTCTAAATCTTACATCTCCTAAAAACTGGAAACTGGATGCAAAGGTTTGGGTTAGCATTTTTGATAGGTTGCCTTTAGGCGATGCAATATGAGATGTACTTCATCTTCACGTTGGGAGGCAAAATCTTGTTATTCTACTATCAGTGGGTGAGGTGCTAACAGCCTGATCCCTTGATTTTGAAGTTAGGTCTTCCTCTTGAGAATAGCAAGAAAGCTCTGAGGGTGTGACTTGAACATTATGTAAATGTCCTGTTCTCCATCAACCTGTCGCTTAGTGGTTTTTAGCATCCATTGCTGATCTTTGCTGATCAGTTATTTCACTAGAAGATGCAAAAAGTTGTTTTCTATCAGCATCTACATCAATTAGCTATATTTTTCTGTAAAGAAGAGCTTCCCCTCACCATCTTGAGCCATCTTATTACCTGGAAGTAGATTTCTATGGCAAAACAGAAAAATGCTTATTTCTTTTCTCTTTAAATACCATTTCAGAACAAAGACTTGGTGTGATGGCCAACTCCTAGTGGTGACAAAGGGACTGCATTTTTTTTTTCTTTTTGTTGAGAAGTTTTAACTTACCATATCTTCCTGGTGAATTGAAGCTTTTATGATTATGTAGTGACTCTTTTTATCCTAAAGTCAGTTTCTCCTTTTTGTCCTAAATCCCTGTTTTAAAAAGTATCAGATCCCCAGCTTAAATCTGTCCAAGTTTCTATATCTTTTTTCATCTTTTTTGCTTTAATGGTTTATAATGTAATATTCTGGGTGGGTCTGTTATAAATAACATGTAGCCTGATTTTACATTTTTAATCCATTGTACCTCTCTCTAAGTACTGCTTGGTGAATTTAACATTTATTGCGATTACGATATTTTTATTTTAAGCATCCTATTTTTGCATTCTATTTGGTCCACTTTCTATGCTTTCTTCTCTTTTAGCTCTCTTCCTCTTCCTTCTTTTGAGGTTGTTGGATATTTTGTTTGTTTTTTCTTAGTCTATTTCTTGTTCTTATTGTTTTGAAGTTAAGCATGTTATTTCCATTCTTTTGATGGTTATTCTTTTGGCCACTTAGAATACAGTACATACACCAGCATCCAAGATGGGAGAGGGATGTGTAAGAGCAGCTGATTCTCCGCAGTGAATTCAAGTCTCCCGACCTGCATGGGCTCCATCTCAGGAGGTGGTGAGCACATGCTAATGAACTTACCCAACACAAGAGAGAGAACAGGAGTCATTCTGGAAACATCACCTGGCTGCTGAACATTGGGAGATCTGAGTCACTACTGAGGCCATGATGGCCTGAGACTCAGGGACCTGGGAAGAGGACGGATGCTGAGGCAGTCCCTCTGGTCCCACTCCACTCTCCAGGTTCCTGACCTGGCAGGCCCACAGGCCTTGGCTCTCCTTAGCCTCCTCTTCTGCCCATCCTCCTCACATCAGCCTGCTCACTCACTGTCTAAGAGCCAACCCCTCCAAACCACTGCCAGGCCTCTGGCCATCAGTGTTCCTGTCAGAGTACTGATTGCCAATAAAAGCGGTGCAACTGTTGATTGGGAAAAAAAGATAAAAATAAAGCACTCCAAAGAAAAAAGAATATCATACATATACTTTATGTAATATAACTTAATATTAAAAACTCCCTCTTGGGAGTTCCCGTCATGGCGCAGTGGTTAACGAATCCGACTAGGAACCATGAGGTTGCGGGTTCGGTCCCTGGTCTTGCTCAGTGGGTTAAGGACCCGACATTGCTGTGAGCTGTGTGTAGGTTGCAGACGCGGCTCGGATCCCGCGTTGCTGTGGCTCTGGCGTAGGCTGGTGGCTACAGCTCCCATTAGACCCCTAGCCTGGGAAACTCCATATGCCATAGGAGCAGCCCAAGAAATAGCAAAAAGACAAAAAAAAAAAAAACAAAAAACAAAAAACTCCCTCTTGAAAACGTTAAGAACTTTGGAATACTTTAGCTTCAACTAACCCCTCCTGACTTACACGCTGTTTCTATTCTGTATTTTAATTAGACTTTTTAAATTAAGCCACAAAATAGGAGTTCCCATAGTGGCTCAGTGGAAACAAATCCCACTAGTAACCATGAAGTTGCGAGTTGGATCCCTGGCCTCGCTCCATGGGGTAAAGATCCGGCGTTGCCGTGAGCTATGGTGTAGTCACAGACATGGCTTGGATTCTGAGTTGCTGTGGCTGTGGTGTAGGCCGGCAGCTATAGCTCCGATTAGACCCTAGCCTGGGAACCTCCATATGCCATGGGTGCGGCCCTAAAAAGAAAAAAAAAAAAGGAAAAAAATTAAGCCACAAAATAGATGTTATTGTTATTTCTTGTTAACAAAGTTTTAGATTCATCTACTTTTTTTTTTAACCAATTGCATCCTTTGCTAGTCTTTCTTGCATCTCAGTTCTTTTCAGTATCATTTTCCTGCTCTCTAAAGTATATACTTTATACGTTTCTTTAGAGAAGATCTGTTGGTAGTAAACTCTCAGAGTTTGTTTTCCTAAAAATGCCTTTTTCCTTAAAATGATAGTTTTGTAGGGTTCACAATTTTTGGATTGACTGTTATCTCTTGGCACACTGAAATACAATTCCACGGTCTTCCTGTGCCTTTGTCGCTGTGAGGAAGTCTGCTGTTCATCTAATTGTGGTACATTTGTGATACTATAGGGGATCTGGCTTCTCTCTTTACCTGCTTTAAAGTGTTTCTCTTCTTCTTTGCTATTATGCAGATTCACTCTACTGGCCTAGGAGTGAAGATTTACTTTAATGTTTCCTCCTTGGTTGTATAAATATAAACTATGGTGGCATACGGCATATCTCTAGCAGACCACAGCTGCCTTCCAGAAAACGGTGAGAATGTTGTGACCCCTCAGAGGGGTGAGGTCAGGGAAGTTGCCCAGAGGAGTCTATGTTCCAGTGGATCTTTATGAACAAAATGTCCTGTGTACCTTGTGAGCGTGACTTGTAGGATGCCTCGGGCAGCCTTTATGCTGGTCACATGAGCACTCTCTTCCCAATAAAGTGTGCTCTTTCCCAAAGAATTTTTAATTTTAATCAGTTCTGGATAGTCTCAGCTGTTAAGTTTTTGGATATTGCTTCTCTTTCATTCTTTCCATTCTCTCTCTCTCTGGAGTCTCTAGCTGGATGTATTAGACCTTATCTTTCCAGGCTCTCTTGTTCATAGCCTTGTTTTCTATTTTAAAATTTTCTTGCTGCTACAAACTTAGTAACTTCTTTTTTGTTTGTTTGTTTTTAGGGCTGTACCTGCGGCATAAGGAAGTTCCTGGGCTAAGGGTAGAATTGGAGCTGTAGCTGCAGGCTTATGCCACAGCAATACCAGAGCAGAGCCATATCTGTAACCTATACCACAGCTTGTGGCAATGCCAGATCCTTAACCCACTGAGTGAGGCTAGGGATTGAACCTGCATCCTTAAGGATACTAGTCAGGTTCTTAACCTGCTGAGCCACAACAGGAATTCCTGCAAACTTAGTACCTTCTTCAATCTATCTTCCAGTTCATGAATTCTCTCAATCTGTGTCTTAAATGCTATTTACCCCAAACCTTCAGTTTTTTTAATAATTATACTTGTTTTTTTCTTTTCCTTTTCTCTGTGTTTAGACAAGTTAAAGTTTATTTTTCTCACCCAATGAGGCATCTGGGGAGGGAGGTGGGGAGGGAGGCAGGGAAGGTGCAGCAGCTCTAAGATGCCCTTGGACTCAGCCTCCTCCTCCTCTAACTCCCTTCAGTGTCCTCTGGGCATGCAGATGCCATGCCCATGAAGTCATAATGTGGCTGCTCCAACAAGGCCTAGGGCCCCCCTTTAGGCCAGGCAGTGGGTGGTCCAAGGGGAGCCCAGAAACTTAGAAGCTTAGTTCCTTCCAGGACACTTTTTATCTCTAAGAGCTCTATTTGGTTGGTTCTTCTTCAAATCTGCCTGTCATTTTTGTTTGATTATTAAAACACTTTTTATCAGAACATGTCAAGTGTTGGTGAGAATGTGAAGAAATTGGAACCCTTATTCACTGTTGATCAGAATGTCAATGATGCAGCTGTTATGGGAAACAATAAAAAATTAAAAATAGAATTATCGTATAATCCATAAATTTCACTTCTGGGCATATACTCAAAAGAATTGAAAGCAAGGTTTTGTACACTCATGTTCATTATTCACAATTGCCAAAAGGTGGAAGCAGCTCAATTTTTGACAGTAGACCAAAAAAAATGTGGTATAAACAGTGAGATATCATTCATCTTTAAAAAGGAAGGAAATTCTGACACATGCTACAACATAGATGAATCTTGAAGGCACTTTGCTAAGGGAAATAAGCCAGGCACAAAAGGGCAAATGCCATATAATTCCATTTATATGAGATATCTTGAGTCATGTGAGGTCAGGGTCATAGAAACCGAAAGTAGAATGGTGGCTGCCAGAGGCTGGGGGGAGGGGGAAGCTGGGCACGGGGGGTGGGGGAGGTGGGGTGGGGAATGATTCTTTACTAGGTACAGAGTGTTAGTTTTGCAAGGTGAAAAAAGTTCTGGAGATGAATGGTGGTGATGTTTGCCCAACAATGTGAACGTTCCCCATACCATTAAAGTGTATACTTAACAGTGGTTAGGATGATAAATTTTATGTTATATGGATTTTTACCACGGTTAAAAATAATTTTTAAAATATGGGAAAATAGTCATTTTTAATTAATGTAAACATTTCATATTGGATATATTTCACAGTATATCATTATTGTGATAGTTTATGGCATGAACCCTGAAGTCAGAATGGTCATGTTCAACTTATGAGTATGTAACCTTGGGCAAGATGGTTAACCTCATCGTGACTTAGTCTTCTTAGCCATAAAATGGAGATAAGAACAGTACCTATTTCATAGGTTTGAGTGATTATTAAATGAATCAGTACCTGATGAAGCATTTTTTTTTTTTTTTGGAGGGGGCTGTGCCTGTGTCAGAAGAAAGCTCCTGCGCTGGGGAATGATGAAGTACTTAGAATAGTGCCCAGGACATAGAAATACTTTATTAGCTATTATTGTAATTACCTGATAATTCTAACATCTGAAATCCTTGAGGTTCTATTTTCTGGTTTTGATGATTTTCATATGCGGCATACGGTGGTTTTTCTTGTTTAAAATCTTGACTGATCTTTGATTGTGAGCTTCTTTTTGGAGGATCTTGGGGTATCCCGAGGCTCTAAATTTGGGATGTTTTCCTCCTGCATTTGATCTGCCATCTGGGACCACATATGCCTCCTTTGATTGTCTCTGGTGCATGTGAGAGTCCCAGGTTCAGCTTCCCTACCTGCAGTGAGTCTGGGTTTAGTTCTGATCTCAGCCTTCATGTAAGTCTTTGTCCCTAGGGGACCCCAAGATTATAGTTAGCTGCTCCCAGATCTCCACCTTAGTTTCAGCTCATGATTCTGACAGTTTTATTGTATTTTGATTTTTTTTTTTGCCTTTGAGGATTTATATTATTTACTAAGAACCTAATACACCATTAACAAGTCTTTTTTTTTTTTTTTCTTTTTAGGGCTGCATGTGCGGCATATGGAGATTCCCAGGCTAGGGGCCCAATTGGAGCTGCAGCTGCTGGCCTATACCACAGCCACAGCAACTCAGAAGCCAAGCTGTGTCTGCCACCTACAACCACAACTCACAGCAACACCGGATCCTTGACCACTGAGCGAGGCCAGGGATCAAACTCGCATCCTCATGGATACTAGTCAGATTAGTTTCTGCTGTGCCACAATGGGAACTCCCTAACAAGTCTATTTTATCCAGGATTTGACCCAGCTGTAGTAAGAGGGTCTCCAGAATACCTGGGCCTTCATCAAGCTACCAACTGGGCTAACTTCTCTGGCCATTTTGAGTGTAGGAATTTATTCATGTTTATATCCTCAGAACCCAGCTTGGAGACTATCTCATACCTGGCAGATGATAAATATTTTGTTTATTTTATTTTTATTTTTATTTTATTTTTTGCCATTTCTTGGGCCACTCCCGCGGCATATGGAGGTTCCCAGCCTAGGGGTTGAATCGGAGCCGTAGCTGCCAGCCTACGCCAGAACCACAGCAACTCGGGATTCGAGCCGCATCTGCGACCTACACCACAGCTCACCGCAACACCGGATCGTTAACCCACTGAGCAAGGGCAGGGATCGAACCTGCAACCTCATGGTTCCTAGTCGGATTCGTTAACCACTGTGCCACAACGGGAACTCCTGTTTATTTGTTTTTATTTTTGGTTTTTATTTATTTAATTTTGGCTGCATGTGGAAGTTCCCAGGCCAGGGATTGAACCCAAGCCACAGCAGTGACAATGCTGAATACTTAACCACTGGGCTACTAAGGAACCCCATAAATGACTTTTTTAAAAAACGAAAGATAAAAACCACAGCCAGGGCTTTCCAGGTTGTGACTTAGAGGTGCAATACCTCCTTCTAGCCACTTGGGGAGCCAGGATGTAATGTCAGCCTTGAAGGTCCAAATTCTCTTCCTCCCAAGTTGAGGGTATATCACGGCAGGGAGGAAGGAGAGAAGGACAGTGGGATGAGACGTGTGTGGAAAGGAGACTTACTGACTGACGCTGGCTTTACCAGTCGGCTGGTCACTGTTGCTTCTACCCATCAGATCTGGTCTCCATTTTTCCTCTTCTTCTGCTTTGAGTGTTAATCATCTCCCCAAGACCTTTTCCTACCCAGGCCAAAGTACAGATCATGCATCAACAGTTTGAGCTCAGCTCTCACCATGCAGCCTCAAGGAGCTTACCCACCAGTATAATAAACAGTGGCCATAGAGGTAGCAGTAATAACAATAGTAAGAAACGATAGTGCAAACAGCAGGACAGTGCATTTTACATTCTAACTGCTTCCTCGTTTGGGTGGGCTTGGGGATGGGTAGGGAAGGAGAGGGCTGGCACACACCCTTTCCTCCCTCCACTCTAGCTCGTGGTGATCTGGGCTCTGAGAAGAGCATCTATGTCCATTCTTTTCTTCAGTAGAAATTTCCTTCTTGGCCTAGCAATGTCTTCCGAGACCTTGGCCTGGAGGCTGGCTTGTGGGCTGTGTCTCTCCTTCCTTGGGATGCTGGAAGCATCAGGGTATCTAAGCTGGGGCTGCTGACTTTCTCCTGGGTGCCTGTGGGCTGTGGGGTCTCTTGCAGGAGTGGAGGTCCTTTGCTGTGCCAAGGAATGCCGAGATTGCAGGCAGGGAGATGGGCCCAAGGGGGCTCTTGCTCTGTGCCTGACTTCTGGTGGATCCCCAGGCGGGCAGGGCAGGAGGGAAGCAGTTTCCGGCACTGCAGGTGGGCAGCAGCATCATGGATCAGACTAGAATCAAAGAGACCAACAAAGAAATCGGATGACTTGAAATGGGACAGAATGGTGGCGTGTAAAATTAATCTTCCTTTTCTGAAGCTCTTTGCTGTCTCTTTGCTGCCAGAAAACCTCGTAAGCCTTTCTATCTTCCTTCTTATCAGAATATGCTCTCTGGAAAGTGTCCTTTTTTTCCGGCCGTGCCTGCAGCATGTGGAAATTCCTGGGCCGGGGATCGAAGGGGTATGCCAGTAGTGACCTGAGCCACAGCAGTGACAATGCCAGATCCTTAACCTGCGGAGCCATGGGGAAACTCCAGGAAAGTGCCAGAGAAGAGAGCGCGGTAAAGCTGGGGGTGTTCCATGCCAGAAGGTATTTGCATTTAACGTGAATCTCTGATTTAAGGAATTTCAGCTCAGGTTATCACTTGCTGGGAGGGAAGATTATTTGGGACGGAAAGGGGTATCTCAGAGCCAGTTAAATAAAACCTAAGGATGCTTTGGTACCCTCAGGGGAGCGGAACAGAGGGAGGGCACAGCAGGGAGGGCAAACAGGCTCACCTTCCGAACATTGTAGATCCAGTCGAGGTAGGCTGTGACCTTGGTGTATACTCCAGGGGTACTCGGCCCCCCACAGCCATAGCCCCAGCTCACGATGCCCACTGCTTGCCACCGGCCAGAGTGATACATCAGAGGCCCACCACTGTCACCCTGTGGGAGGCCAGAGCAGGGGCTGCTGGGGAGGGTGGACAGAAGTGTGGTGGAGGGGGGCGCTTTTCTTCCCTCCCCTCCCTGCACAGGCCCATCTGTTCCTTGCTCTCCATCACTCTCTGCTGCTCTACCCTCACTCCTCTGCTTATGCTGTTCCCTGCCGCCTGGAACATCCTTCCCTTCTGGGTCCAAAGGGTTCTGCCTGTGGTTAAGTATGTTGTGGGCATGCAGTTAACCCTCTGCCAGAAATCCACAGCTCACGCTAGCAGTGAGGGCTGTACAGCGTCCTGCACTAAGGAAGCCTGCTTGTCTTTGCTTAACCTAATAGGTCCCAAATGTATCGTAAGTCCCATTTCAGGAGGGCCTGTATCATGCCAGCCTCTGTTCTAGACAAGCGGGAATCAATGAAAAAAAAAAAAAAAAAAAGCTTAGAATCAAATGGGGCAGGAGTAGGGGGAGAGACAGAGAGGGAGAGTGAGTGAGAGAGAAAGTACAGTGGGGGAGAGGAGACGAGTAAACAACCAAACAAATTAAAAAAAAAAAAAAGACGTCAGACAGTGAAGAGCGTGCGTGTTTGGGTGTCCTTCTTACCAACAATTACAGCCCCTGGGGCTCCTGCCCTCAGAACCTAATAACACTATAGCGGAACTGCCTGTTTGTTTTGTTTGCAACCCCACCCTCACTACCGTGAGCTCCCTGAGGGAAGATACTGTCCCCCAAATCCAGCATTTACCTGACATCAGAGATCAAGTCATCAGCAGATGCCTCCTAGGTAAAGGAATTTGATGACGGCAGATGGGGGTGGGGGTGGGAGTAGGGTTTGTGGTTTTCATGGAAATGGTTCAGGGGATCCTCTGGGGGAGGGGGGTGTGAGAATATTTTCAATGTTTAGCCACTGGGGATGGCGTGAGGGGTGGTGCACCAGGGATCGGCCTGTGGGAGATGGGTTTTCTCTAGTTTAGTTCAGCAGCTTAGGACTGTTATGGAGAAAACAGACCTGGGGTTCCTCCCCTTTGTGGGCTCACACTGCTGCAGATGATGGAAGTAAGAGCAAGGTGTGTGTGTGGGGGGAACCATCACGTTTATGTGTGAAATGTTCCTGCATCTATCTGTCTGTCTGTCTCTCTGTCTATCTTTCTATCTATCCATCCAGGCATCCATCATCCATCCATTCTTAGATCTTTATCTGACTAGTGTCCTTCCTTCCTTTCCTCTCCCTTCCTCCCTCCATCACACACTGAGTGCCCACCAGATGCAGGAAGACTTCCTGTGGGGCATTTGGCCCCTGAACTCTCTCCTCTCTTCAGGGCAGACAGCCCTCTCTCTGTAATTCCCTCACGATCCTTGGAGGCCCTACCTGGCAGGTGTCCACACCGCCCTCCAGGAGGCCTGCACACAGCATCTTCTCGGTGACTTCCCCCTGGTACGCATCCTCCGCGTTGCACCGAGTGCGGTTAATGACCTGGACGGACGCCTGCAGCAGATGATCAGACATCTTCCCTGGAGGGTGAAAACACACTCACACTCCCATTCTTGCCCTCTGCCCCCAGCCCAGGAAAATTCTCCGGGTTGCCTGGCACCTGGGTGCTTGCACCTCCAGGATGGGTTTTTCTGAAGGACGGCCCTCCTTCCCATCACCTCTGGGAGCTGCTCACTCAGTGCTGTGGTCCTGAGCCTGGGACTTACCTCCATTAGGTTCCGTAAAGCCCCAGCCGATGACCCAGACTGGGGTGCCTGGAGTGAGTTCCTCGTCAGAGAAGGGCAGGCAGATGGGCCTCACTGTGCCTATCGGGAGCAGAGAGGAAGAGGGGACCCGAGGTTGAGGAGAGCCTGGCAGCTAAGCTCTCTATGAGGGTTTCTATAGCACACGTTCCGGGGGTTGTTAATAGAAGCGGCACAAGAAAAAGTGTCTGTGCTCAGATAAGTTTATCAAATCATGACTTGAACACAACGAACTGTTCGAAATTTTTAAAAGACCTCTCATCATTGATATACTAATGCGCTCCAAGGAAAGAGCTATGGTATAAAAATCTTTCCCAAACTTTCTCTTTTCTCCAAGGAACCCATGTCCTATGCAACCCACCATTAGACGTGCTGATCCAAGTACAACCCAAGATAAGCATGAGTTACCGAGCAGAGCTGTGCAGAGATTCTGCGGGCTGCCCTAACGGAAGATTTCCCTGCCCCCTGAGGAGGGCAGAGGGGCCCCAGGACCCCTGGGCAGGGAGACTGTGCAGGCTCTTGCCATTGGTCGGGGTGGAGGATGGGTCAGACCATCTTTCAGTTCCCTCACAAACTCCAGGAATGGGTGATCTGTGATTCTCACCCGAGGGACTCCACGTGGGGAAAACAGACCTCAGGATGGGGGTTGGCTGACAGCTTGAGGGGCTTCCTGCCTTCAGTGATGTGAGGCTGACATATTTGCTGGAAACAGGGGGCAAACTGAGGACTTGAGGGGAGAAGTGGATGTGCCCAGGGCCTGAGCCCTCCCTGACGGCAGGGAGGCCGTCTCTCACCGGAGAATGTGAGCGGGAGCTGCAGCTTCACCAGGGCAATGTCTTTCTCTTTGGGGGACGTGCTGTTGGGCTCAGTGATGAAGATCTTGGCCACAGGCAGGGATGGGAAGTTGCCCAGTTTGTCTGAGCCGGCCCTCACCTTCCAGTTGGGCACATCGAGATGCTTCCTGGGGGCAGAGACAGTGGGGTTCAGGTCTGAGGCAAGACGAGGAGGCTGGGTGCACAGGGCCCTGGGGCTTGGGGTGCCAGATGGCCCTGCCTTTGGAGGTGAGGATGGTGGGGGTGAGGCTGGTGGAGAAGGGCAGTCTGAGGAATGCCTGACCTAAGGTCAAATTTTAAAGGGCAATCTGATCCTTTTCCCTGGTGAAACCTGCCCAAGGAAACTTCTAACTGGTGGCCTGGGGAAGGGGCTGTTCCCAAGGCCTGAGCTCTGGGTCCTGACACTCTCTCCTCCAAGGCTTTTTCTTGGCCATGTTCCTCCCGCGGTGCTTTCGTTGTGGTTCCGTTCCATACTGCTTCCTCCCAGCACTGGACACAGCTGGGTGTGCAGGGGTGGTTTTCCAGGGAAAGATTTATAGCTTTTGTCAAAGTCTCAAAAAAAGTTACAAATCACTGGTCTACACTGTGCGCTCCTCTAAGCCAGTGATGGAGTTTAATGCAGGTGGGCAGGTAATACAGGGCTTGGTACCTAGCAGGTACTCATAGATGCTGAATGAGTGACTGAAACGAAGAGGCCCTGGAGTGGTCCTTCCCCAGAGGTTTGGGCAGGCCTTTCTCTGCTGGCCTGTAAGAGAGTCTCTACGTTTGGTTGTTGTTATTGTTTCTGGGTATAATGGGAGGGTGGCAGGGACCCTGGACCGGAACCACTTCCTAGAAGACTGGCACAGAGGGAGAGGGTTCTCAGGATGCCAGGCGATGGGAAGAGCTCTTGTTTAGTGAAGGACATGGGGGTGGACTGAGGACACTGGGTACCGATGGCTTCCTACCTCGAAGGGGAGACGTCAGGCTTGGTGACCAGCACCCTCTGCTCAGACCCCCAAGGCCTAACAAAGGACATCACATCCACTGTCCCACTGGGGTGGCCACACCCTGGTGCCTGGTCTTTGGGGTGGGGGAGGGGAGAGGGCATCAGAAAACAACTCAGGCCCTTCCACGGACTTGACCCCGGAGACCTCCTCCCCGGTGGGCCTTACCAGAAGCAGTGGGCTGCTGTGAGGATCCAGTGGGGGTCCAGGATGCTCCCTCCACAGATGTGCTGTTTGTTGTACTGGATGCTGACCTGCCAGGGCCAGGAATCCACAGAGGCCTTCTCCCCACCCACCACCCGGGGGGCCTTCAGGCTCTCCCCGCAGGCTGGGCTCGGTGGGAAGGAGGGAGAAAGCAGGGGTCAGGCTCTGGGGGCGCTGGGGCTGCCTCCCCTTAGAGCCCCAGATCCATCCTGCGCAGGGCCCTTCTGACTGGGACCCACGGAGGGGAGCGACCAGGGCAATGATGAATTATTCCAGGAGAGACTGAGGGTCTCCGGCTCTCCCCCAATCTCCCTCTCCTTTTTTTTTTTTCTTCTTCTTCTAGTTTTGGACACATTTAAGAGTTTATGTTGTGAACATGGGCATGTCCGTTGTGCTGGGAATTCATGGCCTTCAAACTCAACAGGGACACAGAATTCTGCTCCTGCTGCGTAACAGTAAACAGACGCCCACAGGCTGCTTTGGGCCTGGAGAGTGGGAAGACAGTTCCAGATATGGATCTTCCCATCCCGAATTCACCTTTCTCCAAGTCCCTTCCCCCCCTGTCCAGAGAGTCTCCCAATCCGACATCCTGTACGCTCTTCCACATCCCCGTCTCCTGGCACCTACATCTGACTCGCGAGTGTATAAACATCTCCAGTTCCCCCTCCCGGCCCTGTTCTCAGCCTCTCCGAGCCTGTCAGTGGCAGCCACAGTGGTGGTTTTAAGGGGGAAAGGCTACCACCCTCTCTGGGACCATGCCTGGCAGGAGCTTTTCAAACACCATCTCATTCCAAACACACATTCGCTTTCTACCTGTCACCTCCCTCCCCCACTCTCACCCCTCCGCACCCCCTTTGTCTATACGGTAGAGTCGAAACTCTCCCTCCTGACAGCCACCTGCTGTCCTTATATAAAGTTGCTGTCCAGCCAAATCGATCTGCAGGCAGCTCCCTAAAAAATTTTTCTATTTTTGCTCCAGAAAGGCCCTGTCCCAGAGATGCTGTCTCCTCTCCTGTTTATCAAAATTACTGATCACTCAGCAGATTTGAGTTGTGCGCCTACTGTGTCTCTGGGATGCTGGAAGGAGACGGGTGGACAGCCCGGAGAGACAGACGTGGCCCCTCCCCTCCCAGAGCCTGCAGTTCATTCTGCGATGTTCATCCTGGCTCCCACCTCCGGGCCGCCCAGTCCCTGGAGATTTCCCTCTCTCGTCATTTCCACAGGCTGCCTGGGCGTTGGCCTGCCTTCCATGCCCTTGTGGTTCGGTCTTGTCTTCTCAGGGAGCCCGAAGGCTCCTCAAGGGAGGGTCTGGGGCTTAAGCCTCTTTGTGTCTTCGGTGCCGTCCAGCACAGCACATCAGGTGATATGACCATTCATTCACTGACCAGCCACCACGTGTCAGCCCCCACTCACTAGGTATTGCGGGGGTCACATGATAATGACTAAGAGTCTTATCCCAACAGGGCTACTGCAGAGGGAGCCACGATGACCTTCCTTCTCTCAGGTTGCCCGGTTTCTGGCCATCCTGCCAGGCTCTGCTCGGTTCTCCCACCAGGCTGGTGGAATGAGTGGGGCCACAGTGTGTGTTTTTCCTTCTGATCGCCTCTCAGAGCCAGGGGGTCTCCCAGGATCCTCTGGGGCATTTGGACTGAATTATCCAAGGTCACACTGGAAGCCAGTGGGACTGATGCCCAGGATTCCTGACCCCCTGTGTCCCTCTCTCTGAAGCATGTCTTTGCTTCACCACTAGTTCCTGAAGACAGGGACCAATTCTCTTACTTGTCTGGGATCTTCTACTTCCAACCATCATTGGCAGTCCTAACACATTCTTATTTCACATATTTTTTTGGCCATGCCCACTGCATGCGGAAGTTCCTGGGCCATGTATTGAACCTGTGACATGGCAGCGACAACACTGGATCCTTAACTACTAAGCCCCCAGGAAACTCTGGTGCTGACACATTGTAACTGTTTGATGCATCTTTGCTAAGCAGGATGTGGGTGATCAGATCGTGGATAGATGAGCTGATTGTGACCTGGGAGGTTATATAGACACTGACCCCTGGTGGGAGGGGGTGGGGGCCCAGTCTTGCCCTTTCTGGCTTTCCTATCCTCCCTCCTGGGGTCCCACCTCGGTTGTGGGGCAGTGTGTGGATGGTGGGAGGGACTTCTTTTTTTTTTTTTTTGTCTTTTTGCTATTTCTTGGGCCCCTCCTGCGGCATATGGAGGTTCCCAGGCTAGGGGTCTAATCGGAGCTGTAGCCGTCGGCCTATACCAGGGCCACAGCAACGCAGGATCGGAGCCGCGTCTGCGACCTACACCACAGCTCACGGCAACACCAGATCGTTAACCCACTGAGCAAGGGCAGGGACCGAACCCGCAACCTCATGGTTCCTAGTCGGATTCGTTAACTACTGCGCCACGAAGGGAACTCTGGGAGGGACTTCTTAACATCAACCCCTTGAAGGAGTTTTGACCTACAAGCTCAAGGCCAAGGGAGGAAAGTTGGGACAAAACAGAGTGACACCAGGAATCTGAGAGATTTAGGGATTGAGGGGGAAGGTCTTCCTCCCTGCTTATTGCTGGCCCAGGACCCAAACCCTTGGAGATGGAGCGTACTCACCAAGGCAGTGCAGCGAAACCAGGGAGCCTGAGAGACAGGGGCTGGAAGGGAGACAGAGGTGGACTGTGGTTTCTGCTTGTCCCTTGGCTGGAAGGCTGGGACCCCCAGTTCCCCTCGCACCATTGATTCAGGTCCCCTCCCAGTACCCGGGAAATATGGAACCTGCATGCTGGGGGCTGTTACAGGCATTGCGCTACCACCCAGTTCAGTGCGATTTAATTCGATGCGATTCCATCCCTGCTGCGGATAACATCTGCTATGTGCTGGGCCCTGCCCCAGTCACAGCCCAGCCTGGGCTCTTGGCAGCCCCAGACAGAAGAGAGCAGAGGCTGGGACAGTGTCTGTTGCACTGCGGGCTCTCCACGCAGAAGAGGAATGGGTTTTCGATGAAGTTCCAGGCAAACGATCATTTTGCTCTCAGTCCTGTCCTTTTCAAGACTTACTCTTTGGTGAAGAAGCAGCCCTCGGCAGCCTCCCTGAATGCTAAGAAACCTGCATTCTCTCTGAGTCACTCTGCTGCAGGGTGACATTTTTCCTTTAGGTGCCAGGCTCAGCTGCGAGGTGGTAGGCATGGGGACAGGCCATTGACAAAGGCCATGCGGTTTGTCCTCTGGAGAGCTGGAAATGTGGGAGGGCTTACTCTGGCCTGGGTGAGTGGCAGGAGGGACAAAGTGGCCTTTGGAATCTTGCCTGTTGGGCTTTATAGGGAATATAAGGCTGTAGGAAACAAATGTGCTTTTCCATTTTGACCGAAAGGCCACTGACGTGTGGACAGCATGCTTTGTCCGGCTGCCTCTTGTATGAACACAAAGAGTCTACTCAGAAAACCTCTTAGAAATAGGATGCTCTAGCTCTTGGTGGATGACAGTCTGCCTGGCCAGTTCTTCCCATTGTCTGGCTTATGTCTCCCTTGCTGTGTCTGTCCAGCATGGGCTGGCCGCAGCCCTCATAGCAGGGCCCACGTGTGAGCCTCTGTGGGCCAGGCGTGTCCTCTCACTTACCCGCTTGGGTTTTGCACCCGAAGCTCCTGGTCATTCTCTGTGATTTTCACAACATCCAGATCTTGGTCTGGGCCAATCCTCACAGCTCTGAAGGTGGGTTTGCTGCTCGTGTTGTGAGAGAGAGATCGAGGGGGAGTGAGAGGAGGGGGGAGAGAGAGAGAGAGGAGTGAGGTGGGACAGGAGTTAAGAACAAGTTGGTGGGAGTGGCCCCCAGTCCCAAGAGCGTGGGTGGCAGTGGAGGCCGGGTGGGGCACGGCCGGGGCATGGACGTGGTCTTGGTTAGTGAGGGTGGTGTCTGCCTTGCTAGATGACATCCCTTGGCATCCCGGGGCTGAGTCCTGGGCACAGTGTGGACATGGCCTTGCTTTCTTGGGCAGGGAAGCCTGGTCCCAAACTCAGAGCTCTGGAGAAATGTTACAGATGGCTTTTCGTAACTCCCAGCTCTATCCCTATTCCAAACGTCCCAGCGGTTTCTTCTGGTTCCCGATGAGGGGACAAGGCAGCAAAGGAGGCAGCTTAGCTTCCCCCTCACCTTGGAGTGAACTGGCTGTGGATATTTGGTTCTCCAAACAAGGCAACTGCACTGAATTTGGTGGTGAGCTACATTTATGGTCCTTTTGGAGATAGGACAGGCCAAGATCAAACTTCACATGCATCCGGACAAGCATTTCTCTCATTTTGACCACTCTCCCTCTCTCTCTCCAATAATCCACGTTTGTCTTCCTTCAAACCTTGGGCATGTCTTCCCTCTTCCAGGAAGGCTTCCCTGATTAATCCCGTCTTTCTGATTGTTCCTGTACTGAATCTGCCTCTTGGCCATTCTCCTGTCCTCCCCCATCCAGCCATGCTAGTACAAGCTCTGTGTGCAGGACTTGGGTCACCCTGAGGCACCAGCTGCCTGGCACATTCTCACCTCCCCAGCCGGCAATCTGGCACTTCCTGGATGATCCAGGCACGGCACCTGGAGGATGGGAGTCTAGCAGTGCTGGATTTTGTGCTGCGCGCCCTCAATTGAGACCAAGGTTCTTGTCCTGGCCCTGATATTAGCTTGGTGTGTACCCTTGGAAGGTCACATTCTGTCTCTGGGTTTCTCTAAGCCTCAGTTTTCCCCTCTATAAAATGACCAGATGCATCTCTAGAGTCCTTCCCACCTTGAACCACCTAGGGTTTTGTGGTCCTGGGACAAGAAGGGCCTCCTTTCCAGGAAATCAGGGACCCAGACGGAAGGACTGTGTGGGAAATGGTCGGTCCCAGGGGAGTTAGTGTCCGTTCAGAGTTACATCCTGATGAATAGTTCTGACCAGCTCTTGTCTTGCAGAACTCAAGAGCGAGGTGGCTTGGTGCCTTAAAGAACTCCAGAAGGACAGAGACTCCAGGAGCCTTTTACCTTACGAACCCCCGGAGACACCCTGGTTTCGTAACCAAGCTGCAGCCTGCTAGGCTGGGTCCAGCTGGCGCTGCAGGGCTGCTCTGCATTAGGGAGGCAGGGCCGGCTGTGGGGAGGAGGCTGGGCTGGGGTGGCTGCTGGGGGAGGGGAGATGGCAGGGGCAGGGCATGCCTTCCCAGCTCTCCTGGAAAATGGAGGGGGGCAGGCTGTCCTCTCCAGAGGGTACTGGGAATTGCACCCTGGTGGACGGCAGAGAGCTGCAGAAGCCTGATAACCAGAGAGCAGAAGGGGCAAATAGGTCTGATGGATCAGTAATGGCTGCCCCGAGCACTTATTGAAAAGGGACCTTGCTTTAGGGATTGATGGGGAGGGTTCTGTGATGGATGGATGATGTCTGCCTAGAATTGATCATTTCTGCCTACTCTCCGGGTCCAGTTTAGAATCCTGAAATGTGGGGCCTGCCAGGAAGAGATTATCCTTCTGCAACTGAATATATGGTTTTTTTTCCATCCTCTTCAGTTAGGCTCTGAGTGGGCAACTGTCTCCCCTTCCCCCCCTTATAGATGAAACCTCCAGAGAAGAGAGAATTACCCAACCTAGAAACAGAGATGCTTCTAGAACTTCTGATACCCAGGAATTAGGAGGCCTTGCTCATGAATTCCAGCCCTCTTGCTCCCAGCTACTACCTAAGCAAATTACTTACCTTCTCTGAACCTCCTTCTAAAATAGAATAATAACTACCTTTTTGGCTTTTGCCAAGATCAAATGAATATCAATTTGTAATGCTAATTACCCTTCTTATAATTATATACTTTTTCATCCACCAAAGATTTAAAATTGCTTTGGAAATTTGCTGAGAGAGCTCAACTGCTGAAGAAGCCCCAATGATATCAGATTCACTGGAACTAAATTTTAACCAATGGGACTTTGAAGAAGTAAATAAGACTTTTGTATTCTGGGGCAAGGACGGTGTCTTGCAAAGCCGAGAATGAGTGAGGATTGAGGAGGAAAGAAAAGGGAAGGATTGCAAAGGGGCTGGAACTGTGGGTGGGGGTGGGGTGGGGAGGGGCGGAGAGACTCTCCCTAGTACCCATCCTATGAGGTTGTCATGTTTCCCTCATTAACTCTTGGCTACTTGTGGGATTCTTAACTCGCTGAGCCCCAAGGGGAACTCCCCCCTTAGCTCTTGAACAAACCGAGGCTAAGCAGATTTAAGTTCATGCTGCTTATGAGGGAAAGGGCTTCCAAAGCCATTCTGTCTGACCCCAATATCTGTACTTTTAGGAAAGAGGGAGGAAGGAGGGATGGAAAGGAGGAAAGGGAGAAAGGAAGGAGGAGAGAGAGAAGGAGGAGTGAGATAACAGCCTCCAGAGCCTTGGGCTGGGTACCTGTCATAGCCCATCTGCCCACAGGCTGTCTTGGCCAGAGCTTCTGTGAAGTTGTCGAAACAGGCAGAGGCCCAGGTCTGTGTGGCTGGGTGCAGCACCTGCAGGGTAGATCGGTCCCTGGAGAGGCGGACTGGGAGAGGAGGGACCTGGGTCAGCTCAGGGCGAGGACCCATCTGATGCACCTTCCACAGAATTCATCATATGACCAGCCCAAGCTCCCCCTCCCCGGAACTGGTGAACATCATGGAACACCAGCCCTTTCAACCTCAAGGAAGTTCCTCCACTGAGCTTTGCTTGACTGAGCCTCATTCTGAAGGCTGCTAGTGTGACTGGATGTCCTGGGGACAATCTCCATTTTGACCTTGGCCCTGGCACAATTATTAATAGCTCCCCTTTTTGCTTGTCTTATGTATACGTTTTGATGATATATCACACGGCTGCCCTACCCCTGGTCTACACGGCTTGCCTAGTCAGGGAAAACTTCTCAATGAGGGACCTAGTTCCTTCACCATGGAAGGTCAGAGAGAGAAATACTATCGGAGGAGTTCCCCTCGTGGCTCAGTGGTTAACGAACCCAACTAGCATCCATGAGGACTTGGGTTCCATCTCTGGCCTTGCTCAGTGGGTTAAGGACCTGGCGTTGCCATGAGCTGTGGTATAGGTCGCAGACGTGGCTTGGATCCTGCATTGCTGTGGCTGTGGTGTAGGCCAGCAGCTCTAGCTCTGATTAGACCCCTAGCCTGGGAACCTCCATATGCCTCGGGTGTGGCCCTAAAAAAAAAAAAAAAAAAGAAATACTATTGGAAATGGGGTGGCAGGGTCCATAGGCATTTGACTTCTGATCAAAAAAAGAGAAAATACACAGGAAACCACTCAGCCCTGCCCCACAAAAGCCCTCATCACCCATGTCCTAGGCTGGCTTTTCATTTCAGAGCCCAACTACTAGGTGGGTGGATCAAGCTGGGCTAGCCCGGTCCAAGAAGGAAACTGGCTTTTTACGTTTGAAACATCTCAATATCCTATTGAAAGACCCAACTCAGTCTTGTTACACAGCATGTTACAATAAACACTTATTTAATGAATAGAAAGATCCATAGTTGGTTAAAGGCCTTGTGGTCCTTGCAATAATAGATTCCACAGAAAGGAGGGCACTCCCCAAGGTCATCCAGGTACAGCAGGAATGGAGCAGGCTCGGTTACAATTTCCTGTCCCCCAGCCAACATTTGTTGATCAGAATTTACTGAGTGTTTGCAACATGTTAAGGACTGGAGCTCTAGTAGACTAGACAAGCTGTGATCCTGTTGTTGTTTTTTTTGTGTGTGTGTGTCTTTTTTTTTGCCATTTCTTGGGCCGCTCCCGCGGCATGTGGAGGTTCCCAGGCTAGGGGTCGAATCAGAGCTGTAGCCCTGGCCTACACCAGAGCCACAGCAATGCAGGATCTGAGCTTTGTCTGCAACCTACACCACAGCTCACGGCAACGCCGGATCCTTAACCCAATGAGCAAGGCCGGGGATCCAACCTGCAACCTCATGGTTCCTAGTTGGATTCGTTAACCACTGCGCCATGACGGGAACTCCTGTGATCCTGTTTTTAAGAACCTTCCAACAGAGACAGAACCTGACTAGTCAGGTGGCAGGTACTATACAGTGGACCAAGGGGACCTGGGCCGACTTCCTGCTGTGCCCACTCCCCTGGCCCGGCTGCCCCTGGACTCACCTGCCACTGGAGGCCCATCGGGGAATTTCTTGACACAGAGCTGCTCATCCTCCCCTGAGGCACAGTCCTGCTGGCCGTCACACAGCTGCTCTCTCGGGATGAAGTGGAGGGGCTGCCAGCAGAGGAAGTAGTATTTGTCCAGAATCACCTTGACTGGAAGGCAAGGGCGGGGCAGGGCAGAGACGGCCGATGGTCAAGCAGGTGGCCAAGGGCAGGAGAGGTTGTGTTTTCCTGAGAACACCCTGGGCCTGGGGACAGGCAAACGTGGGTTTTAGGCCCAGTTCTGCCACTTAATAGCTGGTGTACGTGGTTCTGAGCCTCAGTTTCCTCATCTGTAACATAGCATAATAACACCTGTCCCATCCCTAAAGGTGGCTGAGGAGTCAATCAAGATAATGTGTGGGGAGCGATTTAGAAACAGCCTTCACTAGCCTCTCAACCCCAAGTGTGTCTGGGGACAGAGGAGACAACCCTGGGCCTGGAGTCCGAAGACCTGAGCACAGGCTCTGCCACCTGCTGTGTGACTTTAGACCCGTTGCTTCCCCTCTCTGGGCCTCACGGGGTTGTGGAGAACATTTGGTGAGCTGGTGGTTGAGAAAGTTTCTCAGAGCTGGCAAGTGCAGTTCTGGAGTTAGGTGTTTTTATCTGGGAGTGAAAGCCCCATTAAGAAGTTGGAGTTTTGCTTCGTTTTGCCTTCTGCCTCCTGCCTGCAGCTTCTATTGCGCCTTTGCTGTCTTAGATGATGGGAATGAGAGAGTATTTTTAAATCCCCAGGGAACAGATATTTCAACACTTTTCTAAACTGTCCTGACTCTTCATGCCCAAGAGAACTCTCCCTTAGCTTGTCACTCCCCTCTGCAGCCCAATGTCACCCCTGGCTGGCCCTAAGAGCTGCGGTAACAAGTCTGATGACAGCCCTGCTTATCACTGCTAAGAGCTTTCCACGCAGTGCTGCATGGAATCCTGACAACCTTAGGAGGCAGGGACCAGGAGGAACGCACATTGCAAAGAAGGAAGCTGAGGCTTGGAGAGCTAGGTTTTCTTTCCCAAGGCCACACAGCACTCAAGCAGCAGAACCAGAATTTTAGTTGGAGTCTGTCTGGCTCCAAAGCTCTTTGTGGCCTCTCCATGCCTTCCCTGGGGGAGCTTAGGATGTGACCTGCTGGCCGTTATGTTCCTGGTTTGAGAAGCCAGGGAGAAGGGAGCAGGCGGGATGTTTGCCAGACTTTCAGAGTTTGGTTCGTGGTCAGGAGGCAGGGTGAGGAAGGGTCACTTCTGCCTCCTGGGGTGAAGCCAAGACACAAGGTCACTTGTGGTTGAGCTTGCAGAAGTCAGATGGTTGAGGGAGGCCAGGCCAAGGTGGAAGTTCACGTTCCCTCTTCTGGTTGCAGAAACTAGAGGCCCCAGGCTGGAAGCCACGTGGGGCCTTCTAGGCCAGGGAGAGCCCAGCTCTAAATTATGTGCTGGTACCTGTCCTGGCTCACCCTGAACTTGGTCCCATCTTCTCTCGCCACTACGGCAAGACACGTGCTTCAAAAAGGCAAGCTCATCTGAATTTTAGTCTGAGCAAAACGGGCTTAGGATGACAAATCTGCAGACACCGCTGTACACCCATCACCCCTGTGGGCCAGCCAAGGTCAAGAGGAATGATTTGGGGTTATCTGCATCTCACACCCCATTGGGGCGCTCAGGGATCTGGGTGGTGTTTGGGTTCTGGATCCGCATCTCCATCACCAGCAGGTGGAAATGGACACGCCCAACTGCCACACCTCCTTTCTCTGCCTCAGCACTCAAGTGGAGAGTGAGGGTTGGACCAGGTGAGCTTTAAGCGTCTCGGCTGAGGCGGAGGGTGCCGAGGGCTCCTGGAAGGCTGTCCTGGCCTGGTGTGCAAACATCCCTACAGGCTGTGTCACCACCTCCACTTTTGCACAACTTGATCTTTATCCAGGAACTTTGCACATCTTACCTCATTGGTTTTCTGATATCCCTCTGAGGGAGGCAGAATATTTTACAGGTGAGGAGATGGAGGTTAAGAGAGGTTGAGGGACTTAATTAAGGTCACACAGCAGCAAGGGGCAGTGCTGGGATCCCCGTCCCAGGTGTCCCGATTCCTAGTCTGGTCCCCTTTGCCCTACTCCCTGGGTGAAAGCTGTGGTCAGTTGCCTGCAGTGACTCTGGAGGTGAAGGTGGGGACTCAGTCTCAGGATGTGGGGACTGAAAGAGAGGGATTGTGGGAGTCAGGGCTCACTCACTGTTTTTTTGTTTGTTTGTTTTTTAGTTTTTAGGTCCGACCTGGATATGGAGGTTCCCAGGCTAAGGGACTAATTGGAGCTGTAGCTGCTGGCCTACACCACAGCCACAGCAACGCTGGATCCTTAACCCACTGCGCCAGGCCAGGGATCGAACCAGCAACCACATGGTTCCTAGTCGGACTTGTTTCCGAAGCACCACGATGGGAACTCCTCACTTTACTCTTCTTTGTCTCAGAGTGGCCGGCCCAGGATCACACAGAGTCTCAGGCCCTGGGGAAGACAGAGCTAAAGGCGGGGAGGGGCGCTGTCTGCCTGGCCGTCTTCCTCCTGCCTCATCTCTGACCCTGCCCTGGGGGCAGCCATGCCCCTGCTTCTCCAGCCTGCAGGGCTGCGGGCATCCTCTCAGCTCTCGGCCTGCAGACTTGGGAGGAGGAGGCAGCAGGAGCGGCTGCTTGCAAATTGCCTGTGTGGGTTTGGACCCGGTGCAAACTGCTCTCCGCAAAAATCATCTGGGACAGAAGCCACCTGCGATGGGTGGGGCTGAGTTCTTCTCCCGTTCTCTCTCAGAGGAAGGCCCCCGTCAGAGCAGGGGTGGATACAGAGCGGGATGCAGATCACCTGCCCTTGACTCTGCTGGGGTGAGGGTGGGGGGGAGGTGCTCTGAGGCGACAGAGGGGGAGGGGTGGGTGGGAGCTGCCACTTGCCGTGGGGGGTGGGGAGTGGGGCTGCTACTTACTGAGAATAGCCACGATGACGATGGCTGCCAGGCCCAGCAGTGCCGCGATGATGGGGATCCCCACCTTTTTGAAGGTCTGCAGGGGGGTGCGGGGTTTGCGCTGGGGGGCGACATCTGTGACGTGGGGGGGGCAAGAGTTTCCAGTCAGTACTCGGAGACCACCCCTGCCAAGGCCCACAGCCTCCCCTGACTCTGGCCTGTGGTGCTGAGCCTTGAGGAAACTTTGGGAGCAATTTTGGTTGGTGCTGGGGGGTTATTCCTGCAGTCTAGGCTTAGCTTCCTTGGCATGTGCATCCCCCAGCCCCCGCCACTGCCTTTCACTTGCCCAGGCTTGTCCATCTCTCACCGGTGTCCCTCGAGCCCATGGCGCCTTCCCCTGTCTTGACAGCCTGTTCTAGGATGTTTCACCCTGTCCAGTCTGACCTGCGTCTGCTCTGGAAGAGGCACGGACCCTTTCCCTTTTACTGTCTTTTATCCTCTTTCTTGACTTGTATTTTGATTAAACTATAAGCTCCAGGAGGGCAGGGGCTGCCAGCACAGGCTGTGCTTGGTAGAAGCTTAATAAACCTTAGTGAACAAAGGTGTCCTGACAGCCTCCATCAAGTGAGTTCAGCATCAGCCAGTCATGTCTTCGGAGGCGATTACACTTTGGGGGGGAGAGGCAAACAAGGACACAGTTGCCAGTACAACCAGACACCATGAAGGCACTTAAATGCGTCTCTGTAGGTGGCGATGGGAGAGGGAGGAGCTGGCCCAACTGGGTGAAGCCTGGGCGTGGGGAGCTGTGAGCTGCTGGTGTGTCTGGGACGGAAGGTGGGTGAAGCATGTCGTGGGGGCAGGCCTGGCAGTTTGTAGAGTCTGGACCACCATGCTAAAGGTTTGGATTTGTTTGTTTTTGTTTTCTGGCTGCATCCGCAGCATATGGAAGCTCCTGGGCCAGGGAGCGGATCCAAGCTGCAGCCGGATCCTTAACCCACTGTGCTGGGCTGGGGATCCACCCTGCGCCTCAGCAACCACCAGCGACTGACGCAGAGACAATGCTCGATCCTCAACCACTGCACCACAGCAGGAACTCCTCAGGGGTTGGATTTTATCCTACAGCCAGTGAGCCATGGGAAGCTTTTGAGCAGCAGATAGACACAATCACATTACTGTTGAGGACCATGACGCCCTCATCAGGGTGGCAAGGGACTGGAATGAAAGGGCCTGGGGCCAGGGAGACCGGGAGGGGCCTATGTCTAAACCCGAGGTAATAATAGCTCTGCTGTCTGTTTCACGTGGCTATCCAAGGAGATGGAACACGGCAAGGCTTTGGAAAGTTAAATTCTCATAAAGTATCAGAGGTCAGTGCTTTGGGGTCCCCTCTCCTTGAAGGCAATAAGCTGGCAAGGTGCCACGGGGACTTCTCCACGGAGAACCAAGGCAGGAATTATAATGACCCTGAATATCCCTGGAGACCAGTAGGCCAGCTCCCTTCCCCTCACCTGCACCCCGGCTTGCTCCCTGACCTGCATCACATTGTTCTTCAAATGGCACTTCCTTACTGAGGCCTTCCTTGACCACCCTACTTAAAAGGCAGTTTTCCAACATTTTCTTTTTCTTCTCTCTTTCTTTTTTTTTTTTTTTTTTTTTGGCTTGTTAGGGCCACACCTGAGGCATATGGAGGTTCCCAGGCTAGGGGCTGAATTGGAGCTGCAGCTGCCCGCCTCCGCTAGAGCCACAGCAATGCCAGATCTGAGTCGGGTCTGTGACCTACATAGCGGCTCACGGCAATGCCGGATCCTTAACCCACTGAGTGAGGCCAGGGGTCCAACCCACATCCTCATGGATACTAGTCGGGTTCGTTACTGCTGAGCCGCAAGGGGAACTCTGTCTTCCAGCATTTTCTATCCCCCTTCCCTGTTTCATTTCTTGTAGAGCATAGGTCACCTCTAATGTACTCCATATTTTACGAATTTTGCATATCACCTATCCCTTCCCATCCCTACCTGAGATGAAGTCTCCATGAATGTGGGGATTTTTTTATCTGCCTTAAGCTCACTGCTGAGTCCCTGGTGCCTAGAACAGTGCCTGGTCCGTACTGCAGTAGGCTCTCAATAAACATGGGTTGAAAGAATAAATGAATTATTCTTTGCTTGTTCTCTTCAGCACACCCCTTCTATCTTTCTTACAGGCCTCATTTTATTCTGCCGGGAGTGAAGGCTGGTTGTGTGTCCATCTCTACATCTTTTCTCAGCACTTCAAAAGCAGAGAATGAGACCTTGCTGGAGCCTGGTGCGCGGTAAGTGCTGATCTCATTGGGTCTGTTGATGGGAAGCTGGGGACAGTCTATTTCCTCAAAAGGGACAGCCAAAACCTCCCACACGGAGCTCAGGCTCTGGGGATGTGGGCTTGGGTTGCCTGCTCTTATCAGGACTTGGCGACAGCGTAGGTTAATAACGTCGGTGTCTGCTGTTTTTAAAGTGTCAGCCGTGAGTGTTCAGAGCTGTCCTCTTGGCTGGGGCTGTGGACAGGGAGACATTCTGTTCATTCGTTCATGCTCGATTTGTTCACCGAGCACCTGCTTTGGGGGCAGTGTACAAGGTTGGCTTGTTTTCTCAGAAGCGAATGACTTATCGGGAGTCCCTGGATGAAGTTCCCCCGTCCAGGACCCAATGTCTCTGCGCCCCAGAGGTTCTCAGGGAGAGCGTTCACCATGAAGGGAAAGGTTTTCCTGGTTTGTTGTTTCCCACGGAAAGTTAACAGCCTGCTGAGCTCTGCGTGGGCTCCCTGCCCGCCCCTGGTCCTTCCTCCAGCCTGTCCTGCCAGACAGAGCTTTCCAACACGCTGCTTTCATCCCATCACGTTCTCGCTCCAGAATCCTCAAGGGCGCCCCATGGTCCGTATCTGGACCACACTCTTTCCTAGGCTTTCAAAGCCAGTGTGATGGGGCCTCCCTCTCCTAGCCAAATGGACTTGCCATCGCTGGTGCCCGCCAGCCTCAGTTGCACGCGGGCAGGTTCACTCCCCGGGCCTTGCTCGACCTGTGATCATTCTTAACCTGGGAATCTTTGCTCTTGCTCTTCCCTCCACCACTGAGACCCTCCTCACTTCCTTCTGCTTTGTGGCAGTTCTCCCGGGGGGAGGTGGGGGGCTTGGTCAAAGCGTGCCTGACCCCCCTGTTTTTCCTGATCACGTGGCACTGACCCCTCCCTCCGGAGAGGCCTTAATTGTTTTCCCGTTTGGCAGGTCCCAGGTTTACTCAGGAGGTAGAGCACTTGTATGTCTGGTATTCTTTGGGGACACCACGGAAGAGTGACATATTCAATTCCAAAGTATAAACTAGGCATCGTTTTACCTGCTGGACATTATATTGTTTGTGATCCTAATTAACTTGTGACCCTGAAATGAATAAGCTGTCAACGTAAGTGGGGTCGGTGGTTTCCTTATCAACCTGTCACATGAATTGTTCTTTGCTCACTCGTTTTGCGGAGCCAGGCTATCAGGTGTTGGTTATCAATGGCTTAAGAAAATGTTCGAAGGGAAGACACCCTGCATTTGGGAATACGTTGTTAACTTCCGTTTCTCGTGTAAATCCGGCAAACACTGCCATTTTCTATGCTACCAGTGAAAACGCCTTTGTCCAGCTCGTTCCTTGGCAGCCTGGTCAGTGCGGGAAACTCCACGAGGGCAGGGGCTTGGGCTGTTGTACTTACTGCTGCAGCCCCGTGTCCAGCCCAGGGCCTGGCCCATGACAGGCACTCACAGTATTGTTGAGTGAATGAGAGAATGGATAACTCGATAAATGGATTAGAGAATCACTGCTTTTGGGGTTTTAGGTTTGATGGTCCTGTTTCCCCAGAGACCCTGCCTTCCACTTCTAGAGCGAACCCGGAGCTTACACACACTGCTCAATAAATATGTGTTGAATGATGGATAAATGTATCTCATAGCATTTTTAAGGTACTTTTTAAGGTTCCTACTTTTTTCCCCACTTACGATTTTTTTTTTTTTTTTTGGCTGCACGCATGCACGCATGGCATGTGAAAGTTCCCAGGCCAGGGATCAAAACCGTGCCACAGTTGTGACCTGTGTCACAGCTGGGGGAATGCCAGGTCCTTAACCCACTGTGCCACAAGGGAACTTCCTACTTATTTTTTATTATTATTTTTAATTGAAACATAGTGATTTACAATGTTGTATTAGTTTCTGGTATATAGCAAAGTGATTCAGTTTTATACACACACACATATGTGTATATATATATATTCTTTTTCATAGTCTTTTCTGTTATGGTCTATGACAGGGTACTGAATATAGTTTCCTGTGCTTCACAGTAGGACCTATGCTCTTCTAGCACCCATAGCATTTAGCACTTGGGGGTGGGGGTGAGGAGTTTAGTACCTACTCCTCACCCCCAGGAGTAAGTAACTGATTGAAACTCAGACTGGGCTGAGGTAAATAGAGGAAAGCCGGACCTGAGCTTACCAAGGCTGTTCAGGGGTTGATCACTGGCGGGATCCTGTAATTGAAAGAAAAACAGTGAGTGGAGTGAGGGAGCCTCTGAGGCTGGGGCTAGGAGCTCAGGGCAGGGCTCTTATCTGCCTTCCCCTCTCCCTGCTGAGTCTAAGCTGGGGGTGGGGTGGGACTCTATGATGTCTAAATAATTGGTTCAAAATAGAAAATTCAGTTATGCATCTCAACGACCTGGCACAACAGGGTTACTAGCTGTAGTAACTAGTTAGCAATTGTAGGAATGACTGGCAGCTGGGCTGTTGTGGGTATCACTGAGTTTCTTAAGATGATTCTGATCCATGGGGTGTTTTTGGCAATCATTTGTCAACTTTTATAGGTGGTGTTGTAGTTCTGTAAAAATTTGAATGGACACTTTGCAAAAGGGGATGCTTCCATGGCCAATAAGTGCCAGAAGATACCTGATTTCATCATTCATCAGGCCAGTATAAATTTAAACCACAATAAGCCTCTCTATTTATCTCCATTAAAAGGCCTGACGACACTAAGTGCTCAGTGGTCTCTATTTCTTCTTCTTTTTAGGTGTTTTTTTTTTTTTTTTTTGGTCCTTTGTCTTTTTAGGGCTGCACCTGCGGCCTGTAGAGGTTCCCAGGCTAGGGGTCTAATTGGAGCTATAGCTGCCGGCCTATGCCACAGCCACAGCCACACCAGATCCGAGCTGCGTCTATGACCTACACCACAGCTCTCGGCAACATTGTATCCTTAATCCACTGAGCGAGGCCAGGGATCGAACCCGCAACCTCACGGTTCCTAGTTGGATTCGTTTCTGCTGCGCCAGGATGGGAACTTGTCTATTTCTTATTGTTTTTGTGTCCTCAGTGCTTTGCATCCACCTCGTACCTAGTAGAGGCTCAGTAAAGGACTGATAAACTAAACTGAACCTGGCTCTGCACTGTAGTTCCTCCCTGGCCGCCTCTCCTCCACCATTCCCAGGGCCCGGATGGGGAACTACTTGCAGGTTCCCATTGCGGTAGCTACAGTTGGCACATAGCAGTTTACACAGTCCTTTTGCCGAACTCGAATTCAAAAGTGAAAAGAATTGATAACTTGTCTAATAAGCAGAGTGGGTAGCATCCCCTAGGTCTAAGTATTAAGCAAATATTTGTGGAGTGTATGCCTTGTACCAGGAACTGTTCTAGGAGCTGTGGATTCAAAGACAAATGAGAAATAGCAGGCTGGGAGAAGAGCCAAAGAAATTAGGTGACACCATGGCCTCACGAATCTTGTATCCCTGGGGTAGGGGAGGTGGGGGTTGTGGGGGAGAATAGAGGAAGACGGACGGTCAACAGATAAACCCAGAGAGTGATGGGGGCTAGGCAGAGAGTAACAGGATAACAGGATAACAGGAGACAGTGCCTGGCTGGATTCGTAGAGTGGAAGGTCTAGGAAGGGGTCAGGTTAGGGAGGGCCTCTGGCCTGAGACTTGAGTGACAGGAAGCAGCCAGGCAGGCAGGAGTCAGGATGGCGTTGGAGAAACAGAATGGAGCTCAGCGTGGCTACAGCAGGGAGGGAGAAATGACGGCTGGTGCAAAGATTCCACCTGTGCGTGGATGATAAAGGCAATAGGCCTTGCCAACAAACTGGATGCTCTTGGGTTTTTAGTGAGCAGGTGAGAGGGTATCTGCTGGGATGATGCTGAAGGCTGCAGGAGGGGTATCAGGGACATCCATTCGGTGGCCCTTCCCCCATCAAATCATTCCTTTTCATGGAGTCTGCCTGCACACACATGCCTGCATTGGTTAAAGGAGACAGGGCAAGTTTCTTTGGTTTACTATTTCAACAAATATTGACTGTATGTCTTTGATGCCTGTGGAATTGTGCTAGAAGCCGAGAGAGGAAACAAAAGAGGCTTTGGTCTATTTTCTTGAATTCCTCATCTCTGAACTAAAGTGACCTTAGTACCCTTGTTTCTTTCTTCCTTTTTTTTTTTCCCGGTCTTTTTAGGGCCTCACCCATGGCATATGGAAATTCCCAGGCTGGGGGTCTAATCAGAGCTACAGCTGCCCGCCTACACCACAGCCACAGCAACAGAGGATCTGAGCAGTGTCTGTGACCTACACTACAGCTCACAGCAATGCTAGATCCTTAACCCACTCAGCAAGGCCAGGGATTGAACCCCAGTCCTCATGGATACTAGTCATGTTCGTTACTGCTGAGCCGGGATGGGAACTCCTTGGCTAATACGTTTTTCAATCGCTATCAACTGCATAGTGGTTAATTATAGAGAGAAAAATCCATAGCTTTTCAAAACAAAAGAGAAAGAGGAAAAAACCCCTGAAAGCTAAAATTACAGAGGCTGTGATTATCTTGGTCATTACTGCATTCCTGGTATCTCCTATAATAGCAGGTATTTAATCAAAATTTATTGAATGAAAGCATTGAGGAAAATATCACAGGCTCAGTCTCAGGCTGACTGACTGTGGTATAGACACATGACGGAATGTTATGCTACACTCAAAACACATGAACTGTGGTGCCATGAAGTAATATGAATAGCATAAGCAATTTCAAATTAAAGGAAAAATTAAGTCCCAAAAGTTTTCATATGGCACAGAATCTTTTTCATAAAGAATAAGGAAATGATGAGCATGGGGTTCAGGATGATTCTAGCACTGTCTCTGGTCTATCAAAGATGTGCAATCAAGATTTGTTAAACTAGTAAACAAAAGAGACTTGCCAACCTCCCCCAGCAGGGGGCTCCCCCGGTTAGATGTAGGTTATTGTTAAATCCTAGCTTTTGTTTTGGGTGGTGGCTCTCTGGAGGCTTATTACATTGTTTTGGTTGGTTGGTTGTTTTTTGGCTGCACCCCATGGCATGTGAAAGTTCCCAGGCCAGGGATTGAACCCATGCCACATCAGCAGCACTGAGCCGCTGCAGTGACAACCCTGGATCCTTAACCCACTTGGCCACAGTGGGAACTCCTGGAGGCTTATTTCATTGCTGAAACCATGGAACTAGGTGGTGAGTTGCAGGGAGCCCTGCATGGACCAACAGTGAACAGTGCCATGCATCAAAGATTATGATTTACCCAGGGCCGTGTACCTGAGGGTCAAAAAGAAGATAAAAAGGCAGGCTGGCCGGTTCTGCTCTGACTCTTATGCTGCCCAAGTTCTTCCATTTAGTGGCTCACTCTGTGGCTTTTCTTGAAGCCTCTCTGGCAAACATCTCCAGCACGAAGAGATCAGAGGTGATGGGTTGCTAAACTGCTAGGAAGGGGAGCTTCTGAAGGTCAGGGGTATCGGGGATAATGGGCAGGGAGGTGGGTGCGTTTTAGTTGAGTGGCGGCTAAGGAACATCCATGTCAATGACTTTCCTGAGAAGGATGGCGATGAAGACTCAGGGCAGCTGCCTTGCCTTTCAGTCCAGAATCAATCCTGAGCTGGAGAAAGGAGGCAAGGGGGGCTGAGAGATGTGGGAACCAGGTAAGTCCTCGGGATCCAGCCCGCCCCCCACACTATAGTGAGTCCCTGCATGATCACAGGATGCCAAGGGCTCTGGAGACCATCCCAGGCAACGTCACTGTTTTCCGATGAGAAAACCGGCCAGACAGGAAGTGTCTTGCCCTGGAATTGATAGAGGGAAGGGGCTGAGAGTCCACCAAAGACCAGCTGTGCTTCCTTCTGCTTTGCTGGAGGCGTCTCTGTTTATCCCCTGTTCGAATGCTGCAATTGCAACTGCCACAGCCCCAGGCCCGGCCCAGCCCATGCCAAGGCACTGGTCCTTCCCCTTTCGTTTGGGGGCATTGGCTGGGTCAGGCCTGGTTGCTCTGCTGATCCAGGCTGTTGCAGAGCCCTGACTCACGGGTCCAGCCCAACCAGTGTCTGACCCCAGGATCCTATGGGAAGGAGGCCCCTGCTGTCTGGAGTGCAATGGGAGGACAGGAATACCCAGAAGGGCCCAAGCTGGAGGAGACAGGGGTGGGTGGAAATTAGATGACTGAAAAATACCCGCCCATCACCTGATTTGCTCAGAGAATCTTCCTTCTCTGCTTCTCAGTTGGTCACTGGAGGCAGAAAACATTAATCCAAGACCCAGACAATTAATTCTGCAGTTGGGTATTGTTGTAGCTCTTTCATAAGTGCTGTAAGGATTAAATACCCTCACAACAACTCTGAGAAATGATCCCCGTTTCACAGAAGAGAAAAACCAAGACTCCTGTAGATGCAGTGGTCGCCATGGCCTCAGAGCAAGTAACAAATCCAGCCCTTGAGGACAAGTTTTGGACTCGGTGGACCATTATTTTAATTTCCCCACCATTTCAGGAACCTCTCCGGGAGTCATCAGCTGGTGCTGGGTCCTTCTGATTCTTTACTCCCTTGTAAGGAAGTCTAGTTGCATATAATTAGCAAGCAATCAACGGCAGAGATGACGCCCAGCATGTCTCAGGCTGAAAGCACACCCATCTCCCCTGGTTCCTGACTCTGCTAACTCATCCATGAACTGGGGTAAGGAGAACTTCCTCCCAGATTGTATTGAGGAAAGGGCCTATTGCAGGGCCTGGTGCCCAGTAGGGGCTTTATTGATATTAGTTCTCTCCTTTCCTCTCCTCCATTGGCGTGGCACCTTTCTCACCTGCTTCTCTCCTTCCTTTATTTCCCAATTAGCCCCTGTTGTTTTTGATCCTGGAGAAACTCCTGGTTAGGTTTAGCTCAGCTCCAAATCACAGATGACGCTCTCAGAGATGATGAACCCAAACACAAGGCAGCTCCTGTTTTGGGGTGAGGATTAAGTGTACTGTAGAGAAGCCACAGAGACCCAGCCAGGGAGGAGTATGAGTTCTCGTCTTGCCCTTCTTTGGATTTGCTGGGCGGCCTTAGGCCTGCTCCTCAACCTCTCTGAACCTCGAGGTCCCTTTGGGTAATTGGGAACTCAGAGATGGTGAAGCAGATTAGAGTGTTACTCACAACACACCGAAACGGGCACCACCAGGCTAATGATGAGGCAAAGAAGAGACAACAGTTCACAGAGGCCAAAGGAACAAAAAGCCTGGCCAGTTCCTCTGTCTGCTTTCCTTGCCAAGCAGATTGCCCCTGGACATTATTTCTCTCCTCCTTTCCATAAAGCCGACTCTGCATTTCCTTGTCTTGGAAAGAAGGCGGTAGGGGCAGAACTGGGGTGATTTGGGGTGTAGAAGAAGGGAGAAAAGCAGGGGCCTAGAGGAACGGGCTTTCTGGCACTGATCTGATTTGTGGCAGCTTTAGGCTCCCATGGGGTCTAAAGCCCCGGCTTCCCTCGGTCTCTCGGGGAACACCTACAGCAGGGATGCTGCTGTTGCCAGGCGATGGGATATACAGGTCCTCTGTGGCTCTGGCAGGTGGCAGCTAAGTTGCTAAGGGTGATGACACAGTGCTGGGGTGGGGGGATCCCAGGGGAAGGGGAAGGGAAAGTTCTTTGCGTGAGCCAGGGGACCCAGAAGCTGCTCAGAGTCAGCTCACAGAGTGGCCTTGACCATTGGCTGGCTCAGGTGTCCTGTTCTCTGACCCCTGAACCTGCATCCCACCCCCAGCCTAACGGCAAGCAGCTGTGTCTTCGCCACCTGCACTTTGATGCCTTTGCCAAGCCGGAAAGGGTACCCTGCCTCTGGGGTGCCTCAGCCATGACAGGTAAGGTTTGGAGAGGGGACATGAAGTGAGGGCTGGGGGATCGGGAGATGAAGCTATGAGTTTCCTGAGAAGAGCCTGGCTGTGATGCCAAAGGGGACATGAGAGCCCTCCGGAGTCAGGCCACTCGGACTGGGAGGGACCCTTAGGGCTTTGCCTTTGGGAAGGGCTAATGGATCTTAAAGCTTGGCAGGACTCCCTAAATCTTGCAATTGACCTGAACTATAGAACAGCCGGATGCTGGCCGAGGTTTATAAAAGAACCTTGTAAAGTTTATATTGCCTTTGAAAAACCACATTCTCTTTTGCTTGTTCTGAATTGTCCTTTTAAACCTTAACAGGGAGAGAAATGGCAGGGAGGGAAGGGGGACTTTGGTGTGATAAAGACTGCCCCTCCTGTTTACCTGCTGTGCTATTTTTTGAGCTACTGTTCACCTTAGGTGAATCATTTAACATCTCCTGGGCCCAGTTGCCTCCTTTGGAACTCAGGTGTGATCAGACTGAGATGGTTGTCACCTGCTAGTTATGATGCACCTTTTAAGCCCATCTGGTCCTCTCATCATCATCGTAGACTTGCTCATGGTTCTCTGTGGTTGGTGTTTGCAGTCTGAGGGGGGCGCAATCACTTTAGTCATGGGGGAGGGGGGAGCTGTCCCTGGTTCTGTAACTTCCTGAGCTCTGAGTCAGCTCTGGACTGAACCTGGTCCTGGGCAAGTTCGTTTGCCTGAGTCTCAGTTTCCTTACCTGTGAAACGGGAGAATGTGATCAGTTTCACAGGGTTGTCGGTGAGGATGAACTGAGAAGATGCACGGGGCTCAGTGCTTTGACTTACAGAGGAGTCTTTTTCCCTTGGCTCCAATGCCCTGGAGGCTTGTGAGCAGGACTCCCCACAGCACTGGAGGAGGGTCTGCGTGTCGGCTCTGCACAGGGCAGGACTGAGCCTTCTCCCTTGTTCTAGATGCTGCCAGAGAACCAGCCTCCAGTGGGCCGGTTTGGCTGCTGCAACGAAGAGCTGCCATCTCCTGGCCAAAGTCTGTAGTGATTCCCGGATCTCTGCCGGTGAACTCTGAAAGCGTGATCCTATAAATAGTGCTTCGGTGCTGCTGCCCTGACTGCTCTGCCCCTGTTACTTTGCAGTTGCATAACCTGAAGTGCCTTTCCCCCTTTCCCGCCCACTCACATAACTGTGGGAGCGCTCAGTGAAGTTTCTTCTTGCTGGGCTGCCATTTGCTAGGGGAGGTTGTGTTTTATAGGAGCACAGACTTCAGGCAAGTTATTTAACCCCTGGGAGTTTCAGTTGTGCGTGTTTGTGTGTGTGTGTATGGGAGAAAGACAGACAGAGAGGGTGAGTCAATAAGTCTTCCTTTGGAGTTCCCGATGCGGTGCAATGGGATTGGCAGCATCTTGGGAGTGCTGGGTCATAAATTCAATTCCTGGCCTGGCACAGTGGGTTAAGGATCCCACATTGCCGAAGCGGCCGCTTAGGTTGCAACTAGGGCTCAGATCTGATCCCTGGCCTGGGAACTCCTCATGCCTCCGGATGGCCAAAAAAAGAAAAAAAAAAGTTTTCCTCTTAAGACCAAAATATGCATAGCATATAGCACATTGCCTAGTATATAGTACGAATGCAATAAATATTAATAACAACAACAGCAGTAATAATACTGCTTTATCCATTTAGTAAGGCATTGTTCTGGGGCTGAAGTTTCAGCAATGAACAAGGAGGCAAAGGCTTATGTGCCCATAGGAATATATATGGTCTTATTTTTATTAATAATTAATAACAATATTTATGTAGAACCTAGCAAGTGCTTGACATAATAGATACTAAAAAATCATTAATTATTAAGGAGGAAGAGCCTAGTAGAGGCCTGACATGTGTGTAATAGGAGCTGAGCAAAGGGTAGCTATTTTAGTGGTTTCATTAGGGCAAGGGTTCTGACTTCAGCAGAACTGGAGGACTAGGGTGCCCTGGTGGAGAGTGAGCAGGGCATTGAGGGCACCTGAAATGGTGTCATGTCACCTGTATGATCTCTCTATGAACAAAGGGTGGAGGATGCAGGCCAGAGACGTCAAGACTCAGGGTGGCACAGACATGGTCCTTTAAAATGTGTAAGGCCACCTCAAGGTAGAGGCAAAGAGGATGCTGAAGATGAACGGGGAGGTTCCAGAAAGATGGCTTTCTCTTGGCAAAGGGGAAGTCGTTTGAAGCAGCAGAAGGTCTTTGAGTAGAAGCTGGGCAGTGAAGGAAATTTCCACAGTAGACAAAAGCAAGGCCAGCTCAGCGCTCTGCAGCCTCCTGGGGCATTTGGCGGAGCCCCCAGAGGTTGCTCAGGGGGTGGGAGGCAGGCAGGAGCTAAGACTCGGGGAGATTCTGGCTGTGAATGTGCTTTGCAAGCCACAAAATGCTGCCCTTTCTGTGTTTGGGTAGAGATGAGAGGTGACTGCTGGTATTATTCTTTTTAGGGTGCCAGTGGTTCCTGCTCACCAGGTAGGTCCTCCCGACTGCCTGGCAGGACCCTCTTCTCTGTGGATCAGAGGTGTGATCATGCGTCAAGTCCCCAGTGGCAGGGTGGGTGGGAAAAGGATGAAGGTGGGCAAGGTGACCTCAGCTTCGTCACTCCCTTTCTGTCACATCTGTGGATGATGAGCGCCCTGCTCTGCCCGGGGTGGGGGAAGTAGTTTCCCCTGCCTCTCTTCCATCCATGGAGTATACCCAAAACCTCAGCTTGGGGTGTTCTCTGATCTGCTATGTCTTGCCAGCGCGGAGCATGTGGTGTATGCTCAGGAAAACGCGCCGAATGAATGAATGCACATTCTCAAGGAAGAAACTGAGACTGCAGGAAATGCTGAAAGCATTTGTGAGCTCAGGCACGCCAGCAGGCAGAGCCCGGCCAGATGGATGTGCACAACATTTCGTGACAGAAGACACTGCTGCCGCCCCTGGACAGGTGCCATCTGAGTCTCTCAGCCTCTTCCTCCAGTGTTCTTTCACCCGTGGCCCTGTGAGAGTTTCCGGTTGCTTGTGGATTATGCCAGGAAGCTGGCAGCTGCTCTGGGCGGGAGAGGAAGGGGCGACGTCTTGCGGTTTTGAGGCTTGTTGACAAATTTCTCGGCTGCAATTGCAACAGTCAGGGCTGCAGGCTGCGAGGTGGAGCTGAGCACAATTGCAGGGGGATTGCCACATTGGCTTTGCTCAGATTCTCTCTCCTCCCCATCGTGGGGGTTTCTGGTTGGACTCAGGAGGGCCCCTCCCTCACCCCGGCCCCATCTGGGATGAATCCTGCTGGGTAACACTTCCGGCAGCATCTGGCATCTTTTCCAATCGGACTTGGCTAATCTTGTTTTCGGTGAGATAAATCAGAGGCACTCATTCTAGGGGTTTCAGTCTTTGGTCAATTTATTTGTCCTTTATTCACAAACATGCATCAAGTACCTGCTCTCTGCCAGGCCCTGTGCTGTAGGTTTGGGGCTAAAAACACAGCGACTCAGACCTTCCTTAAGAAGCTCATAGTCTGGTAGCAACAGATTTATAAGGGAATGTGGCAGATGAACGCATTTTCGGTTTTAGGGAATCATTGTCTTGAGAAATCATGGCTTGGGCATTTGAGGTGTTTCATAGAGGCAAATGTTTTCATCTGAGCAAGAAAACAGCCTGATGGGAGGAGAGCTGCCTGCATATCTGAGAGGCCCGCTGAGGGAGTTTCAGGCCTGAGACCATTTGTCTCTGGCCGTCCTGGGTTGGTTCCAGGGTTTTGGAAAGTCTGTGCAGAGTCCCTGAGCCACTTTTGATCTCTTTCTGCTGTGTTCCCCCCTCTGCCCTGGACTAGCCTCTCTCCTCACGTCCCCACATTCAGCTCCTGAGAGTCTTTGTCAAGGGGACAGGCTGGGGGGAGAAGGGCGTTTGTTACAGACAACCGCTGGGTTCCTGGCTGTGGGGAGGGAAGGTGGAGAGGGTGAGGGAACACTTGAGGGCATGGACGGGGCCTGGTTCCTAAGCCACTTCTCCAAAGCAGGAGGCACAGACCTCTACCCCAAGGGCAGGGGAAGAGCCCTGGAAGAGGGCCTGGGGGATGCACGTCTGCCTTCTCACATACGGTCCTCCACCTGCATCCTGGCCCTTCTCCCTGCATCCCAGCTCCTGTGCAGTCCTCAGCCTCCGCTGACCTCCACCAAGGCTACACCCTGGTCCGGCTCTCACAGTCCCCTCCGTGTTTCATCACAGCCCCGTAACTCAGTTGTTAGTGAAACATGGGTTTGTGTGTTTGATAACCATCTACCCCTCCTGCCCTCCACTTCCTCTAGTCTCTGAGCTCCACGTGCCAGGCCCCCCATCTGCTTTCTCACCCTGGCACATCTAGTGTGGACACAGAGGAGGCGTGCTGCCCGTTTCTTGGGGTGAATGAATAAAAGGAGCTGGACCCCTGCAGCTCTGCCTCAGGGGTATGGCGAGCTGTACCAGGCCTGGCCCCCCTGAGCTCCCTAGCAGGGTGAGGACCTTGAACCCAGGCTCCATGTAGAGCCTGTATGACAGCCCCACGTGGCTCAGGCCTCAGCTGTACCCTCTGTGCCCGTTGCTCCAGCCACAGCCCCCTTCCCTCATTCCCCACTCTCACTATTTCTTGCTGTTCACACACACTTTCCTCTGCCTAGGAAGCTCTTCCCACCTTCTCTGCCTGAGGAAGGCTGCTCATCCTTCAAGGTCTAGCGCAAGTACTTTCTCTGCTGGTATAACTCCCCAGCCACCCCACAGGGAATTTACTGCCTTCTCTTGGCTCTGGTGTTGGATTCTTTACAACCCCTTAGGCTTCTTTGCTTAAGAAGATGTCCTGCCTCTGGATGTTGAGCTCCTCCAGGACGGAACCTAGGCATTGTACCCTCTTGTGCCCCCTTCCAGTAGGAGGGGCAGATTGAATGGTGATTGGAAGAATGAAGCTAGTCTGGGGGTCACAGTGAGTTCTGAGGGGGCCCAGAGCACAGGAGGGGGCCTAGCCCTTCTTTGCCTGTCTTGTACTCTTGGGTCTTTCGACTGCTCAGCTCTTTTCTCTGTGAACCCAGGAAGGTGCCACCAGGGCTGAGTGGACTCCTGGACTTGGCCTCTGTCAGAGGTGGACCCTGCCCATGCCTCTGGACCCCCGCGGCCAGCAGGCTGGCCTGCTGACCTGCCATATTCCCAAGCCCTGGCCAAGACCAGGGGGCCCTTTGGTCTGCACCAGCTGGCAGGTCAAGGAGGCGAGGGCAGGGAGGACCTTCTTCCTCCAGGACAGCCTGAGGGTTGGGCAGACCTCAGGCATTGAACACTCTACTCTGGTGGTGCTGGGCCTTCTGAGCAGTGAGGAGTTAAGGCAAGGCTGGCCAGTCCCAGGGTCCCCAGCTTCCCTCCAGGGCTCAGCTCTAGGTATCAGATATCAAAGGACACATTCCCCTGGAGGGGAGACTGGGCTCAGATGCTGCCCGGAGCCCTCCCAGGCACACCCGTGGAATAGAGTCAAAGGAGAACCATTATTAAGAAAGAGCCACGGTGCTGGACTCTTTGTCCAGAGAGTGGCCCGCAGTTGTGGGAGGGGACAAGGAGGGGAAGGGGAGGGGAGGGCTGTCCCATCTCTCCCGGGACTGGGAGCTGTAGTTGTCTGGGCCTCTTTAGAAATAACAGGGTTGTCAGGCACGGGTGGCTTAAGTGTTAGCTCCGGGGCCAGAAGTTCCTTGGGTCCCAGCCTAGACTGTGTCCGTGTTGCTGCCTGGCTCCTCCTCCCCAGCGTGCCTACCTGCCCTCTCTCGCACATCCAGCAGTGCCCGGCTCCTTCCCTGGCCAGTGGAGGGTCATTGCTGGCCGCCTCCCGCCCCTGCCTCCCTGGGGCAGATTCTCCTTTAGTCACAAATCCTGACAGAGCTGTACTGGGCTCCCTGGATTAGTACTTTTTGTTTGTTTGTTTTTTTTAAGGCCACATTCGTGGCATATGGAAGTTCCCAGGCTAGGGGACAAATCAGAGCTGTAGCCACAGCAATGTCATATCCGAGCCGCATCTGCACCGCAGCTCATGGCAATGCCAGATCCTTAACCCACTGAGCAAACCCAGGGATCAAACCTGCATCCTCATGGATACTAGTCTTGTTTGTTACCACTGAGCCACAGTGGGAGCTCCAGGGTTCCCTGGTTCATAGAGGCTATTCACGGATATCACTCCCCCATTCGATCTTCCCACCAACCCTGTGTGTGTGTGCAAAGGGGGTGGGGTGGGTGTTTCTATTTTATAGAGGGAGACAGTGAGTCTCAGAAAGAGTAAAGTCTCAAGACAAATAAGCTAACAAGGGAATTGGCCATGTGACCTTTTGATTGTACAGAGAATGCTCTAGCGATTGGCCCTAGAAACTACCTGCTGCTGTGTTGTTCTAAGTGCCATCAAGAAGCCACTGACAGGCAGGCAGGCTGGCACTGCTCCCTCTTCTTTCCTGAGGGCCCTGGCGGGATGGAGCTTCTTTGTGCTTCCAGGGCACTGGGATGGGACCTGGGAGGCTGATGCCTCTGTCCTGGCTGAATTGCAGAGGAAAGCAGGCCAGCCCCTTCCCCTCTCTGACTCCAGCCCTGGAGCTAGAGGTTTGCCAGACAGTTCAGGCAAGTGTCACAGAAAGTACGTGGGAATCAGGAGACCATCCCCAGAGGGGCCCCAGTAGTCACCCATCTCCCCGCTGGACAGAATGTCCCCTCCACCCCTCCTCCCCTTCCTTCCCTCCTCTTTTGTTTTCATGTTGATTTTTGGGCACCTGCTGCATCTTGGCCAGCAACTGGGGAAGGAGGATTCCCTGGGTTCCGCCTCAGGCCCAGCTCTCCTCTTCTCCCCTCCCTGTCCTCAGCGGTCCTGTCCGAGAGATGGGGTTGCTTCTCTTTGTCCCAAGACAGTGGAGAAGCTTTGGGTATCAGAGGCGGAGGGGAGGCAGAGCCCAAAGGAGAGACGTGCTCTCCATGACCCCCTGGATGGCTCTGAGGCAGCTCGCCATGGTTTAATTTTTTTCCTTTTTTTTTTTTTTTCTTTTTAGGGCTGTACCCTCAGCATACAGAAGTTTCCAGGCTAGAGGTAGAAAGAGAGCTACAGCGACAGCCTGTCTACACCACAGCCCACAGCAACTCGGGATCCGAGCTGGGTCTGCAACCTATACCACGGCTCACAGCAATGCCGGATCCTTAGCCCACTGAATGAGGCAGGGATCACACCTGTGTCCTCATGGACACTATGTCTGGTTCTTAACCTACTGAGCCACAACAGGAACTCCTTTTCTTTCTCTCTCTCTCTCTTTTTTTTTTTTTTTTAAGAAAAGGAGTCAGTTTCCTAAGAGAAGTAGCAGAGGGCCACCTTGTGTCAAAATAGCCTCTTGCCCTTGGAAAAATGGTGCCAGTCTCCAGCCAACAGACCAGGAAACACTGGGCAAGACAGTAGCAGGATTTAGGTGGGGAGAGCAGGCAGTGTAGCCCTGGCCCCTGCCTCTCAGCAACCGTGGTGCTGGTGCGAGGGCTGTTGGCAAGGAGGGCAGGTGGCTACCGACATCTATGAGGGTCTGGAGTATGGGCGCGAGTCAGATGTGACCTCCTTTTTAACCTGGATGGTGTTGCAAAATTCTCAGCTGATGTCCTCTCAGGCTGCCTGAAGGTTCCTCTATGGGGAGACCCTCCCTTCCCCCCCTCTTCGGAGCAGAGGGTCCCACACTCACCATGCCAGCTCTGTGATCTTCCTGAATTTTCTATAGCCTGGAGCTGAGGTCGGCAGCCCAAGTCGGGAGCAGGGCCCCAGGATGGGGCCCTGGCTGGCGTGCAGGTCAGCGATGCCCAGCTTGTACTGGTCGGAGGAGGCTTAAGTGGAGGGTGGGCCTCGGTCCCTTGCGTCCAGCATCTCTCTCCCCCTGGGGAGCTGGCCGTGTCCCACTGCTGTCTGTCTTCCAGGAGTGATTTGGGGACTGTGGGGCAGGTCGATTAAAACAGCCCCACAGGTGAAGTTGCCAAACTGGAATGATTATGCGTCTTGTAACCTGACACCCATCTCAGGGGCTGGAACAACACCTGGAGTCATTCACAGGCCCTTTGGCCTCAGAGCAGGTGACACACCTAGATGTCGCAAAATCCTTCCCGCCTGAATGACTTCCACCCAACCGGGTGTTGGCTGTGGGTGATGTCAGAAGCCACCTCCCCTCATCACTCCCTTTCAATCTCGCTTCCAATTGAGTGACTTCTTACTCACTGTGTGGGCTTTTTGTTTGGGGTTGTGGGAGGTGGAGGAGTTTGGAGAGTGGGATGAGAGAATGTACTGCTCATTGGACTTGGATTGGGGCCCTGAGTGGAGCAACAGAATTGGAGAGCCCACGGAGAAAGGGTTTCTTCTCCTTTCTCTGGACCTTGGAGTAAATCTCTCCCACTCAGGGTCCAGGAGCATCCTTTCTGAGCGTTCCGTGCCCTGCCTCACCAGTGTTAATATTTTGAATGTTACCCTTGGTGCTGTGGCTGGGACATAGGTCTTGCGTCCTCGCAGGGTCCCTTGTGGTTCCCATCCTGCCTCATCCTCCGGGCTGAAGCTGCCCCTTGGCCGGCGGGTGTGCAAGGCGAGACCTTGGAACCACGGACCCACAGGGCTGGAAGGGATTTGGGCAACTGTCTTCTCCCATCCCCTCTGTGGGTCAGGAAACTAAAGTCCAAGTACCCGAGATCGTCCTGGAAATTAGTATCCATATCTGAACAAATCCAGATCTTCTATTTCTCAGCCTTGACCCTCCCCAGAGATCAGCCCAGTTTGACATGTGTTTTGATCCTTCCATGGATGGCCTCCTTCTTTAATCCTCACTGCAACTCCTGAGGAATATTTTGTTTCCATTTGAGAGTAGAAGAAATCGTGGCTCGTGGAGAGGAAGTGACTGGCCCCCAAATCAAGTGGGTATTTGGCAGAGGTGGGGCTTGAGCCCGGTTCCGGCCTGAATGTATCACAAGGGTCAGAAAGCCCCGGGAAATGGCCTGGGGAGGTAGGGTGCCTGGAAGACAGTGGCCTCTGAGCGGAAGGAGCTATGTTGGCTGGGTTTACCTGCCTCTTGGCCTAATCTTGGCTGCTCCAAGACGTGGGGCCTTGGACTTGTCTCTGGGTAGCAGAGAGCTGAGCAGGTCTGGAGGGCCTCTTGTGTCAACGTGGCTACAGCCCTTCCTCACTCTAGGGTGGTGGCCTTTAGAACCACAAGTTGGGGGCAAAGTCAAGTGCTTGTGCTCTCTGCCAGGTGACTTGGGGGGGGGCAGGCTGTGGGGGGCAGGCTATGAAGATCCAGGCAGGCAGGCTCCGTTTCAGGAGGACTTGGCAGTTGGGCAGTGGGAGGCCACAGGCCATCCTGGGCCAGGTTTTCCCTGCTGCCTCTCTGTGCCAGGCTAAGTATCGGGCCCTGGGTTTGTGTCTCCTCGCCAGGTGCTCAGGTGATGAACCAGGAAAGAGGTAGCTGCCTGGGCAAGAAGACTCCTGGGTGTGGCTTGCTGGGGGCATGATTACTCAGCCTTCCTGGCTCCAGCTCTGGGCCCAGCTCCCAGGTGGATCTGCGAGCCTGAGCAGAGGCCTGGGAAGGGGACATGTGGGCAGGACGAGGCAGGGCTGGTGGTGTTATCGGGGGAGGAGGCTGCCCAGTGTGCAGGTGGAGGCAGAGATGCCTGGAGAGACCAGAGGCCTCCCTCCCAGGTGCAGGTGGGAACAGCCGGCTGGTGACCTCCCTCCGCCCCGTTCATCCAGAGGCAGCCTTGGCTCCCCCTCAGCCCCTTCCTGTCCTGCCTCTGACCACTCTTCCTCTTCTCCAGCCGTCTCTTTTTTAATTTATTTTTGGCCGTTCCCATGGCATGCGGAAGTTCCTGGGCCAGGGATCAGACTTGAGCCACGGCAGTGACAGTGCCAGATCCTTTACCTGCTGTGCACCTGGGAACTCCCCAACCATCTCTTTAGATTCCCCTCTTTTTTCTCCCTCCTCTCTTTCCTTTGGCTCCCCTTTTGTCTCTTCCTCTCCTTCTCCAACATTTTCTCCTCTCCCTCCTTCCTTTTGCTCTTGTGTCCAGCCTGTGGGTCAAGATCAGAGGCAGTTTTGCCCCAAAGCTAATGCAGCCTGAGCTGCTGAGCCCAAGGCTGGGAAGGGGCCCAGTGATGTGTTCACCTGGTCATACTGTTTCATAAATTTTGCCGCAGGTTTTGGGGATACGTTTTTTCTTAGAGAGAGTCCTTCAAAACATATTAGCTTTAGGAGTTCCAATCGTGGCTCAGAGGGTTAAGAACCCACCTAGCATCCATGAGGACACGGGTTCGATCCCTGGCCTCCTCAGTGGGTTAAGCATCCGGCGTTGCCGTGAGCTGTGGTGTAGGTCACAGACATGGCTCAGATCCCGTGTGGCTGTGGCTGTGGCTGTGGCTGGCAGCTGTAGCTCTGATTTGACCCCTGACCTAGGAACCTCCATATGCCATGAGTATGGTCCTTAAAAAAAAAAAAAAAAGTACCAGCTTCAGGTCTCACAAAACCTGGCTCTCCCTTGGTCAAGAGCATGGGTTCCAGTAGCCTGGAGTCCTAATCCCAACCACTGACTGTATGACTGTGGGCATTTTATGTAATCCTCCTAAGCTTCACATTCCTCGTCTGTAAAGCGGGGATAATAGGACTGACCTCATAACGCTGTGATGAGGATTAAATGAGATATCTGTGTCTGGCACCTAAAAGCGATTGCGATTTTGTGAATGGCGCTCTTATCCCTATTCATTTCACAAAATGTGTATTTATGGAGCTCCTGCTAGAGCCAGGCACTGGGGATTAGGAGATAAAAGACAGCCGTGCACACGCCCCTCATAGTCTACTGGAGGGGATATGACACATCCATAAATCATACGGAGTTAAAAAGATGTTCCAGTAGAGGTAAAAAGAAAACTCTTTGGGGTTTTGGAGAGTTCTTCATAGTCCACTGTCCTCTCTTTTCTCCCCCTCCCTCCCTTCCTCCATCCCTCTCCCCTCCCTCTCTCCCCTTCATCCCTCCCTTCTTTTCTTCCTCCATTCTTTCCTTCCTTCCCTCCTTCCTTCCTTCCTTCTCCCTCAAGGACGTTTTTACCTAGATATGTAATTTATATATAGCACAGTATGTCAGTTGCCAGTTCTTTCTGATTGTACATTTGATCTTAATATCAGTCTCCATCCATCCACCCATCTGTCCATCGTCCGTCCATCTGTCCATCCACCCATCCATCCTAAATGTTTTCTGTGCCATGACAGGCACTCCTGTGGTGTTAGACACGTGGTTGGGGAAAATAAAAAACTCCTGCCCTGGAGCATTCAGCCTGCCCACATGCTGCAACCCCCTGCGAAAGCAGGAGCTTCTGAAGGTAACAGGCCCTCTAGATCGATCAACCTTGTCAGAATCTGCATTATAAAGTCCCTGGGTGATTCAGATGCACCTTTGAGTCTGAGAAATGCTGTTCTAGGTCTCTCCCCACGCTCGGGAGTGGGGAGGCTGTTATTTCTGGTCGGAGCTGAGTTCAGAGACTGGAGCTTGACATCCAGGCATCCTCGAGATTCCTTCCAGCTGGCAGAAGGAAGAGGGGTCCTCTGAGCCCAAGTCGTGTGAGATCAGTTTCAGTGACAGACACCTTTGTTTCAGCTTCTTCTAGGAAATAGAGTGGAGTCGGGTGCTGCCCGTGGGCACGTGCTGGCAACAGTCTGGGAGCTTTCTCGCCGAAGTTCTGAGCCAGACTGCCTGGGTCCCAGGAGGCAGTTTCTACTTTGCCAGTGTAATTTTTTTTGCTTTTTAGGGCCGAATCTGTGCCATATGGAAATTCCCAGGCTAGGGGTTGACTTGGAGCTACAGCTGCTGGCCTACGCCACAGCCACAGCCACAGCAATGCAGGATCTGAGCCAAGTCTGCTACCTGCACCACAGCTCACAGCAACGCCGGATCCTTAACCCACTGAGCGAGGCCAGGGATCGAACCTGCAACCTCATGGTGCCTAGTCAGATTTGTTAACCACTGAGCCACGACAGGAACCCCCAGAATGTATGTTTTGATCACCGTGTGCCTGTTGTCTCCACACGCCATTGGTTTTATTTACTGCTTCATACACGATGCTGGTGTTTTCTTCCAGCCCCATCTTTTGCCAGTCGTGGGGGTGAGGGCAGGACCCTTACTGCCTGGCCTCACTTACCTGTGGGGTTAAAATAACTGCTTGTGAGGATGGGCGGGGAGAAGGCTTGTGTGAGGGCTCTGCCTGCAGTGCAGGGCCCTCTCAGTGTAGGGGACCCGTTCCCTGCAGAGGTGGGATCTGTGAGAATTTCGGAGACCCTGATGTCATCCACGCACCGCTCTGGGAAGGGCTGCACCATGCTGCAGGTGCAGTCTGACTTTGCTTTGTCATGTGCTTGGCTCATCCTGCATCTCCCTACCTTGCTGGGAAGGTCCAGCGCCCACGTTTCTCCTTTCCCCATACTCTGCTTTTGCACCTCTCCAGTGATGGAATTGCAAACAGATCTCCAAAGAGGCGCAAAAGCTCATTGCTGGGTGCAAGGAGGAGCCTGGACCAGAGGAGAGGGCGAGCTGGTCAGGGGCTTAAGACAACACAACAATTCACTCTGGCCCAGCTATTAAAGGAGGCTTCCTCAAGTCCTGAATCATAAAGTGAGCCCACTTCGACTTTCTGTGGAGGTACCTTGGCAAATGCTTGCTGATGAGATCAGGACAGCCCAGTTCATTCAGGAAGCCAGTGAGACAGGCTAACGGCCCCGGGGGCGGGGGTGGGGGGTGGGGGTGCTGTTATGCCAGAGGCAGTGGATCCAGAAAAAAGGCAGTGAGTGCCAGTGTCCTCTCAGGCATTGTTGAGGGAGAAGGTACAGGGATTGATGAAAAAACATTATATATATCTGTGCACAGGGCTTTATGGCAACAAAGCATCTTTTCTCACGTGACCTTCAAAATGACCCTGTGCCATTGACCAGAGAACTGAGGCTCAGAGAAGTCGAGCAGCTTGTCCCAGCTGCTAAGGGACACAGCTGCTACAATGTCCCAGCCCAAGCCCCTTCACATGGTCTTTTATTCTAAATTGTTTTTTTTTTCTTTTTTTTGGTTGCACACTCTGCATATGGAGGTTCCCAGGCTAGGGGTTGAATTGGAGCTACAGCTGCTGGCCTACATCACAGCCACAGGAATGCCAGATCCGAGCTGCGTCTGTCACCTACACCACAGCTCACGGCAATGCCGGATCCTTAACCCACCGAACGAGGCCAGGGATCGAACCCACAACCTCACGGTTCCTAGTCGGATTCCTTTCTACTGCGCCACAACAGGAACTCCTATTCTAATTTTTATTGGCATTTGGTAGTATATCCACCTGCTGGATTGGAGATGCCTGTACTGGGTGGAATGGTGTGCCCCTGAGACAGACTGGGACCTGGGGCCCTTTACCTGAGTGCTTGCGCCTGGATAAATGTCTCCTCCAACAGTAGAATACAAAGAAACCATAAGGGACTGAAAATAACAGCTCATATGTGCAGCTGGTCAATGTATGAACAATTAGATACAAAAAGGCCAAAGCCCAACTGCCTTTGTTGAGGTTCCAGGGACAAAAGCAGGGCACTGCACACGACCCCTGCATGCATGGCTACCAAGGGGGTGGGGAAAACCACCTAAGCCACCCCTCTGCCTGATCCACCGGGCTGGTTCCTCCCTCCCCTCCCCCATTTAAGGGACCAGCTTACCACCCCTCAGGGAGGGAGCAAGGGCACCTGTTACTTGTTTTTGCTCCCTCCTGCTGCAGCAGAAATCCTGCTAAACCTTGCCTGAATGTGTCATGTGGCCTCTTCTGAATTTCTATTGATGAAAGGGTCCAAGGACCCAAGTCAGTAACCCTTCAAGAATTCATTCCACCCAGATCCTCAGAGTGAGATTGTTTTTGGAAAGAGGGTCAGTCGTAGAGGTAATGAGTTAAGGTTGGGTCATGCTGGAGTAGAATGGACGCTTAGTACAGTATGAGCAGTGAGAAGAGACACACAGACAAGCACACGCAGAGGGAGGAGGATGTGCAGACACAGGGAAGACGGCCAGGTGAAGACAGAGGCAAGAGATTCACAGGGTGCTGCCCCAGGCCAGGGATCACCTGGGACCACCAGAAGCTGGAAGAGGCAAGGAAGGATGCGTCCCTAGAGGCTTTAGAGGAGGCATGCCCCCCCCCCCCCCCGTGCCCCCAGCAACACCCTGATCTCAGACTTGTGGCCTCTAGAACTGTGAGACAGTAGTTTCTGTTGTTTTTGCTGCCTCGTTTGTGGTGCTCTGTTGCTGTGATACAGGGCCCACCGCAGGAGTTGTGCTTTATTCTTCCTGTTTCCTTTAGGCTTGCTGTGTCCTTTCCCCTCCTGAGTGGTTATACACACAGAGCAGCTAAATCCTGGCAGCTCCTGCCCTGTTTAACAAGGGTTATAACAAGGGTTTTGATCCTTGACCCGGATTAGATTTATTGTTGCAAATTCACCTGTCTAATCCTATTTGGGTCTGGCTTTTCTTTTTTTTTCTTTTTCTTTCTTTTTTTTTTTTTTTTTTTTGCTATTTCTTGGGCCGCTCCCACAGCATATGAGAGGTTTCCAGGCTAGGGGTCTAATTGGAGCTGTAGCTGCCAGCCTACGCCAGAGCCACAGCAGCGTGGGATCTGAGCTGCGTCTGTGACCTACACCACAGCTCATGGCAATGGCGGATTGTCAACCCACTGAGCAAGGGCAGGGATCGAACCCGCAACCTCATGGTTCCTAGTCAGATTCGTTAACCACTGTGCCCCGACGGAAACTCCCTGGCTTTTATTCTGTGTAGCTTCTACCGTCTCAGCTACACGAAGAGTGTGCCTGTCTGCGTTTGTGGATGTGATAGTGTCTGGGAGCGGAGGTAGGTGGCGATGTGGCCATCACCCCTTGGCAACAGGCCCCCCCAAGAATCCCTGAGTCCATCTGCCTGGGGCTGGAGGTCTCAGGCTGGGGCTGAGAGCTTATGCTGGAGCTTGCCCTTGGCCTTCAAGCACAGACTGGACCAATACTGCTTGAGGATATGATTTTGCTCAGGTTGCCACATAAAGGGAAATATTGAGTGGGAAATGACCCTCTGTCCTCTTCCCCCTCAAACAAAACAAAACAAAACAAAAATGTTTCCTCCACCAGAGCTACCGAGCCACGTTCTTGCAGCTGTTTGAATCATCATCTTTGCCTGTTTATTCTTTCTGTCTCTGTGCCTGGACAGTCTCTTTATGTTGAGACTTCCTGCTACTTGTCCTTGTGCTGAAGGTGGGTGGGGGAGGGCTGGAAGGAAGGCAGGGGAGGGGTGATGGAGAGGAGAGGCGTATTCGAAAGAACATCAGATCAGTTCAAGTCCCTGCTTAGGGACCTTCTAGCTAAAACAGTCACAAGTATTTTGGGCCCCTGTGCTGGGCTCCCTGGGAGAGAGCGCATTTATTTTTATATATGCAGCACCAGCGCAGTGCCTGGCACACAAGGTACTTAAAAGTTGCTTGAGTAAGTTTAAAGTATAACTCTTGCCTCAGAGGAAGATACTTCTTGGCAGCCGTGTAGGGGAGGCGTAGGGAGAACAGGTAAGAGGCAGTTGCAACAGTTCAGGGAAAGATGGAGAAAGCCCGCGTTAAGGTGTGGTCCACGGGGATGGAGAAGAGGAAGAAAAGAAGAGATATTCTTTATTAACATTTTACTCTGTGTTGTGTCCCATGCTCTGCGCTGTGTGTAAGAGAAGTGATTTTGCCCTAAGAACCTTGCGAACTCAGTCTCAATGTTCTTATTTTATGGCTGAGGGAACAGCAGTAACTGACCCAACAGCACACAGCTTGGCGGGCGGACCCAAAGCGCAAGATTGGTGCAGATGCTGGGCTGCCGGGATTGAGAGACATTGCTGACGCAGACTCCGAGGCACCAGTTGCGGGGGCGATTGGGGAGGACTCTGAGGTTTCTTTGTGGGTGATGGAGTTGATGGTGGGCCATTAACAACTGCGTTCCTTGGGCTGACCCTGTTGGAAGATGGGATGCTTTTAGATCGTCCGCGTCCGGGCCTTGCCGAGTCCCAAAGATGATCACTTATTGATGATGCTGGTGCTTCTGGCTTGACTCAGTGCTTTTGGCTGCAGAGCGATGCTTGGGAAAGGTTGCTTGGCTCCGGGAAGCTGCTCTGCTTCAGTGGGGTTGGCAGACGCAGACACAGTGCCACCAGTTGGTGGAAGCTCAGTCCCACACCCTGGGGTTGCCTGCCTCTTTGAGTAGATTCATTTCCTACCTGAAAGGCCTTCAGTGAGCAGCCCCTCTGAGGTTCAACATGCAGACCGGGTCCTGGATGTCCCTCACACAGTGTCCCTTGGCCTTCAGCCTCTGCATGCTGATTACCTAAAACTGAAGTTCTTGAACCCGAAAGTCTCTGGTCCAGATTGTCCCTTGATCTCACCCTTGGCTCTGTGGGAGTCTCTCATTCATCAGCCATTTACTGAGTGTCTGTTGTGTGCCAGGCACGGGGCACGCAGGTGAATTGGACACCTTCCCTGCCCTCCTGGTTCTCAAATGGGGAAGGCGGGGAGGGCGCGCTGAAAGAGCAAACAGAGCTGGAGGTGGGCAGCTGCCCTAGAGGAGGTAACATCTGAGCTGAGCTTATGGGGATGAACAGGACTCGGTGGGGTGGGAGAGCGGGGGCCGAAGGGAAGGCGAGCATTCACAGTGCAGAGGGGAGGCTGTGCGCTTGGGGAGCGTGCTATTAATTCTGTAAATAGTTCCTGAGCGTCTTCTCTCCGCCAGCCTGGGGCTGGGCTGGGAAGATACATAATACATGGCCTCGAAGATGAGAAACTCACAGGACATCTTTTGCAAAACCTGTCCACAAAATGAGGAATTTGGATACAGGCCTACGCACAGAATGGAAGTTCCCAAAACTAGGGGTCTTAAACCCAGGGGTTATGCAAGAGGATCCATTGGGATAGGAGACAAAATGATTGAAACTTCTATTTATGTGTATTTTTCAACTAAACACCGAGAAAACATTTGAGCTTTTCTAATATTTGCTTTGTGGGACCCTAGCGCCTGCATTTAGCCCCTACATCAGGCATGTTGTGTGTGTCTGAGCGGGGGGTCGGGGGGGGGGGTGTCTGAGGGAAGTGGGGGATGGGGAGTTCCATGACAATGGGCAGAGGGGTCCTTCCATCTATGCTCCTTTTTAGCATATCGTGACATGCTTACTCATGTTCACGAAGTGGATTTATGGGTGAACTCACTTAGTTTTAACTATACACTTGCCCTCTCACAATGGACCAAGTGCTCAGCAATTTCCTGAAATGACACTGGGAGTTGGGGAGAAGGCCGGTAGGTCCAGGCACAGGCAGATAGTGAGGAAAGGGCAAGGCCGTTGCTCCCCACCCTTCGAGGGGGGGCCTTGATATCTTTTGTCTTGAGTTAAAACTCTAACAATCTAGAGGAGTTCCCTAGCTGCTGCTGTTGAGAGGAGAAGTGGTTCAGGAGTTTCCTTGTGGCATAGTGGGTTAAGGATCTTGTGTTATCACTGCAGTGGCTTGGGTTGCTGCTCTGGTGTGGGTTTGATCCCTGGCCTGGGACCTTCCATACACCATGGGCAGGGCCAACTCCCCCCACCCCACCACCAAAACCTGAAGTTCCTATTGTGGCTCAGCGGGTTATGAACCTGACTAGTATTCAAGAGGATACAAGTTTGATTCTTGGCCTCGCTCAGTGGGTTAAGGATCCAGCGTTGCCATAAGTTGTGGTGTAGGTTGCGGATGTGGCTTGTATCTGGCATTGCTGTGATTGTGGCGTAGGCCAGCGGCTGCAGCTCTGATTCAATCCCTAGCCTGGGAACTTCCACATGCCATAGGCATGGCCCTAAAAAAAAGCTCAAAAAACCCCAAGACAAAACAAAAAAACCCACCAAACAAAATCCCCCCACAACTCTAATAATCTAATCATTATGGATGGAAGCTAATTAAAACTATTCAAAATTATCAGGATAATTTGAAATATTGATTCAAATCTCTTGATGTTAGTAATATTTTCTTTTTTTTTTTCCTTTTTGTTTTTTTTTTGCTTTTTAGGGCTGCACCTGAGGCATATGGAAGTTCCCAGGCTAGGGGTTGAAGCAGAGCTGTAGCTGCTGCCACAGCCATAGCCACAGCCACTCCAGATCCGAGTCATGTCTTTGACCTACACCACAGCTCATGGTAATACTGGATCCTTAACCTGCTGAGTGAGGCCATGGAGCAGGCCCGCATCCTCATGGATACTAGTTGACTTCTTTACCACAAACCACGCCGAGAACTTTAGCAATACTCTTTTTCTAAAGGTTGGTTGTCCTTCAGATATTGGCTAATGGGGGGAGCAGAGGTAAACCTGATCTACACATAAATTAATACACATATGTTTGGAGCTCTCGTCGTGGCTCAGTGGTTAATGAATCTGATTAGCATCCTTGAGGAGGAAGGTTTGATCCCTGGCCTCGCTCAGTGGGTTAAGGATCCAGTGTTGCCATGAGTTGTGGTATAGGTCACAGACGTGGCTCGGATCCCACCTTGCTGTGGCTGTGGTTAGACCGACAGCCACAGCTCCAATTCGACCCCTAGCCTGGGAACCTCCATATGCAGGAGGTTATGGCCCTAAAAAGACACACACACACACACACACACACACACACACGCACACGCACACGCACACGCACACACACACACACACACACACACACACACACACAGAGACAGGCAGTAATGGTGACTCCTGTCCAGCCTTCATGATTCCAGCCAGACCACTGCCCAGGGATCAGACCCTGACCAACCCCCACATTTCACTTCTGGGACTGCACCCCCCCCCACCCAAAGCCTTCCTCCTCTCAGCCATCTTGGATGACGAGTAGGCTACTTACCCACGGGATTCCTGGCCAAAGTTATTGGGAAGGGCTGTTTAGGCTGGGTGTGTCCCTGTTGTCACCTTCTGGAGCTAAGATAAGCAAAGTAAAGGGCGGGAAAGGAGCTGGGTGGGGTGGGCTGTGAGTGCCCTGCAGTTCCCCCGGTAGAACAGGTGTGGCACCACTGATAAGGGCTCTACTGGGGGTCATGCTTTCAAAGAGAGAGATTTCATTCCAACCCGGTCTGGTCATTCCTGAATGGGTACTGTAATCTGGGCTGCCCCGGCTCAGTGTGCTTGACCAAGAGCCCACCTGGGGCTCAACATGGAGAAGGTTAGCAGTTTCTTTTTTTTTTTTGTCTTTTGTCTTTTGTCTTTTTTTAGGGCCGTGCCCATGGCATATGGAGGTTCCCAGGCTAGGAGTCAAATCAGAGCTGTAGCTGCCCGCCTACACCTCAGCCACAGCAATTCGGGATCGGAGCCACGTCTGCCACCTATACCACAGCTCATGGCAATGCCGGATCCTTAACTTGCTGAGTGAGGCCAGGGATCAAACCTGAGTCCTCATGGATACTAGTCAGGTTTGTTAACCACTGAGCCATGATGGGAACTCCAAGTTAGAGTTTTTATCAGTGATGACTTTGAAGATGAGCCACTGGAACCTCCACCTTGAACCTCTGGCAGGACCTTGGGGTATGTATGGGGGTGGGGTATGGAAGGTTGATGGAAGGTTGCTGGCTATCTTATCTCACACGTTAGTATTTTTCTTTTTTTTGATTTTCTTTTTTCTTTTTTTAATTTTTTTTTATCACATCTGTAGTTGTATAATGATCATCACACTCCAATTTCACAGGATTTCCATCCCACAACCCAAGCACATCCCCCCCACCCCGCAAACTGTCTCCTCCGGAGACCATAAGTTTTTCAAAGTCTGTGAGTCAGCATCTGTTCTGTAAAGAAGTTCCGTCTGTCCTTTTTTCAGATTCCACATGTCAGTGAAAGCATTTGATGTTGGTGTCTCATTGTATGGCTGACTTCACTAGGCATGATAATTTCTAGGTCCATCCGTGTTGCTAAAAATGCCGGGATTTCGTTCATTTTAATGGCTGAGTAATATTCCATTGTGTATATGTACCACATCTTCTCGATCCACTCCTCTGTCGATGGACATTTAGGTTGTTTCCATGTCTTGGCTAGTGCAAGTAGTGGTGCAATGAACATCGGAGTACATGTGTCTTTGCGAGTCGTGGTTTTCTCTGGATAGATGCCCAGGAGTGGGATTGCTGGATCAAATGGTAGTTCTATTTTTAGTTTTCTGAGGAATTGCGTTAGTATTTTTCTTTGGAAGGGGAAAGAAAGGAGATCTAGATAGGCAAAAAAGATTGAGTAATTAAAGTAGATTTAAAAATAAAAGCAGAGATGAGAGAGAGACAGAGAAAACAGGAAGGAGAGCAGAAAGATACACAAATGATTACCAACTAGAAGAACAGAAAGAAGAGTGGAATTAAGACAGAAGATAGACGTTCCCATCGTGGTGCAGTGGAAACGAATCTGACTAGGAACCATGAGGTTGTGGGTTTGATCCCAGGCCTCGCTCAGTGGGTTAAGGATCCAGCTTTGCCGTGAGCTGTGGTGTAGGTTGCAGACAAGCCTCAGATCTGACATTGCTGTGGCTCTGGTGTAGGCCGGTGGCTACAGATCCAATTCCACCCCTAGCCTGGGAACCTCCATATGCTGAGGGTGTGGCCCTAAACAGCAACAACAACAACAACAACAACAACAAAAGCCCGAAGACAGACAGACAGTGAGGGGGACGGACAGGGAAAGAGATGGAGGCCATTGAAGTGGCAGAAGCTCAGGGGCAGGAGGAGACTGAGGGCAGGGGTCAGGCACACGGAGGGGGAGGGATGGAGAGAGGCCTGCCTGAATGAAGCCCCTGTGCTCCGTCTTTTTTTCTTCCTTACCCATCTGCCTGGTTCTCAGTCACAAAATCAAAAGAGCCAGAGCCCCAGTGAAGGATCGGTTTCCATTCCTGACACCCGGCAGAGCTGTGGGAAGAGGTCCGAGGCGGCTGTCTGCTTTGCTTCTGCTGGAGGGGGGCCCTCTGGAGGGTTTGGATGGGAGCCAGGCTGACCTGTGGTCCTGGCCCCTGTGAACTGAAAGGGTACCCAATTTGATGTATTAGCTCTGGGCGCTTCCCTGGACTTGCTTTTTCTTTGGGATGCAGCAGAATTTTAAGTCGATGGGATGGAATTGTTCCGAGGGGGGACTGAGTCGTGAGGAACCGGGACCCAGGTGGTGCGCGGGGTGAGAGCACATGGTGACAGTCACGCCCCGAGTGTGGTGACCGGCACTGTTACTTTTGCATCCGCAGCCGGGCTGTGGGCTGCGAAGGCAGGAAGCCCCTGACCAGGGAGGGCAGCGTTTGTGAAGTCAGCTCATAACAGGAAGAGAAATGCCATCTTGGAGGCCCAGGGCACTGAGGTGACTTTGGCTTAGTCAGTGACACTCACAAACCTAGAGAAAGAAAAGGTCCCCAAAACGGGGACCCCGGAGTATGGAGGATCCGAACCACCCAGGGTGGAGGTGGGGCCTGGGAATGGGGGGGCACTAGCAGAGAAGAACCCTCAGTGGAGGCCGGGGGTGCCTTCCCAGAGCGTGGGTGAAATTCCCCCCTTGCCTTGCTCAGAGTGTGTGTTCATCTGCTCGTCACTGATTCAACTTCCCCAGGACATTGATGGCAGGAAGAAGATAACCTGAGGTGAGGACTCGCCACAGTAGTCCCTGGAGTAATTTGCTAGTTTAAAAAAAAAAAAATTCATTGACTTAATCGTAGCAAGATATGCTGCTTATTGAGCGAGTACTTCTCAGGTTCTGCTAAATGCTTTACGGGACCGTGTCATCCTGTGCCGCCAGGGATGGTGTGAAGTGGGCATTATCTCCTCCATCTTACAGATGGAAAAACAGGCCCAGATCTGAGGTCTGCAGGCCACTCCCAAAGACCAAAGTCTGGTCTCTTGAGCTCTCCCTTCTTGGGCGACCTGGGCATGGGGGCGATGTGGGCTCAGAGCCAGGCCCTCTCCAGCCCCCTGAGTGTGGGCGGGCTGAGCCTGCTGCTGAGATGGTGTGCAAGCGGTCCCATCTCTGGACAAGCAGGGCTGGGATCGGATGCTAGAATGGGTGGCTCAGCAGAAAAGGTGCTTCTGGGAGGCTCTGCTGGCCTGGGGTCTCCCCACTGGGGTCCCCCAAACCTGTAACCAGGAGCATGTGATGGGAGGACACAGAGCTGGAGCAGCAGTGTGGAGGTGCTTTCTCCCTCCCTCCCTCCCTCCCTCCTTTGTTTTGTTTTGTTTTGTTTTGTTTTTTTGGCCATGCCCAAGGCTCCTGGAATTTCCCCCAGGGCCTGGGATCAAATCTGCACCAGTGACAATGCTGGATCTTTAACCTGTTGCGCCACAAGCAAACTCCTCCGTCCCTCCCTTTTGGATCAACCAGGGAAGATTAAAAGGAGGCCTGCGTGGGTTCTGCCTGGGGCTGCAAAGGATGAGGGCAGCTAAGCAGGGGGCAGGAATAGGAGGCCTTGTGCCTGTCCTTCAGGCGGAGGAAGAGATTCACAAGCCAGGTAGGAACCGGCCCTCCAGGGGGCCCGGAGCTGGCAAGCAACTAGAGGAAGAGAGGGGAGAAGGTGATTGCTAGGAGTAAAGAAAGGGGGCCCTTTTGCCCTCCAGTTCCATAGAATGAGCTCCAGCCGAGCAATGGCAGCTATCTTCTCCCCATCTGGGACCCAGGGGCACGCAGGATCCTAAACTTGGAAGGGAAAGGAGGTCAAGGACAATCTCTCAGGAGAGCAAGACTCCCACGCCTGGGTTTCTACCAGGAATGCTTCCCAGGGCTGCAAGCCGCCCCCTCCTCTGCCAGCCCGGGACAGCAAATTGGTTATAGTGTTGGCTGCAGCAAAACAGAAAACCCTGACTCATGCCTTCCAAAGCCAAAAGATCTTATTTTAGCATGTTCCAGCTCTTCCATCAGCACCGAGAGTGCATTGCAAGAGGGCTGTGGAAGAGGTGAGGGAACTGAGTGCGGAAAGGGGCTGAGCTCCTGCTGGCGGAGGGAGACCTCAGCCTCTCCCTGCATCCCTGATGACCGGGGCAGTGGTGAGGTGAGGGGACACCTGGGCTCCGGGTGGAGGCTTCAGGCAGGCTTCCCAGGGGAGGTGCCCGAGAGTGGGTGAGATTCAGGAGAGCCCCCTGAGCGTGGGAATTGGGTCGGCAGCTCAGGGTCCTGGCGGCCTCCCAGCGGCCCTGCCTGCTTGTCCCATGCAGGTGGGTGTGCAGGTGCGTCTGCCCGGGCAGTGCCCCAAGCTCAGGGCAAGGAGATAAAATGCTAATCAAATTCCTCCCGACCCCCACGTTCTTCTTCGCTTGCCCTGGCCCAGTGAGAATGCTCCTTCCACTTTCCCTGTCACAGGTGGAGTGGGAGGTGGTGATCGGCAACAGGGCCCCTGCCGCTCTGGGTGGGACCTCAGTTCTGTTCAAGTTCATCCAGCAGGGGCTGAGAGCCTCACCCTGTGCGCCAGACCTGGGGGCTCCTGACGGCGCTCCAAGGTCTCACCTGGGCCCAGAGTGAGGCAGAGTGTGGGGGAGCCCAGACTGCTTTTCCAGAGGAGGCAGCAGAGGAATGGAGGTGGAGCCACATCCACAGGGCCTGGGACCCAGAGGTGGGGGGGACATTGTAGGCCCCAGTGCACCCCAGGACCTGTCAGTTTGCTCTTCTTGGCAACGGAGCTCCCATGACATATTTTTGCATTTTTTTCCCCTTTTTCTTAGGGCCTCACCCACAGCATATGGAGGTTCCCATGCTGGGGGTCGAATTGGAGCTACACCTGCCAGCCTATACCACAGCCATAGCAACGCCGGATCCGAGCCAAATCTGTGACCTATGCCACAGTTCCTGGCAATGCCAGATCCTTAACCCACTGAGCCAGGCCAGGGATCAAACCTGTATCCTCATGGATACTAGTTGGGTTCATAACCCACTGAGCCACAGTGGGAACTCCTATTTTCGTATTTTTAACAATAGTGGCAAAGGTTCTTTCACTCATGTTCCCATTCACACCTTAAGTCTGCTGCTTGTTCCAAACCAGGGTGGTGACCCCTCAGTAAGTGGCTGAGCCAGGACCCAGACAGGTGTGTGGGCTACATGCTGGGGGCTTTGCCCTTCCTTTGGCACATTTGTTAGAAAACCTTGCCCCCTTCCCAGACCGAGGCCCACTGTGCACGTGTCCCCGCCGTCACAGGCTGCAGGGCTCTTCAAATTCTCGCCCTCATCTCCTCGCTCCTCATGTCCTTTCTGTGATGGGATGACAATTCCTCTGAAGAAGTTCCATGACCCTCTTGGGTTCTAGCACCGTTTCAGGATGCCCGGTCTCCCAGAGGTTTTAATGCCCCACCCGCGGCCTGGACTGAGTCCGTGCCTTGGGACAGACACCCGTGTGCATGTGGAGGAACCAGGGGGCCCCCGCCTCCCCAGATAAGGTTCTGCCTGGTGAGAAGAGGGGATGGAGGCCTGGGCTGGGAGAGAGGCCTCACCCCAGCTCCCAGGGCCTTTAGTAACATTTCTGCTCAATTTGTAACCTGCCCTATTTGTCCTCTCTTGACCTCTCTCTTGGCTTCCTTTATAAAATTACCAGCAAACTCTCAGAAGCACAGTGCTCTGGGTTAGGGACAGGAAGGCGGGGGAGAGGCCCTGAACCTGTTGCTGCCTCTTCTGCAGAAGGGCCCCTCCACCTGTCTTCCCCAGGTCCTTAAACTTGGGCTCTTGGTCCAATACTGGGCCTGGAGGCAGGACATCCTTGGTACTTCAAGCTTTGAGGGATGGGTGGATCTGGGGAGGCCCCACTGGCTCTCGACTCTGCTACTTCTTTACAGATGGGCGCCCAACCCGCATTGTTTCCCCACGTTCTGAGTTTTCTCGTGTTCTTAGAAGTGGGTTTCTGGTTTTTGGTTTCTGTTCCAAGCCCTTGTTCTGGGATTTTGCACTCAGGCTGCCCTGATCCCTGGCACTTGCCTCTCACCCACCTGTTGGGCATCCCATCCTGACATCTGTCATTTCTCCTTGTGCCCAGGCCATGGCTACCTGTTGGTCCCCCGCCCGCGGCTGCCCCAGCTGCCCAGGCCAACTCCTCCCCGCCTTGGGTCTGATCCTACCCCCCAAAGCCTGGTCCTGGGCTGAATACTGAACTTGAGACTGGGCTAGGAGGAGGGAAACCTCAAAGGAACGAGGGGTGACCCCGGAAGGGGGACTGTGGACCATTCTGGGGGCTTTGGGGAAGCCCTGATGGGTGTTAGCATGCAGGAGAGACGCCAAGACAGCCACCTGGAGCATTGAGGCCCCAAGCAAGTTTTACTGACCAGAGAGATGGGGCCTTTAGGGAGAGCTAAGTTTTATAGGGCAGGGTCTGAGTCATGTCATCATGGGATGGTGCTGGGGATCTGGTGCAGGTAGAAGTTTTCATTTTTAGCTGGCATATATATATTTTTTTTCCACAGCATATGGAACTTCCCAGGCTAGGAGTTCAATCGGAGCTGTAGCTGCCAGCCTACACCACAGCTCATGGCAAGGCCAGATCCTTAACCCACTGGGTGAGGCCAGGGATCGAACCTGTGTCCTCATGGATGCTAGACAGATTCGTTTCCACTGAGCCATGATGGGAACTCCATTCGCTGGCCAAAATTTAAACAGAAATATCCGCTAATGTTCTGAGGTGGTGGCAAGTGCGGGCTGGAGAGGACATATAGCTCATGATGACACTTTCATAGCTGGTTTGTTGTCCAGAGTTTCCACCTAAGAGTGGGGGGAACTTAGCAGCCAAAGCGAGCCCAGAAGGAGAAGGGACTCCACTTCAGGGTCACTGCCCTCCTGGGCTCAATATAACAGCCCCCATAATAGGGTGGCTGGATCAAGGCATGGTGCCTGAGATATTTTTAAGAAACAATTATAAAATTTGTTCTTATTAGGGAGGACCCACTCCCTGCTAGCTCAATAGAGTTTAATCCCGCACCTGTGGTTACCCTACTCTTCCGGCCAAGTATCAAATTCTAGGCTTAGATCAACTGAAGATGGAAGTGTAATGATTTATGTTGAAGCGGTTCCTGTTTAATTCCACAAAAATTACGCCACAAAGCTGACATCATGGGGGATTTCTTGGGGAAAGGATAATAGGGGTGACTTTGGGCCTTATTCACATTTGACTCACATTCCATAGGTTGAGTTCTTCCAGTGGCCTTTGGTTTCCAGGCCGACCCATCCCTGCTCCCATAGGCCTGGCCTTTAAGATGCAGATGCTGCAGATCTCTGTGCCTGGGGGCAAGTACCAGTGTGAGCCTTGGCCCTGAACTTGGCCATGGTGAATGCACATTATCTTTTTCTCTTGTTATTACCCACCTTCCTAGTGAGAGAATCCCCTTCAGACTGCTGGGAGGGATGGAGGTGGGGGGAGGTTAGTGCCAAGCAAATTTAGTACAGTGTGCGTGTGCGTACGTGTGTGTGTGTGTGTGTGTGTGTGTGTGTGTACACGCACTGTGTGCGTGCTGGCCAGCGAAAAGCCAGCCCTGGAGCAAGCCAACAACCACCTGCACGTGTCCTGCACCTGGGATGCTGAAAAAACTCCTTTAGGCTCACGGATGTAACCACAGCTATAGCACCATCTCCAGCTCCCAGCTGGGCGCTCCCCACCGCGGCCACCTCTCTGTGTCCATGGTCAGGTCCCTCCCAGTGGCGTGGAGGTGGTGGGGGCAGCGGCAGCAGCAGAGGCTCCTTCAGACTCTGGGGCTCTCCTCAGGTTGTCTCTCATGCTGCCCCCAGTTCTTCAACAGACACGCTGACCTCCCTCAGCCCAGAGGAAGCAGGGACCCTCAGACAGGAGCATCTTCAATTTCCTTCCTCTCCTCACCCCGCCCACGACCACAGACACATCTAGATCCGAGCCCTCCCTGATTGTCCTTCAGCTGCGATGATGGAAGCTTTGTTCTTCACACCCTCAAAGCCTTCTGAACCCCTCTATCCCCTACACGAGCATTCCTTAGCCGCTCCTTCTGCATCTTCCCCGCCTCCCTTCCCACATGCGCAGGTCTGCCCGAACCTCCCTTCTTGCAAACACATCTCCCCCAACTCTTCTCCCTGCCCTGCCCCAGCTCTGCTGCCAGGCTGCTTCCCTTCCCCTCTCTGCTCAGTTTGGGGGCGGGGGGCTGCCCCCATCCTGTTGCCTACAGCAACACCCCGCTCTTCCCTGTCACCCGCACTTCTCATGGCACCCTGTGGCCTTTCTCCACCCACGTTCACCCCCCACCCCCGGGGTGATCTGGTCCCTGCCCCCTTCATCCCTCCAGAACTGCTTTGGCCGAGGTCCCTGTTGACCGGTGTATTGTGACCTCTGCCAGCGGTGTGCCATGACTGCATGGTCTGCCTGTCTTCTGGAACCTTTCTCCTCCCTCGATTGCCCTCCTCCTTTTGGCTGGACCTTCCCATGTCATTGTCCCTTGGGCTCCCTCTGGGCCCTCTCTTCTTGTTTCGATTCTCTCCCCGGGGATGTCCTCCACGTCCAAGTTTGTGCCTATCACCTGGGTGCTGATAGCTCTCCCCTTAAGCTTTCTCATCCAGAGAACTGGCTTAAGCAACGAGTCTCTGTCCCCACCGCCCAGGGGCCCTGTCCTCTGGAGGTCCTGCAAGGAACTCAACCCAACGGGGCAAAATGAAATTGCTTCCTCCTGTCTGTTCGTTTTGATAGTGACCCCTGCCCCCATCCTGTTGCCTACAGCAACACCCCGCTCTTCCTAGGTCACTGACCCAGCCGATCTCCCTCCAGTGTCCCCGCCCTCCATCAGGGTCTCCTCCTCTCCCTCCTGGCTGCCATTGATGGCTGCCTGAAGGGTCCCCTTCACTTGGTCTTGCTCCTCGCAGAAAACCTCCTCACACAGTGGCTGAGAGACCTTCTAGGAGCCAGTATAATCATACCTCTACCTGATGGAGCAGCAAGGACCCGTGACCTGTCTTGTCCACCGCTTGACACTCAGAGGCTTGGACTGGCCACACCGAACCCTCAGTGCCCCAGGGTCCCTCCAGCCTCTCAGCTTGGACACCTTCTTCCTTCATCACCTCCTCTGCTTGGCACCTGACTCCGGGTCCTTCTTTACAACTCAGTGCAGATGGCACCTCACCTCATCCAGGAACACTTTCTTTCTTTTTTTTTTTTCATTTTCTCAAGTCGTATTGCAGTACAGTTGCTTTACAATGTCGCGGTCATTTCTGCTGTACAGCAAAGTGATTCGGTTATACATGTACACACATCCATTCTCCTTCAGATTCTTTCCCCATACAGATCATCACCGAATGTTGGGAAAGTTCTCTGCGCTATACAGCCGGTCCCCGCTGGCCAGTCATTCCATGTACTAAAGTGTGCATATGCCAGCACCAAACCCTCAGCCCACCCCTTCCCCAACCTGTCCCCTTTTCTTTGACACTTCCCCAGTCAGGGTTCTGTGATGACCCCTGGTGCTCTCAGAGTCCCTTGCTTACCTATCAAAGCACTTATTCCGTGTAATAATGACTGATGATATTTCAACTCCTCTGTCCTCCCCACCTGAGGTCTGGGGCCATAGCTCTTATTTCCACATGCAAGGACTGTTTGTCCAAACAATGGTACATGATTATTGAATAATCAGAGAGGCCTTCCTAGAAGAGGCAATTATTAAGTAGTATTTGGGAGTTCCCTTCGTTGCTCAGTGGTTAACGAACCCAACTACGATCCACGAGGATGCGGGTTCAGTCCCTGGCCTTGCCCAGGGGGTTAAAGTATCTGGCTTTGCCATGAGCTGTGGTGTAGGTTGCAGATGTGGCTCTGATCTGGCGTTGCTGTGGCTGTGGTGTAGGCCGGCAGCTGTAGCTCCGATTCTACCTCTACCCTGGGAACCTCCATGTGCTGCGGGTGCGGCCCTAAAAAAAAAAGCAAAGCAAAGAATTAAGTAGGATTTTGTAGGCAGACAGGAAATGGTGTGAAGAGGAGGATGCGAATGAACTGTATGGGGCAGGAGTCTCTAACTCAGATCCTTCAGGGGCTGAGACGCTGGGGCGGAGGATGGGGAGGATGACAGATGACAGATGGTCCCTGACCTAACAATGCTGCAACTTAAGATTGTCAACTTTTTTTTTTTTTTTTTTTTTTTTTTTTTTTTTTTTTAGGGCTGCACCAGCAGTGTATGGAAGTTCCCAGGCTTGGGGCTGAATTGGAGCCACAGCTGCCAGCTTACCTCACAGCCACAGCAATGCCAGATCTGAGCCATGTCTGAGACCCACGACACAGCTCGCAGCACCACTGGATCCTTAACCCACGGAGTAAGGCCAGGGATTGAACCTGCATCATCATGGATATTACTTGGGTTCATTACTGCTGAGCCACAGTGGAGACTCTGATTTTCAACTTTTTGATGGTACAAAATGATACCCATTCAGTAGGAACTTGGAATTTTGAATTTCAGTCTTTTCATGGCTAGTGATGGGCTGTGTGATACTCTCTCATGATGCTGGGCAGTGGCAGCCACCACAGCTCCCAATCAGCCAGGGGATCACAAGAGTAAATGACCATTCTTTCCCAGACAACTGGCCTGTTTTTCACTCTCAGTACAGTACTTAATAAATTACATGAATTATTCAATACTTGGTTATAAACTAGGCCTTGTGTTAGATGATTCTGCCCACCCATGGGCTAATGTGATTGTTTTGAGCATGTTTAAAGTAGGCTAGGCTAAGCTATGATGTTTGTTAGGTTGGGTATAGTAAATGCATTTTTGGAATTTGTTGGTGCCCTAGCAGTTAAGGATCTGGTGTTGTCACTGCTGTGGCTTGGGTCACTTCTCTGGTGCAGGTTTGATCCTTGGCCTGGGAACTTTGCATGCAGAGGGCACAGCCAAAAAAAAAAAAAAATTTAAAAAATGATTTTTGACATCTTTTCAACTTGTGATGTGTTTATCAGGATGTAACGCCATTGTAAGTCGAGAAAGATCTGCAGATATATTTAACAGAGGGCAGGGAGACACCAGCAGAAGGCATCTGTCATTGAAAGGCATTGCATTCAAGTGTGAATACAACACTGCATGGCCCGGACAAAGCAAAGTTTTCAGTCCCAATTCCAGGTGGCAAGGCTGGGGTTGGTGGCAGCAAGATGTGGTACAGAGTGAGGAAGGCTGTTGGAATAAAGTAGCTGATGGGCTCCTCAGAAGCCAGGAAATAGAGCAGGACTTTGCTGTGCTCGCTTTCTGTGGGACTGGGGCTCCATGGCTCATCCTGGCCCAGGCACACATCCCAGGTGTCTTGGAGGCCCTTGAAAGCAACAGGCAAGAATGCCAGACCAGAGACACAGGAAGAAGGATGGCATTCCCTTTTCTGGGATCTCCTGGGGCGATGTGGCGGCCACCAACACTGTCAGGGCAGCTGGGTCCTGGGTGAGGTCTTTGGGACCATAGTCGTCATAGCACCTTAAAGGTCAAAGACATGCAGAAATTGTAGGACCTGAGCCTCCTCCACCTGAATAAAAACCTGGTGGACACATTGTTTGGGGAGGGGCGGGGAGGCGTGTGTCAGTGGTGGAGGTGGTCAAACATTTGTGCAGGATATCCAAGGACTGCGCCCCGCCTGTTGCCTCTGGTTCTTCGGGAAGATGCTGGTGGCCATTCAACCACTAGGGGGCGCACAGGCTCCAGAAATGGTTTCTCAGGGCTTCGCTTCCCAAAGATGCAGAATAAGGTCTCAGGAAGAGAGTGGTGAGAGTGAGAGCAGTGACTGCAGGTGGGAACCAGACTGAACTTGACCTTTTAAAATCATTCTGTCATTATCCCCATTGCAGTGCCATTCATTGATCCATTCATTCGAGAAATATTTGCTCAGCACCTGGGAGGAGCCAGCTCTGAGCTGGTAGGCTCTGAGGATCTGAATCAGATAAATGTGCCTGGATCCCAGAGGAGCACACAGCCTGGTCGGGGAAGTGGACTCTCCAACTGAATTTTCCATGTTATGGGTTAATACTGTGACAGAGGGACATGCTGAGTCCAGGGGCGGAGGGCACTGGGACTTGGGGACAGCTTCCTACTGTCGGTAGTATTTGCTGTGGGTCTGGAAGGGTGAGCAGCCAGTGCAATGGGCCAAAAAGTTAGGAAAAATGCAGTCCTGGCTGGGGGTGTCCTGAGCCGAGTGGTGGAAGCAGGAACCTGTCAGCCTGTCTGAGTTGGCAAGATGGGTGGATATCCAGGGGGAGGAGGCTGGCTGGTGGAGGATGTTGGCTGTCATATGGGGGATGATGAGAGCTTATTTCTGAGGACAGAAGAGTCCTACTGGGGAGCCAGAGCAGACCCAGTTTTTTGGGGGCCTGGAGTTTAAAAGGTTTTGGAGACTTTCTTTAAAACAAGAACACAGAATTAAGCCGAGAGGCTGGGAAGGGTCCGTGCAGGTGAGGGTCCTGACACCTAAGCGTATTAGCTTCGTGGCAAATCCTGGCAGCAAACTGTTTCTGGTTCTCCCTCCTTTATCCTTCCCTTCTGGGGGGCCCTGGGCCCCGGAGGAGCTATTCAAGATTGGATTCAGGAAATCAGACTCTGGAGGAAGGGAGGCAGATCCGCTCTGCTGAGGAGGGGGAGGTGGGTGGGATGACTTTTCATATTGAGTCTATGCAAATAGTGCCCCCAAATTGTTCCAAGCGATGCCTTGAATCTGACCACAGCTCCTGTTAGTTAACGCTCTAAGTAATGCACAGGTGTGGAGGCTTTTCCCATTGGCCCAGCGCTTTCAGCTCTGAGTCATTCTGCATCCATCCCTGCAAGGCAGGTACACCGTTTCCTCCTTGGAGGCTCGCTGGTTGGGCCAAAGGACACGTGGCATGGCTGAACCAATGGCAGGTGTGACTTCACACCCTGCTCCCGGCCCCACTACCCTGTGCCTTCATTCGCAATTGGCTCAACAATTTTCAACTCAAGGTTGCCCTTCTGGGCTCCTGCACAGGGAACTGATTCACCAGAGAAGTGAAACCACAGATGACGTGGCTGGCTGTGGTGTTCTCCCCTCCTGCCCCTGCTCCCATGGTGAGGGCTCACACAGGTAGGGTGGAGCTGACAGGTTTTTTTTTTTTTTTTTGACCCTGTCTATCTGCACTGTGGTGAGCGAGGGTTCTCACCTTTACCCCTTTCCTGGGCTGTTGGGAGAGCTCACACCTGGGTAAAACCTTGATCTGAGGCTGTTACCCAGGCAATGGAGCTCTGAGACTCAGCACTGATTTGCAAGCTCTTCTTAGGGTTCTGAAGCCCCGTGTTTAATCTGGGCATCTCAGCCAGTGCAGTGGGAGAAGAGAGGTGCTAGCTAATCCCAGCAGCTTTATTTGTTTATTTTATTTTTTTCTTTTTATGAGCCATACCTGTCGCATATGAAAGTTCCCAGGCTACGGGTTGAATTGGAGCTTCAGCTGCCAGCCTGTACCACAGCCACAGCAACACTGGAATTGAGCCACATCTGTGACCTATGCTGCTTGGGGCAAAGCTGGATCCTTAACCCACTGATTGAGGCCAGAGATGGAATGTGCAGGTCCTTAACCCGCTTAGCCACGACAGGAAATTTTACAATAGCAGCTTGTATCAAGCAGTACTGTGCTAGTCCCAGCAGGACACAGAGATAGATGAGCAGCTGTGCACCTGTGTGTGGGAAGCTCACAGTCTGTTTCAGGGTCTCAGCAGAGAATGGTAAAAGGCAGGACCTTGTCTGTTCAAAATCGGAAAGGATGCTGATCCCTTCATGGCCCTGGACGTGGCACAGAGCCTGCTTCTACCCTCCTCGTGTCTCCCCGCAAAAGTGCATAGCAGAACCTGCTCTCTGGCTTCCCCAAATGGCAAATGTCAGAAATGCGAGAATGGAACGAGCCACAGCCTGGTTCTCCTCCCAGAGAAGTTCTTTTGCAGGGACTCAGAGGAATCGGATGGGATGGGAACGGACTAGGGGAGGTCAGTGGATCCATTTCCTTCAAATGGTGCATGAAGGGCTGGGAGCCTCTGGTCTGGGGTTCAGTGCACATCAGGGTGACCAGGGTGACAAGAGGAAGAGAGAGATGGGAATCATCCAAGTATTCAGATGTGTCTCGATGCTTTAAGGTTAGATCCAGAAAACCCCAAAGCCTCTGAACTTGTAACCCTACAAAGCAGCCTGGGTTTATCCTGTTTTCTGCAACCTGCATGAATCAGCCTGTGCTTGTTTCTTAGGAAACAAGAGCCGGGAGGGCGGGTGGAGGCTTGGGGGAAAGGGAGGCTGTGAGCAGGAGGACCCCAGGGGTGCTCAGAATGACTGCATGTCAGTTGTCTTCCCCGCCTCTCCCCCCACCCCCAAAGGTCTGGCTGAGATGAATAAGAAGAGTCAAAGAGTGAAAGCCAACTTGCCCTTGAACTTTCTCAGCAGCTACAGGAACCTGGAGATGGCGGGGGTGGCTGATGGTTGGTGTGGGCGGCTGGGTGCCGGTGCCCCAGCTCACCTGGGCTGTGCATGACTTCTGGCCCGTCTGGGCAGAGACCTGGCTTTGTCAGTTTCCCCTCGCTGGCCCTGTTGCACCCCCTCCTCACAGACTTTGTACCTGGGAGCCTCTGGGGCCACCCAATGCCAGGGACGCTCTGTGTTCTGGAAAGGAAGGTGCTCTATGATTCCCCAAGCTCCCTTTCCTCTTACTTCTTGGGAGCCTTGCAAAGAGGCCACAACTTATGTATCACTCTTGAGCTCTTCATTGTACAGAAGACAAACTTGCTGTTCAGAGTGGGCACTCCAGATTGTACATCCAGCCTGTGCTAGGACGTGGGCTCTAGTGAAGCTCCCTCTGAAGGCAGACCCTGTGTTATTTCCAGGACTTTAGACTTTACAGAACTTCCCATACCCCCTCCTCCAAGGAGCCTGGGCCCCTCAGAACCCTCCAGGCCCCAGAGACCCCACTACGCATGAAGTGGTTTGAATTCAATGGCACAGGTGCCCCCACCAGCTCCCCAACCCCCTCTCCCCCAGCATCCAGTGTGGGAGATACAGTTTACGTGGAGAAACTATTGACAGCAACCTAGGCAGCGGTAGTTAGGGAGGAATGTAGACGTACAGTAGCCAAATTTTTGATCCTGCCTCCTATCCATAAACAATTTTGAGTGTTCACTCTGGTATTTATGTATTTATAAATTATATTTATACTTCTACTCTAGTATATATGAATGTTATAAAACACACTGAAGAAATAGAAATTAAAAATAAGAAATATGAGGGAGTTCCCTCTGTGGCTCGGTAGGTTAAGGATCCAGCGTTGTTTCTCTGGTGGCACAAGTTCAATCCCCGGTCCCGCTCAGTGGGTTAAGGAGCTGGTGTTGCCACACAGCTGTGGCAAAGGTTGCACCTGTGCCTTGGGTTTGATCCCTGGCCTGGGAACTTCCATGTGCCACAGGTTGGGCCAGAAAGAAAAAAAAAAAAGTGGAAAAAACATTCAAGATTTACAGCTTCCCTTTGAAATATTCCCAGATGGCATCTCTGGTTCCCTATTTGGACCAGCCCTCCTGGCCACCTCTTGCAGAACCATCCCCCTATCCCCCTTTGCTGGCCCGCTATGGCGTGGCTCCCTGTTGCTGCCAGGGTCAGGGCAGTGGCACTCCCTGCTGAGATTGGTGATGGTCCCTCACCCTGCCACTGCCTGCTGTCCAGGCCTGTGGGTCACATCAAGGGGCCATTTCCTGTTGCAGCTTCAGCTCATGCTTGCAACACCCTGTGGGACGGTTAGTGAAATAACACTTTCTTGAGTTAAAAATATATTTTGCTTATAAAAGTGGTGCATTTTGATTATTAACCAAACCGTTACTTTTTTTTCTTGTTCTTTTTTGTAGCTATTCAGCCATGGCTGTAGGTGGAAGGAAATAAGAGGGGCAGGTTCCCCTTCTCCTGCCTTGGCCCAGGGCTTGTGACATTTTATTCCTTTGGGACACATTCCTTCCCAGAAGGCATCTCCTCCTCTGAGATGGGCTGGTGTTTGGCTGTTACTCTTATGTTTCATCCAGAGCGGTGTTTCCTCAGCCACTTAATATATGACCTTTGCCTCCTCCCCAAAGCACTTGTACCATTATTAACATTTTTCTTAAACCCAACTTATTTTTAAAAATTAAATACCTCCTTTAACCTTGTCCTCAGCAGTTAAATTAAAAAAAACCAGATTTTTTTTTTTTTTCCTTTTAGGGCCCCACCCACAGCATGTGGAAGTTCCCAGGCTAGGAATCGAATCAGAGCTGTAGCCCCTGGCCTACACCACAGCCACAGCAACACCAGATCTAAGCCCTGTCTTCAACCTACACCACAGCTCACGGCCACGCCAGATCCCTAACACACTGTGGGGCCAGGGATCAAACCCGTATCCTCATGGATACTAGTTGGTTTCATTGCTGCTGAGCCACAACGGGAACTCCCATAAAATTCAGATTTGATGTCCTAATTTCTCTTCTGAAACGCACTGAACCTATAAATGTATAATTATGATTAAAAATGGCCCCAGGAACCACCATAATCACCTCCTATATTACCAGTGGGTGCACTTATACTCTGGGGAGCACTGATGTGGAGGGAGGGGGGGAGGTCCTTGGCCAGGTTCCATCTGAGCCTGAGTGGCCACCTTCTAAGGGACCGTTGACAGGCCTTGAAACACTCAGAGATTGTTTTTTGCATCCCACATTTCCCAAGATACTGATTCTTTTCAGCAAAGCTTAGGCACTGAAACTGGCACTCTCAGAGTTCCTGTTGTGTCTCAGTGGGTTAAGAACCCAACAGTGTCCTTGAGGTTGTGGGTTCTATCCCTGGCCTTGCTCAATGGGTGAAGAATCTGGCATTGCTGTGAGCTGTGGTGTGGGTTGCGGATGTGGCTCAGATCCCACGTTGCTGTGGCTGTGGTGTAGCCTGGCAGCTGTAGCTCCGATTCAACCGCTAGCCTGGGAACTTCCATATGCCATGGGTGTGGCTGTAAAAAAAAAAAACAGAACAAAACAAAACTGGTGTCTTGGGTAAGGGTGTAGGGCTGTAGTGATCCCCAGCTCACAGTATCATTTGCTTAAGGCGATGATGCCTTTGCCTTGACTCCCCCAAGTTGAGGGACCACAGCTTACACTCCGAACTGGGGGAGGCTGAACTCTTGCATTCGTTTCTCCCTTTCATGGGGGCCAGACTCTTCAAGCAGAGGCAGTCTCCCCCATCTCTCCCAACCCTCGGTCTCTGGGCAGGAAAGTCTAAGGTCTGGGGTCCCCTGGCTGCAGATATGCTATGAATGCCTCCCCCTGGCTGGCATCTTGGTTTTACGGGGACACCACTGAGACTCCATTCCGGAAGAGCAAGGAAATGAGAGTTGAGTTTCCATCCGTCCGGAAGGCACTAGGTTGCCAACCTCGGCAGCCCAGTTTGCAGCCCGGCTCAGTCAGTTCTCTCCCTCCCTGTCTCTTTCTCTCTGTTGTCAAACACCTGTTGGATCCCGTCTCCCAAGATCACCCCGTTAGGAGTGGGGACTGACTCTCAGTCCTCCGTTTGCTCTCAAGGCTCACTGATCAGGAACGAGGCTCATTTCTAATTTTCTCATTGACTTTATCTTGCTCAGGGAAGTACTAAAACTCAGTATTCTTGGGACTGGCTTCTACCAGGAAATCTAAAGTGTTTATTTATCTTAAACTCTTACTCAAAACCATACACTTCCAAACCCGAGCAGCCTTGTGTCTAACCTTAAGTATATTCAATATGAGTCTCACTTTCTTCCTCTTCAACGTGAGCTAACCAGAACTATTTTCTTTGGGAAACTCCCTGTACCAACTCTCCTATCATAGACTTTGAGTGACCCATCTCTTGGTTCTCCAGACCCTAACGGTGGCAGCCTGGCTGCAAGAGAATTCCCTGGGCATGGGATTGTGGGGAGCTTATTGAGAATGACAGATTTGGGGCTCCCCCTCTGCAGAGTTGGACCAGACAGGTCTAGAGAACCTTCATTCTTTGCAAGATCCATAGTGGACTCTGATGCATTTGGGAACACCTTCTCTCCACCTGCCCTGACTCACCTAAATCATAAGGAGCACTTGGCTCAGCCTCAAGCTGAGGTCAAAGATACACAGGGGTATGCCTGAGGCCCAGGGCTTCGTAGGCAGGGAACCACTGATGTTAAGATTATATTTCTGCAGGGGTGGGGACCAGCACTTAGAATTTCTTTCTCCTGGTTCTTCATAAACCCTATCATCGGTGCAAAGGGTGATGCTTATCTTTTTGTGTGCTTGAAAGACCGCATAGCCACTTCATTTAAAGTGGTATCAGATCATGTGGCATCACTTAAAGAGAAAAAGGCTCAACACTCAGCCCCATTTTATGTCATGGGAGATGATGATCTCTTAGGAGATTCTTTCTGCCCACGCTTGTTCTTTTTTTTTTTTTTTTCTAAAGCTTGGTCTGTGGCATATGGAAGTTACTGAGTCAGGGATAGAACCTGTGCCACAGCAGTGACAACACTGGATCCTCAACCTGCCGAGCCGTCAGGGGACTCCTGCTCACCTTCATTCTTGCATTATTGTTCAAAAGTAGACTTTCGAACAACTTTGGTAGGTGGAGATCTGTGTGGGCTCATGTGGCTTGGTGTCCAGCTGATTTCTGTCCTAGGGGGTCCAAGGTAATGGTTAGATAGAAACAAAGCTGCTACCCCTCTGATGCTGCTCTAGAAAATCTCATCTTCAGAGAATGAAAGTAACTTATTGAATGTCCACTACGTTTTGGGGACTCCTCCTACCCCCCTCTTTGCACATACATCTCACTTTTCCCCACAATAACCATGCGAAGGTACCATTTCTAGCTCCACTTCGACACTGGTGAGGATTGAAACTTGATCTTGCCCAAAGTAACAACATGTCACCCTCCAGATGGCTTGACTCTGAGTCTAATTCCATGATCCCACACGACTAAAGCGAGTCTTCTTGTGGCCAAGGGTTAGGAAGGTCTGCCTGAGATCCGCTGTCAGCTCATTCATGAACTGGATTGATTGACAGGGAAAAGTGAGGTTAAGGTTTGTGGGGGAAGGGCAGTAAGCAGACTAACTTCTCTAGTGTTTTTTTTGTTTGTTTTTTTTTTGAATTGAGAATTTACTTTTTGTTTTGTGTTGTTTTAGAGTGCAGCTGTGGCATTTGGAAGTTCCCAGGCTAGGGGTGGAATTGGAGCTACGGCTGCTGGCCATCGCCACAGCCACAGCAACGCCAGATCCTTCACCCACTGAGTGAGGCCAGGGATTGAACTCACAACCTCATGGTTCCTAGTTGGATTCATTTCCGCTGTGCCACGACGGAAACTCCGAGAATTTACCTTTTTAGAGAAGTTTTTAGCTTCACAACAAATTGAAGGGAAGGTACAGAAATTCCGTATCTATCCCCGACCCCATGTATGCATAGCCTCCCTCATTATCAACATGTACCACTAGACGGGTACATTTTTTTTTAATTTAAGTATAGTTGACTTACAATGTTGTATCAATTTCTGCTATACAACCTAATGGCTTTGTCATACATAAGTACACATTTTCTTTTATCATTGCCCATCATGTTCTATCCCAAGAGATTGGACTCAGTTCCCTGTGCTGTATAGTAGGACCTGGCTGCTTATCCATTCTAAATATCATAGTTTGCATCTACTAACCCCAAACTCCCAGTCCATCCTGCTCCCTCCCTCCTCCCCCTTGGCAACCACAAGTCTGTTCTCCATGTCTGTGAGTCTGTTTCTATTCTGTGGGTAGGTTCACTTGTGCTGTATTTTAGATTCCACATATAAGTGATATCTCATGTGTTTATATTTCTCTTTCTGACTTGCTTCACTTGGTATTAGAATCTCTAGTTGCATCCGTGTTGCTGCAAATGGCATTATTTCATCCTTTGTTATGGCTGAGTAGTATTCTGCTGTATATATGGACCACATCTTCTTAATCCATTCATCTGTCAATGGACAGATATGGTTGTTTCCATATTTTGGCTGTTGTGATAGAGGGGTACATTTGTTACAACTGATAAACCTATGTTGCCATGTCAAAATCACCCAAAGTCCATTGTGTACATTAGGGTTCCCTCTGGGTGTTGTACATTCTCTGGGTTTTGACAGATATATAATGACATGTATCTAATCTTACGGTGTCATATGGAGTATTTTCACTGCCTTTAAAATCCTCTGTGTTTCATCTACTCATCCCTTCCCAACCCCTGTGTTTTGAAAAAGGAGATACTGGTTCTTTTCTTGTTATTATGTGATTGGTTAGTTTTCTTCAGTAATATTTTTATTATACAAATATTCCTGTTGCAGAAAATTAAAGTGGTATGAAATTTATGACGTCTGTTCTATTTTAAAATTTTATGGCCACACTTGCAGCATATGGAATTTCCCAGGTCAGGGACTGAATCCAAGCCACAGCTGCAACCAAGCCACAGTTCTAGCAATGCGGGATCCTTTAATCCACTGCACAGCGACCAGAGACGATGCAGTTAGATTCTAAACCCACTGCACCACAGGGGAATCTCTGATAATATCTGTACTTGACTTAGAAAAATGACAATTATATGTGGTTTAATTCTTTCTTTTCTTTTCTTTTCCTTTTCTTCCTTTCCTTTCCTTCCTTCCTTCTTTCCTTCCCTTCCTTTCCCTTCCCTTCCCTTCTCTTCCCTTCTCCTTCCTTCCTTCCTTCCTTCCTTCCTTCCTTCCTTCCTTCTTCCTCCTCCCTCCCTCCCTCCCTCCCTCCCTCTCTCTCTCTCTCTCTCTCTTCTTTCTTTCTTTCTTTCTTTCTTTCTTTCTTCTTTTCTTTCTGTCTGTCTGACTATCTGTCTTTTTAGGGCTGCACCAGAGGCATTAGGAGTTTTAGGAGATTCCCAGGCTAGGGGCTGAGTCAGAGCTGTAGCTGCTGGCCTATGCCACAACCACAGCAACGCCAGATCCGAGCCATGTCTGTGACCTACACCACAGCCCATGGAAATGCCAGATCCTTAACCCACTGAGGAAGACCAGGGATCAAACTTGTGTCCTCATGGATACTAGTCAGGTTTCATTACCATTGACCCACAAAGGGAACTCCTATGTGGTTCAATTTCGTACTAAGGTAAAAAATGGAAAATCTCTCTTTACTCCTACCACTACTTCACTCACACAATTTAGGACACAGTCAATCAATTTTAGAACATTTTCATCACACCCCCTCCCCCCAAAAAAAACCCCTTAAGCTCTGAACCTCTTTCCCTTCCCTTCCATCTCTTCTTCCTGGGCAAATGATAATCTACTTTCTGTTTCTATAGATTTTCTTATTCAAGACTTTCACATGAATGGAATCATATCATATATGGACTTTTGTGACTGGCTTCTTTCACTTGGCGTAATATTTTCAAGGTTCATCCAAGTTGTAGTGTGTATCAGTACTTCATTCTTTTTTATGACCAAATAATAACTTTTTTTTTTGTCTTTTTGCCTTTTCTAGGGCCACTCCCGCAGCATATGGATGTTCCCAGGCTAGGGGTCTAATGGGAGCTGTAGCTGCTGGCCTACACCAGAGCCACAGCAACTCAGGATCCGAGCTGCGTCTTTGACCTACACCACAGCTCACGGCAACACCGGATCCTTAACCCACTGAGTGAGGCCAGGGATCGAACCTGCAACCTCATGGTTCCTAGTTAGATTCGTTAACCACTGTGCCATGATGGGAACTCCTTTATGACCAAATAACATTCCATTGTAGAGACATGCCAAATTTTATCTATTTGTTTGTTTATCTATTTGTTTATCTCTATGATGTTTGGGTTATTTTTGCCTTTAAAGTAGTATGAATAATGCTGCTATAAACATTTGTGTACAAACTTTTGTGTAGGTGTATATTTTTATCTCTCTGGGTGTATATCTAGGAGTGGAATTGCTGGATCGTGCAGTAACACTGTTTGAGGAACTGCCAGATTGTCTTCCAAAGAGGCTGTACCATTTTATATTTCCATTCGCACTGTATGAGGGTTCTGGCTTCTCCACACCCTCACTGACACCTATTGTTTGATTTTTGGAATCTGGCGTCCTAGTGAATGTGAAGTGGTATCTCATGGTGGTTTTGATTTTTATTTCCCTAATGACTAGTGATATTAAGAATATCTTTTCATGGCTTTTCAAGGCTTATGAACTTGTATATATCTTCCTTACAGAAATATCTAGTCACATCTTTTGCTCATTAAATTTTTTTATTATTGAGTTATAAGAGGTCTTATCAGATATATCATTTGTCCTTTCTGTGTAGGGTATCTTTCGCTTTATTGATGATGTCTTTTGAAGCACTAAAGTTTTAAATTTTAATGAAGTTTGATTTATCTATTTTTCTTTCATTGCTTATGCTTTAGGTGCGTTATTTAAGAATTATTTGTCAAATCCAAGGTCATACAGACTTATTCCTATGAGCTTAGTAGTTGTAACTCTGACATTGTGGTCTCCTCCTGGTTCTTCATAAACCCTACCATTAGTATAAGGGTGATGCTTATCTTCCTGTGTGCTTCAAAGGAGACCACATATCCATCCCTTTTAAAAGTGGTTTCTGATCAGGTGGCATCACTTAAAGAGAAAATGGCCCAACACTCATCTTTATTTTATGTCCTGAGAAATGGCGTTCTCTCAGGAGACCATTTCTACCCACTCTAATTCTTGCATTAGGGTTCAAAAGTAGACCCATTTGGGGAGTTCCCTGATAGATCAGTGGGTTAAGGATCTGGTGTCATCACTGGTGTGGCTCTGGTTATTGCTGTGGTGTGGGTTTGATCCCCCGGCTCAGGAATTTCCATCTGCTGTGAGTGCAGCCAAAAAAAAAAAAAAAAAAAAAGAGGGAGAGAGAGAGAAAGAGAGAGACTCAAAAGTAGACCCATTTGAGTTAACTTTGGTATATGATCTGAGGGGTAAGTGTCCCTACTTCATTCTTTTGCACATGATATCCAGTTTCTCAGCATCATTCGTTGAAAAGATCATTCTTTTTCCATTGAATAGTTTGGGCATCTTTGTTAAAAATCAGTTGGTTATAGATGCCTGGGTTGGTTTCTGGATTCTCAATTCTATTCCACTGATCTAGATGTATATGCTTATGTAGGACCACACTGTCTTGATTTCCATTGCTTTGTAGTAAGTTTTGAAATTGGGAGGTATGTGTCCTTCTACTTCTTCCTTATTTTTCAGGATTTTTTGTTTGTTTGTTTGGTTTTGTTTTGTTTTGTTTTGTTTTTCTCTTTTTGTCTTTTCTAGGGCCACACCCACGGCATATGGAGGTTCCCAGCCCAGGGGTCTAATTGGAGCTGTAGCCACTGGCCTACGCCACAGCCACAGCAACGCCAGATCCGAATCGGGTCTGTGACCTACACCACAGCTCACGGCAATGCTGGATCCTTAACCCATTGAGCGAGACCAGGATCAAACCCGAAACCTCGTGGTTCCTAGTAGGATTCGTTAACTACTGAGCCACGACGGGAACTCCAGGATTGTTTTAAGTATTCCAAGTTCCTTGCAATTCTGTGTAGATTTCTACAAGGAGGTCTTAGGGATTCTGATTGGGATTCATTGACTCTGTAGATCAGTTTGGGAAAAACTGCCATCCTAACAGGGTTAAGTCTTCTGATCCATAAACATGGAGTATCTGTCATCTATTTAGGTCTTATTTATTTTTTTGTCATCTATGACTTGTAATATTCATTTTACTCTTATTTTCTTAAATTTATTTCTAAGCATTTTATTTTTTGATGCTATGGTGAATTAATGTTTTCTTAATTTCATTTTTGGATTGTTCATTGCAAGTGTATGAAGAGACAGCAGGTTTTTTTTTTTTTTTTTGTCTTTTTGCCTTTTCTAGGGCTGCTTCCACAGCAATGGAGGTTCCCAGGCTAGGGGTCTAATCGGAGCTGCAGCCCCTGACCTACGCCAGAGCCACAGCAACGCGGGATCCGAGCCATGTCTGCAACCTACACCACAGCTCACGGCAATGCCGGATCCTTAACCCACTGAGCAAGGCCAGGGCTTGAACCCGAAACCTCATGGTTCCTAGTTGGATTCGTTAACCACTGAGCCACAATGGGAACTCCGAGACAGCAGTTTTGTACATTTTATATTTTGTCTTCTAACCTTCAACTTGCTGAACTTGTTTATTAGTTCTAGCAGTTTTTTAGTAAGTTTCTTAAGATTTTTTTGTTGTTGTCTTTTTAAGCCTGCACATGTGGCATATGGAAGTTCCCAGGCTAAGGGTGGAATTGGAGCTGCAGCTGCCGGCCACAGCCACAGCCATGCCAGATCCAAGCCACATCTGTGACCTATACCACAGTTCATGGTAACTCTGGATCCTTAACCCACTGAGCAAGGCCAGGGATGGAACCCACATCCTCATGGATACTAGCTGGATTCTTAACCTTCTGAACCACAACAGGAACTCCCAGGATTTTTAATGTATAAGATACAATCTGTGTGTAGAAATAGTTTTGTTTCTTCCTTTGCAATGTAGATGCCATTTATTTCTTTTTATTGCCTTAACTGCCTGGCTAGAACCTCTAGTACAATGTGGAATAAAGGTGGCAAGAATGGATATCATTGTCTTGTTCCTGATTTTATAAGGGAATCATCCAATCTTTTTATCATTAGTTCTGATGTTAGCTGTGGGTTTCTTATAAAGGACTTTTATCAAGTTTGAGGAAGTTCTCTAGTTTTCTGAGTTTTTTTTAATCAAGAAAGCATGTTGGATTTTGTCAAATGTGTTTTCTGTATTTAATGAGATGATCATGTGATTTTTGTTTTTTATTCTTTTGATATGATGTATTATATTAATTGATAGTTCAGATGTTGAAACAATTTTGCATTTCTGAAATAAATCCCACTTGGACATGGGTGTATAATTCTTTCTATATGTTGCCGGATTAAGTTTGTTAGTCTTTTGTAGAGAAATTTTGTGTCCATATTCATAAGAGATATTTTGCTTATAATTTTCTTTTCTTGTGATTTCTTTGTCTGGTCTTGGTATTAGAGTAATACTGGCCCTGTAAAAATGAGTTGGGGAGTGTTCCCTTCCCTTCTATTTTTTTTTTTTTTGGAGAGTTTATGGAGAATTGGTATTAATTCTTCTTTAAATCCTTGGTAGAATTCAGTAGTCAAGCTATCTAGGCTTAGGTTTTTCTTTGTGGATTTTTGATTACTAATTCAATCTCTTCATTTGTTACATTTGCTTAAATTGTCTTATTTCTTCCTGAATCAATTTTATTTTTATTTTGTCTTTTCTAGGGCCACACTCATGGCATATGGTGGTTCCCAGGCTAGGGGTCTAGTTGGAGCTGTAGCTGCCGGCCTACGCCAGAGCCATAGCAACGAGGGATCCGAGCCGCATCTGCAACCTGCACCACAGCTCACAGCAACGCTGGATCCTTAACCCACTGAGTGAGGCCAGGGATTGAACCTGCAACCTCATGGTTCCTAGTCAGATTCATTAACCATGGAGCCATGATGGGAACTCCTATTTTTTTACATTTTAAATTATAGTTTATTTACAATGTTGTGCCAATTTCTGCTGCACAGCAAAGTGACCCAATCACACACATATACATATATTCTTTTTCTTGTCTTATCTTCCATCATGGTCTATTCCAAGAAATTGGATGTAGTTTCCTGTGCTATGCAGTGGGACTTCTTGCTTAGCTATTCTAAATGTAAGTGTTTGCGTCTACTAATTGAGCCAGTTTTAGAAGTTTGTGTCTTTCTAGGAATTTGTTCCTTTCATCTAAGTTATATAATTTGTTGGTGTTTGATTGTTCACAATATTCCTTTATAATCCTTTTGATTTTTGTAAGGTTGGTAATAATGTTCTCTCATTCATCTCTGATTTTGGTAATTTGAGTCTTTTCTTTCTTTTTTCTTGGTCAGTCTAACTAAAGGTTGTCAATTTTGTTGCTCTTTTCAAAAAACCAACTTCTATTTTCCTTTATGTTCTCTATTGTTTTTCTAGTTTCTGTTTCATTATTTTCCACTCTAATCTCTCTCTCTCTCTCTCTCTCTCTTTTTTTTTTTTGTCTTTTTGCCTTTTCTAGGGCCGCTCCTGCAGCATATGGTGGTTCCCAGGCTAGGGGTCCAGTCAGAGCTGTAGCCACTGGCCTACACCAGAGCCATAGCAACGCAGGATCCAAGCCACGTCTGCAACCTACACCACAGCTCACGGCAATGCCAGATCCTTAACCCACTGAGCAAGGCCAGGGACCGAACCAGCAACCGCATGGTTCCTAGTGGGATTCGTTAACTGCTGAGCCACGATGGGAACTCCTCTTTTTTTTTTTTTTTTTTTTTTTGCCACGCCTATGGCATGTGAAAGTTCCTGGGCCAGGGATCAAACTTATGTCACTGCAGTGACCTGAGCCGCTGCAGTGACAACACCAGATCCTTAAACTGCTGTGCCGCAAGAGAACTCCCCCATTCTGATCTTTACTATTTCTTTTCTTGTGCTTGCTCTAGGTTTAGTTTTTCTTCCCTTTTTTTTTTCAGTGATTAATGTGGAAAATTTGGCTATTGATTTGAGATATTTATTCTTTCTTAAAATATGCATTTATAGCTATAAATTCCCCTCTAATCACTGCTTTAGCTATAAATATTCTAACAGGGGAGATACAACTGAGTTTGTAGACAGCATGTGGTTGGGCCATGTTGTTCTTTTTAATCTAGTATGACAATATTTGCCCTTTTAAAATTTGATTGTTTAATCCATTTATATTTAATGTTATTATTGCTGTAAGTGAATTTACACCTGCCATTTTACTTTTTGTTTTCTATATGACCCATGTATTTTTTCCCCTCTAATCTTCTTTTACTGCTTTCTTTTGCATTAAGTAGATATTTTCTAATATAGCATTTTAATTTCTTTACTGTTTCACTTTGTGTTGGCTACTTTAGGGCTTACCATATACATCTTAGCTTATCAGAATTAGCTTCAGAATTATACTAGCTTAATTCCCGTGATGTATAGAAGTATTACTTCTATGTAGCTCTATTCTCTTTCCCTCTTTTGTGTATTATTTTATGTATATCACCTCTATTAATGTTACAAACCCAAAATACAGTGTTATACTTATTACTTTGCTAACTGCATTTATTTCCTTAGCCCCAAATAGCTTGTTTCTACCCACTTCCTTATGTGCTATTGACAAATTTATTACATTTCTATATGTTATAGCTCCAACATTACATTATATATATGTTATATAATTGCTTTTTTTTTTTTTTTGGCTTTTGTCTCTTTTGTTGTTGTTGTTGTTGTTGTTGCCTTTTCTTGGGCCGCTCCTGAGGCATATGGAGGTTCCCAGGCTAGGGGTTGAATCGGAGCCGCAGCCACCGACCTACGCCAGAGCCACAGCAACGCGGGATCCGAGCCGCGTCTGCAACCTACACCACAGCTCACGGCAACGCCGGATCGTTAACCCACTGAGCAAGGGCAGGGACCGAACCCGCAACCTCATGGTTCCTAGTCGGATTCGTTAACCACTGCGCCACGACGGGAACTCCTATAATTGTTTTTTAATCACTTATGAGAAAGAAGGAGAAACATATGTATTTATAATTTAAGAAATATTACCATTATTGGTACATGATTACTGTGTGTGTGTGTGTGTGTGTGTGTGTGTGTGTTCATGTGATCATCTGGAATTATGTGCTTTCAAGCCCAAAGAATACATTTTAGTGTTTCTTGTAAAGTAGGTTTGCTAGCAACAAATTCTTTTGGCTTTTTTTTTTTTTTTTTCTCAATCTGGGAAAGTCCTTATTTCACCTTCATTTTTGATAGATAGCTTTGCTGAATGTAGGATTCTTGGCTGACGGTTTCTTTAATTTGAGCACTCCTTCTGGCCTATGTTGTTTCTGCTATGAAGCTAGCTGCGAATGTTATTGGGATTCCTTGTAATCAAGGAACTGTTTTTCTCTTGATGCTCTCAGGCTGTTTTCCTTGTATTTTTTTTTTTTTTTTTTTTGGGCGTATTTTACTCTGATGTGTATTTGCGGATCTCTCTGTGGTGATCCCATCTGAAGTTCATTACATTTCCTGAATGTGTAGGTTATTTTTCAATAAATTTGGGAAGATTTTTTGCCACTGTGTATTTTGGAATATTTTCTCTGGTCTTTTCTCTCTCTCCTCTCTTTCTGATTCTCTGATGACGTGTATGTTATTGCACAGTTCTCAGGGCTTAATTCATTACTCTTCATTTTCTCTCTCTGGCTCTCTCTCTTTGGTTTGCATAACCAATATTGCTCTAGTGGTTCAAGTTCTTTAATTCTTCTGCCAGTTCAAATCTACTGTTGAACCTTCTAAGGAAATTTTTGTTTCAGTTATTATATTTTTCAATTCCAGAATTTGAGTTTGTTTTTCCAAATAATTTCTATTGTTTTATTGATATTCTTTATTTGATGTGATATTGTTACCATACCTTCCTTTACTTCTTTAACATGCTTCCCTTTAGTTCTCTGAACATATTTATAATGACCTTTCTTTCTTTCTTTTTTTTTTCTTCTTATGGCTGCATCTGTGGCATATGGAAGTTCCTGGGCCAGGGGTTAAATTGGAGCTGCAGCTGGGGCCTGCACCACAGTCACTGCAGCACCAGATCTGAACTGCATCTATGACCTATGCTGCAGCTTATGGCAACACGATCCTTGACCCACTAAGTGATGCCAAGGATTGAACCTACATCCTCACAGAGACAACACTCGGTCCTTAATCTGTTATCCAACAACAGGAAGTCCTTATAATGACAATTTTGAAATCTTTTTCTGTTATCCAAAATCTATTTGCTCTCCCAGGCTGTTCATGTTGCTGCTATTTCCTGCGCCCCCCCCCCCCTCCCGCTGTATGGTTTATATTTTCTTATTTCTTTTCTTGCCTCATATATTTATTTTTGTTGAAAGCTTGACATTTTAGATGATATATTTTGGCAATTCTGGGTCCTAGTCCCTCCCCTTCCAGACTTGTTATTTCTTAGTCATTTATTTATTTATTTTGGTGTGTGTGATTGGCTGGATTACTTTAGTCTGTTTCTCTCCACCAGTATTTGGCCCCTGATGCTGCTCCTTAGAGATATGTAGCTGTGAGGATGCCTGCAGACCCTTGGATGCAGTGGTATTTGCAGGACTCTCTTTCTTGCTTTTCTTGACCCTACCCATCTGTTAAATTTCACTAATTGCTGGTTGGTCACTCTAATGGTTTCAACAGTGCTCTGGGGGCATAAACTGTTCTGTAAGTGAATCTGATCAAATTGTGACTCCTTTGAAGGAATAGTTTTTGAAGTATGTGTTTGAGATTTGTTCTGATTTGAGGGGGGGGGGTCCTCTCAGCTGTTTTATTCCCTGATTCTCTCCTATTAACTATCCAGCCTATAGTCTGGGCTATGTCTTCATTAAATCCATGAATATCTCTCCATTTGCTTTTCTCCACAACCTCCACTGTCTTGAGAGCAAACATTAGGTTTGAACTTTTCCATGCTCTGTTGCAAAGAAAGTCAGTTTCTTTGGGAAGATATGATGAGCTCTCTGTTTTGTGGCCCATTTTCCCCCCAGGAAAAATCTCTGGAGCTCTGGAGCTGGGGATGGGAACAATGGCAAATCTTTTTCCTAGGGTTAGGGTTAGGGTTAGGGTTAGGCTACTTCTCTAGGGGCTGAACAATCCGTAGGTGTGGGCAGCAGTCTGAGATCCTCCTGGTTCGCCTCTCCTTGTGTGAAACCCTTGCCTCCTGAGCTAAGTCAAGGGCAGTCGGGGCCCCAATATTCTCAGCCTGCCATACCCAAGGTAGAGCCGCCATCTCATGAGAAGAGAGTGGGCAAAAGAGCGAGACCCCACTTCTCAACTGCATTTGCCTGGAACTTGGCCTCAGCAACAGTATCTGGGGACAGATTGAGAAATGCTGAAGTCCTGTTCCTCCTGGGGAAAACAAGCCCTCTAACTGGTTACTGTGGGGTAGAGGGAGACCTGTGTTATGGAAAACAGCAGTCTGCAGTGGAGTTTCTACCTTGCTGAGCTGAGAGCGTGGAGGGAGGCCATGGTTTTGGTTCAAATACCGTAGATTCTTGCTTTTCTTACCAAGCTGCCATAAATTTTCTTGAATAGATGTTTCTTCCTTTGCTAAATAGCAATTGAAACTTTGGAACTGTTTCCAGAGTTTTTATTATTATTATTTTTTTGTCTTTTTTTTTTTTTTTTTGGCTTGCACCCATGGCATATGGAGGTTCCCAGGCTAGGGGTCAAATGGAAGCTGTAGCTGCTGGCCTATACCACAGCCACAGCAGCACCACAGGATCCGAGCCGTGTCTTTGACCTACACCACAGCTCATGGCAACCCCAAAACTTTAACTCACTGAGCCAGGCCAGGGATCGAACCTGTATCCTCATGGATACTAGTTGGGTTCCTTTCCACTAAGCCACAACAGGAGCTCCCAGAGTTTTAAAAGATCGTTTTTTTTCAAAGTATTTTTCACCAGTTTCCCTGGGAGTGGGTCAGTAGATCCCTTCATGCTCTCAGGCTAGAATTTTACCTCTGTAGCTCCTTTATTCTAGAGCAACCTTAAAGAGACTGCTGCAGAGCTCCTGGTCTGAGGCAATGAAATCCTATCTAGTTTCTTAATTAACTGAGTGTAAGTCTTAATACTATATCCCTTCTACTAAAGCTACCTGTTCAGATGTCTGGATGTTTGGATTATATATCACATGTGTTCCTTGGCAAGGATAATAATTACCCAGGTTCCCTTGCCTTCCAACTGGTCAACCTGGCCTCTGTTTTTGCTCTCTTCTAATTTATTCTGCACGTGGCAGTCAGAGTGAGTGGTTTTTAGAAAGAGCACATGTGGTCCTAACACTGTACGGCTTAAATGCTTGAATAATTTTCCATTGTTCTTACAATAAAGCACAAAGTTCTTAACACAGACTCCAAGACCCCCTTCATCTTTTTCACTTCTTCTCATGCTGCTCTCTCTCTGCCCCACTTCCTGCTTCACCCCTCCCTTCCCCGCTGCCCACCCCCCAGCATGTTCTCTAGTCTCACACTAGTCTTTCAAATTTTGTTGTGCATATCCCATGATCTTTTCTTTCTCCTTTTTCTGCCTTCAATGCTATTCTCTTTTCCCAACTTGGGTTTTCCTTAAATGCCACCTCTCCTGGGAAGCCTTCCACACGTCCCGGAACAGTTCAGGTCCCCCTGGTGCTAAGGGCAAACCCACATGTATTTCTTCCTAGAATGTGTGTTTTTGATCAACTTAGGATGATTACTTGTTTAACATACCTCTCCCCATAGAGCATGAGCTCAGGAAGGCAGGGCTCCTATCTGCCTTGGCCACTCTGTGTTTAGCACAGGACTTGATACAGAAGCAGAGACTCCATCAACACTGGTTGAGTATGAGAACAGTGCTCTGTGGAGCACAGAATGTGTGGGTAGCCCGAGGGGTCTGCTTAGAGCCGATATGGAACCAGAGGAAAAGTTTCAAATTTCAGAAGAAACTCCTTATCACTTACAACTATGATCCAGTCTTTAGTAACAGGCAGCGTGTTGGGGGGGTGACACATGTCCCATGGGAAGTTTCACTGACAGCTCCATCCTTGGGCTAGTGTTGTGATAAGGTACCTGGTCCTCCTTCTTAAGATTTTTATGATGAATGTCATGGTATATTTAGAAAACCCCTGTCTCCCTTTTACTGTTACCCATGACATTGCAGTCTGTGAGTCTGTTTTAATCTGTATTTGGAATCATGAGACTAGAAATATAGATTGAGAGAGCAATTATTTTTTAAAAAGTAATCAACAACAACAATTTTTACTATTAATACTTATGTGCTTTCTTTGTGGTAGACATTATATTATTTCCCAAAAAATCTATGGTAATTTCAGAGCAGTAGCTAATTTAATTCCATTTCATAGATAATTCAACTGAGTTCTGGAGAGATTATATATCATGCTCAAGGACACACTGTAAGTAAATAGTAAAGCTGAGATTCAAACCCATGTGTATTTGGCACCAGCACCCAGACTCTTAATCTCTGTTCTATATTGCCAAGTAATTCTAGAATTCTGCAAGCAATTTCTTGCTGTCTGAAAGTCTTCTGAAACTTCATGTAAACTTTCTTCTGAGGTGCCTTTTGAAACTTTCATCTTTAAGTGCCCTGAAAGAAGAAGGCTTCTCCCTTCATCTCTTATCAAGAGACGGCTAAAAACTAAAATCTATTTTAACTATTCCATATTTGAGTAAGTGTGAGTCTTGCTCCAGACTTTCTTGATTTTACAAGGACATTATCGGGAAGTCAAGGCAACAGCAATAGGAACAGCCCCTGGACTTTGTTAATGAGGCAGCACATGAAGGAATATGGAAGAAGACACACAGGAGTGTATCAAGTCTAAATCCTATTTAAGTTTATTACCTCCAAAATCATCAGAAAATGCTTGTCAAAGGTCTTAGAACTAAGCAGGAGAGTAGATTTGAAAACATATCACCCAGGATGAGATTGTGGTGAGCAAAGTAATGGAAGCGTGCACCTAAAGTAATGAGAAGCTTCTTTTCTCAGCAACATGGACCTGAGATAACTGCCTTGAAGTCTGTGTGTTCTAGGATCCTTGCTAGTTGGATAGCCAAGCCACGGAGCAACCTAAAGGTCCATCGACAGATGGATAAAGATGTGGTTTAGGAGTTCTCGTCATGACGCAGCAGAAACGAATCCAACTAGGAGCCATGAGGTTGCGGGTTCGATCCTTGGCCTCACTCAGTGGGTTAAGGATCCCGCGTTGCCATGAGCTGTGATGTAGATCAAAGATTCAGCTCAGATCCTGCGTTGCTGTGGCTGTGGTATAAGCTGGCAGCTACAGGTCCCATTCGACCCCTAGCCTGGGAACCTCCATATGCTGCAGGCGCAGCCCTAAAAAGACAAAAGACAGGAAAAAAAAAAAAGATGTGGTTTGTATACAATGGAGTATTACAAAGCCATAAAAAGAATGAAATAATGCCATTTGAAGCAATATGGATGGACCTAGAAATTATCATGCTAAGTGAAATAAATCAAAATGAGAAAGACAAATATCACATGATATCACTTCTACATGGACTCTAAAGTATGACAAAAATGAACTTATTTGTGAAACAGAGACAGCCTCATAGACAGAGAAAACAAACGTACCGTTACCAAAAGGGAAAAGGGGTGGGGGAGGGATAAATTAGGAATTTAGGATTAGTAGATAGAAACTACTATATATAACATAGATAAACAACAAGGTTCTACTCAATAGCACAAGGAACTATAGTCAATATCTTGCAATAAAACTGTAATGGAAAAGAATATGAAAAATATTATATGTATTTGTTTAAAGGAATCACCTTGCTGTATACCAGAAACTAATGCAACGTTATAAATTAACTATAATAAAAAAAAATAGGATCCTTGCCAAGAATGGTAGCCAAGAACAATTCCTCATACAGATTTTTAAGTTAAAAAGCTTTAAATAACAGGTATAGACTTTCTGCCACCAAAATTATTTGAAACAACTTAACCATTGATATCTATCTTTTTTAAACTTTTGCCCTAAATATAATAGGAAAGTACGTTTTATAATGTGTTTTTGCAAATGTTTAACATTATATATTATCTATTAATTTTTGATTGCTTGAGAATATAAAGAAAAACAAAAACAGCACATAATCCCGTTTTCCAGAAAATTTTTTAAAAATGATGTTTATTCTTTCCATTATGGCTGGTTTATAGTGTTCTGTCAATTTTCTACTATACAGAAAATTGACCCAGTCACAATACATATATACATTCTTTTTCTTGCATTATCCTCCATCATGCTCCATCATAAGTGACTACATATAGTTCCCAGTGCTACACAACAGGATCTCATTGCTTATCCATTCCAAAGGCAGTAGTTTGCATCTGTTAGCCCCAGATTCCCAGTCCATCCCATTCCTTCCTCCTCCCCCTTGGCAGCCACAAGTCTGTTCTCCAAGTCCATGAGTTTCTCCGGAAACTCTTGTTGTTTTTTAAATTAGACTAATATATGTACCTGGTAATAAAATTTAAATCATGCAGGAAGATATAAAATGAAAAGTTAAAGCTCCTTCCCATTATCATCCTCTCCCAGATCATCACAGAATCTTACTTCTGCATCTATTCAGAAAAATTGTATGTGTGCATTTAATGAAATGTATAGTCTGGAGTTCCCATTGTGGTACAGCCAAAACAAATCTGACTAGGAACCATGAGGTTGAGGGTTTGATCCCTGGCCTCAGCTCAGTGGGTTAAGGATCTGGCGTTGCCGTGAGCTATGGTATAGGTCGCAGATGTGGCTCAGATCTGGCATTGCGGTGGCTGGGCTGTGGCTGTGGCAGGCAGCAACAGCTCCGATTCGACCCCTAGCCTGGGAACCTTCATATGCTGCGGGTGTGGCCCTAAAAATACAAAAGACAAAAAAAAAAAAGGAAGAAAGAAATATATATTCTTTTGAAAAGTGTACCAAAAAGCATTATACTATATTCATTTAAATCTTGCTTTTACATTTATAAAATTCTTAGAGAGTTTGTAAATCAGTAACTATATTTTTAAAATCATCACATTTTATTTTGAAATGATTATGTATCTGCAGAAAAGTTGGAACTATATGTTTAAAAAAGTAAACCCCAAAATTTTTGGAGTTCTCATTATGGCTCAGCTGATTAAGAACCCCATTAGTATCCATGAGGATGCAGGTTGGGTCCCTGGCCTCACTCAGTGGGTGAAGGATCTGGCGTGGCCACGAGCAGTGATGTAGGTGGCAGATGCAGATCAGATTGCTGTGGCTGTGGTGTAGGCTGACAGCTGTACCTCTGATTAGACCCCTAGCCTGCGAACTTCCATATGCTGCAGTTACAGCCCTAAAAAGAAAAAAAAAGTAAACCAAAACTTTTTTCCATGAATGATTTGAAAGTTATTGACCTAATGCCCCATGATACCCAATTACTCTAGAGTCTGTTCCTTACAAAGGTATTTCCCTGCTTAACCATGATACGATGATTAAAATCAGAAAATTATTGTATTACTCCATTTAATCCTCAGATTATTTGAGTTTTATCAATTGCCCCAATAATGGCTCTTATAGCAGGAGAATCCAGTTCAGAACCACAGGCTGCATTTAGTTCTCATGTCTTTCTAGCCTGCTTTAGTCTGGAATATTTCCTTAATCTTCTTTTGATTTTTATGACCTTTACACTGGAAGATCACAGGCAAGCTATTTCATAAAAAACCCTCAGTTTGGGTTTGTGTGATGTCTCTTTACTCCTGGACTCAGGTTCTGTATCTTTGGTAACAATGTCACAGGAGTGATGCTGTGCCCTTCATAGCGCATCCAAACGGGGGGACCACCCTTTGTTTTGGTCTCATGTTGATGACGTTTACTTTGATCACTTCATTATTGTGATGTTTGCCAGGCTTCCCTTCTGTAAAGTTACTTTTCTTTCTCTTTGTAATTAAAAAGCATGTTGCGGGAAGGGACTCTGAAACCATGTAAATATCCCATTAGGCTCTAAACTTATAATTAATTGATTTCTGCATAGATTTATGGTTTCTATTTTATTCAGTGGATTGTAACGGCAATTATTTATCTTGGTATTTAACCTGTCATGATTTGGTCAATAGAACCTGGCTTATATGTCCTTTTAACATGTCCTCAATATTCTTTAGGTCTTTCTTTTTTAGAAGGGGGAGGCACAAGAAGATTTTCAGGTTCATCTTGTATTTTCCCTGTCCTTCTTGGAATCAGCCCTTTATCCAAGGAGCCCTGGTTTCTTAGAGTGAAAAAAATGGTATTTAGAAGCCAAGATTTTGGTGGTAGATGTGTGCATTGCTATTGAGCATTATTGCTCCCAAACCCCCTGAGAAGACAGAGCTGCTTGCATACACATCAACGTGTATTTCCGTATCTATTTATACATGTAGAAAAACTTGTATTCACATCAATAACTCCAATCCAATACAGTATCACAAGCCTTATTCTAGGTTTCTCCATTTTTGCATTTGCCAACAGTGAGAAACCTGGCTTCCATTATTTTCAATATATTGACTTTTTTGATCAATCCCCTATTATAATCAATTCCTAACTCTACTGCTCCCCTCTCCAGCACTGATGCCCTTATCATCTTGCTTGGGGTCTGCTACCCTATGTTTAACTACCTTCACCTCTATGTTGATTCCCTTCTCTCTCCACTTATCCCTGACTCCTCATGGACACCCTCCTCACCCCACTTGGAATCAGACACCTTGCATCAAGCAGCTCTCCTCCACAGACACCCTCTTCATGCTGCTCAGGGCCACCACGGTGCCACTCCCCCCACTGACTGCAGATGGGACCAAAAACAGCATGTAGATATTCTGTTCCTCAAGTTCTTTTGTATTTGAGGATGTCTGCCTATTGCCTTTATATTTGAACAATCTCCTTGCTAGATAAAATATTTTGGGGGTTTCACTTTTCCCCTCTTAGTCAATGTGTAGACATGGATCCATTGGCTCCTGGCATTAGGTTGCTGTGAAGAAATCTGATGTCAGCCTAAATTATGTTACACCACCCTGCTCTTCCCCACACAAGTTTTTATATTTCTGCCTGGACAATCAAGGTCCAGTAAGGAAACAGAAACCTCACCAGGTATTTTTAACAGAGAGAATGTATTATAGAGAATTGCTAACTAGGTAACTGAAAAGACAGCTAGAGAACACTAAGGCCCCCTGGAGGTAGCAATTGTAAGAAGAGCTGTTATCCTAGGACTGGGAACACAAAGGGAAGAACTTGGAAGTATTATAACACAGAGTGTGGAGGAGAACCTCAGCCTTCTCAGAGAGGGGCTTTGGCAGCCTGGTGCTCATGCTTCTGGAGTGGAGGGCAGGGAGTAATGAGACTGGTTTTATGAATTCAGAAAAAACTGAAAACTAGGGGAGTTCCTGTCATGGCTCAGCAGTTAACGAATCCTACTAGTGTCCATGAGGATGCATGTTTGATCCCTGGCCTCATCCAGTGGGTTAAGGATCTGGCATTGCCATGAGCTATGGTGTAGGTCGCAGATGCGGCTCGGATTCCGAGTTGCTGTGGCTCTGGCATAGGCCGGTGGCTACAGCTCCAATTGGACCCCTAGCCTGGGAACCTCCATATGCTGTGGGTGTGGCCCTCAAAAGACAAAACAAACAAAAAACCCCCAGAAAACTAGACCCAACTGCTTGTAGAAGAAACTACTGGGGTAAAAAAGCAGCAATAGGTGATGCTGACAGTTGTATGAAACCCATGGGAAAACAATGGGAAGCAGACAGAACCAGGCAAGTCCTTCTTTTTCCTCCAGGTTTTCGGTCTCCCTCTGTCATCCTCCATTGGCAGAACCTCCCCAGTTGGCAAAGGAGAAATGTGGTCTGCAGAGTCCCAGCTACAGCATCACAAAACTGAGTCTAGAGGATGGGCTCGAAGTTGAGAAATAATAGGTCAAAGTGGAACAACATGTTAATTGGAATGTACCTTGATCTTGAGTCTTCTGAATCAGTTTTTCCTAGCACCTGGTATATACTTAATCTGCAGATGCCATTTCCCACTCCCATCCCCATTTTAGGGAAATTCTCTTATATCTTTGAAAATATTTTCTATTTAATTTATTGGGTTCTCTACCTCAGGGTTACCCATTTTCCTTAGTTGGATTATCTTTGTCTTTCATAAGTATTAACTTTTCCTCTCATTGCTTTAATCTCTGTGTTTTTCTTTCCATCCTCTGTGCTTTTCTCAAGCTTTTTCTCTGTCAGTCATTTAGTTTTTAATGATTTCTATTCTATTACTTGCTCTTTCTATTGAATGTATTATCTCTACAATAATATTGTTTTCTTCAGTTTGTTTTCTTAATCTTTCTTGTTCTATAAACTTCCTTTATTTTAGTGCACGTTTTAAGGAAGTGATTCTAAAGAATGAAGCAGTTTTGAAAAATTTCTGTTTTTTGAGTGATGTTTTGTTCTTGGTGAGGGCCTTTGGGCCTCTTTTGTTCATTTGATTTTATCTATATGCTTATACTGCACTTTGCTTGTGTGGTTGCTATGCCATTTATATTCTATTTGTCTGTCATATTGATTGATTATATTCTCCTGCGTCTTGCTTCTGTTTTCAAAAAGGGAAATTACTATATGTATCCCAAGCTACATATCCACTAATTTCTCCCCCCACCCACTCCTCCTCCCTCTCCCCCCCTTCTTCTTCTCCCACTCGTCCTCCCCACCCCTTTCCCCTCCTCCTCCTCTTTCTTCTTCTTTTTCTCTCAGTTCCTCCTTCTCCCTCCCCACCTCCTGACTTATCTCTTTATCTGACTTTGTTCTCAGTGCCTTCTTTTCCTCTTATATCTTATCCTCTTTCTCCATCATTCTAAGTAAACATAATGCCAATTTTCCTTTTTTTTTTTTTGTCTTTTTGCTATTTCTTGGGCCGCTCCTGTGGCATATGGAGATTCCCAGGCTAGGGGTCAAATCGGAGCTGTAGCTCCTGGCCTATGCCAGAGCCACAGCAACGCGGGATCCGAGCCTCGTCTGCGACCTACACCACAGCTCACGGCAACGCCGGATCATTAACCCACTGAGCAAGGGCAGGGACAGAACCCGCAACCTCATGGTTCCTAGTCAGATTCATTAACCACCGCGCCACGACGGGAACTCCGCCAATTTTCCTTTTTACAAACTACAAGCCTGAGTTTCCTACGTCAAGATTTTACATAAGGATAAGCTTAGGGTTGTTTGTAAAATGAGTATATACAGGTTTCTTTCTTTTTTCTTTTCTTTTCTTTTTTTTTTTTTGGTCTTTTTGTCTTTTTAGGGCCATACCCGTGGTGTATGGAGGTTCCCAGGCTAGGGGTTGAATCAGAGCTACAGCTGCCGGCCTATGCCAGAGCCACAGCAACGCCAGATCTGAGCCGTGTCTTCAACGTACACCACAGCTCACAGCAACACTGGATCCTTAACCCACTGAACAAGGCCAGGGATCGAATCCACAACCTCCTTGTTCCTAGTCGGATTCGTTAACCACTGAGCCATGACAGGAACTCCCAGGTTTCTTTTTTAAAGGGGTTTTGATGAATTAAGATGACATATTGGTTACACCCAGGAATGCTGAAATTGTACCATAGATTACAGAAAATCTCTGAGGGAGATATGGAGAAACAGTAGACACATGTTAAAGAAAAACAAAGTGGCATTGTATCAGAGGTCTTATGTGTCAAGTCTATGCAGACCTGTCTTGCAAACTTGGCTGGCTTGATGACAAGGGCTGAAGACTTTTGGGGACATTTTTTTCTCCTTCCTGGCCCCAATCCAAATCCTGAACCTTACCACACTCTGGCCTGTAAGGGCAGGGGACTGTCATAATGAGAGTGCCTGGGCATAATTGAAGAGGGATGATGGCTAGACTGGTTCCCTACTGCTCCAGACATATAGAGGGAGGGGAAGTGGAGTAGGAGAACCATAACTATGACTTTTGACAGACATTGACCAGCCCACTAGCCAACTTGGGCCAATCAGCATGGGGAAAGGGAAGGAAAGTGTTGCCTTGAATGCATCTCTTCTCCTAGAACCCCATGTTCCTTGTGGGATCAGGACTAATAAAAGAATCACAATTATGTTGACTCCTCTTTAGCCTTTGACCACATGGCTACTGAGCTATAACAAGATCTGCATTTTAATGGTAAGGGTGAAAATGGAGGGAAGTGCCCCACCTCCATCAAAAAACAATGATGAGTGGTACAAAATAAGACTCCCACTTTGAATAATCTCATTTTAAACAAATACCTTTGTGATTTGAAACTGTCTTTGGGCAATGTGGATGTGTACCTCCCTGCCGTATATAATGGAGGTATGAATCCTTTTGTAAGCTGATGGTAATGGGTGTATTGATTTAGGGGTGGCTTCAGTCATCGGTGAATTCTGTTATCTAACTACTGACACAAAGAAATTTCATATAAAGTATTCCAAAAGCAATATAGTTTTGGAGATGTCACCTAAAACTTATTCAATTTCTATCTAATAATTTTATACAGCAAGTAATTTTTTTATTTTTTTAGGGCTGCACCTGCAGCATATGGAAATTCCTAGGCTAGGGGTCAAATCGGAGCTGTAGCCACTGATCTATGCCACAGCCACAGCCATGAGGGATCCAAGCTGTGTCTGCAACCTACACCCCATAGCTCATGATAATACCGGATCCTTAAACCACCGAGTGAGGCCAGGGATCAAACCCGCATCCTCATGGATGCTAGTTGGGTTCATTACCACTGAGTCATGAGGGGAACACCCCAGAGCAAGTAATTTTACACAATAAAGGATAGTGGAATGGGCATGAGCTTTGGAGCCAGGAGGAGCTGGGTTTTGCTGTGGCTCTGGAATGTAGAGCTCTGCAAATGTGGATTATTATTTAACATCTATGAGCTCTACTTACAGTTTCCTTAAATGGTATAATAATAGCAATAATATTGCAGCCTAAGAAAGTAAAAACTAACTTAAGCAAAAAAAGTTATGTTGGATTTTTCCACCTGACAGCCTGTTTGAAAAATCTGAGAAAATTTTCATCTGTACCAACATTTTTGAAAATAAATTTGCTTTATTGACCTTTCCTTAAACTTAGACTTTGTGGAGAGGAAATAACTTTTACTATGTTCATTTCATAGTTACCAAGGCTTATATAAAACCTGCATTTTAATAGTATGTATCAGGATTGGTAGAAATATGATTTATCTGTAAAATCTCAGGAAAGGAGTCTGTATTCATATGTAATTACTTATATAAAAGCGATTTCATAAAACTATTTGTGAGGAAATCTCTGGCTATGCCTGAAGATTTTCCCACCTTAGCACAGGCATTGATGGTGCAAAAGAGAGAAAGGGTCAAGCTTCTCAATTTCTACCAAGGAAATACACCCAACTTAGGCATCTACTTTGTTTAGTTCTAAATATTTGGCTTTGCCACTTAAAAAAAATTGATGGCTGCACTCTTGACATACAGAAGTTTTTGAGCCAGGGATTGAATCTGAGCCGCAGCTGGGAACTACACCGTTGCTGTGACCCCACACTGCAGCTGCAGCAACACTGGATCCTTTAACCCACTGTGCTGGGCCGGGGATTGAACCCGCACCTCTGCGGTGACCCAAGCCACTGCAGTCAGATTCTTAACCCACTGCACTACTATGAGAACTGCTTGGCTGTGCCATTTATGAGCCATGCAGAAAACATGCACCCCTAGCTCTTACCCAAAACTATAACCTTGTGCTACATACTTTCCACCTTAACACAAACACTCTAGTTGAAAAGAATGTCCTTATGGAGAGTTGGTTGGAAGGAATTGTAATCCTTCCTTTTGTAAGGATAGTCTAGGCTTTCCCCAATATAATGAATATCAACCATGGGTACCAGAATTCCTTGCAGGGAAGAAAACATATTGCTTGAATAAACAATTTGATATGTTCTTGAAGTTTGGAACATTTTTGGCCACATCTCTTCAAATTTTTTTTCTATTGTCATTTTCTCCCTCAAGGACTCTAATTATACATATATTAGGTCGCTCAAAGTTGTCCCACACCTCACTGATAGTGTTTTCATTTGTTGTATTCTTTTTTTCTCTCTCTGTTTCATTTTAGAACTTATGTCTTTAAGTGCAGTTTTTTTCTCCTGTAATATCTGATCTTCTATTAATTGCATCTATTTGTATTTTTTATCTTAGATACTGTGGTTTTCATGGCTTGGGTACTCTGATATCTTGAATGTCTCTAAATTTTGAACATGTGGAGTAGAGTTATAATGTCCTTGATTACCGATTCTAATATCCTGTCAGTTCTGGGTTGGTTTCAATTGATTAATTATCCTCTTCATTATGGGTCATGTTTCTTTGCTTCTCTATATGTCTGGTAATCTTTGCTTGGATTCTAGACATTGTGAATTTTACCATGTTGAATGCAGATAGTATTGTTTTCCTGTAAATATTCCAGGAAGCAGTTAAGTTACTTGGAAGCAGTTCAGTCTCTTCTGGTCTTATGTTATGATTTGTTTGGTGTGTCCAGAGCAGTGCTCAGTCTAGGGCTGATTATGTCCCACTATTGAGGTCAGACCTTCCTCAGTTCTCTAGACAATGCCCTGTGAATGATGGGTTTTTCCAGTCTGGATTATGGGAACAAACACTATTATCAGTCCTATTTGGAAGCTAGATACTGTTACCACTAATCTTTTCAGATGGTTCTCTCTCCAGCTTTAGGTAGTCCTTCACACACAAACACTAATCCATGCCTTACTGAATACTTGAGGGGTACCCTGTGCACATCTCTGGGGTTCTTGCTCTTTGTAGCTCTCACATTCCTCCTGTGAACTCCACTGTCTTGCTCTTCCTGGACTGTATCCACATTTTTTGATATGTTTTCACTCTTATTCGGTTCTAAGTATTTCCTATTTTCTCTTGTGATATCTTCTTTTACCCATGAGATGTTTAAATGTGTATTAATTTCCAAATAGTGAGAAGTTTTCCTGTTGTTTTTGTTTTCATTTCCACATAATTCTGTGACCAGTGAATATACTCCATATGATTTCAATTTTGAAAAATTTATTAAGACTATTTTATAGTTTAGTATATGATCTATTTTGATGAATGTTCCATGTATACTTGGAAAAAATGTGTACTTAACAGATGTTGGATATAGTGTTCTATAAATGTCTACCAGGTCAGTTTGGCTGGTGGTCTTGTTCATGTTTTCAATATCCTTGCTGATTTCATGATCCATCAATCATTGAGAGAAAAGTGTTATCTAATGATTACTGTGGATTTGTCTAGCTTTTCTTTCAGTTCTATCCATTTCTTTCTTTTTTCTTTTAAAGCTGTATAATGACGACGTAGGCACATTTAAGATTGCTATGTCCTTTTGATGAATCAGCCCTTTTATCATTATGAAATGTCCTTTATCCTTGTTAATATTTCCTGTTCTGAAGTCTATTTTGTCTGATATAAATTTAGCCATTTCAGCTTTCTTTTGATTAGTTTTTGCATGATGTATCTTTATTCTTTTACTTTTAACTTATATGTGACTGTAACAAGTTATAGATTCATATGAGCCCTTCGAACAACCAATAAAAAATAAAGGAAAGTGTTGTAGCAAATAATATAGAATTAAATGACTTGATGAAAAAATTTAACAATTAGAAGTTATCAAAATAATTAAATCAAAATTTTGGACATGAACAATATAACAGAAATTAAGAATACAAAGGACAGCTTAATAGCAAATTAGACACAGCTTAAGAGTGAGTTAAGGGAGTTCCCGTTATGGTGCAGTGGAAACAAATCCAACTAGGAACAATGAAGTTTAGGTTCGATCCCTGGCTTTACTCAGTGGATTGAGGATCCAGTGTTGCTGTGAGCTGTGGTGTGGGTCATGGACTCATCTCAGATCTGGCATTGCTGTGGCTCTGGCGTAGGCTGGCAGCAGCAACTCTGACTGGACCCCTGGCCTGGGAACATCCATGTGAGGCCCTAAAAAGACAAAAGACAAAAACAAAAACAAAAACAAAAAAAAAAGATAGAATTAGTTGAATAGGAAATAGGTCAGAAACAATATTGAAGATTGAAACCCATAATGAAAAAAAGTATGAAAAATGCAAAAACAACTTTATGGTTAACATTAAACTTTTAAACTGAATTTTCAATAGTATTCACAATAATCTCAGATGTTTTACCTTATAAAGAATGAGTTGGAGTTCCCATCATGGCTCAGTGGTAAACGAATCCAATTAGGAACCTTGAGGTTGTAGGTTCGATCCCTGGCCTCTCTCAGTGGGTTAAGGATCTGGGGTTGCTGTGAGCTGTGGTGTAGGTCACAGATGCGGCTTGAATCCTGAGTTGCTGTGGCTGTGGTGTAGGCCGGCAGCTTTAGCTCCAATTCAACCCCTAGCCTGGGAACCGCCCAATGCCGTGGGTGCAGCCCTAGAAAAGACAAAAAAAAAAAAAAGAATGAGTTTCCAAAAGCTCTATTTTGATTTCATGAATTAAATGAAAACATTGAGCCATTATTTAAGTAATTTAACTATTACTCTCTTTTCTTATAAAGAGTATATCAGCCATAGTGCTATAATCAACATCTGTTTTCATGACCAGTAAAAAGACAAAGGCCTCATTCCATATATTTGGAAACTAAAAGAGCACTGCCAAAAAATTCCTAGTTTAAAGAGAAAATCCCGGTTGAAATTACAAAACATTTAGATCAAACATAGGTAAAAATATTACAGAATGAAGTGAAAGTGATACTTAGGAGTAAATTTAGAACATTAAATATTTATTATTAAAGTGCATTACACTGGAAGTTCTAACCAATGAAATATGACAAGAAAAATACATTTAAAAATATGAGTAGGAGAACAAATTGTCCTAATTTGCAGACAATATGATAGCCTAAATATCTAGACAAGAAAACTATTAGAATGAAAATGTTTAGCAACATTGCTGGACATAAGATCAATACATACAAAACAAGCTCACACTTCCAGTAGCAACAACACTATACAGTTTCTAAGAGTAAACTTAACAGTAAGTAATAAACCTAAAAGTAAAAAACTTCAAGGGGGGAAACATATGATAGCCTATAAAAGATGACACAAATAAATGAAAATATATGTCATATTTATAAATCTGAAGACTCACTATCAGTTTTACCCAAATGAACCTATAAATCTACGGCAATCCCAATCTAAATTCTAAGAGGGTTTCCATTTACCTTAAAAAACTAATTATAAAATTTGCGAAGAAGAGTAAAGTATCCAGAATATAACTAATATGTTTTTGAAAGAGACTAAAGAGGAGTGTTTATTTTATCAACTATCAAGATTATTATGAGGCTATAGTAATTAAGATAATGTAGGAGTGGTATAATGATAGACACTTAGGCCAAGGGAAGATCATTGAGTCCAGAAAAAGAAACATACATATATGTAAAACCTGATATATGAAAGTGCTGGCAATGAAGCTCATTGGGGAAGGAACAAAAAATTAATTTTCCACATGAAAATTAGATCATTATCTTATAATGTATTCAATAATGAATTCCAGTTAGATTACTTTTGTAACTATGAAAAAACAAAACTTTAAAACTTTTAGAAGAAAATTAAGAAGTATATCTGGGAGTAGAGATGGATTTCTTAAGTAAGATTTTTAAAACCACAGTTATGGATAAATTTAATTATAATGGAAGTTAAAATTCTGCTCAAAAAAGACACACCATAAGCAAAATGAAAGGACAAGCCACAGCCAGAGCCTTCAGGGGCCCCCTTTGCAGATGTCTGGAGATCTCTCTACACAGCCCTTCCTCTTTGGTATTTTGTTCCATAAATTCAAGCTGCATTGGTCTCCTGGGTGCCAAATGCTTTCTCCTCAACCCGGAATGCTGGGCTCTCTTTGGATCCCACCTCCTGCCATATATAATTTTTTTAATGGGGAAACATGAAATAATAGTATAAAAACCATGCATAGGGAAGCTCAACACTAAATTTGGGAGAAAAGTTACTTAGAGGGGGAGGTAAAAGAAGACTATCCTGAAACTGAGATAACTACTAAGCAAGAATGGCAAAATTTTAGACTTCTTTGAAGATTAGTAGTATGCACATGCATGTTCATCTTGTTTTTCTGTGTACTTCCTGTGTGCATGAAGTATTTTACAATAAAATCTTAAATTTATGCAAAAGGGAGAATAAATGAAGAGTGTCAGTTAAAGGAGCATCCTAGAAAGATAAAGAAGTTAAAATAGGATAGTAATTAAATGTGTCTGCAAGCTACCTAAGCTACCTAATAGATGGCACCTAATAGATGGAGCTATTAGGGGTGGGGACAAAATGGTAGCAGAGAGAGTGCATCTCCTTCCCTTACCAGCTGGGTCTCCAGAAGGCTGTGATTTCCCTGCTGGTACTTTCCTGAGGGTACTCCTAGACAGACTTTGATGAAATCTTTCAAAACCCCAGCTTCCACAAACACCATGAATATTACTCATGCCTTTGCTGAGTCATGCGTCCACATACCTGTGGTCACTAACCCAAGACCTGAGCCCTTGGGTCACTGTTGTGCTCTCTCTTATCCTCATAGCTGAACTCTTTCTGACTTTGGCCTCTTAGTTGCTTGCACTACTTGCCTCCAATGGATCTTTCCAGTAGCCTCATGACTGGTCTCCCTTCATCATCCCCCCGCCTCCCCCCATTGCATCTATTCTTAACAACATGCTCACTGCTGGAGTGGTCCTTTAAAACATCAGATCATGGAGTTCCTGTTGTAGCGCAGCAGGAGTGAATTCGACTAGTATCCATGAGGATGCGGGTTTGATCCCTGGCCTCGCTTGGTGGGTCAGGGATCTGGCATTGCTGTGAGCTGTGGTGTTAGTTGCAGATGCGGCTTGGATCCTAAGTTGCTATGGCTATGGTGTAGGCTGGCAGCTGTAGCTCCAATTTGACCCCTAGCCTGGGAACTTCCATATGCCCCAGGTGTGGCCATAAAAAAAAAAAAAAATTCAGATCATGTACTTTTCTGCTTAAAGTCCTCTCACAACTCCCCATCTTGCTCAGAGGAAAAAATCAAACTCCCCTGATTGCCTCCAAAGCACTGCATTATCTGGCTCCTTCCTCCCACCTCTTGCTGCTCTCCCCCACCCGCTACCCCATGCTCCCAGAACCTGCTTGGCTGCTCTTGCCTCATTCCTACCTGTGGCTCCCTCTGCTTAGAACATTTTCACCTGGTTATCTACCTTCCTTGTTCATTTTTTCATCTAAAGTATGGCTTCTCCTCAATTTTTACAGTGTACAGGAGGCCTTTCCTGACTGCTTTATTGAAGATAATGCTTATCCACACAGTGTCTATCTCTTCTGCTTTATTTCTTTCTCCCTAGCCTGTATTGCCTCCCAATATATTATATAATTAAAAAAAATGTATTGTCTGAATCCCTCCACTGGAATATAATCCTCATGAAGATAAGGATTTTTATCTTTTATTTCTTGCTGTAAGACAATTGCCTGGCACAGAAAAGACGCTGTTTGTGGCTTTGGGGATCCCCGCCTCCCCCTCTTCTTGGGGACCTAAAGAGTGGGGGAGAGGTGCATAGTCCCTGATGCTCCCACACTGACCCCCATGGTGATGGTGACCACTTACTTGGACTGGGCTTTGAGCATCAGCCAGACAGGGTGCTGCAGAGATGGCCCTAGATCACAGCTGTATGGGTCCTTCAGGTCTGGGGACCCTCTCTGTGACTTCCCCATCTCTCTCGGGGACCAGAAATCATTTGGTTGCTCCATGCATGAGAGGGTACAGCAACTCTTCAAGTTTGCCCCGAGCTCCATCTGCCAAGATATTCCATGGCACTCTCCTTATTGGGCCCTTGCTGTCTTTATGGGGCTCAGTCCAGCTCTTGGATCCCACGGCTTTATCTGGGAATTGTGTTGGCTCCCTGGAGCTTTACATTTTTTTTTTTTTCTTTTTAGGGCCGCACCTGCAGCATATGGAAGTTTCCAGGCTAGGGGTCACATCGGAGCTGCAGCTGCCAGCCTACGCCACACCCACATGCAAATTGGGATCTGAGCCTCATCTTCAACCTACACCACAGCTCATGGCAGCGCCTGATCCTTAACCCAGAGTGGGGCCAGGGACCGAATCTGCATCTTCCTGAATACTGGTTGGGTTCATTACCACTGAGCCCCGATGGGACTTTGGATTAGGAACAAGGACTTTCTCTCTGGGGCCCACTCGTATCTTTTCAATGTTTTCCAGTGCTCATTTCCCATCTCTCTTCCCTGACTTTCTCCCTCCCCTTCCCCTCCCCCAGGCTGGAGTTTTTTCCCGTGCTATAGCCAGCAGGTTCATCTTGCTTTTGTTCATCTCTTGCCTCTGTTGGGAATCCCTTCCATTTCGCTAAGAGCCTGGGCTTTTGGAATCTAAATGTAGGCGAGAGACCCTTTCTTTCCGTATTTAGAGGTCATATTCTCTCAGAGAATAACCTTGCTGCTTTAATGGGAAGACAGGCCAAGAGGTATGAGAGGGAAAGGCTTGGGTAGGGGGAACTGTGAAATATTTAAGAGCACAGGCATTCCTGCTGCGGCCCAGTAGGTTAAGAATCTGACTGCAGTGGCTTGAGTCACTGCTGAGGCATGGGATCTATCCCCAGCCCAGCACAGTGGGTTAAAGGATCTGGCATTGCCACAGCTGGGATGTAGGTCACAGCTGCAGCTTGGATTCAATCCCTGGTCCAGGTACTTCCATATGTCGCAGGTGAAGACATTAAGAAAAAAAACAATCACATCATGTGATGATAATGGCAAGAGTAATGATGTAATTAACATCTATTCAACACTTCATGTGTGCCAGGTCCTCTGCAGAAGTGCTTTCTAAGGGGCATCTCCATGAATCGCCACAAGAGCTCCATGTGTATTTTTCCTTAAGCTTATTTTTCATAAGAGCAAATTGAAGTCTAGCAACAGGAAAGGGATTTGCTCAGGTCGCATATTATGCAAATGATGGGCATGGGCTTCAGATGTAAGCCTTCCCTTATCAAAGGCTGTGCACAGCACTGCACCTCCTGGCCTCTTGGCAACACCCCTGGAGCCTCAAGACACCAAGCCATGTAGCTGGGGAGTCAGCTTACTCTTCTGCACTCCTGGCCCCTCATCTAGCGGAAGTGGGGTGGCCCTTCCCCTTCCTCCCCTGCCCCGGCACGGGTGGGTTGTCTCTGCCTGCTCCCATGGTCATCTTCTCCCTGAGAAACTGGTTTTCGGCTCTGCTTTGGCTTCAGCAGGTTTTTAAAACTCCCTCCCTCCCTCTCTTTCTATTTTTCTCGGTTTGGCTTTACAAATAAAATATAAATTTAGCTAAGAGCTCGCACCACAAAAAGGGAAGAAGTGATGAGTCTAAGCAGCAAACAGAACCCAAGGGTTAACACCCTGTCACCACATATGACAGCCTTGAGGAGCGAGGGCTAGGGTCTGGGTGTCTCTGCTCTGGGGCGGGGTCGGGGGGTCCTCCAGGCTGCCCTTCCTGCTTCCTGCAGAGGAGAGACCTCCCGGGCTCCTCCCCAAACGGCGCAGTCCTTTTCAACAGGTAGAAGCCCTGTAGCTTCGGGAAGGCCTCCCAGCTCCCACCCATGTCTGTTGGCAGAGGACTGTCACTTTGGAGAAACAAGCAAACTCCAAAACACTGGGTGGCAGAGCCGCACCAGCACATCTTAGAGGAGCGTAGCTGAACTACCGAGCCCAGATCCACATTCCTAGCGGGCAGCCGTGTTGATGGTGGTGCGGAGGGAGGGGAGGAAATTTGGAAACGGGTGCAGGTCACTTGGCCTGTACCAGGCCGCGAGAGGGCTCTGGGCAGCTGGGCAAAGGATGTGTGTCTCTCTGCAGGTGACGACTCCATCAGCACCTTGGGCCTGATCCTCTGCGTGGGGCTCTCGCTGCTGCTCGTGTCCATCCTGGGCTACAGCCTGGCCAAGTGGTACCAGCGCGGGTACTGCTGCGAGGGTGAGTGAGCGCTGGACCCTGTGGCCCCAGCTCTGCCCAGCCCCGCTTCTCCTGTAGCATTTGGCCAGGCTAGCTGGGGCGGCAAACTCTTCAGCATGGCGTCATGCAAAAATATTTCCTGCGGTGGCCACGGTGGTTGAAGACTTGAGTGGGTGGCTGAGTACTTGAGGTGTTGGGGGTGGGGTGCTCAGGCCTTTTTTGGGGGGCTCTTCCTACCCCAGCTAGCAGTCAGGTTCCTCTTCCTCACAGCTCAGAGAAATCCACCCCCCTGGGCCTGTGTGGGCCTCAAGGCCAAGGGCGATGGGCTAGACAGGGCCAAGCTCCTGGTGTCCATCCTCTGGCTCCTGGTGCCTCCCTTCCCCTGCCTGGGGGTCGTGAGGCCCTCCCCTAAGCCTGCTGCTGCTTCAGCCCCTCTGGGTGTCTTCTGGAATGCGCTGTGGCACTCCTGACTCTGGCCCACATCTGCACTTCCCACAGGACCCGGGAGAGCCGGGAGGGCGTGCTGGAGGGCCGAGAGGCAGAGAACATTTCCTGGATCTGCAATTAACTTCACCAGCTTCCACAGGTGTTTGTTGAGCACCTACTCTGTGCCATTGCACGTTTGCCTAATGTGATTTTTCAAAAAATTTCCAGGCAGGGATGAAATTCTTAGTCTCTGTTTTTTTCTTTTTCTTTTTTTCTTTTTTGGCGGCCATGTGGATCAGATCCCGGGCCTGGGATCAGATCCAAGCCGCAGGTGCGACTCTTATCCTCCTCTTTTGGGCCAGGGATTGAACCTGTGTCCCAATGCTCCAGCGACACTGCCAATCCCGTTGCGCCACTGTGGGAACTCCTTCATCTCTATTTTTTAATAGATGAGGATATGAGGCTAAAGTCACAGGGTTGGGGAGTTCCCGTCGTGGCGCAGTGGTTAACGAATCTGACTAGGAACCATGAGGTTGCGGGTTTGATCCCTGCCCTTGCTCAGTGGGTTAAGGATCTGGCGTTGCCGTGAGCTGGGGTGTAGATTGCAGACGTGGCTCAGATCCGCGTTGCCGTGGCTCTGGCGGAGGCCAGCGGCTGCAGCTCTGATTCGACCCCTAGCCTGGGAACCTCCATATGCCATGGGAGCGGCCCAAAGAAATAGCAAAAAGACAATAAATAAATAAATAAATAAATAAAGTCACAGGGTTGGAAAGTGGCAGAGCCAAGAGTCAAGCCAAAGTCTGCTTCTTTGGGGCCCCAAGCTAGGATTGCCTCCTTTCCAGGGTAATCTGTGTCCATGATGGAGAGGCCCCTCATTGCTGGATCTACCCTCGAAAACCTGGTGTTCTCTCTGGGAAGATGCCCCATAGCTGTGGGGCGGGAAGCAGACACTGAAGGCACCTGGACCCTCTCACGGCGTCCTGAGGCCCAGCACAGCCACCCCGCGCCTCCCAGACAGGGGTGAGGGAGTACCATGCGCTTCCAGAAGAGTGATGGGCCACTCTCCCTGGAGGTCCTAACCTTCTCTTTTCTGATTATCTTCCAGGGCCTAACTTTGTCTTCAACTTGTACCAAATCCGGTAAGTAGGTTCAGCACAGATCTGGGTGGGATGGGGGTGAGAATTTAGATATGCTTGAGAAAGAATCAAAGACGGATTCGTTTCAAACCTTCTGCTTCCCTTCCCTGTCTCCTCTGCATGCCCCTAAGCAAATAAGAGGAAAGGAAGGAGCCAGAGTCCATTTAGAGTTCCATGAAGGAGAACTTGAACAGGGACAGGGCCATGTAAAGATCTTGGTGACAATGATCCTCTTAACATTCAACCCCCAGGGCAGGCACCTTCCATCCATCCCCACTCATTCATTTGTACATCCGCTCATCATTTATTTGGTAAGGATCTGTTCCAGCAGGTATTATGGTATTACCTTCTAAGGGTCCAAAGATTACTTGGTGGAGCCTCTTGACTTCAAGCATTTCACTGTTGGTGGTGGACACACGCCTGATTTACAAATCATGCCTGGCCATAACATGGTGTCAAAAGAGAAGAGCAAATGAAAACTGTCGGGGATCCAGGGAGTAGGGGTTGAAAGTCCACTGGTGCTACAAGGCATCTCATCCGCTCTCTGCCACACGGGCCTGTTCTTCGTCTGGCCCAAGAGATGGGGTAACTCCGATTTGGGAAAGGATGTCAGTGAGTCACTGAGTCACTGCCAGGAAGTTCTTCCCATGCTCTGGTCCCAGGAAGAGGCCGCATTCTCAGCCCCAATAACTTGATTGGGTCATCTTTCTCAGGAACCTGAAGGATCTGGAGGTGGGGCCACCCTACACCATCAGTGGCCACATCAGCAGTCCAGGTGGCAGCTACATCAAGTTCTCCGACAGGCTAGTCTGATGGCAGGGGGAGTGTCAGCTTTCTGGAGCCCCAGCGAGGTGAGTGGAAGGTTAGTGAGCTCGTGTGTGACTTCAGTGTCCTAGTGTGGTCCTCAGATGGTCCTGGCACCAAGCCTAGCACCAAGGACTGCATGGAACCCAGAGCTAATTCAGTTTCTCCCCCACCTTCTGGGGAGTGGGTGCTGTTGAGCTCTAGGAGGTGATCTCAGGGACGAAGGCCCAGGGTCATGCTGTCCCCACCTCCTGCTAGCCCTGGGTTGCTCCTTTTCCATTCATCCACCTGATCCATGCCCTGTTATTCTTTCCTGAGAAAGCGCTATTTTTAATCAGATGGAAACTTCTAGAATAGAGTTTTTATCTCAACCCTTTGCTCTGAGATGGAGGTTCCAGATGGCCACCCTCTCCAAGAAGCATCACTTTAGAGCTTCTGAACTTTCGAAGCATAGGAGCCACCCTGCTTCCAGGCCGGCTGGGCCACACCTTTCCTCCTCTGTCCTCAAGCCCATCTCTTCACATCACAGCTGCTTCTCCCTCAAAACACTTCCTCCCTCCTGCAGTCGCACATGGACCCCGGGTTCTCTCCCTCATCTCCTCCCCTGGGGACCCCACACTCAGCACCTCCCCAGCCTCCTCCCTCCGCTCTCTGTCACGTTCTCCTTTCTTTTTCTGCAGGAAGAAGCTCCCAGCTCAGCACCTTCCCCTCACGGGCTCCCCCGCTTTCACCTCCTGGGTTTTCAAGGCCTGGCCTGGACCTCTTCTGTGGACACTGAGGAGGCTTCTCTGGGGACAGCACCAGCCTGTGGCATCAGAGCCCTCAGGAGAGGCAGGCCTCTGGGGACCAAGTCTGGTGAAGTCACAGTGGCTTTCTTACAGAAAAAATGAGTCGGCCATTCCCCAGGGAGGAGGGGCTGGTTCCCAGGAGGCCCCTGAGCCTGTGGGAGGAGTTCCAGGGACCCTGGAAAGCAGAGCCCTCCCAACTCTGCTCCATGTGGGCAGGGCCTGGAGACTCCAAAGGGGGGCTCTACATGGGGGCGTCCCCTCTCACTTCCCCTGCAGGGCTGACACCGGGGCCAGAAAACCTGTCATATCCTCAGCAGACAAAGTCGTGTGGGAGGGAGGTGTTTCCAGATGCTTTTTAACCTTCCTACCAGAAGCTAGCCTCCCCTAAGAGCCGAGGGCTGAGCTTAGGCCTTTACTCTGCCCTGCCCCCCACTGCACTTGTGGCACTTTCATCAGTCCGGCCCCTCCCAGCTCCGTGCCCTCGCACACACTTGTCCCCCACCTGGGTCTGTTCTCCCTGCTGCTGACCAGCCTCTATGCCTCCCAAGTAACTCAGGGCAGGGCTGAGAATGGTCTAGAGTCACCTTCTTGTTTTCAGGTTTTGCGATGGGTGGGCATTTGTGGAGACCTCTGTCTCCAGAGTTCTGCGTTTCCTGGGCAAGGCCTGCCTTGTGATGTGGAAAGTGGACCAGAAGTGGTGAGAGTGGGGAAGAGGAACCTAGATTAGGCTAAAAAAAAGAAAAAAAAAAAACAAACCCAAAAAAAACAACAGCCAGTTAATGTCCATGGGAAATCAAGAACCAAGTATAGCTTGGTGGACAGCAGAAGAGTTTGCCCATGAGTCATCACTTCTTCCTCTGGTCTGTGCCCTGCTGGACCCGAGGTGGGGCCCCAAACTGGATGTCAGCTTGGTGGGTGCTTACCGCAGAGCTGTTCAGTGCAGAGAGACTGAGGTCTTAGTCTCCGAACTCTTCGTCTCCGACCGATGGAGCAGGGCCTTAGAGGGGCCCTGCGCCTGTTGCAAACTGCACTTAGAACCACCAGCCATGGGTCTTCCTGCTGAGGTCCCAGCAACAAGGCCGACAAGCTGCAGAGGCCCGGGGCAGTGATAGGCCAAGGGCAGAGACGTCCTATCCTTTGTCATCTTAGCCTCTCTTTCTCGCTTTGGGTTCTAGCCGGTTGCCAAGGAAGGAGCGAAGGAAAGGCCTTAACCAGTTCCTATCCCCTTACTTTCCCCCAGGGTCTGGGGGCCTTGCTCCCAACATAACCAGACTCAAACTTAATAAACTGGGGCTTCACCTGGGCCCCAGCCTTCCATTCCTGAGTAGGTCGTTGGGTGGTGGTGGTGGAGGAAGAGCTCCCAGTGGCTCTAGGTCCCTCCCTTCCTTGAAGACCTATTAGGAGAGGAGAGGGGAGGGGACATGGACTGACTTTGGTGTCCTTCCTTGGATTTCAGAGTTCAGAGGGCTGAGTGCCATTTCTTAACCCAGGGGGTCCAGCCTCCATAAACTCTACCTTGAGCCCTGCTCAGCATGGATCCTGGGTCCATAGCCCAGGCCTGGCTGCCCTAGGCCCTGAAAGTGCTCAGAACTCAGCGCCCTTGGGGAAAGCTGGAAGGATGGGGTCCTGGGTCGAGGTGGTCTTAGCCCCTGGTTTGGTGGCTTCAGGTGAGGAGATAGGGACAGCTGCCAAGGGGCTGGGAGAATGGAGGGTATTTCCTACCCTTGGGAGCGGAACTGAGACTGGGCCACTTCCTCTTTTAAGGTCCTCTGACGTGTCCCTGTCCCCCCTCGTTCCTCTTCCTCCCCCTCGCTTTCCTGACTTCCGTTGTCTGACTGGCCAGCACAGCTTTCTTCATTCGCCCTGGGCCCCAGGCCCTACCCTAGGACTCCAAGGCTGTTGTTGGGGGCAGATTCCAGCACCGTCAGAAATGGTGAGGGAACATAGGCCTAGAAGTCTGGCTACAGGTCTAGTTGGTCTGGAACTGGCTGGGCTCCCGAACCATGGTGAGCTGGGGGCCCTCCTGGAACCTCCCCCTCCTCTTAACTGTTCTTCACTTCACTGGCCCCAGGAGCCAGGAGGCGGTCATGAAAGCCAACAGTTCCCTGAGCCGGCCGTTCCCAGCCCCACTGCCACCCTGGTGCTCTTTGGCATCTCTGCCAGGACTGTTCTGCCTGGGATGGCTTCACCCCCCACCCCAACCCCTCCGAGCCACATCTACTCTCCAGGGCTGGCTCAAGTCTCATCTGCCCTGTGGCTTCCCTCAGGACTTAGACTTGCTGCCACCCAACCAGGACGAGCCCTTGGGGGCAGGGGGTTACATCCCATGGGTGGGTTGGTTTGTTGGTCTATCTATCTATTTATTATCTATCTATCTGTCTATCTATATATTATCTATCTATCTATCTATCTATCTATCTATCTATCTATCTATCTATTATCTATCTATCTATCTATCTATCTATCTTTTTAGGGCTGCACCCAAGGCATACAGAAGTTCCCAGGCTAGGGGTTGAATCGGAGCTGCAGCTGCTGGCCTGCGCCACAGCCACAGCAACACAAGATCCTAGCTGCATCTGCGACCTACACCACAGCTCATGGCAGCGCTGGGTCCTTAACCCACTGACCGAGGCCAGGGATCCAACCCGTGTCTTCATGGATACCAGTTGGGTTCATTACCGCTGAGCCATAGTGGGCATACCGCAAAGGTTTTTAGTAACCACTCAAAGTGAAGTCCATAGAAGGTGCTTCATAATAGCCTGCTGAGTGGAGAAGAAACACCCAGTGTGGCCGTGGAGGCTGCCTTGTCCTAGAGGAAGATGCCCAGGTGACGTGAGGAAGGGCAGGAACTGCTGATGCCGTACGCAGTCTACAGGGTACAAGGCATTTCCATGCCCATTACTGCGTCTTGAGCCTCATGGCAGCCCTGTGACATGAGATGATTATTGGTCTCATTTGACATGTGGAGAGACAGAGGCTCGTAGAGGTGGCCACTCAGAGAGGTTGCACAGCCAGCCACTGACTGCACTTGAGCCTGAGTAGCGTCTGAGGCCTCACAGATGCAGCCTGAACTCAGGACTTGAGGGGAAGAGGGTTGAAAACTGTAGAACAGGGCCTGGCCTTCACTGGTCCTGCCATGCGGTACGGCCACGCTGTCACTTCACCACCCTGGGCTTCTATCTCAGCATCTGGCAATCAAGGCATTGGACTGCTTCTCCGAGACTCCTCTCTTACTTGAAGGAGTCTTACCTTTTGGGTTTTTTTTTTGTTTTTTGCTTTTTGTGTTTTTTTTAATCCCTTTACTCTCAGCATTTAGCATAAGACCCAGTGCTTAGGAGGCATTTGGTAAACAAAAGAAGCAAGTACAAAGTGTAGTTATAACTCTAACTCAGCAAGTGGCAGCTGAAAGTTCCTTTAGGCCCTGATGGTTTAGAATCCTATTACTCAGTCTTTCTCTGATGTTGGCAGAGTCTGACCAGCATCCAAGACTGGACCATTCCTGATCGAACCTTTCTTGAGCAGGAAGACGGATGCTAACGTTTGCTAAACACAGATCAGTGCAAACGCTGTCACTGGTGAGGGAACAGAGGCTCAGAGTCTGGCGAAATGATTTGCTTAAGGCCAGGCAAGATCGTATTTTCTTTATAAGCCTTCATCACTTTTAGCCTCTGCCCAAGCTAGCAGCTCCCGAGCTCCGGGGCCCCCAAGGAAGCAGGCCCCTCCCCATGGTCTCTAATCTCTTTTCCAGGTCCCCTGGTCCACCCGGGGCAGCGGGGGCGGGGGGGGGGGGGGGGTTGCGGGGGGGAAGAGACTGTCGGAAGCCTGGGCTCTCCATGCCCTGCCCTCAGCTCTGAGTTTCCCACTGACCCATTCTTCTTTCGTCCTTGTATTTTTTTCTATCCCCTTTAACTTCCAGGTTATCAAATTCTGCCCTTTCTTTATGTCAGCTCAATTTTCACTTCTCCAGAGAGACTTCTGGAGATCTATGGATCTTCTTGTCTTCTGATTTTTTTTTTTATTACAAATACTCCGGCTCCCATAATTTAATTCTTAATCATTCTCTTGTACTTATTCATTCACATAGCTTCTATAATAGGCCAGGAACTGTTCTAGGCACCCAGAGGTAATCCAGTGCCTCTTGAGATTAACCTCACTCTCTCCTATTTGATGGGTACTTCTTTCAGGCAAAATTCAGATCTTAGACCTTTTCTGAGTTCTTTACGGTGGCTTGCAGGCTCTGGCCATAGCCAGGAACTTCTCAGGAAAGTATGTTGAAGGATTCTTCAGGGAATCTTGGGTGTTGCCTCCTCCAGGGTCCAGGTCTGTGTGCTCTGAAGATCCAAAGATTTTGATTTTTCCTTCCGATCCTCAGTCATGTTCCACCCTTTGATCATCAGCCGATACAGATCTGCAGAAAGCGCATACACAGAGACTTTTTCTATAGGCCAACCTAAGGGATGGCCAAACCCAGGAAGAGGCTGGGCTGGTGAGGAGGGGGCTCTGTACTCCTGCAGCTTCTTTTAGGGGGTAATGACTTTGCTTCGTGCTGTGGCCATGGAGGGGCCAGCATCTACGGTGCCCCTCCCTCTCAGGGTTCTTAGAACCTCATAGTGGGGGCAGATGGGACTCTCATTGCTATATTTTTTTAAACTGCTTAGTGATCAAAAACATCTAGAAGCGTGATATTTAAGAAGATCTGGTACAAAACAGGAAGCTGGTGGCCTGGTGAATTCTCACACTTGAGGACCAGAAGTGAGAATGTTCTGTCTGCCCAGAGCAGCAGCAGACCAACAAAACAACAGGTGGAGCAGCGCCAGAGACCTTGGTGGACTCCGCCTCTTGGATTTTTCTTGCGGAGTCATGGGGCTTGTCTCCCTCTCCCCACAGCCTAGGAGGAGTTTTCTCATACTTGAGCAGGGAGCCACGGGGCGGGAGAGGGGTAGAAAATGGAAGAAGCCTCATCTTCTCTTCATCGTCCCAGTAGCTGGTGGGCCCCAGGTGCCTTGCTTGTATTGGGCTGCCATTGGACTTGAGGACTCTGAGGTCCCTTCCTGCTGCAAGGCTATTTCAGAGTGTGGGTGACTTCAGTTCCACAGTGCTGGGGGAGGGGAGGAGGTAGGCAGAGACACCTCTGAGCATGGTGTGTGTGTTGCAGAGGTGAGCCAAGGAAGAGAGGGATCGTGTCTTGTTGCTGGCTGTATTCCCAGAGGGCCTGCCCATGACAGGTGCTCAATGAATGCTTGCAGAAGGGGTGAATGGCTGCATATTCAAAGTTTCCATGGCCCTTTGCCTTGCTTCCTGACCACATCCCCTCGATCTAGGCTTCCTGTTTAGTCTGCAGCCCCTAGTCCCTCCAACACCTAAGAGCCATAGGGCGAAAACAGCAGAGAAGGGAATAATCACGGTATAATGTGCCTAAACCAAGAAGATGACAAGCCTGAGAATACAATAAAATTCACATGCAGCCTGCTTTCTTTTCGGCTCAGTCTAATGTCTCCCAAATATCTGTTCAGCCTCAGGCTACTGTTATCACCAGGGCCATGTCATATTTGAATAGTATACTTCCTCAACCTCGATCATATGCTTTTCCCTGTGAGGAAATTCATTTCGTTCATGTCTCCATTTATCCATCAAAAATGTACTGAGGGGAGTTCCCGTCGTGGCGCAGTGGTTAACGAATCCGACGAGGAATCATGAGGTTGCGGGTTCGATCCCTGCACTTGCTCAGTGGGTTAACGATCTGGTGTTGCCGTGAGCTGTGGTGTAGGTTGCAGACGTGGCTCGGATCCAGCGTTGCTGTGGCCCTGATGTAGGCCAGCAGCTTCAGCTCCGATTAGACCCCTAGCCTGGGAACTTCCATATGCCGCGGGAGCAGCCCAAGAAATGGCAAAAAGACAAAAAAAAAAAAGTACTGAGCACCTACGCTGTGCCTTTGCCATTGGTTGGGTGTGAACACTACAGAGAGAAATCTGTAGTGGAGGAGGAGTTTCTGCTCTCTGAGAGCTCATAGCAAATGAGTACTGAATATAATCCATTCAGTGACAGCGCATTCATGAGAAGAGTCTGACTGAAGATTACTCTCTCCATTTGGCAGACGAGAAAACTGAGTCCCAGGGTTGACATGATATGATTGAGCTGGGTGAGGGTAGACGGCAGGTCTCCTGAGTTCTGTTCTCCTCTTGAGCATTCTTTCCACTGCCTAGGACTGTTGGCTCTTCCCGTTTGCCCTTGGGGGCATCTCCAGACCAACCACCTTGCCTTGGAAGCCTGCCCGTGGACCGGTCCATTCAGCCTGAGTGGGCTGATAGACACTGCCTCCCCCGAGTGTCTCGCTTCCTTCACTCTGTTGCATCATGCCACACAGTGCTTGTTCTGTGACATGTATGGTTTCTTTGCCCCAGGTTTGAATTGTGGGCTCAGATCTTACAATATCTCAAGTTTGGGGAGAGTCTCTCAATCTCGGTGTGCATAATTTAATAAATCTTACTCCTTTCAATTCAGTCCAGCAAATGTGCATTGAACACTCTAGCTGGACCAAATGTCCCCGCTACGACCCCTGTGCGATCTCCCTCACAGCACGTTCAGCAGATGCCTCTTTGACCCCTTACGTCCTCTTGGATCCACCTCGGATTCCAGCCAGTTCTGACTGGGCTCCAACCTATGTTGTGCCGGACAGCTCTCTTCCCCTGTGCCCACCACACGTCACTTGCTTTCCTGGCTCCTTCTGTCCTGGGAGTGGGGGTGGGGGGTCCCACACAGTGCGAGGGTTCAGAGGGGTCAACATCCCTGGGGGAGCTTCAACCAGTGGAGTTAAAGAGCTGACAGATCAGGACTTCTCCTGTCAATGCTCAGGGGAGAGTTGGAAGAGGCCTCTATATACTCTGAGGAACATCCCAGTGGGACCAGCACGACCAGCGTGGCCATGTGTTTTCATTTTGGCTTTTCCTTCTCCTCGTATCTCAGTCTTGTTCCCTGTGATCACCTTCCAAATAAACCACCTGCCCACACGTCCTTGAATCAGGCTTTGCTTCTGGATGGGACAATCTAGGCGATGGCAGCACTTATCACCTTATACTGTTAAGTGTAGATTGATTTATTTACTTGCTCATTCACTTCTTCAGCAAATGCAGAGTGTCTATCTACTCTGTGCTCTAGGTTGTGGGGATGTAGGGGTGAACAAGAGAGGTAAAGTCTCCGCCTTCCCAGATCTTTTACTGGGAGAGACAGACTATGAGCGAATATATAAATAGATCATACTCTTTCAGATAATGATAAGTGCTCTGAAAGAAAAAAGCTGGGGATGGAGGGACGGACTAGAGATGGGAGGATGCTTACAGGGTGCTCAGCGAAGACTTCTCCCAGGAGGCTCCAGTTGAGGAGACACTTGAATAAAATGAGGGGGGAATGCAGAAGACCTAGAAGGGAATGAGGACCACTGCCCTGAGATGGAAATTAGCTTGAAGCAGAGGAGAAGGGGAGAGTGGGCAGATACCAGCTCATGTGGATTTCATCATTTGGACCAAGAGCAAAGGGGAGGGCTTCCAGCAGGGCAATAACATCACCTGAGTCGTAATTTCATAAATATCATGTGGGCTACTGTACTACTAGACTAGGTACTCTGTGTGAATCACACTGGATTAGGTTAAGGGAGCAGGAGTAGAAACAGGAACAGTAAGGGGATAAACGGTGGTCCAAGTGAGACATAATAATGGCTTTGATTGGGACGATCAGGTGGGAGTGGTGCCAAGTGTTGGATTCACCATCTCTTTGGAAGGTAGAGTTGATAGGACCTACCTGTGGGTTGTGAAGGGCTGACTATTGGTTTTTACTGTGCACAACTGGGTAAAGGGTGATGCCATTTACTCAGGAGGAGAAGATTGGGGAAGGAATGAGTGTGGGAGGGAGTCGAGTTCTGTTGCTGACATTATAATTTTGAGATGTATGCTAGACATCCAAATGGAGGTATAGGGGGAAGTCCTGCTGGGGCATTTGGAAGTCATCAGCATCCAGAAGGCATTTCAAGGTATGGACTGGGTGACACCATCTAGTGGCAGTGGGGAGAGAAGGGTGGAGTTTGATAGAACAAGCAGCAAATCAAGTTATTCTCCAAAGGAGTGACTCAAACTTTAATGTATATGGGAACCACCTGCAACTTGATCACTTTTAACTTGTTTAGTAAGCAGGCCCTGGGAACTAGTCTTGGAAATTCTGAGCTTCAGGGAGAAGCTTAGGAAGACAAGCACCCCCAGGTGGTTTGAATGCAGGTAATACGTTGAGAAACTGCCCTGGGGGGATGAGTAGAGGGTAAGGTCGAAAGGGGAGGGTAGAGAATACTGCCAGGGTTGGCGTGGCTAGGTAGCAGGATCCTGAAGAATGTTTCTGTTCTCTTCAGGGCCATGATGAGGCCTCAATCTCTACCATCCCCTCCTTCCCTGTGCAGGTAGAGGTATATAGGTGTGGTGTCATGTACCAGTCTTCACCAGCACTCCTCGTGCCTACTCCAGTGCTAACCAGCTTTACGGATCAACTGCACGCTGGTGATGGGCTGCAATTGTCCTAGGAACAACATGGCACCAGGGAGGCTCCTGGTTGAGGTCTGTGAGTCATGTACCAAGCACAGGCATGACTGAGAGCAAAGGAACGGCAGCCTGCTTTTCTTCGAGATAGGTCATCAGGTGAGCGTTCTAACTATATGTTGGCTGCTGGGAGCTGGGGGGTCTTCTCTACCCCTGTGTCCTCACCTCCACACCTTGGGCTATGGGTCACAGCACAAAGCCTCTTACATCTTCATCCTTAGCTCTAAGCTGTCACTCTGTGCCAGGCCTGCCTTGCCAACTGCTGGAGAACTTTTCCTTGGCTGACTTGTCATATTGATGCCAGAACTCACCATCTCTCTTCCCCCATGCCCATGTCTCCCCTCCAAGGCTATATTTCACTTTTCCCATCATCCACTTTCAAGTTTGATTAGCACCTCTGATTCCTGTTCTCTTACTCCAGCTTGCAATCAAGTCTTGCCATTTCTCCTTTCAAAATATTTTGAATCGGTAGCTTCTTCTCCCTTCCCACTGTCCCTGCTCAATATTGTCATTTTGATTGGATTATCATTTATGCCTGTGTTATGACCTGAATATTTGTGTCTGTCCCCCCACCCCTGACCCCATATGTTGAGCCCTTAACCCCTAATGTGCTGGTATTAGGAGGTAGGACCTTTGGGATGTGATTAGGGTTAGATGAGGTTGTGAGAGTGGAGCCCTTATAAGTGGAAAAAGTGTCCTTATAAGAAGAGGAAGAGAAACCGGAGCTCGTTTACCAACCCTCCCCCGGTCCCATCCCACCATGTAAGGAGCCCGAGAAGGGGCCGACGTGAGGTCTTTTGCCTCATCAGCAAGTCAGGAAGAGAGCCTTCACCAAGAACCGAATCTGCCAGCACTGTCTTGGATGTCCCAGCCTCCAGAACAGTGAGAAATCATTGGATGTTTTTGAAACCAACCAGCCTACGACATTTTGTTACAGCAGCCTGAGCTGACTAATACTACCTCCTGTTCGATTTCTCAGCCTCTTGCCTCCATCCCTTGTGTGGAATGTCTGTTTCTTTCATGGCACTTACCACTGATTATAAAAGTAGATTTGTTAGTCTGTTAATTAACTCGATGATGATCTTCAGGATCAGACGGCACCCTCCTCGAAGCTGTGCACCTTTTATTCACCATTCTGGGCCCAGGACTGAGTGCCATGTTGGGCACATAGTACATGCTCAATAATACGTTTCTTGGAGCAATGAAATGCTGACAATGAATGTTTCTAACCACTTCTCCCTGCATTCTGCCTGGTCCCTTCTGACTCATGCCTTGTGCATTGACCAGAGTTAACAAACGAAAACAAACTTCACCTCGCCCAACCCTTCTTCGTCAGTGTTTACCGTTTTCCAATGTTTATGGGAGCTGAGGTGAAGATCAAGCTGATAGTGAGGAAAGGTGTGGTGGGTCACTAATAAAAATGATAATGTGATTAATAAAAACTTTGTGGAGTTGCCTTAAAAGAAAACCCCAAAGCCACAAGCACTGCAGGAAATGGATGAGTCACGCCTTCCAGTACCTAGTGTCCTCTAGATTGGGGTTTGATGAAATCAACCCTAACTGCTTGAACTACCTCACAGGGTTACCAGTGTGCCCAGGTGGGCAGGGCAACAGCCATGTGCATCTCTGCCATGTGCATTTGGGGCTCAGAGACCCTCCCTCTGCACTGTTCTGTGGGCTCCATTCAGTGCAATGGGTGGGACTGTTTCAGGGGGTCGTGTGTATTCTGTGACCATGTGCCTTGGGAGTGGGGTGGGGTGGGGTGGGTGGGATAGAGATCTCTGGGGGAAGACCAGGCAGACTCTTTGACTATAGCTATTTACAAACTTGGGAAAACACAGTTCAATAGAATTTCCTCTTCAGTCGATGTTGGCCCATTTCCCCTCCCTCCTTACTAAGAGGAAGTTCCGTTAGCTCACAGAAAGGCAGAATCACACATCCCTCAGCCTGGAAAAGCCCTCGAAGGAGGTTCCTCAGTGTAAGACGAGCGGGGCCTTCTCTGGGGGACTTTAAGCGGAATTCCCAAGAAGCCTGGCAGTGTCCTGCCCCTGTTTGGAGGAACCCTTTGTCTCCCCCATGGCCCTGGCTGTGCTGGGCGGTTGGAAAGCAGCTTGAAAGTAGAGGAGACCCAGACCAAACGCACACTCATCCCACAGAAGGGAGGCCCGCGGCCAGAGCTGGATCCCTGGACTCCAATTTCTCCTTTCGGCTACTCCCTGCTTGCTCTCTTCCACCCAAACTGGCCCTGGTTCCTGGAGGAGGAGTCCTCTTACTGTCTGAATCTTCAGGTCCACGTCTCAGCCAGCCTTCCTCCAACCCGCCTCCAGGCTTTTGCCTTGTGGCGGGATCCGCTCCAACACTCATTTCCAGGAGAAAGCGACCAACGTCACCCCCCTTACCAATCTGACAAGGGGGCCTTCGGGGCAAAAGTCTGAGCAGGTTCCCCCCCCCCCAAAAAAAAACAAAATGGCATGAGATTAGTCAAGTTCTCTGAAGATGATAGAATCAGCGCTTCCCCAGAAGGGGTTATTTTCTCCGCGTCAAAGGGGAGAGGCAGCGTTGGAGACCACAGGGCGAGGGGATGGGGGAAGGAGACGCTGCATTCCCGGCCACCACCTGGAGGATCCAGGCTGCAGCAAAGCACAAGGTCTCCCCCAGACTCAGACCACAAGCCCCGGGTCTGTTCCACCCACTGGGCTGAGCTTGGGGAGAGCACCAAACCCACGTGTGGCTTTTCGTGGAAGGAGCAGGCTGCTTTCAGAACTGCATGTCAATGGCTTCCGCGCTTATGAGAAGCACCCCTGGGACACGCTTCCAGGTTGAGGGGAGCAGCTGGCCGGGCTTCTGGGACACCTGGTTTGCTGTCTTCCTGGAAGGAAGGGACGGTCGAGGTCTCTTTGCAGGTTGTGAGAATTCACATCCCAAACACTGTTTTACGTTCGACTCTTTCCTTTTCGATCTTCTTAAAGAACCCTCTGCCTACTCTCATTTTCACTCTCTTTCGTTACATTACATCCTCATTACGTTGCATTCGTTATCTTGCCTTACATACCATTTCAGCAATTGTGTTATATACTTACATATATTTTCACGATCACTTTCATTTTCATCCCAGTTTCCAAGAAAAACTGTTTCCTTTTACAGCTTTAAAAGCCAGTGACAGCTACCTATGCACAGACCACCACACACTCGGCTAATTAAGTTCTTGATGTGTGATCCCATTTAAACCTCCTGACATCCCCAGGAGGAATTATTATTCCCATTTTATAGGTGAGGAAACCGGAACTTAGAGAAGATGAGAAGTTTGCCAAAGGTCATCGACAAATGTCCGCATGAGGACTTACACCTGGCTTGAGGCTGAATTCTCAGTCCTGGGACCTTAAAGTGACATCACACATCTAACGCATTATCATTTTCCGTCATCAACAACTTGAGGCCTCCAACTAGCCACTGCTGCAGTCATCAGAAACCTGACTGGTTTCCCGAGATTATTGCGGTCCTGACGATTTGTTTTTTCAAATGAGAGTTGCAATGTTTATTTCAGGTTCTCTCTCATTTTTCCCGCTTGTCTCTTTTTTGCCACACCCGTAACATGCAGAAGTTCCCAGGCCAGGGATCGAACGGTGCCGCAGTACTTATGAGAGACACAGGGGTGAAAACTCAGGAGCCTTAACCTACTCAGCCCTCAGAGAACTCCCCTGACAATTTATTAGAAGAAAAAACACACATCACTCAATTACAGAGCTTTGGGTTCAAGTTATATTCACATCTACGTTCCTATGAATGAAACGAGCCAGGTAACATCTTCCGGTTTCACAGATGAAGAAAGAGAAGAGGAAAAGTGCTTTTCCCAAGGTTGCATGGCTAGAAAGAGTGAAGTTGGAATGAGACTGCCTGGGTTCCTGAAATATGCTGCCTCTTCAATAAATAAATGAACAAAATCAATAAATAAACCTTGCAAGAAAATACTGAGGGAGTTGAGCCTGGCACCAACGAGCTTCTTGGCAGAGTGGAGGGGCTCCTGGCTGGATTCCCTGGGCCTGATGTCTAGTCCCAGAATGCCGTGGAGAATGAAAGGCCAAGGATAACTGGGGGGACAGAACCCGTGTCACCGTTCCCAGCTTCCCTGCCCAGGCACTGTAAACTGGCTTTGAAGACAGATTCCAAACTGTGGAGAGGGAGAGCTCTCACCTGCCCCCTTTCCGGGCCAGGGTTGGGCAGTTCTCTCAGCGGGATGCCATGGACTCCTGCTAGATCGGAGCTCTCGGCAGGGGAAAGAAGCCGGCTCTGTGAAGACGTGGGTTCCACAGTCCGCTTCCTCCCAGCCCACGGTCAGATGGGGTTGGAGATGTTACCCCAGCAGCCAGCTTGGTAAATATCCAGCATGGAGGCCACCACATAGACCATGTCCCCCTTTCACAGATAGGATAACTGAGGCCCTCTGAGAAGCGGCTGGCCCAAGGTCACACAACTGACCACTGGGAGAACAGAGGTCCCAGCTCAGTGCCCTGTCCTCGAGCTGGACATCAGCAACAAACACAAGTGCTGGTCCCAACTCTCACCGTCTTGGGTGGATGAGGTGTTGCCTGAGCCCAGAGATTACTTGGAGGGCTGAGTTTTGACCCATTCAAACACCTGTGTTCTCTCTGGTACTGTCAGCAAGATGGGGGCGGGGGCAGCAGAGTGAGGTAAGGGCCCCTGGAGATGCCGCTCTGTTTGCTGGAAGGAGGGCGCTTCCAGAGAGATGGGTTCTGGGCCAGAAGCCCCCTTCTAGAGCTCAGCTCCCATTGGGCCCCTGCTCTTTCCTTTCCCTCTGGAAACAGCCCCTGCAGCCAGGCCCTGAAGCCTCCATCCTCCCACCTCCATGCTGCTGGAGGCCCTGACACATGGCTGGCTTAGGCGAGGAGGCCTGGCTCTCTGAGCTGACTTCAGCCTAGTGGCCTCACCACAACTCCAAAAAACCCCATGATTCCCCGCATGAATAATCCTTTACAATACAGAAAGAGTCCCAAGGAGCAGGAGGCCTCTGTCCTGCCCGTCTCGCCTCTGCCAGAGTCTGCAGGGCCCCGTCTGCAAATCGTGCCAATGCCACCCACGTACCCTGTGCTGGGGTAGTGGGATAGTGTCCTCCCGCCTGGACCCCTGTGGGGCCTGGCTAGCGCTTAGCCCTACTGGGCTTGCAGGAAAGCCTGGTGCCTCCCTTCTGTCTCCTGGGGCCCCCCCTCTGGGTCCAGGCAGGGTACAGCTGAGATCGAAAGCAGCCCCTCAGCCTGAGTCACTCATTCGAGTGCAGGCTGGAGATCAGTGGCAGGGTGACCAGGTCTGAGTCAAAGCTGCCCACAAGACCACCCGGGGCTTCCACGCAGTCCAGAGGGGCAAGATGATGGGCAAAGCTCCAGCCAGATGTTCCGAGGTCACCACAGCTGGTCAGGTGCAGGAGTGGCCAATCCTCAGCTGGTTGGTTCCACTGTCTAGCTGGAGCCCCTGAGGGAGTGAGAGATATTTCTGAGGGGTCCTGTTTCAAGTAGCCCTTGGCCAAGGCTGGTAGAGGCCAGTCTTCCTCAGCCTCCAGGCACGTCCTGAATTTGGGACCGAGGCCATCTGTTGAGGAAGACTCTTCTTCCAGGCCGCTGGCACTGGCTGCCTTCTCCTCTGTGCACTGGGTCTGCTTCAGGTAGCCCCGGAAGGCCTCTGCGGCTGGGTCTTCTGCCGGCATCTCAGGTCCCAGGGGACTAGCGTGGCCCACAGCTGAGCCACCCCGAGCATCCTCAGGCTTCCCCTCAGAGTTCTGGACCAGGCCAATGCCACTGTCATCCTGGTTCCGGCTGTTGCTCCCTGCTGGCAGCTCCCAGCTGGGCTCTGTGCCAGGACTCGGGCTGGGCTCCTGCAAGCAGATCCCGCTGTCGGTACTGCTGCTGCCACCACTGTTGCAGCTGTTCTCCAGCGACAGGGGCGCCTCCGTTCCCAGAGTCTCCTCGGCCTGAGGGTTGGGGGCAGAGAGGAGGAACTGGGGCTCATCCGCCTGCAGGGATGGCTTGGCACTGCCAAATCCACTGTCCGTGCTGCCGTGCAGCTCTGAGTTCCTCAGTTCTGGGGACACCTTGGGGAAGGCCTCCTCGTCGAGGGGGTGGATGATATCCTGAGTCTCCGAGGGGGCAAGCCGGCCGGTGAGGCTGAAGGGACTGGGATCGTTGAAGACCTGAGGAGGAGAGAGCAGAGTGAGAGAGGCAAGAGGGCCACTTGCAGGAAGCCACCCCAGGGTGACCAGGTACACAGGTCCAGGAGGCACTGATCCGACAGAGGGGGTTACTGCGGAGTCTGGATGAACTGAGGAACCCTTGTTTTTTTTTTTTGTTTTGTTTTGTTTTGTTTCAGAATTGAGTTCTCCTCCAATTGCAATTCTCGGTTTGACTCAGGCCAGATACCGAAGAACCTGTGTTCTCGGAGCTCAGGGAGAATGACAGACAGACAGAGGGACCGCAGGGCAAGGTGACTCGCCTTAGGTGGCTCCATCAGTTGTGCTTCTCAAACCTGAGAGCAGGCTGGACCCCATCGGGATCTAGAAATGTGTTCCCCCCCAGTAAGAAATGTGTTCTGTAATAACCTGCATAGAAATAGCCCATAAATATATAACTAATACATAGCTAAAACCAATTTCACAAAATAGTATTTACTGTTAGAACCTATGCACCGTGATCTATCACCTTCTGTCCTGTCCCATTCTGTTCACTTGTCTTTTTAAATTTTGTTTAAATTTTTTTTTTTTTTTTGTCTTTTTGCCATTTCTTGGGCCACTCCCATGGCATGTGGAGGTTCCCAGGCTAGGGGTCGAATCGGAGCTGTAGCCGCTGGCCTATGCCACAGCCACAGCAATGCGGGATCTGAGCCACATCTGCAACCTACACCACAGCTCACGGCAACGCCAGATCCTTAACCCACTGAGCAAGGCCAGGGATCGAACCCGCAACCTCGTGGTTCCTAGTCGGATTTGTTAACCCTTGAGCCAGGATGGGAACTCCCACTTTGTCTTTTAAAATGCCGGATGTGAGATACCAAGTTCATTTCTCCACTCCCTGAGTGTGACCCACACAACACAGCATGGCTGCAGCATGAGACAGCACAACAAGCACAGAACTAGCAGTGGAGGAGGTCCTGCTCTCCATTAACTGCCAACAGTCCCAGGGAAGTTGGCACCCCTCTCCTCCTTGCTCTTCTGCACCGGCCACACTGGTGTTCCTTCTGCTCCAGAACACATCAGTGCAGCACCGTTGCAGGGCCTTTGCACAGACTGCTTCTTCTGGCTAGAATACTCTTTTCTTAGCCTTTGTATGGCTGTATCCTTATTATTCAGGTTTGGCTCAGATATCCTCTCCTTAGAGAGGCTTTCCCAATCACCCCTGCTAAAGCAGTGCTCTAGACACTCTCTTCCCATCAGCCTAGGTTATTTTTTCCTAGCACTTAGTTTCAGGCGTTATTTTTGTTTGTCTTCTGTGCCCCCACGTGCACATATACATATATTCACTTCCCATCCCCAACAGGAGAGAAGCTTCTGGAGGGCAGGAGCCATCTGGTCTTGTTGGCCACTTTGTTCCCAGAGCTTAAACTGAGCTGGCACAAGGTAAGCACTCCTAAGGTTTGTTGACTGACTTAACTGACTCACTGTTGCACATCATTCCTGGTTCCCTTTGGACATGATGATTCTAAGGCAGCTCTTACTGGTTCAGTTTCTATTGATATCACATAGGTTGTGATTAAGAATATGTATCTTGGAACCAGACTTCCTGGGTTCAAATCCCAGCTCTGCCTCTTATCAGCTGTGTCACCTTGGCTGAATTACCTATCCTCTCTGTCCTTCAGCTCCTCCTCCTTAAAATGGAAATGATGACAGTACCGCCTCCTCATGTTGTGGTTCATGCACGTAACGTACTTAGAACAGTGCCTGGTACAGAGAAAGCACTCAGACACACTTGGTGAGTTGAATTTTACTCTCCAATCATTCTCTAAAGAATAACCATTATTTCTATTTCCTAGAGGAGAAAACTGAACTTTAGAGAAGTTAAATGATTTGCCTGCAGTCACACAGCAGCAAAGAACAAACCTGGGACTGGTCCTTAACTGTCCTAATGTGTAACCCCCACTTGTTCAATAATGCTTCCTTTGATACATTTTTTAAAATAATTCAACGGGTTTTACTCTATTTATAGTTGTACAGATATACATGCTATTGAAAAATCAAAGCAGCTAATGGATGAGAAGAAGCCAGTGCCTGTGAAAGCCCTTGTGCACAATTACGTATAGAGTTAATTATGACCATGATCATCAGAGGAAAGAAACTGAGCTGGATTTATCCTGAGGAGGAGGAAACTCCCACGGACAACTCAATTCTGTAATCCAAACATACAGAAGCAAGCAAAACCCTCAGAGGCTGCTTATCATCTCGTCTATGTCTATTTCACTGGCCTGCATTAAAGTTAATGGTTCATATGTGGGCCGCCCTACCAGACAGGAATCAAGCCCTTTGGGGCCAGTGGCCACACTACTCAGCTGCTTTCCACACAACAGTTTGCATGTTGTAGGGGCTTAGTAACGGCAGCTCAGTTGCCACCTCACTCTTCCAGATGCCTTTCCTCCAGCCCAAGCAAGACTCTCCCATCCAGAGTACCAGGACCAGCCCTCTCCCACCCCCTCTGCTTGCTTTCTTTCCTTTATTTATTTATTTATTTATTTTTAGGGCCACACCCATGGCATATGGAAGTTCCCAGGCTAGGGGTTGAATTGGAGCTGCAGCTGCTGGCCTACGTCGCAGTCACAGCTATGCCAGATCTGAGGCTTGTCTGTGACCTACACCACAGCTCATGGCAATGCCGGATCCTTAACCCATTGAGCAAGGCCAGGGATTGAACCCTCATCCTCATGGATCCTAGACGGGTTTGTTAGCTGCTGAGCCACGATGGGAACTACCCCCCACTTCTTGTTACCCACCCCTGAGGGTAGGCCCTGGGGTGCACTCACCAGGCAGCCCCACCCCTCACCTCTCCCCTGCATCCCCATCCTGGGAGTTCTTATTCAAAATCATTTCAGAGGGTCTTTGTCTCTCCCCTTTATTTATTTACTTACTTACCTACTTATTTATTTACATTTATTTTTGCTTTTTTTTTTTTTTTTTTTTAGGGCTGTATCTGTGACATATGGAAGTTCCTAGGCTAGGGGTCGAATCGGAGCTGCAGCTGCCGGCCCACGCCACAGCCACAGCAACACAAGATTGGAGCCGTATCTGTGACCTACACCACAGCTCATAGCAACTCTGGATCCTTAACCCACCAGTGAGGCCATGGATTGAACCAGCATCCTCATGGATATTAGTCAGGTTTGTTGCTGCTGAGCCACAATGGGAACTCCTCTCTCATTTTTCCTGGAGATCCTGGGGTCTCTGTGGAGGGACTCCTTCCAGCTGTGAGCTTCCCTGGGCCCCTACTCCCTGACAGAGCCCACCCTTCCAGCCAAGTCCTGGACCAGCACAGGAATGTCAGCTGTGGGGCCATCTTTGGTCCAGTCTGAATCTCGGGCCATGGATGGGCTGAGGTTTGGAAATGCTGCTCAATGTCGCAAATTGCATTTAGGAGGCTGGCTGAATAAACGCAGTATTCGTCAGCCCTGGGTGGTAAAAGGAGACCCTCTAGGATGGGCCGGAGGTGCTGGCCTTCTCTGAGAAGCCCTCCTCAGCATCACCTCTCCACTCTGTCCCCTCCCACCTTGACACCAGCCCTCTGTCGTCCTCTCCCAGAGCACCCATCACCAGCCTCTAGGGTTGGGAAAGGCTGGGCTCTGGCCCTGACTCTTCCTGGCTGTGGGCTCCCCTGCACGGAACAGTCTCTCTAAGCCTCAGTCTCCTTGGTTGCAAAGTGAAGATAATAACTGTACCTGACTCCAAGGGGCTGGTCCATAGCCAATTATTACCTAACAGTGAAAGAATGATGTGGGGGTGTGTGCAATGACTCCGTACCCAGTGTCTTCTCTGGACCACTAGAAGGCAATGTTCTTGGCACTGAGCTTGGCAAGCAAAGTCCTCCCTCCACCCCCAAGCTGCCTCTGAGAATGTCGGGAGGGCAGTCCCTGACTCCTACAGAGTCCTGGGGGGGCCAGGAAGGATGTAGCAGTGGCTTCTCTGTGAGACTCACCAGGACGGTGGGCAGCTTCCCCCGGCGCCGCACGTACAGCTGGAGGGCCAGGCAGTAGGCCAGGGCTCCATACAGCAGCAGGACAAAGGTGAAGAAGATGCTGAGGTTGGTCGCAGTGAAATCTGCAGGCCCAGAGAGACGGGTTTGTCTCTGTGATCTGTGGTCCATGGAGTGGCGGTCCCCAGGGATCCCATGGCCACTCTCAGGAGCCTCTCAGTGAGTGACTGAGTGACCCCAATCCCCCAGGCAACACGGAGGCCACAACTCTGAGGCCATGTCTGGGTTCTTGGGAATCCCTGCTGGCCTCCCTTCCCTGAAGGATTCCCTCGCTAGACACACGAGAGAGCTTCCAGCTCTCTGCACACACCTCACACAATGGCATATAGAGCAGTGAGCCAGGATGGTAAAACAGGTAAGATGGGAGGTCCTGGGAGCAGCCAGACCTGGGTTCAAATCCCAGATCCGCCACTTATGAGCTGGGAGGCTATGGACAAATGACTCAACCTCTCTGGGCCTCGGTTTTACCAGCTATAAAATGGGCACAATGATGGTGCCTGCCTCATAGATGGTCAGGAAGTAGGCAGTACCTCTCAGCTACCAAGCCCTTTGTGACAGTCACCCCTCGTCTGTGGTTTTGCTTTCCGCAGTTTGAGTTACCTGTGATCAACTGCAGCCCCAAAATAGCAAATGGAAGAACTCCAGAAATAATTCATACATGAAACTGTGTTCCATCCTGTGTAGCGTGATGAAATCTCCCACTGTCCCGCTGTGTCTACCCGCCTCCCCGGGACGTGAATCATCCCTTTGTCCAGCGGATCCTGCCCCTGAGTCACTTAGTGGCTATCTCAGTTATCAGATGGACCGTCGTGATATCTGATGCTTCTGTTCAAGTAAACTTTATTTTACTTCTTAATGGTCCCAACGTGTTATGAGTAGCAATGTTGGCCATTTGGACATTTTCTTAAAATTCTCTTTAATTTATATATTAAACTTTATCATAGGTACATATGCATAGGAAAAAAACAGAATATATCTATGCTTTCACACATTCACTGGGGATCTTGGAACGTAGGCCCCTCCGATCGGGGAAGGGGACAACTGTACTTATATGGTATCTGATCCTTATAACAACCATAGGAGGCAAATACTATTATCGTCCCTATTTTTATAGATTAGCATCTTGAGGCCCAGAAAGGTTAAGTTGCCCAATGAGATATATTTCATAAGAGGTAAAGTGGTTGAGATTTGAACCCAGACCTATACACAAATCTATTGCCATAACAGTGAGTGAATGCTAAAAATCTTTTTTTTTTTAAATGGCCACACCTGTGGCATATGGAGTTACTGGGCTGGGGATTGAATCAGAACCACAGCTGCAACCTGTGCCACAGCTTCTGTGGCAACGCAGGATCCTTTAACCCACTGTGCAGGGCAGGGGATTGAACTGGCACTTCTGGAGAGACCTGAGCCTCTGCGGCCGGATTCTTAACCTACGGCACCACAGCAGGAACTCCTGAAAATGCTTTTAAGCCTCCTGGCACATGGATAGTGCTTTACTCTGCTTCAAGGTGAGTGAGGCTTTAACAACAATGAGCTTGTGAGTGTCTGCCATAAACTGAAACATACTGTAGAAAAGGAAGGAATTCCTCTGGTCTTTGCTGGACGCTGCCCACATTGCGAGGGCACTCCCATGATTCTCTGGGCACTTGATAGACACTGTGCTAAGTTGCTAGATGCAGCTTTTGCCGTTCACACTCCTTCCCAGCCAGACTGTAAGATCCTTGTGGCCAGGACCACAGCCTTCACAAACCATATCCCTTTCCCTCCCTCCCCTTCCCAGCACTCGACTGAGAGCCTGGCCCGATATTTGTTGATTTTTGCAGCTATGGAGAGGAGTCAGCTCAGTTCTGCTTCCTTTCACGGTGGGGGAGGGTAGTTCTGAGAAGCCTTTGGTGCCCTCAGCTCCAAAAAAAAAGAGACCAGAGGAATGTAAGAAACAGGAACCACCACAGCTGACTGGGAGTAGGGCCTGGAGTGGGGTGGGGCTGGGGTCCTAGGAGCACAGCTGGGCTCCAGTGAAAGTGCCTGCGGGACTGGGAGACCTGGATCTGTGGCCATACCCTGGAAGTTGCTCATAGGTACTGAGCCTCAGTTTCCTCACCTTTAAAATGGGCACAAAAGGATGGAGAGCTATGTGCGCCTAGCACAATGCCCTGTGTCATCAGCAAGCAGCCCTCAAGACAGGTGCTTTTTGGGGGTGAGCAGCCCTTCCTGCCTCCCTCCCACCCATGCAGCAGCCCTGCCAAGACTCACACTGGGGGGCGAGCACGATGCACTCCTCCTTGGACCAGACCTTCTTGTTCGTTCGGGAGATGATGGACGGCTTCACCCTGACACACAATTCTCCCAGCCCTCTCAGGATGGGGAGGCTGAAGTTTTCATGTTGTACCTTCTCTTTGAACTGAAACGAACACAGCCATCACAATGAACACAATGTTAATGCCTTGGTCCCTGGCATGGGAATCGGGGAGCTGGAGGGGCCTTTAGAGATGCTCCAGGTCCACCCGCTTCAATGCCCTTTTTTTTCTAAGATAACAAACCCTGAGTTATCAGCGCAGCCTAAGATCTCTGTGGTCACTATGATTTATTTTGTACTAAAAGAGAAAAGGAGGGGGTTTATAGATATGGAGGACCTTCCCAGAAGAGGGGCTGGACTCAACTGTAGTGGCAGGGAAAGAGGGGGGAGTTTGCAGAATCCAGATCCCCCCACTTAGGGGGGATGTGCTGGGCATTTACGTTGCTTCTTGGAGCCTCACTTCCCCACCTATAAAATGGAACAACACCTCTACCAGCAAGGGGATTGGAAACAATTGTTATAAAATGTTTCCTGTGCTGCCCTACACCTAGTAGGCACTGTCTTCCCTGCCACCTGGCAGAAACACAGGTTTGCAGGCTGAGGCCATCTCCTCTCCCCTCCCAACCTCTCTCAACTCTGTGGGCAGAGGTCCCCAGGGGTGCACAAAAAAAGCACTTCCAGCCCAGGGGACGGGGAGGTGTGGCCCTGGGAAATCCCATACCTTATAGGGTCCTGGTACCTTGCGAACCTCAATCTCATACTCCCGGAAGTCGTGGAAGATGGTCTCATATGTATCACCTGCGGGGGCAATCTTGGGCCTGGGGGGCTTGATCGTTCCTGAGATGACGCCGTTGTGCACCTCGAGCTTCACGCTGTCAACCGTCAGAGTCACTGAGTGGAGAGACAGAACCATGAGGCCTGCAGGCTGGGGAGGGCCTGGGCGCCCCATCCATGCCTGGCCTCCAGGGTCAAGCTTTATCCACCCTGAAACCTGGACCACAGGTTTCCCAACCTAGCAGAGCCTAAGGATTTCCTGGGGAGCAGGTTAAAAACACAGATGCCTGGGCCCACACAAGGCAGAGTGAACCTGAATTTTAGAAGCTGGGCCCTGGAAATAACTATTTTAAACACACTCCTCAGGTACTGGTTCTGCAGCCAGTGGAGGAGTGGCCTGCGGGCCGGCGTTTGGGAGCCAGTGACCTCCAAGAGCATTGTTCTGATCCTGCGTTCTGCAGAGCAGGCCTGCCCCATGAATAAAGCTGATCAGTCCTGATCTGCAAAATCAAAGACTCCCAGCAAGTTTGGGGCTTAGCCTTGCCTTCAGTCTCTGCAGAGAGAAACTCCCAATGTTGCTTCAGGAGCACCTCCCTGCTCCAAAGCCTCACATCCTGACTGCCGAATTTCAGTCCTAAAGTGGGGAGGATCTGGTCCAAATTCTGCCTACTGCTTGCTGTCCTATGCTGAGCGCTTAGGGATTCACTTCCTCTCACAGAACCCTAAAAGTACATAGACCTGACCCTCGTGACTATGCACCCCCAACTCACCCCAAGACTTCTCTTCTGGAGGATAAACAACTCCAGTTCCCTTTTATTTTATTTTATTTTTTTGCTTTTTACGGCCGCATCCACGGCATATGGAGGTTCCCAGGCCAGGGGTCGAATCGGAGCTGTAGCTATAGCTGCCGGCCTACACCACAGCCACAGCAACAGAGGATCTGAGCTGAATCTTTGACCTGCACCACAGCTGATGGCATAGCCAGATCCTTAACCCACTGAGTGAGGCCAGGGATTGAACCCATGTCCTTATGGATGCCAGTCATATTCATTAACTGCTGAGCCAGGATGGAAACTCCCCCTTTTAAATCTTGAACGACTTGGCTATTTTCATCTAAACCTGCAAAATCCTGATTCAAGCTTGTTTGGGCAACTAGGTCCCCGGCCAGGAAGCCTGGCAGACATGGCAAGCTATGGGAACAGAGAGATAAGTTCCAGACTAGAGCTTCTGGCTGGAAGAGACCATGTTCTAGGCCCAGAGGAGGAGAAGCACCTTCATCCACAGAGAAGCGGGTGTTGGAAGAGGTCCAGTTGGAGTGCTGGCTTTTGTCCACAGCCCGGACTCTGGCTCGGTAACCATTGCTGTGATACAGATCCAGGGTCTCCATGGTGAGATCACAGGACAGCATTAGGGTCTGGCTACAATGGGGGATGGGCTTCCAGGGCTTATCTCCATACCTGGGGAGGTATTAGGGGAAGCATTAGGAGGGGAACTTATGCTCAGACATACCTCCTTCAGGAGGGAAGCAAGAGGCCAGGGGAGAGCTCTTATGGTACAGCACTCAGGGTATTCCCTCTAGTCCAGGGCATCCCAATTGTTGGCATAGCCTATGCAATGTATCTAAACTGAATTATGGTACCAGATAAAGTTACAGATAGGAATGAAGTTTATTTATCATCCATAAGCATGGGTAACCAATACATGATTTAATACCCTTTCGAAAAAACAAAAAAGGGGTCCTCGTTCCTTAGATTGGAACATGAGTAGCTCACATCCCAGCTCCTCCAGGAAGATTTGCGACCCCCTGCAACACAGCCCATTTCCTCCCTTCTCCCAGCTCCATCTGCAGTCCTCAGGGTTTCCTTGTTTTCCAACTGTCTTATGGATGCTTTTTTCCTGTTTTCCCAATAAGATGGAAAAATCTTGAGGGTAAAGGCAACACCTTGGCTTTCTCACCCCAGAGCTCCCAGCACACTGCTCAGGACATACGAGACTCAATCAGTACTTGTCAACTGATGGGTATGTGCCAGGGTCCTTCCTGGTGGCACTTCAGCAACAAGCGGGTAGAAGGGGCTGGACTCACCCACTCCCTCACCCACCTCTCTCCTTTCCCCATCGTCCCCTCTGCTTACCTCTGGAGCTCCACTTCATAGTAGGTACTTTCAGACTGATTCGGGCTGGGTGTCCAATGGAGGACGTGGTGGAAAAATTCTGCTTCAAACCACACAGATGGAGGCTTGGGCAGTTCTGTCCGCAGGGAGAAGAGTGTCAGTACTGGAGCCAGCAGAGCCCACTCCCCTCCCTCAGGGAGGAGTTGATGATGATGGCAAGCATTCTCATAGCTCCCCTTTACTGAGCACTTGACCTTGAGCTAAGCACTCAGCTAAGGACTTTACATATATTGTCTCATTTAATTATTACAATAGTCCTACTAGGAAGACATTGATCACCCCAATTTTACCAGAAAAGAAATGAAGGCTCAGAGCGGTCAAGTGACTTGCCCAGGCCCAATGGGGATAGTAAGGGGTAAAGTGGGCCCTTGAAGCCAAAGGCGTCTGATCCCAGAGCTAGTGCGTGTCCTTTAATCACTGTCCTGTGCTGTCTGTGGTCAGAAGCAGAAGTGCTGCTGGGTGAGGAGAGCCAAGCAAGGTAAGATAAATCCCAGGCAAGAGGGCAGGGGCTAAGGGCTAAGGCAGGCTCACCATGAGCTCTCAGATGAGAGAGTCCCTGGCTCTGCCCAATGCCTGTCTCTGATCCAGCCCCACACCTGGCCCCACTCTGGCTTCAGCCCCTGCCCTAACCCCAGGCCCTCTTCTCTGGAGTTCTTTGGGTACACAGATACCCTGTGTCTTGGCATCTATCTGTTGCTCTTCACGGAACCCCAAGCTGAGGGCTTGCCCCATTCGCCAGCTTTGAGGAGGGCTTTACCAGAGCCAGCTGCCCAGCCACAGGGCATGTGAGGACAGGCAGTCCTGGTTCTAGACTGGGCTGAGGATGTTCCTGCAAAGAGCTGACACCCTTGGCTCCAAGGTGAGATACTAAATACCAATGCCCACCTCCATCTCCTGTCTTCCCCTCCCACCCCCACACCATTCCCCATGGGAAGTTCTAACTTTAAGAACCTCAAACTAGTACTTGCCAGTGTGACTTGGGGACATTATTTAAACCTCGCTGAACCTGTGCTCTCATTTTAAGAATGTGTGATAAGTACATCTACTTTAAGAGTCTTGCCGATTAAGGGCAATGAAGGTCTAGGCCAATACCCACAGTCAGTTCTTCTTCTCTCCTCCCTGATCCCTTACTGTCTCTTCTTCTGACAGTGATTCCCAGGCTTCCCTTGTACTCCAGCTTCTCATCTTTCTAATAATGCTTTCTTTCTTTTTTTTTTTTTTTTCTGTCATTCTCACTTAGTAAGCACATCTGTTCCTGTCCCTTGCTTTCTTTCCTGTACTGTCTTTGATCTTCAAGTCTATGTCTCGATTTCAAAACACTAGATGGAAAGTGAAAAAATGCAGTGGGTCTTTGTGGTGTTTGGGCTGCATGTCCCCAACTCCAGCTCTCGGTCATGTGACTGGTGACCACATGTCTTACTTTGTATTCTGGCGTCACTGTAGAAGTGCTTTCAGGACCTGCTCTCCCTGCCTCTGCTCCTGGTCCCTCCAACTCCCCACCCTTTCATTCTCTCTCTCTCTCTCTCTCTCTCTCTCTCTCTCTCTCTCTCTCTCTCCAGGGTTTGCTCTTCTCAGTTGCAGAAACTTTCTGGCTGGGTTAGGACAGCTAAGGGGTAGCAGTAGGGAGGAGGGAGGCAGATGGCAGGGCCAGAGCATTAGAGGCTAAAGAAGGAGAATGGATGATCCGATGGGGGTGACAGGGGATAGTGGGAGATAAGAGCTGAGATGGGGGTGAGATGGCATGGAGCAGCAAGGGGTTAATCAGAGAGCTAAGGGAAGGTAAACTCAGGCTGACATCAAAGTAATTCCCCAGAGGGAGAAACGGTCCCAGCATTTTAAGCAGAAAAAAGCCGAGGATAAATTTATGACTCACAGGGAGGTGGGTGGACGGTGGTGGTGGTGGGGTTATTTAACTTCTCTACCTACACTTCCCCACTCCCCCATCAATCTCAGCCTCTTCCACTTTCACAATGGGCGAGCTTGAGACCCAGGCTGGCCAGAATGAGGGAGATCAGGGGAGGCGGGAGAAAATGGGAGCCCCTCTCCGGCAAGGGCCAGCCAGACGGGGTTCTCCGTGGTACACAGAACTTCAACGTAGGGGTGACTGACGACGGGTGGGAGAAGGAGCGTGGCGGGCGCAGAGAGGGCAGGGCCAGGCTAGACCCTGGATCCTTACCGTGCGCGCAGGAGCCTAGAAGCAGGCACAGGAACATCGCCAGCGGCACTACCAGGAGCGGCAGCATCCTGAGAGCGCCTCATCCTCCGGAGCGGGAGCAGAAGCCGGAGCCGGGATGCGCGCCTCCGGCCGCTGCTCTGCTGAGCTGAGACTGAAAGCTCGGGTCACCAGCCCCGCCCGCCCCCCGCGGGGCTGACTCAAAAGGGCGGGGCCTCGAGAGCCACGCCCACAAGCCGCGGCGTCGGGGAGCCAGAGCAGCAGCCGAGCGAGGACAACTCAGGCCAGTGGAGAGGAAACAGGGGCAGGGCGGGTGCCTGCTGTCCTGGGGTGGGTGCGGGACAACGCTCACCCCTGGGAACGACCAGTGCCAGCGGGCGAAAGCAGTCTGGGTAGCCCGGAGGGGTGTGTGTGTGTTGAGCGCAGGGGGTTCGGGACTGCCTTGCCCCTGTGGGCGCAGAAAGTGGGGTGAGGGTGTCAGAACAGACGGTCAGGTAAGGACAAGTAGGTTTAGGATCCATGGCCGCTTGGAGTTGGGGAAGGAGATTATCCCAGGCGCTCGGGGGAAGTGTGAGAGGACACGTGTGAGTTTTGGTGTTGCCAGAGTACTTTGGTATAGAGGTCTGAGCTAAACCAGCAGTAAAATAGGCAGTCCTCCACCTGCTTAATGTTCTGGAAGGGGCGCCTATGACATCTTCCAGCCTTTTTTGGTTTCTCTCATTTGCCTGAAATCCCATGTTTAGAGCTTTTTTTTTTCCTTGCTGGATAATAGCACTCAGGGAAAACTGGGTAAACCTCAGCAGTCACTCATCACCTCTGTCAACTGGCTCAGCTGAAACTTCACTCCAGGTGCACCCAGAAGATATCAGGAGATATCAGGGCACCCAGACAAACTGGCTGCTTCACCTTTGTTGGGTGGTGACATGATTCAGACTGTGTATATGGGGAAGCCTCCCAGTCCCATCCTGTGTCTGAGGGTCTACAGTGGAACTAGAAAGACCTTGTTTTTTGATGGTGGTGGGTGAAGTTTAGGGATACACCAGCTGCATGGATAGTGGGGAAGTATATGCAAACCCAGCAGGATGCATGGTCAGTCATGGCCACCCTCAGTGGTCAGCTCTTGTTGCCACACTCTCACCCTGGCCCAGAGGAAGAGTCCCAGGGTTTTTAATGCATGAGGATACTTTTTTGCATCCTCTGTTGCTCATCTGAGAGATTAAGAGGTAGCAAATTGCTCAGAAGTACCCAGGCATGACCCAGGGTGTGGCTACTCTCTGAAATGACTTTTTAGTTCCCTTTGACCTTTATAAGGAGGAGTACACTGCACTGTATCTGAATTTGTCTTTACTTCTAGTTTAATGTTGAGTTGTGTTTACAAGTCTATACTGCCTTACCATTTTTTAAACTATTTTAATTAATTTTTATTTTTGTCCTTTTTTTAGGGCCGCACTCGCGGCATATGGAGGTTCCCAGACTAGGGGTTGAATCAGAGCTATAGCTGCTGGCCTACGCCACAGCCACAGCGGCACCAGATCCGAGCTGTGTCTGTGACCTACACCACAACTCACAGCAATGCCGGATCCTTAACCCACCGAGCGAGGCCAGGGATCGAAACCGCCTCCTCGTGGATACTAGTCAGATTTGTTTCTGCTGAGCCACAGTGGGAACTCCTGCCTTACCAATTTGAAGAAGGATCAGGATCCTTAATTTATTCATAGGACATACATTTACTGTAAATCATTATGAGCTTGGGGATCTTATGTGCCTGCGCAAAATTGAGGCTGGGGACGAAATGGTGATGAATACAAGGCCCCTTCCCTCAAGAAATGCACACTCAGCTAGACAGAGAAAGTGAACAGAGACTTTTAACATGTTGTGGTAAGTGCTCTGGGAAGGGAAGTACAGGCTAACGCAGGGACAGGAAACGTGGGGTCAAGGATAAAGAAGGCTTCCTGGGGAAGGTGACATCTAAGCTGAGACCTGAGGAGTGAAGAGGAGGTAGCTGGGTGAAGAGTGGATAGGGAGAGTGTTCCAGACTGAGGGAAGTATATGTTTAGACATGAGGGAATCTATTTTTTGAAGAACCCTGTAAAGTGGCGAAATCAGCACTCCTGTTTTAAGAAGGGAAAACCACCATAGGTTACTGTTTTGCTAAGGGCAGAGTCAGCATTTGGATGTGGCCTATTCTAGTGTATCTTTAAAAGAAAGCACCTAGAACAGGAGCTTTGTCACATCTATGATTACCATCTCTCTTTTTTTTTTTTAAAAAAAGAAATTAATATGTTGTTTTGGTTTGTATGCAGTTATTCATTCTTAGTGTTCTGAAAAGTCCACCTAAGGTTCAGTGGTTTCTAGTATTCATACCAGTATCAGGATAAGTAATAGGAGGAAGTAATTATAACAGTATCTTTTGTTTATTAAACTTTTGCTATGTATCAGTCATTCTGCTAAATGCTTAAATATTGTAGCGGAGACCTGCTAGATGGTTAGCAATTCCATTTCCTTTTCCTGGGTACCCAGGACAACCGTATTTCCCAGCTTGTCTTGCAATTATGTGGAGTATGTGACTGGGTTTTAGCCAAAGTGAAGTTGAATTGCTGGGTGCCACTTCCCGGCCGGGCCTCTGACTCTGTCTTTGCTATTCTGTCAGCCAGTGGAGAGAGCCCCGTGTAGGACTCCACGGGGATGGAAGGAACCGGGGACACTGAATCACCTCTTAGAGAGGAGCTATGCAGGAGAGACACCCAATCTGCATCAACTTATGACTTGAGTGAAGTCAAGTCCTCTTTTTTTGGAGGGAGGCAGCTACTCGAGGTGTATGAAAGTTCCCGGGGCCAGGAAGTGAATCCCGGCTGCAGCCACAGCTGATACCACAGCTGTGGCAATGCCAGATCCTCAATCCACTGCACCATGAGGGAACTCTGAGGAGGGAACTCTTGTTGTATCTAGCCTCTGAGATTTGGGAATTTTTGTTATAGCAGCTGTGTTAATCACCCTGATTAGCATGCAAACAATGTCTCATTTAATCCTTATTATTACCCTGGTGAGATTGATATAATTATTAATGTTTTATAATTATGGGGGAGTGAGGTTGGGGCCTACATCACTTGTCTGCATCACTCAGCCAGTGAATGGCAGAGCTAAAATTGTAGCTCAGGTCTGTTAGACTTCAGAGCTCATGCTTTTACTACCCTATAAACAATGCCCTTTCCCATCTTGGAAGAGTTCTTGAGAAAGATAAGTGTCTAATGAGTTGAGCCAGTGGGAGTTGGAGAGGAGGAACAGTTCAGGGCCAAGTTTGCGGGAAGAGGGAGGGTGGGGAGCAGAGGACATGTGGGCAGGGCTAGGTAGACACTTGCCCCCATGGCCACACTGGGAAATTTTTAGGACAAATTTTGAGCTTTGGATGGTTCCCTTTTCACTCTACTTCATCGTGGTCTTCAGATGATGCTTCTGCTGGGACATCACAGTGGGGTAGGGTGGGCATCTGAGCAGTAGGAAATCCAGCTGCTCGACTGTGGTAACAGACACGGCTTGCAGTTTCTGTCCCTGGTGGTGATTAGGGAAGTTCCAGACCTTGTGATCACTGTGTCAGTTACACACACAACAGGGAGAGAGACCTCAGCAGCACCAATCCTGAGAAGAAATCAGAGAAAAGGAAGCTACCTAGGGCCACTTGGTAGTCATTGGGTCAAGGAGAATGATGGATGTAAGGGGAAGGAGCCACCAAGAGCCAGCCCAGCTCCAGAGGAGCCTTCGTGCCGTTGGTTACATAACCTAATTAACATCCACGTGCCTTCACTGTCTGCCTGCCTCTTTCCTGGCTGAGAATAAAAGAGCTTGGAAGGCACAGATACCGGTTCTGGATGTCTCTCTCTCTCTCTTATGTTGGGTTGGTGACTTAGACTTGAAGGAGGAGTCACTTGAATTGTTGTTGGATGGGTGATAGCCTTCCTTAAAGGGCTTTGGGCGGGAGCAAACCCAGAGTGTGGCGGTAACTAGCTAAGATGACTCAGCTAGTTAGCGGCAGAATCAAAACCCTGGTCTCCTGATTGAAGTTCAGCTCTTTGCCTGACATGCCCCATCAGCTAAGCCTGTGGAACTACACAAACTATATGGGTCACGTGTTGTCTGTTGTGCCCATTGACAAAGAGAAAAGAGGAAGAAATACTGGTCTCCCAGGTGAGGGACCTCCCCCACTCATCCCCTTGAATCAGCAGAGCTGGGACCAAGACCCTGCAGTCTACCCAGGATGTCATTCTTGGTCAGGGGTCAAGGTTCACCAGGCTGCTGGGAGGAGCCTATGGGCCTGAGAAATAGGAGATTTAGGTCTAGCCCCAGCTTGGCCACTGCTAGGTGTGCCCCGTTGGACCAGTCCCTTTACCTCTAGTAACTAATGACAAGATTGGAATAATTGTACCCTTTCTGGACTGTCGTAAGGCCAGAAACAGGAGTGTTCTGACAACAAATAAAGGCTTTGCAAATAAGAGGGGGCGTGGCTATAGAAAGAGTCAGCAGAAAGGCCTTTTACGGCCCAGAGGAGCCAGCGCTCTTTCTCATTGTCTGCATGCCCTTGTCCTTTTTCCAGGCTATGTGTTGTGCTGAGCTCCACCCCAGGACAACTAGGACTGTTGACCATCCTTGACCTCCCCCCCCATACCACCTTCAAAGTAATTTTTAAGAAAATTATCTTATTAGGAAAGGTGAGAACCTAGTCCATTGCCATCACTTTCATGAACCTGGATACAAGAGGTGACGAACAGAACTCTGACAAAAGTATCCCATTCATTTCAAGAAACAGCTGTGCTTTCCTTCTGCAACTCAGATGACCTTGACTTCTCAAGTGTAGGGGTGTCGTTTCCCTTTAAACTTAACAGCAGTCTGAGCTCCCAGCCTGTGAAGGGGGGGGAGGTGCATCTGCTCTTGGGTTTCCATTCCAAGGTAACATGTGGGGCTCTACAGGGAAGCCTTGCATGCCCAGGGGCTGTCCTGGCAGCCTTGTAGATCACCTTCTCATGGCGCTGGTCTCTGGGCTGCGGCTGCTCATGTCCAGTGTGGATATAGGGACCCTCGCATTTGGACTTGCTGTTGGAGGCCGGCAAATAGCAGAAGTACCAATAAGATAGTTTGCAACTACTTCAAGAAGTAGCCACTTGGAGCTCCAACCAGTTCATTCCCGTCCTGAAAACTTTCCTTAAGCTTCTGGTCATTGTAGTAGGAGGAAGCCACCTTTGGAAATCTCCAGGCCTCTCTGAACAACTTTCTTGCCCCCAGAGAGAGGAAGGCCTTCCTTCCCCTGCTCAAAGCCCACATCTTCTTTTTTGTCTCCTCCTTCTTCTCCTTTTTTTTTCTTTTTCTTTTTTTGTCTTTTGTCTTTTTAGGGCCACACTCATGGCATATGGAGGTTCCCAGGCTAGGGGTCGAATCAGAGCTGTAGCTGCCGGCCTACACCACGGCCACAGCAGTGTGGGATCCAAGCCGCACCTGTGACCTATGTCACAGCTCATGGCAATGTCAGATCCTTAACCCACTGAGCAAGGCCAGGGATCGAACCCTCATCCTCATGGATACTAGTTGGGTTCGTTAACCACTGAGCCACGATGGGAACACCTCCTTCCCTCCTTTTCCTTTTTTTGCTTTAAGATGATTCACAGAAAGAACATCGATACCCTTCAAGGGAAATTCCTAGCCCTGCCCGAAAGCAGAGTCCAGCTCCAAAGGCCCATATAGGGCTAGTTCCTGGCATATTTCCTTAAGTCTGCCTTAACCTTAGGTGACAGTGCAGGTGGGACAGAAGCTGGGTGGCCCAGACCATGGCAGGTCAGGCCCAATCCAGGGCCCTACACAGCCATTCTTCCATGACAGGGAAGAGACCAGGTCTGCCTGCTCTCCCTGCCCTTGTCGGGGCTCCTGGTCAAAGAACAGCGAGTTTCAGATATGGGGTGGGACAACCTAAACTCAGACTTCGGGAAAACGATTTCTCTAACTTCTCAGGGCCATGATTCTGCTAAGGAGATACTCAGTTGACGTGGCCAAACAAAACCTCTACACCTTGACCCGAGGCACCTGCCCACCCACCAGTGATGTCCAAGGCCTTTCCAGAAATGATGGGCATTCACTTAATGTTATGTCGACAGGAGTGAGAAGGTTCACCCAAGACAGAGGAAGGCTCCCACCTAAAGGCAAACCTAATTGCTATCCTGTGATGTAGACATTGCTTGTAACCCCTTGAATGACAGTTTTTCTGTTTCAAGAATTTAAAGATTTCCATTCTACCATACCTCTGGTAGCAGCAGGAATGCTGAGGGGGGAGACCTAAGACTGGGATTTACGCCCCAGGTTGTCAACTATCATCCGAGACTTTGGGCAGGTTGCACATTTCCCAGGCCTTAGATTGCTTAGCTGTAAAATGAGGACGATAGCTTTTCTTACAACCTACTGGCGTTGTTGTGAGTGTTTATGTATATACGTGCTTACTTTTTTTTTTTTTATACGTGCTTACTTTTAAGAGTAAGTAAACATTGAGAGAGTTTATGTATGTAAATGTACCCCCCCTTTTTTTTGTCTTTTTTGTCTTTTTAGGGACACACCTGAGACATAGGGAGGTTCCCAGGCTAGGGGTCGAATCAGAGCTGCAGCCTGCTGGCCTACGCCAGAGCCACAGCAACGTGGGGTCTGAGCCACCTGTGCAACCTACACCACAGCTCACGCAATGCTGGATCCTTAACCCACTGAGCAAGGCCAGGGATTGAACCCGCAACCTCATGCTTCCGTGTCGGGTTCGTTTCCGCTGCACCACGATGGGAACTCCCATGAATGTACCCTTGACTGAGTACTGCGGGGTATGAAAATTAGCCAGACACTGGCCTTATCAGGAGTATATGTACTTGCAGATTTAAACCTGAAATAAGTAAGTTTGCTCTGATATCAGAAGGACCAGCTTGGATGGAATCTGTTTTGCCCTGTTTAAGGCGTGATACACATGGAGGGTATGCGTGCTGCTGATGTTCTTCTTATGGATTGGGATGCCTTTCTGTTCACTGCTGGTTCAAGTGCCTCTTGACCAGTCACAACCCCAAACCTGTTCTTTCCTTCCCTCGTGGTTCCAGGAGGTCTTGGTGCTCCATGGAATCCTGAAATCCTTGGGTGGAAGATTCTTGGCCCCTCTTGCTTCTCTTTCATGCTTTCCCCAGGATGTATTGGAAACAAGGCCTTTTCCTCTTTCACAGAATTAATGACAATTGCGAGAAATGGCAACTGGAGGTCAGCTCTTGGTGGTGTGTGGAAAGTGTGCCCATGTGCCCAGTGAATGGGTGTGCGGGAGGGGGGGCATAGAAGAGGGAAGAGGGAAGCTTTGGTCTGAGGGTGCAGTTGAAGTTCTTCTAATTTATAGGAAAATGAAAATCAGAGGGGAGGAGCTCAGCTAGATAAAGTCAGGTTCACACCTCACCCCCAGATTCATTCTGTGGCCATCTGACCTTTTGGGACAAAAGAGCACGTCGGTTGTTGCTCTTCTCACCTTCTTCCAAACCAACAGTTGGGTGACTGGTGTCCACAGGTCCTGCAGGTCTCTGGCAGCCAGCAGCCCCTCCCCTCCTTTCTGCTGCACTTCTCTCCTGGCCCAAGTTCTCCCCCCAGGTCACCTAAGAAACCCGAGTGGAAAATTCTCAGGACCCATGAGAAGAAAATTAGCATTTCTTCTGCAGCTTTTTAGAGTTCTTGCATATGGTAAGGCTATTTTTACACTTCTTAATACTTTGGTAAATACATTTTTTAACACATAAAAATTCTTTATGTAATGTGTCCAGAAATAGATACCATTTATCAACATTTTGATGCATGGTATGAAGCTCCAAACAGTGACTCATGTTTAATGTTACAAATTGTAGAATTCTAAGCCTAATTGCAGAAAGCCGAAGTACATAAATGCTCTGAGGTTCATGAAATTCTCATAAGTGGTCACTACCTGTGACCACATTTATAGTTGAACAGAAGGGTTTCCATATGGGTCCTGGATGCTTGCCCATCCATTGGTCCCAGGAGATGCTCCCTGTCCCGCCATATAATGAGTTACATCTTCTGGCTCCTGCTCTAATAGCCTCTTTCTTTCTTTATTCCTTTTTTTTTTCTTTTTCTTTTTTTGCTGGGCCAAAGCATGCAGAAGTTCCTGGGCCAGAGTTCAAACTCATGCTATAGCAGTGACCCAAGCCACAGCAGTGACAATGCCAGATCCTTAACCATCAGGCTATCATGGAACTCCTGTTAGCCTCTTTCTGTTACACATGTTCTTGAGCGCAGGATTCAATTCGTTTTCCTTTTGCCTTTAATTTTCCTCCCCACACCAAATCCAGTCATCACATACTAAAGTCCAAGTCAATAACACAGCTCCTCTGAGGTCCTGCTTTGATGACAAAGTCAATAATTGCCACATCTTCCTCGCGGCCTTTCTCCCTCTTGGGTCAGTAACTCAAAGCTGCTCATAGTCATTGAATACTTGCTGTGTGTTAGCCACTGTGATTGGCATCAGGACACAGAAATGAAAAAGATACTGTGTTTGCCTTGGAGGATGAAAGGCAAAGTTTGACAGGGAAGGGAAAAAGAAACGTAGCATTTATTTTTGTGGGTAACGTGCTGCTGTTACTTCATCTGATCTTATTTGCGATATTCTTATCTCATTTTACAGAGGAGGAAGCTGAAAGTTTATGATTTTCCCAGGGTTACTCAGCAAGCGGTATAGTCCAAGTCTGTCTGACTCTACATCACTGTGTTGGTCCTCTTCACTCCTACTCACACCAGCCACAGACAGAAAGCAGCAGAGGGGATGGTTTTAGCTGTAGGCCAGTTGGGAGGTTGCCAGGCCAAGAACCAGGTTGTCGGCAGGTATTTGGGTACAGCTATGCCCCCCTGTGAGAGACCCAGGACCCAAGGCAGCCAGGGTGAGGTGTGTGCCTGTCAAATCTCCCTGTCTCATTTGAATGACAAGAAATTTCTCAAGAACCTAAATGCAATCACACGTAGGACTCATTGTGTTGATCCTTAATTTAATCACATCTGCAAAGACCCTGTTTCCCTAAGAAGCACCATTCCAAGGATGAGGAAATGGATCTCTTCCAGGGTGCTCTTTTCATCTTACTACAATGATCAGCTTTCCACATTCATTTCTACGTTCATGCAATCATACCTTGATTCAACAGGTATTTCTTGAGCATTTTCTCAGTACGGGACACTGTAGGACATTGGGAATACACAGTGAGCAAAGCAGTGCCCTCTTGGAGCTTACAGTTTAGAAGGGGGCGGGGGATAATCATTAATGAAATAATCACCCACATAAAATGAAAAATTGCAACTGTGGAAAGTGCTATGAGAGTTTGTAATTGGGACATGACCTGGTGAGAAAGACCCGAGAAAGTTTCCATGAGGATGTGCTGCTTGAGTTGAAACCTGAAGGACCAGTTTGAGTTACCAGGTTAAGACGGGAGGGAAGACTGTTCCAGGCAGAGTGTACAGATGGCAGAACTTGGACTTGAACTGGTGGGAAGTACAGAGCTTGGGCATGGGAATAGGGGTGTGGGTTTCAGGGATTGTGTGGGGGTCCGTCTCTGGTGCCTCCTCTCCATCCTTTACCCCAATTCTAATTCATGGCTATTGCGCCATATCCCCAGACCCTTCCTCCCTGCTCCTTCCCCAGGCCTTGTCCTTTCACTTCCTGCCCAGTGTGGCATGTGGTTTAGCAAGGAAACCCCCTGAGCTTGGCGCTAAGGGCTGATCTCTAAGCTTTGATCAACAAAAATTTCATAAGAGCCGATCGTGTGGCAGACATTGTGTCAGAGTTCGAGAATAAGAAGAGAAAACGTTTTTCTGGCTCTTGAGGCGAGATACTATAGGGTGGAGGGGAAAAGCACTAGTGCTTGAGTGCTGAATAGTCTGTGGACCTGAACTGAATCCCATTTCTGCTGTGTGACCTTGGGAGAATGACGTCACCTCTCTGTGCCTCAGTCCCTTTCAGAAGCACTTAACGAGTCAACCAACTTGTAATGTGGCCCCACTGTGTGCTAGTGCTGGCACTCCTCGGAGACCTTTCTGACCTGGAGCAGAACACTGAGGTTGATTGTTTCCTCCCCTGAGACTCCAGCTCCTGTTCTGCTGCCTACAGTGCTTGATCCAAATGGCTTCCCAGGCACATGCCACCAAGTGGTTCCTGCCCAGGGATAGTGCTTCAGGAGATGGCAGTCAGGGGGAGGAGATGAGTGTTCTGGGTTATGGTCCCATCTGACCCCCTTTCTGCCTCCTCTTCCTCTCTTCTGTAGAATATTTGGCATTGTCTTCAGAGAACTCTCCTTGATGGAGGAACCTAGGCTTCTTACTGCATGATCCTCAGCTTTGTAGAGTACTCTTTTGATCAGTGATTTTCATCTACATCTTTGTTTATTGGCCACTATTATCAGGGGCCTCTACTTGATTTTTTGTGATGACACTGGCCCTAGTCTTTTCCACTGAACCAACTGTATGAAAAAGCCAAGATGGGGTCAGACAACTTGCCAACTCCACTGAGTCTGGCAAAGCACTTTATGTCTTTAAGCCTCCCTATCTATGGTAAAATGAAAGTATAAGTCCCTTGCAATCTTTCCAGGGCTTTCATGAGTATAAAATTTATTCTGCCCCTCTGTCCTATTTTTATCCCCATTGTGGTGCCCAAGATAAGATTTAGGGTGGGGTGAGGATGGGCAAAACTTTGAGCAACTCTAAAATTGGCTGAGCCTTACTGTTCACTGATACTCGTGATTCCTCCTCGGGAGGTTGTGGGGACTGGTGGGTTAACTGCCCATTGTCTTGCTGAGTTTCTTTTCCAACCATAACGGCTTTTAAGTCTTCAACTCCCTCCCAGCAATCTCGCCTTTTAATATTTGGGTGGGGGATTTTGTTCAGAGTGTGAAACAGTCTTCTAGATCACTCAGGTCTTCATAGGTGTGAGGTGTTTTTGTCCTTTGATGGGGAGGGCATTTTCTGTGTGAGCAGACATGTTGGGCTGTGACCCATCATGCCCTGGGGCTGCTGTGGTAGCCAGGATCTTGCCATGGTTTTCCAGTGGAAATTGTGGAATGATATTTTTTTCCCCTTTTTTTGATTGCTCTGTGGCGTATGGAGTTCCTGGGGCCAAGGGTCAGATCTGAACTGCAGTTGCAACCTAAGTCATGGCTATGGCAACGCTGGATCCTTGACCCACTGTGCCCAGTTGGGTATCAAACCTATGTCTCAGTGATCCCAAGATGCTGCTGATCCCATTGCACCACAGCGGGAACTCCTGGAATGGGATTCTTGGGTGAGCTCCAGAGCAAGCTGAGGCCCCACCCTAGTTACTACCAAACTGGACCCAGCAGGGAAGGGAGAATAAGCAACCTCAGAGATGGGCTGAGAAATGTATGAAGGAGAGGAGAGGATTCAGAGCAGGGTCCACCTAGAAGCGCAAAATCTGGGTGAATGAAGAATCTATGGAATTTCACGCCAATTTTTAGGGTATGGTGTTCAAGGCATAGCCAGGAATACCATGATTTTGCAAGTAGTCTCAGTTTCTTTCTCAATGAAGTGGGAATAATAGTGTTTATTGTATAAGGTTATTACAAGGAATAAGTGAAATTGGATACATAAAAGATGTTTAATATAGTGCATGATACATACTAAATGTCCAACAAATGTTAGCTATGGGAAGATTCTGTTCAGGTGACGGTGGAATAGTTTGTACTGGAATAACCCTCTGGCTGATTACAATGATAAGCTCTGAGTAAAATATGAAAAATCACAACTAGGAGAAGAGACAAATCTCTCCCATAGAAGAATTTCATGTCATTTATGTAAATACTCCATCCTCATGAGGGGGTGAGCATCACTCCCTACTCCTTAAGCATGGGCTGTGCGTAGTGACTTCCTTTTAAAGAGGACAGTATGGAAAGGGGGAAGAATAACTTTCTAGTGGAGAAGTCTGACAAATACTAACTCAGCCAGGTGATCAAGGTCAACATCAGCAGTGATGAGTCATATTGATAGTACCCACCCTTGATAGGATGTGAAGAGCATAATACTTTGCCTCTGTGGCCTCCTTCTCCAGAGCCTGCAACCCCAGTATAACTGTGAGGGAAACAACAAACAAATCCAACAGAGGAGCACTCTACAAAATACCTGACCAGTATTTCTCAGAACTGTCAAGGTTATCAAAAACAAGGAATCTCTGAGAAACTGTCCCAGCCAAGAGTAGCATAAGGAGACATGATGACTAAATGTAATGTGACATGGCAACCAATATAATGTAGTACCTTGGATGGGATCCTGGAACAGAAAAAGGACATCAAGTAAGAACTGAGGAAATATAAATAAAGCATGAACTTTAGCTAATGAAAATGTATCAACATTAGTTTATTCATTGTAACCAAGTATTTTCATATTAATAATAGGGGAAACTGGGTATGGGATGAAAATTCTTTTGGTTTTTATATATCTGACAATATGTTTATTGTAGCTTTATTTTTATGGGCATAGAATTCTAGATGGATTGTTTTCCCCTGTCAGTTCTAAAAAATGTTGCTCCATAGTCGTCTTGCTCACATCTTTGCTGATGAGACATATCCTTATCTTAATCCTTCCTTTGTATGTAACATGTCCTTCTTCAATTGCATTTAAGATTTTTTCTTTAACATTGGTCTTGACCAATTTGATTGTGATGTGCCTTGGGGTAGTTTTATGCATGTTTCTTGTGCTTGAATTTTGTTTGTTTGGTTGGTTGGTTCTTTAGACAACTTATAATTTTCATTAAGTTTGGGAAAATCTTGGTTATTATTTCTTAAAATATTTTTCTGTTTCCCTCCTTTCTTGTCTCCTTTAGGAACTCTTTCAGGGAGTCCAATTTTAGGCCATTTAAATTTGGTCTGCAGCTTACTGATGTTCTTTTCTTTTGTGGCTGTTTTTTCCTCTAGCTTTCATTCTGGGTAGTTTCTGTTGCTGTGTCTTCAAGTTCACTGACCTTTTATTCCAACCTGCTGTTAACCCCATTTAATGTATTTTTCAATTACAATATTGTAGTTTTCATGTCTAGATTTTAGAACTGGGGTTTTTAAAAGTAAAAGTACCTTGCATGTCTCTTCTATGTATGCATTTATAGCTGTAAACTTCCTTCATAGAACTGTTTTTGCTGTATCACATACATTTTGGTATGTTGTGTTTCCATTTTTGTTTGTCTCAAGATACTTTTTAATTTCCCTTTTGATTTCTTCTTTTGTCTATTGGTTGTTCGGGAAGTGTTATTTAATTCCTGTATATTTGTGAATTTTCCAGTTTTTCTCTTGTTACTGACTTCTAGTTTTATACCATTGTGTTTAGAGAAGGTATTTGGTATGATTTCAATCTTGGATTTGCTAAGACTTGTTTTGTGGCCTAACATGTGGTGTATCCTAGCAAATGCTACATATGTACTTAAGAAGGTATGTTCTGCTGTTGTTGGATAGAATGGTCTCTATGTGACTGTTAGGTACATTTTGTCTACAGCATTGCCCAAATCCACTGTTTCTTTATTGATTTTCTGTCTGAATGATCTATCCATTGTTGAGAGTGGGATATTAGAGTCCAGCTATTATTGTAGTGCTGTTTGTTTCTCCTTTTAGTTCTGTTAGAATTTGGGGCTATGAATTAGCTTCTCTACACTAGTGTAGAGTGGACCCAAGGCCTGTATGACTTATTATTTGGGGGAATCCAAATCAGGACAAGTCTGTGCACTGAATTCCCAGCCATATGGGTGCACTGTTTTTGCTCTGCAGACAGGGAAAGCTATGGGATATGTTCTCTGTTCAAATGCCACTGTAATGAAGATTGTAGGGTGGGCTGTACAGCTTCCCGTATGCTCTGGTTAGGTTCTCTGATTTGGCTGAAGGCTGAATTCAGCAGTGAGGGGGACTACGAATTAGTTTCCCTGTCTGAGTGGGGCCTCCATATATGTCCCAAGGCTATTGTTTAGGGATGAAAGTTCCCTGGCCTGATGGGCCACCATCCTAGCTCTGCAGATGGGTAGTGCCAATGGTCAGGTTCTCCTCTCAAGTGTTGCTATAATCAGAGTTGCAAGATGGATTATATTGATTCCTGCAGGCTCTGATAAGATTTCCTGTTCAGGCCAGGCTGGGGGCTGTATTTAGCTTTGTGCATGCCTGTACATTAGTTTCCTTGCCAGTTGGGGCTTCAGAACAGGACCCTGGGCTGGAAGAGCTCTTTACCGGATGATCATTATCAGACAGACCTTCATGGTAAGCTCCCTCGACAGAAAGGGTTACTGAGTTGGCTCTGCAGATTCAGAGCTGGTTGGGTTCTCCATTCAAGTGCCAGTGTAATCTGGGCTACAGGGTGGGCCCCTGAGATTCCCAGGAGCTCTTAGGTTTTCTGGTTAATAGGATTGGCGAGTGTATTCAGCAGTAGGCTGGGCTGCAAAATAGCTCTCCTGCCTGGTGGAGGAACAGACCAGGCTGCAGGGCCAACAAGGCTTTTTGTTTGAGGTCCCAAACTGGGCAGAGTCACACTCTCCCAAGTTCCCTGATCAAACTACACCACTGTTTTGGCTCTGCAGATGAATAAAGCCACTGGTTGAGACAACCGCTTGGGTGTGGCTAGTAGGAATGTCTTCTGCCAAAATCCAAGTGCTGGTTGCTCCAAGCCCTCTTCCCTTCTTCTTCACAATCTGATTCCCAGTGGCCAAGCACCATAGATTCTCCTTCGATCCCAGAAGCAAGACCAGAGTGACCAAGAAGTGACCCACAACACTAGGGGTGCTAGATGTCAACCCCTGGGCTCTCTTTTCCATCTGGAGGGAAAACAGGCTCAGGAGAGACCTCTCCATGTGGTTCTGTTCTGGCCTGGGGGAAGGACAATGTGCTCAGGCTTGGTCACTCCTCTTATTCTCCTAATGCCATCTGTCTTAGTCGCTGTGGTACCAGGAGTGTTTCAGCCTCACCTCCGTGTTCTAGGATGTTCACAGTGGTGTCTTATTCTTGAATAGTTGTTCATTGTTCTTTTTGTTGGGGGGAAGTGAAGTCAGGAACAACCTATGTCATCATTTTGGCGACATCACTCCATCTCTGTCTTTGTTTTATACAAGAGTTAAACATTTACAAATATATATGTTTTAATCATATTGCAGATATAATTTTGTATTTGGCATTTATATCTCATTATATCATGGGTATATATGTACATATGATATACATTGATATGTATATGATTATATGTCTATGTATATGATGTATATGATACACGTGTGTATTATATATGTTATGATACATAACATATTTTTCCCTATTATCAAAGTATTGCTGAAATTTACAAAGTAGTTACTAAGTGTTGAGCATTGTCTTAATGCTTTTTTCATTAATTATCTTGCTTAATCTCACAATAATACTGTGATATAAACACTATCATTGTCCTCTCTTTACAGATAGGTAGTTGAGGCCTAGAAAGGTTATATAACTTGTCTGGGAATTGGTGGAGCTGGTCTTTTCAACCAAGGTCCATTCGAGGTTAGAATATAAGCATTTAACTGGTACCCTCTTCCAAAATAATTATAAAAATTGTGATACAATCACATACAGTAAAAATCTACAGATCTTAAGTGTATAATTTGGTGAGTCTTGACAAATGTACATACATGTAACCAGAGTCCTTTTTTGTTTTTGTCTTTTTAGGACTGCACCTGCGGCGTATAGGAGTTCCCAGGCTAGGGGTTAAATCAACAGCTGCAGCTGCCCGCCTGTGCCACAGTCACATGGGTCCAAGTGGCTTCTGCAACTTATGCCACAGCTCACAACAATGCCAGATCATAAGCCCACTGAGCGAGGCCAGGGATCAAACCTGTGTCCTCATGGACACTAGTTGAATTTGTTTCCACTGTGTTACAATGGGAGCTCCAGCCACAGTCATTTTTAAATGACTGCATAATTCTCCCCTGAATCCAATTTGAATTTTTAACTTAGTGCAGGATAGACAACGGTACCATACCCTGTCTTCCCGTCCAGGCTGTCCCGGACACCCCTCCCCCACCTTTTCTTGGTCTGGCAACTAGAAAGTTAATACCTGGCACATCAGGGGCCTTCACAATCCTTATTTGTAACTGTTGTTTAATGTTTTGAATATTATTTCCTTCCTAGCCAATTCCTGTCTTGTTTGACAATAGACGAAAAATTTTTTACTTAAAACACTGCAATGAACAGCCTGTACATCACAATCTTTGTGTGACCTCATTATTGTTTCCTTCGAATAGATTTCTGGAAGTGAAATTATGACATTAAAGGGCATGAAGTTTTATTTAAAGAGCTTTTGATATATCACTTCTGTGCATAAAGGTTTCTCTTTTAAAGATCAGTTCCTTAGAGGAAATTTTGGGAACTGGGATTATTGGGGTCTAAACCTCGGAAAGGACTTGGATGTGCCCTCTGGCAAGAGTTCTGCCTCCAGCCCTGGTCCTCACTTCCTAGGTCAGTTAGCAGATTTGAGTTTTGCTGAAGACTAGCTTTCCCTGGTCTGGCAGGCGAAAGCTTAGGAACACATCCTTTCCATGGCCAGCTCCAGCGAGGGGAGGACTGGGTCTCAGCGGGCCACTCCCCAGCCTCTGCATGGGTAGCAAATTATCCTCTGGGGAAGGGAAGGTACTCATACATCCGGGAAGCCATCCTGCCTCTCTGGCCTTCCCTCTGTCTCCTAATGGAGCCACTGCCCGCCTCCTCCAGCACCAGGAGGGCACCTTGCAGAAAGGCAGCTCCTTTGAATCATCTTTGTGGCCCAAGAGCTAGCGCACAGCCTGGCACACACTGGTAGCCAATAAATGGTTGTTGAATAAGTAAAATGAGCCTCGACTACGCAAGAGATTCTGCTCTGTTGGTTCACATACAGTATCTGGTTTAATAGCTAAAGTCGTCCTGAGAGGCTGGCTTCACTGTCTCTCTTTATAAATGAGTGAATTCCTGAAAAAGGAGAGAACCTTGCCTGACATCGCACAGCTAATAAATTGCCAAGTCAAGGTTTGACTCCAGACAAGACATTTCTTTCCATAGTCATTGGCATGTGGTATGTGAGTCACACCGTTTTTAAAATTGGTGAAGGGTGCTGTCTGTGCTCGGGTGGAAGGCAGACAACTGAGTTTCCAAGGGGAGGACTGCAGTCCAGGCACTCAGGCCGAGGGACGGGCTCTTCCCCCCTTTATCTTTCACGCTCTTGCTCTCACTGTCACTGTCTCTAGCTTCTGTGTGTCTCTGTGTAGACGCCAGTGAGCTGCAAAGGGGGCTCAATCATCCCCCTTATGTAAACGGGATTTCACAGAGAGAGGGGGCTGCGGACTGCAGACGTCAGAATCCCCTGCAGAATGCAGACTCCCGAGTCCCAGACCTCCAGAGCTGAACCCAGCCACATCTGCATTATAACAATTTCCGCAGAGGATTCTCATAAACACACCCTCAAGTTTGAGAACCATTGCCTTAGGGAAAAAATGTCCCTGGTTAGAGCTGCAGGCCCGGCAGGAGGGGCTGTAAGCAGGGACAGGCGCTCAAATTTGGGTTGCCAAGATGTGTCGGGAATGTCTAGTGTGACGGAAAGAGGGCCCAGGGGTCTGTCCTGCAGGCCCGGCAGGAGGGGCTGTAAGCAGGGACAGGCGCTCAAATTTGGGTTGCCAAGATGTGTCGGGAATGTCTAGTGTGACGGAAAGAGGGCCCAGGGGTCTGTCCGATGCAGGGGCGGGGACGCCTCACAGACACACAGAGCTGCCCTGGACTGTGATATGACCCAATCAACAGGCCCATCTCAACTGACATTTGGTGGAAGCAGAGGCCATGCCAGTCACTGATCCAACTGTCACTGGACAGCAGCCCAGACAAGTGTTGCCTTGAAGCCTAAGGCTGCTTTTGTTTGTTTGTTTTGCTTTTTCTTCAAGTTCTTAGGAATGTTCTTTGACCTTCACTGAGCTTTGGGGGCCAGAGATTTCAAAGACAGAGGAGGAGGGTGGAGTGAGGAGTAAGGGAAGGATGGGAGAGGCACCTTCTAACATCAAGAGAGGAACTAGGTGGGGCCCCTGGTTTTATTGAGAAACCACCGCTGAAAAATATCATCTGTGGTTGTTTGGGGTAGAAAAGACTCTTGGGTTAATTGATTATTTTTCTTTCAACTTTCCTGTATTTTCAGACTTTCTTTAACAAACACGGAGCCGTAAAACTTACTCTTATGATACCAAGTGGTTGACCTTGTTCTAAGCACTTGCATGAATTCACTCATTTCATCCTCACAGCTTCCCCATGGTGGAGGTCCTATTTTGCCCCCCTTTTACAGATGAGTACATTGAGGCACAGAGATGTTAAGTAATTTTCCCAAGGCTGCACACTAGTAAGTGGCAGAGGTAGGATCTAACCTGGGAAATTCGACTTCAGAGTCTGGGTACTTAGCCTCTATAGTCCACTGCATATTATGTTTCTAATGTAAGAAGACGAGCATTAAAAAAAGACTCTGACACCTAATTCCTCAGAGAGCCCCCGTGTGCTGGCTAGTTCAAGTGGTGGCATTTGAACACCAACACTTAAAATGCACTTAACCTGGGACCAAGTAATTTACCTCCATCAACTCATTTAAAGTTTTTTTTTTCTCTCTTCTTTTTAGGGTCACACCTGTGGCATATGGAGGTTCCCAGGCTAGGGGTCGAATCAGAGCTGTAGCTGCCAGCCTACACCACAGCCACAGCAAGGCCGGATCCCTAACCCACGGAGCGAGGCCAGAGATCAAACTCGTGTCCTCATGGATGCTAGTCGGATTCGTTTCCACTGCACCACCCCGGGAACTCCCATCATTTAATGTTTATAATCCCCAGAACTGCACTATCCAGTGTGACAGCTTCTCCTTACATGTGGCCACTGAGGACCTGAAATCTGGTTAGTATGGATTGAGATGTGCTGTCTATATGAAATACAGGCTGGATTTCAAAGATTATTAAAAAAAAAAAAAAGACTATGAAACAGCCCCTTACGTTTTTTCATTGATTACATGTTGATCATCTTGTGGCTACCTTGGGTTAAATAAAATGTACTAAGATCAACTTTGTCTGTGTTTACTCTGTAATGTGGGTACTAAATTAAAAAAAAAAATTGCGTATATGTGGTTGGCTTTTGTGGCTCGGGTTATATTCGGGTGGCCAGTGCTGGTCTAGAAGGTAGGCCTGTGTGGCCATTGCTTTACTTTCCAGATGAAGAGGCGGAGAGGCCAGGGGACCCGCCGGGGTCACTGGGAAGGAGGCAGGACTGACACCCAGCTCTGGGCCTCCCCAGCTGCACTGCCTTCCTCTCTGCCCTCCCAGTTTTTAATCCACACGGATCGGATAGTCACATGTGTGTGAAACAAACAGTGAACGAGAAGTTCCGCGCTGACTCCCCGAGTCACAAACCCACTCGGGGAACGCGTCATGCGAGAGTCTGGCGGGAGGTGCCACCCCCCTTCTAGGCCCGGTGTGAGTGACAGCCGTAATGATAGGTGACATTTACCATGTCACCTTTGTTGGGCACCGTGCAGGGCACTTCATCCGTGTCTCTCCACGTACCCCTCGCACCAGCCCCATGAAATTGCCATGCGTGGCCCTGATTTACAGGCGAGAGGAGAGACACTTGGCAAAGGGGAGAGCATCACTTGGGGTCATGCAGCCAGCGTGGGGTGCAGCTGGGACTCAGTCTCGCCTTGGTGCACGTTGAGAGTTTGTGCTGTTGGACCCGCCTCGCCAACCTCATGCTAGGGTTCGGGAGGCAGCGTACATACTCAGGGAACGCTTCCAGGGTGGGAAGTGACAGGGGAGCCACCACAGGGCTGCAGCGTGGGGGACAGGAGCCCCCTGGAAGTAGCCTTGGTGCGCGAGGGCAATGAGAGAGCCTCTTGGGAACGAAACTAGAAGATCAACACATCCCAGGTCAAATCAAGAGACTGGCTTCCAGCTAAGGAAGACTCACGCCACCTGGCCGGTGTACCCACAGGAGGAAGACACACACGTGGGTGAGCAGGGAGGTGGGCGGTGGGATCCAGGCCCCCTGGGACTGAGAAGCAGAGCTGGAAGGTCATCTGTATTCAGGACTGGAATCTTTCTGAAAGGGTCTGGCTTGGTCAGTCCTGGGGTGAGGAAGTCACTTTCAAAGGAGACCATTACATTTATTCCTCTGTGGGGCTTCCCCCAAAATTGAATGAGCAGTTGGTTTTCTGAGGGTTTGCTTCTGGGAGAGAATTCACTTCTGCGCTGATGAGAAAGTTCTAGAGTGTATGTCCCTTGGGATTCTTTGTGGTAAATTAGCACAGCTTTGGAGAATTCACTGTTCTTACGGCGGTGGTCTTTGGCTTCATTTGTGGGCTCTTTCCTTTTGGCTTTGTCTCTGTGGATCTCAGAGTATCTCCAGGTCTGAATCTTTCTAGAAGGACTGCTTCTGGTATCTGTCCCCGGGTGCCAGTGTAGCAGCCCTGGACAAGTGGTGCCCAGCTGTGGGTACGTACCGAGGGCTCTTCCTCCCTTACTTTCTGGAGAAGGAGACCAGTTACCCCAGGACTCGCAATGGATTTGAGGTTTTTTTTTTTTTTTCCCACTTTCCTCCTTTGACTTTTTTAAGGTTTATTGCAATAACATCCATGAGTAGTTGGGGAGAGTTCTTGCTTGTTTTGTTTTGGTGTTGGGTCCATCTGCCTCAGACATTTAAAAACTCTCATTCTTATCCTTTTTTGGCTTGAGGTAAGTTGTTTCTTCAGACCTTTATCACCTCAGGGAATTCAAAAAGTCTAGGTTCTGGGTTCTGCCCCCTGACTGAGGTTAAGTCATCGAGATAATGTCACACTGGCTTTCCTTGATGACATCTTGCTCATCAGGGTTTCTCAACCTCAGCACGAGTGACATTTCAGTCTGCTTAATTCTTTGTTGTGGGTCCCATCCCGTGCATTGTAGGATGTTTAGCAGCACCTTGGCCTCTAGCAGCTAGTCGTAGGCCACACCACCGTCACCACCAACCTAAAACATCTCCAGACATGGCCAGATATTCCTGGGGGAGAACCACTGCTCTGCTAGTGGAGGTCTCTTTCAGATGTCAACAGACCAACTGCTGTGGAGGATTCAAATGAGTGAGGAGTTGCTTGTGTCTGTGTGTGTCCGAGTCGTGGGGTGAGAGGGCAGGAGAAGTATTCATTAAAAAAATCATTCAGAGTTCCCGTCATGGCGCAGTGGTTAACGAATCCGACTAGGAACCATGAGGTTGCAGGTTCGATCCCTGGCCTTGCTCAGTGGGTTAAGGATCCAGTGTTGCCGTGAGCTGTGGTGTAGGTTGCAGACGCGGCTCGGATCCTGCGTTGCTGTTGCTATGGCTGTGGCTGTGGCTATGGCCGGCGGCTATAGCTCCAATTAGACCCCTGGCCTGGGAACCGCCACACGCCACAGGAAGTGGCCCTAGAAAAGGCAAAAAAAGAAAAAAGAAAAAAAAAATTCGTTCATGGGAGTTCCCATGGTGGCTCAGCAGGTTAAAGACCCATTGTGGTCTCTGTGAGGATGCAAGTTCGATCCCTGGCCTCACTTAGTGGGTTAAGGATCCGGCAGTGCCACAAGCTGGGGGCATAAGTTGCAGATGCAGCTCAGATCCGGTATTGCAATGGCTGTGGTGTAGGCCGACAGCTGTAGCTCTGATTGGACCCCTAGCCTGGGAACCTCCATATGCTGCAGGTGTGGCCCTAAAAAGAAAAAAAGTTTCATTCACGAATGTCGTATGTAGAGTGTGACCCAGAGCACAGGGTTAGAGTCGGGTTGAATTCAAATCCTACATCTCCCATGTATGAGTTCCATAATCTTGGCAAGTTACTTAACCTGTCTTAGCCTTAAGTGACCTCATCTATCACATGGAGACCATGGTGGTACCCAGGTGTAAGGCTGACATGAGATGGTGGAGGTCAAGTGCTTGTGAGCATGCAGTGAACATGGGGCATGATATCCCTGCTCTTTGGGATCTAGCTGGGTTTGAGCCCCCAGTCCCAGTCTATGGGCGGAAGCCCTACTCAAGGAAAGTTCCTGGGGGACCTGTGGGCTCACACTTGTCTTTACCTGTTGGCTTCTGTTTCCAGATATGTGTTTTCTATTCTGCTGGGTGACCATCTCATTTCCTCCTTTGATTTCCACCAAAACCAAAACAGAAACAAAAGTAAAAACTCCCTTGCCAAAAAGTCCATGAGTATGACTAGTTTACTGAAAATGCGTGGCCACTCTGTACCCCTCAATACACACACAGTTTTGAACTTGTACGTTGACATTTCTATCCTTTAAAGTCATATCGGTGACCTTGCTTTGGGGTCTCTTTTTGACCCTTCACCCCATAGGTGAAAGGCCTTTAGGACTCCTCCCCACCAACTTCCTCAGAGTTCACTCTTCTCCTCCCCTCACTCCGTCTCCTTCTCATCATTGAAGCCTTGGCTCACCTGTCACCTTCTTGGAGAAGTCACCCCTGACAGCATGTTATGCAGGTGCCTCCCTTCTTTTCCACCAGCCACTCCCTGTCACTTTGTTTTCTTTATAACACTTATTACTCCAGAAGTCATCTACTTATCTGGTTGTTTATTGCCCATCCCCTCCTCTAGAACGTAAGTTTCATGGGGGGCAGGGCCCTTGTCTCTCCAACCATGGGGGACTCTTGTCCAGAACTGGCCTGAGCTGTCTTGGAGCCTCTCTTCCTACAACAAGGCTAGGTCTGTAAATGGCATCATGCTGACCATAGCCTCCCTCCCCTCCATCTCTTGCTCAGTGTTGAGTTATTTGGCAATGCATCTCCCCACTTGAACCCTCCATTCTGTCTCTACACCTTCTGTCGAGTGTGCTGCATACACAGCCTTTGGTAGGTGGCACTTTGGGGAGCAAAGTAACTGGGATGTTGTCTGGTGTGGTGCACGGTGCAGAAAAAGAGCAGTGAGCCAAGAATTCTAACGCCAGCAGAAGAAAGGATACAGACCTAAAGGTAGCTCTGGGAAGCATCAACACCTCCACCTCCTCCATAGTCCTTGGAGGGGTGAGGACTGAGCCTGGCTTCCCACATGTATTGGCTGGGAAGCAGTGGGTAATCCCAGACAGCTGGATGCCTTAGAAACATGGAAGTAGCTGATATACAGGTGACATTTTCTCTTAAGAGGATGCTCAAGGCCAAGGCTACACAAGAGGATTATAAGAGGGGGCTTGAAAGAGGATTGATTCTGCTACTTTGGGGGACTGGGACCTTGGGTCCTGGTTGCCTGTGGTCCCCAACCTGAAGGACTCTTGAGTCCTACCCAAGTGGGGAAGGAGGTGGTGAGCTGGAGAGCCTTTCCCAGGGGTGTCAGCAGGTGGCGCCCTAAACCAAGTTTGTCCTGGAAGGCTAGGGTGCAGAGAGATTGTTCTCTAACCACTTCCCAGGAAGTGACTCACCAGGAAGAAAGACTTCATCAGCGCGGTGTTCCTCACTAGGTGCTGTGGGGTGAGACCCAGGAAGACCTGGGTATCGCCTTGTTATATCTGAAGTGAAGTTGCAGCTGGGGGTGCCCTTCTTGCCTCATTGATTCTGCTGACATTCATTAGCATTCTGTTGAGTGCCTGGTCCAGAGGGCATTACAAGTATTTCCACAAAGACATCCCTGTCCTGTTTCCTTTTGAATTTGGGAAGTGGAGTGAAGGGTGGGCGCGAGGGCCAAAGACAGGTGTCTGAACATGGGAGATGGAGGGATGTGGATGACACAATAGAGAATACCCCAGCCCAGCCCAACCCATGGTTCTATCTTCCACTCTCCCTTCTTTGAAATTGGACACCGCTTCTTGACGGTACTACGTCTCTGGCATTTAATGAAATCTGCCCTAGAGTCTGATAAGCAATTTCTAAGAATGTATCTTATCTTTCCAACCAGCTGAATGGTAAAACATTTGAGGTCAGGAATTATGTCTCATTCACCAATATTATCTTAGCAACTCCCACCCCAGCCACCCACCTCCCCAGCCACCCACCTCCCCAGCACTCAGCACAGTGACTGGATGGTCGGGATGTTCACTAAAGATACGGTGATGATGCTGATGGTGGTGGTGGTGATGAGGATGATAAACACATGAGCCATCTGCACCGAGGTCTAGGAATGTGACAGAGGCCCTGCCTGGCAAGCCCTGAATATCAGAGATACTAATAAAGATGTCAGAGGTTACCGAGATAGGGAGGTGCATGGACTGGACTTGAGGGTAATCAGCAGCTCTGTTTTCAGAAGCAGCCATGTCTCTGCACACACTACTGTATAAAATAGATGATTAATGAGACTCTGCTGTACAGCACAGGAAAATCGACTCGAGGTGCATGACGGATTCAGTTCGCTGTACCCCTGAAACTAATACAACATTGTAAATCAACTATACTCCAATAAAACTAAATTAAAAAAAAAAAAGAGGAAAATCCATGTTTCAGGAAGGAGGTAGCAAAGAGAGGCCACTCAGCGAAGCCATAGCTCCCCTCATTATCATCCTAAGCCTCTATATATCAGATGATGATGAATTGCCTTTCACATAATAGCGTGGAACCCACTAGGTTCCTACTGGTTTGAAATCTCCCAGTGATAGAGGATTAAGGCAGTGTTACTCCCCGGGCACACGTAGGTAGTGTTGTTCACCAGCTATTCATTATTCATTCATTCATGTGTGCCTGCATTTATTCACTTGCTGAGCACCTACTATGTGCCAGATACCCTGCTCGGTGCTGAGGTGCCATCATGAGCTGAAACAGACATGGCTCCCGTCCTCCCTGAACTGAAACTCTTTGTGGACATCATTCAGATTGTCACACAAATAGAGAATTACAACTGTGATGAGCTATAGAGGAGAGGTAGTGGTGACATGAAAGCTTGTTCTAGGAGAATTTAGCCGGGAAAAAAGACACTCCTTCACCCCACAGAGGCAAGCCAGCATGGTAACGTGTGTGTGAGCAAAGCTCTATGTGGCTTCTCCTCCTGCCCCTCGGAGGCTCATCAACTGACTGTTTTGCATCTGAATCTGAGGGAGCTCATGTCTCAAAGAGCAGCTAGAAACAAAAGCTCTACCACCTCATGGGCTTGATCCAACAGCAGGATTGCCAGTTGGTTGTCTAAGATTCACAGATCACCTATTCATTTTAAGTAGAAAGAGCTATGAAAATAGGCAGATAAAAGTTTAAATTAGGACCACCTCACCCTGGTTTACCCAGGACTTTCCCCATTTGGGCACTGGAAGTCCCATGTTCTGGGACCATCCTGGTTTTAGAACTGAAAGTCTCCCATCCTGGGAAGTCCCTGAGTCCTGGGCAAACCAGAATGGTCATTTGTCCCAGTTCAAGCCTGTACCCAACTCTGCTTTTCAGTTTCCTCCTCTGTAAGATGAAGAAGCTGGATGGGAACAGGGGTTCCCAGCCCTGGCTGCTCATTAGAATTACCACCGCCCAGCTTCACTTCCAGAGCTTTGGTCGGGGTGAGACCCAGGTTATCAGTGACGCTGCTGTGTGGCCAGGCTGAGGAACCATTGCTCTAGAGAATCTAAAGTCCTTTCTGGCGGTCTGCTCTTCTGCGGTGAGTGTTATACTTGGACCCATTCATTACTTTATCCCCAAGCTCAAGGGCTGGCCCATGTTGCTGTGGTTGCTCCTGTCGATGACAGCAGGTTCCTCTCTCTTCTCTCTTTCTCCCTCCTCCTCCCTTTGCTGCTCTCTTGGTCTTTCTACCTCTGATGCCAGGATTCTCAAAGCCGATTCTACTTAGTTATGGACACTAGGCCTGGACCAATCAGTGATATCCCTTCTTCTGTCCCTACCTTGGCCTGCCCCTTCCACAGCCTCTCTCACTCCTCACCAGAGAAGCTGAGAGAGATCTCTAGGTTCAGAGGTTCCCTCTGCTGGGGCAGCGTCAGGTGCTGTGCCAGGAGTCTCTCCCTCTCCCTCTGCTCAGTGGAGACAATTTCCAGGGTGTGCATCCTCCTGGGTGGGTTCCAAGTATAACCCAGCAGAGGGGCCGTGTGGCTGCCAAGAGGCCCTATGTTTTGGGTTAGAGGCTGTCATTCCTATTTTTGAGTCAGAGGCTGGTACATAGCTCCCTGCTTCAGACACTGATGTGCCCTGTAGATACAGAAAAAGATATATATATATGTATATATATATATGGTCAATTGAGTTTTTGGCAAAGGTGCTAAGGTAATTCAACAGGGACAAATAGTCTTTTCAACAAATGGAACTGGACAAGTGGATATCAAAAATGAAAAAAAAAAAAAAGGACCTTGACTTCTACTTAATACCACGCACAAATATGAACTTGAAATGGTACGGAATCGGCCAAAAAGCATAAGAAAGGTTGCTCAGCATCATTAGATATCAAAGAAATGCAAAGTGGAACCACATTGGAATACTACACACTCAATAGAATAGTTGAAATCTTGAGACTGACAATACTGAGTGAGATTGCAGAGCAGCTGGAACTCTCATATGTTGCCAGTGGGGATGCAAAAATGGTACAACCACTTTGGAAAATAGTTATTATTTCTTCTTTCTTGCTTTCTTTCTTTCTTTTTTTTTTTTTTTTTGGCTTTTCAAGGCCACACCCATGGCACATGGAAGTTCCAAGGTAGGGGTCTAATTGGAATTAGAGTTGCTGGCCTATGCCACAGCCACAGCAATGTGGGATCCAGGATCCGAGCAGCATCTGTGACCTACACCACAACTCACAGCAACACCAGATCCCTGACCCACTGAACGAGACCAGGGATTGAACCTGAATCCTCATGGATACAAGTCAGATTCGTTTCTGCTGCACCACAATGGGAACTCCCAGTATTTCTTAAAAAGTTAAACACAAAGTTACCATATAACCCAGCAATTCCACTCCTCATATTTATACGCAAGAGCAATGAAAACATGTCCATACAAAGATGTGCATGAATATTCATATAAGCTTTTTTCATAATAGCCCCAAACTGGAAACAATCCAAATGTCAATCAACTAGTAAAGAGAGAAACTAATTGTGGCGTATCATACAATGGAATACCAGTCACTCCCCCCCACCCCCAAAGAACAGACTTGCTATCTGCCAATACGGATTCATCTCAAAAACATTATGCCAACTGAAAGAAGCCACACACCAGGGAGTACATATTTATGATTACACTTATATGATACTCTAAAAAGGCACAGAAAGTGAATCTGTGGTTGTCAGGCAGTGTGGACAGAGGATTGACTGAGAAAAGGCCTAAGATAAACTGTTGGGGAGGTGGAAATATTATATATTTTGAAGGCAGTAGCAGCTGTGGAACTGTGATATTTTTCAGAGCTCATCAAACTTCCTGCTTTAGAAAAGTGAAGTTTATTATACATGAATTACACTTCACGAAATCTGATTTTTTTTAAAAGTCAGATCATGCCCCTACACCCCCTCGCCATTTCCTTTAAAAGAACACAGTGGCTTTTCATTGTTCTTAGAATAAAATTGAGCCCCCCCTGCCTGTGGCCTGTGAGATCCTAGCACCACTCTTCTCCTCGCTCCTTCTGCTCCCGCAGTGCTGCTCTCTTTTCTGTTCCTCAGACTCTTCGACTTCTTCCTTCTACCCAGAGCACCGCCTCTGATTCTTGGCCTGACTGGCTCACTCTCATTATCCGGGGCCTCCTGACGGTGCCATCCAAAGGAGTCCCCTCATTCTGCTCTGTTCCATCGCTATGTGAAATGATTTTGCTTCTTTACTTTTCCTCGTTTACTGCCTGTCTTCCTTATTAGAATTTGAGCTCCATGAGGGAATCTGTTTTCTTCCCTAGAAGCTCTTCAGATCCTTCTGCCAGGTGTGTTCAGAATCCCCAGCACCAAGCCCAGGCCTGACACGTAGGAAGCTCTCAAAATTATTTGTGAAAGTGTTCCTTAAAATGCTAAACACAGACTTATCATATGACCCAGCAATTCCAATCTTGGGCATATACCCAAGAGAAACGTGAACATATACCCACACAAAACCGTGTGTATATATGTCCGTAGCAGCCTTATTCGTAATAACCAAATGTAGAACTAAGGCCAATGCCCATCACCTGACAAATGGATAAATTAAATATGAAATAACCGTGCAATGGAATATTGTTTCACAATAAAAAGGAATGAAGCATTGATAAAAGCTGCAGCATGAATGAACCTTGAAAATATCACGATGAGTGAAAGAAGCCAATCACCAAAGACCACATGCTATATGATGTCATTTATATGAAAGATCCAGAATAAACAAATCTATTGAGACTGAAAGTAGATTAGTGGTGGCCTACGGCTAGGGGAGGTAAGTTGAAGAAATGGAGAGTGACTGCTAGTGGATGGGGTGTTTCTTTTTGGGGTGATGAAAATGTGCTAAATTGATTGTGGTAATGGTTGCATAACTGAATATACTAAAAACTAGTTAATTGTACACTGTAAGTGGGGTGAATTATATGGGATGTGAATTCTGTCTCCATAAAGCTGTTGAATTTTTTAATGGGCTGAATGAATGAATGAACCTGCTGCTTCTGATCACTTCCTGGCTCTTAGGGGAGCCAAATTAGGTAGGACAAGCCTCATGAGCTGGTCACTGGGCCTGTGTTTCTGGATGGGACACTATTCTGGAAACACACAATTGAGGCAGGCATGCCCTCTGTGCACAGGCCCTGTCCCACTCTGTGATTCCCATCCCTTTGGGGCCCCCGGCTGCCGTGGGAGACTTCATGGGAAGGGTGTCCTGAAGGGCCACCCAGGGTCCAGGCCCGGGCAGGACTGGTGGAATTTTCTTTCCAGCTCTCTGCAGCTAGAGCAAAGCATTCTCTTAGTCACCGGGCTCCGTCACCCCGCCCCCGGGGTAATTACTCCTCGTTAGCCCCTCTGCATGTGTCATCCACGCATGTGGATAATGACACTGAACTCGGGGTTGATGTCTTGGGCCACATTGCATCACACCAGCCTTGGCCCAGTGACGACTGGGAGAACTGGCTCTTCCAGGTGCTCGGGGCAAGTGGAAAGCCAGGGCAGCCGGCACTGAGAGGAGGGGACTGTGGGACACAGAGGGGCTCTCTAATCTTCCTCACGGCTCACCCCAAACTTGGAACTCAGACCAAGTAGGGCCATGGTGGTTCCAGCCGGAGCTGAAGACAGCTGGCTGATTGGGCTTGTGTTTAGCCTTGAAGCATTGAACTTGGTATAGCAGGGCCTGTGGTTTGGCGTTGAACCAAAGAAGGCTTGGGCAGCCTTCAGACTCCAAGGGGTGGGCAGAGGCCTGAGAGGAAAGGCCAAGGACAGGAAGCAGGTCTTCACCATCCTGGCCTCTCAAAGTCTTTGCTACAAGATGTCAGAGGGTTTCTCTGCAACCAGAAGTTTAAGAGGATGATTCAGAATTGAGGATCTCTGACGGGCTTCCAGTTCTGACATGCTGTGAGTCTGACCGTGAACATCCACTGAGCCCTTGATCTGTGCTACGGCTACACACGCCATCTCCGTTCATACTCACTAACCCTCTAAAGCGAATCCTAAGCACCGTAATTTTTCTTTGTGCCGGGGAGATAGGTGGAAGCAATTTACTTGTTAGGCAACTCCTGAGAGGCAGGAGTGGAGATTCAATAAAGACTTGCTGACTGACTAACTGATTGCTTGGATCTGTGCCAGACATTGTGAGGGGATGCGAAAGAATTCTATCAGGCAACTAGGGAATGCTGATGGGAGGTATATCACGGGCAAAGCATTGGCCAGTCTTGGAAGGGAGACCAGACTTCCTTGGGTTTTTAAATGGCAATTAATTCAGGCAAAAGTAATACTGTCCACATTGAAATACATTGTAAAAGAAGAAGAAATATATGTACTGTTCTCTGCTCCTCCAAGTTCCTCTCCTAGGACTCTTGAAACCCTTGTAAATAGGATGCTGGGAGAATCTTTTGTTTTAATATTTAGTCATTGACCCTGGTTCTTGACACAGAGTTCCTAAGACTCTTAATTTCCAGGGTGATAGGAGTGTCTTTTGTGTTAAGGAGGTGACTTTGAGTGGGCTATTGAATGGCCTGTGATGAGAAGCTTGGAATTATCAGTCCCACTCCTCATTCCCTAGAGAGGCAGAGGGGCTGGAAAGGGGGTGAATAACTGGTTATGCCTACATAAGGAAGCCTCCATAAAATCCCAGTGGTGTGGGGCTCGGGAGTTTCCAGGTTGGTGAGTATAGCCTATACTGGGGGAGGGGGGTGGAGTGCCCCACCTCCACAGACACAAAGCTCCCACTCTCCCCAGATCACACCAATGTGTCTCTGTCGGTGTCCTTTATCGTTCCCTTTAAGAAACTGGTGAGGGGAGTTCCCGTCGTGGTGCAGCGGTTAACGAATCCGACTAGGAACCATGAGGTTGCGGGTTTGATCCCTGCCCTTGCTCAGTGGGTTAAGAGCCGGCGTTGCCGTGAGCTGTGGTGTAGGTTGCAGACGCGGCTCGGATCCTGCATTGCTGTGGCTCTGGCGTAGGCCGGTGGCTGCAGCTCCGATTCGACCCCTAGCCTGGGAACCTCCATATGCTGCGGGAGTGGCCAAAAGAAATAGCAAAAAGACAGAAAAAAAAAAAAGAAAAAGAAAAAGAAAGCAAGAAAAAGAAACTGGTGAGTGTAAGTGTTTCCCTGAGTTCTGTGAGCTGTTCTAGCAAATAATTGAATCAGGAGGTCATGAGAACCTTTCATTTGTGGTCGAGCTGGCCAAAAGTTGTGGGCAAACTGGGGACCAGCTCCTTGCAGTGGCATCTTGTGGGATGTGTCAGAATTGAGTTAAATTGTAGGACATTTGTCTGGTGTCACAGAACTGCCTGGTGTGGGGAAAATCCCACCATCTGGTGTCAGAGTGTGGGTGAGGTACTAGTGTGAGAGTAACAGAGAAACACTGAGTTTTTCCCGTCACACACATCTTAATGCAGCCAGAGAGAAGCTAGTTTGCCATATTTGTTTGTTTTAGACCTTCTAAATATGGTGAAAAATCCCAACATCTAAGACTATTGAAAATATTGGGAGTAAGAGGACAGTTGCATGATAGCATACACTGCCATTTTAGTGAGTGTTGTCTCATTTAATCCTATAACTCCATGGGATAATAATGGAATATTACAACCCATGGGATGTGTATTATTATTATTTTTTCTTTTTAGGGCCACACCTGCAGCATATGGAAGTTCCTGGGCCAGAGGTTAAATCGGAGCTGTAGCTTCAGGCTTACACCACAGCCACACAAAACCAGATCAGAGCCACATCTGTGACCTACACTGCAGCTTGCGGCAATGGTGGATTCTTAACCCACTGAATGAGGCCAGGGATAGAACCCACATCCTCATGGAGACTACATCAGGCCCTTAACCTGCTGAGCCGCAAGGGGAGCTCAAAGATGGGTATTATTATTCTCTATTTGCAGATGGAAAAACAGATTCAGTTAGTAAACTCGCAAGTAATGTAACCAGAATTTCACCGTGGGGTGTTGTTTTTTTTTTTTTTAACTATAGTTTAAATTCGTAAACATTATGTTATATTGCCTTAGAGATAAGGAGCTAACTTAGCATAGAAAACCAACCATAGAGAAAATTGGAAACTTCTCTGTACAAAGAATTGTCAAGTAACATTCTCTAAGAATCTCTGAGTGGACAGACCTTATTAAAGCTTCGTGCGTTCTCTGGAAAACAGAATGGCCACTCATATTTCCATATCTGAAATTAATGTTAAATTGTAAGACTGTTTAGAAGGGCATAGTGTAGCATTAAAAGCAGTTTCAAACGTCCAACAGAATTGTTTTCCAACTTATTTCCAGCACTTAGTAGCTACGTGGTCTGGGGCAAATTACTTATCCTTTTTGAGCCTGAGTGTTGTTTCATCTGTAGCATGGACATAAACTATCTCCTCGAAAGGCAAGTGTGGCAGCTAACTGACACGGCACATAAAGAGGGTTCAAGGTGCATGAGTCATTCTTTTCCTGGTAGCAAAGTCCTAAGGGGAGAGGGTGAGGAGGGAGGGGAGTGGGGCTCCTTAAGGAAGGGGAAGCTTCATGAGGACAGGCGCAGTGCTGGGCTGCCCCCGCCATGTGTGAGTGGCCTGAGCAGCCCCTGGTGCGTGATAGGTGCACAGCAAGTACTTGTTTGCAGATGTATAAAAATTAAGCAAGATTTCAGGGACTGAGTGAGTGGGCTTTGATTTGGTAAATGAAAGAGAACATATCTCAGAAAAATGACCCAGGCACTAACTGGCCTTAAGGTCACAGGCTCTGAGCTTCTGTTTTGACTCAAGAAAGGGATCTAAAATTTCCTGCAGGGAGTTCCATTGTGGCTCAGTGGTAATGAACCTGACTGGCATCCATGGGGATGCTGGTTCAATCCCTGGCCTCGCTGATTGGGTTAAGGATCCAGCATTGCTGTGGGCCGTGTGTCGTAGGTCGCAGGTGTGGCTTGGATCTGGCGTTGCTGTGGCTGTGGCCTAGGCCGGCGGTTATGGCTCCGATTCAACCCCTGGCCTGGAAACTTCCATATGCCACACCTGCGGCCCAAATAAATAAATAAATAAATAAGTAAAATTAAAAAAAAATTCCCTACAGACAGTTTTGGTTATAGCCTGCTAGTGGTTGGTCCAAAGGACAGTCACAGCCCCAAAGGCCAATGGAATCTGGATGTTTTCAGGGAGGAGTTTGGAAATCAGCTGGAAACCTTAGCCTGCCCTGTGTAAGCCTCCATTCAGTGCTTCCGTGATTAAGGGTCTCCATCAGGAACTGCGAGCGACATTAGGACCCCTCCGTGTGGGAAAACTAAAGCTGAAAAGACAAGACAATTGGCTGAACTGAATTCTGTGTTACCAGAGAGCACATCTTAGAGCGCAAAGGCTTTGAGAGAAGATAAACTGTAGGGAGTTTCGTTTACACAGAGTTTTAAGCTGGTAGGAATAATGTCCAATGTACTTCAGCGTTTCCCAAGAGCCATCTCATGGTAACATTTGATCTTTAAGGGGAGGGCAGAACAGATCTGATCTTTGCGGAATCACAGTGGAGAGGACGGAAGCGATTTAGCCAAGTTTCCACTTCCAGGAAGGAGCCAAGCCAGATCTGGGCCTGGGTCAGGATGCATTGTCCCTAAGAAGTGCTATAGTCTGGAAATAAAGACAGTGTCAAGGGAAGTATTCATATCCTTGTGAATTTTTAAAAAATATTTTAATAATGATTTTTACTTTTTCCATTACAGCTGGTTTACAGTGTTTTGTCAATTTTCTACTGTACAGCAAAGTGACCCAGTTACACATACACATATACATTCTTTTTTCTCATGTTATCATGTTCCATCATAAGGGACCAGACATTGTTTCTGGTGCTATACAGCAGGATCTCATTGCTTATCCATTCCAAAGGCAATAGTTTGCATCTATTAACCCCAAATTCCCAGTCCATCCCACTCCCTCCCCCTCCCCCTTGGCAACCATAAGTGTGTTCGCCATGTCCATGAGTTTCTTTTCTGTGGAAAGGTTCATTTGTGCTGTATATTAGATTCTAGATATAAGTGATATTATATGGTATTTGTCTTTCTCTTTCTAACTTACTTCACTTAGTATGAGAGTCTCTGGTTCCATCCATGTTGCTGCAAATAGCATTATTTTGTCCTTTTTTATGGCTGAGTATTCCATTGTGTATATGTACCACATCTTCTTAATAGTTACTAAGGGCTCCCAAGGCTGTTTTGGATGTACCACTGATGTGAAGTGCAAGGCTTTGGAGGCACTTCAGCTACAGGCAAGTTCAGCCAAGCCACTGCCTTAGGACATGGAGACTCTCTGGACTTTCCTAAGATTGTTATCTGTTCTGTCTACCTTGGAGGGCTGTCCTAAGGGATAGAGAAGATAAACAAAGAGAAAATGCTTTGCCAATGTGATTATTCAATATCTTACTATCCATGTGCATGGAGGAAAAAATCATATTCCTTTAGATTATTTTGTTCTAAACTGAAAAGTCTTTTGAGAGTTGAAAAAGCAGAAGGGCTCATGATTTCTTTTCAGATTCTGAATCACCTATAAGGGAAATGGAGTAACTTAGTAGTATGCTCAAATATCTAAAGTTTCTCCTACTCACAGACATAGAAAACAAACTTATGGTTACCAAAGGGGAAAGACGGGGAAGGGATAAATTAGGAGTCTGGGTTTAGCAGACACAAGCTACTATATATAAAATAGACAAACAACAAGGTCCTACTGTGTAGCACAGGGAACTATATTCAATATCTTATAATAACATATAATGGAAAAGAATCTGAAACACACACACACACACAAAACTGAATCCCTTTACTGTGCACCTGAAATTAACACAACATTGTACATCAACTATATTTCCAAAAAAAATGTCTCGGAGTTCCTGTCATGGCTCAGTGGTTAACGAATCCAACTAGGAACCATGAGGTTGAAGGTTCGATCCCTGGCCTCACTCAGTGGGTTAAGGATCCGGCGTTGCCATGAGCTGTGGTGCTGGTCGCAGACATGGCTTGGATCCCACGTTGCTGTGGCTGTGGCGTAGGCCGGCAACTGTGGCTCCAATTAGACCCCTAGCCTGGGAACCTCCATGTGCTGCAGGTGTGGCCCTAGAAAAGACAAAAAAAAAATGTCTGAAGTTTCTCATGTTACCTAGATTTGAAGTCTGGATAACTTTGTGCATCTTTTTAAAAATAATTTATACTAGAAAAGCAAAAAGTTCGAAATGCCTAACATTTTCTTTTCATTGAGCAAGCAATCTAAATGTCCATCTTTTTTTTTTTTTTTGTCTTTTTAGGGCCACACCCATGGCATATGGAGGTTCCCAGGCTAGGGGTCTAATCAGAGCTGCTGCTGCCAGCCTACACCAGAGCGACAGTCTGCGACCTACACCACAGCTCATGGCAATGCCGTATCCTCAACCCACTGAGCGAGGCCAGGGATCAAACCCACAACTTCATGGTTCCTAGTCAGATTTGTTTCCGTTGAGCCACAATGGGAACTCCCTAAATATCTATTTTTTGGGGACAGTTGACAAAACACACAATGATTAATCTGGGGACCTGCAGGATTCACCTGTAGTAACTTCACACTTATCATCTGGTCTGATAAAAACACATCTGAAGCATCTGAAAAAATGAAGCTAGGAAGAGAATTGTGTCAAAATAAAGTATCCCTTTTAAAATACTCTGAGTTGTAAAGAATATAAAGATTCTAACAAGAATGACATGTTTAACATTTTAAACTTTATTATCAAAACAGAATATTGATATTCAAGAAAAATTTAAATGTAATGACCCATTATATCTGCCTATTACAACTGACACTGACAGGGTAAGGTCACAGATGTGGTGGCAGAAAATGCAGATCTGAGCATTTGCTGCATCCTTCATAAGTTCTTAACAGCAGAGGTTTATTTCTCTGAGTCTTTGCTACCTTGTTGAAAATGCAGCTATGTTTGGAGAACAAGGTGAAATAGTATGCCTGCAAGTGCTTTGCAAATGTGAGTTATTATTTCCTGGTGTTCTTTTTATTTTTAACCATGAAAAAAGTATATATCGTTTCTCCTCATAATTCTTATTTACTCACATTGCACCTGTTGCTTTCTCTCTGGGTTCTGAGCCCCCTTCTGCTCCTGCCTTTTGGGCAAACTTTAGCGGCATTTTCTTCTTTCTCAAACTGTGGCTCTATTTTTCTCTCAGATTCTCGGTTCCTCAGGTCTTCTGCAAGGATTTCCGGACCGTCTGGTCCCCTCTGTTGACCCTCTTCTCTTGTGTCCAACCTCTCTACTTAGAAACCGCTAGGCTCGCCAGAGTTGAAAGGAAACTCACTTTTTAGAGATAAGAAAACTGAGCCCCGAGGCCCCTGGAAAGAAGCTGCTCAGCAATAACAAAGCAGCCACAAGAGCCCAGTCCTGGGTCTTAGCCCAGACCTTTCCCCACCAAACTGCCAGCCGAGGACCCTTTTCTCTGGGCTTTAGATTCAAAGCATATGTCTTAACACTCTCCACACCTGCTCAAAGCACTGGTTGTTGTTCCACCAAATTTAGAAATTATGTCATATCGCAATGGCTGCTATTAACCGGTGGGCAGGCACTATGTACCCGATCTTGTGCCAAATGATTTATAGAAATGATTTCAGTGAATGGACATAAATACTCTTTGAGAGGAGCTCTTATCCCCATTTGAGGAAACTGAGGTTCTGAGGTGGGGAGTGGTTTGCCCAAGGACCCGAGGTAGTACCTGAAGAGCTGTGATCCCATGATGGGTCTCAGAGTCTGTCGTACCAAGCACTCCACACTCACTGCTCTGAATGTTCCTTTGAGGCTTTCACACTCCCCCTGACACCCCAGAGTGCCAGGCTGTCTTTTTGCCTCTCTTTCATACCTCCTGCAATCTCACCTCCTCCTCCAGAAAGCCTTCTCAGATGGACTGGAAGGGAGTCGAGATGTTTCTGCCTGTATGTGGGAGTCTCGTGGTCACAGCCATCAGCCTCTCATTCGTCCTTGCTGACTCCACGAGTATCTGATGGTGGCTGTGTGCCGGTGGACCCCGCGTTTGCCTCTGCTGTGCGTAACCACCACCTGTCTATCAGCCCTGATCTGTGGGCAGTGCTTCAGTCCTGCAGAAAAATTAGCAGCAGCCCGGTGGGTAGTTGGTGGTTGGTTTTATCTCAAGGAGGAGCCTGTGTATATTTGGCTGAGGGGACCCTGGCTCTGGGCCCATCCTCCGGGGGGGGCATCCGTGGTGCCTGTGGGCCTGCCTTTGGAGAGCTCCATGGAGGGAAGAGCCCTTGGCACTGCTTCACACCAGGAGCAAGTGAAGGAACAGGGTAGGTTCAGGGGGGAAAGGCCACTCAGAGGGTCACCAAACTGTCCCCTCATGTGTGAGAAGGGCTGTCACGCTGAAGTGGGATTTGACTTCTGCTGTGTGTGCCCCCCGGAGGGGAAACAGGAATCCAGAGAAACAGGTGTGGGCGAATCACGAGGAAGAGCAGCTGCATGAAATCCTTCTTTGGAAACAGGTGGCACCTAAGCAGTCCGAACTGTGACCAGATGGTGGTATTTTCCACTCCAATCTGGGCACAGCTGGGCAGCTACCAGCTAGGGGTGTCACCGAGTGTCCACCCAAGGTGCTTGGCTGCTCTGGCCTGGGACATCCTGGAGGGCAGGGCCAGCCGTCCTCATTGCCCACTGCCCACTGTTCATGGGGGTGGGGGCCAGAGTGTGTCGAGGGAGCCCAGGGTTCTGCCAGAGTCTTCTTACCTAGTTTACTCCATCTGATCATGGACTTTGGGTGATGCAACTAGAACAATGATGGTTATGGGGAGAGGGGCAGGGCTTGGCCCCTCGCTGCCTCCTGTTGGTCCTGAACACAAAGACACAAAGACACAAAAGACACAAAGGGGCAGCAAAGCCCACAGCTAAGGGGAGTATGCTAAGCCAGCTCCAGGGCTTAGGGTTCTAGACTCTCTGAAGCACCAACCTCCTATGGGGTCATCAGGTGGTCTCTTGGCCAAGCTCAGGTTTCCTGCCCACATTTATTTTCTGGTTTGCCTCCTGGATGTATCTGGCTTTCTTCCCTCCTCTGTCCCCATTATTCAGCCAAGAGGCTCCATATCTGCTGGACATGGGGAGCCTCAGAGTATCCCCACCAGCAGAGTCCACTGCAAGCCTTCCTTAGGGGTTGGCTAAGGGGCTGGCTGGGAGGAGGGACTCTGTTTATGCTCATGGACTGTTTCCTCTTGACTTGAAAAAATACCACCACCCTACACAGCCTTCCCTTATAATATACCCACACCTTGGCCAAGCACCTGGTGTGGGTCTGGGCTAGTGGCCCTGCTGGTCTGGACTCAGGGAGGAGCTATGGGTGGGAGCCGTGAGCAGAGGGGAGGGAGGAGTAGGGCTCCGGGGTGATGGGGCAGGTGTCCTGGCCCCGGGGGGTCTTTCCTGGTGACTTATTCCCTTGAGGGCGGGCTCTGTGTCTCCTCTCTGCCTGGCCTCTATGTATGTGGTCTGGGACCCAGCCCTGCTCAGGCCTGGAGGGGCATCACTCTGTCAAGCTCTGAGGTGGGGGAGAAGCTAAGAAGTGGGGTACAAAGCGAAGAGGGTACTTGGGTTTTCACGGAGGGAGCGAGGAGGAGATTCTGGAGTGAGGCTGAAGAAGGGGGCCTCAGGACCAGGACCCCACAATCAGGTGGAATTGAATGGCCAAGAGCCCTGTGTTCTGGTCTATAGCCCCAGGAAGGAGCTTGCAAGGCGCTGGGTAGTGGCAGATGGAGGGGCCCTGAAAGCAGAGCGCTGGGAGTTTAGTCTCAAAATGGCAGTGAGATTTCTATCACTCCTCACTCTCTGCGTGGGGCTGCCTTGAGGCACGTGCTTGTTGGCACCTCTGGGCCCGGTTCCGGTTCCGCTGCTCACCTCTGGGTGGAGAGTGGTCCTGGGTCAGGTCTCTGGAGGGAGCAGGGCTGGGGGTGGGGTGCAAAAGAAAGGGGGTGGTCAGAGGGATGTGACGATGGTGCGGACAGGAGTCTCCTACCTTCCAAGGAGATAGGAAAGGGCAGAACCAGGCTGGAGTCAGGTGCAGAAGTCAAGGGCAGGAGTTGTCTTTACTAAGACTAGCTCTGTTGGAAGAATCTAGGCTTTTTGTCACCCCAGCACCTTCCCCTCTGGAAATAGGAAAACCACCATCAGGGAATTTCATGCCTCAGTGTCTCACCCCCTAAACCTGCTCCCCTTCCCTGCCCCAACACAGACATGACGTGTTCTCCCGGCAAGGTCTGTGCTTTGCCAGCCTCACCTCCAGCAGCTACGGTGGGTCCTGGTGCTGAGCCGTCAAGGCTGGTTGAATGAACCAATGGCTGATGGGGATTTCCACGTGGGTCAGATGGCTGGGTCAGCAAGGACCCTGGGATAACTTGGGATCTCTGATGGAAACCAGGGAACAGAGCAAGAAATACCACCACTCCCAGTGCCAGACGCATTGTCTGGTTGGATGTGTCACCATCATCTTCCAGAGGGTGAATCTGAAGTCCTCCGAGTTCGCATAGCTGGTCTTTACCTCTGAGGAATGGTCATGGGAATGAGGTGGTTTCTGTCTCCCTGGACCAGCCTGGAACCCCAAGCTCGAGCTCCTTCCAGAGGATGCTGGGACCTTCAGGGAACGGAGCTAAGGGTGACCTGGGGAGGCTGTGGTCATCCTGGGGGGCAGAGTGAGGGTCCTCAGGCCTGGTCTACGGAAGGATAGACCTGACACCAGCCTCCAGCCTTGTAGTCTGTGGTGGCCTGAGTGGTGATGGGTGCCTCCCGAGGAGAGAGGAAGGAGGAGGTGCTGAGGACAATTTGGCCTCTCCTGAGGATTGGACAACCATGTGGGTGGGGCCTCTGCCAGGGCAGGCGGGGGAGGGAGGAGGAAGGGGATGGGGCCGGAGGCCGAGTTCTCTTAGAGAGCCCCGGGCAGTGACACCGAAAATCACCCAGGATTGGAGTCCGTTGGGCTTTCTTCCTGGGCACTCCAAGATCTCTCTCCTCCACCCTCTGCCTCTGGATTCCATTTCCCTCGAGATCCCCTAAGCTGGCCCTGACATTTTCCATTCTGATCTAGACATTTCCATCATCTCACGTGTAAATGGGGAGAAGGGTCACTTCCTTTGTCTTGGCTTGAACGTCATCTCAGTGAGGTCCTCCCTGACCATGCTGTTTCAACTTATAACTCTGCCTCCCCGGCCCTCTGGACCCCCTTCCCTGCTCTCTTTTGCTCTCTGGCACCTTCCACTTTGTTACACACTGTACCATCTCTCCATCATCGTCATGGTTATCTATCTGTTTTTAAAATTATTTTCGTCTGCCCTACCCCCACTCTGAATGCTAGTGCCATAGGGCAGGGGTCTTTGCCTATCTTGTTCACTGTGTCCCCCGCACCTAGAACAGTGCCAGGAACATGAGAAGCACCCACTAAATACTTGTTAAATGAATGAACGAAGAATGGATGAATAGGATTAAATACATGGCTGTATGTGAAGCATTTCCTAGAACACCCAGCACCTTCTTATTGCTGCGGCTGTTGTGTGTTAGATGTGCCTTGTGCAGACTGCTCAGCCTCTTGGCTGTTTCTCTATCTGTAAAATGCAGAGATTGCGTCCCTAGATGATCTCTGAGCTTCCTTTAGCCTCTAAAAAGTCTGCAGTTCTATGATCTTCATGCCCCCACATGCTCAAGAGTCTGGAAAGTTCTTCCCAAAGATCACCTTCTGCAGCTCTGCTAGGTGGGGAGGCGCTAAGCATCCCTTCACGGGAGCTCTTCCTCTGTTGCTTTTGACTCTATTTCTTTTGACAGGAGGAGGCAGAAGCATGGCACCACGAGTCAGCCCAATATTTGTTGGAACGGTTTCCATCCAATATTTGCATGTTTTATTTTCATTGGTTTTGATGTGTTGTTTCATAACATTTTATAATGTCAATAGAGGCAATTCATGATGTGCATAGTTGGAAGCTGCTTCATTTCAATTTCCTTGTTAAGGGTTTTTGTAGGACTGAGCAGAGTTCAGAAAAAAAAATTTTTTTTGCCATACCATGTGCCCTGATTTGGGATTTGGACATGTGGTCCTTGGAAAGGAAAGTTCCAGCTGTCCTGCCCTGGATAGGGCTCTGGTCCCTGACCTTTGAACAGCCCTGTGGGGACAGGGTCATACCGCAGAGGGCACCTGTGCTAGGGGTCCAGGTTGGCAGGGCTAAGATCGACCTCACAGGGCCTAGGCCGCTTCTCCCCAGAATCCCCCTCTGAAAGCGGTCGTCTGGAAGCCCTGGTTCCCCCGCAGCTGACTCTGTGGTGGCAGCTTGAGGAATAAAGGTAGCTTCATATTCCAGGTACTTGGTATTTGCTGAGTAACTGGGATGGCCTTGGAGGAGGGGCGAGGGACAAGTCTGGCTAGTTCTGCCCTGTTGTTCATACACGGGATTAGCTCACACATCCAAAGCGGCTTCCCCGCCCATCTGGTGGGGGCTGGCCCTCCGCCCTCCAGCCCCCTTTTCCCTCCGTGCCACGGGGACCCAGGGGCCAACATGGATTTCCCCGTCGACATCAGCTGAGCCTGGAGGCCTGACACCTTGGGAGACTATGGAAAGGGACAGCCGGGTGAGTGTGTCCATGGACCTCGGGCCAGAACCTCCTGGCACAGAGGGAGCAGGGATGGGACTGGGAGCTAGGTGTGGTGCTGGCGGCTGGGTGCTGTGGGTTTCAGGGGATGTTGATGTGCCTTTTCTAGTTTGAAGCTGCTTGGAATGGAGATGGTTCAGCCCCCCTTGGCCTTGGTTCCTAAGAAGGGGCCCCCTGGGGGAAGAAGCTAATGGAATTTGGGGTCTGATCAGGAAGCGCCCCAGGGCTGTGCGGCTGAATCCTGTGGCCCCTGAGTTAACCAGCCAGGACATGTGTGCTGTTGGGACACCTTTGCTGGTTTGAGAATCATTAGCATTCTAAATGGGCTTCAAGGGTATCTTGTAACCCCCTCACTAGACCCTGTCATAAACCATCCTAAAAAAAGGTGATTTTTCTACGTGCATTTAAGATCTTCAACAGAATTTTTCAGCTTCCCTTGGTCATTATTTTCAGGCTCAGTAATCTTCATGCTTGGAAAGTGCTTTCTTAGGTCTAACCGTGATTCCTTCTGCTCCAACTCAGACTCCTTTCCTCTTCTGCTTTTGGTGCTAGAGAGCAGATAAATGTCTTTTATGGAAAAGCCAGTCATATACATGGGAAGGCTTCCGAAGATTTTATTCAACTGTGCCTCAGGTTTCTTTCCTTTTTGGCCATGTCCACAGCATGGGGAAGTTCCCGGGCCAAGGATCGAACCCACAGCACAGCAGCACCCCATGCCGCTGCAGTGACAATGCCAGAATCCTTAACCCACTGTGCCACAAGGCAACTCCTCAGCCTTCTGCTCTTGAGCGACTTTCCTCTTGTTTTCTGACTTCTCCTTAGGACTTATTTTTTGTTCATCTCTACCTTCTTTTACTCCTTCCTAACGGATCTGGGACTCTGGGAAGGATGGGCCAGCCCTGGATTTGAGGATCGTCTTAGCCAATGCCCTGGCTTAGAGTTGGCTTATAGTCCACTCTGAACCCAGATGTGTTTCTGCAACCTTTACTCTCATTTCCCCCACCATTCATCTAGCCGCATCTTGAGTTTTCTGTCGCAGGCTTTCTCTCCTCCCCTCTGCTCTGGCCTCCTGGGTTCATGTCTCTGTCCCACCAAGGTCATTTGGCTGTAGGCTTCTCGGGCTCATTGGAGCCTCCGATGAGCAGTAAGTCTGATGCAGAAGGCGGAACGGAGTTTTGTCGAGGCATGGAGAAGGTAAACCCACAGTCACAGCTATGGGTCATGTTCCTTGGTAACTTGCTGGGAGCCTAAACTTGATGGTTCATAAGCACAAGGGCTGAGAAGGGGCTGAGGTCTCTGAAGAGTGGTAGGGCTAGTCCCTGGGGCAGGGTGATAGGGGGTGATACCTGCTAGGACATTCATCTCTCCAGAGATAGGATCCAGCATGGAAGGTCACTGGAGGGGCCAGGGTGGGGAACAGGCTTTTCATTATTGACGGACTAAGTGTCACATGGTGTGGCAGGTGCCATGTTCACTCTGGGAGACCGTTCTAACTTAACTTATTTATATGAGGTTCTTAGATTTTCCCCCTTGTTTAAGGTGGAAACTTTAAGGTAGTGAGCCTGGGGTCAGAGAGAGTCTCCTGAGTCTCTCAATCGTATCTGCAATGGATTTCTTAATATTGACTAAGTTGACTAGGAGCAGACTTGGAGCAACTGATCATCAAAGGCTGTGCCTCCTCCCTGAGAACCTCATTGCAGAAAGATGCATTGTGATTTTTTTGTCCATCAGCTCCATAACGTAGGAAGGTGGCCAGTGGGCTTAAGGCTGATGAAGTTCCTGTGTGAGCTGATTGGGACTTTAGGGGGATCTTGGAAAGAAAGTGGAAAAGGCTCACCGCTTCTTTGATTTTAAGAGAAAAGCTGCAGGATGTGGTGGACAGGACACTGACCCAGTTCCAGGCCAGCTGTGACTTTGGACAAATCACTCAAATGTTTGCACCTTAGTTTCTTCATCTGTGAAATGGAACACAAACAGTGTCTTCCTAGGGTGTCTTAGAATAGTGTCTTTCATATAATAAGTATCTTTTAGAATAGCATCTGGCACAGATAGGTATAGAGGTAGATATATATTCATAGAATTAAGATTTATCGTTGTCGTCATCATCATCATTGTCTTCATCTTTATCTAGGGTCTAGTCCTAGCACCTCTAAAACTTGGGAAGATATCTTCTGCTCTCTATGCCTCAGTTTCCCCACCTACAAAAGAAGATAGTTGGAATAGTTGGACAAATTGCTCCCTGAGGCCCTTTTCTGGTTCCATAACAGTCTCTGGAATCATGTAGAACAGGCTTACAAGTGTGCAGCACTAGATATATGCATCTGTTCTTGAAAAATACAGTGTATTCTGTGTTTTTTTTTTTTTTTCAGGCGGCATCACATTCTTAATGCTTAAACAAGTGTCATGTTTATTAAAGAAAGATTGAGGTAGACCCACTAATAAAGCAACAATCCTCTGCAGAGTGGATTTTCTTATACTGGGTCTTCTTAAAGTGGAGCAGGTTTTCAATCAGCCCAAGACCACAGATGCTGTGGACTTGAGAATGGCTGGAGGCCCCCAGGCTGGTCCAGGATGAAGCACCCTCCCCCGAGGGGGCTGGGTAGATTCCCAAGATGGTAGACCAGTAGGCTCAGGTCGCTCTGCTATCCCCAAAGTGCAGACACCTCCAGAGCCCCCGGCATCTGCCCTTTGTCCCTGCAGGTATGCAGCCCTTACCTGATCCTCTGTGTTCCATGTTGGCCCTGGTGCCAAGCAGCCTTCCACTTGACCCATCCCATGCCGCCTCCCCCTGTGTTGTCCCTGTGGCCTGGCAAATGTCAGCACGAATGTGTGGGAGTATGTGTATGGGGTTCCAGGCTGGGTGCCGGGCAGGAAGGCCGACTGATGTAACAATAGCCACTTAGCTTAAGTGTTTTGTTTTGGCTGAACAGTTTCCTCTTGGTATGGCAGCAATGGAGGTGGCCAGTGCCCAGCCAGGCAGGGAGGGTGCTGGGGGGGGGGGCACGAGAGAAGCCAGCACTGGGAACCCAGGGCTTTGTCAGCCAGGTGGTAGCCTTGACATTGCCAGGTGGAGCCTGGCTCCTGTAATAGGGAAGCAAGACCCAGGACTGTCCAGGGAGCCCCATTATGCACCAGTCCTGAACTGGGTTACACCCCTGCCTTTGCAGAGAGGGGATGTGGGGAGAAATTGAGGCAGCAACTTCCTGGGCAATCAAATTGGCAATAGTGGGTACTGAATGAATGAATGAATGAATGAATAAGCAGGAAGGGATTTCGATCCTGGTCTAACAGGGATCCCTGAGGCTTTTCCACGTGTATAAGAGGCATCATAAACTGGAAGGAACTTTAAAGCTCAATCAGGTCAGCAATTTTCAAGTTCTTTTGTAGCAGCAGCCTCTTGTTCAAATCAAACAAATGAAACAAAATGAAAAGTGGAACCCCCTGAAAAGGCAATAGAAAGCTGAAAAGGCAATCTCCTCTGAAGCGGGGTTAAGGACTCGAGGCCCTTTACCTACTAAACTGGTCTCCAAGGCATATCAACAAAACTTCCTCTTTTTTTTTTTTTAATACAAACCTTTTTTTAAATTATAGTTAATTTACAGGGTTGTGTCAATTTCTGCTATATAGACACACACTCTCTTTTTCATACTGTCTTCCGTCATGGTCTATCCCAAGAGACTGGATACCGTTCCCTGTGCTGTACTGCAGGACCTTGTTGCCTCTCCATTCTAAATGGAAAAGCTGCTAGGGCTTTGTAGAAACTTGTTTGAAAACAGCTGATTGTTCAACCCCTTCATTTTATAAACAAATGACTGAGCTCCAGGGAGGAATGCAACTGTCCCTAAGATCACACAGATGGTTAGGAGCAAAAGGGAGGAGCTGGGTTGCCCCTGGGCCTGGGGCAAAGGGGGCCTTGGGGCTCTGGCTTCTTTGTCTGGAGCCCAGGTTGATTCTAGGCTGGCTGGGGTCCCTGGGGTTAACTTTGCTTGTCTCGGGGGTCGGGGCGCCATGCTGGCACCTGGGTGGGAGGAGGCGCGGGGAATCTGCCTGTGTTCTCAGGGGACCTGGGTCTGTGGGGTTCCTCTGGGTTCAGGGAGGGGAGGGCAGGAGGGGGCCTCTGAGCCCAGAGGTACAGTGAAGCCTGGGTTGGGCAGTGAGGATGGAAAGAAGCATGAACCATTCCAATCCAGTTCAGTTCCACGGAGCCCGTTCAGTCCAGTCCTGTCCACACTGGAAGGGGTTCAGGCTCCCCTGCCAATGCCCAGGGGCTCCCCACGTTCCCAGCAGGTGAGGGGGACCTTTTAGGTGTTGTTAAAGGGGGCTCTTGATGTTTCTTGGTACCCCGAGTGCTTCTGGTGGTGGTTGGGGAGCACCTCTGCCCACCTAGCCTAGAGCACTGAGGTGCCAGCCTGGGTGCCGCCTGAACCCATGCCTTTGAGCATCCTCGATACTCAGGGCCACCAGGAGAGAGACGCTGCCACGGGGGCCTAAATCTAGCAAGGGGGCCTTCCTTGTTGGAGCTTGGTGGGGGGCAGGCAGCCATGTGTGGCAGCCTCAGCCAAGGAGCCAGAAGATCAAGTTCTGGTCCTGGCACTGCCCCCAGCTGGCTGTGTGACCTTAGATGGTCACATTGCTTTTCTGGACCTTAACCGCCTCGTTAGTAGGATAAAAGGTGGAACCAGAGGGTTTTCAAGATCTTTCTAGCCTGTGATATGCTCAGCCTGACGATAGCCCAGGCTGAGGAAGGAGGCCCAGTCAGCTCGGGCTGGACTTGAAGGAACCCTGATGGGCCTGCCCTTGGGTCATGAAGACATGTTCAAGTCACTGCAGGTGGACATTCTTGGGTCTAGCATGAGACTTCTTGCTAGGGTACTTTTCCCTGTGCTGCCAGCGGCTCTGAGTGCCGCACAGGGCATCCTGGCTGGCGTTCAGGCTACAGCCTGTGGTTAAAGACCATCTCTATGTCAAGCCCAGGGCACTATCTCTGGCCGCAGCCACATAACCACGAGGAGAAGTGATCCAGGAGGTGACTGTGACATTCAGCACAACAGAGTGTCAGCACTCCCTGGCACCGCTGGCTGGGCCTTCAGGAGACTCAGAGAGGCCAAGGATAGGCCACACAGGGGGGTCGTTAGCTTCCTCCCATCCCCCACCAGGTAAGGGCCCAGGGCAGAGCTGCTGCAGGAAACTGTCATGCTGGCCCATTCGCCATGGGCTGGGGAATCTCCCCCGACCCCCAGAAGCTGTGGTACAGAGGGCAACCGACCAGGTGCAACGGACCTCGGATTTTAGCCCCTGTTCTGCTATAGGAGGTACCTGGGTGATCTTGAGCAAAGCACAAATATTTGGGGCCTCTACTTCCTTGTTTATAAAATGGGAATAATAAGAGTTCCCAAGACAAACAAAGGAAAAAAAAAAAAGGGAATTCCCATCATGGCTCAGCAGAAACATATCTGACTAGGATCCATGAGGACACAGGTTCAATCCCTGGCCTCATTCAGTGGGTTGAGGATTCCAGCATTGCTGTGGCTGTGGCATAGGTCGCAGACATGGCTCAGATCAGGTGTGGCTGTGGTGTAGACCAGCAGCTGCAGCTCTGATTCTGCACCTAGCCTGGGAACTTCCATATGCTGCAGGTGCAACCCTAAAAAGACAAAAAAAAAAAAAAAAAAGAGAGAGCATTTCCATTGTGGTTCAGTGGGTTAAAAATCCTACTAGTATCCATGAGGATGTGGGTTTGATCCCTGGCCGCACTCAGTGGATTAAGAATCCTGTGTTGCTATGGCTGTGGTGTAGGCCAGCAGCCACAGCTCTGATTCGCCCCTAGCCTGGAAGCTTCCATATGCCACAGGTAAGGCCCTAAAAAGAAAAAATAAAATGGAAATAATCATTTTTATCAACTCCTGTCCAGGAAGGTGTGTGGAAAGAGCCTCAGAGCAGGGACGGCTCTTTCCCGTGCTCTCCCTGGCCCGGCCCTGGTCGCCTTCCCACAGATCCCTGCTCTGCCTGTCGCCTCCTGCCCCAGAACATCTTGAGGGGGCTGGATGAGTTCTGCGTTGGGGCCCCTGGGAGCTGCAGAGGCACAGGCAGGTGGCAATAGCATGGCATGGGGGCTCCGTGCCATGGTGAGGGCTCATGGCTGTATTAGCTCAGGAGTAACCCCAGAGACCACCCCAGGGATGGGTGAGGCAGAAAGGCAGGGAATGCTTGGCAATGCCAGGCAGGGAAATGGTCTGGAGTCACCCTCTCATTGGCTCTGCCTTTTCCCCCTGCCCCCCTGGGGAGGGCTGAAGGCTGAGCCCAGGGCTGCCCCTGGTCTGCAGGCAGGTTGTGGACAGCCTCAGCCTTGCTCATTTGAGTTCTAGTCCTGGGTCTTCTGCTCACTGGCCAAGGCCAGGAGTTGGGCCGGTTCTGGTCTGGACTCTTTCCCTTGAATCTCAGGACCGTGGGCAAAAAGCCTCCTCCCTTCCCCATTCCCCACCTGCTAAAGGCATCTGCTCTGACGGTGAGGTCAGGCCTTCAGGAAGGATGCTGGAATCCCAGCACTTGTGATCCAGAAACTACGGAAAGGATATGAGTGACTGCTATGGTAGGTTAGACATCAGGAAGAACTTCCAGCAGGGCAGGGTGGCCAGCTGTGAAGTGGGTAAAGAAGGACTGCCGTGGACTCTCCCGTTCTGGTGGTTCTAGAGAACGAGGACCCAGTGTCCGGCGATAGTTTGGATTGAGGTTCTGAGTCAGAAGGAGGAGAAGGTGGCTTCACTCTGGAGGTGGTGTTCCTCTGGTCTTGGGGCTATGCTTCCATCCTGCTGTCCCTGCTGGGGTTCGCAGCTCCCCATGTGGACACTTCTATTCAGGACTTGGGGGTCCAGGACTCTTCTCCTGCGGGGTCAGAAACTCTGCACCTGCCTCCCACCCTGTCTGACACCAGGGCTCGCTCTTCTGAGGCCGGGGCACCAGGGCCTGAGGCCCTGCCTTGGGCAGCACCCTTTCCCCCCTCCACTCCCAGCTTCCCTCCAGCCCCACACCCCACACTTCCCAAGCCGGACTCTGAAGTTCAGAGTCACCCATTTGAAAGAGTCTGGCTGGGGTCTGCTCACTCCTCCTCCTGGCTCCTTGGGGACTGAGCCTCAGGTTTGTTCCATTTCACATGTCCCACCTCCCCCTAGACTCAGAGAGGAGGGGTCCAGGCAAGTCTCCTGCTGGGGACCCCAGGGCTCACCTCCTCACATCTTGCTGGCCAAGGCCATGGGTGGGCAAGTTGGGACCTACCTGGGGGTGGAGCCAGCATCAGGGGGCGGGACCGGCAGGGCGCAGGGTCTCCTTCCTTCCTGGCTGCCCCTGGCTTCCCATCGCGTCTGCCCACCCCACCCCCGCCCCCATTCCCTCCAGCCTCCCCCAGGTCTCCACAAGGGTCATCCTCTGGGCCTCTACTACCTGCAGACGGCTCAGCCCTCTCGTTCAGCCCCTGCCCATCACGAGGGGGTAACAGGACCAGGCTCATGGGGTCCTGCTCAGGTAGAGGCAGCCTGAGCTCTAGCCTGGGAATCAGAAGGTCACTATAGAGTCCCAAGACCACGCATCCGTTTGGGGGTTTTAGACATGCTCTGGAGTCCCTCACGCCCCAGTCTCCTCCGGTATCAATGGGGATGATAATTCCTGTCCAGCTTGCTCACTTCCTTGGGAGAATCAAATGATATAATGGCTGTAAAAGCTCTTTGCAAACTGTAAGCCCTGAGGAAATGAAGTCACTGTGGCCTTGCAATACTTTTGGGCCAGACTCGACTTGCTTTGAGTGGACCTGGTTAGAATCCAAGCCCTGTCTGTCACTTACCTGTGATGTGAACTGGGGCATGTTCTAAACCAGTTTGGACCTTAGTTTCAAGCTCTATAAAATCAGTACAAACCATAAAGAGCTGTTATGAGGTTGAAATGGGATGAAGTAAAATGCCTAACAGGGGGAGTTCCCACTGCGGCTCAGCGGGTTAAGAACCTAACATAGTGTCTGTGAGGATGCGGGTGAGATCCCCGGCCTTACTCAGTGAGTTAAGGATCCGGTGTTGCTGTGAGCTGTGGTGTAGGTCCCAGATGCAGCTTGGGGTTCCCACGTTGCTATGGCTGTGGCTGTGGCATAGGCCAGCAGCTGTAGCCCTGATTCGACCCCTAGCCTCGGAACTTCCATACGCCGCAGGTGCGGCTCTAAGGGGGGAGAAAAAGGAAAAAAAAAGTGCCTAGTGGGCTACTGGCTATTACCTTTATTCTGGTGATATGCATTTATAAACCAGTCTCTTTCATGTTTACTCCACGTTTATCTGTGGGAAGGAGGTAAGATCGGTCCCATTGGCGATAGACTCTGAAGGTTTAACGTACTTGTCCAAGCCCGTGAGGAATAAATGTGGTCATGTTTGAACACAGATCTATTTCAGGTCCAGTGTCTTTAACAAACAAGCAAACACACACCCACCTCCCATCAGAGCCAATGGCCACCAAGTCCTTCCTTTACATCCATCACCTGTCACTGCAATGCTATGAAGCAGGGTGACCGGCTCACCTCACAGATTAGGAAACTGAGACGTAAAGAGGCCAAGTCACTTGCCCAGGTCACCAGCTGGCTTAGTGAGCACTGGAGGGCTGCGACCCAGCTGCTCCTGATCACCAGGTCCTGGTCCTGGTCCTGGCAGGCCACTGGGCCCAACCCTGCTTCCCACTGGTAAGTTCCACAAGACCGAGATCCCTGCGGGAACCCCTGGCCCCACCCCAGGCTTCCCATGGCGCTCCCAGCCCTGCAATTCTTAGGCCACCGCACAGATACAGAACAAGCATCTCGTGCACAGATTCAGAGAGACAACTTGGCCAGGAACCTCTTGCTGCCGACTTGAGGAGGCTGGGGGCTCAGAGGCACACAGGCTTGGGGCATGTTCCTGATGAGGTGATTCTGGGCAACCTGAACTCCCCGCCTGGGATCCTCATCTATAAAATGGGCTTCTAGGAGTTCCCGTCATGGCGCGGCGGAAACAAATCTGACTAGGAACCATGAGGTTGCGTGTTTGATCCCTGGCCTTGCTCACTGGGTTAAGGATCTGGCGTTGCTGTGGCTGTGGTGTAGGTCAGCAGCTGTAGCTCCAATTTGACCCCTAGCCTGGGAACTTTCATATGCCTCGGCTGCGGCTCTAAAATCCAAAAATATAAAGATAAAATAAAGTGGGCTTCTAGGCATATCAACCTCTTATAAATGGAGTGAGGCCCTCAGGAGGTCACAGATGTGCTGATTTATTGTAAAGCCTCATGTACCAAATATTGTGCGTTATTATCTTTTTCTTGTATTGAGTTGTGGGAATTTCCTCTGAGCTGGGGGAGGACAGACATTGTGAGGGCAACAGGGAGGGAGGCCTGGCAGGCCAGCTGAGGTGCCACAATGCCAGGGTCCCGGGCAGGTGCTGAGGCCTGGGCCACCGCTGGTGGGAAGGAAGCACAGGACACTGTACAGACCTGGGCCGATCCGCCTCACTGAAGGACCGCAGTCTGGCCAATGTCCAGAACCTTCTTTTCTCCCAAGATGAGCTCACACCACCTTTCAGCCTTTGGCCCTGACCCTGGGCTGTGAAGCCTCAGCACCGTTAGCAGTGGGTGGGCCAGGGCAAAGGGGGGCGAGGAATGCCCATTTCCTGCCCAGCTGCTGTGTGCCAGGCGCAGGCAAGAGCGTTCCTATTTTATCTCACTGAAACCTCAGGAATATTAGTCCTACTCTACAGAGTGAGAAAAAAGAAAGTGGCTTGTCCAAGGCCACACACCTAGGATTGGGACCCAGGTCTGCCCGACTCCAAAGCCAGCGCTATGGACAGCTGCGTTCCGTTCTACATTTTAACATCTCCTCAGCCCCTCTCCCTGCTCCAACCCAGTCCCGTTCCCCTGGGGCTTCCAGGGGCTCACCTGTCTTCAGTTTGTGGAACTCTAGTCTCTAGACAGCAGAGGCGAGAGGGAAATCTGAACTCTGGTTCAGCTGGGTCGGCAGCTGCTGCAGCTGCTCTTCAGGCCCCTAAATACACACTAGTGTGTCCCAGCCCTGCTGGCTGAGGCATCTGGACTCGTTTGTATTTACCCACATCCATCAATTAAGCCTGGTAACTCTCTAGAATAGTCACTTCTGGTCCCTGCCTGCAGCAAGCTGAGTGCAGTCAGGGACTCCTTGAGTGCATCCCACAAGCTCCAGAAAAATGAAGAAGTAACCAAATCAGTGACCTCTGACTCTTAAAAGATGGAGTTAAAAACTAAACCCTTGCCTGGTAGGCTTAATGGTGTTGACTTGAGCTGGATGATCTAATGAGGAGGACGTTTTATTAACTGGGCTGCTTGCTGATAACATCAAATGCTTTCAAGCACAGTGGTGGGTGTGGGGTAGAAACAGAGGTGCCCGAGGTCCAGACCAGTCTCTTCCGCACAGTGCTGCCAACTGAGCACACGAGGCCCCCCGACCCCGCTTCCTACTGTTCCCTGAGCTGCCCTCCTGAGTATCCAGTCAGTGTTCAGCAGAAATTATAATGAGGGGCCGATGTGACCCCTGGGCCAGGTCACTTCCCAGCTGCCCCTGATGCTCTGGGGATCCCTAGAGGGGGTTTAGGGGGGCAGAGATGGTGCGAGGGAGGGTAGAGATTTCTGTAAGGGGCCAGAGGAGGGAGAGAGGATGACAGCTGACAGGGACTGGGGGTCCTGCAGACCAGGGCTTGGCCACCAGCAGAGGCTGCTCAAGGACTTTGCATCGGCCCTCTCGCAGCTTCAGTGCAGCTACTGGCTCAGGCTCTCTGGGATGGATCAGCATGGTGCTCCAGTGGTTGCCTGCTCTGGCAGCTGTTGCATTATCACGTGCATCCTTCCCAAGAGAGGCAGCAAAGCCGAGAGGTTGAGTGCCGCCTCCAGAGCCTGACTTCCTGGGCTCACACCCCAGCTCTGCCACTCTAGCTATGACGGTTCGATCACGTTACTTAACCTCTGCCTGTTTCCCTGATGTGAAACGGGGATAGTGAGAGGTCCTCCCTCCTAGGGTTGTCCTAGGAGCGAGTGAGTAACTGTGTATAAAGCACTCAGCGTGTTAAGTTGTCTGTAACTACAAAGTGCTGAATCTAAGTGCATAAATCACTCCGCCTACAGCCAACTAAGATTAAGGACTTTGGTCACCTTCTTCCCTGCATCTTGCCTCTCCTGTTTCCCCGACATTTTGGGGTGTGTGTGTGTGTGTGTGCAAGTTTCGGCGTTACTGAGAACTGCTGGGTATACGGCAGGTAAGGGCTTTTCTTAAGCAGTGCTTCTCACAGTTTTTGATGACAGCTTATAGTAAGAATGATGTTTTATCATCTAACACACATACACAGAAGGACAGGATGCAAGGGGAGTGAAGAAGTGGTTACATCCCCTTTGGAGTGAGGGTCTGGTCCAGCAGCCACTTTTTTGAGGTTCCCTAGACATGTGTAGCCAAAGCAGGTACCCCCTTACTCTGGGCAGGTGGCCCACTGCCCCCTGCCCACGTCCGCAGGTCCCTGTGACGGGGAGAGACCGCAGGGAGTTGGGGAAGGCAGGTTCTTTGAACTTTCATCCAGCCATGGACACGCTCTTCCCTGTCTGGGGCTCTTCCTGCCCTCCAGCCACCTGCTTCAGCATCCATCTCCTGGCTCAGTGGGGCTGGCACCTGGGTGGGCTGGCAAGGGAGCAGCCTGAGGGACGGCCTTCACTCTGCTTTCAGAATGCCTCCCTGGCAAGGACGCCTCCAGCCCGGGCATCCCGGGGCCAAGCATCTCCAGCCCGGGCATCACCGTCCAGGTCATCGTCCGGCAGGTCCTCATCTGCCCTGTCAGCCTCCACGACATCCTCTCCAACAAGAGTGTACCTTGTTAGAGCCACACCAGTGGGGGCCACCCCTGGCTGGGCATCTCCTGCCAGGTCCGCGCCAGCCACCAGGGCCACCAGAGAGAGCCCAGGTGAGGGGGCTCCTGCAGGGAAGGCAGGAGGAAAGGGCAGCATGGCAAGGGCGGGGTGGGGGGGGGGACCTCCAAGGGGGTACTCGCTGTCCCCTCTCCCTTCTGGATAATGTGTGGGAAGGAGGGGAAGGGTCGGGGTGGGCAGCGAGGGAAGAGGGAGGCAGGGGCAGAAAGGAACCGGGACAGGCGATCCTAGGCAGTGGGAAACTGGGACAAGTGGGGTAGAGGATATGAAACCAGGACGGACAAAGCAGGTGTTACTCTGGGGCTGCACAGTCTGGGTCAAGGTGCAGATTTTAGAAGTAAGGGCTATCCGTTAGAAACCAGGGTTCATTCCTTGGGCTGCCCTGTGGGTCTGCCCTGAGGCTGGGTCTGCATCAGAGCAGGGTCATGATGATGGGCCCGTCTGTGGGTGGAGGAGCAAAGGGAGGGATTCTGAGCTGGCAGGCCCTCCCCACGCTGACTTGCCAAGCTGGGTTGTGGGATTCAGCCAGCAGGGAGTCAGAGATGGGCTTGGCCTTTAGCAAAGCTGTCTGCCTGTCCCAACTTCGCCCTCCTCCTGCCCTTGACTTCAGTCTGCCCCAGCACTGCGATACAAACAGGCCTGGAGGAGCCCCCCAGACTTGGGGTCCAGCTCAGTCTCGCCCTCTGAAGGGCTGGTGGGGCACTTTGGTGTGGAGACTTCTGGAAACAGACACATTTCATTGGACACCTTGCTGTGCCACTCACTTGCCAAATAACCTTGAGCAAGTTATTGAACTTCCGTGAACCTCAGTTTCCCCATCTCTGCAAGGGGCATAATAACGCCTGGCTCACAGAGTTACTGTCAGAGTTAAATAAGAGAATATCTGCGAATCCCTGGCTGGCCACAGCAGATGCTGAGTAAAGGGAGCTCGCGGTCAGGCAGGGCAGTGCTGTATTCTGGGTAGAGGGGTGCTAACGGGGCCCTCCGGGGCCAGCCTTCTCTCCTTCTCCCTCCTCCCCTGCACCAGACTCCCCTCCAACAGCCTCCCCCTCCCCTGCTGCTGGCCCGCTCCTAGGTCTCAGCTTGCCCAAGTTCACCTGGCAGGAGGGCCAGAAGCGGCTGCCGCTCATTGGATGTATCCTCCTCCTCATCGCCCTCGTGGTGTCGCTCATCATTCTCTGTGAGTTTACCGGAGGGAGCGGGGCCAGGCTCTGGTCACGGTGGGTGGGGTGGGGTCTGGGACTGGGGCTGCCCAGCGGGGAGACAGGGGTGGGGAACACTCACTTACCGGCTGCCAGTCCATAGGCGGCCACGCCGGCAAATGGCCTGGACCACGGCACCTCCAGGCCTTGTGGAGGAGGCAGCTGAGCTGAGAGTGTGGGGAGGCCGAGGAGCTGGGCTTGGGTCCTCTAGCTTCCTGGGGCGAGTTAGTTAACCAGTCTGAACTCGGTTCCTGCCTCTTCAAATGGGAGTAAAGGCATTCGTTCCTTCCTTCCACTTACTACGTGCTCCGTAAGATTTCGTAAAGATTTCAGGGGGTTAGGAGGAAGAAATGCGATGATGTCACAACGCCTGGTGCAAAATCCCTCTCTAAACACGTTAATTATTAAAAACAAAAAACATAAAACCACTGATTAGGAAAAGTCCCTCAGGCACTTTCAGTCTATGGGATAAAGTGTTCAGGAGTCTAGGCTCCATCAAGTCCGTGGTCTCCTTTGGAAAAGATACCCAACATGGGTGGCTGGGTACCCTGCTGGAGTGTCCACTATGAGCCCAGCATAGAGGGAACTCTCAGGAAGGAGCAGGAGGGAGCATACATTATATCACCCTGTTCTTGGGGGAGAATACAGGCTTCTAGGGGGACACAGCTAGAGATGATAAAGGCCAAATGGATCTGAGTTTGACCGTCAGGAAGAGGGGACAGCTGTGCAGGCTGGGGAGGCGGAGGGGCAGCTCATGAAGGGTATGAGCTGGATAAGGACCTAGAAGATGTGGGGGTGGGGGTGGGGGACTTAGGCATCTGGGTGGGAGGAGCAGCTGCAGAAAATGTGGTGGGTGCAGATGGGCCAGTCGACATGGGGAGAGGGCAGGGACCCACTCAACCAGAGAGAGTAATTGTTTGGGGACCTGAAGGCTGTCATTAGGTCGGGCATGGCTGGGCCACACTGTAGAGAGCTTTAAATGCCAGGCTGAGGGGTAAGGTTTCTGTTAAAGAGGCAGCCTGGTGTGGGGAAGGGCGGGGTGGGTGACCAAACGGAAACACCCACTTAGCAGAGCTGACTAAGGAAGAGGGTAGGTGCTGGTTAAGAGCAGGGCTTTAGGACCAGACGGACCTGCCGAAGCATCTTGGCTCAGCCAATTCCCAGGCATGTGACCTCAGTGAGTTAATTCACTTCTGGAGCCTCAGTTTCCCCACCTGCCTGACAAGGCGGGGGAGGGGGGTCACCATCACAGTGCCTGGGATGGGCTCAAGCATGGAGCCTGCCATGTGGCATCCATGTGAACCTCCTGCCGGGATGAGCTGCCCTGCTCCCTGTCCCTTCCCCACTGGTGCACCCGCTCCAGAGGAAGCCCCAGCAGGGCACTGAGAGCTGTAGAAAGTAACCTATGGAGAGGAGATGGCATCAGAGGGCGGGCTCCCTGAATAGGGTCAGAGATTTCACAGCACTTCCTGAAGTCCCCTGACCTCTAGCCATCCCAGACCAGGGAGGTGGTCACTGAGCAGCTATGAAGTGGCATCAGGACTATAGCCCCTGCCTCCTGACTTCCCATCTGGAGCTCTCTCTGCTCCACACCAAGGCGATCCAGCAGCCTCAGTGCTCAGGGCGTGGGATGGGGAAAGATCAGGGCACTGAGAAGAGGGGCAAGTCCAAGAGGTTAGGAGGGACCTGGAAGGAGAGTCACATAGGGCGGCCTTCACCTTGGGTGACAGAGAGTTCACTGGGACCGGGGGAGAAGAGGAGGGTCCAGGCTGAGGAACAGGTTGCAGACCCGAGGCAGGTGAGAAGTCAGAACCCGGGTTTCTTAGGCATCCAAGGGGAGGTGTCTCCAGGCAGGAGCGATGACAGTTCCTAGTTTGGAAAGAGATAGATCTTAGAAGAAGTCGTGCAGCTCATTTGCACATATGGTGCATAAAGCTGTCGTCTTCTCTGCCCAACTTGGGCATTTGGGAATCAGCCACCTAGAGTTGCTCCTTGAGTGGGAAGACAAGGCATCAAGACATGGAATGGGGCAAGAACTGAGCCTCGGGGACATCCCTTCTTTAGAGAAGAGGGAGGAGGAAGAAAATCCAGGAGCTTCTGAAGCTGGAAGGACAACCTTTGAGAAGACAGGGCAGATAGTGGTAGCAGGTATATGACTGAAGATGGAAATTTCTCTGCTATGACCCGCAGAGCACAGAGATGAAGGGATGCCAGAGGGGCTCTGAGAAGGGGCTTCTGGGATACTGGAGGAGGTGGTTTCTCTGACCACCACTCTGATCAGCACAGAGGGCAGGGGAGCTCCCAGAGTAGAGCCCACCTCCACATTTCCCTCCCTCTCTCCCTTCTTTCTCTTTCTGGGTGGCTGCTCGAGTCTGCCTGGTGCTGCCCTGCTTGCAGGAGCATTCTGGAGCATTCCTGAGCAGCCTTTCTTTCCGTACAGATGGGGGACGAGAGCCCCAGAGTCCGAGAGGGATTGCAGGTCGGTGTCTCAGAACTGGGGGCCTTGGGCTGCTTAATGTCATGTCTCTGTGGGGCTGGCAGTGATCCTGCTGCTTCATTTTCTCCAGTCTACTTCTGGCGGGGCCACACGAAGATCAAGTACAAGGAGCCAGTAGAGAGCTGCCCCAAGAATGCTGTGCACTGTGATGGGGTCGTGGACTGTAAGCTGCGGAGTGATGAGCTGGGCTGTGGTAAGGAGGCTGGGCGCGTGTGTGTGTGCATGTATGTGCGTGTCCTCTGGGGGCTGAAAACTGAGTATCAGCTCAAATGAGAGGTGATGGACAGACTAGGAGGATCTGGGCTCTAGGGGAAGTAGGCTTGGATTTGGAACCCAGCTTTCAGTGCTGTGTGTTATGGGTGAATTGCTAACCTTCTCTGGGCTTCCATTTCTTAATTTGTAAAATGAATAGCTTAGATAAAGTTAGTGGTTCTCAAATAAAATCTGACACCCCTCAACTATCAGACTGAGCAAGGCAGAACTGCTCTGGCTGGAGGCAGGTGTGGCGTCTGGAGCCCCATCCACATGCCCCTCCTCTTTGCCCAGCAGGTGACCTCTGACTTGCTACCCCTCTGGTTTCATGAGGTCAGTTTGTAAATGAAGGCCTAGACGAGCGCAGAGGTTTCTTTGAGCGCTGCCCCTCTGTGGTTTTACAAACCTGGCCATGGACAGCCGTCAAGTGGGCATCTGTGGGTACACGCCCCTCCTGCTCCACCTGTGTGTCTATGTGCTTCCTTGCCCATGGCCATGGCCATCTGTGACTGAGCCTGTCCAGTGAGCACTCAGTCAGATCATCATTCCCCTTGACTCTCTTATTTGGACCCATCACTGCCCTCTTGGGGCGACGGCCTCCAGCAGCACTCACCCCTTTTCCCGGCAACGGCCCCTGGGTCCTGTCAGACAAGATCTCTCTGCTCTGTCCCAGCCCCTTGCCTTGGCTCTGCCCTTACTGAGTATCTTGGGCTCTGGGCACTGGCTGATGATCATTCTGTCCTAGGGCCAACTTCCAGATGTTTCCCAGGCAAGAAGCCTCAGGACAGAGCATCGCAGAGCCTTCCTCAGTTCCTTCCTCAAGAACTTGGGGCTTCCCGGTGCTGAGGATCTGCTCTGCCCTTTTCTTGCCCTGCAGTGAGGTTTGACTGGGACAAGTCTCTGCTTAAAGTCTACTCTGGATCCTCCCATAAGTGGCTTCCCGTCTGCAGTGACAACTGGAATGACTCCTACTCGGAGAAGACCTGCCAGCAGCTGGGTTTTGAGAGGTAAACCTTCCCCAAGAGCCCCAGCTTCAGGGAGGTCTAGGGTTCTTTGCTAGGGCATCTCAGACTCATCAAGAAAAACTATATATATACATACATACATATTTGCTTTTTAGGGCCGTATCTACGGCACATGGAGTTTCCCAGGCGAGGGATCCAATTGGAGCTACAGCTGCCGGCCCACATCACAGCCATGGCAATGCCAGATCCAAGCCGTGTCTGCCCCCTATACCACAGATCATGGCAATGCTGGATCCATAACCCACTGAGCAAGGCCAGGGATCGAAACCTCATCCTCACGGACACTAGTCGGATTTGTTTCCACTGCATCACGAAGAGAACTCCGGAAACTATTGTTGTAAATACTCAGAGAGGGGGCCTGACAGGGCTCAGGTCACTAGCTCAGGGTACGCTTGAGTTACTCAAAAGGACAGTGGCCTGGGGAGGCCAAAGTAATTATTTGTGGACCTGTAGCGGGATGACACTTCTGTACAGTTCTTTGCATCAAAGCACCCTCTTGTTCAAGATCACATTCAATGGTCATGAGGTGGGTGGGCATTAGGGCGGGTCCCATCTTCTCATATCTGGGAGAGACTAGCAGCTCAGGCTGTGCAAACCCTTCAGTGGACTTTAAGCTGCAGCAGCTGTGGGTTGGGCTGGACCTCATCAAACAGGAAATGAAATGGCCAGGTGCGGCCAGGTAAAGTGACTAGTCTCTTTGGCTCTAAACATTTGAACCAAGAAGCTGGTACCAGGGGTAGAGCAGGGAGTGGGGTTTACCACGACCTTCCCACTTGCAGAAGCCCCCGATTTGCGGGCCTCATAGCCACCTCCATCCTCCCTCTTGTTCTGGGTTTTCAAACCATGCAGTTTGGGGGCTCACCAATCTGTGTGTGGTTGTAGGGGAAAGGGTTTATTTAGGATCTTGCTGTGGGCTCTCTGTAGAAGTATCTAGAAAGCCGGGGCTTGGGGGCTAGGACTTAGAGCCAGTTCTCTGCCCTCACCTCAGCCTTAGGTGTGAAAGGTGATCTGGGTGATCTAGTTGGAAGGTGGCGGATACCTTTTATCACTGAGTTGTGCGAATTTCTGCAAATCTGAACTTGCCTTGGGCTTCCGTAGATAGTGTCATTTATTCAAGGAACATTCACTGAGCTTTTATCATGGGTCACTACATGGTCCCCAGACAAGAGCCCTGCCCTTTGACAGTCTCTGGGATGGTGTAGGTGGGAGAAGCTGAAACCGATAACCAGAGCACCATGTGACATGTAATGGAAAGGCCACGTGCGGAGCATCATGGGCACAAAATGGAGAGGGGGCCTGACATACTGGGAGGACAGCAGAGCAGGCAGGAGGCCCCTGGATAGAGGAACAGCAAATGCCAAGGCACACTCTCAAGCAAGGGTGTCCCAGGTTCTAGAAAGGCCCCAAAGTGCCACACAGATAGCGGCTGGATCACCCACAGCAGAATCACCTGGGGTGCCTGTTAAAATGCACCTGAAAATCAGACTCTCTGGGATTAGAATTTCGAACTGCTTAACAGCACCCCGGGTGAGTTTTATGCAGGCTGTGGTCTGAGGTCCCGTAAGCCAGTAAAACAGTCTCAGGCTGTAATGTACAAACCCATAACATGGGGATCCATAAAACCTGGTTCAGCAGGTTTGGGGTGATGCTGCAGCTGCTGGTCCATGGATCAGTCTGGATAGAAAAGGGCTAGGTGGGTGTTTCTCAAACTTCAGAGGGCATTAGAATTACTTGGAGAACCTGTTAAGATGCAGCACCAGAATTCTTGATTCAGTAGGTCTGGGGCAGGGCCCAGGAATTTGCAATTCTAACAAATTCCCAGGCAGTGCTAACGCTGCCCTGTGGGATGGGACCACACTTTGAAAACTCCTGGGCTAGTGCGCAGAGCTAGTTGGGGGCAGCAGCAGAATATGTGGGTGGGGTCTGAGGCTGCCTGCTGGACTCTAATGCCAGCTGGGGGACCAACGGTGGGCGCCATCTCAAGGGGGCCCCTTCTTCTTCCCTCTCCTCCCTGGCAGTGCTTACCGGACAACCAAGGTGACTGACAGGGATTTTGCCAGCAGTTTCTCAATCTCTGAATATAACTCCACCATCCAGGAGAGCATCTACAGGTATGTGGGCCAGGTCAGGCTGCCTGTCTGCCAGCAGGGGAGTGAAGGATGCTTTGAGTCCGGGGCCCCTCTGCCTTGGCCTTTCAGGGATCCTGCCTCCAGGAGGCCCTTGTGAATCTCAAGAGCATCTCAGAAACAGCCCTCATTCACCACCTGCCTCCTGACTTGGATGTTACTGCAGCTTAGTGTGGAGATCTCCCCCTTGGGGGCTCGGGGGAGTCTCCAAGAATTTACCTGGTTGCCAGAGACCATGAATAACCTTGGGGCCACGAGTCAGCCTGGTGTTTGGACTGAAAGCCTCTGCAGGGAGAGGGTTTGGGGTGGAGAGGGAGAAACATCACTGGGGTCGGGGAGGGCGGGGGGGAGCAAGGGGAGTGCGGGTGCATGAGGTCAGGGGCAGGGAGGCCCATCTGGGAAGCACTGCCTGGGCCTCCCCATCTGTCACCTTTGCACTGCAGCTGCCCTTGTCCTAGGGACACAGGGTGGGGGGTGCTCTACCAGCCAGAAGTGTTTACCAAGGGAGAGAGGGGAAGCGAATGAGCTGCTTTGTGGATGCCTGTGTGTGCTGGGTGGTTCACAGGCTACGTTGCTGGCAGAGCATTCAGGAACTGTCGGAGGAGCCTTGGGCCACCTGTTTAGCTGTGGAAAGATGCTGGGACAATGCAGTGCTGTGAGCTTAAAGGATGCAGATCTAGCCAGTGTATCCGATCTCCCACAGGAAAACTGGGGGGTGGGGAGAAGGGTGGGAACCGTTTGCACTGAGACATCCCCATGCCTGGAGAAACCTTTGGAAGCGTCTGTCCTGTCGGAAGGGAGAAATGTCAGAATCTCCTTCTCCTTGTGCAAAAGAAATGGGGTAGGACTTAGCAGGGACCAACGAGGGAAGGCTTCCTGGAGGAGGTAGCTACTGTGTTCTTTTCTCATCTTTTGCGTCTCCTCCTGCAGGTCTGAATGCCCTTCCCAGGAGTATGTCTCTCTCCAGTGTTCCCGTAAGAAGATGTTCTTCCGCCTGGGTTGTGGCTCGTGTTGGGTGGGAGTCAAGGGGCAGAGGGCTGGGGTCCCTCAGGGGAGGTGATCAGCTCCGGGGGTCCAAGCCAGGAATTGTAAGACCCCTGGACAGTCTCAGGGTGGCATTTCCCCTTCCTGATTTTACTCAGCCCAGCAAACTGGTCATTCACGTCTCCCGGATTCTGGGCAGGGGCAGAGGACTGGGAGAGCACCTCGGGGCCAGCTTCAAGCTCCGATATCAACGGACATGGAGATGGAGCTCCCACTGTGGCTCAGCGGGTTAAGTACCCGACACAGTGCCTACGAGGATACAGGTTTGATTCCTGGCCTTGCTCAGTGTGATAAGGATCTGGCATTGCCACAAGCTTCAGTGTAGTTTGCAGCTGCAGCTCTGATTCGACCCCCAACCTGGGAACTTCCATATGCCTCAAGTGTGGCCCCCAAAAGAAAAAAGAAATAGACATAGAACCAGATCTAGAGCCAACATTTATGAAGTGCCTTTGATGCCAAGGCACTGTGCCTACAGCTTTATAAATGTGATTGCATTTAATTCTCACGAGGCAGGTGCCATTTCTGTCCACTTACTGAAAAGAGGCTGAAATGTTTGTCTTGCTCCACTGCTAATGAGACCACGGGTAGGTGAGGGGCTCGTATTGGACATGGGGTCTGACCCCAAAGCCCAAGCTACTAACCAGTCCACAAGGGCTGTGTTCTCATGACAACCTGGGGTGTGCGGGGGTGCTCCCCTGAGTACAGGGTGGGCACAGGGCTGCTCAGACTACTGCTGGCTTGTCACTCTCTTCCTTCAAAGGAAAAAGAACACAGGTGTGAGCAAACTCCACAATTTTGGGGGACTGGCTCACTCCAGAACATGTTAGGAAATGCTCCCCTGGGGCACAGGGTCCCCAACGCCACTAAATGACCCATCGGGGAACCACGTGGGCACCAACGACCTGTGCATCATGGGACGGGCCTTCTCCTTTGTTTTGAAAAGATCTCCATCACAGTGCTTTTCGGTTCAGGGTCAGGTTAGACCTGGTCTCCTTTCCTGAGCTCCTGACAGCAGCCCTGGGAGTCACCATCATGGCCCCAATGCCTGGCACAGTGCCCAAAACCTGGGGCACTTTGTTAGCCTTTGTCCAGTTAACAGAAGATTGAATGAGTGGGAGGAGAGGGAACTTTCTTAGGAACAAACATCCCACTGGATGATCCCAGAAAGCTAACCCACCACGTGGGAGCGCTGTGATTCACAGGAATCAGCTGTACCGCATCAGCTTAAGTGAGCAAAGCAGCCTCCTCCACGGGTGGGAGGTGCCCTCAGCGTGGGGCTGCCTGAGCCTCTGTGGGCCCGGCGGGCGTGGTAGCGGGTCTGAGAAAAGCAGAGTTCACAGTTTCTCTCTTCTCCTTCTCCCCAGACTGTGGACTGAGAGCCATGACCGGGCGGATCGTGGGAGGGGCCCTGGCCCCAGAGAGCAAGTGGCCTTGGCAAGTTAGCCTGCAGTACGGCACCACCCACATTTGTGGGGGCACCCTGATCGACGCCCAGTGGGTCCTCACTGCTGCCCACTGCTTTTTTGTGTAAGTGCGGAGGGGTAGTGATGGGCCGTCACTCAGGGTCGGGGACACCAGGAAGGGCTGAGGGCAGAGTGACCTCTCTCTGCGGGAGAGGGCTTTGGTTGTAAGCCTGGCCCCTGGGGCTGGGTGGCACAGGTGTGGCGAGGCCCATGATTTGCTCTTGGTATTTGGTCCTGGGAGTGCGAGTTGGGGTTACTTGTTCTGAGCCAGCGCAGAGTGCGAAAATACCACTGGGGGCCCCAAGGAGAGAGAGGCAGGTGGAAGGGAGGAACTGGGAAGCTGCCCTAAAGACCAGGGTGAGATAAAGAGGCTTTGGGCTTGTTGCTGCATCTGGAAACTGGAAGTTACAGATGAGGAGCCGGAGAAATCAGGAGCGCTGTCCCAGGAGGAAGCGAAAGCCAGGGGCTGTGGGGAGGGCAGGGCAGTCGGCTTCTGACAGTCACCAGCCGGGGCTGTCCCTTTAAGCTGGTGGACAGGAAAGGGCTTGGAATGAGGCCTCAGGGGCACTGGCTTCCCCGGTAGTGAGTCTTCAGCAGGTCACTCTGTCCTGTCAAAAGCTCCATTTCTGCTGAGATAATGCGACCGAGACGTGTCCTACTCACCTTATTTGATCCTCGTGGTGTCCAGAGGAGACAGTGGGGCCAGTGGTCCCAGAGGTCTTACCTATCCCCTCCCGTTTTCTATTGTAAGGTACAGAAGGGCCAGGTCAGGAATTCCTTGGTGGCTCAGGGAGTTAAGGATCCAGTGCTGTCGCTGCGATGGCGCAGGTTTGATTCCTGGCCCGGGAACTTCTGCATGTTGTGGGCATGGCCAAAACCAAACCAAACCAAACCAACCAACCAACCAAACAAACAAACAAAAAAAACCAAACAAACCCAGAAAACAATAAAAACAGAAGGGCAAGTTCAGAGTGATTTTTTGGAAGTAGGGCATTGTCCTAGACCCCTGGGCTTAGATAGAGAGCTCCCTCCAGAGGTGGTGCTCTGGCTGCAGCTCCCCATGCAGCAGATGCTGCCAGAGGGCTCTGCCAGGTGGTAAGTGGCCCATGCTCTCTGTGGCTCTGGCAGGACCCAGGAGAAGGTCCTGGAGGGCTGGAAGGTGTACGTGGGCACCAACAACCTGCACCAGCTGCCCAAGGCAGCCTCCATCGCCCAGATCATCATCAACGGCAACTACACGGACGACCAGGATGACTATGACATAGCCCTCATGCGGCTCTCCAAGCCCCTGACCCTGTCTGGTGAGTGAATCCACGCCCATCACACCCCACCCTGCTCATCCCACAGCTCTGCACTTGGCAGCATCCGCTGACCCCTCTCGGGGTCCAGAGCTTCAGCGTGGTGCACGTCAGAGACTCTTGGAGATCATGTAGTTCCCGGCCTCTCTCTATTTTACAGTTGGGGGAACTGAGGCCCAGAGTTTGGAAATAAATTTGCCCCAAGGACACATCTCACATTGCAAACTGGTGACAAAGCCAGGGTTTGGATACTGGTCTTCATCAAGATAAACAGATCGAATTGTTTCACCGGTCTGTTGAGCACTTAATGAGGGCCAGACACCGCGGTAGCATTTTACACCTACAATTTCATTTACTCTTCACAAACCGATCCTGTGGAGCAGGTACTATTATTAGCTTCATTTTACATTTGAGGGGATGGAGAGAGAGAGTTCCCTGAGGCCACAGAGTCATAAGTGGCAGCGCCAGGACTAGGTCCACCTTGGTCTGGCTTCCAAACAATGATCTTCCCAGGCTGCTCTCTGCTGGCAAATTGCCAACGCCACAGTTGCGCACACAAGCACCTGCATTCAAACACCGAACTGCCACAAAGGTTGTCACTGAGGACCAAACGGAGCTACAGGAAGGAAACGCCACCAAGGTTCTCAGGAGATCAAAGTTTTCATTCATTATTTTTTCTACCCATTTGTTCACGTATCAAACACTGTGTGTCTACTACACGGCTGCTTTGCGGTTCCATAGCCAAGAGAACAAAACGGATGACACATAAACAGCCACTTAGAAGCTGAGATGTAATGTTAGGGCCCCCAGGGAACCGCGGTGGCACAGATGTGGGCACCTAATCAGTCTTGGTGGGCTAGGGAGGCTTCCGGGAATCTTAGAGGGCTCTCTGGTTAGTCCAGCCTATCTGGTGCTCAGGGCTTGTGACCTGGTCTTTCCTGGCACAGTAATTAAGGAGGTGGGGTTGATCCTGAGTCAGAGCAGTTGGCTCTTCAAAGTGGTGTGGCCCAGAGCCACGCCCAACAGAAGCCACGCCCACCACAAGCCACGCCCACCACCGTGAGCCCTCTCTGCCTTCTTTCTGCCCCTCCCAGCCTTGTCCCTGGAGCCTGGGACTGTGAGATAACAGTGCCCTGGTGCCCCTGCCCCGCCCCCATGGATGCATAAAAGGGGGCAGGGCATCTGCCAGACCAGAATAGGCCTTCCCAGCCTTGTAAAGCCCAGGCTCCATTTAGCTAACGATTCAGAGCTTACCTGCCAACACCCCAGATCCCCATATTATTTGGATTTCCAAATCAAATTAAGTAATTTGTAAAATGAAATTAAAGCTCTTATAGCATTATATATGCTTCTCAGACTTACAGCAGTCCCTCTCCAGGCTCTGATAGCGTCACCCTTCGCCCCAGTATTCTCCTGGGCCAGAAGCATATCTCTGGGCTGAGAATCACAGCTTAGATTTATATAGTCCTGTGGTCAGACCATGTGCCCTGATTTTTGGTTTAGAAATCAGGACAGATTTTCTTAAACTGTTTGGTAGGCAGAGCACTTTGAAGTCACAGTACTAGCTGAGCAAACCTGTGAAAATTCAGATAAATTACCCCATAAAAAAAAAAACTAGTGGAATACATAATAGTGTTACATGTTTTTAAGTCTGTACGTCTCAAAAATAGGCACAGACTATTTTAAGAAATGAAGTTTTGCATTTGTGGTTAATAATTGATGCCATCCCTTCATTTATTTTTTGTTTGTTTACCCTCCAGCAGTGCAATGTGTTAGACTCCCAATTTACAGGAGAAAAATTTTGCAGGCATTCTTCCTCCCTCTGTCTCGCCACCCCTCCCCCCACCCCCGCTTCCTATGAGTACTTTATATGTGTCAGGCACCATTCTACGTGCAGGAGGCTGCAGTAAGCATAGAAACTGACAACACTGCAAACATCTATCTATCAACTATTCTCCTCTTGCAGATTTCTTGGTGCTCTAGTCCAGGTAGGGACTCTGGTCCTCGGAGGAAGTATGTGATCTGAGGCACAAGCACCATCCATGCGTTTCTGAGGGCAGGAGTGAGTGAGCAGCGGTCTTGTGGGCTGTGCCCTTAGGGCAGCATTCTTCCCACTAGGAGAGGTTGTCTCATCTGGAGGGAGAGTTTCGGGTCCTGGCCCACCAGGGGTGCCCTCCCCAGACCAGGCAGGACACACCACTGAGACGCCATGGCGATAATACCTGGGATTTAGCCTGGGCTGCTCCTTGCTCTGAGGGACAGGCATGGGAGAGGATCAATCAAGAGGGCTACTCGGTGTGGAGAGACCCACAGCCACCCAGTATCAGCATGGCACAGGGGAGTTTCCAAGCCATAGGCACCCACTGAAAAATCAGAATTTTTGGAGGATTTTGACACCCCAAAGGCTGGAGACTCAAGATAAAATGATTGAGTTTCTTGCCTGGTCAGTTCAAGGCCCTGAAAGATTCAGAACCACTCTGGGGGGAAGGATGATGACCTAGGACCTTGGTACTCTTGTCCCTCCATGCACCCCCCAAAACCTCCAGCCTTGTCCCTTAGCTGATGTCTCGAGGTCTTCTTGCAGCTCATGTCCACCCTGCCTGCCTCCCCATGCATGGACAGACCTTCGGCCTCAATGACACATGCTGGATCACAGGCTTTGGCAAGACCAAGGAGACAGATGGTGAGGGGCAGGTGCTGGACTCTGTGTGTGTGTGTGTGTGTGTGTGTGTGTACATACATGTGTGTCTGTGCAGAGGGTGTGTGGGTGATGTGTTGGGGTATAGAGATGAGGGTCCACTGAGATGAGGCTTTGGGTATATAGATTCATGGGCCTGGCTACATAGGTGTGTCACATGCACCTGCATATGTGTCAGAGCAGTTGGTGTGACAGTGCCCCAGGCAAGCACACCAGGAAAACCCCCGTCATTGAACAAGCTGGTTCATTGCTTATTGCACTGGAGGGAGAACTCACACCAGGGAGAACCATGGGGCATCTGGACAAGAAGGTGTTAGAGGACTTAGCGGCTCTGGGTGCGTTAAGGGGGAGTCACACAAGTGGAGCTTTCTCTAGATGGGATACTTTCAGGAGGCACGGACAGTTTCATGAGTGCAGATGTTAATAATCTCCTCCTGTTAAGCTGTTAAGAATAGACCAAGTCTAACACTGTGGTGGGTGTTAGCCCCTCCTTCTGGCTGGGGGAGGTGGCCATTTGGTCCTTTTGGGGTTTGACCTACCTCACCTCATTTTCATTTGTGCTGAAACAAAGTTAGGAAGAGGTTTGGTTCTGCCCCACTTCATCATGATCACAGGGTGGCCTTGTCTGGTGTCGGTTCTCAAGGATCGTGCCTGTTGGGCAGGAGGGCATGGCAGCTGGGCTGGCCCTGCCGTGTGGCTCATGAGCCCGGGGCCGGCCGCAGGTGTCAGGGCCGCTCTCCCCTTGCTCTAGGGATGGAGCAGTGACTGGCCGGGAGCAGCCTTGTTCTGATCTTGGCTCCTTAACTGACTGGTTCTGTGCCTGGGGGCAAGTCCTTCTTCAGCCCTAAATTTCCCCTCTGTACATGGATTAATCACACCTGTCTTTCTTGGGGTGCATCATTACCAAAAAATAAAGTGATGTATTTGATGGCACTTCGAATACAGCAAAGCCTTGTGCAACATGTAAGGAAGCCTGATAAGCTCTTGAGTTGTGTACATGCGTGTCTCTGCTATACGCAGCGAGTTGTGTCCAGTGTGAGGGTGTGTGTGCCCATAGGTGTCACCACGGGCAGGGTGCCCTCCACGCCCAAGAGACTGCCAGTCTGGGGCCCAGAGGGGGCAGCTGGACGGCCACGAGGCCGCCCAGACTCTCACTCCCTTCCACGCCCTCTGTCCTCCACCCCGCATCACTGCAGAGAAGACATCCCCCTTCCTGCGGGAGGTGCAGGTCAGCCTCATCGACTTCAAGAAGTGCAATGACTACCTGGTCTATGACAGCTACCTTACCCCCAGGATGATGTGTGCTGGGGACCTGCGGGGAGGCAGGGACTCCTGCCAGGTAAGGCTGCTTCTGCGTGGGGCTCAGGGCCCGGGCCCCCGGAGGAGTAGGGGGAGGCTGGGATGTTGGGGTTGGAGTGAGTCAGGTGCCCATCATTTCCTGCTCAAGGACCACCTCCCATCCTACTGATCTGTGCGTGCTCCCCCGTAGGGTGACAGCGGGGGGCCCCTGGTCTGCGAGCAGAACAACCGCTGGTACCTGACAGGAGTCACCAGCTGGGGCACGGGCTGTGGCCAGAGAAACAAACCCGGCGTGTACACCAAAGTGACGGAAGTGCTCCCCTGGATCTACAGCAAGATGGAGGTGAGGGCCCCGCGGGGGGCGTGAGCTCAGAAGGAAGGCTCCCAAAGGCGGGAAGAGGGCCTGGCCTTTCCTTAGGGGCTCGGCGAGGTCCTCTCACCCTCTCGCCTCTGGGGCTGTTCAGAAGGTGCAAAAAGCCAGGACAGGACAGGAGTCAAAGGTGGGGCCAAGCCCAGCTGCCTGGGTTCTCCCCCTCCTCTTCCTCCTGCAAAACAGAGCTCAGGGGGCTTGCGAGGGATGGGCTGAGGCTGGGTGCCCGCCCCAGGGTCACTCTCGCCTCTCCAGTGACGGCCCTGTGAGTTCACACAGGCCACCCAGAGGAGGAGGCCGCCCCTCCTTGTCAGGACGTGGGTGGGGGAAACTGGGCATCAGGAAGCGGAAGTCCACCCCACCTCCGCGGACCCGGTCGGGGCCCCCACCTTCCCTGCGCCTGCGCCCTGGCCATAGAGCAGCAATGCTGCGGGCTCTTCGCCCCTCTGCCCAGGCAGGGGCGGAGCGGTGAGCGCTCAGGCGGGGATCGGGGATCTGGAGGCTGCTCCTGAAATACAGCCTGGCGGCGCTCTCAGAACTTGCTCCCATCTTTTCCCCTTTGCTGCCCCTCTTCTCTGAATCTTAGGCGCTGAGCCCTGACCTCCGGCGTCTGTGTTCCGCCCCCCACCCCCAACCCTGTTCTCCTTCTTCTCTTCCTCAGAGTGAGGTGCGCTTCCGGAAATCGTAGGCAGCGGTCCTGCTGTCCTCACAGCACTGGCTGCTGTACAGACTCTGGCCCAAGTGACCGGGCCGTGTGCAACCTCATCCCGGCTAAAGGCCAGGAGACACCTTCATCGCTGCTGCCTCCACTGTCTGCTGCCCCTGTGTGTACACACATGTGTGCCTCACTGCTCTCCCAAGGTCTTCAGAAACCATGAAAGGCATCAGCTCTTCCCAAACCCCAGGTTGGAAACCCCCAGGAGATAACTGGGCACCGTGGAGGTTCCCAGAGGGCATCCATTACCGATGGAGGAGGTAGAGCCCAGGGAAGGGCCTGGAAGGTCACAGCAGGAATTCTTGCTCCTCTGACCCTGATTTGGACTAGCTCAGAATGGACAGCCTGCCCGGGACCCAGCCACCTCTGCTGTCACGAGACAGTGATGGGTGTCACAGAGTTCCTGGACTGTCCTTAGTGGGAAGATATTCCCATTGGCACCACCCCTGCCTGTTGGTGCCGTGGAGGGGACCAGGGGCTGCCGTCAACTCTGAACTGGACGCCACAGTCCTTGTTTGGTCACTGGCTGTTGGAGGCAAATTTCATTTCATTTTATTTTTATATTCAAGAACTGGAAGTAGATGTATTTTTAAAGATTCTCCCCAAATTCCAGGAGCCAAGAGAGTACTGATCACCCAAGAACTCCGAGGGACTTTGGGGAGCTGTGCTCCTCGGGAGATGTGCAGAACACCCCTGGCCACAAGGGGCCGGGTGAAGGCGCCCTTGGAGATGCTCAGGGAAGGGAATCCTCATTGGGGCTGGTGAGCAAATCCGTCCCAGAAACAGCCACAACTGTTGCTGCATCCAAGGGCTCCAGGAGCATGAAGGAACTGATGCTGCTTCTCCGCAGGCCCCTGAGGCTGGGACAGTCCAGGTGGACATGTGGCATCCTCACAGCCAGGGCCTCCCTGGGACTTGGGAGTTTCTTTTCAGCTTTCTTAGTCTTTCAATGTCTCAGTTGTTCCAGAGACACAGCATTTGCCATGAAAACTGCCTCAGGGAGAAAGCTGGTTCTATCCCCAGAGCCTCCAAACCACCCTCCTCAATGATCCGAGTTGCCTCTCCTGCAGGTCTTCAGTGCATTTGGCTTCCACAGACATCCCCATCTTTCTCTGGGGCACCTGTTCCTCCTGCAGCCCATTCTCCTTACCTTCCTTGGGCCCATCTGGTGGTGCTATGACTCCCAGAGGCAGGATCTAAGCAGATCAGCCCAGCCCAGCTCAGGTGGGCGGCTGCTCAGGGAAAAGATCCTTCTGGAAGAACAGCTGGAGCTGGCTGGCGTGGCTGGGCAGAGTCTGAGGGGGCTTGGTGACATTATCAAGGCTGGGGGTGGGGGCGGGCCCTGTTCATGTTCACAGCAGCCCCAAGTAATGGTCTTCAGCAATAAAATTGTGTGACCTGAAAAATTTGTCCTTGGATGTTTCACTGGTACCTGAGTGAAAACTGAGCTTGACCATCCAGGTGCCCAGACAGCCTCAGTATGGATTCTGAGCCTTGGTTCCTCAGTTCTGAGTTCTGTTCTTTTAATCATATATTCATTTTTTATTTGTTCACGCACCGTGTCTGTGGCTACTCCATGTCCAGTACTTGTGCCAGGCCCCGAAGGTACAAGAACCATGTTGACGCTCAGGTTTGCATGGTGGTGACCCAGTGGGATGGAAACTGGGATTTGGTGTGGACGTCATGCGTGGGACATGGATGAAGAAGCTTCCAGCCATACCAAGAGAAGCCAGGGAAGGCTTCATAGAGGAGGCGAGGTTTGAAATGAGTCTCCAAGCGTAGGTAAGCCTTCCCCGAGCAGGTGGAGAGGGGAAGGATAGTCCAGCACCTTTCCTCTTTCCCTCCTTCCTCTTTCTCTCCCTCTGGCTTTGCCAGCGCCACAAAAGGCATGTTTACAAAGGAACCCCAATGCTTAGCTATGGCCATTGGCCTCGCCTGAAAGATCTAGCATTTCTTGCTCTGCAAGTACTTTTCCTTCATTTTTTTTTTTTTAATCTTTTTAAGGCTGCACCTGCAGGATATGGAGGTTCCCAGGCTAGGGATCCAATCGGAGCTGTAGCCGCTGCCCGTGCCACCGCCACAGCAACGCAGGATCTGAGCCACATCTCTGACCTATACCACAGCTCACGGCAACAATAGACCTCAACCCACTGAGCAAGGCCAGGGATCGAACCCATGTCCTTGTGGATGCTAGTCTGATTCGTTAACCGCTGAGCCACGACAGGAACTACTTTTCCTGCATTTAGTATATTGAGCTCAAGCATTATGATCCCACGATGAAGGCCCAGCACCACCAGGACTCCTACTGCACACTCTACTTCTGGTCTCAAGCACAGAATTCTCCAGGCCTGCCCACGTGAGCCTGGCCTCTGGACACCTCGAGGTTGTGTAGTCTCCCACATCAATGCCAAGGGGAAGTCCTTCCTCTGGTTATTTTCTTGCTCCATCTGCATGACAAGGTGCAGAGGGGGCAGGTACCAGGCTGACTATATCAGCAGTAAGGGTAACACAACCACTGTGATGGATCCCACGATTTCCCACAATCTCAGTGGCTTGACCCAATCAAAGTTTATTTCTCATCTACCTAACAGTCCAATAAGTGTCTGACCAATGGGAGGCTTTCTTCCACATGATTTTTCAGGTCTTTCAGCCTGCTGGCTTTTTCATCTGCTTCTGGATAGTGGAAAGAGGAAAGAAAAGATGAAGAAAGTGTATCTATTTCTTAAATGCTCTGGCTCAGAATCGATGCATGTCATTTTCACTCATATTTTATGGGTGTCACTTGGCATCACCTAGCTGGAGTGGGAAAAGCACTAAGAAAGGCAGTCCCTGGCCAATTTCTATGTAAGAGCAGACATTCGTTTTGGAGGATAACCAGCCGTCTTGCCCACCAGAGGAAGCTGTTCATATCCCAGAAGCCAGGCCCATTTCTATTCCCTTTTCCTTAGGAACCAGACCCTTTCCCACATTCCTTGCTTCCTAGAAATTGACTTGCACAGGTGCAGAGGTAGATGTGTTGGAGGGAAGTGAGAGAAAAATATCCAGATGGGAGAAGAACATCTCCTTAGGCCCAGGACATCTATAGAGGCTATAAAAATTGTGGAGAGTGGGTGATGGGGCTTCCCAATTGATCCAGAATCTCTAGGGAGATGACTGTGTGTGTACTGGAGTGGGGGGGGGGTGTTGCTAGTGATGCGGTCCTATGGTCCCTGGATCCCAGGCATCTCCAGGTACCAGTCAAACTCTGGCTTGGTCAATTCTGTTGCCAGCCGAATTTCCCTGGGGAAATGGGAAGGGCTAAGTGATTATGTTGGGGGTGAGGCAGGTGATGGCTCTTTGGAGGAGGAGCCAGTTACAGCCTCGCTGCCCATCCAGCTGCCTCTGGGGTTTGGGTAGAATCCCAAGAGCTATTGTTTCCCATAATTGCTTAGCTGAAGCCCTGACACAATTGGGAGGACATTGGGGGATGCACGTGGAGAGCTCCTTGTTATGATAATGATGAGAATAACGACAATAATAGCTGGCCCTTGCTGAATGTTTGCTATGTGCCAGATGCTGTGCTGAACACCTGATGTGTATTATCTCCTCTGAGCATGAAGTTGGCACTGTTATTATCTCTATTTTATGGATGGGGAAATAAGGCCAAAAGAAGGGAAATAAGCTTTCCCCAAACTAACAACAACTAAGTGGCAGGGTTGGATTTGAATCTGCTTTAAGAACAGGCGAGGTCTTCCTCGCTGCAACCTCGAGGGGTCTACCATCCGGCTCTGTGGACCTTCCTGTTCTGCCTCTGCCGTGGGAGGGTCAGGATGCACAACTCCCCAGAGGAGGCTGGGCACAGCCCTCAGAGCGTCACATGACCAGAGCCTTAGCCCCGCAGTTTCTAGAACCTGGGACAAATACATCATGGATGGGAGGAGGCCCCTGGCACCTCCTCCACCCCCACCCCTCCGGGAAGGTTTCTGGGAGGCCTTCCCATGCCATGACATGCTATTACCCTAGGACGCCTCCTTGTCTCCTATATGTGGGTGGGTGGCTGAGAAGCACATGCCACTCATTCCCTACCTCCTCTGCATTGGCCCAGGCTTCCTGTTCCTTGGAAACTGCCCTCCGGCCCAGGGAGCAAGCTCCATCCTGCCTCCATCCTTCCCTCCTGGGAACACGGAGGGCTGTGCTCTGGAGATAAGCAGCCTGATTGTCCAGCCAGGAGATTTTATTAGATGAGTCCTTTGAGAAGGGGAGAGCATGACTTGATCTTTGGTCCTCCAAGCTCAGTCTCTGCCAGCAGAAGGTGTCTCCTCTGTCCAAGACCAGAGTCCCAGAAGTTTTTCACTTTTGGTGCAAGGAGGGAGCTGGAAATCTTCTTTGAATAATTCTTCCAAGTGACCTTGTGTTGTGGTGGAGAGAGCCCTGGAGCTGGGCCCAAGCAACCTGGAGGTACAGGTTCCAGCTCTGCCACTTGTCTGGCTCTGTGGTCTTAGGAAGCCAATCTCTGTTTCCTCATGGGTGAAATGGGTGTATCTAGCCCACACGTTGTTGCAGGAGTGAGTGGGAGGATGCTTGTAAACAGGCAGGGTAAAGTGATTGGCATATTGTGACCTCTCCACACAGACTGCATTTGCAACAAGAGGTTCAGATCCTTCACGACCGTATCTCTTCGCTCCACAAGAGAGACAGGAGAGGGAAATTTGGATACATCTTCAAGGTTTAGGAAATTTGCCATTTCTCTGCATATACTTTCTTCTTAGTCTTGCAGCAATGGGCTGATCTTCCATGGAGATGACACTACCATCTGGGTAGATGGCCATGCCTTGGTGGCTTCTCTAAGTCAGGGTCACTGAATTCAGCTTACTCCGTGCTCTCATCACTGATCAGACCAGGATGGCTTCCTGGCCCTGGCCCTGCCTGGTGGCTTCTGGCTGCTCAGCCAATGGACGTGACAGTTCAGCACTGCGAGGGAACATGCATCCTTGTTCTCAGTGGACTTCTCAATCCATGGCCATCTGGCTCCTTCGCCATCATGTCAGTGAACCGCCATGTTGCCAAATGTGATGGAAGCTTTTAGTCCTCATCTTCCCGGACCTCTGCGGCATTTAACTCTTGAGTACATCCTGTTTTGTGAAATTGTCATGGCTTCTGCGGCATCAAGCTCTCTCAGTTCCCCTTCTGGCCCTCTGGCTGCTCCTTCTGCCTCCCGCAAGCTCTGGAAATGGTGTTCCCCAGGACACAACCCTCAGCTCTCTTCTCGGGTAATGCTTACCCTGGGCCATCTTGTCCCTCCCTGAGTTTTCCAGCTAACATCAGTGGAGCCAGCAGGAGTTGGCTCCATGTGATTAAAGGGCAAGAAATGTCACCTTTCTTTTTAAAAGCAGATTAAAATCTGAACTGCTGCAGCCTGGCTGGAAAACATTTCTCATCATGTTCTTCTCCAGGAAGCTGGGCCCCAGGAGAGCTTGCCCACTGCTCTCCCGGCGGGGTGCTCTGTCTGCAACCTCAGAGGATTTTACAGGAGAAGGAAGTAGCTCACAAACCTGCTTCTCTCTGTACCCCCAGTCTCAGGAACCCCACTCCCCCTGGGACAGGCTCAGGCTGCTCCCCTCTCTTCAAGCCCCAAAGCCCTTCTCCTTGCAGCCTCTTTCTCTTACGAACACTGCACAAAGGCTAATAAATTCTCTTTCATTTCAAAGGCATTCCCTTCCTGATGAGATCGGGACAGAAATCAAGATAAGCATAGGTCTCAATAATTGTATACAGATTTTCACATGAACCTAAATTCTCATTCCTCTAGGATAAATTACCATGGATGGAATTCTGGTCATCACATATTTAATTCCATAAGAAGCTGCCAGGCTGTTTTCAGAGGGACTGTACCATTTTTCATTCCCACCTGCAATGTAAGAGTTCAGTTGCTCCTCATCTTCACCAGTTCTTGGTATTGTTAATATTTTTATTGTAGCCCTTCTAGTAGATGTGCAGTGGTATCACATTTTGGTTTAAATTTGCATAGCTCTAATGACTAATGATGCTGAGTATCTTTTTATGTGCTATCTGTCATCTACATACCCTCTTTAGTGAAATGTCTATTCAGATATTTTGCCTGTTTCTTTGTTGGATTATTTTTTATTAATGAGTTTTGAGAATTCTTTATATATTGCAGATACTAGTCTTTACTGAATATGTGATTTGTAAATATTTTCTCTTGTGGATTTTTTTGTCCTCTTAATTGTGTCCTTATAGAGCAAAAGTTTTAAATTTGGCAAATTCTAATTTATCAACTTTTTTCTTTTTGGTCCTTCTAAGAACTCTGCCAAATCCAAGCTCAAGAAGACTTTTTCTATTGTTTTCTCTTAAGAAATTTACTATTTTATGTTTTACATTCGGACTTAAGATCCATTTGGAGGTAATTTTTAAATACTATTGAGTTATAGATTGAAGTTTATTTTTTGTATGTTTGTTTGCAAATGGATACCCAGTTGTTCCAGCACCATTTGTTGAAAAGACTGTACTTTTCCCATCCTTTGCATTTTGTCAAAAATCAGTTGAGCACATTTGTGCAGGTATATTTCTAGACTCTTTATTCTGTTCTCGTGATCCAGGTGTCTATCCTTCACCAATGCTGCTCTGTCTTAACTACTGTGACTTTATAATATGTCTTAAATTGGGTAGTGTGAATCCTCCAAATTTGATCTTTTCAACATTATTTTGGCTATTCCTGGTTCTTTTCATTTCCATATATGTTTTAGAAGCAGCTTTCTTATATCTGTAAAGAATCCTGTTGAACTTTTGATTGAGATTGCATTAAATCTATAATCAATTTGGAGAGAATTAACATGGTAACTATTGAGTCTTCCAGACCATGAACATGGTATGTCTCTCCACTTATTTAGATATCCTTGATTTCCTTCATCTAGGTTTTGGAGTGTTCTGCATACAGATACTATTCCTATTTCATTGTATTTATAGCTGAGTATTTAATTAAATGTTAACAAAAATGTTTTTATTGAAATAATTATACTTTTAAACAAAGGGGAAGAGTGGCATTGTTTTATATTTTTTTCATATCTCTTTAATGTCTGGCTTAATAAGAGAGCTGGATTCTCATACTTGCTTCAGTATTCAACCTGTTGTGATGCGTTGTTTGGGTTGAAATATATGAAGAAATTTCAGTATCTCACAGATACAAAGTTGGAAAGCGGCAACATATTTTAATAGGCTTTTCAGATAATTGTGGATAATTTATTGATACCTATTATATGCAAACTTAACAAGTGTCAATTTCTTAAAGGTCAGTTACAATATGGAATCTAAAATCTGTCAACTTTTTTACTCAGTTACATTAAAATCTCAGTCTGTATTGTACTCTGAATGGGACTTTTACTCACACCTGGTTTTGTAACGTTATGCATTTGTCATTAGGAAAATATTGACTCTGAGTTATAAACATCTCCCAAATGCTGACACAATTTCATTCACAATATTAATAAGTATTAATATTTCCATTGATCTCATTGGAAAAGTATTTAAGGATTGGAAATCAGGCAAGCTCATGGTGAAGAAAGCCAATTTTCCAAAATTCTAATTTTCAATTGTGAGTTTAAATTCTGTCCCTAGCAACAAATATTATCAGTTGTTCTTATTGTGACAAGCTTATTTTGTTCATTTTTGTGAAAATGATTGCCAACTATCAAGTCTGATTAATCACTTGCCTATTAATTTTCATTCAAGGAAAAATGGTATTTTTGTGGGAAAAAAGGTGACTAGTTTGGCTTGCAGCTCAAAAATACAAGTGCTTTTCTCTGAGACGACTTAGTACTAATTTTAGGATGCAGCGGAAGTGCTTTAGGCATACTTCCCATTTTTTCACACTGAATATTAAAAAGACATATTCAGGGTTGAGATGGAATAAAATGAATAGTTTTCAATAATAATTTCTACCACTTCCTCAAAGATATTCTTAAATAAAACTGGCAGTTGTGTGCTGGAGAAGGACCCAGTGACTAAGACATACACAACTGGGTGCCATGACCTTGACTCGTGTTAAGGAGCTCATAGTTTTGTGCACCATTGCTTTCATACCCTTGCTGCAAATGTCAACACAGTGAAAAAGGCAAATGACATTATAGGATTATTATGAAAATAGATTTGACCCCCCCTGATCCCCTGAAAATATCTTAGGCACTTCAGGGGTCCTCAGACCACACTTTGAGGACTGCTGTGTTAGACTACACGACAAGCCAAAAAACAGAAATCCACAGGTGTTGATTTTGGATACGCACTTTCTGGAAGTTCTATTGGAACCATGTCTTGGTTTTGCCCTCACTGCTCACTCTCAGGAAAAAGTGGACAATTGTTTCTGTGAAAAGGGCTAAGGCTAGTAAGCTTTAGGTGGTGATGTTGGGTCTTGTTGAAGAAGAGGGATGTTAATTGCAGTTTAATGAAGAGCTCAGTGGGTGGGAGAAAGAAGAGGAATGGGGGGGGGGGGGTTGCATTTTCTTAAAGTCCTGGGCTTGACACATCCCAAGGGAGTGCTCTAAATCCAGTTAGAAACGTTTCAATCTTTCTGCCTGGGGTTTGAGGCAGCAGGGCTGATGTCTACAGTATTGGAGGGGAAGTCTGGGTGGGGTCAGCTTTGTGGTCGGTCCTGGAGAGCAGACCTCCATCAGGTTCTTCTCTGATAATCCTTCTAACTGGATTGATATATGTCCTCAATTCTGTTAAATTCAACAGACTCTTCCCAGCTCCCACTAGTGCAAGGCTTATGTTAAATGCTGGGAGTGGGCCTTGCAGTTGGGTCGGAGAGCGCTCACCTCCAACACCATGTTCCCTCCCTGGCCCTTTCCACCCTGGTCTTTTTTTTTTTTTTTTTTTTTAAAGCTTGATTATAATTTTGTAATTTAACTCTCACTACAAGAACATTTTTAAAAATCCAGGATTTCCTGTTGTGGCTCAACAGATTAAGAACCCAACATAGTATCTATGAGGATGTGGGTTCAATCCCTGGCCTCTCTCAGTGGGTTGAGGATCCAGTATTGCTATAAGATGTGGCATAGTTTGCAGATATGGCATGGATCCGGTGTTGCTGTGACTGTGGCATAGGCCTGCATCTGCAGTTCTGATTCAACCCTTAGCCTAGGAACTTCCATGTGACACAGGTGTGAGCATTTAAAAAATCCTGAAAACTGTAAAAATAGTATAAAATGTACCATTTACTTGTGGCCAGCATTGTGCTATAAACTCTCCACATCATCACATACTTTATTATCTCGGTTAATTTCTCAACAACTATTATAAGAGTAGGTATATTGCAAAGAAGAAAGATGTCCCTTGATATCCTACCATTGAGGGGTAAATATTATCAGCACTCTGATAAAATCTTTCTAGAACTCTTTCTATATATCCATAGGGAGAGATTTATAATTTTATAATAATGGGATCATATTATACAGATTATTTTATATCTTGATTTCTTTTTCCCCAACAATAAGAGATAAACATCTTCACCAAAGCGGTGGATATTATCATCTTAGTGGTGGTAGAATATTCCATTGTATAGCTGTCTCTACTTAATCTGTCAGTGGGCATTTAAGCAGGGTAGTTTTCAGATTTCGATATTATAACACTAATGCCATAAATTTCCTTGTGCATGCTTCATACTGAGGCAATGATTTCCTAAGGGTAAATTCCTCTGAGTAGGATTATCTACATTTTTATCCAAAAGGCTAAATTGTTTTTCAGAAGAGTTTAACTTGAAGTTCCCACTGTGACTCAGCGGGTTAAGGACCTGATGTAGTTTCCATGAGGATGCGTGGGTTCCATCCCTGCCCTTGCTCAGTGGGTTGAGGATCCAGTGTTGCTGCAAGTTGCAGCTTAGGTCTCAGATATGGTCTGGATCCAGCGTTGCTGTAGTTGTGCCGTAGGACGGCAGCTGCAGCTCCTATTCGACCCCTAGACTGGGAACTTCCATATGCCACAGGTATGGCCATAAAAAGAAAAAAAAAAGAATTTAACTCCTACATCTTCACAGTGTCCAAATCTGCTACCCCATGCTTCAGGGACTCTCAAAACAGACATAAAAATACCTCCCTGTGTGTATATGGGAGCTGTCTGCATTCATGAGGCGTTCATGATTCATTTAAGAAATATTTCTGAGCATCGACCATGAAGCAGGCACACAGCTGGGGATGAAACTGTGAGACACTCAATGTGATCAGAGCTCTCACAAACATTCATTTTTTTAAAAAAACTGCTCTAAATATGTGAAGAAATATTGTACAAAGACATGACAAGGTTGATGAAAAATTAATCGAGTCATTCTTCACTTCTTTCTTAAAGAAGTGGAAAAATTTCTTTGTGCCAATCTGAGGGTTATAACCTGGGAGACAGCCTTTCAAAAAGCTCTGAGGACTCTTCCCTCCTACCTCCAACCTGTATTAGGCAAAGGGTTATATGCCAAAGGATTATACCTCAAACTAACACACTGACAACTTACATAGTCCGACAAGCTGAGTAGCTGGTCATTGTGACCCTTTACAGGATTCAGGAAGGAATGTTATCTCTTAAGGAGTTACGTTGCTGACACCAGGAGGAAACCGCTTTTTTTGGGGGGGGGGGGGGCTACTAGGCATGTTCGTGTCATCTCAGGGGATCCATTTAATGTGTAATGCGGATGCATGAAGCCCACTGAAGTGGGTGGTCATGGCGCAAACAGCAGAGAAGTTTTTCTGGTAAGGTTGTTTCTTATCTTGTCTTCATTTTCCCACCATCTATAACCAGACTCTGCCTTGGTCTAGTGATTGATCGGGGTGGTAGGGGAATCAGGAAAGGCGTCCTGGAAAAAGCGATGTTAGAGCCTAGATCTAAAGAATGAGGAAGCATGAACTAGATAAAATGTAGTGAAACCAATTTCCTCCCAAACCAAGTTTACATACTGCGTTTAAGGTCCATCTCCCTATCCAAAACTTTACTGTTTTTCTTGTCCCCTCTGACCTTAATCCTGTGCTAACTGAATACTAATTAGAGTCAAGTGACTAAAATTACTGTTGTCAATAACATCTAACATAGTTAATAGATAAAAATTACTGTCTGATTGGATCCAAACCGGGTTTACTCAGCTGCCACATAGCAAAGCCAATCTATGGACACCAGATTGTGGTGAAGGAAAGTACAGTATTTATTGCAGGGCATCAAGCAAGGAGTCCAGGCAGCTAGCGCTCAAAAGACCTGAACTTGCTGATGGCTTTCAGGGAAGAGTTTTTAAAGGCAATCTTTGGGGTAAGTGTTGTAGCTCATGGACTTTCTTCTGATTGCTTGTTGATGAGGTAACAAGAGTGATGTTTCAGGAGTTTTTTTTTTTTTTTTTGTCTTTTCTAGGGCCATGCCTGAGGCACATGGAGGTTCCCAGGCTAGGGGTCGAATCGGAGCTGTAGCTGCCTGCCTACGCCAGAGCCACAGCAATGAGGGATCCGAGCTGCATCTGCAACCTACACCACAACCCACGGCAATGCCAGATCCTTAACCCACTGAGCAAGGCCAGGGATCGAACCTGCAACCTCATGGTTCCTAGTCAGATTTGTTAACCACTGAGCCACGACGACGGGAACTCCTGTTTCAGGAATTTTAATCATCAGCCTCCTGGCCAACGGGTCTGCTCTAGTGTTTGTACTCGGTATGTAGTCGTCATCCTCCACCTGGCGGGGGAGTCTTAGTCTCTGCAGAACCACTTGCAGATGTGTCGGATTGTTCTTATGTCCCTTGAGGAGGAAGGGGCTCTGCTCTGTTGCTGAACTGTTGTTTAAGCTACCATTAATTTTCTTGCTTGACTCCTTTTCTTTTGTTTCTGCTTTTCCTCACTTCCCTAATTAGTAACTGCTTGCGCCTGTTCTTTGGAACTCAAGAAAAGCCTAGGAGACTAAAGCCTTTTTCTATGAATAAGAAACAGAAACCTGCTGTATAGCACAGAGAACTCTACCCCATAATCTGTGATAATCTATGTGGGAAAAAAAAAATCTGAAGGAGAATGGATGTGTGTACATGTGTAACTGAATCACTTTGTCTTACAGCAGAAATTGTCACAGCATTGTAAAACAACTGTACTGCAATACAACTTTAAAAAATGGAAAAAAAAAAAAAGATATAGGGACACAGAGGGGCTTTTGAGGAGGGCCCGGCAGAATCCTGCTTGGTTTCATTGTCATGAATGTTATTAATGTACCAAAATTGCTATGATATTGTCGTTAACATACAAATTGTTTCTCCAGGGCAAATTAAGCAAGCAGACCTCTGAACCATGGACCACCTGGCCAGAGAATCATAAACCAGAGGCATCCTGTTTCTTGCAACTATGATTAAGAAATATCACAAGATGACGATTAATCCCAGCCTCTTTGTTCTCCTTTTAAAAAGCCCCTAACTCAGGGGGTTCCCGTCATGGCTCAGTGGTTAGCGAATCCGACTAGGAACCATGAGGTTTCGGGTTCAATCCCTGGCCTCGCTCAGTGGGTTAAGGATCCGGCGTTGCCGTGAGCTGTGGTGTGGGTTGCAGATGCGGCTTGGATGTAGGCTGGCGGCTGCAGCTCCGATTCAACCCCTAGCCTGGGAAACTCCATATGCCAGGGGAGCAGCCCAAGAAATGGCAAAAAGACAATAAATAAATAAATAAAAAGCCCCTAACTCAAAATCAAGTGGGAGTAGATCTGAGGCTTGTCTCCTACTCCCTTGCTTGGCATCCTGCAATGAATCCTTACTTTGATGCAAACTCCCGCTGTCAAAAGTTTGGCTTTCTATACCACAGACACAGGCATCTTTGCTCAATTTCAGTAGCAGAAAGTGTGTTCCAGGCAGAAGGAAAGTTTTTGTCTCTTGTTCCATTCTCAGTGGGAACCATCTTGCCAGGAGAATCTCCTGCCATTTCCCACTGTCAACTGAAAAAAAATGCACAACCTAGAAGTTGAGAATCATGTTTTATTTGGCAGACTTGCTGAGGACTTAAGCCCGGAAGACAGCCTCTCAGATAGCTCTGACGGACTGCTCTGAAGAGGTTGGGTTAGAGCCAGGATATATGGGCGGTTTTACAACAAAAACCAGGTTGTTGGAACATCAAAAGATTACTGTTAATTAAAGGAAAAACAAACTCAACTTAATGAATGTAGTGCTTTTCTATGAATGGAAAGATATAAGAGTCTGGGCTCATTGAAATTATTCCTTTGATATGCACCTCAATCAACCAGGGCCAGTATCCTGTTCTTTTTCATCCCGAATCCCCTCTGGGTGCCCTGTTGGGGATGCCTGCAGTGGCTGATGGATTGGTGGCTGCACTATCTTTTGATTGCTGGGAGCAGGCAGCATTCTTTGTCAACACCTTGCAGGAGCGTGTCTCTTTCTGCCTCTATTTAATGCTCTCCTACCTTTTTCCTCCTGAGGCAGGAGGAGCATGGCTTGAAGAATGTAAAAGAGATGGGAGAGGCTGGAGCCCAGACTAAGGGAGAGAGTGGCAGCCAGAGGCTACTGAAGAGGTGGCAGGACCTGTGTCTGGGCAGGTATGACTGCACATGTACATGCATTGCAGCACATGTGTGAGTTTCTCAGTACTGTTGGTAGGTGCATCATTAGCATATTGGTTGTCAAAGTGTGGTCCCCTGGGGGCAGGGTTAGTGCTCAGTGTTTTAACAAGGCCTCCTGTGATTATGATGCTGGATGCTCACTCACATTCGTGAGCCCCTCCTAAAGGACCTGTTTGTATGCACCTGTGTGCACCTGGCTTTGGGATATTTGACTTGCAAGTGGAGGTTTGCATGTAGGCATCCTCAAGGCAGGAAACTCACTCTGTCATTCCGGACTTTGTCCTCTCTGAGCTCTCCTGAGTCTAGGGCAGGCACTCTGGGACACTTAGCAGGCATCAAATGACAATAATAATGATGGTAGCCAGATGTGTCTCCAGGCGAGCCCCTATTTCTTACCAGTCTCTGGATAGGGCAGCCATAAGCCAGCCTTCTTTTATCACGGACAGAAATCTAATCTCAGCAGTACAGAAAGCAGGAAGTTCACAATGGGAGAGCCAGAGAGATGCCCATTCAGAGTGGAAAAAGCCTCCCACTGCTTCCCCTAAACAGATTGCTGGGACAAAGAAAACTATTTTCTGCCTAACCCTGGCTAATGGCTCTGCTGTGCAGAAAGCAGCAGAAAGGGCAGGGGTGGGTGCCCACACCTCAGCCCCACACAGGGCAGGGGCAGGGGAGGGGTGGCTGTGTGAGGGGTCCTTGGGTCACAGGACCATGCACTGGAGGAGCCCTGGGGAGTGGGGTCTCCTTGTGGGGAGAAGGGGGCAGGAGTGCAGAATGCCTGAGAGCTTGAGCCAAGGTTGCCCCTTGGTCCAACAAACCCCAAACAAGTACTTGCTTTGCACCTGGATTTGGGTCCTGGCTCTGCCACTTATCAACTGAGCAACTTTGAGAAAGTTGCTTCATTCTTTTAGGCTCAGTTTCCTGGTCTGTGAAGAGGGGACGGAATTAGGATCTGCGTGGCAGGGCTGTTGCGGGAATTAAACCAGGGGGCCTGTGTGAACTCCTGAGCACTGGGCCAGGCCTGTGGTAAACACTCAGGTAAAGCTGGCTGTTGGCACTAGCATGACTTCCTGAACTGGCATTCAGTTCTCCTGCTCCCTCCCTGAGCCAGCTCGCTGAGTTAAATTGGATGCATCAGGGTCCCCCAGCCGTGGGTGGGGTCAGCAGCACTTGGCACTTTCACCCCTCCCAGGGCACCCAGTTCCCTGACCATCTGCAGATGATCTCGGAGAGACAGTAGGGAGTGATGGCTTGGAGCAAGATCTTAATTTTCTGCTCAGAAATTGAACCTGCGCAGCCTGGATGAAAACCAGGAATCCTAGCCACCAGACCAGCTAGAGGCTAGAAGCAGAATTGCTCTGATTCTTGTCCCCTGTCAAAGCGAGAATGTTTCAGGGAGGCAAAGACTGTGAAAACAGGTACAGACTTTATTGTTACAGTCACAGGACAACACACGGGACAGCACACAGAGAGGTAGTTTAAGTCAGAAGCAAAGCAGTAATACACACGCTAAAGAGGAGTGTGGGTGTGGGCGTCTCTCTCAATGAGGAGCGCGCCACAGAGGTGATTTCAATCACTTACGTAGGACAGTTCTTCTGGGTCTTTGTTGACCTTCAGCCAATTATCTTGTTTTAATTCTCACACCTGACTGGACGCAGGATCCTCCCCAATATGCGTGCACATCTTTTGGCAAAGATGGATTCTAGAGCAAAGGGTGCCAGGATGGTGTCAGGACTTATTATGGCCTGGTGACCCCTCCCTTTCTGATCCCAAGCATCTTACTGCACATGTGCAATTGGGGAGCTCTCCTTGACCCCAGGGGTGATTGAATGGTCATCTTTCTTAGGTGGAAAATGAAACAAGGCTAAAAGCACACAGACTCCTTCTTATCGAACAGGCCCATGTCACGGATGAGTTTCCAAAGACCAAGATAGCCCCAAGGCCACAGACTACATGACTCAACAAAAGGACCCCTGTCTGTAGAAAACCAAGCATTCCCTGCGGTGGGGGAGCCTGAGTCTCGCCTGTTCGGAGCTCCCCACCGCTCCGTTGGTCAACAAACTTCCCTTGCCGTCTCATTGCTCCAGCCTCTGCCTCCTTCTTCCTGCCGTTCTAACAATCTTATCGATCTACTCCAGCTGGGCTCAGCTCTCGCAGTTCACTTTCTCCTTGAAGTGTCAAAAAGCAACAAGGCCCAGTTGACGTAGCCTAAGTCCAGCTGTTCTCAGCCCAGGGGCCCCATCTACCCCCTACCTCTCAGAGGCACACAGGTCAGAGGGGGGGCCGCGTTCCTCTGACCCCCGCCGTCTCTGCTGTCTTGCATCGCTGCATCTGCTGTGACTTTTTGTCCCAGTGGTCCGCTACAGGTTGGAGTTCACCAAGAAGAGGGTCACCAGAAAATCGGGGTCAGTAATACCTGTCACTGGAGGCTGTGGCGGGGGAAGGTGTAGGACGGGCCTAGTTCCCTGCCTGGCGCACAGTAGGTCTGTGATAGGTGTCAATCTTCTCTCTTGGGGCGGGTCAAAGTGGGCGTGGTTAGTACAGGAAAGTCAAGAAACGAATCTTCACTGAGCAGTGGTCATCGCCTGGCCCTGAGGTAGGTATTTGACATGTTTCCCAGATCAATCCTCATTATAACCCCAGGGCATAGAGAATGTCAGGAATACTGTCTTCACAGGTGAGGGAGTTGGTGCCCAGGGAAGTTAAGTGATTTGTTCAAGACCAACAGCCCTTGATTCTGGTTAGTCATTATCCACGCTCATTCTACCCCTGGGCCTCTGCCTTCCAGAAGAACCCATTCTGTGGCACGGAAACTGCAGACAGCACTGTGGAGCTCTCCGCTGAGCAGGAATTCTTTGCCAAGGAAGTAAATTTACCAACCTTGCTCCTTTTGCCCACTCTGATCCCCGGGGTGGTTCTTCCCCCTACGTGGCCTTGACCTCTCCTACTACAAGTGAAATCCCTTCTCTCTTGTTCCATCCTCCACAGAGGGCAGGCGGGAACATTTAAATTGCATTCTCCACACCCAGCAGCTCTTAGGAAAGGACGGGAAACAGAAAAGAAACTCGTCGGTTGGCGTCTCTAAGGCCCCCTCTGACGACAAAGGGGGGGCTGGACACTGAGGAGGGGAGAGAGGGGGCAGAAAGCGGAATCCTGACACCAAAGTTCAGAAGCCCTCTGCCTCGATGACTTAGCTCCTGGGGCCGGTCCTCTCCCAGGCCCTGGTAGCTTTCTTATCAGCACAGCGGAGCTGGTGGGGGCTCAGGAAGTCTGCGTCCGGACCCTCCCACTTGGGCACCTGCCAGTCCCTGTCTCTCCTCCGATGGTGGAGGAACCAGATAAGAAAAACAGACCCTAGATGGAAACTTACAAACCCTTATGTCTTCCCAGCAGGACTTCTGAAGCTGCCAAGTACATGGGCCTGGCCCTGCCTCATGTCTCATTCTAACCGCTAAGCCTTAGCCTGCTCTCCTCCACCCCAAACCCCAAACTCCTCTATCTAAAGTCCCTTTAGTCTCTATCTAAAGTCTTCTCAGGAAGATGTCCCTGAGTCGTCCCACCTCTTATTCTGAGCCTTCTCTTGGTTGGTGTTTCCACCTCAACCAGGACATTAAGAATCAGCACTCCTAAGTACACAGTTTTGTTAATATTTTAAAACCTTTCCCATTCATGCAGGAAAAGGAAAATGTGAGTTTTCTCAACTCCTCAGTTAGGACAAAGAAACCCCGAGAGATGGGTCTGGCAAGGGAAGAAGGACCAGGCCAGTGCTCAGGAGACCTTGCTCTGGTCCCGACAGGGCCGCTACTAAGCTCTGTGACTTTGAGCCAGTCAGTGCCCCTCTCTGGGCCTCAGGGCCCCAATTTGGAAAGTGTTCTCTAAGGTCTCATCTGGCTCGAATATTCCATGGCTCTGTTGCCTTGACTCTCCTCCTGAGTCTGTCTAGTTCAGGGCTCCACACACAGAAAGCTCTCAGGCCCTGTTTCTCAGGACTCAACCTTTCTGAGGCTGTTTGATCTCTCTTGCCCTGGGTGTCACAGCTTGGATCCACTGAGTTGGTGAGTCGTGGGGGAAGCAGCCATGGGGGTGGCGGTGGGGAGGGGAGACCCAACTCCCCTGAGTGCCAGGGAGGGCCTGTTGACAGGGCAATGCCCAGATTATTCCTGGAGAATCTGCTTCGTGGGCCTGGGGTGGGGCCAGTCACCTTGTGTGGCCACCAAACAAAATGCTCTCAAATCTTCTGTTGGAAACAACAACCCTTTCATTGACTCATGACCCGAGGAGCAGGAATTTGGGCAGGGCCCCACTGGGCAGCTTGTGGTCAGGGTGGCTCAAGGGGCTGCCCTCAGTTTGGAGCTCGGCTGGGCTGGGAGTGTCCATGGTCCCCCTCTCTCTCCAGGGCGGTCTGACTTCTTCCAAGGCAGCTGGCCTCCAAGAGCTGGCCTTTCCAAACATCTCAGGCAGGCGTTGCGGATCTTCTTAAGGCCCAGTCTGGAAAGTTCACAATGATAGTTCTGCCTCTTTTGTGGCTCAAAATAAGCCACAGAGCCAGCCCTGATTGAAAGGGAAAGAAAATAAATCCCGTCCTTCGGTGGGAGGAGTGGAAAATTTCACTGCTCAGGAGACCTTGCTGTGGTCCTGGCGTCTGTGGGATGGGACATATTACTGAGGCCCTCTTGGGAAATATGACTTACCATCATTTAAAAAACAGTCACCAGATGAGTCTGCCGTGCCCTGTGTCTGCAAACAGTGTCTCAGGGAGCCTGCTTCCCATCTCTCCCTTTCTCCTTTCTGTCAGACAAGGCTCAGCTTCAGATGACCTCATAGCGCTGATATGGGGACTAATTATTGATGCGTTGTGGTTTTCTCAGTCAATAGCATTTCTATTTTTTGCATTCAGCAAATACTGATTATATACCAATTATATCAGTAAGTGGGGCAGACACCCATCCCATCTTCAAAGTACTCACCCTGTAAGAGTAAACAACTTGGGGAGTTCCCTGGCGGCTTAGGGGGTTAAGGATCAAGCACTGTCACTGCAGTGGCTTGGGTCACTGCTGTGGCGTGGGTTTGACCCCTGGCCGGGGAACTTCCATGTGCTGCAGACATGGCAAAAAAAAAAGTAAACAACCCAGTCTATTCCCAGGGTGAAATCATTGTGAAGGAACTGTGTGCCGAGAGCTATAGCTGTCAGATGAATGGACAGAGTAGTGAGTGTTTACACTCATCACCTCCCTACAGCTACATTTAAGTTTCTATCTAAGGCCTGAAAATGAAAATCAATGGAGATAATGCTTTCAATGGCGGACATCCAGTATGCTCTGGTCTGAGAGGCACTTACGCCAACAGCACCATCAGAGAGACAACTGAACTACAGGAGGTCTGAGAGGGATGGAGAAGTCAGTGGACCCCAGCGTCCATTGTAAACAGAGAGGCAGCACCTCTGTGACCACAAGTGGACTGCTGACTGCCCCCCACCCCAGGATGCCAGGCCTCTGGCTACTGCCATGTTCCCCTTGGGAGAAATGCAGGTTAGTTTATAAGCCCCTGAGTTTGCCCTGGAATAACCTCATGGCGCTTCATCGGCAGGCTTCATGGGACTTCCTGATACAGAAGGTCAACACTTTCTCAGTCCTGAATCATTTTAATTTTTTTTCCTCATCTCCACCTTAGACTTTAGGGTCGGGGTGGGACCTGGGGATGCAAAAATTGTAAGTGAATTCAGATCAGTCATCCTTGCCCAGCAAACGTGCCTGGGCTAGTGGGTTATTGTCTAGTTGCGAAGCTGGTTTATAGACTGAATGGAGGTTCCTGCTGGGTCCCTATGGTTCTTCCTGGCCCCAAACTCAGCTACAGTCTCTGTTCTGAGCTTGGAACCAGTGGGTTAGAAGAAAGTGTATGAGGATAAACAGGTGCCTCTCTCCATGAATGCTGGCTCCAGGCACTCAGGGCAGGCTGGGGAGTTCAGACGCCTGCTTATGCTAACAGGCTGTCAGCTTCTCTGTGCATGAGGAAAACAGAATGCGAAGCTATTCTGGTCTTGTCTGGAGAGCCATTATATATTGAATTTCCAATGTCATTATCTCCAAAGGGCAACATCACTCAGTTTTCTCCCATTTGCATTCATTGGGAAGAGACAAATGGGTGCCTATTTGTAGAGTGGAAAGGCTGGGGGGAGAAGTGGTCACATGCTTCAATTTGGATAACCAGCAGCTCTGGAAGAAACGTGCTCATAATTAGAGATCAGCACCTTAAGGTGACGTTTCATGCTTACAAGTTTAAGTTAGTCAGACAGCAATTGGTTTTTAAAGATTAATGGGACTAGGGTGAATTTTCCACCTAGAAACAAATCTCACCCGTGCTTTGATTTCATGTCTTGTTTCCTGACATACATTATAGTTTTCCAGTGGGAAGACAGAGAGAAATTTTATTTCAGACTTCTCCCACCCTGACTGCCTTTGCTTTCTTCCTTCCCCCAAATCAAGACCTGGATATGAAGATAGCTAAGGAAAGGAACCATGTGGACCCACTCCAAGAAAAGAGGTGCTGGGATTTGTGTTTTTGATGTGCTGGCACGTGTCCAGTGTGTGCCAATGGGGCCGTCAGTGGCACATTGAGGCCTTTGGGGGTAGGAAGACCTGTGCCAAATTTCTTCTTCCTCATGATGAAAGGCTGCCCTCCCCACTTGTATCCATTAGGATTGTGTTGGCTGCATGGAACAGAAAATCAACTACAGCAAATTTATGTAATAGGAGTTGAGTTTTCTCATGTAACAAGAACACTGAAATAAGGTCATTCAGTGTTGTTGACAGCTCTTTCTAGCTTTCTGCTCTGAAATCATTTGTTGGAGACCTCTTTCTTCATGGTTGCAAGATTGCTGCTTCACCTCCAGGCATTGCATCCATGTTTCTGACCAAAAAAAAAAAAAAAAAAAAGAAGGATAAGATATAGAAAACAAACTTACCAAAGGGGAAAGGGGTGGGGGGAGGGATAAATTAGGAATTTGGGATTAGCAGATACAAACTACTATACATGAAATAGAGAGGCAGAGCTTCTGTGCCTGCCTGCTTGCATCTCTCACAAGCGTCCTATCTTAATAAATCTATTTCTTGCCTATCAAAAAAAAAAAAAAAAAGGAAACAGAGAATCAAGAATGTCCTGCTGTATAGAACAGGGGACAACATTCAATTTCCTGTAATATACTACAATGGAAAAGAATCTAAAAAAGAATATATATGTATGTGTGTGTATAGATGTATGTGTATAACTGAATCACTTTGCTGTACACCAGCAACTAACACATCATTGTAAATCGACTATGCTTTGATTAAAAAAAAAAGAAGGAGGACAAGGGGGAGGAAGAGGGGAAGTAGTGGAAAGAAGGGGAAGAAGAAGAAAAGGACAAAGGGCAAAAGGTACGTATTACTGTGTCTTAGTATTTTTCCTCAGTACCTGGGATGCCTTTTTAAATTAAATATTTTTTACTATTTAAAAATATTTAAGAATATTTAATATTCTGTTCCCATCTCCTTGGCCAGAGCTGGGTCATATGGATGCTCCTAGTTGCTGGGAAATCTGAACACAATGATTTCTCTGTAAGGATGAGGGTTCGATCCCTGGCCTGGCTCAGTAGGTTAAGGATCTTGCGTTGCTGTAAGCTGAACACAATGATTTCTCCGTAAGGATGCGGGTTCGATCCCTGGCCTGGCTCAGTGGGTTAAGGATCTAGCGTTGGGCCATGTGTTACAATAATTCAAGCACCTAGGGCTTGAGCTTGGAAGCAGGCTCTGGCTTACCTAGTTGTCTCCTTTACTTCACAAAGGAGAAAACTGAAGGCCAGGGCTGAGTCTCTTCCTGGCAGTACCCATGGTCCCAGGGTTCGGGGTCAGTGTGGAAGTCCCTGCAGCCCCTCTCAGGCTTGGACAGTTACAGTCTTGCTCAGGAACCCCCCACCCCTCATCCTACTGCTCTCCATCGCGGCTCAGGCTAGAAGCCTCACGGCCGACAGCAGGGCTTCCTGGCTACAACCGAGGGGCCAGCCCTTGCCGTGTCCATGTCCGTGCTTTCTGCCAGTGCCTGGCCCAGGGCCCTTCCTACAGGCCCCGCTCCCGCCACTTGCTCCGTAGAGATGCCTGCTTACCCAGCACTCCCTCTGAGAGCTGGGCTCAGCCTCCCGGTGGGGTGGGGGCTGGTCAGTGTTCTCACAGCCCTTTCACAAGGGAGGAAACTGAGGCTTAAGAGCTTCGCTCCATGATGTGCTCAAGGTCACATCACAGGTAGAGACACACAGCTAGCATTTAAATCTTCTAATTCAGTTTGTCGCCTGGAATTTGGACCTGAGGAGGGGACTGGGGAGGGGGAGGTACTGTGAGCCGGCAGGGACAGGATGAGGGGCCCTGATAAGGGGGATCTGGGCAGCGAATCTGTGGTTCCGGCAAGCCCCCGCCCCCAGCACCCCTCCTGGCTCTCGCTGAAAATGACAACTCCAACCAGAACCGCCTCGCGCCCACGACACAGCCATTCGTGCCTTAGGTGCACTTCCCCGTTAATTGCCAGGCCTCCCAATTAACGTGGGTTGCTGTGTCTGGTGCTGGGTTATTTTCTCGTATTTTTCTGTTCCCCCCAGTTTACTATCTGGGAGAGAAACTAGCTCTGCCACCGTGTTTGTCTCGCTCCCTCCCCACCCTCAGCCGAGGAAAAGCACGGAGCAACAGCTGGCGGCGGGTGCGCGCCGGGGCTGGCCCGCCCCCTCGCCGACGCTCTCCTGTTGCTTCCCGGAGCCCGCCCGCCCTTTGAAAAAGAATCCCTCCCGCACCCGGGAGCCGCGGCGGCGCGCTCGGAGCGGCGGGCGACGGGCAGCGCGGCGACGGGGAGAGGGTCCGCGTGCAAACGCTCCCCGGAGGCCAGCGGACGGTGACACCGTGGTCGCCGGAGCCCAGCTGGGCCGAGACCCCGCCCACCACTCCCCACCCCTGCAGGACGCGCCACTCCAGCCCGCTCCAGCCCTTCCTGGGAGGGGAGGCGGGAAAAAAGGGAAAGCCTCGCCCATCGCCCTGCCCCCAGCCCCGCCACTCCCAGGCTCCTCCGGACTCGGCACGTCCTCCTGGGATTGTCTCCGGAGGGGACCGCGTTGTGCAGGTAAGCGGCTGCAAAGGTGCCAAAGTTGGGTTCTTCCGAGGAGGGAGAGAGGCTGGGGTGGGGACGGGTCGTAGGGCGCCGGCATGCTGCTAGGTTTTGTTTGTTTCGGTGGGTGTGAGTGGTCCTCCCGGGGCCGCTGCCGCTTGGGCGGCGGAAACCGGGTGGTGGATGGAGACCAGGAGGTGGGCGTCGGAAGAGAAGAGGGGCGGAGGGGAGGCAGGCGGTGTCGGTGGGGACGAAGCTGTACTGGAAAGGCACTTGCTGCTGCCTGGAGCTTGTGGCACTGGTTTTGGGAGAAGGGGAAAGAGGTGTTGCCCTCTACATCCAGGGGTAGTTTTCCCTTTGTTACTTGGAAGCTCTGGACACTTGAGTGGCGTGTGCAGATGTGAAGACGGAAGGTGGCTGGCTGTGAGTGTGAACACAGGAGCCGTGCAAAATGGGCTCAGAGCTTTGGGGGGACAAGGGGAGCTGGGGCTGGGCAGTAGGCACAAGCGAGGGCGGGGGCGGCAGGTAAAGAAGGGCTGAAATTCCAGGGCGCGGGATTGATGAGAGTGTTTGCATCAATTTTTTTCCCCCCTTGTCTAACCAGCCCCAGCTTCTTCCAGGGGGCCCTGTCCCCTCCTCTCCTTTCCTAGTGCCCAGCCCTCTTTCCCCAGCGGTGCTGCCCCTGGCAGAGCCTTCCCCATTGTGTCTCTTGGGCGTCAGTGCAGAGATGGAAGGGCAGCCTGGGGCTCCAGGCACTTGCTTCTGGGCTCTTACAAGTGGTGGCTGGTAGAGGAAGCTCCCCAGGGTGGGAGCAGGGAGCAGCCACGGTGCAGAAATGGGCCTGGCCAGGCCCCTGCTGCCCACCTCCGGACTCAGGGGCCTGTGGCTGTTGGGGCTTCTCCCCATGAACGTGGCCTCTGTCTCCACTTCCTTTGTCTCCTTGGCGGAGGGCGCCCCCCAGATTTCCAGGTTTGGAGATGGATCAGTGGGCAGCCCCTGTCCTCTGTGGAAGGACCCCCCCACTCTGGGGGCCCAGCGCCCTCATTTTTTGTATGTGTGGATGTGTTTCCGCAACTTGGCCTTTTTCACGTGACCTGCCCAGTAGTTGCCATGGAAACTCCAATTCTCAGCCTCCCTCCTTTTCCTGCCCATGCTTTACCTCCATTTCCCCTCCCCTCCCCCCAACATGGTTGCCTAGATACTGGTTATCCCCGACCTCACTGGGTAGGAGACCCTGAGGAGCTAGCTCCCACCTCAAACTGATGTGGCCCCCACCCACTCCAGCTGCCCCCCCATACACAGCACACCTCAAACATGTACACACTTGCCACACCATGCACATACACACACACCGCAATCCTATTTGCCACACACACTACACAAACACATGTATCGACCACATATATACCACATACACACCTAATACGCCATACATACACCACACCACAACACACCACCCACAATGCTAAGTGTCCACCCTACCATTGCACTGTGTGTGCTTTCACAGACACCCAGAATGTCATATACCATTGCTTCCTCCAACACACACACACACACACACACACACACACACACACTCACACACACACGAGTACTTCTGAAGAGGTCTCCAGCTGAAAGAGAGAGGGCAGTTTCCTGCCTTATCTAGCTCTGTGCCCAGGTGCCTGTAGGGGAGACTCAGAAGGCCAGGAGGAAACATCTCCCCAGGAACCTCCCAGAGGAAGATGGAGAGAAATTCCAGATTCTCACAGAGGGCGCCTCTCCTAGGTGCTAGATGTAAGAGCCTGGGCATGGACCAGATTTTAAATCTCTCCACAGCTGCTTTCTACCTGCCTTGACCCTAAGAAAGCCTGAGGCTCCTGGCCCGGCCCAGGGGTCTTAGCTCTGCCCCTAGATCTTCCTGCTTATAACAGAGTGTCAGGCAGCTCCGGGACCAGCCGGAGGCTCTGCGCCTCCACTAGGGACTGCCAGGAGAGCAAGGGAGACAGGGAGAGGAGACAAAGCCTGGTGGGGGCTGGGAGGAGAGGGAAGCCAGAAGGACCGTGAAAGAGAGGGGCCAGGTGAGTTTAGAAAGTGTAGGTATGGTGATGGGCAGGAAGAGGGCCAGGCTATCCTGTCTCTCCCAGGCGTGCTTTCTTCATTTCTCCTTGGCTTCATCTGTGTGTCTAGGAGAGGAAGCAGGTTTGCAAAGGGCTCCTGGATGCCCAGAGCTTTTCCATGATCTGTAGCCTCTCTAGGGGTCTGGTGGCAGACACTGGAGGCCAGGGTCTCCTTCCTGGCCACCTGAGGACCCATTTCACCCAATCATTCAATGAATTGTTCCAAGTACCTACTCTGTGTTCATTGCTAGGGTCATGAGCGTGAGGGGGAAGGCAGAGTCCCTGACCTCAGAATCCTAGATTTCTCAGAGCTGGAAGGCCATGGTGTCGAGGTGGAAATGGTGTCAGAGGTCACACACCCAGCAGTGGCTGAGGCTGCCGACTCTTCCGCCAGGGTCTGTGACCCCACACTCCCCACCCCACATGTCTTGCTTTCTTTTCTCTAGTGCCCGCCATCTTCTGGGGCCTAGGCTGTCCCTTCCAAAGTGTGGGTGCCCTAGTGGTTGGGGATCCTGCTCTCTTCTGTTTTCTTGGAGGATGTGACCTGGGGTGGAGGGAGGAGGAACAGTTCCCTAGACCCAGGAAATGCCCCATAGGCACAGGGAAGCCAGCCCCCTAGATCCCCCATAAGTCAGAGCCCCACCCCGTTGGACCTAGCTGGCTGCCATCTGAATGGCATTCTGTGCCAGGCAGCCCCTAGGTCTCACTGTCTAACAAATCACCCACCAGCTTCTGCCTGGGTGCCCTGGAGGAAGCACACCAGTCCTGACAGGCCCGGCCCCTGGAGGCAGAGAGCCTGGAGCATAAAGGCGATGAACCTGGAGGCGCAGACACAGGCTCTAGTCCAGTCCAGGCTGCACTCCAAGGGACGTGCATTTATCCCACAGATAGCCTGTTGGATGCAAACTGTGTTTATGGTGAAAGTTGGAAAGGGTTCAGACTGATCTCCAGCAACTGAAAGCCTCCATGACCTGAGACGTCTGTTTCCACATCTGTGAGCAGAGGGGTTAAATCCCGTGATTGCTAAGGTGTCCCTTCTCCACATTTTTGTAGATGATACAATCTTGAAAGAGATCCCTTCGCCCTCCAGGTGCCAAATGGTACTCGGTATTTCATCACATAGGGTTGCAGCTGAGCCGAGTGGGAAGGGGCTTGCTGGCCGGTTCCTCTGGAGAAGGCCTCCCCCTGTCACCCTGTGGGATGGGATATGCTTAGGAAACCAAGAACCGTGCTGTCCTTTGTGGCCACAGGCCCCTCCCAGGCACCGTGTCTGCCTGGTCTCTTCTGCCAGGATGAAAACCAGGGCCGGGTGGAGTCTTGGGAGATGTGGCCTCTGGGAGCACAAGGTCCAGGGCCATCCTTTGGTGGGTCTCTGAAGTCCTCTGGACAGAGAGCCTGGGGCCAGCTGGAGAGCGTGATGGGAGATGCTGGTTGCTGGCGCTGATGAGAAGAAGGATCTCTCCCGGCCAAGACCAAAGCTCAGAACCAATTTGGCAGCATCTTCACCGCTCAGAATGGGAAGGAGGAGGGGAAACTCTGACCTGGGAAAGTAGGAAGTCAGCCTGGAGCCCACACAGGCACATGCTTGTTACGAAGATCCTCTGGGGAGCGGGAGGCTCTGAAGGAGGGCTGGGGGCCTTGGGGACCAGGCTGGGGCCGTGGGAATGTGGCTGCTGCAGTTCAGAATATCAGTTTGGGGCCAGGGAAGATGGAGGATCTGGTTGGAATGACAGTGACCCCCACACGGCTGGAGGGCAAAGCCAGGCGTTGGAAGGACCCAGAGGCAAGGTCTTAAATTCACGGACACCCCTTTAACTAGTGTTAATGGGGTCCCTCCCTCACACCAGCCTCCGTGGGCTTCTCCGGACCCACAGAGCTGGGAGATGATGGTTTCATTCACTGGAGCCTTCCTGCCCAGGTAGATCCATTGCTTTGCCCCGTCCCTTCCCCTCTCCCCTGCTGACCCCACCCGTACCTCCATGGGGAAGGCTCTGCAACTTCCTTCTTCAACAGGCAGGGCCCCACGCTCCCTGGCACGTGGCTTGTGCTGCACACACTCTCCGTTTCTCACACACACATCGTCTCCATCCCTGACACACAGGCACGCACTCACAGCTTCCTGCGCGCCCGATCACCTGCTCACCTCGCCTGTTGCAGTCTCTCACCCAGACCATGGTGACGGCCTCGGCCCCTCCGTGTTCTCAGCTCCCTCCTTCCACCCCGATCCTAGGGCCCGGTGTCTCTGGCCTCTCCATTGCCTGTTAATCAGGATGGGTGCCTGGCACTGGGCCTCGAGGCTCTCTGGAACCCTGCCGCAGCTACCTCTCCAGGCACCCTCTCCAGATGGTTGCTTCAGTTCTGTACTGCCCTCTACCTCCACTCAGGCCCTCCCAGGAGTGATCTATCTCATTCCAACCTGCTGAGTAGGCCTTTGGAGACGCACAGACTTGGGGGTCTCATCTGGGTGCTGGCACTTCTTAGTTTTCTTAACTCTTCTAAGCCTCAGTTTCCTTATCTGTCTAATGGGTATGAGGATTGAGTGAGGATAGGCTGTGTCCAGTGCTTCTTGTGGTGTCTAGCACATAGTAAACACTCAGTAGGTATTAGCTGCTATAATAATAATAATAGGAGTTCCTGTTGTGGCGCAGTGGTTAATGAATCCCTAATGTTAGGGAACATGAGGTTGCGGGTTCAATCCCTGGCCTCCCTCAGTGGGTTAAACGATCCGGGGTTGCCGTGAGCTGTGGTGTGGGTCACAGACGTGGCTCAGATCCTGCGTTGCTGTGATTCTGGCATGGGCCGGTGGCTACAGCTCCGATTAGACCCCTAGCCATATGCCACGGGAGTGGCCCTAGAAAAGGCAAAAAGACAAAATAATAATAATAATAGTAATAGTATGACATAGTTATTGTTATTTGAATGACATTGTTGTTGTTTAGCGTCCCCTGAGGCTCCTCTCCAGTGCTCCTTCTTTCAAAGAGCATTTTCTAATTCCCAGACAAGCTTTATGCCTGAAATGCTCTGTGGATTCTTCCCTTAGAAGACACGTCCACTGGGCCTGCTTTTAGCAACTCACGTCCATGCCTGCTGCTCACTCCCACTCGTACCTCTTCAAAGTTAAGGTCTGTTTGTCCCCCAGACAGGGCCCGGCACAGTGTCAGACATGGAGAAAACCTAGGAAGTATCTGTGAACTGAACATATGTGGGAAAAATCCTCACCCATCAGGAGATGCCAAGAGTACACCTGTCCCTGTAAGCTGGCTCCTACCTGTCACTCGTCCCCAGGTGCATACCACATACCTGGTATACTCCTTTATACTCGGGTTTCCTCTCAGTCTGCCTGGTCCTTTGGTAGAGTCTGAAAACAGAATCCCCATCAGAGGTCCGGGAGGTGCTTAAGGGCTGAAGTCAACGGCAGGAAGCAGATTCCTCATAGCGCTTTGGTGACTGGGATTTTGATGGACACCTGGAGAGCCGGCAGGAGAAAGTCAGGGAGGGAGGCCCTGAGAAAGTGTTAAAATTTACAAATTCCGGACTGATCCTCGGGTTGTCCTGAGCTTCGTTTGGATTATGACTTAAAGGGATAGTGCCAAAGCATCCATTCATTGTCATCAGCATTTATTGAGCGGCTATTATGCAGAGTGTCGGAGAGTCAGAGATGCCTAGAATATGCCTCTGCTTCCAGGAGTTCATAGTCTGATGGGGGAGACACACATGCTAGTGCCGGTGGTTCCCGGAGAGAGGTGTGGGCCGTGGCTCTGTGGGATGGGGGCAGTGAGGTGTGAGGCAGGAGGGAGGGGACAGCGCATTTTGGGAAGCAGAGATAAACGGGGTTGGGTGAACCTCCATATGTGCATGTGACCAGATAGGGCAGTTTTCCAGGTAGGCAGGCCCAGGGGTCCAGGTTCATCCCCAGGCCATTTCCACCCCAAAGCAAGATACTGTGAACACAGACAAAGCGCTTTGTAGGCTGCACTATGCTGGCCAGAGCTGGGCTTTTAAGGAGGTGGACTGTTGGGCAGAGAGAGTGGGAGGGGTCGGTCAAGCTGCCAGGTAGTGTGGTCTGGCTGCGGGCGGGGTTGCATGGGCCTGGCCCCTGGGCTTCTGGCCTGAGCAGCTGCTCCAGGCTTCTCTTTCTGCTGCTGGGACTGTTCGTCTGGCCTCTCTTGAATGGGCCTTTGTCAGCAGGCGTGGGAGGGGACTGATCCTGCTGCTGGCGCAACTCACTCACGTCCGCCCAGCCTGCTGGGGCCCTGGCCTGGGCTTCTGTGTGGTGCTGCCCACCACCCAGAACTCCTGGAAGTGGACCGAGATCCCCTGGGGACAGGCAGGGCTGGTCCCGCTCCCTGACTCACTCTAGGCAACTCGTGTCAACAGCCTGCGCTGGAGTTGGCCACACAACGCTGCCCCTTGTGCCTGCCTCTCAGGGCTGTTAGGAGAGGCCCCGGGGGTGATGGCTGGGATGGCCCTGCAAAGACTGTCACAGTCGGCAGTGATGGGAGGAGAGTGGCAGCAAGGCCCTGTGACCCTGCTGGTGGGCCAGCTTGGGGTCTTTGCGGGGAATCTTTTTTAGAAACCAGGCCTGTGTTTATGATTTGTGAATTCGCTGTGTCCGCGTTTAAGGAAACGGCCTTAATTCTTTTCGTGGTCAGTTCTTTTCTTCCTCTTCCCTGTAAGTCAGTCCACATTAAAGGCACCTCTGAGTTGAAATGGCAAGTTCTCTGCTACATGTAGAGGAGTTTTGTCCCCCTACCCTTCCAGCCAGGTTGGATTGAGCCTGGGCTCTAGAGAAACAGCTTTAAGTCCTGGGGACCAGTGGGCCTGTCTTCCAGCCTCCCAACTGATGGGGGGCCTTCCTCCCAGATGTGGGGTGCCCTCCTCCCAGCTGATGGGGGGTTCCCCCTCCCAGCTGGGGGGGTGCCCTCCTCCCAGCGTGGGGTACCCTCCTCCATGAATGAAGGATGGTGAGGCAGACCCAGAGATGAGGCTGCTCAGGGAAGCCTGGCCAGGCCTGAGGGCCCTGTAATGAGAGGGACCAGGTAGGACAGGGCCACCCTGGAGGGTGTCAAGAGTGATGATCTGGGCCAGAGGCCGCTGCCTTGCTTGCAGGCTGTCAGCTGCCTTGGGGCAATGCAGGGAATTTGGTAAAGTGACTGCAGCCACTGTGAGCTCCTGGAATGTCACCACCCTTTGTTCTCTCCTCAGTCCCAGGCCTTGAGTTCTCTTGGTTCTAAAGCCCTTCTCTGGAATTTTGAAAGGGGTGCCAATAATTTCAGCGCAGGCTATTAAACAGAATAATTGATGTTTAATGCTTATTTGATGGGCACTTAACTTGCAAATCGGGGAAACTGGTTGCATTTTCCTCTGAAGGCCACAGATCCATTGGTGACCTCTAGTTGGACCCAGAGCATTTGTATTAAAAGGCAGCTTTAAAAGCCTTTGCTAGATTTTGGCTCTGTGATCCTGAATCAAAGAAACCCAGCCCCTATGACAGAAGCATTGGACACCATCCACAGGGCACAGGACTCCACCCTACTTGCCAGGAAGGTGAGCAGATGTGGGAGTGATGGGATGGGTTTGGGAAGCTGTTTTAACTGAATTAAAATTTTTAAAAATTGTTTTTACTAGACTTTTTAAAGTCCAACTTTAGATTTACAGAAAAACTGAACAGCTAGGACAGAGAATTCCAGTATAACCTTCCTGCACACAGTTTCCCATATTGTTATTATTTTTATTTTTATAGCCACACCTGCAGTGTGTGGAAGTTCCTGGGCTGGGGGTTGAATCAGAGCTGCAGCTGCTGTTCTACACCACAGCCACAGTAACACTGGATCTGAGCCACATCTGTGACCTACACCACAGCTTTTGGCAACGAGGGATCCTTAACCCACTGAGCAAGGCCAGGGATCAGACCCTCATCCTCAGAGAGACAGCATTGGGTGCTTAACCTGCCGGGCCACAATAGGAACTCCAGCTTCCTATGTTATTATCTTCCATTAGGGTGGTACATTTGTGACAATTGATGAACCAATATTAATATGTTGTTATTGACTGAAGATAATGTTTTATTCAGATTTCTTTAGTTTTTCTTTCATGTCCTTTTTCTGGGCCAGGATCCCACCCGGATAGCCACATTACTTTCTGTTATTTCTCCTTAGGCTTTTCTTGGCTGTGACAGTTTCTCAGACTTGCTTTATTTTTGATGAGCTTGACAGTTTCGAGGAGGACTGTGTCCTCTGTGGTAGGATGCCCCTCAGTGGGGGTTTGTCTGATGTTTCCTTGTGATTAGACCGGGCTTCGGACTTTGGTGGAGGAAGATCCCAGAGACAAAGCATGATTTTCATCCCATCCGTTCGAGGGTACGTCCCATCAGCGTGATTCCTCACTGTTGATGTTGATGGGACTGGGTTTCCAGTCCGTCTTATGCCCTCGCATTCAGCACAGTTCCGAGGCCTGGCGATGGGAGCTGTGGTCCTTCCACTCCTTGAGATGAACATCGGCCTGTCAACCAGCTCTGCCCGGCTGTCAGCACTGCCCCAGCTGTCGCAAGTCATGGGTAGCACTGAGACTTTGCAGCCAGGAGAGCCTTATTAAAGAGCATAAACAGAATGTGCCACATGCCACAGGTGCTCTTTGAGTCTGGAGAAAGGCTGCAGGTCAGCCCCTGGGCGGGAGTGGGAGATGGTCAAAGACAGCATTTCTCAACCATGGCTGCGCGTTAGAATGAGGGGGGAGATTCTAAAAATTACTGATGGCTGGGTCACACCCCCTGAGTTTGGAATTTATGAAACTGAGTTGATTCCTAGGCATTATTATTACTTTTTTTTTTTTGCTTTTTTTAGGGCCGCACCTGCAGCATATGGAAGTTCCCAGGTTAGGGGTCGAATCGGAGCTGTAGCCGCTGGCCTACACCACAGCCACAGCAACACGGGGTCCAAGCCGCATCTGCGACCTACACCACAGCTCACGGCAACGCTGGATCCTTAACCCACTGAGCAAGGCCAAGGGTTGAACCTGCAACCTCATGGTTCCTAGTGGGATTTGTTAACCACTGAGCCATGATAGGAACTCCCTATTACTATTAAAATCCTCAGGTGCAGCCATGGTTGAGAACTGGAATGAACAGGGAAGGGGAAGGGCATTCTAAGCAGAGGGAACAGAATATACAGTGGCCTGGAGATCAGTACACACATGGCAGGGGACAGAAGTATACCATCTTAGCTGTAAGTAATGGGAGAAAATACTAGAAGGGTAGAAAAGGAATAGACTTAGAGGTATTTATATGCCAGAATAAAAAGTTTTGATTTTTAGAAAATAAATGGAATACGGAAGCACCAGGAATACATTTGAGTTTGGAAGAGAAGTAATCTGAATACATGTTGGGTAGATTAAATCATGCAGTAATCCATGTCCAGGACAGATAGGAGGAGGTTAAACATGGAATCAGCTGCTGCAACAGCCCAGGGACATGATAGTGAGGGTCTGAACTTGAGTGAGCAGTGGAAGAGGCGATGATAGAGGTACTGCAGGCATAAGCGTGCCTTGGACTTGGCCATGGATACGATATGGAGATTGGGAGGGAGGAAGCCCTGTGAACTCAGTTAGACTGTAAGCTCCATGAGGCAGGACCGTGTGGCTCTTGCATCCCTGGTCATGGCTGAGTTTCCGGGCCACCGTAGGCCAACAATAAATGTTTGTGACTTTGGTTATGGAAAGGATAATGATGCCGCTCTTTCCAAAATGACACCTTGTTCCAAAATGACTCTCCTTTTCTCTACCTAATTGCAGGCAGATCTCAGCTGTTTGGGAAGCTGTCTGATTGATTAACTCAGGCCAAGGCATAACTGACTGTTAGAGTTGGATGAATTTACCTTTTAAGAGAAGAAATGGTAGAATGAAGAACTCTGTCCTTGGGAGAATGTGGGTGTGGATGTGTTTTTGAGTAGAGGTGGTCTCTATTTCAGTTCTACACCCGAATCTAATTCTGAGCCATACTGGGGGAAAAAAAGGGGGCTTGGCAGCCCCCACTGAAGGGCGGCTGAAGTTAAATAAAGCTATTTACCTTGGGTTATTCGCTCACCTTGATTTTTTTCCCCTCGCCTGGGTACGAACACTCCAGACCAGGGAGCCTGCTTGGTCTTGCGTCAAGGTCAGCATGTTCATTTCCCTTAGTTCCCACGCGTTGCTCCACTTGCCAGGGAGGCAGCAAGGAGGAGCGGGCAGAGCCTCGTGTGTGGCATCCACAGAATTAGGAACTAATGCCAGGTGTGCCAGTGTTAGCTGCGGGACCCCGGGCCAGTGACGTCACCCTGAGCCTCACCTTCTCTAATCTGTAAAATGGCAGTGCTCCCCAGCATCGCCAGCCGTTGTGCTTGATGCTGATGCGCGTGACGTTGTTGGGTGAGCAAGGGGTCCTCCAGGTGTTGAGTGTTATCAGCATCACCATCACCACCGTCATCCCCTTCAGCCGCCCTGGGCAGGGAGCAGGAGCAGGCTGGGGTGCAAGTTGGTCCCCCGGTGCCTTACAACAGCCACAGGTAACTCTCAGGGTCTGGGGCTGAAGAGTCTCTGATGACTTATGAGAGTCCTGGGGACTTAAGAGTCCTGGTGTATCTTACAACATCCTCCCTTAAACCCAAGAGGTAGGGGCCCAGCTTCCCAGTCGGGCAGAAGTCCACCTGGCCTGTCTAGGAGTCTCAGGGCCTGGCCCTCCTAGGGAGACACACTGAAGGGGCTCCTTGAGGGAGACAGTGGCTTCTCCAGGAAGGACTCTGGGTTAGGAAGGAGGCTGGGTGTGCTGGCCAAGGGGTGGGACGCTTGAGGCCCTCCAGGTCCAGGCCTCGGGCTCTTGGATCCTGTCCAGCAGGTGCCTTGGACAGCAGAGACCCTGTGTCTTCCGTGGGGCAGCCTCCCCACAGCCAGGCAGGGCGTGAGATGTTTTTTCCCAGGAGTGGCAGCTGCCTGTCGACTCTCCTCCCCACAGTCCTGGTGCATGTTCCTTTCTTTGTTCTCCAGAGCCGCCAGCCTGAGTGGGGCAGGCGGGGTACCGTAGACGCGCTCAGGCGGCGAGGACAGAGGCCCAGCTACTGCCTCACAGGAGGACAGCAGCGAGGAGGGTTGCTTGACGCTCTTCCAAAGCAGATTTCTTTTTTCTTTTTTTCTTTTTTGCCTTTTCTAGGGCTGCACCCACGGCATATGGAGGTTCCCAGGTTAGGGGTCCAATTGGAGCTGCAGCCCCCAGCCTACGCCAGAGCCACAGCAACGCAGGATCCGAGCCGCGTCTGCGACCTACACCACAGCTCAAGGCAACGCCAGATCTTTAACCCACTGAGTGAGGCCAGGGATCGAACCTGCAACCTCATGGTTCCTAGTTGGATTCGTTAACCACTGAGCCACGACGGGATCACCCCAAAGCAGATTTCTTTTCTTAGCAGTCTCCACCTCTCCTCGCTTTGTCCATCTGTTGCTCAGTTTCTGCCGAGAACACCTCCCCTCCACCAGCCTCCCTTATGACCTGTTGCCTCTTCCTTTCTCTTCCCTTTGCCTGCCTCTCCTGCACTGTCTTTGGGCCCCTGCCCCATGCAGTTTCTCCTCCTCTGGGATCTTTTTCCTATTTTGCTGGCTTCTCGGGTTCTCTCTGTCCCTTTCTGTGTCTCTTGGCTTTTGTTAGGGAGGTTGTGTCCGGTCAGGGCTGCCTGTTGCCAATCTGTGCTCTTCATGCTGCCCCCTGTCTGCTGCCCTGGGTGATGCAGCCTGTTTTCTGGAGGCAGGCAAGGGCAGTCGCCCTGGGAAGCCTTTTGCATCTGTGAAGCCCACCTCTGCCTGCTTCCCCATGGGCCAAGGCCTGACCCTGCGTGTGTACAGGGGCACTGAGGCCTTCCAGAGGTGAGAGAAAGTGAAAGGAGAGGAAAGGGAAGAGTAGGGAAGCAACTGGGGCCTTTCCTCACCTGCATTTCTGTTTCTCTTCCCTGTTTCCCAAGAGAAGCTAAAAAAGGAAGGCAGAAACTGAGGAAGGAGTTGGGGGAATGATAATAGTATCAGCAGTTGATGCTTAAAAAGCAGTCGCAGAATTCCTGCTGTGGCACAGTGGGTTAAGGGACTGGCAGTGTCTCTGAGGCAGCTCAGGTCACTGCTGAGACGCTGGTTGGATCCCCGGCCCAGCGCAGTGGGTTAAGTTTCTGTTGCAGCCGCAGCTGTGACGTAGGTTGCAGCTGTGGCTTAGATTCGATCTCTGGCCAGGAACTTCTGTATGCCGTGGGTGCAGCTGAAAAAAAGAAAAAGAAAGAAAAAGTAGTTGCTGTTCACCAGGCAAAGTGCTCAGCTCTGAAGTGATATCTCTTTATTGCAAATGACCCAGGCGGAACTGCCTGTGGTTGGGCCCAGGCAGGGATGTCTGGTTCCTAGAGGCAGCCTGGGAGATGGGCAGGGTCCCGCTGGGCTGGGACCAGCCAGGACCCTCTTCCCGGCTCTCCTCCCTGCTTCTCCCTCCCCCGCCAGCTCTTCACCTGTGAGCTGCTACCTGACTTCTCGCCAGATCCACCCACCTCCTCATTTCACATCATGGCTGCTTTGACCTTTCTTCCCTTGCATCCAGACGATGTGACAACTCCGGAGGGAGGGGGCGCCGGGGAGACACTGACATCTCAAACCCAGTCCTTTTAGCAACAGGGAAGGGGCTGTGATTGGCCGCCCCCAGGAGACCTACAGGATTGGAGGGGAGAAGCCGTCTTCCTTCTGAAAGGAGGTGCGGAAGAGGTAGAGGTGGGCAAATGATGACTTCCGTGCACAGAGGCTATTTTGTCTGGTCCTCATGGCTCCTGAGGTACCTGTTACTCCCACTTACAGATTCAGAAGCAAAGCCTCTGAGAGGTGGAGTGATTTGTTCAAGACCCCAAAGCCCTCGAGTGGCAGAGAGGCAGGATGGTGGAGTGGTTTAGAGCACGGTCTCTGGAGCTGGATTGCTTGGGTTTAAATCCAGGATCTGCTACTTTCTGGCTCGGACGTGAATCAAGTTGCTTAACCTTTCTGGTCTCAGTTTCTCCATCTGTAAAATGGGAACGAGCATAATCAGAGCCACTTCCTAGAACTGCTGTAAGGACTGAACATGTTAGTATAGGTAAACCACTTAGAATTCGCCATGCCATGAAGACCTAATAAATGTTAGTATTGTTATCACAGCGCTTTACAGTTTACAAAGAACTTTCCCATGTATTCTCTCACTCAACTTTTATACTAGACTTGGTAAAGTGGTCGGGGAAGTTGGCTGACCCCCCCGCCCTTGCCACTCCCCTCTGCCATGCTCTCATCTCTGGCCTAATCAGCTGTACAAGTTCCATAATCTGATAATACAAAATCAGCCTCTGGAGTGAACAGCTCTCTGTCCAACAAGGGAATAGAAATTCTCTTGGAGTGAGTTGGCAGGCACTGTGCATTCCACTGTCTCTTTATCTTGTGAGTGTGTAGGAAGCTAGCAGTGTTAGGGGCTTAGTTGGTAAATGTTCGCCCAGAGGCAGGAGCCCCCCCCCCCCCCCCCCCGTTTGCAGAGGTCATTTGACTCTTGGGTGGCTGAGCCTTGCAGCCTAAGCCCCCAGACTGGGACAGGAGCAAGGAACGGGATGGCAGCTGCCTGGAAGGTGAGCCTTCTGGGAGCAATGCCGGTGCCATGTCATGGCCCTTTGCTCCTGAGTGGGTGTGAGCCCTCCCCTGGGATGGGGGGCCCAGGCCTGGAGTCCAGGGCTCCCAGCAGGAAGCCTGCCCCTCCTCCCCCAGCAGGGAGGCAGGCTCAGCTGGGCAGAAGCATGGAACCCAGCTCTCACCTGCCAGGGCCCTGCTCTTCTTCTGCCTCGATCGCTTTCCCTTTAAAATGGGTTCGATGGTAACACATATTTCATAGGCTCTTTTTAAAGATTAAATGAGAATGGATATGTAAAGTAGTAAGAATAGCACCTGATCTGTGTGCTGTTTGTCTGTGATTGCTATTATCATCTCATAGGCAATCCAGGCCCCAACCTGCTCTTCAGATCTGGGCTTCCCATCCCAGAATTTTCATTTCTTCTCCTTCCTTTCTCTCTAGTCCATAGAGCGATTCCAGTGCTCCGGCAGAGCTCTGTCCCTGTCCCCAGACTCCCCGTCACCAATACTTTGCGTATTCCTACTGCCCCCAGGCTCCTGGGAGTCTCACCTAGAAAACTCACCTGTCTTGGCTCCACTTCCCTTTCACACTCTGCTCAAGGTCACTGCCCCCTGAAGTGTGCACTGTGAGTGGGGCTGGGCTTGTGTACCTGCAGGAGCTCCAGCCCTGCACATCCTCTAGCTATTGGCTCCAGGGTCCTGCCTCACATGGATGAGCCTGGGGTCACGGGCACACTGGCCTGGGCAATGGCATTGCACTGAGGCTTTTACAGTCAAGGAGGCTGCGGCTGCATCTTGCAGCTGTGTGACGAAAGCTTTCTAGAGCTCCATCACTTGCCTTCCCAGAAGCCAGCACCGCCTCCGCTACCTCTGACCAACCATGGGGGGTCTTCTGATGGAGAACCCCCTGTCCTCACCCTGGCCGCCCTCACTCCTCTAGTTGCTGTGTCCTCTTTCCTGGCCCTCCAAGTGGCCCAGGGACTCTCAGGCATGGTGCAGCCTTCTCTGCAGCCCTCAGGGTCACCCGCTCCTCCCACCCTGGCCTGCCCAGCCCCCGATCCTGGCACACCAGAGCAGCAGACAGAAGACAGAGGCCTGGGTTCTGGGCCCGGCTCTGCCCCTGACTAGCTGGATGAATTGGCTACATTACTTCTCTGTTAGGGCCTCAGTCTCCTCAAATAAAAAGTAAGAGCTTTCATCTCAGTCATTCAAACTTCCTGGCATTCTGTGATTCGAACTCCATCTGGTAAACCTCACGTCTTGGTTATATCCTATTTATACACGGCAGAATCTTCTTTGAACAAGCTGCTTTGTTGCAAAGATTTGGATACATCATAGGCTAAATCATGTCCCCTGGCATATGATCACAGTCCCTGGTAACCAGTTAGCCTAAGCAATGTGGCCCAGGCATCCTGTGACCCCATAAAAGCTTCCCTTGCAGTATGTCCTGTGTGCAGAGGGGGGCCTCATCTGTCTTTGGAGATCCTGCCAGGACCCAGGCCCTGGTGATCCCTCTGGGCTCGTTTTTGATGGGCTGAACGTGAAGGAGCCAAGCAGGTGGGGTGCAGGGGAAGGGAAGCGAGGCATTGGGGGCTGAGTGGCAGAGAGGAGGGTCAGGGAATGAGATTCCACTGTAATTCGGAGCCTGTGCCTTTTCAAGGGAGGTCGTTTCTGAGTTCTTTTCACAATAGAACTGGGTATTCTGATCTACCTCACTGCTGCATGGCATCAAAAATAATATAGCGTGAGGCTGTATCCTCAACCAGTGGCTCCTCTCTCTGAGCAGCTTTTACCCAGCAATTATGTGAAATTATGTGACTCAGTATAGAAAGATAATCACCAGAGAAACTCTTCTGATTGCTTTCTCCGCACATGCCGAAAGCAGCCTCGCAAACAGCAGGAAGATTGGGGAGGAAAATTAGCATGGACGTGCGGCTGCCCCCCTCCCCCCCCCCCGAAGTGTCAGCTGTTTACCAATGTAGAGATAGATGAGAACATGGAAAAGGAGCAGAAAAACGAGTGGAAACTGAATTCTTTCTCAGAAGATGCTGCAGAGGAAGCAAAATGTGGCTGATACCATTTTCCAGATGGGGACGATGATCTAGAGGTTCAGAGAGCCCCATCTCGCAGTGATGACTTGGCCAGAGCACCCTCTGAGGGAGCCAGGAGTCCAGGGCCTCTCGTGCATGGGTGGCTAATGTTCCTGAGCCCCCCTGCCAGCTCCATCCAACCCGGCCTTGCTTTTTCCCTCTGACAAAGATCCCTCTCTCCTCTCTTCCATCTGCTAGACTCTGGCCTGGAAAAGAGACCACTTCCCCCACCTGTTAACCCCCCACCCCCCAGGCAGCCCCAGGCAGCCCCAGGCAGCCCGGCTTCCTTTCTGGGAGAGAGGAATGAGTGGTACCTGGCAGGGTGTAGGACCCGGAGGGACCGTCTCGTGTCGGGGGAGGGGAAGCAGAGATGGCGTTTCTTGGTGCAGCAGGGAGAGAAAGACATTGTGTGCCCCTTCAGAGGCTCTGTATGTGTACTTGACCCCTCGACTTGGGGCAGTGCCAGTGGTACCAAGGGGATTTTTAAAAACGGCTGCAGGGGCCAAGAGGCCCCCTGAGGAGGCTTGTGATGAGGTGTGGCTGGTGTAGCCCAGGCGGCAGCTTGAAGGAGGGAAGTTGGTCCCCCTCCAGATCTCTCTAACAGTATTTCTTTCAGCTCACTGTAACTTGATCAGAAATGTTTTCTTTAGAAGACAAAGACCAGTCTTTACTCTGCAGCCTGGCATTCAAGATCCTCTAGAGACTGACTCCAGTCTTATCAGAATTCTCACCACCCACACCCTCCTGCTTTCCACAACTAGATTATACACTGTTTGGGAAGGTATCTTACTCTAGAAATGGCAAATACTTGGCAGATGGCTGTCACAGCCCCCTCCTGTGCTATGCAGACATTTCTAATGGATGGAGGCCCTCTCTCCTGCCAGACCTCATTCAGAATCCTTCTGAGGCAGCTGCTTCAGGTGGCCCCTATTGAATGAAGTACCTTGAAGTTCAACTCGAACTGAACTTGAATACTCTTTGTTACCCCTGCTTCCCATTTTCCATCTCACTGCCTTCGCTCATGCTGTTTCCTCTGCCTGGATGCCCTTCCTTTTCTCTCTTCTTACCCTCTCCATCAAAATCCCATCCTGCTTTCAGGGTCCAGCTGAAAGGTCAGCTCTTCCATGGAAACGTCCCAGGTCCCCTGTTATAGTCCCTGTTTCCTTTTTCCATGCCTTGCTGGATGCCTCTTGAATATAGTCTCTACCTCTTGTGATGCTCTCTTCACCTTTGATGATAGATCAGAGCCCTCTGCTTTCAAACCCTGCCTCCCTGTCCTCTTCACTTGTGTATCCCATGTGGATCTCGGAATTGTATGGCCCCGACTAGGAATTCATTGGGTGTTTGTAGGATTGACTTGAACTTGAGCATCTATGGAGGTGACTCGGGGGAACAGCAGGGTAGGTGTAGCAGTGCCTTGTGGCCTGGAGCCTTTGACACATGCCCTCCCTACTCCCACGAGGGCGATGCTTGCTCTCCTGGTTAGAAGCACTTCCCAGCCGCTGACCCCGTTCAAGGGGAGGTGATTACACAAAGGCTTGAAGACTAGAAGGTTGGAATGATTGGGAATCACGTTGGAGTCTGTGCACCAGACGGGTGAAATGCTCAACAAAAACTGAGTTTATAGCTAATAGATCGCCATTAAAGAACATTCCAAAAGATGTCCTCCAGGAAGAAAGACAATGGCTTGATGGATGTCTGAGTTTCAAAAGGAATTATGGACAAATCAGTTAGTAAATGCATTGTATTAGTTATGTGTTGCTACATAGCAAATCACCCCCAAACTCAGTAGCTTAAAAACAGCAGTTATGTTCTCAGGCAGTTTTTGAGGGTCAGGACTCAGGAAGCAGCACAGCTGGGTGGTTCTGCTCAGGGGTTTTGATGACAGTGCAGTCAAGCTGGCAGCTGGGTTGGCAGTCAGTGAAGGCAGGAAGACCTGCTTCCAAACTCACTTATTTACATGGTTCAAGGCAGCCTTATTTTCTAGTTGGCTTTTGAACTGAGACCCTCAGTTCTTTGCCATGAGGACCTCTTCCCAGGGATGCCTGAGAATCCTTAAGACGAGGCAGTTAACCATGTCTTGTTCTCTCAGAGAGGAAAAGCAGTCTGGGGGGGTGGGGAGGAAGAGAGAGAGGGAGAGGAAGAGGGAGGGAGGCGGGGAGGGGAGAGGGAGAAACAGAGGAAGAAAAGAAAGCTGTGATGCCTTTTATAATCTAATACTGGAAGTGACCGACCAGTTCTGCCATATTTTATTGGTCACACAGATTAGCCCTGGTATGTGTGGAAGGGGGGCCGACAAGGCTGTGACTACCAGGAGGTGTTGGGGGCTGTCTCGAAGGCTGGATGCTGTACACAAGAGTAAATCTAACAGATGCTACTTCCAAGACATACAAATACCAATATCTATTTCATAGGATTAAGAAAAGAGCTGTAATTTTGTACAATAATAACATATAAATCAGGAAGGGGGTGATGTGTCATTTTCAAGAAGAATATTTTATCTAATAACTATTATATGTTTTAACTTCAGACTTTTAAAATCTTTTTTAAATCGACTGCTATCTGGGTCTGTTCAGAGGCTGTTGTAACAGAACACCATAGACCAGGTGGCTTATAAACAACAGATATTTCTCACAGATCTGGAGGCTGTGAAGTTCAAGATCAAGGTGCCAGCAGATTGTGTGTCTGATGCGGCCCTGCTTCCTCCTTCATAGACACAGCCATCTCCTCACTAAGCACTCACATGGCAGAAGGGGCAAGAGGGTTCTTTGGGGCTTCTTTTCCAAGAGCATTAATCCCATCATGAGGGCTTCCCCACCTCCCATTGGCCCACCTCCAAGCACCATCATTTGGTATTTGGATTAATCATTAAGGATTAGTTTTCAGTGTTTGAATTTTGGGGACACAACATTCAGTCTATAGCAAATATAAATGGTAAAATTTCAAGGGTAACCGCTCAATAACTAGAAATAGCTTGTATAATTTCTCAGCCAGTAGAAGGAGAAAAACAGTAAGAAAAAGTCAATTAAAAGTCAAAAGAGAGATATGTTCAAGAAAACCAGGGGAAAAGCAGATGGTAGAAATTATACCAAATATGTCAATAGTCACAATAAAGTTAAACAGAGGAAACTTGATAGTTAATAAGTTAAATTTTTAAAAAATTCAATTCATTACTGCCTGTAAGATACAATGCATAAAGACACAAGAAAGGTAGAAAGTAAAATAGGATTTACGACAATTTTAAACTTTCTGTTACAATATTGTAAGAAACACAAGGATGAATTTATAAATCTTTCCTCACAGTGATAGATTTTAAGGTACCTATCCCAATTTTTCATAATTTATACAGTCAAAAAAAAGAGAAAATATATAGAAATGTAAATAATAGGAGTTCCTGTCGTGGTGCAGTGGAAACGAGTCCAACTAGGAACCATGGATTGTGGGTTCGATCCCTGGCCTCCCTCAGTGGGTTAAGGATCCGGCATTGCCATGAGCTTTGGTGTAGGTCGCAGACATGGCTCAGATCTGGCATTGCTGTGGCTCTGGCATAGGCCGGTGGCTACAGCCCTGATTAGATCCCTAGCCTGGGCATCTCCATATGCCCCGGGTGCAGCCCTAAAAAGCCAAAAAAAAAAAAAAGAAGAAATGTAAATAACACCATTAATAATATAAAGGACATATAGAACTTTCTTCCTAATAATGAAGGAATTCATAACCTAATACATAGAATATAATTTTTTAAATAAATAGCCACACTAGGTCATAGAGCAAATCTCAATAAATTTCAAGGCATTGGTATCTTATAGACAACATTCCCTGACCATAATTTACTTACATTGGAACTCAATAACAAGAATAAGCTAAAAATCATTATACTTTTGGACATTTAAAAAACATATTTCTTAATGAACATGTCAAATAATTTCTAAGTAAATAATTTACAAGTTTAAAGTACTACGAACTAAACAATAATCAAAAAGCCACATTTCAAAGCTTCTATTTGGAATGAAAGTGGCACTCGAGAGGGTTATAGTCTTAACTGCTGATATTAGAAAACAAGAAAGGCTAAATGTTAATAAACTAGGCATCCAACATAAGAAGATAAATCTAAAGAAAATACAACAGAATAAACCCAAAGAATATAAAAGAGCAGAATTAAGACTAATTTAAAACACACAGGCGTTCCCGCTGTGTCTCAGTGGTTGGCGTATCTGACTAGGAACCATGAGGTTGCGGGTTCGATTCCGGGCCTTGCTCAGTGGGTTGAGGATCCGGTGTTGCCGTGAGCTGTGGTGTGGGTCGCTGACGCGGCTCGGATCCCTGCGCTGCTGTGGCTCTCGCATAGGCCAGTGGCTACAGTTCCGATTGGACCCCTAGCCTGGGACCCTCCATATGCCATGGGAGCAACCCAAGGAATGGCAGAATGAAAAAAACAAACAAACAAACAAAAAACAAAAAAAACCACACAGAGAGGATTAATAAAACCAAGAGTTGGCTCTTTGAAATGACTAATAAAGTAGTTAAATCTCTAGTGAGACTGATCAAAAAAAAAAAAAATGGAGTTGTCACAAATAAACGCTATTAATAAAAAACATAACTACGAATCCAACAGAAATTAATGATTTTTAATGATGACTAGAAAATACTGTACAAGTTCATGGCAATAGACTTAAAAGCAGGAAAGGGCAAATTTTATAAAAATGGTAACTCTAAATGTACTCAAGAAGAAACCTAAATCTTAAGAGTATCATAGCCATTAACTAATTGAATAGGCTATTTAAAATTATCTGACAGGAGTTCCTGTCTTGGTGTAGTGGAAACAAATTCGACTAGGAACCATGAGGTTGTGGGTTTGATCCCTGGCCTCACCCAGCAGGGTTAAGGATCTGGCATTGCTGTGAGCTGTGGTGTAGGTTGCAGACGTGACTCAGATCCGGCGTTGCTGTGGCTCTGGCGTAGGCTAGAGGCTGTAGAGTAGGCCAGCGGCTGTAGCTCCAATTAGACCCCTAGCCTGGGAACCTCCATATGCCGTGGGTGCAGCCCTAAAAAAGACCCCAAAAAAGACAAAAAATAAAAATTAAAAAAATAAAATTATCTGATAAAGAAAATACTAAGTAAGATGATATTTACAGTTTAGTTCTACCAACAGTCAAAGAATAGATTTCCAGTCTTCTGCAAACTTTTACAGGTCACGACAATAGATTTGTTCTGTGAGGCTGATACTACCATGATGCCAAAACCAGGCAAGGCCAATATAACAAAATAAAAATCACAGGCCAATCTCACTCATGCACATAAATGCAAAAATCCTAGACAAAATATCAGCAAACCAAATCCATAATGTGGTTTATTTAAAAGATAATACAGGAGTTCCCATCGTGGCTCAGTGGTTAACGAATCCGACTAGGAACCATGAGGTTGTGGGTTCGATCCCTGGCCTTGCTCAGTGGGTTGGGGATCCAGCATTGCCGTGAGCTGTGATGTAGGTCACAGACGCGGCTTGGATCCTGCGTTGCTGGGGCTCTGGTGTAGGCCAGTGGCTACAGCTCCAATTAGACCCCTAGCCTGGGAACCTCCATATGCCCGGGAGCGGCCCTAGAAATGGCAAAAAGACAAAAAATAAAATAAAATAAAAGATAATACATTGATTTTACCCCAAAATGTAAGGATGATTTAACATTAGATAATCCATACATACAATTTATGTTATTTATAGATTAAAGGTTAGAAACCATAGATATAGAATACTCAATCATAATTAATATAAAACAGAAACATCTTAGAAAACCAGGATTAGAGGGAAATTTCTAGAACATTAGAAGAAATCTATTTAAAATCAGTAATTTCTTTTTTTTATGGCTGAATCTCTCCCTCCCTCTCTCTCTCTCTCTCTCTCTCTCTCTCTCTCTCTCTATATATATATATATATATATACACAAACGCCACATTTTCTTTATCCATTCTTACCATACGCAAACAAAAGATAATTACATAAGGTGATGGACGTGTAAACTAACCTTGATGTGGTAATATTTTGCAATATACATGTATCAAATTGTCACACTGTACAACTTAAACTTATACAATGTTATGTCATTGTATCCCCCCAGTAAAGCTGGGGGGATTAAAAGTTAACACAAAAATAAAATTGATCACGACTGTATGAGTGTATTATCTATTACAGGCTGTTACCTATTATCACTGCTCTGTTGCACATCTTACTTTCGGGCCTAGCAGTACAGTATGACAAGAAATAGAAATAAACAGTGTAAAAACTAGAAAAGAAGAAGAAGCAATTCTGGATCATTTACAGATGATATCTCCATAGAGAAAACCCAAAGGAACCTATAGGTAAATTATTAGAAGTAGTAAGAGAATTTAGCAAGATTATTGGGTTTAATTAAGATCAACATATACAAGTCATTTGCCTTTCTCTATACAAGCAAAAATTAGAAAACCCACATAAGAGCATTAAAAAATAGCAATAAAAATTTTAAGGCACTTAGCTATTGCTTAATCTAACAGAATATGTGCAAGACCTGTATGAAAGCATTTATAACACTTTAGTGAAAGTGAAAAGGACCTAAACAAATGATTTATTTATAGATAGAAAACTCAAAATCACAAATGTGTCAGTTCTCCCCAAGTTGTTCTATAGATAGATGCGTTGCAATTCCAATGAAATTCTCAACTGCTTCAGATGAATTCGACAGGCTGATCCTAAAATTTATACATACGAGCAAAGACCAAGAATAGCAAAGATATTCCTGAAGTAGAAGGCAGGAGAGGCAGAGAAGAGAGGAGACCAAGAAGAGGAAGCTTCTCCCAGCGCAGGGGAAGATTACCATATGGAAAGATTACCATAAAGCCTTAGTAATTGAGATGCTGATTTTGATGCAGGTATAGACAAACCAATCAGTAGGTCCAAAGAGAAAGCCCAGAAGCATACCCACACGTGAGCAGAAATCAGATACGCAACACAGCAGCCCTGCATGTCGGGAGGAAGAGGTTGACAGATGGTGGCCAGGACCAACGGTTGTCAGATGATGGAAGAAGCAAGAATTAGATCCTGATCTCATGCCTTTCATAAACATCACTTCTGGATGGAACAAATATTTAAACATAAAACACAGAACGTGAAGATGTTTGAAGAAAATTCTTTCTGACTCAGGGTGACAAGGAACATCTTTAAACAAGACACAAAGATCATTGCTTTCAGTTACATTAGAATTAAGAAATTCTGTTCACTGAAAGACAATAAAAAAGTAAAAAGAAAAGGCATTAGTTGGGAAGAGATATTTGCAATACTTCGTGACAAAGATTTCACTTCAGTAATAATGATAACGTCAACCCATTTGAAAAATGAGCAGAAGGCATGAAAGGCACATGACTGCTGAAGAAACAGCAGGAATGGCAAATAATCAGAAGCCCAATTTCATTGCTAGGTAATAAGATTAAGACTGTATTTTTTACCTCCAGATTGGCAGAAATTAAGCAGTCTGATAATAGGCAGTGGGGTTTTTTTTTGTTTGTTTGTTTTGTTTTTTTGAGGTCCGGGTGTTTATTAAATGCCTTCGAGGTGCCTGGTGTTCTCATTGTCACTAACAGAGTGGAAGGAAAAATAGTCCGCAGGGAGAAAAGCAGTGCAGAAAAGCTGTACAGAAGCCAACTGCAGGCTGACCTGATGGGTGAAGGAGTGTACGCTCCCTGGGGTGGCCTTGTGACCCAAGGGCAGGGACCTCATTTCAAAGCTGGTTTTCTCTGAGGCCTTTTTCGGGCTTGAACCCCCCCCCCCCCAGCGCCCCGCCCCGCCCCCCGGCTGCCCTTCCCAGGCTGAACTAAAGTGATGCTGGCAGAAGGCAGACACCACGTCAAGCATGGAGCGCAGGGTGCCCCGGGGCCTTGGGGAGGTGCCCCAGTGCTCTGTCCCCACGGTCATGTGACCCAGTGTGGTGGTTCCACGTGGCTCTGGACAGCAGCCTGACCTGGGGACTTGTTAGTGCAGATGCTGGCTTCTGGCCCAGGCCCCCTGGGTCGAAGGGAGGCGGCTCTCAGGGACTTCCTGACGCAGGCGGGAGTTTGGGGGCGCCAGCCCTGAGGTACACTGACCTGAGCTGGTCACAAGTTCTGTGCATCAACCCACTCTGTGGTTGGCGTGGATGAAGGCCACCTGCACCTCTCCTCTGTCCTGCGGAGAGACGCGGGGCCATGGGTGGCCACAGAATTGATGAGCTCCCTCACTGCCCACCCACCCCGGCCTCCTGACCCCCGCCTCTGTCCTCTAGCCTCTGCTCCCCTGTCCCGTCCTCAGACCACCGGGTGCTCTCGACCTGAGCCTTGAAGATCACACACTGCTCCCTAGAGTCCTGCTGTCTGTCCAGCCACTTCATCCCAATGCCACATCCGCAGCTGCTGTTGTGATTTGTTCAAGAAATTGTAATGTGGCATTTCCGTTGTGGCTCAGCGGTAACAAACCCAAAGAGTATCATGAGGACGCCGGTTCGATCCCTGTCCTCCATCAGCAGGTTAAGGATCCGGTGTTGCTGTGGACTGTCGTGTAGGTCAAAGGCGCAGCTTGGATCCCACATTGCTATGACTGTGGTGTAGGCTGGAAGCTACAGCTCCGATTCAACCTGTAGCCTGGAAACTCTCATATGCCCCAGCTGTGGGTATAAAAAAGTGATAGAATCAAATTTTTAAAAACCAAAGCAGGAGTTCCCGTCGTGGCACAGCAGAAAGGAATCTGACTAGGAACCATGAGGTTGCAGGTTTGATCCCTGCCTCGCTCAGTGGGTTAAGGATCTGGCGTTGCCACTAGCTGTGGTGTAGGTCATAGACACAGCTCAGATCCCACGGGTTGCTCTGGCTATGGCATCAGCCGGCAGCTACAGCTCTGATTTGACCCCTAGCCTGGGAACCTCCATGTGCCTGGGGTGTGGCCCTAAAAAGCCAAAAAAAAAAAAAAAGCAATTGTAATGACTATGTTTGGCTCTGTGATGACCTAAATCAATGGTTGCCGATCTGGGCTGCTTGTTAGGGGTTTAAAAACCTGAGCTTTAAAGAAATCAGATGCCTGGGCATTGGGAATATCCAGTGTTGATAAGAGTAATGGGAACAGTCCTATGCAACTGGTGGGATTTTAAAGCGGGGGTGGCCACTTTGGAAAACAGTTTGAAATTTTTCTGCAAAGGTGACAATTTGTATACTATACAACTCAGCAACTTCACACCTAGACTTATCTCTAGAATATAATTTTTCCAAATGTGGCATGTGACCCATTAATTAATGGGCCTAGCTATTAATTGGCCTAGCCTTTTTTTTTTTTTTTTTTTTTGTCATTTCTTGGGCCGCTCCCAAGGCATATGGAGTTTCCCAGGCTAGGGGTCTAATCAGAGCTGTAGCTGCCGGCCTACACCAGAGCCACAGCACCTCAGGATCCGAGCTGCATCTGCGACCTACACCACAGCTCACGGCAATGCCGGATCCTTAACCCACTGAGCGAGGCCAGGGATGGAACCCTCAACCTCATGGTTCCTAGTCTGATTCGTTAACCACTGTGCCATAACGGGACCTCCTAGCCTTTTATTTTTAAAGAAACAAAGTAAAATAGAAAATATCAGAGAGCATCTTTCTTTTTAAGGCTAAGTATCGTTTAGTGATATTATTGTTTCTGGTTTACAAGAATGTGTATTTGTATTGGGTTCTAATGTAAAAAATATTTCATATGAAAATGGTAGTCAAAAGATTTGGAAAAAAGTACCCTTGGAACTCTTGCATATGTACACTGCCTGACAAGCAGAAATATATTTAAAAATGGCATTATTTATAATAGCATGAAATGGGGTGGGGGAAGATAGCCATTGATAGGAGAATGGGCCAATACAAGACAATTTACCTGCACCATGAAATACTACACAACACTGAAAGTGAATGAACTATATTTGTGAATGAATCTTAAAAATGTAGAACAACAAAAGAGCCAGTCCCAGAAGACTATACAATGTGATATCATAATTTTAAAGCTGAAAAAAGCTCCACTGAGCATTATCTTATTTAGATATATGTAGGTGAGAAATGTATTTTTAAAAAGAAGACCAAGGTACATATCCATACAATGGAATATTATTCAGTCATAAAAAGTCCTGGTACATGCTATGGTATGGATGAACTTTGAAACCTTTATGCTAAGGGAAAGAAACCAGATACAAAAGTCCATTTTTTTTAATGATATTTTTTATAGGAAATGTCCGGAATAAGCAACTCCATAGAGACAGAAAGTAGATTAGTGGTTGTCAGGGGCTGGGAGGAGGGGAGAGTGGGGAATGACTGCTAATGGGTACCGGCTTTCTTTTTGGGATGAGAAAATGTTTCTTAATGGTGACGGTTGCACAGATTTGTGAATATACTAAAACCCATTGAACACTTTTGTGATGTGTGAATTATATCTTAAACATCTTTTTGAAGAAGAGCAAGGGACTGATGAAAATATGTATATTTAGGATACTGACTACCTCTGGGAGTGAGGCAGGGGGATGGGTTGGAGGAAAATGTAGCTAAATTTAGCAGTACTTGTAAAATTCTATCTTTAGTTACTTCTTACAGGTATTTCCTTAGTACTATGCTTCCTTATATGGGTGTTACATATGTTTTTAGACGTATAAAATGCAATGTAAAATGTAAAAGAAATAAGAGTATTAAATGAGGTAGCATTAAAAGCAAATGACTGCCTTTTGTTAAATGCTCCTTGAATCACCGAAGTCCAAGTCCTGACTCTGGATGGAGCTGTTCTGCCCTCTGCTGGCTGAGAGGTGAAGGGCAGCTGGAGGCTGCTGGCAGCTACCAGAAAGGAATAGGGTGGGAACCCTCAGAGCAAGCGAGGTCCTGGCCGCTGGACAGTGGTCAGGTTGCTGCCAGTCTCACCTCAGTGAGAACCAGAAAGCAGCTTTGGGCTTCCTTGGTTCAGGTTTCTTTCCCCTTTTCATCTCTGGCTCTATTTTTTTGTCTTTTTCACGCAGCACCCATAGCATATGGAAGTTCCCAGGCTAGGGGTCTGATCAGAGTTGTTGCCACTGGCCTACACCACAGCCACAGCAACGCCAGATCTGAGCCGTATCTGCAACCTACACCACAGTTCACGGCAATGCCAGATCCTTAACCTACTGAGCAAGGCCAGGGATTGAACCCGCAACCTCATGATTCCTAGTGGGATTCATTTCCACTGCACCACAACGGGAACTCCCTCTCTCTGGCTCTTTTTACCACACTCCTTTAAGCCCAGGAATGGGGTATAATGCCACTGAAATCCATTCCTGGGAGGGCTCAACTGGCCCTGTCCTCTGCCTCCATCCAGATGGCCCATCCAGGGGCCACTGACCCCAGACACCAGGGGCATGAGCTCATGAGCAGAAATCTCGGGCAGCTGGGCAAGGAGAGGCCAGGGCGCTGATGCTCAGAGAACCCGTCTCCACATTCCCTTTGTTGAATCAGACCACGTTTCTGGAGGATCATGAACCAAAGTCTATGGGAAGGGTTGACGTGGGCACTTTAGAGGTGGGGGCCTCCTTGAGGGAGGGCTGTCAGCACATCAGCGTTTACTGTAGCGTCCAGCACCCCAGGCCTCCTGCCCCCACCGCTGGCTGGACTGGAGGGGCCTGGTTTACCTGCCACATTGAATCTGATAGAAAGAACTTTGCCGAGGGGCTTGGGTATAGGGAACCAGGCCAGGAAGTCCCAGACATCTCGATGAACCAGAGGTGGCCATGTCTGGGTGGCCTGGAGAGGAGGACACAGGTGAGATTACCTCCCGAGCCCCTGGGGTTTTATGGCTTTGGCACCAGAGAGGCAGCATCATGGCGGGGTCAGGATCCAGGCTCTGCCTCTTGCCACCGTGACGGTCCTTCACCTCCTTAAGCTCAGGCTCTTCACCTGCAACGTGGGTTAGTCACAGCGCCTGCCACTCAGGCTGATTGAGTTATAATTGAGTTCATGCCTGCAGAGCATGCCGTAAAGAGTCTTTAAATGCCAGCTGTGCCAACTTTGTTGTTGGACCTCGCGTCGTGTGGAGCGAGCTCGGCGCAGAGGCGGGAATCCGACAGGCGCCCCGGCCAGGCCGAGGGTTGGAGTGTGGCGTCTCCTGCTCCGGGAATCATGTTCCTCCCTCTGTCCCCAGACGCCATGGAGGTGTTGCTGATGTTCCTGTGCAGCCTGCTGGCCCCTGCGGTCCTGGCCAGTGGTAAGTACCCCTTGAGGACCTGGCTCTGATGGGGTGGCAGCCACAGCCCTTTCCAGTGGAAGGTCCTGGCCCTTTGGGACAGGGGGTTGGGCGGCTTTCAGATTCTACATGTCTGACTCACTCCCCTGCAAAGAAAGTCCTAGACGGCAGCAGCTAACCCAGACCCTAATCCAGCCTGCCCCCCTCTCCCCACAGGCTCCAGCCCCCCAGGCCTTGTAGACTTTGGACATGAACTTTGGGAGCCAGGCTTGTGCATTAGTCTCTAAATTGCGCAAGTTACATGTGCCCCCTCTTGGTTTCAGTTCCCCATTGGTAGCAAGACGGAAATGAGGCCCTGCCTTTTTGGGGATAACGTCAGCTAAAAAGGGCAACAACGTGGATGCTGAGAGCTCAGACTCCACCGGGGCCGGGGCTCTGAGCCGCACCGGCCTTCGGCTCCCAGGTCGGCCCTGGCCGGCAGGCCCACCTTTCCCTGCTTCACGGGCCCAGAGAGGAGTGAGGCCTGGGAGGCAAGATACTTGGGAGCCAGGATGCGTAGCTGTCTTCCTCTTGCCCACGCTTGTTTGTTTTTCCAGCAGCTGAGCAGGAGAAAGAAAAGGACCCTTTTCATTATGGTGAGTGGTGATGGCCCCGCCAGGTGCGGAGGGAGAGGCACCGTGTGTTGGGGGGTCGGGGGACAGACACGCTCTCCCTGGCCCCTCCCGTCCTCCATCTCTCACCCCGATCCTTTGGCAGATTACCAGACCCTGCGGATCGGGGGATTGGTGTTTGCTGTGGTTCTCTTCTCCGTGGGGATCCTGCTTATCCTGAGTGAGTCTGTCCCTTTGTTCTCTAAGGGCCCCGTCTGCAGCTGTGAGGCAGGCGGTGTAAGAGCCTGGCCGCGCTCTGTCCTGGAGACGGAAGGAGCCTGGCTGTCCTGCTAGTTACCGCCAGGACCTAATGCACTGCTAGGCACGTTAAGAGGTGCTCAGCGAAACCGTGTAGCGTGAAAACAAGCACAGCTAAGAAGGGGTGGGGTGCCTGCCCTGGTGCTGTGGGCATGGGGTCGGGGGACACAGGAGGTGGGAGACAGGGGCTGTCCTTAGAGTTCTCCGAAGACTGTGCCCCGGGTTTGTTTCCCTCGTGAGCCCAGGCTACAGGGAGCTCTCTGCTCTTGTGTGGTTCAGCAGACGGCAGTGGCTTAGCTGCTGACGTTCCACGCTTGGCCTCAGAAGAGCCCCACTCCGACCAAGGGTTGCACGTACTGCTGTGTAAGCTGTGCGCTGCCCAGGAGTTGGGGCTGCTCTTCACGCAGCCACGTAGACTCCAAGCGCAGCCTTGCTCTGGCCAAGTCCACAGCATGGCCTTGGATGGGTTCTTTGCCTTTCAGGTCGCAGATGCAAATGCAGTTTCAATCAGAAGCCACGGTAAGGGTGCCACGGTTGTGAACATCTGGGGTGGCACTAGGAGGGGACAGGTAGGGGCTGTGGTGTGTGACCCCGCAATGGGTATGCATCTGGATTCTTAGAAGCAGGCTGGGTGTGTTGGGGGAGGGGTAGAAGTGTTGAGAATTTCCAGGCAGCCTTTGGGGCAAAGGAGAGGTCCAAGCATCAGGGTCAGCCTGTCCTTCTTCCTTCTGATGTGTGTGTGGGATGAGGAGGGGCTGGGATGCTGAATCCTTACTGGAGGCTCTTGAGACAGTAGGGCTGCGGAGAAGGAAAACAGAGGGCCTGGGGCCTCTCTCGAGGTCTGTTTCCTCTCTATAGGACCTGTGACACTACCCTGCCTGTCTCCTGCTTTGAACTTTGTGGAAACTTGGGCTCCCTTTCACTCTGCCTTCTCCCCTGACATAAGGGCACCCCCACTAGTCCACCAGGGCAACGCAGGGCAGCCCTGGACCTCAGAAGTCCCAAGGCCCCAGGCAGCCCTAGGCCATCCTTCCCAGTACTTAGCTCTCTCAGGGGCTGACACCGAAGTGGCCTGTACATCCTCTGATCTCGCCCTGCCCCGTGTCCCCCATGGTGGAGAGAGATCCACCGTGACTTGGAGAAGACAAACCCCCGGGCCCTGCCCCCTGCAAGTGAGTGGTGCTGCTCTCTGGGTTCGCCTGGAGACCTCTGATGGGCTTGCCTCTCATCCTCTTGCAGGGCCCCGGGCGACGAGGAGGCCCAGGTGGAGAACCTTGTCACTGCAAATGGTAAGTGTTCAGGACCGCCTGCGCAGGTAGCATGGAGAGAATGGCCAAGGGGCCTCACGCGGTGTGGGGGTAGGGACAGTTGCCAGGTGCCACGGTCTCTTGAGAGGTGATCAACCAGATGTGCTTCCAGCGTGCCAGAGGGGGGTCCCCAGGACCTCCGCTCTTCATTGCCCCCTCGCCACCACCAAAGCGGCTGCTGCTCCTGACAGCTGCTGTTTGTGGAATCTACTTACTTAGCAGCGGGCACCATACAGCCTGCTTCCCTTCTCGTTTAATGGGCACACAGCCGCAGGAGGTAGGCACCCCCCACCCTTGTTTTACAGACGAGGTTGTAAGTTAAGGAATGCTCCAAGCCCTCTAAGGAGCGAGTAGCGGGACAAAGATTTGCACCCACGTAGGTCTGACTTGAAGTTCCATGTGAGTCACCTCTGCTGTGTGAGTCAGGCACAGCTACAGCTGCTGCACGGGGGTGGCCCGCTGGGGTGAGGGGCTTGTTCACTATCCTGCGATCTGGTTCTCTTTCCAGCAACGGAGCCCCAAAAAGCAGAGAACTGAAGCGCAGCCCTCAGGCGAAAAGGTAAGCTGCTGCCTGCCTGTGTCTGCTGTCACCGTCACTGTTCTGACCGAGGTCTGGCTAGGGAGTCACCAGGGAAGAACTGGAGCCCAGCCTTTGCAAGGCTCTTGGCTTTTACACCGAGCTGTGCTCAGAGGAGGCTTGTGTCTGAAGGTGATGAGACAGAAGGACTGAACCCTCCCAGGTATACCACACACGCCCAGAGTGAGCCGGTGGGAAATAGGGCTTGCCTGCCACGCAGCGGTCAAAGTACCAGGGTGTCATCTTAGCTGCCATGTGGGCATGACTTGGGAGAGAGAGTTAGTGAAAGACTCCTAACAGCAAAGTAGCATAAAGACAGTGGCTTTCAGGGATGATTCAGAAAGTACCTTTGGGGCCACTGTTTATGTTAACATTTTATTTTGAACCTTTTCAACCCTACACAAAAATAGGAAGACGAGTATATGACCCCACCGCCACTAAGTACCAGCATTACCTGTTCTCCATGTTTAGGGGCATTGGTTTTTTTAAATTATTTTATTGAAGTATAGTTGATTTACAGTGTTGTGTTAGTTTCTGCCATACAGCAAAGTGATTCAGTTTTATATACATATTGTTTTTCATATTCTTTTCCATTATGGTTTAATCACAGGATATTGAATATAGTTCCCTGTGCTATATAGTAAAACCTTGTTTTTTTGTGTTTTTGCTTTTTAGGGCCACATCTGTGGCATATGGAGATTCCCAGGCCTGGGTGTGGAATTGGAGTTGCAGCTGACAGGCTGTGCCACGAGCCGCAGCAATGCGGGATTCGAGCCAAGTCTGTGACCTACCTCACAGCTCACAGCAATGCTGGATCCCCAACCCACTGAGTTAGCCAGGGAGTGAATCCACATCCTCATGAATACTAGTCAGGTTCATTACCACTAAGCCACAGTGGGAACTCCAAGACCTTATTTATCTATCCTATATATAATAGTTTGCATCTGCTAATCCCAAACTCCCAATCTATCCCTTCCTGATCTCTCCTTCCCCTTGACCACTGGAAGTCTGTTCTCTTTGTCTGTAGGGGCACTGTTTTGGGTATCCGTGTAGTATCTGTTTTCACTGTTCATTATAGTAACATGGTAAAGTAATAACTTACATGCTTTAAATGCTGCCACATGGAGTTCCCGTCGTGGCGCAGCGGTTAACGAATCCGACTAGGAACCATGAGGTTGCGGGTTCGGTCCCTGCCCTTGCTCAGTGGGTTAACGATCCGGCGTTGCCGCGAGCTGTGGTGTGGGTCACAGACGCGGCTCGGATCTGGTGTTGCTGTGGCTCTGGCGTAGGCCGGTGGCTACAGCTCCGATTCGACCCCTAGCCTGGGAACCTCCATGTGCTGTGCGTGTGGCCCTCAAGAGCAAAAAAAAAAAAAAAAAAAAGGATATCTGGATGCAAAATAGCCGATACCCCAACTGTTACTGTGATGGAATAACACAGGGTACTCTGACTTGCGGAGTGTTGGAATTCTTCCCTAAGCGCTTTGCTATCCTCTCGAAGCCCCGTGGGTGGGCAGAGCGGGGTTCATAGCCTCCATATTCTCGCTGGGCCTCGGGAAGGTCAAGGATGCTTAAACTTGATGTGTCCATAGACCCCGTCCAGGAGGCAGGCTTCCAGCTGCAGCTTGGTGCTCTGTCCGTCTGTGGCAGCTGCCGCTCAGAATCCCAGGAGCTCCGTGGGAAGGGGAGTGGCCTGGAAAGGCAGGGAGGAAGGCTGGAGCCAGCAGTTGTCTTTTTTCACTAGAACTTTCTCAGAAACCCTCTTCTCCTAAGTCTCAGGACTGTGAGCAAGGCTTGGGGGTGTCCTGATAGAGAAACCCTGGTTTAACGATTTCCTTGCCGTGTCCACCAGCTTCCACCCCCTGAGCGAGCCCCTCCCCTGAGCCCCGCCCTCTCCTCCGCCTCCCTCTCCTCGCTTGCTTCTCAGGCTCTTCCTCCTTGATTTACTGAAAACAAGGCACTTAGGATGGGTCTCCTCCGGGCAGTTTCTGTGGGCAGAGGGGTGGTCCTAGCTAATGGCTGGGAGAAGGGCATGTAAAGAATTTTGAAAGGAAGCCAGGGTTCTGTTTTAATTTAAACTCTCTTCCTGCTTCAACCTCCAGAACCTGAAGGCAGCTGCTCCAACCTTTAGATGCACATGCTGATGCTTAAGAAAACCGACCACTTCAGCAACCAATCTTTCCCCAGGAGAAGCCAAGAACTTGTGTGTCCCCCGGCTCTTTCTCCAGCTCCTCAAGCACCTGTTCCCAACTTAATGATGCAACCCTGCCTCCCCCACCTGCAGCCTGTGGTCTTGTCCATCTCCTGTGACATGTGTGTGTCTGTGTGTCCGATGACTGTGATCTTCGTGGCTGCTTATTTGTGAATGATGTTGAGTTTAGTGCACCTGGCCTCTCTTTCCTGGGCAGGAGCTGGGCCGTGTGGCCGTCAGCACCTCCCTGCTCTCTGTGGCCCCATCACCTCCCAGTCCTCGGAGTCTGCTTTTCACCTGAGAGACCTGTTCCCTCTCTGGATGGAGGGGTGGGTGTAAGAGTCGGGCAAGGGTGGGAGTCTCCAGTAGCCTTGGGCCTTGGGAAGGTTTGCATCACCTTCAGGGTCCTTCTGCATGGCCCCTCTTCACTCCTCTTATAAGACCCTTGCTTCCGTATTCCTCCCTGGACCAAGTCTGCTCTGAGGTCTCCTGGCAGTGGGAGGTTCCCAGCAAGGAGCTGGTGAGACCACTTTGCCCTCAGGCAGCCCCTTTCCCTGATCTCCATCTGCCCTATCCTTCCCGTCCCCTGCCCTGGGGACATGCCCCTTGCATATCTTATCAGCAATAACCCCATGGCTATGGAACCCTCCCCTCTCTCCAGCCTTCTCTGCTCCCAAGACTCCCGTCTGCAGCTCATCTGCAGCCCAGCTCCCCTGGACTCAGACTCCTGTCCCTGACTCGGGTCTCTGGCAGGCGAGAGTGGAAGGGATGCATTCCGCTGGGGCCAGTGCTCTGGGGAGGGACAGCAGGGAGAGGATCCTTTGCCTCTCTGTCCATGCCCTGTTGGCTGGGCAGCAGTGTGGCTCCTGTGCCCTTGGCTTTGCCCATCACTGGCCAGACAGCAGATGCAGCGGCTATGCTGCAGGTTAGAGCCCAGGCAGGGCTCCTCGCAAGCCCTGCTGCAGAGGGATCAACATGAAGAAAGTGGAAAATCGGACCCCCTCCCCAACCCATCGTGTGCTTGTGGAAAGTGACCAAACTGTGCTGCTGTGACCAGGACTGCTGTTCTCCACGTCGTGATCTCTCAACAACAAGAGGAATAAAATACCATTTGTTTCCTAGTGGCTCTGAGGTGCTTTCCTTTCTGTGAAGGAGCTTGAGTGTCTTGTAGGCCTGTGGTTCTTGAAGGGTCAAAGGGACTGTGTCCTTGGTCCGAGGGAGGAGGTGATGGCTGCAGGGGCAGCCAGGTGATGTGTTTATTTCAGCAGCTGGAGCACTCAGCTCCTCTCCTGCTTCGTCTGCCCCCCCCCCCCCATTTACCTGCACCCCTCCTGCTCACCTGTTCCTCCTTCTGCTTCCGCCCCAGGTCACTGGGCTCAGGCTCCATCCATAGCAGGACCCGTGCCTCCTACCTGTCCTGGAGAGAAGGGAGTCACAACTTGCTGGCCTGGAATGAAAGGTTCTAAGCTGTCCTTTCGGTCAGTTCTGCGGCTGCTACCTAAGGACTCGACAGAAAGGGGTGTGGGTGGGTCGACTGGGTTATGATCAAAGCCCTGACCCTTTCATCTTTCTCTAAACCCAAATACCCCCTCCTCTGTGAAGGCTTCTTGGATTTAAGGTAGATGAGTTCCTTCTTTTCCAACTGTAAAGGCGGATAATGTCCATTTTGTAGTGACACACAGATAGGGCATAGAGGCCCGGAGTCACCCGAAGTAGCCTCCCAAAGACATTCCAATTCAGCTTTTTAAATTCTTTTTTGTAGGGCCACACCTGTGACATATGGAGGGACCCAGGCTAGGGGTCAAATCAGAGCTGTAGCTGCTGGCCTACGCCACAGCAACACCAGGTTTGAGCTGCATCTGCAACCTACACCACATCTCATAGCAATGCCGGATCCCTAACCTACTGAGGAGGCCAGGGATCAAACCTGTGTCCTCATGGATACTAGCCAGATTCGTTTCCACTGAGCCACGATAGGAACTCCCAATTCAGCTTTTTTAAAAAGTATGGTTGGCCAAGCAAACACGGCTGCGGGCCGATTCCCTTGGAGGGCGCCCATGTGTGGCCCCTACCTCTACGTGCTTTGTGTCTTTATCATGAGACACGGTTCCTAGCAGGCAAGGACTATGTCTTATTCTGTCGTGGGAATGCCTGGAACACCTTAGGGTCTCAAAAAATCTCCACAGTCTGTTTAGATTCTACAAGTCGTTTGAAGCTGCAGAACCACAAGGCACAGACCCTAATGGACACGGTGTGGGGGGCACACCCTGGCCACCCTTTGGGCCATGCATGTGCTTGTCCTTCTGTGCTGCTCGCACCCGCCATCCCCTGGGTCTTTGAAAGAAAAACATGAGGCTTATAGTTGCAATCAAGCTCCACTTTGTCAATTCAGAGATCGCGGTAGTGGAAACATCTCTGGTCGTGCTTTCACTTTGTACATAAGCTGATGCCCACCATTCGAGGAACACTTACTGTGTGTCAGGGAGTTTAGAGGCTCTGCAGCAATTTCAAAGGAAGGCTGAATGAAGATCCTTAGAGGCCCCTCATGCACAAAAGTTGGTGAGTACCTCCCCACACTCATTAATAAAAATAAAACAGTATAACAATAAATGTTGGGAAGTCCAGTGGGGAGGTTCTGATTTTTCTCATAATAATTCTACTAACAATAGAGAATGGTAGTTCTCTTCTCTAGCATCGACCATAAAACGGCTCTCCCTCCTCTGCCAGGCTTGGCACCCGGCGAGTGTTCTCTCCCGGTGGTCCAGCATGGTCTCTGAGCTAGATGTTCACATTCTACAGAGTTTCTCTGATACATTGGACAGATCTAGGACCACAGAGCTGGCAAGTGGAGGAGCTAGGAATGGAGCCCGTGCTGTTTACCCCCAAAGTTCTTTACAGCACACACGTGGCCTGGCTTCCCTCTTCAGAAGGCTGATACCTGGATGGACACAAGATTGTCTGGGCTGGTGAGACTACATCCGGTGCCTGGTGGTCCCTTCAAGGCATAAGCTAGCTGAGCTGTGCTCTGAGAAGGGTTTTGTGGAAGGTGAGTGGTCTGGAAATAAGGCACATAAAGAACAAAGAAACGGGTGATCAAAATAATAGTAAATGGGAGTTCCCATCGTGGCTCAGTGGGAACGAATCTGACTAGCATCCATGAGAATGCAGGTTCGATCCCTGGCCTTGCTCAGTGGCTTAAGGATCTGGCGTTGCCATGAGTTGTGGTGTAAGTCGTAGATGTGGCTTGGGTCTGGAGTGGCTGTGGCTCTGGTGTAGGCCAGCAGCTACAGCTCCGATTCGACCCCTAGCCTGGGAACCTCTGTATGCCGTGGGTGCGGCCCCAAAAAGGCAAAAAAAAAAAAAAAGTGAATGAATGAAAGCAGCTAAGTAAGTTGATCAGGCACTTACTATGCGCCAGATGATGGGCTGAGGTCTTCCCATATACCAACTCATTCAGAACTCATGCCTCTATGAGGGCACTTTGATTTTACAAATGAGGCAACCGAGGCTTGATGGGATTTGCCTGAGTTTGTACTGCTGTCTGGCTCTAAGCCAGTGTGACTTGTGCGCTGCAGAGGAAAAGACCCAGGCCCATCAGGTGGATATGAGAACAAGGCAAAACTTGGCCTAGTGTGAGCGAGCCCTCCAATCTCCAGCCATGGTGACCCAAAACTGGAGTGAGCTCCCCATCACTGGAGGTGTTCAAGGGCAGGGAAAATGACCCACAAGATGGATTCCGAGACCCTCCCCAGGATGACCTACATGTCCAGCCCCAAAGTGAGGACCCCATCAACCCCCAACCAATGGATGAACTGCTTCTTCCTCTCTGGTCTAACACTTCAGAGTCAGGGAAGAAGCATCCAGAATCCAGGCATGGGTGGCTGTTAATGTGTCTTCCTTCTGGACCAGCACACCCAGGCAGGCAGGACCATGTCTGCCTGCTCAGCCTCCAGACACGTGACTTACATTTGTGATTTGACCTATGGGATAATACAAAGCGGGCCAATCTACGCATAATAGGAATTCCAGAAGGAAAAGATAAAGAACAAGGGGATTGAGACTATATTTGAAGAAATTGTGGCTAAAAACTTTCCAAATCTAAAGGATATTGATATCAAGATACAGGAAGCACAGAGGGCCCCAAACAAGTTGAACCCAAACAGCCCCCCCCAAGACATATTATAGTAAAAATGGCAAAAGTTAAAGAGAGGATTCTAAAGGCAGCAAGAGAAAAGCAAGGCATTAATTATAAGGGAAGCCCCATAAGGCTATCAACTGATATATTTGTGATTTGGTTGAATGCAGCCCATGTGACTTGGTTGTATAGGAACGCTCTTGTGCTGCGCCATCTCCCAGAGGAAGGCTGAATCCCCTGGTCTCAGAGCTCTCAGGTGTCCTGCACATGTCACCTCCCAGCTACTCTCCCTGCCCTACCCCTGCCCCCATGAATTCTGCTCCAAAGATTTTCAAGTCTATTTGCATGGAGCTGTTTGTGCTACATAGCACTGCATAAAAACAGGTCAATCTGCCTTCTGCATCCCCCCCCCCACCAGGCTGTGGCCTCCCCATTACTTTTTTTTTTTTTTCAGGTCGTGGATTGGAATTTGCCAAATTGTTCTTGGAAGAGAGTCAGAGGCAGAGGGCAAGCAGCGGGGAGAGAGGGGTGGGCAAGCGGGATGCCAGGCTGAAGCATACCCCAAGGTCACCAGGTTCCCTCTCCCCTTCTTTTGGGGAGGAGGGCTCTTGCCCTCCCCAGGATCACAGGCTGGCAGGGGTGGCTGGCCGAACTGGGGTGGGAGAGCTGTCCAGCTCGGTCTGGTTCACCCCACCTTGTCCCCAGCTGCTCTGCCGCACCTGGGCACAGAAAAAGAGTGTGAGCCAGAGAGGCAGGAGGTAGGTCAGGTGTGTTTGCCTGAGCCAGGGGAGGAGCCTTGGAAATACCTGTCTCCAGGCCACAGAGAGGAAGAACGGCCACCACTCACCATTAGTGTGATTCATTGCTGTCACAGTTGAACTCCAGGGGGCCAGAATCAGCCAGCTCAAGCCAACCGGCTATTGATTTTATGGAGCCAATCCCAGCCCCGTGCCTGGTTGCACAATAGTGGGGCACCTGCCAAGGCAGTGATGGCAGAGCAGGTGATGCTGCGATCAGGTGTCCTGAAGGACTTGGGGTGGTAGGGGCTATTGGGGGGTGGGCCCCTTGCACCGGCTAGAGGGGTGGGTTCTATCTCCCAGCTAGGCTTGGAGGTGGTCCAGTGGGGCAGAAAGAAGGCTTGTGTTTCCTCTAATTGTGTGAGCTGGGGCAGACCTCAGCATCTTTGTCAGTTTCCCTCTCTGCAAAGTAAAGTCCTTCTTAGGCATCCGAGGATGGGTGGGCTCCTGTATAACCCTGGAAGTCTTGGTTTTCTCAACTATACAACAGGTCCATCAATCTTTCCTGTACCTTACAAGGTCAAAGTGATGCAATGGACATAAAGACATTGAAAAATTTACATGTAGGTCTTATGCTATTGTTGACTAAAAAAACCCTTACACAACCTAAACATTGAGAATTATGTTTTATTTGGGTTATAACCCAAGAGACAGCCTCCTGGATAGCTCTGAAGAACCGTTCCAAAGAGATCAGGGAGAAGTCGAGATAGATCGGTGTTTTTACTGAAGCAAACAAACATGTAGCTGAGCAGGAAAACATTACTGCTGATCACAAAAGCCAGGCTCCCAAGTTAATGATTTTAGTGCCTTTCTAGGTAAGGGAAGATGCCAGAGTCTGGGCTCATGGAAATGATTTCTTTGCTATGCATCTTATCTAGGGCTGGTATCCTGTTTTTCTCCAGCCTGTATTTCCCTCAGAGGCACCATCCCCAGCAGTAGCCACTGGTTTGATGGTGGGCAGCATTAGCTGTTTACTGGAATGGCAGACAACATTCTTTGTTTACTGAAATGGCAAGCAATTTTATTTTCATCCACATTGTTAATATTTATATTATCCTCCATTTCCTTACATGCTCTTTCTTTGATAGCCGGGTACCTCTTCTGTCTTTTTGACCTGGGTTCAAGTTCTGGGTTGTCCTCATACCATTGGTGTTTTCTCCTAAGATGGGTATCACAAAACCTGCTTGCCTGAGTCGTTGGGAGGAAGATAGCAGATCAAAGAGGCAAGAGCACTTTGGAAATACTGAGAGCCATAGAATGGATGGAATTGTCAGCAAGTAAGGAGAGATGGACACCAGACTCCGTGAAGACAGACATTTAACAGACCCCATGGTCTGTGTCCTGGATGAAGCCAGAATAGACCTGGCAGTCTGTGAAATAAATGGCAATGATGGTTACAAAGCCAGATGTGAGCCATTTGGGCCACATCAGTGGACTCCAGAAGGTCAGGAGGAAGGGCAGGAGCAGCGGGGGGTGGGCTTGCTCCAGGACGTGGTGAGCTTGGAGCTGCTTCTCAGAGATAAGGAGAGAGGTGGTTACTGAAAGAAGAACTGCAGCTGGAGAGAAACAGCCTCCGCTCTAGTTCAAGCCCAGACGTGAAAAGTCAAGAATGTATTTCTCTCCAGGGTATTCACTGCAGGAGAGGTGGGTCAAATGGGTTTGCCCTTGTCACCAGCTGTAGAAACAGAAGACGACGTCCCCCTCTCCTGCCTGCTCAGGGAGCAGAAAAGCCTGGGTGACCTTGACTCTTGAGTACATTGCCCTTTGGCAGCTCCCAGGACCTGAGTGCCCCACAGCTCGGGCCATCTTGAAGCCAAGAATTAAGGAATGGACCCTCCAGGGCTCACCTCCTCCCAGCCCTGCCTTATAACACCCCAATGACCCTGGCATGTGCAGCCACAGCAGGAGCCAGGAGCAAGCGTTCCTTGGGGTTCAGGACCTCCGGGTGGCATGGATGGGGCCAAGAGCCACCACCTTCCCTACCGAGTGACCACGTGTGTGCTATACAGCCGAGGATGGAACTGAGCCGGGCATCACGGCTTTCTAGGGACTTCCGGCTGCTCTCCAGCTGCAAGCCAACATCAGGAGGATGGACTGGGGACCTGGAGTCCATGACTGGCCCTCTGCTGGGCAGCACCCCCGCAACACGCCTGGAGCCAGGAGAGGGGGAGAAGGATCCCTTCTCAGGGAGGCTGGTGATGAGGGCCTTTGCCTCGTTGCTGGTTCTCAAGCATCAGGGAGACAAAGCTCAGCTGCTGTCCCAGCCTGTCAACTCCACCAGCCCAGCAATGACCACCCAGATGGCTGCCCAAGGCTGAAGAGTCAGGGGATGAAGGAAGCTGCTGGGATTGACGGGGCAGTCGAGGCATAGCGACTGAGGGCTCTGTCCCTGTGGATGGGACAGTGCTGAGGGGAGGCCTGGGAGTGGGGACTACGCCTCCATAGCTCCAAAGAGCTCTTCGATGTCTGGCTCTCCTTGAAAACAGAAGAGCAGCCCCTTCCTCCAGCCTGGAACCATCAGACAAAGGGAAAGGGCTTGGGGGGGTGGGGTGGGTACGTCTTTGCCCTGTAGTCCGTCTAGGACAGAAGAGTAGTGCTCCTGCCCCGTTGGCCCCACATCCCAGAAAAGACCTGAAGAACAAGAAGTGGGGCCGGATGCCAGCAGGGGACAGCCATGTCGCATGGCTGGCTGCTGGGGAGGAAGGGAAGTTTGAGGATGCCGGATGGGTGAGAGGCTGGCAGAGACCACGCCGAGGGTCAGGGACAGAAAGGTGCTCCGAGAGGCTGCTTTAAAGATCACCCTGCAGGGAAAGGGATTATCCCGAGTGTCCTTGGCTCCTGGCAGGCCAGCTCGGGGGGAGGGTAAAGAAGTTGGCACTTATCTGGCTCCTCTTGGCCAGGCCTGCTCCCTATATCATCTCTATTCCTGCAACAATAGAGACACTTGCAAGGTAGGTGTTGTCATCCCATTTTTCAGGTGGGAAAAGGGGACTTGGGGAGGTAAACTTCCCCAGCATCACACAGTCCCTAGTGAAGAGTCAGGATGCAGAAGAATTTAAGCGTGGGTGCATCTGCCTGCAGGGGCCCCAGGCCCTGCTCTCAGAGAGGTGTGGGGGGCGAGATCCCCCTTGGACTTCTCTCCAGGGGATCATGGGTCATGATCCAGTTTGAAGGAGCCAGGGTTTACCTGGAAGAAAGTAGGGTGTCTCTGAGGGAGGGGTTCCATATCCCTGGGGTCAGCCAAGCTGCTGACCTCAGTCAGGAGAAGGAAGGACTTGGCTGTGATTGAGCTGGAACAGGCAGGACCCTTTAGGTCCAAGAAAACTCCTGGACTCTTTACATCTGGCTTCCCTTAAAAGGACAAATGGAGCACTTTTATGAAAATTGCTGAAAGGCTCTGGGTGAAGCACTGGGGTTGGGGGCTGGGGTGGGGGCAGGGATGGGGAACTCAAGAAGGACTCTGGGGGAGCAGGCAGCAGGTATGGGGGTGGTGCTGGCCACCTGCTGTCTCTCTGTGGGCACAAACTAGCTTTTGCTACTTATCATAGGACAGGCGACTTCATGGGAAGAGGCTGCGTTAGGCAAGTTCTCGGTCTGTCTGTGCCACTGGTAAAATTCTTTTCACCTCTGGAACTGAATTCATTTATTTAACAACATGGGGTTCCACTGAGTGCCGGGCCCTGATCTAGGCCCTGGGGATCTAGGGGTGAACATAACCCAAATCCTTGTTTTCCTGAAGCTTAAATATTCATTGGGAGAGAAATGAAATAGGGAAAGGAAGGAAGGAAAGGTAAGGAAAATATTTTTCAGATATAATAAGTGCTACAAAGAAAAGCTAAGGAGGAATTTGAAATGTTGTGGAGTGTGTAAAATTTAGACTGGGAGGCAAGGGAGAGTCTTTGGAGTTCAGGAAGAAAGACCTGAACTTTAAGTTTAGTTAAGAAGTTCTCTGGGAGTTCCTATTGTGGTGCAGAGGAAACGAATCCAACAAGGAATGATGAGGTTGCAGGTTCAATCCCTGGCCTCGCTCAGTGGGTTAAGGTTCTGGCGTTGCTGTGAGCTGTGGTGTAGGTTGCAGGTGTGGCTCATATCTGGTGTGGCTGTGGCTGTAGTGTAGGCTGGCAGCTGTAGCTCTGATTTGACACCTAGCCTGGGAACCTCCATGTGCTGCGGGTTCAGTCCTAAAAAGCAAAAAAAAAAAAAAAAGTTGTAGTTCTCTGGATAGAGTTCCCATCATGGCTCAGTGATAATGAGCCCAACTAGTATCCATGAGAACATGGGTCTGAACTCTTGCTCAGTGGGTTAAGGATCTGGCGTTGCTGTGGCTGTGGTGTAGGCCAGCTGATACTGCTCCAATTTGACCCCTAGCCTGGGAACCTCCATATGCTGTGGGTGCGGCCCTAAAAAGACAAAAAAAAAAAATCTCTCTGGAGGAAGGGTACCCAGGAAGCGGGAATAGCCCGTGGAAAGGTCCTGAGGCAGGAGTGTCCCCAAAGGGCTAGAGGAAGACCAGCATGGCTGGAGTGGAGAGAAGGGGCAAGGAAGTCATTGGAGACAAGGTCAGAGAGGTCATTGGGCCAGACGAAGGCTTCTAGAAACACAGAAAGGGCTTTGGCTTCACTCTGAGCCCTCAGACAGTGTGAGCAGGAGAGTGAACAATTTATAAAGGGAGGGGGCTGGAGGCCCTTGCCAGTTAGTCAATGACAAGGGTCTCCATTCGGATGGAGATGCCTTTCTTCACAGCATTAGTGTGAGTGTGTGTGTGTGTGTATGTGTGTGTGTGAGAGAGAGAGAGAGAGCGAGAGAGCAGAGCTGGTTCTGGCCGAGGTCTCTACTTTTAGGACCACTAATGTTTGGGCCAGGCCACCTCCAAAGGCCCCTCCAGCCCCGAGATTCGGGAGCATCTCCAAATGGCCAGCCTCGGGAATTTCTGCTCGGTGGCTCTGGGCCATGAGGGGGCAGGTTTCTGCTTGGGAACATGTGACAAGGCCTGGTCTCGTGGGCAGCCGGGCCCCGGGGCAGGTTGGCCCCTGCCTCGTGGGTGGCGGGGAAAGGGCAGGGAGCCTGGGGGCCGGGCTGCTTGCTGGGGGGCTGGCGCCTCAGGACAGATCTCAGCCCAGCCAGAGAACCCCTCCAGGCTTGCCCTTCTCCATTTCCAGAGTGTTTTCCAGCCCCAGCGGCTCCCAGGGGATGTCGTTAGTTATCCTCTAGGCAGGAAGTGTTGCTAAGGAGGGACAGAGTTGGGGTGTCATCTAACCGGGCCCGGGATCAGAGGCTGGGGCCAGACCAGTGCCTCCCAGACCCTGCATTTCAGTGCCCCTGTTGGGCTGGCCGAGCAGGGGGTGCCCCGAGGAACCTGAGGAAGATCCTGTGGTTCCAAGTGTGCCGCTCAGACGGCTCTTTCCCAGGCTTGGTCAGGGAGCGGGGGCTCGGCTGCCTCCTGCTTCTCCGGAGCGGGCTCCTGGCTCCAGTGGGGAGATGGCCCCACACCTGCCTTCCCACCAGAAGGGCCTTCTTTTGGCCCATCCCCCGGGGCACCCACTGGCAGCCCTCAGAGGCCTCATTAAGCTGCTGGAGTCTCTGGCTGGGGCCCTGAGGTGCAGCAGGCGGGCCTGACTTCACAGCTGAGGTAAGTCCTTGGGGGCTAAGAGAAGGGTCTCGGCTGTGGAAGGGCAGGTGGCACATGGGCTCCCTCTCCCAGCCCCAGCTGCTCCCCACCTCTGCCCTGCTATCTGGTGACACCAGGGGCTGCAGCTGGTGCCTCGGGCCCAGGGCCATGGTCTGAGAGCATTCCCGCCCCACCCAGGGCAGCTTCCAAGGGGCTGCTGCTGTTCTGAACAGTCTCAGGGGACTCCCGGCTCCAGAACGGGCCCCTCGAGGCAGGACACAACAGGGCCAAGGCCGACGGGGCTTGAGGAAGAAGTGGAGCTGAGGAAGGGTTGGGGGGACCCCCACATGCCCCTGAGTGTCTCCCTCCACTGGTACCAGCCTGGGGGCAGGTGGCAAGCTGGGGCTCTGATTCCGCTGGCTCTGGCTAGTGCCCTCCTAGCTCCTGGTGACCTTTGCAAGTACCCTGGGCCACATGGAGGCTGCCGGCTGTGGCATTTCTCCCCGCCACCCCCGAGGTGGGGGAGTGTGTCAAGGGCCAGGGGCCAGGGTGGGGGCTGCGGTTTGTTTGCGGGGCTCTCAGCTCCCCCTTCCTCAGATGCCCTCGGAGGTCAGAGAGTGCCCCCCACTCTCACATGGATCCCATGGATCTTGGCCCAGCCCGCCCTCAGGCAGGCGGCCCCTCCTTCCTGCTTTGTCTCTTCCTGCCCGTGGGCTTGGCCGGGGCGTGGAGCCACGAGGGCACTCCTTCCATCCCGGCCCTTGGTCACCAGCACCTCCCGACTTTCCTTCCACTGAGGACACAGCCAGCAGCTCCTGCCATGGACAGGTGGTACCTGGGTGAGTCCCCTGATCCCCGTCCCCCCACCTTCTCAGACTCTAACACAGGTGTCTGCCCTGTCACTTTCCAGTGCACCCCCAGCTCCCCAGAAAGGCAGGAAAAGCAGAGATGAGGAGAAGCAGGATCTGTAAACAAGGGCATCTCAGTACAAAGTCCTGGGCCCGCTGCCATCTCGGCTCCCAGCATCTCTGAGCTGCAAAAAGCTGGGAAGTCCCCTTTTCTGTCTGTGTGTTGATCCATCTGTCTGTCTGCAGGAACCTGAAGCCGGACTGCTGGGTTCAGACCTTGGATGCCCCACTTCCTAGGGCACGTGACTGAACTTCTCTGGGCTCAGTTTCAGTTTGTAGTTTATATATCACCTGTAAAATGGGATGAAAATAATCCTTTCTTTGCCTCGTAGAGTTGTTGTGATTAAATGCGGTGCTTTTTGTAAAGTGCTCAGAACAGTGCCTGGCACATAGAGTTAAAAAATGCAGCTATTGTCTTGTTTTCCCTGTTTCTCTCTTCTCCTCTCTGTCTGCCTATTTATCTATCAATTTATCTATCACCTCTCTTACCTGTCTATCTACTTTCCACCTATTTTTATATTTCAGAAAGAATCCATGATGGCTTACAAAAAGAGACAAAATATGCTAGGATACCAAGAAAATGAGTGAAAAGGGGCAGCAGTGTCGTGTGGAGAGTGGCAGTGGCTTTGGAAGCACAGCCGTGGGAGTCTGGCTTTCCAGCCCTGGTTTTGTCACTGACTGGGTGTTTCAGAGAAGTCCCTCAGCCTCCCTGCCCTCAGTGTTCCTATGCTGCCCGGTGGGGTCACAGCACTTCCCTGGCCACCTCTAGGAAATCGTGACCAGCTCAGTTTCTTTATCTGTGCAAAGGGGCAAAGATGCGGGGGTTAGAGGGACCGTGCATCCAAGAGCCTGACACGTGCTCACCCCCGACCAAGTGTGAGCTCTGTTATATTTTCATGAATAGTCATCACTTGGCCCTGAACGTAGAAGAGCCGAGTGGGTGTCACGGCTCCTGGTCTGAGGCCATGACATTCTCTTTCCTTGTCACCCCCGTGCTCATTTTGCTGGAGGGTGGTTGGCTTTTCAGGGTCTGACAGTGTATAACAGTAACAACAATGGCACTTAGGATGTGCCAGGCCCCCTGCCATGACTGTTACTGCACTATCTCACTTTCTCCTCACAACAACCCATTTTACAGATGAGGAGACTGAGGCACACAGAGGTTAAGTAACTTGGCAGAGGACATATACTTAGCAAGCGGGGGAGCCAGGAAGTGAACTCAAACCTTGATCCCTGCCACAGTCCAGGAGATGCAATCCTTTGAAAGGACTAACCTGCCCTTGGTGGACACTGACCGCTGACATTGGCTCTTTGGCTACCATCTGTCTTTTTGGAAGCTGATTCAATTAATTAGAACTCAGCCAGGATCACGAGCATCCACGGAGTACCCAGTGCGGGGCTGTCCGAGGCAAAGGGGGCCCCAGCAGCGGGGGAGGAGGCCTCCTGACTCCTGCAGCCAGGGGCCTGGCTGTCCGTCTCCACTGCACCTCTCATTAGCTGTGTGACCTCCAGCCACGGCCCTAGCCTCTCTGTCTCAGAGGCCTCATCTGTAAAATGGGGAACTAACACAGTGTGAGGACATAGTTAGGGACATGCTTTGGAAACCTTAAAAGCCAGACCCTCTCCCTGTCGTAAGCCTCGGCCCCTCCCCGTATAGGGAAGGAGTTTAACGTGGGAAAAGGCATAGCAGCACCTAGACAGCTGTGCTCCACGGCTGCGGAAGGGAAGTGCCAGAGGCCTCAGGGGAAGAGGGATGAGTTAGGGATCATTAGAGCCTTTCTGACCGAGGTGTGGGCCGTTACATGCGGCCTGGATGGATGAAGAAGACAGCAGAGGAGAGGTATTCCCACCGGGCAGTGAGGGTGTGGGGGTGAGAGCGTGCATGGGGGCTCAGGTGGGCTGGGAGGTGGGAAGGGGCCAGGTTCCTGGGGACCAGCTTGGGGAAGCCTGGAGTGCCAGGTAAGACACATCAGTGGTCTCCACAGTGCTGGGATTGGGGGTCCCCATGGGACCCCTGACCTTGCCGCCCAAGTGGGACTATATAGTGACTATACTAGGAAGCTCTCCACGTTCCCATTGTCACGGCCCCGGGTGTGACTTCTCCAGCTGGTGGGAGAACACCACCGCCAAGCTGTCCCAACCCTTCTCTTTGGAAATTTCCTTTGGGAGGGTCTGGAGAGCCAGCCGGCTCCTCCCTGCCCCTGCGCTTCCTCGGCCACAGCGGGAGCCCCGCCATCCACACCAGGGCTTTTCTTGTGACCAGGGTAAATATTACCTGGCACTGTTAATGTTTAATGCCCCCACCCCATCCCCGGCCACCCCACGGCCAGGCACTCTCCCCGCAGCAGAGGCAGCAGGAAGAGGACAGTGGGGTCGAGCCTGGTCTGTGGGGGAAATGGCAGGGTTGTCGACGGACGATGGTGAGTGTGTGTGTCTGTGTGTGTGTGCGTGCGTGTACACGTGTGTATGTGTGTGAAGCAGGAGGTAGCCTCTGCTTGGACTACTTTGGAGGGTGAGCTGATCCCCTTTTCTGTCTCCTGGCACCCCTGCCTTCCAGAATACCCAGCACCCTTTCCCCACCCTGTACCTCCTAAGAAAACGTGCTTTTCAAAGAGGATTTGCCTTCGCATCCACGCGCCCAAGAAGTACAGCTTGCCTGGCGCGTGGCGGAACACTGGGTGCCCTTTGGAGCTGGTTAGGGTGGGGGTAGTGCCTTGACTTTCTGGCTCACGTCTGTCCTGGTTCAACGTATTTTCGGGACTATCTGAGCTCAGAATAGGAAACAGGTCGGGGTCAAGGTGAGGGGGGGCAGGCCTGTCGGGTCCGCCTTCTCAGGCTGGCTTTGGGGTGAGAATCCCCGAGTTTAAAACACATGCCCAGAAGGGATCCTGCAAACTAGGGTGATCAGGCCTGGGATCCAGCGGGGCCTCTGTTGGTTGTGGTCTTTGAGGCAGATCTAGAAACGATGAGGGCTTTGGGAGAGGCGGGCTCATCTGGTGGCTCCAGGTGAGGTGGTCAGGGAGGAGGCGGTTTGCTGGTGTGTTGAGGGGACCCGTGAGTCTGGTCCTGGCTCTGACATTAAAGGCCCCTTGTGACCTTGAACAAGACCTGAACTGAATCTGGAAAGACAACCTTGGAGGCCTTCTGCCTGGGGACAGGTGTCTGGGCCCCTGATAGCCTCCCCATGGCCTCAGGCCCTTCAGACCCAGGAGCTGACCCCTCTGAGCCCATTCCCTCCTGGCACAGGCAGTGTGTGGCCAGGACAGCTGGGCTCACGGGCCCCGAGGCCTCCCACCGCCCAGGGCACAGTTCAGCACAGCCTGGGGGGGTGCCAACTGGTGCATTCCTTTGATCTTAACACTGCTTCTCTAGAGCCAAGAAGGGGCTCAGGCCAAGCAGGGGAGACAGGCCACCCCTAGCCTTGGAAGAAAAGCCCAGGCCGGGTGCCCTCCGGCTGCCCAATGGCAAGTATGCTCAGTTTACAGGGCTGGAGACTGGGTCCAACCACTTAGTCTTGACATTTCAAGAGGGAGCACGCAAAGGGGTTAAGCACCTAGATTGTTAACGACCTATTGCCTGGATCCAAGTCCCAGCTCTACTCTTCTAGCTGTGTGACTCTGGGTGAGTTGCTTAACCCCTCTGTGTCTCCATCTTCTCATGATTACACTGGAATCGTAGTAATGCGTCGTAGGGTCGTTAGGATGGTTAAATGAGCTAATGCTTTGTGAGCCTCAGCCTGGCACATGGGAAGCACAGTATCTTAATGTTTCTGAAATAAATATACTTACCCCGAGGATAGAGGCATAGGAGAGAAGAATCTAGAAACATGGGTTCAAGACCCAGTTCTGCCTCCAAATGCCGTTGGGACTTTAGACAAGTCTCCAAACTGGACTCCAGTGTTCTCCTTCTGTTCAGTGAATGTCACAGTTCTACTTATTCTTTCATTCGTTCATTTCACAAATACTTGCGAAGTCCCTTGCAGTCGATCAGCCACAGGGAGGCAGGTTGCTGGTGAGTCTTATGGGTGATGCCTCTGCTGGCCTTTCTTACTTTTGTATGAGGCCAGGAGAGGAGAGAACCAGCCCCTCCAAGAGGTGCCAGAGGCCCCTGCAGGCAGCGTGGGTCCCTTTGGATCCTCAGGGCTGGGTCCCCTAGCTGACTGTCAGAGCCACCTAGGGCAGATGCCCCCCATGGCAGTGGCATTGGCAGAGCCACCAGCCCTCCTCCTGGGATCCCTCTTCATGCCACCCCCACCCCCTTAGACTCCTGGGGGTGCTGGGATGGGAAGGACGGGGCTGAACTGTTTCTGTGGCAGAATCACACCCTGTCTGTGACCCTCCACCTCTGGCTCTCTCCTCAGGCGGCAGCCCCAAGGGGGACGTGGACCCATTTTACTACGGTAAGCCTGGCAGGCCCATCCTCCCCCTACTCCTCAGTGCCCCCCACGTCCCCAGGTCCTGGCCTCTCCCAGCCCCGTGCCCTCACCTCCCCCAGTTCCTGTGGGGCTGCTGCGGGTGGGCTGCTGGGAGGCCTGCTGGGGTCACCTCCTCGCCCTCTCCTTCCTCAGACTATGAGACAGTCCGCAATGGGGGCCTGATCTTCGCAGCCCTGGCCTTCATCGTGGGGCTCATCATCATCCTCAGTAAGTGGGGCCTTCGTGCTGGAAGGGGGGTGCTGATGGGGTACCTCTCTTCTCAAAGTCCCTGAGGACACTGGCTGCCCAGGTAGGGGTGGGGAGAGCCTCTCACCCCCTTCCCAGATTCCGGAAGCAGCTCCCCTCTCCCACACAGGAGGTGGGAACTGCCGGAGACCCTGGTAGACAGCGGGGTTCCCGCTCCTTGAGGGCGCCCTCTAGTGGAGCCAGGGAGCTGCAAGATGGGTGGGCCCATTGCGCTGGCCCTGGGAGGCTCCTGTGTACCAGGGGATGGAGGAGAGGGAGGGAACCAGCCTCTGTGGACACCCTCTCCTCCAGACTTGAGTACTTTCTTGGTTCGAGCTACATCTTGGCCCATTGAACCCTTTCAGCAACACTGAGGGATGGTCTCCAATGTCACCATTTTCAGATGAAAAACCAGACCCACCTGATAGGTGCAACAGCTTGCCTGAACTTCCACAGCCCCGTTGGAAGCAGAATAGGTTCAGCTGCACTGGGGTGGGGTGTGCACCACCACCAGTCCCACCCCTACCCCCTGCCGCCTGCTTCCAGAAGGCACGTGTGCCTGGGAGCTGGAGGCCCTGGGCCTCCTGCAAGTTTACTGTGGATGCCCTACTCCCTGGATCTCAGTTTGCCCATCTGTTAAATGGGAAGGATCCCGCTTGCCACCTAAGGGCTGGCAGCCAAAGACAGAGCAGGCAGGAAAGTGGGCAGGGGGTGTTCTGGGGAAAAAGGGGTCCTTACCTGACCCCCAGCCCCAGTGAACACACAGCAGGGACTTAATAAATGTTCGTGGACTTGTTTTGGTGCAACCAGAAGAAACACACAGACACACACCAGTGAAAAGAAGACAGAATATAGCAAATACACCTCTGTGTCCTGGGATATAACAGGTCCATGGGTGGTGGTGCTCCAGCCTGCAGTCGTGGCCATCTCCCAGATTCCCCTGGAGGCTCCTTGGGGGTGGCGCTGTGCCGTGGTTGAGGGCAGCGCTGTGCCATGGTCGAGCACACAGGTGTGGGAGGCAGAGGGGCGTGAGCAGAGATCTTGGCTCCGGACTTACTGCCCTTCTTCTCTAAGAGCTGACTGAGCAGCTTCCACACACCCAGCATTGCTGGCAACCAGAGACACAGCAGTCAAGAAAGTGGGCAGGGGGTGCTCTGGGGAAAAAGGGGTCCTTGCCTTACCTTACGCTGGCTTGGGCGTGGCACCACTCTCAATGCACCCACACGCAGCCCCTGCAGCAAATGTTTGTTGACTGACCAACAGACCGACTTGGGCTCCTGAATACTTAGGCTCTAGCCCCACATAAAGAGAGAGACAGTCAACTGTGGCCTCCAAGCCAGATACACTGTGGCGCTGGCAGGAGGTTGGGGGGTGCTGGTGGGGGACACCATAGAGCTGAGTCCTCAAGGGCGGAGAGGACTTTCTTTGAAAAGTTAACCTCCTTTCTCTCTTTAAGGCAAACGACTCCGCTGCGGGGGCAAGAAGCACCGGTGAGTGTCTGCCTAGGTGACGGATGGAGGTGGGTGGGGTGGGGTGGCAGAGGGGGCGCAGGCTGAGGAGTGGGTCTCTGAGGCCTGTGAAGAGGGTCCCTAACCTCAGGACCCCTGGACTCACCGTCCCCCACGCCCTCTCTCCTGTCTTCTTTCCTCCATCCCAGGCCTGTTAATGAAGACGAGCTGTAATGAGAGGTAGGTTTGCGGGGGGCAGGCAAGTGGAGGGGGGATGGCTGTGGGACAGTAGTAGGGAAGGGCTTGGTACAGGGCTGGGAAGGACAGTAGGGTCTCCCCTCCACCAGCCAGGCATCTGTCACCCTCATGTGTTTTTAAATGATGGCCAAGTGCCTGCTGTTGTGGGTGTGGCCAAGGAGGGGGACAGAGATGCCCCAGAGAAAGGCAGGAGGCATGAGGGACGGAAGGAAGGTCTCCTGGTCCTGCCTTTGTCTTTTCAGAGTCGGCTGTGCCCCCGTTGCAGTGGGGCTGCGTGGGAAGCCTTCCCTGGGCCGAGGACCTTGGCCTCCAGCACTGCCAGGCCCTCGGGCTGAAGGATGCTCCAGGCTCCCGGGACCCCTGGGTGGGCACCACCTCCTCACACCCCGTGCAGACAATAAAGCCAGCCTCCTTCTGTCCTGTAACTGCCACCACTCACGCCTCCACACTGGAGTAAATACAGCCCCATCCATTGTTTCTGGATTATTCGCTCAGGTGCCCACGCCTATTGATGCCAGAATAGGCATTGAGTCCCACCATCCGCAGGCCTCTCCTCACCCTCTGAGCTGCCAGGAGCCCCAGGGACAGAGGCCAGCCAGCCTTCTTAATGCCAGAGAAGGTCACGGGTTCAAAGCTGTTGGGTCTGCTGGAGCTGCTGGCCCTCGGCCCAGGCCCTGGGGGCTGCTGTCAGAGCTCTCCGCTGGGAGTGGCTGCCCAGCCGCCCTGGGCTGCCCAAGCTGTAGCTGTTCATGGCCACATAACATGCTCTGCCATCTCCCCAAATGCACCAGCCGGCCAGGATGGGGGTCTGGGGGCCCTGGGTTGAGGGGGGGCAGACCTCAGCACAGGCGCTTTCCCTGTCCCCCTCCTGACCCTGGTGCTGGGCTCTAGCCACACCCTTTCCACTCTCGGGGCCAGTGGACCTCAGCCAGACCGCCTCTCATCCTCCTGTTTGGGTGCTGGCTTGGTTAATGCCAGGGCTGGGGCCAGAGAGTGGACAGCGACAGTGGGCCTTTGTTAACTACTTCCTCCAGTCCCTGTCCATTCCAGACAACCCAGGACAACCTCATCCCATGGTTGTGTCGGGCTGGCCCTCCCACCAGTGCCTGCTTCCTAACGCCTGTGGCCCCTGGCACACAGCACACTCCCCTGGGGCACTTCCTGCCAGTTAGGAGCCCATCTTCCCTCTGCCGCCCTTCCCTGCTGGGGATGGTGGGATCATGGCGCCACCTAGTGTCCACTTTCCTCAGCTGGGTCTGAAAGCCTCAAGGGAAGGAGGGGTTATTGACAGGGGAACCCCAAATAGCAGCCAGTTATGGGAGTTTACAAAGGAAGGGGAGGGTGCATTTGGGGACCAGAGGCAGGGAGGGCAGCATAAGAACTGAATTCTTTGTCCTAATCCACGGCCCCCAGACCCTCACAGGATCACAAGGCTTGCGCACTGAAGACTCTCAGAGAGCAAAATAGACAATCAATTTTTAGGAAGGGAGACTGAGGCCTTGGGAAAGGCAGTGACTTGTCCAGGTACACAGCCAGTCTTTCGGAGCCAGAGCTACAACCCAGGTCTCTGGCCCCATTCCCGAGTTCTTCTCACTGACCCCGCAGGTTGGGAGGAGACGCTCCAGGGAGATAGAGCGGGGAAAGCTGGGCTCTGATAAGTCAGGGCCAAAGTCTCTGTGACGCACTGCCCCAGATGGGCTCACCGATGACAAATACAACGGACAGGCCAAACCCCTAGATAGAATTCAGTATTTGCATGCACTAGACACTGGAGCCGCCCACAAAAGTGGGAGAAATGAACAGGAATGGAGCAGGTCCAGCCAAGGGGGCTTTCAGGACGCGAGGAGAGCTCCTGAAATTTCTTGGGTGTAGCAGCATGGCAAACAGGAAGAAGGGTGTTTCAAGTCTGCTGCTCACCTTGGGAGAAGAAAGAGCCATGGAGAGGAGTCACGTTTCTAGAAGGTTCCATATACAGGCCTCGAGCCTTCCAACCCAGAGGGGAACTCCAGCTGCCCTGGGCACCCAAATGGGCCTGGGTGAGTCACCTCTGCCTCTGCCTCTGCTGCAAGCCCTCCATCGTTGCGAATCATGAGGCTCCACTGGGTCCCATCTATCACTCCGGAGCACTTGGGGTGCTGTTCAAACCACCAGCTACCCAGAATCCCCTTCAGAACTAGTGAATATTAACCTTGGGGTGCACCCATGTCAGCTGATACCTAACCAGCTCCTGAGAGAGCAGCCAGTGCTGGAAACCACGGACCCAGGTGACATTCACAGCCTTCATGAACACTTCCCTTTCTCTCCGCATTAAGGTCACATGGACTAGGGGCTACTGAAATTTCACTTCACTTTGGGATTTTCCACAATTCATACCCATAAATTAAGTCACAAATAACAACCAAGGCTGGGAAGTGACTGGATAAATTACTTTTCATTGGCCAAGAGTAACAGTCTTAGTCTGAGGAGTGCAATGCCCCCTATCACCACGAGAAGGAGCATGTGTCTTACTCCAAGTTCTTTTCAAACGTGTTTTCCACTCTGTCTGAGGGCTGGGGGCCCTTTGCTGGGAGGAGGGGCTTCCTGGCCTGCCAGGTGCCCTGGTTTCCCAGGAAAGCCCTGAGCTCTTCTCATTCTGTTTGCACACACCTCAGCTGTATCACTCACCCTGCTCTGGGGTACTTCTTGGCTGTAGCGTCTTGAGCCCTCACTCCTTCTGGAAGGCCGAGCGCGTACGTGGTCTGACCATTTTCCCCGGGGCTCGGGGTAACCTTGAAGCCTCCGCCTTTGAGCTCATCGACGTCATGAGCAGGACCAGAGAGAGGTGGGCAAGGAGGTCCCCCCCCCCCGAGAACCCATCCCCACGGGTCCTTCCTCATCAAGGGAGGGGGTTCCTTGGGCTGATGAGGAGGGGGAGAAGGTTGGGGAGCTTAGCTGCGGAGGGGCCCAGGGTAGAGGGGGTGCTGAGCCTTCCCCCAGGCCCTCCTGTGCTCAGCCCTGCTGGAGAGATGAATGGCTTCCCTGTTGATCCTGCGGCCCCAGGCAGCTGAGCTCTGAGCTGCAATTCAGCAGGGCCTCGGCGGCGATGACCTGCTCCTTGCCAGGCGCCCATTCCTCACCCTCTGCCTGACAGACACCCAGTCAGGAGAGACCAGAGGCCAATGCTGTGGCCACCCAGCTTCGTCCTGTGGTCAACCCTGAGTCTCTAGCTGGCAAGATGGATCGGGCCTGGGCCTCGGAGCCAGGGCCACAGTCGCCCCGGTGGTCAAAGGCCTTGGGAGGGCAGCGGGGAGCCGGGGCTGGGGGGGGGAGAGGTGGCGAGCCAGGGTGGTGCCTGAGTGACCCAGCCTTGGAAGAAACCCTCCGCTTGGCCTCAGTGTCCCCTCTCACACCGGAGACAACTCGATGCAGTTGGTGCTTGAGTGATTGAGGGCTTGGAACAAAATCCTCTTTAGGACTTGGGACCTTGGTGGCAAGACCTCAGCCCTATCCTTGGTTGGGGGTCTAGGGGAGTGGCCACAGGAGACCAAGACAAGGGTTTTCCCCCAGGTATGGACGGGCCTCGGGCCTGGAAGTCACCAGAACCCGTTGCATCTGGGGTGGACGCTCTGGGCTCTAATTCAGCTGCTTGATTGGAGGCCTGTGGGGCCACCTGTCCCATCTGACCCTGAGTGACGTCCTCCACCCCCAGGCTCCCAGGCGCTCCTGGCTGCTGCTGTCTCCACAGCTTTTTTTTTTTTTTTTTTTTTTTGTCTTTTTAGGGCTGCACCAGCAGCACGTGAAGGTTCCTAGGCTAGGGGTCAAGTCGGAACTGTAGCTGCCGGCCTACGCCAGAGCCACAACAATGCCGTGGGATCCGAGCCACATCTGCGACCTACACCACAGCTCTTGGCAGCACCAGATTCTTAACCCACTGAGCAAGGCCAAGGATCAAACCTGTGTCCTTATGGATGTGTGTCAGATTCATTTTCCACTGAGCCACGACGGGACCTCTGATGTGTCCACAGCTCTTAAACTTGGTTCTCCTTTCAGGAAACTCACTGTCGCTTACCCGAAGGGCTTCCTTGGTGTCACCAAGAGGAATTCCCCAGGTGAGGTGGCAGAGGGAGGTTGGAAGAGGGCAAGTTCCGGGCTCAGCAGCTATTGGAGGCCCAGCATCTCCCCTGCAGCTCAGTGCTGTCTGTGCTGGAGGAGGTGGACGCTGGCCTCCCTGCCAGCTTTGCCCTCGGCCTGTGTGTGACGATGAGACGGCCTTCCCCGTCTCTGGACTTGGCTTTGGGAGAAGCAAACAAACACAAGACAAACATTTGACGAGTTGGCTTCAAAATCAAGGGACTCTGGGAAGGGGGAAGGGGGAAGGGGGACCTCTAGCTTGTTCCCTCCTGCCCCCAGGGGAGCTGTGCTCAGGGAGGCTGGGTGTGGGTGCATGTGTACACACACACACACACACACACACACACACACACGCACATGCACACGCACGCACTCCCTCCCTCCTAGCAGTTAAAAACAGAAGCTCCCAACAAGTGATGAAGGCAGACAAAAAGACACACTTGACAAAGCAAAGGAGATGAGGCTGGCTTGGCCCAGAGCCAGGAGCGTGTTGAATTCTCCCGGGATCTTTGTTTCCTGAAAGGCCTATCAGTCAGGAACAGAGTCCTGTCCAACGACTGCATGGGCACAGAGTGGCCCCTGCCCCATGTAAATATTTCAGGTCTCCTGGCCTCAGACCGTATGCTCGTGCCGCAGTGAATCACGGCATCAGGGAGCCTCCTCAGTCCTTAGATGCCCGCCCCGAGCTTGAGTGGGGTGCCCCCCACCACCCCCAGGCCTCAGCTACTCTCAGGCCCTTCCAGGCCCCTCCTCCCAGGACCCCTGGGGACCCGCATCTTCTGGGATTCTGACCATCCCTTCCTGTCTGTCTCCATGGCCTGCCAGCACCAGGGGGGAAGCAGTGATATCTGATGGTTTACCCCCAATGCCCAGTGCCTAGGCCATCCATGGCCCATAGTATGTGCTCAGTAAATGTTTGTTGACTGAGCCCATGACTGGCTGACCAGAGGAATTGATGGACCTACCCCTCGCCCGCCCAGCTCCTCCGGGGGCAGGGAGAGCTGTGGGGTGTCACAGTCTGGGCACGTGGCTGGGTATCTATGTGCGCTCACGGAGCATGAATGGGGACAGGGCTGTGAGGGGCCCATCCCAATGATAGCTGGCATTTTATCCCTGGCATCACAGTTAAGATCATAGGCTTTGGAATCAGCCAGCCTGGATTTGAGCCCTGACTGGGCCAGCCACAAACTCCAGGACTGTGGGCAAGTCTCCCGCCCAGCCTCCGTCTCCCCACACGGAGTCTAACTCGTGGCGTTCCTGCCTCCGACCAGTCCTCAGTGACTGGCGGCTCTCGAAGATTCTCCCAGTGAAGCTGTTGCCAACCTTCTCCCAACCTTGCTGTTGCCTTTCCCGGGACCCCTCCAGGCATTCTCACCACCCACCTGTCCTTAATGCTTTACTGTCTGGTGCGTGCTTCTCAGGACACTGTCCAGGGCCAGGCAGAGGCTCCCGAGTCCACCCTCAGCCCCAGACCCTCCTTCGCACCATTTGGGCCACGATGTGGACTTGGCCTGGCCCACCCTGGGGCGGCCCCACCCCTGGCCCTCTGCCAGCTGGGCCGAGGACTCCCTGGTCCCCTTGAGACCAGTGGAGAGGAGTCTCTGGCTACCACACTGGGGCCAGGCAGGGTTTATGGAGAAACTTTCTTGTGCATGTGCTGTGCGTGTGAGAGGGTGTGTGAGGGTGTGTGTGTGTTGGAACTGGGGAGGACCTGGACAGACCAGGCAGCAGGGAGGAAGGGACCGCGCAGAGGGTGCAAGAGGCTGGCCTCGTGGACCTGGCCGCTCCCTGCTGCCTCCCTGCCCGCTGCTCTCTGGACCTCCACCGCCTCAGCTGAGAATGGGGCTGGGTCATCCCTCCCAGTACTTCTCAGAGGATACTGAGGCCACAGGGACAGACGCAGCCAGGCAGGGACTGAGCCCAGACCCCAGCTTCACCCGTGAGGCACGGGGTCAGGTTGGGGCAGCCCTGGGGTGGAGCATCTCAGCTCTGCGGTGGAGCAGCCTGCGGCTGGCTGGCCTCTGGCACTAGGGCAGGTGGATAACCAGATTCCCTGCACAGGGGCCTGGGAGTGGAGGCGTCCGCAGGGGCCTGGACCACAGCGAAGGCAGTGGGACGACCCCTCCGTGGAGCAGAGCTACACCCCTTGCCCAGAAAGGGGGGGTGGAGGAGGAGGAGGCAGGCTTCTGGGCTTTCAAACTGCCCCCTCAGGGACTTCTGGAAGAATCACTCTCTTCAAGGTCTGCTGTTTTTCCTCCTCTCAAACCACGTGGTGAAAATGCTCCGAAGCAGGAACAGTGCAGCCGAAGAGGCGCTGGAGGTGGGGCAGCACAGACTTAGGGTTGGAGCTCGGCTCTGCCACTGACTGGCTGGGCAGCACTGGGCAAGCCCCTTAGTGTCTCTGAACCTTAGTTTTCTCACCTGTAAAATGGGGACCACAATCCTGACTCATTAAACAGATTGAATGAGATCATGTGTATAAACAAGAGCTGTAGCCATAAAGCTCTATGGAAGTGCAATGCGGGTTTTTAAAATTTGAACTAGAGTTGATTTACGATGTTGTGTTAATTTCAGATGTACAGTAAATGATTCATTTATATACACACACACTATATATACATATATATATACACACACACACTTTTTTTTCAGATTCTTCTCCCATGTAGGCTTTTATTATTTATTTATTTATTTATTTGTCTTTTTGCTATTTCTTTGGGCCGCTCCCGCAGCATATGGAGGTTCCCAGGCTAGGGGTCGAATCGGAGCTGTAGCCACCGGCCTACGCCAGAGCCACAGCAACACGGGATCCGAGCCGCATCTGTGACCTACACCACAGCTCACGGCAATGCCGGATCGTTAACCCACTGAGCAAGGGCAGGGACCGAACCCGCAACCTCATGGTTCCTAGTCGGATTCGTTAACCACTGTGCCACCACGGGAACTCCCGCTTTTTTTTTTTTTCATTTGAAGTTTAGTTGATTTACAATGCTGTGTTAATTTTAGGTATATAGTAAAGTGATTCAGTTATACACATGTACATACACACACAGATATACCTTTTCAGTGTCTTTTCTCATATAGGCTAGCAATGTGGTTGTTTAAATTTGAAGTTGAGTTGATTTACAGTGTTGCATTAATTTCAGGTATATAGTAAAGTGATTTAGTTACACACACATACGTACACACACACACACACACACACACACACTCTTTCAGATTCTTTTGCCATATAGGCTAGCAATGTGGGGGTTTAACTGTGGAATGAAGCAATGTCAACCAAAGTTTTCACTGCTGTGGGTGATTGACTGCATGCTTTTCAATATAATCCAGCAAAATAGGTATTGAATATTTGCATATCATGTATGTGCCAGGCACTGTGTTAGGTATTTTGATGGGCTTAGGTGGAAACTGCTGATGAAACGGCGGAACATAAACCCAGAGACAATCTTCTGGTCCTGTGTTTTCCAAATGCCAGTCCTGAGACCCGTGCTGAGCCGTGTCCACTCAAATTACCTGCTTCTGTAGCCTGGGATCTCTGTCTCCCTGTCCCCATGGTGTGTGTGTGTGCCTGCAGTTGTATAGCTGAATTGGGAACCTTTGCTCTAGTTCACCCCCTTGCTGTGCAGCAGAATCTGAGCCCCAGATGACAGCATATCACAGGCCAGGGGTTTTGGGAGCAACCATACTGTCTAGATTTTTCCAGCCAGTCTCAGCTCCCCTCAAAGCCTTGGCCTCTGAATCTGTGCCGCACTGAGCACCTAGAATATGGAAGCAGAAGACTTGTGCTAGAATCTGAGCTCTGTAATTTAGAGGCTGCTTAACCTTTAGCAGGTCACTTGCTTCCTGCAGCCCCAATCCCCTCATCTGTGAAGTGGGGGAATTGATGCCTGTCTCACTGTGAGGTCTTCCTGTGAGCATGCTTTGAAGCCTAGACAGCGCCACTTTTTAACCTTTGGGTAGAGCCAGACCCAGACTGACTTTTCTAAGAGAAATATCACAGGCTGAACTTTCTTCCACTGCCCCCATGTCCGACCGGATCTAACATGGAAACATCATCTTCTCAATGGAGCAGCAGCCACCCTACCTCACCCCACCCCACCCCTACCCCAAGGTTCCAGGAGCTAGTCTTTTGGCAACACCTGCTGGCCATGTTTGGTACTGCACCTTCCTGTAGCCAGATAACTCTGTGGGGAAAATGAACTCACCCCTCTCCTTGGACATTCACAACCACACTGCGAGGGGGGTGCTGTGCTCCCATTTTACAGATGAGGAAAGTGAGACATGACCCTCCCAGTTCATGATGGGCACCGTGAATCTCTGATTCCCTGTGCTTTGATTTCATCTCTCCCGTACCTCTTGCTCTTGGACTGAACAGGGTGGGAGGCCATTCCCTCATAGGCAGAGGAGAGCACCCCGAATCACCCTGAAATAGGAACTGGGGTGAGAGGCATGGCCGGAGTTGGTCCAGACTGTCATCCTTGTGGCAACAACCCCCTCAGGCAGAAGACCTGGTGTTCCTCGTCTCCAGAGGCAGGGCTTCAGCTGCAGTAAGACCCTCTGAGGAGGCTCAGGGAAGATGTTTGGCCAGGCCATGAAGTGAGGGCTTTGGGACAGGCTTCCCCATGAGCTCAGCCATTTGGGGTACTGGCTGGCTGGGAGCCCAGCAGGTATGAATGTTGGGGGAGGCGGGGGGGGTTGTGCCTGGTCTAAGCTTCTTCTTGATCAGGATGGCATAAAGTGTAGGGATTGAAAATGAGGATTCAGCTTTATCTTTTAGAGATGCACACTAAAAAATCTATAGATAAATGTATATAATGTGTGAGATTTGCTTCAAAAAATTCCTGGATGAGGAGTTCCCATTGTGGCTCAGCAGATGCGAATCTGATGTGAGAACAACATGTCCATGAGGACGAGAGTTTAATCCCTGGCCTCGAATCTGTGGGTTAAGGATCTGGTGTTGCCACGACCTGTGGTATAGGTCACAGACAGGGCTCAGATCCTGCGTTGCTGTGGCTGTGGTGTAGGCTGGCAGCTGCAGCTCCGACTGGACTCTTAGCCTGGGAACCTCCATATGCCGTGGGAACAGCCATTAAAAAAAAAAAAAAATCCTGGGTGATGGAAAGTGGGGTTGGTAGGAAATACAGATAAGACAAAATTGGCCACACATCAACAAACCGTTGGCCCTAGAGGATGGGGGCATGGCAGTTCCTTACACTCTTCTCACTACTTGTGATATTTTAAAAATTTTCCATACGAACACCTTTGTAAAAACATGACAGCAAAAATATGACCAACCACCACCAATGGCAACCAAGAGAAAAAAAGACTCTGCAGTCAGACCACCTAGTCCTGGCTCAAGGCTTGGCCATCTGATGCTTCCCAGCTGTGTGAATTTCCCTTTGATTCAGTTTCCTTATCTGTAAAACAGGGATGATAACAATGATACATACCCGCCTTATAGGTTGTTTTGAGGGGTAACTGAGATTACGCATCTAAAATACTTAGCATAGTGCTGGACCCACAGCAAATACTTGATTCTTATAATAATTATTATTAGGATTCTATTGCTCTGGTTATTATTTGCCAAGAGAAGAAACAACTTTGGCTGATTCAGACAAACTATTGGCCAATTCAGTTCAGCCCCAAGGCTCTAACCAAGGAGTCTTGGAGGACGCAGCCCTGAACCACCTCGTGCCAGGCGTGTGGCTATCTCAAATGGGCAGACACAGAGCCAGGTTTATAAAACCCCTACGGGGCGCCTTCTCCCAATACCTGCCGCATCCGTTTCCATCCAGCTTTGACTCCTCAGGCTGGTCCCATCACCCAAGCCCACTCATATCCTGGTTTTCCCTGACCATGCCTTTCTCTGAGCTGATGCCGCTGTCTTCATAGACTCACTGACTCTCAGCCCTCGGTGGGATCTTAAAAGTCTTCTAACCCAGCCCTGTGGCTACCGGGGATGGAGTGGTGAGCAGGGCTACTCAGCCAGCGGGTCTGAGACAGAGGACAGCAGGACCTGGGCCAGGAGGGCACTGTGCGCTGCCCCTGACCTCAGGCCGTGTGGCCTGATGTCCTTCAGCAGCACGGCCACTGTTCCCTCCCCTGTGACACAAGTAGATGGCCTCCAGCCCCCTTCCCTGTAAGGGCGACCCAAGTAGACACAAGTACATGCTTGCAGTTGATGGCCTTCAGCCCCCTTCCCCGTAAGAGCAAGTGCCCCCAGGCGGGGACCCGCGTTAGCACTTCCAGGGACACTGGGAGCCCCCTGCACGGGGGTCGGACCTGAACTTGCTGAAAGTCTCAATAACCCCACAACTGGTGCTTCCTCGGAGTCAAGGGTGGGCAGTGACCAGTGAAAGGACAGAGGGTTGAGAGCAGGAGAGGTAGGAAACAGGCTGCTGTACCTTGAACGGTATCCACGGCTTGGAGGCTCCCACTACCCAGCAGTGTTTTAAAGGCTCTGGCAGGTCCTTGCGATAAAAGACGCCCATCTACCTCGGGTTATTCCAGTGTGCTCCAGACCTATCTGACCATAACTCAGCTTTTGCCTATCACCCATTTCCTTTTCAGGAGACTCTTGGAAAAGGCGGTCTTGGATCTTTCTGCTTTTCAGCTGGGCTGGTTTAAGTAAGAGCATGTGGGGTCGAGATGCTAGGCTTTCAGTGCCATGAGGCCTGAAAGTGGGCCTCCTTTCCCCCATCCCTGAAGTCTCAGCTGAGGTCTGGCACCCTTCCTGGGGCTGAGCTGAGACCCCTGGGCTTGTACAGAGTCTCACTCACTGGGTGTAAGTGCTGCCTGCCACCCACTAGGCAGCGTCTCCTCTCCCAGAGCTCAACACACAGGGAGTCTAGTCATGCCCACCCACCCCCCAGTAACCTACATCAGGGTCTGGATGGGCAGCAGTTCATGGGAAAAGAGGCCCAGCTTTTTGGCGTGTCCGCCCCAAAGAGACGATCAAATCTTGGGTGGGAACCTACCAAGTTCTGTCCTCAGAGCTGCCCAGATCTCATCTGGAGGGTTGGGTCCATTCTGTTTTTAAGGGAGATGTTGTTAACATTGCAAAGGGGACACCAAGAGAGGGAAGGGTCTGGAAATTCTGTTGGAAAAGGAGAGGCTGACAGAACGGTGATATTTAGCCTGGCAAGAGGCGAGCGGGGGCGGGGGTTGGGGGAGCTGGGATGGCTGTTCTCAGATATTTGAAAAGCCCTCAGTGGGCAGGCCCTGTTCACTCCGAGGGCTAAGGCAGACTGGGTTCAGTAAAGAGACCACTGCGACCCTGACACGGAGAGTAACAATCGGGTGAACTTCGGGGTGAGTAGGGTGCCCCTTGTTCCTGGAAGCATGTAGCCTGCCTGGTGGCGCAGAGAGCGCCCATGGCTATGAGGTGAGGTCGGTGAGCTGGGCTCTAAGGTGCCACCCGCCCCCTCGCCCAGTCTGCGGCTGTTGGACGGGTACCGCTCCCCCCACTGTCCCCATGCAATGTCCCTGCTTCCCTTTGCAACCCCACACACAACTCCACCCCCGTGCGACTTTGTCTCCCAGCTCAGCGTGGCTAGAGGAGTTTCCTGGTGTCTTCCTCGACCCCTAGGCTTCGAGGGCCATCGCCATCGTCTGTGCTGGTGGCTCTGTTCCTGTGTTGGGGGGAGCGTTGTCCCACAGAGCGGGTATGAAGGGGACGCAGGTGGCACCAAGTGGGCCAGCAGGTCAGGCCTGTGGTGACAAGGCCCCATTTCTCAGGAAGAGGACTTTCCTCGCCCAGGCCTCCATCTCCCCTTCACCACGGACAATAGCCTCTTCGGGGTGGTGGTCTCTCTAAGGACCCTGTGTGTGCAGAGTGCTGCACACACACAGAAATCACACATTGTCTGATATCTCCGAGGCAAGGGACGGTGGTGGGATGAGGCTGGGCCAGAATCCAGAAGGCCTGGTTCCTGGCCCCGCTCAGTTTCCACGGTGTGACCTGGGGCCAGTCTCTGGGACAGACCTGGGTTTGCAGGACCTGAAGCTTAGACCATTTGGAGGGAGCTCGTTACGGAAAACACCACACAACTGTGAATACAAAATTAGGTGCAAATGTGATTATTTAGAATGCTGAAATTGCCACAAATGACAAATTCAGGAAAAAATTGAAATACCGCAGACATCACATGATCTGTCTGACACACCTCTGTAATGCCTTTTCATTATTATTAGTTTTTTTTTTTTTAACATTTCTTCTCAGGAGTTCCCGTCGTGACTCAGTGGTTAATGAATCCGACTAGGAACCATGAGGTTGTGGGTTCCATCCCTGGCCTTGCTCGGTGGGTTAAGGATCCAGCGTTGCTGTGAGCTGTGGTGTAGGTCACAGACCCAGCTCGGCTCCCCCGTTGCTGTGGCTGTGGGGTAGGCCAGCAGCTACAGCTCCAATTAGACCCTAGCCTGGGAACCTCCATATGCCGTGGGTGGGGCCCTAGAAAAGACAAAAAACAAACAAACAAATAAAATAACATTTCTTCTCATAATTTTACAGGCTAGATTCTGGCTCCACACATTCTCCAGCCCGATTTCTCTTCCACACCCACCCACCCACACCCACCCACACATCTCTAGTGCAGGAACCTCAGGCCATAACTGTGCTGTGATACAACTTCTGGCCCTGTAACTTCGTGTCCCAAAGCCAAGGACTTGGCCCAATGGTGGTCATATGCCTGCAGCCGTTTCCTCACGGGGGTGTGGCTACATCGTAGTGCCAACTGTTCGGTGCACAGCACACATGTCTCACCAATCCCAAACTGAATGGAGCCATCACTCACTGGCTTTGAGGGACCCTTGGATCCCCAAATGGACACTAGAGAAGTCATCATTGATTGCTGATTAGCCATAGTGTTCTACCAAGATTACCCATATCATCTGACCGTGTGAACACCGGATGGGGGCCCTCCAGGGCCCTGGAGCTTAAGTGGTATTAGTTTCACGGTAGATCCGCCTCTGGGTGCATCTGAAACCTCTGAGTTTCAGTTTCTTCAGCTGTGCCATGAACAAAACTCTTCTGGCCCCATCTGTCTGTTTTGGATGAGAATCTGAAATGAAAGAAAATGTGAAGGCTCTGGTTCCTAAAAGTCCCGTGTGATGGTGACACTGAGGAAGAGGACAGCGATGCTGGCTAAGAGGGGGAGCTGCTGAGATGTTGGCCTCAAGGTCAGGAGTGGGTGCGTGTGTCACAAGCTCCTGTGGCTCTGGGCCCAAAACTCTCACATGAGAAGGACAAAGCTTGAGGCTTTGATTCCAGTTATAGAACATGCCTCTGGAAGGCAGATGTGTGAAGTTGTAATCAGGTATTTGCAGCCTTGTGGGAATGAGCTTGTCTGGTCATTAAATCCACACGGAGTGCCCTTTGGTGGAGGGAGGCGCCAGGCCAGGCTCCGCAGACACAAACTCAAAGGGGTTTGGAAGAGGAGACAAATCAGATATGCGCCTAACTAGCCACGATGCAGGACCCAGGGATGAGGGCCACAGGCCGAGGAGACGTCTGGGGCAAGCAGAGCACCGAGCAAGGCTGGTCCGGGAAAGCTGGGGGTGCCTGCCCAGGCCTTGCCGCACCTGGAGGCTCACCCGGGTGGAGAAGGGCACGGGGCACTAGAAAAAGGAGTGAGACACAGAGCACGCAGACCTTCCGGAGAGAAGATGCTGAAATACAATGTGATGAGCACATCTGTGAGTGCCGCGTGGGTCAGAAGACCTGCAGGGCAGCCTGGGGAGCCAGCAAAGCGAGCTCCCCTCATGGACTTTTCCTGTGTTTCTTTCTCACTTGGTTCGGATTCCTCACCCCTAGAGAGACACACGGCAATGAGCTCCAGCGGCAGGGAACTCTGGCTTTCTGGAACTTCTCTGGGCTGGCTTCTCAGCCAGTTTCAGAGATGGGAGCAGAGAGACGATGGTGGGAGAGCAGCCATGGTTATTGAGGGGTCTTCCCAGCCCCTGAACAACCCTCCTGAGACAGTGGCAATGGGACCCCAGAGACTCCACCTGTGGGGAAGGAGCCTCAGGGATTTGGGCCCTTCGTTCAGTGAGCTCAGAACTGCGATACTAGCATTGGAAACGCTGAGAGGGTAAGTGGCCAAGTGTGACTTAGATATTGTCTGAGCTGGGCCTATGGCATTTTGGTTGAAGGAATGTCCAGGTAATTGAACTGGCATGGGCACCCCTTCTCTATAGGCACTATAGTTTATGAATTGCAATGATTCACCCTGTCTCAAGATGACGGAAGTATTTGAGATGCATGTGCAGGCATTTGAAACAAACACAGTTGATTTTGTGTAGGTTTCGGGGTCTGTTTGCTTCTGAGTCTCTGTGCATGAAAATATGTATTTCTGTTTCTCTGCTGGCATTAGAGAACAGACCTGGGTATGGGAAACTGAGGCCCAGTGTGATAAAGTGACTTGTTCAAGGTCCGACAGCTTGGCTAAGGTGGCAAAGGTGAGACCAGAACCCAGACTCTCTGAACCGTAGACCAGGACTCTTCATGTGACGTTGAAATCAATTACAAATTGAAAAAAAAAAAAAAGGGCAGGGAAATCCTTATTTGTTTTTTTGCCTCCAATCAATGAGTAAGTACTAAGAAGGTCAATCCCGAATTAGCTATATAGCCCAAATGTCAAGTTTTTACCACTGACCTGGTTCAGTATTGATTTCTTTTATGAAACCATATTTATCCTGAAGTTGTTGAAGAATTTCAGAGCACATAAGAAGGCTTTGCTAAAATAATTCCATGCCTTTGTTTTTGAAGAAAACATCCAAAATATATAAGCTGTTGTTTGAATGAAACAATAAAAACATCTGTTGTTTCTCACGACAGCTCTCATCTTAATATAACATGGCAAAATAATACCCCTCAAATATCCATGATTAACCTGAATTGGAAACGGTCCCCTCCCAGTGTCTTCATATAGCTGCTTCGACTGGCATTGGTAACACACACACACACACACACACATCAGCTACATCATCACCCAGCACTCTGATGCAACAGAATATTGAGATTAGTCATTGTTCTAAAATGGATGGTGTGTCCCTGCTGGAATTGAATCCCACGCATTTGAGGCTCTAATGAAATATATTAGGGCATATGCATCGGTGTCGATGCAGAATTTTTGGACTGTATTCAAATTGCCTCTGAGCACAGGTGTGCCTGTCATTAAGTGTTTATGTTTACCTGTACACATGGATGTTTGCCTGGGCAACTGTGTTTGTTCTCACTTTGGTGTGCATATATTTGCGTGTGGGTGGGAGGGCTTCTATCCAGCTTGGGACTTTGAAGGAATTGTCCGTTTATCCAAATAAAAAAAGAGCCCCCCTCCAAAATGTCAGCTGTGAGGCAAGCATCAGGGCTTGGCGTGGGTGTCGGTGACACAAGCACCCACGCTCTTCCTCGGAGGCCTGCTTTTCCCTGGGGTTCCCTTGCTGAGAGTCTTGCTGACTCTGCCAAGCTAACTCCTTCCCATACGACTCCAGGAACAGGGGACTGTGGAATACATCTGAGCCAGACGGTCACTTTCAAAGATATTGCCCTAAATATTAAGGAGGCGCTAAGCCTAGGAAAGTACAAAAAGCCTAAGGGCCATCTGGTTTTGGTCCTGTCCTTGCCGACCCTCACTCCGTGGGTTTCCAGCATCAATTCCCCCTTCCTCTGTGTTTCTGTGGCCTCTTGCTGGAGTCCTGATTCCTGAGCTCTGCTGTGTGGAGGCTGGGCTCTCATGCCCACATCCCCTCCCCCGAGCCCTTTCCTCCCCCACCCCCTACAGGTCAAGGTCCTCTGATTGAAGCCAACGACATGCGTGATACACGTATTTACTGTGATTACTTCGTGCCAGCCGTGGGTCTTGTCTTATTGAATCCCCACAAGAGCTCTGCAGGGGAGATGCTGGCGCTGTCCCCACTGTACAGGTGAGGCAACGGGGGCTTGACACTCATTCATTCCCCAAGGGGGCACAGCTAGTACGTGGCCGCGTTGGGCTGAGATCTCAGCTCTGGCTTAAGCCACGCTCCTCATCATGACGTGATAAGGCCTCCTCGTGTTAGAGGGAGTCCCCAGTGTGCCCCCCTCACCTGCCCTGGTTCCTCCACACTGCCTCTTCAGGAGAGAGCCAGTGAATAACCTCCTTGTCCGGTAACGCCCAACTCTCTCCAAATTGATGTAGTTAGTCCCTTAAAGGCCGCCAGGTGTAACTAGCATAAAGGGACACTCAGGTTATAGGAGGTACTTCAGGTAAATGGAAAGCGAAGGGTCCTCCTCTCTCTTTGCAGCATGTGGGGCATGAACAGCTGTGCTGCGCCCCCCAGGCCCACTCAGGGCCCGGCTCCTTCCAACAGACAGCAGCCCCTTTCATCCTGTCTGGCTTAGCAGTTTATTTTAGGCATGGCCTGACCAGGTGCTCTGGGTCAATAGGCTTAGTTTTAAATAACTGGATTCCTCTCAGCAACCGTCTCCTTTAGAAGCGGAGGAACACGACGCAAGAATGAGCCCAGCAGGCTGGCGGTGGTGAGGGGAGCCATCAGCCAGAAGCCTGGAGACGGCTGGACTCTGTCACTGCCTGCATGACCTCGGGTGAGTCCACTGCTGCCTCCCCCCCCGCCCCGTGCTGGGCCTCAGCTTCCTCATCCGTAAAGCAGAAGGCTGGGCGGGGTCATCTCAAACACCTGTGGCAGTCTGCCCCCGTCTCTGTGCTCTGCCTGTGTTTACAGAGCACAAAACACCTAGTGAAAAAGCATCTGCTTTGGAGTGGTGACTTCGCATCATGGAGCTGGGCCACCAAGGGAGGAAGCACGGTGTGGAGCAAGCAGCTTTGCCCCTGATGTTGGGAGACCTGGATTCTGGTCTTGCTTGTGATACAAACTGAGTGACCTTGAACAAGCTAAACCTTGCTTTTCTCACCTGTTTTAAAAAGGAGTGCTAAAGCTTCAAAGGTTATTGAGAGGATAACACGGAGCAATCACAGGTGAGAGCCCTTTCAACTCTGAAAATACTATGCAAAAAAAGTAAGTGCACCTGGCAGTTCCTCCAAAAGTTAGAATTACCATATGATCCAGCAATTTCCACTTCCCCCAAGAGTTGAAAGCTGGGTCTCAAAGAGCTACTTGTACACCATGGTCATGGCAGCGTTATTCACAAAAGGTGAAAGTTACCCAAATGTTCACTGACAAATGAATGAACAAAGTGAAGTCTAAAGGTACAATGGAATATTAGTCAGCTATGAAAAGGAACAAAATTCTGACACATGTTACAACATGGATGAATCTTGAAGACATTAAGTGAAAGAAGCCAGACACAAAAGGACGAATATTGTATGATTACACTTATTTGAGTTACCTAAAAGGCAAATTCATAGAGACAGAAAAGTAGATTAGTGGTTATCAGGAGCTGGGGCAGAGGGGATTCGGGAGTTAGTGTTTATTGGGTGCAGAATTTGTTTGGATGATGCAAAGTTCTGGAAATGGATAGTGGTTATGGTTAGACAACATCAGGAATGCCACTGAATAGTACACTTAAAAAGTGTCAAAACTAAACTCTGTATCATGTATATTTCAACATATTAAAAAAGGTAAATGTACACAAAGTTTTTTGGTTAAAATCACTAGGGCTATCAGCAAAACCTGAGAATGAGGAGTCCCAGTTCTCCTGTCTGATCCTGGGCAAGGCGTTTTGGGGAAGTAAATTTTCTTCCTTTGTCAAAGAGGTTAAACTATGCTCTCTCCCTCCATCTCTCCCTCTGCTCCAGTCCCCCTGCTCACCTCAGAAAACTGGGTCAAAATTGTGCCCCGCCAAGTGGCCAGGGCATATCAAGGTAGCATCCCTTACCCTTTAGGAAATGAGGCCCAGCCTGGCTTATTCCATTTACAGGGCTACAGAGGAGCCCTTCTTTGGACCCTGCGTGGGCCCTTCTTTTGGAATTACAACATAAGGAGGGTTTTCCAACCATACTAGTGTTTTCACAGCGTCCTGACTCAGCCTGCCTCGGTCCCCAGTGCCTAACCTGGCACACGGCACGTGCTCAGCATTCGTTCTGTAACTAAGATACCCTCACTCAAGCCCTATTCAGTTCTGTGCCAACTTTATGCAGAATGGTATAAGGAATAAACCAGTTTCTGTTCAGTGAGAAAGCTGCAGGGTTGGGGGGGGCACAGGAGGAAGATACCAGATACAACAGACATGAAACTATTTATTGCAAATAATGTCTGGGTATCACACTGTAACCAGTGCGAGGTCATTGCCCACGGAGTGCTGGAGTGGGCTCAGCTGGGGCTCCCCGGGCTTGCAGAAGTAACTAGGGCTTGAAAGAGGATGCACCTTTAAGCTTGGAGGTGGGCCAGACTCCGGGGGCGGGGGATCCAAAGGGTCTTGGTCTGACTTTTACTCCGGTGCTCATGCTTCCCTATCCAAGGGGGTAAACTGAGTCAGAAAGAGGCAGGGAGCCTGGCCCCAAGTGACTGGACCAGGAGAAACCGGGCGTCCTTGGCCTGAGCAGGGCGGGCTCTTGGCACACGTATGACACACGCCTGTGTGCGACCGCAGGCTTCGAGCCGGTGGGTGGCAGGGACCCCTTGCCTCTCAGAGGCGAACCCCCGGTCAGGGCCGTAAGTACGGTCCGGGCCCCCGCCCCTGTGCTTGGGCTGGTGAGGCTGGGGCCGTCTGGGCTCGTGGCTCGAGCGGAGCTCCCCAGCCGAGGTGCCGCGGGGGGGCGGGGAGAGCGGCCGCCTAGCCCAGCCCCGCGGATGACAGGAGCCAGGGAGCCGAGGAGGGAGGAGCCGCCGCCGCCGCCGAGCGCTGGGCTGAGGAGCAGAGAGAGCGGGGCGCGGAGTGCGGGCGGCTGGGAGCGCGCTGAGCGGGGGAGAGGCGCTGCCGCACGGCCGGCCACAGGACCACCTCCCCGGAGAATAGGGCCTCTTTATGGCATGTGGCTGGTAACTTTCCTCCTGCTCCTGGACTCTTTACACAAAGGTGAGACCCGCGCGGGCGGCAGGGCGGCGGAGGCAGCGGGGCGGGGGTGCGCGCGGCTGGCGGCGAGGCGGGGTGCCCGGCGGGTTCCAGGTACCCGGCGTGGAGCGGGGACCGACCCCCGCGCCCGGCCCTGGTGGGGCGCAGCGGGGGCGGGGCAGGCACCCGAAGAGCTACCAGGTGAGAGTCCGCTCTGGACCGCTCGGCCAGCCACCCGTGCCTGCCGTTTTGGGGCGCGCCCGGCGGGGTGGTGGTGAGCGAGCCCTTCGTCTCTCCGCTCCCGGCTGGGCCACCGTTCTGCCCGGACCCCTCCCCCAGCCCGTTGCCGGCTGCCTACGGTTGGGTGGCGCTGGCACCCCAGGGTGCTCTCCGAGTCGAGGGGTCCTCAGGCCGTGCCTGTCCACCTGGGAGTCCTGGCCAAATCGGGCTACGGCTTACTGCCCCTCTGCCACCGCGCACCCCTTCGCCACCCAGGACCCCCTGCACCACACCGCGTGGCGCTCATCCCCGCCTTGGCTGCATGCAGGGCGGGGAGAACAGGGGGTCCCGAGACCCTGGGGTCCCTCAGAGAGCAAGTTTGTTCTCCAAACCTAAAGGTGGTCTTCGTCCAACCCCATTTCAACCCCTGCCCGGGGCACTAGCTACGGCTTCGCTGCGCCGCCTGGCCACCTCCAGCAGCGCGCACCGAGGTGTGAGATTCTTCCTTAGGCACCTGGTCAGCGGATGTGGGGACAAGCCTGGGGTTGGGGGGGGGGGGTGTCGCTCTCCTGGGAGAGAAGGCGTTGCTAGGGGTGGGTCCAGGTGTCCGGCAGGTCCAGACTTGCTGCTGGGGCGCTGCGCACCTGATTCTCGAGGCAGTCGGGACTGGAGGTTGGAGGCGGTCAGGCATTTCCGACCAGAGTCACCTGGGCGCGGAGTTGGGATCTGGCCGTCCCAGGCGTCGGGCTTCCAGGCTACGGCAGAGGACGTGCCCCTGGGCGCGCAGATGGCGGGAGATGAGGCGGCCAAACTCCGCGCCCTTTGCGCGGCGGAGCACACCAGCTCTAGGAGCTCAGCTTTACCTGTTTAGCCCTCTAACTTTTCTCCTTCGCGCCCTGGGAGATGGCCTCTGCAGCCCTTGCCCAGGCGCCTGTCCTGGCCCAGCAGCAACTCTTGACCCTTAGGCGATGGGGGAGGGGCAATCTAGCAGCGGGTTGGCGCTCTCGGAGGGGTCCAGTCCTCCCTTGCCGAAATCCCAGGGCTCTGGAGTTTGCAACCTGCCGGAGCTGACTGCAAAGTCTCGAGGCTTCGGGGAGGGGGGCGGGGGGAGGGTGACTCTTATTTTGTTTGTAAATACCGCCGGGTCAAAGCCGGACTGAAGGCCGAGATCCTGCGGGGGTTTGCCTAGAGACCGGGATGCGCTGCGCGGGGAGAGCTGGCCTCTGAATCCTGGGCAAAGTAGTTGACTTTCTCAGACCCAATGGGGTCCATGGGGTGACCCCACCAAGGCTGGTCTAGGTTGATTAACCCTTGCCCCCCCTCGCACAGCACCCTTTCCTCCCACCTCAGCGGAGCAAGAAGCCTGCCTCCCTTCAACCTCGCCCCCCACCCCAAGTCTCCCTCTCCCCAGGCTCTTCCTGCCTCCCTCCGCCCCCGCAGGCTGGCTCGGCTCGCAGCTTTAATTACATTAATATTAAAAATACATAAGGTGAGGAGCGGCAGCTTTCTCCCTGCTAGTTCTCTCTCCACCCGCCACCCCTTTCCATTTTGTCAGGCGAGGAAGCACAGACCGAGGCTGTTGCCACACTCTTGCCCGGCTCTGTCCACCCCACCCCGCCTCGCCTCTTCCAGAGCAGCCCACCCCCGCGAGTGGAGGCCCGTGCCCCTTCTCGAATACCTGCCGCCTCGCCCCTCCCCCTTCCAGAAGCCAAGCATTAATAAATGAAGCCCTAGCTATTTGATAGGGAAGGGGCAGATGGGGGTGGGGGTGGAGAAAGGCCCAGAAGGCAGCAGGACTGCCTGAGAGGCAAAATCCTTTCCAAGGGGAGAAGGAAGTCGCTCTGGCCTTGGGCCTCTGGGAGGCTCGAGGTGCCAGGTGAGGCGGCCAGCACCTAAGTGGCTTTTTGGTCCGCAGAGCCCCGGTGCCCGTTCCATTCAGAGGCTCCAGCGTCTGCGTTGGGCGCCAGGGCGACTTGCCAGACAGGCCTTTCTTTTCCTTCGTGCCTTAATTGGGTCTTAGGTGCCAGGCTGGTCCCCGGGGACTGTTCAGCTGGGGGTGGCGTGGGGGTGGGGGTGGCGGAACGGCTGGGGGAAGCTGTTGATGTGGTGAGAGCAGTGAAGATGGGGTTTGGTGTATTTTTCTCTCCCGTTGCCAGTCACCCCCGCGGCACCAAGGAAAATGTAAATGTGAATGTTGGAGCCTGTTACAGAAAACAATATCCTCTTGCAATAATTTGTACGTCCATCTGTGAGGAGCGGGAGGAGGCAGAGAGAGAGGAGAAGAAAACAAGATGAGATGGAGCGTCCTCTGGATGGAATTAAGCAGTTATTGAATGTGTTTTAAGCTTCTGTTATTTCCATCCCTCTCGAAATATCTTTTTTTGATGAAGCCTGAGCTCAGACCGATTCCCCAGAACTAAACGGGGAAGGTGTTTTAATAATCGGTTATCGAGTCTCCAATAACTGCCTTATTATTGCCAAAACAAATCCAGGTTTGGGCAGCCAGATGAACCCCAGCGAGGCTCTCTCCGTTGTTACATCCAGCGTGCCAGCATCTGTGTTGCCTGCATTTGCATTTTTACTGTGTAAAAGAACAAGCTTCCCCGGCACTAAAATTCCTGTTTTCTAAAAGCCAAAATAATGGGTTGCATTGATTTTTTTCATTTCCCACCCCAACCTCTCGGATGGGGACTCAGGGTTCTTCTCTCTCGAGAAGACCAAATTAAAAGCCCTCACCGAGCCATTAAGAGAATCTCTAACACTCTGTTCAGTGTCTAATTAAGAGGGGGGCGGGTGCTCAGGGAACGTGTTTTTAAAATCTTGAAATGGCAAACACAACTTAGGGGGAGCAGGTGAAGGGCCAGTGAGTGTTGGGAGAGGGGAGATGGGCAGAGAGGCCCCAGGTGCTCAAATAACATGGGGGAGAATGGGGTTGCCATGATGCCTGACAGACCTTTCAGATGCTTCATTTCTGGGCATCAAAGTCAGCTGCCTTGAATATATTTCTGCAGCAGACTGGGGAGCTCAATTAGAAACAAAAAGCAAGTAAGCAGTTGACCCAAAGGCAGTGCTTAAGTTGAGCAGATCCCAGGAGACTGGCTGAAGAGGCTTATTTTTCTCAGATTGAGGAATGGAGAGGAGGTGGGCAAGCAAATGGTTGGGGAGTGGGGGGAGATTGGCCCAGTGATGCTTCATTAAAGAAGCAAGCCCCCCAAAGGGTAGGCCGGGGTTGGGGTGGGGGCCCAGACACAGGGTGGTTGTCTGTGCAGGGCACCTCGTGGGCTGTTGGCTTTTCACAGAGGGGTGCTGACCTCAGGTCCCCCCTTACCTCCTCCCAGTCTTCAGGAAGTCCATCCCTGTGACTTGCTTGGTCCCATTAAGCTTGGTGAAGGATGGTTTTATTTGTGGATGAGTGGAATGGAGAGTGGATGTTCACAGGAGCTTTTTGCAGGGCCACGAATACCGTGGTGGAAGAGTCTTTCCTCCCACATGATCTTGGAGGGGGTGTTTCTTGGGGACATTGGAAGCAGTTGAGGAAGAGCCCCCAGCTTCCGAAGTGCTCTCTGCCCCCAGCTCAGTAGCTTCTAACCAGCGCCCAGGTGCCTGAACGGGGTGAGCCACAGGCAGCAAAGATGGCAGGGTGCCAGGAACCCAAGGGCAGGCCCTGGATTTGCATATCATTTGCATACAGATTTGCATGCTCACCTAGCCAGGCCAGGAGCCTAGCCCTCTGCGAGTAGCCCCCAGGCAGTAGCTTTTTCTTTGCGTGAAGTGGGGGTGGGGCGAGAGTGGGGGGAAGGATGGTGTTTTGGGTAGCCCGTCTCTCTTGCCTCTGAGTTTCAGGCCAACAGGGGCTCAGCACTGAATTCTTCTGGCAAGGCAGCCCCTGAACTTGCACTTGGGGATGAATGGGTGACAGTGGCAGAGACACCTGAAGGCGGACCAAACCTGGGGTGTGGGTTGTCCCCCTTGGGGCTGAGGGAAGAAGAGAGGGGACACCAGCTCAGGAATTTGTGGCCAACGTTAGCCTTCCAGGGGTGAGCGCACCCCCAGAATGGAGGAAGCTGAGGGCTGCAGTCAGTAGGTAGAGAAGCAGCATCTGATGGGAAGCGAGGATCATCGAGTGAGACAAGATGCTCTCTTACCCTTCTTGTTTGTCAGTATCCAGCCTGCGAGGGGCTTGTGGCCTCTGAGGGATTAGGGGAAGAGCCCCTGGCTTCCTCTTCTCCCATTGTTTAGGTGGCTTCTCTCTGGGGCAGTGATTGGGGTGGGCAGTGGGCAGGCAGGCAGGCACTGTGGTCAGAAGGGCGGTGTATAAAGCATTGGGAGTAATGCTTGGAGAGCAAACAATTCAGGGCAGCTGGATCGCTCTTTCCCAGGGAGCCAGCTGGGATGCCCGCAGTGGGGAGGTGGCTTCGTGAATGATTCTGTCTGCGTTTCTGGGGCCCTGGGCAAATCCCACCCCAGCAGTTGTGGCTCCAAGGGCTCCCAGGGAGTTTTTCTGCATTTCGAATGATCTGGGGGTTGGGGGCGTCAGTCCGCTGGAGCCAATGGAGGTTTCTGGAGGATGTGGAGTGGAGCCCTAGGGTGTTGGGAGGAGCCTCAGGGGTTGGCTGGACGGGGAGAGGAAGAGGGCAGGTGGGCACAGCTTCAAGGCTCTCCCCTCCCCCTAGTTCTTGCAATCAGAGCCTTTAACCTATTAGAATGGTGAAGAAAGAGAAAAGAGATTGCAACTTGCTGGTGTGGTGGACATTTTGAGTCAAGGCAAACTTGATGCACATCTTGTCTCTGTACCTACTCGATAGGTGACCTTGGGCCTATCTGAGCCTACCTTTCTCCAGCCGTGAATTAGGATCAAAGGAGATGATGCATAGGAAGTGATTAGAATGTAACTGCTCTCAATGAACATTAGACATCTTTTTTTTTCTCTACTCCCACCTTCCCCCTCCCATGCCCAACCCCAGAAAAGATCATCAGGTTCTGTCCCAAGCAGTTGTCTTAATGAGCTGCAGTTTGACCAAGCCAACTGACTGAGACTTTGTAGCAATAAGAAAGACTGAATGGAGGCCAGGGCAGGGGACATCACTGTTTCCTTCTGTCACCTAGCTGGGTGGTCTGTAAGACCCATCTGCAGATAGCTGGGGCCATGCAGGCACCTGGGGCCCAGGACATTCTCTTTCTCCAGCCACAGCTGGTGGCAGCTGTGGAAAAGGTGAGAGCCAGGTTGGATCCAGTCTTGGATATGAGGGTAAGGCAAAGGCCAATCTCATACTGACCAAAGGAGGGCTGGGGTTGTTTGGTAAATCTCTACTGTGATTGGACAGAGTAAGAGCTATCCTGGATTTAATACCATAAACCTATATAGGTGGGCTCCATGGGGTGAGCCCCCATATCTTGTAGCTGGATGGGTTTCTGGGTCTTTCCCTGCTAGAATGAACTTAAGTGTTTTTCAGGTCATTTCATGGATAGAGAATACCCTTGACAGCCCATGACCTTGGGGGTCCCTGGACCACTCCTTCCTCCATAACCATTCAGCCACAGGGAAGCAGCATATGACTCAGAGGTCAAATGCCGCTCATGGCAGGTTGTGGCTTGTGGGGTCCATGGATATGGGAGGTGGGGGCTGTGGCACAAGGGCTGGGTGTGCCCTGTTTTAACAGATGTTTGTCCCACGCTGCTTTGACGTGACTAGCATTAGCCTTGGGCAGCACCCCTGCCATCCAGCTGCTATTCCCTCAGCCATTCAGCCACCCCCTGTCCCACCTCCCCATGCCCTTGGTCTGTGTGATGCTTGCATTGTCAGTTTCCAAGGTATACACCTTCATTAAGAAAAGTTATTCAAAAGCTAGAACAGTTTTTCAGAGGCTGCATATCCATGAAGCTGTGTGTGTGTGTATTGGAAGAAGCATTGTCCATGGACCTAGAAAACAAAGCTCAGCCTGTCTCATTTAGGCAAGTTACCTAACCGTTCATGTGCCTCTATTTCCTAATCTGTAAAATGGGTCAGGGCAACCCCTGTCCTGACTGTCTCTTGGGGCGATTGTTCTTGCATGTGCACTAGGAAGATGAAGGCCAGACAATTGCATTGCGTGTGACAACGCTTTGTAAACTGAAGAGGGCAACATATAAACACACACATGTGAAAACCACGGCAAACCAGTTTTAGCCTTATAAATGCTCTGCTGAAATGTGAGGTATAATTACTGTCATCTCATCATACAGAACAACGAAGGTCTCACAGCTGTGTGTGGCTGTCTCCCCCTCCCGGGCCCCCCACATATGGAGAATTTTCCTAGCCTTTGCTTTTCATCAACGTGGGGAACAGCTGATGAGGCACAGCCAGGCTGGCAGCAGTTTTCTTGGCGCAGACTTGGCAGATGCCCTGTGGCCCCAGTGCCCCAGAGACATGGGAAGAGCTTTCCTCTGCTCCCTCCTCCCAGGTCCTTAGATGCAAGTTTATTCCATTGTTCTCTGGACACTGTCCCCCGAGGGAGTTTTCCTTGCTGGGAACCTGCAGGCTTTTGTGGGAAGAACAGAAGTCCCACCTTGCATGACCTTGTTTGAGGTCGTAGCAATTACTGGAATCTAGACCCCGAGAACCCAGCTGAGTCAAGGTCATGGACACCGTGTATCTGGAGTGGTCTCCCAGAGCCATTGGGGAAGCGGGGGGGCCTGGTTTGGGGGTGTGAGTGGGAGGTCAGGTGGCTGCCATGGGTAAAAGTCTTCCAGGTCGGAAGGCACCTTCTAGGACATGGAATCCATCCCCTAGTCAGCCACCTGATGCCGTCTATGTTTTTCCACTTCTGTTGTCGTTCCTCTGCTTCAGAACTTCCACTCCTGCCTCTCAGGGCTGCCCATTCCCGGCCAGACAGCTCTGATTAGGACAGAGCTCACCCTTGGAATCAGCCAGGGCTGTCTTGTTCCTGTACCTTATACCCACTGGTTCTGCTTCTACCTTTTAGGCCACAGGGATCCAGGTGAAACTCTCTTCTCCTTGACAGCGCTTTGACCCCTGATAGACATGTCCTGCCCATCTGAGCCTTCACCCCCTCCTCCGGGCAGCCTGCCACGCTGGTTCCACTAATGCCCCCTCCCGTGACATCATTTCCTTTCTCTATGATGCCTCTCCACGTCTGGGGTCCCTGGTTCTGAAAGTGGAGCCGCCAGCCTTAAGAGCAGCAGAGACGGGGCCTAGCCCCAGCCAGGACACCAGCCAGCTGTATACCTGGGGCAAATGAGTCCACCTCCCTAGGCCTTACTCTCCCCATCTGTAAATGGAGGGGATTGGACAAAATAATCTCTTAAGTCCCTCCAGCGTGAACACTCTAAATCTAGGAATCTCTGGGGACAACTGTGCTGTCTGAGCCACCTCCCAGGAAAGACCTTTCTGGCCATAAGGGGCCTTCCTTTGACAGCCCCTGTCTAGAAGGGGCTGGAAGATTAAAGGGTCTGTTTGACTGTCAGCTGTTGCTCATAACTTCTCCTGGACCTGATGGAGGGGCCTTGTAGATTGAGGCATGACTGATCTTTGCTGGATCTCCTAGGTTTTTCTGGTTGCTGGTTACAGGAATTAGGTTTGTTCTAAGAGTCTTAAGAAAAAAATTTTTTCTCATGGACAGAGGTAGCCACTTGGGCACTGGAGCAGTGCTTCTCACTGAGGTCATGCTGCTTCCTTGAGGCTTTTAGGAAATTGGGGAGTGCTTTTTGGTTATTTTAGTGGCTAGGGTAGGGAGGGATGAAATGTCTGATGCCCCGGGCCATCCCAAATCAGAATTGTCCTTCCCCCAAATTGCTCTCCTTCATCAGAAACCCCCCTTTAGGAGGATCACATCTCGGAGACATTCTGAGAATAGAATGCAGAGCTCCCATTGAGAAATGCAGCTGGTGGAGTTCCCAGTGTTGTGGCTCAGCAGGATAAGAACCCTGACTAGTATCCATGAGGACGCAGGTTCGATCCCTGGCCTTGCTTAGTGGGTTAAGAATCCAAGGTTTCCCTGAGCTGTGGTGTAGGTGGCAGATGTAGTTCTGATCTGGCATTGCTGTGGCTGCAGTGTAGGCTGTCAGCTCTTCTTCGACCCCTAGCCTGGGAACCTCCATATGCCATGGTGGTAGGCCGAAAAAGAAAAAGAAAAAAAAAGAAATGTAGCTGGAATAAGGGAGGCCTGAGTTCAAAATGCTGCTCTGCCAGCCCTGACTTTGCCACCTAGGAAATTACTTGATCTCTCAAAGATCCTGTTTTCTTATCTGTAAGATGGGATCTTGTGCAGTAGCTACATTAGAGGAGCTGGGAGGATGAAATGTACTAGAATGCAAAGAAAGCACTTCTCCTAGTGCCTGGCACAAAATAAATTTTAAAAAGAAACAGTGGCCATGATGATGGTGTCCTTAGAGGTGAAGCCTGTGTGCCCGGTTTGGGGACAGAAGGTCTAGGATTTGGTCCCGGCTGCACCACCCTGGCCCAGAGGAGTACCAATTCTGATGGCCTGGAAATGCTCTGATGCTGTCGGGGGAGACGGGCCCTTCTCCTCCTCAGGATCTAGACTCGGATTGTCGCCAAGGTGTGCCCACACCGTAAAGGGGGTTTTCTGATGGAGGGGCCAGACGCTGTCTCCCTGGTGCTTGCCTGAGTTTTGGGTGGATGTGGTGGCTGAGTGGAGGCCCTGCTGGTTGATTCTCCCTGGACCCCATTTTTTTTTCCATCTGTGGAATAAGAATAGAATGAAGACGAATAATATATCTCTTTTATGCAAACCTTTGTGCGGAAATGCAGCAGAGTAATCAACCTTGCAAATTAATCTAAGAAACCTCACCAGCCACATCTGCATTAAAAGGACAACAGCTCTGTGTGAGGCCTGGGAGCTGTGGCCCTGAGGCTATGGCGATGCTTTGTTTATCGATTACACCACTATTATTTTATTAACTGGATCACCAAATTAAGGTAATTAATGTGGTGCTAAGGTCCTGCCAGCCGAGCCCGTGAAAACAGTCTATTGTTGGGAGAGGTGGATTGAAAGCCAGTTTGGCAAATCGACTTTTTTCTATGAAGCATTCCTCTGGGTGTAGATGGAGGACCACCTGCCTCAGAATTCAGGTTCCCTGGCTCTGTGACAGACTCGGTGAATCTGGTGTCTGAGGACGTGCATGTTTAGCCAGCTCTCCGGTGGTTCTTGTACACAGTAGGGTTTGGGAACCACTGTCTGAAGTTGTTCCCCTTCGTCATTGGTGAGAGGGAAAGAATTTCTTGTGGGATATTTATTCCACAAATACTTCCTGCTCACCTGCTATAATGATAATACTTATAACAACAGCACTGAATACGTAGGTGGTTCCCTACAGCACATGCATAGACTGGAAATTGTCATATATTAACGCATCCAACCTGACAACCCTTGAAGTAGAGAGGTCATCCCCATTTTATGGATGGGGAAACCAAGGCGCAGAGAGGCAAGGCCAGTGTGCTGGAGGTTGCACTGCTTCAAAGAGGCAGAGCAAGGATTCAAGCCTGGGGAGCCTGGTGCCAGAGTCTGGGCATTTAACTGCTGTGCTGAGGGCCTAGCGCTGTGCTAGGCTCAGGGGAACAGAGTGGTGACCAATAAGGGAGCCCGCAGGCCTGCAAGGGGAGCCCTGCCCATTCCTCCTACTTGCACCCACCCCCCAGCTCCCCTCCAGCCACGCTCACTGTGCCCAGGCCTGGATGCTCCTTGCAGGCTCTTGCCCATCTCTGAGGGGTTGGGTGAGGGTGGCAGGGGCCCCAGCCTTGGCAGATGCTCCTGGATGAAAGGTCCAGTGAACGAGGTGAGTAAATATTGTCAAGGAAGAGAAAAAAGGACTCGTTTCTCCCTGCGGAGGTGGTGAGGTGTTCATATTTCTGTCCCCTTGGGTTGTCATTTACGATGACTGGAGATGATGACATGGGGATAATTCAGCATACACCTGGGAGGCAGCCTCCGCTGGCCAGACACCTCCATCCCGACCCAGGCAGGTGGGGTGGGGGCCCCTGGGTGTCAACTGCCTGGCTGTCGAGTTTCTTTCGCCCAACTAATTCTGATGACCAGACAGCGCAGGATGGGCAGCCGAGTTGATGCGATGGATATTTAGGTTTCAGGGGTGACCCTGGGGCAGCCCAAATGCCTGGGGGCGATTTCTGGTTTAAAAATATTGCTGTGCTATTTCTACACTTCTAATCTCCCAGCCATTTGGAGCCTGTTTTATGAAACGCGGCTTCGGGGTGGTGCTCAGTGTTAACCGGCGGAGAAGATTAAATGGGTTTAAGTCTGGGCGTCTGTCACATCACAACCAAGCCTATAACTTCCATTTTCTATTAAAAAGCCATTTCCCCTTTTGACCAGAAGAAGCTTTGCTGTTGATCTGCTCGCTCCCTCTTTATTTATGAAGTGTTTCCCCCTCCTCTCGTTCTCTCTGTAAATATGCCTGGTTCTGTCTGCAGAGGGAAGAAAGAGTGGGGTGGGGGGGAAGCTGCGATTTAAGGGGAAAGTCAGCATTTCCTGTCCAAGGATTTGCTTTCCGAATGGGGACCTGCTTCCGGAGACGAAGGTCCCAAACTTTGAACGCTCCAGTGACGGGACAGAAAAACCCTTGGGCTTGGGAGCCAGTTGGACCTGCCAGAGGCTGGCTGGGTCTCCTCCTGGCTGTACCATCGTGGAGACATCCTCCCAGGAGGTTCTTTTTCCTCACCTGTGATCCAAGACTCTCAGGACCCACCTCATCCCTCTGAGTGAGGAGTACAGGAAAAAATGCCCTGGGAGCACACAGTAGGTGCTCAATCAGTGTTAGTCCCCTTTGGAAAACTCTGTACCATCAGCCAGACCAGGAAGCCTTCAGGGAACAGGTGTAGGCCAAAATGAAATCCGACCAAATGCTGCAAGCCCCCGAGAACTCTGCCCTGGTGGCGGGTTAACCCTTTCCTCATGGCACCAACTTCACAAGCTCCTGGCTGGGGGGGGGGGGAGGGGGAGGGGATGCTCCCTGGCCTTTGATGTTTTCCAGCACCTCTGGGTTCCTACTGAGGACGTGCCTGTGGCCATAAGCATCTCCTGAAGGAGTTAGTGCATCTCGGCCCTAGGTCAGGAAGAAGCTGGGAAAGGAGACCGTTGAAGGGCATAGGAGCCACCGGTAGGTGCAGGGCTGCAGAGGGCAGCTGGGCCCTGGCCACCCTCTGCAGTCGCTTTAGCCTCCCTGGTCCCCTCCAGGCATCACTGGGACACGAACAAACAACCCCATCCCAGAGTTCTCTTCATGACTCAGTGGTTAACGAGTCCGACTAGGAACCATGATGTTGTGGGTTCGATCCCCTGGCCTCGCTCAGTGGGTCAGGGATCCGGCATTGCCATGAGCTGTGGTGTAGGTCGCAGACTAGATTCAGATCCAGTGTTGCTGTGGCTCTGGTGTTAGCAGGCAGCTACAGCTCCAATCAGACCACTAGACAACCGCATCCCACATAGCCCTGCATCCTCGCTATGGGGGAGCCGAGAACTTTCACCTTCCCTTCTACCTGCTCCGCCAAGGGGCTGCAGTCTTCTCCCTTTTGTGAATGTGGACGTGGAGGCTCAGAAAGGCTACGTGACTTGCCTGAGGTCACACATCAGGTCAGGAGCGAGCTCCAGGAGGGACGGTAGCTCTGCCAGACTTGTCCCATGTCTCTGTCTATTGTCCCATGCTTCTGTGCTCCCCTCAGAGGTGGCTGAGGTATTGTCACTGCTCCGAAGATTCTAGGAGCCAGAGAAGGAGGGAGAGCTTCTGCAGACTCTTGAGGTCAGGGTGAGGCCCCCCCCCACCCTTGCTACTCCCCCTTCTGTGGCTGGAGACTGGGCATCCCCTTCACTCTGCAGCCACTCACTGGTGCCCTGTGGCAGTCTTCATCTTGGCACGTGGCAGAGATTGGAGGGGATGAGTGCCTCAGTTTCCCCTTTATGCATCTGCTCACTCCTTCCTCTTGGCAGGTGGGGCGAGGCTGAATTAATGTTTATTTAAAGGCTTCTGCATTCCTGGCTGACAGATGCCTTGTGATGGTAAAATATGAGCCCAACGTAAGTGCAAAATGCTATTGTTTTACACCTGAGGGTGATGTTTCATAATGGCAATGCACTGTCAGAGCCTTAAGCAAAAATGAATGGTTTGTCTAATCCTCTCCAGGTCCCCCAGACTCAGAAGATAGCAGCTCACATCCCGGGGTGGGAGAAATATGAGGCTACTCACCTTTGGCTATAAATCTGCGGTTTCATCGGCCCTGACAGGTGGCTGGACAATCCCAGTCAATTCATCAATTAAATCTAGCCATTTGTAGTTGCTGAGAGCCCCATGTCCTTGGCTCTGGCAGCCTCTCAGGCCCAAAGGGCAGGGAGGCTGTTGCTATTGTGGGTGAAGGTTCTACCGGGAGCCTGGGGCTGTGGGAAACCTGGGGAAGGGGTTGTCTCTGTGGGCAAGGAGGGTGGGATGGATTTCCAGCCAGGAGGAAAGGAGACAGAGAATGTGTACTTTAAAGTGGGTTTGGGGTGTAAGCAGGGATGCGGAGGGGTGCCCTGCCTGGAAAACTGGATTTTGTGGTTGCTGCCTCTTATCTTCAGCATGGTTCATACAATAGAGTTTTGTCTCCGGGCTCAGAAGTCAGGCAAAGTTGGGTTCTGGTCCAGCTCCAGTAACTTACACGCTGGGTGACTTTGGAAGGTTGGTTAACTTTTCAGAGCCTTGATTTTCTTAGCTGTGCAATGGGAATAATACAGTAACATCCCCTAGGAAGTCAAGCGATTAAGTGAGATTATCCCTGTTGGGGGTCTGGCTCCCACCCTGGCCTGTAGCTGGTGAAGTCCATGGTGCCTGTTATTCTTGCTGTTGGTTTTAGCATCACTAAGGGCTACATCATACTTATCCTTAAATATGTTCTTACCCCGTCCTTTGAATCAGACGATACCAGACTTCCTCTCCGTCAAGGATCTTTCTCAGCTTCCTAAGTCCATTCGTCAGACATAATGTAGAGTCTTTCTGTTCCTTGATGGATTTTGGCTTCCAGAATCCATAAAGCTGCCACGGGGAGGGTGTCTGATTAACTAGGTTGTCTCCAGAAGTCCCCAGAACCCCAGAGTGATGTCCCTGCTCCCCCAGGCTAAGCGTTATCTGAAATGTTGAGTCCAACAGGGGCCCTCCCAGGATGAGTGTGTGTGTGTGTGTGTGTGTGTGTGTGTGTGCATGTGTTTGAGTGCACACAGGCATGAGGATATATTACTCCTGTTCTTGGCCAGCCGACTATGGAAGTTGGTGGCCAGGTGGCGTATGAGGAGGCTAGAAGCCCCTCGTTATTACTGCAGGGGTTACAATCACCTAAGGGTGAAGCAATCAGACTCCAGGTGTAGACTGCCTGCGTCTGCATCCTAGAGCCCTTGCTTACCGGTTTGGGGTCTTGGGAGCGTTGTCTTGATCAATCAGTGCCTTAGTTTCCTCATCTGTAAACTGGGCTGATAATAGTACCCGCCTCTGAGGGTCGTTGGGAGGATTAAAAGAGGTCACGCCAGTAAAGTGCTGGCAGCAGTGCCTGGTGTGTAGAAGATGTTTAATAAATAATTATTGATGGAATCTCAAACAAGTCCTTTGGAAGGGGAGTGGCTCCTGACGGGGGAGCCTAGTGAGCGTGGATCCCAAGAGAAGCTTCTGGAGCCCTAGTGTGCTTCCTAGTGAAGTGGTATGATTCTGTGACCTTGGAGACGATTCTAGCCCCTGCATGTTGGGCAAGCTTCTGAGGGGCCCCACATTGCTCTTCCGCAGAGCAGCCTTGTTCCGCCACCATCACCACCACCGGGATTGTCACAGGGAGGCAGAGTGAGCAGGTGGATGGGAAAGCTGTGCTGCCCCCTACCCCCGCCTGCCACCGCTAAGGGCACAGTGCGGGGTGGGGACAGCAAATGCATTTGCTGCTAAGAGGGTGCCCCTGACACTGCGGCAAGGAGCCCATGGATGTGTTTTCCAGCACTGCCGATAATGGCTTCATCATGGCTTTTTATGAGATGATGTGAATTGCTCTGACCAATGAGGCTTAATGGCCTTCCTCATCCAGCTGCCCGGTACATTCCCCCTGGAGGCTCGGCTCAGAGTTAAGCTGAGAATATTAATATGGTCAGGATGCAAACCCTCCCCCTCCCCATAAAGTTGTGGAAATTGAGGTCAAGTTGGGTCCCCCGCAACGTTCTTTAAACAAGCAGCAGAGTAGTTTGTTTGCTCCTTGATCCTCCTAGTGGTGAGGGAGTGGCTTCCAGCTGGAGCCCCGGGACCAGGGTTTGCCTCCACTTGCTGGGAGGTGGCCCTCCTTAAGGGGGCAGCTGCTGGAAGGGAGGGGGCCCCCATCCCACCTTTCAGAGTTGCTCCCCACAAGAGCAGGAAAGACCGAGGCTCTGCTGGGGTGATAGTTGCAGACAGCTGTCCTCCCTGCCAGATGGCCTTGACGTTGTCAGGTAGCTGCAGTCATGAGCAGGTCCTCCCGTGCGACTGAGTGTTGTAGTGGCGACATGTCAGAGACGCTTGGGGTCTTTGCAGCCTCGTGTGTCCTCTGTCCATTTTTTTTTTTTTGTCTTTTTGCTATTTCTTTGGGCTGCTCCCGCAACATATGGAGGTTCCCAGGCTAGGGGTAGAATCGGAGCTGTAGCCACTGGCCTACGCCAGAGCCATAGCAAGGCGGGATCCGAGCCGCGTCTGCAACCTACACCACAGCTCATGGCAACGCCGGATCGTTAACCCACTGAGCAAGGGCAGGTTCCTTGTCGGATTTGTTAACCACTGCACCACGACGGGAACTCCCCTCCGTCCATTTTATGAGTGAAGGAGCAGATGGTCCCAGAGGGGAGGGGAGTTCCACAGGCGGTCAGTGTCACAGCTGGGTTTAGAACCTGTGGAGGGGGCATCTCTTGTGGCCCAGCTTGGACTGATCTATCCCTGGGAGCCGCCAGTCCGCACCCCACCCTCTGGGGCAACACATTTGCCACATTGACCTCCCGAGGGGGCCTCGCTTCCTGCAGCCCTTCCTCTTCAAACACTGTCCCAGACATCTTACCTTCCGGCTGTGGCATGGCAGAAAGTGCGCTAAGATCTGCTTCAGAGCCATGGGTTCAGGTTTCAATCCTCTGGCTTATTAGCTGTGTTGCTCAGGCAAATCACAGAACTACACCCGGCCTCCAAAAGAGAATGATAAAAAAGGCGATGCCATCTCTTCTCAGGTTGTACAGGTGTGTATAGTAGGTGCTCAATAAATATCCATTTATTCACTCAATAAATTTTCTTTTTATGGCTGTAACTGCAGCATGCGGAAGTTCCCAGGCTAGGGATCAAATGGGAGCTGTAGCTGCAAGCCTACGTCACAGCCACAGCAATGCCAGATTGAAGCTTCTGAGACTTACACCACAGCTTGTGGTAACGCCAGATCCTTAACCCACTGAGCGAGGCCAGGGATCGAACCCACATCCTCACAGAAACAACATCTGGTCATTAGCCCTCTGAGTCACAACGGGAACTCCTCGCTCAGTAAATATTATCAGGAGTTCCCATCATGGCTCAGCGGTAACGAACCTGGCTGGTATCCATGAGGACAAGGGTTTGATCCCTGGCCTTGCTCAGTGGGTTAAGGATCTGGCGTTGTCATGAGCTGTGGTATAGGTCACAGACATGGCTTGGATCCTGTGTTGCTGTGGCCATGGTGTAGGCCGGAAGCTGTAGCTCTGATTCAGCCTCTAGCCTGGGAACTTCCATATGCTGCAGATGCAGCCCTCAAAAGCAAGAAAATATGATCTAAGCAATTTCAGTGTCTCTCCTAAAGTGTGGATGCTGGGAATGGTTCATGGTTATGGTTTGGGACCCCTCAGTGTATCAGAGTGGTGGCTGCCTCTGTCCTCGAACTTGGCTTGGCAAGGAGGATGAGACGTTTTAACTTTTGCATTCCTGTGCTAGGCTGGAAACTTCTGCAGGGTGGGAACTGTCTATTATTCACCGTGGCCAGTGCCTGGTGTATAGTCAGTGCTCCATAGTGCTGCCTGAATGGCTGGTGCTTGAATATTATGAATGAGCGTGGGTGTTGCATCCTCCGCGGCCGATGAGGGTATCATGAGCTGGCGCTAACCAGCCCCTCCCCCCACCCCCTCTTTCCCTGCAGCCCGCCCTGAAGATGTTGGCACCAGCCTCTACTTTGTAAATGACTCCTTGCAGCAGGTGACCTTTTCCAGCTCCGTGGGGGTGGTGGTGCCCTGCCCGGCCGCAGGCTCCCCCAGCGCGGCCCTTCGATGGTACCTGGCCACGGGGGACGACATCTACGACGTGCCGCACATCCGGCACGTCCACGCCAACGGGACGCTGCAGCTCTATCCCTTCTCCCCCTCCGCCTTCAATAGCTTTATCCACGACAATGACTACTTCTGCACCGCGGAGAATGCTGCCGGCAAGATCCGGAGCCCCAACATCCGCGTCAAAGCAGGTAAAGGACCAGATGCCGGCTCCCCTCCAGGGCCTGGCCTTCCGAGGGTGTGTGTAACCTGAAAGAAGCGGCGTTAAGGAACGTTGTGCTGTTCTTTGGAATGTGGAAGCTCTGCCCCTTGCTGTGTGTCCTTGGGCGGAGAACACACCTTTCTGAGCCTCCGTTTCTTCATCTGCAAAGCCGATGCCAGCACTTACCTTCTGCATCACTTGTGTGATGGTTACATGAGATAGGGCCCATTGAAATTAAGTCATGTGCTCATTTTAGTACTTGATTCATGCATGGGGAACATTCAGTGAGGTTTTTTTTAAACCCTCTCATTAAAATAGAATATATGAAAAGAAACACACATATGAATTTTTACAAAGTTTAATGTCCGAATGAAGATGTCAGCCTCTCAGAAGCCCCTTCATGCTTTTTTCAGTCAGTCCTTCCTCAGTGGAAACCTCAGTCCTGACTTCTATCAATATGGATGTTTGCCTGTTCTGGTACTTTATCTAAATGGAGTCTTGAGGACATCTGCTCTTGAAGCTTTGGCTCAACATTGTTTGTGGGGTTTGACCCTGCTGCTGTGTGAGGTTATAGGTCACTCATTCTCATCGCTGTGTAGTCTCGTCTGACGGTACTGCACCTTATTCATCCCTTCTGCTGGGGATGGGCATTTGAGTGTCATGAGAGCAGACATTTAGGTAACACCCATGATGGAAGACTCTTAGCAGCGAAGGATTTGGTTCTTGGGGAGAGTGGATGGAGGTAAGGAAGTGAGGGCTTCTCAGCTCTTCTCTCTCTCTCCCTCTTTTGTTGCTTTTTAGGGCCGCACCCTTGGCATATGGAAATTCTCAGGCTAGGGGTCACATTGGAGCTGCAGCTACTGGCCTACACCACAGCCACAGCGACACAAGATCTGAGCTGCATCTGCAACCCACACCACAGCTCATGGCAACACTGGATCCTTAATGCATGGAGCGAGGCCAGGAATCAAACCCCCATCCTCGTGGATCCTACTCAGGGTTGTTACTGCTGAGCCAAGGTGGGAGCTCCCTCAGTTGGTCTCATTGAAGAAACTAGACAGTCTCATTGCTCTGGGTTAGTTCTGGAGGCAAGGGACTGGCTTGGATCCACTACTCTTGTCTTAGGATATCATGATACGCCAGTGTGATCTAATCCATTGTAAAGTGTGCCTCACATAGTCATAGAGCACAGATGTTTGGGGAATGATTTTCTCAGAAGAACTTTTTGGGTGGGAGAGAACGGGTACTCCTCTAGCCAGCCCACTGGGGATGGCGCCAGGCCTCGGGTGCGCCTTCTTTCCTGCCTGTGTTGGGCAGTGGAGAGTGGGTTCCAGAGAAGTCTCACCGACCCTCATGCTTAGTAACAGATCCTGCAAGATCTCTGACCCCTCGGTCTTGCAAGGAGTCAGCCCCTCAGGGAAAGTTGGGTTTGTAATCTTAGCTCTGCCACTTACCTTAGGCAGAGAACACCTTTTTTCTGTGCCTCGGTTTCCTCATCTGCAAAATTGAGGCTAGCACCTGCCTCATTCATCACTCGTGTGATGGTTAAATGAAATAATGCTAAGCTAAATTAAGGTCCTTCTGCCTTGGGAGAGCCTCCCACACATACAGCATCCCAAGAAGCTGGGAATGGGTGTGTGTAGGGATGAGGGAGGTGAGAGTTCTTAATTAAAGAGCTGGTTTTCATCCCATTGCTTTGTTGGGGGTGGCGGTGGGGATGTGAGCTCTGAGAACCCGGGGCCATGCTTAGGTATCTCCCCTGGGCCCCCCATGAAACCTCTTTCCAGGAGCAGTGCTGTTCCCCTAACAGGACACCAGGTGCTGGGCCGGGAGCCCTGAGGCCAGGATTTGGAGCCCAGTTCTGGCTTCCACAGCTATTTCCTATCACCTGCCTGTTGTTGGGTTAGGATGCAGTTTTCACAGTAATCCTGTCTCCTGTTTCTTACAAGCCGGGGGACCAAGACAAAGAAAAGTCAAATCACTTGCCCAAGGGCACCTAGCCATCTATCACAGAGGTGTGGCCCTAATGACAAGCAGACTCGTTGCAGGGCTTTCCATGTGCCGGGGCTTCTCCATGCTGCTGTTATGATTTCCTTTTACAAATGAAGGAACGGGGAAGCTCTGAAAGGTTGACTAGCTCTAGTCCAGGGTTACCCCATGGCTCAGATGAGGAGGTCTGCTTGTTTGATGCTCTCAACTATAGGCCTCTGCTGGCTCTTGGGGACGGTCCCCATGGTATGCACCCAAGACCCAGCCCCTTCTGCTCTGCAATTGGCTCCCCTCCAGTGCAGGCTCCCCTCAGCCTCCTTGCACTCTCCCTGTATCCACAGGCCGTGCCACGCCCAACCCACACAAGAGTGGACTGTAGCCCCACAGAGCCGGCAGGGTCTCTCTCCATGCCCCTCTCTTCCACCTCAGCTGCGTCTCTTCCTGTCACAGCCACAACCCAAGGAGGGAAAGAATAAAGACCAGGGCAGGGCTGGCCTGATGGGAAACACAGCCAATTAGAGGCTCTTAATGAAGCCAGAGGGGCTGCAGGTGCATGGCCGGCGGGACTGCAGGGCCCTGAGCATCACCCTGGCAACCGTGGCAGGGAGAGCAGGAGGGCACGCTGCCCAGGTGCCTGCTGAGGAACAAGGTCAGCAGGCAGTGGGATTCTGGCTGCACCAGCTCTGCTTGGCAGAGAAGAGGTGGAAAGGCGGAGTGGGCCCCTGGCAGAGGCCAAGCAGAGGAGGACCAGAGAGCTAGAGGCAGGCTCCTGGGCCCCACCCCTAAGCTTGGTCCAGCCCACCCATGGGACCTGACTTGCAGAGTGCTTGCAGGTGACAGCGTCCCAGAAACCAGCCCTGGGACCGGAGGCCTCCACTGCACACTGCCGGATTGTCTGAAGGCGGGGACAAAACTGGGAGTCAGGTTATAGGCAGTGACAGGAGGTGGGAGAAAGTAACAAGGATGCCTCGTTTTGGAGAGTCCTGGAGATGGCCCATGACTCTGGGATTCTGTATTTTCAGATATAATCCCAGTGTCACCTATTCTCTTGCATTGTCCCTATAAATCCATGAGCCCTGCAGAAAGTTGGGTATATCGAGTACCTCTTCCCAGGGTGCCTTGCCCTTTGAAGTGGCATAAAAATCTGCCGTTAGATCCTGTGTCACAGTTGTTATTTTGCCAAATGATGGTCACCAGGCCCCAGTGTCTGACCACCCTGGACCCAGGAATAATGTAGGGAATCAAGTGTGGTTTCCTTGGAGGAATTCTGGCACTTTTCCTTATTACCCACACATGGGCTTGTGGAATGCAACCCCGTTGCAGGGCGTCAGTCCTGCCCTCCGGGCCCTTACAGTTAAAGCAGTTTGTGAAAGCTCACCAAAAGCAGAAAGGCGAGATGTTGGCTTTCTGGTCTTGCAGAGGGAGGCTGGGAATTTCTGAGGGAGAAGGGTGCCCAGTGGAGGAGAGGGAGGTTGTTGCAGGAGGCAGGGGTAAGACTCTGGCAGGAACGTCTGGGCAGGGTGAGTGAGAGGTGGGGAGAAGAGGTGATGGGGGGGGTGGCTTTCTTGGGCCCCCCATCTGTGTCCCAGCTGAGCCTGTGACACCCTCTTCTTTCTGCCCTGCGATCTCTCTGCAGTTTTCAGGGAACCCTACACCGTCCGGGTGGAGGATCAAAGGTCGATGCGTGGAAGCGTGGCCGTCTTCAAGTGCCTCATCCCCTCTTCAGTGCAGGAATATGTTAGCGTTGTGTCCTGGGAGAAAGACACAGTCGCCATCATCCCAGGTAAGAGAGGACCGTGGGGCCCTGCGGGCAGGGCTGCTGGGGGCGGGGGCAGAAAAGCAGAGGTGCCGAGTTGGTGGTCGACCACACCCAGGTCTGGAGGTTGGTTCTTGTGAGCACCAGTTCATGGTTCTGGTGATGCGTCGGCCAGAAAGCATCTTTTGTCTCGGCTTGGTGTGTCTCTCGGTGGGGTGATGCCAACCTGTGTGCCAGTGGCCTCTGCTGTGTGTGTGAAGGTCCCATCAGACCTGGGGTGGTCCTGCTCCCTCAAAGGAGTGGAGTCGCCCTCTTTCCTGACTGCCGGCTCTTGGCCTGCCCTTGGCCTTAGGGACGGGAGGCAAGGCTGGAAGGATACCGCCCCCCGTGAAAGACTCGGGGGAAAGGAGGGCTGAGAGGCTGGGAGGTGGTCCATGCTCCTGGGAGTCTCGGAGGACCAGACGTGAGTGAGTGAGCATGTGGGACATTGATGTCACAAGCTGCCTGAAGACCCCATCGGAATTCTAGCTGGCCTCACACCGGGCCTGGTGTTAGGAGAATGCTTAATACCATGTGGAAGGGGCGCCTTGTTAGAGCCGCTGTGCTTTCGGGCCCTTCATTACTGGTTCTTTTCCCCTCTGCCGGGTTGTCGTTCAACAGGAAAACCAGTCTGGAAACCCCAAGAGGGGACCTCAGATCCTCCAAATACCTCCAGGCTTCCAGTTACAAAATTGTGGGTATTTCCTACCACTCCAGCCGGTCTCCCTTCGTTCCTGCCCGTGGCAGAGGCTCTGCTGCTTTTCCTTCCTTCTCTGCCACGCCCCTTGGTTTCTTTTCTGTAAAACGGGGGAACTTGACCAGATGCCCCTTCCAGTGTGGATGGCTCATCACTGGGCCTATGAAATGGTTCTAGTGACTCAAGGTCTTCAGGTTCATTGGAGAAGACAGCCTTCTCTGCATGAAGCCTGTAAAGCTGGCGTCCTTAATTCTGCACTTGAACCCCTTGGGGAACTCGTTGAAAAACACCAACATCCGGGCCTGATTCCGCATCCGAATCTCTAGAAGGAGAACCTAGGCATCAGTGGTTTTAAGTCCCCTGGGGTGGTTCCAAGGCAGAGCTGGCAGACAAACCAATGCTTCGGCACCTTGACAGTGAACATGGCACAATTCTTTTCTTGAGACGTTAGTTTGTGTTTTGCTCTTGGAACTTTTTCCTTCTCTCAGAACAAGCCGATGGCCAGGCCTGCATATCTCCTGGCCTCAGAGCTTGTGGCTGGATGGGAATCAGAAGGTACTTGAAGACACCTGCTCTCCCTGCCTTTTGTAAAACCGAAAGCCAGCAGGATGGGCGTTGTGGATGGTGGGAGATCTTTTGAAGGCAGTGATGCCAGAGATGGGGTGGCGCTGGAGGCCACTCAGTGGGCACAGCTGGAGGGGTAGCCATGTGTGGCTCCATGGGGTCTGAGGCCAAGGTTCTTGTGTCCAAAGAGGCCTGAGTGCCCGGCTCAAGACCCAGAGTGATCACGCAGGCAGGGACAACAGCTTGGTCAGGACCAGACAGACCCCAGACCTTGGCACATCCCTGAGAGAAGCCCCAGTGACTTGATGGAGATGCAAGTCCCATATCTCTAGGAGAGTCAGATGCAAGGTGATTTAAAGAACAAAGAAATGTGGTCTTTCTTATACACCTGAGTTTATGTTCACTAAAACAGTAATTTTTTTACTATACGCCAGGCACTAAGCTAAGAAACTTTTATATATGACCTCATTTTATCCTCACAAAAAGTCCGTAAGTGTATTTTTTCCCTTCCACTTTATCAAAGCAGAAACAGGCTCAAAGAAGTAAAGAGACCTGTGGGTGACACATCGGATCAAGTTGAGGGCGGGGTTGAACCCCGGTAGGTTCTTTTAGCCTGTGTCCTGATCCCCACGCAGAACTGCCTCTTGGTGGCACTTGTACAAGTGTATCCAATAAAGTGTTACCCCGAGTCCAGCGGAGGCTTGAGCGCTGAGGGAAGGAGGGCTTTGGCCTCGGGAAAGGGAAAAGCTCAATGTGAGTGTTGAGGGAAGAGTTTGTCGAACTGAGTCACGTGTAGCGAGTAAGAGCCCAGAATCTGGGACCAGGCTGCCTGGGCTTGAAACTCACTCCTCTGGGCATGTCTTTTGCTTCCTGGGTGCCCCAGTTTCCCCAGTGATGATAAAATGGGGGCAATGCTTGACCTACTTCAGAAGGTTCAAGTAAAAGTGAAAGGCGTTCATATACGTCAAATGTTTCAAACTCTGGCGGCCACACACTGAGGATGGGCTGGTGCTGTGCTGACCATTATTGGAGGAGGAGAGTGCCTCCGCTCTGTGCTCCGCCCTTTCCTGTCGCGGTGTATTTCGGCTAACAGGCTATGTCTCCTCCACCAGACTGAGCTTCCCGAGGGTGGGAACAGGGTTGTTTTCCCACACACATCCCTGGCTCCTGAGGCACTGCCGTGTACCCCCAGGGCAAATGCTCACCCAGTGTTCCTCGGATGCATGAATGGATGATCGGGAGGGGTCTGAAAGACTAGGGAGTGGTGTGTGCAGAGGCCCCGGGTGAAGGATGAGTGTGGTGGGCATGGTGGGGTTAGAAGCGCAGCTCAGACGGGAGCGATGAAGTGAAGCTGGCTTCTTTGTGGAGGAGCTGGAGGCAGCGAGCTCCCCCAGGCTCACCGTAGTCGGTGCTGGTAGATGGTGCTGCAGGGCTGTCTTTGATGTCAGGCGTGGGCTGGTGGCCCCAAAGGGTGTAATTATCAGGGAAACAGGCTGGACGCTAATCTGCTGGGCTTCATTAACGGTGGGTTCTGCAGAACCCCTTCCTTTCCTTTAGCTTTGGTGAATCTTCCTCCCACGCCGAGCCCTCCAGCCCCATCCGAAATCATTCTAGATCCCTCTACAGCTGTGTTGTAGATCCAGCGATGGATTTCCCAAAGTACATGAATCCAACTGACAGGCGCTCAGAGGAATTTATGAGAACCAGAGGGGGTGGAGATTTGCATCCTTGGGCTCCATAGATGAAGGGCGAGAACTTGGGCTTTAATTTTGGAAAATATAAACTGTGCATTGATTTTTTTCCCATGAAAACAGGATTTTCTACCATCCATACCATACTGTCTTCTGTGCGCATGCGTGTGTGTGTGTGTGTGTGTGTGTGTGTGTACAGGTGCTCAGGCATGCAGGTATTTTGGCTGGACCATTGAACAGCAGCTTCTCGTGGTGAGGGGAGAGCTTTAATGATGAGGTTGCCTTGAGCTTAAAGAAGCACTGAGGCGCCTGAGTGACTTCCCCCTGACACTTCAGTGGCAGCTTCTGGAGCAGGGAGAAGGGTGTTGACTGCGACTTCTAGGTCTGCAGGGCTGGGTTCCGACCCTCCACCAAACACAAGCCAGCAAGAGCAGGTATGAGAGAGCAGGAGGAGGAGGCACAGGAGGCTGATGAGGGCCAGTCCAGGCCCAGGAGACAGTTCCTCCGGGAGAGTGGGTCCCCTGGGAGGACGGGCCAGGCGGGGTGGGTGCAGGCCCCTGTGAATGAGGAGCTGGCCCTCCAATGCCTCTCTGAGGGAGGTGGGAAGGGATTAGAGGCTCAGGGCCTAAATGAGCTCCAGGAGGTGAGTACTGGCTCACGGGATGGCCTTCCCAGCTGTCTGCATGGGAAGGGGAAGCAAGCCTTCTGGAGCTGGGGCTGAAACTCTGAGCCGCATTGAGACTCTGCTTTTCACAGGGTGGTAGAGGTTAGAGAGACAGGCCAATGTGCTACCTTCCCCAGAGCACCCTACTGCACCTGGCCTGCTTCCTCCTCCTTCCTGTCCCCTAAACATATTCCTTCTGGGGAGCTGCTCAAAGATGTGTGTGTAAAAACGTGGAGCCTCTTGCCTCTTCCTTTTCTCCCGGGGCACTTGGTCTGGAGGTAAACCGGCTCTCCAGAAGGGGCAGGATGGGGGTAACAGGGCAAAGGGCTGTGCACAAACCTAAATTAAAATTAAGGCCTCCAGTAAAACTGAGATGTGGTTTAATTTCCCATCTGCATCATCACCATCACAATGCATGTTCTTGGATATAAAGATAAATCTGGCCCGGTTCCTAATAGCTTTTAATTTCCACCAGACCTGATTCTATTGTTGCGGGCTCCTTGTGGGAGTTTCCCGGCATGCTCTTCCCTAGCATCCTGATGGGCTGGCTGGGCCCCAGTGGGGAGTTTTGGACACTGCTCAGATGCAGGCCAGATGTGTCTGCTGGTGCTGGGGATGGCAAGACTGGAGCAGCTCCCTTGTCTAAGTGGATGGGGCTCTTGGATGCTGGCTTGCCGTCATGCCTTGGCCGGGTTGGAAGTGCCCTGGGAACACTCTGTGCTGGGGGAGGGGAGAAGCAGAAGCAAGGAGAAGCTGGCCAGAGGGGTCAGCTTTTCTGAAAAGTGGGCCATGCTCCCTGACCACAGGTGGGAGTCTGTGAGCCCATCGCCCATCTCCCACTTCCCTGATTGTTCCCAGGGTTCCATGTGGCTTGTGGGTTTTTGTACCTCGTTTGGTCCTGCATTTCCTCTGCCTGGTCTGGGCAGATTCCCTCTTTTCCTTATAGATACTGTCCTCCTCTTTTGTCTTTTAAACCTGGTGCCTGTGGGTCCCCTTCCACAAAGCTTTCCGTAAGCCTGTAACAGACCTCTGGTTCCTGGTTCCGTTTCAGGAGCGCTTATTTTGCTGTGTTTCATGTTCCAGGCGTGTTTCTGTCTGTCTGCTGCAGGAGTGTGTACAACTCTCTCTTTTCCAGCTCTATACCCCCAGAGCCTTCCTAGCACCTGTTACAGCATAATAGTAACAATAACAAGATTAATGATAATATTTGTCATATATTGAGACCACTTTTGTGTTAGGCATTCTGCATATATTATCTCTAATGCTCATAAAAACCCTTTAAGAAAAAGTTTTCTGTTTGTTTTTTATGATTTTTATATATGAGGATAATGAGGCCCAGGGAAGTTAAGCAATTTCCCCAAGACCACAGAGCTAGTGAGTGGCCTGGCTTTGAGCTGGGGTCCTACTTCCTGCGGCCTCTCCTCATGAAGAATGGACTGTCCTCCGATTCCAAAGTAGAAGGAGGGCCTGCTTGTCTCTTGGACTTGCCTGGGGACAGAGACGTGTCACCAGCCCTAGCACTGGCCTCCGGCTCTGTGCACCATGGCCAGAGGCTTTGGCTTTTCTGAAGGGTGACAGCTCTCCAGCTGAAAGATCAATGAACAAAACCACCATTCTAACAAGGAGGCTTTATGGCACACGGGCTCAGTTTTGTGTTCAGTGGGAGACACAAAGGCAGTCCTGATCTGGGAATTTAGGATTCTATCCATGTTGTCAGCTCTGATGGACAAGGATGGATAATCCCAGCACAGTATACAATCAAATATGATCTTGCTTTGCTTTGGAATGCAAAGTCAATGTATTAATTGCATTTTGCTCTGGCTGCTGCTAAAGCTACTTTGATCCCATGAGTCTCCACCAACTTGGACGGGATGGCACAGCTGAGAAAGCCCAGGTGGAGCCCGGGAGCCAGTTTGAACCTACACAGGCTACAAATGGATGGAGTCACTGATTGAGCTGGAAGGGGCCTGGGATTCATGTGGTCCAGCCTCCTCATTTCCCGATAAGGACACTCAGGCCCAGACCCGTGTGTTCTTGTGCCCCTTCCTCCTTCTCTCTTGGTCATTCTCAGGGCACAGTATCTGCACTACTCATGCTCTTTTATTACCAGACTTCTTTCCCTCTTGGTATAAAACCTACCCATCTTTCCAAGTCTGGTTCAAGTACCTCTTTTTTTCCCCTCATGATGTCTTTCCCGATTGGATTTAAAAACCACGCAGATTAATCTCCTTCCAGGGGATCCTTTTCTGAACTCCCTCCAAAAGTTATCAGTTCCCTGCTCAAGACACTAATTGTATTTTGTCCTGTAATATTTTAAAATCTGTGTTATACCCACTATGAGGATGTCTAATCTTCAAGAGCAGGATGTATGTTTCATGCAGACCCCCTTCCCCTCCAGTGCTCAGGGAAGATGATAAAGGATGGTGATGGAATGTCAGCCTCTCTCCCCTCTTGGACTGTCCTGTGGAAGGCAGGCAGGAAGGAGGCCGGCCTAAGGTCACATGGAAAATTGGTGGCATTACAAGGTCTAGGCTTGGTGGTCCTCGGTCTCCATTAAGCTGAGCCACTTAAGAGCTCCCTAGAAATAGACCATTTTTGTGGGCTCCTTCTGTGGCATTCTGTTATTTAGATGCAGAATTGGGGATCTCAGCTCTTGACCACTTAGGGACCTGGAGAGAATGGGCTGGGCTGGTGGCCTGGGCAAATGTGAAATAGATGATGGGCTCAAGGCAAGTTGAGCAAAGGGGATTTGTGGCCTGCTGAGTGCTAGGTCTCAGGCCTTCAGTGGAATCAAGGCCTACTGATTTGACTATAACCTCTTTCTTCCTTTCAGCATCTCCTATCTAGGGGGTTATAGTTTCTTCCTAAGAAGCGATGATGCAACATAGACTGGGATTCTTTCTGATGATGACAACCCCGCTCACGAAGGGGTGGGAGACCTTGGTGTAGAAGTGGCATGTTGGGTGAGGGGAAAGGCAAACAGGCAGGGAGAGGATGGGGTGACCTGGGGACGTGGCTAGAGGTTGGGTGAGTAGAAGGTGAGAGAGAAGTGTGGAAAGGATGCCAGGATATTTAACTCGCAAAGGTTCTATCTAGTTCTAGGCGGGAAAATGACAACCTGAGAATAAAGACTAAGGTTTATGAAACACTAAGTTGCCAGGCTCTGGTATAAGCATTTTACATGTATAGCTCATTTAACCTTCATAGCAATCTGAAAATGAAGGGACTATATTTTCCCCACTTTATAGACCAGCAAACTGAGGCACAAAGAAGCTAAGTGAATTGCCTAAAGTTAGTAAGCAGGAGAGCCACAATTTAAACTTTTGCCTTCAGGAGTTCTCACTGTTGGGCAGTAGGTGAAGGATCCCGCATTGTCTCTACACCAGCTTGGGTCACTGTTGAGGCGTGGGTTTGGTCCCCAGCCCAGTGCAGCGGGTTAAGGATCTGGTGTTGCCACTGCTGTGGTGTAGGTCACAGCGTGGATTCAATGCTTGGCCTGGGAACTTCCATATGCTATGGGAAAAAATTTAAACCTTTGCCTTCAGACTCCATTATTTGTGCTCCTGAGCACTATACTACCTTGTAGTATAAAAAATTAATACACAGAATACATATATGTTTTTTAAAGGCTGCAATCAATGAGAGAAGTACAACACAATAAAAAAAAAAATTAGGTGACAGGAGTTCCCGTTGTGGCACATCAGAAATGAATCTGACTAGGGTCCGCGAGGTTGTGGGTTTGATCCCTGGCCTCGCTCAGTGGGTTAATGATCCATTGTTACCTCTAAAATGGGGACAGTGGAACCTAATGCACACGGAATCCTTTATATGATAATTAGGCTTCTGGGCAACTTGAATTCTCAGCTGGAGAAAGAATGGACTAAACTCAGCAGGGAAATTTCCTGCCCAGCTCCTGGACAGGGTCCACCCTTGGGCCGTGCGTCCCTTCCTGGATGCCGGGCTGGAGGCAGGACCTGTCAGCCAGAGATGCTTCCTCCCCGAGGAGCCGTCATACTGGGAGCATAGACAGAAGAATGGCTTCCCCTTAATGTGATCTCGAAAAGCCATAAGCAGCTGGGGTCAGGGAGAAGCTACAGCGTTATTAACTCAAATAGGCTCTGAGGGGAGTTCCCGTTGTGGCACAGTGGTTAACGAATCCGGCTAGGAACCACGAGATTGCGGGTTTGATCCCTGGCCTTGCTCAGTGGGTTAACGATCCAGCGTTGCCGTGAGCTGTGGTGTGGGTCGCAGATGCGGCTCAGATCCTGCATTGCTGTGGCTCTGGCATAGGTCAGTGGCTACAGCTCTGATTAGACCCCTAGCCTGGGAACCTCCATATGCCACAGGAGCGACTCTGAAAAAGACAAAAAAAAAAAAAAAAAAGGCTCTGAGGGTATCTGGGCAGAAAGAGAGAAACAAAACGGCTATAGTATTATTCATCTCTGTGTTCACTGCGCCTTGCATGGTACCTGGTCAAAATTATGTTGAGGAAGGAATAAAGGTGTGTGGTTGGGTACCAAGCCAGCCAAGAGCATCTCCACAAACTCTCCAGGTCTAATCTACTCCGTCTCAAATCTTGGTGCAATCATAACTAGTATATCCAGAACACTGAACAGTGTACGAGGTGCTTTTACAGGATCTCTTTGGCTCTTTACAGTAACCCCATTTCCTTTCCCATTTTATAGATGGGGAAACAGAAGAAGGGAGGTTTGGGGACTTGTGCGGTTAGAAGAAAAGTCAAAAAGGAGCAGATAAATATGTATGAAGACATATGTGTAGGCAGGGTCCTGGGGTGGATACCTGGATGTCATTTCATTTCCTTCTCCTCTTAACCTTGTGAGGGAGGCGTGCTACCCTCATTCTTTAGGGATAAAGGAATGAGACTCAGGGAGGTCAAGCAATCTGCTCCAGGGCACACAGCTTCTCAATGACAGAGCTTGTGCTTGAACCCAGAAGTTTTGTCCCCAAGCTCAAGCTCTTTCTTTGCAACATACTTAGTGACTCCAGCCTGCGGGCTGTCCCAGGGCTCATGACAATGACTCTTTCTCTCATCAAGGCAGTTGTAGAGAGGAAAAGGCAGCTGGCCCTAACCCTATCTTCCTTCTTGGAAGGCAGAGAGAAAAATCTCCCTTTCTAATGCCTTGAAACACACTTTGCAGGTTGGAGATTTCAACTCGACAACTAACTTGGCAGGTTAGCGATTACAAGGAAGCATTCAGAAGCAGCCAAGGAATTCTTTGCTAAGTCAGATGGTCTAAATTGAAATAATAATCATAGTGATAATAATAGTAAGAAAATAAGTGATCCGTTATTGCACTCTTCTGTAAGAAGTGCTTTTCACGAGTCATTTCATTTCATTGTTATAAGTGTCCTTTGTAGGAGGTGGTATTATCTCCATTTTGCAGATGAGGCGCCCAAGGCCGAGGAACCCATCCCCTGCCCAGGAGTGAGGGTGCTGGGGGCAGGAGTTGACCATCCAAATAGTCTGGTCAATTTCAGCTCTTCAAGCTGACCTGGACCACCTCTCAGCACTGCCCTGACGCCTGTGTCATCTCTGAGTTATATAGTGCTCTCTGGTGTATAAAGCCGGTTCACGGGTAGCATCTGATTGAATCTTTCCAACCCATCTGAGAGAGAAACACATTCTTCCTCTCACTTAACAGGCTAGGAAACTGAGGCTTGGGGGAGCCGAGGGGTCCTCCCAGGGTTACGTAGCCAGGGAGAGGTGTACCAGATCTCTGGTTTGACCCTTGCATCCCAGGAGCTCTTGAGGCCCCACCTGGAGCTCATGCCCATGGCTCCCTAGCGCCCCTTCTGGTCTTCTGGCGGGTGGGCTGCTCTGCATCTGCACTCCAGTTGGTTGGTTCCAGAACCATCAGCCGTGGCTCCGCAGTCGAGCAGAAATGTCTGTGTTCACAGGTGCCTCTGGCGCTGTGTGCATGTGTCGTGTTTTGCTTTTCCATTTAGTTCATGGCAGGTGCTGCATTTCCAGAGCACCCACTGGGTGAATTTCAGTAGATTTAAGACAATTGCAGGCAAACACTCTGCCCCAGGATCACACCGTGGCAGTGGACACAGAATAAGCAGCATTGTTTGGTTAAGTTGGCACCTCTGTAAGTTACCCTGAAATCAGAGCAGAATTCTTTATAGAAGGTTATCCTACACATAAATCATCATTAGACTACCTCATTTTTGTTTAATGCCTACCTAACTGTGCTGTAGTCTAAAAATGTGTGTTTAGTGAAGTCAAGGGTTGCAGGGAAATTATAGGGTTTTCAAAAACCCATTTGCTTTGCTGGTGTTCACATCAGAATCAATCTTGCCTTCAGTTCTCAATCTCAGTGCAAACATGCAGTATTGCTCGCCGAATTCTGGCATTTAATGTAGGGTAGCATTTATTCAGAAGAAGCCAACGGTGCTTACAGAATGGTAGAGCTATGTATAGATGGCACTTCCTGCCAAGCCTGTGATTTTGAACTCTGTTGCGTATCAGTGAGACTTCGCTGCCAGAGTGGGAGCCACATGGCCCAGGGCAGAGCAGAGGCCATCTCAGGGTGGCGGTGGGAGGGCCCTGGGTTCATCAGGCAGCAAGCCTCACTGTGCTAGTACACAGTAGGTGCTCAGACAGCGACTGTTGAATACCTGCGGAAATGTTTATTTAAAAAAATTTGTTATTAAAGTATAGTTGACTTATACTGTTGTGCCACTTTCTGCTGCAACCACAAAGTGACCCCCCCACACACACACATATATATATATATATATACACTTTCCCTTTCTTATCATCCATCATGGTCTATCCCAAGAGACTGGATGTAGTTCCCTGTGCTGTATAGTAGGACCCCATTGCTTATCCATTCTTACCCATTTAGAAATGTAATAGTTTGCATCTACTAACCCCAAACTCCCAGTCCATCCCACTCGCCCCATCCCCCGCTGGGGGGGGGGGGCTGTTAACCAGGAAGGTGACTGACCTTTGGATTAGGTTATAATCAAGATGGATTTACATAAAGGGAAGGATGTGGTTCTGTGGCTGCTAGAATAAAGCCTTCCTTGGCTCCTGTTATGCCCCAACTCAGCAGCGCTACCTTGCAGCTCCTTGGTGGAGTGAAGCTATGTAGAAAAGCTGAAAGGGTGGGGGCTCTGACCCAGAGGTACTTGGGTTCAAATCCTGTCTTGCTCCTTACTTGCTGTATGACCTTAGGTCAGTTCTTTAACCTCGCTGAGCTTCAGTTTTCTCAGATGAGAGGATTAGAAATGATGTGCTTTTTCTATATAGAGAAAATACATTTTCCATGTATAGCTTATATGTTTCTATATAGTTCTGTTTCCTCCATATAGATTCTCTCTCTATATGTATGTTTTCAGTTTTTTTTTCCAGTGCTGAGCAGACACATGATTAGCTGTCCCAGGATTAGTCATCTTCTCCTTGAGACCTGGAAGGTCTCCGTGAGGAGTGAGATTCTAGGAGTGGGAATCCAGGTATGGATATCTAGCTGTGAGCATCCAGGTGTGGACATCCAGTTGTGGATATCCAGGTGTAAGCATCTGAGAGTAAGCATCTAGGTGTGTGATACCCAGGTGTGAGCATCAAGGAGTAAGCATCATGGAATGAGTATATAGGAGTGAGCATCAGGTGTGTGAGCACCCATAGGTGAGCATCTAGGGGTGAGCATCTAGGAGGTTGGGCTTGACTCTCATTACCCTGAGGGTCACTTGGCCTTCAGGGTAAAGGCACAAGGTTAGGAAGGTCAGGAGACAATACTCACACTGGGACAGAGGCAGGGTAAGTCCTTCGTGTTATCCTACCTGGCTGAAGCCCACTCCCTAACATTATGACCTTGGCTTTTGCAGTCTGCCTGGCATCTTGCTGTGTGCAGAATCCTCAGTTTAGGCATGTGTCTTTTGGGGCTGCCAAGACTGCTTTTGCAGCAGAATGCAAGGCCAGTTGGAACCAGGAACAGCCCTCTGCCTTCCAGTACAGGGGGTGATAGGGGCTTTGAGGCTTTCTGTACACTGGGACGTGTGTTCCTCTCACACCTGGAGCTTCCCCCCCTCTACTTCAGGGTCAGGGCATATCTTTGGGGACATGGAATCTGCCAGAATCTGGAGAGTCAGCTGAGAAGCACACGACAGAGTGGGAGACAGAAGCCTGTGACTGTGAGCAGAAGCTGGGGGAGGAGGGTTGCAGCAGGAGAGTCTGGGCTCTGAGTGCAGCTTCTGCTTGTGCACCGGAATCAGCCAGGTGTTGGACGGCCTTTATCCTCTGAGTGTGGCGGTCTGCTGGGCTCTCAGACTCTGTGAAGGAAAGGAATCCCTTTGGAGAGCACATGGCAGGGATCTCTATTCACTGCCCTTCGGAATGGGACAGAGAAAAGGAAAGGGCTTGTACCTAGAATATTCCAGAGCTGCTGTTACTGAGACAGGCCTAGGGAATCCATTGTACAAAGACCGGCAGGATGCGGTTGTCCTTCAGGGCCTGCACCTGTTGGGCTGCCCCTGGCGATGCCCTGACTTATGTTAACTTCATCCCCCGAATCTCTCTATTCGGCTCTGCTGGCATCAACAACAATCAGTTGGTTGAATTTCAAGTTCATTATTTAATTTAGCAAATGTTTTTGAGCACTTCCTGGGTGCAAGATGCTGTGTTATGTAGACAGTGATTCCCGAGGGTCTTCGCTTGAGGATCTCAAGGGATTTGGAGAAATTCCTCTTCCCACACACCAAGGAGACTCATTTTAATTAAAATATATACGTGTGTGTGTGTGTATGAATAATGTGCAGGGTGTAGCTTGTGCATGTAGACTACACACACAGAAGCACTTACACGCACCTTTCTTTGCCTGTGGGAATGGGAGAGAGATTCACCTGTGTAGCCCCATAGGTGTGCCTCAGAGCAGAGACCAGGGGCGGATGCCATGGCCCACTGTCCTCGGGAACGGGCATTGCCAGGGGAGCGTCTCGGTCAGGAGTGTGTCTGGGTGAGGGAGTGGGTCTGGACCTTTTCTCCTGAACGTTCCCTCCTCATCTTCTGGGTCAGAATGTGAGTGGCCCAACGTGTTCTGAATTTCACCGGATGGATCACTATTTAAGGAGGTCTGTTTGGTTCAGGAAGGGTCAGCGGAAGCATGGAGGATGTGGGGAAGGTCCTGCCCATCTTCAGGGGGCCTTGCTGTCTAACAGGTAGGATGAACTTGGGACACAGGTGATCCCAACGTGAGGCACAGTGTGATGGGGAGACGCACAGCCTCTGGGGACTCAGAGGCAGGAGCCCCCGCTTCTGTCATTAGAATGTATGCCGTGTGAGGTAGCATTTCCCGTGGGTCCTGGAGAATGGAAGTTTTGGAAGGCTGAGCTCCCGCAGGGGAGAGTGTTCTGGACCTGTCAGCTCTCAACTTTAGAATCACGTGGGGAGCTTTTAAAAAAAACACCAAATGGCCAGGCCCAACCCCAGACAATTAATTCAGGATCCCTGGGGGAAGGCCCAGGCGTCTGTATTCGTGAAAGCGCGCTGGGTGAATCTGGTGAGCAGCTGGGCTCCGAACCCCTGTTCTGTGTACACAGAGGTAAAATCCGGGAGCACTGAGAACAAAGACTGTGCTCTTGAAGGAAAGAAGCCTGGTTTGGCTGGAGCTCAGCATCCATGTAAGGGTGGGGTGTGGTTGATGCTGCATTGAGTTGTGTATAATTGAAGAGCGGTGGGAAGCCATGGGAGATTTTGAGTAGGGAATGTTCTGGAAAGACTTTAGGGACTTTTTCAGTGATTAAGGATGTTCCCAGAATTGTGGCAATCATCTCTGCTTAGCTTCCTGGAACTCAAGTCAGCCCTTGAGTTTCCTAGGAATGATCACTGGGCCACCTTCAGGCCAGTGGGTGGTGGGCAGTCTCTGTCCCATACCCCACACTGCCCCCTCCCCAGGTGGCCGTCCCGGGGAATGAAGGAGCTTGCCCGCGAGGCCTCTAGGCAGAAGGGCCCTGCAATGTCATACCCAGAGTTTAAACAGTATGGGGGTCAAAGGCAAGCTCGGTGATCTTTAAAATATTAGTAAATTTGTATTTTGCTTTTAGTTTACCAACACTTTATATGCGTTACACGTCGACTCTTGTAATGATTTTGCCATTTTTTTCATGAAACAGTTATCCCCATTTACAGATGGGCAAACAGAGGCTCAAAGAGGTACAGTGACCTTGCTCTGTTGCCGCTCTAATTTCTTCTATACTTGGGAGAAGAAAACCTTCATGACAGAAGCAGGGAGCACTGCGGGCCAGCATTTATTCAGCTGCTGGACTGTGGATCAGATACTGTGCCAGGCACTGTCACAGATGTGGCCTCACGTTTTATTTTTTTTATTTTTATTTTTTTTTGTCTTTTTGCTATTTCTTTGGGCCGCTTCTGCGGCATATGAAGGTTCCCAGGCTAGGGGTCGAATCGGAGCTGTAGCCACTGGCCTACGCCAGAGCCACAGCAACGTGGGATCCGAGCCGCGTCTGCAACCTACACCACAGCTCATGGCAACGCCGGATCGTTAACCCACTGAGCAAGGGCAGGGACCGAACCCGCGACCTCATGGTTCCTAGTCGGATTCGTTAACCACTGCGCCACGACGGGAACTCCTTTTTTTTGTGTGTGTGTGGCCTCACGTTTTAAAGACAGGATATCTTTTCTGTTTCCTTATGGTCCTTGGCCCATGATGAATGGGAAAATACATAGCTCCATCAGTAGGTACATGGCTGGATCAGCAAAACCGTAAGACCACCTCTCCAGGTCTGTATCAGGAGCGCACCTCATCAGGGCCCTTTTGTATGGTTTGATCTCATTTTATTCCTGTGACAGATGGTAGCAGCCCCACTTTCAAATGAGGAAACTGAGGTTCAGAGAAATACCTTTCTCTGGCCAGGTTGCAGAGTCAGAGTGGCAGGTAGGGCTATGCTGCATGGAGGGAGGAGTGCACTGATGCTGCACCTACTCTTGTATGGACTTGGGGAGGGGAAGGGGATAACACACCACATCTGCCTAGCCACCATGGAGAAGAGTGTGGAAGTTCCTTAAAAAACTAAAAATAGAGCCACCATATGATCCAGCAATCCCACTCCTGGGCATCTATCCAGAAAAGATGAAAACTCTAATTTGAAAAGATACATGCACCCCAATGTCCATAGCAACACTATTTGCACTTGCCAAGATATGGGAACAATCCAAATCCCTATCAACAGACGACTGGTTTAAGATGTGGTATGTATGTATATATGCATACATGCAATGGAATGTTACTCAGCCATAAAAAAGGAGTGAAGTAATGCCATTCGCAGCAGCATGGATGGCTCTAGAGATTCTCCTACTTAAGTAAGCCAGACTGAGAAAGACATATTATACATATCACTTATATGGGGAATCTAAAAAATAATGCAAATGAATCTATATACAAAACAGAAACAGACTCACAGACATAGAAAACAAACTTAGGGTTGCCAGAGGGGAAGTTGTGGGGAGGGATAGATTAGGAGTATGAGATTAACAGATACAAACTACATAAAATAGATAAGCAACAAGGATTTACTGTGTAACACAGGGAACAATATTCAGTGTCTTGTAATAACTTCTAATGGGAATAAACTGAAATATAACTCTCTATATAATTATATACCTCTATACATACCTACGCACGTATGTATAAATAACTGAATCACTTTGCTGTATACTTAAAACTAACAAATATTGTAAATCAACTATATGTCAATTAAAAAAAAGAACCACCTAGCACCTGCCATGTGCCAGGCACTGTACAAATTTCTTTACACAAACTGACTTGTTTAGTCCTCCCGATATCATGATAAGGTAGGTAGAATTATCACCCCCATTTTAAGGATGAAGGCAATAACGCACACAGAGATGAAGTAACTCCCCTCAGGCCACACAGCTAGTAAGAAGTAGAATGGGGCCTCAATCCCAAGCCATCTGGCACCAGAGCCCACCATGCCATCTGGGTTTCCTGGTTTCTAGTTCCAGGCTGTTCCACCGTACGGGGTTAGGAGGAGGAAGGGAAAGCAGAAAAGGCAGGCTTTAGTCTGGGCGCTGGGTGTGCAGATCCGAGGCAGACTCATCTGGAGGGGTGTGTCCAGGTGTGAGACCTTGCTCTGAAGGCCAAGTGTGCAAATGTGACCCCTTCACGTCCCATTCCGCTCTCTGCCTCTTCCCTCTGCTTTGAATCATTTATTGAAGAGTGCCAGCTGTCCCAGAGCCTGGTAAGGACCAGGCTAGAGAGGTGGGAAGGGGGCCTGGGGTTTCTAGTTCCAGCTCTCTCTCCAAATGCTTTTCTGCCCTCTCTTTGGGCGTCAGTTTCCTCATCTCTAAGTGAAGGGGCCGACATAGATGAGCCCACAGACCACTTCCAGGTTGGTTTGGCTTCCACACGCCCTCCATCATGCTGGACACCAGGGACATGGTGACAGGTCTGTGTCCTCCCAGGGACCCAGACGCGTTAAGAAAAGAGCTCCCATGTATATATTCCTTGAAGAACCTCTTGCACAGGTGCAAGACAGGAGTTGTCACAGTAGCCGCGTTTGTGATAGCAAAACAATGGAAACCAATATGGGCAAATTAAATCTGTGCTATTGCGACAATGAAATACTATACTGCAGGGGAAACGCATGAACCAGAGCTTAACAAATCAACCTGGACACGTCATTTAAACACACTGAATGGAAAAAGCATCTTGCAGAAGGATGCGAATGTTATCATACCATTTGCATAAAGTTTGAAAACATGCAGAACAGTGTCTTGTATTGTTTCTGGATACATACATATGCAGCAAACGTCTGAAAACACGCGTGAGAATGATAAACACCATATTTAGGGTGGTGCTTACCTCTGAGGAAGGAGGCAATGGGCTCACGGAGGGAAATACAACTGTTTTTCAGAATGTCTTGGTTCTTAAAATGTTTCTTCTAAAACAGATCTGAAGAAAATATAGTCAAAGTAAACTTGGATCTTTGCACATTTTTTTCTTTTTTTATATGCTTATTTCATTCGACAAGTACCTATTTCAACCCCCTGTGCACGATGCTAGGAGAGGGGTGAGGTCGCAGGCTGGGTCCCTCTGTGATACTCTAGGGCTGGGGGACTGGGAGCAGAGAGAGATGGTTGGTGGTGAACGGGAGACAGACCGGGGGGCTGATCTGGGGTGTTTGGGTCCATGGAGTGGGGGAGGGGCTAGGACACGCCCCCAGCTCAGCCGTGGCCTCCGTGGCCCAGTGCCTGCTGCCTCGGCCTGGGCCATCTTGGGCAGGCTCGGTGCTCCGCAGCTGTTAAATAACAGCCATGAAAACGGTGTAAACATGTAAAAGGAGGAGAGATGTATCTGCCTCGGGATCCCACTGTAATCTGTTTCCCTGCTTAATGAGAGTCTGGAGACCCAGCATGAGGCCACTAAAAATTAAGAATATCAAGAAGATCCGTGGGGCTACGAGGCCCCCTTGCTCTGTGATTTCCCAAGCCAGGAACCGAGGAGCATCCTGGCAGCCTTCCGTCCTTCTGTCCTCCTGCCCTGAGGGGCCATTGGTCAGTGTCAAAGATCAGCTGGGTAGGGACAAGTGACATGGGGATGTGGGGAGAGGCTTGGCTAATTACCCCCTTTGAGAAGTGGACCCCCCACTTCTAGCTCAAATTGTAAGAGAAGGCTGGGAGCCCGGGGCGTAGCCAACAGGGAAACCTGAGAGAGAAAGGGGATCTCTCAGTGCTCCTGGGGCCTGGGGCACACGGGCCGAGCTGGGTGGAGGGTGGGCAGGTGTCACCCGCTGCTGCCTTCTGGAACACCTAGTTCTATTCCAACTTGCCCTAAAGCAATGATGTCTCCCGTCCTCTATTTCCTGACCCTCTCACATACCCAGGTTCCTGGGCGGCCCATGCACACGGCAGAATTCGCTTGTCAGGGCTGGGAGGGGCCCATTCCCATGCTCACTTTCTAGATGCCCTTGGTGGCCTTGACCGGGCCTGGGACCTAGGCCTCAGGAAGCATCCTGCTATAGGACAAGGGTGGCTGTCATCCTCAGCCGGATGGAGATTCCCCAAGGTCCGGAAGGATTGTCAGAGTGTTCAAAGAACACAGAAGGAAGGAGTTTCCACCATGGCTCAGTGGAAATGAATCTGACTAGTGTCTGTGAGGACTCGATTTCGACCCCTGGCCTCGCTCAGTGAGTTAAGGACCTGGCGTTGCCATGAGCTGTGATGTAGGTTGCAGACACGGCTCAGACCTGGTATGGCTATGGCTGTGGCGTAGGCCAGCAGCTGCAGCTCCGATTCAGCTCCTAACCTGGGGACCTCCACTTGCCGTGGGTGCGGCCCTAAAAAGACAAAAACAAAAACCAAAACCACAGGAGGAGCTGTGTATCAGGGTGTGTGTGCAGGAGAGACCCTGTGCCTTGTGTATCATAAGCAGGCAGAGATAACAGCCGTGTTCCTGAAAAGTGAGGTCTCAGATCTCCTCTGAAAACGGAGGAGTGCTCTTTTTAGGAAAACCTTGAGGTGATATTGGCAAGCTTGGGGAGAGCTGGCCAGACCTGTCCGCTGCTGATGCAAGGCGACACCGGAACAGCCTTTTTGGGAAGCAGTTTGGCAACAGGCTGCTGAAGCCATAAAGGTAAATGTCCATATCCTTTGGGCTCTATCCTTAAGAAGGAACCAAAGATGGCAATAAAGATTTCCGTTAACCACAATGTATTTACAGCAGTGAAAAAAATCCTAAATATTCAATTATAGGAGCGTGATTAAATAATGTATGATACAATAATAGAAATGAAATATCCCAATACATTTTCAATTACATGAAACAAAGATCATAATATGATGTTAAGTGGAAAAAGAATATGGTAGGATCCCAACTGGTTAAAACATGCATGCGCGCGCACACACACACACACACACGCGCATGTATACCATAGGTGGAAATCTTGACCTATGTCAAAGCTATTAGTGATCGCTCTATGGTTCTTTCTGGGTGGTGAGATTAGAAATGATTTCTGTTTTCTTTTTTATTGTTTTCTACATTCTGTGAGTAGGTTTTGAGGAGATTAAATGGCGTTGAAAACGGAAAAGCCATGTTTAAGTGCAGGCACCTTGCAAAGTAGCTGCTGCTCTTGCTTATCTCGGCGGTTCCTCTTTTCTGAAGTTCCTTCCCAATGTTGGGCTAAAATCAAACTGCTTTCATGAAATTCATCCCTTAATCCTCACCCAGTCCCCTGCCCCCCCTCCCCCAAGACTTCCAGAATCACATAGTTTTCTTCTTTCTCCGTGGCAACTTCATAACTGAGGATAGCTGTCCTGTCCCCCAACCCCCTCCCGGCTCATGCAGCCTGTTTCTGCAGCCAGTTTTTGTATGATCTGATCTGATGTCATCTCATCCTGGGTGCCACCTCTGGTCATGCTCCAGTTTGCCGATGTCTTTTTCAAAACCCAGACTCAGAGTGAGTGCTCCACACCGCAGATGGTAGAACAGAGGGCTCAGTGGCACTCTCGCCCCCTCCTTGGTGGGAACATGCTGTTTCCGCCAGGGCGGTCTGGGATCGGCTTTCTCATTACCCACCTTGTGGTGCTGGTGGCTTCTGAGCTTCCTGGCTCTCACTAGTCCTGGGCCTTTTACCTAAATCTCTCAACTTCCTCATTTCTCACATAAGAATAATATTCCATGACCCAGATAGCAATAGGATGCTCCTTGCCTCTTAAAAACTATAAAAGTCACCTCTATAATTTAAAAAATATTTTTAGTTAAAGTATAGTTGATTTACAGTGTTGTGCCAATTGCTGCTATATAGCAAAGTGATCCAGTCATACATGTATAAACATTCTTTTTCTTTTTTTTTCTTTTTTTTTTTTTTGTCTTTTTGCCTTTTCTAGGGCCGCTCCTGTAGCATATGGAAGTTCCCAGCCTAGGGGTCGAATCGGAGCTGTAGCTGCCAGCTTATGCCAGAGCCACAGCAACTCGGGACCTGAGCTGCGTCTGCGACCTACACCACAGCTCACAGAAATGCCAGATCCTTTACCCACTGAGCAAGGCCAGGGACCGAACCCGCAAACTCAGGGTTCCTAGTCAGATTCATTAACCACTGCACCACGACGGGAACTCCCTAAACATTCTTTTTCTTATATTATCTTCCATCATGTTCTAAAACAAGAGATTGGACATGGTTCCCTGTGCTATATAGCAGGACCTCACTACGTATCCATTCTAAATATAATAGTTTGCACCTACCAACCCCACACTCCCCCTTGGCAACCACAAGTCTGTTCCCCATGTCCATGAGTCCCTTTCTGTTCTATAGATATGTTCATTTGTGCCATATTTGTCTTTCTATTGTCTCTGATCTTAATTCCATGTCCTAGGGAATGTCCTGGGTGTCCTTCCCAAGATGCCTGCGGGAAGGGTCATGGTCTCGCAGCTGTCACTGATTCCTGCTTCCCAGCTCTTCCGAATTCTCGTTCTTTGCTCTGAGTTTCAGAGTTGCTTTACCTCTGTCCTGATGCTGACCAAATGTGGCCTCAACCTCCCTCCTGATTTTCACAAAGATCCCACCCTCACATAGACCCGCATGCATCTTGCAGACCTGCCTGTGAACTTTTGAGTGACTGGGTGTCAAGGACCACACACAGGCGCCCCTGTCCCTAAGGGTCCATTGGGCACTGCCATGTTGAATGGTCTTCCTCCTGTCCCCTGCCCTGAACTGGGGCTGCCGGGCCCATCTCTGAGAGGAGCCCAGCACCACGTTTCCTTTGTCAGCTTCCCAAATGCACGTTCGAATGGGGAGGATGCGGAGGGTCCCGGGGATCTTTCAGACGATTTTAGGAAGTGTGTTGCCATTGATGTATATCAGTACCTTTAAGAGTGAGAAAGCCCGCGAGGGCTTGCTTCCTTCTCCTTCCCTCCTCTGATGCTTTACCAAAGAGCTGGGCACTCCTGCTCTCAGAACACGGGCCTATCCCCCAGGGGGTCGAGGGTGTAACAGGGACTCTAGACGCACTGGTGGCCGTGGTTTGGGTGAGATGGATGCAGGTGCAACGTCTCGTCTTAACTTTGGGGACGGGCAGCAGGCTGTCTGTCTGTGACCAGGTGCTCCGTTGTTTTGATGGCTTCAGCCCCAACACTCAGAGCCCCTCTACTCCACTTTGGGTGTGGAAAAACTTATCATCTGAGTCTATGACTCCAGGAAGTGTCAGAATTTCTCAGGAAGATTAAAAAACAAAGCCAAGAATTCTCAAAAGTGGCTCATTTTGCATTTCTGACTTGACTCTGCCATTTGATTATAGTCAAGAGGTGACTTTGTCTGGTTGGCATTACTGAGCAAGTGGGACCCTTCCAGAGGAAGGAAGCACCAGTGCAGGGAGAGGGGACAAGCTGGAGGAAACAGGAGGCCGGGACTGGGTCTCAGCTGCATCTTACTTTGAGCGATTACCTCAGAACTTCCTCAGCTATAAAATGGGGGTGTTGATGGGAGTTTTTACTTAATGAGTGTTGTTTCCTTGGCTATACCTACCTCAGCCAAGAGCTCGGACCTGTGGCTAATATTTTCCTGGAGGTTCTGCCCCCTTTCTTTGGGGCCGTTCTTCCTTAATCCTCTTTTCTGTCATAAATTAGCGTTCACATGACCCACGTTCCTGCCCTCCTGGTCTTATGAGCATTGTCTTTTTCCCTACAAGCCCTGGACACATCTTTGGGGGCTCTATAGCGAAAGAGGAATGAAACTCGAGTGCTGTCCAGTGACTTCCAATAGAAGCCACCGAAGTCTTTGGAAGCCTCTTTTCCTTGGATCGACAGAGCTCAGAGTTTGGTGCTCTAGGGCAGGGCTTCCTAACCATTTTCACTTCTCAGCACCAGTAGAACAAAGATAATATTGATCAGGCATACTGGGGCAACAGGAGAAGGTTGCCAACGGTGGGGGTGGCCAGTTCCCATGGGGGGTGGTGAGGATCTGCCCGTCCCGGTCCTGACCGGCTCATCTCAGGTGAGGGAGCTTGGCACATGGGCCACCCACCTGTGGAGTAGGAAGATACTGTGGCGGACATCATGGGGAGGTAGGACGGTACCTGTGGGCAGGTGAGGGGGGCCCTTTGGAAGCTGTGGGTTTCCATGGGTAAGGACGTGCCTGACAGTGCGGAGCCGCCCAGGTAGCTCCCTGCCACCCCTTCTCTTTTTCTTCCTCCTCTGTCTCCGCATGACTCTTCCCAAAGGGACTTTAATTATAAAGTCACTGTTTCAAGAATAGCTGAAAGGAGGTGAGCCAGCGAGCTGTCACTATCAGCTTTCAGATCCTTGCTTCTTCTGCCAGTGGTGGAGAAGGATCTGTCATGGTCACGGTCCTTCCTTCACCTTCTTTCCAGGAAGGTGTGTGTGTGTGTGTGTGTGTGTATTGATCCATCCACCTACCTACCCATCTGTCCCCATGTACCCTCTGGGTCCAGGCCCTGGGTCCTGGCCCTCAATATAGTCATAGCTCAGGTGACAGTCAGGGGAAGCTTCCCTTCTCAAGGAGAACTTTCGACATGAAGGTGGGGAAGATCAAGGAGCAGTGGCTGTGGAGGGGAAAGGGTGACGGAGACAGAGTGACGGCAGTGAGTTGAATTAATTCCCTGGTGTCAGATTTAATGAAGGGCTGCCTTCTGTGCTGCCTCAGAAAGGCACATCATGGAGTGATCGGTGCTGGATGCACGCACAGCTCCAATTAAGAGTTTCTGCATCTTGCAGGGCCAGGGTGCTTTTGAATCTCTAGACTCGGGGGCTTTGGGGCCCCCTCCCCCTTCTAGGCTTGCACAGCCCGCATCCAAAAGTCAGGGATCTTTGCTTCTCTTAAAGGGAAAGGACTCCAGGATCTTTTTAAGCTCTTTTCATATGTCCCTGGCGGCCCTCTCTCCTGCCATCTCCTTTAGTTGTCCATAGGGAAGCCCCAAGCTTCTCCTTTGCAAACAGTACCTATTTCACCTGGTCCCAGGATTCTAGAATCACAAAGGCTCAGCAGCAGGAGGGAACCTTGGAAGTCACCCAGTCCAGAGTCCCATAATCAGAGACAGCTGGGATTAGAACCGCGCCCTCTAAGACCATCTCCTGGCCTCCTGTTTCTGTTCTGGCAGCACGCAGGGTGAGCGATGGCTGCATCTAAGCCCCACCAAGCCTCAGGTCTCAGCTGCCAATTCATAGTGATTCCCCACAACCCTTGCAACTTAGCTGCCTATCACATTTGACAATCAACAAAAGTGTACACGTATCGTCTCACGTTATACTTGCTGCGTTGAAGGCCGTGGAGATACTCTTACCCTTAGGTTTGAATCCTAGCTCAGCCACTAGTATGTGACCTTGTGCAACTTCTAGTGCTTAACTTCTTGAAGCCTCCTTGTCTCATTTGAAAATCAAGAATGATAACACTTATTGCCCAAGTTCACAATAGAGGAGACTCTCGATTTGTCGATGAAGAATAAGGCTCTGAGAGGAAGTGGCAGGCCCCCGACACAGTGGCAACCATTGGCAAGGGGGGACCAGAGCCCAGGGCTTCTCTGTGCTGTATTTGCATCACCTTGTGCTATAACGATGTTGCCTTCCTCCTCCTTCAGCATCCTCCTCAGCATCTCAGATACCGTTTATTGAGCCTTTCCTGTGTGCTCTTCTGAGTGCTGTATAGATTTCAGGCCATTCAAACCTGGCATGAGGTAGGTTTTAAATTTATGGCCACTTCACATTTGAAGAAACAGACTCAGAGAAGCTGCGTGGGTTGGGGTAAAGGGCTAATAAGTGCCTTCTGCTGGGTTCACGGCCAGGAGCGCTGGACTCCCACACCCATGCAGTTACTCCTTGCATCCCTACTGCTACTGCCACGCTTACAGCTCCCCAAAGGACAGGCTTAGGGACTGGCTCTCGCTGGCTCACGTGCCTCACTCTATGTTTGGCTGAGTGGGGGCTGCCCAGTCTTCCCGCCGTCTTTGCTTCTCCACGGGCCCCTGGCACCAACCCCATCCCGGCATTAAAATCTGCAGCGTTCCCAACAGTGATAGAAATAGGCATCTTCTCCCTCATTTTCAGAGAGGGAAATGGAGGCCCATCGAGGAAACGGTACACAGCAGGTTTTCATACAGAGCCGCTGTCCAACCCCGGCATCCTGGTCCCCAGACCCTGCCCTTTCCCCAGGCTGCTCTGCTGAAGGTGCCCCGGTCCCAGCGAGCAGCCGCAAAGAGGCATTCTCTGCCTAAAACTGGAAGAAGTCTTCTTTGTCCCAGTGACGTGCTTGTGGCTCATTTCTTCATTGTGTCCCGGCCCGGAGGGGTCTGGACGAAGCCCCTTAGGAGAGCTGGCATCCTTCTCTACCCACCTCCCCCAGGCCTCACTCTGCTAACTCATCATCAGGTAAAACGCTGCTGTGAGATACACCCAAAATTTTATGTGTCCTGACTCCTTCCTCTTTCAGGTGGGACTGCCAGTGAGGCCCTGACCTGAGCCATTGGAGTAAAAAAACACAAACCGTGGTCCCGTCTTGCAGGTGTGGGCTGAGGAAGCGTTCCCCTTCTTGCTCAGCTGCAGTTCTCATAATGAGCCTCTCTCAGCTTTTATGGGTGTGAGTTCAGTTCCCAGAGGCTTCTTCACTGAAGCCTCCAGGAATCAGGGCTCAGAGCTCCCATCTCCTCTTCCCTGGAACTGGGACTTTTGATAGAAACGAGACGACTTGTGCTCAGGAGGGAGACTTTGCCTTCTGTCACACACTCCAGATCCTCTCAGCCAGGTTCTCTCCCCCAACCCCCACCACACACTCAGACACACTCACACACAGCAGAGGTTGGTGAACTGATGTCGTTAGTAACAATTAGGTCAATGATGCCCTTTACAAAAATAATGCCCTTGTAATAAATTGCATCCACTGATAATTAGCCGTGGTGAGACTCTTGATCTGGGGAAGCCTTGATGGAAAGTGGATGCAAAAGCAGACCCACAGCTGGGAGGTGAGTTTCCTTTTCCTGGAAAACGTTTCCTTGGCTCTGCCTCTCCTTGGGAGGGGCAGAGCCAAGGCCCTGGGTCAATTCCTGCCACTCCCGTTGCCTTGACCTTGAACAAAGGCGCCATCTTTCCACCCTGAGCCTCCAGTTTTTTCTCCCCAGGTGGCTTCAGGGATTGCTGGGGAAGCTGGGAGTTGAGGACATGTTGCTGGCTCTGTGATTGAGGGCACAGCTTGGCACCAAAGGCATCTCTGAAAGACCAGAGCTTTCTTCTGCTTGTCCAGAGCTTCCCAAAGAGGTGGTGCCTCCTCCTCTTGCTTGCCTTCCTGCCCAAGCCCAGAGATGGTGCCCAGGCATGTTACAGAGAGAAGTAGCTTGAGAGGGGTGAGAAACTGTCTGAAATAATTCCATCCTTCCCTGGAGACTTGGCGTGAATTTTATCTAATCACCATGGCAACAGATAAAAAAAAAAAAAAGAAAAAAGGTGTGAGCATATCGCCTTTGCTGTGATAATTCAGATTTATATATTCAGATCAGATTGGAGTTGGAGATTTTTTTTTTTTAAGGGAGCAGATGCAGCAGAAGGTGTGACTGCAAATAATGTAGCACAAATGTTTGATGATCCTGCCCTTTAAGAAGTGGAACGCAGTTTCCTGCAGTTTTTCCAGAATATAATTATTCCATCAAACCCATTGCAATGAGGACTCATTACGGGCCTGGATAATGCAGAGTCACGTCCTTGCCAACAACACGCCTGTGCACACACACAAACACACACAAACACGCATGCATGGGCAGCCCCCAGCCCCTGCCCTTGCCACTGGCCGCCCCCAAACAAAAACCTCAGAAAGCATCCCACAAAAGCTGGAGGCCTTGGTGAGGGCCCTGAGAAGGCTGTGACCAAAAGGGCCAGGCCGGACAGCTCAGCCTCCACCACAGAAGGGAAGGTAATCCCAGCTGATGCGGGGTGAGAGACCCTCCTTCCCCTGTTGTCCCACCCACGTGAACCTACTGCCCTTCGGTAAAGCGTAAACCCTTGGAGGGCAGGAGCTTGGCCTGGGCGATCCTGTCTTACTGTCTCTGTCCAACCTGGGGGAGTCATTCAGACATTTTCATAATGCGTGTCATTCTGCCCATTTGTTCATGGTGTGGCCTGATCTGAACTGGTTTGCTGATTCCCAGGCCATGCACTCTTCCAGTATAGGCTTCGCTTTGGGATTAGCATGAGCACCGAGGCCTTTGTTTGCCTGCATCCTTGCCTAGATCGCTCCTGGGAAGACCAGCGTGTGTGCAGTGGCCCATGTCCTCGGCAGAGGAGACATGCCCGGGAGATGTGTCATCAATGTTTATTGGGCGTTATCTATGCCTTCCCTGCCTAGTGTGTGCTGCGGGTCCCGCCTTTCAGTGGCCGAACAGCTCTCTAGATCTCTTGGTCTCAAGCCATTGGAAGTTCCGGCAATGGGCTCACTTTCGTCATTCATTGCCCCTGGTGGAGACTAAGAGTCTTCCTCCCATTCTGTCCAAGGGGCAAAGTCCCCTCCAGTTCACCTACCCTGGGCTACACAAAGACACAGGTGTCCACCTGCCCAGACCAGCCCTTCCCAGCTCCCCCCAGTAGAGTAAAGGCAGCGCTGGGGATCCAGTAGGTGGGGGTGGAGACAGAGCTCCTGAGGCCTTTAGGGTCCCCTCAGTGTGCCCCCACTTCTTGCTGGAGTTAAGAGCCCTCCGTTATTCTCTCTCCTCCACTGCAGATGCCCCTGAACCAGCATTTCCCAAAGGAGAAGCTCGATGGGGGCAAAGTGAGAGCAGCAATCCAGGGCCTCCAGCTTCTAATCTGTCAGTGCCTCTTGTCAACCACGTCAAACTCTGATATGTCAGACAGTGGCCGGACACAGGCTTGTCGCCCTGTGGGCCATGTTCCCCCCCAGTGTCCCCACTGGCCCGGGTGTCTGCTATCTTGAAGGTGCCCCCACGAGGTCAAGTTTGCACAGACCCTCACGGCTGTCTTTTCTAACCCCCTCTTCATCAGCCCTTCTTGGGAGGTCACCTCGACTCTCCCCGCTGGAGGGGAGCTCCCTCCATCCTCTGCTTTGGCTTGCGGGCACTTCATGCCCTGGCAGAGCTCCTGGCGGACCTGTCCTCCCTGCGATTCAGCTTAGCCTGACCCGGTTCCGGCCCATTAGGAACATCCACCAGCGGGCTGGTTTCATTCACATCTGAGCCTCAGCGTCTTGCCAAGAAGGGTCCAGGTCACCCACTGCTTCCTCCCCAGCAGATGGGCTGGTTCTGAAGGCTACGGTCTATTGGCCCCTTGGTGCGGTTCTCTGCTGCCTTCTCAGCAGAACGCTCAGAAAGTTCCCTCTCCTGTAATTTACCTGAGAGGTCCAGGCCACAGGCTATGGAGCGCTGGAGGCCCGGGGCCAGTCCGCACCTGCCACAAGGAAATAGAGCTGCTTCTCGGAGGATGGCTCATTCCCCGTGTGCACGGTGCCCTCTGAAGGGGGAGAGGCAGGCAGCAGATTGTTTGTGTTTGGTGTGTAATTTATTTACCTGGGAAGGCACAGTTCCATGGCAGCAGCTGGTTTCTGGCATATTTCTAGGCCCTCGTCCTGGCCCACGCCCCATCTGGCCCGGAGGAGACCAGGGAACCAGAGTTGGGGGTCTGGAGGAAGAACCCATAGTTCTGGGCTGAATCCTTCCCCCTTTTGCATCCCTGGGCTGCGGGTCCTCTCTGGGGTTGGGAGCATTGCTCCTGCCCAGGGGGAGGCCGAGGAAGGCTGCAGGAGCCTCTCCTGCACAGCAGGAGTGTGTAAGGGCAGGCCCTGGGCTGTAGGAATGGAGCTGGCTGGAGCCTCACCTGACCTCCGCCCTGCCAGCCTGGGCAGTGGGGCCCCGAGAAGTTGCTGCCTCTAGCACCTCTCCTGCTGCCACCCCAGTTGTGGGTGATGGTGACAGAGGTGGGCAGGGATGGGGTGATGCAGATGATGCAGCCTCATCTCTGGGTCTCCCTGAGTGGGGGTCCCAGGGCATCAGGCTCAGGTTCCTGCACACAGTGGCAGCCTGACAGCCTGGATGGAGTCCCAGCCCTCCTCTCCTCCCATCCCCATCGCCAGAGTGGACTGCAGGCGCAAGAGGGCCTAGGCCCCTGTCTCTGTCCTGGAGGGACCCCATGCTCCATTTTGAGCCACTCTGGGTAGTGGGTCCATGGCCGGTGACCAGGGAGAGTCAGGTCTGATGAAAAAGCTGATGGAATGAGCCTGTGTGGCTGGAGATGAGATAATTTTGAAGGATGTGGTTCCTGCCTTCCTTTCACTGTGAGGTGCTCTTGGAGCGATGGGGAAGCGGACCAACTTCCCTTGTACAGCAGGCTCTGAGAGGCAGGGCCGGGACCAGGGGCAGGAATTACGGGGAACACAGAGGCTTCAGTAGCAATGTGACTTTTATAATGAAATGGTCAAGCAGTGGCTTGGATCCGCTCGTAAGTATTACTCACCATTACTGAGTGTCCTGAAGCCAAGCCGGATGGTGATAATATTAGCTAACCGTTTGCTGAGTGCCTGCTATGTGGCAGGTGTTCTTGCTCTGTGTACACTTTCTCCTAACAACCTGCTGTTAGGTTTTTTTTTTTTTTTTCCTTTTTAGGGCCGCACCCATGGCATATGTTCCCAGGCTAGGGGTTGAATTGGAGCTGCAGCTGCTGGCCTACGCAATAGCCACAGCCACGCCAGGTCTGAGCCTTGTCTGACCTACACTGAAGCTCTTGGCAATGCCAGATCTTTAGCCCACTGAGTGAGACCAGGGATCAAGCCTGCATCCTCATAGGTACTAGTCGGGTTTGTTACTGCTGAGACACAGTGGGAACTCCTGCAGTTAGGTATTATTGTCCTCATGATGGATGGGCATCAGTAAGCTCAGAGAGGTAAGGGAATTTGCCCAAGATCACACAGCTTGTAAATAACAGAGCAGACCTGTCCGTTCCCGGCATTTTTGGGGGCTCTTGGAAGGGAAATCCACTGTGTGGGGGAAGGTGTCACCAGACCTCTAAGAGCCTTCTTATAAAGATCCGGTGGCTTTCTCCCCTGTGAAGTCATCTTGGTTTAACACTTTGCCTCTGATCACCTGGCATTCCAGTCTGACCTTGGCACTTAGGCTCACCTAGACCCTCCGGTCATGGCAACCTTAGCTTATAAAATTGTCCCACAAAGTACTGCATTCTGTACACACTGCCCTTACGTGAGTCGAGCCTCATTCTTCTCCCGAATTACCTGAGGGAACTGAGGTCCAAGGGCTCAGGTGGTCTGTCCCAGGGCAGGAAGCCGCAGGTGGTTGGGTAGACCCCTGCCTACAGCCGTCAGTTTGACGTCTATCTGCGCTGTTGCGCCCCACCCTCCATCCTCCAGACAACTCCGTAGGGCAGGCACCATGCGACATTATAATAATACAGACCCGCTTACGTAGCCCTTTCTATGGGCCAGGAACTGTTCTAAGCGCTTTCTGCATATTCATTAATTTACTCCTCAGAGTAACGTTATGAGGAAGGCTCTCTTATTACCCTTGTCTTTCAGAGGAAGACACCGAGGCACAGAGAGGTTAAGGCTCTTGCCCAATGTCACACAGTAGTGAGTGGTACAGTGAGAGTGAGGTCTCAGTAGTGTAGCTCAGACCCCCTTGCTGGGTCCTCACCTCTGTATGAGGCACAGAGGGCAGCAGGATTCTGCTACCCCGCCCTGTCCCCCCACCCCTCCCCCGCCCACCTTGCCCTTCGGGGAAGAAAGGCTCCCTGGAGTAGTACAGCCCAGACTCCCTTGGTAGCCTGCCCTGTTCTGTTTTCTTTTGTTTTGTTTTTTGTTTTTGTCTTGCAGCCAGGTTGTTGTTTTTAAATTGACTTTTTAATAAAGTGCGACATACATACAGAAAAGTACCTAAGTGTACAGTTCAATAAATCCTGACAAAATGAACACACCTGTGTAGCTGCTCCCTGGTTGAACCTGCCCAGCACCCCAGAAGCTTCCCCTCTGTCCCTCCAGCTGCTGCCTCCACCCCTGCCAAGCTGACACCCTCCTGACGCCTGTCACTGTAGGTCAGCATTGGCTGGTCTTGAACTTTCTATGAGGGGAGGCATGCGGCGTGTTCTCCAAGCCTGGCCTCTCTGACCCAATACGCTGTCTGAGAGGTTCACCCCTGAGTTGTGCTCATTGTCCTGGTCCTTAATCAGCCCTGCTGTCAGGCAGCGCCTGGTCCTGCCAACCTGCACCTCCTCTGGTTTAGCCCCTGCTGTGGTTGGGTGAGGTTGGGTGCAGGACCTGTTTGTCTCAGAGCCGATGGCCTTGTTTCTGTGACTCCTTTCCTTTCACCTGTAGCCTTGAGACCTTTGTCTCACTTTTCAGATAGGAAACCACTGTCTAGAATCAATATCAGGCCTTGGGGCTGGAGGCTCCCTTTCCCGGCCTCTGGCTCAGGCCTGAATGGGATGCACAGACCAGGCAGAGGGTGAGGTCGGTGTGGACTTTGTCCCCCTGGGGCTCTGGTTACCAGGGTGACCAGTGGCTGGGGCTAGTTGGAGAGTGGAGGGAACACCCACCTGCCGCAGGCCTGGCGGGAAGCTGAGGAGGACTAGGGGCTGGCCAAGGTCCCTTCCTGCTCAGAAATCCCGGGAATCCAGGTTTCTTGTAAAGACTATCTTTCTGCAAAGGGAAAGATGCCAATAGGTATCCTGGAGGACTTGTCAAAATGCAGGAGCTCAGGCCCCACCCTGCCCTACAGGATCAGAAGCTGCCTTGACTAAGACCTTCAGCACAGGAAGTTTTGAGAGGCCGTGCTCTAGGCAAAACACTGAGGTGGTCAAGAACTTGGACTCTGGAGCTAGACTGTCTGGGTCTGGATCCTGGCCTAACCGCTTTCTGTGTGACCTTAGGCATGTGGCTTAACCTCTCTGAGCTTCATCTAGAAAATGAGGGTAATAGTAGTACTTCAAGGGGTTGTTGTGAGATTTCATTGATACCACCCCCTTGAAACACTGAACGGTGTCTAGTGCACGGTTAATAATGCATATTATCTAGAGGAGCCAGGCACTGGGCAGGACGCTGCTCCTACACCATCTCTCTCACTCTCACAATGGCCTTAGGTCAGCAGTGAAGTGAGATTTTGCTCATTTGCAAACCTCAGATAAAGAAACTGAGGCTGATCAGCTCATGCTGGTGTGGGGTACGATGGGAGGTGTGGCCAGTAGCCACTCTCTCCCCATTTGGGTCTGGGGATGGGATTGATACGTGCAGGCCATAAACGGCCTGCTGGTGTGTTTATGGATATTAAATTCTGCCTGTTAATCGCTAAGGATTCATTGTTCAGGATAAACACAAGGTGTTTCTCTCCCAGCAAGCTCTAAGTTAAATGAGAAGCGGGGAGGCAGAGGCCTGGTGGAGAGTAAGAGAGAGAATGCTCAGAGGATCTAGGCTTTGGAAGGACCCACTGCCCAGGGAACCAGGTCGGGGCCAACTGCATGGGGATGCCAGAGAGCGGGAGGCGAGCTGGCCCAGGGGAACTGGACTCCACTCAGCATCCTGCATCTCAGGGAGCCAGTGGGCTGATGAGAGCTGGCTCCCTGGGGAGCCGGGGTGTTCAGAGGACCCTGGCTGCACACAGGTGTGGATGGAGGCGTCATCTCTGTGACACATGGGGTGGAGGTTGGTCCCAGCTGGGCTCTGTGTCTGCCCGTGCTCATGCGTGTGTGCGGAGAGACCTGGCCTCCTGCCTGGCACCCTGCTCCGCCTCTGCCACCCGGGGCTCCGCTTCTGTGCCTGGCTGTCTCCTCTGCTCCCTCCCAACCTCTGTCTGCCTCCTGCTCTTTCTCACCACCTTCTCCCCAGTCTGCTCCTCATCTGTGCCACCTAAGGCCGCGTCGGGTCGTCTTTTTATGTCTGTCTCCCTGTTGACAGCGAGTGCCTTGGGGGCAAGAAACCTCATCTTTCCCCCACATTTCCTCTCCCGAGCACTGGGCTTGGTACCAAGTGGATGGATGCTTGATACTTGCTGGCCGGCTGGCTGGCTGGAAGGAAGAGTACAGTAGGCATTTCCATCAATGCCCTCCCCAAAAGGGACACTCGGGAGATGGGGAGAGGCCACCTGAGGCCACAGAATCATAAGTAGCTCAGTTCCCTAGCATTCATCACTGCTGTCTGATGCGGGTCCCTTGGTGTGCCAAGGGCAGATTCTAGACAACTGGTTCTCAGCGACAAGACCCCCCTGCCCCCTGCAAAGGCCTACTCCTCCAGATGTTTCTCTCTTCCTAATATGTTGACTCACTAAAGGGAGAATTGGAGCTGAGGGGGGTAAATCAGCCCAAAGGCTGCACATGTTTGCTAGTAAATGGGGTAACCGGGAACTTGGTTTACTGGGAGTAACTGGGGGTATGCATAGGGCCAGGGCCCTGGGGGCTGACCAGCTGCAGGCCCTCGCCTTGGCGCCCAGTGTGAAGCTGCCCGGCATTGTTTGACCCCAAGCACACTGCACAGGCACCTCTGCTCCCTCCACGCCCGGGTTCTTGCCACACAGACTGGATCCTGTTACTTTTCGGAGCATTGAGATTCCATGTGAGCAAGCAGGAGAGTGCCACAGCCAGGCTTGAGGTGGGATGGCCCCAGCACCCCCACTATCCCCAAACAAGCATCTGGCACAACCTTCGTCCTCAGCTCTAGCAGTGAATCAGCTCCATGGCTGTCCTGTCCCCGCCCCAGGTTGGGAGTTAGGAGTTCAGGTTCGAGTCTGGGCTTTCTCTTCGCTTGGCTCTGGTTGTTAAAAACATCACTTTCAGGTCATATATTACCTTGGGTTACGGCATTTTGTTGGGTTTTCCAATTCTTTGTCCCTGAGGCCCACATGAATCCAGTATGAGAGGGTGTGCTGTCACCTAACATGGGTCCAGGTGGCCCTCCAAAAGCCCATTGCCAGGGAGCTAGAGCCCGGGAGAGACAATGCCTCATTTTGCTTCCTCTAGAGTAACCCCTCTGCAGCACGGAAGATCATGTCCATCCAGTAGGGACAAAATCCAGTGGATGCCAGAGTACACCCTGCCTTTCTCCTCTTGTCTTTCTTTCCCACCATGCAGCTGATATCACGGTCAGCTGAGGCATGGAGCTGGTGTAGGGTGATGTCCAGCCTTCCTCAGGATGCAGGCAGCCCTCCAGCTCCAAGGTGATGCTGAGGGGTCCAGGCCCGGGACTGCGGAAACCTGCAGCCTCAGGGAGGAGGGGAGCTGGACTTGCTTGAACACAAAGAGCATTGTGCTGTGTGGAGAAGTCCTGGGGTAGTGGAGGGAACAGGAGGTTGGGGTTCCACCTCCCCTAATTACTCTGCATTCCCAGGGAAGTCCTGAGCATCCTCGAGCCTGAGTTTCCTTGCTGTCAATGGCAACACAACTTGAACCATTCAGGTGATAACAGTATACAGTCTGTTGTCCTAGAAAGCCCTCAGATCTCAGTGGCTTAACCCAATCGCTTGTGGAGCAGCCAGTGAGCAGTGGGGTCTCCTCCCCATGGTCACCCAGGGACCCAGACTAACTGAGGGTCCACTGTGTTTAAGGACTCGCTATCTGAAAGTTGCACTGGATGTCACCATCCAGAGGTGGTTGGCAGGAGAGAGAATGCGGAGGAGGCAGTGGGGGGTTGGGGTAGGCAGGCCAGATCCCTTCTACACACGTCCCACCGAGATGTTAGGAAGTCTGGGAAACGGAGTCCCTGGCGGGCAGCTGCTTCCCAGCAACAGCTCCACACCTGTGGATGAGGAGGCACAGATCTCTGGTGGATGGCACACCCTCTACCTGAGCACACACCTCCAGCACCGTCGTGACTACTTAGGAATGAGAGCACGAAGCAAAGGCACAGGCATGTGGTAGGTACAGGGCCAACGTTCTTCCCCCTTTTCTCCCCAAACAAGGAAAACCTCCTTCTGCTTGCCTGACATCTCCATTTGGATCAGAAGGCCCATTGGGGGAGCTTGCTCTTGCCCAAGAAGTTGTCACAGGGACACCTTTCTTCAACAATAAATATGCCCTCTCGGAGTCAGGGCGGCTCAGGACAGGGAGGCCACAGTGAGGGTCGCTGCTTCCCAAGACCAGGCTTCTTCCTTCTCAATGTGGGTTAGGTGACCAGATCGTGGGAAGACAAAGACGCAACATCAGCGAGGAAGTGCGTCAGGAGTGAGATTTTCCCAGGATCCCTGGGCAGAGTGCAGCTGGACAGAGGTTCGCAGCATCCATCAGTTGCAGGTGTGCTCTGACTGCAAATGGAGCTGGAAAACTCCCCATGTTAGACAGGGTCACCTATCCCGGTTTATAGGAATTTCCTGGTTTGAGCACTGAAAGTCCCAGGAGCCACCCCAGACCAAATGAGTTTGCTGGTCACCCTGCTGTTGGATGGCCCCCATCTAAATTCTGGCTGTGGCATTTTCTGGCTGTACACCTCAGGGCAAATTCTCTATGCTGTCTGGACCTCCATTTCCTCATCAATGAAGTGAGGTGAAGAGCGTCTCTTGCACAGAGCTATTTCTGTTAGATCAATTGATACGTATAAGGAGCCCGGTCCTCCCTTGCTGTGGGTAGTTGTCAGCCTCTGCCTGAATCTCCCCTGGGACTAGGGAGCCCCCCTCTCTCTGAAAGCAGCCTGTACTATCTTCACCTCGCTCTGGTTGTTAAAAACATCCCTTTCAGGAATCTCTACTCACTGATTTGTCTGGACGGGTCCACATTTCAGCCCCTAAACTCTAAAGATGGTGATCATTTGCCCAACTGGCTGAACAGATGGACCAGGGTGGAGGTTGAGCTGTTCCATCTCCAAGAGGACTGGCTCTGGGTCTGTGCTGAGGAGCGCAGGGGGCACTAGAATTAGAACCAAATGGGGAGTTCCCATCGTGGCTCAGCAGTAATGAATCTGACTTGTATCCATGAGGATGGGGGTTGGATCCCTGGCCCTGCTCGGTGGGTTAAGGAGCCAGTGGTGCCGTGAACTGTGGTGTAGGTCACAGACACGGCTCAGATCTAGTGTTGCTTTGGCTGTGAGGTAGGCCAGCAGCTGCCGCAGCTCTAAGTTGACCCCTAGCCTGGGAACCTCCATATGCCACAGGTGTGGGCCTAAAAAGCAAGGGAAAAAAAAAAAAGGAAATAAAGGAAGCAAATAGCTCTGGGTACACGATGATGCTGGTACGTGATGAGGATCCTCCTCATCTTGTTTCGGGTCCATCTCAGTGTGGCCCTTTGCCACCACCATGTGGGACCAGCAGCATGGCCACCACGGATGGATGTGCGGCACATCTCCAAGGGCACTGTTTCTTCTGAGTTGTGCAGTGCACAACCTGAGTGACCATGCGCAGTGTCCAAGACACACTGGAGGTTTTAGTGGGTAAGAAGGTTGACTTCAGCGAGAGGATGCACACTGTGTGCAGTTGAAGGAAACAACCCCCACCTGCCCCCAGGCACTTGCTGGCCCCATGCAGGCCTTGTAGGATTAATGTTGTCTTATCTGTTGTGTCTCGTTATCCACCTCCAGGTCCTAGGAGAGTGTTCTCAAAGCGTGTGCACATCTGAGTCAGCTGGAGAGCTTGTTAGAACACATATCCCTGGATCCCACCCTCAGAGTGTCTGATTCACAGGCCTGGGATGGGGCTCAAGGCTTTGCATTTCTGGCCACATCTCAGGTGTCGGTGATGCTGCTGGTCTAGGACCACCTTTGAGAATTGCTGTCCTTGGTTGATATTTCGTGGTTACTTGTGTGATGGGAGGCAGGGGACCGAAGTTAGGTTCCTTCTCTGCTTCTTATTAGTGGCAGCAGAGTAGGCCTGTCACCTCACCTTTCTGTGCCCTAGTGCCTTTTTCTCTTAGGAGCAGAAATCCTGCTTTTACAACCCTGGCTTGCTGTTTGGAGGATCAGCTTAGACTGTATGAATTCAAGAGCTGCGAGTTCTTTGCTAACTGTGAGTGTGGTTTCCAGCTGGTCATTTCTCCCCTGGGCTGTAGGTGTTTTACCTCTGCCTTCTGGTGGAATCTTCTCTAGTCTTCTCCCTTTAGGATGTAACAAGATGCCTCTTCATTTCTTTCAATAAAAATTACCAAGATGAGAGGAGAGGGACGGGTGGTATGGATGACTTCTGACTGGATACATAGATATCCAGAAATATGGTTTTACTGGTGCAAACCTCCAAACAGCACAGGTATGAGGCTGCCACCACTAGCGGAAGTTAGTCTAGGGGAGGCCGGTGCTAAACTCCTTCTCTGGGCACCGTGGAAAGAGCCAGGGAGAAATGCCCAGGACACCCAGGGTTTGGACCTGAAAGCTCAATAGAGAAGGCCAGTGGTCCATTATTTTTATGAACACAGGTGTTGGTACATTTTATAGAGAGATCTGAGCAGCATACGTGCCACTAAATGTCACTGAACCCTGTGTGTACGACACTTGACAGCAGCTGAGGGTGGAGTGTGGTTGACATTGACGTTGTGTGACTAATGTTGACGTCAGCCAGAAGGGTCTGGCTGATGTCAGCGTCTAAAGGAAGACTCGAGAAACAGTGAGCTAATTACTGCTAGATCCACAGAATTCTTTGTAGGGAGAGAATGACCTAGAATGCAAAATAGGTTTCATTCTATTTGGAAAACTGGGAAGATTCTAGCAGGAAAAGTACTGAGAAAGTAGGAATGGCTGGGGTGCCAGCAGAAGGTGAGAAAGGAGTTCAGAGTGCGTGGGTGGTGAAGAAATGAATAGATGCCACTTGAAATGGTCCTGTTCTAGAACAGCGCCTACTGCGGGCCTGTATGGAGATGTTTTCTTTCAACAATAAATAGCTGTTGAGTAACCTACATTCAGCAAGTTTCGGGCAGTCATCATCTTTCACCTGTGCAACCTGCAATCACTTCCTAACTATTTTCAGGGCCTCCATTTTCTTTCCATCTCTATCAAAAATAGAGATCCGATCATATTGTGGCTTGACTTTAAACCTTTCATGACTCCTCGCTGCCCAGGTGATAAATTTCTCCACCTGCTGGACTTTTCGCAGTCCCTGGAGCTGACCACACTATCTCAAGCCTCTCTGGCCTTCTTCAAGTTGTCTGTGATGCCTGGGTCACCCTTCTCAATGTGGGAAGCCCAAGTAATTCTTCAGAAACCTCTCTTTGCAGGTACCTTCCCAGGGCCAACAAATGAACCCATCATGGTGTCTGGATTATAGAATGTTGTTGATTCTGAGCTAGACTCCCATCTTTCTAGGGCTGCACCTGCAGCATATGAAAGTTCCCAGGCTAGGGGTCAAATTGGAGCTGCAGGCTGGGTCATAGCCACAGCAATGCAGGATCTGAGCCCCTTCTTTGATCTATACCACAGCTCATGGCAACGCTGGGTCCTTAACCCCCTGAGCGAGGCCAGGGATCGAACCCATGTTCTCATGGATACTAGTTGGGTTCTCAACCTGCCAAGCCACAACGGGAACTCCCCATCTTTTTAATAATAATAAATAGCATCTTAAGCATATCCATCATTGTACCATGGATCCCAGATTCAGGAGCTTCCACACATGGACCAGCACAGCCCCTAGAAAGGTAGTTGTTTTCTGGGCTGTTGGCCCACAGCTCCCTGTGCCAGTCTCACAAAGCAGCATCCTGTGATCTGCTTTGGGTGTGGAGACTCACCTAACTCTTGGCACACAACAGGTGATTGTTGTATGCTTGCCAACGAACTGACCAAACCCCACAGGGACACAAAATAAAGCAGACGTAGAAGCTGGTCCTTGTTTGCTGCACTCAAACTTGAAATCCTGAAAGGACTTTTAGACTTATTCTTTCTTTTTCATCAGAGCATTTCTGGAAAGGATAAAGTAACTGAAAATGATTTTTTCCAACTTATCACTAGGGAAGTTGAGGGCCAGGGACGTTTAAAGAACTCACCCAAAGCCAAGGTGGAGGTCAGGCTTCCTGAGGCACAGGGCGTGTTCTTGCGGCTGGACAACGCTGCCCCTTAAGAGGTGGATATCTTTTTAAAAAAAAGCACATCTTTGATGGCTGGATAACTGTGCCAGGCACAGTTATTTGCTAGGTTCCTACTATGTGCCAGGGGCTTGACGCACATGAGCTCATTTGCCCCTCACGACAGCTCTGCGAGCTGGATCTTTTGTCCCCATTTCCCAGATCAGGAACCTCAAGTGAAAGGATGATGAGTGACCTGCCCAAGTTTGCAACAGCTCCGAGGTAGGCTAGGCTTCCAGGGATGAGTGCATCCTTATGGACCCTACTCAGCTTCATTAACAGCTGAGCCAAGAAGGGAACTCCCTAGATGATTGTTGTTTTAGAGCTGCACAGTCTGGGGGCAGTTTGTTATGCAGCAGTAGGTAACTATTACAACCTCATTAAGAGACATTGCCAGTCTGTGATTTCTGGGAGGGCTCTAAGGAGCCCTCTAGCTGGGGGTTGGGTTCCACGTAGCAGTAGTGGTGTCACTGTGGGGGTGTGAATCCCTGTTTGCTCAGAGGCGGAGCCAAGGCTCTGGGTATTTTCTCCCGGATAGCTGGGCTCTGGGCCTCCTGGCTCCTCCCTTGGTCTTGCCTGAATGTGTGGGTCTGTCTGCACCTCCCCGGGAGCCCCGGAGTTGGAGGCAAGCCTGGGTGCAGGGATAGCCTGGCTGCTGTCTCCTCGGCAGTGACAGTGACAGGACACACTGGGCACAGCTCTGCGCCCAACACAGTCTGCGCTTTATCATAGCCCCTCTTGTTTTTCAAAACCTCTTTCATTGTATATGAGGAGGCAGATGTGAGGGCCTTGCAGGCTCACACAGGCTGCCGTTCTGGGAAAAGAAAAAGATATTTTGTGTTCCCCTCTCTTTCTATGGCAGTCTAGCCTTCTTTATTTTTTCATGTGCTTTTCAAAGGGGTGATTGTTCCCCTCTTGGACACACGCACACACACAGCCTCTGCTTTCTCCAGGGGCAGGTGTCTTGGATCTGCCCTTTAACCTGTGCGACCTTGAGCAAATGTTGCATCTTCTCCAAGCTTTAGTTTTCTCATCGACAAAATGAGGATAGTAATACATGGCCTGTGAGCTTTGGAAGATGATGGATCTTTCCGAGATGATGGCGCATGTGAGAGTCCTTTGTAAACGAATACCGTGTCTTTTCCTCTGGTGTCCTCATGACCTGGACACGGTGCTTGGAGTGTGATGACCACCGGGAAGAAGTTGCTGCTTGCCGGGAGTAGAGGCTTATGAAGACTGAGCAGCATCACTCAGCCTATACTCGGCGAGCCTCACCCAGTGCCGGGGTTTCTAAGTGAGGGTGTGCGGGTCCAGGTCTCTGCTGCTTTGACCATTTATCTGTGATTTGTAGGGAGCCTACTATGTGCCAGGCATTGCGTGAAGCCTTGACAGGGTGCATTTTTAAGCACTTTTAAGGAGTTTCACAACACAGGGCCAGATGAGAGCTAGCCTCTCTGGCTTCCTGGGCTTGGCAGTCACTTCTCCTACTTCCCCAAGCCACTGCCCAGTCAGTCCCTGCAGCTCTTGGGACATCCGCCATCCTCCCAATCCCCCATCCACTCATTTTGAGTGTCCCAGGGGCTGGGCCTAAGACAGCCTTGGACAAGTCAGCAGCCCCCACCGCCCCCCAGCCCCGCCCCCCCTCCCCAGCCTGGCTGTCCCTGGTCCTGCTTCCTGCCTCCCCCTCTGCCTTAGCACTTCCTGTCCTCCTCTCTTGCCAGTTCACCCCCAAGGATGATATTCCTACTTAAAAATAAATCACTGTGATGTTTAATTGCAGACTAAATAATTGCTTCATTTTATTTAAATGTGGCTCTTTGGAGGCTCTGGGAACAATTAGAAGAAAACACAGGGCAGTGCTGGGTGCATGTTTTCAAGTATATAATTTTTTTTTTTATTATCATACCGATGTTTGTAGGATCTGGAAAAAGAAAGTGCGCCCCTCCTTCCGAGTTAGTCATGCGCAATTTACATGCAAGAATAACAATAATAATGATAATAATAACAATTCCTGGCTTTTTCTGGATTTCATGCTTGGCTCCCGAGGAAGCTGGGCAGTCACTGTGCACTTTCCAAAAGCAAAGAGGTGAGAGCAGCCCCAGCTGCCTCCCGCAGACCTTGGAAAAGGACACAGGCCCTGGCCCTTCTCGTCAGGGTTCTGGGTGTGACGTGAGTCCAGAGCTGGCCTTCCGTGTGTGGTCTGAGAAGATCTGGGCAGGTCCAGTGGTCTCTCCTTAGGACCTCTCAGGGTCTAAAATTCCACCAGTCAGTGGAGGAGCTAGACGGGGCCTCAGAGGGCACTGCACGCCTCTTTTTATGATGGAGGAAACTGGGGCCAGAGGAAGGATCAGGTCCCAAGACTCGTTAATAACAGAACCAAGATGAGGCTGTGGTGGTAAAACAGGTGAGCAGGGCCCTTACAACCAGGAGGACCTAGATGCAAATTCCCATCCTGTTTGTCCCTCTCAATGTGGTATTAGGCATGTTTCTTTTTTTCTTTCCTTTTTAAATTTTTTAGATTGATTTATTTGTTAAGACTGATAGGGTTGGTGGGGCTTTTTGTTTTTTGTTTTTTGTTTTTTGTTTTTTTAGTTACGAATAATAGTGTTGGTGTCAAAATGGCTAAAGTAAAAGAATTAATTTATGTTAAAATTGAAATTGGTTCAGACTGTTTTAAGATTTCTTGAAACAATTTATATTCTTTGTATAATTTGGTTAGAGGTTATACTCCATTTACAGTTATTACAGAATATAGGCTCTATTCCCCGTGTTGTACAATACATCCTTGTAGCCCATCTCACACCCACTAGTCTGTATCTCCTACTCCCTCCCCCCAAGTTGTCCCCTGCCCCCTGGTAACCGGGCATGTTCCTTAATCTGGAAAAGTGAGAGCTACTGATGCTTTTGCTTATTTTGAGGAATGACGAATGTAATCTACATGACAGTTTCCAGCACAGGACCTACACGGAGGAGATGCTTAATCAATGCTCATCTTCTTTTCTTCTTTCCCAAGCTCTTCTGTCTTGGCGTTAGCTGGTTGTGTGTAACTATCCCCGGGGGGGGTAGCAGTTTCGACACCGGGGCAAGATGACAGCTGGAGGAGAAGGAGGCTGTTGCTCATGGAAGGTACCTGCTGAGAGGAAGAGGAGGATGATACTGCCTCTGGGCCTTGTGTGGGCCATGCTGACACAGCCTCTTCTCCCCCCAGTCCCCGGTTCTGATGCTTTACCTTCCTCACTGCCGTGTATCCCAGCTGGGTCTTCCTAGGTCCAGACTGCAAAAAATGGCCTGTTAGGCTGTTTCATCCACAATTACTGAGCACCTACTGGGTGCCAGACACTCTAGATGTGGATGCCACCAAGGCAAGTAAGAGGTGGCTTCTAGCCTCAGGAGCTTGAAGGCTGCGGTGACAGAGACAGGGAACCCTTGTATTTATTGCAATGTGAAAGGATCTCACCAGAGTATCTTCAAAGAGCTGGGAAGCCTGTGGAAGCAGGAGGGAGGGCAAATGGCCCAGCCTCTGGGGTTCAGGAAGGCCATTTAGGGAAGCTACACCTAAGTGGTGTCTAGAAGGATGTATAAGAGTTGGGTAAAAGAGGTTTACAGGGAGAGGTGGTAGCCTGGTGTGTAGACGACCTCAGGGGTGCAGAATGATGCTTGTGTGTGGTGAGGCTGGATTAGCAGGAGACAAGCCTTGCCAGGTGAACAGGGTCCTTATAGGTGGTTTTCCAGTGTCCACGTTGGGGACTTTGGGCTGTGGAAAGGCAACAACTACCCTTCTCTGGAATCATAACTCAGATAAACCAGGGGGCTGCAGCTCTTTCTACCAGACTCGGATTTGCTAAAGTGGATCTAAGTGATCGTTCCATGATTGACTACCTCCCCAGGGCAGGACAGGGTTGCCAATCTGTTTGTTTGTGTTTTTAATAAGAGCTTTATTGAGATACAGGAGTTCCCATCGTGCCTCAGCAGAAACAAGTCTGACTAGCATCCATGAGGATGCAGGCTCGATCCCTGGCCTCGCTCAGTGGGTTAAGGATCAAATGTTGCTGTGAGCTGTGGGGTAGGTCACAGACTTGGCTCCAATCCCGAGTTGCTGTGGCTGTGGTGTAGGCCGGCAGCTACAGCTCCGATTAGACCTCTATCTAGCCTGGGAACATCCATATGCTGCGGGAGCGGCCCAAGAAATGGCAAAAAGACAAAAAAAAAAAAAGAAAGAAAGAAAGAAAAAAAATCCCATCCCCATTATTAGTCATTCCCCATTCCTCCTCCCACCCACACTCTGACCTCGGCAAGTACTAATCTGTGCCTGCATAGATTTGCCTCTTCTGGACATTTCACTTAGATGGAATCACACAGTATGTGACCTTATGTGTCTGGCTTTTTTCACTGAGCATGTTTTGGGGGTTCACCTAAGTTGTAGCATCAGCCCACATTTTATTTCTCCATTCATTCATTGATGGACATTTGGTTTGTTTCTACCTTTTGGCGATTATAGAAAATGCTACTCTGAATGTTTATGCATAAGTTTCCGGTGGACGTATTTTTCATCTCTCTTGATAGATACGTAGGTGTGGGATTGCTGGGTCATATAGGAATTCCTTGTTTACTTCTTGGGAAACTGTCAGACCATTTTCCAAAGTAGCTGCACCATTTTCTATTCCCACCAGCAGTGTTTGAGGGTTCCAGTTTCTCCATATCCTTGCCAACTCTTGTTATTATCTGACTTTTTTTTTTTTATTACAACTGTGTTGGTGTCCTATTGCTACAGCGACAAATTGCCACAAACTTAATGACTGAGGCAATACAAATTTATTATCTTCCAGTTCTGGAGGTCAGAAGTCTGAAATGTATCTCATGGGGTTAAAATTAAGGTGTTGGCAAGGCTGTGTTCTTTCCAGGGCTCTAGGGGAGAATCAGATCCCTTGTCCTTTCCAGCTTCTAAAGCTTGTCTGCAATTCTTGATTTGTGGCCCCCTCTGGCTTCAAAGCTAGCAATGGTGTTACCTTGACCTCTGCTTTTGCTGTCACATTGCCTTTTCTGAATCAGGCCCTCTTGTCTCTCTCTTTCACTTGAAAGGGTCCTTGTGGTTACATTGCACCTACATGTATAATCCAACCTCCTCTCCCCCACCCCGAGATCTTTGGGTTAATTGCATCTTCAACATACCTTTTGCTGAGTAAGATAACATAGTCACAGGGTCCAGGGGATTAGGATGGTGGACCTCTTTGGAGGGCCATTATTCTTCTAGCACAACAGTCGCTGTAGTAGGTGTGAAATATAATATCTCCGTATGGTTTTGATTTCTATTTCCCTTATAGCTAATAATGTTGAGCATCTTTTCATGTGCTTTTTGGTCATGTGTATATTTTCTTTGGAGAAATGTCTATTCAGAGCCTTTGCCCATGTTTTTATTGGGTTATTTGTCTTTTTCTTATTCAGTTATAAGAATTCTTTATGTATTCTAGATAGATATGAATCACTTTTCAGTATATAATTGGCAAATATTTTCTCCCATTCTATTTATTGTATTTTCCCTTTTTGATGGTGTCCTTTGAAGCACAAGGCATTTTAATTTGGTGAAATCTGATTTATCTGTTTTTCCTTTTGTAGCTTGTGCTTTGGGTGCCATATCTAAGAAATTATTGCCTAATCTGGGGTCATGAAGATTTACCCCGATGTTTTCTTCTAAAACTTTTATATCTTTAGCTCTTACGTGTAGTTCTTTGATATGAGTTAATTTTTTTTATGTATAGTATAAGGTAGGGGTTCAACTCCCTTGTTTTACATGTGGATATCCATTTGTTCTAGCACCATTGTTGAAAAGACTATTTTTCTCCCCACTGAATAATCTTAGCTCCCTTGTCAAAAACCAGTTGACCCTAATTGTGAGAGATTATCTACGGAGTCTCATTCATTTTCCATTCATCTAAATGTCTACTTTTATGCCATTACTACACTGTCTTGTTTCCTATAGCTTTGTTGTAACTTTTGAAATCAGGAAATGTGAACCCTCTACCTTTTTTCCCCCCAGGTTGTTTTGATTAATCTGGGTCCCTCACAGTCCCTTATTAATTCTAAGGTCAACTTGTGAATTTCTACCAAAAAAAAAAAAAAAAAGCCAGCTGGAATTTTGGTAGGGACTGTATTGAATCTATAGATCAATTTTGGGAATATTGTCATTTTAACAGTATTAAGTGTTTTAGTTTATGAACATGGAATATTTTGATTTATTTGGGTCTTCTTGAATTTCTTTCAATAATATTTTATACTTTTCAGTTTATGTGTTTGGCGCATTGTTTGTTAACCATATTCCTGAGTATTTTATTCTTTTTGATGCTATTTTTCATAGCTAATCTATGAAAATACAATTGATTTTTGTGTGTTGATCTTGTACCCTGCAACTTTGCGGAACTAATTTATTAGTTCTAATAATATTCAATGGAATCTTAGGATTTTCTGTATATAGATTTATGTCATCTGCAAGTAGAAAGAAGATAGTTTAATTTTTTCCTTTCATATATGGATGCCTTTTATCTTTTATTTCTTTGTCTCACTTAATTGCCCTGGCTAGAACCTTCAGTACCGTGTTGGTAGAAGTGGTGAGAGTGGAATATCCTTACCTTGTTCCTGATCTAAGGGAAAAGCATATGCTCTTTCCCATTAAATATGATGTTAACTCTAGATTTTTTATAGATGCTCTTTATCAAGTTGAGGAAATTGCCTTCTCTTTCTGGTTTGTTGAGTGTTTTTATCATGAAGGGATATTGAATTTTGTCAAATACTTTCTCTGTTTCTATTGAGGCAATCATGTGGTTTTTGCCCTTTATACAATTGATGTGGTGTATTACATTAATTGATTTTCTAATGTTAAACCAACCTTGTATTCCTGGGATAAATTCTACTTGGTCATGGTATGTAATCATTTCTTATGTGTTTCTGTGTTCAGTTTGCTACTAATTAAGTAACTATTCTAGTGTCAGGGTTCCCTGGGGGCAGCAAATCATGCTCCCTCTTCCCAGACAATCTACAAAATCATCCTCAAGAAATCTCCTTACTTCCCTTGGCTTCTTCATCTTTCCCATATTAGTCCATAGACTGTTAACTGATGACAATGGGGATGATAATCTCCTGAGCCCACTGTCTTTTAGGGCTTGGTTCAGATATTATCTTGGGTAGGAAGCCTTCCACAGTGGCTCTCCGGGGGCTAATAGCCCCCTCACCTCATTTGTGCTCTCACCCTTTTTCATTCTTTACATACAACTTGCTGCAGCACAAGCCAGGGCAAGCTTCTCCAAGCTGACCAGACACTGCTTCTGACATGGGCTGTGTCTAGACCTGCATAAAGGGGCTCTCGATCCCTGCCAATGTTTGCCTGGTTGTAATCCCTCACCTCACTGGGCTTTGATATTCTACAGTTAGAGTTTCATTCCTTTGACTTAAGAATTTGTCCCAAATTAAAAGGCATAGAGATCAGGAGAAGTAATGTGCTAAACTCTGCAGTCACACCTAACTTAGAGTAAATGAATCCATCGTTTCTGGAGAGAGGGTTTTACATGAGGTTCTGGGGGAGGTAAGGACAGAGGGAAGGTGTTGGGATCATTGTCAGCTCCTGGGTAGTGACCCACCGTTTTCCTGAGGCTTCTCTATAATCTGTGGATCCTCTTAACCCTTTCAACAGTGTTTCAAAGGGTTAATATGATCTTGGTGATTGGAGTAGGGAACAATAGATAACGTTCATTGTCAACATAATAACAGTGAGCCTAGATTCGAATCCTGGTTTTGTGACTTTGAGTAAATTATTACTCTCTCTGTGCCTCTGTATCTTTATTTATAAAGTTGGGGGTGAGAATAGTTCCTATTTAATAGTTTTTAGAATTAAATGATTCAATTATTGTTGAAGGTATGGAATTATCTGGCACATAGCACACACTCAAAGACTATCAACTAGCCTCATCAGTAATGAGTCAACCTTTATTGAAAGCTATGTGCCTGATAACAAGCTGAAGGCCACCTAGGGTACAATATGCCATGCTTTGCTTTGGCTGCTACCCCCAAGGTTTCTTGTTCTTATGGGTTGTTTCTGTTGGTCCAGCTCCCTTACAAGTCCAGAGGTCCAAGGATCCACGCCTTGGCCCCAAGGTCATGGTCCCACCATCATTCCCAAAGCTCACTCCAATACTGGTGGTTGCTTAGGTCACCAGCCCTGCTGCCCAATTCCCTCACTGTGAGTCTCCTGTTGTGACCCTTGGGGTCCTATCCTGCCATCAGAACTCCTGCAGTGCCACCCTAGCTTACTCAACAGATGGCTTCAATCTCAGCCCTTATAGGGAAAAAGTTTAAGTCTTGGTTCCCTCCCACCCAGAAGGCCCTTGAGTTCCTGCTCTGCATGGCCGACCTTCACACAGTCTATACACCTGGAGAGGCAGCTTTTCTAATAAACAGAGAAGACATCTTGATGCATCCTTTGCTTGGGTCAGGAGCATCCCAGGCAATATTTACAAATATTATTTATATATAAATAAATACAAAATATAATATGAAATAAAGATAAGGTACCCAAGTGATTTTTGGTCTGCCAACAACAACAGCACTGCCCCCAAGGTAATGTTCCTCCTTCCTTTCCGCAAACACGGAAGAATCTGGCTTACTGGTAAATGCCACCTCCTAAAGCAGGCAGTGACATCCTGTGGGCTGCAGTCCCTCCACTCCAGGGGTGGCGTGTCCAGAGAAGGTGGCCAGCCCGGCTGCAGGAGCCCAGGCGGAGGATGTCAGGCATGGCTAGGTTTCTTCTGTCCACTAAACATGGGTCCAGAGGGCAGGGCAGGGAACCTGTGGGGCTGATGGGTCGGGCCCGGCTGCAGGACCTTCAAGGCCCACTGGTACAGCAGAGGGGAACGGTGAGAGAGGCCTGGTCGGTGTGAAGCCTTGGGGGGTGGGACTGCCTCAAGGTGAGGCCCGCTGCCTGCTGCCAGCTACCACCGCTCACTCCCTTGCTGTTTTTTAGCATTGTGGTGGCCCGTTTCCTCTTCAGAGGCTCCCAAAGCCATGACACTCCTCCTCCTGCCCACTGAAGCTGGGGTCTGGGGCCAGCCCAGTCTCCCCCACTGCTGCAGAGCCCCCCCTGCCCCAAGGCAGCAGGAGGGGTATGGTTTTCAACTCCTCAGCTGCTGATCGGAACGGATGATCTGTTTTCACTCTGGTGTGTTCAACAGTGCGGATCGGACAGGGAGCGGAAGCGGGAAAGATAAGTGGGAAATAAATCACCCAACTTGATTTAGTCATAATAGTAAGGAGAAGGTGATTGCTGGGCCGCGATCAGAGCTGCAATCAGCGCTCTCGGGGAAGGAGACGGAGCTCCCTCTGCTCCGCGCCAACCTTCCAAAGCCCCTGTGGAAGGCGGTGCTGCAGGCTCAGAGACGGGGCAGGGCTGTCCTGGGTACACGGGGAGCTCACTGGGAGCCCCAAGGCAGAGGCCTGCTCTGCCTGAGAAGCCTCTGTCCTCCAAGGGGCAAAGGGAATACAGTGGTGTGAGGGCCCGGCCACTGCCCCCTCCTCCCCTGGAGAACCCTGCCCAGCTGTGCCTGGGGACACACTCTGCCTACCGGACCTCCCAGTGGGAGGGAGGCAGGCAGGGTTGGAGGGGGAAGCAGGGGAGCTGCTGGTGGAATCTGATTCCTCCTATTTTTATTGCTCTCCAGGAGGCATCTTAGCTTTCCATTTCTCCAGGCAGGACTGGGCCAATGCTGCCAGCCTGGTCTTTGGGGGCTTCCAGGAAAGGAGAAGTCACACTGTCACTGCCTCGCCATGTCCCCCTATCACCATGTCCCCATTCTGGAGTCTCACCCTTTGGAGTGAGCCCAGGTCTAACCCGGAGCCCTCATGCTGCATTTCTGGCCGTGTCCCCTCTGCCTGTGTGGGGTGGCAGAGGGTGGCTGCCACCTGCCAGGGAGACTGGCTCTGCGCTCCTCCAACATCCCTCTGAGTAGCCCTGGAGGAGCCCAGGTCATGGGGCTGGGGAGGGGGGCAGTGATTCTAGAGGCCTGAACATCAGGGAGAAGACAGTTTGGGTGACGCAGGAATATCTGTCCCAATTCACTAAGGGATATCTGCTCTGGCAAGTTATAAAATACCATTTCCACCGAGGCTGTGGAATTACTTACAGGAGCCACAATGAAACCAGACAACCTTTCAATCAAGCTGCCTGTTGTTCCCGCTTCAAGGCCAGCGAAATAAATACTGAGCAAATAAAGTTAGTCGGCATCTGAGCATTTTAATGAATAAAGAGTAGCAGGAGGGCCCGGGGAGCGGGGAGCTGCAGCGTGTCCCCAGTGTGCAGACAGATGAGGCCCGTGTGACAGCTCCAGGCTGCGGGGCCCTCCTGCCTCCCACCCTCACCATCCACAGCCCAGCCCCCTCTTCCTCACGCTCCCTCCTGTTCTGCTCCAGAGTGCCACCTCACCTCCTGCGGTGCCCGGCAACGATGCCTGTTCACCACCCAGCAGGACCAGGGGTTCAGGTAACCCCGCCCCTGGCCTCTGCACTGGACATGCAGCCCCCAAAGGATTCACATCCTCGACAGGCTGGAAGGAGCCCTGGGGGGTCAGCGGGTTGTGCTCCATGAGGCAAGGGTCAGGAAGGCTAAGCCGCAGGCGAGGTGAGCCATGAGGGGAAAAATATGACATTAAGCCCTTAAGAAGGGACTCTAGTAGGAGTTGCTTTTGTAGCAAGGACAAGATGCAGGTGGGCCGATGGTGTGGCTGGTTAGAGGGACATTCATGGGAATTAGAGGGCTGGCAGCCGGGCCACGCCCTATCTGATGGAAGGATGGTTGGCTGGGACAGAAGGGCCTGGTCTGAGGAAGCCCACGGTGGCACAAAGCCATGGGGAGGTCACTCCGTGGGTGCTGTGGGGCGATGCTCGGGTGAGCTTGCCGAGCATCCCCAGGCCTCCCTGGGGACCTGTGCAGACGTGGCGGGAGGGCCGTGGGGGGAGAAAGGCAAATGTCGTTCAGCTTTTCGAGGGAGAGGGCGGCAGATGGCCCACGGAGGGCTCCGCGGCGGCCCCGGGCAAGCTTCTAGCACAGACAGGACGCAGACGACTGAGGATGCGAAGCCAAGCGAGGGTGGGCTCACTGGGCCTCTTTTTCTTTTGTGAAGTACGGGTAGGTCAAAAGAATGTTCTGGCTATAGGACGAGGATTTCAGTGAGGCACTTGTCGTGACTTCGTGGCAGCCCTGTGGACGAGCTGGGTGCTATCCAATGAGGAACATTTGTCACAGGACAAAGACTAAGGAGGAGGAATCCCTAACGACTGAGATCAACCTGGAGGGCAAGTTCTCAGGACCTGGGGATCCCCTGATCTTTTCAAGAGGTGTTCTCGGTGCCTTTGGTGAAGATGTGGAGGACAGATGGAATAAGATTCGTGAGTGACCTCAAGCTACAAGGGGGTAATAAATACTTCGTGCAGTAGTAATAAAAAAAAATGATAGCTAATATCCTGTAGCTTTCCCGTGTGTCAGGCTCTATTCTCGACACAGGGCCTGTGTTAACATTTCATTTTTTTCAGCATCCCGATGAGGAGGGTCATATCATTATTCCCATTTTACAGACAAGTAACCTGAGGACAAAGAGCTTCAGGTAACCAGCTGCAGAACCAGGCTATGGGACCCCAGAGTCTATGATCTTAACTCCTTGCTATGAAAGAAACGTGATATAATTTCAGTGGGCTAGACTTATGGGCAGAACATGAAATGAAATCTGCTAGGAAGACAGGGGAACTACAGTTTCTAGAGTCCAAGGGTATTGAGACAGGATAGGGTATGAGGCTTGTCGGTGGCATGTCTGGAAAAATTCTTAGGGGTTTCATTGGCTGCATCTTGTCCTAAATCAATAGGGTGACAAGGCTCCCAAGAGAGCTCTGGGCGGTGACAGGCCAGTCAGTGCAGAGCTATGCATGCCAGGCTCGTGTCTTTAAAAGGACATTGACAAAATGACACTGGCTATGGCAGAAAGACGGGGGTCAGGGGAGTGAAGTCCAGAACCACCTTTGACTGTAATAACCAACTAGCTAACTAATATCCCAGCCAATGAGGATCCGTTGGAATAACTGGAGATGAGTCGGGGCAGGGATGGTGATGGTCCTCGGACAGCGGGGAGGACTGGCACACGGTCAGGGCCTGGACTGACCCCGCATCTCCAAGAGGAAGACCAGGACCCATCAGCAGACAGTAAGGGGGACCCATTTTGGCTCAGGGCAAAGAAGCACTTTCTAGCTCTGCAGGCTGGTCAGCCCTGGGCCAGTGGCTAGAGCCTCGCTTGGGGCAACAGCACCCAGCTTGCTTAGCAGTGGTGCTCAGTGCACAGTCAGTGGTGGTAATTATTGTGGTTACGATAGCGAAGGTCTTCATGGGAATGATGCCAGGATCTACCCCTTGTCAGGTGTGTAGGATTCCGAGCAGGTCCTTTCATCTCTGAGCCTCAGTTTCCTCATCTGTAAAATGGGGATGATAAGGCCTATGCTGGACAGTTGTTGAGGAGGAAAATTAAATGAGTCTGCCTGTCTGAGGGGCCTGGTTAAAAACCCAACACATATAATAGGTGCTAGTGAATCTCAGTGTGTGTGAGAGTAACGTAACAGAGGCCACGTCTTTCTTAAGCACTTACTGTGTGTCCGGAGCTCTGCTGAGGTGCTCACACCACTCAAGGTGTGAGAGGAAGCTGGAATTCAGAGGGCAGGAGAGTCGGGGTTGGAATCTAGGTCTGGCTGATTCAGGTGCACGAGCTCAACACCACTCTGCTGCCTCCCTGGGACTCAGTGAATGACTGGGACTCGAGAAGGAGGCAGAGAGGAGTTCCAAGGCACAGGAGATGTGCTCCAGGCTTCTGTCTTTATTGAGGTGCGTTCCTGGAGAGGGGAGCTCAGCCCACGCGTGATGCAGCCCCTGGCTCCCCGCCTCCCTCCCCTTCCAGCCCCACCGTCTTTCAGCCTGTCTGACTCCATCTCGGCACTTTGTCCTGCTAATTCTGAGGCTGGAGGGCGTGTGCACTCTTGAAGCTGTTCAGCCCTAATTAGAAGTTCCTGACAGCTTGTTTGGGGCCCTGTCAGGCTCTCTGACTGGCCTTGCACCAATAAGTAAAAAGGAAAATTGCTATCTGCTCCGTACCTGGATGCCTGGGGTGTCATTCTGAGCAGCTGCGTGTGCAGGCAGTGGGCGCTCACCGGCTGCTCCTATTCTGGGATCCCTCTTCCCTGCTGACTCAGCACCGCTGCAGGCAGGCGGGGCCTCTGTCCTCGGGGTCCACCCAGGGCTCCGGCACCTGGACCAGATGGACCCACTGACTGAAAGCTGACCCAGCCTGGAAGGGGAGCGGCCAGCCCGTGGGACTTTTGTATCCAGGTTTCAAATCTTTTCTGTCTTGGAAACCCCACATGCGCTCTAGGCCAAAAGCCACAGAACACCGTAGGCTTTTTTTCTTGAGATCTACTGTGGGGATCGGTAAGCACAGTGGGAGATAGGGTTGGATCTTAATTTTTTCAGTGACGAGGGCATGATAGCAGAGGCCTAAATCCCTGGGCTGTTCTGCCCACTGACTTGCCTCAAAAAATGCCTTGAGAATTAAACAACTGAGACGCGAGGTTGTGAAACTAGAGCACCTGGCTTCAGATCTTTGCCATCGATAAACTGTGCGCCCTTGGGCAAGTCATTTCACTCCTCTGGACTTCATTTCCTCATCCGTAAAGTGGGAGTAATAATAGAGTTGTAAGGATTAAATAAAAGCCTCAGAACAATTCCCGGTTCCCAGTTAGTACTCTGCAGATGTCCGCTAGCACTATTATTATTTTTACGAGATGTTGAACTAGAACATGATAGTTAAGTAGTTTGAATTCCAGCTACAATGCTTATTAACTTTACAATCTTGGACCCGAAATCGAACTCTGATCCTGAACTTATTTCTAAAAATGAATATAATAACAGCACCCATCACCTAGGCTTATTTTAAGATTATGTGCCTAAAACACTTGGCACATCCCCTAGGATGGTGGAGTCAGCACACCATAGCCCATAGGCCAAATCAGGCCCATCGCCAGTATTTGTACAGAAGCATTTTATTTGGACACAGCCACGATCTTTCCTACAAAGGATTGTCTCTGCTACTTTCAGGCTACAGTAGAAAAGCTGAGGCTGGCCCACAAAGCTGAAAATATTTCTTTTTCCTTTTTCTTTTCTTTCTTTTTTTTTTAAGAGCTGCACCTGTGGCACATGGAAGTTCCCAGGCCAGGGGTCGAATTTGAGCTGCAGCTGCCAGCCTACAGCAACAGCAACGCCAGATCTGAGCCACATCTGTGACCTACACCAAAGCTCATGGCAACACTGGATCCTTAACCCACTGAGCAAGGCCAGGGATCGAACCTGCGTCCTCATGGATATTAGTCAGGTTCATTTCTGCTGAGCCACAATGTGAACCCCTGAAAATATTTCTTTATCTGCCCTTTCACAGAAAGAGTTCACCAAGGCCTGGCCTAGAATTTAGTATTTGTTAATGCTAACTGTTCTTACTTATGGGTAGTTTTCACTGTAAACCCCATACTGTCTCATGGGAGAGTTTAGAGGCCAAGCTTGCAGGAACAGGTAGCTTCTAAGGCTGTCCAACTAGAGAGGGTTTTTTCCAAAGGTCTTATATGGTAAAGGGGTTTTCATTTTGTTTATTTTTATTTATTTTTAAATTAGGAATTCCCATTGTGGCACAGTGGAAACAAATCTGTTGCAAATACGGCTCAGATCTGACGTTGCTGTGGCTGCAGTATAGGCTGGCAGCTATAGCTCCAATTCAATGCCTAGCCTAGGAACCTCTATATGCCGAAGGTGTGGCCCTAAAAAGCAAAAAAAAAAAAAAAAGTATAGTTGACTTATAATGCTGTGCTAATTTCTGCTGTACAGCAAGGTTGCTTGGTTATACACATATGTACATTCTTTTTAAACTTTTCTTTTCCATTATGGCTTATCACAGGAAATTGGATATAGTTCCCTATGCTATACAGTAGGACATCATTGTCAATCCATATAAATGTCATAGTTTGCATCTACTAACCCCGAACTCCCAGTCCATCCCTCTCCCTTCCCCCTCCCCCTTGGCAACCACAGGTGTGTTCTCTAGGTCTGTGAGTCTGTTTCTGTTTTGTAGATAGGTTCATTTGTGCCATATTTTAAATTCCACATATAAGTAATATCATATGGTATTTGTCTTTCTTTTTCTGACTTCCTTCAATTAGTCTGATAATCTGTAGTTGCATCCATGTTGCTACAAATGGCATTATTTCATTCTTTTTTATGGCTGAGTAGTATTCCATTACATACATGTACCACATCTTCTGAATCCATTTCTCTGTCAATGGACATTTAGGTTGTTTCCAAGTCTTGGATGTTGTGAATAGTGCTGCAATGAACATTGAGGTGCGTATATCCCTTTGAATCATTGTTTTGTCTGGGTGCATGTCCACTAGAGGGATTGCTGGATCATACGGCAGTTCTATTTTTAGTTTTCTGAGGAACCTCCATACAGTTTTCCATAGTCATGGCACTAACTTACATTCCCACCAACAATGTAGGAGGGTTCCCTTTTCTCTACATCTTTGAAGGAGGTTTTTTTTTTTTTTTTTTGGTCTTTTCTAGGGCCACACCCATGGCACATAGAGTTTCCCAGGCTAGGAGTCGAATCGGAGCTGAAGTCTCTGGCCTACACCACAGCCACAGCAACACCAGATCCGAGCTGCATCTGTGACCTACACCACAGCTCATAGCAATGCTGGATCCTTAACCCACTGAGCGAGGCCAGGGATGGAACCCGCAACCTCATGGTTCCTAGTTGGATTCGTTAACTACTGAGCCACGATGGGAACTCCTGAAGGAGTTTTTTGAATGTTTATCTTGTTTATGTGCATTTTTGAAGGGAAAACTGGACCTGATATTTAGTGTAACAATACACCCTCACCTTCCCCCTGAGATACGTATTTTCTATTTTAAGGGATAGCAGTCATTTGGAAGCCATTGGATTAATCAATTAATTTCATTAATGAATTCTATCAATGAGGAGCTGCACTTGCTCCAAGGAAGCCCTTGCTGGATTTCAGATATCCAAAGCTGAATAATTGGACCAAGGCCACTGTGCCTGGGCTTTGAACCGCGTTTGTGGTCCCCTCTATACCATTTATACTCCCAATGTAGGGGCCTTGTGAAGGGTCCTAGGAGCTGCCTCAGGGTTATTCAGGGCAAGAGAACCCTGCCCTGTTGACATAGCTGGTCATCAGATACGGGGAGGCCTGTGTGGTGTGGCTGGGGAGAGGCTGGGGCCGGCGCCCACCGGGATGCCCCGCTGACCTCACGTACAGCCCGGCTATTAGCACTCAATTTTTACGCTGTGTTCCAGACACTGCACTGCCAACCAGCGACGTGCGGCCATTAAAATATTAATGTCTGGCATGTGGCAAACATTTAAAGTATGCTAAGACAGGGGAGCTGCTGAGCTGTCCCTTGCTGACACACTGCCCTGGGTGCTGTTTGCTCTGTAAATGCCAAGCATTCCTCCCAAAGTTGGCACCATACTTCTTCACTTATTCCCTTCCTCCTGTGACCTGATTGGTGAGGTAGGTCTGTTTCCTGCCCCAGCCGTGTCTCCCGTGGCAGTTCTTTGAGAACAAGCCAAGTAGGTATGTTTTGGTGCCAGTTACCAGGAAGCCTTTGAAAGGGCTGGTGGCAGGGTATTGTCCCTGGCAGCTCCTGGCAGGGAGGGAGTGAGGGTGGGGATGCTCTGAGAGCAGCTCTGAGAGCCCAGGGTGGGGAGGGCACAGCCACTGCCAGCCAGGCCCTCAGAGTTCACAAGGAGGTTAACACTGCTCCCTGGTGCCCAGGCCACAGCAGAGTGGAGAGGACAAGATGCCCACAGTGGGCTCCTAGCCTCCTGGGCTCATCGCTGGCTGATCTGGATGGTCTTTTTTGCTGATCTCCGAGCATCTTCACATTCCTTATCACACAGGATGCCACCTCCAGGCCGTTGGAACCGCCCTCCCCCCCCACCAAGATAAAAACCAATTCGCTATCCTTGGTGGAAGAAATCAGTGATACCAGGGACATTCTGATGAAGTGCTAAAGGGGCTCTGAGGGTACAGAGCCCTTTGGGATGTGGAGGGGCTAGGCTTCCTGGAGGAGGTGGCCTTTGGGGTGGGGAAGAAGGACAGTGCAGGGGGAGGGGGCATTTGTACCAAAGCTCAGAGGCAGGAATGTGCAGGTCAAGTGCAAGGTGATGAGCAGCATCTTGGGCTGTCCTCGTTCTACCAGGTGGCCAGAGCCAGCCCACCTGCCCAACCCTCTCGGTGCCAGAGACCCGGAGCTGCCTCTCATCTCTAGCTTCCCCCAGTGGGGTTTCTCTCATGGATGAAAACCTCAGGAGATCTTTCCTCCCACGAGGAGTATATCTCCATCCCCAACTAAACCAAAGACAGATGTCACAAACCCAGACTCGGGCATGTCTGGGATGGGATAGTCTGGTCTCACCAATTTGGAAGTTGGCTCGCCCTTTCCGTAAAGGACTAGAAAGGAAATATTGTAGGCTTTGTGGGCTATAAGGTTTCTGTCACAACTCTTCATCCCTACCCAGTGGAGTAAAGGCAGCAGAAGACCAGTGGGCATGGCTGTGTACCCTCAAAACTTTACATATGGGCAGCAAAATCTGATAGTGTCATGTTTATGTCTGATGGAATATTATCTTTCAAATTTTTTTTTTAACCATTTCAGCCACGGAAATACCATTCTTAGCGCCCAGGTTACATGAAATAGGCAGCAGGTGGAACGTGGACCCTTGATATGTGTCATACTTGGGTTGGTGCTTCTGACTTCTGGCTGCTCTGGGCCACCTTCCCCATTCTTCCCTGGTGTGCTCATCTCTTCCCACAAGTGGGCTGGTTTTGTAGAGATTTTGCCCTCATGTGGAGAGTAGGGCGGCAGGGCTAGAGCTGGCCAGGTGAAGCTTTGAAAAGGCACAAGCCAGAGCCCAGGTAGGGGTGGGGGGAACAGCCCTCCGGGCTGCCTTTGCCCTTTCCCGAGACCTCCATGGTCGGAGATGCGGAGACGGAGGCCCAGAGGAGGGGAGCGATTTGCTCAAGGTTTTGCAGCTGGTTCATAGCACAGTGGGGACAGGATCCCTGCCCTGCAGGCCTGGATTCTTTCCGCTGGACATGAGATAAAAAGGTCTCCAGGTTAAGCATCCTCTTGTCCCTTTGCTCCAGGCTGTCAGGAAGTGGCCCTGGCCTTTGCCACCATCATGGCTCATGCCCGCTTGCTGCATCTTTTTGAGAAAAGAAGGACACAACCAGGGGGCCCCAGCGTCGGGGAGTAAAGGGAGAAGAAAACTGTGATAAATTGCTGCTAATGCTGCTGGGTGACTGAGATAAAGGCTTGATTGTTTGGGCAGCATAAATCAACACCCTGCACTGGATGGGAAATAAAGCAATAATTTAAATCTATTTTCAGGGTCTTGTAGGCTGAGTGACCGACCAGGAATTGATATCTGAGGGTGTCAGAATGGATTCGGGAGGGTTATAGATGGTTAAACCATACCGAGTGGCTATCTCTGTACTCCTCCTGGCTTGTCGCAAACCCTGTGGGTGGGCTCCAGGCAGAACGCCTACCCCTGCTCTGCAAAGAGGTCCCAGTAATCCACCTTCCTGCCAGCCCACCCCCAGCCAGCCTTGGCCCCCCTGTCCAGGCCTCTCAGCCACTTCACTCTCACACCTCATGGAAGGATTCTGTGCTGGGCACAGAGACTCAAAGCAGAGATGCAGAGATGCACAAGATAAGATTAGCATCCCTCGATTACAAATGCCCCGAGGTCATGGGCCGTGGTTATTGCCGCATCCCCCGTGCCTGGGACAGTGCCTGGCACATAGTTGGTGCTCGGTATATTTTTTGGTGAGAGGCTGCCTAAGCTTAAAGAAGTCACAGTGAAGTCCATTAACTGCTATATAGACTGAATTGTGGCAGGGCCACAGGGGAGCTGAGAAGAGGCGAGGATGACCTAGCTCGGGAGGCTGAGGAAGCCGGGAAACCTAAGCTGAGTCTTGAGATAGGAGGAGAGGTGGTCAGAGGGCAAAGTCCATGCGATGGCCTGGAGAAGCGGGCATGCCGCTTCTGAAACCAAAAGTATCAGGATCTTAAAGAAGGGAGAGCCTGCAGGTTATCGTTTCCACTTTCAATTCACATTTCCTTACGAGGCTTTCTCTTCACCAGCCACCGTTGGTGTGATTTCTTAGTTTGTGATGATATGTGGGTGGGAGGGGGACACGATTGCACACAAGGCAGGGTGTCAGCGAAAGACACTTGGGCAGGTCAGGGGTCCAGCGGTACCATTATGTAGCTCCCTGGCCTCAGGCAAGTCCCTTTGAAACTTTCTTGTTCTTCCTCCCCTCCTGTGGAAAGTGGCAAGATGGGAAGGGTTTCATTTGATAACCTTCCAGGCTCTTGCTTTAAGTCATGTCTGGGCAGGCACCATGTGCTGAGGCTGAGATGCGTTTTCAGCCCCTGACCAAAAATTAGGCACTTAGGAGGCTTTACTAAGTATTTGGTGATGGGCTATTTTGGGGCAGATTTCCCTGTCTTTCAGAGAAGGGAGAAAGATAAAGTTCCCCAAGATATACCAGAGGTAGAGATGGTCTTTAGTCTTTATCTAAACTGCAATAACAATAAGGCCAAAATAAATACAGGTAGGGAGTTCCCATTGTGGCTCAGTGGTAACAAGCCCAACTAGTATCCACGAGGACGGGGGTTCCATCCCTGGCTTGCTCAGTAAGTTAAGGATCCAGCATTGCTTTGAGCTCTAGTGTAGGTCGCAGACGCAGCTCAGATCCTGTGTGGCTGTGGCTGTGGCTGTGGCTGTGGCATAGACTGGCAGCTGCAGCTCCAATTGGACCACTAGCCTGGGAACTCACTTATGCCGCAGGTGCGGCCATAAAGAAACAAACACACACAGGTAACACAGTGTGTACCTTCCACCAGGCATTAGTCCAGGCCCCTTAGAAGCATTAAATCAGTCAGTCCCAACTGGAACCCCAGGGGGCAGGGGCTGTCATTCTCCTCATTTCACAGGTGCAGACAGATGGGCTCATTTGCCCAACACCTTACAGCTGGTAAGTGGTAAAGCCAGGGTTTGGACCAGGCAGTCGGGTCCGAGAGGCTGAACTGCCCCCCAGGATGCTGTGGCTGTGGTGCTGCCCTGAGCCGTCTGCCCCATGACTGCAGGAGAGACGGGTGCCCAGCTGAGCAGCCTGGGTCACGGTTGCACGTCGCGCCCTCAGCAGCAGAGTCTAGGGTGCTGGGCTGATTCCTCCTCCACCACCTCCCACCACCCCTGCACAGCCACAGGGATTCTACACAGTGTCGAGATGGATGGGTTCCACTGGATCTGTCAAGGCCCGACAAGGGGATACATCTGAACCGGTGACGGAGGTCGTAAATTTTTATGTTCATTATGTTTGTTTTGTTTGGTGTAATTAATGGATCTATTAAGCTTAATCAAGCTCTGACCTCTTTTATAACCATTATAAATCAGCTCAAATAGCTCTGAGATGGGGGTGGGTGTGATTTTGCAGGCTTCCCTAGAAGGGAGTGGTCATTCCATGGAATGAGGTCTCAGAAGTAGGGTACTGGGCAGGGGAGGGAGGAGGCTGACACAGGTCCCTCAGGAATGATTAGGGCTGGGATCAGAAGCCATCAGTGAGGCCTGGGGAGGGGAGGGGAAGGGAGGGGAAAGGAGCCATGGGGAGACTGAGGCAGGGAGCCAGGTGTGTGCGCGCCCCTCTCTAGTGATGCTTAGCCGCTGGGGTTTCTGTGAGTCCTGGGGGTTGAAGTGGAGGTTTTCTGGAGAAAGGGGTGTAAGCAGCAGAGTCTTTCCTACATTAGCCTCTTGGCCCTGCAGATGACGCCGGGAGGAACAACACACCCAGACAGCCCCGTGCTGGGGGCTGGGCACACAGATGGGCGGGTGGAAGGAGACAGGAGGAACCAACTGGAGGAGGAGGAGGAGTTGGAGCGGCAGAGGCCCCAGCCCGGCTCCCTTTTCCATCTCTGCTCTCTCTGGTTTGGTGAGCAGAGTGAATGAGCGTGATTGACCAGGGTGGCAGACACTCCTTCTCGGCTCTTCGGATGAATGGGTCCCTGGGACACCAGCAAGGATGCTGTGGGTCTGCGTGCACGTCAATAATCATCAGAATAAAAAAACTAACAAAATACCATTCCCCCTCATTAAAATGCAGAAGCAGATAAAGAGCAGCTCCTGTGTAATTACCAAAAATTCTTATTTCCATATGAAACCAGCACTTCATAAATGTTCCAACCTGAGCCTTTCTCTCCAGGGAAACTGGATTCCTATGAATATAGAAATTTGGTAATTGCCCCTGAAACTGTGCTTTTCCGGGCTAATGAGTAGCAGGAGCTTGCTTTTGCTTGCAGCCCCAAACAGAACAGGTTCCTTCCCATCGCCGGGTCACTAAGCACCCACTCCCCTCCCATCCCCACGCCCACCATCACACACTTTACACCCATTAGGGCCTCAGGGCTTAGGTTTCCAGAGGAGCGATTTCTTCTTGGGGGAAGAAGGGAGCAGGAGAGGGCCTGCCCATCAGGAGCCTTGGTCTGCCTTCTCCCAGTTGCATTAACCGGGGGTGTACATTTTATTTCAGTGCAGTGTGCTTTTTAAAAATGAAATAAAATAAATGCACTATTAGATTAAAAAATGTACAGCATTCTATAGCTCATAATGCCATGGTAGATTTTAAACCTCTAAAAGCATATGCATTAAAGCAATTTTCTAAACTAATACAGCAAGAGGTCCACAAAAGCACTGCAACATTTGATAATAGTTGCCATCTTCAGTTGAGGATAATGATGTTAACCAATGTAATGGGAGTAATGAGTGGAGATTCGAAAAGCTGCTTTTGTTTAATTTTTTTGTAATGCAAATTAGTTTGGGAATGAAAGGGGGGATGGGGGGGGGACCCTCTTATTTGAAATGAATCTTAATCCTAGCTGATGATGGGCCAGTTGTAAGCAGAAGTGGCTTCACTGTGGAATTAAACAATCTGGAGATGCAATTGTTAAGGCGATGGGGAACAATTTTTTTCTTTTTAAACTATAAATAAAAGGAGCTGCAGGATCAAATCTTCTTCCTTGAGCCTGGAGTTGCAGATGTTTGAATACATAAGTCTCCGGATGCTGTGGGTGTTGTCCCTGGAGTTATCTGTGCCAGGGATTGGAGACCTGTTCCTGGCAGACAGAAGGGTGAGGACTTGTAGACCTGGTTTTAGGAGCAGGTGGTGTAGGGAAAAAGGGGTAGTGAGGACAGGAACTCCCTAGACCTTCACCCAGGGTAGTTGCTGTGTGAGACCCCGAGTTATATTATCAAGCCCCACGTGGGTTCCATTCAGGGACTTCAGCAAAAGCTCTTCTGCCCCGCAGTTTCTCTCTTCTGTAAAACGGGGGCCGCAGTGGGTTTCCATGGTGCATTTTTGGGTGTAGTTGGGGTTTACATCTTAATTTCTCAAAGGAAAGAAGGGTAGCACAAAGCAGAGCAGCAGTAATTTCTCCCAAACTCATTTTTCTTTGCCCTTGGCTGAGCTCAGCCTGCCCTGCGAAGCAGAAATCATAACCACAACTTGGCTGCACAAAGGAAAAAGCCTATTCAAGAGTGCCATCCTAGAAGGCTTCTTTGTGGTCACTCAGGGGTGTGCGGAATTTTCCTAGTTTTCTCTGGTGAAGGCAGGAGCAGCAAAGCTTGAGCCGCTGAATATGCTTCTCCAAGAATCTGCCCATCTTAGGAGCAGAGGTGGGTGTAGACAGAGAACAGCCTTCACCGGGTATAGCCATGTGACCTGGAGCTGATGGCAGATGCCATAGAGGCAGGGCTTGGTATGCTCTTTGAAGTATGTTCCATTTCCCCAACTAGACTGTCAACTTGCAGAGGCCAGGGACACTACTGTATCTACAGCACTGTCGACAGGGACCCACCCAAATGCTGTGCTCAGAAGTTACCATTTATCAAACATTTATGTGCAGTCACTTTGCTAAGTGCTTTACATAATGCATTTCATAATCATCCCCACTTCATAGGTGGGGAGACTGAGTCACAGAGACATGAAGTCTCACAGGTTGGAAGCAGCAGAGCTGGGCTCGAAGCCGGGTATCTGCCTCCCTGGTTTTAGTCCTTAGGAACTGTGCTAGATGTATTTATAGTTGGGGGAGGGGGCCCTTTGCCCAGGAAGTTTGTCAGACCCCACCGCTCACCGCCAAGAAACCACAACTGGAGGACAGCCCAGCCCAAGAAGGCTGCCTGCTGGCTATAGGGAGGTTTAAGAGGGATAAAATTATTTTTAGGGAGAGTATCATAAAATGATATGATTTTGAGAGGGTGCAGAGAAGTGGGGAATATGACTTACAGTCACTGGCTTGCCCAGTTTACAGCTTTAATTAATCTGAAACTGCAACATAGATTTTTATGATTAGTAGGGACATCTCAGTGAGCAGAGAAAGAACCTTTAACGATGATCTCAAGATGAATCTGGGAGATGAAATATCCATGCAATAAACAAGGCGGTGTTCGAGGGAGTCAAGTAAATGTAAATCCCAGGCCATCAGAACAGTATCCTTGGACCTGTCCCTTGCAGAAGAAACAGCCATCCTTGAACCAAGGGCAGGACTGCACGGAGGCTGGGTCAAGTTCAATGAGTTATTCTTTGTATGTGTGACCAGGGAGGCCCAGCCAGGGAGCAGGAGCACTGAGTCAGCTCCCTGCTCCTTGGTCTTTTGGTCTGGATCTGTCCCATTGTCATTGTCACTTTCAAGGATCGGCTCCTTAGGGAGGGCCTGAACCAACTCTTTGGAGGCTTCACCTCTCTCACCACTGCTGCGGAAGCTGATGGACCAGGAGAGTTGCCTGTTGCCCTGAAGATGCTAATCTACTGGTTTCTGTTTTATGAAGCCATACGCCAGAGCCAGGGAACTGAGAAAGAAGAGGTTAGGGGAGAGAGAGGTGAGCTGTGGTTATGCAAACATCTCCCCCTCCATGAAATTTGTTGAAGTAACTGCCCACTTCAAAACCCCTTTTGGATAATTTTATGGACTGAATGTTTGCCCCACCCCCCCGGATTCATAGCCCTACCCCCTCCATGTGACTATATTTGGAGACGGGCCATCCAAGGAGGTAATTAAGGTTAAGTGAGGTCATAAGGGTGGCGCGCTCGTTCAGTAGGATTAGTGCCCTTATGAGAAGAGGCAGCTGAGAACTCCCTTTCTCTTCTTTCCTCCATGTGAGGACACAGCAGGAAAGCAGCCATCTTCAACCCAAGGAGACCACCCTCACCTGACCCTCAGTCTGCGGGCACCTTGATCTTGGACTTCTAGTCCCTGCAACTGTGAGAAGACAAATTTCTGAGATTTAGGACACCTAGCCTGTGCTATTTTGTTATAGCAGCAGGAGCAGATTGCCAGCTACCATCTTGTTTCATGATGGCTAATGACTGGCTGGACCAGAGATTGGTACTGGGCTGTATCTGAAGTCTTTTAGGAAAGTACCAAGCTTGGCATAAGTCAAGCACTTCATTTTGGTTTATTCCAGAATGAAAAGTCCATAAACTGGGTATTATCAATACCCTCATTTTATAGATGATTTTCTGAGTGGCACGTAATGGGAGCCTGTACTCCTACCCACCTCCAGTTCCTGCTCTGGCTCCCTGGAGTGACAAGAAAGAGCAAGCTGAGGGATGGGTAGGGGATATGCCCCTTGGGAGGCTCTCCCAGCCTCCTGCAGGACCAAAGTAACCTTGGGTCCGATGAAACAGTATTGCTCCAAGTGGTGCTGCCTGCCACCTCTGACATATACGCCCTCCCACTAATGGCACGGCGTGTATCCCTTCTGAAAATGAAATTATCAGGGAGCGCCTTAGGTGCAAAGGAACGTATGAATTCCTCAAAAACAAAACATTAGTCACTGGCATTTCTTGAGGGCTTACTATGTGCCGAGCACCATATATTTACTGTTTCATGTAAGTCACACAATAGTCCTCTGAGTTAGGTGTCACTATTATCCCCACTTTATGAAAAAGGACATTAAGGCTGAGAGAGGTTAAGAAACCTGCCCAAAGTCAAAGAGAATTTAATTGGTTTTGTATGAGTGAGAGGACCTTGGGTAACTAAGACAGTTTGAAATTGGACATCAAGCCCACTTTACGGCAGGGCTGTCCAAAGAGATTTGTCCCTTTATAGGTAGTGGGATTCTTATCACTACAGGCAGTTCAGCAGAAGGGAGACCCTCCCTGGATGGGGATGACATGACAGAGCTGCAGCTTTGGGTGCTTTAACCCGGTTTGGGTTAAACTGGATAGATTTGAAGGCCCTTCCAAATCCAAGTCGCCTCTCTTTTGAAACAGTTTGTGTGGAGTGTCACCCAGTCCTGTTGGTGAGCGCCGGACGGGTGGGGCACAGAGGAAGGCGGATATGTTGGAGACACAGATGGTCCTGTGCAGTTAACCGTTCTCAGATTGACTGACCATCACCCTAATCCAGTCTGTGTTTTCACTTCTCGGTAAGCCTACATGGGGAGTTCAATCTCTGCTTGAACCTCTCAGGGATGGCGAGGCTACTCAAGGCCACTCCCCAAGACTGAAAACCTGGCCTCATGATATTGCTTTAGAAACATCTGGTCTACCTGCCTTCAGGCAGCTCAGACATCTGCCTCCACCTGCATTTTGGTGTGCCTGGAAGTGGGCGAGGTGTGCTGGCTTGGGAAGACACTTGGAAGACTGGCTTGGGGAGGTGGTCCCTTTGGGAGGAGGATGGAGGAGCAGAGAGGAGAGAGAGGCAAGAGAGCCTCCAACACCATCCACTCTCTCCTCTTTCCATTCCTTCTAGGAGCCAGGAAGCTGGTTCCGTGACTTTCGTAGCTTTCAAAAGGTGGTATTTATTTAATCCTCTGAAATTTCAGCTGACGCTGGGCAGGGAAGTGACTGTCCTTAACTTGTGTGCTCGGTCACAAATGTCCACTTGCCTATTACCATGTGCTTGCTGGGCTGAGAGTCAATAATTTCCAGGACTTGGAGCACCAGCTCCCACAAGGTGTTGGCTTTACAAGTAACTTAAAATCCCCTAGTTACAACCAGAAGCCCAGCCAAAATTAAGCAGGGCCTCATGTTGGAGCAAAAAAGAATAGATTCTGTTTGCACCCATGCTTACATGAGTCTGGGCCGCATTCACTGTGATATATTTTCACATATGAGTTGGTCGCAGAGGTATGCGGCTTCAGAACTGGACTCTGGCCTCATGTTGCCTCAGAAGGCCTTGGATCTCCACCTTCATTTTACAGAACGCAGGTCTAGAGCCAGGCCAGGCTGTCAGCCTGTGGTTCATGAACTGCTCAAGATTCTGCAGGATTTGATTCTAGGTCAGTTGTTCTATGAAAGCTCCAAGAATCTGCACTTTAAAATAAGGGCCGCTGGAGTTCCCTGGTGGCTCAGTGGGCTAAGGATCCAATATTTTCACTGCTGTGGCTCTGACTACAGCTGTGGCATGGGTGTGATCCCAGCCTAGGAACTTCTGCATGCCATGGGTATGGCCAAGATAAAAAATTAAGACAAAATAAAATAAGGGCCCCAAGTGATGTTTATAATTTTGGGAAAGCTGAATTAAGGAACTCCTGAGATATTAGTGGCTAAAGTGGGGCTAGACACGAGGCCTCCTGCCTCTGCTCACATTACATGTGTGTGTGCAGATGAGGGAGTTGGCCTGGACACACGAGGGTTTGCACAGGTGTATCTGCCTCCATGGACGGCTGCTACCCTCCTGGCTCACAGTTCACGGGGAAAAGTCAGTCGGGCCCAGAACACGGGTGATGAAGGGATTCGCCACACAGAGGGTCTTCCCGTTTACACCTCTGCCTTCCAGCCCTTAGTTGTTTGCATTATCTAAACCCAGCTCTGAGCCCTGATTGCTTTCCTCTCTGGGAGTCAGGCCTGCGCTGAGTCAGGGAGAGTTAGGAGTGATTTGAACTCATCTCCATCTGCCTGTAGGCTTCAGTTTCTCCTGATGTGAAATAGGAGAGGCTGACTTGAAACCACAAACCACCCAATAAAATCAAAACCTAGGAGTTCCCATTGCGGCTCAGTGGGTTGAGAACCCGACTAGTATCCATTAGGATGCGGGTTCAATCCCTGGCCTTGCTCAGTGGGTTAAGGACCTGATGTTGCCATGAGCTGTGGTGTACGTCCAAGACATGGCTTGGATCTGGTGTTGCACTGTGGCTGTGATATAGACCAGCAGTTGCAGCTCTAATTTGATCCCTAGCTCAGGAACTTCCACAGGCCATGGGTACGGCCCAAAATATTAAAAAAATAAAATAAAAAATAAAAACCTAGGCAAGACCTCCCACTAGCGGGGACTGCTCATGTACATTGGAAGAGAAAAGGCGAGCCTGCTGGAGGGGGCCACTGAGAGAGTGATTGTGGTGCCCAGAGGCATCAGGAGAGAGTTCGGATTGGCACCAGGAGATGGGGGACTCAGAAGCGGATTGCGGGCCCTTCATTCCAAGCGGTCTCCCCACAATAATGCTCACTCGCTCCTATTTCCAACTCTATCAGGACCATGTGAGTCTGAAGAAGTCACTCTGCCTCCCCAAGTTCATTAATGGAGGTTGAAAGTGGGCCCCACTCACAAACACAACTCTTCTGAGCCAGGCAGGGTACTAGTCACATCACCCTGCGTGGTGCATTTTCCATCCCATTTGTACAGATGAGAAAATCGAGGCTCAGGGAGGTTAAGCACTGGCCTGAGGTCACACTTCCCTTCCTCGCCTGCTTCCCACCACTCCCCCCTCCCCTTGCCCCACTACTGAACACGTGGGAGTTTAGAATTCCCAAGTTCACTGCTAAGGAGACAAAACATTCTGAGACTCTGGGAGGAGGTGGGTGGATGTAATGAGATGTTCACCTGTGAGATTATTTAGTTATCATTCTGCTTAGAGCCTGTGGCTGAGGCAACTTGGACTTATCCGGCTCTCTGAGTCTCCATGCTTCCGCTCCTGAGATAATTGGAGATCATTCTAGGCCCGTGACAGTTTTGAGCCTTGAAGAAGTCCGTTGTTTATCACAGAGGGTATCATACTCTACAGAACATATGTTCATCGTGATAGATGGTGGGGGTGAGAAGAAGAGGAATTTTTAGCAGGGAAAGAAAATCTCTTCCATATCTCTAGAGGTTGGAAGTCTCTAGTTTCTACCAAAATTTAAACTTTGAATGTATCTTAAAAACAATATTCCTGCTTTGAGCGAACTGGCTTCGGATTAGGACTGTCCAAGACAAATTTCGACTCTCAGGTGGGATTTACCTGCCACCCAGCACTCGCCTGAGTGTTCTCTGAGAATGCAAACTCAGGTTCCTTGTTGAGAACCCAGCTAGTATCCATGAGGATGCAGGTTTGATCCCTGGCCTCGCTCAGTGGGTTGAGGATCCAGTGTTGCAGCAAGCTTCAGTGGGTTAAGGATCTAGAGTTGCTGTGGCTGGGGCGTAGGCTGGCAGCTGCAGCTCCAGTTTGACCCCTGGCCCGGAAAAATCCAAATGTCTCGGGTGTGCCCCTTAAAAGAAAAAAAAAAATTTTAAATGTTAAAGAAAATGCAAACTCATTGTAATAACAGCCAAAGCAAAATAAAATTAGAAAGATGATTCTGCTGGGGGGTGGGGAATCATAGATTGCTGAAGGCAAACGCACACTATTTTTAGGTTCTGCATTGTGGGGGGTTATCTGCATTCTCCACGCCCCCCCCCTCCTGTGGGTACCGAGGGCTGGCACAGCGCACACATATCCGGGGGCGCACAGGCAGACCCTGACAGCGCTCTACTTAGCTCACTGCCTTCACCACCCACCTAAGGCTCACCAGGAAATGGAAACGCTTTTCCAGGGTTCCTCTGAATGAAAGGCTCTGTGTTAGTCACCAGCAGCCTGGTTTGGCCCCCGGTGGAGAATACCATCCTCGCTATGAGGTACCAAAATAAATGGCTTTTGAGGCACCACGGGGAAATATGCTGAGACTCGCGTACAATTAAAACCGTTATTAATACTTGCATTGTTCCTGGGGTGTGGGCGTGTGTGACTTCCACCTTTTCCCTTTGGCTGGAGCGGAAACAAGAGAACATATGTTCTCATCACTGGGACTCCCAGCTCGGTCCCCGGGAGGAAGGTGAGGAGGGAGCAAGCTCGGCTCCTCCTCCAGCTCCTGGCATCCCTGCCAGGCGGCCCCGTTCGGCCCATGATGTCTGGGCTGCAGATGTCCGAGGTTTAACCATAGGTTTTTCCAGATGTCAATTTTGCCATCAGTCTAAACACCTTTTTTTACGTGTGTTTATGGTCTGGGAGGAGTGAAGGTGGGGATGGGGGTGGGAGAATGAAAGGGACAGACAGGTTGGCAGACACTCTGAGCCACCTTATTGGGTTGTAGGGAGAAAAAGAAACAGATGTGAGGGCGCTTTGAGGTTCTCAGGGAATCTGAGGAATGATAATTAAATCTTTTTCTTTTTTTTGGAGTCAATTTCATTATCATCTTACCTGGTTTTCTTCAGGTCAATCTGTTTTTCCTCCCTCCCTCCCTCCTTCCTCGCTCTATTCATCTCTCCCTCTATTCATCTCTCCCTCCTTCTCTCCCTCCCTTTTTCTATCCTTTCTCTTTTTTCTCCCTCTCCCCCTCCTTTCCTCCTGGCTTCATAGGAGTTAAGAGCAAGAACTTTGGAGTCGGCTCTGTGATCCTAGACTAGTCATTTAACCTCCTAAACCTCGGCTTCCTTCTCTAGAAATGGACATAATTGTTCTTGTGAGCATGAACCTAGGTAAGACAAGTGAGGAATTTAGCACAAGGCCTGGCACGGAACACGGGCTCAGTAATGGGGGGTGGGGGTGGGAGTTGAAGTCATGGCGACAGTTGTTATTGTATCATCATCGTCCATCGTCGTCATTTCTCCTTCCTCCCTCCCGTCATTCCCTGGGCTGCCTCCAGGTCTAGTTTCTAGGTCAGGCTCTGGAGAGAGAGACTTCAGTAAAATGTCCCTGGCTTCAGGGCACTCATCACCTCCGGGGCACCATGTTTGCTTCCGCTTCCACTCGGTTGCCTTTGCAGAGAGAAGGTTCTGGCCAGAGTAAGGCTGATGACTGAAGAAGAAACCTTGGTTTCCAGGTATTGGAAAAAGGCAGGAGCAGAATAGAGATTGATAGTTTGTGTTTTGGTGATAGGATCGCTAATGGGCCTAAAATCCGTTTGTCACTTGGGAACCGAGGTTTCCTGGGACCAGAAAACTAGCAACCACAGAGGCAGAGTCAGTTTCAGTGTCAATATTTACCACAAGCAGTGAGGAAACAAAGCCTCCCAGGTCAGAAGCCGGTGCCTGGGAGGGGAGATGGGTGCAGGCAAGGGCCACAGCGTAAAAAGGCAGCTCCCTGAATTGCTGCAGACCAAAGGATTCCAACGGGACCGAGGACAAGAGATTTCTTCCCAGTTTCTCCTTAGAGCATTCCAGTGGGTGGTGAAGGCAGCCCAGATCATCTCAAGATGAAATAGCCCTGGGGTAATTGAGAGTTGGAGGCTTAAGCTCCGAGCAATATTCCTTCAAAATCACTGGCTTGCATAATGGGGTTGCTGAGCAGCCACGGAATTTTCTACCGACTCCCGTCTCCTTTCCCCCACCGTGTACCTGCTCACCGCTGGCTGCTGCACTGGATCTAAGGCCCCTGACCTGTATCTTTATAGGATCAGCCACACATGCAGTCACATTTTCCAAGAGACTGCAGATTTTCTCTGCTACTTTAAGGCAACCTCCAAATTCAAATTTACCATGTCGATAAATGAGGAAGTGGTGTTACCTGCATTCCCGAAAGTCTCCTATTTTACACTGAGGCTTAACCACAAGAATCCTATAACTGTCAGCTTCTGCTAGGTCATTGGAGGCTTGAGTTATACCTGACAAAGGCTTTTCAGGAAGACACACAGAGTTAAAGAATTAGAACCACTGTCAATATCGTGATAGTTGGAAGTAGAGATAAAGCACCTCCAATGTTATAACAGCTCATTGGGAAATAACCGTTTGAGTCACCGAAAGTTGATACTTACACAATTTTACAAAGTTGTATTAAAAATGTGATCATCCACTCATGCAATGAACCTGTATTGAGCATCTACTATGTGCCAGGAAATGCGACGTGAATAAGACCTAGTCCTTGTTGTCAAGGACACTTTAAGGAACAATAAATCCACCCTGATGGTGTGGGATGGAGATTGCTGTGAGGAGGAGGGTAAGCAAACACAGTGGACTCACAGGAGAGACTCTAAATCAACCTGGAGGAAAAGCAATCAGGGACGGCGTCCTGGAGGAGGTGATACCTAAGCTATGGAGAGTTGGTGTTTACCAGCAGAAGAAGAAGGGAAAGCAATTCTGGCAAAGAGAGCATCCCACAGAAACGTTCTGGGAGGAGACTCCCATGGGCAGTGAATAGAGGGAGATTAGGTTAAGAACGAGGCCAGAAGCAAGCCAAGGTTATAGAAAGTTTCCCGTGACGGACTAAAGAGTCCGAACTTTTCCTAAAAGCATGGGGGGGGGGGGGCACTGAATTATTTCAAGTGAGGGGACTGAGATGATCCCATTGGCCTTTTAGAAAGATCACTCCAGCAGCAGCAAGGAGGGTCATCTGGGGAGCCAGAGAGGAAAGAGGAAAGCCCGAAAAGAAGTGGCAAGGGCCTGCCCAAGGTGTGGGAGGGACTGGAGAAGCAGGTGCCGGGACCAAATGAGGTGGCTGCGCACTTGGCTCTGTGCAACTGGAGGGTGTGGACGGGAGGGCGGGGGAGGCCCGCAGAGTGATAATCACAGCTGCCAGGCATTGTCTGTTTACCCGGCCCAGGGTGGTGCTATTTGCCTTCCAGGCAGTTGGCACTTGGCAGTTGGCATGGGGTGAATGCCCTGGGAGTTAGGAGGCTGGGATAACATCCCCAGGACATCCAAGCCACCAGGCCTGAGGGCAGGGGCCTGAAGACCTGAGCCAGGAGCTGAAGCAGTATAACCAAGAGTCAGTAGGTGACAGAGCAGGGCAGCAGAGGAGTTGTGCCCAAATGACCAGGCTGGGCGCCTAACGTGGCACCTTTGTTTGAAGATGTGGGAATAACCATTTGGAAGCGGGAAGGAGGCTGGAGGAGCAGGCCATCCCCAGCCCCCACTGGTTTTGCCAAGGGGGACCTTCTCCACAGCCCCCCATTCCCCCCACACCTGTGGCCCTTCCCCAGAGAGCAGCCAGCTTTTCCTCCCCATAGGAGGCAGCCTTGCCTCCCACCTGCCACCAGATGCAGCTTATCCTGAGTTAGGTGGCAAATATTGAACTACTTTTCAGAAGTGTTAATTGTGATTTTTAATTGACCATAAGCAGGTTATCAAAGCCTATTTGTCTCTGGAGGTTGTTTATTCTCTAGGGGACAATCCCACCCAGCGAGATGTCACCACTCAGTGAGCACATGTCCCCATCCCCCTTAACCCATTCTCTTGTGCCTCCCTTAAAAACAAAGCCAGCTCAATTCATGTCTTTGGAGGCAGGATTTGACAAGATTTAGATGCTGGCAGTCAGAATCTAATGGCTCTGTTCCTGGTGGCCTTGGGTGTTGCATGGTATTGTGAGAACATTGCAGCAAGGGCTGCTCTGCCTCTGGCTGGCTGGAGGGGAACCCCACATGGCACTGCCCGGGGTCAAGTGGGGCATGGATTCATTTCCATCACAGGGGCCATCCCCGATGGGGAGTCTGGGCACCTCACTTCACACTGACCAATGCCCTTGAGGTACGTCCTGGGCATTTGGTTCGTCATGATCAAGGTATTAATTATTGATGATGAGATTGGGTCCTCCACTTGCTGGTTGGCCTCCCATATCCTATTTCAGACCTAATTCTGGCCTTGTGCTCTGAGCTGCTCCTTCTCCGAGTGTAGGTTGGAGTCAGCTGGGAGGCCCTAGTGGTCCCAGGGGTGCTGGGGAGCAAGGGACAGGCACTGCTGTCCGGGGGGCTCCGGGTGAAAGTATTTTCTTCCCGTGAAGGAGGAACAGGAAGTGGGGTGGTCTAATCTGATAGAAAGGGTCCCGAGGCTGCAGTTGACTTTAACTTCTCTGGACCTCAGTTTAGCATCCTGGAGACCATCTCTGCCCAGAAGAGAAAATGAAATGAAATTAAAAGATTTGGGGAAATTTTAGAGCCTTATTATGATGAATAAACTCACTCATTCTTCAAATATCTATTGAGTAGATGCCAGGCACTATTCAAGGGTCTGTGCATTCAGAGTTGAATTCAGCCAGACTTCTGAGCCCCCCTCCACCCAACACATGAATTCCCAGCAGGAAAAGGACACCACCCAAGCGGGAGGTCTCATTATTAAGTGCCCTCCTCCCGCTGAAAAATGAATACACGGGTCCCTGCACACCTTTGTGCTACACTTTGTTGCTCTCTGCTGCCTGTAAACTAAGGCCATCCCTGTTTTGATGACCAGTCAGTGTCTAGCAGTGATGGTGAGGTCAAGGCCAGGAGGGAAGTGGGCACTATTGGAAAGCCAAGTGGGACGTGTGTGGAATGGGGGATGTTGAGATGGCTCCTGCGTCAGTTTGCATCTTCCAAGAAGCAGGTGTCGGATGGAATTAGATGTACAGCCAGTGGGCAGGGAGAAAGGCCTGTGGAGTAACAGGAGGAGAGGAAGCAGAAGTCGGGAGAGCCTTCAGTCCCCATGTAGGTGAGAAGCCAGTGAGGAGAGAGAGAGAAGGCGAGGGGTTGGGCAGGAGGGGCTCAGAGGGCAGGGCAGCTCGAGAAAGCCTCAGCCAGACAGGAAGCCCTAGAGCAAAGATTCCCTCTTCACATGAGGAGTCCAGTGTTGGGTGAGTTGGGCCGGCTTTTTAGAGCCTGTGTTGTGCTCTGTCGCTGGCTGACAGTGGCCCAAAGAGAGCCTGGTCTTGGAACGTTGCTGCGCCGGGTGCAAAGGTGCAACAGCTGGAGGCTCTTCACAGGGCTTTTCTCCCAAAGGGAGGTCCTCCGATCGCACTCCAGCGGCTGCCTGTCCTGTTTTCCCCTGGCAGCGCCCTTCCAGCTTCTGGCTCCTCCCCCTTTGCTATAGTTCCTATGCCCTGGGGTCAAGACGACAGCTCCCACCCACTTGCCTGGACCAAAGGTCTCTTCCCTTAAGCCCATGCTCACCCTCCTCTTCCCATTTAAGACAGAGCCTGCGTTCCTGCCCGTTCCCTTCGTGATCATCCTTCACACTCCAGTCACCCAGACAAGGGCTGTCCCCTCAGGTCTGCTGCCTTACCACCTTGGGGGCTAGCCCCTGCCCTGTTTGCTCGGGCCCTTTCTGCCTGATCTGCTCTCCTTCACACCACTGGATTCCACCAGAGCCCGCCTTCAACCTGTCAGGGGCGACCTGCCCCATGGCCCTTTCCTCGATGGATGACCAGATAGGTGCACAGGTTAAGGAATCCAAGTTAGAGTATTAATGAGTCATGGTAACATGATGAATTACCTCTTCCAGGTAACATTTACACGTTGACAGAGCTTTTCAGTGCTTTAGCCCTGAAGAGTGTGGTGGTGTGCATGAATGCTCTGGGCTTGGCAAACCTCGTCAGAGGGTGGGGGCAGGGGGGGGAAGGGGAGTATGCAGAGGAATGCCGTTGCCTCCCTCCAGGCACTGCCAATGAACTGTCCCAGGAATAGGTGTGGAGATACAGAGGGCGGGGCGGGTCAGGGTGGTTTGGTTTTTTGTTTTTGTTTTTGTGGGGGGTTTTTTTGTTTGTTTGTTTGTTTTTGCTTTTTAGGGCCACACCCTCAGCATATGGAAGTTCCCAGGCTAGGGGTTCAATCGGAGCTACAGCTGCCGGCCTACACCACAGCCACAGCAACTCAGGATCCGAGCCACATCTGCAACCTACACCAGAGCTACCGGCAATGCCAGATCCCTAGCCCACTGAGCAAGGCCAGGGATCAAACCCACATCCTCATGGATACTAGTCGGATTTGTTTCCACTGAGCCACAGTGGGAACTCCCACAGTGTTTTTTAAAAGTCATGGTTTAAAGCAACCAGATTCAAAAATGAGGTAAACAGACATTTCTCCAAAGGAGATTTAAAAATGGCCAATAAGCAATCAAAGAGATGCTCAATAGTGTTATTCATTAGGCAAATGCAAATCAAACCCACCATGAGTATCCCCTCACACCCACTAGAATGGCTACTATCAACAAAACAGAAAATAAATATTGGCGAGGAGGCGGAGAAATAGGAAGCTTTGTATGTACAGCATTGGTGGGAATGTAAAATGGTACAGCTGCTGTGGAAAACAGTACGGTAGCTCCTCAAAAAGGTAAACATAGGATTGCCATGTGATCTGGCAACCCCACTTCTGTGTATATCCCCAAGAGAATTGAGAGCAGGGTCTCAAAGAGATATTTGTACACCCATGTTCAGAGCAGTATTATTTACAGTAGCTAAAAGGTGAAAGCAACCCAGATGTCCAACAATAGATGAATAAAGAAAAGGTGATCCATCCGCACAACGGAATATTATTCAGCCCTAAAAAGGAAGGACATTCTGGCCCACGCTACAACACGGACGGACCTTATGCTCAATGAAATAAACCAGTCAAAAAAAGACAAATACAGTGTGATTCTACTTATAAGAGATACTTAGAGGAGTCAAGTTCATAGAGATAGAAAGTAGAATGTAGACAGTAGGGGCTGGGGGTGGGGTGAGGCTGGGAATGGAGAGTTATTGGTGAGTGGAGGGGGGAGTCAGTTTGTGAAATGAAAAAGTTCTAGAGACGGATGGTGGTGATGGCTGCATAACAATATGAATATGCTTAATACCATTAGACTGTATGCTTAAAATGGTTAAGATAAGAAAGTTTATGTTACATGTTTTAGCGCAATTCAAAAACATTTTTAAAAAGGTCATGATTTGCCATAAGAGAAGAGAGACAGATAGAATGACCCAAATTTACCTGAGGATCTCTACTTTGTACCTTGCAATCAGAGTATGTGACAAGGCGGGACCAGAGTCCTGAACCCAGGTTAGAAACCAGGAGGAAACTGCCAAAGGGCATCACTATAGAAGAGGAGCTACTCGAGGGCAGGCAGCTGGGTGCAGAGGGCTGCACACCGGAACAGCTGTCAGCCAAGCCACAGCTGGATCTCAGCAAGCACTACCACCTAGTGCTGTGTGACTTTCAACAAGTGATCATACCTCTCTGAGTCTTTGCTTCCTTATTGATAAAATAGGGCAACGGCACTGACAACATTGGAGCTGTTATCAAGCTAAATGCAATCTCTCTGCAGGGTGGGTGCGTAAGGAGGTTCCTTGCAAATAGAAGGCCCTTGTTAAATGTTAGCTCCCATATTAGTCCCTGAAGTTGCTGCGGAGGAGGTAGGGTTTTCAGGCTGTTTAAATGCCAGCGGCTGCCTCAGATGACAAGGGAGGTTGTGCTATTAATGGGTGAGCATGTGAGATGTCCTTTTCCATGGTGTTGAACAGAAATTTAACATGTTGGAAGTGAGCTGAATAGCATTAAGCTTGTGGTTATAACTGTGGGAGAGGAGCACTTCGAACCCCCGTGTGAATCCAGATAAAGGAAAGTCATTAAATAAAATGCTTGGGAGCCTCTGCTCTGGGCTGGGCACTGTGGCAAATGCTGGGGGAGCACGGGTGGGAGGAGATGGGACCGGCCCCCAGCTGCTGCGAGGCTAGGCAGGGAGGGGAGTGTCAGAAGGCCAAACTAATCCACTCTGGGGGCGCTTCTGGGAAGGCAGACGCAGCCCCTCCTGGGAAGATGGTGTCCTTGATGGGTGACCCAAACCAAAATGGCAGAACTCTCTAACTGCCCTTTCTCCCCAGTAAATAACCTTCAAACACCATGTTCTGAATGTGTGATGTCCAGCCTGGACGGTGCCCCCAGTGTTCCTTGGAATTCTTGTCTCCCACTCCTACTTCATTCTTCTCAACCCCATTCCAGGCCTCTCCCTCTCTCCGTGCCCCCAGCCAGCCCTGCCCTCAGTGAAAACACACCGCCACTGACAAGAGAAGCCCACCACCCCCGCCCCTGCATCCCGGCTGTGGACCCGCTCATCGCTCCTGTCTGCCATCTCCAAGGAAGCCTTCTGTTTGTCTGGAAAATAGAAGTGGCCATGCCCTGGGCAAAATTTCTGCTTCCATCTCCCCATTTCATCTAGGACCTTCCTTCACTGTGACAGATGACTCTTTAGCCTTTCTGACCTCACTGTCCCTTCTCCCTCTCCTCTCAGCCATGTTTAAATCCTCTCATCAAAAGAAATTTTAAAAATGTTGTCCTTTTTTTCCCCCCAAGTTATTCTATTACCTCTTCCACTAAATCTCCAAATTCCTGGATTTGGGGCTAACATTGATCGTCAATTGAATGGTCTAAGCACTTGACTTATATCACCATAGTGACTCTAACAACAACCTACGAAGGAGATCTTGTTAGTATCACCATTCTGAAGTTCCAGAAACTGAGGCTCAGTGAATTAATTACTCGCCCAGTGTGACCTGGCTGGTACATGGTGGAGCCAGGATGTAAACCCGAGTTGGTGACAAGCACCCAGTCCTCCAGCCGTGAAAGAAGTCTCTTAGTCACCCTCACCAACTCTACATGATTCCTTGGGTATCTTAGTGGCTCTTTTTCCTTGTCCATCCCCTGCACATGGGTTTCTCCCCAGGCTCCGTACTTAGCCTTCTCATCTTGTTCTGCACACGCTCTCTGATAAGTTAATCCACCCTTGATTTTGACCATCCCCTGTGTCTGCAGCCCCACCATGCTCTCGTGTCTCAGAATGAACTCCTGACCTCCCCTCACTTGGAATCTCTTCTTGCTCCTCTCTTCCTGAGATTGGTTAGCAAATCCCTTGTCTGCCCAGCATTTAAGCTAGAAATCATGGAACACGTCATCCACGGTGTCTCTCATCTCCAAACCTAATGGATAACCAAGTCCTCTTGAATCTATTTTCTAAGCAGCTATGGATGCTCTTTCTTTTTCTTTATCCCTACTGCTGTCATTGCTCTGGTTTAAGACCTTATAATACTTCCCCTGACCACTTACTGTCTTGCTTCTGCTATGGGTCCCCGCTAATCCATCTTCAGCGCGGCTGCCAGGGATCTTTCTCAACTGTAGTCTATCATCTGTTCTGGACATTCCCCATCTTCCAGTTCTAGTCCTTTCAGGCACTCAAGGCTGTTCACCACCTGGCTGCAGTGTACTGGCCTCATTTTCCACAGCACACCCCACCTGCCACCCATCTGCTACACCCTAACCTTCATTCAAATGAGCTACTCCTGAGTCCTTGGAAGTAAAACATATATTCGTGCCAGCATCCCAGAGCAGGCCATTCAAGAGCTCTCTGTTGCATCATGCTTTCCTCAACTGGAATGGATGGGTCCCTCCTCCTTAAAGTAAGTTCAAACCGTCAACCAGGCACTTTGCGCACTATTTTATGGTGAGTTGCCCAAGTGTCTATGTCCTTGGGTAGATGGGGCAGCCATCATGCTTTTATCAGCTGTGGCTCCCCAGGGTCCAGTACTGCTGTGTAAGTAGGTAGCAAGGGGCAGGGGTGGTGTAGCTGACCCTAGGTACTCTCTAAATGTTAGTTTCTCTTTATTTATTTAGCCTTTTTTTTTTTTTTCTTTAAGGGCTGCACCCATGGCACATGGAGGTTCCCAGGCTAGGGGGTCAAATCTCACCTGCAGCGGCCAGCCCATGCCACAGCCACATTAACACCAGATCCGAGCCATGTCTGTGACCTACACCACAGCTCATGACAATGCCGGATCCTTTATCCACTGAGGGAGGCCAGGGATCGAACCCACAACCTCATGGAACTAGTCAGATTCGTTTCCACTGCACCACGATGGGAACTCCGGTTTCTCTTTATTTTGACACATAAACAAATTAGGTGCCAGGAGACTCTAGATGGAACCATAGTCCAGTTCGCAAAAAAGTGGAAAAGCCAGAGACTGAAAATGACTGGGGCGGGGGGGGGAGGCGCCGCGGGAGGAAGCCCCTTCCTTTCACACTCAGCCACACTGCCTTTAGAAAAGAACCAGCTTGTGTTTCATCAAAACACAACATGTCAAGAAACTCATCTGTTTGTATTAGGATACTGGACTGATAGGAGAGGAGAACTTTGGAGCCACAGGCCACCTTGGCTTGAATAAGGCTTTGGACAAAGTCTCTCATTTTCCTTGTAGGCAAGTCTGAGAAGCATGGTTACAGGATTGTCAGTGATTCATTAAAGTGTTGAACCGGAAGGGAACTTGGACCCGCCTGATCTAACCCAATTACATTACAGGTGAAGAAACTGAGACCCAAAGGCTCACTTTTCTAAAGGAGCACTGCTTATTAGGAGCATAACAGGGGCCAGGATCTACTCCTCCAGTTGCAGAGCCTCTGCGGACACAAGGCCCTTCCTAGAGTCCATTGGTTTGTAGCCCCCTGAGCAGTCATGGCCAAAGAAAGCTTTCTCACTGTCTCATGTGTGCCTGATGGGAGATGTCAGATGATGTGCTATCTACCCATTCAGTCACTTATCAGGCTTTGGATTAAAACCCAGAGGGGTGTTTTTCAAAGAAGTGAATGGCACAGATGCCGAAGGGCTAGCTGATAGGTGGGACTCCAGAATCAGGATCTGAAATACCTTTCAGGCTGGAATGATGGGCTGAAAATAAGGAGTCAAAACTTAACAGAAATAAGTGGAAAGTCTTGCACTGAGGTTTCAAAAAAATCAATGTCATAAGTACAGGCTGGGGAAAACTTGACTTGATGTGGGTTCAGGAGTGAAGGCCTGTGTATTTGAGTGAGTACAAGAGGGTCTTAAGGCATCTTAGCCCCTAAAATAGCCACAGCAAGATGCTAAAGACCGTTCTTGTTCTGAAACAGTAAGACTCCAAGACAGAGATGCTCATACATCTACCATACCCTGTACAGACCACGCTGGAGCCAAGCCTCCAACTCTGAGCATCACCCTTCTGGAAGGATTTTGACAAAGCCAATGTGCTGGAGACAGGTGCTTAGGATGGTGATGAGTCTAGAAATTCTGTCAAATGAGGAGCATTTGGGAAAATGAAAACCTTTCATCTGGCATTCCCTTTGTGGCTCAGCAAGTTAAGAACCTGACATAGTGTCCGTGAGGATGTGGGTTCCATCCTTGGCCTCACTTAGTGGGTTAAGAATCCAGTGTTGCCGTGACTATGGTGTAGGTCGCAGATGTGGCTCAGATCCGGTGTTGCTGTGGCTGTGATGTAGGCCAGAAATAGCAGCCCCAATTTGACCCCTCGCCCAGGAACTTCCAGGTGCAGCCATAAAAAAGGGGGAAAGAAAAGAGTTCCCATTGTGGCTCAGTAGGTTAAGAATCCGACTAGTATCCGTGGGGATGCGGGTCCCATCCCCGGTCCTGCTCAGTGGGTTAAGGATCCGGCGTGGCTGTGGCTGTGGCTATGGCCAGCAGCTGCAGTTCTGATTTGACCCCTAGCCTGGGAACTTCCATCTGCCGCAGAGGCGGCCCTAAAAAGAAGGAAAAAAAAAAAAGAAAAAGAAAAAAAGAAAAGAAACGTTTCATCTGGAGAAAATAGTAAAGGTAGTTGTTATGTAGCAGGGGCCACAGACTGGCTCCGTGAGCTCTAGAGAACAGAGGCTGAGAGCTTGAGGTCAGCAGATTTTGGCTCCACGCAAGGAAGGCATGTCAGCTGGGTCTCCTCATCCAGTGGTAATTTTGGGTGAATCATGAGCTCCATGTTGCTAAAGGTGTGACCCTCCATCAGGAAGGCAGAGGGCAGTCACTCTAGGGAAAAATTTGATTTAGGTGATCTCGAGGGTCCCTTCTGGTTATTAATTGCTATGGTTCTGTGACCCTGCCTTCTTTTCTCAAACCAGATTGAAAAAAACAATTCTTCCCTTTCTCAGCCCTAAACCAATCTCTGGGCTGCATGGTAGTTTTAGTTTTAAATTCCAAGCAACATTTAGTCATTGACTACCTGTTATGGACAGAGTCCTCGTGTCTCTCTTTCTCTTTTTGTCTTTTGCCACTCCTACAGCATGCAGAAATTCCTGGGCCAGGGATAGACTCTCTGCTAGTGCTGTAGCCAAAGCGACAGCAATGACAATGCCAGGTCCTCAACCCACCAAGCCACAAGAGAGCTCCTCTTTTTTTTTTAAGCAGAACAAAATTAGTTTGTTGGATGACTTAGAAATGAGGGAAGGAAACAATGCTGATTGTAAACCTCGATTATATAGTTTGTGTTCTAGGCACACTGCACAATTGACACCTACTGCTTTATCTCCCCTTCTTTCTTTCTTTTTTTTTTTTTTGTCTTTTTGTTATTTCTTGGGCCGCTCCCGCGGCATATGGAGGTTCCCAGGCTAGGGGTCGAATCGGAGCTGTAGCCACCGGCCTACGCCAGAGCCACAGCAACGCGTGATCCGAGCCGCGTCTGCGACCTACACCATAGCTCACGGAAACGCTAGATCGTTAACCCACTGAGCAAGGGCAGGGGCCGAACCCACAACCTCATGGTTCCTAGTCGGACTCGTTAACCACTTCGCCACGATGGGAACTCCCTGCCTTTCTTCCTTCCCTCCTTCCTCCTTCTTTCTTTCTCTCTCTCTCTCTGTCTTTTTAAGGTCACACCCACAGCATATGGAAGTTCCCTAAACCGCAGCCACAGCAACACAGGGTCTGAGCCTCGTCTGTGACTTACGCCACAGCTCACAGCAATGCCAGATCCCTAACCCACTGAGTGAGGCCAGGGATCAAACCTGAGTCGTCACGGATACTGGTCGAGTTCATTACTGCTGAGCCACAGTGGGAACTCCATCATTTTATCTTTCTATTGATGCTTTAAAAAAAAACACACACTTTATGGAGGTATGATTGACCTATAAAAAGCTGTACATATTTAATGTATACAACTTAGTGACTTTGGAGATAATTATAACCCCTAGAAACCATCACCACAATCCATGCCATAAGTGTGTCCATCTTCTCCAAAAGTTTCCTCCGCTAAGTATCCCCTAGAGAGGAGAGAAAGACCGAGGAAACAGCCTGCACCCCTCTGCATCCCAGAGCAAGGTCCAGTGAGATGGTGGGGGTGGGGGATGTGACAGGCAGACACAGGGAGCAAGAATTAGACAAAGGGGGCTGATTTAGTGAAGTGGCAAGGGGGGGGGCTGGGAAAGGGGGCAGGAAGTTTCCCCAAGCAGAGGTAGACGGAGGAGAGGCTGAGGTGCGCAGGGAGAGCGGAGCCGAGCTGAGCAGGCCATGCCCAAGGATGGATCATTAGGAACCTTGCCTTAGGAAAAGGAGCGCACACGCGTCCCCCTGCAACACAGCTTAAAGACTTCGCACTCCCCTGGGCCCAGCTCTCCCGCCGAAATGGACTTATTTATTTTTAATAGAGCCCATTTGAGGTAGTCGTGTTTTCAAAGGCTGATGTCCTCATAAGTTCTTTTCGTTCTCACAGGTTTAAAAAAAACCCTTTCATGGCCAGGAGATGCTGAGCAGGGTGGGGGTAGAGGGGTTGAGTAGAGGGAGGTACCCCTGCAGCCCCCTGCAGCCTGACTCACTTACAAGGGCATCCCATGCCCACTGCAGAAAGCCGGGGATTGTGGACCCAAAAGTTGTGACTAAAGCAGCAAAGAGGGGAGGGGAGGGGAGGGGGAGGGGACAACAGGCCTTCCCGCTCCTCCCCCTGTCCCTTCTCCCCAACATGGAGTGTCGATGTAGTCATGGCTTTTAAACAACATTACACACACTTGTCGTCCAAGATAAAATGTTATTAAGATTAAATGCCGAGCAGGGAACGGAATCCGACTTCCCACTGTCATATTTCAGCTCCGGTGAGTGATTGCCTTTCGGTAGCCCCAGCTCCTAAGCAGGGAAACGGCATTATTATCATTAATAAGCCCATAATGGGGAAGAGAAATTATAAACATTTCTGCAACAAGCGGCCCTCCAGTGTTAATATTTTATGAGCACACAGAGAAGTCGGCGACTGAATGTAAATGGCAGAATTATACGTAACCATAATGTAAACACGCGTAATTGGGTTGAGCTGATGGGAGGAGGGGAGGCTGGTAGCGACGGGCGGGAGTGGCGCCCAGGGCACCAGGTGGGGCCACAAAGGCAGAAAGTCAGAAGCCCCAGGGCCCCTGTCACCAGCCTCTTCTCTTCCTGCCACTGTGGGTTTTTAGGGAAGCTCATGTCTCTGGGACCCCCGTGGGAAGGGAGGTGGCCATCCACCCCCAACACGCTGCACACCATCCTTTGGCACTGGGTCACTTTGGACCTCACTTACTCCGGGGACAGATAATTATGGGACTAAATGCTGCTTCCCAGGGCCTTGGAGTCTGTTCGCTCTTGTGTTTCTTCCCTCTTAGTGTCGCTTTGTGTCTGGAGGACAGAGATCTGTCTTCAGCTCCTGTGTGATTGCCAAGTGCATGATACATGTGTTGCAGGAACCCTAGAGATATATATTTTATTTTATTTTGGTTAATTGTTTTGCTTTGGGTGTTCAGCCGTGGGACCCTTGATTCAAACCCACTGTTTCATGGGAACCTAGTGAACAAGATCGCTGCTCTGACTGAAGCAGAGTCGGTGCCCAGAGCCCCCCCGGCCAGCCCCCTCCTCTCCAAGGGGTCTTCAGAGGCACCTTTGTGGAGCACAGAGTGGGGAATCCTGAAAGATTCCCCCCTCTGTTTTGAGATAACAGAACAGAGTTCCACAGAGATGTGACCCATCTATCCCGGGGACTAGAACCCAGGTCCCCTGCCTTGCAGGGAGGTGCATAGCTTGGTTGAGGAGATCGAGCTGGGTTCTTCCTCCAGTTCTGCCATTCAATGGCTGGTGGCCTGAACAAATCTCGCTGACTCTCTGAACCTCCATTTCCCGTCTGTAAAATGAATAAGACGACTCTTCTTCCAGCTCTGAGATCTAAGCCATATAGGGTCCTCCAGGAAATTAGATTGTCCAGTGCTATATGCAGGGAATAGCCTGGAGACCTGTAGATGCCACCATGCTTTGTGAGGCCATTAGTCACTTGCTTGGGTCTTTCTGGGCCAGGATCTTGATGGGGACCTTCACGGTGGGTTTACCCACAGCGGGCTGAGTCCAGGTCTTGAACTGGCCATGAGGGCAGGGACCACAGTGCCCAGCACAGCGCCTGACTCAGCAGGTGCACAGTAGTATCTGTTGAACCAGTGAATGGCTGGATTAGTGAATCGGTGAGCAGATTAGCTGGAGCTGCCCTCTCTTGCACTTTACTCTGTTGTTGATGTTTGCAATATCGTCTGTGGTTTTAAAAACTATTTATTGAATGCCTACTATGTGCCAGCACCATGAGAGTGATGCTACAGAAAGATAAAAGCGCCTCTGGCTGGAAGCTGGTCTCTTTTCTTTCCCCTTCCCCCGTCCCCCACCTCCTTGATTTTTCCTTTCCCTCTGCTCCTATTCATTATTTCTCTCTGCAGTTATGTTATTATTGGCCTTGGAAAAGAGTTTCAGGGGTGTCGTTTGTCTGAGCAACATTATGCAGAATTAAGTTCCAGGGTAATTTCTGATGCAAATACCTATCCTCCAGGAGAATGTGAATTAAGCCAGCTAGTCTCAGCTCGACAGAGGCGGTTGCATTTGAATCCAGGTCTCTGGCAATCAGGGCAGTGACAGTAACGGTGTGTGGGGACCCCCCCCCCCCCGCCCCCGGCCCCGGCTCTTCCCTAGGAGCCCAGGCTGTGGTTCCCAGGATGGGAGAGAACCTTGAGAACCTTGAGCAGTCATTGTGTTCAACCCCCTGCACTCATCAGAGTATCCTAGAAAGCCCAGGATCTCTGCCCTGGCCTCTTCCCCACCCCCCACCCCCACCCCCACCCCGTAAGCATATTTTATAACCAGCTGGCAGGAAGGATTTCTTGACAGTTAACCCAATCTTTCTTGCGATGTGCTACCAGCCTTTAGATGCATGCTTCTCCAATTGCAACGTGCCTGTGGATCACTGGAGGATCTTGCTAAAAAAACAGACTCTGGGACAGGGCCTGAGATTTGCATTTCCAACCAACTCCTGGGTGATGCTCTTCCATGAAGCACACTTCCAGTAGCAAGGCTTTAGAAAACAGACAGGCAGAAATACACAGAGAAGGCAAAACAGGCATAAAAACAAACAACCCCGCGTATTTGAGTTTATTTGTATGGTCCCCTAAACATTTCTGTGTCTACTGAAAACTACGCTTTGTCTGCAAATTCCTTAGCCTCCGCGAGTCTTGGTTTTCCTCATCAGTGAAACAGTGATACAACTGTCTCTGGAGTTGTGATGAGATGTTAAGGCACAGTACGTGGTACAGAGGGAGGGCTCAGCACGGCTAAGGTTACCTGCTGAAGCAGAAGCCGTGGCAGGAGAGAGAAGGACAGTGGCTGTGCCACCACCTGGGGCCATTAGGTAAGAAAGGGATCCAGGCAGCTCTGGGGTCTGACCCTTCCTGTGGACCAGTGTCCTCAGTGGTACCTGGTGGCCAAGGGCTGAAAAGGTTACTCAGCTTCCATGGGGCGTTTGGAGGGTGCCGGCAGGGGAGAGCCAATCCCAGTCTCATTATGTTGATCTTGATGTAAAAGAAAAAAAAAGACAACTATTTGTGTAGCTTGGGATATCGTAATAGCACTTGATAGATTTGAAGAAGATGCTGGTGATAAGACTGTGCATTCACTTAGGGCTTTTATTCTTTTCAAGAGCTTCTCTTCACAGCTCTTTAAGGCAGGAGAGGCACAGTTTGGCATCTCCACACTGTGGGTACAAGGCGCGGAGGGGTTCAGGGACTTGTCCAAGGTCACGTAGCTTGTCTTTGGTGAAGTCCAGCCCAGAAGCCTCTCCCCAGCCTCCTGGTCCTACCTCCTTCCTGCTGCCCTTCCTGATGGGGGCTGTAGGTGTGTGAGGGAAGGGGTGGTACTTGGCTCTGCTTGGCTGATGTTGGGCCCAAAAGGTGGGAAGGAAGCCGCTCCCCTCCCCAGCACTTCCTGATTATTGTCCTGTTGGGACTCAGGACCTCTGTCGGGGTGCCCAGGCCTGGTCTGGGCCCAGCTCAGAGAGCCAAGCCTGCTCTCACCCCTGCCTGGGAGTGAGAAGGGATCATGGGCCAGACGTGCCCCCCCCCCCGCCCCCTCCAGGTGCCATGCTCGATGGCTCATGAGCACAGCCAGCCGTGGTCCTCCCACTCTGCGCCTTGGGTTTGGCACCTCAGTGGCAGTTTTACGCTCCAAATTCTCTGAGTCTTTATCTTCCCAGACACCATTCTTTTTTTCCCCTGCTGTTGCTGCTGCTTGGAATTCATCCTGCCCTCCTCTTCTCCCATCAGTGGCCCTCTCTTCCCTGGGGGCTCCGAGGGGGCTCCTCCTTCCTGCAATAGCTGTCAAGGAGAAGGGGCATCAGTGCCCCATGTCTGTTCTGGACCTGCAGGAGGAGCTGCCTGGGTTCCCCCTCGGGGCTTCCCTGAGACCACCTTGTGACTTGTACCCCATGGCCTGTGCAGCCACAAGGACAGTTGTGGTCGGATCGGAGGTCCAGGCCATCCACCTGCCTTTTCCCTGAGGTCCCCAGGGGCCTTTGAGTGGGAATGCAGGCCACCAGCCTCAATAAGCTTCCCTTAACTGTCTTACTAACTTTTTAGAGCTGTGATTTCTTCCCTTACAGCCTAGAGAGACACCTTTTCTAGGCTTTGATGCCCTCATTTTTCCAACCAAACATTAATATTAACCTCCCAGGGTCCAGGGAAGTGTTCGATGTACCATATGCCACTAGGTACACAGCGGATGCTCAGGGAAGTGTTATTGGAACAAATGTTGCAGAAGAATTGCGGATTTCAATTCGGCCGGGTTCCCAAATCCAAGGAGCCCTTGACCTCTCCCTCCTCCGTTCATTTCTTCCACTGCGAGCCCTCTGGTTTCCTCCTCCCCCGCTGGCCGCCTCTCCTTTCTCTCCTCCTCCTGTACATCTTCCCCCGCATCCAGTCCTGGGCCGCCTTCTCACTGGTCCACATTCTACCTTGACTTCCTGCATCCTTGTATCTGCATCCTCTGGAGAGATGGGGTCCCTAAGGGTGTATCCTCAGCCAGCAAAACACCTCCCAGTCTTGAGTGGAAGACACATCCAGTGGGTGACCGTCCACTTTCCCACCCTGTGCCTGAGTCACCTGTTCCCGGAATTAACATCTACCGACTTCGAAAAGACCGAGTTTCCATCAGTGCAGGTCACTGTCATCGTCACATGAGTCATTGTCACCAGGCTGGTAGAGGGAGTGCTGGACCAGCTTTCCCCAATGGCCAGGGGGGTCCATGCCCCTGGGGTTTGAGTTCAGAGGCCCTGGGGTCCTGGTGACCCCCCTGGGTCTTTCTCCCACCCCCAGGTATATGCCTGCCTTTTCCTTGAAACTCCGAATCTGCTTTACCCCCATGTGCTCCCAGGAGAGGCGACTGGAAGGCGTTACAGCCATTTACACCTGAGAAATCCCGAATTGGCCACCAGCAGTGGGAAGAGAACCTTGCTCGGAAGGAGACTGCAGGCTTCAGGGGGGTTCATGACGGGGACTTAGCAGAGCCGAGCAAGGACCCAGAGCGCGGAGGCTGTGAAACAACAGCCCTGGGCTAGCTTCTGCTTGCTCTTGATCCTCCAGCGCAGGATCACCCCCAGTTACTTTTTTTTCCCAAAAGGAAGGGTTGGACGCAGTCGCGTGCTGTGCTGTGCTTTGCAAGCTGCTTATGAGCAATTTTGCTGCACCTCCGCCTATGCAAGGGGCAGATCGGCCTTGGGGATCTCCTCCAGTTCCTGCACCCTGAGCTGAGGAGTGAGCCAACCAACCAAGGCCAGCATCCCCTTCCTCCCTGCCTGCCCTCTGGCTGCTGTTGAGAGTCGGGTTCAGCTCAGCTTCATCTGCCTTGCAGGTCTCAGAGCAGGAGCTGGCACCCCTGGGGTCAGGGAAAAGGGCCTGGGCCCTTGACTCTGGGTCTTGGCTTCTCTCCAACCCTGTCCCAATAAGCTGTTGCCTCTGAGTGCAGCCTGAAAATGCCCAGCGACGAGCAGGATAGATGCAGCTGTAGACAGAGAATCTACCTGCAGAAAAATCCCTCCCAGCCTCAAGGAAGGAGGCTATACCCCATCTTCAGGGGAGTGGGCTCTCCCCAGGCCCTGCTTTCCAAAACGAACCTGGAGATGAGGTGGATAAGAAGTGTCCATGTTCACTGCCATGGGGTGGGCGTCATCCCCCCACTAGCCATCAGCATCTCCCTTCACAATGACGGGGCCGTGTAAAGTTTAAGATTTTCCCACTCACAACAACCTGGCCACAACCCTGGGAGCAGGACAGGTAAGGAGAGGCTCAGAGAGGACAAGCTGCTGCCCAGAGTCACCCAGAGGAAAGAGGGCTTTCCATCTCCTCTTGGGGAACTCGGAGCTCGGAACAGCTGCAAGGGTACAAAGCAAAGCTTTATGCTTTTCCATGGAGTTCCTGTTGTGGCACAGCAGAAATGAATCAGACTAGTATCCATGAGGAAGCAGGTTCAATCCCTGGCCTTGCTCAGGGGGTCAGGGATCTGGTGTTGCTGTGAGCTGTGGTGTAGGTCACAGACCTGGCTCGGATCCTGCATTGCTGTGGCTATACTATAGGCTGGCAGCTGTAGCTCCAATCCTACCTCTATTCTGGGAACTTCCATGTGCCGTGGGTGTGGCCCTAAAAAACAAACAAAAAAAAAAACTATACGCTTTTCCAAAACATCTGTATGTGTCCATCCAGAGACTTCATTCCCCTCCAACTACAGGCCTTGTATCCTGCCACAGGGCCTGTTAGCTGGAGGGAGTGGGGCCTCAGACCTGCCCCTGGGGTCAGATGCGCACTGTTTCTCTGCCTGGACACAACTCTGCATGCCCTGCCCATGACTCTGGTGTCCTTGCCCACGCTGACCTGCCCAGAAAAGGAGGGGATGATGGGAGATGTGGGGGTGATAGCACCTACCTGGGACCCAGAAAGTCTGGCTATGAATTTCCTGTGTGATCTTGGCAAAGTCACACAACCTCTCTGAGCTTCGCTTTCCTCATCTATCATAGACAGGGGCCTGACTGGATGATCCCTAAATTTTCTTCCAGCTCTGAAATCCTGATGCCCACAGTTTTCCCCACAATGATATCGCCCACTTATACGATCCAACACCAGTCAATATTGAGAGGTTGAAGGAAGCCACCTAGAGACCCCTAGATGCCTTCCTCTTGACAGGGGACCTGTTCTGTGGCCAAGTTTCCTATGACATGCTCTGGGTGCCCGCTGGACTGACCCTGACCTCCACTGGGGCATTTCCATCAGGGGATTTTAGAGCCCTCTAGACCTGAAGAATTGCAACCAGGCAAGCAAATTCTGATGCTGCCCTTTGACTGAAGACCTGAGCAAGCTGGCCGAGGCGGGGCTACTCACTCAGCGGTGAGTTCTCAAGAGCTCATGCAAGGACCCTTCAGTTTTACCTTGTGGACTACAGGCATTTAACATTCAGCAATACATTTCAATTACACAGACACATCTTATCAGCGCAGAAAAACTAGCACAAAGACAGAATGGGCCCCCTCCTTTCAAACCTGGTCTTTTCTTAATGAAACTCCATCCCTCCCGCCACCCTGCTCCTGGTTAACGCTGAGTCTCCATATATAATTTGGTTAAATGGATTCGATATGCTAGCATCGTCACCCCATACACCCCCTTTCTCTCTCTCTCTCTCTTTGGTTAATGAAATGTGTGAAACGTCTGTTCCCAGCTGAAGACAAGCTCATTGGGTTCCATACCTTTCTGTGTGGGAGGGAAAGGCAGGTTCAGCAGGAGGCACCGGCTGGCCGTAGGGGAGGCGGGAGAAAGATGATGTGTGTTTGATGTGTCCTCTTGTCCCCCTCACCCTGCTGTGTGCAAACCCTCCCATGGTCCTTCGGATCCGTGCATGGGACTGGGAGAGGGGACCCCTTTTTGAAGTGATAGCATATCCATAGCTTTTAGGAGTAAGGGATTGACACGTGGGATGGTCTTCATAGGGGGAAAAAATCCTCTGAAGGGTTTATTCCCTGGTATCCACTGACAGGGAGGGAAGGCAAGGATGGATAAGAAAGTTCCTGCGGGCCGTTTGGCTCGAGGATGCCAGCAGCCCTTAATGGCACCGTGTGCATTTGTGTCCTTCTTCGAAGCCCCTATTGGGACTATGATGAAGGTAATGGCCAGCTATTGGATCAAATAATAGCTGCAGATGTTTCTAGGATACCTCATATAAGCCAGGAGTTTTAAACGCAGCACTCACTGATGAGATGAGATGTACCTTATTCTCCCATTTTCCGTATGGGGAAACAGAGACTTAGAGTGGTTGAGTAACTTGCTCAGAGTCACACAGCTTTTAAGTGGTGGGTCCTGGACATGAACTCTGGCACTTTGGCTCCAGAATCCACATACTTTATTCCTATGCTCTACAGGAAAGGGCCTAGAGGCAGAGACGTCTGTCACCTGTTGGCTGTGTGACATTTGGCTGCACACTCACCTCTCTGATCTTCTGATCCCTTATTGGGTTACCAGGGGGCTCAAAGACAGAAATGCATGTCAGCGTAACTTGCACATTTTGAAGGGATGGCGATAGCTCCTGAATAACTGAGCCCAAGCTTTTCTCCATATGTTCCAAAGGGATCAGAATACTCGATATGTGCTTTACACACAGTAGGTCCCTCACTCTTCCCACTTAGGAACATAGAGTCCACTTTCTCTTGACCTTTAGGGATGATCTAGGCCTGGACACCCTGGATGTCCTGGGGACCAGCCCTGCTCTGGCCTCTGTGCAATTGTCCTGCCCATTCAATTGTCAGCACACCCTCGTCCCTCATTTTATCAGATCGCAGGATAATGCAGGTGTCTTTCTAAGCTGCCTCTAATTCCTATTGGAGCAGGATAAGATACAAATTAATCAAGTAAATAAACTTCCCAGATCAAGAAATAACCTCCCAGCTGGTGGAAGGAAGGAATAACAGAGAGACTGAATGAATGACTCAGTGAGCGGACCAGCCAGGAAAGGGGCACCCCCTCTCCAAAGGAACAGAGGGATACTGTGGCGTGGTGGGGAGTGGGGCAGAGGTAGGTCTGATTTCTGTTTCAGCCAGTTAATAACAGTGGGATCTTAGACAAGTTGCCTATTCTCTTTGAGCCTCAGTTTCCTCATCGGAGGAGACAGTGGCGGAAGGGCAGAGGAGCCTGTCAGGGAGCTCTCTTCCCTCCCCCTTCCCTCCATAGCTACTCCAGGCAGCCTCTGGCCTTCATACTATTCCCTGGGAGGGCACGTGCCTGTCACAAACCTGTCTGTCACCCCCAGTCTTGGGGACATAGGTCAAACTCCCTCCAGAGTTCTCTGCAGGGTATGGCGGCTTTTGGGTCCAAGAGCCACAGAGTTGGCTGGGGTGAGGGGCTGGGGTAAGGGGCATGTGCTCCTTGTTGCCCCATGAGGAGCAAAGACACTAAATTACTTGCTGTCTACCAGCCATCATTCTTTTGGAAGAAACCCTATCCAACCTTGACCAGTGGGCCGCAGGTGGGCCTCCTGTCAGGGTCGCCAAAGGGTCAGGGTTGCTGGACACCTCTGAGGTGGGGGGGGGTCACCTCTCATTAGAATGCGAGTGTTCTTTTCACCTGTTGTGTTTAACTGAAATTCAAATACACATTGAAAAGTCCTGCTTAACCTGGGGCGGTGTGTGCGTTGGCTCTTGAAGAAGGATGAAGAGGAGCCCGTTGAAGTGAGGCAGGGAGGGAGCCTGGAGGTCGTTTCAGGGAACAGGAAGGGAGCGGTTCCTGGAAGGGAACCTTCAGGTTCAAGCTTAGGGCTGGAGCAGGTGGGAAGGAGGGACGGCAGTGGGGCAGGTATGAAGTCCCCGCGGGGTTGGAAACGTAGAGGAGGGCAGGCTCGGGCAGCATCTGCCTCTTGCATGTTTTACAACAGGGCGCTGGAGCATTCGGGGGCGCTCCTTTAGCACCCAGGCACTCCGTCTTTGTGACAACCCAAACACCTCATTTTCCAAACCCCACCTACGGGAGGGGCTCACCCTCACGGAGAACCATTCTAGAAATTCCAGAGGTAAAGAACCCAACTAGTATCCATGAGGATGCAGATTCATTCCCTGGCCCCACTCAGTGGGTTAAGGATCTGGCATTGCTATGAGCTGCAGTGTGGGTGGCACACGCGGCTTGAATCCCATGTGGCTGTGGCTGTGGCATAGACTGGCAGCCACAGCTCTGATTCGACCCCTAGCCTGGGAACTTCCATGTGGCTCAGGTGCGGGCCTAAAAAGAAGAAAAAAAAAAAAAAAAGAAAAAGGGATCCATTTTGTAGGTGATGAAGGGCCACGGAAGGGTGGAGCCTGCGCCTCCGAAAGCTCCGTGCGATGCCTGAGTGGGGTTGAAAGACTGGAAGCCAGGCAGCCAGTTTGGAGCTTAAATAATTCTATGAATTTATGGTGATGTTAAGAGAAAAAGCTCCTTAAGCCAGAGAGTTTCGTGTGGGTGTTTGTGATTCTGCCCAGTGCCTTAGGAGGGCTCCCAAGGAGGCAGTGCAGAAAAAGCCCAAAGATTCCTTTATTAAATGAATTAAAGAAACTGTATCCACTCTCAAAGTCCTCACGTGGGTTTCCTGTTTTCTTCTTTGGGGGCGGGGGGACTCTGGCCTAGAAAAGGCGGGGTGGGGTGGGGGTGGGGCAGCATTGGAGGAGCAAGCAGTCTCCAATCAGCCATCACAACTCTGCAAATTAAAAATGGAAATTCAATAACAGCCGGGCATGTCAAGAGATTCTTTTTTTTTTTCCCCCAACTTGAAATCCTGCCGCGCGTCCAGGGGAGCCTACTCGGTCGAGTCTGCAAAAAAGGAAGGGCTACTTGCTTCCCTGGGCTCTGCAGGGCGTCACTGCCCCGTGGTCCAGCCAGGGGGCCTTCAAACTGGGGGCAGCCTAGGTGCCTAAAGCAAGGCTTCCCAAACTTCAGTGCACTTAGGAATCACCTGGGTGCTCATTAAAATGCAGATGCTGATTCTTTGGTTTTGGGAGGGGCCCAAGGTTCCGCTTTTTTTTTTTGTCTTTTTTTGTTGTTGTTGTTGTTGCTATTTCTTGTTTCTTGGGCCGCTCCCGCGGCATATGGAGGTTCCCAGGCTAGGGGTCGAATCGGAGCTGCAGCCACTGGCCTACGCCAGAGCCACAGCAACACGGGAGCCGCGTCTGCAACCTACACCACAGCTCACGGCAACGCGGGATCGTTAACCCACTGAGCAAGGGCAGGGACCGAACCCGCAACCTCATGGTTCCTAGTCGGATTCGTTAACCACTGCGCCACGACGGGAACTCCAGGTTCCGCATTTCTAATGAGCCTTCTGGGGATGCTGATGCCAAGGGTCCAGGGACCACACTTTGGAGTGACAAGATCCAGAAGCCTTGAGGATTTTACCATCAGGCCTATCCATTTGCAGAGTGGATGTTGGCAACGTTTAGAGGACATGGGAAGGAAAGAAAGGCAGGTCTGAATTGGGGTGGTTTTTTGCCGCTGGTCCAGAAGATGCCAGGTGAGAAACGGGCTTGGAAGGCAGATGGAAGAGCAGGCACAGAGGAGTGGCCCCTCGGCAAGACTCAGCTCTGGGACAGTGCACCCTCCCCAGGATTTTGGAATCAGTTCCACCCTGGCGACTTCATCATCTTCTCCCCTGTGCTCCCAGAGCTGGTTGGTAACCTCTCCCGGCCAGATGTCTCCAGGGCCTTTCTCTAGCGGCCACTAGCCCCGCCCATGCTCCTTTGGAGGGGTGGGGCCACAGAGGGACCCTCCCCCCTCTGCGGGGTGAGCCGGGGTGAGCCAGGGCGGCCTGAGCTGTCAGACTCTCTCCTCCCGAGGTGCCCTGTTTGATCTTTCTTTGGCAAAGTGGGCAGATTTGGGGAGCACAGCCCTGGGGAGGCACAGAGGTCAGCTCTGGCGATCCTGCTGAGGATCAGGGGTGTGTAACCACGGACAGCAGCCTGGCTGGTATGACGGGGCCTGCAGAGCTAAGGAAAAGGTAGCTGCCTTGTTCCAGACTCTGGCCTGAGTCACCACTCACACATCCCAGGCAGTCCAAGCGGTAAACTGCAGAGTGCCTCCCCGCCCTGGACCTCCGCTTCCCTGCCTTGGTGGGGAGAACTTTCTAGATCCCTGGGGGGGCCTCTGCAGCTCTCCGAGTACCACTCCGGGAGGGCTTCTGCCCCTCTGTTCACTGGCCTGGCAAGTGGCAATTCTGGTACAGGGTGCTCAGGGCTGGGGTTGCTCTGGGCCCACCAGGCTTGAGGGGTTGGAAGCTGATTCTGGTTCCTGCTGGCAGTGGGGTCTGGGACAAGTCTCTTGGTTTTTCTGGCTTTGGATCCCATTTGCATAATAGAAAAACCAGTCCTTGCCCCATTTTAACTCAGGAAGATGGTGGGAGAAAGCAAGCTGGGTGGTAGAGCCGGGCTAGAGCCCGTAGCTGACATGGTCAGATTTCTGCCTTCACCCTTAAGGAGAGGTCACCCTCACCTGAGGGATGAGCTCGGGGTGAGGGAGGCCCAGACAGGTTGCCCAAGGTGCTGAGCAGGGAAAAAAGCGAGTCTAACACTGAGTTCTTGCCAGCTGAGGAACTGTCCACATCCGGGGGGACGAGATGTGACTTGGGAGCTTCTATCCCCTGCACGTCCGTCTCCTGGAGAGGAGGGACTCGATCCAGTTCCAGAATTCTTGATAATCACTGGAGAGGGACAGTCCTCAGGGCAAGCATGCGGTGTCCATTCTCAGTGGAGAAGCTAAGCTTAGTTTCCCCCTTTGAAGAATGATCTGGTGAGTCCACAGACTTCCACTGTGGTTCCAGAATCCAGGAGAACCGGGGGAGATTTTTGGTGGATTACATGAGAGTGGGCTTTGGGCCCAGACAGCAGGGAAGGTGAAGGTGTTGGTCACAGAGGCCCCACAAGGACCATCAGAGAGGGAGGGGCACCAGAGGTAGACAGGAGTCTGAGCAGTTATGGGGGGGGGGGCGCGAGGGGCCTAGCCAAAGTCATGGGGGCATAGCTGCTCATCAGGGGCCAGCAAAAGCCCCTGTCACCCACCAGCAGCCATGTTTCAGAAGAGCTGTTGGGTGGTTACCTTTTAATGGGACCCAACGTCAAGGCCTTGGCAAGTGCCCATCCTCCTGGGGTTCTGGCTGATCCACTCAGGGAGGAAGGGCCACGGCCCCCTCCTTGCTGCCCACAGCTGAGTCCACCACTGCAGCTCCGACCACTGCCGCCTTCCTCTCTGACTACGAGAGTTACTGGAACACAGGGCCCAGCCGCCCGCAGGACTCGGCAGGCCTAACGCCACTGAGCTCCCCCTCTGCTCATGTCTGCCACTGAGTGCCCAATGGCAGCCAGGCCCAAAGTCAGCCTCTGGGGTGGCAGTGAGCCTATCTCTGCCCTGGTCCAGACCCAGAAGCCCCTTCCCTCCAGCAGAAGGCCTTGTGGCCGCTGAGCCCAGGAGCTCTCCCAATGTGTGCCTGCTCATCTGAGCTTTGGCTGCTCGTGACCTCGGCCTGACTGCTGCCCTCACATCTCTGAGTGTCACTAAAATGGGAACCACCCCCACTCTGTAGTATCATGAGGATTAAATGAGACACCAAGTGCAAATACTTAACACAGTACCTGGTACCGTAAGGTGCTTGGTAAAGATTTGCTGAAAAGCCTTCTCGGAAATGCATAAATCAGCGCCAACGTCTCCACTTTAGTGAACAGGCTGGACTTGAGAAGTGTAATCAGGAAATTGCTTGAGTTCCTTCTGCCCAACCTCTGCCCTTCCATCCAGTGCTGTGGTGTTTTCCTTCTCTGCTCTGCACGGAGCTCAGGCCATCACGCAGCAGCTCTGGTCTCTGACTTTCTAGTATTAAAATTTCTAGTGACTCCCCCACTAAAACCCTCTAATGGCTCCCATCTCCTTCAGAGTCAAAACCAAAGACCCAGGAGTTCTCATTGTGGCTCAGTGGAAACGAACCCAACTGGTACCCTTGAGGATGTGGGTTCGATCCCTGACCTCGCTCAGTGGGTTAAGGATCTGGCATTGCTGTGAGCTGTGGTGTAGGTCGCAGACTTGGCTCAAATCCCATGTTGCTGTGGGTCTGGTGTAGGCTGGCGGCTATAGTTCCAATTTGACCCCTAGCCTGGGAACCTCCATATTCCACAAGAGCAGCCCTAAAAAAAAAAAAAAAAAAGCCAAAGTCCTTGCCTGCAGACCCTAGCCCCCCTTCTCTGACCACCCTCATCTCCTACCACCTCCCTCATCCTCCATCCCCCATCCAGGCACAACGGCTGCTTCTGTGCAGCTCACGCTGGCCTCTGGCTTTCCTTTACCTGATACCACTCGGCTCACCCCCTCACTGCTGCTGGGACTCTCGGAAATATCAGGAATTATTAGAAATGCCTTCCCTGCCCCCTCTATAAAATAACAACCCCTCCCTACCCACGCTTTGCCCACTTAGCACTTAACCCACCGCAGTGTGAACCCCATCTGATACACAAAGTATTTACTTGTTCATTTATTGTTTGCACTCCTTCGCCCGGGAGATTTTGTCCATTTTCTTCTTTGCTGTATCCTCAGGGCCCGAGACGGTTTCCACACATAGTAGATGCTCGACGAATATTTGTTTGTGCATGAAAGCGTCAATCTCTCATCCATCAAGGCAGCTCCTCTCTGGTCCCTCAAGCCTGGGGAGAAGGCAGGGTGATCTGGTTTTTCACACTCCCACTTCCCTGAGGAGGGAGGCCAGGAAAGGGCAGAAGGGTCACTTACTAGCTCGGGCCACGCCTTCTGCCTCTCGGATGACGTGGCGTGTTCTCTGGAGCAGCTCTCTGGGGCCGCTGACACTGCACCATTGCCCAGGGCAGGGGGGGACCCCGGTGGTGGATGTCTCCTGCGGCTCCTTTAGCACCTGCTCTGTTACATCCCATGGGCTGCTTCTTCAGCCCTGGCAGGCTGTCCCGGAGCAGCTGCCTTTAAGACAGCTCTTCAGAGGAGCGGTGCCGCCCCGAGGCTAAGAACAGGCCCCAGGAGCAAGGCTGCCTGGGTTCTCATACTGGCCAGAGGCTCAATCGCTTAGTGACCTTGGGCAAGTCCCTTCACCTCTCTGAGCCTCAGTTGCTTTATCTATAAGATGGGGTGAGTAACAGCAGTGTGTTAGGGTGCTATTTACATGAGACAACATGTGCAAGGTCCTTAAAGTAGAGCCTGATGCGTACAAGTTGCTTAATATAAGTTGGCCATGGTTACAGTCCCTTGTGCCCTCCATGGCATCAGCTGATCCCTCAGTAAGCAGAAGCCCTGTGCCCCCATCCCAGCCTTCCAGAACTTTCTCTGCTGCCTCTGCCCTGGGCCAAGGTCATCACCAGCCCCTGCCTGCAGCCCTTGAACTCATGTCGAGCTCAGCAGAGGACTGCCTTGACCCACCCCACCAGCTTCCCAGGGCTGCCCTGGGTTCATGAAGCGCCTCACTCAGACCTCAAGTAAAACTCATTTCGCAGATACCCCTGGAGTGCCTCACCTTCTTCAAAGAGACCGTCACTCTACCATCTCAGAAGTCCATGCTGCTCTTGCCTGGGCTGGAGTGATGCTGGGTCTCAGAACTGGCTCCCTGCACCCCGAGCAAGTGCCTGCTGGAGAGCCCAGTGCCTCTTCCTAGAGTGTGGCAGTCTGTCCTTGTCCTGTGACTCTCAGCTCTGGGCTTCACGAGCAGTTCCGAGACTACAGGAAGCATCCTGTCTGCCATCTCATTATAATCAATTTGGGATGTTAGGACATCTGATGATCTGGTTCAAACCTTCCTGGCAGATGTGAAGAAAAAAACGAGACCCACAAAGATGAAGGGATGGACCCAAGAGCCCTCCGTGAGTCAGTGCTTTGCAACCTGCCTCTCAAGTGGAATGCGCTATGACTGGCCTTCCTTTGGTCAGCAGAGTCCCTGGGGCTGGCGGGGCTGGGCAGGGCTCCGAGCCTGCCCACATGCCTCTGCTTCCCAGTGACTATAGGCCTGGACCCACCAGGAAGCTATGGCTCTGGGCGCTGCCCTGTGGGGAGCAAAGTATGGCTCTGCCGTCTGGCCTCGTGAAGTGAACCCCCAGCCCAGGCTGCTTGTTTGACAAGAGGTCTGCTGAGCAGATGATGGTCCTTCTAGACAGTTCCAGACCCTCCGGGGCTCCTGTGATGGAGGCTGACTGCAGGGGCAGCAGCAGCTTATGAGGGCAGAAGAGAGGGGCTGATCTTGGGAACAGCCCCTGTCTGCACAATTGTGGCAATGCAAACCTTTGGGCCCTTTTGGGGAAGGGGGCCTAGGCTGTGAGAGGCAGGTCTGGGGCCTGTTCCTGAGACTAGGGCCATGGGACTGGAAAAGAGACCCATCTTGTGCCCTACAGTTGTCTGGAGGTACCTGCATATGAAATGCGGGTTTGAGATGTTGACGGGCAGAAGTTTTTCTAGCCCTGGTCCGAGCTCTTTTCTGGCCCCTTTATGAGGTTTGATTTGTAAAAGCTCTGCTATCTAATGGTGCTACTTCCTCTTGCTTCCTCCCTTAGGATTGCTTTTTTTTTTTTTTTTTGTAATCAAGACTAGTAATGATTATTGTTTTCTGCCAATTTACGATGTTATTGCCTGTCCTTTACTCAGCTCTCTTCTCTATTTTATCGTTTCAATCATAATGAACTTTTTTACAAGAAAATCTGGTGGGTTTGGAACCTATTAGCAGAATTGCAACTCAGAAGCCCTATTTCCTTCTCTACTTCTTGCTCTCCCCCTCAGGCCACTCGTAAAAAGCTGCCCCCCTCCAGAGTTCCCTGATGGCTGAGTAGGTTAAGGACCTGGCATTGTCACTACAGTGGTTGGGTTGCCACTGTGGCATGGGTTCCATCTCTGGCTGGGAATTTCCACCTGCTGCAGGCGCAGCCAAAAAACAAAAGCAAAAATTTTTAAAAAGCTGTCTCCAGAGCAGGGATTACTCAGGATGGAGAGAGAATCATAATCAGGAAAGAGAGCCATTCAGTGGAGTTTGCATTTCACTGGGAGGAAATATCACTATGACAGAGGCTGAAGCGGGCAGCTCAGAGGCTGTGGGTTACTGTCAGGGCTGCTGGGGGGTGAAGGAGGAAAGCAGATGTCGATAGCTGCCCTTTATCTCAAATGACCCAGCTGCCCTCTGCCGGGGAGCGAGGGGGGACTAGAACTCAGACAAGCAGCCCCACGGCCAAGCCTATCCACACAGCGATCCCATCATGGAGAGGTTTCTTCCCATGAGTCCAACTGCAAACCTGGAGCCAGAGCGAAAGAAAAAGAAGGTCCCTGCCTGGCCGGGGGTACAAAGTGTAACCCTGATGTCTTATCAAATGTCTAAAAGTGTTCAGAGTCATGCCGTTCTCTCTTTCTCTCCCTCCCTTCCTCCCTGTCTCTCTCTGTGTTTGAGTCAGACCATCCACGTGTCTCATTACAAAAGCCACCACTGACCCAGACACCGCCCTTTGTCCTTCATGTCTAATAATTCATCAAAGCTGCATGACAACCTTGTGAGGGATGTGGCTGTTATCTTCATTCTACAAATGGGAACCTGAGGCACAGAGCTGGCAAAAACTTACCCAAGACCACACAGCTGGGCAACAGCACAGCCAGGATCCCAGCCCAGGCAGCTGGCTCTGACATCTGTTCTCTTAACCGCCCCACTATCTGCCCGATGAGATAACTTTATATTCCATAAATCTGTACACACATCATCTCCTAGGGTGCTAAATATCCCTCTAGGGCAAGCAGCCAGGGCAGATTTGCCCCATTTTATAAATGCAGCAGTAGGGGCTCAGGGAGGTTATCTGATTTGCCCACAAGTCATAGGGCAGGTAGCAGCTAAAAGGTGCAGTGTGTGTAGGCAGGAGAATTTTAAAGTGCCATTTCTCTGAGGGCTTTGAGGATATTCTTTCTCTTACACCATTTGTTCAGCCTCCGTAGGTATAATCTCCTATCTTCAGTCCACTCGGAAGAAAGCAGGACGTGGCAGGGTGCCCTCTGGAGGATGGGGGACCCTAGATCTGTATGTGGATATCTGGGTTACAGTAACATGCAGGGCTACTACCTGGTGAATATCCCATTCACATCCAAGACAGTCTTAGCACATGGACCACACAGCACAAAGCATGAGGACACAGTGCCCTTGCCATTTCAGGGGCCCCACTCTCTGCAAGATCCATCCGGCCCATCAGAAATGACTCTACAGGAGTTCCTGTTGTGGCTCAGTGGGTTAAGAACCTGACATAGTGTCCATGAGGATGTGGATTTAATCCCTGGGCTTGCTCAGTGGGTTAAGGATCTGGTGTTGCCCCAAGCCGCAGCATAGGTCACAAAAAAAGCTCAGATCCCATGTTGCCGTGGTTGTGGCATAGGCTAGCAGCTGCAGCTCCGATTTGACCCCTAGCCCGGGAACTTCCATATGCCGCAGGTGTGGCCCTAAAAAGACAAAAAAATGCCTCTACCTAGAACCCTCTTATCCTGTCACAGAATGGGGGTACAGCTTCAGCTTCCCCTTCCACCAAGAACCTAAAATATCCTTCATTCAAGAGTGATTGCACCCCACTGCCGACCTAGGAGCCCCCAGTCCCTGGAGAAAGGAGCCGTGGCTCTGTGCCAGGCACTGTCCACAGCACGTGCCTCACACACACACATGGGTGTGAGTCAGGAGTGGATGGGGGGCAGAGGGGCATCCACCCAGAAATACATCACGGTGGAGCGACAGGACCCAGATCAGAACTGACCAAGCAAATTGCCCTGGATGTAAGGGCCGCTCTCGTCTCCTCCGGCGGAGAATCTTCTATTTGGGGCGGGCAAGGTGGGGGGGATTGAGGGAAACCCACCACGTGGGTGGGACTCAAGAAACGGTGGGAGTTTAAGAGAAGGAAGTAGAGTACACGCTTCTAATTGAATCCCTTTCTTGGCACCGTCTTTCCAGTCCTGGTCTAACTTGCGTGAGTGCAGGGAAATAGGAGACAAATAAATGGAAACTCGGAGTTCCAGGGCAGCCTAAAAGGTTGGGGAATGAATCGATGTTCTCCCCAGGCAGCTGTCCGAATGAAGTGTAATAGTTAATAAAGGCTGATTGTACACACACAGCTGGGCCAGCAAACAGAGCAAGCTGAGGCCCGGGAGGCTCATCCTTTTCTCCAACCACCCCCTCCCCCAGTGGTGATCACAAGCTGATTAAATCAGACTTCTCTGCGGCGAATCCAATTAGGGGGGGAGCGGGAGCTTGGATGTTACCAATGCCTGCACAGAGCACGCCCAGTAATCCTTAATCTCTCCGATCTGCAACCCTGGGCAAGGGGGCGGCGGAGGGGGGTGCTGGCAGTGGTCATGGATCAGGTGGGTGGGGGAGGCTGGGGTGGAAGAGATGAAGGTAGGGACAGATTCCAGGGGAAATAGAGCATCTGACCAGCCCTTGGGATAAGCCCTCCAGAAAGCACCCTCTCAAGCCCTTTGGGGAGAAAGGCAGGATTCCCACCCTTGGGGAGTGGGCTGGCTACTGGTTGGAGAAGGCCACCCAGGGGATGGGTCAGGAAGGCGCTTAACATAAACAGAAACACCAGCACAGATCTTACAAAAGCAGAGGATAATTCACAAATCATTGATATTTGGCTTTGGAACGTATTGATTTTCCCCCCAGAAGATTTACCTACCTAATTCCGCTCGGCTTAAGCAAGTAATAAAAATGTGTTTGCTTTTCTTGATCACATGTAGACTGGTGGCAAGGGGAGAGAGGCTTGGAATCCTGCTGGCTGGCTGAAGAAGGGTATTTGGGGTTTACAACCTGCCCACAGAGAGCCATAAAAACGGGCAATGAAAATTGACTGGGGAGATGATGAGCACAGCAGAGCACAGCGGTCTAGTGAGACTGGACCCTGGCAGGCAGTCTAGGGTGGCTTCCTGGAGGAGTTTCCACCTACCTTTGGGAACAACTACAGAAACTCACAACTCACCCAAATGTTTCCCCCTCTGCCACGTCCTACCTCCAGATGTAGGTAAACCAAGTGGCATCTGTCTCCTTGCCTGGCATAAAGGCTACCTGTCCTGCATGGATGATCGCCCTTAAGTGTGTCCCACCTTCAGGGTTTTGAATCCGTTTACCAAATATGCCAGGCCCACAGTTGTACTCAGTCTAAGGTCTACAGGGCAAGCATCAGGTAGAACCCTGGATGATAAAGACATGGGCTGTGGAAGAAAACGAGACACTTTTCACAAACAGAACCTGTTCGTCCATCCCTATGAGTTGCGCTCAATCGTGGGATCACCCCGGATGCCAGGGCGGTTGTTCTGAAGTTGCTTCTCCGGGAACTGTTTCATGCACATGTGGTCATGTTGCATTTCCTGAGTGATGGCAAATCCTCATCCCAGGAGCCTTTTTCCTTCCACCTTTGCTCAAAGAAGGGCAGAGGTGTATAAGGAGCCTCCACGAATCTCTGTGTTAAGTGGACAGGTCGTGTGTTTAGGGTGAACGGGAAGCAGCCGCTTGGAAATCTCGTGGGTGCCCCAAGGGAAAAGCTGCTGGCAGAGCATTGGTGATGTTGCTACCACACCCTGAACTGGGCAGCGGAGATTGTGTGCTCTCCTCTTGAGGGGCACTGGTCTGGGAGGCAGGAGGCTGGATCTAGTCCTTGCTTTTGACATGAACCCACAGGTTTCCTTGGGCACAGCCTGCACCTCTGAGCCCTGGTTCCCCATCTCCAGAAGGAGGGAGCAGACTGGATGATCTCCAAAGTTCCTTTTGACTCTGAAGACCTGCGATGCCCTGAGAAAAAAAATCCCCCCATCCCCTCCCTCACCCCTCCTCTCTCTGACTTTCTAATACTATGGCCACAGGGCTTCTATTTTTATTTCCTTTCATGTTCCAGGATCTGAGCATCGCCTTGGGCCGACTATAGGTGTAATAGAATTTGTACTTTCTCAAAATTTAATTACTAGCAGTAAACGATCAATCAATCCATTGATTAACTACTTATTGATTCCCCCTGACATGGCTCTGAGACAGTTAGGCTGCATTTGGAACACAATCCTTTGGTAATTGGCTTATCCTGCCGGGTGCATAGCCTCTGTGAAAAGGCATTTGGGTCTTGGTAAATGGCTTTTTATCGAAGTATTTATTTCTCAGATCCCAGGGCTGCTGCTGGGAGACATTTTATGTGTGCGCTGGGTTTAGCAGGTAAGCCCTGGGATGTAAACATAGACTCTGCGTGGCCGCCTGACATTCTGTGCAAGAGGTTCAGACCCTTTAACTGAGGGTCCCAGGATAAGTCCTTTCGGCTCAGTGCGCCTCTGGTGGCCAGTCTGTGAAATGAGCATGTGGGGGCTTCACGATGTCTAAGGGCTCAGATTCCTCAACTCTGATTCTAACTCTGACTCACAAACAATCTAGCTTAAAGAGTTGGGAAATTTGCATATCAAACACTGCACAGGCTCAGGTTGCCCAGGCTTCATCCCTCTTGAGGAAGATGTGGACCTGGTTGGTGCTTTGAAGTGTCAGCGTTAAGTGCATTCCTTATGCCGGGCACAGGCCACAGGGAACTGGCCCCCCAGTATGCAAATGTGCGCCACTTTCAAGGTGCAGCTAGCTCAGTTATCCACATGGACACGAGTGAGGAAAAAAGAATTCCGATCTGACCTCCTCTGCCACCCAAGCCCTCTGGGCCCCGCCCCCTCTGTCTAGTTGTTGCGTGCCCAGCAGGGCAAATTCATTTCACCATCACCATTGGCAAAATGACACCATGGGATGGGTCTGGTCCTTCCTTCCCTGCACCTCTTCCTAAACCCGAGTGAATTCTAAAGTCAAGAAGAGGGGCCCGTGGACTGTCGGCTGGGTTGCAGCATCAGATTAGGACATACAAGATAAGCAGTGAGATCCTATTGTATAGCACTGGGAAGTATGTCTAGTTACTTGTGATGGAGCATGATGGAGGAGAATGTGAGAAAAAGAATGCGTATACGTATGTGTGTGCCTGGGTCACTTTGCTCCATGGGAGAAAATTGACCAAATGCTGTGAACCAACTATAATAGAAAACATAAAAATCATTATATGCATAAAAAAAAGATTCGGACATACAAGAAATTGGAATACACTAGAAGTTAGGAACAAAATGTCACCTAGGCACAGAGGTGCACAGCTTATGTTCTGTCCTAGGAGCTGGCAGATAAATGCCTCAAGGCCAGTCACAGTGGCCTTGGACTGTAACCTCGGTAGACCCATCTGGTCCCTCCAGACTGCAGCCAAGACCTCCTTGTTTCAAAATCTTCACACAAAGGGTCTCCAGGGTCCAGAATCAAGTCCAAGCTTCCTGACACGACAGTCAAGGTCCATCCTGATCCAACCAAATTTGGCACTTGCCTCCAGTCCGCCTACCCTTCAGCCCTGCTCCTAGTAGGTATTTAGTATTTACCGGAGTGAATAAGTCAGTGAATGAGAGGGTGTGGTTTTGAAGGATAACAAGAGCTTAAGTCAAACAGAACATACTTAAAATTAGGGTGACAGGCATCAGAACTGTCCTAATTTCCTTCCTGTCCTTCCTGAAAGGCAGGCAAAGGTCCCTGAAGACCTAGGTGCCAGGAAGGTTCCCTCCTTTAATGAGGGTCTCGCATCACAGACTTGGCTGGGCCATGAGCCCAAGTTTGCATTTCCACGGTCAAATCCAGATGTCACCCAGGGGCCCGAAGGCCCCCATGGTCTGGCCCTTGCTAATCTCTGACCCCATCTTGTGCCACAGTTCTTCTGGCTCATTGAGATATAGCCACACCTATCTCTTAGTTTCTTAGACAAACCAGGATCTTTTGTCACCCCTAGCCCCAGCCCCAGGGCCTTTGCTTGTGCTGCTCTTCTGCCTGGAAAGGCCTCCCTCACACACATCACATCTGACTCCATCTTTCCCCCGTGTATCTTGGGCACTGGTATTTCCCCAGGACCTAGAACAGGGCTTGGCCCCAAGTATGTCCTTTAAATAGTCATTGAATGAACATCAAGCCAACATAGATGGCTTGGACGGGGGGAAGCCGCCTGTATCTCTCATGCTCAGGCAGATGGGGACCCTAAAGTTCTCCAGGGCAAGATGCCACAGCCAGCCACGGGCAGCAGGGCTTTCTCAGAGCCTGCCTAAGGGCCTGGCCGGCCATCTGCCCAGGCCAGGGCTGCCAGGGCCATGGAGGCTGCCCTTCAGTGGAGGACTTGCTTTGAGGGCTCCTCTCCCCAGCAGGGAGCCCTTTGGCTTTCTCCTTTTATGGGGATTTTTTTTTTCTGCTGGATTGACTTTAATTGTCTGATTTGCATTTGGTACACATGCAGCAAGAGGCCCTGGGGGTACCTAGGCCTTTGGAAATCAATAGGAATAAACAAACAAATATTTTCATAGGACTGGGACCTGGAGAGGAGGGGTGGCTAGAAAGGAAGGGAGAAAACAATCAAGATGCCCGGCTCACTGCCTGCAGCGGGGGACCCACTCCCCACCCGCACCACCCCCACCAGACCCACGCCAAGCTCCTTTGCTCGAGTCCCCGCCTTCCATCACCACAGTGAAACCGAGACTGTAATTTCAGTGCTAACCTGAATGGGTTCATTGCTTTTTATTAACTCCAGCATGGAGGTTTTAGGCAAGTTGGCTATTGTTCGAGCCACTCCTTTCCTCTCTACTCGCCACGCTTTGAAGCAGCAGGAACAGCCAGAAGGAGGTGGCACTGAGCGGCAGAAGTGGCTGGGGTGAGACCAGGTTGCCATGCTGTCAAATGGCAGAGCGATGGAAGAAGGGCCAGGGGAGGCCAGCCTTCTCTGTCTGGAACCCAGTGCTGCTCAGGGACTGGCCCAGGCACCTTCCTGCCGCACCTGCTGGGGTCACACTATTAGCAGTGGACCTGCATCCTTATAGGGACCCACTGGACTTCATCATCACAAGGCAGAAAACAACCAAGAGTTTATTATGCTCTACAGTTTACCAGATGCCTTTACACATCCATGTGCGTAAGCCAGTTCCTGCTAAGAGCTTGCATCAGACGCCTGAGAGGTCCAGCTGCTGAGGCCAAGTGGGAGGAGGGGCGCTCTGGTCCCGTGGGATTTGCAAACTGCAAAGCCCCCACAGAGGGGTGTGAAGCATGAGATCACTACCATGGGGTGGGGAACAGATATCATGTGGCCTTAGGCAACCTTTCCTCATCTAAATCCCAGGAGGACAGCTGTCTTACCATCACTGTACTCCTGCTGCCATCTCTGGCATGTAGTAGATGTTTAAAAATATACATATATATTTTTTGTCTTTTTGCCTTTTCTAGGGCCGCCCCCTCAGCATATAGAGGTTCCCAGGCTAGGGGTCTAATCGGAGCTGTAGATGCCGGCCTACGCCAGAGCCACAGCAACGCGAGATCCGAGCTGCATCTGTGACCTACACCATAGTTTATGGCAACGCCAGATCCTTAACCCACTGAGCAAGGCCAGGGACCGAACCCACAACCTCGTGGTTCCTAGTCGAATTCGTTAACCAGTGCGCCACGATGGGAACTCCTAAAAGTATGTTTAAAGGAATGAATACATGAAAAATAAAAGAAAGAAAATAGGGATGATATCCTGGAGTTCCCATTGTGGCTCAGTGGGTTAAGAACCTAACTGGTATCCATGAAGGATCAGTCATGGCCTCTGTCAATGGATTAAGGATCTGGCATTGCCACCAGCTGACGTGTAGGTTGCAGATGCGGCTTGGATCCAGCGTTGCTGTGGCTGTGGCGTAGGCCAGCAGCTGTAGCTCTGATTCAGTCCCTAGCCTAAGAACTTCCATGTGCCGCAGGTGAGGCCCTAAAAAGGAAAAAAAAAAAAAAAAAAGATCACCTCCTAGGATTGTTATAGGAATAAATGAGATAATATGTATAAAAACCTTAGCACAGTATAGATGCTAATGGCATTTGGTGGTTCTCTTGTTCTCAGAATGGTAAAGTTACTTGCTACAACGTTGGACACATACCAAAGAGTAGATCTTATGGAGCCAGATCCCATATCCCTTTTCCAGTAAAGCAATCGTAAACATCAACCAACACGGGGAGTTCCTTTTGTGTCTCAGTGGATTAAGGACCCGACTAGTCTCTGTGAAGATGTGGGTTTGATCCCTGGTCTCGCTCAGTGGGTTAAGGATCTGGCGTTGCCGTGAGCTGTGGCATAGGTCGAGATGCGGCTCAGATCTGGTGTTGCTGTGGCTGTGGTGTAGGCCAGCAGCTGTAGCTCCCATTTGGCCCAGGAACTTCCATATGCCATAGGTGTGGCAATAAAAGGAAAAAAATCAACATGGCTTCATGGCTTTAATGTGTTTGGATGCAGAGTTGTTCTTGGACAAGAACAAGCACTGGGAAAAGCTTTGAAAAAAAAAAAAATGGGTAGGAATCAGCGTCTCCTCCTGCAGGTGGGACAACAACCAAGGCAGAAAAGGGGGCTGGGCCTGGGGATCCCTAGGGCCCCGGGCAACCCACAGCAGCTGTTGATAGATGTGGCTCTGAAGGTGCCCAGCAGACCTGCCCCCAGGAAGGGACGCGGTAGCTGCTGGCTCAGCAAAGGTGAAGCCAGGCTGCGCGGGGATGCAGGACTCCGCTGTCATGGGTCCATGAGCTTATTCTTTCAAAGAGCGCTGGAGGCCTTCGAGAATGTCAGGTCTCCCTCCCCACACCATGTATTCTCATTAGCACGTACAGCAGGCCACTGGGGAATGGTTCTGCAGAACCTATGAGAATGTACAACGCTTGCCAACCGAAAAGGCACTGGGCTATATTTCTGGAATATCCGTTGGGTGCTAGGCATTGTGCTAGGTACTTGGTTTGTTAGTTGGGGTGAAATTCACTTAACATGCCAGGTACTTCCTTGACATGAACTTAAGGCTCCAGAACAGCAGTGCAAGGTGGGTGTGGGTATCCCTATTTCTGTAGGAAGGGAAACAGCCTCAGAGAGATTAAGTGACTTGACCCAAGTCACACAGCAGAGAGGTGTCATAAGGGGCACTGAGACCTAGATTTGTCTGAATCCAAAACCCATGCCCTTTCGCTCGCACCACAATGTATAAATGTACGTATTTATAGAAATTGTGAGATAAATGAAAGTACCTGCTCATAAAGCCTGTCACCAGCCAGTGCTTCCTTGAGCATCACTGTTGCTGTAGCTCCTGGCCTGCCCCAGCCCCTTGTGGGTCCAAGCCTTTGGTCCTCTGCAAGTCTGGCTTCATGTAGGCCCCTTAGTTCTCTGCCTGGAGAACCCACCATCTGACCCTCTCTCTTCCCAGGCCCTGCCCCCCTCTGTCCCCAGGTCTCCTGCTGGCTGCTGGGAGCCACAGCCCTTTCCGGGGTGCACTGTTGTGTATCACATGCTCAGTGTTCTTGCTGAGTGCAGCCTCGCTGTACTTGTTACAGCTCAGTGCAAACACCGGTGCTCTTTGGAAGAGCAGGGGAGGAATAAATGTTTCAGTCACGCTATAAATAATGTAGTGAGGAAAGATGTTGCGAAAGTGGTGCTCTGGGTTTTGCCAGGAGGTATGTTTTCCTTCCTTCATTCTTTTTTTTTTTTTCCTTTACTTTCCTCCCCCAGCCCCCCTTTATTCAGACTGATACAGAATGCCTCCCAACAGGGATCAGAGGAAAACAGCCCTGCTCTAAGGGAAGGAGAAGATTAAACTGTTGAAACTAAACAAATCCATCCCTGTAGAGAAAGGGCAGAGGGGAGGGGAGAGTCTGGCCAGGCCCAGCCCTTGGCAGTGATTTGGGGACTGAAAGAGAGAACCTCCTGGGAGAGGCCCGGGGGGCATTCACGCTGGCAGGGGCGTGGGAGAGGAGCGGAAGCACCCTGGGCAGAGAGCTGCCTGGAAAAGGAGGATTGGGAAGAGATTCTAGACCTTTCCTCTCTCTTTCTCAGCCCAGCAAGTGGGAGAGTTCCCAGACGGAGGCTGGCGGGGTTCTGCTTGCAGGACTGGAGCCAAAAAGGCAAAGGAGGTGATGAGGGACAGCCTCAGGTGTAGGGGCCTGACAGCCAGGCCGGGTAGCCAAAGGCGGTGGAGCCAGAAGCAGCGCCATGATCATGGTAAATGTGGGAGCCAAAGACTGACCCGGGTAGCAGGGCTGGGTGGAGCCATAGACGGGAAGGTCAGCTCCAAGGCCAGGAGCGCCCAGGAGATGGGCAAGCTCTCAGGACCCAGTCTGTGCTGTAGCAAGGGAATCGGAGGCCACCTTTTCGGGGGCATCAAATGTATCATTTGGGAATGGGTCTTATGCTAAAAAATGCCTTCATCTTCTTCTGGCTGCTCTGGGCCTCGGAAGGGTTCGGCCTCTCCCATCTCCAGGGGCAGTTGGATTTGGAAAGATAAAGACAATGGCAGTTCTGATGCTGCCGATATCAGGGAACCAGAAGAACTCAGGGTTTTTTTTTTATTATAAGTCTGCATTTCTTAAAGTGTGGGCTGGCAATCCCAGGCATAGGAATCAGCTGGAGCTTATTTTCAAGTACAGATTGCTTGTTCCCATTCGAAATCTGTTGAATCCAAGCTCAGGGCGGGGCCCAAGAACCTGCACTTCAAATAAGCATTTACACGGTTCCTCTTCATATGACTTTTGATAACCCCTGTTAGGAGCTGCATGCATTACCTTTGGCTGGAAAGAAGTTGACTGGAGAAAGTCTTTGCCATCTGCTTGAAAGCTGGTTTCCCCATGTAATTTAATATGATCCCTTTACAACCTGGAGACATCGATTGAGTACCGACTGTATACAAGGTGCTATGCACTAGCCAATGGGTATTGCCTAGAGTCAAAGACAGAGTCTTTGGGTGAAGCGACCTCAAAGACCACCTGCCATCTGAGGAGAGAGCGTCTTCTACAGCCTCAGGGAGGCCATCCATGAACTCACTACTTTGTGAGGCAGCCAAGTCCATGGCTGGCTGGCTCTAGGTCTGTGATTCTGCCTCCAGGCACACCAGCCAGATCTGCTCCCTCTGATACATGACAGCCAGCTGTCCTGTTCCCCCAAAGCCTCTTTCTAGACTGGAAACTACCAGTTTCCTGAAAGGAAGAGTTTATCCAGACCTCTCACCACCTGGTAGACCTTGGATTTGCGGTTGTCCCTCTGAAAGGGAGGTACCTTATTCCTGGAAGCAGGATGCCTGGCATAAGGGAGAGACTGAGCAAAGCCTCTTCCCCTTCTCTGGACACAGACCAGCCTTTCCCCCTGGAAAGCTGCCCTTCGAGTAGCATGGCTGGTTCCTCCTAGGAGGACTTAGGAAGAAGGTTAGAAGTAAATCCAGGCTCAGAGTCTCTGGAACAGCATCCAGCCTTTGAGGGGTCATTTGCCCAGCTCCAGCCTGAAGGTGGGCCACAACTCTAGGCCACACTGGAAGGTTATAACTCCCCAGTTCATATCCTGCACCTCTTCTTCGTAGACCCAGCTTCCACGACTCTATTCATTACCTCCTGACATCCTCAGCTCTTCCCTTCCACCAAGGCTGCGCCAGGAGAAGGCTGCTCATTAGCAGGGAAAGAACAAGGGAGAAAAGTACCTTTTGGTGGAGACAAGCCACAGAAAGAACTAAGCCCTTGATTGTGCTCTGTCACCTTGGCCTGGGGAGGGATGCAGGAGAGGAGACCTAGGAGGACCAGGTGGCAGGCAAGGAAAATGATTTGAGCAAGTGGCATTTGGGACTGATTGGAGGGGAGAGAGTCTGGGGTTGGGGAAGGTTCATTATAATAATTGTATCCTTCCCCCGCAGTTACGACCTTGCAAAATGTAACTTGATGTTGGTAATGAGCCATAATTAGACAATCACCAAAAGTTGCAGTGAGTAGAATGAATGGAAAACCCAGCCAGCAATGGTATTCACTGTTCTTGTGCACCTGTCCTGTTCTCATCTTCCTCCTCCTTTTGGTAGAAGCCCCAGGGGAAGGCCTTCCATTGCCATGACTACCTCCTCTGCTGGTCTGTTTTTACTGGTCTGCGGTCCTCTGAGGTACCTCCCCCTGGTTCCCAGCCCTTGGATTTCCTTTTGCCATTTGAGTAAAGTCCCAGGATCATCAACTCTGAGAAAGTTGAGGACAAGTTTAGGATTCTAAGTCCCAAGAAATAGCCAAGCCACTGTAGCATTCCTCATCCTTGGGAAAGAGGCTTAGGTGTTTTCATCTCTCCAAGAAAGAGGACTTGTACCCAAGCACAGCTAGGAAGTGACCAGTAATGAAACATATTACCTTTTCTGTGCTATTTGCCTAATGGATAGGAGCACCATCCCTGATTCAAAAGAACCCCTGGTGATAGGATTTTATATATAAAATGTACATATAAAATATGCATATATGAATGTGTATATGATAGGACAGAAAGATATTTGGGGACAAGAGTTCTTTTTCAAAGCCAAGCCCCCCAAATCACATTAGGTACAGCTTGCTAGAGAACACCCCATCTCTTCTTGCATGGGTGTTCCACGTGCTCAAGATCCCTAATAGAATTTTGCATTGGCCACTATACAGGGCACCTATCAATGGTAATAGTGGTGAATGGGGCCCTGACCCCTCTCGGCAGCCGGGCCCCAGCTCCCAGGGTGGAGCAAGTTTGAATGTTTACAACATTTACATTTTAATTAAAACCCTTTTGGGACTCTCTAGAGTTTCCATCAATCTATTAGTCCCCACTACAGCCTTTACGGCAAAGTCATTTCAGAGGATGGAATTTGCACTAAGGCTCTGCTCTTGCTGCTTGTCAAGTGAGTCTTCGTAGAGACTCAGGAGATGGGAGGAAATGTAGAGATGACAGGATCCAACCAGTCATTTTTCAGGAATAAGGAGACTGAGGCCTTGAGGGGAGAGCCCTTTGCCCGAGCACACATGGACTGTGGCTGTCGTGGGCCTTCAGTTCAGACCTGGCTCCCCATTGGTGCTTTAACATTGAGCTGCGGTGCCAGCTCCCTCCCAAAGTGGAGGGCCTGGGAAGGGGCAGGCTCTTGGTGATTTCCCTCAACCTTGCCTGGAGCTGTGACTTCTGAGCTCCTTCTGCGGGACTGGAACCCTGGGAGGAGATTTGGACTCTGAAGCAGAAGATTCTGCTCATGTAGTTGGGCTGTTTCCTATAGCCTGTGTCGGGGAAGAGAAATAGAGAGAAGCAGGGAAGGAAGCTAGGAAAAGGGAGAAGTGGTTCTGGGTGAGTAAGGGCAAGGTCGTGCGCCAGGAGATGGAATGCTGGGCGAAGAGAAGCTCAGGAGCTGGGAAGCTCTGGACCAGAGCAGAGCCAAGTCCACTGGCTGCCTCCACCTCCCCTGGGGGCTGCTTAGTGAAGCTGATTCCTTCCACTGACTGGGGCCTTTGGACCCCAGAAGGGTCCATGCTTAAACAATAAAAATGTTTTGGCAAGGGACTAGATTGGCCAGGCTGTTTGGAAAGACAGTCTCATTTTACTCAATCGGATTTTGGGTCTCGACTTTTCCATTAACTCATGGCCTTGATCAAGGTCCTTAACCTCTTGTGGCCTTGGTTTCCTGTGACTAAATGAGAACAGTATTATTGGCTTTGTATTCTGTGGTCAGGCTTATATCAGATACATGTGAGAATACTCCATAAACAAAAAAAGCACCATAGTAATAGCCAAGGGCTCGATGTGGTTGTATCTGCCAGGGATCCTCTCCTTTGACATGTACTTCCGGGTGCCAGGAAATGTAAACTAGGCCCAAGGAGAAATAATCTTTCAATACTGGGCCCTTGTTCATCTAAGACAACACTGAACTAAGCTCACCTTAAATCCCAACTACTTACCCCTCCAGGAACTCTGAAATAGCACGAGCGCTTACCCTGGACTTGGGGGTGCATGTGGTACCCATCACCTGAGCAGACTGCCCTGGAGGTCAGGAAGGAAGTGTGTCTCAGTGGTCTGCATACACTGGAAGCCAGGGCTACACTCAGCCTGGTTGAGGGGACAGATAAGCTGACTCAAGAAGCGAGGGGCCAGTCTCTGCCCAATGACCCAGTTAACCAATTTTTGCCTGAACAACATAATAAGAGGTATCTGGACGTCGGAGTGCTGCGAAACAGGGCAGATTGTTTCACTGACACTTTGGTTGATGGGCTTAGTTCATGGCTAAGCAATCCAGTTGACCTAAGAAGACTCTGTGCCACTTGAAAATGTGTTTATCCTAATCCTGAAATGTTCATTGTCTCTTCATCTGGCTGGAATGTGTTGTCTGAGCTTCTGTGGCTCTCTTCTGAGATGTCAACCCTTCATTGGTCCAGGTCATAGCTGTTGGCTTGGGACCTTATGTGCAATTGAATCTTTCATGAGCCCAGCTGTGAACCATCCTTCTTCATACAGATATCACCCTGCCAATGCCCAGTGGAAGACCCAGGATGGTTTCAGATCTCACTTGAAAGATATGGGTTTTAGTTCTTGCTCTGCCAGTAAGCTGACCATGTGACCTTGGGCAAATCATAACTTCTCTGGGCTTCAGCTTGTCAGTCTGTAAAATGAGAGAGGTGAACTCCATCTGCCTAAAGAAGCTGGTTGGAAAAGCTTCTTTGACAGTGGAAGGTGGAAGAGAGGCAGCTCTCATCACATGGGCATGGGATTGGCAAACCTCTCACACTAAGACCATCTGATACTGAGCCTCAGATGAATGTATAGCATAAGCTCTGAAGACTCTAGGGGTATTGAAAGGACACCGTGGTGGTTCCCATTTGTGCTTAAACATGGATCCTCATAGAGGTTTGCTTTCTGTTCCATGCTTCTTGGAAAGACAGCCTGGTGACTCCGTGGTCCCCGCTAAGCCTTTGTTGCCAATTAGCAGGCAGTTGCATTGTGGAAAGACCATTGTTCTCAAGGAGGAAGCTCATTGTGCCTTGTGCCAGCTGGCATCCTGTGACCAAGCCCAGCTCTAGCACCGTAAGGTGACGCCAGCAAGAGCAGGTGTGCGTTCATTGTGCTGCGCCAGCGCATAGACCAGAGTCAATCACTCCTTGACATTCCGGGAAGCATAGCACCCTTTCCAGGAGGCAAAGAAGAGGCTTGGCTTTTTTTGTGGAAGAAGACTGTGGCAGACTATTGATCACAGTCCCAGAATCTCAGAGCGAAAAGGGGGCCTAAAAGGGTCACCCCTCCAGCTCCTTCTTGATGCTAAAATGTCCCTCTGTCATCCATCCACCACCTCTGATATATGTCCTACCAGCTTCCAAAAAGGAGCAGTGAGACCATTGACAGTTACAAATAAAGTCAGAAAAGGAGATCCCGGATCAATGAAAGGATGGAGTGAGGAAGAGCCTGTGCTGCCAGAGACTGAGGATTAGATGGCTACTGACAGTGAGCATTAAGTTCAAATCTGAGCTCTTTTGGCAGCAAAGGCAAAAATGGAAATATGATTGTTATATGGGTGTCTGACAAAAGGACTTATGGCAGGAGAGACACTCTTTTCCCTGGTACTAAATTTTAAAGCAAGCCAAAGTCATTTACTGGCCAGGGAAGGTGACCCTGGAAGTTGGGACTTGAGAATTTCTGTTTCCCTTTTCTGACTCTGATGCCATACATTCCAAGATTCTATATGACTTCTCAAGGCTTGCCTGGACTGGTTCATTTTTCTCCATTTCTTCTTTCAGGAGCTCACTGAGTTATGTGTGAGCCTGAAGTCCTGGGGAGCTAGGTCCCCTTTGGAAATTCCAAGGGCTTTTGAGAATCTGGAAGGAAGCCACTTGACTTGGGATGTGGATATCAGTAGACTGGGCGGGGGCGGGGGCATTGCCTGCAAGGACCAGCAGTGTTTCTGGCGCTACAGCCCACAGACCCACAGACCCACCTAGCTGGTGGGTTCTCCCAGCCTCTGGTAGCTGGTGTAAATACCCCTTGTATGAGTCAACACCCAAGCTCTTTATTTATTTATTTTTCTCTTATAGTAATAGGTACATTTCTAGTTCTTCATTAGTCAATAGCTGGATCCAGGTGACATAACACTGGCACCTCCTAGTAAGCCTCCAGTTCCTTGGGGTAGCCTGGGGTGTTTGAGGACCATATGTGTGTCCCTACCACAGTGTGGCACTGTACTGGGCATGGTCTGGATACCATTGCTAGACCTTCCATATGTGTTCTTCAGAAGCTGTGTAGAGTGGTGAGAAAGACCACAGACTCTCAGGTCAGGCTCCATAGGGTGCAGATCTCAGCACCCACTCTATTTGTTCTGTGCTCTAGGTTAATGCTTCTGAGACTCAACTTTTCATCTATAAAAGGAGGTAATAATAATACCTGACTGGGTAGATGAGAAGTTGATCGACAAATAGGTAGGTAGGTGGATGGATGATGGATAGATGGACAGAAAGATAAATAGACAGATTTAGAGATATTGATAGATACTTAGAACAGTCATCCTTGGCAGAGTGAATGTTACATAAGCCTGTGATCATGCTCATCCTCAGATCATCTCAGCGGTATAGGCATTAGTATATTTTACAGCTGATCACATCGAGGCCCAGAAGAGCTGAGCTCCTTGTTGAAGGCAACACCACTAAGTGTAGAGCCGGGATTGGGATCTGGTTCTGCCTTATGCTGGATCCTGACCCCCCCCCCCCCAACACACACACACACGCCTGAAGAGTGTGAGCAGTCACCTTTGTCCCACCTTCTTGTACCACGTCTCATGGTGCATGACCTGCTCTACACCAGCACACCAACCCGGAGGCGCTTCTCATGGGATGGGGAGAGGCCAAGGTGGTCTCAGCAGCTGTGATACGGAAAACTGAGGGGCAGTTCTGGGGCCAGGCTCCTTCTGAATCCAGGTTCGCCTTCCAGCCTAAACTCTGCAAAGGATAGCTCCTCTCCCTGGTGTCTCCATCCTGAGATTAAACAAAAGCCCCCCCCCTTGGCACCTGACAAATGTGGTTTGAGACTGGTCCCAGCTCCCACAGGGGCTGGGGAGGAGCTGAGATGGGCTTCCACAGAACAATGGCTTTTAGGATCCCTGTGCTTCCTGGCACCGGGGCTCCTGATAGAAGCCCTGAAGGGGCTAGGGAATGGGTTAGACTTTTCTACTGATTTTACATCAGACAGACCTAGTTTTAAATCCTATGTTTACTAGCTGTGTGACCTTGGGCAAGATACTTAACCTCTCTGAGCCTCAGTTTCCTTCCCTATAAAGTAAAGGTGATAATACGTCCCTCATAAGTTTTTTCTAAGTACTAAACCACAATACCTACAAAGTTCATGCCTATAGAAGCTACTTGTTATTATTGTTTTAATTATTAGTATGATCGTTATCATTAATATATCTTGCTGCCCCAGAATTCAAAGCTCTGAAGTAGCCAGCCATCTTCTGCCTGCTGAACTTGGGCACACTCAGATCCCCATGATACATGAGCCACAGGAGGTGTGGGTCCCCTCCGCAGATGGAGCCCAGTATCCAGGCTATCAAGACGGCAGCTGGGACTTCAGACCTGGAGCCAGACCCAGGGGTGGTGGGAAGGCTCACTGCCCTGGCTCAGCCTTGGGCTGTGCACTTAGGGTTTGGAAAGGGGGAATGTGCTGGCAGCTGCCGCAACATCTGGACACCTGGCTTTGGGAAGCAAACGTGGGAGGAGGGTTTTCTATTTCAGGGAAGTTGTTACATCCTGGGGTATGAATGTGAAGAAATACCATTCCAGGTGGCCTCACCAGGGCACCCTGAGAAAAGCACTGCCATTCCTTCCTGCTGCTTCTCCATCGGCTCAGCGCCCTCCATGCTTCACATAAATATTTGTGGATGGTGGGAGAATGTCGAGTGCATGTACCTGGACAAAAATAGGACCATCCTAGCTGTGTTCTTGATTGATCTCTAAGGCCCCCTGCAACTTAACATTCTGCAGGGCTCGGAGCCCGTAACTCAAGGATGCTGCAACTTCCCAGAGCAGTGACATCTTGACAGTAAATCTTGCCCATTTAAATAATGCCTCTGTTCCTATTCCACTTGGCCACGTACCTTCCACCCCAATTCCTCCCGATGCTCCTCAGAGGCTGGTATTAGTGTCTCCTATCTCGTGATGGGCCAGCAGGGGCTCAGAGAAATGCTTTTCCAGTATGACAGAGCAAACTGGTGGAGTGTCCACGACATCAGCCCATACCTCCCAATTCCAGTTGAATGTCCTGGTTTTTCATTTTTTATAACAGTTTTATGGAGATATGTTCACATATGGAGCAATTCACCCATTTAAAATACATGATTCAGAGTTCCCATTGTGGCTTAGTGGTTAATGAACTTGACTAGTATCCATGAGGACTTGGGTTCAATCCCTGGCCTTGCTCAGTGGCTTAAGGATCCAGCCTTGCCATGAGCTGTGGTGTAGGTCAGGTGTGCTTGGATCCAACGTGGCTGTGGTGTAGGCTGGCAGCCACAGCTCTAATTCTACCCTGAGCCTGGGAATCTCCATACGCCTCAGGTGTGGCCCTAAAAATTAATTAAATAAATACACAATCCAGTGGTTTTGAGTACATTCACAGGTATGTACAACCATGACTACAATTTTAGAACATTTCCATGTTCTAAATGTTTCATGTTTCTCCTCAAAGAGAAACCCACTGCCCCTAACATCCCCCAAGCCCTAAGCAACAAACAATCTTTCTATCTCTATGGGTTTACCTATTTGGAATATTTTATGTAAATAGAATCCTGTAATACGTGGTCTCTTATGACTGGCTTCTTTCACTTAGTGTAATGCTTTCAAGATTCATCATGTTGTAGTATGTATCAGTACTTTATTCCTTTTTTTTTTTTTTTGGTCTTTTTGTCTTTTTAGGGCCATACCCACAGCATATGGAGGTTCCCAGGCGAGGGGTCCAATTGGAGCTGTAGCCACCAGCCTATGCCAGAGCCACAGCAACATGGGATCCAAGCCACATCTGTGATCTACACCACAGCTCATGGCAACACCAGATCCTTAACCCACTGAGCGAGGCCAGGGATTGAACCCGAGTCCTCGTGGATGCTAGTCAGGTTCGCTAACTGCTGAGCCACAACGAGAACTCCTCATTCCTTTTTTATTGCTGAGTAATATTCCCTTATGTGGATATACCACATGTTATTTATCCACCCATCAGTTAATGGACCTTTGGGCTATTTCCCTCTTTTGGCTATTAAGAATAATGTTGCTATAAACATTCATGTAAAAATTTTTGTGCAGAAATACGTTTTTATTTTTCTTGGGTATCTGCCCAGGAGTGAAATTGTTGCATCTGTGGCAACTTGCTATTTAACCATGTGAGAAACTATCAGACTGTTTGCCAAAGTGGCCACCATTTTACATTCCCACCAGCAGTACATGAAGCTTGCACCTTCTCCACAATCTTGCCAGCACTGATGTTCCCTTAAATCCTCACCTGGCTTACAAGCAAGCTAGGGGATATGTGGGGAGGTTAGGCTGAAATGACACAAGGCGGGAGTTCCTACTGTGGCTTAGTGGTAATGAACCTGACTTGTATCCATGAGGATGCAGTTTCAATCCCTGGCCTCCCTAAGTGGATTAAGGATCTGGTGTTGCGGTAAGTTGCAGTGTTAAGTCACAGACGCGTCTCGGATCTGGCATTGCTGTGGTTGCGGTGTAGGCTGGCAGCTGTAGCTCCAGTTTGACTCCTAGCCTGAGAATTTCCATATGCTGTGGGTACAGCTCTAAAAAAAAAAAAAAAGAAAAAGAAAAGAAAAGAAATGAGACAAGGCTGATTTCGTGAGTGAGAGATGAGTGAGTCTTGGGAGAAGGAGGAGGAATCCCTTCTGGAAGGTGCTGTGTCCAACCTTCCAGAAGTCATTCTCATATCAGCTTGACCACAGACCAGTGGTGATCTCCACAGAGATCATCTGAAGTGTTGAAGTCAGGGTATTGGATTCGCTTAGTGGCAGAGGGAAAATTTCAAGACGGTTGACTACAGTTTCCTGTGGAGTGGATGGTGACTTTGAGATTATAAATTTTGCATGCGAGCTGGCCTCTTCCTTCCCAGACATGTCTGGCTGGGGACCCAAGTGAGTGGGCTAAGCCTTGCTTGTAAGTTTGGGTAACTTAAAACCTCCCAGCAAGGGGACTTCCTGTTGTGACTCACCAGGCTAAGAACCCAACTGGTATCCGTGAAGATATGGGTTCAATCCCTGGCTTCATTCAGTGGGTTGAGGAAGCTGCATTGCTGCGAGCTACAGCATAGGTCACAGATGCTGCTCGGATCTATAGCTGTGGCTTAGTCTGGCAGCTGCAGCTCTGATTCAACCCATGTCCTAGTAACTTCCATATGCTATGGGTACAGCTGTAAAAAAAAGACAGACAAAAAAAAAAAGTTATGGAGTTCCCATTGTGGCTCTGGCCGCAAACCTGACTGGTATCCATGAGGATGCAGGTTCCGATCCCTGGCCTCACTCGGTGGGTTAACAATCTGGCATTGCCATGTGTGGTGTGGTAGGTCGCAGACGCAGCTTGGAACCTGTGTGGCTGTGGCTGTGGCCAGCAGTTATAGCTCCAGTTCGCCCCCTAGCCTGGGAACTTCCATATGCCACACCTGTGGCCCTAAAAAAGAAAGAAAAAAAAATTTTTTTAAGTTAGAAAAAAGAAAAAGGGAGTTCCCGTCGTGGTGCAGTGGTTAACAAATCCGACTAGGAACCATGAGGTTGTGGGTTCGTTCCCTGGCCTTGCTCAGTGGGTTAAGGATCCGGCGTTGCTGTGAGCTGTGGCGTAGGTTACAGATGTGGCTCAGATCCCTCGTTGCTGTGGCTGTGGTGTAGGCTGGCGGCTATAGCGCTGATTAGACCCCTAGCCTGGGGACCTCCATATGCCACGAGAGCGGCCCCAGAAATGGCAAAAAAAAAAAAAAAAAAAGTTAAAAAAATCTTCCCAGGAAGGTCAGGGAGCTGGCTGGTTGTCCCAAGGGGGGGGGTGTTGGGGGGACAGAAAAGCGGCTGCACCAATTTTATGCATCTTCTGCCATCAGCATTTAGATACCACCAGGGTCATAGGTCATTACCCCAAAGCTAAGCAAAGCTAGATGTTGAACTCTGAAGAACCTGGGCGTAGGCTAGCATTGGAGAGAGAGAAAGAAAAATCATGCTGAACCAAAAAATGGACAAAGAGGCAGAAGCATCATGGTGGGAGGCCCCAAGCTTCCCGTGCCTGTGGGAAGACCTGTGCTAAGCCAGTTAGTGCCTTCAGCGCGGGCACTGAGAACACCTGGCTTCCCACTGCTCTCTTATATTTTGTGACTAGCCCCAGTGCTCCCTCTGCTAATCCAGATGCTTCTGGAAGGAAAAGAAAGGATCTCACAGCACCTTGAAGCTGTGCATGTAGGTTCAGATTTCCACGGGCCCCCATCTCTCCACCACCCCTCTTCCCCACCCCGCGTGAGCACATTGCTGTGGCTGCCTTGAGGGTGAGCATCTCAGGTTTAAATGGGAGTGTGGTGGAGCTGCAGGGGTCTCCGAGAACGCCTCACCACCATTTCCATCGCAGAGGGGGGAGGGGAGGGCCGGGAGGGCACAGCAGTGGTGGGACAGGGATGCTGGAGGAGGGGACAAGTGTCACCTGCTCCATCTCCTGATCCTCTCCTGTGTCCAGGGATCACGCATGACCTTTCCTGGTGTGGGGATAACCTCGTGGCAGCCCTGAGTCACTGTTCCACAGCCCAGGTGACATCTGATCCTTGAGAGAAAGGCCTAGGGACCAGAAGAGGCAGCACCCCTGAGATGAATCCCATTGATTCTATCCATGTCTCCAAAAAGGTGAAGACACTGCAGAGGCCAAGCATGTGTTTCCAAGTCAGTGGGGGGTGGGGGGGCTTCCTTGCCAGGAGGCTGCTGGATCAGACCAGCCTGGTCTGAGGCTTCGCTTTCAGCCTTGTAACCTGATAACTGATGAGGAAGGCAGTGCAGAGAGGGGCCAGGACAGAAAGCCCAGGCCTTGCTGCTTTGGAGGAACCACTCCAAAGACTGAGCAAGGTGAGCCGGCTGCCCTGGGCAATGAGATGGCCGGACCCACAACTCCTTTGTGCTGCTCACGCTGGCGTCCTGGGGTCTCTCCGGGCTACAGGAAGAAAGGCGGACCTCTGCCTTGAGGGGATGCTGTGTCTCTTAAACCAGATAATGTCAAGAATGTACTTTGAAACTCTGAGGGATGATCACATTTTAAGGGTCTACTTGTTCCTTTGCTCAAACACAGCGCAGGGCTTAGACGGCTGAGCAGAGTATCCGTGAGTGGTGAGTGTTGGAGCTGGGAGACAGAGCCATGGGACAGAAGTGCTGCCACTGCAGCCCCTGCCAGGGTCTTATCATCTATTTATCCCCCTTGTTCCCTCCCTGGGCTGAGACCAGGGCCATGGGATGCTGGTCCAGCAGCTACGGACAGAGGCAGCTGTGGACAGGCCCTAAGAGCACAGTGCCCTGGACTGAGGCTTTGGTCAAAGTGTGGCTTTGGTCTGCACCCTGGGCTTCTGGGAAATGGCCCACAGACCACACCATTTCTATCTGCCCCCAGTCACAGGGCTGACCTCCAGAGTCCCTCTTCACTGCCCACCCACCAGAGACATTCCCGCCCTCTCCCCGGAGGTCCCTGGAGAAACCCCACTGCCTGGCCTTTCCCGGAACCTGTCTGGGCTGATGTGGAGGATCCACTGTGACCCTGAATCGCAGGTTCCCTTTGAGCTCTGCTCCTGCCCACGGCCATGGTGGGAAGCCAAGCAATTAGCTGCCTCGTCCCAAGCAGCCCTTAGCCAGTCCCAGTCACAAGAATCTCAATGCTCCTAGCAGGCCACCCACCCAGAGCCCTGAGCCTCAACCCCCCCCCCCCCACAGTGATTCACACTGTTCTGAGGATGGCCTCTGATTCACAGCTCAGCACCGTGACCTTCCTTTAAGTGTGGGTTCAGACTGTCAGAGGCTCTGGCAGCCCCTTTGCACAAGTCTGTGTGTGATCTCTTCTGGCTTTCTACCTCATTGTCCTAAAAAAGCTGGAGAGGAGTTCCCGTCGTGGTGCAGTGGAAATGAATCCGACTAGAAACCATGAGGTTGAGGGTTCGATCCCTGGCCTTGCTCAGTGGGTTAAGGATCCAGCATTGCCGTGAGCTGTGGTGTAGGTCGCAGACACGGCTTGGATCTGGCATTGCTGTGGCTGTGGTGTAGGCTGGCAGCTGTAGCTCCGAGTCAACCCCTAGCCTGGGAACCTCCATATGCTGCAGTTGCGGCCCAAAAAAGGCAAAAAAATAAAAATTAAAAAACTAAAAAGCTGGAGAGAGAGGGTTGCTAAAGAGTTACAGATACTTCTCTTCAGGGCATTCGTTCGTTCATTCATTCAAATAATATTTATTGAACATTCCACCACTTGGTCTTGTGAGCCTTCAGGAAAGACACATGTCCTGCCCTCCTGAATGTGCAGTCTGCAAAAGCCGTCTACACTAAGCCAACCCGTATTCACAGGTTCTCTGCTCCAGGGACTCCCCAAACCAGCCATGGCTCAGAACCACCTGGGATGTGTTCCCCAATGGACTCCCAGGCCCCACCCTGTAAGTCCAGACTCAGAGGCCCGGGACGGGGCCTGGAACGCTGGGCTTTCTGCAACTTCCCAGATGGTGCCATGATGAGCCATATCCAGGACCACTGTCTAATTTCACAAATGAGGAAACTGAGACCAGAGAGGACTGATTAATTGATTGATTTTGATTTTTAGGGCCACACCCACAGACTTATGGACATTCCCAGACTAGGGGTCAAATCGGAGCTACAGCTGTCAGCCTACACGACAGCTACAGCAAGGCCAGATCCCGAGCTAAATCTGCGACCTACACCACATTTCACGCCAATGCCAGATCCTTAACCCACTGAACGAGGCCAGGGATCGAACCCACATCCTCATGGATGCTAGTCAAGTTTGTTACCGCTGAGCCACATCAGGAACTCTAGAGAGAGGATTCATTAACTCAGCTGGTGACAGAAAGCCTTACTCAGCACCCTTTCAGGGATATTTCCAACCAGAGGATGGATGGGATGAACAAGCAGGTGGCTCTAGCGAGGGACCATCTAGAAGACTTCCCCAGAGGCAGCCCCTAGGGGGGCTGTGTTTCAGATGGGTGGATGGAGGAGGAAGGACTTGGCAGATTTAGGGGCACCTGGGGGGAGCAAAAGTCTCCAGATGAAAATCCCCTGGGCCCCGGGGGAAGTGGTGAGAACTGGGAGATGGGTCCAGAAAAGTAGACTGGTGGCAAATTGGGACCAAGGAACTCATACATTATTCATGAAGCCTTGGGAAGGTTTTTTCAGCTAGTGGTATTTTAAGACAAGTGCTCTCATAATAAAGTGAGCAATTAGTTCAAGCAGGGCCAGCCCAGAACAGAGATCAGTGAGGAGGGAGCCCAAGGCTGACCCGTGTGTTGGAGGGGGGCGGCCACAGTGAGCCCGGAACCCAGGCCTGGGGACCACAGGTGATGGTGGGTCAAAGATGTGATGATTTTGAACTTTTGTGTCTGAAGGAACGGGAGTACCATGGGTGGGATGGGCGACCTGTCTGGGCTGGAGAGATGGAGTTTAAGGGAGAGGCTTCTCCTTTGGGTTTTAGCAGAGATGATAAGCAGAGCACAAGGCACAGTTCCTGGCCAGAGAAAATGCTCAAGAATTTGTTGTTGTGGCGTTCCCGTCGTGGCTCAGCAGAAATGAATCTGACTAGTATCCATGAGGTCCGGCATTGATGCAAGCTGTGATATAGGTTACAGATGTGGCACAGATGTGGCTCAGATCTGGCATTGCTGTGGCTGTGGTGTAGGCCTGCAGCTGTAGCTCCAATTCGACCCCTAACCTGAGAACCTCCATATGCCATGGGTGTGACCATAAAAAAAAAAAAAAAAAAGACAAAAGAAAAGAAAGAATTTGTTGTTGTTTGTTGTTCAACAGTTCAAACCTGAGCCTGCGGAGAGCTCACACTCCCCACCTTGGTTGATTCTCGGTGGCAGACTTGGCCTTCCCAGGAACCACCAAGCATTTGGCTTTGCAAAGATAGCGCTCCCTGCCTCTGGAGGAACTGCCTTGGAGTCCGGGCCATCCAGGGCTGCAGAAACATGGAAGGGGCGGTGGGGAGGGAGCGAGACGTTTATTGGCGACTACCAGGAGGCAGTCTACACCAGGCATTGGACTCGCTGTTAGTCCTCTATCTATACGACCATAAGCAATGGGTCTTCCCTCTCCCCATCCTGCAAAGAAGATGAATTCCATGTAGGTCACTTTGAGACCTGCGATTAAGGGGCTGAATCAGGCACCAACCCAGTGTCTGCTGACCCTGAAGCCCCTGCCACTTCCCTAGCTAGGGCCACGACTCCCCCCAGAGTCCCTTCCTCTCTTCCTTGCTCATATTTGATTTCTTCTGACACCCGAGAAATTGAACTTAGCTTTTGAGTGACACGCGGATGGAAACCTGTCCTGCTCTGCTTTCAGCCCTTCCGAAAGGGCTCTGGTGCTCAGGCGGTGGATGCCAACTCAACCTTGAGCCTGCATCTCCAGGGAAGCCCAGGAGCACCCCTCACACCCCCACCCCTTCCCTTCCCCTCGGTTTCCAGAGTGGAACTAATTCACCCCAGGGACGCACAGCTGGGCAGAAAAACCAGTCCTCTGCTTTCCAGGTCACTGCGGCTCCCGCTGCAGAGGGCGAGAGCGTGAAGCTGGGCACAGATGGTGCTGGCGGGAGAGGGGGTGCAGGGGATTGGGGTGGGGCATGGGCTGGGCAGCACCTCTGTGCAGCGCTGGGTGGAACAGCCACTTGGTGGGCTGCTTCTGGACCCCCGTGTCTGTGTCAGGGCACCTCTCTGACCTTGCATGTAGACCACTGGACTGGAAGCTCCAATGGGCAGGCCACTAGGACCTAGGGTCACCTGTGCTGCCATGGGGGAGGGGAGGACACCTGAGCCAAGGCCAGATCAGGAAAGGCTTCTTGGGGAGTTCCCTTTGTAGTTCAGTGCATTAAGAACTTGACTAGTATCCATGAGGATGCAGATTCAATCCCTGACCTTGCTCAGTGGTTAAGAGTCTGGTGTTGCCATGAGCTGTGGTGTAGGTTACAGATGCGGCTCAGATCCCACATTCCTGTGGTTGAGGTGTAGGCCAGCAGGTGCAGCTCCGATTCGACCCCTAGCCTGGGAACCTCCATATGCCGTGGGCATGTTCCTAGAAAAAAGAAAGAAAGAAAAGAAAGGCTTCTTGGGGGCAAGTCACCCTCGCTCCCTTCTCTCTTTCCCAGGACTCTCTCAGCCTCTCATGCTCCATTCTCCTCCACTCTCTCTGCTCTGCTTTGTTCTCACCGGCTCCTGCCTCCACTTTGCTTTCCACTGTCCACAGGATCTGTCTCTCTCCCCATCGCCCTCCCCTTTCCAATGTCCTTCCTCTACCTCCTCCTCTGCACACTCCCTTTATTGAGCCTCTTCACTCTTTGTTTCTACCTAAGCATCTGCCTCTTTCTCAGTCACAGGCACCATCATGCTCCTATGACATAAAAATCTGTAATGGCCCAAGTTGGCTTGCTTCCATCTTCTTTCTGTCCCTCTGCCTCCTGGCCCACACCTCAGTCGGGGGCACGGACCCCTGCCCAGAGCATCTTGACCTGCCTCATTAGTCTGAGTCCATTCAGGAGTTTGCTGAGCACCTACTGTCCCTTTGCTGGGAAGTCGGGGTGAGGGCAAAGGGACAGGGAGTGGTGCTCAGTGCTCCATCATTCCCTTTTCTGTGCCTTTGCTGATGTCACTTGGGTTCTGCTCCGGGTGACCTCCTCTCCATCTCCCACTCCATCTGAGCAGGCTCAGAAGGAGCCATAGGATTGTGGGCCAGTATAAACAGCAGTACGAGAGCCACAAGTGGGGTAGACACCAGAAGTAAGAGAGGCTACAATGCTATTATCTATAAAAAGGTCACCACACCAAAAACCTATAAAAATGAAAAGACAGAACTATAACTCAGATGATGGAGAAAGGAAAAGCCCCAGAAAATCAGCTAAGCGATGAGGAGATTCTTAGCTTCCAGGAGAAAGACTTTAGATTGTTGATGCTGAAGATGATGCTGCAAGACATTGGAAATAAACTGGAGGCAAAGATGGATAACTTACAGGAAACGCTGACCAAAGAGATACAAGATATAAAACTTAAACAAGAAGTGATGCAAAATACAATAACTGAAATAAAAAACTCCCTAGAAGCAGCTAACAGCAGAATACAGGAGGCAGAAGAACGAATATGCGAGGTGGAGGACAGATTAGTGGAAATTATGGATGCAGAACAGAAAAGAGAAAAAAGATTGAAAACAAATGAAGAGAATCTCAGAGAACTCTGGGACAATGTTAAATGCACCAACACCCATATTATAGGGGCGCCAGAAGGAGAAGAGAGAGAGAAGGGAACAGAAAAAAATATTCCAAGAGATAATAGCCAAAAACTTCCCTAACATTGGAAAGGAACCACTCACTCAAATCCAGGGAGCACAATGAATAGCATATAAAATAAACCCAAGGAGGAATACACCGAGACACATATTAATCAAACTAACCAAAATTAAAGACAAAGAGAAGATCTTGAAAGCAGCTAGGGAAAAGAAACAAGTAACATACAAGGGAACCCCAATAAGGTTATCGGCAGATTTTTCAGCAGAAACTCTGTAGGCCAGAAGGGAGTGGCATGATATACTTCACGTGATGAAAGGAAAAAACCTCCAACCAAGATTACTTTACCCAGCAAGGCTCTCATTCAGATTTGAAGGAGAAATCAAAACCTTCACAGAGAAGCAAAAGTTGAGAGAATTCAGCAATACTAAACCAGCCTTACAACAAATACTAAAGGAACTTCTCTAGGCAGAAAAGAAAAGACAGCAACAGGAAACAAAAATTCCACAAATGACAAGGCTCACCAGTAAAGGTATATATACAGTAAAGATACAAAATCATCCATGCACGATTATACCACCAAAATCAGAAATCATGAGAAGAGGTGGGTGCAAATGCAGGACACTGGAGATGAACTTGAAATTAAGAGAACAACAGCTTAATCTCATATACATATAGACTCTTATATCAAAACTTCAGAATGACTGCAAACCAAAAATCTACAATTGATACACAAACAAGGAATCTCTGGAGAAGAAATATATCTCATAGTAAATAAGTGCATAATCCACCATGAAGGGGGTCATTTGACATCATTCTTGGAATGCTGAAGTCTTCTTATATCTGATTCTGATTTCTTCTCCATCAAATAATTTATGATAATTATAATTAAACAATGCAACTGTATAATTAAATAATACAGTTCTACAATTTTATTATTAATAACCATTTCTCTCCATGGTACAATGTAAGGTCTATAATGTCTTGTTTATCACATCACCTAGAATGGTGTAATGCCTAAAGTGAAGAATCAATAAGATGTAACAAATTGTGAGGACATATTTATATAGTTACACTGTTTTTTAACCAATTTATGCATTTTATATTTTACTTATTTTCAGAGGGTATATTATTTTGTTATTCTTACCAGTTAAGTTACTCTTTTTATTATGCTATATAAAATATTTAATGGTATATAAGGCTTTCTTCTTTATAAATTTTAGTTGTATAATATGAAAATTTTAATATAATGCTAATTTTTAAAGAAAAATTGAAATGTAATAGATAATACTAAATAGTAAGGATGAAAGCCATGGGGGGGGGGAGCACTATGAAAGGAAGCTGTGAATTGTAAGCCTACCTGTGACACTAGTGAGCTTTGTGACTTAGGCAAGCCACATTGCCTGTCTGGACTTTGTTTTGCTTTCTAATATGAGAGGATTGGACAGGATAACTTCTAGGGACCTGTCTAGTCACAGTATGTTAGGCAGTAGCTGCTTTGCTGAGGTGAAACTTTTCTCACTCTCAGTCTTGTGTCTGAAATTTGACCATTTGTGATGCATTCCTTTAGCTATTGAGAGATTTTCTTCTTTAGGAGAAACTCTTGAATGCAAGTATTCTTGGATTTGTTAATTCCAGTGGTGTGTTGGCAAATAGTTAATAACTAGCTGTCAGGGAGAGGGAAATCCCTGATGTGTAGTGTTTTCAGGTGGATTTTCATGACTTAAATACCCCTAGTATGGCCAATCGCAATCAATATGATATCATTGAACGAGGAGTTGAGAAGAGAGGCACAATGGGCTCTCTCAGCTGGCTTGAGTGGCTCCAGCACACTCAGGTAATGACCTGCAGACACCTTGACAGGTGCACAGAGTAAGTGCTAAACAAGAGCTGTAAGGTAAGAAATAGCTGGCAGGAGCTCGGAACACAGCCTGCAAGAAGGGAATAAAAGAATGTAACAGAGTGGGGGTGGTAAGGGGAGGGGAGAGAGTCTAGGCAGGACGGGGGACCTGGCAGAGCCCACCCAAGGTTGAAATCCCTACCCCTGCCTCCCTTCCTCTCAAGCTCCTCCTTCCCCATGCATGCTGGGTGGGGTCCATCCTGAAAGCTTGAAAGAAAGCATCTCCCTGGAATTCTGCCTCCCTGGAGTCTGGAGGATCTGTAGCAAATTCCCTTCCCTCCAAGCAGGCCAGACCACAGCCCCAGAGACCGTCTTTCCAACAAAACATCAGGACCCCTGGTCTGACAGAGCACCGCCCCCCCACCCCAGTTTTGAATATATTTAAATGAAGTTTTCCGTGGTCTAAAAATTAAATCCTGGTTCTACATTTAATGAAATGCCTTTATTGAAAAGAATAAAATTATTTTACATTTGAATAGAGCTATGAAAATTCAGCTAACCATATAGAAGCTAATACCATATTTGAAAATAGAAATCACACAAGTTATTAGGATTTGTTAATACTGGGGTAGTGGATACAGAGATGTCCCTTATATAATTCTTTATGCTCTTCTATACATTAGAAATATTTTGTAATAAAAAAGAAAACTAAAACTATAGTAAATTAAAAAAAAAAAAGAAAATGACTCAAGAAATCAGGAAGCTTGGCTCTCTTAATTTGAGTGCCAATTCTCCCAGGAATTTCTCTCCCCATCCCTTTAAATCACATAGATGGGGGAAAAAATTAGCCTCAGTTGCCCTGGGTCCTCAAATAAAGGGGCACAGAGGGGACACTGGGCCCCAGTAGGTGGGTAGAATGGGTCCTTCTGGGTGGCTGGGTGGGGGATCCACGCAAACCCCTTCTCTCTCCGGGACTCATTGTCCTTACTCGTGGCTGGGCTGGGGCGGCAGAGGCGGAGGCATGGTCCCCAGGGCATCTGAGGTCCTTTGAGCTACAGCCACTGTCTCCAGACTTTCTCTGTGCCAGATAAGCCCTGCACACTTCTGCAGAAAGTGTTTCCACGCTCCAATGTGAACCACCACATGGAGGGACCTCTCGAGCCACATCCCTGTCTCTCTGGGCCAGGACAGCCACCTGAGGGGATGATAGTCCCCACACCTAGGGTTCCCAGGCCCCGTCTCTGACTCTGAGGTGGCCTCAGTGGGCCTGGGACAGAGTGGAAGTATATTTGCTCGTCACTGTGCCATTAGACATGGAGTCCAGAGTGTGGGAGATGGGTGACCTGCAGGGCAGCCTCCATCCTTGACCAGCCTGCTGTGGTCCCCTGGCGCCAAATGCATCCAAGCCCCTTCAGCTCTGCCTGTTTTAGGGAAACACTTCTAGAGAGGTCCCTGGCCCCGAGGTTGAGATGCAGGCTGCGCGGCTGAGAGAGTTCCCCGCCTCCCCCTCGGCTTCTCCGTGACAGCTACAAATAGTCTCTTGAACGTATTTAATAAACCCGGGGAAGGAGTTGGGGCTGCCTGGCCTCTGCTGGGGAGAGTGATGGATGTCTTCAACGGGGAGAGGAAAGAAAACTTTCTAAATGGACTCAATTTAGGGAAGGAAAGTGGTCTGGAGGGAGTTTTTTGGGTGCCAACTCGTACATGTGAATGTGCAGCGGGGCCTAAGTGTCTTTGTGGCCCCTGCCGGAGCTGGGAACTCCCGGAGCCTTAGGCTCCACTGCCCGCAACCACACTCAACGCCCAGAAGAACATTTGCAGGCCCTGAAAAACTCTTCTGTCCTCGGACCTTTAAAGTAAGGGCTGGAGTGGACACATGGTGCCTGCCCCTTGGGGATTCTGAGGTCTCCCCTTTATTTCCCAAGAGCAGGCTCTGCCTCTTGTACCAGGAACCTTGTGAGGTGGGGGAGGTGTGGCTGCCACGTGTGTTTCTCTTGGAAGAGAAGAAGCATGCAGGGCGAGGAGGGCTCAGACAGACCTGGGCAGCCGTGAGCAGAGGGCGTGACCGTGGACCCCAGGCAGGGCCCGTCGTCGTTGTCGTAGGCCTCCCTGAAGAGCTGTGACTCACAGAGAAGGAAAGCTCTTTGGGCAGGAACTGAGGGAACCACTCAGGTTCCGTAGCCCAAGGGAGCCTCTCCACGCCCCTGACCCAGACAGGCTTGTGTATGACCTTTCACTCTGCCCCCTGCCCCCCTTCCACCTATGGGTGGGTCCTGCTACTTCTCCAACACTTCCCTCACCTGTGGAAGGCAAATGGCATGTGTCCAGCTTAGCCCACAGGGTGAGGGCGAGGACCACACAGGCTCGGGTGTGTGTGTGTGGTTGCTGCAGGGTGACAGGTGTACATGCTGAGAGGGTGTCTGGATGACTAGCCGCGTATTGTCCCTGTGGAGTGGGGATGCTGTCACTGCTCCCTCTGTAGAAAGCAAGCCTCTGAGTCAGTACTGAGGCTCTGGCAAGCTGCCCACATCACCTAAAACTGCACAAGCCTCCATGGGGTAGGATCAGTATTTAAAAAATGTTTCAGGAGTTCCCACCATGGCTCAGTGGGCTAAGGACCCAACCAGTATCCATGAGGATGCGGGCTTGATCCCTGGCTTCACCCAGTGGGTTAAGGATCTGGCATTTCTATGAACTGTGGTGTAGGTCGCAGATGTGACCCAGATCCGGTGTTGCAGTGGTGCACCTGTGGCGCAGCCTGGCAACTGCAGCTCTGATTTGACCCCTAGCCTGGGAACTTCAATATGCCACAGGTATGGCCATAAAAAGAAAAAATGATTCAGCAGCTCTTCTTGGGTGAGTGAAAAGCTTCCAGAGAAAAATCCTCTACCTCTGGAAAATTAAAATAAGAGGTAAACTTGCAGAATTCTTTAAGGGATCAGCCCTGGATTTCCCTCCCTGACACCAGCCTCAGAGAGGAGGAATGTGGAACGAAAGACATGGGGATGTTTATTGGGGGGATGGGATGCACCCCACACACAGCTACGTGCATAAACTCGCAATCAGATAACTGGCAGCCACTTTGGTTTTCTTCAACTATCCATCATCACCTGACATCCATGAGATGAGCTCAACCCTTTCAGAAGCTATTTATATTTTCAGCATGTCCCATCTCTACATTTACAAGCTTCCGTATGAAGTCACACTTTCTCTCTCAGTCTTTAACTAGCCCCATAAAACTTCAAAGGGCACTACCTGGACACAAGCAGATATAAAGAAAGCACAGGACAGATATCTTCAGACTCAGAACTAGGTAACAAGTATACATACCAGAGGCAAAGTCTAAAATCCTTGCAGGTTGAAGGTTTTAGTGGAGAGCTTAGTATGGGCAAATCTCGTGTTTCTGGAGAGGAAGGTTGAGGAAACCGTTCTGGCTTCTCCTCCTGTTGCTCCTGGAGGAGGCAACATTTCCCAAGCTGCTTGAACACAGGATGGCTCTGACAGCCTGGACCAGGAAGGGTGTTCTAGACTGGGGGTCGGAAGCGGAAGGAGGATGATGGGATCCAAGCTCAATGTGGGCAGCGTCAAGGGGTGTCTCTCAGCCCCTCCATTCTGAGGTCCTCATTCCAGCAGCAGCGAGACCTGGGATCATGACACTCCACTGGCCCAAGAAGGAAGCAGGACCTGCAGAACCCACTCTAGGCTACTGGAGCCATGGCCTCCTGGTGCTTCTTCCCACCCACAGGGGCATAACCTGCCCCCGTCCCTCAGAGTCACTCTTTTCCAAACCACCACCTGGCGCCACGGTGCTCCTGCTCTCCCAGCAGGCTTCTTTGTGGCTTTGACCACCGTGGGTCCCATGGAGCCTCTCTGCAGTGGGACCAGATGGTTCCCATTCTTGTCCCCCAGGATGCACCCAGGTGGCCTGTGGGAGCAAGGCTTATGCACAGACCTGTACAGAAGTGCAGAGAGTCTTAGGTGGAATCAGATCTCCCGCAAGACAAAAGGAGGAGGAGAGTTGGGGGCAGGACAGATGGAGGTAATACTAGTACTCGCCTCCAGGGGCGCTGTGGGGAAGAAAGAGAAAATGCAGGGACAGTACTTAGCACTGTGGCTGGCTGGTGGTGAGTCCTTAGCGAATGGCACCAGTAGCTTCGAGCCCTGGAGGAACCGCCTGGCCTCAGTCTTATGACCAAATGAGGTAGGGTTTCTGTGTTTAACAGAGCTCAGCTACTTCCTTCTGTTTTCCACTATTCTGGGCTGTAAGATGTGGCCTTCCTCCTGAGGGAAGGGAATTCAGTCTCTGGGGAGCAGTGGAAAAGGAGAAATACAAAACCGAAAATAATAAAGTGAGCACCTCGTGTGCACTGGGGCAAAATCCTAGATGTTTTGAGTATATCCCTTTCTTTTGCATGTATTCCTTTCATCTTTTTTGGTATTATAATTATGAAAAATTTTCAAATGTACACAGAGGTAGAGAGGCTACCCACCGAACCCCCTGTGCCCATCCCCCAATTTTAATGATTACCATGATTTTGCCACACTTACTTCATCTTCGACCTTCTTGCTCATTGTGTTTTTATTTTTGCTGAGTTATTTTAAAGCAAACCCCAGACATTAATCATTTCACACCTCTGTAAGTCAGCAGTCATTTATACAAAAGAGGGACACATTCTTACCTGACCATAACGCCATTGTCACCCCTAACAGTAATGGCTTGGTATATCTGATACCCAATCCGGATTTGAATGTCCCAACTTTACATACATGGCGTTTCATCCTCACTTCTTCCTGGTTAAGTCAGGATGCTCTCTCCCATTTAACCACACAACTAAGGTTAGATGGTGCGTCCAGCCCCCAGCCCCCAGCTCCCAGGAACTGGCCAAGCCCTGCTGAGGGTGGGCCGAGCCCATAAGCTCCCTCTATGCCACGCTGAGGGTGGGAGGGCCTGGGAAGCCCAGGGGACCAAGGGAACAAGGGCTAAGTCTGGTTGATGCCTCCACAGACACAGGTTTGCTCTGGCTGGCACCGCAGGCCCCACCCAAAGACTGTTTCTAAGGCCCAGAGTCTGCCCAGTGAACAGCACCGTGGTGTCCAGGACATCCAAAGACTCTGATACGACAAGATCCCAAGTCATGGTCTCTGCCCTTTAGGAGCTTAAGATCCATGGGGGGGCAGGGGAGGGGCTTACCCTGCAGAAACAGCTCCAGAGCAATGGTAGGGCCAAGTGGGAGGTGGAAATGAACGTGGTAGGAGTTCAGAGGAGGGACTGGTGGGTGGGGAAAGGTGTGATAGAGAGAGAGGCTGGTGGTGCAGCAGAAGAGCACGGGCTTGGCCAAAGACATGATTTAGAATCCCAGCTCTATCACATACCAGCTTTGAAATGTTACGGTCCCGAGTCCCAGTTTACCTCATTGGTAAAATGGACCCAGTCATCCCTCTTCACAGCTCATGAAAGGCCTCCCTGTGAATGATAAGCAGGTATTGCTTGCTTCCATCTCCCGTGGTTCCATGGGGACAGCAGTCCCTGAATGAGACCTAGGCTGGTTGCAGGGCAAGGTCACTCCCTTGGCCTCAACTCCCTCCACATCCTAGGGTGGGAATCTACAACTGGTGATGCTGCTGCCATGTCCCCAGCCTCAGCCTTTTCCTCTCCTGCAAGTCTGTCTCCCTCTTCTGGGTCAGGACCCTCCCATCTAAGAGCTTAAGGAGGTTCTGGTCTGTCACTCTGGAGCCAATGCCAACCTGATCGCCTCCATCCCTTTCTAGACAATTAAAAAGCTACCCACTGTCTGGGTCACATGGGAAGGCTGCTCATCACGTGCAGCCGTGTGTGGAGGCAGAGTGGGTGTCTGCTCAGGGAGTATTGGGTGTATGCGTGCATGAGACACCAGGGAGGTCATTATATCCTCACCTTGGATGCAGACAAGTAACCATAAGAGGCATTCTTGCACTGATGTGCTCGCAGAGGATGCTGAAATTAGACTCGAAAGATAAAGAGCTAAGACTGGGTTTGCCTGCTCCCTAGGAGCCCTGTAGCCTTTGGGGTGATCAGTCTCCATTGTTAGGGGTGGGGAGAAGGTGGCACTTAGCCATCTGTGTCACAAGTGATCTCTGTCTGGGACCCTTGGGTCAACTAGCTCCCAGTTCTGGCATCCCATCAGACCCGAATTACTTGGCAAGATGGAAGGGGAACTGAGCTGTGGCCTCACCCCAACTGGAAACATGCAATCTCGCCTTGCCAGTTGGAGTGGTTCTAACCCGATTAGCTACAGAATGCAATGTGTGTATTCCCCTCTCTCTTTAAAAAAAAAAAAAAAAAAAAGAAGGGATAGAATAAATAAGCTTTTGATAAGAGTATGGCTCTGTGCCTGGGTTTTGTATTCTTTTGGTTGCAGTCAGAGCACATCTGTATGTGTTCAAGGACACACGTGTGCATGCGCTCATGCACATGCACGCACACACAGCAGGAAACAAATCTCAGTTCTGTTACGTGACACATCTCAGTAAGGCGCACCTCTGGCTCCGCCCTGCACTGGGGGAAACTGAGGATGGAGAAGACCTGAGACACAGACACAAAAGAGACAGGAGCGTGCCTGGCCTCCTGTTTGTGGAGGCCAGGGAGGGGTTGCGGCTTGACCTGGAAAAGCCATGTATTTGAGAGAAAACGGTGGTTTGGACCACCGTGTGGGATGAGAAGAGATCAGATTCAAGACACATTTTGAAGAAAGAATGAGGAGGATTTTCTGATGGGTTAGACGGGCAAGAAGGATGCCCACGTTTTGGCCTGAGCAATGGGAAAGCATGTGAATGGACCAGAACCGAGGGGCTGGCTTTGAGTCCTGACCGAGGCGCTTGCCTTGTATGATATAGAGCAAGGCATGCAAATAAACTTGAGCCCATCTGCAGTCCCTCCCCTCCCTCCTTCCCATGATTTCCTGAGAACAAAACGAGATCTCATGTGCCAATGTTCTCTGCCAACATGGGGCGAGGGTGACAATGCAGCAAGTTGCTCAGCAATTGAATGGGCCGCCTGGGCAGGAAAGGAGCTCTTTGTCCATCAGTGGGCTGTGAGGGGGCTTTTCCGTGTGGGGCATAAGGGGGGTGAGGAAGAAATGATGAAGGGGAGAGTCACTTCCCAAGCTCTGGGAACTGAGCTGTGGTTATGCTGCCTGTGGGAGAACTGTGGCAGCCGCATGAGATGCGCCGAGGCTTCCGGGCATCCCCCACCCCCTCCCACCCAGCTCAGAGCACCCTGCCCGGTCGGCTCACTTCTCCATGAGAGAACATCCCTGGGTAGCTGAAAAGTCCCTTCTGTAGTGGCAAAACAGTGACAGAAAGGCCAGGTGTCAAAGAAGAGCAGAAAGACAGCAGAGTCTTACCCAAAGAGGACAGGAGGTGTGGGGCAGCGTCAAGGGCAGGGTGGCAGCTTCAGCTTCCAAGGTCTCTGCCAATTCTCCCACTCTGGTCAGCAGCCCAGGCCCAGCCAGCAATACCCGAACCATTCCTAACTCCTCCAGCAGACCTGCAGCAGAATCAGGATGGAACAAGCGTGAGGGTCGGTGGCCTCCCTCCCGCCCCCTTTTAGTCTCCTTCCCCTCTTCAAGCCTTCATCCCAGCCCCTCGGCTGCAAGAGTAGGGAAACAAAGCCAAAGACTTTTAGACCTGTTTTCATCCATCCCTCCCCGCCTACCTCCACCAACCCAATGTAGGCAGCTTTTCCAGCTCTGTTAGGATACCTTTGACCTCAGGGGGGCTCACCACTTTGCAGGCAGTCTAGTTAATTTCCTCAGGGCTCTGATTGATAAAACATGCCAGCCACACCTGATGCTTGCTTGCTTTATTTATTTATTTATTTATTTATTTATTTATTTATTTATTTATTTATTTATTTTTGCAGCCCACCTGCAGCATATGGAAGTTTCAGGACTAAGGATTGAATTGGAGCTGCAGCTGCTGGCCTACGCCTCAGCCATAGCAACACGGGATCTGAGCCTCATCTGTGACCTACGCCACAACTTGTGGCAACACCAGATCCTTAATCCACTGAGCAAGGCCAGGGATGGAATCTGCATCCTCTTGAGCACCATGTCAGGCTCTTAACCTGCTGAGCCACAACGGGAACTCCCAGGATGACTGAACTGTAAAAGGCAGACAATAATAAGCTTCGAGGCCATGGTGGGAAAATAAAAGGGGGCAGCCACTTTGCAAAGCTGTCTGACAGTTCCTCAAACATAAAAGTACTATATGCCCAGCAATCCCACTCCTGGGCATCTACCAAGAGATGTGAAAACACACATCCACACAAAGACTCATACACGAATGTTCACAGCAGCAAGGGTCATAATTGACAAAAGGTGGGACCAACCCAAATGTCCGTTAATACATCAAATTGATAAATTATGTGGTTTATCCACACAAATGGAATGTAATTTGGCTTCGAAAAGGAATGAGCTACTGGAGTTCCCTGGTGGTGCAGCCAGTTAAGGATCTGACGTCGTCACTGCTGTGTCTCAGGTTGCTGCTGTGGTGAGGGTTTGATCCCTGGCCCTGGAACTCCAGCATGTCACAGATGTAGCCAAAAAAAAGGTAAAAAGAAAAAAAAGGGGGGGGGAAACGAGCTACTGATTCATGTTATAACATAGACAAACCTTGAAAACATTATGCTAAATGAAAGAAGCCAGTCAAAAAAGACCATGTATCATATGATTCCGTTTATACGAAATATCCAGAACAGGTAAATCTATAGGAATAGAAAGTGGATCGGTGCTGGGGGACAGAGTATTTTGCCCAGGACTAAGGGATTTTCCAGCATGTGGGACTATTGGTGCTACATACTGGCACAGTCCAGGGCAAACTGGATGTTTAGTCACTCCATGCAGAGCCAAATCGGCCTTCCCCGGTGTGCACTGATTGACTTGGGGTCTCCCCCCTGGAGTCACCCAGAGTACATTCAGTCCTTACCTTGTCCCGTGACAGCCTGGCTTGAGGAGAGCCCTTGGGAGAGGCCCAGACCTCCGTCCCCGAACTCATGTCCTCTGCCCCAGGCCTTGTCTCCACACGTGAAGGATTGGGGTCCCCTCACCATTCAGGATGGTCCCTGCCACGTAGGTGGCTGTTTAACAGAGGGGCCTGGAGCTACACCCACCACCCCAGCTGTGGCTCACCCTCTTTGTGTGGGAATTATTTCGCTATTAATGAAACTACATTGCATCGCCTTGGGGAGCGGGGAGCCGTATCTGTGTGTGGTCTTGGTAAGACCCTAAGTTGTCTGCATGTGAAACTGTCACTTCCGTTGCCACTTTTTGCTGCTCATTTTTATCTGGTTGTGTCTCATCTCCCATTTCTCTCTTGTATCTATTCCTTGAGCATCCACTATGTACAGCGACATGAGAGCAGTGCCCGAGGCCTGGTCCCTGCTCTTAAGGAGCTCACAGTCTCAAGGGAGGATTCCAGACCTTTTCATAGACATTCCAGATGCTCTAAGAGACTCTGGAATCCCAGAGAGCCTGGGGTGGCAGCAGTGGGGGACTGCTGGGTGGGAGGCCTCCACCCCAGACAGGGAAGGCTTCTCCGAGAAGACAACTTCCAAATTCAGAGTTGGCAGATGAGCTGGAGTCACCCAGGCAAAGTGGGTAGGGATGTGGGCATGGAATGTGGGTCCCAGTCAGGGAACAGCATGTGCAAAGGCCAGGAAGCGAGACAAAATGTGACCTGCCTGCTGTGATAGTCAGTCGGAGAGACCAATGTGCTCTAATGTGTTCATGGGACAAGATGTGTTTTATCAGGAGCTTCTGGAAATAATTCTTCTATCTTACCTTCAGATAAAATAATGATCAGTAAGATAACAGTTCCTATTTACTTATTAACTGCTGCTTGGGCTCTGTACCAATTTCTTTTCATATACAAATTCTCATTCTTCCAACAATCCTACAAAGTAGATGTAAAATTCGTATTTTACAAATTAGCAAAGTGAAGCTCCAAAAAATCCAGGAATTGCCTAGGGTCACACAACTAGGAAGCGGGGGTAGTAGGTTTTCAGTACAGGACGTCTCCATTCTAAAGAAGGTTTCTTGCCAGCAGTGCTTTGAGTAGGAAGCTTTGGGGGCTTCAACACATTTTGGGGAGATACGGCTTCCTACCTTCTCCCTCTGGGAGTCAGGGGAGCGTGGGACTCCCATCACGGGCTGCCCAGGATGGTGCCTGCCTGAGATGGAGCCTGCTGGAAGCTCTGCTGGAGGCCGGTGACTTAGCTGGAAGGGGAGGGGCGAGTATAGAGAGAATTTCTGAGGAAAACACGTCTGGTTAGTGTGTTCATACATGCTGAGTTACTGGGTCTCAGGTGCTGGTTTTTGCTAATCCCAATACATTGGGAATTGTTTAATAGGATTTTTCCTTTTAATTAAAATATGATAATGAAACTCGCTGCTTCCCTCTTAAAAAGGAATGCTTGAAAATACGCACCTACTCCCCAGATGTCTGGCCAGGAGAAATATGGGTGTGATTTTTTTTCAGGGGAGTCATGATGTCGATGAAAGAGGCTCAGCTTTTCCTCAAACTCAGTGCCCCCATCGTCACCACATTAGCCCTTCCCTTTTCTGACCCCCCTCACCTGCCAGGGCAAGGTCCCTGGCTTCAGCAGGGTGGGTGGTCAGGGCACTGGTTGTGGTTTGGGCATGCACAGGAAAGCAATTACCAAAGTCCCCGCATCTGCATACGGTTTGTCTGGCTACTCTTTGAAAGGGGTAGAGATGACAGGAGGAAAGGACGAAGGACAGGGAGCCCAGAGAGTGGGATCGAGCCTTAGCTCGAATCTGGGCATCCACGACCTCCCCTGTTCCCCAGCAGTAGATTTCCATGCTTTTAACCCAGTTTTGACTAAGGCGACATTTCCCAGCCAGCATTGTGACGTTGCTACATCATCACCTCCTCTTCTGCGTGTCATCTCTTTTCCCATGTCTTCTCTTTTCTCGTGAACTCTGCTCTTCTTTTCTCCTCCCCCACCTCAATCCATCTCCTTCGCTCCTTCTCTTTTTCGCCGTAGCTTCTTCTTGGCTCCTCTGGCCTCCCTTTTCCTCTTTCCCTTCCCTTCTCCCCTCTCCCAGACACAAGTGATTCGGAGGCTCATCCCCATTCCTTCCTCCGAGCCCCCGGGGCACCCTGGGGAAGGGAAATTGACAAGCAAGTCACAGAATTAAAAAAAAAAAAAAACTGTTGAGAACGTCTGCATTTAAAGCCATAAAACCCAACCACTGGCACCACTTCCCTCAGATGCCCGTGATCCTGGCGCCGAGGAAAACAACCCACGGCTTGCTGAATTCCAGACCAGCCAGGGATGAAATGGTGAAACCGAATTTGCCCGGAAAGCATGGGCAGACCGAGCCAGGCTCGCTCTCCACGCCCCTCCTCCCCACTTCTCCCCCCGCTCTTGTGCACCAAACCGAATGTGATTGTTTGCCGCTGCAGAACATCAAAGAGCAGAAGAATTGCTTAAGAAGAAAATATTGGGGTTATGCATTTGAGAGCAGCCTGAGCTTCCAGTGACCTCAGGGACTGTACAACCGTCTTTAATCAGCCCCCATAAGGATAGTTTGCTCATTGTAGAACAGCCTGTTGGGGGCTTGGTGGGTGGCAGGCGCAGCAGTGCCAGCCAGGGGAGGAGAGGGTTTATGGCTTGGCCACATCACTCCCCGTGCCTAGCCACAGCCCAGACGAAATCCAATTTCAAGACTCATTTATAGCCAGAGGCCTTGGCTCTTGAGAGGCACTCCACTTCAGCTCCCTCTGGGACTAGGAAAGGAAGACCCAGCCCCTGTGACTAGCCAGGTTCAGGATGCACCAAATTCTGATCTGTGAGGAAGATCAGCCTTGAGGGGCAGGGTACCACCTTGCAGCATAGGCCCAGATGTTCACGGGAGGGGAGGGGAAGGGAGGGGTTGGCAGGAGGGAAGAGGATTAGCAAATGCATGCGGCTTTGGGGCCCAGCCGATCTGCTACTGCCACCAGCTTTAAGGAGCAATCACTAATGCAAATTCTAGGCAGCGTAGATACCAGGCTTCCTCCAGGTACCCTGAGCAACTTGGATGAAACGCACTGTGGTTGATGCCACAGAATGGAAGTAGAGGCTGGGAAGGGTGCAGGGACACACCAGAAGTCACACAGCCAGTGACAGTCCGGCCTGGATCTTGGTCTACCTGATTCCCATTGGCCCTCTTTCTACTTAGTGCGGGATAGCCTTTGAAACATCCAGGCTTCCAGCCCGCAGGAAGCGTAAGCCCATCCATGTTCCCCATGCCTCCAGGAAGGCATCTAAGAGAGCAAAATAATCTTCTCTGTCACTTGCTGCTCCATTCTAGCCCCTGTCCCATTCTGGCCACATCAGGGTCCTCTAGGTACGCAGCTGCCTTCCCTGCTGGACTGCGATCTCCCCAAGGTGGGGGTCAAGTTTATACATCCTTGTGTCCCCCGCAATGCCCAGCACAGTGCATGACACATGACAGGCTATTAATATACATTCGTTGAACTTGAATTTGAATCTGTCCCATTGCTTCCCCGCTTTGCTCATGGTACCACTCAGAGCACAGGGACATGGTCAATGCCAACCCATGCCAAAGTGTCTGACCCTCTCCAGAGCCCCACTTAGAAAGCGTGAAAGTCTGGAGGACAAGCAGGGTCAGTGCCATTAATCAGCCAGGTGTCTCTGTACCTTTGCCTTGCCCTCTGGGAGGATGCGCTTCCGTTTGCCTTGTTGAATTTTGAAGAGACAAGTGTCTTTCTCAACCTTTCAATCCCAAGGAGGGATTTGCACTTTGATTATTTTTGAAAACAGGTTTGTGTAAAATTTGATTTGAGAAAACATTCTTCTCCCACATGCTGGAGGATTGAGGGTCTGTAATCCCTCTCCAATCGCCCAGACGAGCTTGGTATTGCAGCGTCGGCATCAGAGCTAACAAAGGGGGATTAGCAGGGAAAATTCTACGTGAAAACCTGCCACGCGCTGAAGGCTTTCAGTGGAAAGCAGATAAGACAGGTACAGCCAAGCCACTTTTAACCCAGTTTTTAGAGCGCTCAGAGGGCCCTCCTGCGCTGACAGAGAGCAAGGGCTGGATTTAGTTGCGTCTGTCCCCTCCTTTGCCCTCCATCCTCTCAGCTGGGCGATGTGTTTTTGTTGGGAGGACAAGGATCTCTTTCTTCGAAGGGGGACAGGAGCCCAGGCTGGGCCGAAGTGTCTCCTGCTCGACCCCTCAGCCAATCAGTGGGTTCGGGGTTCCCATAGGCCACTGGGAGACATGGACTGTTCCTTCTCGGTACAGTTGTTACCCCAAATTCCAGATGATAAAGACACTTTGCTTTGCATTGTCTTTCCTGATCAGAAGGCTGAAGGACCAGGTGGCCTTCTGAGAGGCTGTGAGACCTCACAGTAGGGACTCGGGCTCAGAAGCGACCACACGCTGTTTGTGTGTAAACGTAGGCTAGTCAACTCCTGAAAGCCTCAGTTCCCTTTTGGACAGCATCCACCTCCAGCTTTGTTGGGAGAATTAAATGAGATAATATGTGTAGAGCCCTCTTCACAGTGCCCGGCACATAATAAAGGCTTAATACATGGGTAGTAATGGTTATTCTGACAGTACTGCTGTTACATATGGAGAAATCAGAAGCAGAGAGGTCCACATGAGCCTGAATTTTTTTTTCTTTCTTTCCTTTTTTTTTTTTTTTTTTAGGTCTGCACCCATGGCACAAGGACGTTCCTGGGCTAGGGGTTGAATCAGAGCTATAGCTGCTGGCCTACACCACAGTCACAGCAAGGCCGGATCCTTAACCCACTGAGGAAGGCCAGGGATTGAACCCATGTCCTTATGGATGCTCGTTGGGATTGTTACTGCTGAGCCACAGTGGGAACTCTGAGCCTGAGTTTTTTGAATAGGGAAAATCCTTGGGCTCGTGCCCTTCCGCAAAACCCTGTTGCCAGCCAAATGTTGGGGCTGTGTCCTAAAACTCAAGCAAGTCTTGTCCGGCCCCTACTGTGACTTGATAAGCACTTGTTTTTTGACTAAATTGTTTGGTGGCATCTCAGCTCCCAGAACCAGTCCTTTCAATGGGCTGCTCTCCACTAGGATGAGGCGGTTCAGGCTGGTGAGAGGATGGAACAGCTTAGGAGAAAAGGTTTTGAGGAAGCACAGTGCCCCTACCCTCCACTGCCTAGAGACCCAGGGGAAAGCAGAACTGGTGCCAACGGGTGAGGGTTGGAGAGATGTGACAGCTAGAGGGGTGGGAAAAGCAGTGGCCTCTCTGGAGAGGTGGCGAGCTTCTCACCCCTGGGAGCATCCCAGACAGCGTATGGACGGCGTCTGAGAACCAGGCCATAGCAGACAGTTCTTTATGGGGTGGAGGCTGCAGCTAGTTTCCTGCTAATGTCCCTCCAACAGTCAGTGAAGCCTGAGGCCACCCCCTCTCTGGGCTGCAATGTTCTCATTAGCAGGTGAGGGTCTTTGCTGCCCGAACACAGTCCCCTCCCACTCTGGCCTGAGATAAGCCTGTGACTCAGCCAGCTGCTTGTCTGTAGAGCCCATCCCCACCTGCAAGGACCAGCTCACTATCCTCCATCACCCAGAGCTTAGCTCAGGGCCTGGCCCAGAGAAAAGGCTCAAAACTGGAGGTAGATGGTTACATGGGCAGGTGGTTGGCTTAAGCAGTAATGGATATCTGAACGCACACACCTGTACACACACATACACACACATCCATTCACACTCACACACATCTATGCATACATGTGCACACAGACACACGCATGCATGTAGAAGCTCACTGAAATAGCTGCCTGCTCCATGACTGCTGTTCTAATGTATTCTTTCCTGATAAACATCGTTCTTTCCCTTCGGACTTCTAAGCGCATGTATCCCCAGAGAGCCGGCCCTTTAGGCCGAACTGAATATCTGTCTCTCAGAGTCCTGGGGTCCAGTGCAGGGCAGACCCTGAAATGATTTTTCAGGGGTGTGCTAGGCTCCATTGGCCGGGGCTGGGGCTTTGGGGGTCTCCTCCCAGGCTTCCTAGGGAGCACAGGGCATAAAAACAGGTGAGGCCCTGCTTCCAGAAGCCCTGATGAAGCTCCCTCCCCGCTCACCCTCGCCCCGATCTAGAAGGGCAGCATCTACAGGACAGGCTCTCCACTGAGCAGGGATAAAATGGGGTGCCAGCAAGGGGCCCCGGGAACCCAGATTTGAGGCTTGACCTGGACCAACCTCTGGCCAGAGGACTTTGAGGTGGGCAGGTTGTCTTTCCTGAGGGCCCTTCCTTCCCCTGCACGCACCCTTGTCCCACCTCTGGCACCAGTGCTCCTCTGCGATGTGCCAGCCAGCCTCCTGAGCACGTTATGTGGGCTGGTGTGGTTATTCGCCACAAGCCTTGGATCTCAGGGCCGTTTTCAGTTTTACAGATGAGGAAACTGTGGCCCAGAGCAGTCATACGACCCGCCCGAGGTCACACAGTAGGAAGTCAGAGTCCGGCTTTGAACCAGGACCACTCCGTCTGTCTGTGCTCTCGGTCACATCCTAAAATGGTCCAAAAGGGACACTCTCTAAGCTCGTTCTCTTCTAGAGTACAGAATCTGGAGTCCAGATGCCTGTTTTCAGACCTGACCCAGCCTTCTGCCTGCAGCCTAACTTTGGGCAGTTTATTTTGCCCTGCTGTGCCTCAGTCTCCACATCTACAAAATGGGGGCAGCACCAGCTCTTATTTCTCAGGGTTGCTATGAGCCACAGTGCAGGGGGCCATCAGCTCCTGCCAGGTGCCCCAAGCTTGTGGTCAGCACCGGTTAGTGGTGGTGGGGACACAGCCCAGACTTCCTTTGCTCTCAGGGGAGGCCTGCTTGGCAGGGGCGTGCTGGGTGCCACCTGCCCCCCCAGGCTCTGTCACCCCCACCCACGCCTCAGAGCATTCTGGGAACCCCAGGAGCCAGCACCCTTGCCTGGATTGGCAGGAGTCGCCACGGGCCTTGGAGTGGAGATCTGCGAGGCTCCAAGGCCTCTGAGCTGAGCAGATGTGTGTTTTGTTTGTTAGGCCAATTAGCAGCAGGCATATTAAGTGTATTCAATGACCCGTCCAGAGGCCATGTGGCCGGGCCCCCTTCGGCCTGTGTTGCTGTCTCTCATTCTCCTTCCAGCGAGTTAGGGGACTGTGAGAAGGAGGAAGGGGCTCAGGGTGGGAGGCCTCATCCCTGTGCCTGACAGCAGTGCTGGCGGGGGGGGGCGGGGTGGGGGTGGGGTCTGGCCACCGCTCCACCAGGACTCTGAGTGGCCGTCTGCAGGAGGCTGTCCCTCTGCCTCACTTTGCTGTGTCAGGTCCTGTGAGGCTGCGTGGGGCTCTCTTCTCCTCTTAAATCTCTTTCTGGCTTCCCTCCCCTCCCCCGTGTTTCTGAGCCTTCGCTGAGTCTCACTGACTGTCTCTCTGTCTCTCGCATTGTCTGTGTCTGTCACTTACCATTTCTGTTGCTTGTTCTGCCTGATTTACTTGTAGTTTCTCATCACCCTTGCCCCGCCCATCCAGGCCCCTCCAGCTGCTGCCTCTGGGGGTGGGAGAACACTGTCCCCTGTCCCCAGGGCTCCCTGGGGGCTGTCCCAGATCCCAGAGCAAGCCTCACATATACCTCTCAGGCCACCACACATTCCAAGCCCAGGGCTCAGCACCAGCAGCCATCAGCTCTGCCGTCCCCTGACTCAGGGAGGAACAACCTTGGAGCTTCCTGACCCAGTCAGCCCAGCAGCCACACAGGCCTCTTAGTCAAGGCCCAGAGGGATAACCGGAGGTGCTGGGGTCTCGGCCCCAGGGAAGTTGCCTGGCCAGAGACACTTGCCTATCAGCGCTGCTGAGGCTCCCAACCAGACCTCACAGCCCAGGGGGACCCAGCACAGGCACACCCCACGCCCCTCCAGATGGTGACATGTACCCATGAAAACCCCCAGACCTCCTCCTGGCAGAGCAGGGTCACACTTGAAGTAGAGCTGATTCTTCATCATCTTTTTTTTTTTTTTTTTAAACCCCCGAGATCTGTTGGGTTTTTTTTCAGGCTCATTAACACTGATCAATCTGCCATTTCTAATTTCCATCTCAGTTTGGGAAGGACATGTCCCACCTGGGTTATCAGTGTTCAGGGCCAGGCTGGGGCCACCTCTTGGGGGGCACTTGGAAGCACTTTGACAGATGGAGGCAGGAGCAGGACTGATGAAAGCCACGTGGGCACATCAGACCAAAGGGAAAGCAGAGGCAGGAGCCTTGTCCGGGAAGCCAGGGTGGTGACCTTGGTGTTGGGAAGACAGGCCTGGGCTCAGAAAGCGGCAAAAAAGTAGGTGAGTGGACAGTGAGGCTCTGGAGAGGCCAGGCGTGCAGGCTGGGAGAACCCCCAGGGAGCTGGCCAGGGGGGCGCCAGGCTGGGCAGTCAGTCCAGTCCTGTCTGGGAGAAGAGGCAAGCCTGACACCAAGGCAAGGGGACTAAGTGTCAGGAGAAGGAAGAAGTGGCTGGAAGAGGGTCCATGCAGGGCACAGCTGGGGTCTCGTGTCAGTTGCCAAGTGTCCTTCAAGGAATGTGGCCTGAGTGCTGGAGGTACATGGCCACATGAGGAGCCTGAGCCCTTACTGTATGAAGGAGGCATTGTTGGGGGAGGGAGTGGGATGGACTGGGAGTTTTGGTTAGTAGATGCAAACTATGAGTCCATAGTTTATAGTTTATGCAAACTATAAGCCATGAGTCCAACTGTGCAGCACGGGGAACTGTATCCAGTCTCTTGGGATAGAATATGATGGAAGATAGGATGAGAAAAAGAATGTATATTTATATGGCTGGGTCACTGTGCTGTACAGCAGAGATTGGCACAATATGGTAAATCAGCTGTACTTTAACTTAAAAAATAAGTAAAATAAAATGTATAAAAATGAAAGCATTGTTGGAGTTCCCATTATGGCTCAGTGGTAATGAACCCCACTGGTATCCATGAAGATGTAGGTTCAATCCCTGGCCTCACTCACTGGGTTAAGGATCCAGCGTTGCTGTGAGCTATTGTGGTGTAGGTCACAGACACGGCCCAGATCCCACATTGCTGTGGCTATGGCATAGGCTGGCAGCTACAGCTCTGATTTGACCCCTAGCTTGAGAACTTCCATGTGCTGCGCATGGGGCCCCCAAAAGCAAAATATATATAGAGAGAGAGTGGTAAAATATACACAACATCAAAATGACCATTTTAACCATTTTTAAGGGTACAGTTCAGTTAAGTACATTCACCTTGTACAACCATCAGCTTGCCATCGTCCATCTCCAATACGCCTCTATCATCCCAGATGGAAACGCTGTCCCCGTTATACAGCGACTCCCCATCCCCCCTCCCCCCAGCCGCCGGCAACCACCATTCTACGAACTTTAGTTTCTGTGAATTTGATTGCTCAAAGTGCCTCATGCAAGTGGAATCATAGAAGAGTCATCCATTTATGTCCAGTTTATTCATTTTGTACAGTGTCTTCGAGGTGCATGCATGTTTCACCATATAGTCAGAATTTTTTTCCCTTTTGTAAAGTTGAAGAATAGCCCACTGGATTTCTGTACCATATTCTGTTTATCCAAGTGGCAGTGGACGCTGGGTGGCTTCACCTTCTGGCCGTTGTGACTAATGCTGCTATGAATGTGAATGTACAGGTATCTGTTTGAGTCAATAAGGACTTTCAGGATGAATGCGTGAGGTCTGGAGGAGGAGCTGCGAGGGCCGAGGAAGGGACGGCAGGAGAGATGTGTTTGAGAGGCCAGCTGAGCTCAGTGGGGGAGGCTGGGGCTGGGGCTGGAACCAGGTGGAGGGGCTGGCAGTGCAACATTGATAACTGCAGCCTTGGAAGGGTAAGACCCAGAAGGGAGAGCACATGCTGGGATGGGGAAGGCGGGGGGGGGAGCTTATCCTGCTCTAAAACCAGTGGTTCTAACTGTACCAGAAAGCTGAGATGGGAAGCAAGGCTGCCAGGGACCCAGGCTCCCACTTTCTTCCTCAGCTCAGAGGGCTCGGGGACTATCTGCTCTCCCGTGCTGGGAAGGGGCCATGAGCAGAGGCTGCCCCTGTGGCTTTGGGGGCAGTATGTAGAAGGACTCGTGCCCTCCTTCACTCAGTTCCGTAAGCTGGTATTGTGGTAGAGAGAGCCCTGGACAAGGGGCAGAAGAGCTGATTCTAGTTCTGTCTGCATGTCCACCCAGCTGCGTCACCCTGATGCCTCCGACTCTTATCTCTAGAATTGGAATAATGACATAAAGGTGTCTCCCTTGCAGGGATATTGTAAGGGTCAAATGCAATATAGGAAGAACAGACTTTATAACACAGAAACCCCTTTAAAATATCAGGATGATGGGAGTTCCCTGGTGGCTCAGCAGGTTAAGGATCTGACCGTGTCATTACTGTGGCTCAGGTTCAGTCCCTGGTCTGGGACCTTTTGCACACTGCAGGCGCAGTCAAAAGAACAAAAAGCAAACAAACAAAAAAGTGCTGTGGCTGCAGGAGAATGAGAAAATGCATGGGCTCCCCAGCAGATGCCTGTCCAACTTGGCCACATCCCCAGGTGTGTGATCTTGGACCAGGCACTTCTTTGAGCCTCAGTTTTCTCAGCACTAGAATATGCTGAAAAAATATTTGAATGTTGAAACATAACCTAGCTATAAAACAGAAACAGACTCACAGACATACAGAAGAGACTTGTGGTTGCCTAGGGGATGGGGGAGGGAGTGGGAGAGACAGGAAGTTTGGGGTTAGCAGATGCAAACTATTAGATTTAGAATGTATAAGCCATGAGATCCTACTGTATAGCACAGGGAACTCTATCCAATCTCTTGGAATAGAACCTGATGGAAGATAATATGAGATAAAGAATGTATATATGGGAGTTCCCATCGTGGCGCAGCAGAAATTAATCCGACTAAGTTGCAGGTTCAATCCCTGGTCTCGCTCAGTGGGTTAAGGATCCGGTGTGGCTGTGAGCTGTGGTGTAAATCGCAGATGCTGCTCAGATCTGGCGTTGCTGTGGCTGTGGTGTAGGCCGACATCTGTAGCGCCAATTATACCCCTAGCCTGGAAACCTCCGTATGCCACAGGTGTGGCCCTAAAAAGACAAAAAAAAAAAAAAAAAGAATGTATAAATGTACGACTGGGTCACTTTGCTGTATAGCAGAAATTGGCACAACATTGTAAGTCAACTATAATTTTTAAAAAGAAAATTCAAGGAGATAATATATGCAAAATGCCTGGTGCCAGAGGTGCCCAAGTTCCCTGCTGGCCAATGTATAGATACCCTCATGCAAAGAGTTGCGATTACTGAGCCGAAAGCTGAGCGAAGCCATGGTCCCAGACCATGGGGCGTACATAGAAAGGGGTGCCTAGGCATCCTGATGGTAGGAAACATGAATGCCGGGGCTCCAAGGTGGGAGTGTGTGTGTGGTGTGGGGGGCCGTGTGCGACAGGCCAGCTTCACCAGGGGCTCCCCCGCGAAGGGCCCGAGACGGGCCTTCAATCAAAGCTTTGAAGATCAGCACCAGCCCAGGTGCCCAAGGCCTCAGGGAAACTGGGCAGATCTAAGGAGAATCCTCCTCAGATGGTGGCAAGGAAAAAGCTTTTGCGTGAGAACGATGTTTAAGGGGAGAGGAGGGCTGGGGGCGGGGGGTGGGGGGCCCTGTTACCTCTGGGAGCCTCTTGGTGGAGCAGGGGCTTGCTCAGGAAAACGTTCCCTGCCATCTCAGCCTCTGGTGAGGCAGGACGACGGGATGCGCTCTCTCCTCTCCGCCCAGGAAGGAAAGGAATAAATTATGTTTCTCTTTAATAGGTGTCCACCTTAAAAAAAAAAAAAGAATTGGAAAATTAATTATCTGCTGTAATTAGTGTAATGACCTACACCATTAGAGGTTATTTACCACAGAAATAAAACTTCCCACCAGAAATGTCAGCTCAGCCTCTTGCATGTAAAGTCTCACAGGGAGCATCGCCGACAGGCCTGGCTGATTTTTTATGCAGGTTTCCCCCCCCCACACCCCGCACCCCTCCTAGGGAATTAGGGTACTGGTCATGGGCAGGTGCAGGCATCTTGGAGCAGGTTATGAGATTTGTCTGCTATGTGTCTGCTGCTTGCTGCCAAGCCCTCTGTGCCCTGCCCCTGGGGGGTGGAGGGAGGGGCACGATGTGGGGGACAATCCTTGGGGACAGCAGGCCAAGGGGACCTGGGCCCCGCCAGGCCGAAGGTATGCAGGTGTGGGCCCTGGAAACAGAGGGATGCTGAGTGCCTGGAAAGGTGATGAGCAAATAAGCCCCCTCTGCCCAGAGGGGCTTCCTCACGTGGAGCTGTGGGATCTGCCGCACACCTCTTCAGGCTCTGCCTCATTGGATCCTCACTGCAAGGGGCTAGCAGCTTAGCAACCCCCTTTATGGATGAAGACACTGAGGCTCGAGTGGACAGGGTAGCCTAGTCAATAAATAAAATAGCCCCCTCCCCAACTCTTTAACTACCTGATAAAGACCCGTTAATCTAATGGCACCTCTTTATCCAACCAAGAAGCCATAAGCACCTTGGATTAAGAGGAGAGGGTACCCCAGTAGGCAACCAGGCAGCAGCATGAATGCCCAAGCTCACTGCTCGGTGTTCTAGCCTTTCGAGAAAGAGCAGCAGTCCCTGCCTGGCAAGCCCTTTATTTTCTGCAGCATCCACAGGGGATCGAGGCTGCTCCGGCTGAGCCGGGGGCAGATGGTCATTCGGTCTGACTCTTTGTGTCGGTCTGATGCCAGAAGAGTGGAGGGTCTCAGCAGGAGCAGGCTGTGCTGAATGCCCCCCAGGGGGCATTTTTACCCTCTGACCTGAAGCTGGTGTGAGGGGTCTCCAGCTTCCCTTGAACCCAGGGCTTAGCTCCAGATAATCTGGGAAAACTCCCCACTGCCCAGTGCCCGTAGAGCCCTTCCTGACCTTGTGGCCCTTGACAGGGGGAAGAAGGCCAAGGTGATCTTAACCTCAAATCAAAGGGGATTCGGAGCTTCCAGACAGATTTGTAAATGGGCTGGGAGGGAGAGAGGGTGGCTAGGAAGTCCTTACACGTTCAAGAGAGTGCGTCAGGGTTTGGCCTTTTTTGTTCTGTGTTTGGGCCTTTTGATGTACAGCTTGCGTGTGTCTGGGTCAGATAATCCTTTATCGTGAGAGGCATTTACGTGGATGCTGGTGCCCCAGGTAAGAGCCTGCAGTCACTCCTCGGCCCTTGAACCCTCTCACTCCCCAGGCGGATCCAGCAGGCACCCCCATCCATCCCTCACAGAAAATCTTCATAAACTTTGGGTCCAGATGCAACCCCTGGCTGGACTCACAGCTTCTGTGCTGACGCCACAGCTGAGCCCACAGCATGGGACAAGCGTTGCTATAATGGGGTTGGGGGAAAAGGGCCTCAGAAGCTACTGCAGCCCAGAGATTAACAGTTTATCAAGGGACGACAATGGCACTTGGGGGTGAACTGTCGTTGTTTCTTGGCCAGCACTGGCCCACACATTACAGGATATTTAGTGTCCCCAGATCCCCCCTCACTAATGCCAGCAGCATTGCAGACAATCAAAAAAATGCCCTGACATAGCTCCAAATGCCAATTGGGCAGGATTACGATGTCTGATACAAAGACCCGCCATGGACACCTATGGGATACACCTGCATGTTTTAGAGTCAAGGCCAGCCCCACACCAAGTCATGTCAAGGGCAAAAAGGATCCTCTCTGCCCCCAGGCTCTACAGCTGACTTGCTGAACAGATGGCTTTGTCCAGGTCGCATCACACCTCTGGGACCCCATTTCCTGATTTCTAAAATGAGGCACCCTGTCTAGCTTTCCCAGTTCCCTAGGCAGGCGACATGGCTAAGCCTCCCCGCTCCCTCCTCATCAGGCATTAATAGCTTAGCATGAATTTGAGTCACTCTTTCTTCTCCCAAGGGCAAAGCTGTTCTGAGTCTTATCTCTCACTGTGGAATAAAGAGCTTTGTCCCAGTGAAAGGCGCTGCAGGTGTCGGGGAGTAGGTGGGAGAGGTGTTTTGAAAGCCAGAGGGCACTTTCCTAGGGGCCTGAAATCCCTTTCTTCAGACGTGGCCTTCTCATAAAGCGGTCGGTTGGTCATGCTGCTGAGCTGGACTCCCCCAGCCCAGCAACCTGGGAGGCACCCCTCAGAGATGACCTACAGTGACAGAGATGGAGGCTGGGTGTAAACAGAACTCCTTCTCCCAGGGGATCCCAGGGACTTCCAGACTCCACTGCACATCAGAATCATCGGGGGGCGGGGGGATGGAGCGCAGGGGGGCTTTTAAAACATCCAAAGCCCAGGCTGCACCAAGATTAATGACACTGTGGCTGGGGTGAGTCCAGGCACTGGTGGGACTGGAAGTTCTCTGGGTGATTAAGTGTTTCGGGACAAGTTAGGGACCCATTGACCTTGACCCAAAAGCCAAGCCTGCCTCTCAACCTCCAGTTCTCTCTCACCCGCCAGACCACACATTCATCCATGGCCCTGACAGAGAAAGGCTTCCTAGAAAGCCTCTCTGCCCCACAGGCTGGCTCCCAAAACTCTGAGTCCAGCCAGGGGTTCCATTTGGACCCGAATTTTCCATGAGGGATGGATGGGGGTGCCTGCTGGATCCGCCTGGGGAGTGAGAGGGTTCAAGGGCCGAGGAGTGACTGCAGGCTCTTACCTGGGGCACCAGCATCCATGTAAATGCCTCTCACGATAAAGGATTATCTGACCCAGACACACGCAAGCTGTACATCAAAAGGCCCAAACACAGAACAAAAAAGGCCAAACCCTGATGCACTCTTTTGAACGTGTAAGGACTTCCTAGCCACCCTCTCTCCCTCCCAGCCCATTTACAAATCTGTCTGGAAGCTCCAAATCCCCTTTGATTTGAGGTTAAGATCGCCTTGGCCTTCTTCCCCCTGTCAAGGGCCACAAGGTCAGGAAGGGCTCCCGTCGTTCTTTGGGGGCTAAGGAAGAGACACCCCCTCTTCCCCGGCCTCCCTGAAGGGCCCTCGTCTGGCTCTTGTCTCTCGCTAAGCCTCTGCATCTGACCCTCCTCACCCCTCTCTGTGAGCGCCTTATGATGCTGTCACTCCAATCCGGCTCACTTCAATCAAGCTGAAGCCGGTGGGTGGCTTCGCGAGCTGGCTAGACTTACTTTCATGGGGAACCAATGAATGGCAGAAAGTTCATCGTTTCATGAGAACAAGCTGTCCTGTTTCTCCACGGTGCCTCCTGCATGGTGAGCTCTCTCTGCCTGTCCTCCATGGCACCTGAATGCCCACAGGCCTGCTCTTTGGAAGACACTGTCGCTCTGGTTTCATGTGTGGGAACAGTCAGCCCTTGTCCCTGTTGTGTTACCACTGGTTTCCCTGTCAGAAACCTGGATTCACATCCCGGGGGTGTATCTTGGCAGGTTCCTTAACTTCTTGAGCCCCTGCTTCCTCGTCTGTTAGGGGTTTAGTGAACAGTAATAGCTAAGATTTATTGAACATTTATGGTGTATCAGGGCACTGGGCTAAGTGTTTTTGAGGCATGGTCTTATTTAATCTTCACAGCAATGCAATGAGATAGGTATTAATATTATCCCCACTTTAGAGGCAAGGAAGCTGGCTCTCAGGTTATTTAACTTCCCCAAGGTCCCGCCACTGGTGGATAATGGAGCTGAGACTGACCACAGACCCCACACTAAGGCATCTTCCACTGGAAGAGTTGAGCATTTTAGACAAGCAGATGTCCTTCAGCATCGTAGAGGTTTTCAGTTGATGTTAGCTCATGAAAACAAGGGTTCTCATATTCCTTAAGAGTGAGAAGGGCTGGAGTTAGAGCTTCAAGATATTAAATAGCAGACCTGAGGTCACACAGATAGTAAGACTAGAACCAGGATTTCAGCTCAGACGAGTCGGCACTCATGACGGCTATACTGTTCTGGCCAGCAGAAGAGCTTACGTCTGCGTGCGTGCGTGCGTGTGTGTGTGTGTGTGTGTGTGTGTGTGTACACTTTTCAGCATCTCATATACAGAATGGACTCAGTGACTACTATAATTTCTGTATAAATACGTACTGTGGACTGAATCTGTTATCATGAGGATGCTGTAGAGGTCCAATCTAGGAAGTTGTCCTGCATGCCCAGAGCCTTGGAAGAATGAGGAGCGCCAAAGTGTATGTCGTTACTGTGAACTTGGTTTTGCTAAAGGTCCTGGTATTCCCCTCACTCCTGGTGAGTTAGGGCTCTGGTCCTTCAGAACTGAGTATAGTAGGACAAACCAGACACGAAATAGGAGGCTTCTTCCAGGTCTGAGTGGTGGAGTGGAGATCCAGACCATACACAGGGAAATATTCATGTGAGCATGGAGGGAACCGTCTCTTGGTTGGACCTGGGCTGTGTAGTGTCTGATCCACATATGGGCTAATAGCCTGACAGGCTCAATACCACTGCCAGCCAGCTGCCTCCTTCCCGCATCCATCACAGGGTAAAATAAGAGAAGGCAACTTGGTACAATCTTCCCCTGCTCCCAAAAGACAAATCATGGTCCACATCTTACAGATGGTGGCTTCTCAGCTTCATTGTCTCACAACAAAGAGGGTGTATCTCCATAGTGAACCAAGGTCATTGACACAAAGCTGCCTCAGTGCTGCCTACAGTGCTTCTGGGCAGCTGCTGGGCCTTTGTGGTAGGCAAAGCTAAATATGGACTTGATGGGAAAAATCAGTCTGGCAGTAATCTGGTGAGACCTCTTCTCCTTTTAAGGGAGTCCTCATTTTGGCAAACATCTGAGCCTGCCCCAAGCAGATAGTCTCTCAACCCACCATGAATTTATTCAGCAAAAATGGAATGAGAGTCATCTATGATTCAGGCCTTGTAGTATGCTTGCAATAGTAATACCTAAATATTTAAATAGCATTTCAATTTGTAAAACACTTTTTACAAAACACATCCTTTCATTTGATCCTCATGCTAACTTCATGAGGACCCCACTCTTCACTTTGGAAAACTGAGACTTAGAGAAGATATATTTCTTACCTATGGACACATAGCTAGTGAGTGGCACCTACTTTCACACATTATCTCATTTAATCTTTAAGCTAATCCTTTGAGATAAGTATTATCTCTAGTGGATAAAGAAGGAAATGAGGCTTAGTGATGTTGAGTACCTTACCGAAAACCACACAGCCAACAAAGTGGCAGCGCCCAGCTTCTAACTCCACATCCTATGTTCTTTTCCCCAAAGAAAGAGATACAGCCATACTCTTGGCATCCTAGAGTCCAACTGGGCAACAAGATACGTTAATTTTTGTAAAGAAAAGGTACTTGCTAATATACAAATAGGTCCTTTTCCTGAGCCTAGAATCCCCCCACTTCTCTCTTGAAACACTGCTCTTCCAGCCTTCTCCTTTAGTGAAGATATTTTTGTCTAATAGAGCTGTTCTGCAGCACCAGACTTTACTGATAGGTGTCGCCACTGAGCCAGCTGAAAATGACTTAACCATAGGTTTTCACATTAGCAAATAAGTTTGTTTCTAACAATTTGTAAGTTAAGCATCTACCTATTGTATTTACTTAAAATAGAACTTTCTCTATAGTTTCAAACGAATGTATTGATGCTGAAGGGCAACCAGTGAAAAGACCAATACAAAACTTGAGTGGGTGATCAAAGAAGTCTTCCTAATGGAAGGAAATTTGAGCTGGGCTTTGAGAGAAGAAAAGTATTTTCCATTTTCAGCTTACTTGTCCCAGATGCCATGTCCATAGACAGTAAATTGTTTAGTTGGAATAAAGACGTTTTTGCAACTGGGAGACTTCTCTCTCTCTGCCTCAAAGCTGAAATCCAGACTTTAACTGGGCTATCATCTATTAAGCACCTATTATGTATCCTTGGTACTACATGAAGTATTTTCACAGGCATCATTCTTCTTAATTATCACAATCACACTCTATAGTAGTTATTATTGTCCCCATTTTGCAGTTGAGGAAACAAACCCAGAGAGGCTTAGTGACTTTCCCCAGGTCCCACAGCTAACAAGCAGTAGAGATGGAACTGGAACTCATCTGTCTGACTCCAAGTCCCTTCCTCTAGCTTCTACATGGAATCTTAATTCTGTGTGTTTGGTCTCCCTTTGTCCCTGGGGGGCGGGTGCCCCATCTTGCTTGTCTGGGCCTAAGATGGATTTGCAGGGCCAAGGAGGTTTCCTCTGTGACATGGGGGAGGAGGGTGAGGAGATGTGGTGGGGGGGGAGGGGCTCGTGCAAACTGGAGGCCAGCAGACAAGCCTGTCTGCGCCATGGCTTGGAAATCTCCCCCTCTGGAGTTAATTTCAGTCACAGTGTCTTTCCTATTAAATGGAGCAGTTGGTTGGCTGCAGGTGTCAGAATGGACTTATAAAACTGGAATCCAATCTAATCTTAGGGGGAAGGGAGTACATGAGAGAGAGAGAGAAGGAGGGGGAAGGGAGAGGGAGCTGGCCGTGTGTGCACACACTGAGGGGTAAGGAGAGCAGTGTGCTAGTTCTCTCCTGCTAGTGGCTGATAAAATTCAGACCTAGTTCTGGTTTGTGCAGAGAAGCTGGATCATATGCCCACATCTGCTGTCTGAGCTGCTTCCTCATCTACTTTAAGAGCCATCACCAGGCTTTACCTACTATTCTGGGGAAGCTGGGACATTGTTTGGGGACTGTTCGTATCTGGGACCTCCGAGTCACCAGGCTGTAATTAACCAGGCTAGTCTTCATTCAAGAGATGATTTCTTTTTGCCAGTGAATGAGGCACCGTGCTCTGTATGTAACCAAGTTGGTTTTTAACTCATGTTCTCACCACATTTGAAGTATTATCCCCTTTTACCATTGGGAAACTGAGGCTCAGAGATGTTGCCCGAGGTCACAAAGATATTAAATACAAGAGTGAGAATTTTAACCCAGGTTTTTAAAACTATTTCTCCTGCATCATGCCTTTTAGTGCCCTGCCAAAAGAATTTGCTGAGGACGGAGCAAGAATTAGGGACCCTATGACCCTATGACCTGCTGTAGATGTGTGAAAGCATATAAAGATGTATCTGTAAACCACTTCTTCAGTAACACACACACACACACACACACACACACACAAAAGAAAGATAAAAATAGGAGAAAGGCTGCATTTCCCGAAACGTGGCCGTGTTTTTCAAATCTTCATTCACATCCCGTAAGTATACCAACATGAACATTTTGGAATCAAAATATGTTATCCATAATCCACTTTTAAGTTCTCTAGCTAAAAAGGAGCTACAGATTTGCAAAGGGCACCAAAAAAGATGAAACATTTTTTTCCGGTAGCCTCCAAATCTTTATTTTTCAGGAATGGATATCTACCTTGGGGTCTATAAATCCACAATGAGTGGGACTTTCCAACCTCGGAGGGTCTTGCCCCTCCGTTCTTTTCTGAGGACCTGGGTCTTGACCAGGAGCAGTCCCTATGGAAGGCTGGCCTGAATGCCCATCAGGTCCTGGGCCAATAGGCGTGGCCCTGCCACCTCACCAGCACATCGAGGCCCAGCCCTGCCACGACAGCCAGGCTGTTTCCTAGCGACCAGGTTGGGCAGAAAAGGCCTCAGACCAGCCGCCCAGGCTGGAGTAGAGTCGCTGAGCACCGGGCCTGACTTGGCAGCCCTTGTGGGCAGCATATGGGACTGAACAGATGGGCTGGCACGAGCACCCCCAAGCTAGCAACATAAAGGCAAGAGTGGAGGTGGGGAGGGGACGGGGAGAAAGGCAGGGACGGCGGGTCAGGAGTTGGCTCCCTGAGCCAGCCTGGGCGAGGTGCCCTGGGGCAGGCTTGATGCAGGGGTGATGCAGACAAAGGACATAGCCTCTGCAGCACTCAGCAGCTCTGCAGGAAGTCTCACTTTCTCAGGGACATCCACCCCCGCAGTGGTGGTGGCACTCAGGGCCATCCCAAAGGGGACTGAGGGACATGCCTGCAGATGCCAGTCTTGGGACTGGCCTAAAGGAGCCTTAGCAGCAAGAAGTCCCATTTCTCAGTCCCATGCTGTCCTTTGCCTGATTGGTATGCCTCTCCCCGCCCTCCTCTTTGCTTTACTAGCCCAAATGCAAGCATCTATTTGCCTGCAAAGACTGATTTTTTTTTTTTTTTTTTTTTTAGCAAACCGAACCTAAAAAAGAGAGGATGACAATCCCATGGACATTTTAGCTTAAGGGCCTATTTTGTTTTAGGGCTAGAATTTCTTGGCTATTTAGATGGATAGATTTCTGAAGCTGGCTTGGGATAGTAGGAAAGGTTATAAAAACGGGGGATCACCAGCCAGCAGAAGGGAATACTTTGGGGGAACACGACTCATAGTCAAGTGATGAAAAATGGAGAAAGAGGGAATTCACTTATTCTCCAAAGAGTAGAACCATGGGGTAGAATTTCCAAGGAGATACATTGTGTTCCTATGTAATTAAAGCTATCTTAAAATGAAATGACACCTTTAGAAGGTAGCAAACTCCCCATCAATGGAGGTGCTCCAGCAAAGACTGCACAACCACCTGGTAGAATGTTGGAGAAGCCATCCAAACACTGAATGAGATTAAGGCCCTTCCAAGCTGGCGTGTCTGTAACTATATAAAAAGGAGCTATACTGAATAGCTCAAAAATTTGATTCAAGTAATGTTGAATTCCATGTTCTTTGCCAATTGTCCTTTTTGAATGAGATGTCATCCTGGTAATGGTATTGTTGAGATCAAAGGGAGAGTGAGAGGGAGAAAGAGAGAAAGAAGTGGGGAGAGAGAGAGGGAGGGAGGTTGAGGGGGCAGGCAGGTCTGCTATTATAGACCTAGTTTATTAAGAGTCTTTGCAGAGTTCCCATCATGGCTCAGTGGTTAACGAACCCAACTAGTAACCATGGGGATGCAAGTTCGATCCATGGCCTTGCTCATTGGGTTAAGGATCCGGCATTGCTGTGAGCTGTGGTGTGGGTCGCAGACACGGCTCGGATCCTGCCTTGCTGTGGCTGTGGTGTAGGCCAGCAGCTACAGCTCCAATTAGACCCCTAGCCTGGGAACTTCCATATGCCACAGGTGCGGCCCTAAAAAGACAAAAGACCACAGGTGCGGCCCTAAAAAGACCATGGCTCAGTGGTTAACAAATCCAACTAGGAACCGTGAGGTTGCGGGTTCGGTTCCTGGCCTTGCTCAGTGGGTTAAGGATCCAGCGTTGCCGTGAGCTGTGGTATAGGCTGCAGACGTGGCTTGGATCCCACATTGCTGTGGCTGTGGTGTAGGCTGGCGGCTACAGCTCTGATTCAACCCCTAGCCTGGGAACTCCTTATGCCACAGGAGTGGCCCAAGAAATGGCAAAAAGACAAAAGACCAAAAAAGAAAAGAAAAAAAAAAAGAGCTTTGCCAATCACCCAGGGGAACATTGTCCTGCAGGGTCACCTGGGCATGGATAGACGGTGTGTCCTTCAGCAAGTTCCAGCAGGACCTGTCCCTGCAGCCCCTCTTCCTAGACAGGTGGGGCAGAGGGAGGGAGGTGCAGAAATGCACTGAAATGTGACAGGAGCCATTTTTTTTTCTAGCATCTCAGAGAAACTCCACCATCCTGTGACCTGGAAACAGGGACTTGTTCTGGGTCACACAACTGCAGGGAATGTGTGAGTGTGTGTGCGTCTGCTTGAGTGTTGTCCTATGACAGTGTGTTATAGGTTGTTGTGGTTTTTTTTCCCCAAATGGCTTAATATGCCAGTGTTTGTGGAGCATCCTTGGAATCAAAGTGTCTTTGGCGTAATTATTGTTAATTGCTTAGACTATTCTATAAACTCATCCAATTAAGAGAAAGTTATTAACTTTATAAAATATCGCAGGCATCCCACAGTGCCGTGTGTAGATGGAATAACAGTTTGAGAGGCAGAGTCAGCGTGAAATATCATGCAAATGAGGAGGCTTATTTACTTCTTTTTAAAAATATGACAACATCCACACTGTGGGGGTGGGTTTCCTCTCAGTTGGCCAGAAACACTGGGGCCAGTGGCTGAACCTGGAGGGCTTCCCAACCTGGCTCAGGTCAGAACTAGCCTGGGGGTGCTTTTAGTTGAGGCTTCTGTGAGCTCAAAATGTGTCCCTGGAAGACTCCAGAATCCCAGCTCTACCACTTACTGTCTATGCAACCTTTTGATGCCTGCCTAACCTCTCTGGGCCTCTGCTTTCTTCTCTGCCAAATGAAAACACTGACTTCCTAGTGTTGTCTAGAGGAATCAATGAATTAATACACAGAAAACATTTGGAGTAATACCTGGCATGTAGTAATAGCCAGCAAATTTCAGTGGATCAGGATATCTTTATAATTGCTAGTCTTTTCACCATAACTCTGTGAAAGGGTCAATATTTCCCATAAAATTCCTTTTATCTGTTGTATGAAGAAATTATGAAGAAATTATAAAGACATTATTGTTGTCAGTAAGAAATTATAAAGTCCCATTATACTAGTCATTATAGTATTATCATTGTAAGTTCAATTATGTTTGGCCTGAAGTTGTTTGTATCAGCGTTTTAATAAGGTATAACATACATGTGTCAAAAGACGTAGATTCATAGATATATGGGTTGATGATTTCTGACAAAGTGAACATATCAGTACAATTATTATTTAACTCAAGAAATAGAACATCTCCAGCACCCCAGAGACCAAAAAAAAAAAAATTTCTCCCCCCCCCCCGATAAAAAAAAGTCTATTGGATTATGCAAAGTTTATTCTTTTGGGGGTCTGACTTTTTTCCTAGACCTTATTTTGGTTTAAATTCACATGAGGGAGTTCCCGTCGTGGCGCAGTGGTTAACGAATCCAACTAGGAACCATGAGGTTGCGGGTGCGGTCCCTGCCCTTGCTCAGTGGGTTAACGATCCGGCGTTGCCGTGAGCTGTGGTGTAGGTTGCAGACACGGCTCGGATCCCGCGTTGCTGTGGCTCTGGCGTAGGCCGGTGGCTACAGCTCCAATTCAACCCCTAGCCTGGGAACCTCCATATGCCGCGGGAGCGGCCGAAGAAATAGCAACAACAACAACAACAACAACAAAAGACAAAAGACAAAAGACAAAAAAATAATAATAATAAAATAAATAAATAAATTCACATGAGATTCATTCACTCAAGACTGAAACAAACTCAAATATCCATTAGCAAGAGTATACATAAACTGTTCCATATTTATACAGTGAAATAGTGTACAACAATGGGAAGCCACAAACGTATACATCAGTAGCAACACAGCCATTGAGGACTTGGGGACTGTTTGTCAACACAGAGCCTGACCAGAGATTATTGAAATTCTTGAGCCACCGACTGTGGCCACATTTCTGAGCCCCTGTGTCTTCTCCAGTGGCAGTGGCAGTTTCCCAAGCTCTGGCTCTCCCACAAGCCATGGTCCTGGTGACTTTCCAGACTGCTGAGAGTGCCAAACCATGCCCCAATCCAATAAGATAATGGGTAGTGCCTTGGAGTGGAAAATTTGGTAGGTCATGAGCACCCCATCACTAGGGGCATGTAAGTAGACACAAGAAGGCTGCCTTGAAAGGCTATTCAAGCATCAAAAGGCCAAAAACAGGGCTGTAGCCATAAAGTTTGGCAGTGGAACAATCTCAGGGAGACCTGGACTAGATAAAAATGGTGGTTGTGAGCTGACTGCTAATCCCGGCTCCATCCAAATGAGCAAAAGCTTTCTAGCAAGAAGCTGCATGTCCCTGCTCTGCTGGGATTCCCTGTGCTGCTCCCAGCCCAGTCGTGGGAGCAACACTAAGTAAATGAACAATCACCGAGGACCCAAGGGTCACAATGGGAACACTAACCAACAGCTGCTTAATCACCTGGCCCAGTCAGTTTGGGAAATTGCGTTTCTAAGGATTAGCTCATCCTCTGTCTACAACCTGGAAAGAGGATGCTGCCTTCCCCCCCAACAAAAGCACCTGCCTGGGGCTTAACGAGGTACCCCCTTCTCTGTAACCCAGCCAGCCACGTTGCCTTGACAAGAATGGAGGGCATCCAGGAAGCTGCCACCTCAGTGGTGAGAAATCTTCCCCTACTTCTCCCTAAAACTGACCTTGAAGCCCAATAGGTTCAAGTCATTGGACTTCCCCACTCCTGCTTCCCTGTATACATGGCTGCTTCCATGAAATCTTCCCCAACTTCAAGAAAGCAAACTCATTCTGTTCTAAAGTTCATGCAGTGAGGGTTGCAAGTAGGATTAGCTAGTTCCCCTGGCAGACCTGCATCCCAGACTTTAGGGTGTGATGGGGGTGTGGAAAAAGGAGGCAGAGGCCAACAGCTCTTCCCCAGGATAAAGGACACAGAGCAGCAGGCTGAAAAGTCACCAGGACCATGGCCTGTGGGAGAGCCAGAGCTTCAGCCCCAGGATAAGGGGCATGGAGCAGCGTCTTTTTTCCATTTCAGCATCATTGTCACCTTGGTTTTCTCGTTTCACTGTTGCAGCAGCCCATCAGGAGGATATTTCTGACCCTGTTCCCCAGAGAGGGAAACAGCTGTTGGGGACCTAAGTCACACTCCACAGATCCACAGATCTTCATGCCACGTGACCCAGAGGCAGCCTGGGATGAACTGTTCCACTGTAGATTCTCTGCCAACTTTCTCCTGGGCACAGTTATCTGACCACAAACTCTACCCTCTCTCTGTCAGCATCAGAGCCACCCCCTTGCCCCTGGGCTCACCTCCAGCCTGACGCTGCCCCCGGCCAGGCTTCCTGCAGAGGCAGTGTCCACCAGGCTGTGAAGGGGCAGATGCTGTCTTGTGTGGTGACCCATGGCTTGTCTTTGGCCATGTCGGCGTCTCCTCCCCCCAACTCCAAGAAGTGAGCCATTGCAGGTCCACCTCCCTGAATGTCCAGACCCCTCCTGTGGTTTCCACTGGAACCAGGAAGAGCAGACTGGGCTGGGGTCTCTATGCCAGCCTCACTGTTCCTTAGCTATGTGACCTTGAGCAAGTCACTCAGCTATTTTGAGCCTGGGTTCTTAAGTCCCATGGGACTAATGATCCCTGCCCTGCCTACCTCAGGAGATTGTTTTAAGACTCAACATAGGGCATTAAAGGGGGAGGAGAACAGACTCAGCTGAGAGGACGAGAGCCTCTTCATTAGATGATGTAGCTTCGATTTAGAATCACCAGGGAAGCTTTTAAAACGCTGCTGCCCACGCTGCACCCCAGACCAAGGCAGTCAGAACCCAGGCACCCAAGTGATCCCACGGAGCATGGATTGAGAACCTGTGGTGTCAAGTCCTCAACCCACGTGGGGGGCATTGGCAGGACTGTTATTTCATTTGCTAAGCCCCTCACCAAGGGCCCCTCCACACCCGGCACTGGGTTAGATGTCGAAGGTGGAAAAGTGAGCAGGCCCAGGGCCCTTGTTCTCTAAGGGGGAAAGCAGGCGTCAGCTGAATCGCCATCCGCAAGGGCGCAGAACCACCAGCGCGGAGCATGCTCTGTGGGAAAGACATGCAAAGACATAGAGATCTTGAGGGTCTTTTCTTCCCTGCGGCCCCTTCCCTCTGCTCTTTGCAGGGAAGCAGGCAAGAAAAGTCACCCTAAATATTCAGAGAGCCCCGAAAGCAACTTCCCCCAAGCCCCGCCCACCCCAGTAGCCAGATGAGGATGTAGCCAATAGAACTCAGTGGTCCTCCCTCCAGAACTGCCCCCCCCCCCCCCCCCCGCCGCCGGTCCCACATTTGGATAAGGGAAGGGGTGGCCCCGTGGCTGTGCTGCAGGGCCTGCTCCCACCCTCCCCTGGTCCCCTCCCCTGGCTCTGGCAGGAGGCAGCTGGGAAGAGCAGCCTCAGTCCCAGACCCCCTGGGGCGGGTTATATTTGGATGTTAAAAGTAATGACACATCTCCAGCCATCCTTCCTCCCCCCTGCCTAATGCGGTGAAGTCTCCTGGCAGGGAGGGGGCTGGCTTATATTTAGGTCTGGCATTCCCTGGTAGGCATCCTGTTCTGAAATGGAAATTCTTTTAATAGCTAGTCAGCCCTGAGCACTTAATGAGCCGGTGTTTGACTTTTTGATTTCTTGTTCTTGGTGGAGGACTGTGAGCTGCCTCAGCTAATTAGGGGTCCCCCCACCTCCACCCAAAGCATCCTGTTTTTTTTTTAAGTGTGGGGAAGAGGAGAGAGCACTCTATTATCTCTCCATATCCCCTTTCCCTTTTAGGTTTCTTCCTCATCTAAGAATTTTGCTTTCGATAGAAAGTCACTTCTTCCAGGAAGTCTTCCCAGATTTATTCACCTGCCTCCGGCCATCTCTTTGCCACGACTCCAAAAGTGCCTTGAGTCTTTTTCTGAGGTACCTGCTGTGTGTCCCCAGCAGCATCAGCAGCACCACAAGAATGCCTGTCTCTTCTTTGGAATCAAGAATGTTAGGGCTGACTTGACCTTAAAGGGTCAAGGATCCCTTTAAGAATCTGATTTTTAAGGGCTGGGGGCAAGGGTGGTGGTGATGGGGAATATGGGCCCCCTACCCAGAAAAAATGTACATGTACACAAAATTTGAACACAATTTCAGGGGTATTTAGACCCTCACAAATTCATCCATGAACCCTGGCTTATCTTGTCTAACCTCCTTAACTCACAGCAGAAGCTGTGACTAAATCAGAGATGGAAAGTGATTGACACAAGATCACACAGCCAGCGGATGGCAAAACTGGGACTCGAACCCTGGCCTGCTCTCTGTCCCCCTCACCCCACCAGGCTTCTTCATTCAGGCTTCTTCTATCTTCTTCTCCTCACCCTCCCTGCACTGCCTTGATTCACAGGTTCCTTGCCCACCCTCCAGGCAGGAGATTCTGCACTTGAGGAATGCTCACCTCTTCCTCATGAGCAGTGGCTTCTCTGTGAGGAGACACAGGCTGGCTGGGTGCTGGGCACACTGAGCCTCTGCCACTGCCAGGGGTATGGCAGGAGGAGGCAGGGCAGTGCTGACGGGGAAGCCTGGGAAGGCTGTGCGGTGCGGTTCTCAGAGTGGACGGCGGCCAGGGTGTTGCTGGCCCCGTCGCTCCTGAGTGCTCCAGTGTAACAAGTATTGATCTCTTTATTACCTCCTGGAAGGGCAGCTTCATTTGTCAAGCAGAACTACCTTTGTATCTGCAACTTTGGAATTGATCCACAGTGAGGCTGGCAGGTGGGGTATTAGGGATGGGGTGGGGATGCAGGAGAAGGAAGCAGACTGGAGAAGAGATTGATAGCATGATGCTGATGTGGAAAATGAAAATAGAAACCTTCCAGACTGATGGGAAACATCTGCCTCGTCTGATGATATTTTCCTGAGTTCTGGGATGGGGATAATGCAGTTTGAAAGTTGGCGAGCCATGGGGTTTGGCGTGCCTGTGCTGGGGTGGCGGGGGGTAGGCGGAGGAGTGGAGGAGGCTCTATCAGCCTGGCCTGGGGGCTCTGTCTGGAAAGCCTCTCCAAATGTGCAAGAAGCCAAGACCGGCCCTTTCTGTTTAAACCTCCTTTGTTTCGATTCTATCCAGAGTTTATCGAACACCTAATGTGTACAGAGCACTGTGTCTGGGGCCGAGGGGCCTTCCAAAATGAAAAAGGATGGCTTCTGGCTTCCCGAGACCTCACATCCACTGGAGGGACCGGAAAATTCATAAACTACTCCAAAATTCAGCCAAGGAAAAGGCTCTTCAGAGAGACAGTGTTATGGGCTGTGGGCGAGGTTAAATTCAACTAGCAGTTTCTTAGAAAAGACGTAATGTGTCTTAAAGGCTGAATGGGACTTCGTCAGGCAAAGCAGGGAGGAGAGGGCTCTTCGGGGAAGGAAATGACTTAAATAAGGGCCTAGAGAGAAAAGAGGAGTTTGCACAGTCGTGTAAAGTGATTTGACAACTGCTGGCTGTGGAGGGAGGAGAGCAGGAAGGAGTCAGAGACAGAAGGGTGTCTTGCCAAAACAGTGGAAGGCTCCTGATCGTTCACAAGAAAATGGGCACAGAATGAGAAGGGTAACGGAGGGAAGTGACGGGTTTGTTTGACTTCTGTTTGGTCATCCAACACACATGCTGGTATCTTCTTATGCCAGATATCACATCCTGCTCTTGGAAGACCGTGGTGATCAGACATGGCGCTCGCCCTTGTAGAGCTTAGAGTCCAGTTGCAAGACAGACATTTATCAAATAATTCCCCCCAAAGCACAATATTGGGCTCTGCACCTCAAGCACTCAGGAGTTCAAGAACTTGCTGAGGAAGTGGTGGGTATGGCCCCTAGCCTGGGAGCTTCCACATGCCGCAGGTGTGTGGGTGAGGCCCTTAAAAGGAAAAAAGAAGAATGGGTAGATGGCTGAGACCTGAAGGATAAGTAGGAAAAGGCAGGGAGAAGCATCTCAGGCAAGGGAGCGGCAGGTGCAAGCCCGGGGTCAGCAGGGAAGGAGGGAGAAGGGGGGTCACCCTGCAGAGTCTGAGAGGAGACAGGCTGGGACCAGACCTGGGGGCTTCATGGGCCATGTTGAGAGTTTTGGGGGGAGGGTTTTGTTTTTTGTTTGGTTGGTTGGTTTTTTGTCCTTTAAGGGCCGCCCCCACTGCTTATGAAAGTTCCCAGGCTAAGTCAAATCGGAGCTGTAGCTGCCAACCTTCGCCACAGCAACACCAGGTCTGAGCCATGTCTTCTACCTACACCACAGCCACAGCAATGCCAGATCCTTAACCCACTGGGCAAGGCCAGGGATTGAACCCACATCCTCATGAACACTAGTCGGGTACGTTAATGCTGAGCCACAACGGGAACTCTCTTTTTCCATATGTGCTGGCTGGTGTGGGCAGAAGCCCTCTCCCGTGATGCTTTGGGAAGGAGACACAGGTATATCTTTCCTTCCTGGAGGGTAACTTGGCAGGAGATAGAAACACAGGGAATGCTCATACCCTCTGATTCAGCCATCCTACTTCTAGGAATCCCCCCACACAGAGATCTAAGTATCCTTAGCACCTGTGCAAAGAGGTCTGTGTATAAATTTGTTAGGGTATTTTTGGCTTTTTGGCATTATTACGTATAGTCACAGAAACCTAGAAGCAACTTCGACTCTCAGGGACAGAGAGCCGGTTAAATAAATGGATACAGCTGCATGTAATTGAATACTGGACAACCATTACAAAGACTAGGGTGGCTCTGTGCATACTGATAAGGAGTAACCTCCAAGATATTTTAAGTGGGAAAAGAAAAGCAGAACAAAAAGAGGCAAAGGGCACAGACCTCACACCTCCATCACCCCTGCCCTCTGAGTGTCCCCATGGCTGCCCCCCTCCCCCCGCCACAGCCTGGCTCCTGCTAACCCATGCATTTGGATCACTACATTTGGGGTGAGGGAGAAGAGAGGTCACCCCAGGAAACGAACCAGAGAGGTTCTTGACAAGGTCTCTGTCGACACATCAATCCCTTAGCCAGGGGACCAGATAAGAATCTCCATCACTCCATCACCGGGCCAACACTAACGTCCCGGAGACTCAGAGGTGTGCATGTAATATGTCGCTGGAAGGGGAAGGAAGAATGTGTGACCAGAAAATGCAGTCGTGGCAATGAAAGGGGGTAGGACACACAATCCATGGGAACTAGCCGCAATTTCTCTCCCCAAGCCCTCGGCTGGGGACAGCCTGGCAGCCCGGATGCAGGGAGTGTTGGTGCCTCCTTGGGGCGGGGGGGCAGGTTGCTCTGTTGGGTATGTTTGGGGGTTTGTGCCTCTTTTGTGGGGGCGGTGGGAATGGATGGTTTCCAAGTCAAGAGTGATCGCTAAAGTATCCTCAGAAGGTCAGAGTTCCCATTGTGGCTCAGTGATCTGACTGGCATCCATGAGGATGCAGGTTCCATCCCTGGCTTCGCCCAGTGGGTTAAGGATCTGGCGTTGCCACAAGCTGTGGCATCAGTAACAGATGCAGCTCGGATCCCAAGTTGCTGTGGCTGTGGTGTGGACCAGCAGCGGCACCTCTGATTCCACCCCTAGCCCAGGAACTTCCATATGCAGCAGGTACAGCCCTAAACATAAATACTACTACTAATAATTTAAAAAAAAAAAAAAAAGTTCTTGTAGGGAAGTTCATCAGGGTAGGCTTTGAGGAAGACAGGGAGACAGGTCAGGCCCACTTTCTCTGCATTGGCCCATCACGGCATCAGGGTGCAAAGCCAGTCTCCAGACTCTTACACATTACACCTACCACTCCATTTCATTGGACAAATACTGTATATAAAGTTAAAAGGCAAAGTACACGGCAAAAAAAATTATTTGAAGCAAATACAGCACTGGGTAAAAATAAAAACCCTTCAAATATAGCACTCTCTACCTCATTAAGGAAACACTAACATCGAAAAAGAAAAAGGAGCAAAGAACATGACAGAGAGTAAGAAAAGAAATGAAAATAGTTGAAACAAGTGTATTTGAAAAATCATCCTCACTGATAATCAAAAATGCAAACTAGAGCAACCTCCCATTTTTGCCCTTTCAATGTGGCACATGTTTAAAAATATATAATGCTCCGTGTTGGCAAAGGTGAGAAGGACACTTGGGCAAACTGCTCTTGGTAGTGAAAATTGGTACAATATTTGCAGTGATATGTGCCAACACTGTGGTGATGTGTCAGAGAGCCTTAAGGACTTCCTGCCGTGGCACAGCAGGTTAAGGATCTGGCATCATTTCTGTAGCAGGGCGGGTTTGATCCCTGGCCTGGTGCAGTGGGTTAAGGTTTCAGTGTTGCTGCACCTCAGACTCAATCCCTGGCCTGAAATTTCCATATGCCAAGGGTATGGCTGAGAAAGAAAAAAAGAAAGAAAGTTTCCTTAGAGCTAATAATAATAATTTCATTTCTAGGAATTTATCCTAAGAAAATAAATAGAAATGCTAATAAAGATTTTTATAGTGAAAAATCAGAGATGCCCTAAATATCAACAGGGTTTTTTTTTTTTAATCTTTTCAGTGCCACACCTGCAGTATATGGAAGCTCCAGGCCCAGGGGTTGAATTGGAGCTGCAGCCGAGACCCACGCCACAGCCATGGCCACGACCACACTGGATCAAGCTGCATCCTCAGCCTACACCACAGCTTGCAGCAATGCTGGATCCTTAACCCACTGAGGCCAGGGGTTGAACCCGCATCCTCTTAGACACTATGTTGTGCTCTCAACCCACTAAGCCACAATGGAAACTCCATGGGGATGGTTATTTAAATATATGACACTACATGGGTATAGTGGACTATTACATAGGCATGATGCATACTGGTTTATGAAGACTGTTCAATGGTAGTAAAATGTTCTCAGATGAATGTGAAGTAAAATGAGCAGGGAATATATGTCCAATTTGATCTCAACTCTGCTGAAGTAATGTGTGTCGGTATGTGCTGTGTGTGTTTTAAATGCACGTATAAAAGTTTTAAGTGATATTAAGGAAATTCACTGAACCGTTAATGGAGAAAGTTGGACTGTGGGTTTCAATTCTTTTTTTTATACTTTTCGATATGTTTCAATTTTTTTAATATTAAGTATACTTTACTTTTATGATCAGAAAAAAGTATTCAATAAAAGTTACATCTATTTGCAAGGCTGTGTTAACCATAGCAGATGAGCAAGTATGGATGCCATCCTTCCATTGCGGAATTGCTGTGGTCCACAGTCACGTTGCTGCTAAATTTTTCATTTGTTCATGCCTACGTAGTTCCCACCCAGATTTCACCCGAGGTCTTATCTGCCCTGCCTTACCCACCGTCTTGGCTCAGTGCCCTCACACAAGCACACGTCATGGGTCAAATGTATACACCACCAGGTGGATGAAACTTCTATTAGCTTCTGCACTGACTTTGTTTCTCAAGAGCCGCCTTCCCTCTGATGTAAGGGGAAGAAGGGAGTTTTGTTTTTGTTTTTGTTTTTGTTTTTTTTGCTTTTTAGGGCCACCCCTGCAGCATATGGACGTTCCCAGGCTAGGGGTTGCATTGGAGCTCAGCTGCCAGCCTACGCCACAGCCACAGCAACACGGGATCTGAGCCACATCTGCGACCTACACCACAGCTCATGGCAACACCAGATCCTTAACCCACTGAGTGAGGCCAGGGATCGAACCCACATCCTCATGGATACTAGTCAGCTTCTTAACCTGCTGAGCCACAATGGGAACACCAAAGGAAGAGAGTTTTAAACTCACCACTTAGAGACTGCCGTCTCTTGCAGTTTAAAAGGGTCTAATGAATACATACCTTGTAAAGTTCCCGTTCTTTATGAGGAGTCTTTCTCCCACTCACTTGGCGCCTGCATTCTTCCTATTCAAGGTGGCCTCTGAGTGCAGGGGAAACATCCAACCATGTGGCCTTCCAAACAGACCCCTCTGGGTCCTTCACTGCCCTCTTGCTTTGAGGTCCTGCCCTCACCACCTGTCCTGCTAAGGGCTCCACAGCTAGTGTGACCTGAGCTCTCTTCTCTGAGCAAAGACAAGGCCTGGGGACTGCTTGCTGGAGCCAGGCCTCCTCCACCTGCTGCCTAGGCGCCCACGTTTCGCTGAGGTGCCATGGATCTGCCTGTGTCTGGCTGCTGGTATCTGGGTGCACTAGAGACCAGCCCACACCTCTGTAGCTTGTCTCTCCTGAAAGCCTCTGCTTTTGAACCAAGTTGAATTCTGTTTCCCGCTGTGGCCCCAACAGATACAATAGAGATACAATCTCTGCCGTGGATGGTGGCTCCTAAGCAGCCAGCGTTTCTTAGGAGGGTGAATGGCAGAAACCCAGACCAGAGCCACAGGCAGCGTCCCTTTGTTTCTGCACCTCCAGGTACATGTCTTTTTCCTGACACTGGTAGGCTGACTTCCTGCTCTAGGTCACTGGGCGGCTGCCCCATCTGCTTCCCCTTCCCCTGCCTCTAAAGCGTGTTCTGGCCCTGTCCCCAAGGTGAATCGACTCAGCCTCAGAGCACAGAGAGGCTGTGCTGGGGTGAGGAGACAAGGTGACACAGAACTTGCCGCCTGAGTCGTGGCCAGCCAAGCGGAGAGAGTCAGGGCTGCCCTGCCCCCTCCATCAGCTCCCACGTCTCCTTATGGAAGAGACCCTCCTCCCCCTTCCAGGTCTCTCTCAGAGCTGGTGCCGAGAACACTGTCTTGTCCAGGCAGCAGCGAACATGCGGAGGGCAGGACTGGGGTCTAAGTCATGGCTGCATCCGCACCCCTCAGCACTCTGCCTGGCACGTGGGGAGGCCCCAGTAAGCAGTGCCTGACTAGATGAGTCCATGCCCTTTCCTGGGTCAGGTTCCCTCCCCACTCCCACCTCCCTCAGCAGAGCCCCTCCCTCCAGGATGAGGAAGCCCGGGACTGATTGGCACATGCAACAAACACGGGTGTCAGAATCCCAGCTCAGGCTCCCTCCTTGGGCGGCAATGATGGGCTGGATGAAAAGCCATGGAGATAAAGAAGACCCTCAAAATCCCATGTAGATGCAGAGGAAGGGGAATCTGATGAGCTGAATCCTGTAGAACCAGAGCGTGGGTGGGATGGATGGAATGTGTGTCAAATTAAAAATGACTTCTTTGGAGTTCCTGTTGTGGCTCAGTAGTTTAAAAACCTGACATAGTATCTGTGAGGATGCAAGTTTGATCCCTGGCCTCTCTCAGCGGGTTAAGGTCCAGCGTTGCCATGAGCTGTGGTGTAGTTTTGAAGATGTAGCTCAGATCCAGTGTTGCCGTGGCGTGGCTGTGGCATAGGCCAGCAGCTGCAGCTCCGATTCGACCTCTAGCCTAGGAACTGCCCTATGCTACAGGTGCAACCCTGAAAAGAATGATTTTTTTTCCCTTTTTCTTTTAATGAGTATATTATATCTAAGAGTAGAGAGACTGTTCCAGAGAGTTTTATAACTGTCTCTGGTATCTGAAGAGGTGTCGAATGGCAAACAGATCACACTTGTTTAAAGGTCTAACTACAGTGAGTGGGTGAAGGTGTAGGGAAGGGGGTTCACTTGATCCCCGAGCTGTGCACAGGTGGATGGAGAGCCTGGAGGGTGGCCCCACGGCAGGCAGGGTTTGCACAAAGGCTGAACAACCTTCTCAGGGAAGATAAAGATTCCTGCTGGGGCCAGAGAGGCCCAAGAAGAGAAGGCACTCCTAGCCCCGGGTCTCCTCTCTGCTCCTCAGAATCCATTTGTGGGGAGTATCAGGAGGGCAGGAAAGGACCCAAGAGGGTGACCCCAGCCCCCAGCAAACCTGAGAGCTGTGAGGGCTCATGGCCACTCCAGAAATGATTTCCCACATGCCCGACTGAAGGGCCCAGCCTTTTTCTCCCCATTACACAGAAGGGAAGACTGAGACTGCAGAGTGGAAATGATAATAAACTGCTACTATGTCGCAAGCACCTCCCAGGCCCTGGGCCAGGCATTGTGCATACACAGCCTCGATCCCTTACAACTGCCCATGAGGGGGTCAAGGTTGGCCCTGTTGACAGATAAGGAATCTAAGTCTCAAGGAGATTAAATGACTGCCCTGACTCTGATGGCACAGTGAGAAAGAACCCAAGCTAGGGTTCAAATCCAGGTCCAACTGGCTTGAGCCCATCACAGTGCTCCCTGGGGTAGGAGGTGCCCACCAGACAGCTTGAGCTAAAGCCAGAACCCCCTTCCCCACCCTCTCCCCTCTCCCCGCACCCCAACCTCCCCCTCACTTGTCCAACCCTCCCCCCATGCACCTCCCTCCTCCCCCGCAGGCTTCCTGACCTAATGCAGAAATCTGGTCCAACAGAGACAGACTCCGTGTGCCCAGGACTCAAAGAAGCCAGGTGGCAGAGTAAATGAAAGTTGGCTGAGGGCCTCTGCTTAAGTGCTTTTCCATTCCGCCTCGTTGTTGCGTTCTGGGCTGTGCAGGGTTTCATGTGATTCCATGCGCAGTGAGAGAGGGCTGTGCCTGCTGCAGAGGGAAGCTCTCTGAGCTGGTGGTGGGGATTGGTACCAAAAGGTGGGAGGCCTGAGCTGAGTCTAGGGCAAAGTCAGCCCCATCTTTCCCAGCCGAATTCATATCCCTGGGAAGTATTTGTCAGACCGGCCCTGCCAGAGAGTAGGGTAGGGTAGGGGGCACAGGCAAGGAGGAAGATCAAACCTGGGAGGGCGGAAGGAGGCAAAGCAGAAGCGAGAGGATGCTCTCTGGCTACCATGGGTGCATCAGTCCGAGCCCCTCTGATCAGGCCCCTCCCCAGACCCACAGCCAACAGACAGCCTCTGCCAATGGCCAGGCAACGGTGGTCCCCAGGGCACCTGCCTCGTGTCCTCATGGCAGGGAGCCCTGGATCCCAGACAGGCCTGGTTGTCAGGGAGGCAGGGCAGCAGCCTGGCATGCAAAGAGATCTCCTTCCATTTCCATCACTGACTCCCGCATCCTGGGCTCCTGGGGCAATCAAGCTACTTGGCTCCACACCTCCTCCTCCACTGGAGCCCTCGGAAAGAAGCTAGAAGGAGAAGGGGTGGAGAGTAGGATTCAATGAGGGAAAAGATGTCTGCGAACGGGCCTGGCCCACCCCATCTGAGCATGAATAAATAAACAACTGCAATAATGAGGCAGCCGCCTTGCCACACAGCTCCACGGCCAGGAGAGAATTCCTTCAAAAGAACAGAGCCAGCTCAGGTTCATTATTCATGAGCAGGGTCCTCCGGGCTGGGGGCCTCTGTTGTTTGTTACAATTTAACTCAGGCCTTGGTGGAGAGCAAGGGATGGGGGTCAGGGGATACTGGGAAGGAGGTAGTTCTCTGTGCAGCAGCCAGATGCTTTAAGGGGCCAAGTTCACAGAATCAGCCCAGAAACACAGTCAGTACAGTTTGTCCTCCTTTCACAGTCCGGGAGCTACAGCCGGGGAGCTACAGCCGTGCTGGGCCACTTCGCACACAGGGCTTTTCTCCACCCCCAGTACATTAAATAATTTGTGCCGCCAAACCTTTAATTCAAAGTCAGGTACTGAACACCTGGCACAGGCTAGATGCTGGGCAAACATGTAGGGCTCCTGAAGGTGCGTGAGACGCATGTGTTGCCTGCAAGGAGCTTGTGCTCTAGCGATACCATGGTAGGGAAGGCAGTCTGCTTAGGAGGAAAGACGGGCTTTGAATCATGCAGGCTTGGGTTTGAATCCCAGCTCCATCAGTGCCCAAACACGGCACCCACCCATTGGAGCTTCCTCGCCAAGTAAATGGGGATAAGAATGCCTCTTTTGAAATGCCGTGGGAAGGATTGTAAATAAGGTATTTGGGAGCTCCCATTGTGGCTTAGCAGGTTAAGAACCTGACTTTGTGAGGATGTGGGTTCAATCCCTGGCCTGGACCAATGGATTAAGGATCCGACGTTGCTGTAAGCTGTGGCATAGTTCCCAGATGTGGCTCAGACCTGGTGCTGCCATGGCTGTGGCATAGGCCGTGGCTACAACTCAATTAGACCCCTGGCCCAGGATTGCCTGCTGCAGGTGCAGCCCTAAAGATAAATAAATAAAGCAAGCAAGCAAGCAAGAAAATTATTTGGTACAATTTTCTGATACATGGCAGATGCCTAGTAAGTTAGAACTGCTGGTGGCAGTAATAGTATTTGCCCTTCCTGCAAATATCTTGATCGTTAAAATCATTCAGGTAATTATCTAAGGTTTTCTGTGTCTATCCAAAGGTTTGACATTTCAGAGAGTAGCCTTCTTGACCCCAGACAATTCCACTGCTGCACCTTGCTGGAAGAGAGATGCTGATCTAACCTCTTTGAATGTGAAAATCTTCTTTTAGGATGGATTCTGCTGCATGACCCTTAAGACATTAGCCTTGAGCTTTAGGAAATGACCAAAAAAAAAAAAAATTAGTCACTACCAGTTGAGTGTTCACTGTGTGTCAGGCACTGTGCTAAGCCTCTTATGTCCGTTATCTCATTTAATCTTTGCAGCAAGCTCTGACACAGGTAGCTCTCTATCGCCACTTTAAAGACGACAAAACCGAGACTCATAGGGGTTCTCTCACCCATAGTCGCACAGCACATTACTGAGCAAAGGTTCGAATACACCTGACCCCAAGCACTCAGCCAATCTATGCCTGATTTCCTTCTGCTTTGAAGCCACATGAGTGGCATGTGATACAGGACTGGGGCACCACAGATGGACAAAATTAGGACCAAGTTTAGTGACAGTTTTAGGGTGAGTGTTGTAGCACTTTGAGAACTCCCAGGCCAGGATCGGGAAGAGTCTAACTGCCTTGCATAGCCAGGTTGGTAGACTGTCTGCTGCGTCTCCCGTGGGGCCTCCCTCCCTCTCCAGATCTTAACTGTGTGCGAAGTACTTGCCTTACTGAAGACTGAAAGACTCAAGGGCAGGGACTAGCAACCAGTCAACTGGCACTTATTGAGCACCAGCTGTGTGCCTAGGCTTGTGCTGGGTGCTACAGAGTGTAAAGAGAAGGACCCTGCCTTCAAGGAGTCACAGGCAGGGGGAGAACAAACAGGCACACACACATGCATACACACACACACACACTGAGACATCAGGCTACCTGTGCCCAGGGCCAGATGTGAGCCCAGGTGGGGCATCTTATCCGGCTCCAGATGAACTGTCTCCCTGTATCTGGGGGCACGAAGTAGGTACTTATACCACCTGACAGACTGAGGTCTCTCCTTTTCGAGATCACCAAAAGGCAGCACTTCTGGCATGCCCAGCTAGAGATGCAGATTCTCAGGTGGGAACAAAGGCAGGAAATGTAGTTGTCCTTTTGGTAAGTCCATGCCTTTAAAAGAGAAACGAGCTTGCACTGCATGGGTGTGTGGCCCCATCACAGCAGCCGGAAGTGCAGTGAGACTGAAAGTCAAACCTTCCAGATGCTGCCTGGGATTGAACCTAGGGCCCTGCCGTCCTGGAGACCTAAACTCAGAGGACACTGAGCTGGACCTCAGCCTGCCCAGATCTCTCCATCCCAGGAAACAATGAATCAGAACTGGCTCTGGGAAAAAACCCAAAAATGTGAGGTGGTCCAGGCTTCCCAATACAGATTCCTTGTTCTTCACATTCCCTCCTACGGGGGAAAGCTGCTGCCAGCCATTCGAGGGTGAGACTCTCGTGTCCCCCTCCCTTCCTTTCTAATCAGTGCTTATTCTCGGAAAAGGCTGGAGCATATATTCATGCTAAAGGGTGAATAACCAAACCCATCTTACAGTGATGCCTCTCTCGGGGGTATTTGCCTTTAAACCAGGATCAAATGTTTAAGTGAAAGGAATGAAACGTGAATAGTGGAATTTCACATCATAGTGGGTACTAAACATAGTGTTTTGGATGGTGTAGTGTTTCTGGATCTTTCGTCATGGTCCCACCTACTCTAAATGGAAGCTAGACCTGACCTCAGGCATCTTGACTTGGCCTCAGAGTGTTAAAGTAGGTCTCCCTACGAAAGCATGTCTACCCCCCTCCTGCCCCCAGCCCTGGGGGGTTGGGGCCTTTGAACCCCAGTTTCAGGAGGGGCTATGAAGGGTTTAGGATCCAGGGTTGGGAAATCAATGTGAGATCCTTAGCCTTTAGGTCTTTTTTTTCCTCTCTGTTTCTGAGACCAGAAATGCTGGACCAGCACAACTAGACATTGTAGCATTTCGATCTTACTGTGGTTTATTTAGAGCTGGGGGGGCGGGGAGGGACAGAGGGGAGAATTAGTGGGTGGGGGGTGGGGGAAGGGAACAGCTGCTGCGGAGCCAGCTCTGTGGGTATACAGCAAAATTGTGGCTTTTAATACTTTTCAAGGGATAATCGCATTCAATAAATTCCAGCTGAGGAGGTGGGAACTCCCCCCAGATGATGCCTGCCCTCCCTCGGTCCTCCTGGAGTGTCCCCCCGGAGACCCTCCCCATGGCCAGGCACAGCTGGGTCTGTGGGCCCTATCACCTCAACCCCACCTACCTCCTCCTCCAGCCCTGGTTCCCTGGCCCTCATTAGAGGTCAACCAGGGCAGGAAGAAAGGTCCCCAGCCCTTTAGCAATCGCCTCTCCCCGGCTGGCAGTACCCAGGAAAAGGAACCTGCCATCTCCACAGCCACGTGGCACAGTTACCAGCAATGCCAGGAGATAATGACAGGTTGAGCGTTCTCTGCCTGGCGAGGAGTTGCATGCAAATGACTCGGCTCTGAATGGGTTTAATTGTCACTGCCTGATGTGGTGGCTCAGACCACCCCTCCTCCCTCCCCTGGGGTAGAGAAAATAGAGCTGGGAGCAAAAGCGATCCTGTGGTGTAGGGAGGGGTGACTCAGAATGGCCAGTGGGACCCGGAGCCCAGGGGCAAGGGAAGCTGGCATTTCCCCTCTGTGGGGCTGGCCTGCTAGTGCACAGCTGTGAGCAGGGAGTGGGGATTCACTCCCGGACACGATCCAGAGTGAGATGCAGCTCTACAACCGTAAATCCCTTTACGCATCGCAGCTCAGCCGCAAGAGGCTGTCACGTGCCTGCAAGATGTTCCCGCTTGGCCAGCCAGACCCCGGAAGAGAGAGGAGGGGCTGCAAAGAACAGGCGATAAATGCCCTCCCTCTGCGCTGCGTGCAGCCCTGCCCAGCCCACCCTCAGGAACTCCAGTGTGGGTACTGACAGAATGGGGCACAAAGACCAGGCAGGTGATTGGCAGTAGGGACAGCTGATGCTTATGAAATGCTTCCTTCATTTCAGACATTTTCCTAAATCTGTGCCTATTCTCAAAATAAACTCACCCACTTCTCATCATATCTTTGTAATGGAGGCTCTGTCAGTGTCACCCATCATGCTTTCAGATAAAGAAAATGAGGCATAGAGAAGTTAAGTACAATTATCGCTTGGTGTCCTGGGGCATTGGGTCCAGGAGCCCCCCTGATTACCAAAATTTGAGGACATTCTGGTCCCTTATATAAAATGGCGTGGTAACAGTGAATACAGTCGGCCCTCCATATATGCAGATCCAAAACCCATGGGTACAGAAGGCCAACTGTAACTTGCTCCAGAACACACACTTTGGCAGAGCCAAGATTCAAGTGCAGACCCTGGCCTTACCCTTTGCACTGCCCTTCTCCTGCGTGTGACAATGCACCACTTACTCTGTGCTCTCCTGGAGTCCTTGGTCAGTCCTGGATGCCAAAGGGCCTTGATGTCTGTCTCTGAGTGCACATCACTGTGGGTCTGATGTTTGCTCATCTGTGTGTTGTAAGACCATCTTCTGCCCCAATCAGAGCTAGGGTCTTGCAGCCTTTTCTAGGTTGGATCCTGAATTGGAGTTCATCTTAATGAAAAAAGCAGAGTGGTGGCAAATGTCTTATGTTGAGGGGAGAAGGCTGGGGAAGAACTCAGTGAATGGTGTGGAGAGGGGCGGGGGTGCTGCTGAGCAGAGAGGGCTCTGAACCCCTCGTGGGGGCTTCATCCAGAGCATCACCTTTCTCATTCATCTTATGCCTTGGGGTTCCATGTAGGATTTCATTTGGAGAAAGGCTTCCATACCTCCAAAGAAAAGTGTCTGACATTAGAAGATTTCTAAGGGCCCATTTCCCAGTTCTGGAGTCTAAGTAATAAGGAGCCACTGAAGATTTTTGAGGGAAATAATTTAGAAGTCTCCTTCCGGGGAACTATGTCTAGTCACTTATGATGGAGCATGATAAGGTGTGAAAATAGAATGTGTACATATATGTGTAACTGGGTCACCATGCTGTACAGTAGGGAAAAAAATTGTATTGGGGAAATAACAATTAAAAAAAGGAACTATTAAAAAAATTATCAACCTAAAAAACATATATATCCTTCCAGTCACTAGCATCCCAGGGTTAGAAGAGTACGGACCAAAACTAAACTTGACATCCAGTGGCCAAGGGCTGGAAACCTGCAAAGCGAGAAACGACCTAGAGATTTAGCCCAATCTGCAACAAAATGTTTCATGTTAATTGGCGAGAAATCCTCTAATCACTGAAAGGAAACTGATGCTGAATCCTTGTCACTATGATAATTCTGTGCTTCTCCCATGTTCACTCATGTTCTTTAATGTCACTGAGTGATTACTTTCCAGGTGTTTCGATTCTTAATTCACATATCTTCTCAAAACTTCAGGCACCAATGTCCAAAAAAAGACAACACCAGAGAGCCCATTCCAAAATAGGGTAGGCAGAATCCTTCCTCAGAACCCTTAATCAGTTTAAACCAAAGCAATTCAGCCTGATTGTGAAATGACCACAGGCATAATTTGGGTTCTGTGTAATCGCATCCTCAGGATGCTGCAGTGAAAGTTGGCACAGCTCCCTGTCACCACACAAGATGCTCTTGTTGCCCCTTCTTCAACCCTTTCCCTCTACCCTCTCTCACCCCAAACTCTGAAATGATATAGACAGGGCAAAGAAAAGTTTGGAGTTTACCTTCAGGGAATGAGGTAAGATGAGTTTTAATGGACCTGGATGTAGACAGAAATGAAAAAACCAGAATTTCTCCATGGAGTGGAGAGCTTCCTAGGTGGGAGGAAAGTATATGGAGCCCACCCCTGGTTCAGCCTAGTTTCCAGGGCTGTATATTGGACAGCTGCCCTCTCCTAAATCACTCGAGACACCCACGACATAGCAGGATGTACCTGGGAGTGGAATATGAGGTGGGATACCAGGAAACCTGAGTTCTAATCCTCCCTTTGCTCTTCAGTCTAAGTGACTAAACTAATTCTTACTCTTCAGGTAACTGGGGTAATAAATTCTACCCATAGGTTATGGGAAAATATGAAGGTTCTATGAAAACTATTTTCATTTTTTACTTTTATGTTGTAAAAATCTGTTATACCCAAAGGTAATCCCCTTGGAAAACCTCAGAAAATGATCCGAATGGGGAGATATGTTAGCTGGCATTCCAGATCTTTTAAGCTTATGCAGTAAGAGAGAAGAGAGATGGAAAGGATATTTGAAAGTGTTATATTATGCTTTCTGTCATAAGCAGCAGCCATCCACCCTACTGGGAGAAAATTTTAAACAACTCAATGGCCAATTAATGTTTAATTTTACTATATATTTCTTGTGTTCCTCCTGTAGGGCCTGGCCTAAGTTTCTGGATAAGGCTAGACCCAATGTGCTTATATGCTCAGTATGCCTTGATGTGTCTTTGGTCAAATTTTTCTTCTTCTTCTTATTTTAAATAATGACAGTATTCCCAGAGGTGGAAAAAAATGGTGAGTTTATGATTAATGATGAGATGGACAATTTTCAAGTTAGAGAAGGGTCATTTAAGGTGTGAAAAGAGGAGGTCAGAAGAAGGCAGCACGCAAATGAAAAATCAAACGTAATCCATGGCAGCTCCTTCTCCCAGGCTGACAAAGGCTTTGGCCTTGAACTCAGGTTAGGTCTCAATTGCTCAGGGCCCTGCTCCAGCAACCTCCCTTCCAGTTGCCTTCTTGCAGAGAGGTCTTTCTGGCAAGTAAGGTGACTGAGGCCCTTCTGGCGCTGTCCCAGGTCCTGAAATGCCTTGGGTTCCCATCTTGGTGATTAAAGTGGCTCTGGAGCTCTCCCCTCCAGTCAGCTGTTGTGTGGAAACTAATTTCCATATAATAACATTTTGTTATTTGTAATAAATCATCCCCACAGTAAGGTGACTGGGTTATGTCATTATTTGCAAACCTACAGAATGTAATTATAATATGTCTGAAAACCTCCATGCAGAACAGTGCAGTTCCAGTCGCAGCACCGTCCAATAATAATAAAAATTTATATTGTGCTTTATGTGACCGCTCATCACAGTAACCATCCTATGCCAAGGGAAAAGAAAGCCCACAGCAGTGACAAATTTGCAGACGTGGAAACCTTGTAAATGCCAAACTAGTTGATTCTAAAACTAGCTCCTGGGTTTCCTCCTCTTTTTGTCCTATGAACCTTTTATAGTCACAGGCTGGGCATCCAGGTTTGCATTCAAAACCATGAGCTCTTTTTGGAGTTTCCTTTTTATGCATTAAATACACGTGCATCCACCTTGGCTGATGTTGGTTCATAGGGATTAGCTTTTTGAACAGTATACCTACGTGGCTCCCTTTTACCTCTTTATCCCTGTGTCCTTGTCTCCTACCTCCCATGCCTCATCTTATTTTTCTAGAATGCATGCTTCTATTCCTTTCTGTAAGCATAGTAAAGCATGTTCCATGGGCAGTAACTGAGACACATACTGATATTCATCTTGCACGTGTTTTCCAACATTTTCCCTCTTATTGAATTTCTCCCAAGCATAGAAATATATTATTGCACATAGAAGTGGTTTCTCCAAAACTCTCTCTCCTCCCCAAACTGCTACTTCTTAGACCTTTAGTATGTCCCGCTGGGATTTTTTTTTCTAAGAGGGATTGCAAATCTGACTCATCAGAAGATGCTCTGAACTTCCAGGGAGATTGTGTTTCCTGGGAAGAATCCCATTAAGTGTAGAGCTTATCATTTCAAAAGCTCTGGACTTAAGAATAGAATTCTTCACCATCCAGTGCCTTGAGATCTTTTATAATGTTCCCCCATTTAGCTGCAATAGTCTTACTTTTATTATGTGTGTGGTGGTGGCAGATCTCTTAGATAATTTTACTTAGGGCTGTGAAATTTGCCTTCAAACGCAAAATTGAACTCAACCCACTGCTTTCAGCAGGAGCGATGGGCTTGTGTGTACATCTCTTTCCCAGGTATGTCTGCATTTATTGACACTGAATGTGGCCATTTATCATGGACAACATGGAACAAAAAAGAATTTATTATTAAGTTTCTTTCTCCTGCATGATTTGTCTTAGAACTTAAGACATGACATTTTGTTTCTCAGCCACTTTTATCTGCATATTTCCACACCTGCCTCCTTCTATTCCTTCACTGTGGGAGAGTTTTTGAGGAAAGATGGTCTTATGTTGGTTGCAATGGAATTGGAGCTTGAATGGTTACTTTTGTTACCGTATGTGGAGTTGGCAAAATATCCATCTCAGGGTGGCCTGCATGAGGATAGAGATGGGGATGGGGCTGGACAGTGACAAACTCTTCCTGCCTATGGGTGAGGTTAGGAAAATGCATTTTTGTCAGGAGAGGGGAGGGTGGAAATAGTAGGCAGGGCCAGCCCTAGCATCTTAGTGTTCTGGAATATCTGAGAGGTATATCACAGCCTATCCATAGGAGGAAATATTATGCAGTCCTTAAAATGCTGTTTCGAAGATGATTTAATGATACAGAAGAAAAGCTCTTCCTGTAATAGAAAGTAGGGAGAAAAGCAGCATAGAAAATTGCATACACAGCCAGCCCAATCTTGACCCTTCTCTTCCCCCCACAAAGAAAGACTGGAAGGAAATACACCAAAAATTATCAACTTTCTATCTCATGTTGGTGGGACCACAGATAATTTTTATTTTCTTATTTCTGTTTTTCTATATATTTCCAAATTTCTTACAAGGAATATATATGTTTTAATCAGAAAAAAAAAAGTAGATATTTTTAAAAGCCCTTCAGAGACAGGAACTCCACTGACTTCCTTGATCCCTATTCTAATGAGTCTCCCCCACCCCATCCCCACTAAGAAGAAAGCCTTCCTCATTAAAGCTCCCCTACAGGCATCCCTCACCCTCATCTCTTTAGAGCAGTGTCTTAAGGAAATATCAAAGGCTGTGTGTGTGTGTGCCTGTGTGTGTCTGTGTCTGATTATGTGAGTGAAAGAGAAAGACAGAGTAATCATTATATCAGGGAGGAAGAAACCCACCATAGAAATGCAAAGCAGAGCAGCTGAAGAGAAAGGCTGTGGGTAAACCAGAGAGGAGTCCTATCTCCACAAAGGTAACAATGAGGAATTAACATCCCACCCTAGAAACTGTCAGAGGGCAAGGGATGATGAGAGAACTGAATAACAGAGAGGGCCTATCTGGTGGGGGGGGGGGGAAGCGACACACCCCATCCCCTTCCCTGGCCTCCTTCCTTCCTTAGGCTCCAACCACAAAGCACTAAGGACAAGACATCTGGGGAGAACGAGGTTGCCACAAACCAGGGAGGGGCCTGGGAAGTCCAGACAGAGAGAGAGAGGGGACCAAATAGCTCGAGGCAGAGAAGGACCTGGGGCTTCTGCACGACCTGAGATGGAGGTTACCTGACTTACTGGGGACACCTAGAACGCAGATGCCAAAGCCAGAGCACAGCCGCCTGTGTGCGGAAGAAGCTGATGCCCAGAGGGAAGACGTGACTCTTCCTGGAGGATAGAGACCCAAGCAGGCATGTGAGCCCTGGTAAGAGCTCCGTAAGTCAGAAGGGCTTCCTCTCCATCAGGGCAGCATCACCCACCCCACCCAAACACTACCCCATGGGGGGGTTTGAACACTGCGGTTAGCAGGGGGCATCTTATTGTCTCAAATGACTAAAGGTGCTCCTGGCATTTAATGCATGAAGACTAAACATCCTTCTTTGCTTGAGGAAGACTCACAAAGGAAGGTGGCTGCCCCAAATGTCAATGCAGCCCCACATTGGGAAATAGCAGGAGATTTACTCTAGGGTTGAAATGAAGTGGAAAAGGGGGCCCAATATCTGTGCACCTCTCTGGAGTTCCTTGAGGTTTACCTTTAGTGTCCCTTGCTCCTTTGTCTTGCCTCTAGCAACACAGAGAAAGGCTGGGGGTCTCACCTCCCTGCTTAACCCTGCCAGGCGACACTGTGCTGCCCTCCTTTTTTTTTTTTTTTTTTTTTGCTTTTTAGGGCCGTACTTGCAGCATATGAAGGTTCCCGGGCTAGGGGTCCCGTCAGAGCTACAGCTGCTGACCTACACAATAGCTCAAGGCAACATCAGATCTGAGCTGTGTCTGTGACCTACACCACAGCTCAGGGCAACGTCAGATCCTTAACCAAATGAGCAAGGCCAGGGATCAAACCCACAACCTCATGGTTCCTAGTCGGATTTGTTTCTGCTGAGCCACGATGGGAACTCCTGGGCTACCTTCTTAAAAGGACACTTAGAGGGAATTCCCGTTGTGGCTCAGTGGGTTGTGAACCCAACTAGTATCCTTGAGGATGTATTTCAACCCCTGGCTTCACTCAGTGGGTTAAGGATCCAGAGTTGCCGTGAGCCCTGGTGTAGGTTGCAGAGGCAGCTCGGATCCTTTGCTGTGGCTGTGCTGTAGGTTGGCAACTACAGCTCTGATTCAACCCCTAGCCTGGGAACTTCCATATGCCACAGGTGTGGCCCTAAAAAAAAATAAAATAAAACAAAATGACACTTATAAATGCAGCTGATTCAATACAGCAGTTTGAGGAGTTTGGGAACTACACATCCCTGTGACGGGCAGAAAGAGGAGGCTCCCCACTTTGCTTTTGTGAGGGCCCCCAGCCCAGCCCAGCCTGGGTCTTTTCCTAATAACTGAGGCTCTGGTGCTGGCCTGGTGGTGGTGAACTGGCCAGGGTGGCAGTCAGCCTGATGCTCCCACTGCAGGTTGACTCTAGGTACCTTGAGATACCAGCTGAGTGTCCTGGGCCTGCAGCCCCCAGGGAGGCCTGGGGAGGCAGCCTCATTGCTTCTGGGAATCAGCCTTTTGAGAGAAGGTGTACAAGAGATGGGGACGGTGGGAGGGGTAGAGGAGCTGTGCTGGAGGGCACAGGATGTCTGTCTGCTTGGTCCTGGGGCCAGAGTTTTCCCACCGCTGAGCATCCTTCTGAGCAGATCGGTTAGGTCAGACACTGCCAGGGTGGGGACAGGTGAACACGTGGCCTTCAACCCGCTGTCACTGAGAAGCTGAGCCAGTCCTCCCTCCCATCCCCACTCCCCTTGTAAGTGACTCACTAGTGCCAGGTCCCATGTGAGATGCTTTGGGTGACTTCCTTCATCATCTTCCCAGTCACCCCCTGAGGTGGGTGTTTAGCCCTTTGTGGACAAGAATACTGAGCCTGGAGGAAGTGACCACACACAACAGTGTCCCAGAGCTGCCCAGAGTCAGAGCCCTTTCTTCTGAGCCCTGGCAGGGCAGCAGTTCAGAATAGCAACCAGAAGCTTGGGCTCTAGAACCAGGCTGCCCGGGTTCAAATCCTGCTTCTCCATTTACTAACCATGTGCCCCTGAGTCTTGGAATTGGTCTCTTTATGCCTCAGTTTCCCCATCTGAAAAAATAGGCTAATAACAGTACCTACCTCATTGGGTTTTTGAAGGGACTTTATCATTGAATACAGCACTTAGAACACTGCCCAGCATGTGGTGGATGCTGCATAACTATGAGCAATTAATACAATGACTGTTGTCCATTAGTGAGCCCAGGCTTCCACATCCAATCTTCAATAGAAAGAAGGCTTCAAAGTTAGATGTCATGGGTGGAGGGGTCTCTGCTGCCCTGTCCCAGACCTCAGGGGTGATCCCCAGGAAGGAAAAGACACAGAGCCCAATCCTCAGGGGTCTTTCCAGGAAATAAAAGACACCAGACATGTAGGCTAGTGTGCTAACACACACACACACACACACACACACACACACAGAATGCTTGAGACACCAAATGAAGACAGTATGAGGTCTGGGTATGAGTGCTGAATGGCAGCACTGCCTTGGCTACATCCAGGCTGCTTGGCGTTCTTAGCTGCATCCAGGAGAAGGTGCACTGTGAGTCAGGGGTCAGAGGAGTGACAGGACCTAGCACAGAGAGTGAGATGGCAAAACCATCAGCCCAGAGTTGTGAAGGATCCAGTCTGGAACACTGGGACCACAATGGCTGGTGTCCTAGGCCCTTGCCCTTCAATTGGCACAGTTTCCACCCTGGTCCAGGGGTCCCTCATCCACCTGCCCCACCCCCCAAGGAGATGACTAACTTGGATCAGAGGCCCATGGCCTGATCTGGCCAACTCCCGTGGCCTCTTCTGCCAGATCTTCTTAAGATGTCCCCTTTACCCAACCCTGCCTCCCCTTTGTCCAGATCTACTTAGAACTAAGGACAAAGCTCACACAGCCTAGAGTCTCTGGTTAGGAGCCTTCGATGTGGAAATGGACACAGGCGAGGAGCCTGGATGCACCAGGAGGCAGAGTCCTCAGGAAAGGAGTCCCTGGGAGCTGCCCCCCAGGACGTGCTCCTCCCTCTTTCCAGAACGTGGCATGAACAGGGCTCCCCGAGGCTTCTGTGACACCAGCGTCTGAAGGAGAGAAGTTAGACACCAGCCCCGGAGTCTGCTAAAAGCCTATCAGAGAGCAGAGGTAATTTATGAGCAGGACGCTGAAGCCATGCAGGCAGAGCCAGGGAGGCAGAGGGAGTGAAGCCCGAACACATAAATATCAAAAACAGAAGCGTGGGTTCCTACCTCTCCACGTCCCCAGACATATAATATTACAGATCGCAGCTTGCATGGCGCTCGCATAGTCCTGCAACTCGGATACGATACAGTAAATGCATTGTGACAGTAGCTGAGTGGATTCTATGCGCTGAACAGATGTCTTCTAGCAGACGAGGCTTCTGTGACTGTATCACATTGTGCTTTCATCAATTATACATCACTCCTCATTACAGAGGCAGGCGCTCCTGACGGCATGCGGTGGCTAGGTGAGAAACCCAGCCAGACTGAGAAGTGGAGGGCAAATCTGGGGAAGCCGGGATGCCCATGGGGTCCTGGGGGTGCTCCAACCCTCTCCCCTTCCCAAAGAGCCCCACGTCACCCCTCCTCCCTGCTACCTCCCTTCTAGGTCTTCATACCCCCTTTCCTACACCAGCTGAATGAGGGTTATTGTTTTTCCATTCATAAATAATTATTACCAAGTATTTCAAATTACTACAAACTACTTCAAAAATATTTCAAATATTACAAACGATTTCAAATATTTCAATAATTATTACAAAATACTTCAAATTTCAAATAATTATTATAGAATGTTACCATTCAAAAATGATTATTACAAAGTATTTCAAATTGTTAAAATAAGGAATTGCATATACCTATCACCCCATGACTCCAATTCTATGATTGTTAAGCTCTGTCCACACTGGCTTCTTGTCTCTCCCCGACTCTGTGCTCGAGTGTTTTAAAGTTATTCCTATCCTGTGATTTCGCCTCTGCATAGCTCAGGGTGAATCTTTTAAAGGAGTGTGACTGTTTCCCGTGGAACTGTGTGGTCTTTATCCCTGGTTATAAAATCATCAGCACGCCCTTGTCCTCATGCAGGAGTCAGTCTGCATTTGAGGGTCTTTGGGGTTCATGGCCACATGTCTCCTGGCCATTGCACTGGGATCCCCCACCCCTCACCCCCGCCATCTGCATTCTCCTATCAGGGCCAGGCCAGCAGACCTTTCTCCTGGGGCTCTTAACTGCCCCATCCCCAGACCCCAGTCAGAACTCACTAAAACTCTGTCTTCAGCCTCGTGCTTCTCCTCTGGACTCTGGAAGGGTCATGGGTCTGAAGAAGACATATGCAGACCCCCCCGCAGGACTTGTGTGGGAGGAGCCATCCTTCCTGGCAGGTGTTGGGGGAGGGGCAGTGCGTAATGAGGACAGTGGAGACGTGCTAGGCTGCTGCTTTGGGGTTTAAGTCAGTACTTCCCGAAATGTGGTGCGCACGCTCTCGTGGTACACTGGGCATTGTACACTGGGGTGCACGGACAAGCGTTTTTTTAAAAAAAGCTAGGAAGTTCCCCTATAACACAGCGGGTCAAGGATCCCGCATTGCCGCAGCTTCGGCACAGGCCACAACTGCAGCAGAGGTTTGATCCCTGGCCCAGGAACTTCCACATGCCCCAGGTGCAGCCAAAAATAAAAATAAACATAAAATTTTTAAAAATAGGAGTTCCCGTCATGGCTCAGCAGTAATAAACCTGATTAGGATCCATGAGGATGTGGATTCAGTCCCTGGCACTGCTCAGTGGGTTAAGGATCTGGTGTTGCCTGGAGCTGTGGTGTAGGTCGCAGACACGCCTTGGATCCACGTTGCCATGGCTGTGGCGTAGGCCGGCAGCTACAGCTCCGATTCAACCCCTAGGCTGGGAGCTTCCATATGCTGCAAGTGTGGCCCTAAAAAAACAAAAAAAAAAATTTTTTAATAAGTTATGTATTTATTCTAATCTTCATTTTGAAAAAGTTAGAACCAGGGCATCAAGCCCAGGGTTTCATGGATATCATTACTGTAGATGAGGCCAGCCAAAAATTTCAGTGATTTAAGGTCGATTTTGAGAAGAGTATTCAATGAATAATAATGCAGAGTTATTTGGATAAAGCAAAACAAAAAAACACCTAATGGAACCCCATCCGTGAAGTCTAGGAGCCCTGGTGCAGTGGAGGGAGTAGGAGATAGGAACCAAGGGCATTTGAACTTCAGTCCAAGCTCTGTTAGTTCCTAGCCCGTAACCAAAACACTTCCCCCTCTCACCTGTACAATGGGGCTATGCTTGTCTGCCTCACTGCTGTCAGCCTCAAAAAGGTCAAATGTTCTTAAGCAAGGAACCCCTACAAAGACAAGTTTTAAAATATACTAAGAACGCTTATGTTTGAAGCCTTCTGAGCCTCATGTTCCTTCCCCGCTCCCAGGGTTCTGTGCCCCTCAAAACCTGGACCCCTCCGCTCCTCCCAGCTCCAGGTGCTGCAGGTCGTTAAGCCTGGCCATTATAATAAGCATCGATTATCAGTAGCAACATTATTATATTTACCTAAGATCCCTGGTGCCTACGAAAACGCAGAGGGCTCTCACGCGTCTTCTGCTTTATGAGGAACGATTTGCCGTGTCTAAAAACCATTTCTAGAATTAATTTGCCAACTGCAAACAATTTATATTAATGAAAACACATTGAATGGGGTGGCGGTGGCGGGTGCGGCGGGGGGGGGGATGTTCTGGCTGCAGAATGTGTTTGCTTTGTTCACCTAGAATAAAAAGATTTTGAGTGCATGTTGGTTTTGAATAAATGCATAGCTGGGTGACAGAAGGAAGGTCTGCCCGCGCATCTGATCCGACTTGGTCTAGCAGCCCCTCCAAGGTGGATGAGGATGTGGGCAGGAGGCAGCGCTGGTCGCCTGCATTTTAATACACGGTGATGTCTGTCATCTGCTTCTCTCTATTTCCAGAACCACCCCCCCACACGCTTGTATTCAATCTGGTGGAGGAAGAGGCTGCTATCCCCTTCCTCAGCCCCATCCGAGGCTTGGAATAAGCAAAGTGGGGGCCTCTGAGTCCCTGACCCCCACTCTCCCTGCAAGAGCCTCCAAAACCCATGTCTTGTTCTTTGCAGCAGCCGCTCTCCCCCTGTGTGTGCTTATTTTATTTATTTGGGTCGATGAGGCTCATTTTCCTCTCCACAGATGTCAGCAGGGTCCCCTGATCCTGCATGATGCTCCCAATTGTCACAGGGAGAGGGAGATGGGAAGAGGAGGAAGAGAAGGAGGAGGTTCCAGTGAGGTGGGGGTGGCCGTGAGGATGGGGCCAGGAACCCTAAGCCCACCTCGCCCCCCTCGCCTGCCGTCCTGGGTGTTGATGTCCGTGTGTGGAACCCAGCCTGCCCCGCCCGCCCCACTGGATCCTTCTGTTTGGATACAAGCATCTGAAATGTTTAATGCTTGACAGTCCCTCGATGACAATGTACTTCGGAGCTCTCTCCAGCAGCCCAGCCGAGGCTGTGGGGTGTGAAGGCTCCGGCTCCGCCTCACCAGCATCCAGGGCGCATGTGTGTTTGCATAATAACCTACAAAACGCTTCATGCCCCTCGATGCACCCACTCAGGAGCCTCAGAGGGAGGAGGGCTTTGTCAACACGGCTTTGTGTGGGAGCTACGGCCCGTGTTAGCCGGGATTAATTTGCCCCTGCTGTTTGCACTGGCTACCTAAGGCCAGACAGGAACCAGAAATGACCAGAATGGGCCCTCTGATTAGCGAAGGGGCACCTGGCCCTCAGCGATTGGACCCCTCCATCCCAGAGGGAAAGGAAGGGCTGTGGCACCAGCAACTCACAGTCTCTGAGAGGGGCCCGTGACAGAGCTGGCAGAGAGGCAGCCTCAGGGGTGGGTAAGAGCACAGACCCCGCTGCCAGACTGCCGGGCTCCCTCCCAGACCTGCGCCTTCTAGCCATGTCACCTTAGTGCCTCAGCTTCCTCCATCCTCAAATGGGGATGACAGTGGAACCAAGCCCCGAGGGTTGTCATAGGATTAAATGAATTCATCTCACTGATGTGCTTAGAATGGCGCCTGCCACGTTGAAGTGCCATGTCGGTGTTTGTGCAATAAGTGTGATGTACTGCTGCTTCCCCTGTGGTGGTGGGTTACACGGAGATTTAAAAGGATGGTATCACCACGTCCCAGGATGTCAGCCCTCGAGACCCGAACTCTGGGTGGGTGGGGAAGGGCAGGCACCCCCCGGGCCGCAGGGCTCTTGGAGCGCAGGAAAGCACAGCCCTCCCACTCCCCGGCGGAGGGCGCCCCTCTGAAAGGCCCCCTCCCTGCGGGCTTGCTCTGCATCTGACTCTCCGTCAGGGTGTGAGTGACAGACAGAGAGGAGGTGTGACGAGCAAGAATAGTCCTAGTCCTGAAAACCAAGGGAGATTTTTCTTTCTTCTTTTCTTTTCTGTTTTGTTTTGGTTTTTTGTTGTTTTTTGGTTTTTTGAGATTTTTCTTTTTTAAAGCCACATTTTCCTTCCCTTCCATTTTCCGCTCCCAGAGGGGTAATGGCTGAGAACTGGCCCCCTCTCCTTTACTTCATCAACCTGGTGATGGCTCCACTGGGCAGCCAGGGCTCCAGGCAGCAGGGAGACACAGAGAACCTTGGTCTGACTCAGCTCCGACAGACAGCTCCTCCATCAGGGGTCCCAGGCTCCCTGGAGGAGGTGGGGTGGGGGGAGAGGGAGATGTCATCTCTACTCCCAGCCTGGAACCAGGATGGCGGCACCCCCTGGCATGTCTCAGACTCGAGGTGGGCTGGGGAGCAGCGCAGGTGCTGGGAGGCAAAGCCCGGGACCACAGAGAAGCAAGGCAGTTGAGGCAGGTGGCGGTGTGATGTGGAGGTTGGGAGGAGCCAGCCTCTGGGAGTCCTGGCTCTGGCATCTTCTCACCGGTGGACCTTGAGCGAGTCACTCACCTTCTTTCCCCCTCAATTTCCTCGGCTGTCAAATAGAGATCATAAGAGTGTCTACAGCATAGGGGGGGTTTGAGAGAATTAAATGAGGTGATACTTATAGCGCTTACTCACTGCCTGGCAGGTCAGCTGTTTCTTACCCAGAGGAGAGAGGGCAGTGGTGACAGGTCTTGGCCTCAGGAGGCTCCCTGGGGAGCTGCAGCAATAACAATGACCCCTGGAAAAAGTACAATGGCTGCCATGGCATGTGGCGACCTGCCCAAAGAACTTGTCCAGAGAAGAGCCAGCTTGACTATGTGCCTGTCCTGGAGGATGGGGTCAGATGGGACTACAGGGGACTGTCATCCAGCATCCCACAGGGCCTCACCTTGTGATTATCCCTGTATCTAGCAAGTCAGCTTGGCCTTGGCACTGAGCATCTTTGTCCCCAAAAGCTAAGGTGCCAGATGCCTTCAGCAAATCTCTGAAACACTGAGAGATATCAACCTGGGTCTGGAATAGGGCTCTTCCCACAGGAATCTTCAAAGGATAAGTGTTATGTTGCCCAGCTTATGGAAGGGCTGGGTCTCAGAGCCTCCTTCCTGCCCTTAGAAACCATCACAGAAGCATGGGCAGATGTGACCAGCTGGGTGGAGGGAGAGAGGGAAGTCTGCAGGTAATGAGAGCCTCTCTGGAAAGTTCTGCCTGGCTCCTTAGACCCAAAGAGGCTTTCAGAGACCTTCACTCCATCCTCTTGGTTGAGCACATGGGGCCCTCCCATCCACGATTTCCCCTCCAGGCAAAGAGAAATGAGGCCAGAGACTGGGGAGCTGGAGGGAGCCAGCATCAAGGATGAGTCCCTCCATTGTTGCCAGGACACCCCAGGAAGGGGGGGCGGGAGAAGGAGAGGATCAGGAAGAGCTGTCGGGAAAGGACCCTGGGGAGACTTCCAGCTACCCTGTGGCTTCAGCCTCCTCCCCCAGCGTCATTTAAACATCCCCCTGTCCTTTAGGTGGGAACTGGGAACCTGGGAGAGCAGGATTCACTCCAACACCGCTTCCTCCCTCATCTCCCAAATGGCACAGGATTTGGAGTTCGTGTCTCATGGTAGACTTGGGTCTATCCAAAGAGACCAGCAGGATGGGGATCTGGAGCATGGGAAATAGGGTGTCCAGGAAGAGAGCACTTTAAAAAAAAAAGAGGGTGTCTTTGCCAGGACTGACTTGGGGGAAGGAGGAGAAGCAGGATGCTCTGTTAACCCAAGGTGACCTTCACCAGGAGTGATAACCTACTTCTAAACCTAGTTGTGGGAAGTTAAGGACAAAAGTTGGTCTTGGAGTTCCTGTTGTGGCTCAGTGGGTTAAGAACCCAACATAGTGTCTGCAAGGATGTGGGTACCATCCCTGGCCTCACTTAGTGGCTTTAAGATCCTGCATTGCCACGAGCTACATCTGTCACAGATGGGGTTGGGATCCAGTGTTGCTGTGACTATGGTGTAGACCGCAGCTACAGCTCCAGTTTGACCCCTGACGCAGGAACTTCCATATGTCGCAGGTGCAGTCTGTAAAAGAAACGGGGAAAAAGAGTTGGTCTCCCCACTGGGACGTTACAAAGGGGCAGGAGCCCTCCCCACTCAGATGGCTCCCTTGTGGGGTCACGATGGGAAGCTCCAAAGGATCAGCTATTTCCTGTCCCTTAGAGGTAAGACACCCAGCCTCCCCAACCATCCTCCCACAGAGCACAGGTCAAACTCTAATCTTCACAGGTGGAAGAGAGGGGTGAGGTGGGAAGCAGTCAGCTACGAGGTGCTGAGAACAGAGCCCAGGCCCAGAGTCAAGAGACGCGCATTCTAGTCCCAGCTCTGCCGTCAACTGTAAGACCTTGGGGATGTCCCTTCCCCTCCCTAGTTTCTGTAGAAGGAGGAGGAGGTTGGTCCGTTTGGCTCTTAGGTCCCTCCCCACCCCAGCATCCTAAGACTCTAGAAGTGGCTGGTCGCACCAAGGCCATTCTTGCCTTTATCTGTAGACATTTACTGAGAGGTTCTGCTGCTGCAGGCATGGTGCTGGACAGGCAGAACACTGGGATGAATCAGAGACCAACCTGGCCTCAGGGTGCTTGCGGGGGACGGTCCGTGAAGGCCTGTGGTATAAACACAAATGCTATGAGAGCGTGGAAAGGTGTGATTCATCCTGACAGGAAATTGGCCAAGAAGGTTTCACAGAGGAAGTGACATTTCAACTCAGCCTCCAGGAAGGAATGGGGTTCCCAGCCCTGGCAACTCACACTCCCTGAGCACCCCGACAAAGGCAGTGGTCCTGCCACTCATCTTGTTCTGCTGCCGCCTCCTGCGTGTCACAGCTCAGTGAAGAACAACAGGGGATGCTCTTAGAAGTCAACTGTGTGACCCCAGAGTCCAGCCGGCCTCCTGGAAAGGCCAGCGCTGCTCTGTTTTATGCCCTCGCGTCGATGTATCTGTAGAAACTAGGAAGCTGCTCGCTCGCTTAAAACAACACATTACCCCCCAAATCATCTCTGCTTGATTTGAAATGCACTTTTGGGGGTAGAAAATATGAATTCCTAATTCTGTTTCGCTGAGCATCAAAATGAGATGAGTCACATGGAAACACTGAATGACTGTGAAGAGAGGAAGCCCAGAATAACCCCAGGATAGGATATTGGTGAGGATGATCTGGACCAAACCATCAAAACGAGATGGGAACAAAGTCAGGCCATCTAGTACCAGCTCGTGGTCTTTGCTCTGGTTCTAAGTCATGTTGTGATCACCAGGGGCTAACGTTTACTTCTGACCTGCGTGCGCCTCCGGCCCCCCTCCCCCAACAATTCAGCGAGGTAGGTTATGCTGTTAAACCATCGTAGAGGCGAAGTACCTTCATCTCTACCAGCATGGCTCCAAGCCCATGCTCTTTGCCGCATTTCATAATCAACACTCACAGCTACCCCAAATCAGCTCATGTGGCCCCCCGCCAGGGACAAAGCCTCTGTCTGATTTTTCCTGACTCAGAACACAGGACAAATAGTGGAGCTGCCAGATGCCATCCAGGCCCTGAGGACTGTTCTCTGAGGACCCTGAAAGGTCAAGGCAGAAGTGGTCCAGTTTCACCCAAAGCAAGTCTCACTGATTCTGCCAGGCATCCCGGGGGTGTTCTCTGCATCTGGGCAAACCTGGTCCCAGGCAATTCCTTGATGCAGGCTGGATGGCAGACAAATACCTTGCTGTCTAGCTTGGCTTCATGATGGGCTATTCCTCCTAATTCCTACCCATTCTCGGGATAGAGTCTAGAGCCTGAGAGCTGATGAACTCATGGGGTGAGAGTGGGGGTGGGGCAGGATGTGAACCAGACCAAGATTCCAGCGTCTGAGTTTGGATGCAAAAACGAAGCTAGAATAAAGCCCCTGTCCCTGCCCCTCGGGGTTAGAGCCCAAAGTTAGAGACAGGGGAGGTGAGGCCAGTGTGAGTCAGTCATCTGAACGCCTGAGGACAGAAGCAGAAAAGAATTTCAATGTGTTTCTATTTTCTTAGTTCCCTGAGGATCCCTTAATGTTGGTGGGGTGGTGGGGGAGGAAGCAGCAGGGAGCGGAATAATCTCACAAAGCAGGCTTAGCCCTCAGCCATGAGGAGATGCCCCCCTGCAGGGGACCGGGAAGTCCCCACCCCCACCCCAAAAAAAGTCAGAGCTTCTTTCCTTTGGCTGAAAACATTGCGCCTGTTTACATGCAAATTCCTGGAGAAGAGCTATGTTGGACCAATGAGTCTTTCATGGCACTCTCTGAGGTCCTCCATCACGGGAACACGGGGTTGGAAAGGACCCCTGAGCTCTCTGGGTTTAGCCCTGTCCCATGTTGTGGAGGGGCGTGTGGAGAGGGCACATCACAACTGCTTACATGGGGGTCTGGGCCTGTGCTGTCAGATGCTTATCCAAGGCTCACGGGCTAATGGGGGGGCTAATGGGGGTAATGCCGACACGTATGTGGAAAGGGGTGACTAGCACCTCGGGGCAGAGGGTGATGGCACTTGTGACAGGGGTTAAGGGAGGGCAGTGGGGGCTGGGATAATCAGGAAAGTCACCCTGAGGAAGTGGGCCTGCAGCTGAGCCTTGAAGGATAGATGGCAGGTGCTAGGACTTAGATGGGCTGGGGATGCTCTGAGACGAATCTGACCAGGAAGCCTGGAGGAGCAGGCTTCCAATGCGGACTGCATCCCTTCAGTAAAGGGGAGCAGAGGAATCTTGAGCAGAGGGGTGCCGAGGTGGGAGCAGGGTTTGAGCAGTGTTTGAGAAGGGGTGTGTGCAGGAGAAATTGGAGGGAGACAGATCAGAGGAGGAGGCAAGGCGATGCAGATGTGAGCATTTGGTGATGGAAGAGGCGTAGGAAACAGGGGAAGAGAAATGACTAGAAATCTCTAGATTGTCCAGACACCACCCCCCAAAACAACATGGGGTGGGAAAAGGCCATGAATCAGAAAACCACCAAGTCCGTGCGTGGACCTGAGTCACTCATCCTTCTGGGCCTCAGCATCCTCATCTGTAAACTGGGAATGACAATGCTAATAAAATCCCTGCATACAGAGCTGCTGTGGGAATAAAACAAGATCATGATATGAAAAGAGTGAAGGGATGTGAGTGTTTTCTGGTCTAATCAGTATTGAAAATCTCGAAAGTTCTCGTGGCTCAGCGGAAGCGAATCCAACAAGTATCCATGAGCATGCAGGTTCAGCCCCTGGCCTTGCTCAGTGGGTCAGCAATCCGGCATTGCCATGAGCTATGGTGTAGGTCACAGACGTGGCTCAGATCCCCCATCACTGTGGTCAGCAGCTATAGCTCTGATTTGACCCCTAACCTGGGAACTTCCATGTGCCACAGTATAGCGCTAAAAGTATAAAAAAAATTTGAAAACCTCCATCCCCAACCCCGACCTTCTTCACCTTCAACCTTGTTCACTTCAAGGCATGAATAGAACATCTTTCTGGAGTTCCCGTCATGGCGCAGTGGTTAATGAATCCGACTAGGAACCATGAGGTTGTGGGTTCGATCCCTGCCCTTGCTCAGTGAGTTAAGGATCCGGCATTGCCATGAGCTATGGTGTAGGTCACAGACGTGGCTCGGATCCCACGTTGCTGTGGCTCTGGTGTAGGCTGGCAGCTACAGCTCCGATTAGACCCCTAGCTTGGGAACCTCCATATGCTGCGGGTGTAGCCCTAGAAAAGGCAAAAAGCCAAAAACAAAACAAAACAAGAAAACCCTTTCTTTCCAGCACACTGGGATACATGGACCAGACTGCTGGAGGCCAGAAGTCCCTAGTTAGGGCTTTCAGGGGCCACTCTACTGTGCAGGCCCCACCTGGCTGCAGTGGTGCCAAGGGCACGTGCATCCTAGCACAGACACGACCCATTGGCCTGGGCATCAAGCCCAGCCAGTCCCAGAAATGGAGGGTCCCAGCACTGAGGCCAGGCCCCCTGGATTATCTCCTTCCCACACAGCATGGTCCTCTCTTGTTTACACTCAGCAGGCTTGAGGGACCCTCCCTCTCCATCCAACCATGAGCAGCCCTCTCCCTCCCCACACACTTGCCCAGGCATCCTTAGGCACAACCATTTAATTTATTTATATTTACGAAACCTCCAACTAGGTCAGTGCACTTTCATGCACATCTTAATAATTGTTGATATAGTGGGGAGGACGGGAAGGAGAGGGTCACGTGGGCTGTAGAAATCAGCTTGTCCCTGTCTCCACCAGCGAGGTCATCAGGGACCAGTGCAAGGAAAATGCTTTGTTGGTGTACTAATTGCTGAGTCCGTATCAATGCTGCTTCCACAGGCCCCGTCAGCACTTCTCCAAAGACAGGGAGAATGGTTTCGTGGTTTCAAACCACACTGCACCCCCAGATCCCACTGGACTTGTAAATGGGTAGGGAGCCCAAAATCAACAAAGCAGCAGCTGAAATGAAATGAGACACTGAGTCCAAAAGAAAGCAGGCTGTGATTCTCACAATAAAGGGAACTTAGCCTTTCCCTTGTGCAAGTCCCAGATGCCCTTCTTGTCCGCTGCACTCATCCCCATTGTCTCAAACTGCACGTGCTCCTGCTTGATCCAGAGCCCTGAATCCCATGGTCGTGGGGGCTTCCGCCTCCGTGAGAACTACGGTGTGTCTTATAGGAAGCTGTAACCTAGGGGTCAGGAATGGGGCTCTGATTCACATACAAGAGGAAGGGAATTTTGAGAGATAGAATGCAAGAGACAAGAAGGGCCTCCAGAAACATGAGTAGAATCAGTTCAGCTAACCAAGTTGCTGTATTGGTTTCTGGAAAAGCCACACCCTGCTCTGCCTGGGGAGAGCTGCAAGGACTAAATCCACAGGCTTTGTGATCAGAAATCGGAGTTTAAGTCCGGGTTCCATGATTTACTAGCTGTGTGGCTTTAATCAAGTTAACTAGCGTTTCTAAGCCTCTGTTTCCTCATCTATAAGTGGAGGTGGTAAGAGTACCTAATTCAGAATTGGCTGGAGGAGGAAAAGAGATAACATGTGCACGTCCAATTCTCAGTGCGTGGATTTTACATGCCTTAATCTCACTGCATTCTGCTCAGAGGCATTGTACTGGGTGAAAGAAGCCAGTCTCAAGGCTCCCTGCTGTACAAGTCCATTTCTATGACATTCCAGAAAGGGCAAGACTCTAAGAACAGAAAACAGATCAGCAGTTCCCAGGGGCTGGGGCTGGGGAGAGGAGCTGCCCACAAAGGGGCGTGAAGGAATTCAGTAGGTGATGGATTCGTTCTGTATCTTGATTATGGTGGTGGTTACAAGACTATCCGAGTACATCCAGATGTTTTGAATGGTACACTGAAAGGGTGAGTTTTCCTGAATGTAAATTGTACCTCAATAAACCTGACTCCTCCAAAAAGAGAGGAAAGGCATTCATGTCAAATTCTGAATGTGTGGTGCTTCCTAGATAACTCCACTTTCATGGTAAGCAGGCACTACCTGGTAACTCTTATTATGATGGCTCTGATGGGGAGTCCTTCCTGCCTCAAAGCGCACAGGCACGGAACATTTTTCAAAGGGACTGAGTTGGTTGCAATGCTCCTCCAAAAAGTCAGCCTTGGCTCGGTGACCTGCAATGGTCCCTTCCAGTCTGTGACATTTGTTGAAGATCATTCACCTCCTTGGCTTGCCACAGAGTTTTGCATTCAGATGACTGCAAGGTTTTTGTTCTGGTTTGAATACTGCGGCAGGCTGGCAGACCTGGGGCCCCAGCCTCCGAGCTTAATAGCCACTTTCTCAACTCCCTTCATTGTTCTGTAATCTGTATAATTTTAGGACCCTGTACAGTGCCTTCCTGATGCTCGTTTCCATTAATAATCATGATCAGCACTTACCTAGGTGCTTTTCATTTTCAAAGCCCATTAATTAACACTAATTAATCCACACAGCAGTGCTGGAAGGAAGGGGAGCTATCATTATCCTGGTATTAAAAAAAAAAAAAAAAAAGGCAGAAAAGAGGAAGGCTCCAGGTGACTTCCTGTGGCTGCAAAGGGTAAGAAGGGATGAGGAAATCCTAGGCAGAGAATCCTAATACCCAGGTCCCAGCTCCAGGCTGCAACTCTTAATGATGATTAAAATGGCCAACATTTATTGAGCAACTGCTGTGTGCAAGTTACCCACAAAGAGCTTTCCATGCATTTCCTCATTTCATCATCACAACAGCCTCTGGCTATGATTCATTCCTTTTTTACAAAAAAAGCAATAGAGACACAGAGAGATGAAGTTCCTGCCCAAGGTCGCACAGCACACATATGGTCCAGACTTAGCCTCTCACTGGCCTCAGTCCACCTCAGGGCCAGATCACCCCTTAGAAGTCAAGTTGTTCCTAAGTTCCTTGAGGTGGGGCCCAGGTGGGTCAGGTGCTGGGGACTTTGCTTGGCTCTCATCTTTGTCCAAAGAAGGGTGAAAAGGAGCCCTGGAGGCGGCCAGCCGGGAGGTTGAGAACAGAGCTGACCCCGAGGCCCAGCCGAGTATCCATAGCATGCTGACCCCTGAGCACAATCCTCCCTTCTTCATCTCCTCTCCTCCCTTAGCCCAGGAGAAGACCCTCCATTCATTCTCTTAACAAACATCTGTGAGCTCAGCGCAAGCCTGAGCTCTGAGAACTCCCAAAGATGAGTGAGGCCTGGTCCCGGCTTCATGGAATTCACCAGGTTTTCAAGAAGCAGAGCTTTGATGCCTGAAACACCTAGAAAGCTTAATGGCTACAAGCAACAGTGAAACTCTTCCCAGTGACTTTACGTTCAAAACCACATTTCTGGAGTTCCCGTTGCGGCTCAGTGGTTAACAAATCTGACTAGGAACCATGAGGTTGCGGGTTCGATCCCTGGCCTTGCTCAGTGGGTTAAGGATCCAGCATTGCTGTGAGCTGTGGTGTAGGTTGCAGATGCGGCTCGGATCCCGTGTTGCTGTGGCTCTGGTGTAGACCAGCAGCTACAGCTCCGATTTGACCGCTAGCTTGGGAACCTCCATATGCCGCGGCTGCAGCCCTAGAAAAGGCAAAAAGACAAAAAAAAAAACAACACACATTCCTAGACTCGACAAAACTTGTACACAAAATAACATCATTCACTATTACCTGTTCTTTTTTTTTTGATAAAGTTCATTTTCAATTTTTAAATTTATTTTTTACTTTTTATAAAATTGTTAGAGGCTACTTTCCACTTGCAGTTATTACAAAATATTGGCTCTATTCCCCGTGTTGTATAATACATCCTTGAGCCTGTCTTACACCCAGCAGTTTGTACCCTCCCCCACCCCTGTATTACCCCCTCCTTCTAGGAGTCACTAGTTTGTTCTCTGTATCTGTGAGTCTGCTTCTTTTTTGTTCTATTCACTAGTTGGTCGTATTTTTTTAAAAATAGTCTCTATAGATCGTATACCTCTAGAACTGGGTGGCAACTTCCATTTACTCACTTATTTAATAAGTACTACGTACCTATAGTGTGCCAAACTGTGTTCTAGGCACTAGGAATATAGTGGGAAACTAAACTGATGACATCCTAGAGGAGATAGGCAAGAAACAAACAAGGAACATATCAGCATAAACTACTAAAGAGCAGGCCCTGGTCCGTGCTATGCAGAGAATGCAAGAGAACAAGTTAAGGGAGTTCCCATTGTGGCTTAGTGGAAACGAATCTGACTAGCATCCATGAGGACCCAGGTTCCATCCTTGGCCTTGCTCAGCGGGTTAAGGATCCGGTATTGCCATGAGCTATGGTGCAGGTCACAGATGAGGCTTGGATCCCGCGTGGCTGCAGCTGTGGTGTAGGCTGGCAGCTGCAGCTCCAATTCAGCCTCTAACCTGGGAACCTCCCTATGCCGCAGGTGTGGCCCTAAAAAAGACAAAAAGAAAAAGAAAAAAGAACATGCTGTGTATCCAGGGCAAAGTGTGTTGTCAGCAACGGCCTGTCTGGGGAGGTGACATTTAGCTCAGGCCTAAAGGACAGGATGGAGCCTGCAGTGTGAAGATCAGAGCAGAGCATCCAGGCAGAGGGAACAGCCAGTGCAAAGGTCCAAAATGGACGTGGTCTTGTACTCAAGAGAGCGGGGAAGCCAGCGTCTTGAGAATAAGGATGAGAGAGCCATAGAGATGGGGCCTGAGAGGTAGTCAGGGAGCAGATTACAGAAGGCTTTAATTAAGGTCATGGTAAGGAGTTTGGATCTTGTTTTAAGACCTGTGGCAAGCTATTAGAAGAGGTGCCTTTTTTTTTTTAAAGCGTTGGCTGCCAAGTAGGGAATGGATCACAAGAGGACAAGAATGGCCACAGAGAGAAGAGTCAACCTGCAGAGCCTGGGAAGGAAATAAGGGAGGCTTCGAGCAGTTCATGGCGATGTACTTGGAGAGAAGTAGCTGGATCTGGGATATATTTAGAGACCAAGCCAACAAGACTTACTGATGATTGGACGAGGGCGGAAAGGATAAAGGATAATGTCTATATTTTTGGATTAGTGTCTAGATAGATTAAAATGGAGGTAGATTAAAAGAGATACATGGCTGAATAGCATTGAGAACTTTATCTAGATACTCATGTTGCAACAGAAGAAAGGCTGGGGGAAAAATGTAATTGTAATGTATACATGTAAGGTTAACCTGACCCCCTTGCTGTACAGTGGGAAAATTAAAAAAAAAAAAGAGAGAGATACATGGAGACTAGGAAGACAGGAGAAACAGGTTGGAGTGTGAGGGTGGAACTAAAGGTTCTGTTGTGAACATATTACTTTGAAATGATGGTTGGACATCCAGCTGGAGGTGCAAGTGTGAAATCATATGGAAAGATAAGGGCTACAGAGTCAGATCTGGGAAGCCCCTGGCAGATGGATGGGATTTAAAGCCATAGGGGTAGGTGCAAAAGCCAAGGGAGAGAGTCTAGACAGAGAAGGGGGGCAGGACCTTGGGGCACACCCCCATTTAGATGTGCAACAGAAGAGAGGAATCGAGAAAGGAGAGTGAGCAGGTGTGACGGTGAGGGAGGCGGGACCGGATAAAATGACATCTGTGGCATCATGGAGCCGAGAGAAATTAAGGGTCTCAGTGAGGAGGCGGTGGTCGGGTGGGTAAATGCCTCCAACGGGACAAGTTAGGAAAATCAAATCTTCCCTGGCCACATGGTTCCCAAACCTGGCCATGCATTAAAATCACCATGAGGATTTCAGAAAATACAGATGCTGGGGACCTACCAGAGCTGTTGAGTTGGACACTCTGAGGGTAAGATCAGGGTACTGGTATTTTGTAAAACATCCTCCAGATGAGTCTGAGGCAGCCAGGCCATGGACCAGGACCGGAGGACACTCATCTAGTCTAGCTCCTGGGCCAGAGGCCAGAGACCAGAGAGGCTCAGTAACCTGGGGTGACACCTGTGCCAGGAGGCTCAAGGATTAGACCACAGACACCCTATTACCTAATAGGGCCCTCTGTCTATTACATCACTACTGTGGATTGGAGGAGATAGGGATTCACCAAATAGAAACAAGTCGTAGAATAAATTTGACCCTAAATCAATTCTAAAGTGAAGCCCGAGCCATGTGGAAAGTGTGTTGCCCCTGAGTACGATGCCTAGAATATTCAAATCAATGGTAATTAGTCTTGGAAGGGCACCACTGCTGTGACTCCAGCCCATTTCTCCATTATCTGCACTTGGATTATTCACTTGCACTGATGAAAATGTTGACTCTGCAGCTGATTGTTTCCTGACACTCAGGACGCAGCTGGATCCTTCTCTCCAGTGGCTCCTGCCTGCTCAGGAACTGAAAATGAAAAGGGTTTGGGTACAGAGAGAAAAGAGCTTGTTGAGAACAATCAGGCTTCTCTTGTGTCATAGGCGGCTTTGGGGAGGGACCGTGGGGAGGTTTCTATCTCTAACCCCATCTCAGGTGCCAGGCACTGTGTTACGAGCTCTGGGGATGATCTCTCCCTTAATTCGCACAGTATCTTAGCTCTCTAATTCATTTCTATTGACTCCAAAAACACTGGAAGAGGGGAGGGGGGTGTGAAAATGTGGGCAGTAAAATGCACGGGGCCAGAGTAGAAAGCAACCAAATCCACGTGAGGCGAGTCCACTGCTGGGAACGTCACCTGCTCGCCTGTGGGATGGGGAGGGCAAGGCTGGACCCGCTGGATGCGCCAGGTCAGAGCTTGTGCTCTGTGGTGGCAGCCCCCTCCCATCCAGGAATGGTGGCCGATCCCTCCCCATGGCTGAAAGCCCCCTCATTGACCAAGGAGGAGTCAGTAAAGCCTGGGGGTCAGCCAGGTTCAGGGCCCCCAGGCCTGGCACTGGCCTCAGAGGAGAGGTGACAGCAGAGGCACAACAGAGAGGATATAGACTTTTATAGTTCATGTCCGGGGGCCGATGCTGAAGAGCCCAAGGGTTGGAGGACAGGCTACTCCACAGCGGTCTGGCAGAGGCCTGTCTGAGAGCAGGGGACAGGGGACTTGCAGAAGGACAGGGGCCTCGGGGGATCCAGACTCCGACAGCTCAGCTTCCAGATAGGTAATAACCGCCTGCACCCCCTCCTGAGCCCACCGCCAAGCCCCACCCACACACACCTAATCCTCTCACAGTGGAGGAGCCTAGGGGATCATCCAGGGAACCAGGGTTTGCTGTTTCTTCCCCGACCCCGACAATGTCCGTTTGTCCTTCTGTGGAGCTGGCTCCCACAGACGGTGAAACTGAGACCCAAGGGCCAGAGAGAGGTCCTCCCAGGATGGCGTCGGAGTCAAGGTCAGACAGTGGATAGACACCCTGAACCTCCCATGTGTCCACCCACCTCCTGGAATGAGCGATTTGGATCTCCCTCCTGCCTGGCTCCAGAAAGCCCTGGAATTTTAGAGTCGGTGGGACGCAGAAGGAAGACAGAGACAAACACCTGTCTGCCTTAGAGCTGCATGGAGCCAGCCCTTCACCTCAAGGATGAAGAGGTACTCCCAGAGCAGGCATCATGGAAAGCCTGAGCTTGGAGGAGCTTTTGCAACAAGACCACTCCTGGCCGTGCTTGTGCCATCACTGCCTTGGGGACCCGGGGACATGGCTATGCCGGAGGGACGGGAAAAACCCAGGACCCCAAGAGGGGTGAGAGGTAGAAGCCCAGGCTCCCTGGCTCTCCAGCCTCCGCTCTGCCTCCAACCACAGCAGCCTCACCCCGGAGGACAGGTGTCACTTCCAGGCCAAACAAGAGGGGCTTGCAATGCAGCCGACAACCTGACGAGGGGCTTCAGGTGATACAGAGACCCCTGGACCACATATGCCTGCAAACAATCCTTTACTCTTCTGTCCTTCCTTCCAAGAACCCCCCTCCACATACACACCTCCTTAAAGTCCAAGTGCCAGATGTTCAGCAGAACCAGAGATGCCTTCTCTGCCACATCCCCCACCCGACTGTCCCTCCTCTGAGCCCAGGGACTGACTCACTCATTTCAGTCATTTAGTGGGGTCTGTCTCATCTCCCACCAGACCACATCCTCCTTGAGGTCAGGGACTGTTGAATATGCTCCCTTGCATGATTTTTATCTCCTTGCCCTGAATGCAAAGAACACACTAGTCTAAATGTGTGTGTGTGTGTGTGTGTGTGCGCGCGCGCGCACGCAACAGTTAGAGTGGGCCAGGCTATGGGTCTTCAAAATTATATTTGTCAAGCACAGCAGAGGTTTATGTCCAAGGCGATGGCCTGGTCTGTAGGCAACTTTAGGCACCCAGGCCCCTCCCATCTTATGGCTCCCCCACCCCCTAGGACCTCACATTGGCAGCATCCAGCCCCAGCGAAATAGAACTTGGATATCCACAGCTTTGGGGAGGCCTTGGTCTCAAATCAGCTCAAAGAGGGCTGGGAAGTGTGTGTGCCCAGGGAGCGAGCGGGATGCTGTGGCATAATCACCAGTGCCCGCCAGGACCTGGACAAGATGCCCAGCCTGAGTGGTCAGTTAAGAGTTGGGGCTGAAGGAACCCAGCAGGGATCTCTCCTCTCTTTGGCCATTAGTTTCCTTGCAAATAAATGAGCATAAAGCACCTGGCTTTCCCCCCATACAGGGTGGTGATGGGCACCAAACGATGAAGCAGCTTCCTACAAGGGCTTCATCCTCCAGTACTTGACAAACCACAGGGCTGTTTGTACTGTTATTGATACTGTTGACACTGATGGGTCCTGTCTCCTGTTTGGCTCCTGATCTCCAATAGCGTTGGCCTCTTGAATGTTCTCCCAAGTGCAAGGGACCCATAGCAGCAGGGGAAGGAAGTGGTAGCTGGCAGACGCTGGGCCTTCCCCTTCAGCTGAGCTGAGGTTCCCAGGAGGATGTGGGGGGCTGGGTGGGAGGGAGGAAGAGGAGGTTCTCTTTCGCCAAGAAAAGGGTGGCTGTATCCTGCCCCCCAAAGTCTCTTCGGATGCAGCCCTTGGCTCTTGACTGAGAAGATAGAAGGGAGAACTTGGCAGAAGGGAGGACCTGGCACTCCCAGGGGGTCTGAGCCAGCTTTGCTTCACTTGCATGGAGCTGGCATGATAGGGAGCAGGAAGCTGCAGAGGAAAGAGCCCAGAGCAGCCGTCTCTGCATGACTCTGCCCCACCTTTGGGCATGGTGATCCACAGATTCCTACCTGCGAGGGGGATCAGCTGGGGCTGGCGGAGCACAGGGGTGACACTGTCCAAGGCCTGGGACTAAGGGGTTGGGGGAAGACTCTGGGGAAATAGAAGTTAGACTCAGCCTCCTTTTAGCCGCCAGGAGCTGGGGGGGTGGGGGTGGCTACAGATTCCTCCAGCCTGGAATCTGATTGAGTCCATCAATATCTTTAAATGAAGACCCATGGAGGCTGGACACAAGCTTGCAGAGGCCGCATGGACAGTCTACTCTGGGTCTGACCCGTTGACGGCAGCAGGTGGATTTTGGCTGTTCAGATCACTTCCAGCCACTCCAGGACATGTGAGCTTTGAGTGCTGGCTAGTGTCCCCCAGCAGCAGCATGACCTTGAGTGCGTCCCTTAAATTCATCTCCCCATGGGGGGAAGGGAGCTGCTAAAACAGTAAGCAGCTCTCTCACGGAGCTGTTCTGAAGAACAGCTAAGACAGCCTCTGTGAAAGTGCTGGGCTTCCAAACTGTTGGCGGGCATCACCGTGGTCACCACTGTGACCAGGAAGCCTGGAATGGACCAATATGTGGAGGTCTCCTTTCCCCTCCCCCTGCCTGGAGGCAAAACCCAGGTGACCCAACAGTCTGTGAGAGGAGGGCCTGGGTGTACCTGCACTTGAACTAGCCGAGGGGAACTGGAGCAACAAGCTCTCATCTAATGAAGGGAGTGTGGCAGATAAGCCGTCTTTATTTCCCCTTCACTGGACAAGGATTGCTTTCTCACATATTTCGAGGACCAGCTCTGTTCCCCCGGATACTGGCCTTCCTAATAATTCACCCGCAAGTTCTTATTGACCAGCTCCTTAGGGCCCATCCCTGGTGTTAGACTGGAAACAGAGCTAGTATGACCTGAGCACAGGCCCCACGACAAGATGGGGGTGGGGCAAGAAGGCCCTGGCGGGGGCCCAGGAGTCAGGGAGGGGAGGCCAAGGCCCCACCAGGAACCAGATTCCAGAGCTGGAAATCCACATTAATAATGATGGCAGCAAAGTGCCAGATAGGCAACCAGGAACCTTACCTCCAGCATCACCCCCCCTTCCCTGCTGGCTGGGTGACCTGGGACAGGCCACCACTCCCTTCTCAGCCTTACTGACCTCATCTCCCCAGACTAGGCTGGGAATCCAGCGAGGCTGCCGCTGAGCCAGCCCTGGTGAAGGCCTCAGAGAACGTATGTTCTTTGCAGAAGGAAGGCCGGAGCGCGCAGCCATAGGTGGGGCAAGCGCAGGTGAGAACCATCCCCCTTCCTCTGCCTTCTGTCACACAGTTGCTCTGAGTAGGAGGGCGGACCACTTGCTGGGCTCCAGGGCCTGGGTTTCCCCAGAGAATGCCCGGATCACAGCAGCACAGGACAGAGGCTAGGCGTCTGGGATGCCACAGAGGGTAGAAGAAAGAGCACTGGGCAGGGAGTCCTGGACTGGGATCCTCCTCCCAGCCTGGCCCCTCACTCACAGCAGGACCTTGGGGAAATCAATCTCTCTCTCTCTCTCCCTGAGCTTCAGTGTCTATAAAATAAGGGCACGAATCCCTATCCCTACGGGTATCGCACAACGTCTGTATCTGGTGCATAGCTGCTCAATAAATGGGACTGATGGCTGCAATGATTGATGTCAGCTCCCAAGCCCCCTCCGGCACTAAGGCCCCCACTTCTACCCCAGAAACACCTCTCAGCCGCCCCCCACCCCCCGCAACTACGGGTGCTCAAAGAAAGTGAGCTGGGTGCAGCATCAGGCCCTCCGGAGCTCTGGTCTCCCCATAAACCTTCCCCACTGGGGCCTGGTTTGCTGGGCCCCCCTGCCTCCCCTGATGAGGTTGGATTTCCTTATCTCATTTGTCTGGGCTCCCAGTGCCCAGCTGAAGGTCATTTGACACAGGCATTGGGCCCTGCCGAATGCCAGCATTAATCCTTAAAGCTCAACCTCCCCCCCTCGGCTGCCATGTGTGGAAAGCTGGGCTTGCAGCTGGCATGCAGCCCGGCTGGCGGAGAGCAGGAGACCTGATCCCACTTTGAGCTCCCTGGGGACTGAGGCTCCAGCCTCAGCACCAGCTTCCAGCTGCCTTGGCCCGTGGCATCCTTGCATTTTAGCTGAACCTCCCTATCACCAATGCCATGAAGCGTCATGGCCCTCAGTGGCCCCTGGGGTCAGTAGGCACAGTTGGCAAAGAATGCCACCATCTGCCACTGGCCAGCAGAACAGCATTTACAAAGTGTGACCGTCGAGGGAAGTAGTAATAAGTCTTTCACATGCAGTAAACCAGTTCTTTATGCGGGACTCCCTAGAGCCTTTAATTGCTCAGTCACCAAAATTATATTGAAGCTCTGGGGCAAAAAAATATATATATATATCAAAGTGTATATTTTTATATGCGAATACATAGAAAAGGATAGACCAAACAGATAATGGTCGTTACTGCTGGAGAGGAGCTGGCACTGGCTGGGGGCAGAAGGACCTGCACTTAACTCTATCATTAGAATTGTCACCATGAGGAGTTCCCATTGTGGCTTAGCGGTAACAAATCTGACTAGTGTCCATGAGGGCGTGGGTTAAGCATCCCACCTTGCAGTAGCTGTGGTGTAGGCCGGCCAGCAGCTACAGCTCCAATTTGACTCCTGGACTGGGAACTTCCATATGCTGCAGGTGTGGCCCTAAAAAGACCAAAAAAGACAAAAAAAAAAGTTACCATGAGAAGAAATGAATTTATCACGTGATTAAAAGAAATTAAAAATTGCATATATGTGTATGTATAGAGAGAGAGTGTGCGAGGGAGAAGGAGAAACATCTACCAAGGGCCAGGTACTCATCTAGCTGCTGGGAATAGGTGGTGAATAAGACAGACAAATTTTATGCTCTCACGGGGCTGATAGTCTCGTGTACGGGAGATTGAAGATAAATGTGTAAGTAAATAAGAGAGCTGCAAAGAGTGGCAGGCGCTGCGAAGAAAGTAAACGAGCAAAGGCTGGCGAGGGATTGATGTGTTAACGTGCGGGGAGTCTCCAAGGGTAGTGGAACTGCGTTTCCGATGAACAGCTCTCAGGACTGGCATTCCTTGGAAAGGTCTCGAGGAAACAAGCCCTAGAATATCCTTTGAAACCTCAGATTCAATGTGTTAATCTTTGGCATAAACCCCTCAAAGGGCCCCCATCATCTCCAGAACCGCATTGAAGGCCTTCTCCTGGCTGGCCCCCCACATTCTAGCGCACCTCCCCTCTGTAAAGTCTGCCAGCTTGAAATCCCCCCATCACCCTCCACAGGCTTGCCCAAGGTGTGCTTGGCTCTCAGAAAGTCCTTCCCCGCCTGCTCTGCCTGTGCAAACACACCCTCATCCTTGAGGGCTGCATTAGCCAGGACGCAGTCCGCTGTGACAAAGAGCTTCAAACTCTCAATGCCTCACTACCTCATTAGCTTATTTCTCACATCGCATCCCTGTGAGTCACTGGGGGCTGAGCTCGCCTCCTGAGCTCTCAGACCTTCCACTGGAATCCACGTATGTGGCCAGTAAGCAGAGAGAAGGGAGGCAAACATGGAGGAACCCGCAGGAGGTCTGGGGAGCGAGGCCTGGAGTGGGTGCGTCATTTCAGCCTGCATCCCATCAGTCAGTCATACAGGCCTACCTGGCTGCAGGGAAGGCTAAGAAACGGTTTTGTCTTAGCCTTCAAGGAAAGAAAACTTGGCCGATAACAATATCCAGGCCACAAAGACCCAGTTCAAATGTCACCATCCCTGTGAAGACTTTCTGACCTTCCCTGTAGCAAAATTAGGACAGAATAAACTAAGGGTGGTTGCTTGGTGCGATAGAAGGGAGATAGGATGAGAATTAAGGGGCCTGGGTTCGTGTTGCCTCTCTGCAATTTGTGAGCAGGGGTGGGAAGTAACCTTCTTTATGACTCTTTCACTGTATCAGTTCTCTAACTTTGCACAAGTTACTCTATGCATCTCCATTCCCTCACCTTTAAAACATAGACGATGGAGTTCCCGTCGTGGCGCAGTGGTTAACGAATCCGACTGGGAACCATGAGGTTGTGGGTTCGATCCCTGGCCTTGCTCAGAGGGTTAAGGATCCGGCGTTGCCTTGAGCTGTGGTGTAGGTTGCAGATGCGGCTCGGATCCAGCGTTGCTGTGGCTGTGGTGTAAGCCGGCGGCTACAGCTCCAATTTGACCCCTAACCTGGGAACCTCCATATGCCCCAGGAGCGGCCCAAGAAATCGCAGAAAGACAAAACAAAAAACAAAAAAAAAAAAAACATAAACGATGATGAAGATGAGGATGGTGAACAATCCTGGGAGGATAAAAGAAGGCAGCCCACAAGGAGTGCCTGCCCCTAGTGAGTACTCAAAAATATTATGCTAAGATTATTGGCATAAACTCAAGAACTGGGTCAGGCCATCAGTCCTCAGACCCTGACCTTGTCCCAAAGATGACAGTGAGGGGTGGGAGGGACTCTTCTCCAAGAGATGTCTGCCCATCTCACAGAATGAACCAGCTCTTCTGTAGCTTTGACCTCTCGTACATGGGCGGGGAGGGGGGTCTGCCCTATCCCTGATCTGGCCATACCCCCAGCTAGTCTTCTAGCTGCCAAGCTCTGGGTGTGTCTAGTTGTGTATCTGTCACACCCAGAAGGCAAGTATTGTGGTCAGGCACTCCTGGGCCAGAGATGAGAACAGCTCATAGCCAGCCAGTGCTGAAGGCAAGGGGAGACATGCCTGAGGGCCACCAAAAACGTGCAACAATGGTCCTAACCACAGGGCATGATGGAGCCCTTTCATTTCATACCTGCTCCTTCCATGGGGTAGATGCTGATCCAAGATCTTAGGACAGATGAGTGAACGCAGCAGAGATCTCCACCTCTGTGGGGCATGTATCCTGGTGGGAAGAGGCAAACAACCAACATAACAAATAAGGGTATTGTATAGTGCGTATACAAGTCCCAAATGCTAAGGAAACAATGGAGCAGGGAAAGGGGCATGAGGAGGACAGCATAGGAGGCAGGATGCAGGGTCGAAAAGAGTGGTCAGGGCAGCCTTCTTGAGGGGGAATTTGAGTGAAGACTCGAAGGAGGTAAGCAGCAAAGATCCAGGGACGAGCTCCGTGGGCTGGGAACAGGAAGGGCACAGGCCCGAGGAAAGAGTGCACTTGGCACATTCAAGGGACCCCCAGGAGCACACCTGGAGTGGCCACGCTGCTAGGGATGCACATCCTGCTGACTGAGAGACGTTTCTGGTACGAGAAACCTCCCACCGGCCTCCAGAGGCATAAGTCCCCAGGTGAATAACAATAGAAATTATAGCTAGAACCGCCTTCCCAAAATGTTCAAAGAACAAAGGTTTTCTGCATAAAGTAGAGAGGCTTCTCGGTGTGCACACAGGCCTATTGGTGAAGGCTGTGAGCCAGCCCTTCATTCCTCAGACCATAGTGACCAGAGAAACTCAGGTGACCGTCCCTACACACACTCCCATGAAACAGGAATGTGAGTCATCCTTTAAAGCTTTAAATTTGGGGATGTGATGTTTCACAGGCATCTTTTCCCAAAATAGACCTGTGTGGTCAACCTTGAAGACCTCCCAGGACAGTAACCCTCCACCTTGCTGGTCTTGTCTGGGCCCCAGGCGTTCCATCCAAGGCAGCTATGCCCTGGCACTTGCAACCCCAACTAGCTTTGATGGGAGGCAGATCCCAATGGGACTTGGACCTAAAGAACCAGGTTTGGCTTGTTGTAAAACCTTTGAGCCCCTAGCTGGACTGGCATCCAGTGTAGCCGCCGAGCAGCACACACAGTGTTCCCATTTCATCAGTGGTCCCACCTTGGAGTTGCCATGGTGGCTCAGTGGGTTAAGAACCCAACATAGCATCTGCAAGGAGGTGGGTTCTATCCCTGGTCTCGCTCAGTGGGTTAAGGAACCAGTGTTGCTGTGGCTGTGGTGTAGGCCAGCAGCTGCAGCTCCGATTCAACCCTTAGCCCGGGAATCTCCATATGCTGCAGGTGAAGCCCTAAGAAATAGAAACGGTCTCGCCTTGCCGCTTATTTCTCCAGGTGGTGCAGGCCCATTGCAGCCCTTTTCACATCTTGTACGGTGCACTCTCTATCCTCAGGGTGGTCCTCATTGTCATAGGAGTCCTCCAACGGGGAAGCGGTGCAACATCTCTGTTTTCTCTCCACTTCTCATGTTTTAGATTCTCCCCCTTTTGGCATCCATTCCAATAGTTTTCCTCTTCTGCCCAGCACTTGCAATACTTATTGCTTTTACATTTTCCAAACAGGAAGGAGTTAATGTAATGGTGGTGAAATTCCCCCAAACTAAGCACAAACAGCAAATGTGAGAGACACACACACACTGTGACAGAAGAAGCCCAAATGACACAGGAGGACGTTAAGAACCTCAGGGCAGCCGACAAGACTCAATTTCCCTCTGGCACGTATCTTTGTTCACATCTGTGAAAGTTTGGAGGTAGAAGGTTCACACACAGAGGAGCTTTTATCAGTTGTTTTTAAAATGCAGCTGGCCCCCGGCCCCTCCTTTCCCAGCTGTTCCTAGTTTCCACCTCAGCTTGGGGTTCAGTATTTAACAAGCTTATAGAGCTGGGGGCCTGGATGGGGGCAGGCACCAGGCCGAGCTGCCTCAGTACCATGGGTCCTGCAGGGCCGTCCATCTCACGGGTTTGTTTTTTTCCTCTTTCCTCTATCTCCCTTTTCCTGAATCTCTTACCTTTCCTTCCTGTGAAGGAAATGAGCACACTGTAAGAAAGCAGCAAAGTGCCCCCGAGTTAGCCACAAGCCGCCTCCACCCCCAGGACTGGTGTTGGGTTGGGTGACACATCACCAGGATGTGGGCTTGGTGCTCCAGTGATGGCCTTGACTTTCACATTTCAGTAAGCAGTGGGCTGGGATGGGGAGCATGGATGGGGTGCGCTAATGAGTAGCCATCATAGTAACCCTCTATTTTCTGTGTTGGACCCTTCCATGCAGTATCTGCCAGCCTTACGGCATCTTTATGCAGTGGATAGGGTGATCGCCCTTTTAGAAAGAAGGAACTTGAGTCCAGAAAAGTGAAATGCCTTCACTCACTCATTCATCCATTCATTCACAAAGTGCCTGCTCTGTGTCAGCTACTGAGGAACAACTAACAGCCCAAGTCTGTGGGTTTCCACTAATTCATGCTTCCTTGACCTTACTTGCCTCCTACCAAGGAGACCCACATGTCAACATTTCAACGCAACTCACAAAACAGTGTTAAACACATGCCATGAGGTGTAAGGGCTCAGAGCACAAAATAATTCCAAGGAGATCGGGGAGGGGTGCAGAGGAAGTAGCATTTGCATGGGGGTTGAATGGAGTCCAGGCACAAAGGGAGGGATGCATTCAGGGAGCAGCAAACCCTAGGTGGGGAGCATCTGTGGTGCTCAGGGGGCTGTCTGGGGACCCATGATGTGCTGCTGATGGGAGTCTGAATGCTTCAGGCCCCGCATGGCAGGCAGGCCAGCATCTTAAAGGGCCACTTCCATGCCCTGTCAGACCCAGAGCCCCAGAGAGCCTGTCCCTGCACCAAGGCTGTGATGCCCTGCTCTCTCCCAGCACTGTCTGTCTAGCAGAGGCCGTGAGGCCACTCTGGCTGCCTCCCCACCCCCTTCCTCCCCTCATCCTCACCCTTGCCCTGAAACGTGTTCCTCTTGGGCTCATGGAATCATCAGGTGCAATCATTTATTCATTCCACATCTGCCACTGCACACGGTGCCAGGCACCGGGATACAGCTAGGGTCAAATCAGATGCAGCCCCATCCTCAGGGAGCATGTACTTGAACAGAAACGTGTCAGAGACAAATGTAGTGCGGTGGTTTGCAATAAGCCCAGGTGCTCTGCAGCTGCGCAAGGGGCATCCAGCCCACCCTGAGTGGTCCTTGAGGGGTTTTCGGTGCAAGTCAAAGCAGAGCAACAACCAAAAAGATGTTAAGGGAAGGAGTCGGTGGGGTGGGAAACAGAGACCCAGGCCTTCACAGGCAGGGGGTGCTGTGTGTACAAAGGCCGCAAGGAGAAGGAAAGAGAATCAGGGCAGGTAGCATGGTTCTGGACAGAGGGAGTAAGGGAAGGAGAGGGGCAGCCAGGAAATGCGAGCAGTAGCCGCATCGTGAAAAGGCACCCAGAAGAAAAAGGAGTTCACCTTCATCCTGACCGCAGCTCAGAGCCACTGTAGGGTTTTCAGAGCAGGATTGGCAGCATCACACGGTGTCTAAGGGCGAGGTCCAGAAAGTCACCTGGTGCAGGTCTTCATTCTGCACAAAGAAGCCAGACCTGGGAAACAGGAGGCAGCAAGTCCACAGTCACTGCAGTGGTCAGAACAAACGAAGGTCTCCTGACTCGCAACCCAGGGCTCTCTGCCTGGGACGCAGCCTAACCTCCTATGGCACGGGCTGGGTCTGAAAGTGCGCAATGAAAAGGGGTCCCACCTGCACTGAGCTTCTCTCGCAAGATGAAGGCTGGGGGAGGTGTAGGGCTGCCAGCTTGTGCCGTGTGTACCCCCTGTTTGCTGAATGTTCACTCGTGCGCCTATGCCCTGATCACCTGGGGCAGGGGTCTGCTCCTGCAGCCTGAGTTTTCCTGCTCACCTACTGGACAGGGGCTATGCCCAGGGGCCCCAGTGTCCACCCTCCATCTCTGTCCCTGGGCAGCCCTGGAGCCCACCCTTCAGGACAGCTCTTGATCCAGGCCAGCAGGGACTGGGGAGGTGATGCTTTGTTAAGCATTTCCTGTTGCCACGTCATGAATTATTTAGTAAATGAGGATTAATTTACAATTATAAGTAAAGCCTCGCGGGGATGGGCAGTGGGGGAGAAGGGGTGCCAGTGTGCCCAGGATGAAAGCCCTGACCCCACGGCAAGGATGGCTGGGCAGGATCTTACGCCAATTTGCTCTGACACTCTGAGCCCACTGGCCCCCACCAGATGTGGTGCAGGAAGCTGGTGGGATGGCTCAGGCAAGTTGCATGGGAACTGGGTTCCATACCACCCTCATGAAGATGCAGAGCCAGAGCAGGAAGTATTTCCCCCTCCAAGTTCTAGAGGGTTCTGGAAAGATCCTCAGCTAGGAGTCAACAGGCTGAGTTCTAGTTCTGGCTTTCCCACTAATAAACTGGGTGTCCTGCTTTTCTTAAATATGAAATAGGATAGCAGGTAGTTGCCCAGTCTGCTTCACGGGGCCATGTGCAAATCCAATGAGAAAGTGATTTTGAAAGCATTGATATAAGGTATTATGAGGATGTGACAATAGAGAAAGGGGCCATGGCGGCCACAGGGCTGTTTCTAGACAGCTTGGACCATCGCCTCACCCCTCTGGTCTTCTTTGAGTGCTGCATGGAGTTGTCATTCTGGTTGAGGGACTTCATTAAAACACCTCCCATTGTGCCTGGCACAAAGCAGGTGCTCTACACACAGTGGCTGTGTTAGAACTACTCTCATTTCCATCATCATCACCATCCTCACTAATAAAAGGCAGTCCTTTCTAGCCCTTGAATTCTTCACTGGGTCCTGGTCAGAGTGGCCCTTCCTCGCTTCCAAGAAGAGGCCAACCTCTGCCCCTCACCTGCTCATTCCACCCCGCACCGTCTCCCAGCAGCCAGACCTATCCAATTCATTTGGGGAACTGGCCTCAGGAGCTCTGGCCCTAGCCAGAGCTTCTCTGGGCTTGAGTCCGTCCCTTCCCTACCCCAACCCTAGGCCCCATTTCCTTCTAACCTGGCCCTGAGTCACCCTAGCCAACCTGCACACCTCTGCACCTGAATGGTGCCCTCTATGTGACCTTTGACCTTGCCCAGGGTCTCTGGGTTCCCTCCATCCTCTTTCTCCTTGGGGAGCTGTCTGCCCCTCCTCATCCCAGCCTCGTCCTTGCCCCACCTTTCCACAAGGTGCCTGGACCCCTTAAGGTGGGTGCTGACAGCAGCTCCTCAGCTTGCCCACAGCTAGATGGCCACTGCTCCTTCTTTTGCCTCCACAGCACCTAGCACTGCCCTGCACCTGGGAGACACTGGTTAGGTCTGACTGCCATCCCCCTCCTCCCTCTTTTTCCCCTCTCTCCTCTGATTCCCCCCGCCAGGGTTTCTCAGCCTCGCATTGTTGACATTTTAGACCTGGTTAATCCTTTGTTGGGGGCACTGCTCCATGCTTTTAGGATGTTTAGAAGCATCCCTGGCCCGTACCCACGGGATACCCCTAACAACTTCCCCACCCCAGCTGTGACAACCCAAAATGCCTCTAGACACTGCCATGTGTCCCCTGAGGGGTGAGATCACCCCCACTTGAGAAGCACTATCCTAGGCCTTTCCCTGCTTGACCCCTCACACCCACGCCCAGTCTTCTTGCTATGCTGGTTTCCTCTCACTGCCCCTCTCCTTGGTTCAGAGCCATGCCCCACCCCAGTCCCACTACCACCACCAACACTTTATAGCCCAAACTGGGAGAAGCACCGTCTCCAGCTTGAGCCACTGCCCTTTCTTCTGGCTGCTCAAAGCCAGAAGCTCAAGATGGAGACAGGAGATATGAATTGCACACAGCGAAATGTTTTGCTGGAGCTGGGGCCATACCCTTGTGTTCTGCGCAGATGAAAGGCAGAAGGAAGGCCTGGGGCTCTGGGAAGGCACAGTTCCACTCCCTCCCAAACCCCACTCAGCACCCCCTCTGTTGACACCGGTGCTTCCATGGGGGAAGCGCAGGAGAGGGGCTGGGGTTGCAGGCCCAGAGGGGCCCCTTCCCTCCAGGACAGGAAGGTACAGGAGGCAGGTGGGAGCAGAGTGGAGCCTCTTCCCTGGAAGTCAGGGATTCCGAGGCCACGAATGTTCCTGGGAAGCAGCTTGGACTGGCCTTTAACACTTTTGGCCTCATCCCAGGAGGTCCTCTTCTGTCTATTGTCAGAGCCTCTCGTGCTAAACTTTGCTTTGCACCTGCTTCCCTAGGTCTCCACACACTTGATCTCCCTTCTGTGATGCTTGACTCTCACTGGAGTTTCTAGGGAACATTTTCCATTCTGTCTGCATCACCATGAAGGGCTCAGAAGAGATCCTCGTGCCTGTTTTAAAAGATCCCTCATCCAAGGTCTAGTCCAGCTTCTAGCCTGCCTGGTCCTGTACGGACTGGCCCTTCCCAGCATCCATCTCCAGGAAAGGCATTGTTCCCTCTTACTGAGAAAATGCCCACATGCCACGTCTTTATCTAGTACCCTCTTCCCCACCAGGCCAATTTTATCCAACAGAAATGGATCAGCACCACCACCAAGAAGAGGCAGATATGTGGGTCTTAAGCTCTAGAGGAAAGGCTACAAGAGGGTGCCAACCTTTCCCCAGTACGCATAAAGCCTGCTGGACAAGCTGACTTCTCAAGGCACTTGACCTTCATGTGGTGGTGGAGGACGTGACCACAGCCACCGCTTTGGCTGTCGACATTCACGTGAACACAGGGGTCATGTAGCTGCAGCCCCGCGCGTTCAGGTGGGATTTCATGCAGGGTGTGTTGCTGGGATGTGTCTTGGTCTCTAGGTTTTCTCCACGTCCCCGCCACCTCCTTCCTCTTGGAACCACCAGTAGGGCCAAGTCGGAGGGTGAGAGAAACTGGGCAGGACGTAGATTGATGACTGTGAGCCCAGAAGGGAAAAAGTCTGGTCCTTCCTCCCTCACCTCCCAGTCTGCCGCCCCTCCCTCTCTTTCTCTCTGTCCCTCTCTCTCCCACCCCCACCCCATCCCTCTCCCCATCTCCCTCTTTGCTCTATAAACACAGCCCAATTCATCTTTCTACAGCAATCCTCCCATCCTATATGCCACCATCCAGAAACCTTCAGGTGAGCCCAGACTCCGTGCCCTGACATTCGAAGCCCCCACTCTCCAGCCTCCCCTCCCAACCTCCTGGACCTGCTGTAACCCCCCAATTACCCCTCAGCTCCGGCCACAGGTTTCACTGTCCCTGAACACCCCACAGGGACCGAGGGCGACCCCTCTCACCATCTTCCCTCAGGGTCGCGGAGCATTTGCTGTGCACCCAGCCTTGTGCTTAGTTCTCATGACATACCTCTGAGATTGGTACCATGTTGAACCCTGCCTTTTACTAATGTGGAAACTGGGGCACAGAGGCATTGGGAACGGGTCCTAGGTGGCATCAGTAAGTGACTTGGCCCTGGACTGCAGTTTCCTCTCTCTCCTGCGTGCCACACCTGCCTCCCCCTCCTCCTCCCCCACCCCCGCTCTCCCCCCTCCTTCCCCTCCCCCTCCCCTTCTTCGTTTGTCAGGCACCGGGACTCATGCAAAGTCTCACACTGGCTTCCTGCTGCCACCTCTCCCGGTTCCCGCTGTCCTCTACACTATGCCAGAGAGCTTTTCATGAATCAAAGTTGATCACAGTAGTGGAGCTGACAGGTATGCAGCACTGATGGTGTACCTGGCTCCTCAGCCCCCAACCTCCACACTCTCTTCTCTGCCAAAGCCCTCGGCAGCCCCACCCTGTGCAGAGGCTACACGGCAAGACACTCTGGCCCCATCGTGACCAAACTCATTCCCCCCGACCCCCGCCCCCACGAACCTTGCTCTCCCCTGCTTCCCAGAGGCTCCTGCTCTCTCCTGCCTTACACCTTCACCCCCACACTGGGAGGCAGACACCCCTGCTCTGGGCAGTGTCCTTCAGGCCCCAGCACAATGCTGACCTCCTCTGTAACCGAGTGGTCACTCTGTCCTCTGGGCTCCCCAGCACCTTGGGCCGCTCCTCTCAGGGAACCCTTTCCGGGTCTGAATCCTCCTCCTCCAACTGTGAGCCCCTGGAAGTCAGGTGAGCCCTGGTCCGCCCATCATTACCCAGCACATGCCATGTGCCGGACGCCCACACAGCACCAGCGTCCAGATCTGAACAGCTGTCCACCTTCAAGGAGCTCCCTGTCTGGAGGGGAGAGAACGGGAAAATAGCCACTCTCGAGAGTTGGGCGTGGGGCAGTCTGGCAAAGGGTAACTCCCCCCTCCAGGGCAGTGCCCAACCTGGAGGCAGAGCACCATGGAAGACACCTTTGGGCCAATGAAGGAGGTGACTCAGAAGGAAGGGCTTGCAGAGGGCCTGGCAGGCACAGAGACGCAGAGCCTGGCATCTCCAGAGGTACAAGGTTCCATCATGTCAGGGAGGTCTGAGCAGAAGGGCTGGAAGCGGCCAGAAGTGATGAGCTTTAGAAACCATCTCCGTTAGGTTGGCATTTGGCTGCATGTCACCAAAAGTCATCAGCGATGGCTTAGCCAAGTTGGAGAGTTGTTCTTCTCTCCTAGCGGAGTCCGGGAACAGGCAGCCCAGGGCTGGCCCGGTTGCTAAGAAACCGGACCCTTCCCTTCCTCATGACTGCAAGACGGCCTCTGTGCTTCTGAGCCACATGTCCATCTTTTCAGCAAGAAAAAAGAAGGAAGGGCGAAGGTTAAAAGGTTTATGCCGATAGAATCTGCCCTTATGTTATTACTTTTAATTCTGCTCTGGAATACACATAGTGTGAAATTTGCAATCTTAACCATTTTTAAGTGCAGTGGCATTAAGTACATTCACACTGCTGTGCACCGTCACCACGATCCATCTCTAGACAGTAATGTTTAAGTTCAGTTTCATTCTGCAAAACTGAAACCCTGTATGCATCAAATAACAACGTCCCATCTTCCCCCGCCCACCCCCTCAAGCCCCTGGCATCCACCACGCTAAATTCTGTCTGTATGAAGTTGACTTCTCTAGATACCTTACATAGGTAGAATCATATAGCATTTGTCCTTTTGTGATGGGCTTATTTCACCTAACAGTGTCCTCAAGTTTTATGTACATTGTAGCATGTGCAAAATTTCTCATCTTTTTAAGGCTGAATAATATTCCATTGTATGTACAGACCACTTTCTGTTTATCCATTCATCTGTTGATGGACACTTGGGTTGCTTTCACTTTTTGGGTTTTATAAATAATGTTGCTGTGAGCATGAGTATACACAAGTCTTCCAGAGTCCCTGCTTTCAATTCTTTGGGGATGTACCCAGCAAGTGGCATTGCTTGGTCATATGATAATTCTATTTTTAATTTTTTGAGGAACCCAGCCAAGTGTTTTCCATAGTGGCTGCACCGTGTTGGCACTTCCTGCAGAGGTGCATAAATGTCCAATTTTTCCACACCCTCACCAACATTTCTTCAGGGGCTTGGACTTGACTTTGGACTTGACCTCTGAAAGATTTTTAGCATCTTTTGTATCTGTCCCTAATTTATCACAACACCAAAGTACATGGTAAGTGTTCCATAAATGTCTATTGAGTGCTCCCCTGACTTCTCTGTCTATCCCCACCCCACATGCTCTTCAGGACCCACACGAGACCTGAGTCCCCTGGGAAGCCCTCCCTCCCCCATGGCATCGCCCCAGGGTCTTTGCCCTTGTTACTCACCCGTAAGACTTTCTCTCTGGCCCTTCATGCTACATCTTTGGGTATTTGTGGAGGAAGGAGAGAAAAACTCTGACCTGAAGTTTTCTCATTACTCCTTGGATCTGACTCCTCCCCCCCAACCCAGATGCCAAGATGCTTGAGGATCAGGACTTTGTCCTTGACCTCACTCTTTCCCCCAGGCTAGCCCGAGAGAATACTGAGTGTGTTGTGGGCTGTTAATAAACAAGGTACTCAGTTTGTGTCAACTGAAGTCCCTTGTGATTAGGGACTTGGCCATGGAGTGATTGCCTGGCAGCAGAAATGACCCTGGATTTGAAACTAATGGTTCAAGGCCTTTCTTCCCACTTCTACCTCATTACCTCCAGCGAGACACTTAGTACCTGTTACCTCAACTTCAAAATGGCCCTAACGATCACTTCTCTGTATGAAATGGTGCACAGGTCACAAGGTCCTCTTGCCTGCATTGTCCTTTTTAATCCTGACAAGGACCCTATGGAGTAAGTAGGGCAGGATTTATTTAACCTCTGTTTCCAAGATGAGAAAATGATTGCTCAGAGAGGTGAAGTGATTTGCTCAAAATACCCAGCTGGTAAATGCCAGAAAGCACCCTCTGACTTCCTAGGCCCGTCATCCCCTCCCTGCCCCATCTCATGGGGGGCGGGGCCGGGGAGGAGACGTGAGAAGCTGGCCAGGAAGACGCGGTGCAGACCCACGGTGTTCTTTGCTTGATCGGCGTTTGCCTAAATGGGGATGGTCCTCTTTGACCCTCGGGAGATGGAACTAGAGGGGGATTTGGCCAAAAAGGGGATTGAAAACCGGCTTTGCCCCTGAGCACCCATGGGTTTGGACAACTGGCAGAGCAGAGGAGGTGTTCGCAGTAGCCACCAGAGAACGTTTCTGCCCCTGGCCTCCATCCGAGAAGAGCAGAGGCAGGCACGGGTCTTCTTCCCCCACATGCCTGCCACGCACGCCTACCTCCCCAGAACCTGCCATCTCTATAACCACAGCTCCCGCATCTCTCTCCTTTTTCCTCCAGGGTTAACCCCCCATCACACTCTCCCCCCACCCCCTCTTCCCCCTCTTGCCCCCTCCTTTCAAAAGCATAATGAGTTTGATAAGAAATTGTCTTGTTAACAAGATTAGCCATGGAAATCTCTTGTCCCCTCCCATTCATTCTGTAATGTTCCTGTCTCGTGTCCTGTAATTTTCTGCTGGTATCAGAGGCTCAGGACCACCTCAGGGATATTAATTCCTACTTGTTCTTTGATCGTGTGACTGCTGATAGGCCAGAGCACCCCCCACAGCCGCTGGGCCACCACAAGCCTTGCGAGGAAATTACTCCGAGGCCCTCACTGCTGTCTCCCCTCCAGAGTCGGCAGCTTTCTGATTTTCTGCTGCTGTTACCCACTCCCCCACTCCACCCGCCTCAGCTGCCATTTCTGGGCCATCAAATACCTCCGATTTATGGGCCAGGGAGGCTGAGCTAAGCTGAAGGTTACATGGCAGGAGAATAATAAATGAAGGTCCCCCCGACCCTCATCCACTCCTTTCCTTCCCATCCCTCCCCAGAGCCAGGTCCCTTGGAAGACTAGAGGGGGGGACGCAGAGGTATTTGATGCGGTAGATGAAAGTGTCCACAGAAGACAACCTGCCCAATCTCTCTGAGCCTCGGTTTTCTCGTCTATACATTGGGGGTGATGATGCTTATCTGGTAAGGCTGTGGTAACGCACAGGACCCTGCCCCCAAAGCTGCACTATTGTCTCTTGACTGCTCCTCCCTGGTCTCTCTGCATCCCCTCGCTTCCCTGATTAGCAACTGCTTGAATCTGCCCTTTGGAACTCAGGGAATGTCTCAGAGGCTGAAGGTTATACCCTAAAGACAAGAAATGGGGGACACAGAAAGTCTTGTGTGTCCAGGAACGCCACAGGGCCCTGCTCAGGTTCAGTAGGTGCTCAATTCATGGTATTTTCCTTCTCTGCTCTTTCAAAGACAGGAATTTGGTGAGGATGGGGTATACAGTTCTTGGAATTTACAAAGAAATTCTCATTTCAGATTTGAGTTATAGCCCCACCTCTTCCCATGCACAGATGCCATCTGACCTGTGTCCTCCCAAATTTCTTTCTCTTGACGTGTTTTTAGGGACTCATGCAGAAGCGTCTTTATGGCCCCCTCAACTCAAAATACTAATTTAAAAAAGCTGAGCATATAGGCTGAATTCCAAAAAGAGGTAGCAGGGAATGAAAGGAATTGTTTATCCTAAGCTCCTAAGCCATGGTTGAGGGCAGAGCAAAGAGGCATCCTGAGAAAGAGGCCAAGTCCAGAATAGTCCTTGACCCAGGGCAAGAGGGTCACATTGGGCAGAACCCAGACTCTGGGTTGGTGAGAAGGGAATTTTCAGAGAGAGGCGGTGATACAGAAGGGCGGTGCCTGGAGTAACCTACCCAGGCGGTAGGGAGGAAATTGCTGGAGCCGGAATAGGGGAGACCAGAGCTAAATCTAGGTTAATTTGGAAACAGTTTTGTGATCGATTGCACAGAAAGTGCCAAAGAGTGAGAGGTGGGAAATTGCACCTGCCTGGTGAATGAACTCAGAATTCCAAGTGTGTGGGGAGCTGGCGGCACTCTGGGCAAAGTGAAGAGGCAGCATGGGGCCAGGGTCTCTCTCTCACACACACACACACACACACACACGCACACATAGCAGAGCCCTCACTGTGTGCCTGGCCCAGGGGAAGCCTTTACCTATGTTTGTCATTTCTTACTTAATGTTTGTACCTCCCTGAAAGATGACTGTTGACCATAGCTCATGTCAATCACAGACCTTGGGCTTCCAGGCCAGGCCTATGGAAATTCCAAGAGAGAATCTGAGGCCTCTGTCCCCATGGCGCTGTGGAATCAGACACTCCAGGTTCAAATCCTAATAATGTTGCTTTCTAGCTGTGTGACTCAGGCAAGTTTCTGTGTCTCTGTGAGCCCGATGGGGCTAGGGGTTCTCTTGTGGTCCAATGAGTTAAGGATCTGGTGTTGTCACCACAGCATCTTGCCTGGCCTGGGAGTTTCCATATGCTGCGGGTGTGGCCAAAAAAACAAATGGGGATCATGTTGCCTGCCCTCGGTATTAAATTGAGGCCACCCATGTGAGGGATATAGCCCTCTGCGTGGCGCATAATGGAAATCCATCAATCAGAGGTTCCTCCCCATCACCCTCCCTCCCCCGTCCCCCGCCCCCCCCATCACCCTCCCCGCCCCCGTCCCCCGCCCCCCCCCACGCACTGCCAAAGACCACAAGCCACCAATGCATTTTTTTAAATCAACAGTAAAAATTAAGTCTGTGTCAAAAGCCGGGTAAGGGGTACAGCTATTACAAGTTAGTGGAGGAAGAGATGCGTGGAGGCTGGGCAGGGAAGGGGAGGCTCCCAGACACGTAGGGTGTCCTTTCAAGCCTGAAGGTGCTCAGATTCACAGCAATGTTGGGGGAAAGTGAATAGGCCAGTAGAGTTGGGGCAGAGCACTTGTGTGCTCACATTACTTCAATGAGACAGGCTTGCCTTGAGACCCGATAAGACACAAATATTGATGGGACTGTGAACATTTCTACCTTTCGCCATGAGCTCCGCAGTTGGCATTGCTGATGGGCCATATAGTCCGGTTGATTAGCCTGTAAATAAAAAAGGTAGATGTTCTAAAATAGCAGAATTTCCTCTGCTGTTTGAGCAGCATCAGAGGATTTTTAAGGGTTCTAAGAAGAAGGAGATGAGACTTGAAAGCAATCTAGAACCACCCACACAAGTAGTCAGTCCAAGCCCCTGAGTGGACCGAAGTGGATGGTAAATGGATTCTTCCTTCCTTGGAAGCTGGTAGCTTTGATTCAACTTCCAGGTGCTTTGATTCTTGTGACAACTCCAACTCTGTGTGATTGGAACAATTATTGGCCCAGTTTTAGAGGAGAGGAAACAGAATCAGAGAAGTTAGGTAAGTCGTGCAAGATCACACTGATAGAGACAAAATCTGGCTGGCTTCAGAGCCTAAGCACTTACCACAGAGGCAAATAGCCTTACTCACTCCGTTCATGATTCATTCATCCGTTCATTCAGCAGATACATTTTGAGCCTCACTGAGTGCAGTTGTTGTCCACAAAACTGAGCCCAGAGCAGTGGACAGGCAGGCAGTCCCTGCCCTCCTGGAGGTCATGGTCTCATTCATGAACATGCAGTAGGTCAGGCCTGGGCGGTGCTAAGGACAGGGAGGCAGAGGTGGATGGACCTGCCACCTCCTCTTGGCCCCTGGGGACTCCAACCTCTCAGCCAGGGAGCATTTTCTCTCTGTGGTGTGTGGACCCTGGAGGCGTCTAAACCAGGCAGGCCTCAGGGGTGGGGAGGTGGTGGATGGGAAGACAAGCCTAGAAAGGACGGGGGTGGTCTCCACGGCCATCGCAGGGCCCTTAGGCCACATCAAATGACTTCGAGAGGCCCTGGTGCCATGTCCCTTTTAGCCACACCCTCTTCAGGGACCCTGTAAGACCAGCTCTCTCATTCCCTGTCTCCACCCAGCCCATTGTCACCACGTAGAGAGCCCCAAGGAAGGAATAGGATGAGAGAAGGCATGAGCTTTCCGCAGCTCCCTGAGGCCTCGCGATGACCGTGTGAGGTGGGTGGTGTCAGCACACCTTCTAGACAAGGGCCTGGGTTCCTCTCCAGGGCTCGTCTCCAGGTCACGCAGCTACTAAGTGGCAGAGCGGCTCTCTGGGCTGCAGATCGGTGCTCTGTTGGTCATGTATGGGCACAGGGGAGTTCAGAAGAGTGGCACGTGCTATCTCTAAAGGACCTGCATTCTACTGGGGATGCAAGAATGATCCCACAGAACAGACAGGGTCTAGCCCCGCAGTCGGAGCCAGGAGCTGTCTGCAAAGGGAGACAAGGCCTATACCAGCTGGACTCTCAAAGAGGGCTTCCAGAAGAAGCAGGGTTTGAGAAGGGCCTAGCTTGGTGCAGGGGAAGTGGGTGGCACTCCCAGTGGGAAGGAACCAATGGAAATGCCTGTGGCAATGCAGTGTCCCAGGAAGTATCACGGCAAAAGCAAGGCTTTGGATTCCAACAGCTCCAGCTTTGTGATTTGGGGCAAATTGCTTTGAACTCTGCGTCTCAGTTACTTCATCTGTTGGAGGGAAGAGCAAACCCCTACCTCAATAAGGCTGCAGCAGGATGAATGAAATAACCTTGGGGACATCCCCGTCACAGTGCCAGGCTCTGTCGCATCCCACTGAGCCTTTACCCCAGAGAGGGGGCTGAGCCACAGTGGTAGCCAGGACCCACCCTGCCCTGCAGACTCCCTGTCTAGGCACAGTGCCATGTCTTTGTTGACTCAGTAATGCCGTGACAAACAGGGAAGAGGACAGGAGGCAGAAGACTGGGGGAGGGTCGTGTGGAGGAAGGGGGTGGGAGCTGAGCTCGGAGGGGTGGGTCAGCAGGCTCTTTGGGCAGGAGGTGGGGTAACTGTCCGAGGAGCGGTGAGGCTTGGGGGCAGCAGAAGGAGCTGGGACCCGTGAAGCACCCAAGGGAGCCTGGCATAGCTGGAGTTGGGGCCGGGGCTAGAGAGGGAACTAAGTGGGGCCAGGGGAAGGACGGCAGGCTTTGGCTGCCCCGTTAAGGATTTGGGACTTTATCCTAAGAAAAATAGGAAGCCACGGATGGTTTTCAGTGTGATCAGACGTCCATTTCAAGAGGGTCTGGTTGTGGTGAGGGGAGTAATTAGATGGGACCACAAGTAGGTACACCTAGTAGGTAGACCCCTGCTCCCTAGTAGGCCGTTTATGGTACTCCCAGCACGCGCGGGGAGAGTCCACTCACGGAGAGGTCGGGGGAGCAGGGAGCACGGCCTCCTTAGGGACCGCTTAGCTGCTTGACACTTCAGAGCCACCCAGGGTAAAAAAAAAAATCCAGGCTGCTCAGTGACCCATGGGGATTTGGGGTATGGGTGGTCCTCCAGGGGGAGGGACAGAAGGGCTGGGGCCACACCTCAAAGGTGAGCGTGGGAGGGGGCACTCAGTCTCCATCCCCCCTCTGCCTGCAGGCGATGGCCTGGCTATTGGGGTTCTGTCGAAGCAAGGCAGCCTTCGCAAATTGAAATAACAGCTTTTTCTATTACACCATGAGCATCTGACACATGGCACGAGGAGCTATGGAGCCCCCCCCAGCGGGTACCATAAAAGTGGGGGGGGTGGCTCCAGGGGAGGGTTGGAGGCCGCTCCCCGGCTGGGCTCTGCCATGTGTGGCAGGAGGAGAAGGGCGAAGAAAGAGGCTTATTTCAGCATCCTGTTATTATGGCATCTTGTTTTCATAGTTTGTTCAACAAACCTCTCTCCCCTTCCCTCTCCTCCCCTCTCCTCTCTCTTTTTTTCCCATCTTCCTCTCTCAGCAAATCCATTTAAATGCAATTCTATTCTTAAAGCGCCCCTCTCATGCATGTCTAATGAATGTCAGGGAAATGCTATTACAATGGGGCCGAGGAGGATCCGATCGGCAGTGTGTGTACAAGTCATTTGAAAGGAAGCCTGGGAGCGCTCCAGTTTTATTACAGCATAATTAGAAATAAAATCTTGTTGCAATAGGAGAATGAGAGATGTGTGCTAATCCTGTGGTGGAGAAAGATAGAGCCGTATTTAGAGAAAAGGACTCAGGGAGAGAGAGAAAACTAGCCTCTCTCCCTCTGTCCCCCTCCACCAAGGCTCTCCTGCTGGCTCCCCTCCCCAGGATGCTGTCCCCTCACCCAGTGACCCCAGCTTCCTGGGGGCCACTCCAGAGGCAGGGCTGACCCCTTTCTAGATCCCAGCTGCCCACAGAGACCAGTCAGTGGGGTCCTAGGGAATTGAGCTAAGTGCCTCCCTGGAAATCCGTACCCTCCTACCAATAAGAAGCCAGTTGTGGGTAGTTGGGAGGTGGTGGGAATGGTTGGCTTGGAGGCTGAGACCCAGTTCGAGTTCTGAGTCTCCCCCTTATGAGAGTTGTCCATTCATTTACGCTCATTCAACAGCTGTTAACCCACTGCCTATTATGTGCCTGGCCCTGTGCTGGGTACAAGTCATAGCTTATTTAATTCTCATAGGTTTCCAGTTCAGAGAGGTTCAGTGACTTGCTCAGCATCATCCAGCTCGAGAGGGGAATGTTGTTCCAACTCCCCTTCTGACTCAAGCCAGGATTTTTCTGCTCCATCATGCTATCAACTTTCTGGGTCATCCTGAGACCTCAGACACCTGTCCCCCCAGTAACTCTATCTCCCATTGAGCCCCAAAGGCAGAGATAAAGATGGAGGACCTGGCTGATGCCTCTTATGGGGCACAAATGGCATTGCTCCATAGTTCTATGTCTTTTCTTCTGGCCACTTGTCCTCTCATCTCAGAGGTGGTGGTGCCAGAGGAGGGGCAGAGGCTGCTCCGCCAGGGTCCTGGGGACACCTACCCAGAGCCTGGTACACCAAACCCCCGCCCAGCCTGGCATCAGGCCTTGAAGATTAATACGAGACCATGGTGTCTTCCCAAGATCCTGGGAGCCCCTGTGCCAGAAAGCAGGTGGCGGGCCTGTCACTTGCCACGTGGAGGTGGTTAACTTGTGACTCCCGCCTCTAGCTCGGCTGCCCCTCGAGCTCCAGCTGCCTTCCCCTCGCTCTTGCCACCGACCCGGTGTGGTAAAGTTTGCAGTTCTGCATGCGCTGTACAAGCTCAAGTCTCAGAGGTCCCACCTCCCATCCAGCCAGGTTCACCATGACCCACATATGTCTGCTCTGCCTGATTTCAATCCCATGGGGAAAGAGCAGTGGGCACGGAGACAGGAGGCTTCTCCTGCCAGCTCCACTCCAACCCAGGCTGGCTGTGTGACCCTCTGTGCCTCAGTCCCCTCGAGTGTCCCATGCAGCGGTGGGTCAGATTGGAGTGTCTGATGGCGAGTGTAGACGAGGCCCTGTCTGTGACCAAAGGTGCATTGCTGGCCTGCTTCCCTGCCACTTCATCCCTCCCTCTGTCTAGGGGCCCACGAGGGGCTCGGGATCCATCTCTCCCCACCCCTCACGCTCTCACTTTGTGAACCCAACCTCCGTAGTTCACCTGGTGACCCTCAGGGCCAGCTTGTCACTGTCCTCCTCCCATTCCCATCCTATAGTCCTCAGTCCAGCATCGTAGGGAGCACAACCCAACTCCACAGTCTTAGCCCTGGAAGGGTCCTCCGGGGATGGCAGGTCTGGAGGAGGCGTGTGTTCGTTTCCTAGGGCTCTCAGAATAAAATACCAGACAGATGGCTTAAACAACAGAAATTTGGTTCTCATAGTTCTGGCTGCTGGAAGTCCACGTCCAAGGTCTGGTTTCTACTGGGTACTCTCTCCCTGGCTTATAGACTGCCTCCCTCTCACTGTGTCCTCACCGGGTCTCCCCTCTGTCCACAGGCATCGCTGGTGTCTCTTCTTCTTCTTATTGGGACACTTGTCTTATTGGACTAGGGCCCCACCTTTATGACCTCATTTTGCATTAATTACCTCTTTATTTTTTTTATTTTGTGGGAACATATTTGACTTACACAATTGTGGTGATTTCAGGCATATAGCAAAGTAAATCAGTTATAACAGACATAACTCTACCCCTTTTCAGAGTCTTTTCCCATATAAGTCATTACACAATATTGAGTAAATTTCCCTGTGCTGTATGGGAGGTCCTTGTAACCCACCTATTTGATAGACAACAGTGTGTATATATCAGTTTCAACCCCTCATTTATCGCTCCCCTCACCACGTTTCCCCTTTGGTAACCTCAAGTTTGGTTCTGAAATCTTCGTTTCTATTTTGTAAGTTCAAGTGTATCATTTTTATTAGATTCTATCTATTAATGATCTCATATGATATTTGTCTTTCTCTGACTGACTTCACTTAGTATGATAACTTCTAGGTCCATCCATGTTGCTGCAAATTAAGCCACCTTAATTACCCTTTAAAGGCTCTGTCCCCTGGTACAGTCCCACTGGGGGCGGGGGGAAAGGCTTTAATATATGAATTTTTTTTTTTTTGGTCTTTTTAGGGCCGCACCTGCAGCATATGGAGGTTCCTAGGGTAGGGGTCAAATCAGAGCTGTAGCTGCCAGCCTACACCACAGCCCCAGCAATGCCAGATCTGAGCCACGTCTGTGACCTACACCACAGCTCGTGGCAACACTGGATCCTTAACCCACTGAGCAAGGCCAAGGATGGAACCTGGGTCCTCATGGATGCTTGTCAGATTCATTTCTGCTGAGCCACGGTGGGAACTCGTAATGTATGAATTTGAGGGGACACAAATCCGTCTATTATAGAGAGGCCAGAGCTGGGACTTGAACCCCAGTTCCAGACTCATATGCCACGTGCCTTCACCAGGCTGCAAATCTCTCTCCAGGGTCTTGGGTGGAGGGCTTACAATCTGGGGAATCCAGAGGAGGTGAACAGTGCCTGGGCTTCCCTTGGGCTTTTCAAACCCAGGCTGGCAGGTAGCTCCAGGGCCCTCACCCTCAGCAGAAATAGCAAAGCACTGAAAGAAGGGTGCTCTGCAGAGCGAGCCTCAAATAGCTCCCTGTAGGCTGCCCTGGTGCTGGGGCCCAGACAGGGCTAATTCCTGCCAGCCCAGAAGTATTGATCACCCCCACCCACCCTGCCCTCGGGGGGAGAGCAGCCCTGCCACTGGCTGAGTTGTCTTATTAGTCTCATGAGCCACCCACAGGCTCCAAGTGGCAGGATGACCACATTGTTTTTATAAATCTCTATTGGCTAGAGCAGTAACTGGTAACCTGTATTGATTACAATTTCTCTTTTGGAATTGGGAGGCCCCTGGGGGCTAAATGATACATCCTGAGGCTACTCCTAGAAACTTTGGGCTGTGACGACTAAGTATCTCTTCTCTTCCAAGAGAGACTGCATGATTTTTCTGACGCTGGCCAAAGCCTGGTCCCAGCGCTGAACTCCATCCATTCTGCCCCGCCTCCCCTCCCCCACTCCACACCTCCCATTGTCTCCGGGGACCTTCCTTACGGGGGCAAAGGGATGGAGGGGCAGAGCAGTACCCCCCCCCCAACCCCCAGCCTCTAGTTTCCCTGCTTCAGGAAGGCATCTGACTCCAGAAGCTGAAAACTGTCTCCACTGCCAGGATGTATTCATTCAACACAATACCTACACAGATAGCTACACCCGCATGTGTGTTATGGACACATGCGCTGTGCTTGGGCACACTTCACATTATGGTAATAACCCCTCCTTACCATGTATAGTGCAGTAAATGTCACAATGCCCTTTCTTGGTCATGATCATATGAACACCGCAAAAGAACCACGGAAGCCAGGAAAGCAGAGCTTAATGTCTCTAGTTTGGGGCGGGAGAGCAGAAGCCCAGAAAGATTAAGGGGTCTTTCCTAAATCCACACATTTGGTAAATGGTAGGTCTCAAATCTCCTGTTTCAAATCTCCCGTTTCTGACTCCAAATACAGTGCTCCATACAGCACTCACTGGAGCCAATGTCACCCGAGCTGCCATTCCCTTCCGTGTCCTGTCTGGTACCCACTAAGCTGTGCACAGGTACCCAGCAGTGTGCATGCCAGCAGATGCATGTAGCTCCCTGCCTGTGAGCCCAACTTCCTGCTAATACTTGGCACCCGGGCCGGGCAGTGTCCTTGCTCCCTAAGTCTGAGTCCTCCCAAAACAGGTGACTGCTTGAGACCCTCAACCTCTGACTTCACTGCAAACCAGCCCCCCAAGAAACATCCCTCAGCCGTCCTTTCAGTCATAACAATACACTAGTCTCACCTCACCCCTCACACCTTTCTGCTCACCCAGTACTCCTGCCCTCCCTGGTGAGAAGGAAACCTCCTCCAGAGGAAGCATGGGGCCTGGGACTGCCCAGGAGAGGGGAGAAATCCGCCCCCTGGGGAAGGGGGTCACAGAGCCCCTCCAAACTGCAGCACGTGCTGTCCTGGCAGCTGGGTTTGGGGAGAACGGCTCTGGACTTGTGTTCAGGAGACCCAGAGGGGAGTCCTGGCTCTTCCACCCACTGAATGTGTCTCCTCCCGAGACACAGTGACCTCATCAATGAAGCAAGAGGAGCAGCACGCGCTTCCTAGGCTGGTGATGACGCTTAAGAAAGGCAAGTGCCGAGCATAGAGCCTGGCACACGGGCGCCCACTGATTCCTGCACCTGGGGGTGTCTTTCCTGCTGTGTTTGTAAAACGACTGAAGACACTTTACCAGCTAAGTCTGGATCCCTCTCCCAACCCAAGGCAGGGTCACCACGGGAGAGGGGAAGCTCACAGCTGCAGGTCCCTTGGACCCAGGCCTCCTTCCTCCAAGGCCCCAGCTCTGGAAACCTCTAAGACCCACGGGGCTGAACTCGCCCTGAGGCAGGCAGAGACAGAACCACTCAGGGCAGCTCTGTTCTTGAACTTCCCTGTCCACCTTGGAGCAAGATGTCTCGCTACCACCCCCCAGAGTGTTGTGTTGCCTCTGATCTGAATATTGGCCCCTGGGACTCCCATGTGGTTCCAACCTGGAACCCGCGTCTCTACTGTTGGTGGTCTCCAGGTCACCTGAGGAGGAGAGAGGGCTTGGTCAGGGAGGGACAATTGGAGGCAGGCCTCAGGCAGGCCAGAGGGGGAGAACCCACATCCCTCCTTCTCCCTATGTCTCTGAGTGTTTGATGAGCTCCTGGGAAGCGTGAGGTCACCCCTGCAGGGGGCCTCTCCCTGAAGAGGAGTCAGCAGGAGTAGACAGTGTAGGCTCCAGGTTGCCCCGAGCATGTCACCGTCTATTTACTTCCCTTTTGCTACTGCCAAACCATCAGGCTGGTTTTAATGTCCCAGCCTGGCCGCTGCTGAGCTGGGAAACCAAGACAAGGATCAAAGTGGCCCAAACCATTGCAATGAGGCAGCGGAGGGTGAGAGGGGGAAGAGACCCCAGGATGCAGGGGACTTCAGGACAGGACTCCAGGCCGGAGGTCCGGCTGTCTCAGCCCGTTGGAAGTGCCTCCTCTCCTGCCAGGATTCATTCCATCAACACAGGTTCACTGAGCATCTGCTATGGGCCAGCCACCTTCTGGAACTGGGATACTAAAATAACTCCTTGCTCTCAACGAGAAATACCCCATGCTCTGAAGACAAGAAGGCGGGGCAAGGAATTGGGCAGGGACATGGATAGAGGGTCAGGCAAGGTCTCTCCAAGGAGCTGGCATGTGAGTAGAGATCTGAACAGGGCCAGGGTGAGTCAAGGAAAGAGTATTTCAGGCACAGAAGGAATAGCCAAAGCAAAGACCCTGGGGTAGAAATGAGCAATGCACACTCATTTTAAACCCATTACAGCAGATGATCTTCATGGAGTCTTGCTGCTTTACCTTCCTGAAGCCATGAATTTATAAATCAGGAGGGAGGGGAACTTAAAGATGATCACCCCCCCCCACTTAATACTTAAATCTTCTATGCAATATCTCAGCCAAGTGCTTCTTCAGCCTCTACTGAAATACCTCTGATGATAGGAAACTCACTCAAAGACACTCATTCCAATTCCTTAGAATCTTGACTTTTGAATTTTTTAAATTTTAATTGTGGTAAAATACATATAACATAAACCTTACCGTCTTAACCATTTTTAGTGTTAAGCTCAGTAGTATTTCAGCTCAGTTTTTTGTTTGTTTTTTGTTTTTGTTTTTGTCCTTTTGCCTTTTCTAGGGCCGCACCCATGGCATATGGAGGTTCCCAGGCTAGGGGTCGAATCGGAGCTGTAGCCACCCGCCTACGGCAGAGCCACAACAATGCGGGATCCGAGCCGCGTCTGTGACTCATACCACAGCTCACGGTAACGCCGGATCCTTAACCCACTGAGCGAGGCCAGGGATCGAATCCGCAACCTCATGGTTCCTAGTCGGATTCGTCAACCACTGAGCCACAACGAGAAGTCCTCAGCTCAGTTTTAAGTTCAGTCATGTTTAAATTAAATGTCATCGTTCAAAACTGAACCTGTCAACTCATTAAACCCAACTCCCCATTCCATCCTCCCTCTAGGCCCTGGCAACCATCATTCTAATTTTGTTTCTAATAACTGCACAATTCTAGGCACCTCTTATAAGTGGAATCACACCGTATTTTTCCTTTTGTATCTTACTTTTTTCACTTAGCATAATGTCCTTAAGATTCATCTGTGTTGCAGCATGTGACAGAATTTCCTTCCTTTTAAGGCTAAGTAATATTCCATTATATATGTATATACCACATTTTCTTTATCCACTCATCCATCAATAATGCTGCTATGAACATGGGTGAATAGCTATCTTTTTGAGACCCTGTTTTCAGTCCTCTTGGGAATAAACTTGGAAGTGGAATTGCTGGATCGTATGGTAATTCTATTTTTAATTTTTTTAAGGAACTGCCATACCATTTAATCTTGACTTTTGAATATTCAAAAATAGTTATTTTTAAAGGTCTCATTGACTATAATAGAAATAGTGATTAGCAGTGGCAAGAGGTTTGGCAGATGTAGAAGCACTCGGAAACGGGAGTGGGTTAATCTGGGGAGGCTTCCTGGAGGAGGTAAACTTAGAGCTGAGATCTGACTTTTCTGAGCTGCAGTTCCCTCATGAGGGAAATGGGGCTTAAACTACCTTAGAGTTTTGGGAAGTTCCTTTCATTCATTCATTTATTCTTTCATTCATTCATTCTAGAAATATTTATCAATGTCTATTTTGTGACTGACACTGCTTTCACACTGAGTGAGAGGGGAAACCATTGAAGGGTTTTGAGCAAAGGAGCCCCATGACCTGACTTAGGTTTTTCAGCATCACTCTGGCTGCCTGTTGGGAACAGTTGGCGGAGGGGTGGGGACCCGGAGCAGGGAGGCCAGTTAGGAAGCTGCTGTCCTTGCTTCGTTCAGTAAGTCCCTTCCCTTGCTCTAGAGGTTGGAGCTGGATTTTTTCAGTTCACACCTTCCAGCAAACCCTCACTCCCCCCTCCTCTGCCCAGCACCCTCTCCCCCACCCTCATGCCTTCCCGAGAGCAGGAAGAGGGTGTCACCTTTGTGGAAGACCCATTGTCTCTTCCAGTCTCTGAGGCATGCCAGGGACCACAAGGTTTCTGCCCATTACCTCTCTGTGGCTCCTGTAGCTCTGGGGAGTCTCCAAGTCCCAGCTCCCCGACCTCTTAGAAAAACAGAAAAGATGCTGTCGGCTCACTTAGCACCTGGGTAGGACCTCTGAATTGCCAAGGAGGACCTCTTTTATTTCCAAGCTCCTGAGAGGAAGGGGGAGACTTTGCAGGAAGCCTGACCACAGGAAGGGATGGAGAGCCCCCCCGAATGGCCCCCCCAGCCCTCCACCTCCCCGAGCTGGAGCCACTTGTGCTGAGATTTAACAAGTACCACCCACGTGCTGGAGACTTTCCCATGCGCTAACTCTTCTTTCATCTAATCCTCCCAATGACTCTGGGACCTAAGTCCTATTTCTTGTCTCCATTTTCTTGAAGGAGAAATGGGACTCACAGAAATATGATCACAGAGACATCCATTGTCAGAGTGAAAGGGCCTTACAAGTGCATCTAATGCAGGGGTTCTTCTCCCTGGCTTCCTATTAGAGCACCCCAAAACTTCTTTGAAATACTGATTTCCAGGCCACCCCCCTGCACACACACGAGAGTCTGAGTTTAATTTTAAAAGCCCCTCAGATGATGCTAATATACAAACACAGTTAAAAAGCACAGACCTACTCCTGGAGTTCCCGTCGTGGCTCAGAGGAAACAAATCTGACAAGCATCCATGAGGATGCAGGTTCAATCCCTGGCCTCACTCAGTGGGTTAAGGATCCAATGTTGATGTGAGCTGTGGTGTAGATTGCAGATGCAGCCCAGATCCAACATTGCTGTGGCTGTGGTGTAGGCCAGCAGCTGAGCTCTGATTGAACCCCTAGCCTGGGAACCTCCATATGCCACAGGTGCAGCTCTAAAAACACACAAACTCTCACACACACACACACACACACACACACACACACACACACACCCGTATTCCACCCCTTCCCTTTCTGTGTGGGTGGGAAAACTGAGGGCCTTAAAGAGAGGACTTGACTTCTTCAGGTCACCTGGTATCAATTTCCCCGGGCCGCATTAACAAATGACCACAAACCAGGAGTTCTCTTGTGGCTCAGTGGGTTAAGGACCCAGCATTGTCACTGCATTGGCTCAGGTCACTGCTGTGGCTCAGGGTTTGATCCCTGGCCCAGGAAATTCTGAATGCAGGTGCAGCCAAAAAGAAAAAAGTCAAGGTGTGGGCAGGGCGTACCCCCTCTGCTCTAGGGGAGGAATCCTTCCTCGCCCCTTGCTCAGCTTCTGGGGTTGCTGGCAGTTCTTGGCTTTTCTTTGCTTGTAGATGCATCGCTCCCATCTCTGCCTCCGTCTTCACACAGCTTCTCCCATGTGTGCCTGTCTGTGTCTGCATTCTCCCTCTTCTTATACATAAGGACACCAGTCATTGTAGATGTAGGGTCTACCTTAATCCAGTTTGACCTCATTTTAACTTGATTCTATTTGCATTTCCAAGCTCTGAGTGGACATTCATTGGGGGGGGGCACTATTCAACCGAGTATATACCCCATCATCCATGGCAGAGCAGGGCTCTGCCTCAGTCTCCTAGGTCCTAGTTCTGGGCTTGCTCCCCAGTGCTGGGTGGCTTGACCCCTCTTTATCCTCCTCTTCTCACTAATGGCTTCTATCGACTCCACCCCATCCTTGACCAGCCCCCAGTACCAAAGCTCAAAGCTTTCCTTTGGAGAGCTGGAAGGACACTGTCTTCTAACTGTGGAATCCCAGAGGGTGGAAACCAAGTTCAAGACTTCTCCATGGAGTCAGCTCAGTACCTAGGGATGCTCCATAAAGACTTGATACAAGAAGCCAAACTGAATTCACTGGATGAATGCTCCTTCAAGAGGAAGTGAGGAACCCACTGACAGAAGCAATCAAGCAGAGGCTGGCTGTGGAGCTTCAGAGGAGCGTAGGGAATAGACTTTCAGTCCTATGTGTGTGGGTGGGTCATTTACCCTCTCTGTCCTTTGGTATAACACCAGTAACAATAATATCCATTTCAAAGGGGTGTGGGAATTAAATGAGATAATATGCCCTGGGCCCAACATGTAATAGGTGCTGAATAAATACTTAGCTTTCAAAAAAGGAGAAGCGGAGTTCCCGTCGTGGCTCAGTGGTTAATGAATCCGACTAGAAACCATGAGGTTGCCGGTTCGATCCCTGGCCTCCCTCAGTAGGTTAAGAATCCGGAGTGGCTGTGAGCTGTGGGTAGATCACAGACTCGGCTCGGATCCTGCGTTGCTGTGGCTGTGGCATAGGCTGGTGGCTACAGCTCTGATTAGACCCCTAGCCTGAGAACCTCCATATGCCACGGGTGCGGCCCTAGAAAAGATAAATAAATAAATAAATCATAAAAAATAAAAATGAAAAATGGAAAAAGGAGAAGCCTCCTCCAGATCACCAGGAAAAAGGATAGTGAAGCAGGCTGGAGTATTCCAATAATAATCAAAAGAAAAGGATTCATTAACCATGCACAGCACTTCCCTGGTCATAGGCATGATCTATTGCAGACTTTGCGATGTAACAGCCAAGTGGTACCACTGGCAGAGTCCACATTTAAACACAGTTCCACGTCTTAATCCTAGAGCCTAAGGGAAAGTGACCCTCCAGTATATTCCCATGGGGATGTTACTGGCATTTGGGGTAGACCAGTTGTTATTGTAACCTGACCACTGAATTCCATTAGCACCCCAGTTATGACCCCAGACACACACATCCCAGTGGCCTCTGGACGGGGGCTGGACATGGTGGTCCTGGCTGCCACTCCGTTCTTCCTCCCGCTGGACGCAGCCTGCCCCAAGGAGTAGGAGCCAAGATGGGGGCTAGTGACTCCTCTACCCAATCGGAGGACAGCTGTTCCCATGTGAGCTGCAGAGTATGGGCTTCCAGATTGCCAGGGCACCCCGCTGGAGCCAGCCGTGGAGGCCAGCCGTGTGCTTGGAGCCCTGGCCCCCCTGATCCCCCCACCAGCTGGCTGCGCCTCGTCCCCTGGCTACGCTGTATGCCTCTCACTCCACAGGCCCTCTTCTCCTTCCTTCCCCAGCGGGGCCCATCATCTGATTCTCATCAAACATGCAGAACTGATGTTGCACAAGTCCCCCCCAGTGGGGATTAACATAATACCCCTGATTTCTCCTTCCCCTCTTGCTTGCTGTGCGTCCCCCTGGCTGTGGCCTGCCTTTGTTTCAGGAGGAGCGATACACTGTATCTGGAAATGTTACTGCAATTAAATATGCACAAGAAGGGGGGAAGGGAGGGGGGAAATGAGGACAATGAAGGATGTGAAACATCAGATGCAGCAGCTGCTTGTTGCCATAGAAACCCCAGTTCCCCACCACCACCACCACCGCAGCATCCCTCCCCAGCTTAAAATTCCTCAGGGCCAAGCGTACTGTTGTCGTCCTCATTCTGAGGATAACAGGGTCCTAGCTGTCCAGGCTGGAGCACCTGTGGGCTGCTGGGGTTGATTTTAGGGTCTTTCCCTCTTTTTCCTTATCCCACCTCCACCCCCAACCCGGGTCCTTCTGATTGGCAGCCACACCCTCCAGTAGTTCTGCATTCCAGTCCCAGTTTCATAGTAAATTACAGGAGAGCTTCCGCATTTGACTTTGGGATGTCACAACATGAAGACAAAACGGCACATGCAGTGTCTGGTGGGGGAGCCTGGCTTTCTTCTTGCTTCCTGCAGGTCTTCTGACGGCAGGGCCTGGCTCCCTCCTGCTTCCTTTTCGTCTTTTAGCCACAGTACCGAGTGGCGGTCTGTGGGGTGTGGTCCTTGTGTTGGAGGGGGCAGAGCAGGGATCCACAAGCTCCAGGAGGGCTGCCAGCTGGCCTAGGGTTCATCTAGGGAGAGCCCAACAAGATGCCAGTCGGTGGGGATCCATGTGACATCCCAGACCCAGGCCCACATAGCCAGGTGTCCAAGGGCGGAGGGAGGGAACGTGGCCGAGCGGCATCTCTCAGACACAAGACATGGGCCTTTAGTTGTGGGCAGAGTAGGAAGCAGTAGTATAATGGGGCTGCCTCCCCACCTCCATGCCACCCTCCCCCTCCCCCTCCTCCTCCTCCCTGCAAAAGGTTAATGCAGCTTAGGCTGGAGGTTGGTAACCTGGCTCTACTCTGTCCTAGTCAAATACGCTGACTGTCAGCTTCCCACCACTTGGCAAAGGGCGTGGCACCCAGTAGGTCTAGTCCTGAACACAGACATGAGGGAGGGAGAGAGGGAGGGAAAATTCAGAGATTTGTAGATAAACCAAGGTTTATTAAGAAGCCAGAGGGAGTTCCTATTGTGGCTCAGCAGTAACAAACCCAACTAGTATCCATGAGGACATGGGTTCGATCCCCGGCCTCACTCAGTGAGTTAAGGATCCAGCGTTGAGATGAGCTGCAGTGTAGGTAGGTCACAGATGAGGCTTGGATCTGGTGTTGCTGTGGCTGTGGTGTAGGCCAGTGCTACAGCTCCAATTCGACCCCTAGCCTGGGAACTTCCATATTGCCACATCTGGAGGAGTCAAAAAAAAAAAAAAAAAAAGCAGCAGCAAGAGATCAACAACACTGATGAAGTTATTTGAAACCATACTAAATAACTATTTTTAAAAATAAACTCCTAAGACTACTTAGCCTGATGAAAGATCAAAGGGCGTCATAGCTGCCTTCCAGTTTGTGAGGCAGTCTATCAGTGACACAGGTTTCAGCTGGTTCTCTAGGGGTCCAATGAATAGAAACCAGGACCCATGGAGACCAGTTGTGACCAAGGAAGGTCTTTCTCAAAGTCAGAATTATCAACTCAGGAATGGGTCACTGAAGTAGTGAGTAGTGAGTTCCCTAGCCCTGGAAGTAATCAAATGAAGGCTGGAGAAGCTTTGCCAAAGGTCCAGCTGTGGAGGGGGCAGGTCCAGCACACTCAGCTTTTCAAACAAGCAGGCGTTATTGGAAAGCATCCTTTGGTGAGTCCCCATCTGCAGGTGCTGAGATCTTGGACTTGTGCTTTGAAGGATTGGGCACCACAGAATATTCCTAATAGGAGAATGAGCCGTCATCAGAGCTCTTGTCAGCAATGGAGAGGGCTCAGCTCAGCCCCCAGGCGTGGGAAATCAGACTCAAAATAATAGGATTTGAAGGGGCTGGGGCTGCCCAAAATATTTCCCTGTGAAAGCCTGAGTGTCCAGTGTTAGCAGGTCCTTCCTACGAGGTCAGCCTCGCCCTCTCCCCTACAGTTTTCTTGTAAGTCATGATCACTGTCCAGACTCTGAGATGGCAGCCTGGGATCTTCTGTGCCTACATGGGAAAGCTGGCGCACCCCTAGAGAACAGCAGAGGAACCCAAGGCTAGCTTCTCAATCTTGGTCTGGCTGGGTCTTAGACAAGAGGCCGTGAGCTTAGAGAGTCCCAAAGCCAAATGTAAGCCCCTCCCCAGCTCTCCAGTCCACATTCTCCTCTTTTAAAATCAGCCCTGACTAGCTCAAGTTCAGGGTTTGCCTTAAGACCCTGGACAAGAAAATCCACTCTACCTTGGAGTCGAGTCTTATCCTATAGTCAGCCCAGTGGGTGTGCTACCCTGTCCTTTCCGCTCCTCTGCCAAACCGCGGCAGTGAGGCTGTGGAGGGGGCGGGAAAATAAAGCACAGTACTGGCACCTGTGCCTCGCAGGAAATGCTATCAAGAACTATATGATGGGAATTCCCATTGCGGCTCAGTGGGTTTAGGACCCAGTATTGTCTCTATGAAGATGCAGGTTCGATCCCTGGCCTTGCTCAGTGGGTTAAGGATTCTATGCTGCTGTGGCTGTGGCATAGGCCACAGATGCGGCTCCAGTTCAACTCCTGGCCTGGGAACTTCCATTTGCCACAGATGCAGCCCTAAAAAGAAAAAAAAAAAAAAAACTGTATGATGAATTAGTACCGTAAACCCACATCTCTACATCCCTACTCCTAGTATAGCTTAGCCTCAATAATTGTTTCTTGAGTGAATAAATGATTGAGAGAAAATAATTTAGGCTTGTGTTTGGCTCAGTGCAAAGGGAGAGATGGAAACGAGAAGGCCTGAGTTCTGATCCACCTACTGACTATGATTTTAAAATGGAGATAACATCTCAAACAGTTGTAAGAATCAACAAGCAATAAATGTTAAAGCTTTTCAAGCTCTTGCAAAAAGATAGGAAAGAACGAGGACTAATATTCACTAAGTGAGCGCTTGCTAGGTTCCAGGTGCTTTATTATTTTTTTCGTCATTACATACACTCTATGAAGTATTATTTATACTTTGTTGCACAGAGAAGGCTCAGAGAGGTTAAGTGACTTCCCCAAGGTTACACAGCTAATCCATGGAAGAGTTAGATTGGAACCCACATCTTTTCTGATTCTAAAGCCCAACATCTTCCTTTAAAACCTGAAGCATCTTCACTTAAAGGAATAGTTACCATGATTTCTATTTGTTTGCATGTAGAAAATCCTCATCTATTGGAGACGCTCCCCTGCCCTCTTCACCTCCCTTGTTTTTCCCATCACCTCCCCTCCCCTGGGCAACAGTCCTGGCCTGAGAGAAGGCCAGCTGCAGGCCCCAGTTGCTTCTGGTGGTGCACCTAGCCAGAGGAATAATTAACTGTGTCCCTCTTGTGTCTCCAGAAAACAGGTTTTTTATTACTTACCACGGCGGGCTGTACATCTCTGACGTGCAGAAGGAGGACGCCCTCTCCACCTACCGCTGCATCACCAAGCACAAGTACAGTGGGGAGACCCGGCAGAGCAATGGGGCCCGCCTCTCTGTGACAGGTAGGTGAGAGGTCTGGGGAGGGGGCGCACCAGTCCACCCCTAGGACTGGGGGGATGTGTGAACACCTCGGATCAGGGAGTCTGCTGTGTACTCAGGGGACTCAGAGAAGAGATTAAAGAACTTGGGTTCAGAAACCACTGAGACAGATCTTATCTGATTTAGTTTTGGGGGTCCTTCATATAAGGACTGGACAGTTAAAGACTTTTCAGAAGTCTGTACCTGAGGAAACTTGACTCTCCTGAAGAACTGATATCTTACTGTTTATCAAATAACGAGGGTTATGGACTCATCCTCTTTTTCCCTTTTTGCCTTTGCCACCAGGAAACTCATAGATAAAATCTGCTACTCATAGTAATGATTCAATTTGATTAGGGAGATTTTTTTTTTAATTTCCTCATGTCTCTAAGTATTTTTTAAAATTCTATTTTTTTGTATTTTTTTAAGATTCTATTTTATCTATTTATGAATATATGTATATCTTTTGTTATAGCCTACCTTACAACATTTGAAAGTAGGTAAACAAAAGGTAAAAAAACCCTCTAAATTCCATAAAGGATTTTATTCTGGAGTGATTATATCTCCTTACGGAAGGATGGAAGCTGGTATTAACTGAATCCCCCAGTGTGCCAGAAATTTCAGTCTCTTAGGTACCATAATAGCTTGGTAAGATGTGTGCTGTTCTTGCTATTTCTACAAAAAACCAGATCTTAGAGAAGCCAAGCACCTTGCCTCAACTGTTTAACCAGTAGGAGGCACAGCCAGAATTGACACTCTAAGCCCCGGACCCCAGCTTCCCCCAGCCACAGACCTCCGTGGAAGGGGATAATCGAACCCCACGCACAGACCCCAGTCCCAGGGGCAAGAAAGGCACTTCACGCTCCTCAGGGAGGGCTTTCTGGAAGAGCGCTTTCCAAACTCCTGACGGCGATGCACAGACAGTATAACCTATGCAATGCACACTGGTATTTCCCACCACGTGTATTGCAATGCACTCTGATATTTTCTATTCTGTTCTATCCCATTTCAATTTAACTAAATGTGGGTCACCACTCACCAAATGGATTTCATAACTTCCTAACCGTTTGTGACCTGCAATTTGAAAATCTCTGCTCTGGAAGAGGTGGGATGGGCATGGCTTTTGGAAGAAAGATGAAGTGATAGTCAGAACACCTGTGTTTGGGGACTAGCCTCCCCCACCACATCTCAGGGTCTCTGAGAAGGGAACCAGATGGGGTGACCACTCAGATTCTATCTGCGTCTGACATTCTGTGGTTTGGTGAGGACTTCCTGGACCAGCAGGTGACTCTATCCAGGACCCCCTCTTATTTGCCTGGTGCATTTGAAGGCAAGACCAGAAGAACGGAAACCAGGAGAGCAAGATCAGGCTCTCTGATTCCCCCTTGTATCTCCAGAGCCTGGCACATATTAGGTGCGAGGTAAATATTTGTGGAATTAACCAATGCCGAGGGAAGCTGCACTGTTGTGAGGGGAGGAGGTGGGGCTGCACTGTGTGGCCCCATCTTTGTGGCTAGACTTGGCAATGTAGTAGCCCAGTTTCCAAATGTGTCAGTGGTTCCCTTCCAAATTATAGGCACTTGTTTGTATGGTGTTTTGCATCTTATTTGCATGCCTCTCATACAGCTTGGAAAAGGCATGGAACCACCACCACCCCTCCTGAAGATCTGCTCCTTTCCCCTGCGTGACTAGTTAGTGCTTTCATCCTTATCTTATCTCAACTTTTGGAGCAAATAGGCAGGAGTCACTAAAAAAAGACACCCTCTTCTTTTTTGGGGGTGGGGGCAATGCCCACGGTGTGCAGAAATTCCAGAGCCAGGGATTGAGCCCATGCCACAATAGTGACAATCCTAGATTCTCAACCTGCTGAGCCACCCGGGAACTCCTCAAAAAAGACACTCTTTAAACTAGAGGCTATGCCAGCTCTTCTCCTTCTGCTCTCATGGCCCACCCGCTGTGGATGGGATGAGGGAAGCAGGGAGAGAATGGGAGATGCTACCCAAAGACTCAGAGCTAAAGCCCAAACAGAGAAACAGAGAAACAAAGACAGGGAGGCACCCAGACAGACAAAAGGGGAAACGCATGGGCACAGCGAGAGAAAGACAGAGGACAAAGAAAAGCAGAAGCCTAACAGAAAGACAAGGACAGAGAAGATGACAGTGATGGGGTGAAAGGGATCTAGAGAGAGACGGAGAGAGCGACAGGGAGCCGAGGAAAGGGGCCCCAGGAGTGATGCGGGCCCTGATGTGATGGGACGTGACAAGGCGATCTGCAAGCTGCTTGTCTCGACAAAAATGCAATGGATACTCTAGCCAGGCAATGCAGAGGGAAATTCACATCAGGGGGGCTCAGGCATGAGCCCCCAGCCTCACGTTTCAGATCCACTCCTAGAGTCAAGCGTGGGGGTCAGTCCTGAGCCAGCTTTCAGCTGAGATGTTTTACTCCTTAATCCCCAGAACCCTGCAAGATTGGGGGCCGGTGGCCAGGAAGGGCATCATCCCTCAGCTCCAGGCCAGCCCCTGGCATTGGGGATGGGGGGATGCAGCCAGGTTTCCTGGCAGTTCTAGGCCCTGCCAAGGCACCTGGTGGCTGAGGGGGTCCGAGCCCAGCACAGCCTCAAGGGACGGCTGCCCGTCTCCCCAGACCCAAAGGCAAGCGGAGGGAACAGAATGATCCCCTGGCAGCGCCTTGTAGACGGTCATTGGATGCGGGCAGGACCCACACCTGTGGTTTTTTTCAGTCCTCACCAGGTATTTAAGTAAGAGGGAGGGAAGCGGGTGGGGGTGGAGCGAGATGTACAAGAAAAGGCCTTAAGAATCAGGCCAAGGTTTCAGTCTTAGCTCCACCACTCACTAGCAGTCCAACCTGGCATAAAATCAGTAATTCTCCGAACCTCAGCTTCCATGCCTGTAAAATGGGAGAGACAGCATGTCCTCCTTGGGGTGACTGTGAGAATTAAATAGGAAGCTGCATGTAGAAGGCTTAGCGTGGGGCTGACCACAGAGGAAGCGCTCAGGCGCAGGTAACTGCAGCGTTTGTCGTGGTCATAGTGGTTGCCATTCTCTTGTCGCTGCCTTGTTATTCCCACGACATTTCCAAGGTGGGGGCAGGGAGCGACTTTCTGCATTGTCCAAGGTAGGCGGTTGCAAGAAAAGTCTGAGCCCCCTAAAATACAACCTAATAAGCAGTCTACACATCGAGGTGCTTTTTGGAGTTTCCTAAGTGCTTTCACGGGCCTTAACTCTGTGCAATAGGCCCTGTTGTTGGCATTTATCATGGCGGGAACCACTGACCAGAGAGGCTGAGAGACTAGCCCAGGGTTCCTCAGCTCAGAGCGCTGAGCCAGGGGCAGAAGCCAGGGCAGTGCTGTTCAGCCAGCTGGGGGAGGTCCCGGCAGCACCCCCTCCCCGGGGCACCCTGACTGCCCCCCAGCCCTAGTGGACCCCCCCGAGATTTCTCAGGGCTGGGCCATCTGTCCCCCCAGCCCGGCACTCGCCCCGGGAGCCCCCAATCCCCCCAGGCTGTCGCTGTACACGCCACAGCATTTTCCTTCTGCTCCGGAGTAATGAAAGAGGTTTCTTTCCCTCAGAATTTAATTTCACGCCTGAGACTCGGTGATTAATTCCCTCCCCCCGCCCCTTCCTCCGCCGCCCCGTCAGCCCCTCCGCTTGTAAATTCTGCGGTGTGCCACGGAATTTGTGTATTTTGCATCAATTAAGTGTCACATTGAGTAATTCTTCCCTGGCACCGGGTTTGTTTATCCCAGCCATTCCCACAGGGTTGTGGGGGGAAGAGGCCGCCGAAGCTGGCGGGGAGGCAGGGCAGGCGGCTGTGGAATAGTAATCGCCCGACACATCTGCGTGGGGCTGTCGCGTCCGTCAAGCTCTTTGACACACATTTTGCTTTGTTGCCCACAGCAGCCTTCTGAGATCTGGAGGCAGTGGTATCACCTCCCTGTGCAGACAGGAAACTCGGGCTCTGGGAGGTCAGAAGACTCAGCCAAGGTCGCACAGCTTAGCAGTGACCCAGGCCGAGGTGCACCTGCGTCTCCTGATTCCCAGGGCCAGCTTCCTGGTGAAAAGCCACTGATGGTGGGAAAGGAGCAGAGAGCCTTCTAGAAAGTCCCTCCTGGGAAGAACATTCCCAGCCCAGCCCCTCTCCAAGGGGGATGAGCTGAGGACAGAGGAAATGTCCTATTACTCAAGGGGGAGCCAGAACGGCGTCAGTGCTCCTGCCACTCACTCTGGAGCCGCGTTGGGTATTAGATTATTCTATCCCAGACCCCATTTACTGGTTTTGGATCTTGGCTTTGCAGTGTGATCCTGGGTGGGTCACTGCACCTCTCTGGTCTCAGGATCCTCACCTGTGGTGCCCTCCAAGGTCCCTAGGTGAGTTGTCCTTAAACCTACACATCTGTGTCATGCAGAAGAGGCAGACTACTGGTCCACCCTTTGCCCATGTGCCCCCGTTCACCCTCCCTCAGACTTGTATGGTTCAGCAGCCCTGTTCTGTGCCAGGCATGGGAGAAACCACAGTGGATCCGTGCTGCCTCAGGGAGCCCTCGGTCTTCCAGGGAAGACAGGTGCACAGCCTGATGCCTGGTGCTAAGGGCTGATGGCAAGGGCCATGGGGGCAGTGGCCACAGTGGTTGCCTCTAGGAAGGACATGGGGTGGCTGAGCGCAGGAGTGAGGGGACTCCCTTTCCCCTGTATGCTCTTCTCTATTTTCTGAAGTTTTGCCAGGTGCATATGTTGCACTTGGATTTTTTTTTTTTTCTTTCAAAAGAAAAGATGGCTTGAAAATAAAATGAAAAAGGAAGAATACTTGATGGGAGTCCAGTGCGAGTGGCCTGGGGGAGACGTCCAGAAGGGGTGATGTTGAGGCTAGATTATGAAAGATCAGTAGGAGCTGGCCGAGCAGAGGGGGCTGGCAGGGCACCCAGCTGGAAGACGATATGATAACAAGGTGCCACGCATGGGGACCTGGTTAGATCAGAAGGTGTGGGAGGCAGGCCAGGCCAAGGACCCGGCCAGGTGAGATCATAGATCACTGAAGTCAGGAGAAGAAATGTGGGTTGTAGCGTGTCTATCAAGGGAGCCTGCAGAGGTTTCACATCAGGGGAAATTCCCCAGTGGGCAGAAAACCCAGAGAGGCTTTTAGGGTGAGAACTAGACTGAACACCACTAAGAAACGGCATCGCACACAGAATCCTCCCAGGTTTTCTGCAGTGCAGGGCCACAGGCCTCCCCGTCGCTGCTTTCTCTTGGTTTGAGAATGCAAAAGAGAGAGCACCGGAGTTCCTGTTGCGGTACAGTGGTAATGAATCTGACTAGTATCCATGAGGACACAGGTTCAATCCCTGGCCCCACTCAGTGGGGTAAGGATCCGGCCTTGCCATGAGCTGTGGTGTAGGTCACAGACGCTGCTCGGATCCCACATTGCTATGGCTGTGGCGTAGGCCAGCGGGTACAGCTCCAATTCGACCCCTAGCCTGGGAACTTCCATAGGCCACATGTGGGCCCTAAAAAGAAAAAAAGAAAAAAAAAAAAAGAGCAAGAGAGCATGTTGGGGGTTCTGCAGAAGGCTTAACTCCTGAATCTTCTTGGCCCCCATGGAAATGCCCCGCCTCCTCTGAACCTACCCAGACCATAGTGGGAGGAGACAGGACCAGACAGGGCTGTTCATCCTTGGCGAGAGCCTCTGCTCCTGTCTGAGACCCAGACCAAGACTGACCAGAATCACAAACCCCAGATGTCCTGCTTCTCATATCACAAGCGCTGTTTGTAGGAAAGCCTCTCCCTCCCTGGGCCCCTTGCTGTTTCCCCCTTTCCCTCTGTCTGTCTGTCTGTCATTCTAGCCTAGCCTTCCCGCCGCATCCTCTCCTCCCCCAGCCATACTCAGGGCCTCCATCTGACCCGAGCAGGAGAGTTTGGGCCAGAGACTGGGGCACAGGGAGATACAGTGAGCCCTCTCACCTGGGTATCACTCACTCTGGGCACCAGTGAGCAGCAAGTTCTGGGTGTCTGCCTTCCCAGCCCCAACCCCAAACCCCTAAACCCGGGGCTACTCACTCTCTCTGCCTTCCAGACCCTGCCGAGTCAATCCCCACCATCCTGGACGGCTTCCACTCCCAGGAAGTGTGGGCCGGCCACACCGTGGAGCTGCCCTGCACCGCCTCCGGCTACCCCATCCCTGCCATCCGCTGGCTCAAGGATGGCCGACCCCTCCCAGCCGACAGCCGCTGGACCAAGCGCATCACAGGGCTGACCATCAGTGACCTGCGGACCGAGGACAGCGGCACCTACATTTGTGAGGTCACCAACACCTTCGGCTCAGCAGAGGCCACAGGCACCCTCACGGTCATCGGTGAGTCGGGGAGCACCTCTTCCAGCTGAGGACCCTTGAGAGCACTGCGTGTGATGGGGAGGACATGGGTGCAGCTGCACATGTCCCTGGCTGGCTCCAGGGGATCATCTGGGGTCGGCCAGGGGAAGGCAGATTGGTGTCCTGGGAAAAGCTCTGGATTTGGAATCAGAAACCTGCCTTTAGGTTCTGACATCATGGTAGTAACTGACATGGGGGAAATCGTATAACCATGAGCATCACCTCCATGCCCTTTTCTGTCAAAGGGGATGATAACCCTGGCCCTCCCACCTCCCAAAGGTCACAGAGGTCATAAGGGATGATGATGATGATGATGTGATAAGCTCATGGGGCTTCTCAGCTTATTAGGAAGAGGCGGTGTCTGTGCTGGAGGAAACAATGCTGATATTAATCCATCAGAGGACCTAGGAACCCATCAAAGGCGACGTTCAGAATATTTAACAATAATTGATAGGGGTACTGATTGATCAGAGAGGACACTGGGGGTAAACAACCAAGGCAGCCTGTCCAGGACCTGCCAGTTGGGCATTAACTCTGGTCCTTCCTGTTCCTCCCCCATCCCAGAGCCCCAGCGTCCAGGGAGCATGCATGGAGAGCAGGAGGCCTCCTCCGTCCCCTGCTGCTGCTGCTGCTGCTGTGTTCCCGGAAGAGCAGGGAAATTGAGGCAGGGGGACTGAGGCCAGAGAGAGAACCTTGGAGGGGGCTTCCTGAGCCCTGGGAGCATCCTTTGTCCCCAGCCACACCCACTTCCATCCCTCCCTCAAGTTCCCTGCTCTTGAGGCAGCAGGGAAGGTATTGGCAGCAGTGGGGCTGAGGTTTGGAGACACTTGTGGGATCGCAGTCCTGTGGGATAGCAGTGGCCCAAGTCCCTGAACTTTGTGCCTGAAGAGGTCATGAAGGACTTGACCTGGGCAGCAGGAAGAGGGGGTCCAGAGTGATCACACCCTCATCTTAAAGAAACAGTCCCTCTGCTATTAAGACTGACCAGAGATGCTCTTCTCCAGGCTCACCACATGAGCATGGAGCTGCAGGGCTGTGGACCCTCGGGGAGGGGGCACCAGAGAAGCACCCAGAGCCCAATCCCTCCTGGGATGGCCCTCTGGTGTCCCATCGCCTTCTGCCTACATATGGGTCCAGCCTCCCCCCTGACAGGCAAGGGGGCGCTGACAGTCCTTCACAGTTTACTCTGAAGCTGGAAGCACAGAAAGAGCCCCAAGAAACCCCCTGGGAGCAACAGTTCGTGATACAAAGGCTTGGGTTAAAATGCTGGAAGCCTGTGGGCAGGGGCCTCTCACACATACAAGCCCTGGACCACACAGTAGCAGACAGAAGGACCAGGATGGGTACCTGCTTCTTGCCCAGAGCACTGTCCAAAATTGTTTGATCTAATATTTCCTTCACCCCCCCCTTCCCTGCCTCCCACTACACACACACACACACATAAACATTCATACACACTGTTTCAGGGAACAGGTCAGGGGGCCACATACCCCCACATCCTTGGAAAATTAGCAAACCTAACTCTAAGTAATGAGGTGTTCACAGCTCGTGACTCAGTACAGGCAGCCAGGCAGGTTTATGCACCCGCGCGCGCACAGGCAGCTGTATTGAACATGCACATGACTCCTCCCCGTGCACGGCGTGCACACAGACATGGTGCCCACGCACATTCACAGATACACACATTCCTCCATGTAACATGCTCATCCCAGAGCATGCAGCAGACACACAGTCAGTGACGGCTGATAGCTGTGCGCACTCCCCCCACCCCCGCCCCAGGTGCACAGGGTACACCCCGTTCTCCTTGGAGACGCAGCTCCCCACCCTCCCAGCAGGGCTGGGCTGGGTGTCCAGGTTCAAGGGGGAGTGCCATGGCTTCTCTCGGTCTTCCATCCTCTCTGACGGCCCCTCTCTGCCAGGTTCATGGAGGGAGGGGAAAGTGCTGCTGGTCACACTCCCCCTCACTCTGCCACCAAGCCCCACCTGCATCCTGCCATGGAGCCTGAGCAGGGGCAGTGAGGAGAGGGTGGCTGGCTGGCAGGGCCCTGGGAGCCGTGACCTATGACTGGGACAAGCAGGAGGCCACCTGCGTCACAGTGCGCTGACAGAGGCTCTGGGAGCAGGCAAGGAGAGTGTGAGCAGGCTCATGTGTGCTTTGACTGCGCCCACCCGGACAGCCTGCTGTGCCCCCTCTCCTGCAGGCTCCCTCCCTGAGGGCCCTGGGAGCTTCTGTACAGAACCCCTAACTCATGGAGATCAGGGGAGGGGGGCCGGCTTAGGGCTGGTAAGAAACCAGCCAGTCAATCAATAAACATGACTCCGAGAGTATTGGGATCTAAAGATGAGAGACACTGCCGTGCTTTCAAGTGACTCACAGTCCAGAGGGAGAGAGAGAAACAAAGTGGTGATTAGAAGACTGTGTGCTGAGTGCGGTGTTAGTTGTGCACAGGGAGCCCCAGAGGAGGGATTCTTAACCCAGCCTGGAGGGCGGTGGTATCCAGGAAGTCTTCCTGGAAGAGAGGACATCTGAGTTCAGTGTGAAGGAGGAGTGAGAAGTGGGCAAAGTGGGCAAAGAGCACTCTAATGGGTGTGCAGGAACCACAGGCAGGCCGCTGCTCTAGAGACTGCAGAGCTGAGAAGGGGGCCAGATCCCCAAGGGTCTTGATGGCCTTGAAGGCCATGCTGACTTTTTGGGAGCTGTGGAAGTTCTGAGCAGGGACATGTCTGGCTGCAGCATGGAGGCCCAAAGAGGAGAGGGAGACAGGGAAGAGGGTACCATGAGGGTCCGGGCCAGGGGCTGTGGGGATGAAGGGCAGGGCATCAACCAGCAAGAGGTATCGACTGGTTATCTGTATAAGTACCAGAGACAGGTGGCTGGGCCACAGGAGCCTCCCTGGTTTCCAGAGTGGGTGACAGCAAAGACAATGAGCCAGCCAAGCTCCCTCCTCCTCATGAGCGAACGGGAGCTTTCCAGCCAGGGGGGAAGGGGTCCACATCAGGAAAGCACAAGCCATCAGAGCAACCAGGGCAGAGACATGTCTTGGCCTGACCCTACCTTTTTTTTTTTTTTTTTTTTTCTATTTTTGGCTGCGCTGAAGAACATGGAGCTCCCAGGCCAGGGGTCATATCCGAGCTACAGTTGTAATCTAAGCAGCAGCGGTAGCAATGCCAGATCCTTAACCCACTGTGCCATGATCCCATTGTGCCACAGCAGGCGCCCCTGTAGACTTTTCTTTTTTTTTTTTTTTTTTTTTTTGCTTTTTAGGGCCACACCTGTGACATTTGGAGGTTCCCAGGCTAGGAGTCTAATCGGAGCAACAGCTGCTGGCCACAGCCACAGCCACAGCCACAGCCATGCCAGATCCGAGCCACATCTGCAACCTAAGCCACAGCTCACGGCAATGCTGGATCCTTAACTCACTGAGTGAGGCCAGGGATTGAACTCACAACCTCATGGTTCCTAGTCAGATTCATTTCCACTGTGCCACAACGGGAGCTCCTGCCCTACCATTTAACGGAGGAGGAAACAGGCCTAGAGAAAGACATTCTCTCCTCTCCATCCCCTGCCCCCCTCCAAGGAGTCTTGTAGACAGAACCAGGACCTCCTGATCCCCGGGCCTTTTGTGACCGTAGCCCACCTGCCGCCACACTCTGCTCACAGTCCGTCCTTTTTCCTTTCTTTTCTTCCCTGTTGCACCCTGCCTCTCCCCGGCCTGGCCTGGCCCAGACCCCCTTCACGTGACCCTAACACCAAAGAAGCTGAAGACTGGCATCGGCAGCACGGTCATCCTCTCCTGCACCCTGTTGGGCTCCCCAGAGTTCACCATCCGCTGGTACCGCAACACCGAGCTGGTGCTGCCCGGCGAGGCCATCTCCATCCGCGGGCTCAGCAACGAGACCCTGCTCATCACCTCGGCCCAGAAGAGCCACTCCGGGGCCTACCAGTGCTTCGCCAGCCGCAAGGCCCAGACCGCCCAGGACTTCGCCATCATCGTGCTCGAGGGTGAGCTGGGGTTGCCAGGTGGGGCCAGGACTCCCACCGCCCGGGCAGGACATTCCCTGCCCCCCCCCTCCCTCCTGCCCTCCAGACAGGAGTCACTCATCCAGCGCTTGCTACATGCCAGGCAGCTCCTCCCAAGGCCCCGGGGTCAAGATAATTTTTAGCATGACCTATTTCGCAGTTGAGGAAACTGAGGCTCCGGTCATTTGCCCAAGGCCACACAGCTCTGCCAAGGAACTGGGTTTGAACTCAGGTCTCTTAACCATCATCCTCTACTGCTCTCCGAAATTACTAGAACGTCACTCTTAGAAGGGTTCTCTTTAGGGTCTCCCAGAGGCCCTAAAAGGGTGCCAGGAACTTCTAGACTCTTGAATCCGCTCCCTGCCTGAGGTCTTTTCACACCAGGCCATATCTTTCCACAGACCTGGGCTTCTGCCTGCCTCTCTCTCCCTTTAAAGCTGCCACTCCCCTAGGTCCCTCCCCCAGCACCTCTGAGTATGGTCGTTTAGGTTGTTCACAGCACAAGGTGCCCAACTAAGCGGATGAGGATGGAAATCCAACTTGTACTCCACTTACCCAGCCACGAACCCACACCAGCCTGTGACCATACAGAGGGCACTTTTTTCTTATCAGCACAGAGATGGGGGTTAGCAGAAGCCCTATCCCTTCCAACAAATTAAGTGGTTCCCCAGCCCCTCTGCTGCTCCCCAAACCAAAACCAAAACCTACGTGATGCTATTCCTCGCAAGGATTTTCCACTGTGGTAATGAAGACACCAAACCCCTGCAAACCCCACAGGTATTGGTTTCACATTTATAGCCCCTGGCTCCTGATTCCTTGGGAAGTGGGACATGGCAATTGGGCATCCATAGAACCTTAGCCCTCATCCTTCACCCCATGCCCATTCCCACGCCCAGCAAACCGCCCTCCAAAGGCCCCCCTATCTTCTCGCCCTGCCCCACCCCTGGTCTCTCCTCCCAGTGACGAAACGCATCAGCTCGACACAGACTAGTGCATGTTGGTGTTTGACGTTTTCAAGACTCAGCACCTATTTCAATCCCTTACAACAAGCCTGTGGGGAAGGGTGGCCAGGATTCATAATGACAGCCTCCACGATCCATGGAGGAAGTGGGGGCCCGGGGGTTGTCTTGTCCAAGGTTGTTCCCTTGGCCAAGACTTAAGCCCCCTCCCAGACCCCACCACCACCACCACCACCACCACTGCCTTTGGGCAGCTTGCACTTAAAGCCTCAGCCTACAGCTTTTGCTAACCACCACCCGCCCCTCCTGCTGGAATGAGAGCCAGAACTGGATTCTGCAGGTCCAGCCCAGTCAGGTCCTGGTTCCACACATAGTTAACCTCTGAGATTCCATGTCTTTATTGACAAAGAGAGGAGAAAGAGGTGGAAAGGGAAAAGGAGAGAGGAGCTAACATTTATTAAGCACTTAGAGAGTACTCTGTAAGTGTCTTTAATGCAATAATTCATTCACTCTGCACATCCTCGGTAGGAGGATATAGTCATTATTCCCCACCATCTCCATCCCCCACAGAGGGAGATGGAAGGACTCAGAGAGGTTAAATAACTTGCCTAGAGACACAAAGCTAACAGGAGGTTGAGAGAGGATTCAAATCTAGGCATCTTCATTCACCCGCGATAGTAACGGGCACTGAACAGGGGTTTGGTGTACTTGAAAGCTCTTTACGATGCTTACGGCTTTGCCTCCTCCCCCTGACGAGGTGGGGTGGCCTGGGAGGATGGTCTCTCCATGACTCGGTGACCCTGAAGGGGGCCCTTCACTCCCTGCAGACGGCACGCCCCGCATCGTCTCGTCCTTCAGCGAGAAGGTGGTCAACCCCGGGGAGCAGTTCTCACTGATGTGCGCGGCCAAGGGTGCCCCGCCTCCCACTGTCACCTGGGCCCTGGACGACGAGCCCATCGTGCGGGACGGAAGCCACCGCTCCAACCAGTACACCATGTCCGACGGCACCACCATCAGCCACATGAATGTCACGGGGCCCCAGATCCGCGACGGGGGCGTGTACCGGTGCACCGCACGGAACTCGGTGGGCAGTGCTGAATATCAGGCGCGAATAAACGTAAGAGGTGCCTGTCTACATTTAAATATCAGAATAGGCTTTTGAGTTCCTTTGCCATCTCTGTGGTTACCATTATTCTTGTGGTGATTAGTACTTCTTATTAATCGTCATTTTGATTTTAGTAGAGGTCCCTCTCCTTTCTCCCCTTTGCCCTGCCCTCCCCAGGTCCCATCACCCATTCTTGTGTGTGCGTGTGTATGTCTGGTACAGGTCACCCCCTTTGCATTCCCATCCCCCCCTTGCCCCTCCCACAACCCTGTCCCCCCCACCCCATTCCTCCTCATCAGTCTCTCTGGCCCCAGGTACAGAGCTGTCCTCTACAGCCCCTCCAGGGTCTTGCAAGGGTGGAGACAAGAAAGGGGCAGTGAGGCCAAACCTACCTTTTTTTTTCCTTTTTTTTTTTTTCTCAGCTGCATCTGCAGCATATGTAGGCTTCCAAGCTAGGGGTCAAATCGGAGTTGCAGCTGCCGACCTACACCGCAGCTTGCAGTAATGCCGGATGCTTAACTCACTAAGTGAGGCTAGGAATTGAACTCACATCCTCATAGATACTATATTGGGTTCTTAACCCACTGAGCCATAATAGGAACTCCTGTAGTTATATATATATAATATATATATATAATTTTCTTAATTTTTGGCTGTGCCCTTGGCATACAGAAGTTCCTGGGCCAGGGATCGAACCTGCATTATAGCAATGACAATGCCAGATTCTTAACCACTAGGCCACCAGGGAATTCCCAGCCTACCAAAGCCGTGTTCCAGTGTCCTCCCACTGAGCCAACCCCCAAATGCTCCAAGAAGTATAAGAACCAGGGCACCATCTTCTCTCAATCCACCATCCCTTGGCTACCCCCTAAGACCCCAGCCATCAAGAGTGTGGGGCTCAGGCTGGGTGGGGGTGCCCCAAGACATGCACCTCTAAGAGTGGGACAAGGAGTCCCCAAGGTGACCATCCCCGTGCCTCAGGTCTCCAAGTTGCTGTGGTGGGAACAGAGGCTCCTCTGAAGCTCTTTACAGCCCTGTTGGGTCAGAGTAGTCCTTATCTGACCCCACCACTGAGCCCTGACCCAAGAGCAGAAGAGCAGAGGAGTGGGGGCAGTGGGCATTGGTGGCTGCCATGGGAACAGGGATGGGAGTGGGGTTCACCCTCAATTCACCTGCAGCAGGTGTCCAACCCCGCATCAGAAATGTGGTCTCTGCTTGCCCCCCACACCCCGCTGCCCTCTCTGAATTAGAAGGGAACACAGCTGCAGGGTCCTGGCGGACACCCTGGTCCAGCCCCTCATCTACTGGGGAGAGAGCCAGAAACCCAGGGTTTCGTGTACCCGCTCCAGCACTCTCCCTGCATGGCCATCCATCCGGCTGACGACCCTCCCTCCCCTCCACCAGGGTGATCAGAGCCCCTCTTTTATAGCCCCTTCTTAGGGGCCCCAAAACCCCTTTACCTATAGAAAGAAAATCCTCAGCTCATTCAATGAAGATCTTCCTCTTGTCCTTTAAATGTTCACATGTATCAGATCCTTTTTGATACAAGACCATTATGAGCAAATCAAGTGAAAATAAGAAAATCTCTACATTTCCATTTTAACCCCCAAAGCTTAATTTTCTCATGAATGAGGACTCACCCTCCCCATCACTGTCACTTCTCAGTAAGGCCTCCATGTGCTCCTCTAGCCCATCCCAGGAGGGGAATGGATTCTTGCCCCAGGCATGAATGAAACATGTCTGTCTGCAACTCTTTGAAGCTGGTAACAATGAGTCCTAGAGAGACCACGGGTGTCCCCCTTCCAGCCTCTGCCTTTAGCCTGGTTTAGAAAAAAAAAAAAAAAAAAGCCTCTGTCTCCCCCGTGCTGAATTTCCATCCCCTAAGAGTTTCCAAGGCCAAGCAACTTGAAAGAGCATCGTGGGGCAGCGCCTGGCTGTCCCTGGCTAACCACACCCTCGCCCCTCCTCTCCTCCTCCCGCCCAGGCCCCCCCAGCATCCGGGCCATGCGGAACATCACGGCCGTTGCTGGGCGGGACACCCTTATCAACTGCAGGGTCATCGGCTACCCCTACTACTCCATCAAGTGGTACAAGGATGCCCTCCTGCTCCCCGACAACCACCGCCAGGTGGTGTTCGAGAACGGAACCCTCAAGCTGACTGATGTGCAGAAGGGCATGGACGAAGGGGAGTACCTGTGCAGCGTCCTCATCCAGCCCCAGCTCTCCATCAGCCAGAGCGTCCACGTGGCCGTCAAAGGTAGGCTCCCCCCACTCCCACCCCGAACCAGAACCTTCCTGGTCACCCAGGGTGGCGGGCCCGCTCCAGCCAGCCGCTCCGGCAGCAGCAGGCAATCCTGAGTGAGTGGAAGGCCAAGGAAGAGAGGGCTCTGGCTTGGAGCTTGGAGAAAAGGGGATGGGGTAGAAGATTGCAGGGGACACAAGAAGGCCTTGAGTACCTCCACATCCGGGGTCCCTCTGTGGGCTGCAGGTCAAGACAGCACGGACCCCAGGGGCATGAGGAGTCAGTGACACACAAAGAGGAGGCAGGTCACCTGGGGTAAGAGGCCCAGGCGGGAGGTGGTGGCCGTATTGTTCCCCTGGTGTCAGTATAGAGCCACCCAGAACTCAGCAGGGCCTGCCAGAGAGCAGGAAGTGGGCATGGGGCAGGAGCTGGGAGCAGAGGAGGCTGGGTGCCCTGGCTCCCTTCTGGAGCTCGGGCTGCTTTTACAGGGTTGGCAAGGACCTTCCACCTGCTAGTGCAGTTGGAGGCCTGGAAAGTACCGCCTGGTGCCTGAAAACTTCCTCCCTCCCAAGCCCTCCCCGCTCCCCTGGGTGAGGTCTAACACAGGGCATCCAACACAGTGCCTGGTACATGGCAGCCATTCAGTAAAGGTCTGTGGAGTAAACAAATGAATGCATGTAAATGAGCCAATAAATGAATGCATGACTGAATGACAGATGTCCTCTGGGTTCAGGGGCTGTGTGGGGCTCTGAAGCTCCCTCCCACATACACTCTTGGGAACTGACAGGCCTGGAGATGGCCTGGATCGGGGTGAGAGCAGGATGGCCTGGTTGCTCAGGGGGCAGGACGGAGAGGTGGGGCCTGCCGGGCCTGGCTGAGGAGAGGTCACTGAAAGCCAGGCAGCCGGGGTGCGGAGGTCACTGTGTCAGTGGTTGCCGCCACAAAAAAGGGGATGATGTCCCTTTCCGAAGAGCCAGGGTGGGCCCCAGCATTGGGAGGACATGCAGAGGGCTGTGCCCTGTGACCTGAGGTTCTCACAGCCTGGGGCTCCATGTGGGAGGAAGAAGGGCTGGGTCTCCGGCCACTGTCCTGGTCTCCAGCGCCAGGTTGTGATCATTATACTAATATGACAGATGCCACTGCGGAGGTCCCACCATACCCAGTCACTGCCCTGGGGGCTCTGTTTCCTTTAACCACACCCCTGCCCACTTAGCTAAGATGACTACCATTTTGGCCCCCATTTCCAGGGCAGAAAGCTAGGGCACAGAGTTAAGTAAATTGTTATCCGGAATCAGAATTTTTTTTCCCTGGTCTGCCTGTCACCTGGGCATTGTGTCTCCCAGGGCAGCAAGGAGGGAAGCCCCTTCCATATCCTAAGGAACAGCATGAACCTGGAGAGGAGACAAGCCTGGAAGAGAAAGGAGGGGAAAGCAGAGGGCTCCGGGCCTGCCAAGGGGCGCTGGCACAGGGGCAAGGCCCCCAGGGGTCCCAGACTCCTGAAGCAAGATGGCATGGAGGGCTTGTGACCAGGAAGAGGGGAGGCAGGGAGAAGGAGGGGTTTGGGGAGACAGATGCTGCCTCTGGCTTGGGCCCCTTCAAGCGTGCAGCAGTGATGGGACATCTGGGTGGAGATGTCAGAACAGCTGGAGACACTGGAGGTGGCCGCAAACGGTGCAGTCAGGGTTTCGCTCCTTTGCTCCTTGTCTCCCGGGCTCACTCTCCTTGGTGCAATGGGGCTGTGGCACGTGCCCCCTTGTGCACCCACCACCTGCCACAGTGCCAGGCCATGGTGCTTCTTGAGCTGAAACTGAGACATCAGTCGGGGTTAGAGTGTCTTACAGGGAAGCCTGGCTCAGAGCCTGAGACTAGAGGAGGAGCTGCCTTTGTGACCATCTTGGGCCTGGGGCGGAGAGAGGAGACCCTAACAGCATCTGCCTCCCTGCTTCCCTGCTGCTAAACCCCAGCCAGGCTGAGGGGCATCCTGGGCCCCCGTTTCAGCCTAAAGCCTCTGCTCAGCCCATAGGCCTTGGATCAACAGGAACCTCAAAACCCCCAGGCCACACCCCCAGCCTGCCTCCCCTGCCAGCATCACGGGGCACCCGTATCCATTTCTGTAATGAGCAGTGGACCGAGAGTTTACAGTGTAAACATCACATATTAAAACATCTAACCTCTGCTCTACTCGCTTCGCCCGCCCGCACCAGCGAGCATTTGGCCGGGTTTGTTGGCTTAAAGAAAAAAAAAAAATAACAGGGCTCCAGCGAGCCTCGGAGTACGCAGAACATCCTGAAAGCTGCTTCTGCTCATCAATTATTCAGCCCCATTCAGGGAGCGATCAGTCCTAATGAATTGAATCTGATGCATTCCGTCTCAGCGACTCACTGGGCCTGTTGTGATTGTGCTGAGCGACAGTGTCTGCCAGCCCAGGGAGAGGGAAGGGGACGTGTGTGCGCGCGAGCGCGTGCGCACCCTGCACTGGGCATGTGTGTCTCCCAGCACACAGCTCGAGCTTGGCGTCCCTAAGCAAGGCATATATGTATGTATGATGTACAGGCAGGTCTGCACACACGCCCCCTTCCCTGCACTCAGGGTCTGCAAACCCAGCCCCAGAAGGAGTAAGGTCACCTGCTTTCTCTCCAGACCAAGAAGCAGCATTTGTCTAGAGGCTCGGGGACCTGGTGTCCCTGCCCATCCACAAGCTCAAATCCATCATCCGCGCTCTCTGCAGACTCCCTCTCCCCACCTCATTAGAATGCACTTTTGCAGAAGAACCCATCAGAGCTGATTATGAGCACGCTGCTTGATTAGCTGATGTGCTGTTCTAAGAGCTACTCGAGGAGGAGGGGAGAGGAGGTGCCCCTGGGCGTGGAAAGGGGCCCCGGCTCTGGGGGAGAGAGGGACGGGGCCCAAGGGCAGGACTCTCCATGCCACTCCTGCCACCTGGCCAGGACATGTGTCCCCCCCAGAGGATCAGAGCGGAGACCTGGAGTGTAAGAAAGGGCGAATGGGGGCAGAACAGGGCACCGGAAGCTTGGAATCCATTGGAAGTCCTACCCCCATCTCTCTGTGGGGCCAAGAGCAGGCAGGGTGGGGTAAACACCCAGGCAGCTCTACAAGATGGCAAAACTGCTGCGGAATCCATTCCTTCTGGGATGGCTTGTCTTCTGATGAATTTTTCAAACACTGAGCTGCAAAGAGCAGAACACAACAGGCACGTGTGTGCATGCATGTACACACATGTGCAGAGACCTCTGTGTGCCTGAGTCCACATGCATGTACACACTGTATGCATTGAATGCCTGCACATGCAACAGAGAGACACACATTAGCCTGACCACACTTTCACACACACACACACACACATGCTGCCAGCAGTTGCATATACATGAATGTTCCCTCTGTCCATATCCTCCTATGAAGCAACATTTCTGAGCCACAAAAGGTGGCTGCAGGTGCTACCATGCAAAATATTGCCCAAGGGAGCCTGCGGCGACTGGGCAAGGCAGGAGAGGCAGAGGGGAGAAGGGAGCAAGTTCACTTCAAGGGCTGCCTGGGCTTGGGTGCACGTGACACTGACTGGCACGGGAGAGCCGGGCTGCAGGGAAGGCGAGTGCTCGTCTCTGGGCATCTGGAGAGACCCTTGGCATGATACTAGGAGGAAGGCACAGAGATCCAACCTAGATTTGGTGTCTTTAGGGCCCTCTGTAGCTGAAAAATAATGTAGCATAAGAGCATCTCTGGGCACGCAGGCTGAATGTTTAATTATCTAACAAGGCAGGGCTGCGACTGGGGCTCCTTGGCTTTGGTTCAGGGAGCAACATCTCCATCCCCACATCGGAGCCTCCAGAGCCAAATCAAGGGCACGCTCAGTAAGGCCAGGACCCAGAGGGAGTGCCAGGTCCCTATGGAGAGCAAAGGGATAATAGGAGTGTGAGCATGCACACACGCGAGCACACACACACACTCACTCCCAAGTGCCGTACCCCTCACCCACACTCATTCTTCCCTTGCTGCTCAACAAGTCCCTCTCTTGTGCTTGAAGCTCTCGCAGGAGGCCCCCTTCCACCCTAGAGAGTAAGTCAGGGGTTTCTGTAGTCACAGGGCTTAGGAGAGAGCCATGCCCCGCCCCCGCCTGCCCCCCCACCCCCACCCCGGCCAAATGCCTGTCACTGGCACAGGTGGAGGTTTGGAAGGAACTCACCAGAATCCTCAGGGGGCACAACAGGTTCCACAGAGGCAGATTGCCCAAAGTGCTTGGGGAGGGGGCGCCAAGGAAGCTGCTGCCAACGGCCCTGTTCCTCAGCGGACGGAGCCAGGAGGATTGGCATGAGCACCCTCCTTCCTGGACAGACAGGGCTGGCGGTGCTGGCGGGGAGGAGGAGGAGGAGGACGCAACAGCAGCATCTATCTCTTCATTCCATGACATTTACTGTGTACCCGCTATGTCCCAGGCGCTATTCTGTGAGCACAGCTGTGCTCGAGACAGACAAAAACCCCTGCCCTTGGGGAGCTTACTTTCTAGTGGGGAAACAGTGAACACGTGAAATCTGTGAAATCCGCAAAAGGTGTCTCCTGTCAAATAGGGAGTGGAGATCAGGGTGCCGGGAGAGGGGAGAGTGGTTTGCAATTTTAAATAGGGAGGTCAGGGAAGGGCTTCCTGAGAAGTGGGGCGGGGGGGGGGGGTGCCTTAAAAAACCGAAGTGACAGGAGTTCCCACTGTGGCTCAGCCGTAACGAACCCGACTAGTACCTATGACGGTGCAGGTTTAATCCCTAGCCTTGCTCAGTGGATTAAGGATCTGGTGTGGCTGTGGTATAGACCTGCACCTACAGCTCTGATTCAACCCCTAGCCTGGGAACTTCCATATGCTGTGAATGTGGCCCTAAAAAGAAAAAAAAAAAAAAACTGAAAACTGAAGTGAGGAGGTCCCTAATGGTCTAGAAGTTAAGGACTTGATGTTGCCACTGCTGGGGCTTGGGTTTGATCCCTAGCCTGGGAATTTCTGCATGCCAAGGGCTCAGCCAAAAAAAAAAAAACCAAAAAAACAAAAACAAAAACAAAACCCTGAGGAGTTCCCGTCGTGGCGCAGTGGTTAACGAATCCGACTAGGAACCATGAAGTTGCGGGTTTGATCCCTGACCTTGCTCAGTGGGTTAACGATCTGGCGTTGCCGTGAGCTGTGGTGTAAGTCGGAGACGTGGCTCGGATCCTGCGTTGCTCTGGCTCTAGCATAGGCTGGCGGCTACAGCTCTGATTAGACCCCTAGCCTGGGAACCTCCATATGCCACTGGAGCGGCCCAAGAAATGGCAAAAAGACAAAAAAAAAAAAAAACCTGAGGTATTATTATTCCTAAAATATTAAGAGTTGTTGCAGCCGGAAAACGGCCATCAGGCCTTAGAAATTACTTGGTCCAGCTCCACCATGTCTCAGATGAGGAAGCTGAGGACCCGGGGGCAGAGGCAGCGTGGCCGCGAGGAGGCAGCTTCCCCATGATGCTCCAGGGTCACAGACTCTTTCCCTGGCTCTGTGCTCTACAAGCAGAGATGCTCCAACTTTGTGTGGTACCCATTCTCCCCTAAATAGGTGCAATAAAGGAAAAGGTTCAGTCTGGAAGAGAACGTGTGAGAGACACATTCAAGTGTTCATGGGCTGGGCCAGGGGTCAGCAGGCCCTCCTCTGCACAGCGCCCCCAAACAAGCGGCCCCAGCAGCTTTATAGTGACCAGAGACTGCGTGGCCTGCCCCATCCGCTGTGCCTTCTCAGCCACTCCAGCCTCTGGCCGCTTCACCATCACAGCGTCTTGTTCCGACCCTGCCTCCCTCACTATTGACCGCATGGCTCTCTCACCAGAGATAACAAGGCCAGAGCAGGGCTCCCAGAGAGAAATCCTCGAGTGACGTGACATCCGTGCCCCCTCCATTCTGGCTGTGTGCTGCGAGTCAGGGGCTGGGGGAGCCCTCGTGGACTGCTGTCAACCCCTAAGAGGTCCCTGGTTATCACCCCCATGGAGGTGGTCGGAACCCCCTCCGGAGGACTGCTTTCCTAGACGTGGGAATGGACCCACACATGCGCGCAAGGTGTCCACTCTGAGCGCTGGAGAGACACCACTGGCTCCGTTCAGAGAGTGGCCCCGAGGCCACATCTCAGGGCCCCTCACCTGCTTCTCAGAGCCTCCCAAGCACACAGGTACTCAGTGAGACTGTGAGGGAGGCAGGATCCCTAGGCTGGCCTCTCCCTCCAGGCTGGCCTCCAGTGCCTAGAGTTACGTGGTTGTCAGCATGCCAGCCTGGAGTCGAGGAATTCTGTGAGCAGTTCTGGCCTCTACCATGCCCACCAAGGAGTTTCTAAGGGGACGCTTGTCCCCCAGACTGAACCATGCCTGCTCCATCAAACTGCAGCAGAGTGGAGGGGCGAGGGGAGCAAGGGGCCTGCCTTGGACCTCTGGGGGTTGTCTGGTCATCTGCCTCTCGAAGGACAGCAGTGCTTTGTCTGGCCAGCCCAGGTGAATGTCTAGCCCCCAAGATGGATGTCACCACTCTCTCCTTTAGTGGCTGCTCATATTGCCATCAGTGTTATTCCTGAATAACCCAACCCTTCTGGCTGACAACCCCTGGTTGGCCTCTGCCTCTTGGCTCAGCTTTTTCCCACTCTCTCACTCCTTTTTTTTTTTTTTTTTTCTTTCTTTGGCCTCCCTGTAGCATATGGCGTTCCCAGGCCAGGGATCCAATCCAAGCCACGGTTGTGACCTAAGCCTCAGCTGCAGCACCACCAGCTCCTTGACTCACTGTGCCAGGCCAGGGATTGAACCTGCATCCCAGTGCTCCCAAGATGCTGCCGATCCCATTGTACCACCACGGGAACTCCGCTCCTTATTTTTTTTTTTTTTAAGCATGTGTATCCTTTACTTCTCAGTCCAAAGGCCACCTCCTCCATGCGGCTGCGGTCACCCAACCACATGACACCTCCCTCTGTTCTGAGTTCAGCATCTGTCGATTCAGGTGGTGCTTGTCCAATAAGCACAGAGGGAAATGTCTTACCTTCCTGAGCTAAGCTCCTGCTAAGCTCCTGGAGGTTCTATCCATATTTTACGCATGTTTCTACTTTCCCCAGCCCACATGGAGCATAATGCCTTCACAGAGCAGGCAGTTCATAAATATTAGATGAATTAGTTAATTAATGAATTAACCTGCCTTAGTAACTTGTTCCATTATCTAAATCCCTTCTTTACTGAGAGAGACCATCTCCCCTGCCTGAGCTAAATCCTCCAGCCTAATTTCAATCTCCACTTGTTCTGCACCTGTTCTGTCCCCAGTGGAAATGTAGTGATTGACCATCCACCCCTGGGACATGGCCCTCCAGACCTCACACCTCCTCCACCCTCTTCTGCCTAGGCAGGGCCTCCCAGGGCCTTGCCCGCTCACATTCCCCTCTGCAACCCCACCTCCTGCCCCCGTCACTGCCAAGAGTCTCCCCAGGGCCTCTTAAATCAAAGCAGCCTACTCTGGTGCTAGGATAGCAAAGGCCTGACCTCCGGGAAGAACCAAGACAGACGCCCCCATCTCCATAGTTCTGTAGCATAAATACAGCATCTTGAAGAACAGGGTCGAGCTCCTTCTTTTTCTAGATGAACCCCCATCCTGCGCTCTCCCTCACCTCTTGCCCACCTCATAGGTAAACTCTGAAGTCAACCCAGGAAATGATATGGAGACATATATTTATTCACTCGCTCACCTGACAAGTGTTTATTGGGCCCCCACAATTTGCCAGGTAAATTAGTCCTAGTTACTGCCCTGCAGGAGCTCCCCGATACACAGGGAAAGTGGTCGTGCACATAGTTACCCCCATGATAAGGGCCTCGATCAAGGGCTATGATCGAGGTGTGAACCTGGGGCTGCAGGGCTGTGCAGGAGGAGGGCAGGCTTCACAGAGGAGGTGGTACCAGAACAGGGTCTGAAAGGATGAAGAGGAGTTTCCCATGAGGCCTGCTGGGCTCTAGCTTTGGTCCTTCGTGAGAAGGGAAACTGGACCAGAACTGGTTCTCCTAAACATAAGGAGACAAACTGCAAATCTGGGTCTCTGCAATAATTCCATCAAAAAGTTTAAGGAGGAGTTCCCATCGTGGCACAGTGGTTAACAAATCTGACTAGGAACCATGAGGTTGTGGGTTCGATCCCTGGCCTTGCTCAGTGGGTTAAGGATCTGGCGTTGCCATGAGCTATGGTGTAGGTCACAGACGTGGCTCGGATCCCATGTTGCTGTGGCTGTGGCATAGGCCGGTGGCTATAGCTCCGATTAGACCCCTAGCCTGGGAACCTCCAAATGCCCTGGGAAGCGGCCCCTAGAAAAAGGCAAAAAGGTAAAAAGACCAAAAAAAAAAAAAAATTTAAGGAGCACAGTGAACAGAGCAGACTTGTGGTTGCCAAGTGGGGGGAGAGGTTTGGAGGAGGGATGGAGTGGGAGGTTGGGGTTAGCAGATGTAGGCTATTCTATATAGGATGGATAAACGATAAGATCCTACTGTATATGGCTCAGGGAACTATATTCCATATCCTATAATAAACCATAATGAAAAAGAAGAAAAGAGTATTTTTAAGAAAAAATGTTACGTACAAGCAAAGCTCATCTACGATGTTAGAAGTCAGGACACAAAAGTCTCATGAAACAATGCTTACTATGTTAAAAAAAAAAAAAAAAAAGAAGTCCAAGGAGGCCAGAGAATTCAGTCTGCTCTAAGAACCCAAAAAGGGGGAGATGGGAGCAGCCATAGAATCCAACGAGGACTCTCTGGGAAATCGCAGCAATGAGCATTGGGCCATGGCTAGAGTCAGGATTCCAGAGAAATCTGTCTGAGATATCCAAGGCCCTGCAAACCACTCAGAATACTTGGGGCACTGATGCGCCCCCAGGGCCAGAGTGAAGGGCGAGGTGGGAGGTGACATTAAGAAGGTCAGGTAAGGGCCCTGCTGAGGAGTATGGCTCCCACCCTATAGGTTATGGGGACAACAGCCCTCCTAAACGTCACTTCCAAAGGGCTGCCAAGGGTTTCAGCCTGTCCACACCTAGCCACTTCTCAGGCACAGCTCCCTACAGAGCCCTGAAAACCCTTGGGGTGCAGGGAGAGCCTTGAGCATGCTTATGATGTCACCCATCCTTTTCCCCTCAGGGTCCACCACCCGCTGTGGCCACTCTGGGTGGGGGGAGTAGCAGGCTTCCAAGAAGGGGTAGGGCTGGTGCCTGGGAGAAGGCCGGAGGACTGTGGCCAGCCTTGTAATTTAATTATTTGACTGCAGAAAGGAGATCTCATCTACTGGGTGCTCGTCCTTGTTAAGCTAATTGTCTGTCTCCTTCTCTCTCTTCTCCCCCCCACTTGCCGGGGAAGTCACCGTGGCCTAATTGAGTTATCATAAAGATAATGGCTGATGCTCTAGCCGGAGCTGAGAAAGGAGGATCCCTCCCTCTGCAGCTCCAGCTCCAGACAGCACCCCCCCCGCAAGGGGCTGAGATGTGGGCAGTAGGAGGGGGAGGGCTGAATTCCTGAGGGGAGGGGGCTGTGTGGGGGATACTCAGCTAGGGGAGTCTAAGCCACTGGTTGTCTCACAGACGACAGGGCTCCTTCCCTGTCTGCTCTTTCCTGCCACCCAAGGGGCGCTCAGTTATGAGACAGAAAGGTCTCTGGTCCGGTTGGGCGTGGGGATTTCTCAGAAAGGCAACCAGGCAGCATAAGGAAGAGAGCTTGGACTTAAGAACCAATCAGGTTTCAAATCCCACCATCCCCTCTTACAAGCTGGATGATCTAAGGCAAATTACTTCTCTGCTCTGAACCTCGGTTTTTTGCATCTGTGAAATGGGAACAAACTCACGTCGTAATTATGGGTGGGAGGAGTCAGCAAGATTGTGTATATAGATCAGCTAAAACTACCAGTGTGTGACCTTCCTCTCGTGTGTCCTAACATGTGATGGCAATGGAATGGGCTGGGAGGGGTGATGGGACCAGGAGGAGGAGACCAGGGTACAGCACCCTGGCTTTAGATGAGCAGCTATAGGGTGTGCATGGAGGACCGCCTTGGCCTCTGGGGCACATCATCACTCTCCATCCCAGGCCCCCAGACAGCAGGGAGATGCAGCTCTGGGATGAGACAGTGAGCACAGAGGAACAGTGGGGAAGTCTGGGTAAGAGCTGAGCAGTGTGTCAGCAAGCAGACAAGAGTTCCGAAACACGAGGCATCACCATTTAAGTTCCAAGGCAGATCTGAAGGTCATGATTAACGCAGGCCAGCCCAGGCCCTGAACCAAACAGTGATCCAGGCCTGGGTGGGCTGGGGGAGGGGAGCCAGGGGACAATGACAGGGCACCCTAAGATTCTACATGTAGAGAAGAACGGGCCCAGGGAACTTTATTCGCAGCCCGCCCCAGGATTGGGAGGGACTGGAAGGCAAGGCGGCCGGACGCGCCGCTGGCCGGGCTGGGGCAAGTGGGGGCCTGACAGCAGCACTTCCCCTTGCCCTCCCAGTGCCCCCTCTCATCCAGCCCTTCGAGTTCCCGCCTGCCTCCATCGGCCAGCTGCTCTATATCCCCTGCGTGGTGTCTTCGGGGGACATGCCCATCCGCATCACCTGGAGGAAAGACGGACAGGTGATCATCTCAGGCTCAGGCGTGACCATCGAGAGCAAGGAATTCATGAGCTCCCTGCAGATCTCCAGCGTCTCCCTCAAGCACAATGGCAACTACACGTGCATCGCCAGCAACGCAGCGGCCACCGTGAGCAGAGAGCGCCAGCTCATCGTGAGAGGTAACTGGAGACAGGCTGGCAGCCGGGGGGAGTAAGGGTCCAGCTCTGTCTGCTACTTAAAACCGTCTCTGGGAGTTCCCGTCATGGCTCAGCAGTTAACAAGCCCGACTGGTATTCATGAGGAGGTGGGTTCGATCCCTGGCCTCGCTCAGTGGGTTAAAGATCCGGTGTTGCCATGAGCTGTGGTGTAAGTCACAGATGTGGCTCAGCTCCTGAGCTGGTGTGGCTGCGGTGTAGGCCAGCAGCTATAGCTCTGATGCAACCCCTAGCCTGGGAACCTCCCTATGTCGCAAGTGTGGCCCTAAAAAGCAAAAAACAAAACAAAGCAAACAAAAAAAGACGGTCTCTGTAGATTTTGAGCTTGAATCATGGATCCAGGGAAAGTTGGCTCCACCAGGGGCCTTAAAGATCAAGAGGTTCAAGCTTCTTAACTCTCCAAGCCAGGAAACCGAGGCCCTGAGAGGGGAAAACACCGCCTCAGACCAATGGTGAAGTCAGAACTGGCCCTCTGAATTGCCAATTCCCAGCCCGATACCACTGGCAAAACCTCTCAACATCCTGGGTTTCAGCGGTGCCTGCTCCCAACTGTATAGTGGTCCAGGCAGGGCTGATGTTGAACAGAAGGTGCCCAAAGGCCCAGAAAACCTGTAAGAGATCAAGATGACCTGTTCCTCCCCTGCCTTCCTTCTTTCTGCAGTGCCCCCTCGATTCGTGGTGCAGCCCAACAACCAGGATGGCATCTATGGCAAGGCTGGTGTGCTCAACTGCTCGGTGGATGGCTATCCCCCACCCAAGGTCATGTGGAAGCATGCCAAGGGTAAGCCCCTGGCCAGCCAGCATCTCTGATTATGGCCAACAAGGGGAAGGGGTGGATGCTAATGAGACTTGGGCCTGGTCTCTACACACCATGCCCAGCCCTGGGTTCTGACCACTAAGGGACCCCCAGGCTATATCTGAACTGGAGGTCATCCCTAGCCACCCTCAAGGGTCCATGGATCAGGAACAGCTATCTTGCTAATTCCAAATTCCCTGTCATCCCCATAGATTGACCTCTCCTCTCCCCACTCCAGCCCTAGAACTCACTGTAATCTACTTTCCCTACCCCTCCCTAATTCTTCCTACCCCATCCTCGGCTCCCAGAGCTCATTGACTTTTGCTTCCCACTGAGCAAACCTACTCTGGGATCTTGGTCCTTCTTGCAACCCAACTGCATCCCAAGAAAGCATCTGGTACCTGACTAAGCCCAATGCCAACCTCTTATCCCCTCTCATCTCCATGACTGATTCTGGAGGGATGGGGGGTATCCAAAGCCCACCTTAGAGGATGGCTGGCTTCTCCCCAGGCCTAACTGCCAAGACCAGGCAACTGCCATTTGAGGGCTCAGTTGAGGTCCCCACCTCCATCTCCATACCTCAGGTCTGGGGCATGGTCACACCTCTGGGAGGGTCTTTCCTGTCTCCCAGGAAGCAGGAACTATGTGGGCTCCCAGGACTTCGGGGATATTACAGCATGGCCCTAGCTGGGCATGAGAAGGGGATCAGGGACATTCCTTGGGGTACTCCAGTCCACCCCAGCCTCCTCCCTGGCCTAGACACCAGGCCTCCTAACTGCTGCCTCCTTTCAGGGAGTGGGAACCCCCAGCAGTACCACCCCGTGCCCCTCACGGGCCGCATCCAGATCCTGCCCAACAGCTCGCTACTGATCCGCCACGTCCTGGAAGAGGACATCGGCTACTACCTCTGCCAGGCCAGCAACGGCGTGGGCACTGACATCAGCAAGTCCATGTTCCTCACTGTTAAGAGTAAGTCTGGACCCCATGTGGCCCTCCCAGCACCCCCGGATCCTAGGCCAAGGCCCAGCTCTGCACTCACTTGGCCTCCCCCCTCGGTTCCCATTGTTCCTTCCATGAAGGGGAGGCAGGAAGGATTCCTAGACAGAGGTGGGCTGGGGAACCTCCAATGCACCCTCCTCTAAAACCATGGCCTCACTCTGAATGACCAGCTCACTCCACTCCGGTCGCGATTAGCTCATGATTTGCTGTGCCAAAGGGTCACGTGACCGTCCACTTGTTTTGCTCCGTGGGTTGGCAATTCCATCTGAATAGTCATAGCAAACCATTTATTTCTATTATTTGATGTCCACCTGCTTGTGTGTAACCTGTTTGTGGCTTAGAAAGAGGAGACAGTGTACGTGATGTAGGAGAAAGGCTTAGGGGCAGAACACCTGGGTTCCGGTTCCAGGTCCGCCTGATGAGCATCCTGCCTTTGGGCCAGTGACTTCACATCTTTAGGTTCCCTTCTTCACCTGGGCTAGAGGTTCATTCCCAGCCCGATCATCTCACAAAATTGTGAAAAACCCAGGAACGGATCATAGACAGAGGAAGAAGCTTCAAAAAAAGCCCAAAGAGCCATAAAACTCCTGGCAATTTGGTGCCATAGCTCTGGTTTCTAAATCCCCAGACCCAGAGCCAGCATCAATGGCCTTGAAAGTCTAGAATCTCCCTGAGGTCCGTTAAGTCACACACAGACATTCCTCCTGGGTGAGCCTGTCTCTTTATGCTCTTAAGGGTCTATGTAGTGGGTGCCCAGGAACCATGTCAGGACGGCGTGTGGCCCTTTGTTATGACCATGGGCCACAGAGAACGGCAATGAGCCTGACTTTGAGCATCTCTCCAAGCCAACCGAGAATCTGGGTACCATGTCATAATTACTGTGACCTCTATGGGTCTCCTCAACCCCTGTCTCTCATTTTCCTGATACACAAAATGAGAGTCATGAGAGTGCCTTACTTGCTAGGTTTTGTATCAAAAGTCAGATGACATGCACAATGCAACTAGTATGGTAACTGGCACGCAATAGGTCATCAGAGATTTAAGCGCCAGTTTAGCCTTTTAGCAGGAGAGAGACCCTCCAGGGTACATGTAGGAAAGGCTGCTGAAAGCAGTGCCCAGTGTGCGGTCTGCCCAGCATCTCCGCGGAGTCCCCGCCTTTAAGAATCATAGCTTCTTTATCGCTTGCCAAACCCATGTTCAGCTCAGCACAAGACAGGGAAGCCCCGGCGATGGATCGATGCTCAGGGCGCTCTGAGCGCTGGAATCCCCGCCCTGGGGAGCTGCTTCCCTCGTACTATCAAAAAGCACTTTGTCCTTAATAAAACCAGGCAATCAATCTACATCCCTCAGCCGGGGAGAACTTTGCTAATTCTGCCTGCGTGCCGCGAGAGGAATAGCAGGCACCTCGTAGAAGTCTCCTTCCTTCATATTTGATCCTTATCTCCCCACTGTCAGCAGAAGGAAAGTACCCAAACGATCAGGCTTTTTTTCCCCCCCCTCCTATCTTTGCTCTTTTTCTCTAAGTTAGGGCATTCCACATTCCACTGGGCAAGCATGGCTGTGCCTTTATGGCCCGCGGTTTCTCTGGGACCATGATGTGGGTGTGGGTGATGACACAGTATATAGGAGGTGCGCTGCGGGTGAGGTGACCCAGTTCATATCATGCTGTCCCTGATGTCCTGGGGGCTCCTGGGCTGGTCGTTTCCCCTCCTCTGGACCTACATTTTTCTGTGCCATCCTTACTTCACAGCCCAGGCAGCAGCTACGAAAGCACATTTTGCAAATCCGGGACAGCCTCATGTACACGTGGCACATGAAATCACACATGCACACACGTGCACACGCACTCACAGTGGCGTTAACCTCTGGCCCCTCATCTCAAGGGATGACAGGAACTCCGTGCTGCTTGTCATCACGTATAGGCAGAATCTGGACCTTGTCCCCTCCATCCTCCCCCACCCCATTTGAGCCACCTTATCACTTTGCTCTGTTTCCTTCCTTAGTCAGGCATCCACACATGCCTTGCCTCCATCTGCCCCGTCTCACAGACCCCTCCAGGTCATGTAGCCCCTCATCTGCTGCCTGTGACACAGTCTCTCCTTGCTTCTTACCCAGCCCCCTGCCCCCATGCCTCACAGAGCCCTCCCCTACAGGCCGCTTCCCAGCTGTGCGCCCCTCAACACCCTCTGCACACTCGTGGGCTCCAAACCCTCAGGCGGCCCTTTCCTCACACCTTCTCTGTCACAAACACCGCCTTCCATTCTAGCCTCGCTCTCCCCAGCAACCTGCCAGCCATGCTAGAGTCTCCTGTGCCCCTCCAAATGCCAGCAGGAGGGGAGGAGGCAAGACTGGAGGGATTTAAGACCTGAGGGCAGTCAGCGCGGAGGGCTGAGTGTGGCCAGGGCCTCTGCCTGGGGTTGGAGGGTCTGACTGCTGTTCTGTAACAGCCTGGATCATTCCACACAGAATCTGGCTTCCAGGACAGGCTCCTATGACAATGTGTGTGACAGCGCGAGGTGGCAGGGCCGGGTGCTCCTGACTTCTGGGAACATGTTCTGCCTCCTGCTGCTTTGGTGCAGGTCCTGCCCCAGGGGACCCGCCCACAGCTTCTCCTCTTGCACGTCCTCCCCCACTGCCCACTCTGCCCTTTCCCTCCTCAGTCTCCCTCCACCTCTGCTATGTCCCCAAAGGGCAGCAGATGGGGAAGGACCTGCAGCAGCTGGGCACGTGGGCCACTGATGGGCTTGCCTGCGTGGAGCCCTTGCTAGTCATCCCTCGGTCCATCTCAGACACCCCCACCCACCTCAGAGCCAGCTCTGGACAGACCTGCTGTTTACAAAGCCGATTTCACGGCTTTCCCCGGTGCCTCCAACACTCAGATGACGCAATATGGCTCCACCTTGTCAGACTTCACGCTCGTGTGACCTAAATCCCCACTTTCGCCAAGGAGAAGTAAGAAATTAAATGTATCAAAGGGACACACATCGTAAAAAGCATTCAGGTGTCAAACTGGACGTTGGTAGTCGGCCCCTCTTAGCAAGTGTCCACACCATTGACCCTGAGGGGTTCCGATGGTAACAGCTGCTTACTGGGGGCTCACTAAAAAGACCACAAACCTCTGTGGCTAAGAGCACAGCTTTAAGAACCAGGCAGATCCGGAGTTCACATCCCAGCTCTGTCAGCTGATAGCTGTGGGATCTTGAATGACCATCTCTGTAAGCCCCACTTTCCTCCCCTGTAAGCTTGGAACTGTAGTGCGTTTTCACTCATTGGTAAGATTCAAGTGAGGCACACACTTACCACGATTAACACAGTACTTGGCACCCAAGACACATTCAATAGTCACTAGCAATCCTTAGTTTTCGGTGCTGAAAAATCTAGTGATGGGTAAAGTGGAGCTGCTCTTCTCGGAATTTAGAGTCTTGCAGAGATATAGACACACACCCCCATAGAACTATAATACACAAAGCAATAAGTGCCTTAAAAGGCTACAAACAAGGTGATAGAGAGAGAACCTGGGATGGAGTGATCCATTTTAATTTGGGGGACCAATAATGGCATGTCCAGAAAAGTTCCACAAAAGCCGTGATGGCTCAGTAGGACTTGAAGGCTGAGAAGGACTCTCAAGAACCAATAGGAGCAAAGGTCATTCTAGGATGAAGGAAAGTGAAGCAAGAGCGGGGAGGCAGGCAAGTTCATGCACACCATCGAATGAGGTGGAAACTTGGGGTGACGGGGGGAGAGTAGGGGAGGATGGACGGGAAAACACGTGTGAGGTGTTCGTGGGCTGTGGAAGCTAAATGTTTTCTTTCCGTGCAGTGTTGACTCCATATCAAGCACCAAAGCAGAGTTCCAGGAGCCCAGGGGTCTGGGGGGGATCGGGATTCCAGAGCTGGCTCTTGGAGAATTGCCATCTAGAACCTTTCCTCGAGGCCCCAGATTTCTAGGAGTTTGCTGGGGAAAGCAAAAAGCTCTCCTGATGCCTGGACACCCTTATTGGCAACCATCCAGGCCCTGAGTCCCAGGGAGTGAGTGGTGCTGAGCCCGTGAGCACCGCCCTTCCACTTGCACAGCACAGCACTTGACAGTTTCCGAAGCTCACACCTTGCCTGAGGTTGGCAGGCAATAGTTCCTTCCCGGGGAAGGGAAGGTATTAGACCAAGATCGTGGGGTGATACAGTCCTAGTTGAGACAGGAAACTTGCGTCTGTGGGCTCATGGTTTGGTAGAGAGAGCACAGACTAAGAGACAAATGACCAGATGCCAGTCCCAGCTCCGTGACTCACGGGCTTCGTAACTTCGAGCCATCCCTTCCCCTCTCTGGGCCTCAGTTTCCTCATCTGTACAGTCAGAGGCCTGGACTAGAATCTAGTCATAGCTAATCCCCAGGTGTGTGCCAGCTCAGACAGGCTGAGTCTAGCTGTGTTCATGGTCCTTTCAGACCGCCTCCTAGAACTTGGTTGAAAAATAAAGGTAGAGAGTTCCCGTCGTGGCTCAGTGGTCAACGAATCCAACTAGGAACCATGAGGTGGCGGGTTCGATCCCTGGCCTTGCCCAGTGGGTTGATGATCCGGCGTTGCCGTGAGCTGTGGTGTAGGTTGCAGATGCGGCTCGGATCCTGAGTTGCTGTGGCTCTGGTGTAGGCTGGCAGCTACAGCTCCGATTAGACCCCTAGCCTGGGAACCTCCATATGCCGCAGGAGCGGCCCTAGAAAAGGCAAAAAGACAAAAAAAAAAAAAAGAAGAAGAAAGAAAAAGAAAGGTAATTAAGAAAATACTACATCTGCAGAGCTACTTTTTATCTCCCTTTTAAAATGTAAAATAAAAAAGGGAGATAATGTCCAAAAGGAAGAGGAGGCAATCCCCCTCCCATTGACACACGGGGGACAAAAATAAGCATCTCCAAAGAGAATGCTTCACCCTGAGGCAGGTACCAAGGCAGGCCGCTTAGCCCGGGGTGCAAGGGGCTGGCTGTGTTTGATGCCACCACTGTCTGGGACTCGGCAGCCCCCTGGTGCCCCAGGTTACCTGATTAGACAGGTCCTGTCACGTTCCCCAGACTCTCCTCTGCCTTGTGATGGCTCCAGCGATGCAGCCAAGGCAAAGCCCAAGGCCAATTAAACCCATAAGGGCTCTTTGTTTGGTCTGAGTTTTGATTTGTTTGTTTAGCAAAATGTCAGACCAATTAAAGCCAGATCCAGGAGCCCTCCAGAGCACATAGGCAACTGCAGAGTCACAGATTTCAAGAGGGAGGAGAGGAGGAGCCCAGTGGGATTGGAGGAAGGGGGTTCACCCTGGTGGACAAAAGCCTGGGGCCTGGGTCACCTGCCAGCAGTGGGCCACTGGGGCAGAGGTCAGGATGCGGAAGCTTGCAATGACAACTGTGAATCCCAGGACCTGAGATGGTCCTGATTTCAAATTTGCCCAAAGGAAACCCCTCCATGTCGGGCAGAAGCAGCACCTCCCTCAGACCCAGTGACTGGGGCTCCTACTCTGGGGGTCCTCTTCTGCCCTCCTCAACCCCCACCCTTCCCACAGGGCAAGACCATGCATGACCTGCGGCCCAGAGCCCACAGCTCCCTTTCCCCGGGAATTCCCTGCCCAGATGCCCTGAGCCAATTTCTAGGGCTTGTTAGGGCATCTTCCCCAGTCTGTCTAGCCAAGGACACTGCCACCAGTGTGACCTTGAGACCTGAGGGGTGGCTGTTTGCAGGGTGTCAAGAGAGAGTGGGATGCGTAGACAGGGACGTCTACACTCAGATTCCTAAGCCCCTCTCAGCACACACGGGGAAACAGAGGCTCTGAGAGGCCCAGCAAAGTCACAGTCTTTTGCACCTTTCCCTCAGCTCCTAAGATACTAACAGAGCTCAACAAGTGGGCGACATTCCACTTTGCCAATGGAGACCTGGCAGGGCCCATCTTCTCAGCACCAGAACCTGCCTAGCTGAAGCTGGTGCCTTTGGTGATTCAGGGTTTCATGGAAAAAACTAAGTCTGAAACCAAGAACCATGGAGATTGTACTGACCTCCAGAGGCCAACATTGGAGCAAAGCTATGTCACAATTCAAACTTAGCCCTTGAAGGGACTTTGTACCAAGGTTTTAAGAAAAAACAGTCTCCATGGGAAACCATCCCCCCGCCCAGCTCCTACCCCCAACCCCCGTCATCATCACAACAAGCCAGGTCCCCTGAGAGCAGGAGAGATTTTAATGAAGGGATGAGAGGAATAAACCTGCCTATGCAACCTCCATTCTCAGTTTGGGGGAGTTCCCTGGTGGTCTAGGGATTAGGATTCCACATTTGGCCACAGCAGCCCGGGTTCTGGGAACTGAGATCCCACATCAGGCCACTTCATGCCACAGCCAAAAAAAAGAGAGAAAGAGCCTGTCCCAAGCTCTCATCTGGGCTCTTATGTCCTTAGAGGCTTTGGCAGTGGTGGCACAAAGCACATCACCACCATTGCACCCTCAGCCTCTAGGTCAGTCCCAGTGACCGTGAGCAGAGAAGGGCTTCCAGATGGATCTGAGCTCCAAGGTATCATCCAGGGTTTGCCCTGCTTTCAGCTCCAGCGGGTCTGGATATTAATGACAAAATTACACTCATCATACTTACCAACCAAGGAAAAGGTGCCAGTGATTTTGAGACACAAGGAAGCCAGGGTTGTCCCCAGGTGCCACAGTTGACTAGATAAGAAAATGCAGACAGGAGTTCCCTGGTGGCTCAGTGGGTTAAGGACCCAGTGTTGTCCCTGCAGTGGCTTGGGTCACTGCTGTGGTGTAGGTTCGATCCCTGGCCCAGAAACTGTAGGTGCGGCCAAAAAAAAAAAAAAATAGAAAGAAAATGAAGACAGGCCAAGAGCTAAATTAGAGCCTCCAGACCCTGCCCTAAGCAGAGAGCCCAGAACTGCACCCTCAGGCACAGTCAAAGCCCCTCTGAATGGTTGGGGTAGATAAATTGCTGGATCAGTCAAGCCACAGCCATGTACTTCCCGAAGCCCCCTGCGTGCCCAGCTTGGTGTCCAGTCTGAAAGAGAGAAAGAAGTTTAAGTCACCATCCCTGCCCTTAGGGGGCTTTAAATTAGTGAGGAAGCTGGAACTAACCATCAGGAGATCCCACACTAAAAGGTCTGGTGCTACACGTGCCAGGGTTGGGTTTGAGAAAGTGAAAGCCAGTGTGGACAGATGAGGTCAGACAGAGCTTTCTGGAGGCATGGGACTTGGGTGGAGCCTTAGGAACAGGTAGTGCTTGGATAGGCGAAGGGGAGAAAGGAGGGCAGGCAGGGGGAGGGCACAGCAGGAGCCATGACACCATGGGAAGTGGCAGCAATGAGGGCGTCTGCTGGCAGGGCTGGGGGATGGAGCATGCGTGGCATCCAGGTCTGGTGGTGATACTCGGATCTTGAGCAGTGAATGGAGAGAAACAGGGAGCCTAAGTGTCGTTGAGAAGGAACAGGTGCCTCCTAGGATGATGGACTGGCCAAAAGGACCTGGGAGAGTCAAGGGCTAGAGGCTGAGGATTAGCATGATGCTGCCACCAATACAAATGGGGTGGGTGGGAGGGGTGCTATGGCACGCTTGCTTTGGCCATGTCAAGGTGGCGGCTGGGGTGCCTGGGGAAGCCGGGCACTGGCTGACTTTCCACCAGGATTCCTACCCAGAGCAGCGTGCTGGACCCAAGGACCCTACAGCCCCCACCTCACTGAGGTGACTTACAAGGTACTGTACCACTAACAGCTGTCCTTTCCTGGGCCAGAAAGGATGAGTCTGGTGGGCTTCCCCCAGAAGCCCAGGCTGCCTCCCCATCCCTGCCCAGCCTCAGGACCCCAGGTTCCCACCTACAGGGACTTAAGCCCTGGCAAAACTGCGGTTCTGAGGAACGTTTTCTCCTGCTCATGTTACTCCTGCCCAGCCTGCCACTGTCCATTCGTTAGGCTGTGGTCATGGAGTGCCCGTCTCAGGGCCAGGTGCTGGGGTGGGAGGTGCGGGCCGGGTAGGTGGCCCGGGCACACTCCTGCCCATGGTGCTGGGGCATCACCGGGTGGCCTCCTCACAGAGCAGGAAGAGCAAAGCTCACAACCTCCGTCCTCAGGAAGCCCCCTCCAGCTCCATGGGGACAGGTTGCGGCTGTCTTCCTGGGCATCTGTCACCCACTGGAACCTTGTAGTAGTTTCCTAGGACCCCTGCAACAAAGTGCCACAAACTGGGTGGCTTAGAAGAACAGAATTGTATTCTTTCGTGGTTCTGAGAGGCCAGAAATCCCAAATCAAGGTGCCAGCAGGGCTGGTCTCTCTTGGCAGGAACTAAGGGAACAAGTTTCTCTTGCCTCTTCTGGTGGCTGCCAGCTATCGTTGGCATCCCTCGGATTGTACAGGCGTCACTCCCGGCCCTGCCTCCAGCTCACATGGCATTCTCCCTGTGCATCCTCACACACCCACCTCCCCTCCTCTCTCATCAGGGCACCAATCATCCCGGACTAGGGGCCCATCCTCCTCCAGCAGCATTCATCTTACTGCATCTTCACAGACCCCATCTCCAAATAAGCTCACATGCACAGGTACCAGCCTCTAGGACTTGACATGTCTTTTGAGGGGAGGCAATTCAGATGCACAGCAATCCCCAAGCTCAGTGATTTATTATCCATAACGGCATGCTTTCCAGAACTCTGGAAGCTGAAGTGCTCTCCTTTCTAGCATCCCGCCCTTGTCTGCATGCAACCAGCCTCCTAACCAAAACTCCCTCTTGGTCCAGAGTTGGCAAGCCCAATCTCTCCTGTGCAATAAACCCAGAGCAACTGGGTCACAAGCTGGGCCTTGGACCGTATCTGGCCAGATGCCTGTTTTGCTGGAGCCCAGCCACGCCCAGTCTTCATAGTCTATTGTCCTTGGCTTCTTTCACGCTTCATCCACAGAGTTGGTCTTTGAAATAGAGACCTACGGCCAGCAAAACCTGAGAGAAGTACTATTCAGTCCTTTGCAGGAAACGTTTGCTGACCCCAGCTCTAGGGTGTTCGCAGAATTGACCCTGAAACACTACCTTCCTAGTAATTAAAGAAAGAGGGCGTCGTCTCCTTTTGTCTCCAAAAGGATTCCGATGTTTAGGGTCACTTCTGAGTTGAGTGTTCTCTCATCTCTAAGACTGGAATAAAAATACTTCCCACATCCTAAGGTTGGCAGGGGGTGGATTTAATAAAATAATCCATGTAAAGCATTAACCAGGGTGCATGACCCATAATAAGCATTCTATAAACATTGGCTATTTTCATTATGACCATCATTTTTCTGATATTCTGGGGAGAGTAGAAGACTAGAGGCAGGGGAGACAGGTCCCACCCTCCCAGGAGAATTCTACTCTTCCCCCCCCCCCCCGCCACCTCCCCACCCTCCCACCCCCACCCCACCCCCGGCCCTGCACTTGTTCTTCTTGGCAAGCAGCCAGGAGAGGGACTGACTGATCCATTTCACAGTTGGAGAAAGCAGGGCCAGGTGAGATTGAGGGTCCCAGCTGGGCCCACCGTACAACAGAAACAGGGCTGCAGCCCACATCTCAAAGGCCCCACCGTTCTCCATCACCTGCCCCCCCCCCTTCACACACACACACTGTTTGCCAGTCCAGCTCCCCAAGTTCAGGGGCAGTGGACCGCTAGGGTCCCTGGGCCCCCAGCTCCCCCAGCACCTCCCTGCCAGCTCTCAGAGCCGAGGCTGATTGCTTCCATGCAATTTGAATTAATCTCATGCTTCAGGTGGAGCTTGGCTAATCAGGGGAGACAAGAAGCCGAAGTGGATGCAATCAAATTAACAACGCTAGGCCCTGGCTCTTTAAGAAGGAAAAAAACAAAGCAGGCACCAGAAGGCACCCTCCCCCCCCCCCCACCAGCCCTTCCCAGGGGAAGCCTGGAGCGGCTGCCAGGGCTGAGTGCAAAGAACTTCTCCCACCCGCCCTGCCCCGCCCCGGGGCCGACCACCCCATGTGCCAACAATGCCCCTTTGTGGCAGCTTATCTCACACCGCCAAGCAGGGCTGCGGTTCTTGTCAAGATCTTGTTAACAAGGAGCAGAGACACAGCCTTTGGGGGTGGGGTTGGGGGGGCGGTGGGGGAGCCCACCTCGAGTGAGTGCGTGTAATCCTTTCAGAAACAAAAGGAGATGAAAGCCTCTGAGCCAAGAGGCTCCCTTCTCCCTGGCTAGGTGGGTGTGCAAAGCTCTCTAGAACCTTCGGGGCATGGGCTGTCCCCTGGAAAAGCCTCTTCCAAAAGGCAAGGAGGAGGCCATCCAGAAAAGCATGTTAGCACGCCGGAGAGAGCTTCCTTTTTAGCAAGTAGCTCTACAAGACTCCTAGAGAGATCTCAGCTAGACTCTCAGAAGGACTTCCTCAGGCAGTCAAGTTCCCTCCTCGGGTCGGTGAAGAATACTGCGCCTTTGCTGCCCTTCTTCCAACCTTATTGGCTTTGAGACTATCCTGCCTGAGGCAGTGGAAGGACCAGAGGGGCATCCACTACAGTGGGGGGTGGCAGAGGAGGGGTACCTTCCCTCAGACCCTGTGAGAAGTGTCTCAACCCCCTCCCCCAAGCCACCCACCTAGAAAAGCAGAGCAGCCCTAACCCCTTGGTGTCCAGGTTCCCAGGCCAGTCGGCTTTGCCCCAGATCTGGCTGCATTTCTCTTCAGGGAAGCTGAGCTCTGTGCACCCCCACTCTGCCCCCACCACTGCCCTTCCCTAACCAGTGTCACATCATGGGTCAAAGCACAGGTGCCCTGGATCCCAGCTCTGTCACTGGCTAGCCTTGGACAATTTATTTCTCTGAGCCTCGGCTTCCATGTCTATAAACTAGGATTGAAAATAAGGTTATTGTGAGGATAAAATGAGTGAATTCATGTAAAGCCATGCAGAGTAGTGCCCAGCACATAGGAAGCCCCCGGGAACGTAAACTCCGAGAATTACTATATCCTCACGCCCACGAATGGGGTTAAGAAGTGCCCCAAGCTTCCTTCTGGGATGCAGCATTCCACCCCTTTCACATTTGATCGGGCCTCGAACAACAGCTGGTGGCTTTCCCCTGCTCTTCCTTCCACATCCTCCTCCCCACACGCACTGCTCCTCTCCCTCGGGTATTTGGGACAGAGTCTTCCCTCCCTGGTGACGCGGGGACTGTCAGAAACACAGGCTGAGCTCCAATCACCAGGCAGAAGAGAGGGAGGGGGACAGAGGCAAAGAAGGCCCGATTCACACTCCCCCCCCCCCCCCGCCTCCCCAGTCAACTCCTGCCCCAGCCCTAGCCCCAGCCCCAGCCCGCCCTGGACTGGCCTCCTGGCCCCACTGGTCCAGCCCTGCTCCAGTTCTCAGCCTCCTCCTTCTGCATCCCCACCCCTGCCCGGTCATTCCCGCCCAGTTTCCCACTCCGGGGACAAAGCCCAAGATGGGAGAAGGATCCGCTGGGCAGAGGGAGAAGGCTGGATGGAACCAGAGGAAAGGGTGTGGGTGAATTGTCAGGGATTTGGGGCTCTGTCTTCCTGCCACTGACCAGCTGTGTGACTTCAGACAAACAACTTAGCCTCTCTGAGCCTCCTTTTCCTCACCGGTACTCTGGGGACTAAAAGCCCCCAGGCCACCTCCTTAACAGAATGAAGCTCCTGATAAAGGATGCTCCAGTGCTCTGCAGACTGCAAGGAGCAGCCCACCCCAGCTTCTGGGTGGGACCCCAGAGAACGGGGAGCTGGAGGGGCAAGGGAAGGGCCACTTTCAAGAAGATGCAGTTTATAAACCCCATGCCAGGGTCTCGGGGCCCTAGGACTCCATCCCCAAGCCCAGGGGCTAGTCAGAAAGTCTGTGGATGCTGGGGGTGAGTGAGGAAGCAGAGCTGTCTCGTAGTGTTTTAAAAATCTATCAGCCTCTCACATCAAATTAAAATGTAAATAGCAGCTGGTCCGGGCAGGACCTGGGGGTGACAGGAGCCGGCCTTCGAGTAATTTCACAGACGGGAACCGGTTGCATCAGATTCTGACAACTGTCTTGTTTCTGAAATCGATTTCCTCTCCCCTCGCCTTGCTGCCCCAGGAGGGCCCTGGAACGAGGGCGGGGGTGGGTCCGAGGTGGCCGGTGCCTTTCTATGGCTCTGCCTATAAGGCCCCCTCAGATCCAGGAGGCAGAAATCTGGGAATCCTGCAGGGCTGTAAGGCCATGGCCTGAGCGCCAGGGGCCCAGCAAGGCTCCTCGCTGCGCTAGAGTGAGTCTAACTGGACCAGGCAGGCTGCCCCCGGGGTAACCAGGGCGGGTGGGGAGAGCAGGAGAGGCACCCAGTGCGTGGGAGCCTGGCTTCTTTCCACAAACACATGCTCAGTCCTGAACAGGAATGCTTCTATCCTGGAGTCTCACGTCAGAGACAAGGCCAGGGCAGTGTGACACATGCCCTGCAGGGACGCTTGATGCCCAGAGGAGGGGTAACTGCAGTGACATGGGGTGTCAGGGAAGGGCCCTGGGAGTCATCAGGAAGCCCCTTTGCCTTCTACCAGGGTTTGCCCCAGCTTGGCCATGTGCGGGGCTGGCACTATACTGGCACTGGGATTGTAAAGCTGTGAATGAGACTGGCCCAGCTCACCCCAGAACCTTCCACAGGACCCCAGGGAAGAGCCCACCCTCCCCACCTAAAGGGGCTGTGTCGGGAGGAGCTGGGTATTAAGGGACATCTCACCTACTTGGGTCTCCTTGATGCCCTTAAGCTGAGCCCCTCCATGTCCCCAAGTCCCCAGAGAATCTCCCACTGCACCCCTCTTTGTAAGAAGAAATTAGGTTTCCCTGGCTGCTAATTGAATTACACTGCGGGAAAGCAGAGAAGTTGTATCTCATTAAAGCCTCCTGTGTCCTACTCCAGCACTGTGTTGCCTTTGTGGCTGCAATTAGCACTTGTCACTCAGAACTCAGCCCTGTGCATGCAACCCCCACACACAGACACCCCCGCCCCCCAGCTCTCCTGCCTGGGTCCCTAAAGCTAGCCCGAGGAGTGACCTCCTGAGATAGCCCACTAGAGAGAAGTCACAGGGTTTTGGTGACAGCCAAGGTCTGTTTCCCAAAGCCAGAAACTGTGTATGTGTGGCAGACAGACAGCAAGAGGTGGCCAGGCCCTGCAACTACAGTAGCATAGGCTTAAAGAGAGAAGAACTGCCTTCTGGAAGCCTGGATTTCCCCATTTGAAAGGTGGGGAGGGTAAGACTTATTTCTCATGGTTGTTGTTGGGGGAGGCCAGTGAGCAATGAACCAAGAGGCCAGAGCCTCCAGCGGATTGCCTGCTCCATCAGGGACGTTGCAGGCACAGGGAGGCCGTGGTGCTTAGTCAAGAAATACACTGGGGAGTTCCCGTCGTGGATCAGCTGTAACAAACCTGACTATATCTGTGAGGACACAGATCCCTGGCTTTACTCAGTGGGTTAAGGATCTGGTATTGTGGTGAGCTGTGGTGTAGGTTGCAGACGCCGCTTGGATCTGGTGTTGCTGTGGCTGTGGCATAGGCTGGCAGCTGTAGCTTCTATTCGACCCCTAGCCTGGGAACCTCCATATGCCGCGGGAGCAGCCCTAGAAAAGGCAAAAAAAAAAAAAGAAAGAAAGACATTGGGGCCGGGCTTTGGGGCTGGGGAATGATGATAGCAGTACTGACCCGCCGTGATGCAAGCCACGGAGAGTCCTAGGCTACTGCCAGCTCGTGGCTCCTGGGAACTGCCGAGTAAAAGGTAACCATAAAGAGGTGTGCGTGTGTGTGTGTGTGTGTGTGTGTGTGTGTGTGTGTGTGTGGTGTAGAGGGAGGGTGCACGTGTGTCAAGCAGGGCTGTGGGTAGATATGTGTTAAACAGTCACAGGGTATTGACACGCATCGACAATTGCATCAGATTACGTCTATGTGACACCACGTGTGAATTAACAGTAAGGGTGTCAGAGTGTAGGCTGGAAGGGTGACTGCTTGTGACTGTCGGGGTGTGTTTTTGACCTTGCCTCTGTGTGGTGTGTGTATCTGCTCCTACAGGTGACTGCACACAAACATCTCTCTAGGGAACCCTTGGGGATCTGTCCTCAGCCCAGAAATCACTCTGGGACACAGCCGGCTCCCAGTGCAGCAAGGGTTCAGTGGAGCAGAGAGACCTTGCGGTCCAGAGCAAGAGGGAAGGGGGAGCTGGTGGGAAGAGGAGAGCACATCGGGTGGGGCCCCTGCTCCCTGGGCTCGGCTCTGTTAGGAGACTGCCTGGTTAAATACCGCAGCCAGGAGGTCCTAGGAACCCAGCTTGCGGACACAGAGGACACAAGAACCCTTGGCAGCTGGGACAGCGCCTGTGGGAGAGGCGCAATGGCAGAGCCCTCTGCTCTGGTGTTGGCAGGAAGACTGCGTAGGGCAAAGAATAAGAAGGAAGCAGACCTTCAGCTTCTTGCCCAGGAGGAGGGGCTGAAGACCCCCTCGCACAAGAAGAGTGTGTTCAATCACACGGTCACCTCTGTAACAAGATTCCCAGACCATCCTTCCCTTTCTCCTGAGACCCGTGGGCACCCAAGACATGGGCCTCTATCCAGGCTTCCTGGAACCTTCTCTGTGCTTCCCAGGCTGTCTAGTGCAGGGAGCTCCCTGCCTCCACGGCAGCCCTTTCCCTAAACAGCAAAAGCTATTAGAAAATTCCTTCTCAGGCCAAACAGGAGGTCTGCTTTCCCCTTTGTGAAGAGCTCTTGTGCCTTGTCCCCGACCCCCACCCCCTGCAAGTTACATACTCCCAGTTTCCAGCCACCCTTGAAATGACATGGATTCAAGTCCATCCGTCTTCCTGGTTGCACTCCAGCTTATCAGTGTCCTCCATCAAGTAGAGAGCCTGGGAGTTCTCATCGTGGCTCAGTGATTAATGAATCTGACTAGCATCCACGAGGATGCAGGTTCAATCCCTGGCTTCGCTCAGTGGGTTGAGGATCCTGTGTTGCTGTGAGCTGTAGTGTAGGTCGCAGGCAAGGACTCGGATCTGACGTGGCTGTGGCTGTGGTGTAGGCTGACGACTACAGCTCCGATTGGACCCCTAGCCCGGGAACTTCCACATGCCGCAAGTGCAGCCCTAAAAAGAAAAAAAAAAAGTGGAGAGCCTGGAACAAAGGGGGATGCTTCCCGAGTCATCTGGAGCTTGTCTTTCTAAGTCCTAAAGGCCTGGGCAGCGGTTCTCCCGGCATCACCTCACCTTCCACCATTAGTGTTAGATCTTCATGTGTTACGTATTTCCTCTCCCATCTGCCCACTCTTAAGAGGTGTTGCTGTTTATTAGTGTGACCAGGGACAAGCCATTTCCCCGCGTGGCCTCTTTCTTAGTTTGTAAAAGGTAGGATCTCTGTAGGTGAGCTATACCATGCCCTTCAATAGAAACAAAACACAAGCTGCATACGTAATTGACAATCTTTCAGAAGTTCCCTGGTGGCTAGAAGTTGATATTCCATGTCCTCACTGCTCTGGCTGGAGTTTGATCTCTGGCCCAGGGATTTCCACATGCTGGGGGCACAGCCAAAAAAAAAAAAAAATTAAAATCTTCCAGTTGTCACATGTTCAAAAAGGTTAAAGAAACGGGTGAACTTCACTATCATAGTATGCTTTATGTAGTCCAGTATATCTAAAATATTAACATATAATCAACATAAAATTATTAGGTATTTTACATTCTTCTTTTTTTTTTCTTCCTATGGTTTTGAAATCCAGCATGTACTTTACACTCAGCACATCTCACTTTGGACTGGCCACATTTCCAGTGGCCAATAGCCACGTGTGGCTTGTGACTACTACACTGAGCATTATCTGGGCTCTGCAATTCTAGGACTCTGCGATCCTATAAAATAGCTGGCCAGTAACATCTTAAGGTGTCTCTGGTTTTTGGTTTTTTTAAGGGCCACACCTAAAGCGTATGTAAGTGCCCAGGCTAGGGATCGAATCAGAGCCGCAGCTGCCAGTCTACACCACAACCACAGCAATGCCAGATCCAAGCCATGTCTGCAACCTACACCACAGCTCACCACAACAGAGCAGGGCCAGGGATCAAACCCACATCCTCATGGATACTAGGTGTGTTCACTACCGCTGAGCCGCAACAGGAACTCCCCAGGGTATGTGTGCATTTATCTGATGCTTTTCCTGGAACAGGAGAGGGACATGAGACCCTTGGGGTGGGAATAATATCCAGGTTTCTTGAGATGCTGCTTTATGGCAGGCACTTTGCATATACGGATTCTGCAGGGTCAGTAGCCAGGTGTTCGCATCACAGATGGTAAACCTGAGGCTCGAAGTTAAGTAGCCTGTATTAAAGACCACATGGTGGGTAGAAACACATCTGTCTGGTCCCCAAGCTCCTCAAGCTGGGTGGGGTCCACAGAAGCAGTCTCCTCTTCCTTACAGATGGGCTTCCCTCAACTGACCCTGAGCCGTAAGACTGTGAGGAGAACATTGGGTTGTGCTACATGGTGCTCGTTGCCATGGCGATGGTGAAGGGAGCCCACCCCTGGCCCCAGATGTGGTTATCACTCAGGGCTGACAGACCAGTTGGGCTCTTGGAGCCCTGTTGTCTCTGGTTGTCCCCAAGTCTGTCTCTTTGAACAAACCTAATTGGGGGAATTCTGTTGTGGCTCAGTGGGTTAAGAATCCAATATGTTGCCTGTGAGGATGAGGGTTCAATCCCTGGCCTCGCTTAGTGGGTTAAGGATCTGGTGCTGCCGCAGCTGTGGCATAGGCCAGAAGCTGCAGCTCCGATTCCACCCCTAGCCTGGGAACTTCCATATGCCGCAGGTGCGGTATTAAAAAGAAAACAAAAAATGAAAGAAGAAAAAAAAAAAAAACCTTATTAGGAAGATCCATGAGGTGGGACTGGTATGTATGGATGCCCAGGTTGTACACTGCTCACAGGAACATAGCTTAACAGGCAAGTGTAATCTGGAACCCAGTCGCTGCTCCACTGGCCAAGCTATGGCTCCCAGTACCATGTTGCATCTAGCCAGGGGAGGGCCTCTGGGCAGGCTGGTGCCACCCTATCTGGAGAGAAAAACAGGGATGGCCTCCACGTTTCTTGTTCTGGTGCAGAGCCTTGAACTCCTACCAAAGAAAAAAAGGCTCTTCCTTTCTCCTCCCTTCCTCAGACCTCTGACCTATGCTAAGGCTTGACTCTCGCACACACACCTCAGCATGAATATCCTCCAGCTCCTCTGTGGCTTCAGCAGCAGCTCTCAGGAGCAAGGACTCCTCTTCCTCCAGGAAGGCCTCAGGGCTCAGGCCATCCAGGGCTGCCAAGCCCCAGTCTCCGACCATTCACGCTGAAACAGCCCCCGTGCCCCTCTCCCCCACCCCTGCGTTTCAATCATCCAGGAAAGATGGAGGCTTCTGCAATGCAAGGCCCGACTTGTCGATGTAAAAATCTTACTCTCTATTCCACCCAGGTTTATACGAGTGAATTATGCAAATCTTTGATGGAAAAATATTCCTCCGCACATCCTTGAGAGTGTAAAACCTTAGTCAATAATTCATACTCGCATGTCTCTGACTGCAGGCTTTTTCTTCATTATAACTTGCACCTCGTTATTTGTCTTTCGCATTTTATTGTATATCCTGGTGTAATGCCATGCATTATAAAATTTATCTGCTTCATTATTTGATGAGCCCCGGCTGGGGATTGTGCTGAGACGCTGGTGCAGGGGCCGGGGGCCATGGCTGCCCTCAGGATCGAGTTCCACATGACAGAAGGCAGAGGAGGTGGCTGGCAGCATGGTGACTTCGGGGATGCCACAAATCACCCTTCATCCCCCACACCTGTTCCTAGAGCTCCATGCCTGCCTTCCTTTCTCCAAGGGTTTATTTGTCCTTAGAAGTCAGATGACCCTGGAGAGTTGGCTGGGAAGAATACTGCCTGAGTAGGTGTTTAAATCTGGAGCAGGGAGAAATCCTAGGATGCTAGGAGGGAAAGGAAAGGGAGTGGAGCAGGGCAAAGGTGCCCCAGAGAGGAGCCGCAGGGGTGGGGGGTGTACAGAGAGAGAAGGCGGAGTGTCCTCCTGTCCCATCGCCCAAGCAGGGTGGGGTGGGAATGCCCTCTGATTCTTGCAGCCAACCACAGCGCCCCCTAATGCATGCACTCCAGCATGGCTGTAGCATCCACAGAAGACAAGTGTTCTGGGGACCTGGACTCTGAAGAGACAAGATTTCCCAGGAGGGTGGTGAGGAAAAGGCAAAGACAAGGACAGTCCTCCAGGGAGTTCCTGGTGCATCTGCAGGTTAAGGATCCGGCATTGTCACTGCTGTGGTATAGGTTCAATCGCTAGCCCGGGAACTTTTGTATGTCTCGGGCATAGGCCAAAAAAAAAGGCCAGTCCTCCAGCTGTGTCAGACCTCTCACCTGTCTGGGAAGTGCCCTGCACATCGCTGCCTCTGAGCCTTTGCTCCAGCGGTTTCCACCGCCTAGAGTGCCCTTCCTGCTGTTCTCTCCATCTGTATCCTGCCATGTCTGAGTGAGCACTTCTCCTAGCACAATAGGTAGCAATCTCTCCCAGAACTGCTGTTGTGTTGTCTGTTCTCACCACTGCAGTGAAATTCCCTGAGATCAGATTTGTCCCGCTCACTCTTGGTTCCAGAACCCGGCATGAGGCCTGGACCTCGTAGGTGTAGGTACTCAATCAGTGTTTCTTAAATGGCTGGCTGATGCCTTCCCCAAACCCCCCTCAGCCCAAAAAAAAAAAATTTTTTTTTTTTTTGGTCTTTCAAGGGATGCTCCCATGGCATATGGAGGTTCCCAGGCTAGGGGTCTAACTGGAGCCGTAGCCACCGGCTTACACCACATTCACAGAAACGCGGGACCCAGGCATCGTCTGTGACCTACACCACAGCTCACGGCAAAACCGGATCCTTAACCCACTGATCGAGGCCAGGGATCGAACCCGCAACCTCATAGTTCCTAGTTGGATTTGTTTCCACTGCGCTACGATGAAAACTCCTGCTCAGCCAAAATTAATTTCTCCTAATACCTCTGGGAAATACTCATCAGATTTTCCTCCTTTTCATGTTGCTCGCAAGGGGGTCAACATCTCCCTTTGCTTCCCCCTCCTCCCAGGAGGCAAGGACTGTGTCTCCCCCAAGCCTGGCACAGTGCCGTGTACTGGCATAACTGCTGGATGCATGTATGCTGAATTGATGGAGAGGAAAAGTGGACGGGATTTCCCTGGCAGCTGAGACCATCCTTCCCTCTGCCCTACCCTCCTGGAGCTGCTGGCCTCGGCACTCAGGCCCAGAGGAGGGTCAGGATTGAGATGCCTCTTGTCCAGGCAGGGGGAGGGCTCTCCCAAAGGCCAGCCAGGGCCTTAGTTGTTTGGTGATGATTTTCTCAGGTCAGTGGTGGGAGTCAGGGGTCGGGGGGACCTGTTGGTAAACTGAAGGATGTTAATTATGGTGCTGCTGGCCAGGGTTTTCTGTTGCATCTCGTTTGGAAGAACAGGGGAGTTTCTCAGCTGTTTAAGAGGGTCCGCTGCCTAGAAGCAGGGGGTAAAGCAGCTGATGGCTGTGGAGAGAGCTTGAGCCATGGACCCAAAGCAGAGCCCCAGGTGTGTAGCCTGGGGTCCACAGCCCTCCCCCCACAAAGGTCTGTAGATCCAATTCAAGGGGTCTATGGATTTGGGTGGGGGGGAAATGGCATCTTTTTCCCACTAATTTCTTTCCTTTTCTTTCTTTCTTTTTTTTTTTTTTTGTCATTTTTTGTCTAGGGCCGCACTAGCAGCATAAGGAGCTTCCCAGGCTAGGGGTCAAATCAGAGCTGTAGCTGCTGGCCTTCACCACGGCCACAGCAACACAGGATCCTAGCCACATCTGCCACCTACACCACAGCTCATGGCAACACCAGATCCTTAACCCACTGAGCAAGGCCAGAGATCAAACCTGTGTCCTCATCGATACCAGTCAGGTTCATTAATCACTGAGCCACAAAGGGAACTCCTTTTTTTCACTAATTTCTAACTGAAATTTTTGTACTTCTTTCATTTTGAACATGAGCAACAAACCACAGCAGACCAATAGGTATTCCCATATCACAGCTAGTGCAGATATCTCAAAATCATGCTCATCACTATTATGAAATTGTTCTAATACAACCCAGCACTGGATCTTATTTCATAGAGTCATAAAGAACATATATACTATACCAAAAGTTTGCTTTTGAATGTTAATGTCTATATAACCCTACTTCCTTATATCTGGTTTCCTTTGTCCTTGTATGTATTGCTTTGCATTTTAAAAGATTCTGAAAAAGGGATCCACTGACTATCAGAACCCCTGATGAAGAGAGAGCCTGCCGGGGTCTCGGGTGGGTTGGATAGAAAGGGGACAGGCAGTGGGGTTTTCTGTATCCCCCTCAACCCCCAACAATTATTAGGGAGGGGCAGCCGGGGGCGGGGCCTCTGCGCTGGGCACGCGCGCTCCTGGGCTGGCCTCCCCCGCCTCACTGGAGCCTCCTGCCTACTCCTCTCCCCAGTCCCCGCCATGATCACCTCCCACCCCAACACCACCATCGCCATCAAGGGCCACGCAAAGGAGCTCAACTGCACGGCGCGGGGAGAGCGACCCATCATCATCCGCTGGGAGAAAGGGGACACAGTCATCGACCCGGACCGTGTCATGCGGTATGCCATCGCCACCAAGGACAACGGCGACGAAGTTGTCTCCACGCTGAAGGTGAGCATCCACGCCCCAGCCTCAGAGGGACCCCGACTCTCAGAAGGTGGGGAGCCCACAGCCATATTGTGTCTGTATCCAAAGGAGGTAAAGGGGAAGTCTGAGGGCCCCTCCCCCACCCCCCAAATTATGTCCCCTTTCTTACCTGTTTCCCTTCTTCATCCTTGAACCTCTGCCTTAGAACTTCACTATCTCCTCTCACAACTTCACAGCCTTTAAATGTGTAGAATCCTTAGCCCCTCTGTCCCTCTTGGGGGCCCTTCCTCCACCCTGGGACTCCTCCTCAGCCCCTCCCTCCACCCTGGGACCCCTCAGTGCCTCCTGCCGGGACCCTTGCATTCTTCCATCTTTGAACTTTCTGGGAAGAGGAACCCTTGACAAACCCCCAGTGGGTCCCCTCCCAGAAGAAGGTGGGCTTGCTGATCCCCCACTAGATGGCCCTCCTTCAGCAGACTGGCTCTAAAAACTGTTCTTCCCTCTCTCCCCGCCCTCTGCCCCTGCTGGCCACCTCCAGCTCAAGCCTGCCGACCGTGGGGACTCTGTATTCTTCAGCTGCCATGCCATCAACTCATATGGAGAGGATCGAGGTCTGATCCAGCTCACCGTGCAAGGTACCTCACCTGCCCCCCATTCCCAGCTCCTTCTCCTGGGACCCCGGAGCTCACTGCCAAGTCCCCTCAAGAGCAAGGATGCCACCCACACCTGGCAGAGGCTCTGAGAAAAAGCTTCCCTCTTCCCTCTCTCCTGCCCAGAGTGGGGACATGGGATCCTTCCAGGCTCACTGCAGACAGCCAAGTGTGCCATGGCTGAGGTCCCTGTAGAGCACGCTGCTGCTCGCAGTAGTGGGGAGCCTGGGTTCATGGCCCAGACCCCGAAGGAGCTGGGGAAAATTGGGAGCTCCGTGGGGAGGGGAAGCAGGTCGTCAGCTCTGAGACCCTCCAAATGGGGTCCAGGAAAAGGGCAAAATAGAGCAGGAACGGAGCAGATCCCATCAGCCTTTCAGCCCTGCTGCCAGGCACCACCCCTAATCCCTGTCCTGCTTTGCCTGAACGCCAGGGCTTCAGGGCCTCCGGGTAGACCACAGGTGACACCAGTCCCCAAGGACAGATCCCTGGTCCTCCGTGGGGGAGGCAGGAGGCCAAGCTCTCTGCTGCCATCCTCACTGCTGCCATCTTCCCCTATCACCCCCAGAGCCCCCTGACCCCCCAGAGCTGGAGATCAGAGAAGTGAAGGCCCGGAGCATGAACCTGCGCTGGACCCAGAGATTCGACGGGAACAGCATCATCACAGGCTTTGACATCGAATACAAGAATAAATCAGGTAGGCAAGGGCTGGGCCCACCGTGGCCCCTTGCACCTCATGCTGGACCGTCCAGCATGTAGGGTCAGGGCTGCCCATCTAAGGCGGACACACAAGCCCCTGTGTCTTCCAAAGGGGGGTGGGGCGGATGGAAGAACCCGAAGCTGATGGGGAGGGAGATCTCAGCCCCTTCTTCCCAGAATTGTCCCTGGGCAGGACCACAAGGTGGTCTGATTTAAAGCAGTTTCTAAAGCCCTGAGCCAGGGCTCTGGGCTGTATCTGTGGGGTCAGAGACATCATGGGTTTAACTGCATCAACTAGGCACTCCTAGTTTTGGATGGTGGGGATGCTTGGGAGGCAGAGAGCTGGTCCTTACCGAGAATGGGTCCCTTGGGGATGAGAGTCCCTGGGGAAGCTTAGATCTTAGTCTCCTCCTCCTAGAAGCCCTCCCAGATCCCTTCCTTGAGACTGTAGTTCCTAAGAGGTTGCCCGCCGCCATGAAGCCATGTGGAGCAGAGTAAACAATGGATCCCCAGGTCTCTGGGGAAACAAGGAACCCACAGTCGGGTAGTAGGAATGACAAGAAGAGAACCTTAGAAGGGACAAGAGGAGCAGAATGAACCAAACCAAAAAAAAAAAAAAAAAAGCCATAGGTGATCATGTTTGTATTTGCATGACTGTCTCTTAGATGGTACTCGAGAAACGGGTGACAGGGGCTGCCCCTGAGAGCGCCCCTGGGTGACTTCAACGCAGGAGTGAGAGAATGAGAAACATACTTTTCATTTGGGGTCCTTGCATATCTTCAGAATTCAAGACCATAAGCCCATATAAGCATTCCAAAATTATTTTAAAACACAGAAAAAGAGTCTGGAGAACTCAGTCCTCCCCAGCCCCCCTCTCCCTACCAACTCCAACTCACCTTCCTGGTCTTAGCCTAGATCCAAGGTTTCGTTTCCCTCCGATGCCTTCCAGACCCTTCCTGTGTTCCTTAGCACAGCACACAGTCCTTGGCCGGCTAGCTGTGCTCTCGCCTAGAGTGGCCGAGTCCTAGTCCCTGTTGTTTTCCCAGCACCTGGCATAGCGTCCACAGCAATCTCTGAGCTCTCTTCCCCTCTTGAGAAGCCGCTCTGTCCAGGGTACTGGGTTGTTCACCTTTGACACCGGTTTCCACAGGGAGGAGCCTTACAGTCTAATTGGGGAGAAAAGTCAGCTCACAGCCAGCACCCCAGGGGGCCACTCTCAGTGTAGGAGAAGGGCCACAGAGAGAAGGAGGGGCTGTGCTGACAGGGGTTCTCTGGTCCCTGTGGATGCTGCATTGAGCTGCGAGAAGCTGGAAAGGTAACGGGCTTAGATTCAAAGAAAGGGGCTGGAGCCCCAGCAAGGTGCAGTGCACTCCAAGAGTGGCACATCTGACCCAGGGTTCAGAGATCTAGTTCCTGGGCGGTAAGACCGAAGAGTGCTCTGGGCTCCAGGTTGGGAGGGGACCTCTGGGCTAAGCTAACTTCCTTGGGAAAGATCCCTGAGAGCCGCTAGTGATGTCTGAGGTTCCAGAGAGAGTCTAAGGCAGCATGGCACCTTGCAAAATGTCGTCTGGTATCCAGCGAGAGGAGGGGTAGCCAGGAGGTGAGCCAGCAACTGCCGCAGCCCTGCAGCTGGGACAGGTGACCAACAGCAGCCAGGCCTCAGTGGAGGCAGAGGGCACGGAGAGGAAGCCCACTGTGTCCTTCCCACACTTCAGGACTTCCTGAGGCTGGGAACCAGCTGAACAGGTGCCAGATAGAAAGGGATGGGGCTGTACACAGGCCAGCATCTCCCTGCCTGGCTGATATGGCTGGCAGGGCTCTGCTCCTGTTGGGGGCGGGAAGTGGATGCCTGGGATGTCACCCCCCCACTGCTCCCTGCAACTGCCTTCCTGCCCTCCTCCACGACACTGCCCCATTGCCCAACCCCCTCTCCACTGACCACCCTTTGTAATGTGTGGAAACCTTTCCTGCGGCACCGATGAGCAGGGCGAAGCTGAGAACATCACACATCTGGAGAGCAGTGCAGAAGGAGAGGTGGGCAAGGAAGATGCTATTTTCAGAGCTCATCCACATCTTCCCCCAACTCCCTCTGGTGCTCCTGAAAGATAAGGGACTGCCATTCCCCACCCTAGAGCTGGGGTGCAAGGATGGATGGACAGAGTGGAGGGGAGGGTGATGAAAACTCAACTTCAGACTCTCCCATCCACGAGGGCTTTGCGCCTGTAAAAAAAAAAAAAAATACATCACCGGATCAAGAGCACGAAGAAGCTGGCTGCTCCTTTCTCCTGTCTGTGGGTGGGGCTGCTTCAGGCCATTCACTCAGACAGGCACCTGTCCTGGTGCTTAGGGAAAGAGTTTCATGGGAACCGCAGTCAGTTACCACTGGACTCAGGCAGAGATGTGAGCACCGACCAGCTTCCTCGTCTGTGAGGTGGAAATAGTAATGCCTACCTTGTGGGATTGTTTTGAGGATTAAAGAGAAAGCATGTAGCACAGGGCTATAGTAAACCTATAATGCATGTAAGTTTCTCTCTGCCTTCTAACTCAAATCCTTTATGTGGCAATTGATAGTCCTATGGGACTTGCAGTCTGAAATATGTATCTGTCAGTAGGCAGCACGTACCGAGCGCCAGTAATTTTTTTTTTGCAGAATCATGCACCAGCCATGTGGTAGGGAGAGAGGGAGAAACAGGAGACAGAGGGTTGCCCTTGGAGCTCACAAGGCAGTTGGAGTGAGAACATACGCTGTGTATATGCATGCACGCACACACACGCACACGCACACATGCAGGCACTTTCAGAACCATTACAAAGCACTATCCAATCACGTATAATACATCACAAACTGAATTACTTGAGACCTGAAAAAGGTATCCTAGGGAACAGATGGATAACTCCAAGGAAGGAGGGGCATATATGCGCATGCGTGTGTGTGTGTGTGTGTGTGTGTGTGTGTGTGTGTGTGTAAATAGATCTTCCTGCATGTGGAGTAGTGGAATAAGAACAATTCTCAAAGCAGAAGATTTGGTTTAACCAAGTGTCAGAGCTGTGTGATCAATAGCGAGGTACTTAAAATCTTTGGGCATCTCTACCTATCAAATGGAAACAATAACGCATAAGTCAGGTGGTTGCAAGGATTACATGAATGAGCTGATTTACATGCACATGCCTAGCACAGAGCCTGGCACAGCCTAACCTCCATGGGTCCCCATTCTGTGCCTCTACTCTCCCTTCCCCTCTTCCTCTTGCCCCAGACCACACCCATGCTGGGTCTGGACCATCTGCTCCCGACCCCTTTCTTTTTCACAACTGTGCCTTTGTCAGGCTTTCTGCCATGTTGCTCATCGTGCTAATTTTCCAAGGGAAATTACCAAGTCTGCCCTTTCTAAGCCATCCGCTCATGCTGACTTCTCCTGGCCCCAGGCAGCAGAGTAATAATACATGAATGCTGAATGATAAATAGCACCATCCACTCAAATCTATCAGATGCTGCTGTGCAGATTTAAAAATGCAGACACCATATTTCGCCCCTGTTCCCCAAGCAAGGAGCAGGGATGGGTTCTTTGAGGATGGCCCTCCAAGCCCAGAAGGCAGCCTGGTGGTGCAAGCCATCAGCCACCATCCAGTGAACCAGCTTGATGTGGCGTGGCATGCCGTGTGAGCTGGAGTGGGGCTGCGAGAGGGTCTAGTGTTGAGATGTGCAGCACTGTCGTGGTGACCCGGGAAACCTCTTCTCAGGGCTGCAGAGAGACTGCCCTGGTGGGCTCAGAGCTCTGATGCAAGGAAGAAATCAGAGACGCAGAACGGATTTGTTTCCCAAGTCCAGGCAGCTAAATGCTCCAGATGTGGCTTTTGTCCAAGCTGCTCTCCCCCTCCACAGTGAATGTGTTTCCTGAAAAACCAAAGGCTCCAGGTCCCCTCCCAGCAAGCAGCCCACAAGTAGAAGGCACTGACATCTCCCCAGCCGCTTCCTTATTTTTTAAGAAGAATTTTTTTGCATCATAAACCCTTTGATGAAGAAAGGGAGAGAGAGCCCTTAATGAAATATGTTAATCTGGGTAAGCCAGGCTCATATGAAAGGGAATATTAAAAGAGACAATATTCACCAAAGCCAGCTCAGTGCTCTGAGAGCTGAAAAGGAAAAGGAAGAAAATAGGGCCCATGATTTCAGCTATTCAGGTCAGAGAGATGGCAGTGATCAAGTTTGGAAAATCAGCTAGAGACCTCCAGATTTGACTCTGATGCATTAGCCTGGAAAGGGCTGTGGGGAGAGTGCTGTTTTGTGCTAACATCAAAGATGATTTGGGAACACAAGGGCAAATCCATCTGCAAATGACCAGCAAAAGCAGAAAAAAAAAAAGGCAGGGGACCAATCTCTGGGACATCCCCCTAACCTTCCTGTGATTGGCAGCTGAATGAGGCAAGGGAGAGAAAGGCAAAGGATATTTATTAGGACTACCAAACGCAGAGGAATTGCAAGTGCAAAGTCCAGGACAACAGAGTGGTTCTGGTATGAAACCAACAGTAGGTTTTAAGTGCCCAGCCCTTGACAAATGGGAGAGAAAGGGCAAAGTTTTCGAAATGGTTCCTGCCTTTGGGGAACCTTGCATCTCCTCAGGCAGCCGCCCTCTTCATTACACATTATTTTCATCTGAGGGACTCTGAGTGCTGTAGAGTTTAGAGGAGAAGAGTGACACGAGCCAGATGTTGCAGGACTTGGGTCAGGTTAGGAGATTTTGTCCTTAACCCGAGGGCAAGGAAGAACTATTGAAGAGTTTTATGCAAGAGGATGTCAGTATAAGACTTGTGTTTGGGAAGACCAATGTCAAGGCCAAGAAAGAGTGCGTGACCTGTAAGAAGTGCTTAATCGTGTTTGTAGAATGAATGATGGCTCCATGTAGAGGACAGATGGAAGGGGGCTCGCCATGGATTCTGGGAGACTAGCTAGCTAGGATGGTGGTATTTCCCTGGTCTAAATGATGCGTGGCAGTGGTTTGGCCTGGGGTGAGGATGGTAATGGAGACAAGTGGAGAGATTCAAGATATACGTGCACACAGAAGCTGTAGGACTTGATGGCGGGGGGGGTGAAGAAGAACGCCTAAGTTTTGGCACACCATGGTAGATGGTGGTGCCATTTCCTGAGACAGGGAACCAGGAAGGTGATGGGTTTACAGAGTCCATGGTCTAAACTCCTGTCTTGAACATGATGAGTGTGAGGTGCCTTTGCAATCTCCAAGAGGAGACATTAAGCAAACAATTGGCTGTGTTCAAAGAAGAGATCTGGGCTAGATATGAACCTGTGCATTACCTGTGTGTAGATGGAAATAGAAGTCACAGGTGAGAAAAGTGTATGGAGTGAGGAGAGACTAGGATGGAGCCTTGAGGAACTCAAACCATTAAAGGTAAGGTAAGAAAGATGCATCTACAGAGTGAAGAAATGATCCAAGAGACAAGGAAAATCTAAAGAGCGTTTTACTAGGAAACCCAAGAGGAATGTTTTGGGAAGGGAGAGATCTAAGTGTTGACCACACTGAAAGGCCATGTAAGAAATCAGGCTTGATGACATGCGCATCACCTATACCGTGGAGATATGGTCCTGATGCCATAGAAAGGAGTGAGGAGTAAACAGTGTCCAGCACTGCACCTGGCACATCACAGGTGCTTGATAAATATTAGCACCTCTTTTCCTTAGCCTCTAATGTTTCCAGACACATCACATGGGTCTCTTCCCTCTGCCTGCACACATCAAAAATGAATGCGCTCACTCATGATCACTGTCCCTCTCCTATAAACATGGGCAAATCAAATATGATGTGTGAGCTGGCACCATCCCCCAGAATGCCACAGAGAGACGTGAACACCTGCCTCTGAGTCGCTAGCCCATTTCTTCCCAAGTCAGATTGGTACCCACAGCAGGTAGGAGCCTGTATATTTGCAATTCTGGCTTAACCTGCCAGCCACAGTGTTTCTCAGGCAGTTGGGGTGTTTTAAAAGACAAGGAGAAAATAATGTTTTTCTGAGCATCCACAGTCTGCCATTTGTGACTTTGGCTCATGAAACCAAAGAATTAAATGCAAAACTGCAGATGGGGAGCTGGGCCATTGCCCTTCACAGATGCCAAGCCTGTGTGGCTAAAAGTGGTGTTTTGAAAAACGTCAAGACCTCAATTAACCAGAACTGGCGGGGGTGATGGGATTGTCTCTTCTGGTGAACTGAGTTTCCTGATTTACCAGGCATTAGCTTAAAAGGGGGTGGGGGGCTTTCGAAAAATCTTTCCAGAATGTGATAGCTTCCCTCCCTGATTTAGGGATTAAACTGTAGTGAATACAATTTAATCTTTTCTGTTGAGAATTTTTAGGATCCTCTACTGTGGATTTAAAAGACACGGAAAATTAGACTGAATAGCAGCTTTGGGACGTGCCCTGGGAAGATTTTTAAGCCCCACTATCAGCTAGTTTCCTTGTGCTTTGCCTTTTTTTTTTTTCTTTCAAAGCAAAGTGCCAATAATGTAACCTGGTTATGAATTCTGGGTTTGGAAAGTCCTAGCCGAGGCATTGCTGTAACTGCAGCCCCTTCCCATTTCTCTCTGGAATCCCCTGGTAGGTACACAGCAAAAATATATTGAATGAATGACTGGGTTCCTCTGGAGATGCAGAGTGTTTACTGTCACAGTATCCCTGAGTGGTATTTATCTAGTATTTTTCACATTCTACAATTTTGCTAAACATTAGCCCTGGGATGGGCTGCCACTCCCCCTGGATGAATCGAGAACATGCTCATCCCTTTGTTGGCTTCTAAAGACTCAAGAGAGCATACTCTTGATGATGAGAGAGAGGGTGGGGTTTGGGCTAGGGACTCTGGCACTTGGTTTGTCCCACCCACAGCCTGAGCAACACTCAGGACCACCACCACACAAATGCACAGGAAATACAGAGTGGAACAAGAAAGGAGGAGAAAGGGGATAAGACTTGGCTTCTGGCTTTGCACTGGGATCATGGGTGGATGGGGTGGCTCACAGTTACAGCAGGTCACTGATGTAGTATGAGAGACAAGGAGCAAGGGCACTGCCCAACCAGACCCTCAGGGATAGCAAGAAAACAGTGATCATGGAGGGGACCTTTGGAAATACCTCAGCTGACCCCCATCTGAGGTTTGAGTTAACCAGCCAGCCCAGGGAAGAGAAGGGTCAAGCTTCCTGACTCTCCAGTCAGTGCATTTGCTGCTCCCATTCCCAGGCATCCCTTGGTCTCTTGAGCTTCATGAAACAGAACCCTTACTCTCTCTGTATAGTCTTGAAGTCCTGTGCCCTCTGGCTGTAGTCTGTGTGAACTAGATCTCTTCTGGGCATCAAAGTTGAGATTGGCATGTGCTGATGCTTAAGCCTGGAGGGAGGTCCTGGAGTTTGCCTTGCCGTGGTTAGAAATGAGTGTCCTCTCTCCAGATTCCTGGGACTTTAAGCAGTCTACCCGCAACATCTCCCCAACCATCAACCAGGCAAATATCGTGGACTTGCACCCAGCGTCTGTGTACAGCATCCGCATGTACTCCTTCAACAAGATTGGCCGCAGCGAGCCGAGCAAAGAGCTCACCATCAGCACTGAGGAGGCCGGTGAGCACCTCACCCACCCCTGCCCGTGGGCTCAGGGTCCAGGGACATCTGAGGCCCACACTCACCCTGTCCACTGGCAGCAGGCTTGTAATTAGTGTGTGTGTGGCAGGGGGTAGATTCCAAGGTACATGTTTGAGTCAGCCTCTGGATCATTGGAGACCCTGTCTGACCTTTTCCTGAGGGGTTCTAGAGGCAATGCTTTTAGGAGCTGTCCATGGTCCTGCCCCACTCCCCTAGCCCCAGCCTGTCTGCAAAGGACGGATATGCTAGATCTGCAAAAGATGGGGGTACTAGTGCCCTGGATTATTTTCTGTGACTTTTGTCATGGAGTTTTCCTGAAAGTTTAAGCAAGGTTTCCCTTGCTGTATTTTATCTGTCATTGCAAAATATAAACTGACGCAAAAAAGTACATATACGTGGAGTTCCCATTGTGGCTCAGTGATAACAAACCTGAGTAGTATCCATTGAGGATGCAGGTTCAATCCCTGGCCTCAATCAGTGGGTTAAGGATTCATTGCCATGAGCTGTGGTGTAGGTCACAGATGCGGCTCAGACCCCACGTTGCTGTGGCCATGGTGTAGGCCGGCAGCTGCAGCTCCGCTTCGACCCCTAGCCTGGGAATTTCCATATGCTGTGGGTGAGACCCTATAAAGCAGAAAAATAAAAATAAAAAGGTTTAAAAGTACATATACACATGCAGTTTTACAGTTAATAATAAATCAAAAATTAGTATAGCCAACACTCATTATCCCTTACCAGAGGTCCTCCATATGTCCTTTCTCAATCATAACCCCATCCTTCCTCCTAAAGTAAGCATTATCCCAATGCCTTTGCTTTTTTTTGTTATACTGTTACCATATGTATATACACATAAACCATACAGTTCAGTTTTGTCTATTTTCCAATAGAATGTATGCATGAAATCATACTTCATATAGTCTCGTGTGTCTTCCTTGTTTTGATTGACATTACTTTTGTGAGCTTCATGTCCTTGGTACAGCTGTATCATTTGCATATTTTTATTCTCCCCAGGGAGTATAAGCAGTTATAGAATACACAGTCAGCAGATGGACATACTTCTACCTTTAACAACAGCAAAATGCCAAAATGTCCAAAGTCTTGTACCAACTGGCTCTCCCATGATCAGCATATAGAGTTCCTGCCACTTCATATCTTCACACTTTATCCTATCAAGCTTTAAAAAAAAATGCCAGCCTGCTGGATGTGGAGCAATATCTCATAGTCATTGTTTGTTGTATTTTCAGCAAATTATGGAGAATGAAAAGGAGAGTTAAACCCTACGATCGTGTCAAGGGGCTCAAACGAAGGTCCTCTGCTTCTGTAGATGAAGGTTTCCTTTCTCCCCAGCAGTCCTCCAGCTCAAGGATGGGAGTGAGAACATAGGACGCTTCTCTTCCAAGACTTGACTTGTAATGTTGTCTTTCCTCACCCCCTCCAGCTCCTGATGGGCCCCCCATGGATGTAACCTTGCAGCCAGTGACTTCACAGAGCATCCAAGTGACCTGGAAGGTAAGTGAAGTCACTTTCCTCCTGTCTCCTCAATCTATGAATGAAGCCCCAACAGACTTGCTAGTCTCTGGTCTCGTATAGTGCCCAGGCCCATTTATTGCTAAATCCATTAAGGTTCAAGGGTTGAAAAGAGAGAAGGATAAAGGGGCAGGTCTGACCACCAACCCCACTCCCTTCTCCACCCTGGCTCTCTGTGGGGTGAGATGGAGAGTTCGGCCGTGTCAGGGAGGGAAGATGGTTCTCTCACCATGGTGGCCTATCCTAAAAACTCTGTATGTTTAGGTCTGCAGTTGGAATTGATTTTGTACAAATTTCCAAGGGGCCCTGTGGATGACAGGAGAAGGAAGTGTAGGGTCTTACCCTTGTCTTAGCCTTGTGGCTAGAGCTGGGAGGTAGGCTGAAGCCATCCCCTATATTCTCACAATGAAACCTTAAACAGGGACCTTAATCTTTTCAGATCTCCATTTCCTCCCCTATAAAATCAGGATGGAAAAATAACTGCCCTCCCCAGCTCTAAGGGAGGGAAGTTATAGAGAAAACAAACCAGTATATGCTGTAGCAATTTCTAAGAGGAAGAAACGTGTAAATCTAGAGGATATCTGAAGACTCCATCACAGCTGGGCAGAGGAGCAGATCAGAATACTCATGAGCAGGACCAAGAAATGCTTTCCTGGGTAGCTCTGATGTCATCACCACACCCCTACCATGGGTGCATAGGGCTGCCCATCCTGATGGCTTTCTGTTACACTGCATTTCCAGTGTCTGATATTTTCTTTCTAACTTATCTGATGCTCTGTTCCTGTGGAGTGGACAGAGATGCAAGGTGACTTCCATGGCCATTTAAGTTGTGACAGCGCACATGGTCTGGAACCCCCATTCAGTCTCCCCACCAGAGCCCACTGCATTGAGTTCATGCTCTTCTTCTTGGAGCTCTCCCATCTCAACAGTGTAGCTTGGTGGGCAGGAGGCTGGGGGTGGTTTGCCTCATCTACATCTGGAATCAAAGTCCAAGGTCATTTTCTTTTTTTCCCCCTTTTTTCTTTTTTTCTTTTCAGGGCCATACCCAAGGCCTATGGAAGTTCCGAAGTTAGGGGTCATATCGGAGCTACAGCTGCTGGCCTACACCACAGCCACAGCAATGTCAGATCCGAAGCACATCTGTGATCTACACCTCAGCTCACAGCAATGCTGGATCCTTAACCCACTGAGTGAGGCCAGAGATTTAACCTGCATCCTCATGGATACTAGTCGGGTTCATTTCCACTGAGTCACAACAGGAACTCCCAAGGTCATTTTCTGACTTTAACTCCTGGTGGGGAAATGTCTAGGTCTTTAGTCCTCCTTCTGGGCCCTTCAAAAATGGAGACTCAAGAATGGGAGAGATTCAGAAAGGTCCAGTAGTAGTTTTCCTAAAAAAGACTAATGCATGGGCACATAAATATACACATGCACACACAAGCACGCACACAGCTCCAGAACCTGGTTCCTTCCCTCTGTAGAGAAATGACCAGGACAGAAGTGGGACAGAGGCTGGACAGTTGGTACTAGCCCTCCTAGTAGATGCTGTGGAACCATGGTTCCCTCCAGATTGAAATCTGGCCCCAGGACTTTGCTCAGAAACTGAAGGTGAAGCCTGGTGTCTGGTCCAATTCCCAAGTTTTGTCTGCATCCTGGCTGCGGATGCATTTCCTAGGAATATTCCAAGGAAGCCTGGAGGTGGGGGCGGGGATGAGTAAGTATGTAAAATCTGAGACATTTGGCTACAAAGCTCCAACTTGGAGGTCGATAAAAATTTAGAATCAGATTTATTTCTCCAAAGTCTCATAATGAAAAATAAAATTGATTAGAAAGTTAGAACTTCAGAATGAACCAGCCCATCAATAAATTTGGGGCTGACTTCTCAGGGGATTTTTTTTTTAACACCACGAAACAGATTAATGAAAAATAAAGATTCACTTGAAAGATAAGTCACTTCATTTTAAGACTCTTTCCACGAGATGAATCACCACTGCTTTATGACATAAATTTGCAATCAGGCCTATCGATTTCTTAATGCTTCAGAGAAATATTGTTAAGATTGATTTAAATCTTGAGTGCGCCTCTTGTGGGGGGGGCAATAGTAGAGGAGAGGAGAGAGAAGGGGAGGGAGAGAGGGAGAGAGGGAGGGATGGAAGGAAGGAAGATCTGTCAAGATTTATATAAATATGTGAATATCTATATGCAGGTAGCAGAATATGCCTGAGTGCCTACCCAAGGCCTCTGCTAGTATACGTTGACATGAGGGAAGATGGTGTGGTACTGTGTATATCATGTACATACAGGTGTGTATCACAGTATGGGCAGCTCCTGGGTATGTAGGCGCATGTGTCATTGTGTAACAATGTGTGTGTGTGTGTGTGTGTATATATATATATGTATCAGTGTGTTTCAATATGGTCAAGAATGTGTTATATGAGAGTATATGTCAATGTGACGCCCAGGGCATCCTGAAGCTATGTTTGTATCTATGACAGATGTCTGCCTGAATGTGCGAGTGTGCACGTACAAGACGCAAATCTAGAAATTTCGCCTACTAACAAACCAGCAAACAGGACTGCCCAAATGCAGAGAGAAACATTATTTGGGCATTAACAACAAGTCAAGTCAATTAAATACACCTAGTTAGCGAGTTCGGAACAATTACGTTAAATTAAAAACTTCACTTTATTGAGTTAACAGTGAGCTTAAAAATGTAGTTCATTTAAAACATTCATTGGATTTTAAAAATAGGCTGTTTTACTAACTTAATTGTTTCTGATCACACTTTTTTAGTGCAATAAAAGGTGGGCTTTTAAATTAACTTCATGGTCTTTAACACCATGATTCAAGCTGTTTTTATATGTACCGGGATGTGTATTCTCTCTCAGTATATAGATGGGCAGGGCCCCTCATTAAAGGAGCCACTTTGTATCTGTGGGTCTAAGTGTTTCTGGCCATGGGTAGGTGTAGACTGTGATGTTTGTTTTTATGGGTCTGGATGTGTATGTTCATGGTTCTGGATATGAGGGGATATATGGAGAGCGTGTGTGTGTGTGTGTGTGAGTGATTGTGTATGAGAATGCCTGTGTCGCTGAATGTTTGCCTCCTGATGTTTTCTCTCTCAGGACACCTGTACATGTGGCTGGTTGTGTAGCGGGTTCAAGCTGGGGGTGAGAGGATGCTTCCTACCCCTAGATTGATGCCAGTGGAGTCCTCTCCCTTTGCCTAGCCAGCTGGGATCAGCCCTTCATTCAGGCCCGACCAGGCAGAACTCTGAGGCGCCCCCTTCTCACCTGCGTGTCCTGGCCCATCTCTGTTCCTCCATCCATGAGCTGACTTCAGGCCTTGGCTGTCCACACACCCCAGCTTCTGGCTAGGCTATCGAGGGCAATCCAGCTCCAAGAGTGGCTGGGCCCACATCAAAGTCAAGAACTCTTTTCTTTTTTTTAATTTGTAGTAAAAGATACATGCCATCTTATTTACATAAAGCTTATGATTTTAACCATGATCGTGTGTAGAGTTCAGTGGCATTAAGTACATTTACAAGTTTAGCAACTCTGGAGTTCCCATTGTGGCTCAGTGGGTTAAGAACCTGACATAGTGTCCGTGAGGGTGAGAGTTCCATCCCCAGCCTCCCTCAGTGGATTAAGAATCTGGCGTTGCCACGAGCCGTGGCGGAGGTCACAGACATGGCTCAGAATTGGTACTGCCATGGATGTGATGTAGGCTGGCAGCTACAACCCCAATTTGACCCCTAGCCCAAGAACTTCCATATGCTGCAGATGTGGCCCTAAAAAGAAAAAGAAAAAAAAGATGTTTAGCCACCATCACCACTGTCCATCTCCAGAACTTGTTCATGATCTGAACAGAAACCCTGTGCCCATTAAACACAAACTCCCCACCCACCCATCCCCAGCCCCCAGTAACCTCTATTCTACTTTCTGTGTGTATAATGTATAGAGTCTATTCTATTCATGTATTGTAGGTACCTCAGAGAAGCGTCAGATAATATTTATCCTTTTGTGTCTGGCTTATTTCACTTAGCATAGTATTTTCAAGGTTCATCTATGCTGTAGCAAGTATGAGAATTTCCTTCCTTTTTAAGGCTGTATAATATTCTGTTGTATGTACAGACCACATTCTGTTTATCCATACGCACTTGGGTTGCGCCCCCACTTTAGCTATTGTGAATAATGCAGATACCTGTTTGAGTCTCTGTTTTCAATTTTTTTTTTTTTTTTTTTTTTGGCCTTCAGTTATTTTGGGGTATATACCAGAGATGGAATTGTTGGATCATAGAGTATTTCTGTGTTTAACTTTTTGAGGAACTACCAAACTGCCTTCCACGGTGGCTACACCATTTTATGTTCCCACCAGCAAGGCCTAGGGGTTCCAGTTTCCCCACATCCTCACCAACACTTGTTAGTTTTCACGTTTTGATAACCGTCCTCCTGGGTGTGAAGTGGTATCTTGGGACTCTCTCCATTTTTTTTTTGTCTTTTTGTCTTTTTGCCATTTCTTGGGCCATTCCCACAGCATATGGAGGTTCCCAGGCTAGGGGTCTAATCGGAGCCATAGCCGCTGGCCTACACCATAGCCACAGCAACTTGGGATCTGAACTGCATCTGCAACCTACACCACAGCTCACAGCAACGCCGGATCCTTAACCCACTGAGCAAGGCCAGGGATCGAACCCACAACCTCATGGTTCCTAGTCAGACTCGTTAACCACCGAGCCATGACAGGAACTCCGGGACTCTCTCTTTTTATTGAAACTAATTACTTACCTCCCTCTCCACCTGGTTACAGTTTGTTTGCTGTTGCGTTTCTCCCAGGCTCCTGGGTCCATGCCAAATCATATCCCAATTCGTTGATTCATTCATTTATTCAACAAGTGTGTATTGAGGCCCTGCTACATGCCAGGCACCATTCTAGATGAGAACACAGCAGTAAACAAAACAGGCCACACTCCTCATCCTCATGGCACTTAAACCCTGTTGGGGACAGACAGTCACAGACATAAGTAAACTATGTAGAATATCAGATGCTGCTAGTGCCATGGAGAAAAATAAAGCCAGGAGGAAATGTAAGGAACAGTAGACTGGGGTCAGAGAGCAATCTTACATCAAGAGCTTAAGTTAAGGCCTCATTAAGAAGGGGGCGGTTCAGCAGTGCCTGTGGTGGCACAGTGGAAACGAATCTGACTGGGATCCATGAGGACACAGGTTTGCTCCCTGGCCTCATTCAGTGGGTTAAGGATCCGGCGTTGCCCTAAGCTGTGGTGTAGGTTGCAGACGTGGCTTGGATCTGGCGTGGCTGTGGCTGTGGCTGGCAGCTACAGCTCTGATTGGACCCCTAGCCTGGGAACCTCCATATGTCATGGGTGCGGCCCTAAAAAAAATAAAATAAAAAAGAAAGGGGCAGTTCAGCAAGGATGCCACAATGGCGAGGAGGCAAGCCACGTGGATATCCGAGGAAAGACTGTTCCCCTGGATGGGAATGTGTCTGGTGTCAACAGCAGAGAGGTGTGTGTGAGAGATAAGGAACATGGGGAGAGGAGACAGGTCCAAGAGGCATGGGGGCGGGGGTCAGCTCATGTAGAGTTTTTGAGCCCTTCTAAGGACTTTGGCCTTGACTGAGTGAGATGGGAGCCTTTGAAGGCTTGGAAGCAAAGGATTGACATGAGCTGGCTTTGGTTTTAAGAGCATCTTCTCAGAATGTCCCTGTGTCTTTGTCTCCTCCCCACCCCACTCCATGCTCACAGGCACCCAAGAAGGAACTGCAGAATGGTGTCATCCGGGGCTATCAGATCGGCTACCGAGAGAATAGCCCTGGCAGCAATGGGCAGTACAGCATCGTGGAGATGAAGGCCACTGGGGACAGTGAGGTCTACACCCTGGACAACCTCAAGAAGTTTGCACAGTATGGGGTGGTGGTCCAGGCCTTCAATCGGGCTGGCACAGGGCCCTCATCCAGCGAAATCAATGCCACCACCCTGGAGGATGGTGAGGGCACCAGTAGAGGGTAGAGGGGACAGGTCTCAGCTGTGGGCAGAGCCAGGGCTGTCAGGAAGGGCTTGGGGCCCCTCGGTTCTCCTGAGCCCCATCATGGTCCTGTGGTCCCTGGGTCCCTCCACCTCCTCTCTCCCATTAGGCTCCTCAAGGGCTATTTGGTCCATTGAGCACTGGGAGCCTCTCCATCCATTGGCTGGCTCTGTATCCATCACTTGCTGAGGATCTGCCCATCAGCCTATTCATCTATTGGCCTATCTGTCTGTGCCCCTATCTGACTCTCCATCCCTGTTCCTCCCTCTGCCTTTGCCTCCCCCGACTCATTTCTGTCCCCAAGGGCTTCCCTCTACATGCTGCCTCCTGTTTCTCCTCCTTTATAGCCTCCAGGTTATAAAGGGAGCAAAAGCCAAGTTACCTTTGAATTCTAGGCTGGAACCTGCCCACCGTCTGTTCTAGGGACCTGAGATGAGACTGTGGAGTTAAGAAATCCCAAGATCCATGTACAGAAGATTTAGAGCCCATTTTTTAAATTTATTTAATTTTTTTTAGGGCCACACCCACAGCATATGGAAGTTCCCAGGCTAGGGATGGAAGCAGAGCTGTAGCTGTTGGCCTACGCCACAGCCACAGCAATGCTGGATCGTAGCCGCATCTGCAACCTACACCATCCCTAACCTACTGAACGAGGCCAGGGATCGAACCCACATCCTCATGGGTCCTAGTCAGGATCATTACTGCTGAGCCACAAGTTTTAATTGTGGGAGCAATTAGAGCCCAGTTTTTAAAACTGAATTCTTTGAGGACTGGAGAGGACTTCAACTCTGATAAGTGAGTTAGGGGCCAGTTCCTCAGGAGGAGAGGGGTAGGAGGCCGCAGGAGCATGCCTGCCCTCCAAACACAGAGGAGAGCCAGCTGGTACCCAAGCCTGTGGCAGGAATGGAGGAGAGATGTGACCTTGATGCCCTCCAGAGGTGGGGTCAGGGTGGTCACAGCCTCCCAAGGAGCAGATAAGGAAGAAACAGAGCATGCTCCAAGCTTCCTTCTTGATGCCCCCGCCCAAAACCAGGATGCGAAATTAAAACCTGTCGCTGAGTCTGAGCCTGCCCCCAGCAGAGGGAGGGAACTAAGTGCCCAGTAACATAATGCCATCACCCTGGTCCATGAAAATACCCAGCATTCCACCATTAGAGAGTCATTCCTTTTGTTAAGCAATGCCATCTCCTTACCTCATTCTCTCTGAGTATGCAAACATCCTGGGGGAAAAGGACACATCAGGTCAGAACTACGTGAAAGTAGATTAGCTCGTACCAGTGGTTCTTAACTTTGACTACAAATTGGAATTATCTGGGGAGCTTTAAAAATCCTGATGTCTGGCGTCATCTCCAGAGATTCCCATTTAATTGCTCTGGGGGCACAACGCTGGCTTTGAGAAGGAGCAGACATCATAGCCCCAGAGCACTGGGCCCCCGGGAAAAAGGGAGAACACAGAAAGAGGGAAGGGTGCCCAGGACGCAGGAAGGTGCGGAGAAGTACCCGAGCTGCACTCTGCCAGCTCCCCCACCCCTCAACCATCCCTCACCCTCCCCGGCCCCCAAAGCCCCCTCCCCTCCGTGATGCTGGCCACGAGCCTGGCTGGATAGAGGAAGATCAGCTTGTCACCTCTCAGCACCAGCAGTACCAGTCCCAGGCAGTGCCCTGACACAGTGGTTCTCAAACCTGAGTGCTTATCAGAGGGCTGTAAACAGATTGCTGGGCCCTCCCCGAGAGTTCTGCTTTAGCAGGTCTAGGGTGGGGGCCCAAACTGTGCATTTTCTAATAAATTCCCAACTGATGCTGATGTTGCTGGTGCAAGGAGCACCTGTGAGAACCACAGTGCTAACAGCCAGGCCATTACCCATAAAAGGTGCCAAGGCTCACGGAGGCTAAGAACCTGGCCAGAACTGCCCATCTAATGAAGAAGCGTCCAGGTCAAAATCGCAGCCTGACCCTGAATCCTATAGTCTTTCTACTTCACGCTGTTGTTATCCTCTTGGTTGGGAGCAAGGCTGGAGGCAGGGACAAGTGACGTGGACACAGGATGCTGGGGAAGGCGTGCCCGAGGAACGGCTGCCCAAGCCCACACCAAACACTAAACTCCATCCACCAGGGCCATCCCAGGAAACAGCCAGGCCAGGCCTGCCTTGCTTTGGGGGCCACGGGGTGGGGAGGGGGCTGGAATTACCAAGAGGGAGAGATCAGCATGGGCTGTGGAGTCATTTTCCAAACAAAGGAGGGGGATGGGGGGAGAAAGTTTCCAGCAGCATTTGCTCAGCAGTTTTTCATACTTAATTAAGGCCCTCGTTAGCCTGTCAGCTCCTGATCGTTTCCTGGCAATATTAGCACTCCTCCTGGGGTATTCAAGGGCCCCTGCTTTAGCAATAGTGTCTTTTCCATAATTATATTACCTTCATTTTATTCGAACGGGCGATCTGTATTAGTTTATTACACTGGGTCCCTAATTACATGGTGCTTATATTTTTACACCTAAGTAATATGAAACAATAATCATTCTCAAAGAGGATCGTTAGGATGATGTATTATCATTTAAATGCTCATAAAAATTAGAGTTGCCTCTTGTGGGGCAACGGGATCTAATTGCCTTCCATCCAGCCTACACCTCCTTCCTCCCACCCAGAGCAGAGCGGACATGGCCCTTCCCTTTGCCCCTGGCTCTTTGGAAGCCAGTGCAAGTGCCACCAAAGTTGTCCCTAGCCAAGGTGGCTCCTTGGGGCCTGGTGTCGCTACGGTCTCAACTCAGAAAGGATGAGCTGCAGCAAAGCCACCCCCAGGGGGTGGGACTTAGGTTAGGCTCAAAGGTAGCTCTCAGATGGAGAGGGTTAAAGGCAGGGCAGACCACCCAAGTTGGTCTCAGAGAGTGTTTTCCCATCACCTGCGCCTGTTAGTGTGTTTGGGAACAGGGACAAGGGATAAAGATGTAATGACCCTAGAGGTCCTGAAGATGTCTGCGGAACCTTATCCCCTGCCCCAGGGTGGTTTGACATCCTTCATTTCCTTCCCTTCAGCTTGGCATAAGGATACAAGGGTCTCTAGAGCCAGGCCAGGGTGCAGATCCACTGCTCAGGTGACACAGAGCATCAGATAAGAGCATTAATGACAGATGCCTCAGGGCTGGCTTGGTCTTCCAGGTTCTGAATGTACAGCCAAGGTGGACTCCCTGGGCTGTGCCTGCTGGTAAATCCCAGCTCATGCCCAGAGTTCCCCAGCATTTACCCAGATCCAGAAATGTGCCACCCGGAGCCCTGGAACCAAGTTGGAAAGATCTCTATTCACCCAAATCTCCAGGGAAGGAGACTTGGTTCCCTTCCCAGCCACCAGCCCAGACTCTCAAGACGCTTTGGGTCAGGAGGGCCTCCCGCTTGTCTAACCTGAAGTTCCCCGAGCTGGGCAGCAAAGCCTCATCTGGATGTGAATGTTGTCCTGTCCCCCCTGACCGGGCCCTTCTGCTCCCCCCCCCGCCCCCTGCAGTGCCCAGCCAGCCCCCCGAGAATGTCCGGGCCCTGTCCATCACTTCCGACGTGGCTGTCATCTCCTGGTCGGAGCCCCCACGCAGCACCCTCAATGGCGTCCTCAAAGGCTATCGCGTCATCTTCTGGTCGCTCTACGTTGATGGCGGTGAGTCTGCTGGGAATGTAATTGGCTCGCAGGGTGAGAGATGCGGGGTCGGTGCAGGTGCAGGTCCACACTCTGTGGGGGCTCAGCATCTTCCTATGGGATGTCAAGTGGAAGTCCAGCCCCTCCTCCGTCCTTGTCATTCTGGGCCAGAGCCAGGGTCCTGGGGGGGCGGGGGTGGAGAAGAACCCAGCTGCTCCTGAACAGTAGCATGTTGGGCAATGACTTGAGGGGTGACAGGCACATTTGCTCTTCCGATGGAATGTGTCGATATTAGCACTTCGTGGCCATGTCGGTCAGGGTCCCAAACTCGAGTGGGGCAGTGGAGGAGACTCGAATGAAGGTGCTGCCCTCCAGGGGGTGTGAGGGAGAACAGGGCACCTGGGCCTAGTGCCAGCAGGAAGCCATCCCTGCCTAGACCTGAAAGGGCAAGAGGAAGAAGCAGGGCCACCAGAACCTCGGGAGGGTGGCTCCTCTGCCAGACAGTGAGGTGTGTGGTCTGTGCAGAGAGCCACCCGGACCTGGAGAAGGGCAGAGAAGAGCGTGCAGTGGCAGGGGTAGGAATGGCAGGAGGAGAAAAACCAAAACAATGGCCCAAACTTTTGGGTGCCTTCCTTCCCCTGGGCTGTGCCAGTCCACACTGGCTGTGCAGCCCCTCAAACACACCAAGCCCCTGCCCACTGAGTGACAGAGACTTTGCAGTGACCGGGAGGCCTGCAGTCACGCCAACTAGAGGCGCAGCATCCCAGACCATGGCAGTGACATAGCCTTCCTGACCTGAGCCTTCTGCCACTGGCCCCCTGCCCGCCCCCAGGACCGGGGACTCAGCTCAGAGTCATCCCCCCAGCACAGCTGCCCTCCCCTCCCCCACCTGGATTCTCCTCTGCTCAGAAGCACTGCCGACAGGAGTTGTCTCTTCCTGCCTGGCCTCCACCATCTCCACCAAAAGCACGGAGGCCTGAAGGTCTCCCGCAGCCTTAGTGAGGTGGCCGCACACATCTATACTGAGCCACGAACAGGGTGGGCCCTCTTTCCAGAACTTGCCTCCTTTTTTCTAAAGCCTGTGGGTCTAGCTCAGCCCCTGCAGGAGGAAGGCATCAGTCTCTCTGGTCCCCAGTGGCCCCTAGATTGTTGGCCACATGGTCCTCTTCCTGGGTCTTTCTCTGGCTCTGGTCCTGGACAGGTCCACCCTGGATTCTGACCTCCTGGAAAAGGAAGGTCTCGCTGCTCAGGCCTCTGACATTCCTGCTTGCTGACTTGTCCCCTCAGGCTGCGCCTGGCATCCTCACCCTCTGGATCCTGGTAGACTGCAGCCTGCCCCTGGCCAGGCCCTCTGCCCAACTTTCACCTGCGCAGGGTCCCTGGCAAGGTGCCGGGGCGGGTTTGCAGGCACTGTCTTCTACAAGGCCTGTCCTTGGCCAGTGTTCCGGGCTCTTTCTGAAAATGCGGTAGCCCCAGGGGGAGGGCTGTCGGCCCAGGAGCCTGTCTCTTTCCTCCTTCTAGGACCCCAGCCATCCCATGGGACCGTCCCCCTGAGCTCTCCTTCAGAGTCTAGAGCCAGGAAGACAGGTTCTCACTGAGCCTGAGGAAGGCCTGGCCCTTCCTGGCTGCAGCTCCACCAGCCTCGCCCACGTTCTCTGTGCAGGGCGGGCATCCTCGAGAGGTGGGGGGAAGGTCACGGTGACTTAGCGCCTTATCGTCTCGAGAGTTTAAGGCGCTGGCTCAGGAGGAGTCAGGTGCAGGGAGGCAGCCTCAGCCTGTCATCCCCCCAAGGAGCCACCGCCGACAGAGAGCCCAGAGCCCAAGAAGGCTCCGGGCAGCCCATAGGAACGGCTGTCGGCCAGCTGCCTGGCCCCGGGCTCCCCTCCAGGTTCAAGTCACTTTTGGGGTCCCTCACATGGAGAGAGGATCAAGGGGAGGAGAGGGAAGTGTTGCTTGGAGAGATGGAAGAGTTCTAACTGGAGAGTATTAAGTTGAATTCAGTGCAAGGTGGATGGAGGGGGGTTGCTGAGGCCAGGCTGGCATGCACTTGGGTGGGCCAACTGGGGAGAGATGTGGCCTGGGAGCAGTGCCCAAGATCTGCCCCCGTGTACCTCAAGGTAGAGGGCTCCCCTAGTCGCCACCACCACGGAGTCAAGGTCTGAGCCCAGTGGAGCAGGCCTGTCCGGAGCCCAGGCTGGCAGAGGGGCAGTGGCAAGGGGACCAAGGCGTGGCCAGCCTGGGCGGCACTCAGAGGCTGCTTTTGTCCGGCAGAGTGGGGCGAGATGCAGAATATCACCACCACGCGGGAGCGGGTGGAGCTGCGAGGCATGGAGAAGTTCACCAACTACAGCGTGCAGGTGCTGGCCTACACGCAGGCCGGGGACGGCGTGCGCAGCAGTGTGCTCTACATCCAGACCAAGGAGGATGGTGAGTGTGCTCCTCCAGCCCAGCCTGGCCTTGACCCACGGGGCAGGCTCCCAGGGCCTGCTGCAGAGCGCTGCCCTCGAGCCACCCCACTGCTCATCCCACCCGAGGAGAAGGGTGCAAGCAGGGCACCATCTTTCTCCCGTCCCTTTGATTTGCTGGAGGGTGACTTGGAGGGCGCTGGGGCCCTGCTGCGGGAGAAAGAGCTTCCCGTACTAGGTAGGGAGCCAGAGAGTCTCCTCCACCTCCACCCCACCCAGAGCATCTTTTCATGGCCTCTGCTCCCCTGCAGGTTTTGGCCTGATTTCCTCTGGATACAGCTGGTTGGGATGGGGGGAACAGGAGCATCACCCCACACATCCCAGGATAGGGACTGGGCAGTCACCTGGCAGAGACCCCAGAATGGGCCAGGCCCCTGGACTCTGGCATGTGTGCTGGGGGCTCTCAGGGAAGGAATGGGATGCACGTCCATTTGGAGCTATGATCTTAAAGCCCTTCCTCATGGGAGCAGACCCGGAAGAAAACAGGGATAAGGAGCCAGACCTCAGGGGTAGAGTGATGAAGTCAGGTGGGGAGACTGGGAGCTGTCAGCCCAGGAGGAAGCAGGTTAGGAAAAGAGCCAGACCTCCCACCCGGGCTCAGAGCTGCAACCTCTAGGGGCCTCACCGCACCCAGGAGGTGCCATGTGTGACCCTACTCAGCTCTGGGCTCCTCCTCCACTTCCTTCCTCACCCCCGTCAACCCCATCACTTAGTTGATTCTACCCCTTCTGAGCCAGGTGCTGTGTTAGAAGAGTTGGGTGACGTGAAGTGGCTGGCGCACAGTGGGCACTTAATTAAGGGTGGCCGTCGTTGGCATTATGGCTTCCTTCTTGCTGAGCTTCAGTGTTTTTCAGAGGATGCAGAGACCCCCAACCTAGGTTCTGCCCAGAAGTTGCTGGAGGGTTGAGAGGAGTTAAAAAGCGGTGACTCAGGCAGGGAATGATAGCGATGTTCCCAGTGCAGCCTAGGCTTGGTGGCGTGGGGACCAGACTAGCTCCCAGCTCAGATTAGTTCTCCCCACTCTCCCTAAGCCCTTCCCTTTCCATCAGATCAGCCCCCTCCCCCACCCCGTAAGCTCTGAGCAATTAAATATTTACCAACCTGCCTGCCCTACTTTTCCTGTCATTAATCCCCCCATCGAGGTTTCCTGGGACAGCTCCAGGCAGAGCCACCTGCTCTTATGTGGAGACCGAATGGGAATGGTGCTCAGAGCCTGGCCCCTTCCGGGGCTTCAGGGACACACGCAAACTGGCACCTTCCTGTGCTCTAGAAATTAACCACCCAGACCCCCAGAGTTCTTGTGTCCTATTCTGATGCAAAGCCTGAGCCACTGTAACTGACCCAGGTGAGGCCCCATGAGAGGATCCAGAGGTCTAGGAGCACCCTCCCTCCCTCCCTATGAGGAGCTGTCAGCCCCCCACCCTAGAGCTACCTACGGAGGAACACACACAGGCAGGGGCCAGGGTCCTGAGACAGTAGTTTCAGAGCGGAAGGGGCACTAATGAACACAGAAGTGCACACCCCAGCCCTGCCACCTATTGGCAAGTCACTTAACCTTTCTGAGCCTCAGTTTCCTCATGATAAAATCTAGATGTTGTAAACAACATAGCTGCAGAATCCTTTCTAAACTGTCAAGTGCTAGCAAATGGTAGCTGCTTTATACCTACCAGGAGCTGCCAATGAAATGACTGCTTCCGGTGGACTCAAGTGCCCTTGAGGGAAACCTAAGCCAGGAGGAAGCCACTGTCAGATGAAGTCTTGTCCAGAACAGTGGTCATAACTTGACATGTTTGTGATGCGCCATCATAAGCATGATTTAACCTTGCAATATCCCGGTGGGGCAGGTGTCGTTTCCATTTTAGAGATGAGGAAACTGAGACCTAAAGAGTTAAAGCAGCTTGCAGAGGATCAGAAAGCTTAATGGGTGGCAAACCCAGGCTTTCTTGCCTCCATAGCCTCTGTGCTTTCCATCATACCACTTGTATCAGGAAGCTTTTGGTGGTGAGTAATGCAACTAAAAAAAGATTTAAGCGATAAGCACAGTTGTTATCACCCATGAGAAGTAGTCTGGCGTAGGGCAGCTCCGGGGTTGGTTAATTCAGTGGTTCCCATCTTTCTGCTCTGCCATCTTCAGTCTGTCAGCTGTTCCTCCCAAGATTTCAAGATGTCTGCAGCTCCAGGCATCACGCCAGACAAGACAGAGTTCAGAGTGAGAGAAGCAGTCTCTCTTTACGGGCACGCCTCTCTTGGGAGTAAAGGAAACCTTTCCCAGAAACCCCCCTCAACAGATTTATCCTCACTGCTCATGGGCCACAGTGGGGCAATATGCCTCTTGCTAAGCCGGTCACTGCAAGGAGAATGGAATTGTCATGGCTGACTTACTCTAAGCATGATAAATCCTCTGGTGTAGGTGATGGAGGCAGCCTTCTCTAAAGGGTGGAGGAGCAGGGGTTACCCAAGCAAAAGTGAGACTCTGTTGGCAAGGAATAGGAAGGAATGATGGCAGATGGGTAGGCAGACAACCATGCCTGCTTCACCAGTGCTGCTCCAACTCCACCAGCTTCTCCCATTTGTAGGTGGCAGTCATTACAATGACTCCTCAGCTGACTTGAAAAGCAGGCAGCTTCCAACTCCAGCTTTGCTACGGGACCTTGGGCAGATACCCTCATGTGAAGACACTGTGACTCCCTACACTCTCTCACTCCCCCACAGGACTGGCATTTTGCCATAGGAAAAATCTTAGAGAAAAACAAGATAAATAAAAAGATAAAATGCAAACATCGATTCAAGCTCATTTCTTAAGTCCAGACCTCTCAATCTGAGCTTGGTTTCAGGCTGGCTTAGCTGCACTCATTTCATGAACTACAAAACCTTTTGCCTACTGGGCATCTCCCCTGTGAATACCAAACATAGCTCTATGGCCTCAGAGTGCAAAGTTGGGTTGGACTTTAGGTCACTGTAAAGGACTTAAACTGAGGAAGAGGCTTGAACTCAACCTGTGTTTTTGGAAGGTAACTCTTGTAGAAGTGTAGAGGATTAACCATGGGAAGGGGGTGGGGGACAAGGGCTAGTGTCAGAGAGGCCTCATAGAACCCGTGGGCATCAAGGCAGAGAAGAGGAATGTGTGTGCCAGGGAGGCACCAGTGAGGACAAGGGGAGAAGGAGGGACACATTTAGAGAAACGTATCAAAGGATTTCCACTTCCAGGAATTGTAGACAAAATGAAGCCACTGAGGATACTATGAAATCTGAATTTAAAAAGAAATTTTTTTTAACACCTGGTTTGAAAGCATCAGAGAGCTGGCAGGAAAGTGAAGAGTTACTAGGCCAGGATCCAAGAGAGAATGGAGGCCCAGGAGGTGAGCCTTGTATTTGGAACAGCTCTTCCCCTGGGGGACATTTGCTGAATATGGAGGCAGTGACTGAGAAAGTGAGAATTATTAGAAAGACATTAATTGGTGGTCAGGGCCTCTAACTAGGGTGTGCGGGTCTGTCTGGCAAACCCTGCCCCCACTTTGAATTGAGACCATGAAGGGCAGAACTCTAAGATTAAAAGGGGACCAAAAGTAGACAGCACAGCCTCGAATCATCTCAGTTCTAGAAATTAGATTGAGGTGACCTCAGGTCATTAGTGTCCCAGATTGCAAGTGCCTGTCAGAAGCAAACATAATTCTCTCTTTAGGAAGATTACATCATCTGAGACCTCAAATTATTTCCACAAACAATTTTGCAAATAATGTGCCTAGCATACAATAAAAAATAATGGGGACTATGTGAAGAAAAGCCAGCAGGAAAAAAAAAATGAAAAAAAAAAAACAGATCCACAAAAATTCTAAACATAGTTTTTATCAAATATGGATTTTAAAATAATTATTCTTAACAAGATTGAAATTTTAAGAGTATTGGAAACTATTAAATGGAAAATCTAGAAACAAAAACTACTAATATCTGAAATTAAGAACTCACTGGATGGGTTTAATAACAGGTTAGATACAGCTGAAGAGATGACTAGTGAACTGGAATATAGGTCAGAAGATAATATCAAAAAAAAAAAACAGAAAGACAAATGAATGGAAAACAAAAGAGCGAATAAGATATATAGAGCAGTGATTTTCAAACTTTACTGTGTGTACAAATCACTTGGGGATCCCTTAAAATTCAGATTCTGATTTAGTAGGTCTAGGGTGGAACCTGAGATTTTGCATTTCTAACATGCTCCCAGGTGATACTGTTGCTGATCCATGGACCACATTCTGAATATCAAGGACATAGAAGATACGAGAAGATACCCAAGAAGAGGAGAAAGAATGGAGCAGAAGTTAAAATGTCCGAAAACTTTGCAAAGCTGATGAAGACATCAAGCCCAAATACAAGAAGCTCTACAAACTTCACAGGCAGTAACTTGAAATCCACACCGAGACTTATCATAATGAGGCTGCTGAAAAACAAACACACAAAGAAAAATCTTAAAAGCAACCAGAAGGAAGAAAAGATCAACTACCTTCAAAGGAACAACAATTAGATTGTCAGCTAACTTATTAGAAAGAATGAAAGCCAGAAAACAATAGAGTGGTGTATTTAAAGTATGTATGAAAAAATAGTTATCAACATACGATTTTATAGGTAACAAAAATATTTTACAAGATTAAGATGAAATAAAGACATTTTCAAACAAACAAAAACTGAGAGAATTTACCACCAACATACCTGCCCTGAGGGAAATATTAAAGGACATTCTTTAGCTAGAATGAAAACAATCCCATGTGTAAACTCAGTCATGTAAGAAAGAAAGAAAAGCAATTAATGGTGACTATATGGGTAAATCAAAATCAGCATCGATTGCATAATGATGTGTTATCCAGAAAGGGGTTTAAAATATATGCAGAATTAAAATATATGCAGAATGAGAAGTCCCTGTTGTGGCACAGCGGAAACAAATCCGACTAGGAACCATGAGGTAGTGGGTTTGATCCCTGGCCTTGCTCAGTGGGTTAAGGATCCGGCATTGCTGTGAGCTGTGTTATAGGTCACAGACACAGCTCAGATCCCGCATTGCTGTGGCTGTGGCGTAAGCAGGCATCAACAGCTCCGATTAGACCCCTAGCCTGGGAACCTCCCTATGCAGCAGGTGCCCTGAAAAAGACAAAAGACAAAAAAATATATATGTGTGTGTGTGTGTGTGTGTGTATACACACACATATATATATATATATGCAGAATGAACAGATACTGCCTCACAGACTTTGAAAAACTTATGGTTTCCAAATGAGACAGGTTGGGGGGGGGGATGCACTGAGAGTTTGGGATGGAAATGCATAAAATTTGGTTGTGGTAATTGTTGTACAACTATAAATGTAATAAAATTCATTGAGTAATTTTTAAAAATAGCATTAAATTAATAAAATAAAATATATGCAGTATAATGGCATATAAATTGAGAGAGAGTAAATGGAAGTCCTGAGTCCTTACAGTGTCTGAGAAGAAAAGTGCCGATTAATGGTATTAGGCTTTGGTAAGTCAAAGATTCACATTGCAATCTAAAAGTAGTGAAAGACTGTAATAGCAAAACTAATAGAGAGGGAGAGAGAGAGAATTTTCAAAAGAAGGCACAAAAGAAAATACAAAGAAAAACAATAGATGGGACAAATAGAAAGTATCTAGCAGGAAATGATATTTAAACCCAAATATATCAGTAATTTCATTAAAGATAAACTGACTAAATTCTCCAATTAAAAGATAAAGACTGTCAGACTGACTAGCATGAAATAAAACCCAAATATGTGCTGTTTATAGGAGATATCTAAAAACATAAGCATGTAGAAAAGTTAAACATGAAAGGATGGAAAAAAGAAAAACCATAGAAAACTAAGAGAAAATTGAAATATTAATATCAGACATGTTTTAAGTCAAAAATCGTTCTTATAAGGACATTTTGCTATGGTAAAAGACTTAATTTACTAGGCAAATAAAACAGCCTTAAATTTTTATGAACCTAATAACATAACCTCAAAATACACAAAAGCAAAACCAACAGAATGATAAGGATAAATAGATAAATCTATAATCATAGTGAGAGATTTCAATATATTTCTCTCAATAACTGATAAGAAAAAGTATGCAAGGACAGAGAAGATTTGAACACTGCAGTTGCCCCAGCAGCCATCCATAGACACCACCCCCCAACCCCTGCACCCCAAAACCGCAGAGACCCCTAACAGAGGTAAATGGCAAGGCTGTAGCAGTGAAGAAGTGTGGGGTTGAGGACGATTGCCAGCTTCTGGGCTCAGGCCCCGGGATGGATAATAATGTTGTTTCTTATTATTTTACTTAACCTAGAATTGTTGACCACTTATTGGGTTTTAAAAAGTGAGGTAGGTGCTAAAAGCTGAGAGTCCTGGGAGAGAATGCAAAAATACTGGTTGTTACAATTTATTGAGTGTTTTCTACGTGTTAGGCCCCATGCCAGGTGCTTTATTTTAATTAGCATTAATTCTCACTATAAACTTTTAATGTGGTTGTTATGTCCCTATAGCTGGGGTAACTGAGGCTTGGAGAGGTAAAATAAGTTGAATAGGATACCATCACAGTCTTCAAAGGAGCATGAAAACTCCCATGAGGGAAGGCAAGTCATGATGACACAAAGGAAAGAGAAATGAGAGTGTGGGCTGAAAACAGAACACTTCTAGGCTCCAGACAGAGCCCGGGGAGCCCAGGCAGGCCCCAACATGGGGACAATGGGAGGTCAGAATCTGTATGGATTGGATCCACTTAGGATGGATTTCCCAGCCAATTCTAAAGTGGACTTTCCCTCCTAAAAAAGAAAGGGCTTAGCCAGCATCCCAAGGGCAGTGTCCTGAGCACATGGCAGGAAACACAGTCATTCGCTGACCACTGACTCTTGCCCCTCTGGAGGAGGTCTGTTCTATGAGTCTCTAGAGTCCCCAGCCTCAAGGAGCTCACAGGCCAAAACTTTGGAGAAAGTGACCAGTATATTTGTTTGGTCTAAATACAAATTAGCAGTTAGTATAGCATGGGAGCAGGGATGAGGTTAGGGGTCATAGGGACCAAGAAGGGTTCTTATGGGTTCTCTTTCTTTCTTATGTGTCCTAAGTCCTTGGTACTGGCCAAACAGTTCTGAAGATGGCCACTCCCAGTGCCTCCATCTCAGAGACTTGTTACAAGCCTAAAATGATCACCTTTGTCCTCCCACAGGTTTGCCTTGCTAGAACCTCCTCCTTTAAACTGTATGTAGCACCAGGATGCCTCCTTCAGGAAGCTCTCCCAGATTGGTCTGCCTCACTCTCCCCACCCTGCCATTCTTTCCCAAAGGCCAAGCTCCTCTTTTCTCTAAACTGACCTGGCCTTCCCCCTGCTCAGTTCCAGGTCCCCCTGCTGGCATCAAAGCTGTCCCTTCATCCGCCAGTAGCGTGGTCGTGTCCTGGCTGCCCCCAACCAAGCCCAACGGGGTGATCCGCAAGTACACCATCTTCTGCTCCAGCCCCGGGTCTGGCCAGCCGGTAAGTGGGCCCAGGGCCAGATGATGAGCAGGACAGGAGAAAGGGAGGGTATGCTATAGATCAACTGGCTTCTGAGCCAAACCCTGGAGCTGCTTATATCTCTGTTTCTACTTGGATTCATGGATAAGTATGGGCACCGGTCACCCAATAGTGGCTGAAGACTTACCCAAGTCCATCTTGGGTCAGTCCTCTGTTCCAACGGCTGCAAGATTGCCTCAAGCCCTGGAAACTCCTTTGCATCAGGGGGCGTTCATGCAGGTGGAAAAGCAAGAACAGGGCTTTGGCTTTTCTGGCCTTGGTTGACTGAGGAAGCTCCTAGCAAACCCCAGAGCTCTGGGCCAGGGACCAGCTGATCCATGGCCTCTGGAAAGGAACCACTTTTCAGCATGGGCAGTCTGAGCTTGGAGGGCTGGTAGACCTCTGCTCTGGGTGGCCCCCTCAGCATGGAGCCAGTTGAAGAGAGAGGCAAGATGATGGACAGCTAGGGGAAAGCTGACCCTCTCTGGGCCAGGGCCTGGGCCTCACTGCAGGGCAAGGACTGAGAGATGACACAATCTGCCCAAACCTGGCAGCAGAGTTGGAGGGGGCTCAGTGTGGGCTGAGGGCTGCTCAGAGGGAGGAGAGGATGAGCATGGGTGGGGTGGGATGCACATCCATATCACATAAAGGCATCTTTCCCTCTGCCTCTTTCTTTGCGTCCAGCCACCCAACCACAGAGTTCTGCTGGATCGCACCTATTCTAGTCCCGAGACCAGATGCGAGGACATCTGCCCTCAGGGCGCTTCCAGTCTGGCAGGGCAGGCAGAGGGATGCTCCCTGGAGGGCCGTGAATACTATTGAGAGCTGTGCCTGGCTGGGGGAGGGCAAGGAGCTGGTAGAGGTCAGCCCCTCCCTCCATCAGCAGCTCGGGCTGTGACAGCAGCCCCTGCACCTGCAGGTGAGCTGCTGGCAGCCCAGAAAGCTGCCCTGAAATTGCTCAGTAATTGTGTCATCATCTTGTCCTCTGCTCTCTGCTCTCCTGTGGTCTTTCTGAATTACCCTCTGAGCCATAGGAGGCCCAGCTCCTCGCCAGCGAGGCAGAGCACTCTTACCAGAGGGGAAGCCCAGAAATGTCTTTTCAGTGACTCGGTCCCCTCCTCTCCATCCTCGCGACCACCACCTCGCATGCATAAAAGTGTGTATATACTGACTCTACACTCCATGAACTTGCACGGCACATGCAGACAGGCAGCAGAGGGGTTCGCAGAGCAGGGGACAGGACATTACAGCACCCCAGAAGGCTTCCTGATGCCCTCTCCAGTCACCACCCACCCCCTGGCCGCGCAATCACCAGCTGACCTCAGATGAGCGTTGCCTCTTTGTACATCACTTAATATACATGTGTACATACTGTTTGTCTGGCTTCTTTACTCAACACTATTTTGAATTTGCTCATATTGTTGTGTGGTTGGAGACTTTTCACTCTAACTCCTGTTTAGTTTTCAGTTGTGTGTGTGTGTCACAGTTTATTCAGCCGTTGTGTTATCCGTTGATAGGCATTTGGGGCGTTTTCCATTTGGAGCTGTTACAGGTGGTGCTGCTTTCTCATGTCCATGTCTCCTGATGGTCTTGTGCATGTGCCCGTGCTAGGTGCACGCCTACCAGAGGAAGTGCCAGGTTCTGGGGGGCAGATGTTAGGTTGAGAACACCCTGCCATTGTGGGGGCGCTGTGCCAATCTTTCCATCGATATTTTCAGCCATGTCTTCTGCCCCTCTGTCCCCCCTCCTCCTGCCCCTCGTGCACATACATGTGCACATACACACACACATTCCAGGCTCTTGTTAAAGACTAGGCCAGTCACCATCTGGACACCCATGATGCCTTCCACATCCCTGCACCTCTGACCTGCTGATCCTACCCCTGCATGTGCTTCACCCTCTAGCACACACGGAATGCATCCCATGGCAGTTCACTGTTCACTCACCCATCTCCCACCCTGGTCTGTGGGGCCCTGTGAGGACAGGGGCAGCATCGTTTCATCTTTGGGTCCCCAGCTGCGGAGCAGTGTGCCTGGAACATCATTGTCACTGAACACATGTTTGATGAATGAATTACTTAGCAGCCTGGCAATTGTAAAGCCTCAGACGTCGAGCACGTTCCCCTCCAGAAACTGATGAGAGGGTGGGAACTCATTCTCCAGCTTGGGTTTGTACGGTCATTACCTCCTCTGATAATGAAGTCTTTAAAGGGATTGGTATCTGAGAACACAGCCTCCTCATTAACTCAGGCTCCAGGAGCCCCGGTCAGCTGGCTCCTAGAGCAGAGCTCCTGGTCTCCATCCCCTCCTGCTCCTGGAGACCCTGGGACGCTCCCTCCTTCCCCTTTACATCCTGAGCATGGAGGAACCTCCTCTCTTCTCGGGAGATTTCCCATAAGACAATGTCATACGAGGGGCCAGGTGTACTAGTGTGATGAAAGCTTCAGTTCAGCCACGTTGCACAGTAGGGACTGGGCTTAGCCTGGGACAAGGGGACCTAAACCACCACCTGTGAGTGTGTGGTGTGAGCACGTGATCACATTGCACAGATGGATTCCAGATTCCAAAAAATTTGGAATTTTGCTTTGCAAATTCATTTATGAAAGAACTCCAGGAGTGAAGGCACACTTGAGTATATGCGACAACGCAAGACGTGGGTATGAGTGTGGGGTGAGGGGCAAATACGTGTGAGTCCGAGTGTATGCATACACACTGGAGTGTACAAACTTGTGTGTATGGAATCATCAGGATAGATGTGGGAAATGGCATAGGATGCAAGCTCCCAGAAAGTTCTACCCGGGTCAGCCAGAGCTGCAGTGAGTCCTGTTATAAATTTTACCAAACATGTTAATAAGTTTGTTGTTTTTCTCTGATTATCCAAATAACAAAATTTTACTATAGAAAATTCTATAAATATATAAAAGAAGGCGTTCCCGTCGTGGCGCAGTGGTTAACAAATCCGACTAGGAACCATGAGGTTGCAGGTTCGGTCCCTGCCTTTGCTCAGTGGGTTAAGGATCTGGCGTTGCCGTGAGCTGTGGTGTAGGTTGCAGACGCAGCTCGGATCCCGCGTTGCTGTGGCTCTGGCATAGGCCGGTGGCTGCAGCTCCGATTCGACCCCTAGCCTGGGAACCTCCATATGCTGCAGGAGCGGCCCAAAAAATAGCAAAAAGACAAAAAAAAAAAATATATATATATATATATAAAAGAAGAGAAAGGGAAGTAAAAATTACTTGTACTGCCACTCCCTAATGATAAACATCGGCAATGTTTTGGTGTGTAATCATCCAGTCTTTTTAAATTGAAGTGTAGTTAATTTACAATGTTAGGTTAATTTATGCAAGGTGATTCGGTTACACACATATGTATATTCTTTTTCAGATTCTTTCCATTATGGTTTATCATAGGATATCTAATGTAGTTCCCCGTGCTATACAGTAGGACCTTGTTGTTTATCCATTCTACATATAATAGTTCACATGCATCGACCCCAAACTCCCAATCCATCCTTCCCCCTTGGCAACCACAAGTCTGTTCTCCATGTCAGTGAGTCTGTTTCTGTTCTATAGGTAAGTTCATTTGTGTCATATTTTAGATTCTACATGTAAGTGATATCATATGGCATTTGTCTCGCTTCTATGACTTACTTGACCTAGTATGAGAATCTCTAGTTGCATCCATGTTGCTGCAAATGGCATTATTTCATTCTTTTTTATGGCTGAGTAGTATTTCAGTGTGTGTGTGCATGTATGTGTGTGCGCATGTGTGCACATCTTCTTTTTCCATTTATCTGCCGATGGACATTTAGGCTGTTTCCATGTCTTAGCTATTGTAAATAGTGCTGCTATGAACATTAGGGTGCATGTATTTTTTCAAATTATAGTTTTGTCCAGATATATGCCCATGAGTGGATTTGCTGGTTCATATGGCGACTCTATTTTTAGTTTTTTGAGGAACTTCCTTACCGTTTTCCATAATGCCTGTACCAACTTACATTCCCACCAACAGTGTAGGAAGGTTCCCTTTTCTCCACACTCTCTCCGGCATTCGTATAACCTTCCAGTCTTTGATCTGTATATATTTTATGGTTTGGTTTGGTTTGGTTTTACAAAATTAAAATAAAATTTTACATAATGTTATATTATCTGTATTTTTCAAGAAATATACCTAGGCACTTTCCCACAACATCAAATATCCTTTTTTATTGAAATATAGTTGACATCAAATATTCTTTTAAAACATTGTCTTGAATGCCTATATCGTCACAATCTATCTAACCAGTCCCCCAGCTATTCTATATTTAATCTATTTTCAGTGTTTCACTATCATGTGTAATGTTTCATTGGGAATTCTTCATGAATTTTTTATGGACATATTTTATTTTCTTAAGATAAATTTCTATAGGAATTCATAGGTCACAAAGAGTATGAATATTCTTAAGGTTTGCATAGACGTTTGCACAATTTATACTTCTACCAGCATTGTAAATAGTAAATACCTTTTTTTTTTTTGTCTTTTTAGCTATTTCTTGGGCCGCTCCCACAGCATATGGAGGTTCCCAGGCTAGGGGTCAAATCGGAGCTGTAGCCACCGGCCTACGCCAGAGCCACAGCAACGCGGGATCTGAGCCGCGTCTGCAACCTACACCACAGCTCACGGCAACGCTGGATTGTTAACCCACTGAGCAAGGGCAGGGACCGAACCCGCAACCTCATGGTTCCTAGTCGGATTCATTAACCACTGCGCCACGACGGGAACTCCTAAATACTTTTTCCTTGTGTCCATGCTAATCCAAAGTATTACATATTTTTCATTTTTTGCCAGTTGGATTTTTTTTTTATGTCTTGTTTTAAGTTATGTTTCTTTATTGTAGTTAGGTTGATTACTGTCATGAGTTTTTTGGCTGTTTTTTCATCTTTGGGTAATTGTCAATTCATGTCGTTCATCCATTTTTTATTTGGATGGATTACATTTTTCTTATTGATTTAAAAGTCCTCTTTACATATTAAGGATAATAACCACTTCTGATCACGTAGGATGCAAATATTTTGTCTTTTTAGGGACACCCACCAAGGCATATGGAGGTTCCCAGGCTAGGGCTTGAATGAGAGCTATAGCTGCCAGCCTATACCACAGCCACAGCAATTCAGGATCCAAGCTATATCTGCGATCTACAACACATCTCACAGCAATGCCAGATCCTTAACCCACTGAGCGAGGCCAAGGATTGAACCTGCGTCCTCATGGATACTAGTCAGATTCTTTTCTGCTGAGCCATCATGAGAACTCCAACTTTCCTTTCAATTCTAGTTTTTATTTTACCATAGATTTTCTTTCCATATAATTCAAATTTATAAATCATTTCCATTTATGATTTTGCCTTTATTTTTGTGATTAGAAAGACAGATAAATATTTACCTAGAGATTCTTCTTTCATAGTTTTACCTTCAACCTTTGATTCACTAGGACTTCATTTGGGTGTATAGTTGTGTGTTTTTGAAAGTGATTTCAGGAGATTCTTGGGGAGTCCAAGTTAAAGAAACCCACCCAGTATCTGGGTAAGATGCTAATACCTTCAAGGGGAAACCAAATCTTTCCTGCTCTGTGTAGACACAAATGTACATCCAGGTACACACTGACACATACAAGCAAATACACTCAGCTTTTCTCTACACGTGCACACACCTCTACCCTCATAGAAAAATGCCCCAGAGAGTTCCCGTTGTGGCTCAGCAGGTTAAGAACCCAACCAGTATCCATGAGGATACAGGTCCAATCCCTGGCCTCACTCAATGGGTTAAGGATCCAGTGTTGCCATGAGCTGTGGTATAAGTTGCAGATGTGGCTTGGATCTGGTGTTGCTGTGGCTGTGGTGTAGGCTGGCAGCTGCTGCTCTGATTCAACCCCTAGCCTAGGAACTTCCATATGCCATGGGGGCGGCCCTAAAAAGGAAAAGAAAAAAGAGAGAAAAAGAAAAGAAAAATGTGCCAGAAGAAGAACATGGTCCCTTTTACAAAGGACGTGCACACCCCTTGTCTCATGTGTGCTTCACTCTAACCACACAGGCTAGGCAGAACCGTGTTGCTTTCTTTGTTTGCAGGAGATAAAACTGAGGCCCCAAGAACCATGAGAGGCACTATGGGTTGTATAGTAAGAAGGGCAGACTGGTGTCAAAGCCACTGCCCTGCCCTTCCTCATGCTCAGATATGACCTACAGATACCCACATGGTCCCCACACAATGCAGCCTGAAAGGACTTCCCAGCTATCCAAGGCTCAGAGTGGCTTTCAGGAGCCTCCTGGGTTCAAGGCCAGATCACCATGAGGGAGGCAGGACGGGAGTTTGCCAGGGGCCTCTGTGTTGCAGGGGTGCCCGTACCTTCTCCAGGCATCCCCCTGCAGGCAGACAGCCTGGGGCCAGAAAGGATATTTTCTCCTTCGATAAGTCCCTGGACCCCTCTGCCCTCCCATGGGGCTCAGAGAATGTTCTTCTGTGACCCCATATCCGTCTGGAGGTCTGTCCCTCAGCACGTGCATGAACACGTCTATATGTCCGTGTGCATATGAGCGTGTGCATGTGAGCATGTGTGTGCAGGATCCCGTGACTGCAGAGATAACTAATTATTAGCTCCCTCTGGCCTCAGGGGCCCCCCATCTGTTCCGGGGGCCGCTCCCCCCTCCCTAGACTTCCGCCCTGATTTCAAAGAGGCCCTGGTGCTGTCCTGCTTTCCCTTCCCTGCGGCTGACCAAAAAATAAAATAAAATGAAAGTCGGCCCCATCCCGCCTGCACCAGGGAAGGGGCTGACAGGAGGTCTGTAAACTAGCGCTTATCAAAAGCTCTTTCTCAAATTCATTTCAATATCTGAGCCTCTGGTTTCCAAGGCAACATAATCTTTTCATCAAAGCAACTGGTAAAACCACTGGGATCCGATATTGTTTTGTTGGCAACTTGTCAAAACTGTCATTTGGTTAAAAAAAAAATTTATAAATTTATATAACCTACGAATATATACAGTGATCTTTACTGCTAATAATCATTAATAAAGTGCTGCCCCAGGAAGCTTTCCTAGTTCCCTCTCCCACCCCTTCCTCCCCCAGAGAGAGGAATGAAGAAGCAATTAGATGGCAGGGCTGGGAGGTGACTCTGAATGGGGACAGGCTGGGAGAGCCTGTCTACCATCCTAATAAGGCAAACACAGTAATTTAGCTTCTTCCCAGAGACCACCCCCCCCTTTCTCAGGGTTTTCTGAGGACCCTCCCTCCTCCATTCTCCCCTTTCCTGACTCCCTCCATCTTTCACTGAAAACACTACATGTCCCAGCCTGGAGCCACAGTGGCCAATGCCTGGATCGGTCCAAGAGGTAAACCAAGGCTGAGCCAGCAACACCCCAGAGCAGACCCATCAGTCCCCAGGGCCGTGCCCAGTGCCAGGCCCAGTGCAAACTCTGTTCAGTGTTACTGCAAAACCAGAAAGGGCAAACAAGGCAGGATCCTGCCTAGCCTGCCCCGACCTCATTGCCTGGGCTGAGCCCAGGCCCCTGCCCAGGGTCTCCAGGAAGGGTGGAGGCCGAGGCCGGGGCTGGGGGGCCTTGGGCCTTAGCGAGCATCTTCCTCTGCCCCGCAGGCTCCCAGCGAGTATGAGACGAGTCCAGAGCAGCTCTTCTACCGCATCGCCCACCTAAACCGAGGGCAGCAGTACCTGCTATGGGTGGCCGCCGTCACCTCCGCTGGCCGAGGCAACAGCAGCGAGAAGGTGACCATCGAGCCTGCTGGCAAGGGTGAGCAGCCTGGGGCTGGCAGAGGACAGAAGCTGCCAGAAGCCCTTTTCCTTGCCTAGAATTCTGGTTGTCCCCAAGTAGGGGCTGTCTCCCTTCCACCCTGCCTGTGACCTGGCTGTAAGGAGCTGGCTGGCCACCTGCCTCACTCCTGCATCCACCAAGACTGAGCCTCTGCTGCCCCCTGACTCCCGGAAAGCCTCACAACAGGCTCGAGGCAGCACCACTACCCAGGGCCATGACGGACCCTGGCCGCCCACACCACACGCCCGCACTACTCAGGGTTGATGGAGGGGGGAGTTAGCCCCACCCCAGCCCAGCGCTCAGCCCTTCCAGAGGGGCCAGGGTGGGGTATGCTGCTTCCACCAGGCAGGGGGCCACAAAGACACCTGCCTCATTCCACAGCCGAGACAGCTCAGACCGAGGTGATCCTGCTCATGGGTGACCCATTCAATCAGCAGACATTTACAGAGGGCAAACTGGGAGGGAGGCCGTGGGCCGGATGGGCTCCCAGGGGGAAGAAGGCCCTGTCTGTTCTTAGGGGTGCCCCACCGACTCCCTGACCTGGGCTTAAGTGTGACATGGGGGCACGTGCACCCCTACTTTTCCCCGAATGATAGTTCCAAGGCTTCATCCCAAGGTTAAGACAGAGGCCACCACGCAGAGCTGCTAGGCTGCCCCCGCCCTGCCCCGTGGGGTTTCGCCACACAGGTCCAAGACTTCCAGCCTTTTCTTGACTTTGGACCTCCCTGGGCCCTTCCTCTTGGCCCTGCCTCCTCCCATAGCCACCTGTCCCTGTCACCCTGGAGCCCAGGACCAGGACCCGGATGGGGTAGTACCAGCCTCAGCCCAGCCACCCTCCTGGGGTGAGGAGCCTCCTCTGGCTGGGAGAGAAGAGGTGTCAGCCCTCCCGTCAGACCGAGTCAGTCAGCCCTGGACCGAGGGCCTGTGGGGAGGGGGCCAGGGGCCTCCAGCTGCCCTGCCAGTGGGCGTTGTTTCCCCTTCTCAGCGGGCTCTCTGAGGCAAGGGTGGCACAGCCTCTACAGAGAGTGGTGGGCCAGCTCTTCTGGCTCCACGTTGAGGCTCTTTCCACACAGCCGCAAGTTTCTAACCTCTCCTGACCCTCCGTCCAGAGGCGCTGCCAACCCCTTCTCCTGAGCGCGTCTCCCTCATGAGGGAAGGTTTCCAGGGCCTCTGAACCTCCCAGGACAGCTGGGCTGAGGGCCTGGGTGTCTTGGTTAAAGGCTGACGCCTTCTCCTGTGGTCATCAAATATGAGAGAGTTCCCACTGTGGCTCAGCAGAAACCATCCCCACTAGTATCCGTGAGGATGAGGGTCTGATCCCCGGCCTCGCTCAGTGGGTTGAGGATCTGGTGTTGCCATGAGCTGTGGTGTAGGTCGCAGACACAGCTGGGATCCCACATTGCTGTGGCTGTGGTGTAGGCTGGCAGCTGTAGCTCCATTTGGACCCTTAGCCTGGGAACTTCTGTATGCCATAGGTGCAGCCCTAAAAAGCAAAGACAAAAAAAACAAAAAACAAAACCATTCCTAGAGGGCTTTGGACATCCCAGCAGCCCTGGGAGGTAGAAGGGATGGACACTGCTGTGCTGTCTACACACACACACACACCCTGAGAAGCACACACACACACACACACACACATCCTGAGAAGCCCAGAGGTTCCAGGAGCCGATCCCAGCCACAGGGCAAAGTTGGGTCTAGAATGGGGTCCCCAAGGCCCCCAACACTTCTCTCTTCCCACGATGGATGCCATCTTCGCTTGGGCCCCTCTGCCCAGTCCATGTGTTTCCGGCCCCGGCTTTCCTCCACTGCCCCAGGCGCTCCCAAGCCCATCACCCCAGCACTGGCCTCACAGGAGAGGAACCCTCACTCCCTGCCCCCAAACCTCCAAGCGTTGCTTCCTTGGCCACCTTCCATCTCCCCTCTCCCGGCCAAGGGCCCAGGCCCAGTGGGGACGGCTCTGGGCTCCTCAAGCGCGTGGTGGCCAGGTTAAGGAGCGCTTTCCACTCCAGGCCTGGAGATCTCTGAGGCACTGACCCGATTACCTTCTCCCTGGGCCCCAGCACTTGGCCTCCCAGCACACGCCCGTCTCCCTGGGGACATGCCTTCCTCCTCTGTGCCTGCATGTCATTGCCCCCAGGGCTCTGCCACTCCTCTGTCAATCTGTGCTCCCCCTCCTGGTGACCTCAGTCACTCTGCTGGTGACTCCACTTTGTGTGTGCAGTCTGGCCATCTCTCTCGTGCTCCAAAATGTGTCTCTCCCACGGCTTTCTAGCTACCCTAGCCCCACGGGGGGGGGGCCAGGTTCAGTGTCAGGCAGGGTCTTCCCATCCCTCCCACCTGCCCCGCTCCTCCTCCCTCGTGCCTCATCTCCTTGAGGGCACCAGCACCCATCTGGTTGGCCCAGCTGGAATCCTGGCAGTCACCCTCACCTCCCCCCTGTCTCTTCCCCCAAACCAGGAAGTGAGAGACCCCTAGGTCTTGGCAGGTCTTCCCCTGAGCCTGTGACCTCGTCCCCACTGCTGTATATCACTGCAGCCTGCCCTCTGGCCACCGTATCATCCCTGCTCAGTATTCTTCCAGATCTCCACCAAACCATCCTCAGCATGCAGCCAAGGATTTATCTAAAACTACTTTGGGAGTTCCCATTATGACTCGTATTAAGAACCCAAGGAGGAGTTCCCGTCGTGGTGCAGTGGTTAACGAATCCGACTAGGAACCATGAGGTTGCGGGTTCGGTCCCTGCCCTTGCTCAGTGGGTTAATGATCTGGCGTTGCCGTGAGCTGTGGTGTAGGTTGCAGACGCGGCTCGGATCCCGCGTTGCTGTGGCTCTGGCGTAGGCCGGTGGCTACGGCTCCGATTAGACCCCTAGCCTGGGAACCTCCATATGCCGCGGGAGCGGCCCAAGAAATAGCAAAGACAAAAAAAAAAAAAAAAAAGAACCCAAGGAGTATCCATGAGGACGCAGGTTCCATCCCTGGCCTCACTCAGTGGGTTAAGGATCCGGCGTTGCTGTGAGCTGTGGTGTAGGTCACAGACGTGGCTTGGATATGGCGTTGCTGCGGCTGTGGCATAGGCTGGCAGCTGTAGCTCCAATTTGACCCCTAGCCTGGGAACCTCCATATACTGCAGGTACCACAGTAAAAAGGAAAAAAAAAAAGATAAAACTCAACTTTGGACATGTCCCTGCTTATTTATAAGCCTCCTTGTGACCTGAAGAGGAAGCCCGACCTCCCTGAGGCGCCAGCAGAGCCCTCCATGGCCCTCCCCCTGCTCTCCGCTCCAGCCCCGGCTCTCGATGCCCCCCCTTTACTCACCTTGGGCTTTGGTGACCCCAGAGGATTTAGCTCCTCCTCCTCAGCATGGGTTTCAGCCCCCACCCCACCCCACCCCCGGTCTCTCCTCCGTGCTGTTCCCCTTCCTACCTCCTTTCCTCCTCTGCGTGGTGCAGTCCTTCTTAGCCTTCGAGATTCCAGTCAAAGCTTCCAGTTGGAGAAGCCTCCCCGGGCCGTCACTTCCACCACCACTGAACTGGCAGAGTTCCTCCCTCCTTCTTCCTGCCCCCAGGGTTACCTGTACCTACCCTACCACAGCATTTTTCACCCTAATGGTTTCTGAAGTATCTGTCTCCCTCCGGGATGGTGAGCAGCTTGAAGACAAGGAATCGATCTTATTCACTTTGTGGCTCCCCAGAGCCACCTGTATACCTGACCTAAACCAATATTTTTGTTTTGCTTTGGTTTTGGCCACGCCCTGGGCATGTGGAAGTTCCAGGGCTAGGGACCTGCACCATAGCAGAGCAACCTGAGCCGCTGCACTGACAACACTGGATCCTTAACCCTCTGCACCACAAGGGAACTCCCCAAACAAGTATTTGATAAATATTGCTTGAAATTATGACTCCCATCTGTCCCCACCCCCCCACCCCAAGCCCAAGGCACTGTTCAGATGGGGAGGGAGGACTTGAATTATAAATTCAGGAGCCCTGAGAAATAGGGGGGCAGTGCAGTATTGGGGGTAAAACTGGGGTGGCTCTCATCCTGTCTTCCCTGTAGCCCCGGCAAAGATCATCTCCTTCGGGGGCACCGTAACAACACCCTGGATGAGAGATGTCCGGCTGCCTTGCAATTCAGTGGGCGACCCAGCCCCTGCTGTGAAGTGGACCAAGGACAGGTGTGTGCGGGACCCTGTGGGGACAGGCGACCCCCTAGAGACAGGCACAGCAAAAGAGCATGAAGAGAACCAGTACCCCTCCCTTCCAGCTGACCCAGTCACTTCCAGCCCTGTAGGGGCCCTGCCGGTGACAAGGCTGCAGCTGTCACACGCAGGCCTGGCCTCCCTGGCTCCCGTCTGTGGGCTGCCAAGGATCTCCCTTTCCTGGGTGGGTGAAGAAGCCAAGGTTACTGGATAGCCCCAGGATGTGCTGAGCAAAAACCCAGGGTCCCCTAGGCAGCCCTCTTCTGCCCCCAGTTCCAATTGCCTGCAGACCTGGGAGAGGCCCCAGGAAGAGGGGGTGTTTGCCATAACCCATCCCCCACCCCTGCAGCGAAGACTCGGCCATCCCCGTGTCCATGGATGGGCACCGGCTCATCCACACCAATGGCACGTTGCTGCTGCGTGCAGTGAAGGCTGAAGACTCAGGCTACTACACCTGCACAGCCACCAACACCGGGGGCTTCGATACCATCATCGTCAACCTTCTGGTGCAAGGTGAGATGCCCCAAGGGGGGGAGGCAGACAGGGCTCTGCTGGGCACAGGGATGGAGGAGGGAGAGGAATCCATCTACAGTATGAGGGCAGGTGTCCAGTGGGAGAAGAAGTCCAGCCACTGGGGAGACAGATGGTGGATCATGGAAGAGGAGGCAGAAGGGGTGGGGAGGAGATTGAGCAGGAGTTGGGGAGGCACTAAGAGGGTGGGAAAGCCAGCCCCCTTGGAAGCCCTGGGTACTCCATCCCCCGCCCCATCAGAGGTTAACTATTTGTGGTGCGGGCTGGTGGCTCTCCCCTCACAGTTCCTCCGGACCAGCCCCGCCTCACTGTCTCCAAAACCTCTGCTTCGTCCATCACTCTGACCTGGATTCCAGGTGACAACGGGGGCAGCTCCATCCGAGGTAAGAGGGATCTGGATGAAGAGGGGGGAGACCAAGGAAGGAATTCTGGGCTCAGGGGAAGGGCTTCACCCACTCCTACCACTTGTCCCATAATGCTTAGGAAATGATGGGGGAGGGGTGGTTTGGACCACAAGGAAGTTAGCCGAGTGCCACCAAAAATATACCAGCCTAGACTTCCAAGCGTTAGAACACCCACCCTGCCCCCTTGCCACTGGTGAGCTGTGCAAACCTGAAGGAATCTGTTCTTTTCTCAGGGCCTTGGTTTCTAAATCTATATAGGTAGACAGTGTTCTAGACAGTGCTTCTCAAACTTGAACATACATGTGAATCACCAGGGCATCTTATAAGGATGCAGATTCTGATTCAGGAGGTCTTGGGGTGGCGGGCTGAGAATCTGCTTGTCTTAACAAGCTCCAAGGTGATGCTGATGCTTCAGGACCAGGGGACCACACTCAGAGCAGTAGGATGTAAATAGGACTCCTTTTAAGCCTCATAGCTCTGGTGTCTGCTGCCTTCCATACCTTGGCTTCTAAACCATAACACAAGAGCTGACAAGAGCAATAAAACTCACCCAGGGTCCTTCCAGGTTCTTGTCTAATTTGCATCTGCCCCATCCCAATGGCCAAAGGCCCCTCGCCCCCTGCAGATCCCAGCACTTGATGCCTGGTGGGGTACCCCCAGCCCCACCCTGCCCCACCTGAGCCAGGTAAACCTTCCCCCCGTCCCGGGCAGGCTTCGTGCTGCAGTACTCAGTGGACAACAGCGAGGAGTGGAAGGACGTATTCGTCAGCTCAAGTGAGCGGTCCTTCAGGCTAGACAGCCTCAAGTGTGGCACGTGGTACAAGGTGAAGCTGGCGGCCAAGAACAGCGTGGGCTCTGGGCGCATCAGTGAGATCATCGAGGCCAAGACCCACGGGCGTGGTGAGGCCTGGAACGGGGTGGAAGGCGGCTGGGTAGGGAAGGAGGGCTCAGAGAGGCACGGAGACCCAAGGGGCGGCTCCACCTCGTTCCCATCACTGTAGCCTCTGGACAAATCACAGTAGGAGAAACTGGCTCCTCTTCCCTGTGGGAACTGGGGGGAGGGTGGCAGATGGGCAGCTCGCCCCTTCCTTCTTCCCACACCTGTCTTCCTCTTTGGCCGGGCCCTTCTTTCCAGGTCCTTCTCCCCCTACTCTGTCCCCAGGAGCCCCTCCCACTGAGCCCCTAGAGCCACTGACCCAAGAAATCCTTCCCAGCTTCTCTAAACTCTGTCTCTCCTTCTGAACCCTAGAGCCTTCCTTCAGCAAAGACCAGCACCTCTTCACTCACATCAACTCCACGCATGCTCGGCTTAACCTGCAGGGCTGGAACAACGGGGGCTGCCCAATCACGGCCATCGTGCTGGAGTACCGGCCCAAGGGCACCTGGGCCTGGCAGGGCCTGCGCGCCAACAGCTCCGGGGAGGTGTTTCTGACCGAGCTGCGAGAGGCCACGTGGTACGAGCTGCGCATGAGGGCTTGCAACAGCGCTGGCTGCGGCAACGAGACTGCCCAGTTCGCCACCCTGGACTACGACGGCAGTGAGTCGGCAAGAGTGGGCAGGGCTGGGGCAGGGTGCTGCCAGGCAGGGCATGTAAAGAGATGGACAAGCAAACAGAGAAGCAGCAGGACTATAGTCAGGGACAAAGGCTGACAAGTACATAAGCAAGTAAATGGCGAGCAAAGGGAACGGTAGACCTGTAGACAGGGAAGTGGGTAGATGTACCAGTGCCCAATGCAGACGGACAGGCAGACAAGCAGGTCAGTGACACTAAAGACAAAGGGGCTTTGAAGGTGCACTCCTTGCTTTCTGTTGCTTCAAAGAGATGAGAGAGCGATAGGGATGTAATTGAGGTCCTGCCCGGCAAGAGCCCTCTGCTAAGATGGTATATTAGCCAGGATGGGGCAGCCTATGCTGCCGTAACAGCTAAACACTCAAAGCTCCATGGCTTGACCCAACAAAGGCTTCTTTCTTGCTCTCATAACATCTTGCGAGGGTCAGCCAGCCACCATCGTGCAGCTTTGCCATCTTGAACATGTAGCCTCTGACTAACGAGAGAGGCAGAAAAGGCACCCCAGTTCCTAACTGTCCTAGCCAGGCGGTGATTCTTATCACTTCTATTCACAGTTCACTGTCCAGAACGAGTAGCCTTGTTTTAACCTAACTGCCAGGAAGTCTGGGGAACGTAGACGAGCACCTGGGTGTTCGGTGAGCACTCACCAGTGTCTGCCACATGGGGACGCCTCACACCCATGCTCACATGTGCATGCATGTGCACACACACATTGAAGGCACATAGAAAGCTGATTCATGGGGACCAGCTATCACAAGCTAAATGATGTCTACCTCTATGGCGAGGAAACAGAATAACAGTGGTATTGGCAGGGGATGGGCTCAACCAAGGAAGGCTCCATGAAGGAGATGACTGTTAGGTGAGGTTTTGAAACAAGAAGCATTGGCCTTGGCAGGAGACCTCATCACTGCCCCTTGCAGCCCCCCGAGGTTAGCAGATATTGCCCAAGAGAGGTGGAGCAGGGAGAGAACGCAGGGTGTGTAGTGGCTTATTGCCCCCATCTGGAAAAGAGAACCCAGGATCCTATGGCCCTGACTTCCCCCTGCTATGATCCTCACCATCCCCCCCTCCCCTGCCACCTTCCGAGCCAGATGCGGGAACTGAAGCCCATCAACCCACCCTCTAGAAATGAACCCTGAGCTCTAGCATGCAGGAGACTATCTCTGGGAGACTTCAGGGTAATTCTAAAGAGGCTCAGAAAGTCATTGCTATTATATACAGTATGGAAACTATATAGCTGTTCCCAGCTGTCCTGGTAGGACCAGAATTGAGGGGAGCAGTGGGGATGATTGGGGCTCTGTACTAGGAAGTAGAGATCCGAGTAAGACCAAAGACAGCAAGAGAGATCAAAGGGCAACCTTGCCCATGACACTTTGCCTAACATTCTTTTTTCTTTTTTTTTTTTTTTTTTGTCTTTTTGCTATTTCTTGAGCCGCTCCCGCAGCATATGGAGGTTCCCAGGCTAAGCGTCCAATCGGAACTGGAGCCACCGGCCTACGCCAGAGCCACAGCAACACGGGATCTGAGCCGTGTCTGCAACCTACACCACAGCTAACGGCAACGCCGGATCGTTAACCCACTGAGCAAGGGCAGGGACCGAACCCGCAACCTCATGGTTCCCAGTCGGATTCATTAACCACTGCGCCACGACGGGAACTCCTGCCTAACATTCTTAATGGACATCTGACTCCCCTCCTTCATCCTTATTCAGGCACCATCCCACCCATCAAGTCTGCACAAGGCGAGGGGGATGACGTGAAGAAGCTGTTCACCATCGGCTGCCCAGTCATCCTGGCCACACTGGGGGTGGCACTGCTCTTCATCGTCCGCAAGAAGAGGAAAGAGAAGCGGCTGAAGCGGCTCCGAGGTGGGCGGTTTTCCCCAGGGCTTCCTGGGAGGGAGTGTTGACCCTCAGCCACACTGCCCACTTCCCATTGGCTCACAGCACCAGCTGGATAAGAGAGGGTGCCTGTGTCCCCTTGAGGGGAGACCTTCCACCCCAATCTTCTGAAAACTCCTCAGCTGTCCTCTTCTATGCCCCCAGGACCTTGTGCCTTCCCTTACCAGGGCTGACTTTTAGAGGTACACACTGGTAAAACCATACTGCTCATTAATATTTAAACACTTCCACACTGACTGGTAAATAGATGTTGCTCCTTTCCACCCTATATGGAGGCTCCCTTCTCTTCTATAGGATCCCTGCAAATTTCCTAGGACTCAGCCACTAAAAAAATAGATATGCAGTTGATCTCTAGGACCTTGCTCAGCTTTGACTGGGCAGTTTCCATGCCTTGCCAGGTGTTAAACATTTTATTTTTTTTGTCTTTTTGCTATTTCTTGGGCCGCTCCAGCGGCATATGGAAGTTCCCAGGCTAGGGGTTGTATCAGAGCTGGAGCCACCGGCCTATGCCAGAGCCACAGCAACGCAGGATCCAAGCTGCATCTGCCAACCTTCACCACAGCTCACAGCAACGCTGGATCCTTAACCCACTGAGCAAGGGCAGGGATCGAACCCACAACCTCATGGTTCCTAGTTGGATTCGTTAACCACTGCGCCACAACGGGAACTCCAACATTTTTAATATATCCCCTCTATACCTGATACCACAGTCTGGCATGAATGGCTCTGATTCACCTTGATTTCCCCAGGACCAACTAGATGTTTAATAAATGTGTGTTCATGCATTTGGAAAACATTTATGAGTATCTGCTATATTGTTGATACTGCCAGACATTGGAGATATAAAAATGAATAAGAAGGAACAGCCTATGCGCTTATAGCATTCACAGTCTAGTGTGAGAAGCCAGGGCACAATAATAGCACAGAAGGGGGAATGACTAAGGCTGCCTAGGGTGTTTAGGAGTTGGGTAAGTGAATGGTTTGGTGGATGGTGTTAGATGGATGGAGGGTTAGGTGGATGGATGAATGGATGTTTGGATGGATAGATGGGTGATAAGATGGACAGGTGATTATGTGGTTGTGTGAATAGATGGGATGACTGGTTGGATAGATGATTGTATGGATGATTAGATGGTTGGATGGGTTGACGGTTGAATGGATGAATGGTTGTCTCAATGGATGGATGGACAGATGGATAGGTAGTTGAATGAGTGGATGTCTCAATGGATAGATGGATAGGTAGTTGGATGAATGGATGATAAATGGGTGGGTGGGTGGATGAATGGAATGACAAGTGGATAGATCAATAATGGATGGATGGATGGATGAGTAGATAGATGGTTGAATGCATTCATGAAGCTTTATTCATTCTAACAGATCGTTCTCAGTTATCAGAGGTCTAATGGATTACCAAGGTCCTTTCCTTCTCCTCTCTGGTCAATTACTAATGTGAGAGGCTTGAACCTATTCAGGGCCTCTCTGAAACAAAGCAGTGACCCTCAAATCCACCCATGGACTTTTGGGGGGCAGATACCCTAGAGAAGGAAATGAAGCTTCTTGACTGATGTCATCTGGATCTGTTCATTGACCACTTCTGCCTCATCCCCACCTCTCTTCTCTCCAACAGATAACTGAGGATAGACCCACCACTGATGCTCATTTCTAACCTGCTATGATGTCTTGTTTGATTAGAGACAATTCAGGAAGCAGATGGAGCACTCTGTATACCCTCTCCTTTGGGAGGGCCCTCCCTATTAGATAAAAATCTGAGGAAAGGAAAACAGACCCAAGCGAAATCCTGAATTGGGAGCAGTGAGATCTTATCATGTTTTGGACCATCTCAGAGCTCCTTACATTCCTTCCCAGGAGACCAGCCCTTGCCCCATTTTAGGGAATTCTCCCACCTTATTCCTCATGCCTTTTCTAATTTTTGTCCTGCTCAGACTCCAGTCTCACTCAGTCCCCTCTCTCTACTGTTTTGCAGATGCAAAGAGTTTGGCAGAAATGTTGATAAGGTGGGTGTCACATAGCTGCTTCCTCTCTCCTCTACTCTCCCTTCCCCCCTGCAGGGTACAGGCTTCTAAGACCCCACTATCCTGCAAACCCCCTCCCCCAACCCCTTATGGCTGCTGAGTCACCCATCTCCAGCCCTTCTCCCCACAGCAAGAACAACCGGAGCTTTGACACCCCTGTGAAGGGGCCACCCCAGGGCCCCCGGCTACACATTGACATCCCCAGGGTCCAGCTGCTCATCGAGGACAAGGAGGGCATCAAGCAGCTGGGTGAGTACCAGGTGCCATGAGCATTCTGTCCTGCTCTGAGTGTGTCTTCCCACATCATAACCCTTGAAGGACAACCATGCGTCCTCATGCAGAGCCCAGGGTTCTAGTAGCAGCCCCATCAACAACTCAACAACCTTAAGACTCATTGTAGCTTCTCTCAATGGGAGGAAAGGCTAAGTTTCCTCCTCTGTTAATGGGAGAATTGACCTGACTCTTCTTGGTTTCAACATTGGATGAAAACAAGGAGAAATCTGGGAAGCAAAGATGGTGCCCAAAGGGAAAGACTCCTGCTGATTGTATTTCTTCCCCCAGGAGATGACAAGGCTACCATCCCTGTAACGGATGCTGAGTTCAGCCAAGCTGTCAACCCGCAGAGTTTCTGCACCGGTGTTTCCTTGCACCACCCAGCCCTTATCCAGAGCACAGGACCCCTCATCGACATGTCTGACATCCGGCCAGGCACCAGTATGCATTATTCCCAGGAGGACAGCCCTCCTCCCACATGGGGTTTCTTGGGCACAGCGTAAGACAGAAGTGACATTAAAGGAGGGAGGCAGCATGGAAGAATGGAATTGGAGTCTAGAGACCTTAATTGCAGACTCACTAGCCATGGCCTTGGGCATATCACTAACCTTATCTCTCTGGGCCTCAGTTTCCTTATAGAAATTTTGAGAGGGTTAGTTGTTCTTTCTCTCCTCAGGCATCTACCCCTATGACTCTGGACATGAGTATAGAATACACCCCAGACTTTAGGGAATGAATGTACAGTCATGAGGTAGCAGGCAAGGAGGTGACATTCTTCCCAGGCTGAAGGAACAAATGGGGCGGCCAGGGAGGACTAGGATGCAGCCCAGTGCCCATGTGCCTCACCATTGTTGCTCTCCTCCTCCATGGATAGCTGTGTGGTCAGGAAAAGCAGCATGTTCAGCATTCCCCAGGGAACTTCTGAGGCTGCTTCTGCCTGCCCCCTTCTTCCCTGCTGCCCTTCCTGGTAAATGCCAGCTGCCCACGTATACATGCCCTCAGTTGGAAGGTGCTAGCTCTTTCTTCCTCTGTGCAGATCCAGTGTCCAGGAAGAATGTAAAGTCAGCCCACAGCACCCGGAACCGGTACTCAAGCCAGTGGACTCTGACCAAGTGCCAGGCCTCCACGCCCGCCCGCACCCTCACCTCTGACTGGCGCACTGTGGGCTCCCAACATGGTGTCACTGTCACCGAGAGTGACAGCTACAGTGCCAGCCTCTCCCAGGACACAGGTAAGCCCAAGGACCTCCCTTCATCCTGATCACTCTACTCCAGCTTCCCTGTTAGCCACCTGCAATTCCTCTTTTCCCAACTCCTACCCACTAGCTCATGGAGTCCAAGGCACAAGTCAGTTTCATTTCCAGCCGGCCACTGACTCACTCTGTGGCTGTGACAAAAGCACTTGACCTAGCTGAGCTCTGCCTGGCTTGATCAAGGGTTTCCTTTTGCTCACCCAGAAGATGACAAAGAAAATGGTTCACACGATGTTTGTTGGAGAAAAGATCCAGTGTTGCTCAGGGGGTGATGCTTGTTATCAAGAATGAAAGCTGTCCTGCCCTTTATTAATCAAAGATCCCACTTCTGCCACCATCACTACCTTCACAGGGGGAGGGCAGGATTTTGCAAGGCTAGTCCACTCCATAGTCAGGCTTGCAGATGGTTGCTTGGGTCAGGGATAGGGGAACTGTTCAGCCTGGTCTCATTTACACCCCTCTCCCCATAAACACATTTCCTTTATATAACGGACATGTAACATTTAGTTTCAGATATACAACACTTGCAAAATGACCACCACTATAAGTCTAGTTAACATCTCTCAGCAGAGTTACATTTTTTTTCTGATAACGAGAATTTTTAAAGATCTACTCTCTTAGCAACTTTCAAATATTCAATATAGTTACCATGCTATACATTACATCCCCGTGACTTATGTACTTTATAACTGAAAGTTTGTACCTTTTGAACACCTTCACCCATTGTGTTCACCTCCCACCCCCACCTCTGGCAACTACCAATCTGTTCTCTATATCTATAAGTTTTGAGGTTTGGGGATTTGGGGGTTTGTTGTTTGGATTTTTTATTTTTTAAGATTGCACATATAAGTGAGATCATATAGTATTTATCTTTCTCTGTCTGATTTATTTCATGTAGCTTGATGCCCTCAAGGTCCATCCCTATCTTCTCAAATGGCAAAATTTCCTTCTTTTTTATGGCTGAATAATATCCCACTGTGTTTATTACCATTGTGTTTCTTTACATTCTTCAGTGGACACCTTGGGGCTTCCGTGTGTTAGCCGTTGTTAATAGTGCTGCAGTGAACGTGGGGTGGGGGTGCCACTCGTTTCCTCTTAACTCTGTGCCTTCCATCCCCCCAGACAAAGGACGAAACAGCATGGTGTCCACCGAGAGCGCCTCTTCCACCTACGAGGAGCTGGCCCGGGCCTATGAGCATGCCAAGCTGGAGGAGCAACTGCAGCACGCCAAGTTTGAGATCACCGAATGTTTCATCTCCGACAGCTCCTCTGACCAAATGACCACGGGCACCAACGAGAACGCTGACAGCATGACATCCATGAGCACACCCTCAGAGCCTGGCATCTGCCGCTTCACCGCCTCCCCACCCAAGCCCCAGGATGCCGACCGGGGCAAAAACGTGGCTGTGCCCATCCCTCACCGGGCCAACAAGAGTGAGTGCCCTTGCTGTGTTCTCTGTCCTCAAACCCCATGAGCCCCTGCTAGACCCCAGCCCTAACTGCACCTGCTCCTGCCAGCCCCACATGGCTCTTTAGCGGTGGGGGGATAGGGCAAAGAGCAAGGACTTGGGAGCAAGCAGATCAGATTCCTATCCTGGCTCAGCCTCTTAACATCTCTGTGACCTTGAGCAAGTCATTTTTCTGGCCTTAATTTTCTTGTTTGTAAAATGCAAATGATAGCATCTACTTTGCATTGTGGTAATGAGCAATTACATACCTGCCTGGCACAGCGCAGCTTCTCACTAAGTGGTGATCGCTCCCTTCATCTCAAGCTACACCAGGATGGAGAGAGACTGCCTATGGGGTCAGCTACCCAGTGGCCAGTGGTCTCAATGCTATTTGAGCATAATCTAGATCCAAAGGAGCAATTGGTAGCTCAGGCCATGGTGGCCACACCTCATGGTGGGCAGTGACCTAGCCTGACTGGGAACCATCTGACCCAGGGGCCGGGCCAGAGCATATGCCCTTCAGGGTCAGCAGGTTAGGTCTAGGATAACCAGGGGGGAGGGAACAGGGGGTCCATCAGCAGATATTAGGGCCACGGTGTGCAAGGCTCAGGCCATTAAACCAGGCAGTCTGGAGTTCCCATCATGGCTCAGTGGTAACGAACCCAACTAACAGCCATGAGAAAGTGGGTTCAATCCCTGGCCTTGCTCAGTGGGTTAAGGATCTGGCGTTGCCGTGAGCTGTGTGTGCAGATGCAGCTCAGTTCTGGTGTTGCTGTGACTGCGGTGTAGGATGGCAGCTCCGGCTCCAATTCGACCCCTAGCCTGGGAACTTCCATATGCTGCAGATGTGGCCCTAAAAAGACCAAAAAAAAAAAGTCAGTCTGGTCTGCTCAGCCCTGGCCTTGCTAAGTGGCCATGCTGACCTAGGGGCTCAGGGTCACCCAGAGAACAAAATACCAGGACATGGGTGACTAGCACAAGAATGGCTCCCGCTCCCCATCTGGCTGTGTGAATTTGAGCAAATTACTTAATCTCTCTGAACCTCAGTTTCCTCGCTTGCAAAAGGCAGGCAGATATTCACCTATTCAGGGGCCCGTGGGGACCAAACGAGATCCCCTAAGGAAAGCGCCTGGCACAGTGGACAGGACAGAGGCACATGCCCAGGTGAGGATGCAGAGTGGCCAGGATGTAGAGGCACTTTACGAATTAGGAACATTCTGCCTGGAGAAGAGGGGGCAAAGGAGAGGGCTGGGGAAACGTAGCTGGGAAAGAGGGGGAGGCCTTGCTCTGGGGTCCTCAGTGGACAAGTCAGGTTGAGTGTCAGGAAGTGACAGGGAGTGACATTCCTTTCCTCCTCGGGGTAAAGAAAAGCTTTCTAACAGACAGAGCTCTGTGGTGTATGGAATGGGCGGTCAGCGGGGACCTGCTTCTGGCACAGGGAACTCTACCCAATGTTCTGTGATGACCGATCAGGGAAAAGAATCTGGAAAAGAATGGATGTGTGTAGATGTAGCGCCGAATCAATTTGTCATACAGCAGAAATGATCCACCACCTTGTAAATCAACTATACTTCAATTAAACTTTTAAAAAACGAAAAACAAACAAACAAAAAAACACTCACAGATGTAGAGGACAAACTAGTGGTTATCAGTGGGGAGAGGGAAGGGGGGAGGGGACATAGAGGGGGCGGGGACTAAGACGTACAAACTATTATGTGCAAAATAAGCTGCAAGGACGGATGGTACCACACAGGGGAAATAGCCAACATTTTATAACAACTGTAAGGGGTGCTTAACCTTTACAGGTGTGAATCACTGTATTGTACACCTGTAACTTAGAGGTACTATTGTTCGTCAACTATACTTCAATTTAAAAAATAATATTTTCGGGAGTTCCCGTTGTAGATCAATAATAACAAACCTGACTAGCATCCATGAGGACACAGGTTTGATCCCTGGCTCCACTCAGTGGGTTAAGGATCCGGCATTGCCATGAGCTGTGGCGTAGGTGGCAGATGTGGCTCGGATCCCACGCTGCTGTGGCTGTGGCTGTGGTGTAAGCCAGCGGCTACAGCTCCAATTCACCCCCTAGCCTGGGAACTTCCATCTGCCGCAGGTGCGGCCCTAAAATGCAAAATAATAATAATAAAAGTATATGAAAATAAAATTTTTAAAAGATGAGCTGTCCACCAGCTAAAGCTGACCAGCTATAGTGATCATCTAACAGAAAGGATCAATTTCTTGGGCAACTCCCTGCAGCAGCCACTGTGTTGAAGCCCTTTCCTCTGTACTTAATCCCATTCCTTCCTCATCACATTCCTGCAGGGAAATAGGAAAACACAGATAAGGAAACCAAGGCTCAGAGAAGTCAAGTAACTGATCCTTCCTTGACTTTACTGCCTGTCTGGTGGAGGGACTCCTGTGCCAGACCAGGGAGAAGATTGAGATACGGGGCTCGGGGAACAAGCCGGTCCCAAGAGGCCTGTGCTGCTAACACCCTGTGCTTTCTCTGTCCCTCCAGGTGACTACTGTAACCTGCCCCTCTATGCCAAGTCGGAAGCCTTCTTCCGAAAGGCAGACGGGCGCGAGCCCTGTCCTGTGGTCCCACCCCGCGAAGCCTCCATCAGGAACCTGGCTCGAACCTACCACCCCCAGGCTCGCCACCTGACCCTGGACCCTGCCAGCAAGCCCTTGGGCCTCCCGCACCCAGGGGCTCCCGCTGCCGCCTCCACAGCCACCTTACCTCAGAGGACTCTGGCCATGCCAGCCCCCCCAGCCGGCACGGCCCCCCCAGCGCCCGGCCCTACCCCTGCCGAGCCCCCGGCTGCACCCAGTGCTGCCCCTCCAGCCCCCAGCACCGAGCCTCCACGGGCCGGGGGCCCACACACCAAAATGGGGGGCTCCAGGGACTCGCTTCTTGAGATGAGCACGTCGGGGGTGGGGAGGTCTCAGAAGCAGGGGGCCGGGGCTTACTCCAAATCCTACACCCTGGTGTAGACGCACAGCCAACGAGCGGCCCCAGGCCTGGACCTGTCTGCACCTCCAGCCCTCACACACCAACTTGGCTGATTTCCTGCATTATTTATATTAAACCGACAGACGAAAACCAAGCAACAAGGAAAAGACAACCCCCAAGTCATGAACACTTGTACATAGAACTCTTTTGTACAAATGAAACTATTTTCTTCTTCTCCATGAAGCCAGGGCACAAAGAATTTGACAGTACAAGTCAACCCCCCCCCCCAACAAAATATGTGTGGAGAGATATATACGTATATAGAGGGGTAGGAACACGCCGACAAGCTATATATCTATATATTTCTCTCACCTTATTTTGAGACAGAGGCACAAAGACTCAGCAATTTTTCCCTCCTCCTCACCCTCCTTCCAATCTAGGTGGTTTTGACAAAGACCAAAATCCCAACTCAGAGACACTGCATGCGATTTTACTGTTCCAAGAAAACCAGGAGTTGCTTCAATTTGCAGATGCTTATGTGTTAATACCTTTTTCTATGAAAAAAGACCCAGCGCCGTGTGCAATAAAGGTTATGTTTCTACGTGGTGGCTTTTTTCCCATCTGGCAAGGGCCAGTGGGGAGACAGGGAGGAAAGGCCCCCATACCAGGCCGTCTTTCTCCCAGGGAGCAACTTTGAAAAGCCCGGCTTTAGCTCAGCACGTTAAACTTTTTAAAAAGCTTTCCATTAGCCAGAGTGCCTCCTTAAGCACCTGTTCTGTTCTCTGATTGGTGCTGGGCTCTAGAGGGAAGCAGCTGTGTGGCTTTGAGCAGGTTCCTAAACCTCTCTGAGGCCCAGTTTGCTTATCTGTAAAATGAGGCAGCCTTGACGAGAGCACTGGGGAGCCCTCCCTATGGGGGTGGGGGACTGTGTCTGCTGGCTTCTCTCCTTTGGGTGAATACAGTGTAGCCAGGGGAACAAAGCCTAGGGGACAGCTGTGCAAGAGTTGCCTCTAAACTGCGAAGGAAGGGGATTGTGTTATTCTGGGGGGTCCAGCCAGAACCTGAAGTTCTGTGCTGACTGTTAGGGCAAGAGGAGGCCAAAAGGAGAAGCAGTGAGGTTGTCAGAGGTCAGAGAGGTGAAGAGGGCTCATTGGAGGAGGGGAATGGGGTTCAGCAGAAGAGAATGAGGCCAGGTACCGCATCTGATGGTGGAGGAGCTGCAGTTAGATTCCAGGTGGAAGGAACCACATCCACATGCAGGTGCGCAGAGGGGCCTGTTTATGATCAGAGGGTCAAAGGGCACATGAGCTGGGCTTCAAAAGGGTTTGGTGAGGAAGAGGAGAGGGAAAGACACAGGAGACTGCAAAACCCTGGGGGCGTGGAGTTCATGGTCTCCTTCCAAAGGGTCAGGCGCCCTGGCTGAAAAGGAAGTGCCCCTCAGAAGTACGCAGAGGGCTCTTGCGTTCAGCACCCCAAGTCGAGGCTGCGTGGTGGATGCGGAATCTGGAAGGAAGGTGAGTCTGCGGCGTCGTCCTGCTGCTCCCCCCCGCAGCTGAGCGGAGGAACTGGGAGGGGGACTTGGGGCTGGAGAGGGAGGGGGGAGGGGGGGGGGAGGTTTGGGCAGGATGTGAGTTGTACCTGTCAGTCTGGGCCCTAGGGAAGCCCTCTCTGGAATACGTGACCTTGAATAGAAGCACTTTCCAAAATGCAGCTCATTCTGCAAACGTTCCCTGAGCACTAGCGACCATGGATCGAGGAGCTCCTGCCTGAGGGTAACTACACTGCAGGGTACAGGCTGTTGAGGGGACGTAGGGAGGCAGAAGTTATGTGTTCCTGGGTGACTCCTGGGCCCTTGGGGAGACTACATCTCAGCCCCCACATCCAGGACCCACCCGGGAGAACCAGCTAACGGCATTCGCATTCGTGAGAAAAGGCCTGCACTGCAGACTCCTGGCGACCGCCCAGCTCCATTCCATCGCTGGAGGACAGGCCGCCTCCCAGGGCTGCACGCGCCATCTGCAGGTCACCTCCCAAACTACAGGCACAATGATCAAGCCCTGAGTTTTTCCTAGAACTTTTCTAAGAAAACACCCTTTCCCCAACCCTGATTGCTGCAGGCTGGGCACAGGGGAAACAAACACAAATAAGACCCACCTCCGACCAGCAGAAGGGAATGAGAAAATCCCCAGAGGCTAGAGTAGTATGGAGCCACCCGCCTGAGGGCTGTGAAGGGAAACCCTATCATGAAAACACATCATTGTACTACATGCCGAGTGCTGAGCAAAACACTTTCCTCTTTGAGGATTGGCTGATGTAAACTCACTGCAGGTTTGGGAAGTAGGTATCAGGATCTCCATCTGACAGGTGAGAAAGCGGGAGCCTGGGAGAGTTGAGTAAGTAGCCAAAGGAAGAGATGCAGATGAGGTTGAAACTCGAGTGTCTGATTCCTTAACCACTGAGCCATCATGCTCCCATGTTCTACTGTCCAGAGGCTGAGTTTCACTTCTACCCCAAGGATGTCAGGTGAACGGTCCGCCAGAACCAGGTGAACCAGCGGGATTTAGTGGCAGGAAAGCAGCCAGTGTGGAATTGTTAGCCCTTCAGGGAGAGGAGCCAATCCAATGTGCTGGGCTTGATGGAGTGGGCAGCTCTGATGGGCTGACTCTGGCAAGGGACAGTGATAGGAGGGGAGAGATTTAGCTCTAGGGGTCTGATGGAGAAGGCCTGTGGCCAGAGGTCAACCATGTAGGAGGAAAAAGACTTGAAGAGGCAATAGAGCAATGAAGCATGAGCTAGTTTCACTTGTATTCAGTTGAACTGGGCTCCTTACTATAAAATGCAAGTTCTGGAAATTCAGACAGACTTGTGCAAAATCCACACAATTTTATGTGATGACCTCTAACCTCAGTACGTTCTGTAGCCAAACCACAAGGCTGCCTGTTTGAATGGTACCCAGAAGCTAGTTCACGTATCAGCTCACCTGCTCCCTCACCCCCAGCTCATCATCACTGAGCTCTGTGTCCGGAGGAGTCATCTTAAACATCTCCCTGCTCCTTTCCAGATCTCTTCATCCACCACAGACTCTGTGTCTCTTAGAGTCTTTATTCTCAAAGTGTTGTCCACAGGCCAGCAGCAGCAGCAGCATCACCTAGGAGCTTGTTAGAAATGGGAACACCTAGGCCACTCCCCAGAACCACTGGGTCAGATTCTGGAATCAGGATCTGAAGTTTAACAAAATCCTTAGAGGATTCAGATGCGCCCTAGAGTTTAAGAAGCCCTCCTCTAGAAGGGCTTCCAAGAGACCACAGCCCTGCTCTCCCTCCCGCCAAAAACCAGAGCTAGACCAGGAGTCTCTTATTTGCACATCAAATTCACCTGAGAAGCTTGTTTTTTTAAAAAGGCAGAAAGGAAAGAATGAAGAAGGGAGTTCCCCTCATGGCTCAGCAGTTAAAGAATCCAACTAGGATCCACGTGGCTCGGGTCTGGTGTTGTGGCTGTGGCGTTAGGCCAGCAGCTGTGGCTCCAACTTGACCCCTAGCCTGGGAACTCCCATATACTGTGAGTGTGGCCCTAAAAAGCAAAAAAAAAACAAGCCCAGGAGTTCTCACTGTGGTACAGTGGGTTAATTATCAGACTACTGCAGCTCTGGTTGCTGCAGAGGTGCATGTTCAATCCCCAGCCCAGGGCAGTGGGTTAAAAGATCTGTGCAGCTGCACCTCAGATTCAATCCCTGGCCCAAGAACTTTATGCCACAGGTACAACCAAAAATTAAAAAAAAAAAAAGCCCCGATCTCACCAATCCCAACTAAATCACCATTTGTGAGCCTGCAACCCAGGCATTTGTATTTTTTCTGCTTGTGGTAAAGATACACAACGTAAAATTTACCACTTAACCATTCTTAAGTGTACAATTCAGTGACATTAAGTAGATTCACCTTGTTGTTCAATCACACCCCTGCTCTCTCCCTCCTGCCGAAAACCCCATACCCATTTAATGGTAACTCCCCATTGACCCCTCCCCCAGCCCCTGACAACCACCATTCTACTTTCTGCCTCTATTAATTTGATTACTCTAGATGCCTCGTGTCAGCGGAATCACACAGTATTTGTCCTCTCTATTGGCTTACTTCCCTTGGCATGTTTTCGAGGTTCATTCATGTTGCAGCACGTATCAGAATTCCATTCCATTTTAGGGCTGCATAGTATTCCATTCTGTGTATATATCACATTTTTTTTATCCCATTCACTTATTGATGGACACTTGGGTTGGTTCCTTTAGTTTGTGAATATTGCTGTTGTGAACACCGCTGCTATGAGCGTTGGTTGTGTAAGTACCTGTTTTGAGTCCCTGCTTTCAATTCTTTCAGGTTTGGAATTGCTGGATCATATGGTAATTCTATGCCTAACTTTTTTAATGAAGGACATATTTTTTTATTGAGGCACAGGTGGCATAACATTGTATGTACATGATTTGATATTTATATACATTGTGAAATGATCACAATAGGACTAGTTCATTTCTGTCACCATACATAGTTACCAGTTTTTGTGTGTGTGATTTTTAAGATCTACTGTTTTAGCAACTTTAATATGCAATATGGTTTTATTAGCTATAGTTAACATGCTGTACGTTACATCCCCCTGACTTGGTATTTTATAACTGAGGTTTGTAACTTTTGACCCCCTTCATCCATTTAGCCCATTCTACTGCCCACCAATCTATTCTCTGTATCTATGAGCTTGGAGTTTTCGGGTTTGTTGTTGTTTTAATATTCTACGTATAAGTAAGATCACATGGTGTTTGTCTTTCTCTGTCAGACTCATTTCACTCAGCATAATGCCCTCAAGGTCCATTCATATCATCGTAAACAGCAAGATTTTATTCTTTTTATAGCTGAATAGCATTCCATTGTATGTATCTCCATTGAAGGTATCTATCACACCTTCTTTATTCATCATTGATGGACACAGGTTGCTTCCGTGTCTTGGCTATTGTAAATAACACTGTAATGAGCATGGGGGTGTAGATATCTTTTCAAATTAATGTTTTCATTTTCTATGGATAAATACACAGAAGTGGAATTGCTGGATTATGTGATAACTCAATTTTTAATTTTTTGAGGAACTTCTGTACTCTTCTCCATAGTAGCTACACCAATTTACGACCCCACCAACAGTGAATGAAGAGTACACTTTTCTCCACACCCTCACCAACATTTGCTATTTCTTACCTTTTTGATAATGGCCATTCTAACAGGTGTCAGGTGATATCTCATTAAGGTTTTGATTTGCATTTCCCTGATGATTAATGTTGTACAGCACCTTTCATGTACCTGTTGGCCATCTGTGTGTCTTCTTTGGAAAAATTTCTATTCATATTTTTTGCCCATTTTTAATCAGATTTTTTTCTAAGTTGTATGAGTTCTTCTCTGTATATTTTAGATAATAAACCCAGATACATGATGTGCAAATACTTCCTCCCATTTAGTAGGTTGCCTTTTCATTCTGTTAATGGTTTCCTTTGCTGTGTGGTAGTTTTTTAGTTTGATGTAGTCCCATTTGTTGATTTTTACTTTTATTATCTTTGCTTTTGGAGTCAGATCCAAAAAAATCATCACCAAAAATTATGCCAAAGAACTTACTGCCTATGTTTTCTTCTAGGAGTTTGATGATTTCAGGTCTCACATTCAAGTCTTTGATGTGTATAGTGTAAGATAGTGCTCAAGTTTCATTCTTTTGCATGTAGATGTCCAGTTTTCCCAACAACATTTATTGAAGAGACTGTCCTTCCCCCACAGTATCCACAGTATATTTTTAGCTCCTTTGTTGTAAATTAATTGAGCATGTATATGTGTGAGTTTATTTCTGGCCTCTTCGCTCTGTTCGATTGGTCTATGTGTCTATCTTTATGCCAGTACCATACTGTTTGGATGACTATAGTTTTGTGATATGGTTTGAAATCAGGGGACATGATGCCTCTAGCTTTGTTCTTAAGATTGCTTTGGCTATTTGATGTCTTTTGTAATTCCACAGAAATTTTAGGGTTTTTAAAATTCTATTTCTGTAAAAAATAATAATAATGCTACTGAAATTTTGATAGGGATTGCATTGAAACTGGAGATTTCTTTGAGTAGTATTGACATCTTAATATTAATTCTTCTAATCCATAAGCATGGAATATCTTTCCATTTATTTGTGTCTTATTCAATTTCTTTCATGGTATCTTATAGTTTTCAGAATAGAGGTATTTCACCTCTTTGGTTAAATTTATTCTTAGGTATTTTATTCTTCTTTATGCAGTTGTAAATGAGGTTGTCTCCTTAATTTCTCTTTCTGATAGTTTGATATTAGTGTATGTAAACATAACAGATATTGTATATTTTTATGTCCCGCAACTTTACTGAGTTTATTAGTTCTAACGGTTTTTTGGTAGAGTCTTTAGGGTTGTCTATATACAATATCATGTCATCTGCAAATAGTGATAGTTTTACTTCTTCCTTTCCAATAGTTTCAGTTCTTTTTCTTGCTTAATTGCTCTGCCTAGGACTTCCATACTATGTGGCATAAAAGTGGTGAGAGTGAGCATCCTTGTCTTGTACCTGATCTTAGAGGAAAAGCTTTCAGATTTTCACTGTTTACATATGATGTTAACTGTGGGTTTGTCATATACGGCCTTTCTTGTGTTGAGGTATGTTCCCTGTATACCCACTTTGTTGAGAGATTTTATCACAAACTAATGTTGGATTTTATCAAATGTTTTTCTTGCATCTATTGAGATGATCATAGGATTCTTACTCTTCATTGTGTTAACAGGGTGTATAATGTTGATTGATTTGCAGATATTGAACCATCCTTACATCTCTGGAATAAATTTCACTTGATCATGATGCGTGATCCTTTTAATGCATTGTTTAATTCTTTTTGCTAATATTTTGTTGAGAATTTTTGCATGTATATTCATCAGAGGTGTTGGCCTGTAATTTTCTTGTGGTGTCCTTGCCAGCATTAACCTGCTACATCTCCTTATTAGTGATTGGTCTGTTCAGATTGTAAGTTTCTTCATGATTCAGTCTTTCAAATTTGTATGTTTCTAGGAATTTATCCATTTCTTCTACATTATCCAATTTGGCAAGTAGTCTCTTATGAGCCTCTGTGGTATCCGTTGCAATGCCCTATCCTTCATTTCTAATTGTATTTATTTGAGCCTTCTCTTGCTTTCTTAATGGCTAGCTAAAGGTTTACCAATTTATCTTTTCAGAGAATCAGCTCTTGGTTAATTGATCTTTTCTATTGTCTTTTTAGTCTTTATTTCATTTACTGCACTCTGATCTTTATTTCCTTCCTTCTACCAACTTTGGGCTTTATTTGTTCATTTTTTTTAGTTTCCTGAGGGGTAAATTTAGGTTGTTCTGAAAAAAATTTTTTTCTTTTTAGGCCCACACCCATAGCATATGGATGTTCCCAGGCTAGGGGTCAAATCGGAGCTACAGCTGCTAGCCTACACCACAGCCACAGCAATGCAGGATCCGAACTGTGTCTGAGACCTACACCACAGGCATAACTATGAACTTCCCTCTTAGGACTGTTTTTGCTGCATCCCATAAATTTTGGCATATTACATTTCCATTTTCATTTATCTCAAGATTTTTTTTCTCTTTTGGTTTTCTTGACTCATTCATGCCCAGTAGCATATTGCTTCATCTCCACATATTTGTGAATTTTCTAGTTTTTTCCTTGATCATTTTAACCATTTTCAAGTGTACAATTCAGTGGCATCAAGTACATTTCCAGTGTTGTGCAACATCACCACTATCCATATCCAGAACTTTTTCATCTTCCCAAACCAAAACTCAACACCCATTAAGCACTAGCTCTGCTTCTCCATCTACCCAGACTCTAGTAACTACCATTCTATATTCTCTATTAATATGACTAGTCTAGGAACCTCACATAAATGGAATCATAACAGTATTTGTCTTTTTTTTCCCACTGTACAGCAAGGGGGTCAGGTTATCCTTACATATATACATTACAATTACATTTTTCCCCCACCCTTTCTTCTGTTGCAACATGAGTATCTAGACAAAGTTCTCAATGCTATTCAGCAGGATCTCCTTGTAAATCTATTCTAAGTTGTGTCTGATAAACCCAAGCTCCCAATCCCTCCCACTCCCTCCCCCTCCCATCAGGCAGCCACAAGTCTCTTCTCCAAGTCCATGATTTTCTTTTCTAAGGAGATGTTCATTTGTGCTGGATATTAGGTTCCAGTTATAAGTGATATCATATGGTATTTGTCTTTGTCTTTCTGGCTCATTTCACTCAGTATGAGAGTCTCTAGCTCCATCCATGTTGCTGCAAATGGCATTATGTCATTCTTTTTTATGGCTAAGTAGTAGTATTTGTCTTTTTTTGCCCAGTTTCTTCACTCAGCATCAGCATTTCATTCCATTAAATGTATACATTAAATATGAATAATATTCCATTATATGCATATATTACTTTTCTTGTCCCACTCACTTATTGATGGACATTTGGGTTGATTCCTTTTGCAGATTTTGAATACTGCTATTGTGAATACCACTGCTATGAACATTGTGAACATGATTCTTTAAATTTTTGCTTTCAATTCTTTAGGGTATATAACTAAGAGTAGAATTGCTAGATCAAGTGGTAATTCTCTATTAACTCTCGAGGGGTTTCCCAACTGTCTTCTTCAAGACATCTGTATTTGTAATAAGAAAGATGATACCCAAGAAATTATTCACTCACCAAATACCACAAAACTTTCCTGTGCCCAGCCACTGAGCTAAGCAGTGGTGATACAAAGGGCCAGTGGGTCTGTTCTTAGGCACAAGGGGCTCACTGTCCGGTGTGTGTCCCAACTGCCAGAGCCCTGAGAATGGAGGTCTGGAGTAAAAGAATATGTCTGAGATAGCCAACTATCTGCAAAGCCTCATGCTGCCCCTCCATAGTACACAGTTGCTCGGAAGTGACTCCCTTACTGATGACTACAGTTCCTAGTCCCCTAGCATCTGGATTGGGCCCTAAGAATTAGTTATGACCAGTGGAATGCAGTAGGAATGGTGCATGCTATTTTCAGACCTGGTTTATCCACCCTCTGCTTTCTCCAACTGTATATCATGTCCAAAGTGAGTTCATAAATCACTTACTAAAGACGGAAGGGCCCAAATCAGCCTGGGTTCCTGTACGTCTGTGCAGAGCAGAGGCCCCTCTATCCCCATCAATGCCAATTGGACTTTATGTAGACAATAAATAAATTTGTATTAAGCTACTGAGATTACAACTGCTAGCAGCATCTTAATTTACACAGAAGATGAGGAGAAACTTGGTTCCCCATGGAAATCCTCCCTCCATAACCCAGGTATAGGGCATCTCCCCACATGCTATCTCCCCTCCACCCACATCTTTGTGAGCAGTTTTGGGAACAGCAACTGATGAGCTCAGAGAGGAGGAAGGTAGCTGTGTGTCTCTTGGAGAGGAGGCTCTGTCCTTCCTCCTAGAACCTACATTTATCTTCTGGGCAGTAGCTGCAATGCTTTCAGGCAGAAGGGGGAATAGCTGCCAGCTGTATGCTACCATGGAGGTGATCCATGTTTGGTTTTAGGAATCAGTGAATCTCAGGATTCAAAGAAGGCTTCAAGGTTACCTAGTTCAGACTTCCATTGAAATCTTGAATCCCTTAGGCCATTAGCAAGTGTTGTCTGCCCTTCCTGTCCTTACCTCCTGATAGAGAACATATCCTTCCAAGTCAGCACATTGCACCTTTGGACAGCTCCACTAACAAAGTCCCCTTTACATGAAGCTTGATCCACCCCTCTGACTTTCACCCAAAGGCTTGGTACCACCAAGACCAGAGAACAGTTCTATTCCTTCCCAATGATACTTAGGATGATGTTTGACTTAATAGGAGCATAAAGTGTGTTAGATAGATGGATGGCAGGTCAAGAGTGGAGAAATGGTCAGGAAGTGGAAGACCAGTGAAGACTAAATTCTCATGAAACCTTGGTTCTCTCAGCATAGTGTCCCAAGGTACAATAAAAAAAATACAATGTAACACAATAATAACTGCTATTTTATTGAGAATCTACTGTTAAGCACTCTGCTGAGCACTTAGCATGGATGCTTTCACATCTTTACAATTAACCTGTAAGAAAGTGTAACTCCTACGGAAAAAAAAAAAAAAAAAAAAAGCTAGTGCAGTTCAGTCTCAGAGCAATGGTGCTGACCAAAGAACCTTAGTCCAACAACCAAAAAAAGTTGTTTATTCTAGTTTTTTTTTTTTTGGATTCCAAATATAAGTGAGATCACAGAGTATTTGTCTTTCTCTGACTTATTTCACTTAGCATAATGCCATCCAGGTCCATCCATCTTGTCACTATTTGTGCATTACTGCCTCAATTTTTAATGGCTGAATAGTATTCCATTGTATGTATACACCACCATTTCTTTCTCCATTTATTTAACATTCAGATCTTGTCTATTGTAAATAATCCTATGAACTTGGGTGTGATTTATCTTTTCAAATTAGTGTTTTTATTTATTTTGGATATATTCCCAGAAGTGGAATATATGATAGTCCTATTTTTAATTTTTTGAGGATACTCCATACTGTTTTCCATAGTGGCTGTACCAATTTACAGTCCCACCAACAGTCCCTCCACATCCTTGCCAGCATTTGTCATCTCTCATCATTTTGATGATGGCCATTCTAAGGGCATGAGGTGATATCTCTTTGTAGGTTTCATTTGCATTTCCCTAATAACTAGTGATATTGACCATCTTTTCATGTACCAGTTGGTCATTTGTATATTTGTATATTTTCTCTGGAAAAAATGTCTGCTCAGGATTTTGCCCATTTTGGGGGGTTATTTGGGGTTTTGCTACTGAGTTGTATAACTTCTTTACATATTTTTAGATATTAATCCTTTATCAAATACATGGTTCAATATTTTTTCCCATTCTGTAGGTTATCTTTTCACTTTATTGTTTCTATTGCTATGCAGATGATTTTTTTGTTGTTGTTGTTTAGAAGACATTACGGTGCTGTTTTATTTTATTTTGTTTTAAGTTTTTTTTGAAGTATAGTTCATTTACAAGGTTGTGATAATTTCTGCTTTCCAAAAATTGACCCAGTCATACACATGAACATACCTCTCTCAGATTCTTTTCTCACATAGATTATCACAGAATACTAGCTAGAGTTCTCTATTCTATACAGCAGGTCCCCATTGGCCAATTATTCCATATACCTCAGTGTTCATATGCCATTCCCAAACCCCCAATCTATCCATCCCATCCTGCCACACATGTCTCCTTTGATAACCATAAGTTTTTCAAAGGCTGTGAATCTGTTTCTGTTCTGTGAATAAGTTCATTTGTATCATTTTTTTTTAGATTCCACATATAGGTGATATCATATGATGTTTGCTTATGACTTGCATTTCTCTAATAAATTGTAACATTAAGCATCATTTCATGGGATCCTTGGCTATCCATATGTCTTCTTTGGAGAAATATCTGTTTAATATCTTCTCCTCCACTTTTTATTGGGTTTTTTTAAATATTGAACTGCAGGAGGTATTTGTATATTTTGGAAATTCATCTATTGTCAGTTTCTTCATTTGCAAATATTTTCTCCCATTCTGTAGATTGCCTTTTTGTTTTGTTTATGGCATCTTTGGCTGTGCAAAAACTTTTAAGTTTAATTAGGTCCCACTTATTTTTGTGTTTATTGTCATTACTCTAGGATGTAGAGCTGAGAAGATATGCTGCAGTTTAGGTCAGAGTGTGTTCGGCCTGTTTTCCTCTATGAGTTTTATAGTATCCAGTCTACATTCACGTCTTTAATCCATTTTGAGTTTATTTTTGTGTACGGTGTTAGAGAATTTCTAATTTCATTCTTTTGCATGTAGCTGTCCAGTTTTACAGAACTGCTTATTGAAGAGACTTTTTCTCCATTATATATTCTTTCCTCCTTTGTCATAGCTTAATTGACCATAGGTGCTTGGATTTATTGTTGGGCTTTCTATCCTGTTCCATTGATCTATATTTCTGGTTTTGTGCCAGTACCACACTGTTATGATGACTATGGCTTTGTAGTATAGTGTGAAGTCAGGTAGCTTGATTCCTCCAGCTCCACTTTTCTTTCTCAGGATTGCTTGGACTATTCAGGGTTTTGTGTGTGTGTGTGTTTCCATACAAGTTTAAAATTTTTTTGATCTACTTCTGTGAAAAATGCCATTGGTAATTTGATAGGGATTGCATTGAATCTGCACATTGCCTTTGGTAGTTTAGTCATTTTGACAATATTGATTCTTCCAGTCCAAGAACATGGTATATCTTTCCATCTGTTTGTGTATTCTTTGATTTCTTTCATCAGAATCTTATAATTTTCAGAGTACAGGTCTATTGTCTCTTTAAGTAGGCTTATTCCTAGGCACTTTATTCTTTTTGATGTGATGGTAAATGGAATTGTTTCCCTAATTTCTCTTTCTGATCTTTCATTGTTAGTATATAGATATGCCATCAATTTCTGTGGATTAATTTTTTTGTCTTTTTTTGCTATTTCTTGGGCCACTCCCGCGGCATATGGAGGTTCCCAGGCTAGGGGTCCAATCGGAGCTGTAGCCACCGGCCTACGCCAGAGCCACAGCAATGCAGGATCCGAGCCGCGTCTGCAACCTACACCACAGCTCACGGCAACGCCGGATCCTTAACCCACTGAGCAAGGGCAGGGACTGAACCCGCAACCTCATGGTTCCTAGTCGGATTCGTTAACCACTGCACCACGACGGGAACTCCTGTGGATTAACTTTGAATCCTGCAACGTTACTAAATTCATTGATGAGATCTAATAGTTTTCTGATTGCATCTTTTGGACTTTCTAGGTACAGTATTCTGTCATCTGCAAACAGCAATAGTTTTACTTCTTCCTTTTCAATTTGGATTCCTTTTATTTCTTTCTCTTCTCTGATTGATTGCCATGGCTAGGACTTCCAAAACTATGTTGAACAGAAATGGTGAGAGCAGATATCCTTGTCTTTTTCCTTATCTTAGCAGGAATTCTTTCAGCTATTCACCATTTAAAATGATGTTAGGGAGTTCCCATCGTGGCGCAGTGGTTAACAAATCCGACTAGGAACCATGAGGTTGCGGGTTTGGTCCCTGCCCTTGCTCAGTGGGTTAACGATCTGGCGTTGCCGTGAGCTGTGGTGTAGGTTGCAGACGCGGCTCGGATCCCGCGTTTCTGTGGCTCTGGCGTAGGCCGGTGGCTACAGCTCCGATTCAACCCCTGGCCTGGGAACCTCCATATGCCGCGGGAGCGGCCCAAGAAATAGCAACAACAACAACAAAAGACAAAAGACAAAATAAATAAATAAATAAAAATAAATAAATAAATAAATAAACAAATAAATAATAAAATAAAATAAAATAAAATGATGTTAACTGTGTGTTTGTCACACATGGCCTTTATTATGTTGAGGTAGGTTCCCTCTAGCCCACTTTCTGGAGGGTTTTCATTAGATATAGGAGTCCATATATATACAATATTGTTTTAAGTTACTGGTCTTTTAGTTGCAAATGCATCTCCAGTATCATGCATTTGTACCCTCCTCTTCTCACACTTTCTGGTTTTGATATTATATTTGTATGTGGATGATTTCCTACCTTTACTATATGTTTGCCTTTACTGGTGAGCCTTCTCATTTGTAATTTTCTTGTTTCATGTTGTGGGCTTTTCTTTCCACCTAGAGAAGTTACTTTATAGTATTTGTTGTAAAGCTAGTTTAGTGTTGCTGAATTCTCTTAGTTTTTGCTTTTCTGTAAAGCTTTTGATTTCTCCTTCAAATCTGAATGAGAGCCTTGCTGGTAGAGTAATCTTGGTTGGAGGTGTTTTCCTTTCATCACTTTAAGTATATGGTGCCACTCCCTTCTGGCCTGAAAAAATCAGCTGACAACCTTATTGGGGTTCACTTGTATGTTATTTGTTGCTTTTCCCTAGCTGCTTCCAGTATTTTCTCTTTGTCTTTAATTTTGGTCAGTTTGATTAATACATTTCTTGAGGTGTTCCTCTTTGGATTTATTTTTATATGGTATTCATTTTGCTTCCTGGTTTTGAGTGATTCCTTTCCCATATTAGGGAAGTTTTCAGCTATTATCTCTTCAAATATTTTCTTTGACCCTTTCTCTCTATCTTCTCCTCTGTCACCCTGTAATTCAAATGTTGCATTTAAGGTTGTCCCAGAGTTCTCTTAGACTCTCTTCATTTCTTTCCATTCTTTTTTATTTATTCTTTTCCATGTCACTGATTTCCACCAGTCTGTCTTCCACCTCACTTATTCATTCCTTCTGCCTCCTGTAAGCTGCTATTTTTTCCTTCCAGTGAATTTTTTATTTCAGTTATTGCATTTTGGATCTCTGCTTGTTTAGTCTTTAAATCTTCTATTATTTCATTGATCAATGTTGCTGTTTATCAATCCTTGCCTCCTGGTTTTTTTTCCAAGATTTTGGATCATCTTTGCTATCATTATTCTTAAGTCTTTTTCATGGAGGCTGCTAATCTCCAGTTCACTTAGCTGTTTTTCTGGGGTTTTGTCTAGTTCCCTCATCTGATTTATATTTCTCTGCCTTTTCATTTTGTATAGCTTTTCATCTGGTCTCCTTTTTTGCAGGCTAGAGGGTTGTAGCCTCCTGTGCTTCTGGTGTCTGCCCCCTTGTGAGGGAAGTTGATAGAGTGGCTTGTTATAGGCTTCCTGATGGGAGAGACTGGTGCCTACCTGCACACTGGTAGGTGGAGCTGAGTCTTGTCCCTCTGGTGGGTGGGGCTTTGTCTCTTGGTGTGATTAGAGGCAGCTGTGTGCCTAGGGGGACACAGGCAGTGTTTGTTGATGGGTGGTGCTGTGTTCCCACCATGTTTGTCATTTGGCCTGGGGCTTCTCAGCCCTGATGGTTGGTGCCAGATTTTTCCAAAATGGCAGCCTCCAGGGGAGCTCACACTGATGAATATTCCTGAGTCCTCTGCCTCCAAAGTCCTGCCTGAACAACAAGACACAGCCACCTTATAGTATTTGTTGTAAAGCTGGTTTAGTGCTGCTGAATTCTCTTAGCTTTTGCTTTTCTGTAAAGCTTTTGATTTCCCAGGATACCCTCCATGACCCACAGGTAGGTCTGACCCAGATTCTTATGGAGTCCCTGCTTTGCCTGGTACACAGTGCACATGGAATCCTGTGTGCATCCTCCAAGAATGGGGTATCTGTTTCCCCAAATCCTTTGGAGCTCCTGCACACATGCCCTGCTGTCCATCAATGCTAAATGTTCTGTGGGATCCTCCTCCCAATGCCAAACCCCTGAGCTGGGTAATCTGACATGGGACTCAGAACTCTCACTCCTGTGAGAGAGCCTATGTGATATGGTTATCTTCCAGTCTGCAGGTCACTCAACTGGCAGGTATGGGATTGCTTATTTTGTGAAATCACCCCTCCTACCATCTCCATGTGGCTTCTTCTTTGTCTTTGGGTGTAGGATGTCTTTTTTACTAGTTTCCACTCTATTTTATTGATGGGTTGTTCAGCAGTTGATTGTATTTCAGTGATTTCATGAGAGAAGGTGAGCTTAAGTCCTTCTACTCTGCCATCTTGTCCTCTACCTCAGAAGACTTTTAGCTTAATGTAGTCCTACTTGTTTTTCATTTTTTGCTATGTTTTAGATATCATACCCAAAAAATTATTGCCAAGGCCCATGTCAAGGAGTTTTTCCTATATTTTCTTCTAGGAGTTTCATAATTTCTGGTCTTATATTTAAGTCTTTAATTCATTTTGAGTTAACTTTTGTGAGTAGTGTAAGATAGGGGTCTAGTTTCATTATTTTACATGTGAATATCCAATTTCCCTAGCACTATTTATTGAAGGTACTAGCTTTTCTCTGTTGAGTAATCTTGCCTCCTTTATCAAATGTTAGTTGACTCTATAAGCTTGGGTTTATTTCTGGGCTCTTAATTCTGTTCATTAATCTGTCTGTTTTTATGCCAGTATCATACTGCTCTGATTACTACAACTTTGTAACACAGTTTGAAATCAGGGACCATCATGCCTCCAGCTTTGTTCTTCTTTCTCAGGATTGCTTTAGCTATTCAATGTTTTTGTGGTTGCAATAAACTTCAGTGTCTTTTTCTACTTCTGTAAAAAATATACAGAAGTGATAGTGATTGCATTGAATCTATAGATGGCTTTGGGTAGTATTGACATTTTAACTCCATTCTTCCAGTTCATGAACATTCATTTGTGTCGTCCTCAATTTCTTTCACCAGTGACTTGCAGTTTTCAAAATAGAGATTTTTTTGCCTCCTTAGTTTATTCCTAAGAATTTTAGTATTTTTGATGCCATTATAAATGGGATCTTTTTATTTCATTTTCAAATAACTCATTAGCATGCAGAAACAATACTGATTTTTTATATGTTAATTTTGTATCCCGCAACTTTACTAAAGTTGTTGATTAGATCTAATAGTTTCTTGGTGGAGTCTTTATAATTTTCTATATATAAAATCATGTCGTCTACAAAATAAGAGACAATTTTACTTCTTACTTTATAATACTTTTTTTTTTCTTTTTAGTGCCACATCTGTGACATATGGAAGTTCCCTGGCTAGGGGTCAAGTCAGAGCTATAGATGCTAGCCTATGCCACAGTCATAGCAACACTGGATCCCAGCCACTTTGCAATCTATGCTGCAGCTTGAGGCAACACCAGATCCTTAACCACCGATCGAGGCCAGGGATCAAACCTGCATCCTCACGGACGTGATGTCAGGTTCTTAATCCACTAAGCCGCAATGAGAACTCTTTACTTTATAACTCTGATGACTTTATTTCTTTTTCTTCCCTGATCACCTCTATTGAATAGGAGTGATGAGAGTGGGCACCCTATCCTTATTTTGATCTTAGAGGAAAATCTTTCAAATTTTACCACCGAGTATGAATTTATCTGTGGGCTTTTCATAAATGGCCTTTTTTATTTTGAGGTACATTCCTTATAGAGTTTTTATCATGAATGAATGTTGAATTTTATAAAATGTCTGCTATGTGGCTACTGAAAAGATCAACTATTTTTTTCATTCTACTAATGTGATACATCATATTTATTTGTATGTTAAACCATCCTTCCATCTCAGATATTAATCTAATTTGATCATGATGGATGATTCACTTAATGTGCTGCTAAACTCAGTTTGCTAGTATTTTATTAAAACTTTTTGAATCTATATGCATCAGGTACTGGTCCATGGTTTCCTTTTCTGTAGCATCCTTTTCTGGCTTGGATATAAGGGTAATGCTGTCCTCACAAAATGATTTTGGGTATATTCACAACTCAAATTTGGGGGGATAGTTTGAGGAGGATAATTAATTCTTTAAATATTTAGCAAAATTTACCAATGAAGCCATCTAGCATGGAATTTCCTTCATTGGAAGATTTTTTTTTATTACTGATTCAATCTACTTTCTAGTAATTGGTCTATTCTGACTTTGTCTCTTCCTGATTCAGTCTTGGCAGTTTCTAAGAATGTTTCTAAGAATTCTCCCATTTATTTTAGATTGTCCAGTTGTGTGTGCATGTGTGTTTTTGTATATAGTTGTTCATAGCAGCCCCTTATAATCCTTTGTATTTGTGTGGAATCAGTTGTAATGTCTCTTTTTTCATTTACGATTTTTTGATTTTGGGTCCTCTCCCTTTTTTGCTTGGTCAATCTAGCTAAATTTGTTCATTTTATTTATCTTTTTCAAAAAACAATTCTTAGTTTGGTAAATCTTTTCAATTATTTTCCTGTACTCTATTTTATTTATTCCTGCTCTGATCTTTACTAGTTCCATCTTTCTGCTAAATTTGGGCTCAGATTATTCCCTTCTTTCCAGTTCATTAAGGTGTACAGTTAGGTTGTTTATCTGGGCTCTTTCTTGGTTTGTTTTTTTTTTTTTTTTGTCTTTCATCTTTTTTTTTAGAGCTGCACCTGTGCCACATGGAGGTTCCCAGGCTAGGGGTCAAACTGGAGCTACAGCTGCCAGCCTACACCACAGCCACAGCAATGCAGGATCCGAACTGTGTCTGAGACCTACACCACAGCTCACAGCAACACCGGGTCCTTAACTCACAGAGCAAGGCGAGGGATCAAACCCACAACCTTATGGCTCCTAGTCGGACTCGTTTCCACTGTGCCACAACGGGAGCTCCTTTTTCTTGCTTCTTAATGTAGGCACTTATTGCTATGAACTGCTTTTCTGTTCTTTAGATAGGTCCATTTGCGCCATATTTTAGAGGCTACACATAAGTGATATCATATGGTATTTGTCTTTCTCTTTCTGACTTACTTCATTTGATATGAGAGTCTCTAGTTCCATTCATGTTGCTGCGAATTGCATTATTTTGTTCTTTTTATGGCTTAGTAGTATTCCATTGTGTATTATGTACAACCTCTTCTTAATCCATTCATCTGCTGATGGACATTTAGGTTGTTTCCATGTCTTGGCTATTGTGAACTGTGCTTCAAAGAATATATGGGTGCATGTATCTTTTTGAATGAAAATTTTGTCCCAATATATGCCCAAGAGTGGGATTGCTGGGTCATATGGTAGTTCTATTTTTAGTTTTCTGAAGTACCTCCATACTGTTTTCCACAGTGGTTGTACCAATTTACATTCCTACCAACAGTGTAGATGGGTTTCCTTTTCTCCACACCCTCACCAGCATTTGTTTTTTGTAGTCTTATTGATGATTGCCATTCTGACTGGTGCGAGGTGGTACCTCATAGTGGTTTTGATTTGCATTTCTCTAATAATTTGTAATGTTGAGCATTTTTTCATGTGCCTGTTGGCCTTCATATGTCTTCTTTAGAGAAATGTCTATTTAGGTCTTCTGCCTCTTTTTCAATTGTTTGTTTTTTGCTGTTGAGTTGTATGAGTTGTTTGTATATTTTGGAGATTAAGCCCCTGTTTGTTGTTCGAAACTATTTTCTCCCACTTGGTAGGTTTTCTTTTCATTTTGTTTGTTTGCTTGTTTAATGGTTTCCTTTGCTGTGCAAAAGCTTGTCAGTTTGATTGGGTCCAATTGGTTTTTTTTTTTTTTTTTTTACTTGTTAGGAGATTTTTATTTAATTCCAGCATTTTCATTATTGAAGATTTTTATTATTATTATTATTATTATTCCCCACTGTACAGCAAGGGGGTCAGGTTATCCTTACATGTATACGTTACAATTACATTTTTCCCCCACCCTTTCTTCTGTTGCAACATGAGTATCTAGACAAAGTTCTCAATGCTATTCAGCAGGATCTCCTTGTAAATCTATTCTAAGTTGTGTCTGATAAGCCCAAACTCCCAATCCCTCCCACTCCCTCCCCCTCCCCCTCCCATCAGGCAGCCACAAGTCTTTTCTCCAAGTCCATGATTTTCTTTTCTGAGGAGATGTTCATTTGTGCTGGATATTAGGTTCCAGTTATAAGTGATATCATATGGTATATGTCTTTGTCTTTCTGGCTCATTTCACTCAGTATGAGATTCTCTAGCTCCATCCATGTTGCTGCAAATGGCATTAGGTCATTCTTTTTTTTATGGCTGAGTAGTATTCCATTGTGTATATATACCACATCTTCCGAATCCAATCCTCTGTCGATGGACATTTGGGTTGTTTCCATGTCCTGGCTATTGTGAATAGTGCTGCAGTGAACATGCAGGTGCACGTGTCTCTTTTAAGTAGAGTTTTGTCCGGATAGATGCCCAAGAGTGGGATTGTGGGGTCATATGGAAGTTCTATGTATAGATTTCTAAGGTATCTCCAAACTGTTCTCCATAGTGGCTGTACCAGTTTACATTCCCACCAACAGTGTAGGAGGGTTCCCTTTTCTCCACACCCCCTCCAGCACTTGTTATTTGTGGATTTATTAATGATGGCCATTCTGACTGGTGTGAGGTGATATCTCATGGTAGTTTTGATTTGCATTTCTCTTATAATCAGCGATGTTGAGCATTTTTTCATGTGTTTGTTGGCCATCTGTATATCTTCTTTGGAGAAATGTCTGTTCAGGTCTTTTGCCCATTTTTCCATTGATTGGTTGGCTTTTTTGCTGCTGGGTTGTATAAGTTGTTTATATATTCTAGAGATTAAGCCTTTGTTGGTTGCATCATTTGAAACTATTTTCTCCCATTCTGTAAGTTGTCTTTTTGTTTTCTTTTGGGTTTCCTTTGCTGTGCAAAAGCTTTTCAGTTTGATGAGGTCCCATGGGTTTATTTTTGCTCTAATTTCGATTGCTTTGGGAGACTGACCTGAGAAAATATTCATGATGTTGATGTCAGAGAGTGTTTTGTCTATGTTTTCTTCTAGGAGTTTGATGGTGTCCTGTCGTATATTTAAGTCTTTCAGCCATTTGGAGTTTATTTTTGTGCATGGTGTGAGGGTGTGTTCTAGTTTCATTGCTTTACATGCAGCTGTCCAGGTTTCCCAGCAATGCTTGCTGAATAGACTTTCTTTTTCCCATTTTATGTTCTTGCCTCCCTTGTCAAAGATTAATTGACCATAGGTGTCAGGGTTTATTTCCGGATTCTCTATTCTGTTCCATTGGTCTGTCTGTCTGTTTTGATACCAGTACCACACTGTTTTGATACCAGTACCACACTGTTTTGATGACTGTGGCTTTGTAGTATTTCTTGAAGTCTGGGAGAGTTATGCCTCCTGCTTGGTTTTTGTTTCTCAGGATTGCTTTGGCGATTCTGGGTCTTTTGTGGCTCCATATAAATGTGGTTTTTGTTTTTATTTCTATTGCCTTGGGAGACTGACCTAAGGAAAAATTTGTATGGTTGATGTCAGAGAATGTTTTGTCTATGTTCTCTTCTAGGAGTTTTATGGTGTCTCGTCTGATGTTTAAGTCTTCAAGCCATTTTGAGGGTTTTTTTTTTTTTTTGCATAGTATAAGGGTGTTCTCCACTTTCATTGATTACATGCAGCTATCCAATTTTCCTAGCACCACTTGCTGAAGAGACGTTTTCCCATTTTATCTTCCTGCCTCCTTTGTCAAAGATTAATTGACCGTAGGTGTCTGGGCTTATATCTGGGCTCTCTATACTGTTCTATTGGTCTGCATGTCTGGTTTTGTCCCAGAACAAAATCGCTGTCTTGATTACTGTAGGTTTGTAATATTGTCTGAAGTCTGGGAGAGTTATGCCTCCTGCTTGGTTTTTTTCCTCAGGATTGCTTTGGCAATTCTGGATCTTTTAATGTTCCACATAAATTTTTGTCTTGTTTGTTCTAGTTCTGTTAAAAATGTCATGGGTATTTTGCTAGGGATCAAATTAAATCTGTAAATTGCTTTGGGTAGTATGGCCATTTTAATGATATTAATTCTTCCAATCCAGGATCATGGGATATCTTTCCTTTTTTTTTTTTTTTTTTTGTCTTTTTAGGCTAGGGGTCAGATCAGAGCTGTAGCCAGAGCAACACCAAATCTAAGCCACATCTGTGACCTATTCCACAGCTCAGAGCAACTCTGGGTCCTTAATCCATTGTGCGAGACTAGTGATCAAACCTGTGTCCTCATGGATACTAATCAGATTTGTTTCCTTTGAGCCACAATGGGAACTCCCTATCTTCCTTTTCTAATATTGTATTGTTAGTATCCTGAAATACAAGCAATTTCTGAATGCTAATCTTATACCCTGCTACTTTGCTGAATTCATTGACCAGTTCAAGTAGTTTCTGTGTGGAGTTTTTATAGGGTTTAGGGTTTTCTATATATAAATATCATGTCATCTACATAGTGACAATTTTACCTCTTCTCTTCCAATCTGGATATCTTTTATTTCTTTTGTCTGACTGCTATAGTTAGGACTTCCAATCCTATGTTGAATGAAAGTGGTGAGAGTGGGCATCCTTATCTTTTTCCAGATTTAAGTGGGAACACTTTCAGATTTACTCCATTTAGAATTTGTTTTAGTTTTAATTTAAATAGTAATTTTAATAGCAAAATAAAGTCATTTAAACATGCTCAATAAATAAATTCTCAGAACTGTTGCTGATTAAAATGCCAGAGTGTTATCGGTTTCACTGAAATTTAGAAAATAAAAATACTTTTTTTTTTTTGAATCTGAGAAGGCTTAGTGGCCAGAGCCTCTCAAAATTAAATGGATATAAACCAAAATAATTTCAGTCCCAAATGTTTAATACATCATCCAAAAAAATGGGTGGTAAGTAGAGCAAAATTATGAGAAATAATGTGTACTTTATAATAAGTCACTGTATTGTATAACAGATAGTTTTCTTTTTTAATGATTTTTATTTTTTCCATTATAGTTGGTTTAAAGTGTTCTGTCAATTTCTACTGTACAGCAAAAGTGACCTAGTCACACACACACACATATACATACTTTTTCTCACATTATCCTCCATCATGCTCCATCACAAGTGACTAGATATAGTTCCTAGCGCTATATAGCAGGATCTCATTGCTTATCCATTCCAATGCAATAGTTTGCGTCTATTAACCCCAAATTCCCAGTCCATCCCACTCCCTCCCCTTTCTCCTTGGCAACCACAACTCTGTTCTCCAAGTCCATGAGTTTCTTTTCTGTGGAAAGATTCATTTGCGCCACATATTAGATTCCAGATATTTGATATCATGCAGTATTTGTCTTTCTCTTTCTTACTTCACTTAGTATGAGAGTCTCTAATTCCATCCATGTTGCTGCAAATGGCATTATTTTGTTCTTTTTTAGGGCTGAGTAGTATTCCATTGCATATATATACCACGGCTTCTCAATCCATTCACCTGTCAATGGACCTTTAGGTTGTTTCCATGTTCTGGCTATTGTGAATAGTGCTGCAACGAAAAACGGATGCATGTGTCTTTTTCAAGGAAAGTTTTGTCCGAATTTATGCCCAAGAGTGGGATTGCTGGGTCATATGGTAGTTCTATTTTTAGTTTTCTGAGGTACCTCCATACTGTTTTCCATGGTGATTGTACCAATTTACATTCCCACCAACAGTGTAGGAGGGTTCCCTTTTCTCCACACCCTCTCCAGCCTTTGTTATTTGTGGACTTACTAATGATGGCCATTCTGACTCGTGTAAGGTGGTACATCATTGTGGTTTTGATTTGCATTTCACTAATAATCAGTGATGTTGAGTATTTTTTCATGTGCCTGTTAGCCATCTGTATCTTCTGTGGAGAAATGTCTGTTCAGGTCTCTTGCCCATTTTTCAATTGAGGGTTTTGTTTTGTCTTTGCTGTTGAGTTGTATGAGTTGTTTGTATATTTTAGAGATTAGGCCCTTGTCAGTTGCATCATTTGAAACTATTTTCTCCCATTCCATAGGTTGTCTTTTTTTGTGGTTTTCTTTGCTGTGCAAAAGCTGTGATGTTTGACTAGGTCCCCTTCGTTTATTTTTGCATTTATTTCTATTGCCCTGGGAGACTAACCTAAGAAAACATTTGTAAGGTTGATGTCAGAGAATGTTTTGCTTATGTTTTCTTCTAGGAGTTTGATGGTGTGTTGTCTTACATTTAAGTCTTTAAGCCATTTTGAGTTTATTTTTGTGCAATGGTGTGAGGGTATGTTCCAGTTTCATTGATTTACATGCAGCTGTCCAGTTTCCTCAGCAACACTTGCTGAAGAGATTGTCTTTTTTCCCATTTTATATTCTTGCCTCCTTTGTCAAAGATTAATGGACCATAGGTGTCTGGGTTTATTTCTGGGTTCTCTATTCTCTTCCATTGGTCTGTATGTCTGTTTTGGTAGCAGTACCACACTGTCTTGATCACCATGGCTTTGTAACATTGTCTGAAGTTTGGGAGAGTTATGCCTCCTGCTTGGTTTTTATTCCTCAGGATTGCTTTGGCAATTCCAGGTCTTTTATGATTCCATATAAATTTTTGGATTGTGTGTTCTAGTTCTATGGAAAAAATGTCATGGGTAATTTGATAGGGATTGCACTGAATCTGTAGATTGCTTTGGGTAGTATGGCCATTTTTACGACATTAATTTTTCCAACCCAGGAGCATGCTCCATTTAGTATTATATTGGCTGTGAATTTGTCATAAATGGCTTTGATTATGTTAAGATATATTCCATCTATACTCACTTTGGTAAGAGTTTCTACCATGAATGGATGTTGGATTTTTGTCAAATGCTTTTTCTGCATCTATAGAGATGATCAGGTGGCTTTTGACTTTTCTTTTGTTAGTGTGGTGTATGACATTGATTTGCATATGTTGAACCATCCTTGTGAACTTGGAATGAATCCCGCTTGGTCATATTGTATGATCTTTTTTATGTGTTGTTGGTTGGTTGGCTCAAATTTTGAGAATTTTTGTGTCTACATTGATGAAAGATATTGACCTATAATTTTCTTTTTGGTAGTATCTTCGTCTGGCTTTGGTATTAGAGTGATGGTGGCTTCACAGAATGTCTTTAGAAGTGTTCCTTCTTCTTCAACCTTTTGGAAGAGTTTAAGAAGGATGGGTATAAGTTCTTCTTTGTATGTTTGGTAGAATTGGGCTGTGATGCTATCTGGTCCTGGACTTGTGTTTGTAGGGAGTGTTTTGATTAATATTAATATTAAATTTCATTTCTAGTGATGGGTCTATTCAAATTATCTATTTTTTTTTCTTGATTCAGTTTTGGTGGGCTGTGTGTCTCTAGAAAATTGTTCATTTCTTCTAGGCTGTCAAATTTGTTGGCATATAATTGTTCATAGTATTCTCTTACAGTTTTTTGTATTTCCGCAGTATCCATTGAGATTTCTCCTTCTTCATTTCTTATTTTATTTGGCCATTAGTTGGGTTCTCTCTCTACCCTTCTTGGTGAGTCCGGCCAGATGTTTTTCAATTTTGTATACTCTTAAGAATAAGCTCCTGGCTTTATTGATTTTTTTCCCCCCTAGTTTCTTAAATCTCTATTTCATTGATTTGCTCTCTGATCTTTATGATTTCTTTCTTCCTGCTGACTTTAGGTTTTGTTTGCTCTTCTTCTAATTATTTTAGGTGGTAGGTTAAGTTGTTTTTGAGATTTTTCTTTTTTGTGAGGAAGGCAGGTATCACTATGAACTTCCCTCCAAGAACTGTTTTTGCAGCATCCTATAGATGTTGAATGGTTGTGTTTTCATCGTCATTTGTCTCAAGGTATTTTCTAATTTCCCTTTTGATTTCCTCATTGGCTCATTGGTTTTTAAGTAGCATGTTGTTTAGTCTCCATATAGTCAGTTTTTTCTCATTTATTTTACTGTGGTTGATTTCTAGTTTTATGCCATCATAGTTAGAGAATATTCATTGAGGTTTTGTGCCCCAGTGTGTGCTCAGTCCTTGAGAATGTTCCATGTGCACTTGAAAAGAATGTATATGGGGGGGGTTGGATGTAATGTCCTGAAAATATCAATTTAGACTAATTGTTCTATTGTGTCATTTAGGATCTCTGTTGCCTTACTGATTTTCTGTCTAGAGTATCTGTCCATTGATGTTTGTATAGTATTAAAAATCTTCTAATATTATTGTATTTCCATCCATTTCTCCTTTTATGTCTGTTAGTATTTGTTGTATGTATTTGGGTGCTTCTATATTAGGGGCATATACAGTGATGAGTGTCTTGAACTGATTTTTTTATCATTAAATAGTGTCCTTCTTTGTCTTTATGGCCTTTGTTTTTAATGTCTATTTTGTCAGATATGAATATTATAACTCCCACTTTTCTGTCATTTCCATTCACATGAAATATTTTTTTCCATCCCCCCACTTTCAATTTATATGTATCCTTTGCCCTACGGTGAGTCTCTTGTAGGCAGCATATTGCAGGCTCTTTTTTTTTTATCCAGTCTAGCTCTCTATGTCTTTTGAATGCAGCATTCAGTCCATTGACATTTAAGGTAATTATTGATAAATATGTATTTTTTGCCATTTTAAACCTTGTTTTCCAGTTGATTCTATGTTTCCCCCTTCTTCCTCCTTTTTTTTTTTTTTTTTTTTGGTTGGATGATTTATTTTATGCTTGTGTCGTCTTTTTAGTTTTTGTGAATGTATTTTTTGGTTTTGATATGTGGTTTCCCTGTTTCTCAATTATGTTAGTTAATGCATTCCTATGTCTGCTTGCTTTAGCCTAATAGTCATGTAGGCTCAAACACATTCTAAAAATAATAATAATCCAGATTTTCTTACTTTCCCTCCCCACATTTTATGATTTTGATATCCTTTTTTGTTCCTTGTGTTTATCATCTCTTTTACAAATAGTTTTTTTTTTCCCCTTTAGGTCTGTATACTGGCTTATTTAAGTGATTGCTTTCCAGTTGTGATTTCCTCCATCCTATGTCTTTTTACTTCTTTCCTATTTAGAGGAGACTTTTCAGTATTTCTTTTAGAATGGGTTTGGTATTGCTGTATTTTAGTTTTTGTTTGTTGGAGAAATTCTTTATTTCTCTATTTTAAATTATATTCTTGCTGGGCAGAATATTCTAGGCTGCAAAGTTTTCCCTTTTAGAGTTTTGAGTGTATCTTGCCACCCTCTTCTGAACTGTAGGGTTTCTGTAGAGAAATCAGCTGAAAGCCCTATGGAGGTTTCCTTATAATTCTTTCTTTTTATCTTGCTGCCTTTAGAAGACTCTCCTTAACTTTTGCCATTTTTATTATATGTCTTGGTGTGGGTTGGTTTGGGTTCAACTCGTTTGGGGCCCTCTGTGCTTCCTTGTTATCTTTTTCCTTTAGATTTGGAAAGTTTTTAGCTATAATTTCTTCAAATATATTTTAAATATCCTTTTCTTTTTCTTCACTTTGTGAAATCCCTATTAGGCAAAGACTGGCCTGCTTTATATTATCCCATAGATCTCTTATATTGCTTTCATGTTTTTTCACTTGGTTTTCTGTCTGCTCTCCTGATTGGGTGAGTTCCATTATTCTATCATTCAAATCATTACTCATTCCTCTGCATTATTCATTCTGCTCTTCAAGGCCTTTACCTCAGCTTGCATCTCTGCAAATGAATTTTCTAATTTTTCTTGGCTCCTCCTTATATTTCTAGTTCCTTTCTAAAGTAATCTGCATTACTGTTTATATTGCTCTTAATTTCTTCAGTATTTTACTATCTCCTTTTTGAACTCAGTGTCTGTTAGACTGCAGAGGTCGTTACCTTGTTTGCTCCTTCAGGGGAATTCTCCTGTTTTTTTAACTGGGAATGCTTCCTGAGCTTCATCATTTTGCTTATATTTTTCTCATTCTGTGAGTAGGGAAAACAACTACTATAATCTTGTAGATTTATTTATATGCAAGAGTGCCCCTGGGTAGTTTATGAGGGATGATGATGATGATGGTGATTTTGGTGTGAGGCTGCTTGCTGTCTCCTTTCCTCAGTCTGTGAAGGCTATTATCTAGTATCCCCTTGATAGGGGGTGTGCTGGTGTGTGTCCTGAGCTTGCTTCCAGGAAGATGGAGGCGATGTACAGGGCCTATAGCCAGTGCCTGGTAGCTGTACCCTTGACAGTGGTAAGGAACCTCGGGGAGGTGTCACAGGCTGCTCCTGGTTACAGGGCCCTGGGAAGTGGCAGTGACCCTCAGGGAGGTATAGACAGTGCCCAGAGCCTTTAGCAGAAGCAACAGCAGGGAGTGTGTGTTCCCAGGGGAGTGAGGGCAATGGGTGGTGCTTGGTTGCAGTGCCTTCCTCTGCAGTGATCCCTGAGGTGGCTGGGGCCACAGGAAGTTCCTGTTCATGGACCCCTGGTGGTGGCAGGCCACACCTACCTCTGCAGTCTGAGATAGCTGCAGCAGTTTGCCCCCATTGCCAGTAGCCTGTGTAAGAGGCGCCCCACTGCCCAATAACCCACACAGGTGCAGAGAAAGATGTTTCTATGGTGCCCCACCCCTCCTCCTCTTGCCCTCCCAAACAATGGCACCTTGCTTCTTCCATGCTCCCTCATCTGTGGCACTCCACTCTCTGGCCCATGGTGTACCACTCCTTAGCCCCTCAGGTTGTCTCCACATAGCTAACCCCAGTTCTCTTCCTGGAACTGACCTCCAAAGCCTTAGTCTCAGTGCCCAGCCCCACCCAAGTGGTGTCTCAGGCTGTGGTATCTGGGGGCAGTGGTACCAATGATCCGTATGGCTCTCTTTCTGCTTTTCCCTCCTCAGTCCAGCTGGTGCACTTTTCTCCAAGGCTTTGAGGTTCCCCCTCTGTCCTGGCTGATCTCCCCATCAGTTAGGTGGCCTCCCAGGGTGCAGGTTCCTTTCCTCTTTCACAGCCCCCTCTCAGGAGTGCTGGTCCCATCCTGATTCCTTCTCTCTCTCTCTCTTATCTTTTTTTCCCCTTTTGTTCTATGCAATTTTGTGGAGAGTTTCTTGCCCTCTCTGGAGGTTTAGGGTCTTCTGCCAATGTTCAGTAATTTTTTTTTCTTGCCATTCATTCTATACATAACTGGATAGAACTGCAAAAAAAAAAAAAAAAGAAAAAAGAAAAAAAGGAGTTCCCGTCATGGTGCAGTGGTTAACGAATCCGACTAGGAACCATGAGGTTGCGGGTTCGGTAGCTGCCCTTGCTCAGTGGGTTAACGATCCAGCGTTGCCGTGAGCTGTGGTGTAGGTTGCAGACGCGACTCGGATCCCGCGTTGCTGTGGCTCTGGTGTAGGCCGGTGGCTACAGCTCCGATTAGACCCCTAGCCTGGGAACCTCCATATGCCTCGGGAGCAGCCCAAGAAATAGCAAAAAAAAAAAAAAAAAAAAAAAAAAAAACCACCATAACTGGGTAGAACAAAAGGGGGAAAAAAGAGATGTAGATGATTTTTTTTAATGTGTTTGTGGGAGAAGGTGAGCACCACATCTTACTCCTCTGTCATCTTGATCCTAGTCCTTGTGTTTCTATTTTGTCCCAAGATACTCTTTTATTTCCCCTTCAATTTCTTCTTTGAGCCATTGATTGTTCAGGAGAGTGTTGTTTAATTTCCATTTATGAATTTTCCATTTTTCCTTTTCTTATTTTTACTTTTGTACCATTGCTGTCAGAGAAAACACTTGGTATAATTACAGTCTCTTGAATTTTCTAAGATTTGTTTTGTGACCTAATGTATTCTCTATCCTAGAAAATGTTCCATGTGCCCTTGAGAAGAATGATATTCTGTTGCTGTAAGAAAGAACATCTGTGTATGTCACATCCACTTGGGTCTATAGTCTTAATCAAATCCACTGTTATTCTCTGTCTGGATGATCTAGCCATTGTTGAGAGTAGGATATTAAAATCCCCAACTATTATTGTATTGCTATTTATTTCTTTTAGCGCCCAGCTTTTGCTATATGTATTTAGGTACTCCAATGTTGGGCACATAGATATTTACAATTGTTTTATCTTCTTGATATATTGGTCCCTTGATCATTATATAATGATCTTGTCTCTTTTACCATTTTTAAAGTCTATTTTTTCTGATATAAGTATCTCTGTTTTGTTGTCATTGTTATAATTACAATTTGCTTGAAACATTTTTCCATCCCTTCACTCTCAGTCTATGTATCTTTAAGGTTAAAGCGAGTCTCTTGTAGGCAGCATATCATTGGATCTTATTTTTACTTATTTGGCCATTCTGTCTTTTGATTGGACAGTTTAATCTATTTGCATTTAAAGTTCTGATAAGTAAGGGCTTACCATTACCATTTTGTTAACTGTTTTGTTTTGTAGATCCATTGTTCCCTGTTTCTTATCCTACTGTCTTTTTGTGTGCTTTGGCATCTTGCAGTATCAAAATGATTTGACTCCTTTATCATGTTATTTTGTGTAATTACTATAGGTTTTTCCCTTGTGGTTACCATGAGGCTTAAATAAAACATCTTAAAATTGTAACACCAGGAGTTCCCGTCGTGGCACAGTGGTTAACGTATCCAACTAGGAACCATGAGGTCACGGGTTCGAACCCTGGCCTTGCTCAGTGGGTTAAGGATCCGGCATTGCCGTGAGCTGTGGTGTAGGTTGCAGACGTGGCTCGGATCCTGCGTTGCTGTGGCTCTGGCGTAGGCCAGTGGCTACAGCTCCAATTCAACCCCTAGCCTGGGAACCTCCATATGCCACAGGAGCGGCCCAAGAAATGGCAAAAAAAAAAAAAAAACCTAACAAACACCATATTTTAAATGAATAACTTCAATAGAATTTCTAAGCTTTACACTTGTACTTCACTTCCCTCTCACATTTTAATTATTGATCTTACAATTTACACATTTTATAACAGATTATTGTAGTTATGGTTCCTTTTACTACATTTAACTTTTATGTTTTTGTTTTCTTTCATTTTTTTGGGGTTGTTTTTTTTTTTTTGTCTTTTTAGGGCCACACCCATGGCATATGGAGGTTCCCAGGCTAGGGGTCTATTCGGACTATAGCCGCTGGCCTACGCCGCAGCTAAAGCAATGCCAGATCTGAGCTGCATCTGCAACCTACACCACAGCTTACAGCAATGCCAGATCATTAACCCACTGAGAAAGACCAAGGATCAAACCCACAACCTCATGGTTCCTAGTTGGATTCGTTTCTGCTTCGCTACAATGGGAACTCCCCCGTTTGCTTAACTTTTAAACTAGATCTGTAAGTGAATTATGTACTGCCATTACCATATTACTGAATCTAACTTTGACTCTATATTTACTATTACCACTGAATTTTACACTGGCTTCTTGTGTTTTTATGATGTTAATTAGACTCTTTTTATTTCCACTCAAAAAACCTTTCTTGTAAGGCAAGGCTAATGGTGATGAATTCCCTCAGCTTTTGTTGGTTCAGGAAAGTCTTTATCCCTCCTTCAGTTTCACTGTGTATAGTACTATTGGTTGACAGGTTTTTTCTTTCAATATTTTGAGTATGTCATCCCATTCTCTTCTGATCTGAAAAGATTCTGTTGAGAAATTCATCAAGTTTTATGGGGATCCCCTTATGTGTACCTCCTCTTTTCTCTCGCTGCTTTTAAAATTCTTTGTCTTTGACTTTTGACAATTTAATTATAATGTGTCTTGGTGTAGCCCTATTCAGTTTCAGCTTATTTGAGGTTCTCTTGGATCTGGATGTCTATTTCTATCCCCAGGTTTGGGAATCTTCAGCCATTTTTGTTTAAATATACCCTCTATCCATTTCTCTTTTTATCCTTCCAGAATCCAAAATTCCCATTATGTGAATATTGGTTTTTTTCATTGTGTCCCATAATTTGCAAAGGCTTTCTTCACTTTTTTTTTAGCTCCTCTTTTTTTCTCCTCTGACTTTACAATTTCAAATTCTGTATCTTCCAGGTTGCTGATTCTTTCTTCTGCATGATTGAGTCTTTTTTGTTTACTATTTATTGAATACTTCTATTGTGTTTTTGAGCTCTAGGATTTTTTTAAGGTTTCTTTTGTCTTTTTAGGGCCACACCTGCAGCATACAGAGGTTCCCAGGCTAGGGATCCAATCGGAGCTGTAGCCACTGGCCTACAACACAGCCACAGCAACAGGCTCTGAGATGAGTGACCTACACCGTAGGTCACAGCAATGCCGGATCCTTAACCCACTGAGCGAGGCCAGGGATCAAACCAGCTTCTTCATAGATGCTAGTCAGGTTTGTTAACTGTTGAGCCACTGATGGGAACTCCTATGATTTCTATTTCTTTGCTAAACTTGTACATGCATCATTTTCCTAATTCCATTTATCATCTGTGTGTTCCTGTAGTTTACAAAACTTCTGTAAGAGCATTATTCTGAATTCTTCGTCTGACAGATCATCGATCTCCACTTGTCCAGGATCAGCTTATTAGAGCTTTATTAGTTTCCTTTGGTGATCTCATATATGATTGCTTATGATCCTGATTCCTTACTTTGGTATCTTTCCATCTGAGTAAGTGGTCTATTCTTCTAGACTTAGCAAGTTTGCTGTGGCAGAGACAGACCCGTCAGCTCAGCTTAAGTTTCTGTATGTGTCTGCTGATAACGTCCTTGGGCAGGTAGGGCCTGCTACGAGAGTCTACTTTTGTGTGAGGCAACTGTTTTAAGCTCTGAGGTTGGAAGGGGGTGCCACTGGCAAGAACATTTGGATAAGAATGTTATCCAAACATTGGTTCCCTACTCAAATGAGGCTATAGGACAGGCTCTGTAGTTGCCTGAATTTTCTGATCAGGCTTCCTGCGCACTCAGAACTGGGTGCTATATTCAGCAGCAGGTGGGGCTGTGAATTAGCTTTCCTGCCCTGGTGGGGCAATAGGATAGGTCCCAGGGCCTGCATGATTCATTGTTTGGGGACCCAAATAGGGCAAGAGTGTGCACTGGGTATCCTGGTCAGGTGAGACAGGACAGTCCATGAGCTGCGACCTCTGTCCAAGTGACCCTGTTGGATGGCCTATGCAGCTTCTCGTGTGCTCTGGGAGGGTTCACTGCTCAGGTGGTGTACAGTCTAGATTCAGCATTAAGTGGGGCTACAGATTAGTTTCTCTGCTCAGGTGAAGTGGAAGAACAGCTCCAAGGCCACTAAGGCTCTCTGTGGCCTTGACTCAAGCCTACCTGTGCCCCAAGCTCCCTGACCCAACAAGGCTACTGGCTTTGCTCTGCACACTTGCCTCTAGCCTCAAGCATTGCTGGATTACACAGCAGCCTCCAGGTATTCTCAGCAGCCCTTCCTGTCAGGTGGGCCAACAGCCAACTGGCAGCAGGTAGGGCTATCTGTTCTCCCACCTGCACAGGACTTAGAGGCCCACTTTGGACAACTCCTAGGTTTCCTCTAGTAGGCTTTCTGGTCAGAGGGACCACGTGGCACACTCTACAGCTGGGGGGGATATGGCTCAGGTCTTCTGCCTAGAAGTGAGCTGACTAGGCTCCACAGCCAGCAAAACTCCTCATTTGAGGATCTGAGTCATGCAGACCTGCACCCTGACAAGTTCCCTGGTCACACTGCACCAATGACTTGCTTCTGCAGATGAGCAATCTACAGATTGGGACTACTCCTTGGGCTCTGCTGGTGGGTGCTGGAAGCCCCTCCCCCACTATCTGATTCCCAGTGGTTGATCCCCAGAGTCCCCTGCAATCCAAGTGCAGTAAAACCAAAGCAAGGGGTCCCATGAAGCGACCTAAAATGTTGGGGATGCTGGATGTCGCCCCAGGGCTTTCTTTTCTGTCTGGAGGAAAAACAGGATCAGGGGAGACCTCTCCATGTGGTTCTGCGCTGGCCTGGGGGAAGGTCAATGTGCTTGGCATGTGGTCACTTCTGCTACCCTTCTAATGCAGTGTGTCTGGCTATCTGTGGTACCAGGGGTGCTTCAGCCTGGCTCCCAGGTCCTGGGATTTTCTCAGTGGTGTCCTGTCCATGAACAGTTGTTAGTTGCTCTTGGAGAGACGGAGGGGGAAGGGCAAAGTCAGGAACACTCTATGTCACCATCTTGGTGACACCAATTCCCTTATTATGCGTTGAACACTGTTCTGAGAGTTTCGTAGAGTTTCGTATGGATTAACTTCTTTAATCCTCACAACCACTTTATGGGATAGGTACTGCTATTAACCCCATTTTACATATGCGAAAATAGAGGCACAGAAAAGATAAAGTGGGAACCTTTGATTCACACCTCCTCTGCCTTTAAACCTGAACAGGGCCCCCAAGAGCAAACGTCCCTCTCCTCCACTAGGGCAACTGGTGTTACCCTGCTCTTCACTGGGCCCTCTGTGTAAATACCTGCGGGAGGCAGCAGAGGTAGGTCAGAGATGCAAAAGGGAAGGAGGAACAGGAGACTCTGCAATTCATCAACACTGGTGATGGCAGATGCTCCATTTTTAACCATCACTTTCCTGCCTCCACAAAGAAGCTGCTAGTAGGGCAGGCAACCCCCTGCCAGCACCCCTCTCCACTTGAGCCCTATCTTAGGACACCAGAGGGGTTCCAGCCCCTCTCTGGATGAGGGCAGCTCCCCACCCAAGCCAGACTTCTCCATCACCGAAGCTGAGGCACCACCCTGCTTCATCTCTGGAGTGTGGATTTGGGTTTAGAGATTCTGACCAGTGACAACAAGGGTCCAGAAAGGACTTGTTCAGGTCATAGCACTTGTAGGTGTCAAAGTCAAAAGTAAACCCAGGTGTCCTAAGGTTCCCTGCTGCCGTTCTGTGTGGGAGTTTTCACAGTAGGGGGGCAACCAGCATGCCTAATGATGGCCCCTTAAGAAAATCAGCAACAGTCTCACAGAAGAGCTTTGGGAAACTGCCTGATGCCCACAGTAGTAATGACCCTTACCCCACCAGTAAAAAGGGAGAGATCAGAACAGTCTCCATTTTTTCTTGTATTTGCATAAAAGCTCCAGAAAGAACCGGTATATTTGTTACCTTCAAGGATACAGTCCAGGGATGGACTGACTTTTTGTACCAACTGAACACTGAGGCATGTGAACAGTTTTTAAAAACACTCTTTCCTGAAACCCCAGGCACGGTGTCAGGACTGCTCAGATCTGGTCCCACCTCTGCCACACAGACTGTACCTTTGGTCTCTCCTGTAATCTCTCTGGGCCATTTCCTCCACCATAAGATCCGAGTGGGCTGAGCAGGTCATCCGCAGGCACCTCTCCTCCCTCCCTTCCTGAGAGCGGCTTGGACACTGGACACAGAGGAGGCTGGGTTTGTTTGTACGCTTGGTCTTTAAGTCGGTTTTCTTTTGCGAGTTCATAAAACATGGCTTTCTCGGTTCTTCTAGCAATTTTTTTGCTACAAATCCAAGGCGGTATCCACATCACTGGAGCAGAAAAACCCTCACCTAATGTTGCCAGCTTAGGACTTTGTCTGCCTGGGAAAACAATGCCATGTGGCCTTTGGGGAAATGGCACAGTGCGTCTCGGGCTGGTAGGTGGGGGATTGGGGAGGGGCAAAAAGAGGGACAGTCAGCCCTTTCTGACAGGGGCGGGGAGCTCTGGGGGCCCAGAGATGGGATGTGAGGCTCTGCACTTGTAGGGAACTAGCTATTTTCTGCAAGGCTCAGGCACTTAAACCATCTCTGAGCTTTGGTTTTTGCATCCACAGAAATGGAAGCAAAACTGTGTCACGTTTGTTGTGATGATTAGATCCAATCCCTAGGTGCTCTGTGAATATTAATTTCCCTCCCTCTATATTCTTAAGGAGAAGGCAAAGGCCTTCAAAAAGGAGACACCTTGGAGTCCCCATGGTGGCTCAGTGGAAATGAATCTGACTAGCATCCATAAGGATGCAGGTTTGACCCCTGGCCTTGCTCAGTGAGTTAAGCATCCAGCATTGACGTGAGTTGTGATGTAGGCCAGCGACTACAGCTCCAATTCGACCCCTAGCCTGGGAACCTCCATGGGTGCGGCCCTAAAAAGACAAAAAAAAAAAAAAAAGACACCTTCAAACAACTGCCTTGTAGCAAATGGACCTGCAGAGATTTAATTGATGTAGAAAACACAGGATTGTCACCGGAGTCGGTTGTAACACATTAGGATGAACCAAATAACAAAACGGACCTTCTATGTGGTGGACTGATATCAAAAAAGTATCTGAGGGGTAAACAAGCCAACTGGATCCATGGCAAAGAAACAAGGGCTTCTGGAGAGGTGGCTTCTATGCACTGAAGAGGCAGGGGCAAGCCCACAGCTTTCAAGACAAGAAAAATGGGGGCATTTTATTTAAACAACGGGATAGATATTGGACATCCCCTGCAAGTCTCCTCAGGAGCCTGGTGATGGGAAGTGGGGCGGCAGGGTGCTGTGCCAGAATGGCTCCAACTGGCACAAGATCCCGTCCCGCCAAGCCAGGCCCAGTCCCTCACCTCCTTCAGAACAGGTTCCAAGAAGGGGTGGCAGGGGGATGGGGTGGGGGTAGCAAAGATCCATGGAAACAACCCAAGAACACCCCCAAGGTGGGCCAAGAAGGGAACCAGAGGCTGTCCCAGTCTTCCTACGGCTTGTTGGCTTCCTGAGAGTTGGGTACTCGAGCCCTGAGAATATAGCAGGGGAGGGAGTGCCCCTGAGGACAGCCCAGGGCCAGCAGACAGGTGGCAAGACTTCCTGGCCTGCCTCCAGCAACCTCCCGCAGAACTCTGGGCCCAATCCTGAGATAGGAGAGACAGAGCGCTCAAGGAAGGGGACATTAGAAAAAGAAAAATGCTGAGGTATTGAAAAGACAGGGCCTGGTCCTCCAGCTGGGGGCCTCTGTTCTGGCGAATTAAGGACCACACCCAAGGTCCCACTAGACCTTGAGAGTCCTGAGCAGGCCCTGCAAGTCCAAGAGCCCAACTCTGCTTCCGAGGGAGTCCCCTGGCCTCAGTAGGCAGCTCCTCCGTGCCACTGCCGCTGCCTCCTAAAGGCGCCCTGTCCCCCCCACCGCAGGTCCGAGTTGCCAGGAGTTCACAAAGTCCCCGGGGCAGCCTGAGCTATGCTACATGGTCTTGGGGGCAGCTGATTCCAGTCATGCCATCCCTTTTCCCCGGGCCCCTGTCGTTCCTCTACATTCAGAGTGAGATGAGCAGCAAAGGGGGGGACAGGAGGATGCTTTTCAGAGGGAGTAAAGTGCAGGCAGTGCCTCGGGCACGTGGTTTGGGTGCAGGAGAGGCCAGGCTGCCTGCCGGCAGCACAGGGCCTCAGTAGCGATACACCTTCAGTCTGTTCTCATCCAGGCCCAGCTGCAGGAGGCTGGAACCAGCTGTCGGCCTGGGCACTGAGGAGAAGAGATGTCTGGCCACAAGGTAAAGGAAAACTCTGCAGTCAGCTGAGCAGGGCTAGGGAAGGGTCAAAGGCCAAACGAGGTCGTCTTTGGACTCCCCAGGGCCCACACACAAGACAGCCCCGCTACCCTGGCAGTTACAGGAAGACGGGACTGGAGTTGGGGAAGCAGCTAAAAGGATACAACTTGGGGTCTTCCTTGTAATGTTCTAGCCACTTTCGGTTAGCCTCAAGCATGTCCTGGAAGTTGGTGCTGCCCAGGTTGGGGACTTGGGAGTGGGGGCGCTGCAGGAGGCGGAGCTGCTCACTGGGGGAGGGGAGAGGAAGCAGGAGTGCAGGAGGAAGGGGATCCCTTGAGCAAGGCACGAAGGACCCTCTGGGATGAAGGACTCCTCAGGGATGATGAGTATCGTTCCCCAAAGGGAGGGGACGGACCCCTCCATCCCAACCCCAGATGAATGCTCCTGACATCAAGGCTCCCACATCTGCCTGTTCCTGGCTCATCTCCTCAGAAAAAGCTTTCCTCGCTATCCACTCAAACGCCTTTCCAGCATCAGCTCCCACGTTGGCCGAAGGGTAAGCAGAGCTGTACTTAGGACTGGGGGCCAGCACAGATACATTGGTGGGGGGGGGGGAGTGCACTTGGCAAGGAAGAAGATGAATGGGAACATAATACAGGTTTAAATGATTGCCCATCTGTCCCCCCCACAGGGTATCTCCCTCCCACTCCAGATGTTGCTCAGCGGGCCTGGGGGAAGAAGGGAGCCGTGTGAAGCAAACAAAGAGGTCAGGGGCGGAGACAAAGGCCACACTCCAGGGCTGGAAGTGGCAGCTTCCCACCAGGAGCTGATTTCTCCCTGAGGTGCCACAGGGCAGCTCCCTCACAGGCCTGGTCCAGGTAAGGCCAGCCTGGCCCTGACTGGGACCTTGGGGGTTTAGACTCCTCTTTGGTGGTGGAGGGGCACTGGGACTCCACCCCTAGGGAGGCTTACCTGGCAGACACATACCCCAGCCTGTTCTCCAGGTGGGCGGGGCCAGTGCTGAGGGACGGGATGCCAGCTGGGAAAGTGGGAGGAAATCGTTCAGAAATGGGCAGTGGTTCAGCTGGGCCAGACCCCAGCCAGCCACCTCCTGCCTCCCCCCAGAAACTGCAAGGCAGTGCCCCCAGCACAAAAACAGAAAAAGCTTCTGAGGCTGGAGGTGAAAAACAGCAGACAGACAAGAACTGTCCTATTTCTAAAACTTAAATTACTTTTCAGGAGATGTCATTTTTCCCATCAGATAACTGTTTTTATGGCTTTTCACATTCCTTAGCAGGGCTATAAGACCAGGAGGGAGGCCACATACAGCCAAGGGGTTGCAAGCAGAACCCTGGTATCACAGAGACATGGCGTCAAAGCCCAGTCTGCTACTCACTCCCTGGGTACCCTGGAATCTGTTTCCCCATCTGTAAAGTGGGGATAAATATTACAGCCTCAGAGGGTTATTACAAGGACTAAATGAAAAACCATATATATATAAAAAGGCCTGGCACATAATTTAACACAAAGATGGCAGCAATTGTGACAATGACAAGAGTGAGATTTTAGGTTCTGCTGAACTCTAGGATCCATGATAAAGGCTTCATCAGGTAAAACACCATGATCCATAGGGCCTCCCACCACTGGGCCAACAGCAAGGGCTTCTTCCCAGGGACCCACAGAGTCAAGGGGCCATGCCAAAGCAGGGGGAAAGGGGTGGGCAGAGGAGGAAGGCTGAGCCCAGATCAGTGCATGGCCCAGAGGGAGGCTTACTCGGAAAATACTTGCGCCACTTCTCCACCAAGAAGTCGTCCACAGACTGAGCCACAGAGCAGGAGAGCCTGGGGCCCAGCCCCGGGTCCCAGGCCCATTGGGTGGGCGTGGGTGGAGCCAGGGGCGAGGCTGAGACCCGGGCCAGGGAGGGGGAGGAGGGGACGGAGGTGCCCCTGGAGGCCTGGGCTGAGAGTGGCACAGGCAGTGGCGACTCGGGGTCGAGGCTGCCCAGCACACTGAGGACACCATTGAGCTGGCTGCTGATCTGCTGCAGGGAGCTGCTCAGGTAGTGGATCTTGTTAGGGAGGGTGGGACGCGGGGTCAGGCCGGCTGAAAGAGAAGAGGCAGAGGTTAGGGCAGGACTCAGGTTCGGGGCCCTGGAAGGGTGTAGGCCCAGCTGGCACTACTCATCCTACTGGGCCCCCACCCTCCTTCCTCCAGCCAAAAGGCCCAGGGCTTCTGTGTTCCAGATGGGAAGCTGACCATGAGAGGGGGGGCCTCTCCAGGGCAAGAGCAGGCCAGTATGGCAGATGGAGAAGTCTCCTAGCGGGCGCTACGGGAAGCAGCGTAAGGGGGATGCTGTTCTCACCATGAGTGCTCTGTGCCTCAGGTTTCACGAGCCCCTCGGCCCTGTGTGCTGCCACCCAGAGGGCTCCACTCCTGCTGATACCTGGACCTGAGGTACCAGCCCCGAGAGCCTCACCGCTGCAGGACGGAAGCAAGGGGGCTGCACCTCCCTTCCCCACGTGATCCTGGGCCCTCCCCTACCACTCACGGCCAGGCAGGGAGCAAGATTCGGAACTCTCACTGCTCCCGTCTTCCAGGTCGCTGAGGTCAAAGGTTACCACTTTCTTGGCCGGGGTTCCTCTCAGCGTGTCCTCATCTGCAGCCTGGCATGTAGAAGCAGCAGTGAGGCCTGGCACTTGCCTTCTGCTTCTGCCCGTTGCCCTCATGACACATGAGGACCTAGGACTTGGTAGGTAGGCTCTTCAGACCCAAAGTTCTGGGGGAGGCACGTCATAGAGGCTGTCTTGAAGGCAAGACTAAGAGAACTCAGCCGCCAAAGCTAGAGGCAACAGGGCCGCCAGGACCCCCACAGGAAGCACTCCCCACTGTGACCGTCCCCGGAGTGCACCCAGGGGAAAGTCTGCCAGGCCACAGGGAAGGGAGGGAACCTTCTAGAAGCCTCTTCCTGACTCTCCTCAGACACCCAGGGCCAGAGCCAGTCCTCTCCAAGAATCTTCAGCAAGAGGTTTCAGGTCAGCTCAGGCCCCCTTGGCACAGATATCCAACCCCCAGACGCGTTCAACAAACTCAAAGCTGAAGCCGCCCCCCTCTTCATCAGCCCAGAAGCCCTAAGCCCACGGACAGTCCTGGGCCCTAGAGGCCCAGCTGCCTGACACTGGACCAGAATCCCAGGAACAGAGGGGAAGGCCGCAGCCACTCTGGGCTTGCACCTCCTCCCGGAGAGACGACTCCAGCTGATGCAGCTTCTCCTCCTTCTTCTTCAGCAGGTCATGGCCCTTCCGCACGGCCGACCTCATCTCATCCAGGTGCCTGGTCTCCTGCAGCCAGGGAGACAGGGAAGGACAAGGACGGTGACAAACCACACAGACACCGGAGGCCCTGCTCTGCCCTGCCGGGTGGGTGATCTTGAACAAATGACTTAGCTCTTAGTCTGGATAGTCATCCAAAAAAGAAATACTCCTTTTTATATGGTCTTGGGAAGTAGATGAGATGGCACATGCCACAGGCCGAGCACTAAGCTCACACCTAGGAAATTCTCAAATGGTTACTGTTAACCCAATGGCTAACAGTATCACTGTTCCAACTACCATTACTACCACGTCATCAGCAGGGCCCCAGCAGAGCAAAGACAGGGAAGGCCACCCTCTGCCGTCCCTGAGCCTCAGCCGCCACGGGACCCGAGCTCCCTCACCAGCTCTGAGCACCATCAGAATTCTAAGGGACCAGACAAGATCTTCTGCCAAGACCCTCAAATGGCAGAGACATCTGTGACCCTGCTAATAATGAACACCAAGTCTGCCTCTTCATTGCAGACGAGGGTATCAGAAGAGGAAATCAGAGCAGTAACTCAGGCTTATGCCGAGTGGGAGGGAATACGGACAAGCCACGGGAACTGCTGTCCTCCTCACCCAGGGAGGGACTACTACTGCTCCTACTCGGCACATCACCCACAGGTATGGTGAGGACCTAATGACTTCTTATTAGAGAAAGCTCACTGGCTGCATCACCGGCGAAAGGTAAGGTGCTTCCATCCTCACGGGGACACATCTCCTGTCCTGTCTCCCTGGATTTGTCCAGTGACTCTAGAGCCTTCGTGACCCTGAGTCCCCAGAATGATCAGCTGAGGGTGTGCTGCCAGCTGTCCCAGGCCTCCCCTGGGCTCCTGACCTCCTCCAGGGCCATGGTGCCTGCCGGGTCTTTGGCTGCCTCCTGAGCGCTGGCCAGCTCATGGTGCCAGTGCTGCTGTGCGGCCTTCAGAGCCGTCTGCCGCCTCCGCATGGAGCGCGTCTGCCGCACCAGGAACTCCTTGGCGCTGCGGAGGGCCAGCCCCTCGGCAGAGAGGTAGTGCTGGAAGCTGAGGGGAAAAGGCCAGGGCAGGGGGGTGGAGGGGAAACACACACTCAGAACCCTTGTGTAAGTCATAACCACGACCCCAGCAGATGCCCATCCTGAGCCCAGACTATGAGCCTGGGGCCAGACAGAGCAAGGGGAGGCTGCCACTCGCTACCACGGTGCAGGGCCTGCTGCACTGAGTCCTCCCACCCTGACACTGAAAGGGATGGCGCTGGAGCCTCCAGAGCCTAGACAATCCCCTCAGCCCAACCCTCAGGCGGAGGGCAGCGGATGCCAAGGTGCTGTGTCAGTGATCACCATGGGCACCTTGGCTTATCAGAGAAGATTCTTCAGTCCCCCAGGCCCCCTTCCCTTAACCAGGCCCCACTGGGAACTGCTGTCACACTTCTGTCCACCCGACGCTGTGATGTAGGCACTCACTTATCTGCTCCTGACACTCTCAACCCAAAATAAGACAGCTTATTGGAACTCACCTGTCCAAGGACAAGCCGGTCTCCTTGCTCTGGCAGAAGGAAAAGGATAACGCTTTAGTCTGGTTCTGAGGACACACAGTAGAAAAGACCCACTGAATGTAACAACATCAGATACAGTACAGGCTCCAAGAACCCTGAAGCCCCTCCTAGTGGCCCAGACACAGAAATAGTATTACCAGCCACTAGGCACTGTTCACTTACAGATATAACTTGGCTGAGGGAGAAGAGGGACTAGGCAGGCTAAGAAGAATGATGCTCAGGCCCTATGCAGAATAGAGTGAGGACTCTTCCTGGGGCCCCACACCCCACTCCGCCTCCTGGAGCCCTGCCCAAGCCCAGCCACTTTGATCCTACCAAGGCACAGGGAAGCTCACCGGCCCAAGGGATTTCCTCAGGTCCTCAATGCGGAGGTCGGGCTCCAACTGTGGGGAAGCATTACTCTCCTCTAAGGCCAGCTCCTTCAACAAGTCCTGCTTCCTCTGAACTTTGGCCTCCAGGTCGCTGTGGTGGGGAACAGGGGGGATGGTGTGAGGCAGGGTCCCACACTGAAGCAGGCCAGGCTGCACCGTCAGGGCTCCCGGGGAAGAGGGACCACTTCCATCCCTTCACTCCGGTCAGAAACCCCGAAGCAGGGCTGGGGTGTAAATGGTAGAACCAGGGACCCCCTGCCATTCACAGCCTCTTAACACCCCCTACTCCCCACAAAATGCAGCCCTCCACCAGGCTCCACCTCTGCCTGGGAACTGGGCCATGAACAGCAGAGGTCAGCGGGCAGGTGAGAGGCAGGAGGGGTGGCTAAGTGCAAGGGTACAGGCCACCTGACGTGCTTCTGCAGCCGATCCACCTGGGACTCCAGGTCCAACTTGCGGGCCTGAAGCTCATCGAGAATTTTTCGGAGCTGCCGGTTTGACTCGAACAGATGGGTGTGTTCCCTCTTTGCCTCCTCCAGGTGCTGATGGGTGGCTGTGGCTTCCTGGGGGCAGAAGGAAAGATAGAAGGACCCGGAGACAGAGGGTAGGCCTGCCACACCAGATGACACAGAGGTGGGAAGAGCGCCAGAGGGTGGAACCAGGCCCACCGAAAGCTGTGTCTGCGTCAGGAGGTGCAGACTCCGTGCCCCAGGACAGACCCACCCCCTGGGGCACCGGAGCTGGGCCCACACAGGGTACTATTGGGGGAATACTGGCCAGCAGAGTGTGGGTTGGGGGTGGAAGGAAAGGGAATGGGGAGACAGCGGAGGGAGGATGGGGGAAGCAGACCAACCTCACTCTCCAGTGCAACCTGCCTCTGCACATCGAGGAGCTGCTGCTTCTCCTTTCGGGCAGATGCCTCCTGCGGCGGAAGGAAAGGACTGGACTGCTAGGCCGTGTCCAAGGCCCAGGTCTAAGAGGCAAGAAAGCCCATCCTCTCCCAGGGGAGCTGACTCCAAGGTCGAGGGTACCCATCCTCTGCCCCCACTCCTGCACCTGAACATCCAGCTGAGCCAATCTGGCCTTGACATCCTTGGTTCTGGTTTCAAGTTCCACCTCTAAATCTTGGAGTTTCCTTTCCTGCACAGATGTGCAAGTGGAGAGAATGATGTGTATGCAGCCAGAGCACAGGCACGAGCTGAGGGGCAGGAGGGGTTCAGGACCTGGCACACCACACCACATGCTCCAGCTGGGCTAGGTTCCTGCACTTGCTCACGGCAAGTTTGTTTCAGGAGGGGGTGGAGGAGGGAAGAGACAAAGGCACCAGCCTCAAGGCCCTGGAGGGGTGACCTCCTCTTCCAGGCCTGGGGATGCTCCCTGGCCCAGAAAACAAAGGAACAAAGATGCCCTGGCTTAGGGATGGCTGGTGAGACACCCCTACCTCCTAAGCCATCGGCTCTATCGTGCTACTGCCACAGTGCATGTCCCCAGCACCTTTCTACCCTGGGTGGAGGTGCTGGAGCAGGTGGGCCCCAAGCGATCGTCCGGAGCCCCTACCTGTTCCCGGTGCCTTCGCCGCAGGTCCTCGAGCTGCCGGTCCTGCTCCTGGCGCACTATCTCCAGCTCCCGCTCATGGGCCCTGCGCAGGCGCTCCAGCTCTCCTGTCAGGTGCCCCAGGAGTTCAGCCCGCTGCTTCCTCTCCTGCAGAGAGGGTAGAGCCAGCCATGGGAAACCGCAGCAGCCCCTCCCAGCCCCCCACACACCCTCAGCCTGCAGCCTCGGGTCAGTCAGATCAGGGACCTCATTAGCCCCTCTAAGGCCAGCTCTTGGAGAAGAGCAGGAGCTCCCAAGGACGGCGCCCCTCCTACCACTGAAGCAGATGCTGGTCAGAAAGTCCTGAGAAATCCCAGGTGGGAGCCTGCCTCTCCCCCTGCCCTTGCCCGTACAGCCCTCCTTCCTTAACAGAAGAGAGGCCATTATTAAATGATCACTCTGCTTCAGCACAGGCAGAACTGGTTTGGGAAAGGAGTCAACTCCACCTCACCCCAGCCCGCCCTTTCTGCCCGGGGCAAAACTACACAGAGTCTGGGATACTGGTTCCAGTTTTGGGAGCAGTAGCCTAAAGACAGTGGCAGAGGCCCCGCTCAGAACTAAAGTCGGGTACCAGCTGTCCCCATCATTCACCACCAAAGTGAGCAAGCCGGCGTGAGTCCACTTAAGTCACTGAACTTTCCCATTGAGGGCAAAAGGCTGAAGAAGGGCAAATAACATTTAAATATTGGTTCACTCCTGCCAGGTGTTCTGGGATTTCCATTAACCTGACAGCACGGTGTTAAAACTGAAAAGACAGTCTGGCATGAACCCTAGCTCCTCTACTTACTAGCCAAGATGGGCTTGGGAGAGTGGCTTACAATTCTCAAGTCTCAGTTCTCTCATTTTTAAAATGAGAAAATGACAGCCCTCAGGACACCCTTTGGGGGGTACGTACTAAGTGAGTTAATATACGTAAAAAGCTTGGGACAGTGTGTGGCACACATTACAAGCTAAATACCCCTCGCCTATTATTAATATAAGAGAGACGTGCAGCCTGCTGATGGGGGAAATCACTCCTCACCTAATTTAGCTTCAGTGAAAAAAGCAAAACATGATTTCACCCCTGCAGGGGGTCAAGGAAGAAAGCCTCCCACCATCCCTGACCACGGCTCGCCCCCTTCCCAGGCCCTCCAGCCAGCTAGGAAGGACCCTGGAGGGTGTGTGAGGGTGAGGGTGGATGTGTGAGGGTGAGGGTGGGTGTGTGAGGGGGGTGTGCGTGTGTGCACACGCCAGGGCACACGTCCAAGTCACCTCAGCTTCGTACTGCTCTCTGGCCTCAGCCACCACTTGCTGGTGCTCCTCCTTCATCTTGTCCATCCTCCTCTCATGCTCCTTCTCCACCTTCTGGCGTTTCTCTCTCAGGAGGTCACTGAGCTGCAGGGCAAGTGGCAGGGATGCGACATGCAGGACTGAGGGTGGAGTGGCACCCAGGACTGAAGCAGCTGAAGGGCTCATACAGACATCCGCCCCCCCCAGTACAATTCACACACACATACATACAACACGTGACATACACCCTGCCATACCCTCCCCCCACCTCACGTATAGGGCACAGGGTGAAAAAGCACTGGGCCTCCAGGGAACAAAGGCATAAAGATGGACCCTGAGGTAAAGGATCCAGCATGGCCTCAGTTGTGGAATAGGTCACAGCTGCGGTTGAGGTTCAATCCCTGGCCCGGGAACTTCCATAGGCTGCGGGCACAACAATTTAAAAAAAAAAAAAAAAAAAAGGACCCAGAAGTCCTGACCATCAGCTCAGCCACCCAAAGCAAAGCAGCGGACCCTTGGGCCAGGATGGCTCAGTGGACGGTCAGAGCATCCACGACGGGTCCAGGGGGGCAAAGGAGCAGACCAGCCCTCACCTCTTGCTCATACTCAAGCACCTGGTGAGCCTTCCGATGAGCTCTCTGCTCTGCCCGGCCCCAGCTCTCCTGCAGCTGGGCCTTCTCTTTCTGCTGAGCTTCCTCCATCTTCTTCTGGAGGCTGGAGACCACCTGAGCAGGCGCCAGCACCGGGGAGCATGCGCCTCAGAGGGCACGGCAGAGCGGCCGTGGGGTCCCGCTTCCCGGGGAGCAGATCGCCCCGCCCCCCCCCTCGCTCCAGGATGGAGTGAGTTCTCCCCGCCCCCCCACCCCGACCAGCCCAGCCGTGAAGCGGATGCGAGGCTCTCGCCTGGGGACCGCGCCGCACACCTCACCTCTCCGTGCTTGGCCTCCAGCGAGGCGGAGAGCCGCTCCAGCTCCTCCCTGTGCTCCCTCTCCAGCGCCGCCAACGCCTGGGGCACAACGAGGGGCCCTGTGAAGGGCCCGGGCAGGCCGGCGGGCTCCCCCGCTGGGGCGAGGCACAGCCAGGAAGAGCCGCCGCCCTCAACGACCCTCAAGCAAAGGGGCCAAGGGGAACCGCAAGCACGTCTTTGCTCCTCTGAAACAACTCAGGGCCTCAAGTCTGTAACTACGAAATGAACACGGACATGATCCCGGAGTGGAGGCGTCTGTCAGCCAGCCTCGGTCACGGCTTCCAGCCCCCTGCCTCTGGCCGGGCCGGGCCACGTCCAGGCAACACTCCTGCCTATGGATAAGCGCGAGGGGAGGCCCGGAGGTCTCAGCACGGCCTCCCTGAGCGCTGCAGTACAAGGACCTGCCCCCGCCTGGCTGCAGGTGCTCAAGGTCCGAGAGCTGAAGCTCCAGCCACTGCCAGGCGCAAACCAAAGTGCCCCGTGGCCTCTTACTTCAGTCTCCTACCTAGAGACAGACCCTTGGATGGGAAGGACAGCGACTGAGACAAAGGAGCAAATCTCCTCTGAGGGTGCTAACCGCTCCCTCTGAGGCAGGCTCAGGGGCTGGGCGCCTTGGCCTCAAAACCTCTGATCCAAGTTCTTGCAGCCGTGCAATCTTCCCGACTCCACAAGCCCTTTCCCCTCAAACTTCTTCCCTACTGGTGACAACACCCGGCAGCCTCTGGACCCTGCAGTGCCCTCCCCTCTGCCGTGAAGACCAGAGCAGCGTCTGCCCCAGACCTGTCTACACAGGTAACAGCCCTGGACAGCCAGCCCACCATCTCGGCACCGCTGTCCACCTGGCTCCCCACCCTGCACCCCCAAGGTTGCCTCTTTGTCCTGGGCGCCCAGCCCCTCCGGAGGCCAGGGGCACATGGGGGGGGCAGGGGTCCCAGTCTGCCAGCTCACTTCTTTCCTCTCCCCTTCCAGTTGCTGTCTCAGCTGCCGCAAGGCCCGCTCCTTCTCCGCATTCAGGGCGGCCTGTTCTCTCTTTTCTGAAGCCTCCAGCTCCTCCCTGAGCTTCTCCAGCGTCTGCCTGTTTCTCTGCTCCAAGCTGGCCCTCTCTGCTTTCTGTAGAGACTCCAACTCTTCTCTCAGCCTCTTCAGGGAAGCCTCGTGCTCGGCCCTGGGCAGACAAGGCGACGGGGATGGGCCTGGACACTCAGGGCTGGAGGGGAAGGGGGGCTGGCGGTGGGGGGGTGGGGTCCACAGGGCGGGCAGCCCACTGGCACCCTCACCTAATTTTGTCCTCATCGGCTTCTGCACTGGACTGCACTTGGGCCCGGAGCTGGGACAGCTTCTGGCTTTGCTGCTCTCTCATGCGCGTCTCCTCTTCCTCAGTGGCCCTCTGCAGCTGCTCCTTCAGGGAACTACAAAGGAGAGGCAGGGTCGCTGGCAGAACCACAAGATCTTCCTTCTTCTATGCAGTGCCTGGCTCCCCGCCTCCAAAAGCCCATAACCCGCCTGTGAAGCTTCCTCAGCCTTAAAGGCAGTCTAACCCCAGCCTCTGGCTCCTGCTGTCCCCCTTTAATGCCTCCCAGGATAAGAGGGGCTGTGGATTCCACCAGCCCTTTGTCACAGGAAGTGGCCCTTTGCCACGGGCTCCCAGATCCCAGAAGAGCACTTTTTCTGGAGGCTGCCCTCTGCCTCCAGGTTCAGCTCAGCATGGCATTCACTCAAGGTTGGATCCAGCCTGACCCCAAGCCAGCTCTGGTTCTGGACCCTTTCACTCCCCAACCAACAGAATCTGCTCCAGCCATGTCACATGAGCCACCACCCCTCAATCCCACCATACTCGTCCCTGTCTCCTGGCCTTCACGTTGGTTCCCCGGCCTAGAATCCCCTTTTCTACTGACGAATCCATCCATGTTCCCTGTTAGACACCCAGCTCCCTCCTCTCCAGAGAAGTCTTTCCAGCTCCCTCTGAGGTCATCAATTACCCTTCTGTTCCCATCACGCTTCACATGAGGACCTTTCTTATCCATGCCACTCTGGGCCATGCCTCACACCGCATCAGAACTCATCTTTTGTACATGTTTTCTTTACAAGTCTGGGAGCTTCTCCAGAGAAAGAATCTTGTCTTAAAGCCCCTTATAGCCAGAGTAACATAGGAAGTAGGTACTCAATGAACGTTCATCAAATCTGAACAAGGTCACCCAGGCCCAAACTATAAGCAAGCTTTGATTATCTCTGAGGGGCACCTTATTTACAGACCAGCCATGGGAACCGCCACATCCCAAACAGAAGATCCTCTGCTAAAGCGAACCACATCTTCCTCCCACAGCCCCACATGACCACAGGCTGCGAGCAGAACACTCGGGGAATTCGAGCCTTAAGAAAAACACAATTCAGAAGATGATGACTTTGAAAGAGCTTCTGCCGTGAATTCCAAAGCCAGGAAAGATTTAGGATTGTTTTCTATTTCAAGTTATCAGTACTACTGCTTTATTCCACGATGACAGAAAATTTTCGTTAGGTAGAAATCCTTCCTTCTCAATGTCCCAGAAGCCCTTTCCCTTTGTCCCATGGCTAAATTTGACACATAGGACCACAGAATGGTAGAGCTGGAAGCATCGTTAGAGGTTAAGACCTGTATACCTCTCACTCTTCATCTTACAACTAAACTCAATCTCTCCATTTTGTAACTAAAGAAACTAAAGGTCAGCCTGTCTGTCTTCCCGCCTGCCTTCTCATTCAAGAAATATTTGCTACAAGGTCAGCTGTGGCTTCCAGAAATTTCTACCAAGTGGAAGTTTACCAGCAGAGAGGGGACCCCCACCCCTCAGAAAGGCTCATAGATAAACAGAAACAGGGTTCTCATGATAAACAGTTTTGAAGACAGCCAGGCAAGGCACTGCCCACTGAGAAACCACTTGGTCAAGACCACTGACGCCATACTGATTTCAACTGAAAATCCAATCAAGAGCCACCATCTATTGAGCAACTACTGTGTTTCAGGCCCTGAGTCAGACCTTTTGGCAGGCTGGTTTTCACCATGTTCTAAGAGGCCTCCAGGACACCCCTCCAGAGCTAAGGGTTTGGGGAGGGACTGAAAGCACAGTCAGCCAGGTCCTGGTGGCCGGAAGGAGAACACCAGCAGGAACTCCTCCTAGGTACTGCCTCTTGAGGGAAGCTGAGTGGCACCATTTGGGGGCCTCCCTGCCCCAAGTTTCAGTTGGCTGGAAGAGGAGGATGCTGTGGAGAAGATCTGTTCTTTGGGATGCTCCCTGGCAGAGAAACCAGGAGGGGAGACAGAAGGATGGAACTTGGGTCAGCAAATGCTATGTTGAGCTAATGGGAGAGACTGTCTCCAACGCTCTGGGTGGTCGGGTGCCGGTTTTCTGTTAGTTTCTCTAAATTAAGCATAAATATTTTATACACTCTGTGCTATGTATGATGTAAAAATAAGTCTCACAGATTTTGAAATTAAACTTATGGTTACCAAAGGGGAACATGGCGGGGAGGGATAAATTAGGAGTTTGCATATACACACTACTATATATAAAATAGATAACAAGGACCTACTGTATAGCACAGGAAAATCTACTCGATATTCTGTAATAACCTATATGGGAAAAGAGTCTGAAAAAAGAATGTATATGGATCAAACCCACATCCTCATGGATACTAGTCAGGTTCATTTCCATTGCACCACAACGGGAACTCCCTCCAATTAATTTTTTTTATTTAAAAAAAATTTATTAAAAATTAGGAGTTCCCATTGTGGCTCAATGGGTTAAGAACCTGACTAGTATCCATGAGGACACAGGTTCAATCCCTAGCCTTGCTCAGTGGGTTAAGGATCAGGTGTTGCTACAAGCTGCGGCATAGGTTGCAGATGTGGCTTACATTCTATATTGCTGTGGCTGTGACATAGGCCAGCAGCTGCAGCTCAGATTCAACCCCTAGCCTTGGAACTTCCACATGCCATGGGTGTGGCCCTAAAAAGAAAAAAAAAATTTAATTTAAAATTTAAAAAAATAAAAATCATAAGCCTCTAGCACTTTCAGATGTTCTGTCCAAGAGGACAAGATTTAGCCTTTAGTTTACATCCCCAGTAAGTGAAATATATTAACATCTCTTTGTAGTACCTTTCCTATCCTGGGACGTGACAGAAATTGCTTATTAATATCCATTCTCCCATTTTTGTTTACTAAGGGAACCCTGACTTTGCTCTATCAGATCACCTAAACGACTACATTTTCCAGATACCCTTTGCAACCAGGGGTGGCCAGTGATATAGGTAAAAATTACTGAGTAAAGTTTCCAAGAAAGCACCTTCAAAGAGACAAAACAAGCTAGAAAGTGTCCCTGTTCTTCCTGTCTGGAACACAGAGACGATGGCAGGAGACCCAGCAGCTATACTGGACTGTACAGAGACTCTTAAGAGTAAAAACCAATACTAAATATGGCAGAGAGATTAAAGGGGACCTGGTGACTCTGTGTATGCCAGACATGATCTGCTTTTTCCTATAAAGCTCTAGCTCTAGCATATATACACACACACAATCATATACATGTAGGCCCAGCCCAGGCTTAAGTTTCTTGTTTGTCTAGGACCTCCCGGCCAGCTACTCAAAGAGTAGGAACCCAAGTAGAAACTTCTGGGTCCCAGGCAAAAGCATCTCACACCATATCACGTGGTCCCTACTGATCTCACTAGGTCCCAACACAGCCTTGACTCCCAAAAGAAAGGACAATGCGGAGTTCCCATCATGGCGCAGTGGTTAATGAATCCGACTAGGAACCACGAGGTTGCGGGTTCGATCCCTGGCCTCGCTCAGGGGGTTAAGTATCTGGCATTGCCATGAGCTGTGGTGTAGGTCACAGACGCAGCTCAGATCCTGCGTTGCTGTGGCTCTGGAATAGGCCGGTGGCTACAGCTCTGCTTAGACCCCTAGCCTGGGAACCTCCATATGCCACGGGAGCAGCTCGAGAAAAGACAAAAAGACAAAAAAAAAAAAAAGAAAGAAAGGACGATGCTCTGGAGACAAGCTGCCTGGGTTAATTCAGGCTCTGCTGCTCTTTTTTTTTTTTCTGTTCTCTTTTTTGGGCCGCACCTGTAGCACATGGAAGTTCCCCAGGCTAAAGGTTGAACTGGAGCTGCAGATGGGGCATATACCACAATTACAATAACACTGGATCTGAGCCACATCTGTGACCTACACCACAACTTATAACAACGTGGGATCCTTAGCCCACTTAGCGAGGCCAGGGGTCAAACCTGCATCCTTGTGGACACTATGTCTGGTTCTTAACCCCCTGAGCCACAACAGGAACTCCAGACTCTGGTACTTAGGAGCCTCAATACCTTGGACAATACTTAACCTTTCTGTGCCTCAGTTACTTCACCTATATTAGATTCTAGAAAATAGGTTGATAACAACGCCTCATAAGTGTCGTTCCAAGGACTAAACGAATTAATAGATACAAAGCACATGGACTAGTGTAACCTCAAAAAATGCAAGCTACTCCCATCATTATCATGTCTCCCAACTTCTTCCCCAGAAGAGGAAAGGCATGGCCCTTGGCCAGGAAGCCATATTTCTACCCGGGCCACTGAGCAGGAGGCCTGCAGGGGCCTCGGGCATCCCAGTGGCCACCAGTGTGGGAGGAGGAGGTCCCAGTGAGGCCCGGGCAGCTGAGTTAAGGGGAGGGCAGGACCTGAGTGCCTTCTCTTTCTGCTGGCGAAGCTGGAGGGCCTCCTCCTCCTCCTCCTGCCATAGCTTCTCCCGCAGCTGCAGCATCTTCTCTTGCTTTGACTCCAGGAGCTGCCTCTGATCTTGCTCGAGTTCCTGGGCCACTGCCTCTTCCATGGCCTTCAGGGAGACCTTGGGGTGCTGCTCCAGGGGGGCTGCAGATCGCCTGCCAAGGGGGGGAACAGCATTTCACTTGGTTTACATCCAACCCACCTTCAGTACCAGGGTTTACACAGCTATAGAGCCTCAGGCACGGAGCCCTCACAGAGGGCCAGCAGTCAGGAATCCTAAGGGCAAATCAGGTCACCCAAGGGCCAGGCAGCAAGGCTGACCTCTCAAGGACAAAGCCAGCCTTTGCTCCATAGGAAAGATCCACTGTGGCTATGTAAGGCCCGAGAGCCTGGGAAGGAGGGTGGCCCACAGGAAGCTCTCCAGGGATCTAGCAGCCTGTGGCTCAAGGTGAACACCCCAAGCTGTGGCTTGGGAGCTGGCAGCAGGAGAAAGAGAGCAAAGCTGTGTTCCTTGTGGTTTCCTCCCTCAAGGGGCTCATGGCCCTGTTTCCATCTCCCCACCAGGGCTCTGCCTGCTACTTCAGGCTCATGCCAGCAGCTTGGGGAGTCCCCAGAGGCTGCTCTCTGACTCCCAAACTGAACAGAGGTCACTGCCTATGAGCCAGCAGGAGAAGCAATAGCATGTCTCCTAGCCCCCAGACCTGGAATAGTCCGTGAAAATCCAAGGATGGGAAACCCTCCTCCCACACGGCCAAGGGAGCAAGGGGGGAGACTTCCCTAAGCCAGAGGGAGTAACAAGGGCACAACCAGAATGCCAGGCTCCACATCTCCCCAGGAGGCCACAATTCCATCTGCTTCAAGTGAATTCAATGTTTGGAAAAGAGTCAAAGAAATTCAGACCTAATCGGGATGCGTAAGGCAGGGGGTAAGAAAAGGAACAATGGTATCAGTTAAAGAGATGTCTGTAAAGTAACAAAGGCTCTTATGCTGCTCGTATTCTGTAAAGAAACACCCAAAGAGAAACCCCAAGAACATTTTAAGCAATGAATGCATAGGGAGGATCAAGTATTTTGCCTCCCACAGTGGCTTTCCTAAAGGCCAGGACATGTCCACATTCCTAAGTCCCTAAATCTTAAATTAGAAATTGGGAGTTCCCATCATGGCTCAGAGGAAAACGAATCTGACTAGTATCCCTGAGGACACACGTTTGATCCCTGGCCTCACTCAGTGGCTTACAGATCTGGCATTGCCATGAGATGTGGTGTAGATCGCAGATGCAGCTCGGATCCTGCGTTGCTGTGGCTGTGGCGTAGGCCAATAACTACAGATGCAATTCAACCCCTAGCCTGAGAACTTCCATATGCCTCGGGTGCAAGCCTAAAAAGATAAAAAAAGAAAGAGAGACGGGGAGGGGGAGAGAAAGAGAGAGAGAGAGAGAGAGAGAGGAAGGAAGGAAGCAAGGAAGGAAAAAAGAAAGAAGGAAGGAAATTGGTCTGGCCACCCAACCACCACCTTCTCCCATGCTGCTGAGGCTGTGCCAGGCCAGGCACGGTAGCCCAGGCGACCTCAGCAACATGTGGGTATGGTCCAAATCAAGGAGGAGTAGGGCCAGTGTCCAACAGGGGAGCCAGTACCCCCTGATGGAGATGCAGAACCCCCTCCTCCCTCAGCTCCCGCACTGCAGCAGATGGGAGGCAGCAGGAGGCATCAGATTAGAACAGCAGAGGTAAACAGGGCTCTGGAATCCCATTTCAGCCCCTTGAGGCCAGAGGGAAGGAAGATACAAAAGGCTACTGATGCCTCTGAAGTACCATTAAGATCTTTCTTAGGAGTTCCCGTCGTGGCGCAGTGGTTAACGAATCCGACTAGGAACCATGAGGTTGCGGGTTCGGTCCCTGCCCTTGCTCAGTGGGTTAACGATCCGGCGTTGCCGTGAGCTGTGGTGTAGGTTGCAGACGCGGCTCGGATCCCGCGTTGCTATGGCTCGGGCGTAGGCCAGTGACTACATCTCCGATTCAACCCCTAGCCTGGGAACCTCCATATGCCGCAGGAGCGGCCCAAGAAATAGCAACAGCAACAGCAACAACAACAACAGCAACAACAACAACAACAACAACCTCTTTCTTAAAATCTTAACTCTGACCAGAAACAGTCTTGAGCTCTGCCTTCAATTCCCTTCTCCTCCCCAAGCCATCTCCTTCCTCCCAGTCCTGGTTTCCTCACTGTCCCCAGATGCAGCCCAATTGATGCAGATATAAGCCGTGGCTGCCACGTCCTCTGAGAATCCCACCCTCAGAAAAGCCTCCCTCCACTGCAGCTCTCCACCTCATCAACCCTCCAACTCATTTCCAACCTGGGCTGAAAACATCTTTTTTCCCTAAGATGGTACCTTTTAATGTCTCTCTCCCCTGTGGGCTGCGTAGCTATGTGGAGCCCTAGGGACACATGCTGCAGAAAGATGGGGCATCAGACGGTGTGACAGCGTGTGCCTGGGCTGCATGCACCAATGAGCCTGCCTTGCACACCTGGCAACGCAGGCAAATGGGGCTGCTTTGCCGTGGGCCTCTTCTCTGTGTCCCCATTTTAAAGATCAAGTATCCCAAACTCCCAGTTTAAATCCAAGGCCTCAACAATGAGCTGCAAGATCAATGAGATGACTGGGAAGGAGCAGACTCCAGAGGAAGAGGCAGATCTGATTTCTAGGCCACTCCTCAGGGATCAGTAACCCTGAGACCCAGTTTCCAACAGTTAGTGGCTAAAAGGAGGCCCAGTAAGAGTATCATTGTTTCAGGCTGGTCACCATGTAACTCCAAGACAAGGAAAGGAAAGCAAGGAGGGCGGGTGGGCAGGGAGGGAGACGAGGGAAGAGGATATGGTACCCAGGGTCCTGAAGTAGCCATGGAACCACTAAAACTGGGATCGCTATCAGGGGTCTTGTCTCCACTCACTTGCAATGCAGTGGTTTTAATTCATTTACCATCTCTCTGCAAACACCTCCTAAAAGATGCTGGGATGACAAAAGGAAGTATATCCTTGTTTCGCAGACCCAGGTCTTCCGGCCATAAAGCATGCAGAGCGCAGGCTGCTTATTAGCCCTGCCTTCACCCTCTGACATGCCCTTTGCTCCCAACTCCTTCTGATTCAGCTTGACAACATTTAGGAAGCTGACAGCCTCTTCTAATTGTGTGTTTTACTTTCTGTATTTTATGATGTTATGACATCTGAAAAAGTTGGCTGGTCAAGGAGCAGGTGCCCCCCCCGCCGCCCCAGATCAGCCAGTCTTTACAGACACCAAAGGGAACATGTATTTCCTATACAAACCAACCAATCCCTCTCCCATCTCTTTATCTAACTCACACCATTTCCCATGCCCCAAATCACCCAGGGCCAGGCACCAGGCAACCAGAGACCACGCCCAAAGCCCGAAGCCATGGAAACTACTCAGACTTTCCAACCCTATACTCAGCTCAGGGTACTTACCCTGCCTTGCCCACTGCTTCCCAAGAAAACCCCAATAAAGCCTCGGGGTCATGCTCTTCCTTCTCGTCTCCTCCGCCTCCTGACCAATCCCAGTCCTTCCCCATGTGGCCCTGCGTAGCGTGGCATGCCCTCTTCTCTCTGGAAATATAAGGAATAAATTCTTCTGTCAGTGCTAAAGCCCTCTCCGTTTTGTCACTCAGTCACCTCCGTAAATTAAAATCACACAGATACAAATGAGGACAGACGGAGAACAGCTTCCCCATAAACCCAGAAAATCAATCCATTCTTAACGTAGCTAAAAGATGAGTAACAGGGACGTTATGGAGCCTGGAAAGACTCAGAAAAGGAAGAGAAGGTATTTCCCAAGGGCGCTGTGGTCAAGGAGTGACCTGCAACGGTCGCTCATGGACAGCGCCCCCCAGCCTCAATGACGGGAGGAAAAACACAAAGGAAGGGACTCATTGGCCCAGCAGCTGGGAGGGACCTCTCTGCCCAGCTTCTCTCCCAGAGGCCCTGGGAAAACGCCCTCTGACCTCTGCCTTCTGCCCAGAGGCTCCTGTTTCGGCACCACACTCCTGTCCTCATCAAAAGCACCCAGATCTAGCTGTGCACAGCCAAGGAGACCTGGGTGAGCCATGTCATTCCTCAGGGCCAGAGCTGTCACTGTGGGATATGTCACCACCTGATGGAAGGGCTTCCCTTCCCTGCCTCACTCCTGCCGTGCGTGCTGCAGAGATAACACGAGACCATGCGCTCATGTGCCCTGCAAGCTTCAGCAACACTTCCTGTGAGCAATCAGTGTGAACCTGTCTCTGCTTGACATTCAGTCCAAATATTGAGGACTCTTAATCCCTTTGTGATGCTCGGTTCACAGACAGGAAAGACTGTATGACCCTAACACCTGCTCCATGCAGAGAAAAGGCACGAATCAGAGTCAAGGGCTCTGTGACTAGAGTCTAGTCTTAATTCTGCAACCAACTAGTGATGTGACCTCGGATAAATCGCTCCACCCTTCTGAACCTCAGTTTCCTCATCTCTAAAAAGTGAGAGAGACAGGGAGGAAGAAATGGGAGGAGAAGAGCTAAAAGATTTCTAAATTTCAGAAGTGCTTGGTGCAACATAATAGGTGAGCTTTGAACCCAGGCACAAAAGATATATACACTGTGTCCTGGATAATCCCATTCATATGAAGAACTGGGAAAATGAATCTATGGGACAGAAGCCAGAATGCAGGGCAGGTGGAATGAGAGCAAAGAGGCCAGAGGAAACTTTCAGAAGGGATGGAAAAGTTCTGCAAATTATCTGGGTGGTCTGACCCAGTGTATACACGTGGCAACATTCATTGACTGGTACAATTCAGATGGATGTACTTTCATGTATATAAATATGTCAATAAATTTTTTTGGCTGTGCCCATGGCACATAGAAATTCCCAGGCCAGGAGTTCCCACTGTGGCTCAGCTGGTTAAGGACCCAATGTAGTATTCATGAGGATGCACATTCAATCCCTGGCCTTGCTCAGTGGGCTAAGGATGCAGTGTTGCTTTGGCAGTGGTGTAGGCCTGCAGCTACAGCTCCAATTCAACCCCTAGCCTGAGAACTTCCATAGGCTGCAGGTACAGCCATAAAAACAGAAAAAAGAAAGAAAAAGAAGTTGTTCCTGGGCCAGGGATCAAATACTTGCCACAGCAGTGACCCAAGCTCAGCAGTGACAACACTGGATCCTTAACCCAGTAGGACACCAGGGAACTCCTCAATAATTTATTTAAGAAAGAGAAAAATCGTGCTCGGTAGAGGGGAAGACATGGTTTACTGGGTTTCTGCTAATGACCCAGGAGATACCCCGGGTACTGACCAGGGGAACCCTGGGGCTGCTCAGGAGTGAAGGCTGCACACAGAGCCAAGGATACTCTCACCCTCCCGACCCTACCCTTTGAGCTGGGGCCAAAGCATCCCCACCACCCAAGACTAGATGGGCACTAAAGCAATACCACACAACGGAGGACAGGGACAGATGTGAAAACTGGCCCTTACACCTCTGGAGACACTGGCGGGGTGGGGCTGACCACCACCTTCTCCTCGGGCTCCTTGGCCTCTTCCTGCCCAGGGCCCGGCCCCTCGGCCTGGGAGCGCTGCTCCTCACCCCTCTCATGGGCGACAGGTGGGCTTAGGATCTCCTCCCTTGACAGCAATAAGGAAGCAACTGTGTTACAGCCAGAAGGCGAGAGGTTCCAGATGTGCCCCATTTGGGGTCAACAGGCTGTGACGGGATCAAGGGAGGAGGCGGCTCCAGCAAAGCCTATGGTTTCCCTACCTCAGGGCTTAGACTCATCTTCCACTGCCCCCCACCCCCAATGCCTCCTCCCTGGATGGATGCTGCTGACTGAACATGGCTGCTGCTCCACTTCCCCCAGTGACTCGTTTCAACTGGATCGACTCTAAGACCAGTGTCTTCCTCTTGTCAGGAGTACAAACTAGCAAATATATACCAGGCTGGGCAGCGAAGGTCCTCTCAGCTGGGCTCAGGAAAGCCTGGGGCCCTGCACCTGCCTGTCCCTGGGCTCAGCACACAGCAGGGCTCTGTGTGAGAGCTAGCAGTGGGGCAACCACTGGGAAGGAAGGGGCTGGCAGATGGCGACTGGGAGAAACGGCCCTCCCTGCCAGGACCGGCCCAGCCCAGGGTGACAGCAGTCTTTGTCCCAGCTCCTGGCAGGGAGGCAGCTGGAAGTGATGCTTTTTCACTCTAGTTTCTAAGCTCCCCTAATCTGACTGTGCACCTCGATTCTCATGGGCCGAGGGCTAGGAAGAGGCAGGGTTCCTCAGTCCCCAGCTCATGGGAAAGGCTCAGCAAAAACCTCTGTTGCTGCTGTTGGGCTGCAAACCTGTGCCAGCTCTCCCACCTCTCCAGACCTGCCGCCCCCACCCAGGGAGGTTAGGGCCCACCCTTACCTCGGCCGGGAAACAGGCGGGGTGGGGCTGCCCGCAGAGCCCTCCCCAGGCTCCTCTGCCCCCTTCCGCTCGGGCTGCCCCTTTGGGGCCTGTAGAGGCCCTTCGTCAGTGGCCTGGCTAAGAAGGGGGCTCTGGAGCCGCTCCCCGCACAGAAGAGGAGGAGATAACCTGGAAAGAGCAGCAGAGTCAGGGCCATACGGGGAGAGCAGGGGGAGAGCCAGGGTCTGTAGTACCTGGACCTCAGTCCGGCCTCTTCCCAGGCTGGACCTGCGCTCCGGCCCCACCTTCGTGGGGAGCCCACAGAGGACAAAGCAGCCAGAAAAGCAGGAAAGAGAAACACCCTACTAAGCGCTCCCTTTGCCTGGACTAGACTCCACTTTCCCAGGTCCCTGCACTGCATTTGCCTGGCCCAGGAGTGACGACTGGGCACACTTTGGGGGGCACCCATATTCCCACTGTCACTGGGGCTGGGAGTTGGGGGTAGGGGATGGAAGAAAGGAGCAAGAAAAGAGAACAAGAGAAGCCAGACTTAAGTGGTCAGACTCTAAAAACCCATGAGGCTGTAGCTTTAAGGAAGTAAGAATGCTGAATTCTAGGTCCAAAATGTAGAATGACTCCCCGCTTCCCCTTGCAGTGGCAGCCCTTCTCTTATTGTGGGCTCAGGCCTGAGAAGCTGGAAGCCCCTGTGTCTCAATCTCTCTCTCTCTCTCTCAGTCTCTCTCTCTCGTACACATGGCTGCAGCCATCTCTGATGCAAGGCCTGGCTCAGAGCTCTGAGCTGCAGGACCGACCCCCCAGCACAGCACTCCCACCTCTAGCAGGCTATCCTATCCTGGCCTGGCCCGTGACCAGGCACACACATGGCCTCATCTGATCTGGGAAGACAGAGCCTTGATCCCACAATGGTGCCATGGGTACAAAAGACCCCCAAATGCTCCAGCAGTTCATCCCATTCCTGTCTTGGTCTGCACACACATGCGTGCACACACATGCACACACAGACTTTGCAAGGCCATCCAATCAGTTCTTCATCGGCCTCCACGGAGAAGCACACTGAGGCACGCCAACCAAAGCCAGGAATCCTCCCCAGGTCCACACCATCACGAAGGCCCCTGAGGGTAGCCTCCCACGCACTGTACCTCTCTGAGCCTCTGGACTGCTTGCTCTGCAGCTCCTCTTGGCTGGACTGGCTGGCATCCTTGTCTCCTCTTCCCAACCTCTGCGCCTGTAGGCAAGTAGCAGGGGAAAGTGTGTATGGGCGGAAGGTCTGCCCTGTGTCTTTTAATCCTCCAACTGACTCCCATGCCAGGAGGGCGCACTGAGAGGTGGCTTCAGTGGTGAGGACCACTCAGGATACAGAAGAGAAGGCCTGTCTACTGTCAGTGAAGCCCCTGGGGCTCTGGCTACGCCCCCAGGCTCACAGCTGCTCCCAGGGCTGGACTTGCTGGCCTGAGAAGGATGAGCTAGATACCACAGCCAACCATGGGCAGACCCAGAAGCCAGAGGATGAAGGAAAACACACAAGAAAGGAAAATCCTGCCTCCTGCAGGTGGAACCCTTTGCTGCCAGTTGCAGAGAGAGAAGAGACACATCTGTGAACACCCCAAATCCACAGAGGCCCCAGGCCATCAGCGCCAATGATATAAGGATGCTGACATTAAATGGGTGGGATTGGGGGCAGCAGACAAGTGCATTAAAGAGGAAGGATTCTACAGAGATGGAGACTTGGCCAAACGAGCGAGAACCACACTCCAAACGAGATGGGCACCATGCGGGCACCTGAAGGAGGAAGACAGAGCGCTTGTCTGCTCCATTCTGACCTGCCCCTGCACCCGAGTACCATCAGGAGACAATGACGCCCCTCTTCCTAGTCAGGGCTTATACCAGCCAGCAAGGAAAAAAAAAAAAGCCAACCCAAAATCTCATACTAAAGCTTAGGTGTCTGGGCAAATTTAAATTTAGCAAGCAGGGGAAAAAGAACTTTTTTTTTTTTTTTTTTTGGCAGTGCTCCAGCATGCAGAAGCTCCCAGGCCAGGAATCAAACCTGCACATAGCAGCAACCACAGCCACAGTGGTGATGGCAGATCCTGAACCAACTGAGCCACCAGGGAACTCTAAAAAAACCATTCTTTGTTGTTTGTTGGGGGGGGGGGCGGTGGCTGGCCTTGCCTATGACATATCAAATTCCCCAGGCCAGAAATTAAATCAGAGCCACCACTGCACCAACACTGGATCCTTTAACTCATTGTGCTGGGCCAGGGATCAAATCTGCATCTCCAAAGCCAACCAATCCACTGTAGTTGGATTCTTAACCCATTACGCCACAGCGGGAACTCCAAAAAGGACTATTCTTTACATGTTCAAAAATTTTCTGCAGGGGTGGGGTCACAGGCAGCCTGGACTCAACCTTTCGTCCCTCCTTGCATCACAAAACAGGAAAGTAAAGCACAGCTCACAGGGCGTCTGGTGAGGGATAAATGAGATCCTGCACATGAAGCCCAACTCCAGCCCAAAAAAGACCTGCCACTGATCCGAGCTCTAGGCACACTGCTCCTCCTCTCCTCAGGCCTGGTGAGAAACAAAAAGTAAAAGAATCCCAGCTTTGGTGGTGCCAGTCGCCATCCTAGGACCTGCACTCCTTCTGTCACGCTGACGGGAGCCCCGTCTGTTCCGGGACACGAGGGTTAACAGGGGAGGTGGGGCAGGAGACAGCTCACTCCATCTTCCCCAGTGGGGTTCCGGCCGGGCTGGCACACTTCCCTGTCCCCACCCTGTGCCCACAGTCCCCCACGCCTCTCCACCGGCAGCCTAAGCCTCAGCAGCTGTGGCTGACTCTGCCATCTGGAGGGGTGAGGAAGGGCAGGGTCTGAACTAAAAGCCAGGTCCCCCAAATTGCATTAAAAATAGAGATGCTGCCTGGGAGTGCCTCCCGGTGTCCGCAGCAGAAGGGCTCCCTGCCAGCGCTGCCACTCCTAATCGCATCAGCCGGGCAGAGCCCGCAGACAATGGCAGGGCAGGCTGTCCTTCTCCCACCCCACCTCCTTCCCCTCCAGTGCTCAACTCACAACTAGCCTTCCCTACACATCACAGCAAGCTCGGCAGATAGCTCCCCTCTCTTGTCTCTTCTCAAGGAAAAAAAAAAAAAAAGCACACAGGCCAGTCTATTTCACAAACTAAAATATAAGATGGGTAACAAAGCATGGTGATTACAGTAAGTATTGGGATACTGCGCTCTGAATCAGAAGGAACGAGTTGCAGACAAGGCCCATTTCCTTCTTGTTTCATCTTCCATATCTCTTTCTTTCTTTTTTTTTTTTTTTTTTTTTTTTTTGGTGGCCACACCCAGGGCATGTGGAAGTTCCCAGGCCAAGGATCAGACCTCAGCAACAGTGTTGAGTCCTTAACCACTAGGCCACCAGGGAACTCCTCGTCTTCCATATTTCTGCTAGAAACGCAATGAGCACCCTTGCTAGAAGAAAGAGGATACTTTTGGGGGAAGTTACCCGGACGGAGGTCCTTTGAGCAGAGTTTTACTTGCTCGCTAGACCTTTTAGCCCCAGAAAAAGTCGAAAGAGCCAGATAAGGAAATCAGGTATGCCAGCACTCCAGAAAGGGGAGATAGCAAGCGCATTCTAAGCCTCTTGCCTAAGACTGCCCAAGACGACACTCCCCTACAGAAACTCAGCTCCTGAGTTTTGTTTTTGTTTATGATCCAGTCCTCAGGTAAATAAATCATAATAAACCAGAATTCATAAAGCAGAATGCTATGCAATCAGTAAAAAAAAAAAAAAAAAGGCAGATCTGAAGTAGCTGAGGAATAAGTGAAAGGTCTATTCTCAATTTATTTATTTTTTCTATTTTGTCTTTCAGAGCCGCATGTGCAGCATATGGAAGTTCCCAGGCTGGAGGTCGAATCGGAGCTGTAGCTGCTGGCCTACGCCAGAGCCACAGCCACGCCGGATCTGAGCTGTGTCTGCAACTGACATTGCAGCTTGTGGCAACACCGGATCCTTAACCCACTGAGCAAGGCCAGGGATCAAACCCACGACGTCATGGATACTAGTCAGGCTCATTACCACTGAGCCACAACAGGAACTCTCTATTCTCAAATTTAAAGATCATATTGCCAAACAGTTTTTATACCATAGTTCCAATTTCTATGGGGAGAAAAAAAAACTAACAAATAAAAAATAGATATATACACTTACATGTATACAGACTATTTTCTGGAAGGGCACATGAAAAATGTTGATGCAAACTGTTACCAGTCCCCACTTGTGGGAGTAAAGCTGCGGGAAGTGCAAGACTTTGACCTTCTTATTATTTGAAATAATGTTATGGTCACTTTTTTAATTTATTATAAAATCCATTATGTTTGTGATTCATTATAATTATCTTAACTGTAGTGATGGTCTGAAAAGTGTATACATTTGGTAGTAAAACTTATCAAAATGATACAATTTAAATATGCCCTGTTTATTTATATCAATTATACTTCAATAAAGCTGCATAAAAAAATTTTTACATGGACAAAAATTCTTTTAGCTCAGTTCGAAGCCTCTGCACTGGCCCTGGCCTTGGGAGAGATACAGAGAATATGGAAAATGGACAAGAGGCCCCAGGAAAAACAAAGGGGACTGGACCTGTGGTTCCAGCCGTCCCACAGAGAAGCTGCAGCCTGTCCCTCCAGCTCTGCCCCTTTGCTCAGCCCCGCTACAACCCTGAAGTGGGAGAGAGGCAGAAACTGAATCCCACAGAGGGCTCTACACGGTCAGCCAACCTGAGGGCCCAGCACTGCTCCACACCCTGACGTGCTGGCATGAGCCACAGCTTAGGGATTCTCTGCCAGAGCTGGCTGCCTCAGAGGGTGCCTTGCGGGGACCGAATCCAAGCCAGGCCCTGCTACCGCTTTATACCAAGTGGTGTGGCCCCCAAAGAGGCTGCTGGCCTCATGAGATCTTAGGCAGGACCTAGAAATCTTTCTGAAAGCCCCTCACTCACTGCCCCTCACAAGCATGCTCACACTGGCCAGGTTTAGGAGGCAAATCAATAACCTTCCCACTGACCTACTGCCAAAGGTGCCTCGCAATTGCCTGCTCCAAAGCCTGCTGACTAAACCCCCGGCCTTGGCTATGCCTTTACAGATCCCCAGTGCTGCCAACAGAGGCACCAGGGACCCGGTGGCTAAGCAGTGGTCCAGGAAGGCTTTGCGGCCAGAGCTAAGAACACATCAGGTTCTAGCGAGCCACCCTCACAACTCTACCCTGCCTCAGGACTAAGGGCCCCCAGGCCTGGTTCACATTCAATACCTTGCTTGATTCACCCAAACCAAATGCCCCCTTCAACTTGTAGAGACCATGTGTCAGAAGCTCCTCTCAACAACCCCGCAGAGGCGGCAAAATGATCTTGGCTTCAAGCTCCTTTGAAAGCATCTGACACTGATGAAAGAAATCAAATAGATGGAAAGATATACCATGCTCGTGGATTGGAAGAGTTAATATTATCAAAATGACTATACTACCTAAGGCAATATACAAATTCAATGCAATCCCTACCGAATTACCAAGGACATTTTTCACAGAACTCGAACAAAATATTTTAAAGTTTGTTTGGAAGCACAAAAGACCCAGAATAGCCAAAGACATCCTGAAAAAGAAAAATGGAGCTGGAAGAATCAGGCTCCCGGACTTCAGACTATACTACAAAGCAACAGTCGTCAAAACCACATGGTACTGGCACAAAGACAGACATATAGATCAGTGGAACAGGATAGAAAGCCCAGAATTAAACCCATGCACCTACAGCCAACTAATCTATGACAAAGGAGGCAAGAATATACAATGGAGAAAAGACAGCTTGTTCAATAAGTGGTGCTGGGAAAACTGGACAGCCACATAGTAAAGAATGCAATTAGAACACTCCCTAACACCATACACAAAAATAAACTCAAAATGAATTAAAGACCTAAATATAAGACCAGACACTATAAAACTCTTAGAGGAAAACATAGGCCAAACACTCTCTGACATAAACTACAGCAACATCTTCTCAGAGCCACCTCTTAGAGTATTGACAATAAAAACAAAAATAAACAAATGGGACTTAATCAAACTTCAAAGTTTCTGCACACCAAAGGAAACCCTAAACAACATGAAAAGACAACCCACAGAATGGTAAATGAATCAACTGACAAGGGATTAATCTCCAAAATTTACAAACACCTTCTGCAGCTTCACACCAAAAAAAACAAAAAACCTCATCAAAAAATGGGCAGAATATATAAACAGACAGTTCTCCAAAGAAGACATGGATGGCCAAAAAACACATGAAAAGATGTTCAACATCACTCATTATTAGAGAGGTGCAAATCAAAACCACTCTGAGGTACCACCTTACACCAGCCAGAATGGCCATCATCCAAAAGTCTACACACAATAAGTGATGGAGAGGGTGTGGAGAATTTACACTGTTGGTGGGACTGTAAATTGGTGCAACCACTATGGAAAACAGTATGGAGATTCCTCAGAAAACTAAACATAGAACTACCATTTGATCCAGCAATCCCACTCCTGGGCATCTATCCAGAGAAAACCACGAGGCGCAAAGGCACATGTACTCCATTGTTCACTGCAGCACTATTTGCAATAGCCAAGACATGGAATCAACCTAAATGTCCATTGACAGAGGAGTGGATCAAGAAGATGTGGTACATACACACAATGGAATATTACTCAGCCATTAAAAGGAATGAAATACTGGCATTTTTAGCAACATGGATGGACCTAGAAATTATCATGCTAAGTGAAGTCAGCCATACAATGAGACAACAACATCAAATGCTATCATTGACATGTGGAATCTGAAAAAAGAACAGACTGAACTTCTTTGCAGAACAGACACTGACTCACAGACACTGAAAAACTTATGGTCGCTGCAGGAGACAGTTTGGGGGGTGGGGGGATGTGCTTAGGTTGTGGGATGGAAATCCTGTGAAATTGGATTGTGATGATCATTATACAACTACAGATGTGATAAATTAATTTGAGTAATAAAAAAAATAAAAGCATCTGTCTGAGTCACCTTTATCCCCTACTCTGGGTCCGCTGACACCTATGCCTGCACAGAGCTCATATTGGCAGAGGAGACAGAACCATAAACAAAAGAAGCGGCACTAAAGGAAGCAAAGGGAAGGATCAACTCATCCTGCCTGGAGGAGGTGATGTCAGAGGTGGCCTCCAAGACGAAGAAAGAGCTCGCCAGGACATAAGGGGAAGCAGCCTGGCAGGCAGAGTGGTGGAGGTGGATGGTGTGGCCCCAGGAATGGTGAGTGGTGGGCACAGCTGGGGTGGGGCAGGTGGGCCAAGGATGAGGCTGCAGGGGTTGGACAGACCAGGTTGGGAAGTGTCTTGAAACCCACAGTGGTTTGTTCAGGAGCAAACGCTCAGCCCTCAGTTGCCAAATGAATGGATAAACAGATAAAGATAGGGGAGAGAAGGGTGGGGCAAGGAACGCAGTAATTCTCAGCAGCAGCAAAGCATGAATTCTGGCCCAGTCAGGGTCTTCTTAATGAATAAGAAGAGAGAGAACTCCAGAAAGCCACCCCGGGATGGGCAGTACTCAGCTCTAGGAGACCCCCAAAAGTGAGGCCCCCCTGCCTAGCCCTAGAGAGACTCACCTCCCAGCGGGCTCCATCCAGGACCGAGGAGAGCACATCCACATCCAGCAGGTGCTCTGAGATCCGGCTGCGGAAACCAAAGTCCTGGAGCCAGTGGAGACAGGGCAGTCAGCTCTCCTCCATCGTGGCCAGCACCCACCAGGGACACAGGGCCTCTCCTCCACCCCACCTTCCAGAAAGATGCCTACTATGTGCCAGCATTTCAACATCTACCTACTACTTTCATCTTTTTTTTTTTTTTATTTTATGGCCACACCCATGCCATATGGAAATTCCCAGGCCAGGGATTGAATCCAAGCTGCAGTTGCGGCAAAGCCAGATCCTTTAACCAACTTGCGTCGGGCCAGGGATCGAACCTGCACCTTCAAAGTGAACAGTCAGATTCTCAATCCACTGTGCCACGGCAGGAACTCCTACTTTCATCTTCAAAATAACACTGTGGCTATATGGAAAGAAATGTGATAAAGCAAATATGGTAAACTATCTACCATAGACTCCAGGTGGTGAGTATGCACGTATTTGCTGTAAAATTCTTTTTCTTTTTCTTTTTCTTTTTTTTCTCTTTAGGGCTGCACCTGTGGCCTACAGAAGTTTCCAGCCTAGGGGTCAAATTGGAGATGCAGCTGAGACCTATGACCGGATCCGAGTCACATCTTTGACCTACACGGTAGCTTGTGGCAACACCAAGGCCTTAAACTACTGAGTGAGGCCAGGGATCAAACCCGCATCTTCATGGATGCTAGTCGGGTTCTTAACCCTGTGAGCCACAACAGGAACTCCCTGTAAAATTCTTTCAATTTTTCTGTACGTTCAAAATTTTTCATAATCAAATTACAGAGAATAACCCTATGAGACTGGTCCCATTATCCTCACCTCACAGAGGAGGAAGTAGTCTGAGCACTTACACAGTTTGCCCAAGGTCACACATCTGCTAAGCAGCAGGGCTGGGGTCAGATGTGCCCTGGGCCAACTCCAAAGCTGGGCTCTTCGTGACACGTGCAGCAGAGCATGTCACTTTCCAGCTGTCTCTCCCTCCTGGTGCCTGACCAGGAGGCCAAAGTGCCCAGAAGACCCGTGAGCAGCTTGGAAACAGGGCCTGCCAGGCTCCTCCCAGCCTGTTCATTCCCCTTCCCATAGCAGTGCCATCCGGACAAAAGGGATGGATCCGAGGCACTTCCTCCACAGGCTTCTCTTTGAGACATGCAGCGAATGCCCACCCAGGTGCCGGCTCCCCGCTGCCCTTTGGCTGAGCCATGACCCCGCCCCCTCCCAGCCCAAGTTCCCCACCAGGCCAGGTGAAGGATTGCTACCCGACAGCAGGCTAACAGGGACAGCTCCATCAACGGCCCTGACAAATGGCGGGACGCCCAGCCAAGGTCTGGTCCTGCTGTCCGTGGCTTCCTCCACCCACTCCCAGCGAGAAGAAAAATGCCAATGGGCACATTTCTCCACATGGTGACACCTTCAGAAGGAGCAGGGCCCTTGTTTCAGAGATTTCTGTGACACGGTGATTCTTCACAACAGTTTTTGCCAACAGTGACTTCGCAGCTCCCCCCACCGCCCCCCAGCTGGTGGGCTTTCTTTGTTGATGACATTTTCCTTTCAGTGTGAGTTCTGCTCCGCTCAGTGCAGCTGCCATCTGGCTCCTAAGCCCATAGCTCAGTGAGGGGCTTGAGCACACAGCCTCCTAATTCCTCTACACCCCCTCGTGTCATTACTGTTCATCCCTGACCCTCTCCTACTAATCCCTTCCCTTTGATCTGCCTCCTCCAAACAGATGGAGCGTGGTTTCTGGAAGAAATGCTCTGCCAAAAAGCACCCTGAACTACTCCCCTTAGATACAAACCTGGCAAGTGAAGCCAGGATACAGCAGGCTGGGTGGAAGGGCTGGGACAAAGCAATCATGGATATTGGCATTCCAAGACAGTCTTAACTTTGGAAACGACACCACACCACAGCATCCTTCCTGGTCAGGCCTGAAGACTGGTCCTTGCCTCGGCTCAGTGACTCCATAAACACACACATACACACGCACACACACATGGTTTCTAACCTCCTAGATTCCTATAATGTTCCTACTAAAGCCCAGAGGCAATGATCTCTTATGATTTCACAGGCAATTCACACAGCAGAAATAGTAACAGCAATGTTTGATATTTACATGCTAATGTTTTATACTCTTTACCCCCACTCTCTTCTCACAAACCTATCAGGTAGGCAGTGCTACCCTCAGCAGGTAGGACTGAGAAAATGGAGTTAGGCAAGACCCAAGGTCCAATCCTAACTTCCCCGCTTACAAACTGTGAGATGCTCAGCAAATTACTTAACCACAGGAACTCGCAAACCCAGCTCTTCTCCAGCACCTGCTGCCCGCCACCTCAGACTCAGACTCACCAGGCCACGGAAGGACTTGGGGTCAGAAGCAGTGGAGTCTGAGAGCTTCAGTTCCTTCATGTGTTCACTAATCTCCGACTCCTGGGGAGAAAGACCCACAAAGAAGTCACTGGGGCCGAGGACAGAGGGTTGTGGCCCATATTCATGGTGCTAAAACAAGGCTAAGCCCCAATCAAAATCCACCTCTTCGGGAAAATATGAGAGAGGCCTTTGCCCCGCCCCCCCATTCTCTCTGGACACCAGCCCCAGCCCACCTGGACTGGGCAGCCCAGTGGAGTCTGGACAACACTCCTTATGCATGGAGGTAAAGCCAGGTGAAGTGGAGTTGAGGGGGGACTCTGAAGCTATCATAAAAAAATAAAAAATAAATAAATAATCTGAATAAGGGTATCTTTTCCAGGAAGCAGCTAAAAGCTCTTTATCTATTATTTATTTATTTATTTTTGCTTTTTAGGGCCGCGCCCACAGCATATGGACATTCCCAGGCTAGGGGTCTAATAGAAGCTACAGCTGTCGGCCTACACCACAGCCACAGCAACGCCAGATCTGAGCCATGTCTGTGACCTACACCATAGCTCATAGCAACGCCGGATCCTTAACCCACTGAGCGAGACCAGGGATCAAACCCACAACCTCACAGTTTCTAGTCAGATTTGTTTCTGCTGCGCCATGATGGGAACTAGCTGAAAGCTCTTTAAATGAATTCCCTCACCATCCACCTAGAGGAGGAGCAGGACTAAGGGTTGGGAAAATCTAGATGGCCAAACGCTCTCCCACTGGGTCCTATCTCTGTCCATCTGGATCACTAGCCTGATCTCACCAAAGCAAGATTCCCATGTCTTGAGTTGTTTATTAAAGATCTAAAGAGATCAATGACCTGTAACCAAATTTACCAATGCTGGGGCAGGATACTCCCAAAGCCGCTGCGCTGCACCCTCCCCATCCCCTTCATAGCAACACAGGCTGTGACCATGACAGACCCCAAACTGCTGTCAAGAAGTAGGAGGGGGAGGCAGGAAATGGCAGGAGGAAGTAAGTGGGAAACCAGAAGAACATGAATACCCCAGGAAGGGGCCAATGGAAGAAGCAAAGTTCGGCTCTGAATTTCTAGTGCCAGCAGGCTAGGACTTTCATTCAGGATTTTACTGCCTGCTGGGTCTGGGCAGATTTGTCACAATTAAGGATTCTGGCTGAGGGTGACTGCCCATTGCAGGGCCTGCAAATGAAGCTTATGACTCAGTAATAAAGATGAAGGGAGAGGAAACTGCAGAGGGCTCAAGAGAGCAGTGGAGGGTTGTAGCCAGCAACTGTCTGGGGGACGAGTAACTTACTTCAGTCACATCTGATCTGCTCTCTTTCGGGACAGAAGCCTTCTTCTCTGGCCCCTTTGCTGCCTCCTCCTTCCTAGAGCCCTTCTCTCCTGCCTCCACCAGGTCCTCTGGTGCCTCCTTTTTGCTGGCTCCGGCAGGCCGATCACCGCCAGGGTCCACCCCCAGGTCCGCCACATCCCTGGACATCCCAGGATCATCCTTCTCATTCTTTTCTTTTTCTGGGAGCCAACGTGCCCCTCTTCCACGTCGCCCTTTGCCATCAGCACTGCTCAGGCTGTCGTCTGCACCTTGGCTAAAGACCTTGCCAGGAGTCGGGGGGCCGGCAGCATCTGAATCAAGAGAAACGTCCTTTTTCTCCTCTGGCTGGCTTGTTCTTGGAGATTCCTAGGGAGCAGCAGACCATGTCAGAAAGACAGACATCAGGAATTAATACACAGGGTTCAGAGACTTGCTACAAGATGGAGCTGCTGTTCCTTGATGCCTACAGGCCCATGCTGCAGCTCTGATACCAATATTTATCACACACCCAAAAGCTTTTAAAAACACAGGTTCCTGGCTTCAACCCAGACCCACCGACTCTGAACTTCTATGGCGATTCAGATACACCCAACCAGACCATGGTCCACTGGTGGCTTGGAATCCGCTGCCTTGAACTACAAAGCTCTGTCACCACCGAACACATTCTCCAGCAGTCTGTCTCATTCCAGCCCCATTAGCCAAACCACAGACTGCAGGCTTGGAAAATATTTGTTTATGATGATGATGATGACATAGAATCACAGGACCTAGGTCTAGAATTTCCAATCTCCACTTTTAAAAGGCAGCATGGGGACAGTTCCCGTCATGGCACAGTGGAAATGAATCTGACTAGTATCCATGAGGATGTGGGTTCAATCCCTGACCTTGCTCAGTGGGTCGGGGATCCGGTGTTGCCATGAGCTGTGGTGTAGGTTGCAGACTTGGTTCAGCTCCCATGTTGCTGTGGCTGTGGTGTAGGCCAGAGCTGCAGCTCCGATTCAACCCTTGGCCTGGGAACCTCCATATGCTGCAGGTGTGGCCCTAAAAAGAAAATAAATAAATAAATGGCAGCATAGAAGAACTCTCAAGAAGGTGCCCTTCCTCCATAGCAATGAGAGCAGCTCTCTCCTACAGCCTCCCTCAGTGAGAAGCTGCACAAGCAGCCCTGGGGCCAGGTTCCTGTTGGAGGACTGTCAAGTAAGGCCTCTGGGTGGCAGGTGCCAGATGGAGAGAGGTGTGTAGGAGCCTGGTTAGGGGGAAATGCCTGTGAAAGATCAGGGAGTTGAGGAGAGGCTTTGGAACACAGGTCCAAGACAGGGGAGACAAAAGGCATGTGCTCAGGCCACAGCACAGTTCCGAGGTCTCAGCCGCACAGAGAGTCCTGCAGACAGAAACGGCCCTGCTCTAGGGCCTCTTGTGCCCCATCAACCAGCCCAGCCTTGGCACGAGTCTGGGTGGATCAAAGGTATGGCAGCTGCAGGCTGTCAATCCACCAAGGTCCCCTCCTCAGGGTCTCTTGAAAGAAGATGGGAGCAGGGCACCTCTGAAACCTCACCTTGCTTCTCTCATGAGCCCCACAGTGAAGACCAGGAAGAACCTTTGGAGTCAGTTTCCACAGGCAAAGGAGCCCCTCCCTTGGAAATACAGCCCGCCAGCCTTCCTGGGCACAGGCAGAGGAGGCCTTCCTCCCAGAAAACATCTGTGCCAACACCTGGGCTGCCAGTGTGAACAACTTCTGGGCAGGGATTTTTGAGACTTCCCGATTCCTGACCCTGGAGACTCCAACAAGGAGTCCAGAGGAGTCTAGAACCCAGAGGGCCAAAGAGAAGCCCTGAACATGGCATTCATCCACGGTGTATGTCAAAAGGTCCGCTGAACCCAAAGACATGACCTCCACTGCAGGTCAACAGCTGACAGATAAGCCCACCCAAACTTTCCGAGGATGGTTAAGAGAGCACAAAAGCGGAACCTTTCAGAGCCTGGCTTCAAAGACAGAACACCTGGGTTCAGATCTTGGCTCCATGCTCCCAGTGACCTTAGGCAAACTGTAACTTTTCCTGTGTTTCAGTTTCTTTCTCTAAAATACTGGGGGGTAGGAGTTCCTGTCCTGGCTCAGTGCAAACAAATCTGACTGACATATCCATGAGGACACAAGTTCGATCCCTGGCCTCACTCCATGGGTCAGGGATCCAGTGTTGCCATGAGTTGTACAGTAGGCTACACACACTGCTCAGATCCTGAGTTGCTGTGGCTGTGACATAGGCCAGAGGCTACAGCTCTGATTCAACCCCTAGCCTGGGAACCTTCATATGCCGCAGGTACAGCCATAAAAAGAAAAAACAATAAACAAAAAATAAAAATAAAATATGGGTGGTATAATAGGGCCTGTCTCATAGGATTGTTGGGAAGATTAAATGCGTTAACACTCATTAAGCAAGTCAAAGAACAGAGAACTCTGCCTGACACACCATAAGTGCCCATAAATGCTAGCTCATGTTTCATGATGACCACACATTCATTCATCAAGCACCTTCTATGGCCAAAGCTCGCCATGAGGATCCAAATATGAAGATGGATCCTTTCCTCCAGGAAGTCAGCTGACTATGAAGAAAGGTGAGATGTCCCAGGTGGCCGGGCTATAAGCCTTTGCTGCCCAAAGTCAACAGCACTAGATATGGTGGTGATGCTGTGGACAGCCCCACGTCTGCCCCAAGGAGAAGAGCAGAGGGTGAAGAGAGAGAGGGTAGGGGCTTCCTTCGGGCCTCAGCAGCACGAAGGCACGGCGCCCTCTAGTGCCACCCACCCTGACACCCTGACCACAGCATGAAGGGTCACTGGGCTCAGAGGGGCTGAGATGAGCTCCTCCCATTCAAGAGGCATCTTCAGGGCACGGCCAGGCCTCCTCACCTCGGTAGTCCCACAGCAGTCAGCACATAAGGACCAGTCTGTGGGGCTCACAGACCCCAAGAAGGACCTTGGAGTATCTTGGGGGGATTGACCAGTATCTGACTCAGCAAGCAAGGCCAATCCACCCCAGTCATGCTATCTCATGAGAGAAAGGCAACAGATCTTAGGTTAGGGGAAGAAGAGGTGCCAGACCACAAGTTCACATCTCACACAGCCCACAGCCCTCCTCATCCAGCCTGGCCCCTGACTGCTCCTCCAGGTCATCTCCAGCCACACACATCCTGCCCGTGGACCCACAGCATGCGGAAGTTCTGGTATTATAACTACTGACTTCCACCTTCCACCCTCACCCAATCAGCTCCCTATTATCCTCAGTGCATAGTTTCAGGCACATAACAGGTACTCAGTCAATGCTTGTTGAGTACATTTTTTAAAATGATGACGTGTAGCAATGCAGATATAGGAGTCTACTCTGTAAAATGGAGATATTTATATACAAAGTTATACAGCATTTAGACTCCGCTATAGTGCTTACAAAATGAAAAATAGTTAAATGAGTGTTAATGATGAATATTCAAGATGAGGGATAAACAAGTAGTCTATCAAAAATCAGAGGGCACCAGATCCAGGTAGAGATTTCCATCCTCATACATGAGAGAAAATGGCCAGACTACAAGGCCCAAGCCACGCTACTCTCAAGTTCCAGTTCTTCAAAAGAAGAGTTTCCCATGATGGACCCTAAATGGTGAAATACAACAACATAGCTGTTATTCGAATAAATCAAGTTGCATTCCTTGCGCCCATGTCAACTAACTGTAATGACAGTACACCCAGGGCGACGTTTTAAGGGTAAGGACAGCAGAGGTGTTTGTTGCGGATTATCCACAAACGGATGAACGAGAGCTGAGAGTCTGGAAAATCCAGCAGACTTCACGTGCCTCTCCTTTCACTTGGGCCCCTGCACCTCCTCCCATCGCAGGGCCCATGGTCTGAGGCCCTGCGCAGGACACCCAGGCCCTGCACCAGTGTTCTGTGGGGTACCCAGGCAAAGACGGGGATTGCACCCTAGCACAGCCCTGCTCTCAGCTCAACTGTGCTCACACTGTTTCTGTCTCCTCCTGTCACAGCCCTGGGTCCTTGGGTATCTCAAGGCAAATTTCTGCTGCTTTTTCCAAAAAGACCTTGCCACCTGCTCAAAGAGGGGGGTGTAGGAACCTGCCGGTAAGAATTATTTCATGAATATTTACCACCCTCCATGCTACAATCCCCCTCCTCTGGCCCAGAGCACACAGGCAGGGGCTCTATAATCAAAGGGGCTCAGGAGGGAGGGAGTGGGGGACAGGGGAGCTGAACACGAAGTCCATGCACTGACCCTGTTCTGGGGAGACCCCAGCCAAGCTAACCATCAGTCCAGTTTATTTTCCAGGTCTCACTCCCACCCAGTCGGTCTCGGTCTCGAAGCTCTGCACTGCGCCCCATCACACTGACATCATCCTGTTAGTTCTCAGCCCAGCTCCCCCCTCCCTTTTCATCTGCCGATGGGTTTTCACCAGCACCACAAGGCCACCTGCTGCCCGCTCGCCTACCCTTCAGCCTCCCCTCTTTCACGCCCATCCATTCTCAGTGTCTGTTCCAGGAACCTACCTATCCCTTTTGACTCTGTAATAGACTAGTTTAAGTTGAAGGCAGGAGAAGAGGGGGAAGGGGAGAGAGAGAAAGAGAACCATTCTTGCCATCCTACTGCCCTCTCATGGAATCATGAGCAAAGTGACTGTTAGACCAAGCCACAGAATACGGTCCCCGGCTTGGGCTGCCTTGGACCCAACATCTATAAACCAGGACAAGAGCCATTTCAAAGGGCACAGTCCAAGGAGAGGCAGCTTTGTCTGTCCTCAAATCCCCGTTCATCTCTGCCACCAACCTTCCCCACCACGAAAAGCACCAGTTCCTGCCTGAGGTTAGAACACAGGAATCCAACACTCCATGTGGCAAAAAGAACTAAATCTGCTGGGATGCTAGAGACAGGGGTGGGGAGTGTATTTAACACCTCCCACTCCAGACATTTCTCCCCATCACATTGGGTTGCCTATTTATATTAAAGCGGTTATAAAAAAATACATTTAACAGTTCCCACTCCCCCTAAAGAGGCACATAAAGATTAGAAGGGAAGCTTTTGAAAATTCAAGACATGTCAAAAATCCCATTTTTTGTTGACATTTGTACTCTATTATAGAGTAAAAATTAACTAGCCCAGTCAAAGTACCTTATGATAGATCCATAGCTACATGGGGGTCTTCCCCAGCAGAAGCGGGGACCAAGTATCCACTCCACCCAGGGCCTGGGAAAGCCCAGGGGAGGAAAACCACGCAACGGGACCTGCAGGATACCCCCCAGTCCCTAGGGGGCCCATTCATTCATTCACCTATTGGTCCTATCCGTCTCTCAGCAAAACACACCCACGCACCTCCTATGTTCCAGGCAGCGGGCCAGGTGCTGGACATGTGCACATGAAGAGGGCAGAATGCTCTCAACGTACTTGGTCTCATGGAGACTGCCCCCTTCTCCAAAAGCCAGAGTCCTCCTGGAACCCCATTCCTTCTCGTGGTCCCCCTTCCGGGCTCAAAATCTGAGCTACTGATTCCAACAGCCTCATAAGGTCTTAACGGTAGATGAGAAGAAATAAAGCTACCATTTCAAGGAACCAAAGAGACGGAAGCCTTCGGATTTAATGCCAACAGACCAGGCCCTACTCAGAAGGAAGAGTTTCAAAGCAGACCTGGATCAGATTGCACAACAGGTTTGGGATGCAGTGTTGGCACTGCTGTGGCTTGGGTCACTGCTGTGGTGTGGGTTCAACCCCTGGCCCAGGAACTTACGCATGCCATGGACGCAGCCAAAAAAAAAAAAAAAAAAAACCAGACTGAGCAGAGCCAAAAATGGGGACAATTTCTGAGGCAATAGAGAGAGCCTAAATATAAAACGGGACCTGCCCAATGGCACGAGCTGAGTCAGCTGGAAAGAGCCACCTACACCTTGTGGGGTCAGCTGACATCCTGAACCTCAGCTGGTCTGGGACCTTCACCCTGGCTCCTGAGATGAGCTAAAGACCAAGAAATAAGAGTCAGAACAGTAAGAATGTGAAAAGAGGAATAATAAGAACATAATAATAAAAGATAATAAGGGAGTTACTCCTGTGGTACAATGGGTTAATAATCTGACTGCAGCGACTTAGGTTGCTGCAGAGGTGCAGGTTCAATTCCCAGCCCAGCACAGTAGGTTAAGGGATCTGGCATTGCCACAGCTGCAGCACAGGTTGCAGCTGCAGATCAGATTCAATCCCTGGCCTGGGAACTTCCATATCCCACAAGGGAGGTCATTTAAAAACAACAACAACAACAACAACAAGATAACAAGGAACATTTAAATCCATGATAAGGGACCTGAAGTTTCACCGCTCAGTTTTTTGTTGTTGTTTTTCGTCTTTTTAGGGCCACACCCATGGCACATGGAGGTTCCCAGGCTAGGGGTCCAATGGGAGCTACACCACAGGGGTCCAAGCTGTGTCTGCGACCTACACCACAGCTCACAGCAACGCCGGATCCTCAACCCACTGGGCAAGGCCAGGGATCGAACCTGCAACCTCGTGGATACTAGTCAGGTTCGTTAACGGGCCAAGCCACGCCGGGAGCTCCCTTCACTGCTGTTTTGTGATCACTCTAATAAATTTGAGTGATCACCTTCATTTGAAAGTGTTTAAAATCTTTAAAAGAATGTTCTATTTTGCAAAAAGTTAACTGACCTTGCAATTAATGTTTAAATATCTGGGGAAATCCGAGCTCTTGACTTCATGATTTATTGGCGATGTGACTACTTGGGCATATTTAGAGAGAGCTTAATTGTTAAAATTTAATAAATTAGACCCTAGACCAAGAACATACAGTAGGGAATGTTCCCTTTCAAGTGGAAGAATGCACTGGGAATTTTTAAGTATTACAACTGCATGATGAGTTTTAGGTTATGTTTGTTTGAAAGAACATTCTGGTGGGAGTGGAAGACAGACTGGGGAAAGAGATTAGAAGTAACAGGACTGTTGGGGAGATATTCTGGAAGCTATTCCATCCATATTGTGCATTTCCCAGGCCTCATGCCTTCGCTCAAGCTGTTCACTTGCCTAAAACATCCCTTCCACCCCCACGTCTAAAACTTACCTACTCTTCAAGATCCGGGTCAAATGTCATCTCTTCCAAGTTCTCCCTGATCTCTGCCTAGAGGTTACCTAGGCAGGTAGTATCTCCTCTCAGAACTCCTCCCAACAGTGTACCTGTACTACAGGTCTTTACACACACTGCCCTACTTCACAGTTTCCTAAATAGTCATTTATTCAACATTTACTGAGCACTCACTAAAGGCAGAGGACCCAGAATCCTTTCTCTCCAACTACACACGCTTTGAGGCCAGCCTGGACCACACCTTACAGTACCTCCTACAGGGTGCAGCACCGTGGCCGCCACACAGCCAGCGTTCGGCGAATGTTAAGAATCTGGATGGCCTCATACCTTTTTTTTTTTTTTTTTTTTGGTCTTTTTGCCATTTCTTGGGCCGCTGCCGTGGCATATGGAGGTTCCCAGGCTAGGGGTCAAATCAGAGCTGCAGCCACCGGCCTATGCCAGAGCCACAGCAACACAGGATCTGAGCCACGACTGCGACCTACACCACAGCTCATGGCAACGCTGGATCCTTAACCCATAGAACAAGGCCAGGGATGGAAACCGCAACCTCATGGTTCCTAGTCGGATTCGTTAACCACTGAGCCATGATGGGAACTTCAGGATGGCCTTACACTTCTGTTCAAAACCTCTGATGGCTCCCAATGCCCATGAAATCCAATCCCAACTTCTCAGCTGGCACTCAGGTCTGCCACCATCCAGCCCAACCTACCCCCATGGTCCCATGTCCCTAGGACCCTGTGCTCTGGGCAAAGGAGACGCCCTCATCCCCAACTCCTGTCTCCGCCCGTGCAGTGTCCTGTATCTGGACCCATCTCACCATTCACCTCTGCTCATCCTGTCCTGCCTATTGTCCTTCCCAGCTCACCTCAGATGTCCAATTCTCTATAAAGCCTTTCCCAGTCAATCCAAATGGACAGGAGACCCCGACTTCTCCCCGCCCCACATGGTACTGTGTTTTATCATCCTCGTGGCCTCACTGCATTCCATCTGTGTGGCATTTATGTAAGTTTCTCTCTTACGAGACTGTAAAGTCTCCAAGGGCAGGAATCACCACTAACTAAGGCTTGTGTGGCCTATGGCACCTAGCAAAGCACCTCACATAGAAACACGCAATAAATGGTGGTTATATGATAAATGAGTGAATGGATGAATTCCTTTCCCCACTTGTCCTTCCCCAACCCCAGAAATTCCATTTGGGCAGGACCGGGACAAAATGGTTGTTTCCAAACACATCTCCCACCAGGAGAAAGGCTTAAGAAGGAAGGAGGAGCCCCTTCCCCACCCCCACCCCCACCCCCCCGCCCCCGCGCGCCCAGCTGAGGCAGCTGCCTACAGGGGCTTCTGGCTCTTACCTCACACTCAAAGTCACCCCCCAGTGCCCTGATGTCCAGGTGCAGGTTCTTAAGAAGCTCACTTGAGCTGCGGACACTCTGCAAACAAAAATGATGGCAAGGAAACCAGTCAGCCCAGGGTGCAGGCCAAGAAGCTCCTCGCTGGTTATGCTTTCTGGGTCACACCCAGCAGGTATATGGATGGGGCAAGAAATGAAGCTGTGGGCTGGAAAATCATTTTCACTTATATTCAGAGTAGCACAGAGCTTGGCCTAAAGGTGAGGACAACTCAAGTATCCAGACAGATGAATGATACACCAAATGTGGCCTACTCAGACAATGCAGTATTACCCAGTTACACGTGCTACAACTCCGAATGAAAACTTTCTGCGACGTGAAAGAAGCCAGAGATAAAAGGACAAATCATGTTTTTCATGTAAGTATGATTCCACTGACATGAAATATCTAGAATATGCAAATTCACATAGGGACTGAGGAGAAAGGAGAAGAGGCAGTCACTGTGTGAGGAGCTGAGTTTCTGTTTGGGATCATGACCACATTCTGGAGAGGGAGAGTGCTGACGGCTGCACAACACTGTGAAGGTAGTTAAGGCCACTGAACTGTATGCTTAAAAGTGGTTAAAATGGGAGTTTCCGTTATGGCTCAGCAGACACGAATCTAATTATCATCCATGAGGAGGCAGGTTCGATCCCTGGCCTCGCTCAGATCCCCCGTTGCTGTGGCTATGGCCAGCAGCTGCAGCTCTGATTAGACCCCTAGCCTGGGAACCTCCATATGCCACAGGTGCAGCCCTAAAAAGACCAAAAAACAAACCAAAAAAAAGTAGTTAAAATGGTAACTTTCATGATATATACATTTGACCACAATTTAAAAAACAATTTTTTCTTTTTTTAATAGCACAGAAGATTTCTAGGCCAGAAAGAAGATTCCTCAGTACCTGGTTGTCACTCTCCGCCTCATCCTCCTCGTTGGTCTCCTCCCCTAAAGCCAAGAGGCCGAGAGCATTCTTGTCCTCATGGATCGAGCCCAAGAGACCATTTCTCTCAAGAGCAGAAGCCTTGAGACCCTGTGACGGCTCCAAAACAGAGAAGCAAAGTCAAGACACTTACTGGGAAGACCTTCAGAATGCTTCCCCCTCTTTCTGTTGGGGTGTCTCCCAGGGCGAGCATACCACATCCAGGAAGCTGGCCCCGGCAAGTCCGGCTCCATGGATCCCTCCCTCTCTAGCTCCTACTGCCCTGGCTGCAGGGAGCAGGCAATCAGCACTGCAGTCCCTACGGCCTGGGCGCACCCTCCACTGTCCGGAGCCCACGTCCAGCGTCAGCTGGGTGTGACTCACCCTTCCCCACTGAGGACTCGGCCCATGCCCTCTACGTCTCATCAACAGGATGGAGTTCCTGGCATGGAACACAGAGGCCCCACTAACCACAATGAACACAAGAAAAGACATTTACCCGCAAGAGTTCTCCAAGCTGACTGGACTCCACCGAGTTCCCCAGGCTCACACTTTGAGATCCACGCAGAGCAGAGGGCGGGGCATCGACCAGGCCTCGTAACGGGGCCAGGCCCCCAAGGGGAACGTGGACAGGGGCTAACAAGGAGCCCGGGGCCTGGGCAACGGAAAACATCCTGTTACAAACCCTACAAACCCAGGGCTCTTAGAGTGCGGAGACGGGTATAAAAATAAAACATCTAAATCCTGCCCGCTCAAATTTAAACCGCCTCCGTTCAGAGGCTGCTAATGAAACACAACATCCAGAAATTACCATCGTGCCAACTGTGTGAGAATCACGGGCTGGTTTCCTGATTCTCGTAACTCTGATGCTATCTCACAGCAAAATTCTTTCACATCTGGCAGATGCTGCAGAGGGTTCTGCTCTCCTTCCAGAAGCCACAGAGGAAGTGGGAGGGGGAGCGGAGGGAGAGCAGAGACAAAAGCCTCATCTACCAGCATGAGAAATCTCAATAGATAAAGTTTAGAACTGATGAATCAGGGAAAAGGCAGTCTAAGCATATTATTTACAAATATGGAAGCCAAAGAAAGCCATTGCCGCTGGGGAGGGGTACCCACACCCAAGAACTGCTGTATGTTGTTACACGCCTTTTGGTGCCACTTGACACTGTTTAAACGGGGGCATGCATTACTGTGATTAAAATATTCATTAATTAAGAAAGATACACATGAGCAACAAAAGAACTCTCTATCCCCTCTCCACTGATGAGGAAAGTGGCTGGAGGGAGCCTCGCCAAAGGAGGGGGCAGGCCCCTCCTTTTCCCTGTTCTCAAACAAAGGCTCTGTGCCAGTGAGGACTGGGGCAAAAACCAGGCGGGGGTCAGGACTGCAAGACCTTGGGCCACTCACGGACTCTTGGATTCTCAGTTCAGTCATCTGCAAGACAGAGAGGATGTGTGTCTGCTACTGCAGAAGGTGTGTTGGGGAGTTCAGATGAGAGACTGAAAGCCAAGAGCAAGTGTGCATGGCCCAGGGTTACACCAGCCCAGGGGAACTGCTGTCCTTCCATCACAGGGATTCACATTCGAGATTCAGGTAGTCTTGGCTTAGAGGCAAGGACAGCATTCTGGGGGAAGTTCACAAAGCTCTTTAAAATTCACTTTGGAAGAGTTTCCTTCATGGCTCAGTGATTAACAAACCCGACTGGGACTCATGAGGATGCAGGTTCGATCCCTGGGCTCACTCAGTGGGTTAAGGGTCTGGCGTTGCCATGAGCTGTGGTGTAGGTTGCAGACGCGGCTCTGGATCCTGTGTTGCTATGGCTGAGGTGTAGGGCAGCAGCTGTAACTCCGATTTGACCCCTAGCCTGGGAACCTCCATATGCTGCAGGTGCGGCCCTGAAAAGCAAAAAAAAAAAAAAAAAAAATTCATTTCACACAGCACAGGAACTGTATTCAGTATTTTGTAATAACCTGTAAGGGAAAGGACTCTGAAAAAGAATATAGATATACATATGTATTAAACTGTGTTGTACACCTGAAATTAACACACTGTAACTCAAACCATATTTCAATAAAAAAAATTTTTTTTTTCTTTTTAGGGTCAAACCTGTGGCATATGGAGGTTCCCAGGCTAGGGGTCAAATAGGAGTTACAGCTGCCAGCCTACACCACAGCAATGCCAAATCCGAGCCATGTCTGCGACCTACACCACAGCTCAGGGCAACACCGGATCCTTAACCCACTGAGCAAGGCCAGGGATCAAACCCACATCCTCATGGATACTACTAGTCCAGTTCTTAACCCTCTAAGCTGCAACGGGAACTCCAAAATATAAAATGTTTACATTTTAATTATTCATTTCTCAAACTTAAAAATGTATATAAAACAACACAAAAATTCCATTTCTCCCTAACCCAACAGGGACTGAAGAGAGAAAGGGAAACCTGAGGAGGTCTGGCTGAGTTCAGGTCATGTTCTCGCCCACAGCCGAGCCTGGGGCCAGACTATCTGCAGGCTCTGAACACGACCCACTTCTGCACAGGAAGGGCATCAAATACTCATCTGAAAAGTGACATCAGACTCCCTCCCGGAAAGCCTCTAAGGATTTCCCAATTATCTGTCCTGTTGCAGGGTATTTTTGTCAGGCAAAAAAGAAGCTAAAGATAATAAAACTGGCCAACACTGCCTACAGCCCAGATACCAGGGTAAGCGTTTGTCTTATTTCACTCTCAAAGCCGTCTGAGGCCACAGTCCCCACAAGAACAAATGGAGATGGGTGAGGTCAAGACCCCCCACCCCAAATCAGGGGGGCACCAAGAGGGGTAGACATGGAACCCAGGGTGAGCTCTAAGCCAGGATCGTACACTGCCTCCTGGTTGTGGCAGAAAAGGAGCCCAGGAAAGCTGCTCTGAGGTGAGCAAACTGTGAGCGAACCTGGCCTGCTCCTCCTGACTTCAGCCCTCCACCCAGCCCTGTGGATCAGCAAGGAAAATTCTTTCCCCACTATACTTACGGACAATTACAGACTCCTAACATGGCTAATTTGCTAACGTGCTGGGGGCCTGAGGCTGGGAGACAGGCCTGCTGAGGGCTTTGTTCTCCTGGGCCTTTACCAAATCAGTGGTTAGCAGGGAAATTACACGTCCCTGGCTCCTAGCTGATGGGCTTCTATAGATGGCCATTAACTCTGACTATGGGCTGTGCGTGGCATTGTCCTTCAGAGCAAATAAACTTGCTGCCATTGGGCTAATTAAAACTTTCGGGATAATCTGCAGCTTATCTGATATTTATAGTGCTACGGTAATTATTAGAGCTAATGGAGAACCCGTGCACGCCAGTGATTAGGAACGGAGGTAACAACTGGGTAAAGCCACAGCTGGGCAACAGCGAAAGGAGAGCCGGGGAAATGCAGATGGGCCCCCATGGTCTCTGATCCAACCCAACTTGTGAATGAAGAGTACGGCAACTCTTTAAAGGGACAAAGAGTCAGAAGGACAAGGCAAGCCCAGACCTTTGGAAACTCCCAGTAGGGGAGGAAGTGACAGCCCAAAGGGCCCTGTACAGCCTGACACAGGTTATTCACGTGCCTCCAAAATCCTAGGAAGCAAGAACAGAAGCAGCTCACCAGATACTAGAGATTCTGGGCTTCAGCCTCTCGTGACGACAGTACTAATTCTCTAGGTCTGTGTGACTCCAAGAGGGGACTAAGTTCAGAGCCTGGGGGTAGGGTGTCTATTTAGGAAGAACTCTACAATCAGCTGAGAGAGAAGGCTTCCCAAATCCTGGGACGATGCTACCTACCTCTTACACGAGTGCCATATTCGGTGCCATTTCACTCACCCTCAACACTGATCATCCTGAGGGCATGTGAACCACCCATGAATTAGTCAGATCCAGGGAACAGAAATCTGGATACCCTCAGCCCCTACCTTGCAGGTTACAGGGTAGAAGGAAAAAGACCTGCATGGCCGCCTGCGTGGTTAAGAGAGCAGTAGTTACCAAAGGAGGGCAAAGGCAGCAAAGGAGACCTGAGGGCTGTGTTAAGATGTCAGTTCAACCTGCCCCTCCCTACCACGTGCGCTGAGCCTGGAGGTCATGCTCTCTAAGAAGCCTACCTGGTCAACAAGTTGCATCTTGCCTGGCTCTGCATCTTGACTGGCTCTGCTGGAACTCATCTTGAGCAGCCCCTGCCTGAGAGGGCTGCTGCTCGGCTGGAAACAGGCTTGCTGAGAGGTCGCCTGCCCAGCTGGGGCAACGTCCACATCCAGAGGACACTCCGGCAGCTCTGGCCCCCAAGGCAGAAACCTGGAGTCCATGGCTCCCAGGGCCTCGTGCTCACCCTCGCTAGACATCCTGGAAGACTCGGCTGCCAGGCAACAGACCATGCTGGCAACGTCTTTGCAGGGCATCTCCTGCGCACTCTCGGGCTGCCCCAGGCCCTCCAGCCGCTTGGAGATCTTAACCATCTGCAGGATGTGCTGGTAGAACCTCTGGTCCTCAGAGTAGTCTTCGCTCTCCAACTGCTTCTCAGCGGAGCTCTGCAGGTGGGACGAGCGGGGCCCCAGGGAGGGGCCGGGGTACTGCTCTCGGGGTCCAGGGCCAGAGTGACCCACGCTGCACTCAGATCCCCACAAGCCCTGCAGGTCCCACGGGAAGTTGGTCATCTCCCCCAGGACCTCGGAGCCCAGCTGAGAGGCCACACTGCTACTGCGACTGCTCTCCAAGCCAGGCCCAAACCCACCGGGCTTCCTGTCTTCTTCGGGGGGCTCTGGAGAACCTGAGGGTGGTCGCCCCTCCCTGATATGAGACCCCACAGGGGCGCTTCCTGTAGGGGTGCTCGGGGCTGGTTCTGAGGCCAGGGCATCCGGGGATGTTAGCAAGAGCCCCTGAGGTGGACCTCCAGCTGCCTCCCCTGGAGCCTCAGGGCCATCAGGTTCTGTTTTCCAGCCACCCATGGGGCTGTCCTTGTGGACAAGCTTGGAGACTTGTCCCAGCCACAGTCCCAGGGGCTCTCTCTTGCTCCTGCTCCTGCCCACACTCCCACCTTCCCCAGAAACATCCTGCCAGCTCTGGTCTTCAGCTGGGCTGCTGTCTAACAAGAATGGTTTGCTCTTTCTGGCGAGCAGCATGGGGTCCACCTCAGGGGATGGTGAGGGGGTGGGGCTCTGGCCCTTGTCCCCCCCAGGGCCAGTGGAGCCCCGCTTGGCCATGTTGTGGCTGTGCTGCTCCCCTTTCAGCTGCGGGCCCTTGAGACTTTCCAAAGGCTTCGAGTGGACAGAGGCCTGACTCCTGCTTTTTAACGCATCCTGCCCGTTCTGGAAGAGCCCAGTGTTCTCAGGACCTGGAGAGCCAGGTTTCTGCTGTCTGGTCCTCATCTCCAGCTCTTCTATTTCAGGGTCTGAAAACCCCAGGTAGATTTTCTCTGTCGGCTGTGGGGGTTTCTCCAGACCCTGCTGATAACCTACTTCTGTCCTGCAGTGGGCTGGGGCCCTGCCTAAGATTTTCTCCACGTCGGCAAAGATCTGGTGGGTTCGAGAAGCTTGGCCTTTGGAGAGTGGCTGTAGCTTGCTGGGCAGGGAGCCCATGACAGGCCAAGGGGTGTCACCCAGCGCACATGGGCTCTTCCCCTTCTTAAAGGAGCCCTCACTTCTAGCCTGCATCTCCTGGTCTAGGTCCAGATCAGCCAGCCCAGGTGCTGGGAGAGGGGACGTGCCACGGAGAAAGGAGGAAGAAGGCAGAAGTCCCTGCTCAGTCTGTGTTTCCTAGATGGGTATATAAACAGGCAGAGAAAACTAAGACAAAGCACTTCTGAATTCCACTTGCTATCTCAGCTCTTGGCAAACCCTTAGCAGAAGCCCACCCTTCACTTAAAGGGAAACACAAAACCAAGAGGAAAGAAGAGCTAAAAACTTCCTGGGGCTTTATTGTTTTCCGGGCTCTAGGTTTCTTATCTATAAAGAGGAAGCTGGACCAACCTATAGGTTGGTTCCTCATGGTACCTTGGAGGCCTCTATAGTGGGCAGGGGGTGGGGAAGGGGCCCCACCAAGACCCACCCCCACCCAGGTTCATCCACAGCAGCTCCTCTTCTCTTTCACACGCTGGACTCTATGGAGGAGCTGATGTGAAGACAGGGTTTCATGACTAGTGAAAGTCTTAAAATCACCAACTAGATTATCCTGAAGGTACCATCAAGCTCTCACTTCTGTGGTTAATTTCATAAAATCCACTATCCTTACCAAGGACTATCAGAAATGGTCTAAGAAGAGAGAGAAGGGAAACAGAAGCAAAGAGCTGAGCCTTGGAAATTGGACTGGGACCTCGACCGAAGGCTCACAGAATCAGAGAATCCTGGAGTAGGAAAAAAAAACCCTAAGGACATCAACCGCATGCTGCAAACATTCACACTAAATTCCACCCAGCCCACACCTCCAGCTCAAACTACCTAAGCCCAGCTCACCTACCTGGTGAGGCCTGCAACCCCGGACACACTCAGGTTTGAGGTGCCTGTCCTGAGCCCCAAGACCCAGACTGGCAGCCCAGGGCTGCCCACTTGCCACGGAAGGGACCCCTTTGACAGGGAAGCTCAGGAGCTCAGTCACACAGCCAGAACTCGGTCTATTACTTAACCCTTCGCCTCAGCACCCTCACCTCACTCCCTCGCTCATCTTCGGTCAGGCCGGAGCCTGCCCAGATGCTTGTCATCATCTACAAGAGTCCTGGGTTAGTGAAAAGCCCATTATCCATCTTTTACCTTTCAAATACATGCCATTACAGAACATTCAACTGTGTAAATTCACTATACTTCAATAACACTTGGAAAAAAGAAAAAGAAAAATCAACCTCTTTGGAAACCACCTGTCCTTTTTTCTCCACCTGGGGGAATGGGCCTGCTATCTTATTTCTCAGAACCATGACTAGTAATACCAGAGGGGCAGGCGCAGGGGGGAGAGTATCTGCAGAGCTTGGAAATGATGATAAAAAGGCTAACTCATCATCAACCATCCAACGTCAGAACTGACACTCTGGGAAGGAAAGAAGGAAGATGGAGGAAATCCCTGCTGAGAAGTCAGCACCAGGCACCAGGAAATAGAGACTATACGAGAACAAATGAACTGGACCATTGTGAGAGCAGAAAAGATATCGCCAGTGCTCCCCACCTGGCCCTCCCTCTCCTGAAGGTGGCCCACCTGCCACACACCTGGGCGAAGGGAAGAAGGCTCTCTGGCAGAGCCCCCAGGCTCTGAGTCTTAGCTTCTCCACCTAGAAAATGAGGGCAAAAGCTCTGCCTCCTAAGTGCAGACACACTGGAGGGACACATAAAACGATGGTGGGAAAACACACTTTCAACTGAGTGAAAAAGCTACTTGGGACCAAGGTGACAGCACCAAGAACAAACTTCAATTATCCATCCTGAACTGAGGACACAGGCAGCAAGTACAACCCGCAGGAGGGGATAAAGCCCCAAGCTTTCCTTTTTGGATCTTGAAGATGCAAGTATTCTGACAAGTGAATCACGGCTCATCGGTCGTCTAGGAATTCACCACTGAGACACGTGATGAACCCACACGAGGGAGGCCCAACTAAAAGGAGAGGAGAAGCACGCACACATCTAAGCTCTCTGGCCTCCGCAGCTGCCCCCTGAGCCCGGACTCTCCAGAGGGGCAGGTGGCGCCACTCCATGGACTACTGCCAACAGCATTCTCAGCAGAGCACTCACTCACCAATCCTGTTATGTAATATGTGCCTCCCAAGCTGGGAAGAGAGAATGCCTAGAGAAACACCTTCTAGAAGCTCAAAGGAAATTTGCCAGAAGACAGGCACAATTCAGGTGATGTGCTATCAAAAAATGACTGTATTATCATTGTTCTTAACCTGCTGGCTGTAAACAGCTGGAGGGTCCCAATATCTCAGGTTTCAGGCCTGGCCTCTCTGGGAGCTGGCAGCCACTGACTCACCTGGGGACTTTTGGAGCTCTCTTTGTCCTTCTTGTCTTTCTTTTCTTTTTTCTTTTTCTTTTCTTTCTTCTTAACGGCACCAGGAGCTGACAGCTTCCCCCGCTCTTGGATCACCAAGTTCCGATAGTGCTCATCACAGGGATGGTCCCACATGGACTGTCCATTGGCGAAGTTGAAATAGTAAATATCACCTGTGATGTCCTGGCTGGGGATGAGCAGAGGTCAGAAGTTAGTCCCTGCTTGGGTCCAAAGCTACACAGGAAACAAAAAGAAAGAAGAAGAAAAAAAAATGGCAAGGAGGCAGAGAAGAATTGTGGGAAGAGTGGAAAAGAGAGAGAGAAGGGGGAAGAGAAGAAAGGATGGACACAAAATTGAAGGGTACCATTTGGCTAAGAATAAGGAGTTACCTGAGACAGAAACACTCCAGTTCCTGAGACTAGAATACCCAAGAACTTCTCTAGAAGGAGACTGTTAATCATGGTTCCTGGGAATTCATGCTAGACTAGAGTAGCAATCAACCTGGTTTTAGATGGATAAGTACAAACACAATGGTATCTTGGGGATCAATTCTAGGATAGACCTTACTTAATATTTTCCTATGTGGTCTGAAGAAGAGAGAGGCTGCAAAAGACTCTAAAATGTCTAAGAGGTGACAGTCCAAGCCAGTGGGGAATCTACAATAGAAGACTGGCCTGGGAACTCCATACAAGAGATCTGAGTCCATTCCTACTCTAGTCTAGCCTCAGAGAAATGGAAAGGCAAAGGGAAAGAGAAGGGAAGGGAAGGGAAAAATACATACATACATCAGGGGCAAAGATAAAAAGAAGACACACAAATTGCCAAAAAGCACATAAAAAGATGCTCAACATCACCAAACATTAGGGAAATGGAAATTAAAACCACAGTGAAACACCACCTTACATCCATTAGTGTGGCTATTATCAAAAATAACAAGTGTTGGCGAAGATGTAGAGAAGTGGAACCCTTGTGCACTACTGCTAAGAATGTAAAATGCTGCAGTCGCTGTCAAAAAGAGTGTGACAGTTCCTCAAAAAATTAAAAATACAATTACCATATGAAACAGCATTCCACTTGTGGGCACATGGCCAAAGAATTAAAAGCAGGAATTCAAACAGATATTTGTGTACCAGTGTTCACAGTAGCATTAATCACACAGCCAAAAAGAAAAGGAAATTCTCAGATGCCAGAAACAAAGCATGAAACCTGAGTAATAAGTGCATGAACTGACAGGTCAAGGCCTCTATCTGACCTGGATATAGGCCTGTAGAACTTGGGTTTGAATGCCAATTTAGAACAAAACATGGCTTTAGGCCTTCATGAGTTTAGAAACTGGAAATGAGATTCTAGATGTAGCTGGGGTCCTTCAGGCTGTTCTCTCCATGATAAAAGGACCTAGTGGGCCATGGAAGCAGCAAGAAAGTATGCACCCTCTCCAGGTTCTAGGTGGGCAAAATAAAATTGAATGAATAAGTGAAACCCCAAGACACATGGAGATACACAGTCCAAAATGTGGTAAGGAAGTCCCAAATCCAGAAATTAATGTAAAAATTTAGTCCTGACCACTGAAAAACCCTTGGCAGAAACCAACATAAAGCCATTCAGCAACCTAGGAATGAGATACAGAAAATAACCTCCATAGAAGATGAATTCACAAAATGCATAAGTAATCACAAACCACATGAGGAAACACTTCAACATGAAGGGAAATCAGTAACACAATTAAGAAGAATGCAGAGAGCAGAGCAATCAGAAGACGACTAAAAATAACAACATTTAAATTCCTGTAGGGATAAAAGGAGTAGAATCCATAATGAAAGAACAGAACACACACACACACACACACACACACACAAAAACTAGACATAGTGAAAAGAACATAATAGAACTTGAAGGAACTGGTAGTCATTAAATTCAAACAAAAAAACAGATGGGTTAAACAGCAGATATGACACAGAAGAAGAAAAATAATGAATTGGGAAATACACATGCTAAAGAAATTATAGAGTGATTTTTAAAATATGAAAACAAAAGTTGAGAGATGGAGGATAAGATAATAAGGTCCAACATATTTCTAATTAAGAGTTTTAGGAAAAAAAAAAGTGGTAATGGTTGAGAACTTTCCAAAATTGAAGAGACATAAGTCCTCAGAGTAAGAAAATACTTCCAATTCCTGAACACGGTAAATAAAAATGAATCCACACCTAGGTATGCTGTAGTGAAATTACAGAAGACCAAAGATTAAAAAGAATCAGGGAGTTCCTGTCGTGGCGCAGTGGTTAACGAATCCGACTAGGAACCATGAGTTTGCGGGTTCGGTCCCTGCCCTTGCTCAGTGGGTTAACGATCCGGCGTTGCCGTGAGCTGTGGTGTAGGTTGCAGACGCGGCTCGGATCCAGCGTTGCTGTGGCTCTGGCGTAGGCCGGTGGCTACAGCTCCGATTCAACCCCTAGCCTGGGAACCTCCATATGCCGCGGGAGCGGCCCAAGAAATAGCAACAACAACAACAAAAAAGGCAAAAAGACAAAAAAAATCATAAAAGCAACCAGAGAGGGGAAAAAATGATTACCTACAAAGGAACAAAAAGGGAAACCAAAAAAACATGACTTTTTAGCAAAGCCAGAAGTAAGATAATAGTATACAATATTGTCAAAGGGCTGTCCGACAAACAATTCCGTACTTGAACCATTATTCAAGAGTAAGACCAGGAGTTCCCTGGTGACTCAGTGGGTTAAGGATCTGGTGTCACTACTGTGGCACATGTTCGATCCCTGGCCCAGGAACTTCTGCATGCCACAGGTGCAGCCAAAAAAAAGAATTAAAAAAAAAAATCTTTAAAAAAAAAAAAAAGGGTAAGACCAGAGAAAAATGACTCAGACACAGGAAGATAAACACCTTTTAGCATGCTTGATATAAAGGTTATTTAAGAACTGTGTATCCAAAAAGAGAAACAGACTCACAGACACAGGAAACAAACTTACGGTTACCAAAGGGGAAAGAGGGTGGGGGAAGGATAAATTAGCAGAAAACAAACTTACGGTTACCAAGGGGAAAGAGGGTGGGGGAAGGATAAATTAGCAGTTCAGGATGAGCAGATATAAACTACTATATACGAAATAGATAGTTCTACAATAGAGCACAGGGAACTATATTCAGTATCTTGCAATAAATCATAATAGGAAAGAACATGAAACATATATATATCCTTTTATATGTGTGTGTATGCATATAAAAAACTGAATCACTTTCTTGCACACCAGAAACTAATGCAACATTGTAAATCAACTACACTTGGACTTTAAAAAAAAAAAAAAAAAGAATCTGGGAGTTCCTGTCCTGGCTCAGCAAGTAAAGAACCCAACTAGTATCCATGAGGATGTGGGTCCAATCCCTGGCCTCACTTGGTGGGTTAAGGATCCTGCATTGCTGCAAGTTGCAGCGTAGGCGACAGATGTGGCTCAGATTCAGAGCTGCTGTGGCTGTGGTAGAGGCTAGCAGCTGCAGGTCTGAATGGACCCCTATCCTAGGAAATTCCATATGCTGCAGGTGCGGCCATAAAAGGGAAAAGGGAAAAAAAGGAATCCTATGTTTAAAAACAAGAGACTACATTCTTATCACACACATACAGGAGTCCCCTGGTGGCGGAGACGGTTAAGGGCCTGGTATTATCACTGCAGTGGTTCAGGTCACTATGGCATGGGTTTGACCCCTGGCCTAAGGAACTTCTGCATGCTGCAGGTACAGTCAAAAAAAGAAAAATTTATTCTTTTTTTGGTCTTTTTGCCTTTTTTAGGGCCGATGCCGCAGCACATGGACGTTCCCAGGCTAGGGGTCCAATCGGAGCTCTAGCCACCGGCCTACGCCAGAGCCACAGCAATGCGGGATCCGAGCCACATCTGCAACCTACACCACAGCTCACGGCAATGCCAGATCCCTAACCCACTGAGCAAGGCCAGGAATCGAACCCGAAACCCCATGGTTCCTAGTCGGATTTGTTAACCACTGAGCCACAATGGGAACTCCAAAAAAAAATTTTTTTTAAGAAGCAAAACAAAACAAAAAGCACATATAGAACATTCACATAAACAGGTCACTTACTGAACCACAAATGAACTCTCAACATTTAACAAAGAATAGGTGGAGAAGGACTGGCACTCACCTTCTCTCATGAAAGCAACAAAATTAAAACAGCTGAACAACCTTCAACAAAATAGATTGGAAACTATCAAAAAGGTATCTTACTCCAAAGGACAAAGATGACAAAGAGGAGGCCATATTGAGACAGTAGGAGGGGCAATTAGGCAATAAAGCAACCCCATACCAGTAGGCCCACAGACTGGAAAGTAATATACCGCAGAGGCTCACCAATGGGAGCGAGAATTCTGAGCCCCACGTCAGGTTCCCACACCTAGGGATCCGGCATTGGAAGAAGGAGACCCTGGAGCATTTGGTATTGAGGTTCAGCAGGGCTTGTGCACAGGAGCTCCAGAGGACTGGGGAAAAGAGAGACTCCACTCTTGAAAGCCACACACAGGCTTTCACGTATATTGGGTCTCGAAGCAAAGCAGAGACTCCATAGGAATCTTGGTCAGACCTGCCTCATGGAGGATCTCCTGGGAAAACAGGGGGTGATTGTAGCTCATTGTGGGGGCAGGACATTGGAGGCAAAGGTCTCATGAATAATCAGTGTGAACTCCTCTAAGATGGTTATTTGGAGAAACTTGGCCCCATCAATCAGGTCTGAAAAGCCCCAGGCCAAACAAACAAGGTGGGAACATAGCCCCACCCGTCAGCAAACGGGCTGCCTAAAGATCCCCCTCCTGGGCTCACAGCCACCTCTAATCACACCAGAGACAAAGCCCCACACACGAGAGGGAAAAGAATCAGTTCCACCTACCAGCAGGCACCAGACCCTCCCATCAGGAAGCCGGTAACAAGCCCCTGTACCAACTTCAGCCACAAGGAGGCAAACATCAGAAGCAAGACAGGAAACAACCCCATTTACTGCAAAAAGAAGACTACACTAAATATCTATCCAAAATGAAAATGAAAAGGAGGAGAATTATGACTCAGATAAAGGAGTAAGAAAAAACTCTAGAAAAACAGCTAAGTGATCTGGAGATTACCAACCTCCATGAAAAACTTTCCACTAATGATAGTAAAGATGATCTTGGCAATAAAGTAGATGCAAAGGGGTTCCCATCATGGCACAGTGGAAACGAATCTGAACTAGGAACCACGAGGTTGCCAGAGTTTGATCCCTAGCCTCGCTCAGTGGGTTAAGGATCTGGCATTGCCGTGAGCTGTGGTGTAGGTCACAGACACGGCTCAGATCCCACATTCCTATGGCTGTGGTATAGGCCGGCAGATGTAACTCCGATTAGACCCCTAGCCTGGGAACCTCCATATGGCATGGTTGCAGCCTTAAAAAGCAAAAATAAATAAAGTAGAGGCAAAGATTGATAAATGACAAGAAACAGTGAACACAGAAATAGAAGATGTAAAGATTAAGCAAGAAGAGATTCAAAATACAATAAATGAAATGAAAAATACACTAGAAGGAACCAACAGCAGAATGCAGGAGGCAGAAGAACAAATAAGTGAGGTGGAAGACAGACTGGTGGAAATCACTGACATGGAATAGAAGAAAGATTGAAAAGAAATGAAGACAGTCTAAGAGAACTCTGGGACAGTTTTAAACACACCAACATCCACATTCAGACAGTTTTAAATGCACCAACATCTGGCATCCGTAGGGGTGCCAGAAGAAGAGAGAGAGAAAGGGCCAGAGAAAATATTTGAAGAGGTAATAGCCAAAAACTTCCCTAACGTGGGTAAGGAATCACTCAAATCCTGGAAGGACGAGTACCATATAAAATAAACCTAAGGAGGAACACCCTGAGAAACATATTAATCAAAGTGACTAAAATTAAAGACAGAAAATATTGAAAGCAGCTAGGAAAAAGGAACAAGTAACACACAAGGGAACTCCAATAAGGTTATCGGCTGATTTTCCAGCAGAAACCTGCGGGCCAGAAGGGAGTGGCACACGATATACTTAAAGTGAGAAAGGAAAAAACTCCAATCAAGATTACTCTAAGCAGGAGTTCCAGTCATGGCTCAGTAGAAATGAATCCGACCAGGTCATAGGTTCAATCCCTGGCCCTGCTCAGCAGGTTAAGGATCCGGTGATGCCATAAGCTGTGATATAGGTTGCAGATACGGCTCAGATATGGCACTGCTGCGGCTGTGATGTAGGATGGCAGCTGTAGCTCCTATTCAAACCCTAGCCTGGGAACCTCCATATGCCATGGGTGCAGCCCTAAAAAGCCCAAAATAAATAAATAAATAAAAAGATTACCCTACACAGCAGGGCTCTCATTCAGATTAGAAGGAGAAATCAAAAGCTTTACAGACAAGCAAAACCTAAAAGAATTCTAAACCACTAAACAGCTTGACAACAAATACTAAAGGAACTTCTCCGAATGGAAAAGAAATGGCCACAACTAGAAACAAAAATACTACAAATGACAAGGCTCACCAGTAAATGCATACATATAGTAAAGGTAGAAAATCATCCACAGACAAATATGCTACCCAAACCATAAATCATTGAGACGAGGAGGGTACAAACACAGGATATTGGAGATGCATTTGCAATTAAGAGACCAACAACTTAGAATAATCTTGTATATATAAACTCCTATATCAAATCTTTAGGGTAACAGGAAACCAAAAATATACATACACAAATAAGAAAAAGTGATCCAAATACAACACTAAAGATAGTCATCAAACCACAAGAGAACAAGAGAAGAAGAAAAAAGACCAACAAAAACAAATCCAAAACAATCAATAAAATGGCAATAAGAACAAACATATAATTACCTTAAATGTAAGTGGACTAAATTCCCCAACCAAAAGACAAAAACTAGCTGAATAGATATAAAGACAAGACCCATATATATATGCCGTCTTCAAGAGACCCACTTTAGTTCTAAGGACACATACAAACTGAAAGTGAAAGGATGGAAGAAAATATTCTATGCAAACAGAAATCAAAAGAAAGCTGCAGTAGCAATACTTATATCAGATAAAAGAGACCTTAAAATAAAGATTGTAAGAGACAAAGAAGGACATTACATAATGATCACAAGATCAATCCAACAAGAAGATGTAAGAATTGTAAATACATATGCACCCAATATAGGATTCACCTCAGTATATAAGGCAACTGCTAACAGTCTTAAAAGGAGAAATTGACAATAACACAATAATAGTGGGGAACTTTAACAGCCCACTTACATCAATGGACAGATCATCCAGACAGAAAATCAAAAGGAAACACAGGCCCTAAATGACTCATTAGCCCAGATGGACTTAATAGATATGGATAACACATTCCACCCAAAAGCAGCAGAACACATAGTCTTCTCAAGTACACACGGAACATCTTCTAGGATAGATCACATTCTAGGCCACAAATCAAGCCTCAGTAAATTTAAGAAAATTGAAATCATATATCAAGCATCTTTTCCAACCACAATGGTGTAAGACTAGAAATCAACAGGAAAAAAACTGCAAAAAAAACACACAAACACATGGAGACTAAACAACATGCTACTAAACAACCACGGGATCACTGAAGAAATCAAAGAGCAAATTAAAAAATACCTAGGAGCGAATGACGACAAAGACACAACAATCTGAAACCTATAGGATGCAGCAAAAGCAATTCCAAGAGAGAAGTTTAGGAGTTCCCATTGTGGTGCAGCGGAAACAAATCCAATTAGAATCCATGAGGATGTGGGTCCAATCCCTGGCCTCACTCAGTGGGTTAAGGATCCAGTGTTGCCATGAGTTGTGGTGTAGGTCACAAACGTGGCTAGGATCCATAGGCCAGCAGCTGCAGCTCCAATTCGACCCCTAGCCTGGGAAATTCTATATGCCATGGTTTGACCCTAAAAAAAAAAAAAAAAAAAAAGAGAGAGAGAGAAGTTTATAGTAATACAAGCTTAACAATCTCAAATAAACAAGCTAACTTTATACCTAAAGCAACTAGAGAAAGCACCGACAAAACCCCAAAGTTAGTGGAAGGAAAGAAATCATAAAGATCAGAGCAGAAATAAATGAAATAGAAATAAAGAAAACCATAGAAAAGACCAATGAAGCTAAAAGCTGGTTCTCTGAACAGATCATCACAAAATTGATAAACCCTTAAACTTATCAAGAAAAAAAGAGAGGGGACTCAAATCAATAAAATTAGAAATGAAAAAGGAGAAGTTAAAATGGCCATCACAAAAATACAAAGGATCATAGAGATTACTACAAGCAACCACATGCTAATAAAATGGACAAATTCTTAGAAAAGCATAATCTTCCAAGACTAAACCAAGATGAAATAGAAAAGATGAACAGACCAATCACAAGTAGTGAAATTAAAACTGATTGAAAAACTTCCAACAAACAAAAGTCCAGGACCAGATGGCTTCACAGGCAAATGCTATCAAAAATTTAGAGAAGGGTTCCCATCATGGTGCAGTGGAAATGAATCCAACTAGGAACCATGAGGTTGTGGGTTTGATGCCTGGCCTCACTCAGTGGGTTATGGAACTGGCATTGCCGTGAGCCATGGTGTAGGTCGCAGATGCAGCCCGGATCTGGTGTTGCTGTTGCTATGGTACAGGCCAGCAGCTACCACTCCGATTAGACTCCTAACTTGGGAACCTCCACATGCCATGGGTTAAAGATCTGGCGTTGCCATGAGCTGTGGTGTACGTCACAGACACAGCTCAGATCTGGCATTGCTGTGGCTGTGGCACTGCTGTTGCAGCAGCTACAGCTTCGATTCAGTCTCTAGCCTGGTACATCCATTTGCCTCAGGTGTGGCCCTAAAAAGACAAAAAAAAAAAAAAAGTTATTGCATAGCTAGGGAAACCCTAAACAAAAAGACAATCCACAGAATGGGAGAAAATATTTGCAAATGAAGCAACTGACAAGGAATTAATCTCCAAAATATATACACACCTCCTACAGCTCAATACCAAAAAAACAAACAACCCAATAAAAAAATGGGGAGATCTAAACAGACAATTCTCCAAAGAAGACATACAGATGGCAAAAAAAAAAAAAAAAACCACATGAAAAGATGCTCAACACCACAAATTACTAGAGAAATGCAAATCAAAGCTACTGTGCAGTACCCTGTTATAACCAGCCAGAATGGCCATCATCAAAAAGTCTACAAATGATGTTGATGTTGTGGAGAAAGGCAAACTCTCTTACACTGTTGCTAGAGATGTAAACTGATGCAACCGGAGTTCCTGTTGTGGCAGTGGTTAACAAATCTGACTAGGAACCATGAGGTGGCAGGTTTGACCCTAGCCTCACTCAGTGGGTTAAGGATCCAGTGTTGCTGTGAGCTGTGGTATAGGTTTCAGACACAGCTCAGATCCCACGTTGCTGTGGCTCTGGCGTAGGCTAGTGGCTACAGCTCCGATTAGACCCCTAGCCTGGGAACCTCCATATGCCACAGGTGCAGCCCTGGAAAAAGACAAAAAATAAATAAATAAATAAAAACAAATAAATTGATGCAACCATTGTGGAAAACAGTATGAAGATTCCTCAAAAAACTAAAAATAGAATACATGATCCAACAATCACACTCCTGGGCATCTATCCAGAGAAAACCATGACTCGAAAAGACACATGTACCCCGGGGTTCACTGCAGCACTATATACAATAGCCAAGACATGGAAGCAACCCAAATGTCCATTGACAGAGGAGTAGATAAAGATGATGTGGTACATATACAGAATGGAATATTACTCAGCCATAAAAAGGAATGAAATAATGGCATTTGTAGCAACATGGAAGGATCTAGAAGTTATCACACTAAGTGAAGTTAGACAGTGAGACACAAACATCATATGCTATCACTTACATGTGGAATCTAAAAAAAAGGGATACAATGAACTTCTTTGCAGAAAAGAAACTATCTCAGACTTTGAAAACCTTATGGTTACCAAAGGAGACAGGTTGCGGGGAAGGGGTGAGCTAGGGTTTGGGGATGGAAATGTAAAATTAGGTTGTGATGATGGTTATACACCTGTAATAAAATTCACTGAATTTAAAAAAAATTTTAACAAAGAAGACGTATAATGAACAAATAAAACTAGAAATCAGTAATTCAAAAAACATCCCACTCTAGAGTTCCCGTCGTGGCATGGCAGAAATGAATCTGACTAGGAACCATGAGGTTGCAGGTTTGATCTCTGGCCTCGCTCAGTGGGTTAAGGGTCTGGCATTGCCGTGAGCTGTGGAATAGGTTGAAGACGCAGCTTGGATCCCGAGTTGCTATGGCTGTGGTGTAGGCTGGCAGCTGTAGCTCTGATTAGACCCCTAGCCTGGGAAACTCCATATGCCACGGTACGGCCATAAAAAGGATAAAAAAAAAACCTACTCTATCTCATCCCCTTCAAACTATTATTTTGGAGCAAAATTTTAGAAAATCAAATCCCATAATATATAATCATTACCCACCAGAGTTTACCCCAGGAATGTAAGGTCAGTCTAATATTTGGAAACTAGCCTGAGTTCCCATCGTAGCTCAGTGGTTAACAAACTGGAATAGGATCCATGAGGATGCGGGTTCGATCCTTGGCCTTACTCAGTGGGTTAAGGATCTGGCATTGCCGTGAGCTGTGGTGTAGGTCACAGATGCAGCCTGGATCCTGCATAGCTGAGGCTGTGGTGCAGGCCAGTAGCTACAGCTCCAATTTGACCCCAGCCTGGGAACTTCCACATGCCATGGGTGCGGCCCTAAAAGGAGAAAAAGACAAAAAAGTCAAAAAAAAAGAAAAAGAAAACTAGTCAATATATAGAAAAATCATATGATCCTATCAGTAGATGCAGAAAAAATCTGAACAAATTTAATACCCATTTCTGATTTAAACTCTCAGCAAGCTAGGAATACAAGGGAACTTCCTGATCCTGACAAAAGCATTTATAAAACCTCACCAACATCAGCTAACATCACACTTAATGGTGAAAGACTGAATGCTCCCCCTTAAGGTCAGGAACAAGGCCAAAATATCCACTGTCCCCACTTCTATTCAATGGTATTGGAGGTTCGAGGCAGTGCAATAAGGCAAGAAATAAATATAAAAGGTATTCAGGTTAGAAAGGAAGTTGAAAAAATGTTTTTATTCCCAAAAGACATGACCATCTATGTAAGAAAGCCCATAGAAGCTACAAAAAAGCTACTAGAACTGACATAAGTAAGGTTAGCAAGGTTGTAGGCTACAAGATCAACATACAAAAAACAATTTTATTTTTATATGAATGCAACCAACAACTGGAAAATAATATTTTAAAAGGTACCATTTACAGAAGCATCAAAAAAAGAGATAAATCTCCAAGTTCCCTTGCCGCACAGTGGGTTAAGGATTTGGCACTCTCAGTGCCTGCAGTGGCTCAGGTTCAGTCCCCAGCCTGGTAACTTCCACATGCTGCAGGCACAACCAAAAAAGAGACAGATAAATCTGACAAAATATGGGCAAGGTATGTACATTAAAAACTATAAAAGAGTGGGTTAAGGATCCTGGGTTGCCGTGAGCTGTGGTGTAGGTCACAGACTCAGCTCAGATCCTGAGTTGCTATGGCCATGGTGTAGGCTGGCAGCTACAACTCCGATTAGACCCCTAGCCTGGGAACCTCCACATGCCATGGGTGTGGCCCTAAAAAGACCAAAAAAAAAAAAAAAGCTATAAAAGATTTCTTAGAGATATTAAAGAAAACCTAAATACATGGAGACAAGATTGTATTCACAGGTTGGAAGATTCAATACTGTTTGCGATGTTAGTTCTCCCAAATTGATTTATGGACTCCATGTGATCCCAATCAAAATTCTAATAGGACTTTTTTGTAGAAATTGAAAAACTGATTCTAAAATTTATACAGAAATGCAAGGGACCTAGAATATGACTTCGAAATTGGAGAACAACGTAGGAGGAGATACCTTAAATGACTTCAAGATTTATAATACAGCTATGGTAATCAAGACAGTTATGGCATTGGGAATTCCCCCTGTGGCTCAGTGGACTATGAACCCAACTAGTAACCATGAGGATGCAGGTTCAATCCCTGGCCTTGCTCAGTGAGTTAAAGATCTGGCATTGCCATGAGCAGTGGTGCAGGTCGCAGACACGGCTCGGATCCCACATTGCTGTGGCTATGGCCTGTACCTTAAGCTCTGATTTGACCCCTAGCCTGGGAACTTCCACATGCTGCAGGTGCAGCCATAAAATGCAAAAACAAAAACAAAAACAGGGAGTTCCCACTGTGGCACAGTAGAAACAAATCTGACTAGTATCCATGAGGATGCGGGTTTAATCCCTGACCTCGTTCAGTAGGTTAAGGATCCAGTGTCGCTGTGAGCTATGGTGTAGGTCGCAGACATGGCTCGGATCCTGCACTGCTGTGGCTGTGCGGTTGGCCGGCAGCTGTAGCTCTGATTTGACCCCTAGCTTTGGAACTTCCACAAGACATGGTTGTGACCCTAAAAAGCAAAATGAAAGAAAGGCAGTATGGCTTTGGTGTCAAGGTAGACAACGGAAAATCAGATCAATGGGAGAGAACAGAGAATCCAGAAATAGACACACACATAATGTCAAGTTGAAAAAAAACCCAAACACTTTTCAATATAAGAGTCGTTAAGTAAATCAGGAATTTTTTTTAATAAAGTTATGGTACATCTATGTATGGGGAAGTATGCAGCTGATAAAGATTGAAGTAGGCCTTCACACACTAACACAGAAGAGCCAATGTAGGAGTTCCCTAGTGGCCTAGCAGCTAAGGATCTGCTGCTCTCACTGCTGTGGCGTGGGTTTGATCCTTGGCCTGAGAACTTACACATGCCACGGACAAGACCAAAAAAAAAAGAAAGAAAAGCCAATGTATACCACATACCACTTATGTTTAAAAAATAAAACATAAGTGGGGGCCAGGCAGGAGGGAGGATTAAAAGACCTGGAAGGAATTCACCAATTAACAGCAATTAGTCATGGGAATAAAGGTAAAAGATGACACATATACATAAGTTTCAAGGACTTACTTTAAAAAGTGAGAAATAGTTCATGCCATCCTGGTTCATGCTGGAGGATGAGGGAACATTAGCCTCCTCTAGCAGGTACATGAGGTCCCCTGGCCCCCAGTCAATGACAGTTTCCTTCCTTCCATCACCTTTTGTTTCCTTCTATATCACTGCAGCCATTTATTTATAGAGGATGAGAACATTAAGGTATTATTCTACTGATTCTCTCGTGTGGTTTTTAATTAGAAAATGTATCCAGGGGTTCCCTGCTGGCCTAGCAGTTAAGGATTCAGCACTGTCACTGCTGTGGTGCAAGTTCAATCCCTTGCCCAGGAACTTCCATGTGCCACAGGAATGACCAGGAAATGAAACAAAATAAGAAAAAAAAAAATGCACCCAAAAGCAGAACAGCACAGATATACACAAACTCAAAAACACAAAGAAAAAAGAAGAAAGAGATGAGTGAGAAGGCAAATGTGGCTACCAGGGTGAACACTGCAAACCAAACAGAAACCACTCCACGACAGATTCTCCTACAAACACAACTGAGTCCTCAGCACCTGGAATACTGTGCGCAGTGCTGACGGCTTTACTATAAGAAAGACGTCAGGAACTGGAGAAAGTCCAAGAAAGGCGGCTAAAAGGATCCAGAGAACAGGGAGCCTGCCGAGCACGGAGAAGCTGGAGTGACCACGACTCTGCAGCAGGAAGAGGAAGGCGATGGCGGCAGTGGTTTTGAAGTGGTCCAGAGAAGGACAGGATAATTACACCTTGCGTGCAGAAATACACAGTCCCAGCGGAAGAGGTGACCCCCCAACCGAGACATCTGGGGGTTAGTTAGGGACAAACACAGGCAATCCCATGCTATGGCAGGAAGTCAGCTCAGGGCACTACCCACAGGGAGACAACATGGAGAGAGCTCTGTGCTTGTGAGGAGATCAGAGCGGCATCCCCAGGACTGGCAGTCCTGGCAGGGGGTCAGGGAAGCCAGCAGCAGCTGTCCCACCTCGGCCAGTCTGCTTCCTCACCATCAACCTCTACTCCCCGAAGTGAGTGTCTGCTCCTCACAATTCAAAGAGCTCAAATGGGGAGTTCCCATCATGGCGCAGGGAAAACGAATCCGAATAGGAACCATGAGGTTGGGGGTTCGATCCCTGGCCTCGCTCAGTGGCTTAAGGACCCACCGTTGCTGTGAGCTGTGGTGTAGGTCACAGATGTGGCTCGGGTTTAGCATTGCTGTGGCTGTGGTGTAGGCCAGCAACTACAGCTCTGATTAGACCTCTAGCCTGGGAACCTCCATATCCCATGGGTACAGCCATAAAAAGACGAAAAGACAAAAAAAAAAAAAGAAAGAAAAAGAAAGAGCTCAAATGACCCTGGAAATATGAACCTATTCATGACCAGGTCACAAGAACTCAGGGTTGGGCTGTCCAAGAAGAGAGAAATCCCTGCTGGTCTGCGTAGCCTCACCACAAACCTCTCCAGCACCAGCATCCACCCTGGACACGCTGAGGAGAGTACAGCATTGTCACTCTCCAGTTCAGTCTGTAAAGAATAACAATGACACCTCCTCCATGTGTCTGAAACAGATGCTGGCACTAGGGGGCCTGACACAGAGCAGCAGCTTATAGCCTGGGACCCTGGATGTCAGTGCTGAACCCTTCCAGGGACCATGGACCATCAAGGCAGCCTGGGCTCAGGCCCAAAGCATCAGGTGGCCTGGCACAGGGATGGCCCAGTGCTGTCCCCAACTCATGCGGAACAAGCTTCAGAAGGCAGCCAGTTAAAGCGGATCCTCGGTACCAGGCCCCCCCGCCTGACAGGTCAAGCTAGAGGGCGGCACCCATGCTGACTCACCATGGTTTCCACTCTTCAGGCAGTGGGGCCACAATGCCCTCCCGCGCCAGCCACATCAGCTCTGGTTCCTTTACGGGATCAATACCAATCTCTCTGGCAAATTCGAGAATTTCTGCAAGGAGGGACAGAAGGGTGGGAAGATAAGAGAGGTGGAGAGGGGGAAGCAAAGAAGGAAAAATCACAATCAACCTTGTGAAATAATAAGACATAGATATACCTATAAATAAGATACATATATACCTACATAAACAATAAGATACACACAAACGTGTGTGTGTGCACGCGCGCGTGTGTGTGTGTGTATCTGCCCTGGTTCCTGTGAATATTTCTGACACAGAGCTCCTAAAGCCCTTGAAATTTCCTGAGTGACAGGAGAGCCTTGTGTCCCAATGAGATGACTCTGGGTGGGTTCCTGGATGGGGCCTGGCCACCAGAAAGACCAAGCCACAATGAGAAACTTGGAATTTTCAGCCTCAACCTCCATTCTCCAGAGAGGGGCTGGAAAATGAGTTAAGAAGTGATCATACCTACATGAGGAAGCCTCCATAAACATCCCTAAACTATGAGGCTCAGAGAGCTTCTGGCACCTCCCCTTACCAGGAGGGTGGCACATCCCAACTCTGTCAGGACAGAAGCTTCTGTACTGAGGTCCCTCTCAGACCTCACCCTATGTAGCACTTCATCTGGCTGCTACCTCTACCCTTTATCATGTCCTTAATGGGTCATCTCAGTGGAGGACTTCAGAGGCTGACACACTCAGGGACTAGCAAAGACAACAAGAACCAGCCAGAATTTGGCTAGTGAAGGACTAACATGTTAATTTCACAAATATTTTTTGAGTGTCTCTTATGTACCAGTCACCATGTGCCATCACTAAGAGAGAAACAGCCTCTGTCCTTATGGAGCTTACATTCTGGAAGAAGAAACAAACGTAACGTAAACAGTAACAACATAAAAAGATATATACCCAAGGAATTAAAGCGTCTGATAGACGTAATGAAGGAAGTAAATGAGGTATGAGATAGTGTTAAGGCGGAGGGGGAGCTCCTTCTTCTAAAGGAATGGTCAGAAAACCTCTCAGAATGGAGACACTTAACCCAGTAGGAAACAAAAGAACCAGCCACAGAGAGCACAGAGGAAAGTGGGAGCGCCCAGGCAGAAGAGGAGGTGCAAATGGCCTGTGACATGTAGCAGCCTGGCCTGTCTGGGGACTGCTAGCAAGGCCAGGTGGCCGACAGAGTGAGGGAGAGAGCAGCACTAGGTGAGCCTTGCCAGGTGGCAGGGCCAAGTCAGGCAGAGCCCTGCACAACCCACTGAAGAGTGCCATGCCCAGTCTAATGGAAGGTTATAAAAAGCAGGGTCTGGATGTGATCTGCTGTACAGTGGAAGACCCCTCTGGTACTAAGTGAAGCACAGACTAGAGAAGGGCAGGAAGAGAAGCAGGAGGCTGATTGGGAAGCTGCTGAGAGGCCAGGAAGAGAAAATGGGGTCTCAAGCTTAGCATGTCTGCACTTGACTAAGCAGAAAGTTTTTATAAATATCCTTAGAAAAAGTTAGATCCCAATTATAACAGCAAACCAAAAAAGATAAAATAGTTAAGAAATGAACTTAGTCCAACATCCGTTCATGACAAAAACTCTTAGCAAAGTGGGCACAAAGGGAATATACCTTAACATAATAAAAGCCATTTACAACAAACCCACAGCAAATACAATACTCAATGGAGAAAAGGTGAAAGCCTTCTAAGATCTGAAACAAGACAAGGATGCCCACTCTCACCACTCTTATTCAACACTGGAAGTATCAGCCACAGCAAGCAGACAAAAGAAAAAGTATCCAAATCGGAAGAGAAGAGGTAAAACTGCCACTGCATGCAGGTGACATGATATTATATATAGAAAACCCTAAGGACTTGATCCAAAAACTACTCGAACAGATCAACAAATTCAGCAAAGTAGCAGGATATAAGATTAACATTCAGAAATCAGTCGCATTTCTGTATACTAACAATGAAATGTTAGAAAAGGAATACAAAAATACAATACCTTTTAAAATTGTACCCCCAAAAAAAATCAAATACCTGGGAATACACTTGACCAAGGAGGTGAAAGACTTATATAAGAAACTATAAAAGAACTATAAAACTTTAATCAAGGAAATTAAACAGGATTCAAAGAAATGGAAAGATAGTCCATGCTCCTGAGGTGGAAAAATTAATACTGTAAAAATGGCCATACTACCCAAAGCAATCTACAGATTCAATGCAATCCCTATCAAATTACCATGACATTTTTCACAGAACTAGAACAAAAAAGCCAAAAATTTACATGGAACCACAAAAGACCCAGAATTGCCAAAGCAATCCTGAGGAACAAAAACCAAGCAGGAGGCATCACTCTACCAGACTTCAGGCAATATTACAAAGCCACAGTCATCAAGACAGTGTGGTCCTGGTACCAAAACAGACATACAGACCAATGGAACAGAATAGAGAACCCAGAAATAAACCTAGACACCTACAGTCAATTAATCTTCAACAAAGGAGGCAAGAATATAAAATGGGGAAAAGAGAGTCTCTTCAGCAAGTGGTGCTGGGAAAAAACTGGATAGCTGCATGTAAATCAATGAAACTGGAACAAACCCTCACACCATTGCACAAAAATAAACTCAAAATGGCTTAAAGACTTAAACATAAGACACCATCAAACTCCTACAAGAGAACATAAGCAGAACATTCTCTGACATCAACCTTACAGATGTTTTCTCAGGTCAGTCTCCCAAAGCAACATAAATAAAAGCAAAAATAAACCTAATCAAACCGAAAACCTTTTGCACACAAAGAAAAAAAAAAAAGACAACTTACAGAATGGAAGAAAATAATTTCAAATGATGCGACTGACAAGGGTTTAATCTCTAAAATATACAAACAACTTATACAACTCAATAGGAAAAAGCCAACAACCCAACTGAAAAATTGGCAAAGAACTGAACAGACATTTCTCCAAAGAAGATATACAGAAGGCCAACAAACACATGAAAAAACATCACTGATTATTAGAGAAATGAAAATCAAAACTACTATGAGGTACCACCTCACACCAGTCAGAAAGGCCACCATTAATAAGTCCACAAATAACAAAGGCTGGAGAGGGTGTGGAGAAAAGGGAACCCTCCTGTACTGTTGGTGGGAATGTAAATTGGTACAATCACCATGGAAAACAGTATGGAGGTACCATAGAAAACTACACCTAGAACTACCATGTGACCCAGCAATCCCACTCTTGGGCATATATCCAGACAAAACTTTCCTTGAAAAAGACACATGCACCCACATGTTCATTGCACCACTATTCACAATAGCCAGGACATGGAAACAAACTAAATGTCCATTGACAGATGATTGGATTAAGAAGATATGGTATATCACACAATGGAATACTCTTCAGCCATAAAAAAGAACAAAATAATGCCATTTGCAGCAACATGAATAGAACTAGAGACTCTCATACTAAATGAAGTTCAGAAAGAGAAAGACAAATACCATATGATATCACTTATATCTGGAATCTCAGATATGGCACAAATGAACCTTTCCACAGAAAAGAAACTCATGGACATGGAGAACAGACTTGGGGTTGTGAAACTCATGGACATGGAGAACAGACTTGTGGTTGTGGAGGGGGAGGCGGTGGGATGGACTGGGAATTTGGGGTTAACAGATGCAAACTATTGCCTTTGAAATGGATAAGCAATGAGATCCTGCTGTATAGCACTGGAACTATATCTAGTCACTTATGATGGAGCATGATAATGTGGGAAAAGATATGTGTGACTGGGTCACCTTGCTGTACAGTAGAAAACTGACAGAACACTATAAACCAGCTATAATGGAAAACTTAAAAATCATTATAAAAAAAGAAATAAACTGAGCAAGAAATGTTTAAAACCAAGATGAGGAAGGAGATCCTTGATGGCCTAGTGGTTAAATAATTTTTAATATTAACAATACCAGTTAAAGGATCTGGCATTTTTACTGCTGTGGCTTAGGTTCAATCCCTGGCCCAGGAACTTCCACATGCCTCAGGCACAGCCAAAAAAAAAAAAAAAAAAAAAAAAACAAACAACCCCAAGATGAAGAAAATGTTAAGTCACTCCTAAAGAACACAAAAAAGACACAAACAGAAAGGAATACACTGTTCTCGGACAGGAACAGCCAAAATGACCCGGAGGTGTGACTTAACTGCATAGAGATGTCAATCCTCCCCAGGTTCATTCATAAATTTAACACAGTTTTCTCTAAAATACCAACAGTTACCTGACACACAGCCCTCCCTAGAAATAGGGTGATTCTAAATCTCCTGGAGAGATAAAATGAACAAAATAACCAAGAAAAGTTTAAAAAAAGAAGAGCAATGAGCACATTTCAGCCTTATTAGGTACTAGTAAGACAAAAAAAAAAAAAATTCTACGTGGCAAACAAACAAAAATCCTACACAATACCAAATCCTATCCTTTCCTAATGTGGGACTCCTACATAGGCAAGAGTTCTTCCCCAAACTGGTTCACAAACCATCTAAACTCTAACCAAAGTCTGTGTGTCCAGGTCCAAACTCATGAGAAATTTCAAAGCAATCTTCACCCCCCAGAACAGCATAGTGCTTCAAAGTACAGGCCCAGGAGCTGGAATACCTGGGTGTGGATCCTAGCTGCCCTGATTAGCAAACTGTGTGACCACAGGGAAGTTAATTAACCTTTCCAGCCTCTGTTTCCTCATCTGTAAAATGGGGATAATGACAGTACCTAACGCAAGGAGTTGCTACGAGGGTTGAAGAGTTAATACATGTAAAGTTCTTAGTTAAGAGACTGGCACACAGCAGCACTGAATAAATTTTATTATTGTTGTTTTTAAAAAACCCAGCTTTCATTTGTTCTTAAGCAATCAGGTTTCTCCTGGCCTTAGAACACACTGTATTTCATGTTATCCCCTCCTATATTTTCATTTAAAATTAATCATTGATCTGACCCAAGGTCACCAAACAAACAAATATTTTAGGCTTTGTGGGTCACAGGGTCTCTGTCACAACTATTCAGCTCTGCTCTTGTAGCATGAAAGAAGCCATAAACAAGACATAAACAGATAAATGTGGCATTTTCTAATAAAACTTTATTTACAAGAGTTCCCTGGTGGCTTAGTGGGTTAAGAATCCAGCGCTGTCATTGCTGTGGCCTGGGTTGCTGCGATACATGGTTTAAACCCTGGCCCAGGAACAAGCATTATGCCAGGTTAGGCTCATGGGGTCTGCTAACCTCTGATCTAACCCAAATATACTGAGCAGCCTGGTACGTGTACCATACTTTGCACTGGAAAGAGCGAAATAAACCAGACATAATTGCCTTCAAAGAACTATTACAATCCACCCAGGCCTCTTACCTTGCTCACTGGGGATGTAGGTCTCATCATAATCTTCCTCCAGAACCAGCTGGTCTCCTATGCGAATGGGTCTTCCAGCCATGACTGGTGTGGGCTTCAACACCTAGATCCCAGAGACACCCAACCCAGAGAGAAAGTCAGTGTCCCAGCTTGGAGGGGTGGAGCTGGAGCGGTTGTGAAGCGCCTGGGCCAGACCAGCCCCTGCAGGCCAACTGAGCCGGGGATTTTCCAGAGGCCAGGGAGGGTGGAGGGTGGGACCAACAGCTCAGAACTCAGGCCTTATAACCTCTGCACCTGGGAAAGCTCTCTGAGACACCCTCCCCCCCCAAAAAAAAAGACTTGCTAAAGTCTCTGTGGACCACAAAAGAGCCAAAAACTCAACTCTCTCAAGAATGTTTTCATACATAGCCCCCGCAGATAGGAGTTAAGAACTAATAGTCTAGGACCCCCACTAGAAAACCTAGCGACACTCTCAAATAACTAGTATCACACACACCCCCATAAACCAACGCAACCCAGTATAGTCACACTGGCCCAACACATACCCCTATTTGCACATCCCTATTTATACTCAACAGTGCCCTCGAGGAGCTTACAGTCTAATGGAGGCAACATCAACAACTTCAATAGTAGTAGAAGGAAAAAAACAGGTCCTGCTGGAAGTAACCTACCGCCCCAAAGGCATGAAGGAAGGCTTTGCCAAGGAGCTGGGTACCAGAGGCTGACAAGAGTTCTCACTGTGGAGAGAGGACTCCTGGGCAGAGGGAACAGCACTTCAGGCAGCGTGTTCTGGAGCACCGATGCCAGCGTGCAGGGCAGGGCCAGGGTAGGAGCCAGGTCCAGGACTGGCCCTGGAGAGCCTGGTGAGTGATGCTGACGGGCCTCGACTGCCCCATAGCAGATGGGAGTCTCTGTGAGTTTTGGTGGAAGCAAGTGGCAGAGTGGCCATTTATCGGGGCGAGAACTCTGGTAGGAGTGGCATGGCTCGATTGGAGCAATGAGAGACTGGCATCAGGAAAACCACTGAGGAGGCTGAGGTCCGGGAGAAAGACAATGAAGTCTTAAACTAGGGCAGAAGCAGTGGGAATGGAGAAGGGACAGACATGAGGATGCTGTGATGGTAGGTTTAATAGGACCAGGATGTGGGGGAGTGGGGTGGATGGGGGGAGGACTGGTTGGAAGGAATCCAACCTGAATCCAAGGTCCCCAGCTCCAGGGCTGGGCAGTGCCACGTTCTTCAACTGACAAGCCGGTAAGGTTCTAGAGCTTCTCCTCCCTCCACATTCCTACTCCTGCAACTGCCTCAGAGCCCCAGGTCACAGCAGCTCTCCCCTGTGACACATCCCACATTGAAGCCCAATGACAGGAACAAGTCACCCTGTAAAGTGGCTGCTGTGGACAGCCCTTTGGAGTGCCTCCCCAACCAAAGCAGTGTCAGCCACACGAGTGTGACCAAAGGGAGCCTGAAGGAGCAGTCCTGACTCTCCTGTACCACCTCTTCAGAACCTGTCACTGTTCCACCGAGCATGACACAGACCTCACAGCAGGGAAAGTGAGCAGAAAGATCTCATCACCAAAAGGCAGGAGGGGGGAGTTCCCGTTGTGGCTCAGCAGTTAACAAACCTGATTAGTGTCCAGGAGGATGTGGGTTCAATCCCTGACCCTGCTCAGTGGGTTAAGGTTCCATGAGCTGTGGTGTAGGTCACAGATGCGGCTCAGATCCCACATTGCTGTGGCTGTGGTATAGGCCAGCAGTTGTAGTTCTGATCCAACCCCTAGCCTGGGAACCTCCATATGCCGCGGGTGCAGCTCTAAAAAGACCAAAAAAAAAGCAGTCAAGGGGAGTTCCAGTTGTGGCTTAGTGGTTAACGAACCTGACTAGTATCCAGGAAGACACAGGTTCCACCTCTGGCCTCACTCAGTGGGTTAAGGATCCAGCGTTGCCATGAGTTGTGATTAATATCCAGGAGGATGTGGGTTCAATCCCTGACCCTGCTCAGTGGGTTAAGGTTCCGTGAGCTGTGGTGTAGGTCACAGATGCGGCTCAGATCCACGTTGCTGTGACTGTGGCATAGGATGGCAGCTATAGCTCCAATTCAATCCCTAGCCTAGGAATCTCTATATGCTGCTGTAAAAAGACCAAAAAAAAAAAAAAGAAAAGAAAGAAAGAAAGAAAGAAAAGGGAGTTCCCTGGTGGTGCAGTGAGTTAAAGACCTCACGTCACTGCTACGGCTTGGGTCACTGCTGTGGCACAGGTTTGATCCCTGGCCCAGGAACTTCCACATGCCATAGCAAGAAAGGTGCAGGCAGAAAGAAAGAAAAAAAAAAAGGCGGTCATAACCCGGCCTCTAATGAGTGCTCAGGGAACAGCCGGACCTGGTGACTCTGAATCTGTTCCAAGACCCCTGGAGAGGGGCCCCTGATAAACAGCAAAGGATGTCTGAGGGACCATCCTGTGGCCCTCTCTGCCCTCTGGCAGCTAAGAGATGGGCAAGGGAGGTGTCTTGACTTTGAACTCACAGAAGATGGTGCCCTTTGTCAGGTACCAGACCCGAGGGAGCCAGGCTCTGCCATCTCTCTTCCCACCACGACTCCTCCAAGCAGTAACTTGGTGCCTCAGAAGAAAGGCTGAAGGAAGATGCATTCTTCCCTGCAGTACTTAAGCCCAAGCGACAATCTGCTCCGCATCCTAAGAACCACTAACACCCTGCGGACATAATACTTAAGCCTCCACAGACATAGTCAGAGATGAGCAGGGCTCGGCTCTGAAAAAGCAGAGGAGAAAAGTACCAAGAACCAGAGCAGTAGACGTGGCCCACAGACGTGGCTTAAGGAGTCCTCGGAATCTTTAATCCTATGAGTGAGGAGGAGAGGGAAAGAAAAAGGGAAAGGCTTTCTAGGGAAGGAGGAATCACCGTGGCCTGAACGTCAGACTCCAAATTACTCAACAGGCGGTGATCTCTGCAAGGCCTTGTGCCAACAACCTCAGAGAATTGGAGAAATTCTGCATTTGAGAATTGTTACCTCTTTCTAGACAACCCCATCTCCAGAAAGCATGGGATAGGTAAAATCTCTGTCTTCTAAGGAGAACAGACTGTGGTTGCCAAGAGGGAGGCAAATGGAAGAGGGAAGGAGTAGGAGATTGGAGTTAGCAGATGTAACCTCTTACACATGGAGAGGGTACACAATGAGATCCTACCATATAGCACTGAGAACTATATTCATTGTCCTATGATAAATCATTGTGGAAAAGAATATTTTTTTAAAAAGAATGTGTGTGTGTATATATATACACACACACACGTATAACTGAACCACTTTGCTGCACAGCAGAAATTAACACAACATTGTAAATTAACTATATACTTCAATTTAAAAAATTTCTGTCCTGGTGGCAAAACGCCTAATTAGCTATTTACATAACTGCCTATGTTTAACTACTTAATGTTCGGGCAGAATGTCGAAATTTAAATTCCTGGATCACTCAAATGTCAAACAAATCTTCTGTCAGAAAAAAATTAAACCATGGGTGGGCTCAAGTCTGCCTTCTTAGCTTGCCTTGCGTGGCTTCAGGAAAGATGTGGGCAAAGACAAGGCCAAAAAAAAACAGGAATTACAGGAATGAGGAAGGTAGTGGAAGAGAAACCGTATTTGTTCAATGGCTACTGGAGATCATTTACTCACTTGAGAAATATCTGAGCACCTACTAAGTTTATTTATTGCTGGGCACTAGAGACACAAGGGTGATTAAAAACAGGGCCTTCTTGGAGTTCCCGTTGTGGCTCAGTGGTTAACAAATCCGACTAGGGACCATAAGGTTGCAGGTTCGATCCCTGGCCTTGCTCAGTGGGTTAAGGACCCTGCGTTGCCGTGAGCTGTGGTGTAGGTTGCAGATGCAGCTCGGATCCCGCGTTGCTATGGCTCTGGTGTAGGCCGGTGGCTACAGCTCCAATTCGACCCCTAGCCTGGGAACCTCCATATGCCGCGGGAGCGGCCCAAGAAACAGAAAAAAAAAAAAAAGACATAAAATAAAAAAATAAAAATAGGGCCTTCTCCTGTGGCTCAGCAGGTTAAAGATCTGGCACTGGCACTGTAGTAGCTCAGGTCACTACTGTGGTGTGGGTTCCATCCCTGGCCCATGGGCACGGCCAAAAAAAAAAAAAAAAAACAGATTCAGCTGCTACTTCCCTGGAGCTACAGTCTCGTGCCGGTCACAGATAAGTGTATAATTTTAAATGAGGTAAGAGCGCTGAAAGAAATGAGCCTGATTTAGATGAAGCCTGTGCTAGGAAATGAAGAATGAGTAGTATTCACTAGACAAAGAAAGAAAAAGGTGTCCTACCAGAAGAATGAGCACGGGCAAATCAGAGTGGCTGCAGAGAGATCCAGCAGAAAACCGTAAGCCAGTCTAGATGGGAGGTGATAATAACTTGGGCTAGAGTGGTTTGGGGCGGGGAGAAGATGAGACATCTGAGAAAGCAGCTCTGAGATCAGCACAGCAGATACACAGCACATGTCCTAGTATTTCCCTCCAAGCCTGAGACCATGAGGGACATCACTGTCAATCATGGCAGCCTAGATGTGGCTTCAGAAGCGCCAACACCGTACTCCATGCAGCATTCACTGACGGATGGATGAGATGTGCTTGCCACCAGGCCTGAGACTCACTGTGAACCAGAGAGTTGTGGGGGAGGGACACCCAACTGTCCTTACCCATCTCCTGCCCAGTCCAGCATCTAGCAAAAAAGGAAGGGCTCATACACCTCCTCCAGGAAGCCCTCCCTGGGTAGCCACAGCCTCTCCTGTCAACTTATAACTACCTCAGCACAAAGGACACAGTTTCCTCTGTTCCCAGGCATCTTTTTCAACAGTACTTTTTCATGAGAACATGTTCTACCTGTCTCGTTAAACCAGACTGCTAAGGGCCATGCCCCTGCCTCCCTCCACATTTTCCAACCAAGCCTATAATAAGCTATGCAGGAGTTCCCATCACAGTGCAGCAGAAACGAATCCAACTAGGATCTATGAGGTTTCAGGCTCCATTCCTGGCCTTGCTCAGTGGGCTAAGGATCTGGCATTGCTATGAGCTGTGGTGTGGGTCGCATACGCGGCTCAGATCTGTTGTTGCGGTGGCTCTGGCGTGGGCCAGCAGTAACAGCTCCCATTAGAACCCTAGCCTGGGAAACTCCATATGCCATGGGTACGGCCCTAAAAAGACAAAAGATTTAAAAAAAAAAAAAAAGCTATGCAAATGTAGGAGTCTGGACAGTGCTCTAAGTTACTAACACACAACCAAAGAATCTCAAGAGCCAGAAAAAGCCCATAAGAGCTTTGCTGCAATCACCCTTCTCATGCCAAATTTTTCTTCTCTATGCTTTTAAGTGATAGCACAGTGGTCACAGCACCAGTCTGAGGGCCAGAAACACCTGAATTCAATTCCAGCTTTCTCACTTACCAGCTATATGACCTTAGGCAAAGTCCTTCACTGCTCTAAGCCTTAATAACCTCAGGTGTGTATAATTCAAATAATCACAAAAAGCTACATCAAAAAGTTGCTTGAAGATGAAATGTGATGATAACACTTGTAAAGTGCCTGGCATAGTTTCTGGGACACAAAACTGTTAAATAAAGTAACAGTATTACTATAGTTAGATGTCAATTCCACAGTTAGACCATTCTTAACTATGAACAGGTCTTTCTCAAGATTAAGCCAAAAATCTATTTCTAAGAAATTTCCTCCCATTTGTCCTGTTCTACACTCTGGACCCACAGAACACCCGAGGCATCTCTACTCCAAGCTAAGTATCCCCAGCTCCCTTCAATACATGTCACTATCTCCCAATCCCTCAACACCGTGGTCTGATGTGATGGGCAGAGCCAAAAAGTTTTCCACGCCTGCATGCTAACAGACCACACAAACACACACACGCATACTTAGGGTTCCCTGAATATTTACTTCTTCCACCTTGCTTGAACAATTATGAAGTTAATTTGCCACAGAAAAAGAAAAGATTAATTGGAGAAGGCACTGAGGAGAACGTGGAAGACATGAGTTGATTACGCAGGGGTAACGAGAACAGGGTTTTAGAACATTCTTGGCATTGGATCTCAGCTCTGCCATTTACCAGCTGGGCAAGATGCCCTAGTTTTCCTTATCTGTAAAGTGGGGATAATAATAATGTCTCTCTAAAAGAACTGTGAGGATTAAATGAGTCAATACATGTAAAATACTCAAAACATAGTAAGATCTCAAATGTTGGTTGTTGTTATTCTCATTCACTTATTTAAAGGGCTACTCTATATTCTTCCAGAGGACAGATCTAGTACCAGGACTATAAAGTGGAGGCCATTTAGACACCTAACAAGCACTTACTGAACACCTGTCAGGGCTACAAACCTGATAACACTCTAGCTCAGCCTACTTGTGAAGCCACATATTTAAACACGTGACTATATAGCGTATTAAGTGCATCCTAACAGAAAATATAACAGGACACAAAAGCAAAGGCAATCAGAGTAGAGGACCATGGAGATGGTTCTTGAAGGATAAGCAGGAGTTCACACGATAAGGGAGTAAGGTTATTTGAAGCAGAAGACAGCATTGGAGTTCCCGTCGTGGCGCAGTGGTTGATGAATCCGACTAGGAACCATGAGGTTGTGGGTTCAGTCCCTGGCCTTGCTCAGTGGGTTAAGGATCCAGCGTTGCTGTGAGCTGTGGTGTAGGTTGCAGATGCAGCTCGGATCCCGCATTGCTGTGGCTCTGGCGTAGGCCGGCGGCTACAGCTCCAATTCGACCCCTAGCCTGGGAACCTCCATATGCCGCAGGAGCGGCCCAAGAAATAGCTAAAAAGACAAAAAAAAAAAAAAAAAGACAGCATTAACAAAGAGGCAGAAGAGAGGATATATGTGGTAGTTGCGGGGAATTAATGATGACAACAAAAGCTTATATTCCAAGAACTGAACTAATTCTATATATATACATCATCTCATCTCAACCTCTCAGCTGAATAGAGATTACCCCTCTTCAAAAAAGAAAACTCAGCAAGTTTTTAAAAATTTTTTTTAAAACTGCCCAAGGTTTCACTGCTAGTAAATGGCATAGCAGAACATGAATGCATCCACATCTGACTCCAAAGCCCTGGGTTCCTAACCATTCTGACATGACCAGCCACAAGGGACAATGGGAGGGGTGGCAGGAGCAAGAACGACATTGGAAGGCAAGGAAGGGGCTTCGGAGGCTTGAAGCTGAATCCTATATGATGAGGAGCCATCACAAAATTTCACAAAGGAGAGTGGCCTGACCAAATCTGTAGTTTAGACGGATGATTCTGACAGCTATATAGAACTAACTGGAGGAGGGCAAGAACAGGGGCACAGGGGTCACTTAGAAAGTTATCCTGGAGTTCCCACCGTGGCATGGTGGGTTATGAATCCAACTGCAGCAGCCTGGGTCGCTGCAGCCCCAGTGCGGGTTCAATCCAGCCCAGTGCAGTGAGTTAAAGGATCCGGCGTTGCTGTAGCTGCCGCATAGGTCACAGCTGTGGTGTGGATTCAATCCCTGGCCCAGGAATGTCAATGTGCTGCAGGTGTGGCCATAAAATTTATTCAGAAAAGAAAAAAAAAGGAGGCATTCCCAGCATGGCTCAGCAGTAACTAATCTGAAGAGTATCCATGAGACACAAGTTCCATCCCTGGCCTTGCTCAGTGGATTAAGGATCCAGCATTGCTGTAAGCTGTGGTGTAGGTCACAGACATGGCTCAGATCTGCGTGGCTGTAGCTGTGGCACAAGACAGCCGCTACAGCTCCAATTTGACCCCTAGCCTGTCAACCTCCATATGCCCCAGGTACGCACCCCCCAAAAAAGCAAAAAACAAAATTATCCTGAAGACACAAGCAAGAAATTATGAATTGTCAGTGGCTGTGAGAATGGAAAAGAAGGCCAGATTCCAGGGATATCAGCAGGCAGAAACCCAGTACTTGATGTCTGCAGCAAGTGAGGGAGAGGCCGGTGGCCAGTCTCAGCAAGTATATTTTGATTATTCACATCTATCCCTCGCCCGACAGCCCCAGCCAGCGTGCTGCCTAGATACAGGAAATGTCCAGCAAATGTTCACTGTATGTATTAGAAGAATGAATTCCCGGTGCCGAAACGACCGAGTTAAGGGTGAAGTCCTTCATTAGACAGGAACTACAAACGAGGATCAGATCCGGGGGAATAGGAAGGCTGGGGCCGCATTCAGTTGGGGATGATCAGTAAGCAAGTCGGAGTTCAAGAAAAGAGATCTGGCAGGAGCCATCGTTTGGGAGTAACCGTTAAGTAGACAGTAACTGAAACTCTAGATGAAATCACCCAGGAGTGTGGTGAGTAGAAAGGACGGGCCTGCAAAGGCCGATGAGCGGGGGCTGGGTTAGGAAACCCGGGAGAGAGGAGTTATGCACGGAAAGGGAGGGGAGTAGTTCCAGGCGGAGAAGGCAGATTTCTGAATCAACTCAAGGAAAGGAAAAAAACGAAAACAAAAAAACTTCTCCAGCTGGCCAAAGGACGGCAGAGATTGGGCCAGCCGTGATTCGGACATGTGGGGAAGCATCCCCACCGGAAAGATGTTCAAGCAGGGTTCAGAAAGACCGCCTCGCAAACTAACTCGGAACAGGGCAAACAAACGAACACCCCCGCAAGCTCACACTCGTCGCCCAGGGCCGATTCTCACCGCTCCGCCAGCATGGCCCTTCCACCATTCATATTTTGGAAAAAAGGCGCACTGACCCAACCCTATCTTCACTTCTTCCCTCAGTTCCCGCCCACACTTGTGCACATCCCGCTCAGTAGCACACGAGTGTGCCTCGACTCTCCCGCTTCCCTTCTTTCCCCGCCAGCCAACCCCTCCCTCGAGGGTGTCCTCACCTGGCCCCCACCCCGGGAGACCCTGGACGCTGGCTCCCGGCTCCGAACAGCTTCCCCAGCACCACCCCGGCTCCCCGCTTCCAGGGACGCCGGGGTGTTGCCTTGCAGCGACCAACAACCACTTCCGGAAAGGGTAACAACTTAGCAACTGAGAGTCCTGCCTCTACCCGCAGATAATAGGTCGCCGAATACGAGCTCTAGCATTGGATTGGTTAGAGGTCCCGTCAGCTCACGTAGGGGCTGCACGTTTCCCGTTGCACGATGGGAGACGTAGTCCAAGATAGTTGTGGTTCTACAAGGGATTAAAAGAGTTCTGAATTTAGGTATGAGGGGAATTTCTTCCCGGGCAGGAAAAGCTCATTCACGATGATTGACAGTAATGTGAATTAACTACACAAAAAAGGCTCGCAGGTGCTATGCGTACATCATTGAACCTACCCAGGAGTTATGAGACCACTGTCCATCTTTTTACCAGAGCTCAGGGCTCAATTTGCATGTCTGCTAAAAAGGAATAAATATCTGCCATAACTATTTCACAGAGTCTGTTTAAGGAGAAAAAAAAATTGGCACAGTGTGTAGCCCTTCCACACACCCTGTCTGGCAGAAAGTTTGCTACTAATGTAATTTCAAAATCTTTAGTTTTGTTTGCACAAGCGCAAATCTTCCTGTCTCTCATGTGTCCTCAACCTCTGGGAGAAGTTAAGAGGAGCAAAGACAGCTCTGGCCATTACATCACTGGGAAAACTGGGACGCTGAAAAGTGAAAAGGTACTCATTTGGAGAGGAGGATGGAGCACCTGGAGCAGCTCTTGACAGGCTCCGCTGTGGAGATGCACCTGGCCCTGCTAACTAACTCCTGAAATTAGTCCCAGCACCACTCAAACCTGATGCCAGAATGGGGAACTCAGACTGCTGTTCCTGCGGATCCCAAAGCAGATATCCAGAATGTATTTTTCATGTTTATCTTCAGATCTTTTCTGTGGCAGTTTGGCCTGTACTTCCTTTTTTCTGCCGACAGATGACAAATCACAGCTCCCCTTCCCCTTCCACACTCCTTAAAAGTCTTGCAGAGGGCCCAAGGGACCAGACTGGGAAGGGACTCTGAGAGGGCATCAGTTTCTCCACCACAGACCCTGCATAAAACCGAGATTCAAAAACCTTTTGCATATTTTGTCCCTTTATCCAAGAACTTGCAATCCATCTAGTTGACATTAATTGCCATCAAAATTCTTAACTTTTGTTCCTTAGTTTGTGTCCCTTATTCTCCCATGGGGAAAGCTAATAAAATAAAGGTTACTCTGGAATTAATGAGTTTACCCCAAATAGATAAGCAATTTGCATTTTATCAGGTTTCCCTATAGGTTTGCACTCAGAAATGCAAACTAATTTTTAAATGCCCTTAGGCAAATACAATTAAGAAAGCAAGTCTTTGGGGGAAAATAACAAAAATGACATACCAATTGATATGCCAGTAATATACTCAATGAGTAAGGAAGAGACTGAGAATTTCACACATGTAATGCTTATGCAGACGTAAATTTATATGCATACATGTAAATGCACATGTGCATACTTTTTAATTTTTACAGAAATGAGATCATAACATATATATTGTTCTTCAATGTGCTCCTCTCATTTACCATGTCATAAACAACTTCCAAGATGTGTTCATAAATTATTCCTTTTTTTTAATCTTTTAGGGCCTCACACGTGGCATATGGAGGTTCCCAGGCTAGGGATCCAATCAGAGCTGTAGCCTCCAGCCTATGCCACAGTCACAGCAATGGCAGATCCGAACCACGACTGCAACCTACACCACAGCTCATGGCACGCCGCATCCTTAACCCACTAAGTGAGGGAGGACAGGGATCGAACCTGCGTCTTTGTGGATACCAGTCAGATTCATTTCCGCTGAGCCACGGCAGAAACTCCTACTCCATTCTTTATAATGGTTACATGGGCTTCCATTACTTAAACGTCTCATGTCCATGTTGACAATCATTGTTTTTTGCTTCCAACTTCTATCCAAAGTTTTGATGTTGTAAATGATGCTAAAAATGTTGTTGGATTTTTGTTGGCCAGGATCCTAGAAGTGGTTTTGTTCAGAGTTTACATTTTTTACATTTTAACAGATATTGCCAAATTTCTCTCTAAAAATGGAATGATTTACAGTTCAACCAACACCTTCACCAACACTAAATATTACCAAAGTGAGAGGCAAAAAAATGATAGTATCTAAATATTGTTTTAATTGGATTCTTTCACTGCTAATATAGTTGAACTTTTTTCATATGTTTATTGACCATTTAAATTTCTTCTATCAAGTACCTGTTAACATTCTTAGTTCATATTCTACCAAGTTATTGGGGGTTTTTATTGACTTGTAGAAGCTCTTTGTATGCTATGGACATTTACCCTTTGTCTATTGTGTGATAAATGTTGTTTCCTAGTCTATCTTTTTACTGTAAATGTCATTTTTTTCAGAAGTTGTAGCGGTAAAAACACTAATAGCTAACCTTTATTGAGTACTACAATATGCCAGGCACTGTTCTAAATGCTTTACGTGGAGTATCTCATTTAACTTCTACATTTCAAAGTATATGCTATTGTTATCCCCTTTTTACAAAGGAGAAAATTGAAACACAGAAAGAATAAGTAACTTAGCCTGGAGTCTCCCAGTTACTAAGTGGCAGAACCAGAATTAGAATACTAGAAATCTGATTCTACAGAATTTTTAAAAACTTAAGTAGTCAAGCCTGTGCAATTTTTTTAAAAAATGTTCTGGAGTTCTTTGGTGGCACAGTGGGTTAAGGACCCGGCATTGCCACTGTTGTGGCACAGATTCAGTTCCTGGCCCAAGAACTTCCACATGCAGCAGGCCAAAAAGAAAAAAAGAAAGAAGGAAGGAAGGATGAAAGGAAGAAAGAGAGAAAAGTATCTTCTAAATTTTGTTAGAAAGACTTTCTTCAACATAAGATTTTTTTTTTTTTTTTTTGCTTTTTAGGGTCATGCCTGCAGCACATGGAAGTTCCCAGGCTAGGGGTTGAATCGGAGCTGCCTTACACCACAGTCACAGGAACTCGGGATCCAAGGCATGAACATAAGATTATTAAAATAGTCTACTTTTTTCTATAGGTTTTTTTATGGGGGAGAGGTCACACCTGTGGCATATGACAGTTCCCAGGGAGCAAACCCAAGCCACAGCAGTGACAACACCAGATCCCTCTCCTGCTGCACCACCAAGGAACTGCTTATAGTTTTATTTTTAATGTTAAGCTCTTTGACTTATCTGGAGTTTATTTTTAGATGAGATAGGAATTTAATTTCTTTCCTTCCAAAGTGCAGCCAGTTGTCCCAACACCAGTTATTAAATAGTGTATCTACTTCCCTCTGATATAAATGCCATCTTTTCATATACAAAATTCCCATACATACATTGATCTAATTGATTTTTAGTGTTTAACTTGTGGTCTAATCACCTTATTGGTTAGGATTTTTCTATCCATATTATACAATCTGCAAGTAATGATCCTTATCTTCCTCATATTTGCTCCATTTTCTCGTCTTATTAACTAAACTGATCTAAACTATGTGGGGTTAGGATAGTGGGAATGACCTTCTGTGTCCTAAGCCTGACTTTGATGGGAATAACTTTAGACTGTCACATTATGTTTTCTGTGATTTTGTTATCTTTTTTAAGAAGTTTCCCCTTGGTTTTATCAGAAGGACTACAGAGTTGTAACAGCTTTCCACACTTGATAAATTATATGTTGATAGAATCACATGGCTTTTCTCCTTTAAGCTATTTTAGCTCTACAGCTTTTTAAGCTTTACCAATTAACATCCAAGATGCTTCTTGCAGTGATAACACTTTCAAGCTGACAACAGCCACTTACCCTCAGTTCACAGACAGCACAGAAACCAGGAGGGTCTGCGGTTCACAGCACGTGGGGTGGAGGTGAGACCAGGTAGAGCACCAAAGGCACAAAAGATTCAGCTGAGAGGACCCCCAACCGCCTCTCACCTGCCTGCAGATTGCAGGCTCAGCGACTGCCCCCTGTACTTTCTCCTTTGGCTCTCGCTTATTCAGCTGGCTGCCTAGAATGCCCTTCTATCCCCCCTTACTTTTGCTTCCCAAGTCTCTGCTCTTAGAAATTCCAGCCATTCTTTAAGGTTTAAATTAAATACCCCCTCCTCCCAGTGAGTCTTCCCAGATCCCCAGATGTCCCCCAAATCCCAAATCCCTACTCATTGCCTCATCATTTGGTACGGCACACGTGCATTTTATTTCTCTTTGTGGCCCCAGGGCTTGGCAGTGTGCCTGGTATACAGTGGGTGCTTCAGAAATGCCGAGTGAAAGAGCAAGAGAGGACAGCCACCACTCCATCCCCATGGTCCTTCCCACCCTGCCAGGGCCCCGGAAACCTTTCCTGCCAGGGTCCTGCAGGGTGGACTCCATCTCGGCAGAGGGCATCCCAGACCCCTCACCAACCCCGGAAGCTGGGCTGCCCGCCATGGGAAGACTACACTTCCCAGCGATCCCAGGGAAAAGCAAAAACCCTTTGGCTTTGACAGCCGCCGCCACAAGTCTTTCCGCCTCCCCAGCCTGCCTGGAAGCTGGGAGCGGGATTATGGTGGCCTGACCAGCAAACGCCACCACCACCACCACCACCGCAGGAGACCGGAGCCCCTGCCTCTTCCCCTGCTGCCGCCTCACCAAGTGGACCAGGAAAACAGCCTCCGACCTGCCATGCCCGCCCCTCCCAGCCCCCCGGGGGGCCCGGACCGTCCTCTCCCAGACCTCTGCTGAGGCTGGACCGCCGGCCAGATGTAGCCGGGCTCGCATCCGTCTCCTCCCCTTCTCTCTCTCTGTGGATCTCTCCTGCCTGCCACCCACCGCCTGGTCCGGGGCTGGTGAAGGGGCCTGCAGGCTCTGGAGCCCTGATGCCTCACAGCTCACTTCCCTGAGAAGCCACCTCCAGCACCCAGAGTTGGGGACAGACCCTAGGGACGGACACGGGGCCGCAGGGAGCCCAGGGCGCCCCAATGCCAGGGCCTACCATGGCCCAAGCGCTGCCCTGGCTCCTGCTATGGATGGGCTCCGGGGTGCTGCCCGCCCACAGCCCCCAGCCTGGCATCCGGCTGCCCCTGCGAAGTGGCCTTGGGGGGGCACCCCTGGGGCTAAGGCTGCCCCGGGAGACTGACGAGGAGCCTGAGGAGTCCAGCCGGAAGGGCAACTTTGTGGAGATGGTGGACAACCTGAGGGGCAAGTCCGGTCAGGGCTACTACGTGGAGATGACGGTGGGCAGCCCCCCACAGACGGTAAGGCCAGTCCCACCTCCCTCCTGCAGGAGCCGCGGGGAGACTGGCTGGGGATGCAGCATGCTGGCTTCTGCTAAAATGGGCTGCACGGTGCGGGCTGGAGGGACCCTCTTCCAAACCTGTCCTCTGGAATCACGTTGGCAGCAGTCAGCCTCAGCGTCAACCCCTGCACCCCTCTCCCATTTCCCTTCCCCTCAGAGCCCTTGCCTCCCTCCCTGCATTCCCAGCCTTACACACCCACCCTTCCTGAAGGATTTGGGGCTAGAGAAACACGTCAGGCTTGGGAGCCTGATCTGGGGAAGAGTCCCAACCACAGGGGCGCTGTGAACAGGTGGCAGCCCAGGCCAACTGGCTCTCCCAACCCCACCACTCGGGATCTGTCAGCCAGTCCTAGCATCTGGGGTTCTAACCATGGTTCCCAGCGTCTTGAGGACCAGGGAATCCTGGCACAAGTTGGATCGGCCCTTTTTCCCCCCTCTGACCGGGCTGCCACAGGACAGCAAAGTGAGGTTTCTGTTGCTCATGACCTCCACTCTAGCCCAGAAGCCCTGGGCCGACTCTTGCCTTCCCCAGCCCCTCCTTCCTCCTTCCTCCTCCCCTTTCTTTGCATCCAGCACTCCAGCCCTTCCCCCACCTGATGCCTCCCGGAGCCCTGGCCCAAGGGGACTGAACTGAGCCTGGGGTAAAGGACAGGTCATACAGCGAATAGAGCAGAGGACCAGAGCCCCCTTCTAAGCAAGAGACTCCTTCCATGAACTGATAGGTGCTGGGGGGTGGGGGGGTAGCAGTGATGGTGATAACACTGCCTGCCGGCTCCCCCCATCCTTCCTGACAGTGCTCCAAGCTACGGCCAAGGTGGCTGCTGGAGGCTGCACCCTCTGCGCCTCTGGTCGGGTAGGAGTGTGCCCATGAGCAGCCCTCCACAGGGTGCTATGACTGACCTCTGTGAGCGTTTGGTTCCTCCGTGGGTGAGCTGGGCACGGGTGTGTGCTGGTAAGTGTCACCTTGACTCTGATCCTGCACATCTCGGAGCCACCCCCCCACCCCCCAGGTCTGTGTCGGGGAGGCTTGTCCTTGGGAGGGTCTGTGAAGGTGGGAGTGTGTTTCTGGGCAGAGGGAACGGCCACACTTCCCTGGTCTTTTAAACTGGCCACACTTCCCTGGTCTTTTAAACTGCGCTTACACTGGATCTGGGAGAAATGCAAACCCCTGCCTCCCAATTTCCTGATGGAAGCAGGCATTCCTAGGTCCCTGCCACCCAGGCCTACCTCCCTCCTCCTGGCCAATCCAAGGCTGTGTCTCCCCCCCTTGCCCCTCCTCTTGTCTGTGCATTATAAACAGTCTTGAATCTGTGGGACAGAGCCGGAATCCAGGCCTCTAGCAGGCTGAGCCAACAGGATGCCAGCTGTTGTCAGGGAGTAGGAGGCTGTGGGGACCTGGATCCCCCTCCCCTTTCTGCTAGAGATGTGCCCTGCGAAGTGTGCATAGACCCTGTGACATGGACACAGGACTGGGCTATGGGACCAACAGGGCTTTGGGATCAGACAGAGTAGAAACTCCAGCTCCATAACCCACACCTTTTCCTTTTCCCAGCTGTGTGGCTCTGGGAAAATTATACCACCCCTCTGAGGCGATTGCCATGGCTTTAAAATGGGTGAAATAAGATCTCCTTAGCAAGGTTATCGTGAGGATTAACTGAAATGATGTAGGTGAAAGTGCCTGGAACAGGCACCCAGACACATACTTGACCTCCAGGAAATGGAAGTTACTTTCTCCTAACTTGTCCTGTCCACTTCTGCCTCTGCTGTGCCCTTCAAGGAAATAGAAGAACTTGGGTGTTCTGAGCCTCCGTGTTTTACACATAAACATGTCCATGGGGGACCCTTGAGATAATGTGCATATCCTCCAGGACAAAAATTGACAGAAGGAATTGCCCAGTAAATTTAGCTCCTTCCTAGGAGTAGGGGAAAGTTAAGTTCAGCATGAACCCAAGAAGCCAGGGCCAGGGTGACTGCAGTTAGAGCCACTCTGTGGCTGTAGATGGCTCAGAAGCACGCCAAGGCCAGCCAGTTTTGTACGCTGTGGTGACTTTGATGCCGCCCCCAGCCATCTGCGGAAAGGATGTCCTTTCTCCTGACCCAGTGGGGTTGTGGTAAGCACCAGATGAGAATGTGGAAGTACCCTGAATGTAACAGTGAAACTTGGGGGGGCTCTTTCTATATGCCAGGCAATCAATTGCTGGGTTTGGGGGACTGATCCACAAAGAGACAGGGAGTAATGTTTTCTGCCCTGAAGAGCTTAGATGGAAGTGAAAGTAGGAGTCCTTATACAAGGTAATCTATGGCAGTGGTACTCAAAGTGAGGTCCCCAGACCCTTGTCATTAGAGCCAGTTAGAGATGTAAATTATCTGGAATTTCCTGGTGATCCAGCAGTTAAGGACCCAGTGTTGTCACTATTGCGGTGAGGGTCCAATCTCTGGCCTGGGAACTTCTGCAGGCCGCAGGCGCAACCAAAAAAAGAAAAAAGAAATATAAACTCTCTGGCCCCACCCCCACCCTACCCCCACACCTCCTAGGTCAGCATCTCAAGTTGGAGAAGCACTCATCTAGAGTACAGTAAGTGATTGCATAGGTGTCCTAGAGGAGGTGAAATCAAGGAAGGCTTCCTGGAGATGTGCTGGAAGCGTGGTGGAAGATGGATAGGAGGGGCGAGGCCAGTCCCAGGGGAGAAAGGTCCCATCCAACTGTGATTGCATGTCACTGGTCTGTCCTTTCCTCCCCACCTCATCCCCTGAGACCAAGTGAGGACATGGTGTATGAGAGAGCGAGTTAGGTGTGTTTGGCCTTACTCATGCTTGTTCAGGAGACAGTGAGAAACCCAGGCCAGTTAATGTTACAGGTTTGGGTAAAAAGATAGAGCCAGATGGCCAGAAGCCTTTCACTGTCAACTCTAAGGTTTGGACTTTGGTCTGCAGAAATAAGGGGGAAATTGAATTTATTCATGCAGAGGAATGTCATAGAGAAAGCAATCTTGAAGTTCCTGTCGTGGCTCAGTGGTTAACGAATCTGACTAGGAACCATGAGGTTGCAGGTTCAATCCCTGGCCTTGCTCAGTGGGGTTAACGATCTGGCGTTGCCGTGAGCTGTGGTGTAGGTTGCAGATGCGGCTCGGCTCCCGCATTGCTGTGGCTCTGGCGTAGGCTGGCAGCTACAGCTCCGATTCGACCCCTAGCCTGGGAACCTCCATATGCCGAGGGAGCGGCCCAAGAAATGGCAAAAAGACAAAAAAAAAAAAAAAGCAATCTTTAAGGAAGAGACATCTGAATTTTAGAATGGAACTGAGAGATGCGGGCAGCGGGAGGCTCTGTCACAAACGGCCAGGCCTGGAGCACTATGACAAGGACGTTGTGATTTGTTTGAAAAAGGGAGGGAAAACCGGGATGCAAGGAACAGTACAAGGAAGATGGACCAGACTTGGTGACACCGGTTTGAAGGAGGGGAGGAAGGTGTCAAAGATGATTTCAAGATTCTGATGTTGAAATGATGTAGAAGCTGACAAGATCATTTGTGACAGAGTTGGCAGAAGGGCATGGTTTAGCGGTACAGAGGTACAAATATATACTTGTATTTATGGCTACAGTTTATAAAAGTTTTAAAATATATTCTGTATAGATTAGTTTGTTCTTTACAGTAATTCCTGCAGTATATACAAAGGTCTTACTATTCGAAAGTTCTAGCAGAAAATAAGGGGACTGAGAGGTTAAGTAATTGGCCAGTTGACCAGGGTGGCCGGTCAGTAAACTGAGACCCTGTCTCGCCTTTGACCTCCCTGCTCTGCCATAGCATCTATTTGTGTGTCTTTGGGAAAAAAGAGAGTTTATCCAAGATCCCACTCCCATTCTCCTGACACCTTCCTAGTCACGTCTCCCTCACTACCCTGAGCAGAGCATATCCCTGATTTTGTGTTTGTTTCCCTCATGAAACACCAAGCTCTTGAGGACAATGTCTTTTTAAATTAATTATTTTGCAGTGTCTTGTTTATTGGTCTTTAGCTAATATCCATGACCGCGCCAGGCTCAGAACATGCGCCTAAAAAGTGTGGTGCGGATGAATAAATGAAGTGTAAGGCATCTAAATAGAAATGTTGATGGGCCATTGTCAGTGCAGAACTGGAGCTCTTGGAAGAAGCATTTTCACTCTCTTCACTTGAATGAAAGGGTGTCATCTCGTTGTAACTGTACGAGCATCACCATCCAAACACAGTCTAATGATTTAATTCCTAGCATTAATATCAGGTGACGGTCAATCTTCAGTTTACCAAATATTTGCGGCGCACCTACTGTGTGCAAAAGAGAAAAATAATATCAGAGTCTTGGCCCTCGGAGAGCTCATGATTTGGTGTGAGACACAGACATGTAAATGCCCACATATCCTACAGGACCAAGTGCATTTGGCACAAATAGAACACAGTCTTGAGAGTATAAAGAAAGAAGCAGCTACTCCTGACAGGGTGTTAGGAAAAGCTTGCTGGGAAAGGTAGCATTTGAATATGGCCTAGAAAGATGAGAAAGCTTTGCTATTTGGAGAGTAGTTGGGGAGAGAAACTTCATAGAGGGAGACATGAGCTCTGTAAGAAGCTGGAAGTTGTGATGGGGAGGCTGTGAATCTGAGAGGGGGTGGGGTTTCATGCTGAAGGCAGCAGAGACATGGTCTAGTGTAATTTTGGTTTGAGGAAAACCACTCCAGGGTGGAGGATAACTTGGATGGTCTAGAGTCTGAGACGAGGCTTTCAATTAGGACACAAGGGCCTGGAAAGAGATATAAAGGAGCTGGGGGTCCTCAGAGAGCCAGCATGGACCTGTCAGTGCAAGCAAGTGCTCCCCGCCTCCAGTGGGGGAGAGGGAAGAGAAGAGGTCCCCCTCCTTTTAGCCTCTCTGACTGTGTTTGCATCAGGGTACACAGCAAGAGGAACAAGTTTTCAAGCGTAACGTGGTTTACCAAAACTCCGTGTTTTGTATTCCATGTTAATTACAAAGGCAAGGTACTAGCATGTCCATTTGGGGGAGGGGGAAACTGAGGCTCAGAGAGATTAGGTTACTCAACCAGGGAAGAACAGAGCTGGGGTTCAAATCCAAGTCTTTGGATTCCAAGCCCAAACACTTGGTTTTTTTCCAGCATTCTGGGATTATATTGGTTGACCTTGAGATGCCCAGGGGGCAGTTCTTGTGGATGTATTCAGCAGCCAGCTGAGAATGGGGATCTGGAAACCAGGAGAGAAGCTGGGAGTGGGCAGGTAGAGCCAGGAGTCACCTGCAGAGAGGTGGTTGTGGAAGCCAAGTTGGACTTGTGCTTTGAGAGAATGGAGAGAGAAGAGGAAAACGGTGAGGAAAGAAACATTGGGTCTTAGACTAGGGATCAAGGGAACAAAAGAAAATGCTCAGAGAAGTAGAAAACTCAGGATTCGGGATCTCAAAACCCATGATGACGCCGAGTGGTTTTCCTGACCCCCTTCCCTAGGTTGGGCTTCATACTTCGATCCATGGGGTTCTGTAAAGGGACGCCAAGGGTGGGGGAGAGGTTAGGAGAAAGGTAAGACTCTGTACCTTCCACCTTCTCATCGCCAGCCCCTCCCCTGACCCACCTGCTCCTAAATCTCCCAGCCCTCCCAGAAGAGGTCAACTTTTGTTGACTTGCAGTAGAATTCTGGGGTTTTTTTGTTTGATTGATTGATTGAGTTCTGGCATTAAAAGGTCAAAGACCATTGAACTTAAAGAGCCACCCTCTACATTAGACAAAGCTGGCAGGATCCCATTTCTCTGGGGTTGGGCTTTGGTTGCATATAGGTTTTTGCTGGGACTCCCAGGCTGAATTTTTATCTGTCTGTTTTCCTTTTCTTCTTTTTATGGCTGCACCAGAGGCATAAGAAAGTTTCCAGGGCTAGGGGTCTAATCGGAGCTACAGCTGGCAGGCTGTGCCACAGCCACCGCACCTCGTGATCCCAGCCCATGTTGGCAAACTACGCTTCAGCTCACAGCAATGCTGGATCCTTGACCCACTGAGCCAGGCCAGGGATTGAATCTGCATCCTCATGGATACTAGCTGGGTTTTTAACCCACTGAGCCACAATGGGAACTCCTCCCATTTCCCAGGCTGTCCTTTCACTGCTTTCTCTTCCTCCACCTCTCCCAGCCAGTAAAGAAAGAGTTGAGTGGGGCTCTGGGGAAAGACTGTGTCCTCTCACTGAGGCAGACGGTCTGGACCCCTTCTTGGCTAGTTCTAGTAAAGAGCTAAGCGGAACACTTTGGTTGAAAATCCAAGAGAAACATGTCTCTAGAAAGGCCTCCTACCTGACGGCCAACTTGTCTATCTGCTGGGAGCCGTCTCACCTGGGGGCCTGGGTAGTGGGCAGTTCTGAAACAGTCTGCTTTCCTGGTCCTAGAGCTGCCCTGGGCTTCCCCTGGGAAGATGGGCCCAGTGGCTACCCTGTCTGTTGGCCACTGTAGCCCCACTGTATCCAGGCTGGATGTCCCCTTGACTGGCCTCTCGGGGTTGGTGAACCCCCCCTAGTTGTTGGACTCCAGCACCTGTGGAGTGTTCACCAAACAGCATGAGGAGTGAACCCTGGCATCTCCCAAGGGCCCAAGCCAACAGGCCTATGTGCTGAACATGACCGGGCACCACGGGGGAAAGTGGGCTTATTCTCACCTGAGGACAGACTCAGCGACCATCACAGCCCCGAAACCTGTGGGTGGGACGAGGTTAGACAACAGGAAGGACTTCCTGTCTGACAATGAAAAGCAAGTAGCAGTGGCTGCGATAGGGTCAGCGCAGGGTCTCCCAGGTGGGTTCCATGGAGGCTGAAGGTGCTAAAGAGACACCTGAAAAGCCACTCTGGGGAGAGGATGGAGACAGAGGAAGTAAAACCTCACATTCAAGCAGAACATCTCTGCTTTTTTCTCTCTGGTACACGGGGATCCTGCATGATATTGGAAAAGGGTTCTGCTGCTTTAAAAAAAAAAAAAAAAGCTTAAAGGAGTTACCATTGTGGCTCAGTGGGTTAAGAACCCAATATAGTGTCCGTGGAGATGCAGGTTCAATCCCTGGCCTCTCTCAGTGGGCTAAGGAGCATTGCTGTGGCTGCGATGTAGGCTGGCAGCTGTACCTCCAATTCAACCCCTAGGCTGGGAACCTCCATATGCCGCAGGTGTAGCTGTAAAAAGAAAGAAAAAAAAAACCTTACAAACCATTGTCTTAGATGTGTTCTTTAAGAACAAACACATGGAGTTCCCTTGTAGCACAGCAGGTTAAGGACCTGGCGTTATCTGCAGTGGCCCAGGTGGCTGCTGTGGAAAGAGTTCCATCCCTGGTCCAAGAAATTCCACATGCCACAGGTGCAACCAAAAAAAAAAAAAAGAGAGAGAGAGAGAGAGAACAGACATGTATCCATCATCACATGAATAGGAAGCACCGATAAACATTAGTGAAACTGGGTTTGAGGAGGGGGGAAATGGAGCATCCTCTCTAAAGGGGGGGAAGGGTATGCTAGATAAGGTTTGAGGTGACCCAGCCACCTTGGGATTCCTTAAAAAAAAATAGCCCAAGGTGGGTTAAGTGGCACCAGGGAGACGGCTTGCTCCCAAGTATTGCCAGCTTCAGGCTGGAAAGCAAAGTGGAAGCAGAGGCTATATCTGGGAAGGGAGTATGTCCATCGAGGTAGCTGATTTGGTCAAGACGGGAGGAGCCTGGATGGGCCCCAATTGTCAGACTCAGTTGGAGGCAGGAGCTGTGAGCTCCACTGGCTCTCAGCCACCCCCTGCTGCTGAGCTGAGGATCCTCGTGTCCTTTGCTCCCTTTCCTTCACCTGTGGCAGGCTCAGGTCTGGGAATGTCCACTCAGGGAAGCAGATGATTCAGGAGGTTCCAGGACCAGCGAGTCCTGAAGTCACTCCCACTGCTCTAAGAACCTGGGCGGCTATTCAGTGGGCATGGTGGGCGTCATTGTCACCAGGCGCAGTGCCCGATTGAAAATCACCCCTGCAAGGACCCTGGGGCTGAGATTTAATGGCAAGAGCCTGTAGAGTTACGGGACCTGCAGCAAATGAGGCCATTATTGTCAGTTTAAAAGAAAAAAAAAAAAAAAACTGTTAAGGAGCACCCGCTGAGGGCTGGGTGAGAGAAGAAGCACAGAAACTTACTCCCTACCCTTGTGGAACTTGTAGTGTGTGGAACAGCTTTGGATAAATGATTTCAAGTCGAGTGAGTGGTCAGCAAAGCAGCAGGTGTTCTCAAGGAACTGCAAGAGGGGGCCCCTCATCTTAGCTGGAGCATCAGGGTGAGAGCTTTGGGAGAAAGGGTGTTTCAACTGTGACTTGAAGTTGAACAGAAGTTAGACAAAAGGGAGTTCCCATCGTGGCTCAGCAGTTACAAACCCGACTAGTATCCACAAGGATGAAGGTTCGATCCCTAGCGTCACTCAGTGGATTAAAGATCCACCATTGCCATGGACTGTGGCGTAGGTCGCAGACGAGGTTCAGATCCCACATTGCTGTGACTGTGGCGTAGACTGGCAGCTATAGCTCCGTTTCGACCCCTAGCTTGGGAACTTCCATATGCCTTGGGTGTGGCCCTAAAAAAGACCAAAAAATAATAATAATAATAAATAAAAAGTTAGACAAAATAGGGAGAGAATGTCTCAGGCAAAGGAAAGAGCACCTGCAGAGATCACTGTGCTACAGAGACACTTGATGAGAAGCATGATAAGAGAGGGGGAAAGTGACAAGAGGTGGGTATTTGGAGTCGACCTATGGGAGGTTAGGTGCCCCCAAAGTCAAGGATCTCCAGATTTAATTGAGATAGTTGTGTATCAGTTATTGGGTGCATGGTATGAAGCTACTCCAAAACTGGGCAGCTGGAAACAAGAGCCACTGTGTGTCTCAGGATTCTGTGGATTCTGCAAGTCTTACCTGGGTCCACATGTGGCTACGTGCAGCTGGTGGGTCATTGGGGGGCTAGACTAAGCTGGGCTGTTGCACCTCTCTTTCCTTAAGTCTTTCATCCTCAAGAAGGCAACACAGCCTCCTTACATACAATCTTGGGCCCACGTTCCATGAGCCCAGTCCCCCCGCTGCATAAGCACTTACCAAGTCTCTGCTTTCCTCCTTTGGCTGATGTCCCCTTGACCAAGCCCAGAGTCGGTGTGGAGGGAATCCCACAAGGGCCTTAGGTTTGGGGAGGTGTGCTTCATTTATGTAACAAGCTACCATGTATTTCCTTTCCAAACAGGAGAACTGGAAAGGTCAAGGAGAGGAAAGAAAGACTTGGGGGTTGGTCAGAACCAAGAGACCCTTGTCCTCTTTGTGGCTTATGTATAAGAAAGGTCAAGTTCTTCTCCACACTTGGTCTCAGTTTCCTCCTCTTTAAAATGGAAGAAAGGCCCCTATGTCTCAGCTTCAGCTAAAAGGCTTGTGGTATGAGAGCGTAAGGGCTCTTTCCTCATAAACTCTGGGGCACTTACAGAAGAAAACAGGCTTCCCTTTCATGGGAAGAATTGGAATTAAAGCTCCCTCCCAGAGGTGTGCAGAAACAGTGAGACCCTGGCTTAGGCTGCCAAGAAAGGTTGTAGATCCTAAGAACCAGAGATCTTCCAGAATTGAAAGAGCTAATGGACTGATGACTCCTGAAGGCTCTTTTTATCCGGAAGAATCTGAGCTACTTCCATCTGCTAGTGAGAGCTGGGCTCAAGACAGGTGGGATTGGGGAATGAAGAGCTTGCCCTGAACTGCCTCACCAGCTCCACACCTACCTCATCACCCAAGATCTCTGGCTGAAAAGTGCAGGGGAGCCTTGCCTGCAGAGTGAAAGGGGCAGGTGCGCCCTTCCCTGTGGGGCTTGTTAGCATTTCCCAAGAAGCCCCCAGAGGAGCATTTGTTTGTTAAGTGATTGGCACTGACCTAGCCCTGACCCCACGCTGCAGCCCCCTGGGCACCTAAAGGCAGGTGCTACCAAGACTTCTGAGTTGGCCTGGCCCCCTGGGATGAGGGAGAAGTAAGACAGGGGCCTGGTGAGAGGAAGGCAGGTTTGAGCTAGAGCCACACCTAGAACCCACAGTTTGGGGACCACTGAGAGATTCCTCCCTCACCCCCAAAAAGGGGTAGATTAGCTCCTTCCCCTTTTCTTGCCTTTAACCATTCATTAATTCAAGAAATACTTATTGCCAGGCACTGCATTACCCACTAGGGACACAATGGGTTTGTGGGTTTCTCTGTTTTGTCTTTTGAAGGCCAAACCCATGGCATATGGAAGTTTCCAGGCCTGGATTCTAATCAGAGCTGCAGCTGCCTGCCTACACCACAGCCACAGCAATGCAGGATTCGCGCTGCCTCTGCGACATACACCACAGTGCACAGCAACACCAGATCCTTAACCCACTGAGCAAAGCCAGGGATCGAACCTGTGTCCTCATGGTTGCTAGTCAGATTCATTTCCAGTGAGCCACCATGGGAACTCCCTCTGTTTTGTTTTTAATTATATAGAAGAGGAGGTGAGATTCAGTGTGACATTAGAGTAACAAGTCCCAAGGAAACATTTTAATAAGAGAATATGACCTGGTCTTTTTCCCTTAGGAAGTCCCTTTTGAACTCAGACTGAAGGATGATAGGTGAGTAGACAAAACTGCAAGTGGCAAGGAGGATGGTCCAGGCCGAGTAAGTGACCCTCTCACCAGCCTTTGGGGGAGAGACCATAGCTGCTTGGAGGGCCTGAAATGAGGCCGTGTGGCTGGTGGGCAGACGGCTAAGCTGGATAAACTAGGCTGGGTGTGTAGGCAGGGCTACATCATGAAGGGCTCTACAGGAAATGTTAAAATCTTTAAGTCGTTATTATCATAGCAAAGGGAGTCCATTGCCAAGGGCGGGTAACAAGGTCACATCTGCACTCTGAAAACATCATTCTAGCCACAGTGCAGAAACATTTAGAGAGGTCAAGCATGGGTGTGCCAAGACCAGTAGAGAAGCTATTGTGATAATGGGATGAAATGATGATAATTTGGCCAGGTGTGGCAAAGAAGATGGTAAGAAGTGAACACATTCAGAGGCTTTTAAGACGGTTAATTGGGAGTTCCTGTCATGGCTCAGTGGTTAACCAACCCAACTAGCATCCATGAAGATGCGGGTTCGATCCCTGGCCTCGCTCAGTGGGTTAAGGATCTGGCGTTGCTGTGAGCTGTGGTGTAGGTTGCAGACACGGCTCAGATCTGGCGTCGCTGTGGTGTTGGCTGGCAGCTACAGCTCCAATTGGACCCCTAGCCTGGGAACCTCCATATGCCGCAAGTGTGGCCCTAAAAAGACCAAAAAAAAAAAAAGGTTAATTGGACAGGACTCACGGATGCCTTGGATAGAGATGTAAAGAACAGGAAGGTGTTGAGATGCCTCCAAAGTTGCTGACTTCTGAAACAGATGGAGGGTGACTAACATAGGCAACATATCAGGAAACACAGATGGGCAGGACCAGGTAAGGTCAGCTGTGGACTTCTTGAATTTGAAGTGTCTTTGAGGCAGTTCAAAGGGGAGCAAGGGGCTAGAGCTATAAGCTCAGGGGTCATCGGGACATAGGGGATAATTGCAGCCAGTGCCATGGATGAGATGGCCCAGGGAGAGAGTAGAGCGGGAGAGGAAGAGGGCCAAAGCCGAGCCTGGAGAAGTGAGCCTGCAGAGTAAACAGAAGATGTGATCAGAGAGGTGGGTGGGAGCCTCAGATTGGGTGACAGGGAAGAGTGTTCCCAGGAGGGCGGGGTCAGCAGTGTTGAATGCTCCAGAGAAATAAGATGAGGATATGACATTTGTCTTTTGTATTTGGTGACATGAAATCATCGGTAACTGTAGTAAGGGCTGTTTTAGAGTGGAGGGAGGGATGGAGACAAAACTCAGTTTTAGGATGGGTTGAGGAATGAGTAGGAGGTGAAGAAGTGAAGACAGCTTGGCTGAGAACTTTGGTTGTGAAGGGAGAGGAGAGAGAGGGTAGCTGGAGGCGGATGTGAGATTAAAGAACTTTTTTTTTCTTTTTTTTTTAATGAAGAGACAAGCATTTGTAAATGCCAATAGGAAGACTCTAGATTTGGGGGTGGGGATGGGGTGGAGTGGCATCTACCAGAGGGAAAGGGATAATGAATAGGGCAGGGGACCTGAGAAGGAGGAGGGAATTGGTGCCCAAGCCCAGGTGGAAGTCCTCCTGAGCCAGGAGGGACTGCTAGGTGGCAGGACAGTCACAGCGCAGGCTTGTGGAATGATGGTTGTGGGAAGTGGGGGGTGGTTGCAGGAGGTGGGGGGTCCATCTGATGCCCTTGATGGATGAGGTAAGAGGGAAGGGCATCTGCCAAGTTTGGCTGTACACAAACTCCTCTCCCAGGCCACCCTTAGTGGGAAGGGGAGAGGCCGCCCAAAGTCACCCAGGGGGCTCTCGATGGAATTGTTGGGAGGACAGGATCAAAATCACCTCTCAGAAGCAGGATCACAGTGCAGAGGGCAAGCAAACAGGAGGAAATGGTAACTGTTCATGTTGGTTTCCCCTTTTCTCTGTAAAGACAGAGCAGTGGTGGCCTGAATTCCTGGGGATTTGGGGGTGAGGGAGGGAGAGGTGGGGACGGGATTAGAGGGGGTCCTTCCTCCCGGGGCTCAAGCCCCTTGGAGGTGGAGCGAGGAGACCTTCCTCAGGTAAGGAGAGAGGCTGGGACTGGAAGGGCACCAAGTGTGAAGGCCTTGGGCAGTGGAGGGAGTGGCCTGCAGAGAAGACTCCTCCCCCCGCAGGAAAGAGCGAAGTGGGGAGGAAGGAGCCTAGACCCAGAGCCCCCAGATAAAGGCCCATTCCAGCGTCAAAGGGGGTCGGATTTTCCTAGAGCTGGCCAGGTGCACACACTCCAGGTCGTCCCCCTGCATCGCCGCAGGCACCAGCATTGTGGAAGAGACCCTCTTTCTTTGGGGTCCAGTGACAGCAGGGATCCCTATAAACGCGAGTCCAGCCCTGGTGCTGGGACCAGAGTCCTGGCAGGTGGGGGAGGTGATTCTGGGGAGGTGGTGGGTGAAGAAGGCTTTTTAATCATTAACCTGGTTGATTGAAATCTGAACTGCTGTGCCTCCAGCTCTATTGATTCTCTCTGCAAGCACAGCATCTGGGGCTGGTGGCTGCTAAGAGACCAGGGAGAGGGACGGGGTGGAGAGGTAGGGGCAGAGGCCAGGGAGGGAAATGGGAAGCTGGCCAGGAGCGGGGGGAGGGGGGGGGGGCTGGGAAGGCAGGAGGAGGCAGAGGTAGAGGCCTGGGCCACAGTGGGGAGGCATCTCTGGGGGGCGGCGTGGGGAGGTGCAGTCAGCCAAGCCACAGAGGACCACTCAGAGCAGGAAGGAGGAAACAGAAGGCCAGAGAAGCACAGTGACCTGCCCAAGGTGACACGTCAGAACCTGCACCAAAGCGGAGGTCAGCTGACTTCACTCACGGAGGAGAGGGGATGCAAAAATGCAGGTCGGGAGAAGCTGAGGTGAGAACACAGCAAGTCGGCCAGAGAGGATTCGGTTTCCGGATTACTGTGAGCCTTTCCTTTGTGCCTGTGAGGAGGTAGGAGGCATCAAAAATGGCTCCGGACTGACTGCAGAGGGGTCAGGTCATCTTGGAAGGAAGGGGGACAAGACAGAAGAGAAGGAGGACGGGCAGCTCAGTGAGGCACAGCGAGACACACCTGTCTGTCTTCACTGAGCCAAAACCAGGGCCCTGCCGAGCTGGCTTCTCACCAGGACCACATATGGGGCGCCTGCTCCCACTCTTTCTGACAGTGGGACTCAGAGGTCTGTGTCACCTCCAAGACAGTGGGAAGCCACATTCTGGCAGGCAGGGTCAGGAACACGTGGGCCCCAACGTGCCATCCTGGTCCCCACAGTGCCCCTCGCCAGCGCCAGCTCCTAGAATAGCTCATCTCTGAGCTGGAGCCGGGCTGCCTGCCGGCGATGTGCTTCCTAGAGAACCAGAGGGAAGCGCCTAGCTCTGCAGCCGGACTGGACCTGTCAGAGGGAGCACAGGCAGCCGACGGCAGAGAGAAACAGCAATGGAGACACGCACACAAGGAGTGATGAGGCTCTCCTGACATAGAAACGGTTCCAATTCTGCAGAGAAGACTGAGCAGACGCAGGGTTTCTGAGGCCATGCTGAGGAGGTCATAGGACCCCATGTTCTGTCTGCAGTCATGGTACTAGCAGAGGCCAGCCTGTCCAGTCCTGCGTCCAGAAGCTTCATCCTGGATCCTCCGAAGGGAGACCAGTGGGCCGGGGTGGGGGTGGAGGGGACAGTGAGGGGAGTGAGTCCAGGCCTCCTGTCGTAACGTCCTTCTCCCCCCTTTCTTCGACAGCTCAACATCCTAGTGGACACAGGCAGCAGTAACTTTGCTGTGGGGGCTGCCCCCCACCCTTTCCTGCATCGCTACTACCAGAGGCAGCTGTGAGTGCTGGGAGAGCCCTACCCGAGGAGCCGGGCCAAGAAGGGTCAGGCAGGGGAGGGGCTGCAGGGAGAAGGTCCAGGTCCTCGCAGCCTTCCTTCCTCCCGGGAAGAGGAAGGGCAAAGAAGGCGACAGTGATGGGAGAGGAGTGGAGGGGCTGGGCCGGGGTAGGGTGGGGGGCGAGGTGGTAAACTGTGAGGAAGGGCTAGTTGATGGGCAGCCAGAAATGCTTCTCTTCTGAGATGGGGCAGCTTCGGGGCTGGGGGTAGGGAGAGCAGCCCCAAGCTCCCAGGGGGATCTCGGGGTCTCCTTCCTGTGCACAGGGGCTCCATCCTGCACCCCTTCAGCAGCTCTCCACTTTCTGACACCACTGCCTAAGTCTGAGCTGAGCAGGCTGCAGTGTCCGGGCGCTATTCTTGGGGGCTTCGGACATTCCAAGGAAGTGAGAGCCTTCCTCAGCCTCACTGCCTGGCCAGTGTCAGCAACCAAAAGCGAGATGCCTCCCTGCGCCTCTCAGAGTTGCAGCAGCTGGACTTAGCTAACCCGGTGGCAGGGAGGATGGAAGCATTATTTGTGTGTGAAAACCTGTGAGTAGAAGCATTATTTGTGTGTGAAAACCTGTGAGTAGAACCTAGGACCTCAAGGCAGACGCCAAGGCCATCCTCTTAGCTCTTCTTATTTCCCTTTCCCCATTAATTCCCCATCTAAAGAAAGCAGTCAGGGAGTAGGGCTTGCTTAGGGTCAGGGAATCCATTCCAGCTCCTGGTCTGTGTCCCGCCACTGCCCCCATCACTCACGCACAAGCCCTGGTCAATGGCCTGATTCAACACGGGCGGCAGGGACATGTTGATGAGCATGTTTCATCCAAGTGCATCTCAGTTGCCCTGAGATGCTTGCGCAAACCCCTTCTTTGGAAGAACTTGCCAAAGAGGTTCCACATTCACCCACCTCTACCACTCAGATGGTACCACTGAGTCCCAAGGCAGCAAAAGAGTCAATGGCTCCTTTTCTTTGAGAGTGTGATAAGGCCGGGGGGGTGGTGGTGGTGGGAAGAGGCTCCCTAGATGTACCCTCAGCAGCCGCAGGCACAATACACAAAGCCTAGGCTTGTTCTGCCAGGGCCTGAGCTCCAGATCTAGATCTAGGAATACAAGCTATGGACACAGGAGAGGGAGCCCCAGGGATATCCCCCCGCATCTGCCTGCAAGGTTAGCTGACCTGCTCTGGGTAAAGGATCTATGGATGTTCTGTTGAGCAGCCTGACAGCATCTTGTGTAGATGTCCGTGAGGTGAGATGAGGCATCCGGGAGTGGGTTCAATGCTGGATCCCTGCACCAGTTGTGGTTGTGTAGCCATAGATCTCTGCCTCCTCTCCACAGGTCCAGCACATACCGGGACCTCCGGAAGGGTGTGTATGTGCCCTACACCCAGGGCAAGTGGGAGGGGGAGCTGGGCACCGACCTGGTGAGCATCCCCCACGGCCCCAACGTCACTGTGCGGGCCAACATTGCTGCCATCACTGAGTCAGACAAGTTCTTCATCAATGGCTCCAACTGGGAGGGCATCCTGGGGCTGGCCTACGCGGAGATCGCCAGGGTGAGCAGAACAAGGCCTGGCCCCGCAAACTGTCTGCACGTTGCACTCTGCATGCTACACAGGGATGGAGTTGGGAGAGAGAAGGGGAGGGAACTGATGAAGGGAGGGAAACAAATCAGTTTAAAGCAATGCTTCACAGGGGGATAGGGTGGGTGGCAGTCTGATTTCATCCCCACAGAGGGCAGAACTATGGTGAAAGACAGTGTGATAGGTAGAGGACCAGGCTGTGTTTTCTACTGACTCTGAGATCTTTAAGAATGAAGGGCCCCGTAACTCTGAATCAGGTTGAGTGTATAGGGATCAGGATCCTATAGATCTTTGCTGTTTGCATTGCCAGTGTGTCTTGCCATCCCTCCCCCCCACCAAACCTCAGGACCTCAAGATGGTCTTTCCCGAGGAACATCCCCCCCATCTTGCTTTGCCCTCCATTCCTCTTCTCATGAGGGCCTCCTGTGCGAGGACTCACTCCTTGTCTCTCTCTGTCCCAGCCCGACGACTCCTTGGAGCCGTTCTTTGACTCCCTGGTAAAGCAGACCCACGTGCCCAACCTCTTCTCCCTGCAGCTCTGCGGCGCCGGCTTCCCCCTCAACCAGTCGGAAGTGCTGGCCTCGGTTGGCGGGAGTATGGTGAGTAGGTCTGAGGAAAGGGGAGGCCCTGGCACGGGGCAGAGAAGAGAGGACCCTCTGCCTCCCGCCCTCTCAGCCTCCCCCAAAGCTGTGGGCTCCCCTAAGAGAATCAAGAGAAAGCTTTTTTGAGTTCCCCACCTCCACTCTTTTTCCATCCTTTTCTTCTTTGCATTATTCCAGAAAGGATGTGAGGTGCCAATGGATGGTAACCTTGGAAAGGATGACAGATGATTAAGAAAATTTCAGGAGTTCCCGTCGTGGCGCAGTGGTTAACGAATCCGACTAGGAACCATGAGGTTGCGGGTTCGGTCCCTGCGCTTGCTCAGGGGGTTAACGATCCGGCGTTGCCGTGAGCTGTGGTGTAGGTTGCAGACGCGGCTCAGATCCCGTGTTGCTGTGGCTCTGGCGTAGGCCGGTGGCTACAGCTCCGATTCAACCCCTAGCCTGGGAACCTCCATATGCCACGGGTGCGGCCCAAGAAATAGCAACAACAACAACAAAAAGACAAAAGCCAAAAAAAAAAAAAAGAAAAAAGAAAATTTCAAAGGAAATGAAGTTAAGACCTCTCAAATCAAGATTATTCAGTCTGATGATCAGGAGGCAGAGATACGAGGAGTTTAAAAGTCTATTTATTAATTAAGTAGGACAACTGGTGAATGGTTCTCTATCTTCAACAAGCAGCGAAAATAAAACATATAATAGAAGCAAATTATCATTCACTCAACATTTATTGTGCCAGTTTAGGTTTAAATTACTTTATCAAGGGCTGTGTGATTCTGAAACAAGTTAATTTAAAATCTTGGAAAGCCTCTTCCCCTGAACACATCCTTAACACATTTAAGAAAGATCACTTCAGAACATGATTTGAGGAGTTCCTGTCGTGGCTCAGTGGTGATGAACCTGACCAGTATCCATGAGGAAGTGGGCTCGATCCCTGGGCCTGGTTCAGTGGGTTAAGGATGCAGCACTGCCATGAGCTATAGTGTAGGTCATGGCTCGGATCTGGTGTTGCTGTGGCTGTGATGTAGGCCGGTGGTTGTAGCTCCTATTCAACCCCTAGCTTGGGACCTTCCATATGCTGCAGGTGCAGCCCTAAAAAAAAAAAGAAAGAAAAAAAAAGGACCAAAAAAAGAACACGATTTGATTAGAAGCAGGAAGATGAAAAAGGGGATCTGCAGAGGGCCTTGCCACCGCAGGAATCCCTGATCCTATTGCTCGCCCTCTGGATGACTTGGTGTCCTTCTGTGTCGGGACCTGGGTACTGTCTCTTTTTCCCTCTAGATCATCGGGGGTATCGACCACTCGCTGTACACGGGCAGCCTCTGGTACACACCCATCCGGCGGGAGTGGTATTATGAGGTGATCATTGTGCGGGTGGAGATCAATGGACAGGATCTGAAAATGGACTGCAAGGAGGTAATAAAACCCAGGGGAAGCCGGAGAAGTTAGGGGGAGGCAGCAGAGCGAGAGGCCAGACCCTGAGCTCTGAGGCTGGGAGGATGAGGCAAAGGTGCAGGACCTGCAGAAGGGCTGGGGGCTGAGCCTGCATCAGTCAGGAGCTTAATGGTCCCACTTCGGGACCTGAGGTTTAGGGCTAGGGATTGGCGGGGCACTTTCCCAGGGGCCGTGAGGCTTAGGTCTGGTGAGGGAAAAAGCCCGTCTGGACTCCAACCACTGCCCTGCATTATGACCTTGGGCAAGTCGTCTGCAAGGCACTGTGACATGATGAAGAGCCTGGCTTTGGATTCCGAAAGGCCTGGGTTTCCAGCTCTGCCATTGACTAGCTATGTGCCCTCAGGCAAGTGACTATGTTGTGTTTCAGTTTCCTCATCCGCAAAACAGAAGTAAACAGCTTTTCCAAGGATTGTGGTAAAAGCAGAGAAAGTGAATAAAGTGTTTATCCCAGCACAATACCCAATAAATGGTAGTTAAACTATTTGGGTCTTCCCTACCTAGATTCTTAACATATGTTAAATTAGAACAGATAAAAATGTATTATGAAAAGGTAAAAGCATTACATGAGATATTTTTATTTTCAAGATTTGGAGAATGTCTACCACCCAAAGATAATAAGAGTTAACATTTACAGAATGCTTCCTATGTGCAAGGGCACATTCTAAGCCCTTCAAATATATTAATTTATTTCATCAATTTAATTAATTTTATTAATTCATTATTATAATAACTCTTTGAGGTAGGTACTATTATTATCCTCATTTGAAATATGAAGAAACTGAGGCACAGATGTTAAGTAACTTGCCCAAGGAGATCCACCTAAGAAGTGGCAAATCCAGGATGTCAACCCAGGGAGGACCTTGAGCAGACTCACCCCTCCAGTCATGGCCAGAGCCTGACATCAAAAAAGCTTTTGAGGGAATTAACGTTGTGGCTCAGTGGGTTACACACACGACTAGCATCATGAGGATGTGGTTTCGATTCCTGGCCTTGTTTAGTGGGTTAAGGATCCGGCGTTGCCGTAAGCTGTGGTATAGGTTCGACCCCTAGCCTGGGAACTTCCATATGCCACAAACCAAAAAAAAAAAAAAAAAAGCCTTTTGATATTCTAAGCCTTTCTCTCCCTTTTAGTACAACTACGACAAGAGCATTGTCGACAGTGGCACCACCAACCTTCGTTTGCCCAAGAAAGTGTTTGAAGCTGCCGTCAAATCCATCAAGGCAGCCTCCTCGGTCAGTGGGACTAAGGACAGGGGTACAAGAGATGACACAGTATCACAGGAAGTCTGTGACAGTCACACTCCTCCACAACAGCCAAGATACCTACCCTCAGAGTCCTCTACTTAGATCTCTTAAAAACGGTTCTCCTCTATGGGCCTCCGTTTGCTCAGCACACAATTCCCTGGTCCAAAGTTTTGGCCTTACTCTCCCCTCTCCTCCTTTAATCTTTGCATTTTGGCTTACCTTTCCCCAGTTTGGATATTTCATGGAAAAGTGAGTAAAGGGCTCAGTAAGTGTGATCTGAAAATGCGGGAGGCGAGATGGTGAAAGAGGCTATTTCCTCATCGTTATCCCTTTCTTACCAACACAGACGGAGAAGTTCCCAGATGGTTTCTGGTTAGGGGAACAGCTGGTGTGCTGGCAAGCAGGCACCACCCCTTGGAACATTTTCCCAGTCATCTCACTCTACCTAATGGGGGAAGTCACCAATCAGTCCTTCCGCATCACCATCCTTCCACAGGTACGTCCCCGGCCTCAAGCGGTGGGATCCCAGGAGGAGAACTGAGTACATGCAGGGAGATGGTGAGCAGGTGTGGCTTCCCAGAACTTGGAAGACAAAAGGGATGAGGGTCCAGTGGTAAAGGGCTCTTAGAAAAACCAACCTCTCGGAGCTCAGGGGCAGCAAGGGAAGGGCAGCCCGAGGGCAGAGATGGGGCGCAGCACGGAGGATGACATTCTCTCACTCTCGGATGGCTTTTCCTTAGCAATATCTGCGGCCAGTAGAAGATGTGGCCACGTCCCAAGACGACTGCTACAAGTTCGCCATCTCACAGTCATCCACAGGCACTGTCATGGGAGCTGTTATCATGGAAGGCTTCTACGTTGTCTTTGATCGGGCCCGGAAACGAATTGGCTTTGCGGTCAGCGCCTGCCATGGTAAGAGCGCCAGGGATGAGGGGTGGGGCCCGTCTATCCATATTCCTCCTGTCCAGCAGTTAGGGTACCCAGGCCCCTGTCAGTCTGGGAGGGACTGATGGGGTAACAGCTGCCTCAAGCCAGGGTCCACATACTGTGTACAACCTTGTGTCAGCACTTGTGCTTTTTTCCTATCACCTGGCATGGGGATGCCAGTCTGGACTGGCAGCCTCTGCTGGAGACCCAGAACAGCAAGAGCTGCCTCAGCACCTGGGGAAGCTCTAGATACAGGGACAGCAGGCCTAGCCTTTAGGACCCTGTCAGCGGCCACATGCCAAGTTTGAATGCTACTGGCGGGGTCTTGCAACTGAATTTCCACAGCAGCAAGTGAGTTTACTAGGTATATGTGGGCCAGTCAACTTAGAATGACTGACATTTAGGCATCATTCCTACTGGACAAGTAAACAGGAAAGAGGTGTTGCTCCCAGTGACCTGGGAGGAGAGCCATGCCTCTGCTAGCAATGGTTTTCTGTCCCACTCCTAAATACCTCCAAGGAGGGAGATTCTACAGCCTCAAGGGCTGGTTTCAAGGCCTATCAGGGTGTTCTTTTTGGTGTGTAATATAAACTGCTCTGTGACAGTGAGCACTGCCTGTTCACATTTCCTTTCTCCAGTGCACGATGAGTTCAGGACAGCAGCAGTGGAAGGCCCTTTTGTCACCCCGGACATGGAAGACTGTGGCTACAACATCCCACAGACAGATGAATCAACCCTCATGACCATAGCCTATGTCATGGCTGCCATCTGCGCCCTCTTCATGCTGCCACTCTGCCTCATGGTGTGCCAGTGGCGCTGCCTCCGCTGCCTGCGCCATCAGCACGATGACTTTGCTGACGACATCTCCCTGCTGAAGTAAGGAGGTCTATGGGCAGAAAAGAGAGATTCCCCTGGACCACATCCGGTGGTTCACTTTGGTCACAAGTAGGAGACAGAGATGGCACTTGTGGCCAGAGCACCTCAAGACCCTCACCCACCCACCAAATGCCTCTGCCTTGACAGAAAAGAAGAGCTGGCAAGGTGGGTTACAGGGACTGCACCTGTAGGAGACAGGAGAGGGAAGAAAGAAGCGCTCTGGTGGCGGGAATACTCTTGGTCACCTCCAACTTGAGTTGGGAAATTCTGCTGCTTGAAACTTCGGCCCTGAACCTTTGCCCACCATCCCTTTAGATCCTCCAACCCAAAGTATTCTTCTTTCCTTAGTTCCAAGAGTGGCATCACACCCAGGTGACCCAGTGTGCATCTCTGCAGTACGTTGGCAGAGAAAGGGCCAATCTTGTTTCCCTGCTGGCCACGGTCGGCAGGGACGGATGCACAGTTTGCTCCTTGCTTGAGACATAGGGACTGTATAGACAAGCCTAACATTGGTGCAAAGACTGCTTCTTGAATTAAAAAATAATTAAAAAATAATTTGTACAAATAATTTGTACAAATGGGGGTGGTTAGACAAGAAGGAGAGGGGGTGCAAAGACAGGGAACAGCTGGGATCAAAGCCAGGGAAGGCTGAAACATGACAGCTCGCCAGTCCCAGTTTTAGACTCCATCTCCAAGCTAGAACCCCATCTTAGAAGATGGGTTGCTTCCCAATGTCTTCTTTTCTGTGGATGCAGCCCAACCAAAAGTGTGATGGGAAGAAGGGCTTCTCTAGCCAAAAAGCTCTTTTTATCTCTTTTAAAGGGAAAGTGCCCATCAAAATTCCCATTTAACAAATGAATTTTTACCTAATTCCTTGTCTCTACCTGAACCCTCTACTCTACACATGATAGGTAGCCCTGAAACATCCCCAGCCCCAGAAGCCCAGGTGCCCTATGGGAAAGCAGCTGGCATAGAGCAAACCTAACAGGGCTGTGCTTTGTCTTCCTGGTTACGTGTTCACCCCTTCCCCAAACCGCTATTCCTCCGGAGCTTTGCAGCTGAGGTGCTAAGAAGAAGAGATAGGAAATCTCTCCTATCTAATCCTTGAAAGCAGAATCCTGAAGATTCATTCAACAGGTATAGAGGTGATGCTCTATACCCCTGCCTGGATAACTTCCTGTTCGGATGGAAGTAATAGTAAGATTCTGACATAATACAGAGCAGATTCACTGCCTTCGCACCCTGTTTAAGGTCTGCCTCATTTATTTGGCTTAGCAACCTGCAGTGACACTAATATTATACCAGGGCTTTCTGACTCCAGCATCATGGCCTTCAGTATCAAGGCTACATGGAGAAAGGATGACAGCCTCAGGGCTTCCTGCTTTCCTTCATCACAAGAGCCCCTTGATAGAGGCCATCGTTTGCACCCATCTTGCTCTTTACTCTCCACTCCAAGCAGTACTTGGGTACCCAGGCTGGTTCTTGGGCTAGATAGTGGGACCAAGTTCATTTCCTCCCTATCAGTTCTAACCCAGTCGACTGTGCTACCAGTGTTAGTGGGAAGAGCTGAATTTTCTCACTATTCCACTGGATCCTATTCCTATCCAGTCAACACACTGCTTCCAGGTACGGGAACTGCAGAGGGTGGAACTACCTGATGAGGGAAAGGGAAACACAAGAGGGGCCTCTGGAGATCCTGGCCTTAGCCAGCTGCCCACAAGCCATAAACCAATAAAATAAGAATACTGAGTCACTTTTTTAAAAATCTGAGTCTTCTTCATTCCCACTGCACTTGGTGCTGCTTTGGCTGACTGGGAACACCCATAACCACAAAGACTGACAGGAAGACTGGGGACTGTCCACTTCCAGCTTGGAACTTACTGTGTAAATACGCTTCCAGAATCGCTACCATGAATTGAAAATGCCACATTCTGCTTTATAATTTTGACCCATGTTGGGGAAAACTGGCTTTTCCCCCCTGCTCTTTCCAGGGCATAAAACTCAACCCCTTCATTAGTGAATCTCATTGTCTTAATTTTTTAGTTTAAAAGAGAAAATTTGTACTTATTTTTCTTTTTACAGTTTCTTCCTCTCTACCCTGAAACCATGAACTCTAAAGTGTAAAAAAAAAATCTTCACAACAGCTTCTTGCTTGTAAAAATATGTATTATACATTTCTATTTTTAAATTCTACTCCAGAAAAAGGACTGTCCCATCTCCACTCACTGCATCAGGGCCCTCCCCATGGGTCCGCACAGCTTTTAGTAGTGCAGGCAGTGGACAGAGGGAAAAGGGAGAACAAGGGTGGCCAAAACTCAAGTGCCACTTTTGGAACAAGAATCCTGAACAAGAAAGAGAAAAGAGTGACGAGGCCCAGTTCCCATGCACACCCTCCACCACTGTCCTGCCGTAGCTGGCTTTCCAGGGGCTTCCACCAGGAAGCAGTTAAGTGTCCCGCTCCCTCCTTTTTTCTCTTTACTCCTTTGGTGTCAAAGATCTGTGGAAAAGAAACGGAATAGTCTTTATGCCCATTTCTAATTTCTAAATTTCCATGGAATACTGACAAATACTGCACGTGGCCCAGAGGCTGCCGGAAAATTGAGGGGAGATAAAACCTTAAGATTTTAAGATAAAAAAGGATCCCCCCTCAAATGGAAAGAACAAAGAAGCTGGTCTTCCATTTTGCCACATTCCCTGTTCATGACAGCTACCAAACTGGAGACATTAATATTTCATTAACCAAAGAAGGTGGGTCCTCTGACCTCTACAATGGGAAGGACTCAGGCCATTTAATCACCCTACAAGATGCCAAGGAGATCCCAGGAAGTCCAGCTTCTTACACTGATGCCAGTCAATAAACTTGGGCAAGGAAGATAAAGAGTATGGGCACGAGCTGACAGGCAAGGATGAAAGACAAAGAAGGCAAAGAGTAACAAAAACAGAGAGAAGAGGATTTGGGGATCAGAAAGGAAAGCCTTTGCTACCCTGAAATGTACTGCTAGTGCCAGTAAGCATTTCCAGGTCCCAGAATGGGAGAAATTCACCTGTCTGTAATATAATCATATCCTTCCCTTGGAGCTAATTTTTCTATTAACACTTAATTTTTATGTGTTTCATTCTACAACAGAAGGGAGCTGAAGCCACTTCCTTTAGGAGTAAAGATAAAAGGACAGGAAAAGATTCAAAGCTCTAAGAGAAACAAAGCTTTTCTAGGCATAAACCTAGAAACCGGAAGGGCTCAATAAGCAGAGATGGAAAAATGATCTGTCTAGTTTGAGAAAGCTATCCGCAGAACAAATGACTCAGAAACTTGAACTCCAACCTCCCTTCTTTGTATCGCTTTTGTTTCCATTTTCCCAGGACACGAAACACGTCCCCCACAGCATTCTTACTTCAAAAACTCAAACACCTATCCCAAGATCACTCTGAAAGTAATTTTGCACAGACATCTCCTCCACCCCAGTGCCTGCCTGGAACTCACCCAAGGTCACCACACAACTTGGTTGTGAACCAACTGCCTTAACCTTAGGGGGAAGGGGGAGAGCTGGACTGGGAGGTCAGAGGTGAAGGGGCAGAGGTGAGGACTTCACAAGGTTGGTCTGTTGGAGCTTGAGCCAAAGCCAAGTCGGTGATGGAAAGGGATGGCTTGGCCCAGGAAAGACCTGTGGGTTGTGCTAGTTTCTAAAGAGATGACTACCCAGGAAGTAGGGTGGCCAGAAGTTTGTGGGCGGCATGGGGGGAAATGGGACCCGGTTGTGTTGTTATTCTTGGACTGTAAATTTTGCTGATGTCAAACAGAATATTCTGTAAACCTAATGTCTATGTACAAATAATGAGTGTTAACACAGTAAAATATTCAATGAAAAGCCAAACTATCAGGGTTAGATTTTTTTTTTTTTCCTCAATCAGTCTCATTTTATCCATTTGGAGCAGAGGGGCTAGAACAACACTGAGGCTTCTGGAGGCTTTCAGTAAGCAAGGCATCTGGTCAGACAGCACGTGAGCACCAGGGTTCAAATCTGCATACATGAGCCTTAAGAAAATGGACTAGAGGCTGAGCCAAATCAAAGCAGGATGGCCTTAGAGCAATAGCAGCTTCCTAGATGGTTTTATGTTGTATTTGAAAACAGCCCTAGGCAAGAATATCGTAATTTCAAGGCCAAACTAAACAGCATCTTACCTACAATCTGCTTCCCCCAGAGGAACTGCAAGGTGAGGGGGACAGACCATTTCTGCATAATATACATACTTTCATTTACGAACATTGGAATACAGACTTTCTATACACACATTACCTATATAATAAAAATGTACATGGCATGAGTATATGTCACTGTATAAATATAGAGTTTTAGAAATCTTGAACCCGCGCTTCCTGTTCACATCAGTTTCTCCTCTTCTTTCTCCCCAGTCAGGTCCGTCATTTAAGAGTTGGACAAAAGGGACAAGTGTCATTTGTGTTGGTCTGGGCCCAGAATTTGATACACTGGAAAGAAAGAAAGACATACCTCAGGTTGATCTGGAAAGATGAAGCGGGGGGGGGGGAAGAGTGCCATTAACGTGCAACACATCTAAGGAATGTTCATGAAGTCAGAAAAGCTCATGGTGGGGGACTGAGGGCTGGGCCACTGGCTCCAAAAGAGTCCTCAGAGCAAGTGAACCTGTTCTTTTACAGAAAACATTAAAAATCAGCTAATAAGGGAGTTCCCGTCGTGGCGCAGTGGTTAACGAATCCGACTAGGAACCATGAGGTGGCGGGTTCGGTCCCTGCCCTTGCTCAGGGGGTTAGCGATCCGGCGTTGCCGTGAGCTGTGGTGTAGGTTGCAGACGCGGCTCGGATCTCGCGTTGCTGTGGCTCTGGCGTAGGCCAGTGGCTACAGCTCCGATTCAACCCCTAGCCTGGGAACCTCCATATGCCGCGGGAGTGACCCAAGAAATAGCAACAACAACAACAAAAAGACAAAAAACAAAACAAAACAAAACAAAACAAAAAAAATCAGCTAATAATAATAATTTGTATGAAGCTGCTTTCTGTTGACTATTTAGGCTTGCTCCTTACGATCCATTTAGGCTGAGATGAGCTTTCCAATTCCTAATACCCATTGCCCCTCGAATCTTACTCCGTATTTTCCCTTCGTGAAAATTTAGATAGAAATTCAGTTTCCACCTCTTAGAAAAAGAAAATGAACAAAAACAAGACAGTAAATCTCCCTGGTGCTAAGAGATTTAACTCTGGCTAGTACCATAACATGAGAGAAAAACAACTTGTCAGTTTGTGAAGATAACCTCCAAGAGGCCAGCCTTCAAACTATTTTGTTAATGGAGTTACTAATCTCATATCCAGGTTCTCTATTCCATTCCTCTCACCTAAGTAGAGTCTCTTGGCAATGGGACTCTGAAACAACGGTTAGATATGTATGGCTTATTATCAATTTTCCAAGATAGTGACTATCAGTGTTCTAGTGTGATCTATTTATCCACTCCAGTCCCCTATAGGGAATGGGGTAGAAAGAAGATCCTAGCTGCCAGTATTCTGAATTCTGCTGAGGTTTAGGCCACAATTTACTGAAAACTTTATGTTTAGATACTAATGATGAGCATTAACACTGTAAAATGTTCCAGAAAATTAAATTATCTCAGCTGTCAAAAAGATTGGAAAATGAGGACAGCAGGTAGCACCCACCTCCTTGTGCAGCACGTGGGTACATGCCATTGGATGCAGCTCACTGGGCTGGACAAGTTTCTGGCACATGAGACACAGCTTACAGGTGGCTGGAGCCTGCAGAGCAGAGGAGGGATGATCAAGAGAGTAAGGAATGTCTGGGTCTCCTTGCCTTTTATGCCCATGATTTCATCTACGATTTCCATGTAACAAAAAGATTTTTATGGAGTTCCTGTCATGGCTCAGTGGTTAATGAATCCGACTAAGAACCATGAGGTTGCGGGTTCGATCCCTGGCCTCGCTCAGTGGGTTAAGGATTCGGCATTGCCGTGAGCTGTGGTGTAGGTCGCAGACGCGGCTTGGATCCTGTGTTGCTGTGGCTCTGGTGTAGGCCAGCGGCTACAGCTCCAATCAGCCCCCTAGCCTGGGAACCTCCATATACCATGGGTGTGGCCCCTAGAAAAGACAAAAAAAAAAAAAGATTTTTACACCAAAACAAAGAAAAGTTCAATACAGAGTACCTGCATTTCCCCAGCTGGGGCTGTCAGCAACTCAGCTGAGGAGATGATGGTTTCGCCTATAAACCCACTCCCACCTCACCTCCAGCTTCTCTACATCCCAGTTTTCAAAGAAAAGAGTCTTACATGTGAAGACCTCCCAGGATATGAAACTTGGGCAGAAGGCAAGAACATTGGGGTACTGATTTGGGCCAATGGAGCAGGGAACAAGGCCCGGATCCGACCAAGTGGCTGTGGGCAGAAATGTTGTCAGCGTAAGGGAGGAACGTCTGAGTAACAGGGCATTTAACAAAGGAAGTCATTCATTTCCCAGCCCAGCAAAGGAAGAAAGCAGACTACATACCCCTGGCTACACTGCTGCCTCCCACCCCCCAATTTTTCTGAACTCTGCCTCTTCCCCAACATCTCAGGGTCTGAGTTCTCCCCCAAGGAGCTTTTCTCACCTGAGTACTTGCTGCCACCCGCTCATGCTCTGCCAGCCGTGCAGCTACCAACTGGATCAGTTCCTCCATGGTCAGACCTGCCATGGTGGTACGTGCTGTCTTGATTTGCTGAAGGATGTTGGTCATCTGGGCCCTAAGGAAGAAAAATGTTGTAGGGGGAGATTCTATGCTATACTCATGGGGAACACCTATGAAACCTCTCCTAGTTTAACCATAAACATTTCTCTGAAAAACACTGTTTAAATGAATTCTGAAAGATACTTACTTATTGCATTGTGGGAACCGGGTCAGCAGCTTCTCCAGAATCTTCTCCAGTTTGTCTACTGGTTGGGGCCGGGGAGTTTCAGTAGAAGCCTTAACACCACCCAGGCCTGGGGGAGGCGGGATGGAGGCGGCGGGGGACACATGTGGACCATGGGGCCCGACAAGGGAACCCAAGCCGGGGCTATTTCTCCCATGGGAGCCAGGAAGGGGTGGGGAAGGCTGGTTGGGCTGGGAAAGGGCAGGGTTCAGGATTGGGAAAGACAAGGAACGGGGATCTGCACTGGGCATGACCATGGGCATTGTGACCTGCCCAATGGAGAAGGGCATCCGAGGAGCCAGAGAGGGATTGGGTTGAAACACCTGAAGCATGAAGTCTGTCTGCAGAGGGGAAGAGGAGGAAAACAGGAGAGAGAGAAAGAAAACCAAAGTTTAGGAAACTGGAGCAGAGATCAATGAGCAACTCTTTCTTGTACCAAATAAGGATGGTCCCAGTATCTTCATAAGAAGACCAAGTGAGTGAATTCCCATTGTGGCTCAGCGGTAATGAACCCAGCTAGTATCCATGAGGATGTGGGTTCCATCCCTAGCCTCAATCAGTGGGTTAAGGATCTGGCGTTGCCGTGAACTGTGGTGCAGGTTGCACACGTGGCTTTGTATCCCAAGTTGCTGTGGCTGTGGTACAGGCTGGCAGCTGTAGCTCTGATTTGACCCCTAGCCTGGGAACTTCCATGTGCCACGGGTGTGGCACTAAAAAAGAAAAAAAAAAAGACCAAGTGAAAGACTCTAGACTCTACCACCAACACAAAAAGCCAGACTCCCCAAAGCTAGCAGTCTTACCTCTGACGGGGGTGGAGGCAAAGTGGGAGTAGGGATCTGAGGAAGGCTGCTCAGCTTGGCTCCGTTCCTCACTAGCTGGATATGACTATTAAACTGGTCCTAGACAAGCGAGAAAAGCAGGAATTACCCCTTACTGCTGAGCAGAGCGAGCCTCTATATAAAGAGAGCAGCATCTTGTATCAGGAAAACAAGGGGAGCGCCAGGACAGGCCCTGAGTGGCAATGGTCCTCCCCTGCGGCCAGAAGTGTGTAAGCACAGGTTAATTCTGACCTGATGACCACCCATCACTACACTTACCCGAACATTCTTTTTCATTATTCGAACTCCATTCAGTCTTGTCTCCCATTCCTGTTTGGAACGAACTGTCTCTAGTGTCGGGGGAGTTGACCTTTCAAGGAACCAACAGTTAATGTAAAGAATTAAAGAAAGCCTAGCTCCTAACTCTCTGATATAGCAGAATAGCAGCTGGCTAATACGCTTGGAGAGAAGAGGTTGGAACAAGTGCAGAAGGCCAAGGTTCTAAATTATTTGCCTCACTTCAACTCCAACATCTTGCAATGCAAATGTTAGAGAAGGAGAACCAACCACAGAGAGGGGTTTCTTGTCTGGCTGAAAATGCCAGATTTCATGGGGTCCTCCAGATTCCATGGCAGAAAGGGAAAACATGACTGCAGAAAAATCAAATCTCCATAGACATTTGTTATGCTTGACAGCATAAGAGATATTGTTTATCAAACTGGAAATAATACAATAAAAAGTGCAAAACTAAAAAACTATAAAAGAGATGATCCAGAGAGTGAGAAAGTTTAGAATATGGGATGAGAATCACTGAACAAATTACCATCACACAGGGATGACTTCCTATGAAGACAGAAGAAGTGCCAGACTAGCTAGCCTAGGGTTTCAAAAACCTAAAAAAGACCCCCCCCCCCAAACACAAAGCTGCAGAGTCATTAAAACCCGAGAATTGGAATGTACTTACTTGAGGTAAGTAAGGTGCAGTTCTGCCTCTTTTTCTGCTTCTTCTAGTTTCAATACCAGCAACTCTTTCCGACTCTCTAGTGATAAAATCTAAGAAAACCACACACACATCCACACAAATAATTTATTAATTCCACATACACAAAGCTATCCCTTGGATCGTTAAAACGATGCTTAGTGGCTCTATGGTATAATACTTAAATAGCTTAGTGGTATAATACTATACCAAAAGTATATATACCATCCGGAAGCCCAAAATCAAGGACTTCAAGATAGTGGCTCTTCTCACCTCTGCCTTCCAGGCCCGTTCTGTCTCCTCCATAATGTTCCGATTTATTTCGCCATCCTGATTCTTGAGTCTATCCAGTTCCATTTCCCACACTTCTCTATAAGATAAGAAACCAAGAACAAGGCTAAGGGAAGAAAGACAAGCTTGCTAAGGGACACCAACGCAAAAGTAAAACCCAAAATTGGTCTTCCAGGGGAGTTCCCGTTGTGGCTCAGCAGGTTGAGAACCTCATTAGTATCCGTGAGGATGCAGGTTCAATCCCTGGCCTCATTCAGTGGCTTAAGGATCCAGCACTGCCACAAGCTATGGTGTACATAGGATGCAGGTGCGACTCGGATCCTGTGTTACTATGGCTGTGGCATAGGCCAACAGCTGCAGCTCTGATTCAACCCCTTGCCCAAGAACTTCCATATGCTGCAGGTGCAGCCCTAAAAAGGGGGGAAAAAAAGAGAGCAAAAAGTGGGCTACCAGGTATGTTTCAGGAAGTGTTACTCTAGGTATTAATTACAGATATAAACAAATAAAGTTTCAAGTCATTTGAAATTGCATAAATACCCTGTATTTGAGAGTAAAAATGTTCACATCTCCACTTGCTAAAATAAAGTTATCCAGAGCAGGAAAAAATGTGTACTTAGGACCAAAACCCACTGAAGGCAGAATGTTCTATGTTCAAGGAGGACTCAAGTTACGGCATTCCTCTTACTTCTTTTGTCTAAAGTATGGGTACTGAGGAATGCAGATAATTCTTAGCTCTACCGCAGCAACCACTAATTCACTACTAACCACACATATACTGCCTTACTGATTTTCATATTTCCTCAGCTACAGTAAACATTCTTCCAAAGAAAAAAATGTTCTCGGAGTTCCCGTAGTGGTGCAGTGGTTAACGAATCCGACTAGGAACCATGAGGTTGCGGGTTCGATCCCTGACCTTGCTCAGTGGGTTAAGGATCCGGCGTTGCCGTGAGCTGTGGTGTAGGTCACAGATGCGGCTCAGATCCCGAGTTGCTGTGGCTGTGGCGTAGGCTGGCAGCTACAGCTCCAATTAGACCCCTAGCCTGGGAACCTCCATATGCCACGGGAAGCAGTCCAAGAAATGGCAAAAAAAAAAAAAGTTCTCGTCATACCTCAGGACTTCTTTCCATCCATTTCCTTCATTCTTACACCAGCTCCCAGCCCATCCCCAGAGTGTGATTAGGGTGACCGACTGTAGGACAGAGGGACTTCCCGGGACGTGGGATGGGTGATCACTCTACTCAGGACTGAAGATATCAGTCCTGATATCTAAAGGAACAGAGCCAGCAAAATAATTTCCCTGTGTTACACTTGATTGTAATGTAATCAGCTATACGGCTAAAAGCAACAGGATTACCCAGATCAGTGGACAGAATAGTATAGAAATGTAGAAATTATTTTATTTATTTTTAAAAAGGATTTTTAAAATTTTATTTAATTATTCTATTTATTTTAAAAAAGAATTTTTAAAAGGTGAAAATAAGAAAAGCTTGGGAAGGATTATATCTTTTTTTTTTTTTTTGTCTTTTTAGCTATTTCTTTGGGCCGCTCCCGCGGCATATGGAGGTTCCCAGGCTAGGGGTCTAATCGGAGCTGTAGCCACCGGCCTACGCCAGAGCCACAGCAATGCAGGATCCGAGCCACATCTGCAACCTACACCACAGCTCATGGCAACGCCGGATCGTTAACCCCCTGAGCAAGGGCAGGGACCGAACCCGCCACCTCATGGTTCCTAGTCGGATTCGTTAACCACTGCGCCACGACAGGAACTCCCCAGGAAGGATTATATCTTAAGACAAGTGTTCCCACTTCTCTACAGTAAGAAAAACAATTTCATTCATCTTCTGGTTGTTTAGTAATCTTAAATAGACAAAAGGGAACAATTCACTTAACATAGGTGTTTGAGATCCCTTTTTTGCATTTCCTGATTCTCCACACATCCCTGGCTCTCTACTTCATAAAGTATAGGGGTTTGTGTGTGTGTCTGTCTGCCTGTCTGCACGTGTGTGCACGAACATGCATGTGTCTAACATACACTCATTTATTGATTCACTCACAGATTAACATCAGTCTGCTCCTCTGCTGACAAAGTCCTCATGTAATAGATACAACCAGGAGGGCATATGCTTCCTTAATCTCCAGGTATTATCCTCCTCAAATAAACTTCCTGCCAGAGGAAGAATTCTCTAATAATTCTTTAGAAAAAGGTTTATAGGAAGATGTATTTTCCTAATATAACACATATTCCTCAAGTGAAAAAAAAAATGAGGAGTCAGAATCCTCTTACCATAAAAATATGTGGAATATGTTGTGGGGTCAATCAATGATCTAGTTGACCGACTAGTTAGTCTCCAACAATTAGATACTTGTAGGAAAACATGACAGCTGTCTTCTGTGAATGATGTTATTCTTAAAGATTGTCTCTAACTTTATTAAACACCTTTGCCAACTACAGATAAGACTTATATTAGCAGAATCTTTTGCCATGTCCATGGCGAACATCCCACCAATTCACACACACACAAATCTTTTCCTTTGGGCATCTGGCAACTTTTATCTCACTGGGATCCAACAAGATAAAGGAAACTACAAACTCAACAAAAATGGTTAAGGAATTCTTAAACAGTCATAAAAATGGTCGGCCTCATCATATGTTCCCTAGCCTGGAACATCCGTATCAGATTTCACTTCACTAAGGGGTCCTAGCTGTAACCTATGCTATGGAAAAAAAAAAAAAAAATCAGCTATTCACAGATGGTCAAAAATCTTTGATAAAAGAGAAACCACTGAGTATGTTTTAACTCTTTATTTTATTTTTATTTTTGGCTGCACCTGCAGAAGTTCCCAGACAAGGATTGAAACAGTACCACAGCAGTGACAACGCCAGATCCTTAGCCCACTAGGCCACCAGGAAAACTCCCGTTTTAACTCTATTTTTCTTTCTTTCTTTTTTTTCTTTTTTGGTCTTTTTAGGGCCACACCCCTGGCATATGGTTTTTTGTGTTTTTTTTGGTCTTTTTAGGGCCACACCCCTGGCATATGGAGGTTCCCAGGCTAAGGGTTGAATCAGAGCTGTAGACGCTGGCCTACACCACAGCCACAGCAATGCCAGATCTGAGCCATGTCTGCGACCTACACAGACATGGCAATGCCGGATCCTTAACCCACTGAGTAAGGCCAGAGATCAAACCTGTGTCCTCACGGACGCTAGTCAGATTCTTTTCTGCTAAGCCATGACAGGAACTCCTGTTTTAACTCTTTAAATGCTTGGTCTCATTTCTTTCAAGTTCCAAGCTTCTGCTATTTTGCATAGCAAGTTTCAGGGATCAATGAATGGTTCAAATGAATAAATCCTACCAGACAGTACAAGTCTGACTTGTTGCAGTCCCCAATATGTTTGCATAATTTAAAAAATTAATTTTGCTTTTGACCATGTGAATTATACAAATTATAAAAAGTTCAGAATATACAAAACAGAATCTAATACAGAGGTCTCCACTCTTCTACTTACTGACTGTGTGACCCCTGACAAGTTACTTAATCTTTCTCAACCCCAGTTTTTCCATCTGAAAAATGAGTAGGGCCTACATCATGGGACTGATGGGAGAGTTCACTGAGAAAACACACATAAAGAATTTAAAATAGTGCCTAACACTATTATAAACAGTGGGAAGCATCCAAATATTTTTAAAGTACTGTTTAAAAGTCCACTTCCTACAACTGATCTACTCACACACACAAAAAAAAATCATTCTTATACTACTTTCCAATATAAATCCATTATATATGCTTTCCAAACAAAAACTGATTTTTTAATCTTTTTCATACTAATGTTTTTTCATATCATTAAGCATTCTTCAAAAATGTGATTTTAAAATAATTATCCATTGTACATATATCCTATTATTTATTTAGGTATTCTCTCCAGTTACTTTCAATTTCACAATTATAAATATTATAGTGAGCATCTGTGCACAGGTACTAACACAGGTTCATGATAAAAGTAATGTATTTATTTAGGTTTGAGAGGAAGCTACTTACAGCAGTTAAGAAAGAACACAGCTTCTGAAGTCAAAGTAAGCTCACAGTCCAAATCCAGACCCTATCACTATCTATGCAACCTCTGGCAAGTTACTTAACTTTTCTGTACCTCCTGAAGCAAAATGGAGATAATGAGATAGTCTACCTCTCGTATATCACCATTATCTGGATTAGATGAGGTAATATATACAAAATACCTAGAACCGTCTCTGGCTTATAGTAAGAACTTAAAAAATGTTAGTTATCATTTGGATGTTAGGACATCTTCCTTAGGAGAAACTAAAATATATGAATACATTTTTTTCTATCACAAGTGGTGGTGGCAATTGGGTGATTTTAATGGAGAGAAGCAGATTCCAAGAATCTTATAAAATAGTTTGACAGAGATAGAACTAAAAATTAAGAGGCTGAGTACTCAGCCCAAATACTTTCCTTTCAGAAAATATTATACTTTAAACACGGCAAAAGGAAACAACGAACATGCTGGATGAGTTAATACTAAATAAGGGTTGGCTGTCCTGAATTTAAGGTAGGTTATGAAATCCTTTTCTCTGAACTGAAGCTAATATAAACCAGTATAAAATGAATGAGATCAGACATAAACAGAAAAACTTTACCCTGAGATGTACTGCAAATTTATTACTTATGGGGCAAGAATTCTTCCTTGATTCAATTTAACTCAACATCTACTGAGCAGCCTACAATGTGCTAGGCATTTCTGCTAAAAGCTGGGGATATAAAGATGCCTAGTTCCTGCCCACAAGCAGCTCACAATTCAGTAATTTCCAAGTGAACAAATGGAACAGGAAATACTAGGCAGATGAAATAGCATGTGCAAAGGCCACAGAAAGAGCACCAAGCTAAGGAAACAGTCCAGTGCAGCAGCAATGGGTACATAAGTGGTCTGGGCTGGGGATACAAATGAAAGTGCCACAAGCATAGAAATAGCTGGGGAAACTGGACAGCTACATATAAATCAATGAAACCAAAAGATACCCTCACACCACGCACAAAAATAAACTCAAAATGGTTTAAAGACTTAAACATAAGACATCATAAAACTCCTATAAGAGAATACAGGCAAAATGTTCTGACATCAACCTTACAAACATTTTCTTAGGTCAGTCTCCCAAGGCAACAGAAATAAAAATAAAAATAAACCAATGGGACCTAATCAAACTTAAAACCTTTTGCACAGCAAAGGAAACCATTTAAAAAAAAAAAAAAGACAACCTAGAGAATGGGAGAAAATAGTTTCAAATGATAAAACTAACAAGGGCCTAATCTCTAAAATATACAAATTTATACAACTTAACAGCAAAAAAACCAACAACCCAATTGAAAAATGGGCGGAAGACCCGAACAGACATTTCTCCAAAGAAGATATCAGATGGCCAACAGACACATAAAAAAATGCTCAACAGGAGTTCCCGTCGTGGCGCAGTGGTTAACAAATCCGACTAGGAACCATGAGGTTGCGGGTTCGGTCCCTGCCCTTGCTCAGTGGGTTAACGATCTGGCGTTGCCGTGAGCTGTGGTGTAGGTTGCAGATGTGGCTCGGATCCCGCGTTGCTGTGGCTCTGGCATAGGCCGGTGGCTACAGCTCCGATTCAACCCCTAGCCTGGGAACCTCCATATGCCGCGGGAGCGGCCCAAGAAATAGCAACAACAACAACAACAAAAAGACAAAAAAGACAAAAAAAAAATGCTCAACATCACAAATTATTAGAGAAATGCAAATCAAAACTATAATGAGGTACCACCTTACACCAGTCAAAATGGCCATAATTAACAAGTCAACAAATAACATATGCTAGACAGGGTGTGGAGAAAAGGCTACCCTCCTTCACTGTTGGTGGGACTGGAAATTGGTAAAACCACCATGGAAAACAGTATAGAGGCTCTTCAGAAAACTAAATATAGAACTACCATATCACCTGGCAATCCCACTCCTGGGTATATACCTGGACAAAACTTTCACTGAAAAAGATGCATGCACCCTTATGTTCACTGCAGCACTATTCACAATAGCCAAGACATGGAAACAAACTAAATGTCAATCGACAAATGAATGGACTGAGAAGATGTGGTATATAAACACAATGGAATACTACCCGGCCATAAAAAAGAACCAAACAATGCCATTTGCAGCCACATGGATGGAACTAGAGACTCTCATACTAAGCGAAGTAAGTCAGAAAGAGAAAGGCAAATACCATATGATATCACTTATATCTGGAATCTAATATATGGCACAAATGAACCTATCTACAGAAAAGAAACACACTCACAGACTTGGAGAACAGACTTGTGGTTGTGGAGGAGGAGGCAGTGGGATGGACTGGGAGTTTGGGGTTAGAAGATGCAAACTATGCATTTGAAGTGGATAAGCAATGAGATCCTACTGTATAGCACAGAGAACTGTACCTAGTCACCTGTGATGGAACATGACGGAGGATAACGTGAGAAAACAATGTGTGTGTATATATGAATGATGAATGACTGAGTCAGTTTGCTGTACAGCAGAAACTGACAGAACATTGTAAATCAACTATAACAGAAAAAAATAAATATCTTAAAAAAAAGAAAAGAAAAAGAAATAGCAGTAGAAGCCCTAGGTATGGAAGAAATAATTAGAACAGCAGTTTGCAAAACACAGTTTATGATCCCCAAAATCCTGTGAGGGCCCAGACTATGAAGCAAAACTAATTTCTTCTTTTTTAAAAAATTAATTAATAAATAAATAATGCAGCACATAGACGTTCTCAAGCAGCAATCAGATCTGCACCATAGCAGCGACCTGAGCCACAGCAGTGATAACGCCAGATCCTTAACCCACTGCACCATCAGGGAATTCCCAAAACTAATTTCATAAAAACAAATTTATTTGCCCTTTTCACTCTCATTCTTACATTAGTCTGCAATGGAGTTTTCCTGAGGCTACACAACATGTAATGATATCATCACTCTGATGGCTAGTGGAATATATGCTTCTGTATTCTGAAGTTTTCTAGCATTCTCTAAGGCAGTAGATTTATGGTATAAGTTTTTTCCTTCTCAGTACTTCTATTGTGCTCTTGCAGCTATCTTTAGTTATACTTGCTATAATCTCCATAATCTCACTATTGTTCAATAAATCATTACTGTAAAATTTCAAAGTTCTCCACACATCTAGGTGGAAACAAGTACTTTCTGCTATTTTGCTTTACAACAATACATTTCATAGTTTTTGAACTCTTCTCAATTTTTAAATTATATCTAAAATTATTACATTCAAATTCAATTTTTTCTAAAATGAAATTTGTAATTTCTCTTATATTTAGGAATGAATCACTGACTCAAAACAGAGATATTAAAGGACTTACTTTCTTACCCACAGCTGCAATACATACACTTAGAGATACTAAAATAGATGCAACTGGCCTGGAGTTATCTGACTCATGGAAAGAATCTACTCCAAAAAAACTGGACAAAATTGTAAATGAGAAACCAAAGTAGAACAAGAGCCATCTTCCTCTTGACTTTATAGATGTTAGTAATTTCTTACTATATTTTAAGCAACAGCATATTTTCTAATTATATTATGCCAGTTAAGTTACTGTGACATTTTGCAACCAATCATTTAGAATTTAAGGAAAAAGTAGCTGAATATTTTAAATGTAGATGTGATGAATTCTTTACAATTCTTAAAACTGTTAGCACCTTTCAAGTTAGAAATGAAAAAGCCACTGAAGCATCTTAGGGGAAGTTACTGTACTTCATTAACTAGAGAAGCATGACCTGGTACAGCTGACACTGCCTACTGAATGAAGTCAGTAAAAGAAATCACAGCAGTGCTGCTTTTTATGATAAATAGTAATTCATCAAATTAAAGATTCTGCTGCAAATCTGAAGGCTTATTTAATATCTCATTTGCAGAATTATAATTTTACTGTACAATTAGACTGTACAGATGAACAAGACTAGACCTGCTATTTTGTTTCTATTCATGTAGTACTGTCACCAACTACTCATTGAAGATGATGTCATGTATGAATTCTTGGCAACAAAACAAGGCATGCTGACCTAAGCCAAGATGAATAACTTCTGAATCTCACGGTTTATCTTAGAGCAATAGTTGACACTTATACTGCACTTACTAGTATGAAAATTATAGCGGCTACAAATATTGGCAGCATACACAAATGAAAGCAGTGGCATCAAATTACACTACTAGTCACTGTGTTCTTTATTGCCACACACTGGCAGCTGTGGGGGAAGGGCAGTTTTACCTCAGGCTGCCCTTGATGAAGCCATCACAAGTAATGATTGTATTAGATCTCAGCCCTTAAAAACACGCCTTTTAAATACTGTTTATAAAATGCTACATTGCAAAGTACAATGGTTGTCTTGAGGAAAAGCACACGTTGAGACTGAGTTGAACCAGCCTCTTTTTTCATGTAACATCATTTTTACTTTAAAAAATAATAGATAATAGTTATTTGAATTTGAGTATTTAGAAGACATGTTCTTGAAAGAGAAAACAACTGACAGTGTTTGTTGCCAACAGTAACATTTGAGCTTTCAAGCAAAGATTAGAATTTTGTAAAGTCTATACTAGCCATTGGCAGCTTGAAGGCTTCTCATTACTTAAAGATTATTTGATGAGGTCAATAGTGATGTAGGCAAATGGGATTCTTTAAACACTTGGAAGAGTTACATAACTCTGAACCAGTATTTTCTTTTCTTTCCTTTCCTTTTTTTAGGGCTTTACCTGCGGCATATGGAGGTTCCCAGGCTAGGGGTCCAATCGGAGCTACAGCTGCTGGCCAATGCCACAGCCACAGCAATGCAGGATCTGAGCTGTGTCTGCAACCTACGCCACAAGTCACGGCAACGCTGGATCCTTAACCCACTGAGCAAGGCCAGGGATTGAACCTGAGTCCTCATGGATGCTAGTCAGATTCGTTAAACACTGAGCCATGACAGGAACTCCATGAACCAGTAATTTCTAAATTATCAATGCATTATTTTATCAAATCAACTATGGGGTCCATCTGGAATAAAGATTGGTATAAAAATTATTTTAAGCTGAAGATATTTCAGATTCAACAGATGCAGAAAAAAATGCCTTCTCTGAGCTTCCCTTAACTAAATGCAGCAAGTTCTGGGAAATAAGGCTGTCATAAATTCTCTTCAGGGCAGAGCTACTCCCAGAAAAAAGAATGCAAACAACATCTACCCTACATCTCCTCTTCAGTGGAATTTTATGGCCCTGAAGGAGATGGGAAAAAACCATATAACCATATATATATAAATATTATCACAAACTTTTAACTCCTGCCTGTTCTCCCAAAAGCGCATTTACCTTTCCAAAAAGCCCAGAAAGTACCCTTTCTTCCCCACTTTTAAAAAGCCATTTGTTTTTCCATAAGCCCCAAATTCTAACCAGTCCTTTGAGCTACTCATCACCGAGTTCTCCTGCTGTATGCATGTTGCATGCATAAACTGGGCTTTTTTTTCTTGTTAATCTGTATTTTGTCAATTTAATTTATAGTCCTCAGAAACTGAACCTACTAAGGTAGAGGGGAAAGTTTTTCCTCCCCTAACAGAAAGATGCATTCAAAGTGCACGTTAAGACAGTGGATTTTAATAAAACAGTACAAAAAGTTCATTGATGTGGTTACAGATTCCAAAATGCAAAGAAACTTTGAGGTAAAAACTCTCCAGAGGAGTTCCCGTCGTAGCTCAGTGGTGAACAAATCCGACTAGGAACCATGAGGTTGTGGGTTCGATCCCTGGCCTTGCTCAATGGGTTAAGGATCCGGCACTGCCATGAGTTGTGGTGTAGGTTGCAGACCCGGCTGGGATTCCGCGTTGCTGTGGCTCTGGTGTGGGCCAGTGGCTACAGCTCTGATTAGACCCCTAGCCTGGGAACCTCCATATGCCACAAGAGCAGCCCAAGAAACGGCAAAAAAAAAAAAAAAAAAAAAACTCTCCAGAAAGTGGGCATAGAAGGAATCTACCTCAACACAATAAAAGCCATATACGACAAACCCACAATTAACATCATTCTCAATGGTGAAAAACTGAAAGCATTTCCACTAAGATGGGGAACAAGATAAGGATGCCCACTTTCAAAACTGTTCTTCATCATAGTATTATAAGTCCTCACACAGCAATCAGAGAAGAAAAAGAAATAAAAGGAATTCAAATTAGAAAAGAAGTCAAATAATCACTATCTGCACATGTCATCACAATGCACTTAGAAATCCTAAAGATGCTACCAGAAAACTTAAAGCTCGTCAATGATTGTGGCAGGTAAAGTTGCAAGATACAAAATTAATATACAGAAATCTATTGCATTTCTATATATTAACAATGAGAGATCACAAAGAAAAATTAGGGAAACAATTCCATTTACCATCATATAAAAAAGAATAAAATACCTAGGAATAAATCTACCTAAAGTGGGAGTTCCTGTTGTGGCTCAGCAGGTTAAGAACCCAAAAGAGTGCTCCTAAGGATGCAGGTTTGATCCCTGGCCTCACTCCTTTTTTGTTGTTGTTGTTGTTGCTATTTCTTGGGCCACTCCCGAGGCATATGGAGGTTCCCAGGCTAGGGGTCGAATCGGAGCTGTAGCCACCGGCCTACGCCAGAGCCACAGCAACTCGGGATCCGAGCCGCGTCTGCAACCTACACCACAGCTCACGGCAACGCCGGATCCTGAACCCACTGAGCAAGGGCAGGGACCGAACCCGCAACCTCATGGTTCCTAATCGGATTTGTTAACCACTGCGCCACGACGGGAACTTCCCTTGGCCTCACTCCTTAGGTTAAGGATCCAGTACTGCCTCAAGCTGCAGCATAAGTTGCAGAGGTAGCTCAGATCCCATGTTGCTGTGCCTGTGACGTAGGCCAGCAGCTGTAGCTCCAATGTGACCCTAGCCCAGGAATTTCCATATGCTGCAGGTACGGCCGTAAAAATAAAAATAAAATAAAACAACCTAAAGAGACCTGTACTCTGAAAACTATAAGATGCTAATGAAAGAAATCAAAGATGACAAAAACAGAGAGATACACCATGTTCTTGGATTGGAAGAATGAATATTTTCAAAATGACTATATTACCCAAGGCAATCTACAGATTCAATGCAATCCCAATCAAATTACCAAGGACAAATTACCACGGACAGAACTAAAACAAAATATTTTAAAATTTGTATGGAAAAACAAAAGACCCCAAATAGCTAAACAATATTAAAAAAGAAAATGGAACTGGAAGAATCAAGCTTCCTAACTTCAGACTATACTACAAAGCTACAGTCATCAAAACAGTATGGTGTTGGCACAAAAACAGAAATACAGATCCATGGAAATAACAGAAAGCCCAGAAATAAATCCAAGCACCTTTGGTCAACTAATTTATGACAAAGGAGGCAAGAACACACAGTGGAAGAAAGATAGTCTCTTTCTCTAGGAAAAATGGACAGCTACTTGTAAAAGAATGAAATTAGAACATTCTCTAACATCATACACAAAAATAAACTCAAAATGGATTAAAAACCTAAATATAAGACCAGATACTATAAAACTCCTAGAGGAAGACATAGGCAGAAGACTCCTTGACATAAATCATAGTGATACATAGATTGATCTACCTCCTAGAATAATGACAATAAAAACAAAAATAGGAGTTCCCATCATGGCTCAATGGTTAACGAAGGAACCATGACGTTGAGGGTTCGATCCCTGGCCTTGCTCAGTGGGTTAAGGATCCAGCGCTGCCGTGAGCCATGGTATAGGTTGCAGACGCGGCTCAGATTTGGTGTTGTGGCTCTGGCGTAGGCCGGTGGCTACAGCTCCGATTAGACCCCTAGCCTGGGAACCTCCACATGCCGCTGGTGAGGCCCTAAAAAGACAAAAAAAAAAAAAAAAGATCCAGTGTTTGGGTCCTAATTAAACCAAAAAGCTTTTGTACAGCAAAGGAAATCACTTAAAAACCAAAAACAAAACTCATAGAATGAGAGAAAATCTTTGCAAACAATGCAACCAACAAAGCCTTAATCTCCAAAATACGTGAACAACTCAACAACAAAAAACCAAAAAAACCCAATCGAAAAATGGGCATAAGACCTAAATAGACATTTCTCCAAAGAAGATATATGGATGGCTAGTAGACACATGAAAAGATGCTCAACATCACTAATTATTAGAGAAATGCAAAACAAAACTACAATGAAGTACCACCTTACACCAGTCAGACTGGCTATCATTAGTAAATCTACAAATAACAAATGCTGGAGAGGGTGTCGAGAAAAGGGAAGCCTCCTACACTGTTAGTGGGAATGTAAATTGGTACAACCACTATGGGCATATATCCAGACAAAACTACAATTCAAAAAGATACATGTACCTATATATTCATAGCAGCACTATTCACAATAACCAAGTTATGAAAACAATCTAAATGTCCCTCAACAGATGAATGGATTAAGAAGATGTGGTACATATACACAATGGAATACTACTCAGCCATTGAAAAAATGCTATTTGCAGCAACATGGATGCAACTAGAGATTCTCATACTAAGTGAAATAAGTCAGAAAGAAAAAGACAAATACCTTATGATATCACTTACATGTGTAATCTAAAACATGGCACAAATGAACCTATCTACAAAACAGAAACAGACATACAGACAAGAGAACAGACATGTGGTGGCCAAGGGGAAGGAAGGAGAGAGAGGGATGGTCTGGGAATTTGGGGATAGTAGATGCAATTACATAGTAGACAGTGAGGTCCTACCGTATAATACAGGGAGCCATATCCAACCCATAATGGAAAGGAATATTTTTTAAAAAGAATGCATATACATGTATAACTAAGCCACTCTGCCACACAACAGAAATTATTACAACACTGTAAATCAAATATACTTTTATTTTTTTGGCTGCGCCTTTGGCATGTGGAAAATCCCAGGCCAGGGATCAAACCTGCACCACAGTAGCAACCTGAGCCACTGCAGTGACAATGCCAGTTCTTTAACCCCACCTGACCACAAGAGAACTACAGTAAATCCAGTAAATTAATTATTATTAAATAAATAAATAAAGGCCATGTATAAAAAGATGGAAAAATATATCCTATGTAAAGAATAACCATATATAGCTGTAGTACCTATATTGACATTACATAAAACAAACATTAACATAAAGAGTATTACCAAGATATAAAGACACTGCATAATGATAAAATGAGAAACATCAAGAATACATAAATGGGGGTTCCCATCATGGCTCAGTGGTTAATGAACCCGACTAGTATCCATGAGGACACAGGTTTGATCCCTGGCCTTGCTCAGTGGGATAAGGATCCGGTATTGCCGTGAGCTGTGGTGTAGGTCACAGATGCAACTCACATCCTGCATTGCTGTGGCTGTGGTATAGGCCAGTAGCTACAGCTCCCCTATCCTGGGAACTTCCATATGCTGCAGGTGAGGCCCTAAAAAGACAAAAACAAATACACAAAAAAGAATACGTAACAATCATTAAGTGTATATGTTATCTAACACAGCTTCAAAATCTAAGAAACAAAAATTGACAGAATTGAAAGGTAAAGAGGAAAATCTACAATCACAGAGATTTTAACCTCTCAGTAACCAATATAGCCAAATATTTTATTTATTTATTTTTTGTCTTTTCAGGGCCGTACCTGCAGCATATGGAAATTCCCAGGCTAGGGGTCGAACTGGAGCTGAAGCTGCTAGCCTACACCACAGCCACAGCAATGTAAGACCTGAGCCACATCTGCAACCTACACCATAGCTCCCAGCAACACCAGATCCTTAACCTGCGGAATGGGGCCAGGGATCAAAACCACATCTTCATGGATACTAGTCGGGTTCATTACCGCTGAACTGCAAGAAGAACTCCTAACTAAATATTTTAAAATAAAAAAACTACACAGCAATATTCCTCAATCAACATAGACACAAAAATCCTTTAAAAATATTAGTGGGGAAGTTGTTATACATCTTGTTATATAAAACAAGAGCATACCTTGTCCAACTTGGGTGTATCCCAAGAATGGAGAATTGGCTAAACATCAACACAATTCACTATATTAACAAAATAACAAAGAAAAAATTGCTAATTTTAATGGACTAAGGAAAACCATTTGACAAAATTAAGCATCCATTCATATAAGAAACCCTTGGAAAATCTGAAATAGAAGAGAACTACTTCAATTTGATAAAGGGCATCTACAAAAAATCTATAGCTATCATCAAAATTAATGACAAAATATGAAACAGTTCCCCCTAAGAGCAAGAGCAAGGCAAGGATGTCCACTCTCCCACTTCTATTCAACACTGTACTAGAAGTCCAGGCCGATGCAATATTTACAAGAAATAAAAAGGCTTAAGATTTGAAAGGAAAAAATAAAACTATATTTTCACAGATGCCATGCTTGGTTATGCAGAAAATCTTAAGGAATCTGTAAAACAAATACACCAATATGTAAATTCAGCAAAGTTGCAGATACAAGGATAACATTCAAAAATAAATTCTATTTTTACATACGAGCAGGAAACAATGGGAAATTTTTAAAAACTTTAAATACTTACAAAAGTGTCAAAGAACATAAAACACTTAGGAATAAATTCCTTTACAAACATAAAGAACAATGTGTGAGACCTGTACACTGAAAACTATAAAGCATTGCTAAGATAAATCAAAAACCTATATAAATAAAAGGACACATAGTAGTTATGGAATGGAAGACTCAATATTATTAGGATGTCAGTTTCCCACAGGTTGATCTATAGATTCAAGGCAACTGGGTTCTCACCAGTTTCATTTTTGTTTTTGTAGAAACTGACAAGCTGCCCCTCAAATATATACATATATATAAATGCCACAACCTAGCAATCTTAAACGGCAGAAGAATTTGCATTATCTGACTTTATAAATTACTATTAAGCTATAATAATCCCAACAGTGTGATCTGGCATAAAGATAGACAAATATATGAATACAATAGATTGGTACTGTACTCAGAACAGACCTATTATTTATACTGATTCATACCATCATTCAGTTTTTGGCAAAGATGTCAAGCGACCCAATTGAGAAAGCAAAGTCTTTTCAAAAAACGGTGCCAAACAACTGGATATCCACATGGGGAAAATGTATTTAAACCCCTATTTCTCACCATACACAAAAATTAATTTTATGGACCACAGAAATACGTATTAAAAGTTAAAATGATAAAGCCTCCATAAGAAAACAAAGGGAAACATCACTGCTACTTCAAGGTAGACAAGGATTTCTTAAGACAGAGAATGCAATAATTATAAAGAGAAACTTGATAAATTAGATTTTATTGAAATTAAAATTTCTGTTCATCAAAAGATGCAATTTTAAAATGAATAGATAACTCAGAGAGTGGAAGAAAATTTTCATAGAACATATAACTGACAAAAGACTTATATTTGCTAACGGGCACATGAAAAAATGCTCAACATCACTAATTATTAGAGAAATGCAAATCAAAGCTACAATGAGGTACCACCTCACGCCAGTCAGAATGGCCACCATTAACAAGTCAACAAATAACAAATGCTGCAGAGGGTGTGAAGAAAAGGAAACCCTCCTACATTGCTGGTAGGAGTGTAAATTGGTACAACCACTATGGAAAACAGTATGGAGGAACCTCAGAAAACTAAATATAGAACTACTATATGACCCAGCAATCCCACTCCTGGGCATATATCCAGACAAAACTTTCATTGAAAAAATACATGCACCTGTATGTTCTCTGCAGCACTATTCACAATCACGACAAGGAAACAACCTAAATGTGCATCGACAGATGAATGGATTGAGAAGATATAGTACATATATACACAATGGCATATTACTCAGCCATAAAAAAGAACAAAATAATGCCATCTGCAGCCACAAATGGATGGAACTAGATGGATGAAACTGGGAGACTCTCATTCTAAGCAAGTTAAGTCAGAAAGAAAAAGGCAAATACCATATGCTATCACTTATATCTGGAATATAATATATAGCACAAATAATACAAATACAAATACAGAAAAGAAACTCAGGGACTGGGAGAAGAGACTTGTGGTTGACAAGGGAGAGGGAGTGGGATGGACTGGGAGTTTAGGGTTAACAGATGCAAACTATTGCATTTGGAGTGGATAAGCAATGAGATTCTGTCTTGCTGTATAGCACAGAGAACTATATATGGTCACTTGTGATGGAACGATGGAAGATAATGTGAGAAAAAGAATATATATATGTACGACTGGGTCACGTCACTGTATAGTAGAAACTGACAGAACACTGTAAATCAAGAATAATGGAAAAAAATTAAATCTTAAAAAAATAAATAAAATGAATAGCTAAGTCAGAGTGTGGAACAAAATTTTCATAGAACATGTAACTGACTAAAGACTTTTATTTGGAATATGTAAAGAACTTCTACTACACAATAATAAAAAAAAGCCAAAAGCTCAACCCCCAAAGTGGGGGGGGGCACACAATTTCACAGGACACTTGAAGAAAAACAAATAAATGAATAGCCAATAAGTGCATGGAAAAGGTGATCAACATCATTACTCATTAGGATTTCCCTCATTAACATCATAATAAGAGTTCATGCTATGATGCAGTGGGTTAAGAATCTGACTGCATGGGCTCAGGGTGCTGCAGAGGCACGGGTCTGATCCCCAGTCTGGCACAGTGGTTATACAGGATCAGGCATTGCTGCAGCATAAGTTGCAACTGTGGCTCGGATTCAATTCCTGGCCCAGGAACTTCCATATGCCATGGGAGCACACACACAATGAAATACTGGATTCCCTCTCTCTCTCTCTCTCTCTCTCTCTCTCTCTCTCTCACGAATCTGACTAGGAACCATGAGGGTGGCGGGTTACATCCCTGGCGTTGCTCAGTGGGTTAAAGATCCAGCATTGCGGTGAGCTGTGGTGTAGGTGGCATACACGGCTCGGATCCCACGTTGCTGTGGTTCTGGCATAGGCTGGCAGCTACAGCTCCAATTAGACCCCTAGCCTAGGAATCTCCATATGCCTCGGGAGCAGCCCTAAAAAAGGCAAAATGACAAAAACAAACAAACAAAAAACCCAGAAGGATGGATAAACAAACCATAGTACATAACAAAAGGAATATTACTCAAAAATGAAAAAAAGACAACATGAAAAAATATCAAAAGCATTTGCTGAAAGAAAGAAGTCTTACACAGAAGTTCCTGTCGTGGCTTAGCGGTTAATGTATCTGACTAGCATCCATGAGGACGCAGGTTAGATCCCAGGCCTTGCTCAGTGGGTTAAGGATCCAGCATTACCCTGAGCTGTGGCTGCAGATGTGGCTTGGAGCCTGCATTGCTGTGGCTGTGGTGTAGGCCAGTAGGCAGTTAGAAATGGGAGACTTGAATACAGAAGAGATACTTCATTTGGAGTTGTTAAAATTAGGTGATAGTTAAAATTATGGAAGTGAATTTTCTTTAGGAAAAAGTATAGAGTAGGGCTCAGATCTGAACTCTGAGGTACACCTACAGTTTGGGAGTAGAAAAAAGGAAGAAAAGATAAAAGAATAATCAGAGAAGAAAGGAACCAGTTTTGAATAGTAGTATAGGGTTTCAAAAGGGAGAAGATGGTTAACGGTGTCATAACTGTAGGGTAGTAAATGAGAACCATGTCTGAATAAAGGCCATTGGCAATTATTGAATGTAATCAATAGAGATCTTTAGGCAAGGGAATTAGGTTACTGGATTTATTTTTCCCTTAATATTTTGTTACGAAAATTTTCAAACATTCAGAGAAGCTGCATCAGTCCATCTTATTTTTTATGCATATTAAAGTAAGATGTAGTTATCAGTAACTTCACCTCTGAACTCATAAACATGTACATATAAATGAAGTCATACAATATGTACTCTTTTGTTTAAGATTTCTTTTTGTTTGTTTGTTTTTTTAAGGCCGCACTCGGGGCATATGGAGGTTCCCAGGCTAGGGGTCGAATTGGAGCTGCAGCATCTCTTCTGTATTCAAGTGTCCCATTTCTAATTGCCTACTGAGTGTTTTAACTTGCATATCCCATATCATCAAAAGTATTACCTCACCCTCAAAATTTTAGACCTGGTATTCTACTTCCCACTTACTGTCCACGGTGCCACAGAGTTACCCAGGGTCAAAACAGTTATTTTGACTTCTCCCTCCATGCTAATCCTTAAAATAATCAGACACCAATTCCTCTTGAATCCGTTTCATTTTCATTCAACCCATTGGTCTTACGATTAATTCCTATAAACTCATTTATTGTAAGAGCTTACTGATTGATGTCCCAGCCTCTGTCTCTCCCCATAATTCACCCTGCATATTTCTAAAACATCTCTACTCATGTAACTCCTGTTTACATGACCTCTATGATTTCCCGTATCTAAAAGATACTATTGCTTGCTGAGCAGAAAAAGTTAAACAAAATGTGTTACTTGCTGGGTTAGCAAATCTCTAAAAATGGAGTCCTCGCAGGAACAAGGCCTCCTCCTCAAAGCCCCCTCCCACCGTGAATCTGAGCTGTCCCTGTCACTCATTTTTAACCAACAGAACACCACAGTAGTAGCACTGGACTCCTTCCAAGTCTATGCCTTAGGAAAGCCTGGACACTTCCATTTTTACACTCTTGGGGGCCCTGAGCCAATTAAGAAATCTGGCTCTTTTGCTGGAAAGACCACCTGGAGAGGAAAAAGTCCTGAGACAGCATGGAATGAGAGCGTGGAAAAGGCCTAGACATCCCAGGGCTCCCCCCACAGGGCCCAACTTTCCAGGAATCCCCAGCAAGGTGCCAGAAATATGAATGAAGACATCTTGGATATTCCCACCTCAGCTGCCTTGTAACTGCAGCTACAGTATTAACTCCAAAGGAGAGGAAAAGAACCATCCATATGATACTCAATCTACCCAAAGAATTGAGGGAAATAATAAAAATTGTTATTCTAAGATGCTAAGTTTCACAGTGTTTTTTCATTTTTAGTTTTCATTTATTTATTTATTTATTTGCTTTTTAGATCCACACGTGCAGCATATAGAGGTTCCCAAGCTAGGGGTCGAAGTGGATCTGCTGGCCACAGTCATAGCCGCAGCAACACAGGATGCAAGCCAGGTCTGAGACCTACACCACAGCTCACAGCAACACCAGATCCTTACCCCACTGAGGAAGCCAGGGATCGAACCAGCATCCTCATGGATACTAGTTGGGTTTGTAACCCCACTAAGCCACAACGGGAACTCCTTACAGTAATTATTTTACTTTATTTTATTTGTTTTTTAGGGCCACATCTGTGGCATATGGAAGTTTCCAGTGTAGGAGCTGAATAGGAGCTGCAGCTGCAGGCCTACGCCACAGCCACAGCAACACTGGATCCTTAACCCACTGAGCAAGGCCAGGAATCAAAACCCACATCCTTATGGCTACTAGTCGAGTTTGTTACCACTGAGCCACAACGGGAACTCATACAGTGTTTTTTCAAAGGCAGCAATAGATAATCTAATACTTGCCCTCAAGAAGCTAACTACACAATGAGGGCGAGGGTGGGGGACATTTCAGCAGATAAAAAAGGCCAGTGTTATAACAGAGGTATACACATACCATGCTAGGTGAGTATGGAGGGGGGCCATCTGAATCAATGGTCAGGGTACGTATGAAGGAGGGGATAAGGACAGCACGTGGGGAAAGCTTTCTAGAGTAGCTGATACAGACTGAATTTTAAATGACTTGAGGATACTACATGTAGTAGTTAGGTATAAACTAGCATGGTGGTTTGAGGGAATGGTAATAAGAGACATAACTAGGGACATAAACAGGGACTACATAATTGAGGGCCCCATATTAAACTAAAGAGTTTAAACTTTACCCTAGGAACTATGAAGGATTTTAGGCAGGGAAATTGATATTATCAGATTTGTCTTAGGAAGGTTTCTATGGCAGCTGCGTACTAGACAAATAAATAAGAATGGAGGCAGACTGGAGGCAAAGAGAGTTTAATAGTCTACCTCAGAAAACTAGGTAAGAACTGTAAGAAACTAAGAGCGGCAGAGTGAATGGAGAGAATTAATATTAAGAATCCACAGGACAGAGTTCCCGTCGTGACACAGTGGAAATGAACCCAACTAGGAACCATAAGGTTGCAGGTTCCATCCCTGGCCTCGCTCAGTGGGTTAAGGATCCGGCATTGCCATAAGCTGTGGTGTAGGTCACAGACGCAGCTCGGATCCTGTGTTGCTTTGGCTGTGGTATAGGCCAGTAGCTACGGCTCCAACTCGACCCCTAGCCTGGGAACCTCCACATGCCGCCAAGTGCAGCCCTAAAAGCAATAAATAAATAAATAAACAAGAATCCACAGGACTTGGTAAGGCAGATATGGTGGAGAGGTACTAAGAAAGGAATTTAGCTTCAGTTATTCAGCTTAGGAACTGGAGGAGACAGTGGTGCCACTTATGGAGAAGTGGGAGAAGCAAGAGGGAACAGGATTCACACACACATAGAAACTTTAAACTCAGACACAAGGACAGGAAGAAAGGATGGATACATTTGTTGATAAGAAACTGAAAAGGTTTTACTCTATGGCTATTTTTCAGTGAAATAAAGGCAAGATCAGATGCTAAGACTACAGAGAGATATGGTGGAGACAGAAAGTTTAGAAAGAGAGGTGATAGTTAGGGACAGTGCTCAGAAGAAGAGGGAGCCCCGAGGAGCTTGGTATTTGGGGAAGTCAAGTGTATCCTGGCCCCAAGACACACGGCTATATGATTTCCTCCAGCAGCACTCAGCAGCCCAAGTTTAAGAATAATAGAGGGGTCAGGTGGCTGACTTGACCCAGGACTTGAGTACTATGGAAAACTAAAAGGAAAGGAACAAGCATGAGCAGCACTGATGATAATGGTAAGGGAGTAATTCAAGTCATGGACCATGAGTCTAAGCTGGCCAAGAAAAGAAATGCTTCAGGGAGCTGGGAGACTGGTGGAAAATGCAATGAGGTCAATAAACAAGAATGAGGACCTGATGTGGTAAACTGGACATTTACTGAGAATGAGACAGAAAGCTGGAAGGACTGAAGACTATGATCAAAATACAGGATGTTGCAAGAGTCTGGCTCACCGCTTTACACCTAAAAAATACTCACTAGATTCACTGAATTGCCAGATAAGCTATTAGGCATTCAAAGTATATCAATTAAATAAACTAGCACTTTGTGAGAAATTTCCAAAATAAATCCCCAAGCATCCTGTCAATTTCAAGGTAGCATAAACTCTTACATTACCTCCAAAATAATGCTTCCAACATCAACTCCCTTGATCTGCTTTTACCTGTCACTCTATCACAAGTTCATTAGGCAAGCTCAAAGCATTTTAAAAAAGAAAAATCTAGCTTGATATTGCAATTTTTCTACTACTTGTCTCAAGCTACCTTAATGAATCAACTGATGAGTCTTTGAAAGCACAAGCTCACCATCTTTATTCAAGAAGATCTTTATTTGCTGCTATCCTCGATGGGTCATTATTAAAGGCAGAAAGCTTAAAAAGAAGTTCAGCCCTAGAAGAGAACTAGCTTAGAAGCCTCACCTTTCTAATAGCAGCAATAAACTTGAAGGACCCAAGCTGGGAACTAGAAAGTATCCCTACAAAGGCAAGACAATGTTCATTATAAAGCAACCAGGTGTCAAGGAGAAAAAAATCAAATACATGAATAACTGAATATTGGGTTGTTTTTGTGTGTGTGTCAATTCAGGGTGTCTTCTTTAAAAATTATAATTACATTTAAAAACATAGTGACTACCTTCAAACAGTACAAAACAGTTAGCCCTGAGATTTCCATTAAATAAATTCACCTTATATAATATCAATGTGGAATTCTCTTAATTTCTTATCCAGCAATTCAATAAATACTTGTCAAATAATTACCAGATATACAGCATTGGGGTAAGTATAAAAGAACACAAAAGAATAAGAAAAAAAATTTAAATGTATACAGAGAGAGTCAAATCTTTATCCTCATGAGGCTTACAACATCAATGGCCAACAAGACACACACAGGTGGAAAAAAATGCAGAATACAGTACAACATGAAAATAAGTGCTAAATGGATAAAGAGCTGCACAGGTGTTCTAAAGAGGGAGGAATTAGTTCAGGAAGAAATGGACAAGGAAGATTTCACAAAGGAGGTAGAATTTAAGCTGAAACTTGTAAAATGGGTAAACGGATAAGACATCTTATAAAAGAACCTCATTACGTCCCCAATTTTCCAAGCCAGAGATATGGGAGTTACTCTAACTCTTCCCTGCCCAGCTACTCATGCTACCCCAACATCTTACAAATGTGTTCACAGCTCTCTTCGCCACCCCAATGGAAAACTATTACTTCAGTTTTGGCCACCATTACTAACGTGGCTATTTCAGATAAGTCTCCTAACTGGTCCTCTACACTACTCCACTCCATTTTCCAACTGACAACATCACCTATTTAAACTGCAAAGCTCTGTTAACAATTGTCAAAATACGGAAGCAACCCAGGTGTCCATCAACAATGGATAAAAGTGGTGTGTATACACACACACACACACACACACACACACAACACACGCATGCACAATGGAATACTACTCAGCCATTAAAAAAAAGAATGGAATTTTGCCATCTGCAGCAACATGGATGGACCTGGAGGGTATTATGCTTAGTGAAATAGAAAGAGAAAGACAAATACTGTATATTATCACTTATATGTGGAATCTAAAAATAAAACAAACTAGTCAATAATAACAAAAAAGAAGCAGACTCACAGACATGAGGAACAAACAAGTAGGGGACTAAGAGGTACAAGCTACTATGTATAAAATAAATAAGCTAGAGGGATACAGTGAACAGCATAGGGAATACAGCCTATATTTTATAAACTTTAAATGGAATATAAAAAGTTCTGAATAACTATGTTGTCTATCTGAAATGAATATAATATTGTAAATCAACTATATTTCAACTAAAAATTTAATTAAAATAAACAAAATGTAAATTTCACCCTTTGATATCTGCCTCCCTCCTTAAAATCCGTCATTCTCTCTCACCATAGAGGAAAAAAACCCAAACTCCTTAATGCAGTATTTGAGCCTTCTGTGACTGGCTTCTGACTCCTCCACTAGCCTCTCTCTCCTTTTGAGACTTCAGATCTCGGCTGCTGTTCTCTCTCATCTGTAGGCCCCCTGCCTGCAATGTCTTTATCCCTCTTCACTGTCTGGCTAATTCCTCCCTATATCCACCTCACTCCTGCAAGTTTTTTCTTTGAAAATTTCCAACCAACAGAAAAGTTAATAGAATAGTACAATAAACATATGCCTTTCTTTGGATTCATCAGTTGCTACAGGTTTTTGCCACATTTACTTCACCTCTCCCTTTGAACCACCTGAAAGTTACAGACATCATGACACTTAACCCCTAAAACTTCACTAAGTATCTCTTAAAAAGCAGAACCTTCCAGACCATCACATAATACCAAAATCACACCCAAAATATTTACCACTGATACAATATTACCTAATACGTATTCACATTCAAATTTTCCCCTTTATTCCAAAATGTCCTTTAATAGTTATCATCTTTCATACGTGGAAAATGATCCAGCAAATGAGACTGCTACTTTTCACTTTGCTCACTAACACATTAGCAAGCCATGATTTTCTTGATAAATAAAAATGCATTTTAGTAGAAATTAAATAAAACCACAGTACTCACAGCTATTTTGATCTCTAAACAGGTCATATTAAGAAAATTGGAAAACTGAAAATATGACCAAATTCTATGCCAATCTTGTCTTGCACCCAAAAGAGGACACAAATCCATAAAATAACTCTTTCCAAACAGCTTACAATCTGTTTGAAATATGCTTTTGGTGCTGAATGACATAAATATAATCAAAGTAGCCTCACAGCATGAACTATAAAACATCAGCTAAAGCAAGTGAAATAGGTGTTACACATATATCAAAATCTCGATCATACTTGGGACCCGACAATTAGCTGCTGTTATTTTACCGTATTAACGAATCTCTGAAACACCTTTTATTAAATTTAAAATAAGGTGCTGAAAAAGCTAAATCACTGGAGGATTTTAATTTGTGTACTTGTTTTTCAAATAAAAATTAGATTAAAAGAAAAGAAACTAGAACCACAAAAAGGACTGGCCCCTTATGTACAAACATGCACACCCACACAGGGTTTCTATTCTTAACGCATCATTTACCTTCTGCCCTTCTCACAAAGCTTCTCAATTTCAGCTTTCAGATCCTGTTCCTTCTGCAAAAACTCCTTCTTTTCTTTCTCTATCTTCTTCTTCGTTTCTTCTCGCTTTATTGTTACATCCTGGATAGCCTTTAATATCTCCTGAGTCCCACACAATTACAGTCACACGCAAAGAAGGAAATGAATTAGTTCTTTTGGTCCGGAAGGTAAGTTACTTTCAACTATCATAAATTAACATTCTGACTTTAGTGAATTTGAACTGAACTGAAGAAATCTGGTTGATGAGTAGTTCCAAAAGCCAGTATTTAGATGTAAGGGAGTAAGTTACAATAAAGCAGATTTCAATTCAACAGGAGAATTTCTAACAACCACAACTGTTCAAAAACAGAATTTACTGCCTTGTGAGGCAATAAGCTCCCCATTACTGGTGCTCCAATGAAGGCTGAATGAACACCTGTCAAGACTGCTGAGAAAAGCATTCTTGCACGGGGTGGGGGGAGTCTGTTAAGTCCAATAAATACGGTCTTATTTAACTGTGTGTACACATATATACACATATATATGTGTGTGTACATACAGGTATAGATATAACTATATATCTCTATATATGTAACTATATATAAGTCAATTTAAAAAATCATAAAGTTGTCAGCCCTAATTCACACCAATTTCACCCATAAAGTAATCAATGTGTGAACTGTTCTGTATCATGTTTCCACATCTTTCTCCATTCTCACACAAATACATGTGTACTTATATATGTATTTCTTTACTTTTTTAAATAATGAAGTAATTTTATATAATCATTCCATATCTTGCTTTGTTCAACTGGCATGAGCATATGTCTATAAATACAGAGCAAACTAAACAATAGCTGCATAACACAACATGATATGTATATAGCCAATTTATTCAATCATTCTCTATTAAGAGTCTATCAGGTTGATTCCAGTTTTCTTATAACTACAAATAATACTTTTAATACTACAATAAACTCTATGTCTATATTTTCATACGAAAACTTTTATTTCTGCAGAAGAGACTCCTAATAATAAGATTGCTAGGTCAAAGTATATATACATTTTAAAATTTAACTGACAATTCCTAATATCTTTTCTAAAAAGGTCATAACAATTCACACCCCTACCAATGTCTGAAGAGAGTTCATTTTTCCTTACCCTTGACAATTTATTTTTGCCAACCTCTTCAAAAAGAGGGAAGAATGGTATCTAGCAATTTTAATGAGCATTTCACTACCTCTTATTCTTTTACTGTCTTTATTATCTGTCTCCTCCACCTACAATAACCATTCAATGAAGGCAGAGACTACATTTCATTCACCATTAAATCTTCAGAGCCTAGATCAGAACTCAAAAAAAGATTTGCTATATGACTGGATCAACACTAGTAAGACCAAGTTTAGTCTCATATATTTATTGCTCATTTGCTTTTCCTCTTCTGTGAATGACTGTTTATAACTGTTATAGGCAAAATAATGACTCTCTCCCCACAGAAATGTTATTTTGATCCTTGGAACCTATGCTACCTTCCACAGCAAAAGTGGTAGGGAGACAATCCTGGATGATCTGGGTGCGTCTAACTACAACATGGGTCTTTAAAAGTAGAAAACCTTCCCAGTTGTGATCAGAAGAAGATGTGATTAGGGAAGAGTGGTTAGAGAGATGCAACAGTTGCTGACTTTGAAGATGGAGAAAGGAGGCCACAAGTCAAGGAATGCAAGCAGGGAATGCTGGAAATGCAGGGAAACGTCATCTCAGAGTCCCCAGAAAGGACTGCAGTCCTTCCAATACCTTGATTTTAGCTCAGTGACGCCCATATTGCACTTCTAACCTACACAAGTGTAAGGTAATAAATCTGGATTGTTTTAGGCTCTACATTCATGACAATTTTCTAGAGAAGCAATAGAACATTATTACAACAGGAAACTAATACGATAACCTTTCCTGTTTTTCTCTAGATTGTTTGTAGGAATCCTTGAACTTGTAGGAATTGCAGAAAGTCACAGATCTTAACCCTTCATCAGATATGCTATAAATATTTTCTTTTAGTCTAACACTGATCTTTTGGACTATGTATCATTTACGATACCAAAAATTTTAATTACATATAATTAAATTTTAATTTTTGATATCTTTGGGGTTTTTTGGCCTGGGTTAAAATGACCTCTTGCAACTTGAGGTATATAAATATCCTCCTAAACTTTGTTCTAATTTAATTTTTTTTTTTTTTTTTTTTTTTTTGCTCTTTAGGGCTGCACCTGCGGCATATGGAAGTTCCCAGGGTAGGGGCTGAATCAGAGCTGCAGCCACCAGCCTACACCACAGCCATAGCAACATGGGATCCAAGCTGCATCCATGATCTACATCACAGCTCACAGCCAAAGCTGGACACTTAACCCACTGAGCAAGAGCAGGGATCAAACCTGTGTCCTCGTGGATACTACTCAGGTTTGTTACCAATGAGCCACAATGGGAACTCCCAGCTTTTATATTTTTAATCTACCAAGAATTGTACTTTTTTTGGGGGGGGAGGGGGCAAGGCGTGCAGCAGCTAGATATGGGATCTCAGTTCCCAGACCAGGGATTAAACCCAGGCCACAGTGGTGAAAGCACTGAATCCTATACACTAGACTACCAAGGAACTCCCCCCAGAATTGTATTTTTAAATGAGACAGGAGTTTAATCAACTGATTTTCCAGATAGTCAACTACATCAACAAAATATATTAAATAATCTTTTTCTCTCTGAACTAAAAAGGCATGAGACTTTGGACATGATACCCTCAAAAAGATTCTTTTTTATCCTTAAATTCTATACAACCATTAAAAAGTTAAACACCACTTTTTTACTTTCATTAATTTGAAAACAAAGTTTGATTAGAGACTATAGCTTCACTTAATGACAACTTTATTGTTATTATTCTTTTTGGTTACACCCGAGTCAGGCACAAGTTCCAAGGCCAGGGATAGAACCCCAGCCATAGCAGTAACAACACTGGATCCTTAACTGCTCTGCCACCAGGGAACTCCTGACAACTTTAATAGAAGCAGAATACCTGGTGATTCTTCATTTCTTCTTCTCTCCTTTGCTGAAGTTGCTTTAATTGCACTTGGAGCTGATTCTCCACTTGCCTCTGCTTGTCCAGGACCTCCTGGTAACGCTCCTTCAACAGGGTTCTCTCTGTCATCATTTTATCCTATTGGTAACAACAGAAGAAAAGTTGTTTGGTTTTGTTTTTTTTCTTTTTCTTTTTTTTTTTAATTCCGGTTTATTGTTGGACAACATTGTTTCACACATACATCAAACAGGCCAAAAATAAATAAATAAACAGCAACTTCATAGACAAAAAAAAAAAAGGAAAAGAAACCTTTTATCTTTGGCCTTTTTAACCATCTCATACAAGCCAACTACTTATAGTACAGCAAAGTACATACACAAAAGAAGTTACTAGAATGCTTGGAATAAGATTGTCTTCTTTTGTTGTGGTTTTTGTTTTACAAGGTTTTTTTTTCTCCTTTGAGAGTATAATGAACATGGTCACACCACAAGTAAAGTCAGAAGTAGGACTGGTTTGGTCATCTGGGATCATTAAAAACAGCTGACCCCTAACAATATGTACAAAAATATAAAATGTAAATAAAAAATACAAACACATTTTCCTTTTTAAAGTACTTTAAGAAAAAAAAAGCAGGGCCTTGGAAGTTTTGGTTCTTTTTTTCCTCCGCTGTTGCAAATTCACGTTGTGGTTTTGGTGGGGTGGTGGAGAGCACACGTCATCTGCGCACGCTGCCTGCAGTGGGCAGGTGGGCAGGCGACTCTCTACTCGAAGGTGACCATGTTTAGGATTCTTCTGAGACAGGAAGTGGAGGGTGAATAGGTCACGGTGGCCTTTTTGTTTTTTTAAGTTTTAACTTTTCCTTTTTTGCTGTCTAGTCATCCTCATCCATCTTCTGCTTCTTGGTGTCCTCATCACCTTCAGCTGCCCATTTGCCACTAGCTGCCTCAGCCCCCTCATCTTCATCTCCATCCTCTTCCTCACCATCACCTTCCTCCTCCTCCTCCTCTTCCTCCCCACCTTCTTCCTCTTCGTCTACCTCATTGTCAGTCTCCTGCTCCCCATTTTCCTCATTAGCATTCCCATTAGCAGGGGCCTCTCTCCCACTCTCCGCCTCCTCCACAACTTCCTTCTTCTTTTTAAGCCCTTGGTGGTGATCTCGGAGCTGGTGTCCACAGCCGCATCTGACATGATGGAGCACGCCGGTGATCTGATGCAGCGGATTAAAAAGGAAGTGGGAGTTCAAGGACTCTGGTGATAAAGCTGCGGGAGTCTGCGGTGGCAGAAGAGGAGTGTGGAGGAGATGGCTGTGGAGTGTGGAGAGCCGGGCACGGAAACAATGCAAAAACGGCTTTTCAGACCAGCCAGTCTCTCCTTTTTTTTTTTCCGTTTTGGCCAAAGCATGCAACGACTTGATGTTGGATCTCGGTTCGCAAGCCAGGGATTAAGCCTGGGCCACAGTGGTGAAAGTGCCAAGTCATAACCACTAGGTCACCAAGGAATTCCCAGAAGTTTGATTCCCTGATTTCAGTGGAAGAAACAATCACCATGTGTCTAGTCAAGGCACCATGCAGAGCTCCACGGCCGCAGGGTCCACTACTAGAGCTACCAGCCATGCTACCACTATGAAAATTTACATTAATTAAGAATAAGAAAATTTAAGCATCTGGCTCCTCAATCACCTTGACATATTACAAGTGCTCAGTAGCTACATGGGAGTAGTGGCTACTATACTGGACAGAACAAATACAGAACACGTCCATAATTAAAGGAAACTCTACCATGCAACACTGTGCTAAGAAGGGGGATGGCAAACTATAGCCTGTGGGCCAAACCCAGCCATCGCCTGTTTTTATAAATAAAAACCAGCCATACTTGATGACTTACTGTCTGCTTTTACATGACAATGGCAGAGTGGAGTGATTATAATAGAGCCCAGATAGCCCACAAAGCCTAATGCATCTTCTATCTGACCCGTTACAGGAAAAGTTTGCCAATCTCTGCTCCAGGGAATAATAGAAAGAAGAACAAGCAAAAACAAAGAACAGATCACCTACTCAAAATGCATCCAGAAACTGAACTCCATACTGGTCATTAGCACTAGAAGTTGACAGATCCACCAAAGGGGTCTGAGGAACTTGGTACTCAAATTGGGAAAACTGGCAACCTCTCAGATTAAGTAGGGAGCAATGTATAGCTTCTGAGGGCCACAGTTCATCTCTGCCTCCCCCACAGCAGTAAATCAGGAAAAGTAATGGTTACCTTTCTAAGGGACACTAAAACTTAGAGTTAATTTAAAACACATTTAGTATAAGGTAGCCCACATAATTTTTTTTTTTTCTTTTTTATGGTCACCTCTGCAGCATGTGGAAATTCCCAGGCTAGGGGCTGAATCGGAGCTGCAGCTTCCAGCCTACACCACAGCTTGCAGCAACTCTTTCATGTGGTATCCATGAGGATGTGAGATCAAACCTGCATCCTCACAGACACTATGTCGGGTCCTTAACCTACTGAGCCACAATGGGCTGACTCCAGCCGACATAAAATTTAAAAAGAGCATTAAACTGAATTTGTTCATGGTAACTATTTTCAAAGAAAAGAAAGGTTTTAGAAATCAATGGGGGAAAACTTATCACACTATGATAACAAAAAACACACTCTCAAGATGGGACTTTACGTTTGTGATAAGCTAGTCCTTAGTTCATGTACTGAAATGTGACTAAAGGTCCCTTAACAAATAACTTCTTTGCATCACATCTTTAAAGGGATTCTGAACCTGAGCTCTATGAATAGATATACATATAAAATTTTTTCAGATGAGAATTCAGTTTTCAAAAGATTCTGAAAGAAGACCTTAATCTAAGAAAAGTTAAAGAAAGGTTAAGAACCAATTGATGAAACTAGTAGAGGACTCTTTTCTTTTCTTTTCTCTTTACTTCCTTATGATATCTTTTCCGGCCATAATGCATCTTTTTAACAACACAGGATATGGGGGGAAACGCTAGGCTTTAAGGAAAGAAGTCTCAAGGTACATACTATGAAGACATACAAATGGATAAATTAAAGGCATATGGTAAATTACTTGATCCAATTCTTCTTAACCTACTGACAAACAAAAGGGTTACACACAATTATTTTGTTTGATTGATGGCTGACTGGTTCTTAGCTCTAGGAGTCACAATTTCAAATGCAGGTAGTGCACAATTACTATTAAGGCATGAAAAGGGTAGCAAATAGAACAGGAGCCAACTTCCCTGTATTGCCACCAAGCTTAACACCTGCTTAGTCCCACCGCCTTTTTAAAAGCATGTGGACCACACCATCACCCAAAGGAATACATAACCCTGGGTCTCCTTCAGCCCAATGGCTTGCCAGTTTCTACTCATGCTTCAGACTAATCCTAAAGCTTATTTATAACTTCTCAGTTGGCCCCTTCGATTGTTATATAGTCACCCAAACCCCACCTGATAACTGTGGGGACCAAAGAAATACTCTACATAAAGTGCTTAGAGCAAGCGCTCAAGAAAAGGTGACTTCTCCCCCTTTGCCTGGAGGTTCTCATCTGGCACATCTCCATCAACTCTCGGATCTTTTTACTTGCCTGTTATAAATAACTCCAGCGTTGCTACTCTCTATTTAAAATGTTTTATTGGCCTTATGTCATTAATGTCCTCCAATAACTTACTTCTTTCCATCCACCCCTCGATTTCTTCAACTTACACCAAATATCCACTTTCTTACCTGTTTTTCCTCCTTATTTCCACTCAGTTAACACATCTTACCCTAAGGACCTCTTCCTGAGCCTAGGGTACCTTTCCCAGTATTATCCTTCCTTTTGAAAAATAGACATTCGGATATCCACACCGGAAGTTTTTGCCACAAAATGCCACTTTAACAAAAATAAAGGTGAAGTTCTCTAAGTTTTAAAAACCAATAACCTAGGAATAAAATAGGAAGATACAACTAAACAACACGTGAGAGAAAGACTTGATGGCGTCTGACTGAAAGCTCAACAGTGTGACAAGATGACCAAAAGAAGCCAAGGTAGGCTTAAGAAATGGTGTCTAGAATGAGGGAGAGAACAAGAGTCCCATTGTATTGTGAAGTAATTAAACTGTGTGTGCACTCCTATACTTAGTTCTCAGGGTCACATTTTACAAGAAACATTGAGAAAGAAGATGGAACGTGTTTAGGTGAAAAAGTAACTGGGATGATAAAAAGACTGAAAGATATATCATATGAAGAAAAGATGAAAAAAAAAAAAAACATCTGGGTATGTTTCACCTGGAAAGGTTCAGACCTGAGGTAAAAGAAAAGGCATTAAAAAAACACTTTGAATATGTTTTTGAGCTAACAAGTGAAAGGATTTAGATCTGCTTGGCATAGCTCAAGAGAGAACTATAACAAGAAATTTTAGTGGTTCTGTGTTAACTTCACAGTAAGATCTTACAAGAAGAGCTATTTTTAAAATGCACTGTACTGCTTCGTGAGTAGTAAGCTTCCCATCTCTGGAAGTGATCAAGTAGAAATTAGCTGACTACCTATTAGGGATTCTGTACAGGAGATTCCTGTACCTTTTCCAACTGAGATAATGTCTCTAGATCTTCTGCATTAATGGCTTCATGACAACAATGACAATTTAAATACTTACCAGATTCTTTTCAATATCTTGATCTGTGTTTACCTCTGAATCTGCCGTCTTAAAGTCAGTCTATAAAGAAAGAAACAAGTATATTCAGAACTCTTCAGAGAAATCTTAAAAGGTAGAATCACTCTAGTACTTTCACCAAGAAATCTGCCACAAGTAACTAAGAGGTTAACTTTTTACTCTTTCCCCATTAGTTTCATAGCAAGAAAACTGTAGTTCTGGCAATCGGACACTGACATCCATGCTGCATTAAGCATTTATCCCACAAAATAACCTGTACAAGACCCAACTACTGATGGAGAGACAGCCTCAAAACCGAGATAAAGGAGTTCCCACTGTGGCTCAGTGGGTTATGAACCCAACTAGTATCCATGAGGATGCGGGTCTGATCCCTGGCTTCACTCAGTGGGTTACGGATCCAGCATTGCTAAAAGCTGCAGCATAGGTCAAGGATGCAGCCTGGATCTAGTGTTGCTATGGCTGTGGCACAGGCCAGTGGCTGTGGCTCGGATTCAACCCTTAGTCTGGGAACTTCCATATGTCACAGGCGTGACCCTGAAAAAAAAAAAAAAAAAGCCTGAGATAAGAACCTTAGCCCCTACAAGACGCCCATCTTTCCTTCCACGACAAAGCACACCAATCACTAGAAGACAGGATACACTGTACTTCGTAAGATACAGATCAGAGAATTAACAAGGATTCCTACGTAATGACAAAGATGGGAAAAATGAATGCTAATGACCTACACTCATCAATTACTCAGTGAAAGAGACTGTAGGGATGCAGGTCGTGAAGTTCCCAGTTGCCATGATTAGACACTGGCTGTTATGTACTGCACACCAGAATGAAGTCATCACAGAGCCGTATGACAGTTGTCGGTAAAAAAACAAGTTAGAGTCACTTTCCACCAACTGTGAAAAAATATCTCGTGCCCTCAAAAAAAATAATAAATTAAAAGCCCAAATTCCATTTTAATAGTAGAAACTTGATACTTGACCTGGACAGCAATGTTCTGAGAAAGCTTCAGGGAAGAGCTATCCTGATCATCATCCTGTTCCACTCTGACTCCTTCAACCCCATTTGCTGGAGGCACTACGGGTCGGAAATCCAAGCCTGTGTCCCTGCTCCCTTCCTTTAGGACGGAGGCTTGTGGGGCCTTCTCTTCAGGACAATTCCCGGAGGCAGGCTGCTTTGTATGGCACCCTGCCTTAAGAGACCGAGTGCCAGGGTGAGGGCTCTCTCGGAGGCACGTGTCCCCCTCCTCTCCTGCTGTGTTGGCCATGTCCCTCGAATCAGACTGAGACCCACCGCCAGAGAGACAGAGGGCTGTGGCCATCAAGTTTTCTCCTAAAACTGCTCGGTGCGCTGCAGAAGTATCACCTGCCGATGAACCAGGATTCTGCTCTGAGTGCTCCAATTGGGCATTTCTGTTATTCTCCTTGGTTATCGTTTGGCTACTTACACTTGACAGAGACGAGTTCTGGTGCTTCTGTGCAGGGTCTTTGGGGCTATCAAAAACATAAGATAAAAAGTTTCTCTCTTCATCCAATCTTAAAAGAGGCTTATATATATAATACTTTTAACTTAACCACTAGAAGGACAACATTAGATTATATAAACCTCTCCAAATGACCAGAATGAAAAGGAAATTAGTTTCCATCCAGTGATTTTTTTTTTACCCTACATGCAGGGGGTATCATTGAAGAGCTTGGGTTCTGGAGAGTGTCCACAGTAAGCGATCACACATCAATGACTCTGAAGAGCCAAAAGAATCTTTTTTGGGGGGAGGGGGTCAATTTTAATAACTCTTAGGGATGCAGATGAAATAGCCTAATGTTAGAATATCTAACTTAGGCACATGTACTAATTTAGGTACACATATTTTGATAAACAAAACACTAATTTGAAAACACTGTTTTTATCCTACTCTCATTCAAATTCACTATACAGATCTTTGACCAGAACCAACCACTTTTGGGTTCTTCAATAGTTATCCAGAACATAGCGTCTTCACTTCAAGTTGCCTGCAATACAGATAATTTCAAATCCAAAATTGAAGCTGCCAGTAGAAATTTGATGCCAGACAACAGGTATGTACAACACTGGAATAGTTGTTTTATTGTTTGCCAGAACCATTTAACATACTGCTTTTAAAAGAGATCTTCAAAACCTATTTACAATGACACCCAATACTCGCGATTGTAAACCTTTCACCCAGGAATAACAACTAAATCTGTATTAAATCTCTTTGCCCTTTTTCAAAAAACTGATTCTGTCAACAGATGCCTTTAAGCGCCCCCCAGCTAGCACTGTCAGAGGCTTCAGGTCATTAGGCCTTTCTTCCCTCAATAGTACCTGCTATTCAAAATAAAACCAAGAGAGCATCTTGTGACATGAAAAGTCTTTAGAAACACTCTATGCTGATTCCTTGCTAGGAGTTAAGTATGGTATGGGGATATGTAATCATAAATTTGGACAGACACAGTACCTGGGTGTGAATCCTAACTCTGCTATTGACTAGTTGTTTGACTCTGGGCAAGCTACTTAACTTCATTTGTGAAACAGAAATAATATCACCTACCTAATTAGGACTATTGTGAGGATTACATGAGATAAAGCATGTGATGTATTTAGTATTTAGTTCTGGCATACAGTAAACAATAAACTTAAGCCGCTATTATTGTTTCTAGTATGTGGCTGATTTTATTTATAAAATGAAGATCCAAGTTTATGGTAAGGTTTACTTAACATTTCCCCCATTACTCACTCACTAACAACCTCTCTGCCACCCCTGGAGTCATACAAGCCTGGGTTCAAACCCTGACTCCAACCTAGCTTAGTAACCTTGGGCAAGTTACTAACCTCTCTGAGGCTCGGTTTTCTCACCTGTAAATGGGAGTAATAGTATTAGCACCTGCCTCCTGGGACTGTTAGGAGAATTCAATGTGTTAACATACACAAAGCTGTTAGTACAGTGTTATCTGCTGCATTAGGTCCTAGATACTGGACAAAAGAGTGGAGGTGGGATGTACAGTCAACCTAGCACAACGTTGTACAAAATAATGTTTTAATCACTGTAAAATGCAAGGTTGGGTAATTAGTTCCTGCCCTCAAGAGTTTAGATAGAAGGCAAAATGCATACATGAGGCAGTAAACCATATTAACAAAGCTATCTATTTATCTAAGGCAGATAGATATAGACGTATGTACCCACGTATCTATATGCATATACACACAAGAAATACAGAATGACATATATATAGATATAAGATATAAATGTAGAGTTAAATAAACAGTCCATGTACGCGGGTTTCACATGAGTTTGAACCCCTGCATTCTAATCTATTCAACAAACACTTAGCATGCCTGCTGAGTGTCAGATACTGTGTCGGGTACCAAAAACACAAATATAGATCAGACAGTCCCTACCTTTAAGAAGGTTAATCTAGTGCAATGCCAATGGAGCCAAAAAGGGGAAAGACCAACCACATTTCCATAAGAAGCCCATCTCCAAAGCCCTTTACCCAAATGAAATCTTCCCAGGCAAGAATCCACACATTACCTTAGACCATCTGGGAGAGCTTCGTCTGGTTTGGAAGCACATACACTAGAAGAGGAATCCGGAGGATTGGGAGCAGTGGCTACCACACCAGCTACTTCAGATGCCGCCATCATGCTCTAGACGTTCAGAAACAAATTATATGCTACAACTTCCAAAACTTCAAAACAAATGCATCGTTCCCCCTCAGGATGTCCATACAACAGAGTCATTTCAGAAAAGAAACACAAAGAAAAAGTTGGGCTCCAGGAGAAAATACTTGAGTATTTATTCTTTAGCAGGGCATTAGAAGAGCCATTATACTCGATAGGTGCCAGGGGACATCAATCCTCAAACTTATATGTCTTTTTCACTTCAGGAGAATGCCCTCTCACAGACAGCAGACTATATAGACTGTTAAGACTCTTCCAAACGGTGCACATACTTACCTTGTCTCGTATCATTTACAATGGATGTAATTTTTGGCCTAATATCAATAATATCTTATGTTTTAGAATCATTTTACGGCTGTTACATTAAAAGCATCCTCCATTAATTGGAGTAAAGTTTTCTGGAGGTGTTCATGTGGGAGAGAAAAAGCAGTATTTTACCGGGCAATCTAAGTATCTCTCACTTAGACTCTGTGTTGCCGGCAGATGGGAGAAGTTTGACAACCACTGACTGAGAAAAGTACAGACTCTTCAGAGTTACTACCGAGGTGCAAAAGAGTATGAGAATCTTGGTTACTCCAGTACGAAAATGAAAAAAAGAGTAATCCAAGCAAGGGAACTGAGACAGATGCCTTTCTTAGATCAAAAGGTCATCCTTTATGTTGCAGACAAATCACCGCCCTCTACCGTGAAGAAAAAGGATAAAGGGGTCGGGAGAGGAAGAGGAAGATGCAACACGGGGTTAAATTCTTGTTTTTGTTTTAATAGCTTCATTTGTACATTCCTAACCCTCGAAAAGCGAGCGCACAGGGTAGACATGGAGGCTGGGCTGTGTTAACACTTCAGTCCCAGGCCAGAGACCCCCTGTGCCTCAGTTTCCCCAACATATAAGTCTCCCAGAAGAAAACGGGCCCTAGATCGCCCCTACCGCTAGCTCAGGTGCAAATGCCCTGGCCCATCAGAGCCCGGGCCGGGGTCCTTGGCTCCCGGTAATCAAAACCAGAGGGCACGGGTCCTCCAAGCAACTCCGCGGCTGAGAGCCCAGAGGAGAGGGGACCAGGGCCATCTGGCAGAGGCTGCGGCGAGGGGCGTAAAGCCGAAGTGCCAAGGAAAACCCGGTACCACAAGCCGGCGGCGACCACCAGCTAGACGGCGACGCCAGTTGCGACTGGTCCTCAGGAGATCCGGGGACTGACGCGAAGGGGACAATGGGGGGAAGCCGCGCCGGGTGGTCCCGGAGGCAGTCCACAGGGGGCTGGCCCAGTGGGCCGCTTCATCCTGCCAGAGCCCCTCCAAACCTTGCCCCCCGCCCCCCTGCGCCGCCTGGCTGCCAGCCCCCGTCCCACTTCTAGGCCAGGACCCCAGCCCCCGTCCCCGCAGCTCCCTCCACGCCCCCTGGCCCGATCCCCCGCCCCTTGCGCCACAGCCCCCGGCCCTCGCGCCCGCCCCGCACACACCTCCCGCGCCGCGCCTCCGGGAGGGAAGGGGGGGAGGGACGGGACGCACCTGAGCGGGCGGAGCGGGGGGAGGGGGCGGCCGAGCTTGGGGGGAGGGGTCGAGCGCCGGCCCGCGCGCGACACCTCCCACTTCCGGCGGCACGAGCGGCGGGGGCGAGGCTCGGCCGGGAGAGGAGAGGCCGCGGTGGCACCGCGCCGCCCCCGACGGCGCCCTCTGGCGGCTGGAGCCGGCACCGTGAGGGGACGCGGACACTGCGGAAGCTCTTAAGATACTAGTGGACTCTCCCGGGGCGCAGGGACGAAAGGAGATGTGACCTCCGGAAGAAAGGAGACGTAGTGAAGGGAGGGCCGCCTTTAGGAGGATTACAGAGAGAGGGGATCATGGCGATCAGAGAGAGAGGTGTTTTTGGAGGTTGCAGCAGAGATGCCTTTTCTCTGGCCAAGAAGGAGAGGACCGTCTGTCTGGAGAGGGTCTCTCTTGGAGATGCCCGAAGTTGGGGCGGTGGGACCTGAGAGGAGCGCCCACCACACCCGCACGCTGCTCTTTCAGTAGAGGATGCCCGAAGGAACCGGCCCCCTAGCGCCGGCTGCTCCCGACGGGTCGGCCCGGCCGGAGGACCCGCTGCTGATTGGCTGAGCTGCCGGGCGGAAGTGATGCTACTGTCACTGGCTCCTCAGGTTCCCGGGAAGCCGCGAGTTTCCGCAGGGAGGCGGCGGCAGCAGCTGCGGCCGGGCCGGTGAGTTGGGAACTCGGTGGGGGCGGGGCATTGGAAGTCCGAGTGGCCTGGAACTGGGGGCGGCCGTGTCTGAGGGTGAAAGAGCTGCACAGAGGGCGCCTTCAGTCCCGGCGTGGGGGAGCCCAGGAAGACTGGGCCACGGGGTCTTGGATTCCAGGATAGTATGGGTTCTCTGAGGAGAGGGCCACATTGCACGGGGCAATCAAGGCTAGGGAGGAGGAAGCCAATGAAACTGAACCCGGTACCGGCAGCTTGGTTTCTAGGAACAGGTTGCGAGGAGGACAGGGTCTTGGGAGCCAAGTCTTGAACTTGGGGCTGCCTGTATCTTCCTCTTCTCTTACCACCTAGGAGCTGCAAAGACACGCCTAGCAGTTGGGTGAAGTTGAGATCTGCTTTCAGATTAAGGTTCCATTCCCAGAAGCCTAGGATGGGAGGGTCAGGAGTAAAGCACTGCTCCGCCAGAGGGAGTGGAGGCCATGGTGGTCAGGTTTCTCCTCTCTTTGGGAAATCTGTGAGCTCCACTGAGACTGTAAGAGCCTGCCTAGTTGGATCACTATCAAGGCTAACCAGATTTTGTTTTGCTTAGTAAGGTATGCAGACTGGGAAAGAGAGCTGACTATCTTGGACAGTCAAGGCTGCTGGAGGGTGGAGAACCTAAAAGGAAAAGAGAGGAGATATGCAGCTTTTGGGAGGGAAATGTTAGGTGGCAGAAGTTCCCGTCTCCCTTTCCAAAGAGACTTCGGTAAAATGCCCGTGTTTCTGTAATGTTTTGAGACTGATCCAATCGGATATGTGTGTAAGCACTAAGCCCTGCCTCTCCACCATAGAGATCAGATGCTTCTAAAGGAGCCCAGTCACCCATAGGTACATACATGTTCTACCACCATTCACCTGTCCTTGTCCCCACAGTTGCCCACCAGTTCTAATTCGGCCCATCTATCAACCACAGGTGGCAGTCCCCCATTCCAGGGTTGAGCCCTCACTTCTAAGCCACCTTGCTGAGCTAGTGGCTGAGGGTAGCCCTTTAGTGCTGCTTGCCAGTCACCCCTGCTCCCCAGGGTCCCCTCTTGCCTCTCTTCAGTTCTGTGTGCATTCTTGGGTTTTCTCTAATTCCCCTGCCACCTGCCTACCCCGTCTTCCCCCCCGCGTCCTTCCTGACTGCAGAAATCAGGAAGTTAGCTACCACCTGGACTTCTGGGAAGCAGCACCATCTACTTTTTCGGGAAGGGTTTTCGTTAAGAGTTCAAGCGCTCTTCTAGGCATATAGGAAGAAAAAAGAGGGTGGCGTGATTGTTAGGATGAGAAGTAGTGGTTTTGAGTTTTGTACAGATCTGGCCTTACTATACCAGTTTGGTTCCCGTCTGTGACCCATTTGAGATTCCTGGAAATGATTCTTGATCATCGGCAGTCTATTTGGTCACGGGTTCACGGCTAGCCTCTGCTTGCTCTACTGGGTTCAGGAGGACCCCATTTCTTCTCTTCTTGGGGCCTACAGGTCTGCAGTCTGTGCTCAGAGTCAGCCCTACTCAAAGCCAAAGGGATGCCTGTTCTTCGTTTGCACAAAATGAGCGTGAGGTGGTTCGCCAGACCCAGAGCTCGCCCTCACTCGGAGTCCAGGTGGGAGTGGGGCCCCAGCAGGGAGTGAGCCCGCAGGACAACGGGTCTGAGAAGTCAGTGGGGGAACACTGAGGTCCTCTCTAAATAAGGGAGGAGGGTCTCTTCTAAAGAACACTCAAGACTCCGCCAGGAATTTGTGTGAGTGAGAGGACTTTTGAGCCCTGCTCCTGGCAGCAGTGGGAATGCAGCCTGTTAGCAGCTGGCCATCCTGCTCGATTACCTAGTGATAATCACGCCATCAAGGGAGCCACCAGGGTTAGTGCTGGCCCGCAGTCCACCCTCGGGCTTGTCCCTGTTGCTCTGGGATAAATGTGAATGAAATGAGAAGATCAAATATTGAATGATTTAAAAGGCTTGGATTCAGGGTTTCCAGGTGTGATGCATTGTTACCTGGTCTCCTGCTCAGATTCCGGCCGCCATCTTATCTCTGGTGTCCTCTCTCTTTGTCTGCAGCCTACTGCTCTGATGCCGAAGGGGAGGCAGAAAGTGCCACACTCAGATGCCCCTCTGGGCCTGCCTGCTCGCCTCTGGCTGGAGTTAGCCGGGCTCTTCCTTCTGCTTCCCTGGGTTATGGGCCTGGTGGGGGCAGGTGGGCCTGTGGCCCAGGGTCCAGGGGGGCTAAGTTGGGCTGTGCATCTGGACCACCCAGAAGGCGAGGGGGAAGCTGATTTGCTGGAGCAGCAGGCAGATGCCTTGGCCCAGGCAGCAGGGCTGGTGAACGCAGGACGCATCGGGGAGCTGCAGGGACACTACCTCTTGGTCCAGCCAGCTGGACACCCGCAGCCCCAGCAGGCCGAGGCCGTCCGGCAGCAGGTGGAGGCCGTGCTGGCCAGGCACGAAGCTGTGCGCTGGCACTCAGAGCAGAGATTGCTTAAGCGGGCCAAGCGCAGCATCCACTTCAATGACCCCAAGTACCCACAGCAGTGGCACCTGGTGAGTCCAGCCTCACGGCTTACAGCTTCAGACGGCTAGGTTGGGGGTGCCCTGTGCTCTTGTGGGCTTTTGTCTGCATTGCTCTCCCGTTGCCCCCATCCTTTGCCTGAGGAGCCATTTCTGGATGGTGGGCTGTGTCCTCAGGCTCCACGTCCAACACAGATTGCAGTGTCAGGGTGCAGGTGCCGGGGCAGGTTGCTGCCTGCCGCTTACTAACACATGCTATTGGGTGAGCAGCTCTGTGCCTCAGTTTTCCCCTCTGTCAAATGGAGATGCTCATGGTTAAGTGAATTAAGGTACCTGTGCCTTGACACACAGAATACACTTTATAAGAGTTAACTGCTCATGTTATATTTTATACTGTTTGTATAACATATTATTATTATCATACCGCATAATAATAATATCCACAACCTCTCTCTGGCTCCTCGACGGTGCCCAGGAATGAAAAGGCACTGTGGCTGTAACTTATCTCTCCACGGATTATGCCTTGTGTCCCTGGATTCCCAGGGTGCAGAATGGTACCTGACCCTGTCTCTCCTCCAGAATAACCGGCGGAGCCCGGGCAGGGACATCAACGTGACAGGGGTGTGGGAGCGCAATGTGACCGGGCGAGGGGTGACGGTGGTGGTCGTGGACGACGGCGTGGAGCACACCATCCAGGACATCGCTCCCAACTATGTGAGTGGCTCGGGCACCGCCCGCCCCACCCCCACCCTGACCGGGTTCTTGCTATTGCCTCCAGCCTGGCCCCTTTCTTAGAGGTCCCTGGGCCAAGCAGAAGGCCTGGGAGGTGGGATGGTCCTCTTCCTCTGCTCCTTTACCCCTGCCGGCCTTCCAGGAAGAGCGGTTCCAGCTCAGCAAGGGGGAGGATCCCAGGTGACATTTCCTGGTTCCTGCCGCCACTCTCCCTGCCCTGGGGAGTAAGGAGTGGCCCTTCGGCCACTTCCTTCTCCACACTCATTCTGAGCACCTTCCGCCCTCTAAAGCCTGGCCTTTAGGAAGCCCTAATCTCTTTTATCCCAGGTTCTGCATGCCATGGAAGCAGCTCTAGGGCACATTTCTATAATGGCCAAGAGAGTTTGCTGAGAGATGTGACACTGTTCAATTTTGCCTCAAGGTGCCCTGTCTCATAGCCCCTGTGGTTTGCAGAGATGGGCCTGCTGTGCTGGCTCCAGGTCCCAAACTCCCAGCTCCCCTCTCCCTGAGCTCCAAGACCTGCCCCCTTGTAACCAGCAAGTGACCATTTGTTGCCACACCCCCACCATGTTACAGAGCCCTGAGGGCAGCTATGACCTCAACTCTAATGACCCTGACCCCATGCCCCACCCGGATGTGGAGAATGGCAACCACCATGGCACACGGTGCGCAGGAGAGATCGCTGCCGTGCCCAACAACAGCTTCTGTGCGGTGGGAGTGGCCTACGGGAGCCGCATAGCAGGTATTGTCCAGTCCAGCCTCGGTCAGCTCCTCCTGTGTAGGCCTCTTCATGCTGCATCCCCTGTCCCCCATAGACTCCAAACTGCCTCTATTCCACCCTCAGCACACAGCAGAAAGCAAAGGGTGAGCTTGTAATAGGTGTCTGTTCACTGATTGTTTTTTTTTCAGTGCGTTGGTATTTCCATGGTTTTTAGCAGCAAAGCCCATCTTATATAACTGATACCAGTGGAAATGCCCTGGATGAGAGAGGGAGGCCCAAGCCCTCACCTGATCAGTCCTCTCTTCCCTTTTTCTTATCATGCCTGGTTATGCCCCATCAATACTAAGTTTGTTGCAATGACGACTCTTTTACTTATCTGTATCGTATTTGTATGTTCATGCCTTACCAAAGCCTCCTCATCTGCCCTTCTTCCCTGATCCGCATAGAGGCTCCTGTCCTTCCTCTCAGCTCTTCAGCTCCCAGCCCTTCTTTTTTTTTTTTTAATTTATTTTGTATGTAATGATTTTTATTTTTTTCCGTTATAGCTGGTTTACAGTGTTCTGTCAATTTTCTCCTGTACAGCAAGGTGACCCAGTCATACATATACATACGCATTCCTTTTTCTCTCATTATCATGTTCCATCATAAGTGACTAGATATAATTCTCAGTGCTATATAGCAGGATCTCATTGCTTATCCATTCCAAAGGCAATTGCATCTATTAACCCCAAATTCCCAGTCCATCCCACTGCCTCCCCCTTGGCAACCACAAGTCTGTTCTCCATGTCCATGAGTTTCTTTCCTGTGGAAAGGTTCATTTGTGCCGTATATTAGATTCCAGATATAAGTGATATCATATGGTATTTGTCTGTCTCGTTCTGACTAACTTCACTTAGTGTGAGAGTCTTTACTTCCACCCATGTTGCTGCAAATGGCATTATTTTGTTTTTGTTTATTTGTTTGTTTGTTTTTTGCTATTTCTTGGGCTGCTCCTGCGGCTATGGAGGTTCCCAGGCTAGGGGTCGAATCGGTGCTGTAGCCGCCGGCCTGTGCCAGAGCCACAGCAACACGGGATCTGAGCCGTGTCTGCAACCTACACCACAGCTCACAGCAACGCGGGGTCCTTAACCCACTGAGCAAGGCCAGGGATCGAACCTGCAACCTCATGGTTCCTAGTCGGATTCGTTAACCACTGAGCCACGATGGGAACTCCTATTTTGTTCTTTTATATGGCTGAGTAGTATTCCATTGCGTATATATACCATATCGTCTTAATCCAATCATCTGTCAATGGACATTTAGGTTGTTTCCATGTCCTGGCTATTGTGAATAGTGCTGCAGTGAACATATGGGTGCATGTGTCTTTTTCAAGGAAAGTTTCAGTGATGTCGAGCATTTTTTCATGTGCTTGTTGGCCATCTGTATATCTTCTTTGGAGAAATGTCTAATGGGTTGTTGGCTTTTTCCTTTTGAATTGTGTAAGTTGTTTGTATATTTTAGAGATTAAACCCTTATCAGTTGCATCATTTGAAATTATTTTCTCCCATTCTGTAAGTTGTCTTTTTTTTTTTTCTTTGTGTGCAAAAGCTTTTCAGTTTGATGAGGTCCCATTGGTTTATTTTTGCTTTTATTTCTGTTGCTTTGGGAGGCTGACCTGAGAAAACATTTGTAAGGTTGATGTCAGAGAATGTTTTTATTATGTTCTCTTCTAGGAGTTTGATGGTGTCTTGTCTTACATTTAAGTTTTTAAGCCATTTTGAGTTTATTTTCGTGCAATGGTGTGAGGATTTGTTCCAGTTTCATTGATTTACATGCAGCTGTCCAGTTTTTTCCCAGCACCACTTGCTGAAGAGACTCTCTTTTTCCCATTTTATATTCTTGCCTCCTTTGTTGAAGATTAATTGACTGTAGGTGTCTAGGTTTATTTCTGGGTTCTCTATTCTGTTCCATTGGTCTGTATGTCTGTTTTGGTACCAGGACCACACTGTCTTGATGATTGTGGCTTTGTAATATTGCCTGAAGTCTGGGAGAGTGATGCCTCCTGCTTGGTTTTTGTTCCTCAGGATTGCTTTGGCAGTTCTGGGTCTTTTGTGGTTCCTTAGGGTTTTTTATATATAGTATAGTATAGTAAATTTTTGGCTTGTTTGTTCTAGTTCTGTGAAAAATGTCATGGGTAATTTGATAAGGAGTGCCTTGAATCTGTAGATTGCTTTGGGTAGTATGGCCATTTTTACAGTACTAATTTTTCCACCTCAGGAGCATGGACTATCTTTCCATTTCTTTGAATCCTGTTTAATTTCCTTGATTAGAGTGTTATAGTTCTCAGCATATAAGTCTTTCACCTCCTTGGTCAGGTGTATTCTCAGGTATTTGATTTTTTGGAGTGCAATTTTTAAAGTCATTTTTGTATTCCTTTTCTAATACTTCATTGTTAGTATACAGAAATGCGACCGATTTCTGAATGTTAATCTTATATCCTGCTACTTTGCTGAATTTGTTGATCAGTTCGAGTAGTTTTCGGATCGAGTCCTTAGGGTTTTTTATATATAGTATCATGTCAGCTATATACAGTGACAGTTTTACCTCTTCTCTTCCAATTTGGGTACCTTTTATTTCTTTTGTTTGTCTGATTACTGTGGCTAGGACTTCCAATACTGTGTTGAATAAGAGTGGTGAGAGTGGGCATCCTTGTCTTGTTCCAGATTTTAGTGAGAAGGCTTTCAGCTCTTCCTTTGAGTTTTATATTGGCTGTTCACAGCCCTTCTGATGGTCACTCTCCATCCTTTCAAGAGAGCTGAGCCACCCTGGCCCCCAGTGGGGGTGGTTCTGTGGCTCCTGTGCCTCTCAGTCTTTGTCTATCGAGGCAGAAGGTAAGAGGAATGAATGAGGAAGCCCTCTCTATGATTCCTCATCAGTGCTTGGAACCTGTGTTAATGAGATTGGAATAAATTGGCTGTAGTCCTCTTATGGTCCAGCAGAGGTCAGCAGCCCTCTCTGTAAATGGGGATTCAGAGGGAGACAAAAACCGTCAGGGCCCAAGTCCCTTCTGAAAGCTCCATTTGTCCCTATGTGATCCCCAGGATGTGACCCACCCTATTTTAGAGGGTGAGATTAGACATCCATGGGAGGGTTAATGCTAATGACTGCCATCTATTGAATACCCTCTATGCGTCCATCACCGATCAGTGGTTTACATGATTAAGGATGCGCAAAAGAAGGACACCTTGGATTTCCTACATTCTAGCTTATGCCTCTTCCCACCAGACCCCACGATCCTTAAAGTCTGAAATTCAGCATTATGTTAAAAATGCTAAAAAATTTCTGGACAGGCACATGCACATGGTATAAAAATTCCAAAGATCCAAAACACTTACAGGGAAAAGTAAGTCTCCACCTGGGGCCACACCACCCCCTTCCCCTTGCTCCTCACCTAGGGAGTCAGCATTATTAAAGAGCTGGTGTGCCCTTCATCGCCTAGGTATCCGGGTACTGGATGGACCCCTCACAGACAGCATGGAGGCCGTGGCGTTCAACAAGCACTATCAGATCAATGACATCTACAGCTGCAGGTGAGGCAGGGCCAGGAACAAGGTGAGAAGACAAGAGGCTGGATGCCAGGGAATTCTCCAGCCAAAGAACAGCAAGATGGGCTGGCTTGGGCCGGTCCCAGCAGGGCTCTCTGTGCTGGGTTCAGCCTGTCAGTCCACTGCCCTTATTTCTACAGACCGCTAGCCTCAGGGTTCTCAGTCTTAAGTGCCCCATGTCATCCCAGTAATCAGGTTGCCACATAAGGAATGCTCCACCCTACCTCATGTTTATTTGTTTAATAAACTCAGAAGGCTCTGGAAGAAAGTGGGCATTCTTCTCCAACCAGAGCTGGGCTAGATACCCAGCACCCAGTCCCAGAACCCCACCCAGAAATGCACCTGCAGCTTCAGGTGTTGGGTATGGCAAGAAGGGTGTGGATGATGAGGCAGAACTGAGGCTGGGCTGCCCCCACGGCATTCTTCCCCAACCAGTATCTCCTGTAAATGCATGACATCATCCACAGTGTACATTTCCTTTTAGAGAAAGAGTAGAGAACTCCTCGGCCCCGAGAGCTTACACAGATCAAATACTTCCTTCGCAGGTGCTCTGCCATCAAGCCTAGTATCATATCCCTAGGTTGGGAGAGGGTGATCCCCTGTCCCTCTCTAGCACTATGCTCGCTGGGACCTGAGAAAGGGTTTTTAGGGACCAAGTGAAAGTATTCCTAAGCTGGGGAGGTTTCCAAGGAAAAGAAGAACCTCAGCATGTACTTGTTTTCCACGTTAGGGTGAGGGCACGTCCTTCAATTGTGGGAGTCCTGAGCTGGAGCCCTTGGAAGGGGAGTAAGCACCCAGGAGGAAGGCCAGCTAAGGCTGCGGGGCCTGGGTGGGCGGCCACAGCCTGTCTCTAGCTTTTCCCTCTGGGTATCTCTCAACAGCTGGGGACCAGATGACGATGGAAAGACAGTGGATGGCCCCCATCAGCTTGGGAAGGTAACTGGGAACAGTATGGAGCCTTTGGAGACCTAGGAGCTGCTACACCTAGTCCTGCCCCACCCCATTTGTTGTGCCAGACCTATGCCTTGTAGCCCTGCCACCTCCTTTCCAGAAGAGCCCTCCCAACCTGGGGTGAGGGGTTTGGGGGACAGTCTTAGAAATGGACCAGTGCTTTGAGATTGTTTTGATTTTGTGCTTGGCTCCCCATTTCTGGCCCCACCCTTTCTGATAAGCAGAGCCCATCCATCCGACAGCTTCCTGCTCTTCTTGAGTCCATCTTTAAGCCTCCTCCATGCCCAGTGGCTCTGGGCTTTTTTTTCCTTTCTTTCTAGAAGGGGAGGAGAGGACGACGGGCATGGAAGGTAGGAGTCTTCCTGTGAGCTCCTCAACTGACCTGACATTTTGCTCCTCAGGCTGCCTTGCAACATGGGGTGATCGCTGGCCGCCAGGGCTTTGGGAGCATCTTTGTGGTGGCCAGTGGCAATGGGGGCCAGCACAACGACAACTGCAACTATGACGGCTATGCCAACTCCATCTACACGGTCACCATAGGTAGCGGCCTGCTGGTCCCGAGCGTGCATGTGTGTGTGTGTGTGTGTGTGTGACTCGGGGGTGAGGGGACTGGTATCTGGGTGTGCGTGTCACTCAGAGGTGAGGAGACTGTGTGTCTGGGTGTGCCCCCAGCTTCCCTGTGTTTATCTAAGTGTGTGTTCACGATCTTCTCTTCTCTCCAGGCTCTGCCAGTTAGGAGGGGCCAGCCCTGCTCTCAGAGGATGTCAGGACTTCTTAGAAGTCATACCCTGGGAGCACTTTCAGCCATCCTCTGAGACACCCCCTCCCCCCATCTCCACCTCCCACAACTGCTTAGGCCTCTGCTCCGGCCTCTCTCCCCATGGGTTACTTCTCTTTCTCTTTTTCTTCTTGTGGAGGATGGCGAGGTCACTTGTCTCTGGCTTGAAGGCCTCCCTTCCCCCCACTAACCTAAATTCTAAATTAAATGCCCTTCGCTTGTACTCCCCACCATAGCATTTATATCCCATTTGTATGTATTTATTTACCCGGCTTCCCCCCTGATGGTAGGCTCCCTAGATCAGGTCCGTGGCCTTTTCCCATGGCCCCCACGCCTCACACAGTGTGTGACTCAGGGTAGAAAACTAGTAAATGCTGAGGAAGATGCAAGTGTGAGTGGGTATCTGGGTGGAATGGCCCCATTGGAAGAAGAGTCTGAGCCACAATTCCCGTTGTGGCTCAGTGGGTTAAGGACCTGATGTTGCCTCTGTGAGAATAGGGGTTTCAATCCTTGGCTTCACTCAGTGGGTTAAGGATCTGGTGTTGACGCCAGCTGCAGTGTAGGTCACAGATGGAACTCGGATCTGGTGTTGCCATGGCTGTGGTGTAGGCCAGCAGCTGCAGCTCCGATTCGACCCCTGACCCGGGAACTCCCATATGCTGCAGGTATAGCCCTTTGAAGTTGCCTGTCCAGGGGAGGAGTGTGGACACTCCAAGGGACTTGGGCCACTGAGATCTTTTTTTTCTTGGGGGGCGGGGGGGGGAGCTGTGCCCGAGGCATGCAGAAGTTCCCAGGCCAAGGATCAAACCCTTGCCACAGCAATGACCTGAGTCACAGTAGTGACAACACTGGATCCTTAACCTTTTGGGCCACCAGGGAACTCCCTCTGAGATCATTTCTTAAACTCAGGACAACCTCCCAGATGATGAATCAAAGATAACTGATGTTATCAGGCCCTCATCTCAGCTCCCATTTCCCCTGCTCTGTCCCCAGGTGCTGTGGACGAGGAGGGACGGATGCCCTTTTACGCAGAGGAGTGCGCCTCCATGCTGGCGGTCACCTTCAGCGGCGGGGACAAGATGCTCCGGAGCATTGTGAGTGCCCCGGGCCCACAGGGCTCTCTCAAGCTGCACAGTCGTATTCCTTTTTGTTCCCTGCTTTCTCGTCCTGTCCCTCAGGCTCCTCTTCCCTAGCAGATCTGTGTCCCTAAGGGTAGGCCTCTAAATACATCTGTGTAATGGTTTTTATCTTTTAATTTTTACTTACAAAAATGCCTATCATTGGAGTTCCCTGGTGGCCTAGCGGCTAAAGGATCTAGCATTGTCATCCCTGTGGCTTGGGTTGCTTCTGTGGTACGGGTTCAATCCTGGCCTGAGAACTTCTGCATGCCTCAGATGTGGCCCCCAAAAATGCATATTGTTATAAGTGAAATGTTTTCCTTTGGTAGAATGTGGGCTTTGACTAATTTCTGTGGGCTTAAAAAAACAGAGTTCCCATTGTGGCTCAGCGGGTTAAGAACCTGACTAGTATCTATGAGGGTTCGATCCCTGGCCTCACTCAGTGGGTTAGGGATCTGGCATTGCCACAACCTGCGGTGTAGATCACAGATGCAACTCAGATCCTGTGTTGCTGTGGCTGTGGTGTAGGCCGGCAGCTGCAACTCCGATTCAGTCCCTAGCCTGGGAACTTCCATATGCCATGGGTGCAGCTCTTCAAAAAAAAAAAAAAAAAAAAAAAGAAAAGAAAAATAAACAAACAATCAAAAAGTCCTCATTCCATGCTATGCAGCCCTTGTGTAAATACTATGAGTTCTGATCCTGTTCTTCCAGAGTAAAGCTAGTGGTTGTCTTCACAGACTGGGCGGGAAAGGGAGTCAGAAATGTCTCAGCCCAAGAGACAGCTCTTTCCTTGGAGCTGGAATTGGAGTCATAGCAAACAAGAGGTTAGAACAAGGGAGTGGAGTTTCTCAAGCTCTGGGAACCTGTGAAAGAATTCAGGGTCCAGTGTCTCTACACTCGGCTGGCTTAGTGCCATCCCAGCTGGTTCAAGCCAGGTCTCTGGACCATCATCCTAGGACTCCCTCCCAGTCCCTACTGCCCATAATAGAGTGATATGGGGACAGGGGGCTTTCTGGAAGATTTGGGCTGGAGCCAGGTGGTGTCAGATTTCTCCATCGGCCTGGGGTTGGGAGGTCCTTCTGGGGCCACTGGGAATTAGGCTGCTTCGTCTTCCTCTGGGTCAGATTCATTTTCCAAAACTGAAATCCTGTTTTGCCACTAAATGACTTCTGGTCAACACAATGTTCCGAGGCTCTGTGCCAAGTGACTGGCGCCCCCCACCGCCAGCCTCCCCCCACCCTGGGAGAAGGACAGAGGGAGTGGACTAAAGTCGAAGGGCAGGAGGCTCTGCTCAGCAGGTGGGCATCTGGGTGCAGTGGGCAGTGCCCCCACCCCAGCCTGGGGGGTTGGGAGGAAGGGTAGGAACAACGTACGAGAAGAACTCTAGGGAAGCCACTCACAGCGGCCCCAGCCGGGCACCCAGCACAATGGTTCCTCTTGCTCTGTGGTGCCTGCCTTTTCTCCTTCTGACTCAACTCCACTTCTCCCTGCACCCCCCGCCCCCCCCCCCACTTTCCATCTAAAGCTATAATTTCTCCAGAAATGAAAGGAGTTTGGAGTTTGTTTAACCCAGCTCCCATCTTAGGAATGTCTTCGCCTTGGAAACCAGCTCAATGACCAGCTCGGTGGAGCTGCCTTCCTGAGGGCGGGCAAGGTACATCCCCAACCCCCCACTGCCACCTGCCTGCCCGGAGCGCGGCCCTGCCCTTTCCTGTGGCTGCCCTGGGGCTCCTGCCGCCACCAGCAAGTTCACGAGCCTCACATCTACACACCAGACTGTCCCTGTGAGACTGTTCCCTTAACAGGAAAAAATCAATCTGCTCCCTGGCACAGACCAGGCTTCCCATCCTCACTGAGACTCCCCCTTGGAGGTTTTTTTCCTCCTTCTGCAAGTGTGCAGTGTCTGAGGGAAAATGACATCCCTTGGCAGCTGTTCTAACAGCTGGAAGGCAAGCAGTGAGTACAATGGAGAAAGGGCAGCTCTTGGCAGAAGCACGCAGCCTTGTCTCTGGCCCAGGAGGGAAGTGTGGAAGAAAAAGATTTTCTGGTCTTAGCATCAGTACTGGTTACTAGATCTGGGGGACCACAGGGAGGAGAAGATTTAGGCAGCGCCCCCCGGGGCTAAACCCTCTGTGGCTCCAGGGTTGATTAGAGCCTGGAAAGAACTGGATGCTAGACAGACAGCATGTCTCCCTGAGGCAGCCCCTCCCCCGCCCCCACTCACCTCCCACCTCCGAGTCACTGGTAAAGAAGGGAGACTTCGGAAAGCACCCCAAGGCACCAGGCCCAGAGCAGGGAGGCAGCTTGGCCTGTCCATCAGCCCAGGCCAGGGTAGGTAGGCAGTGTAGATGCCACGCCCATGTCGAGCCCACGGGTGGGCAAGGAGACAGCTTTCTCTCCCTCCAAACACACTCCCTTTGTTCACACTGATGTCACTCCAGCCCCTGTCGCTGAGCTGCCAAGTTGGATTTCCTTGACTGGTGCCGTCACTGTTGTCCCAGCTCCAGCTGGGGCCCAGGAGCTCCCTGGCCACTTCCTCTGTCTCAAAGGGCTGCGGAGGTTGGGAGTGGGGGTGGGTGGAGGATTTGGGAAGGGGTCGTCCGCGAAGCTGGGGTCAGGAGACCGGCCTCTGCCCAGGAGGCCTCTGCCTTCTCCTCCTGCTTTCCCCCCACAACCAGACCCTCAGAGTAACTCCAGTTTTCCTCTGCTCTCCAAAGATTGTCTTGTGAGGCCCAGAAGCCTGAGGAGCCTCCTGCGTCCTGACCTCCTAGTGGGCCGCCCTCTGGTCAGGATTCAGCTCTCACACGGGAAGGGCACCGTGCGGGCTCACTCTGAGCCCCACGCCCTCCCTCCACAGCCTGTCCTCTCCCTCCCACTTCCAGGTGACCACAGACTGGGACCTTCAGAAGGGCACGGGCTGCACTGAGGGCCACACGGGGACCTCAGCCGCGGCCCCCCTGGCGGCTGGCATGATAGCCCTGATGCTGCAGGTGCGGCCCTGCCTCACGTGGCGTGACGTCCAGCACATCATCGTCTTCACAGCCACCCAGGTGAGACCCTCGCAAGTGGACAGATGGCCTGGCCCAGCCTACCTCAGAGTTTTGGTTCACGGATCAGCAGGTGTCCGGGGCTTCAGATTCTAGATGTCCTAAATGTTAGGAACCACATCCCTTCCAGAACTGCGTGTGTAGGGAACAGGGGTGAGGGCCCATCCAGACCACAGACCTAAACTCACTTCTACCCGTTCTGCGGCTGCCATTTTACCTGCAAAGGAGAGCTCTGGCCCGGCTCCCTGCCTCTGGAGCCCATGGCTCCTGGCTCCCTCCCTAGAAGGAGGCCGTTGGGCTGGTGACATCACATCACAGGGCTTGGACCTTTGGTCCCAGCTTCCCTCAGAGACTCCATGCCTAGAAGCCTTGGAGGGAGAATCTGGACTGGACCAGCCAGCAGGGCAAGCAGGGAACCTAAAACCCAAGCAACTAACCCAGACCTCTGTCCTCTCAGTATGAGGATCGCCACGCGGACTGGATCACCAACGAGGCCGGCTTCAGCCACAGCCACCAACACGGATTCGGGCTGCTCAATGCCTGGAGACTAGTCAATGCAGCCAAGGTGAGCGCGTGTCCTGCATGCCGTGACCGAGGCGGGGGCCGAATGCCAAAGACATTGCCTGGCATATCGTAGAAGCTTAATACATGTTTATTCATCTGAGACCCATTTCACAAAGGAAGCAGGCTCAACATGAAAAGTTTCTAAACCGTGGCTGGAGAGTAAATGGGACCAGAGAATCCTTGGAACCCTCAGGGTGCTGTGCTTCTCATCTGTCACCCTGGATATGGCATTTCCTGCAGCTCCTTGATTTGGTGCTGTAGGGGGCAGGCCAGGGTATCTCCAGGGCCTCGGGAGTGAACGAGGAAGGTGATGAGAAGAGGAGAAATAAAGAGGGCTGGGCCCTAAAGGTCAAGGAGATGAGAGTGTGCATGTGGGGTCCGCCTTGTTTGTTCACGTGCCATCCCCCCTTCCTTTAATAGATCTGGACGTCTGTCCCATACTTAGCTTCCTACGTCAGCCCCGTGTTGAAAGAGGACAAGGCTATCCCGCTGTCCGCCCGCCCCCTGGAGGTCCTGTGGAATGGTAAGTAGTCAGCAGAAAGGGGGTTAATCTCAGGCCTGAGGTTTGGGGCGGGGTGATGGAGAAATTAAACTCTTCCTCCCTGCCTGCCGGATCCTACCCCTTCCTTCAGGGGCTGAGCTCCAGCCAAACCTGGTGAGTTTTCTTTGACCATTTTAGGACATGTTGCTGCTTCTGAGTTGGCTGGCCCCCTGGCTGCTTAAACAAGACCTTTCTCCTGAGTTACGGGTGGTGGAAAAGAGCCCCGAGCAACCGATTAGGAAGGCCCGTGGGAGGGCTGGGCCTCGGGAGATGAGCATTCGCCTTCCATGCTTGGAGCAACTGGCCAGACCATTCTCTTCAGCCCAGTGGCCTTTGGTTGGAGCAAAGGAGTTGGGAATTTCTTCCTTTGATCCTCAGGCTTGTCTACTAATGCAGTGAGGGTCAGCTGAGGGCTGTTAGGGGTGGGTCAGGGGGTCCACAGAGGGCCCCCAAACTGTGCTGGCCCTCCATCACACCCAGGTCCACCAGGACCATGGGAAGGGTTGAGGGCACCTGTGGTCAGTCAGAGACATGGCCTTATGTTGAGCACAGAGGCTGAAGCCCTCCCCTGAGGAGGCAGCCGGATTGCGGTGCTAGTGCTGGAGGATCCTCTGTCTGCAGGTGTCTCAGAGTTCCCACTGCAGAGGCTTCCCTACCGCCAGTTCCCTGGGGAGTTTTTTCCTTTAGGGAATTTTGACAAGCAGAGTTACTCGCTATGTTTTGTGAAGACTGAAGCATATCATGCTTTATACCCAAATGGAACTTCATCATCGCTTTTCCCGTCCCCCTAGGAAGTGATCGAAACAGAACAGTGGCAAGAGGAGAAATGGCCAAAGATGGGAGCTGGGAAGTGGTGGTGGTGGGGGGGGCATCGGGGCAGCTCCCCTTGGGCGGAGGTTCACTGGGAGGAGTTCCGCTGTGTCTGCCCCAAACTGCGTCTAGCACTTGCCCAGTTTCCCTCTACGTGGAAGGAAATCCATGGGCCCAGTTCATTGCATTTTCCGTAAAAGGAATGCTATCTTGGAAAGGGCGTAAAGCATCAGCCAAGGCAGAGAAGTGCAGGAACATTCCCAGGAATGCAGTTCAGTAGGAGCCCTGGGGCTTTGCCCTCGCATGTCTTGGGGACAGTACGCCTTTTAACTTTGACCTCCCATCCAGGGCTGCTTCCTCTCATTTAAGTAACAGAGTAACCCACCGTGACAACCATCAAATGAAGGGGTCGACTTAGGAGAGCTTTAGGGTCCTTTCCAGCTTCCCACTAACACAGGGATATTCCCCTGGGACATCTGACAAACTTGCCTTGTTATAGAAGCACCTGACAACTGCTTCTTTGCCACTAAGAAGCAAGAGAAAGAAGGACCAATTGTCCTGAGCAGAGGAGAGTGGGGGGCGGGATGGTGGGGAGAGAAGGCTGCAGAGAAGGGAGGTAAAGACTCAGGGAGTTTTGCTAACGGAGCCCGTGGTTGGTTTGGAGGCCGGCAGACAGGACCACTGATTTCCAAGGTCAGCACATGCGTCTTGGCTTGCCCTCACCTCTTTTTCCCACCAAGACTTGGGCGAGTCAGTGTCCAAGGACTGGAAAGTGAACTTTTTTATAAACAGGTAAAGGAAGCTGAACATCCTGAGATGGAAGAAGAGGTGGCATGCCACTAAGACTCTAGAGCAGTGGTGTCCAAGAGAGCTTTCTGTGCTGATGGAAATGTGCTCTATCTGTGCTGCGCAATTCACGTGGAGTCTGTTGAAGACTTAAAATATGGCTAGTGCGGCTGAGGAACTAAATGTTTATGTAACTGTAATTGAATCTCAATGGCCACATGTGGCTGGTGGCCACCTTCTTGGGCAGGGCAGCCCTAGAGCAAGATAGCTTGTCACCTCTCTCCGTTGGCAGGAGGATATGGGGGAGAGGGGGTGGGGGCCCCTCGGTTCCTCCAGCTCTGACTCTGGGTCTGAAATCTCTACCAGAGGGTAGGCAGGAGGGCGGGCTTTGGGAGGAATATCTAAAACACACACAAGGGCGCCTGCGTGTTTATTTATAGAAGATCCTAGGAGTTCCCTGGTGGCTCAATGGCTTAAGGAGCCAGCATTGTCACTGCTGTGGCTTGGGTCACTGCGGTGGCAAGGGTTAAATCCCTGGTCTGGAAACTTCCTCATGCCAAAACATATATACAGAAGATCCTAAAGACCACTTGCAATTACCCTTTCATTCTTGTTTGCAGCCCAAGTGCTGGCTCTCCCTCTCTGGTGCTTGAGTCCTGTTCCTTCACGTCTCGAATCTGCCTGTCCAGCCCAGTCTTCCCCTCCCCACTCATTCTTCCGTCTGCCTTCAAGCACCCTCAACACCCCTGTCAGAAAACAAAATTTTGGGTCCCCGCCACCCTCCAACCCGTAACCTTTTCACATGAACTGACCAAAGCAATGACTCCCCTTCATCACACCCCCTTCTCTATCTGAAGACTTTGTCGCTCACAGCGCCCCTCTGCTGGTCAGATCCCAGGGCCAGCTCACTGTTCAGCCTTTCTGTTCTCCAACCTTTGAGGAGGCCTGCGCGGCAGCTCCCTTCTCCTCTGGCTGCCGTGACCTCCCTTGCTCCACGGCCCTCTTCTGGCTCCTCTGCCCCAGGAACTAGGGCTTTTTGTTCGCTCTTCTCACTACTTCCAAACTTGAGTGCCTCCTCAGACCCGGTCCATGTCCTTGACCCTCCCTCTAGGTTTTCTTCCTCCACAGCACAGTGGGGTTAATGGCTTCAGCTGCCGCCTCTCCATAGGGGTTTGCTTGGCCACACCCCTTATTCAGATCCCTAAACAGGGATTGTTGTAGCTTCCAAAAGATGGTGGGCAAATAGCTCCCTGGGATATGCTGATTGGGGAGGGGGGAGGGGGCATGCGGCAGGGCAGGGGAGACTTGAAAAGGACCCCGACTTAGCAAAGGCAGAACAATAATATGATCATCGTCAACTCTGATGAGTGCTTTTTATGTGCCAAGCATTGGTCTTAGTATTAACTCATTTAATATCATCACTCATTTAATTCGAGTAACATAACTCTTGTCTTCTCTCAGGCAGTAGTCCCTGAACACAATAGTTCTTACATTCTCACATCCAAGTTCCTGCACACACCAATAAGAACATGCATGTAGTGTGCCAGTCTGCACACATGCTGACACAGACACGCACTCGTGGGTTTCTTTTTGGATTCCATGGTGTTCTGTCATGCTCTGTCACATGTCACTTACTCTCCTTTAGCCCCTTATGTGCCATGTTAATGCTTTCCTCCAACTAGGCCAGGAATATTTTCCTCCATCTATTTCTAAATCGCTCTGTGCTGCTGGGTAGTCCATGAATACGCTGCATTTAAAATGTACAATATTTTAGATTTCATTATCCCCTCTCAAAAGCCAGCTTGCTTTCCAAGTTTCTCTCATTTCTCTCGGTGCCATTATCATTCTCCAGGGCTCCAAACTCGAAATTGGGAGTTTTCCATCCTTCTGTATTCCTTGCTTCTCCCCAGCTCTTCCTCTAGCCTTTCCTCTGCAACTTAGCCTTTCATTTATTTCTCTGAAATGTCTCTTTCTGTTTATTTTTTTGGCCACATCCGCGGCATGCAGAAGTCCCCAGGCTCAGGGATTGAACCCACACCACAGAAGCAACCTGAACCACTGCAGTGACAACACCAGATCTTTAATACACTGAGCCGCATGGGAACTGCCATTTCTCTGAAATGTCTCTTGGTTGATTGACTCATTCATTCTACAATATATGAGACCGACCCCATCCTGCACACTCTACTAAGTTCTAGGGATTCAGAGATGATAAGACACGATTCCTGCCCTCGAAGAGCTCCCAGTCTGGCAGGGAAGACAGTCCCGCCTGCAGGTGGAGTGCAGTGTCCAGACACTGCAGTGGAGATGGTGCAGATGCCTGCTGCCACCAGGGAGGACGCAGGAGGTTTTCAGAGCACTGTGACTGACCTGAGTCCCACCAGAGGAGGAGCAGAAAGGGACATCCAGGCAGCAGGGGCAACTCCAGCGGAGTCCATGGTATCTTCAGGGAGCACAGGTCATGTGGTGTGGCTGGAGCGTGGCTCATGAGGGGCAGAGGAGGACCTGAAACTCAGGTGGCCGGGCCACATGGAACCATGTGTGCCAGGGTAAGGCGTTTGGCCTTTATCTTGAAGTCTATGGGGAGCCTTCAAGATAAATTATCACCAGCTGAGGTTAGCAGTCGGGAGAAGGAGAGCAGTCAGATTCCCAAGGCTTTATCTTTAAGAGATAACATGCAGAATCTTCACTACCGAAAGGATGTGATGCCCAGGGATTCTGTCAAGAGAATCTAGGAAGGGGAAGAAGTGGAGATCACTGGTGAAACAAGACTGGACTTGTACTGATAATTATTGAAGTGAGATGTTGAAAAAATCTGTTCTATTTTCATATATGTCTGAAATGTTGTGTAGTAAAAATTTACATGTATAAATGTATATATAAATGTATTCGCTTGATGGAGTTCCCGTCGTGGCTCAGTGGAAATGAATCTGATTAGTATCCATGAGGACACAGGTTCGATCCCTGGCCTTGCTCCGTGGATTAAGGATCCGGCGTTGCCGTGAGCCATGATGTAGGTCGCAAACACGGCTCAGATCTGGTGTTGCTGTGGCTGTGGCGTAGGCCCCTAGCCTGGGAAACTCCATATGCCGCCGCCAGTCAATATATATATTTGTCTTTGAGTAACTGATGAGATGGCGATGTCATCATGATGAGACCCCATGATCGCATCGTGAGGACGTCACATGAGACCCCAGGAGGAACTGCAGATCTGGGCAAGGGCTATGGAGTATTTAGAACTGAGGAAGAGAACTTTGGGTCTACAGTGTTTCTGGCTTCTGTGCAACATCTAAAGGTTGTATTCAGAAAGCAGTTGAATAAACAAGTTTGAAGGTCTACTGGAGGTAATGGTTTGGGAATTACTGGCATAAAAATGGAAGAAAAAGGTCTGGGAAAGAAGAAGATCACTAGGGTTGGGGGAGACAAGGATAAAAGAGGATATAGGACACAGCCTAACAGTAAAGGGATGGACAGAAAGAAGGAGCCTCGGTAGGAACCTGAAAAGAGATACTTGGAAGGTTGGAAGAGGAGGAGGGTGGTGTCCCAGGAATCTAGGGCAGTTCTGATGGGTGAGGGCAAGCAGACAAGGACTGAGGGTGTCTTTGGTTATCAAGCAGGTTGTTGGTGACCGTAAGAGGAATACTTTGTTTCAACACATTCATGAGGACAAAAGCTAGATTGCAGTGGACTGAACAATTCATGGGAGTGGGAGAAGATTTCTGGTTAAAGATGGCAAGTTGGGAGTTCCTGCTCTGGTTCAGTGGCTTAAGAATCTGACTGCAGCAGCTCAGGTGACTGCAGAGGCACAGGTTTGAACCCGGGCCCGGTACTGTGGGTTAAAGGATCCAGCATTGCCACAGCTATAGCATAGGTCACAGCTGGGACTCAGATTCAGTCCGTGGCTCAGGAACTTCCATATGCCATGGGTGCGGCCATAAAGTTTAAAAAAAAAAAAAAAAAAAAGACAAATTGAACAAACATGTGCTTTTATCTCTGCTTTCTCCCAAACCCTCACCAAAATAAGAATAAAGGAGCAAAAGTGGTATAAGCACAAGGACAAAGAGAATGTGAGAGGGGATCACAGCCAAGGAGAGATTGCAACACATTTTTGGAAGATGGAAAATGAATGAAGAAATGAGCAGGGCTAAGAAAATTGCAAACCAAATACCTGCAGGGGTGATTCTAAGCAACAAGCCCAATCATGCCACAGAACCCCAAAAGGCTCAGGACTTAGAGGCCCCATGCACTCCAGAAGACAGAGACGAGGTAGGAGAGTAAAACTAAGGGTCAATTAAGGCCAATTGGGAGTTCCCATTGTGGCTCAGTGGTAATGAACCCAACTAGTATCCATTAGGATTTGGGTTCAATCCTTGGCCTCGCTCAATGGGTTAAGGATCTGGCATGGCTGTAAGCTGCAGTATAGATCGCAGATGCAGCTCGGATCCCACATTGCTGTGGCTATAGCATAGGCTGGCAGCTGCAGCTCCAATTCAACCCCTAGCCTGGGAACTTCCATATGCCACACATGTGGCCCGAAAAAGCAAAAAAACAGTTAAAGTCAATTAGGGTAAATGCCCAGGTGTCTTTGCCCATCCTTAGCAGAGCTGAGAGGCCTCTCCCTAATCCCAGCAGGAGTTGGGAAGCGTATCCTCCAAAGCCTGGGGCCCCAGGTACAGCAGAAAATGGGAGACAGAGCATACCTTAAACTGATAGACCTTGAACCATCATGGGGACATTTTACAGATGAGGGAACGAATCTAATTCTCGTGGCTAGTAAATGGCAGAGCTGGGATTTGAACCCAGCCTGGGTGGCCCCAGAGCCCAGGCTCTTAACACTAGTAGGTGGAAGTAAAGAGCTGAGAAAGGGTCTGTTTGCTTTTCCTTTGTAGTAGGAAAGAAGATCCAGCCAAGGAGACACATAATTGGGCTGAGCCAGAGTTGGCCTTTTGCCGGATAGTTACTGTGAAAAGAAAAGAAAGCTAAGGGAGCTTGAGAACGGGAATAAGAGAATGTTGGAGAGATGGCTGTGGGATCTTGGGCAGCTAGGAGAGGGGGGCCTGATGCGTCTTTTGGGGCGCAAGAAAGTGAAGGAGTCCGGAGGGCAGTGGAGGAAATGCAGGGACAGGAGGTTGCTTTCTGAGAAGGTGGGACATTGGCTTGGACAAGCTGACAGAATTAAGGAAAATTCACACCTGCACAAAGACCTGTGCAGAGAGGTCTAGTAAACCACTCAGCGCGAAGCAGTCCCAGGTAATGACAAGGCCCAGGGGCTGGCCGTGGAAATGTGTGCTGACAAGGGATGGAGAAAAGTCTGTGGAGCTGAGAAGGCAAAGGAGCGTAAAGTGGCGGCGCCGGATGCATGGTCCCCTCGAACACTGATGGCGAAGTGGGTGATAGGCAGTGGCCCTGCTCCCTGAGGTGAGCACAGTGACAGGGTGCTGAGCTCGGAGCCAGTATGCACAGGAAGAGCAGGCAGTGGTGTCCCAGGAAGCCCTGAGCCCTCCCTCCCTCTTTCTTTTTGGATCGGTTATCCCCACACCCTCTCACCCCTAGAACAGGGCAGTAGCGTTTCGGCTGGCCTTCCTGTCGCCTCTCTTCCTTTGCTGATTCAGCCTTCCCACCGCTGTCAAGAGTAACCTTCCTTTAGCACTTTTTTTTAGCTCCGTTCTCAATTTGTAATCTATAATAGTTTTCAGTTGCTTGTTTAAAATAAAATGTGTAGGGGAGTTCCCATCGTGGCACAGTGGAAACGAATCCGACTAGGAACCATGAGGTTTCGGGTTCGATCCCTGGCCTCGCACAGTGGGTTAAGGATCTGGCACTGCCGTGAGCTGTGGTGTAGGTCACAGATGCGGCTCGGATCCCGAGTTGCTGTGGCTGTGGTGTAGGCCGGCAGCTGTAGCTCTGATTAGATCCCTAGCCTGGGAACCTCCATATGCTGCTGGTACAGCCCTAAAAAAACAAAATAAAATAAAATGTCTAGGAGTTCCCTGGTGGCCTAGTAGTTAAGGATTTGGAATTGTCACTGCTGTGGCTCTGGTTACTGCTGTGGTAAGGGTTCAGTCCTTGGCCTGGGAATTTATGTGTCCTGTGGGCACTGGCTAAATAAATAAATAAAAATAATAAAATTTTAAAGATTAAATAAGATATTTAAAGCCTTCTCATCCTAGATTCCCTGCCCACACTTTCAGCTCCTCTCTGAGCTGCTTCATCTGTAAAAGGGAGGTGTTGCTTTCTGCTTTGCTCTTGTCATGAATTAATAGATGAAAAGTCACTTTAGAAAGAATCATTTCTCATTGCAGCCTAATTTCTTAATATTCCTCAACTGAGCCTTGTAATTAATTCAACAGTTTGGAGGGGTGACTGACTTTTTTTTTGTTTTTTTTTGTTTTTTTTTTGGCTTTTTGGTGCTGAACCCATGGCATATGGAAGTTCCCAGGCTGGGGGTTGAATCAGAGCTTCAGCTACCGGCCTACACTACAGCCACAGCAACACAGGATCCAAGCCACATCTGCGACCTACACCACAGCTCAAGACAACGCTGGATCCTTAACCCACTGAGTGTGGCCAGGCATCGAACCCACATCCTTATGGATACTAGTTGGGTTCGTTAACCACTGAGCCACAACAGAACTCCCTTAACTTTTTACTTTGAAAATAAATATAGATTCACAGGAAGTTGCAAAGAAATATTCTGGGAAGTCCTGTGCACCCTTTTCCTGATGTTCATATCTTAATTCCAGAGCAATATCAAAGCCAATAAAATGACATTGGTATAATCCATAGAGCCCATTCAGATTTCCCCAGCTAGACATGCACTCTTATTGTGTATGTGTGTGTCTGGGCAGTTTTACCACCTGTAGCCTTGTGTAACCACCACCACAACAAAGATCCAGAGCCATATCATCCCAAGACTCCCTGTGTCACCCCATTGTGGCCACACCCATCCCTTCACCCCTGGCAGCCGCACATCTGTTCTCTATCCTACAGTTATGTTATTCGTGAATATTATATAAATGCAATCATGAACTATGTATCCTCTTTAATACTGGCTTTTTTCATTCAGCATAATTTCCTTGAAGTTTATTTGTTTCAGTGGTTCTTTTAAAAATTGCGTATTGGGAGTTCCCGTCGTGGCGCAGTGGTTAACGAATCTGACTAGGAACCATGAGGTTGCGGGTTCGGTCCCTGCCCTTGCTCAGTGGGTTAATGATCCGGCGTTGCCGTGAGCTGTGGTGTAGGTTGCAGACGCGGTTCGGATCACGCGCTGCTGTGGCTCTGGCGTAGGTCTGTGGCTACAGCTCCGATTCAACCCCTAGCCTGGGAACCTCCAAATGCCGCGGGAGCGGCCCAAGAAATAGCAACAACAACAGCAACAACAAAAAATTGCGTATTGGAGTTCCCATCGTGGCTCAGCAGAAACAAATCTGACTAGTATCCATGAGGACTCAGGTTCGATCCCTGGGTCAGTGGGTTAAGGATCTGGTGTTACCCTGAGCTGTGGTGTAGGTTGCAGACCTGGCTCGGATCTGGTGTTGCTGTGGCTGTGATGTAGCCCGGCAGCTACAGCTCTGATTGGGCCCCTAGCCTGGCAACCTCCATATGCCACGGGTGTGGCCCTGAAAAGACAAAAAAAATTGTGTATTTCCCTTACTGTGAAACTTATTCATTTCCACTTCTGCCTTTCCACATGCCGTTTCCCTTCCTAGAATGCCCTCTACCAACACGCTCTGCCAGTCTGTGTTCATTTCCTTCCTCAGAGTGTATCTCACGGCTGTGTGCCTGAACCCATCTGACTCATCTCTGTTCAGGCATCAGTTATGTAGACCTCATACCGTGTCATTCTCCACTTGCAGATAGAAGGCAGAGACCATGTCCAACTTATCTTTCTATTCCCAGCATCTAGAACAGTGCCTGAAATGTAGGAGGTACTTGGTAAATTATTTTTTTGGGTGAATGAATGATGGAAATTGCTCCATTTGGTTCTTATATTGTGTGTCCTGGGTACGTGTTGTCTTCCCAACTGGACTGTAAACCAGATTGCAAACTTGAAAGCAGCAACTGCATTCCACTTGCTAGGGTGCACCAGGTTCAGTTAGGGTTGCCGTAGCTATTTGTATGTGTCTTCAGTGAGTGGGTGCTTTTGTGTATGTTTGGGGTGAAGCGAGGGCGTAAGTGTTTCTGGGGCTGGTTTCCCCAGCCACCCAGCCTGACTTCCCACAGTCAGCAGGACAGACCTGGAGATGTCGGGGCTGAAGACCCTGGAGCACGTGGCCGTGACAGTCTCCATCACTCACCCGAGACGCGGCAGCTTGGAAGTGAAGCTCTTCTGCCCCAGTGGCATGATGTCCCTCATCGGCGCCCCCCGCAGTATGGACTCGTACGTACCTGTGCCATCACCTGGCCTCTTTGCGACAAGGGCCTTTTCCAGGAAAAGATACAGGGGATGTGGACCCTGCCTTTATTATGTGTTTTGTGGAAGTGCTTACAGAGTGCTTGGCGCTGCACTTTCCATACATTTTCTCTAATCCTTGGAAGAACCAGGTAGAGGAGACTTTGTAACCTCCTTTTACAAATGAGGAAACAAGTCACAGAGCTGATAAGTGCCTGAGAAGGTCACCGTTAGCCTAGATCTGTGGGACTCCCAAGCCTGTGTTCTCTCCATGTTTGCTTTTTCCACTGCCCCACGCTGACACAAGTACCTCATCCCCTGAGATCCCAGGGGCAAGGGACGGTGCCTGAGGGCACCCTCCACTGGCTGAGGCTCAGACAGCTGCTGCTAGAGTAGGAACATGCTCCTGGGCCAAGGGGTCAGTTCCCTGCCCCAAACCACGTTCTTGCCCACAGGGACCCCAACGGCTTCAACGATTGGACCTTTTCCACCGTGCGGTGCTGGGGGGAAAGAGCAAGAGGGACCTACAGACTCGTCATCCGGGATGTGGGTAAGCCTGCCTGCCCCCCCCCTCCCCCTTTGGGGCCCTGCCTTTCATGATTGTCATCTGATCCCTCTGGATCTCAGATCCCTGTAGAAATTGTGGAGTAACTAGGGTTGCCATCAGACCAAGCAGTATGCCCCATCCAAAAAAACGGGCCTTGATACCTAACGTTGTTTTTATACTGCCTCTCATATTCCTCGGAGAAGTGACTGATCCATTTTTCCTCAGGATAGCAACAAAATTTCCTTGTTGAAACCACATTTCAAGTTCTTTCACATATAACCATCCTCCGGCCAGCCCTGGTAGGCAGGTAAGGGCAGGACTGATTTTCACCATTTTTTTTTTTTTTTTAAACTGAGGCCCACCGAGCTTTGAAGTGACTGGTGTGAGGTCACACAGTATTTCAATGCGGAGACTGGAAACCGCACCCAAGCCTCGCAGCTCCCCGCCAAGTTAGATATTCATCAAGCCTGTCTTTAACTTAGCAGAAGGACCTTTTTCCCCCCCCCAAGTAAAATCCCAGCTGAAACCTCAAAATATGAAAGAGGCAAAACGTTTCTGCTTTGGAGTCCACCTTCCACCCGCCCCCACTCCATCCCCAAGGGGCACGTCGGCGGAACCCCAGGCTCTGTGGGACCCAGACAACTACTGTGGCCGCTGAATCCCTTTGCGGGGTGGGGCAGCAGGGCCTGTGCGGATTGCGAGGCCGGCAGCGGGCCATGGCTCACAGGCTGCCCCCCTTGCGGCTCTAGGAGATGAGAAGTCCCAGGCCGGCATCCTCCGGCAGTGGCAGCTGACCCTATATGGCTCTGTGTGGAGTCCAGTAGACATCAGGGACAGACAAAGGTAGGTGGAGATGCACATGTCCGAGGGAAGGGGACTCCTGGGGTGGGAAAAGGCTGCTTAGGGAGCACCACCTCCCTGGGAGCCCTTTTCGCAGTGGGACTTCCCTCCGTCCGGCTCCTAGTTGAGTAGGGCGTCCTTGTCTCTTTGCTTCTCTGCAGGCTACTAGAAAGTGCCATGAGTGGGAAATACCTGCATGATGGCTTCACGCTGCCCTGCCCCCCTGGGCTGAAAATCCCTGAGGAAGATGGTTACACCATCACGCCGAACACCCTCAAGGTACGAGGGCTCAATCTGCAGGCGGGCAGGGACGTCTTGGGGGACATCGTCCTAGATGGGAGGCTCAAGGCGCTTGAGGAACAGGGGGTTGGGAAGTCCTGGCTCCCCACTCTACTAGCTAACTCTCCAGGGCATTCCTTTTGTTTTGTCCTGTTTTGTTTTAATTTTTTGGCACAGCATGTGGAGGTTCCCAGGCTAGCAGTCAAATCGGAGCTACAGCTGCCGGCCTCTGCCACAGCCACAGCCACGTGGGATCCGAGCCACATCTGTGACCTACACCACAGCTCACAGCAACGCTGGATCCTTAACCCACTGAACAAGGCCGGGGATTGAACCTGCATCCTCCTGGATGCTAGTCAGATTCATTTCTGCTGAGTCACAATGGGAGCTCCTGTCCTGTATTTTGGGGGGGTTTGTTGTTTTTGTTTTTTTTTTTTTTGCTTTTGTTTTGGCCGTGCATGCATCTGCTCATTGTGGGATCTCAGTTCTCAGTCCAGGGATTGAACCCGAGCCATAGCAAAGTGCCTAATCCTAATCACTAGACCACCAGGGAACTCCCTTGAGGGCATTCCTTGGGGTGGGAGGACAAGGCAGGGGGGCTTGGGGTGGGAGAGGCAGCCCTAGAAGGAGGGAGCCTTTCTGTGCTCAGTGCTCTGGGCCGAGGAAGGCTGTAGGCTTTGGGAAGCCATCCCTACTTAGATGTTTGACTTTCCCCCAGACCCTGGTGCTGATAGGCTGTTTCACTGTCTTCTGGACCATTTACTACATGCTGGAGGTATACCTGAGCCAGAGGAATGTGGCCTCTCACCCAGTGTGTAGGAGTGGACCCTGCCACTGGCCCCAGCAAAGCCGAAAAGCCAAGGAGGAGGGGACAGAACTAGAAGCAGTGCCCCTTTGCAGCAGCCAGGATCCAGGTGGAGTGGGGACGGAGAGTCAGGGCCCTTCCGCCCCCTCCAGGCTCCGCGCCCCAGACCTGCTGGATCAAGGGGACTGGAGCCTGTCCCAGAACAGAGGTGCCCTGGACTGCCCTCAGCGCCTCCCCCCAGACCTGCTACAGGGGAAGGGCGAGCAGATTTGCTGACCCAGGGCCTGACAGCTTACATGGGAGAGGCTCCTCCTTCCTAGGACTTCCTTCCGACGCCCCAGGAGAAGGCAGCAGAGGCTTACGGCGGGGACCAGAGGCCTAAAGAGTCCCCCCAGCTAAAGACTATGCTCAGGGAGGCCCAGGGCCTTCCGAAGTTTAAGCCGCAGAGGAGTAGTGCCTGAGAACAGTCTGGCAACAGCCCTGAAACCTTCCAACAACTGAACAGGAGCTTTTGGTGAGGCCTTGGACCCGGGATTGGTGCCGCCACCGGGCAGTCCTCCATCCTCGTTTCTTCAGGGCAAGCCAGCAGTGTGGGTCACAGGGACCCTCACCCGTGCATGACCAGAAGAGCGTCTCAGCTGAAACATCACTGGAGCCGCTTGCGAAGAGGCCTTAGGGATGGAGGCCGGGAAGAGTCCCGGACATGCCTGTCCGTTCTGTGGCCTGGGGGCCAGAAACAGCAGCCCCTTCCTCTCTCCCTCTCACCTTCCAGCCTAAGCCTTGGACCTCTGACATGTTGGTACGGCAATCAGCCCTCAGTTCAGCACACTTGCCCTGAAAGCAGCTGCCTCCATAAGCCCTGATCAGAAGCCAACCTCGAACACACCCCAACTCCTCTACCATCACCCCTCACCCTTCATCCTGAAGGATCGGTACGATGCCCCCGCAAGGCTGGGAACAGGCATGGCCCGCAGGCCTGGGCTGCTTCACTGGGGGAGTCTGGGGCAGGACTGGGGCAGGTGGAACAGGTATCAGTTCAGTCAGTGCCCCTCCAGCCCTGCGACACCCCGTCTTCCTCTGCAAAGTGCTCAGGGAAATGGCCTTGCCCAGCGGAAGTTCTGCCACCTGCCTGACCGACAGGCTGCGACTCTTCCTCCCATTCCGGCCTCCTCTCCTCTTCTGAGCTAGCTGGCTGATTGATTTTTTTTTTTTTTTTAATGCTTAAGATTTGGTTTTCTCTTTTCACAGTGACATTTTGTTGAATCTTTTCTGCGCAGCTTTTCCAAAATAAAAACCTTCCACACAATTCTGGCCCCTCTTTCCCTTCCGTCACCACAGTTCCCTCCCTGCTTCCACCCCCTGGAATCCCAGGAGGCGAGGGTCTTTCAGAGAACGGCAGCCAGGTACCGTGTAAACCCGAGCTGCCTGCCTGTGCCTCGCTCATCTTCCTGCAGCTGGAACAGAAGCGACTAGGGCAAATGAGACTCTGCCAGCCAGGCCTGAGAAAAGATTGATGTATTTTTTTTTTTTTCATTTTGAATTTCAACCCCCAAACTATTCCAGCAAAAAATGGGGGGAGGTTGGGCTGGGTCTCCTTCAACGGGCATCTGCTGCCAAGGAGGATGGTGGACTTGCCCACACCCAGGCCACCGCCAGCCCATGTCTCCCCGGCTCAGCCCGGGATGAGGAGACAGTAGAGCCATTGGAGGAACTGGGAGGTGGGCTGGGGGAGCAGTGCTTTGGGGTTGGAAGTTGGGCTGAGGGGTGCGGGCGAGCTGCCCAAGTGCAGTCACCTTTGCTCAGTGATGGAGCCTCGAAGCTTGGCCAGGGCTGAAGGAGCCACACGGGTGAGGGTGAGGCGGGCGAGGCGGAATGGCTGCAGCCAGCGAGCTGGGCAAGGGCGGGGGCAGGGTTGCCCCATCGCCTCTAACTGATGATCTGCCGAGGTCGTCCGTAGCCTGTCATGCCAGCCTGGGAGGCCCCTCTGTTGCTGCCCATCTGCAGGCCAATGACATGCTTTCCCTCCTGCAGTTGGCTCTCTGTGAATTCCCTCTTATGCTCCTGGGCTTTCCTGGAAGAGGAGGAACCAGGACAAAGATTTACCAGGACTGCGCATTTTCTACCTGGGTTTTTTTTTTTTTTTTTTTGGCTTCTCTCAGGCCATGGATCAAACCCATGCCACAGCAGCGACCCAAGCCAATGGAGTGACAATGCCAGGTCTTAACCCCCTGAGCCACAAGGGAACTCCTCCCCACTTGTCTTTTGTTTCCTGTTACTTCCTAGCCTAATCCCATTCCCTCAAGGTTTCACTGCTCTTGTTTCCTTAACCTAGCTGGCCCCACAGCCCAGGCCAGAGAGATTGCCTGAGACAAGAATATGGAAAGGAGTCAAGAAGTATTTAGGACCCATTTCCTGCCATCCTACACCTTCACTTCATACCTTCCTGGCTGTCTGCTTCCCCAAATCATTGCACCAGTGGGGTGGCCCAGGCTGCTGCCCATCTCCCAGCTCCTGCAGAGACCCAAGCTCAGGGTACAGGGAACCCCTGGCAGCCACGTACTTCATAAACCAGTTGGGATCGCCACGGTAGTGTCCATCATTCTTGGTCACGGCCAAGCTGCCCAGAGCCATCAGGGTCCTCTGCACCGCGGCCAGGTCTTTGCCTGTGAGAAGAAAGGAGGGAGGGGGGCCGACCTTCAGGACTGTCTAAACAAGACTCCAAGCCAGGGCCTGCCCCCCCCCCTCAGAAAAATGACCAAAGGGCAAAGTGGAAGGAGGCACAGTGGATCCTGTGGTACAACCTCACAGTGGGGGCTTCTCCTGGTGCGTCCCCCTCATGTTACGCAAGCCTGTCACTATGGCGGGTTGGAGCATCCCTAGCCCCTGCCTCAACCCCTGTCCTCCACCGGCCTCCTCCACCCCACTTCGCTCCTTACCTTCGAAGAGGTCAACAGTCTGGAACATGTCAGTCTTGGTGACGCCATAGTCCTCAGCGGCCTTTAAGAACTGAGCCACCTGCTCCATTTGCTTGAAGACCATGGAGGGTGGGTTCTCGGGCACCTTCACGGGTTTGGAGCCATCAGGATACAGGCTGTTGACCAGCTTGCTCAAAATCTGCCAGACAGAGGAGGAAGCTTGGCCCTCAGATTGGAGGAGGCCCGGCCCCACGACTCCGGCAAGATGGCACGGCCCCAGCCCCTCTGCCCCGGGTGCCACTTACCACGCCGTTCTTCAGCCAGACCTGGAAGCCCAGGCGCCCACGGTCCGGGCGCCCCACGTCGGAGCCACACTGCACTATGATCCACTCCACCAGCCGTTCCTCCAGCTCCTCGTCGTACTTCTTCTCAATTTTGGATTGCACTTCTCGGCTCATGCCATAGGAAGGACCCTTGTTGGCCATGTTGGTGGGAAGCTAAAGCAGCACAGGCCAGTGGAGGGAGAGGGTCAGGGAACAGCTCTGCTGTCATTGGTGCCAGGGGGCGGGGGCGCTAACTGGTTATCTAGCTCCCCTTGCTTCCTGATTGCATTTCCTCGGCACTCCTCACCTGGGCTGGGCTCATCCCCTCAGCCCAGGGAGGCTCTCTGAACTCAGAGAGCAGATCTTTGGTGGTCTACAGCAGGAGTTAGTAAGCTTTTTGGGTAAATAACCTGACAGTTATTTTCCTGACAGTCTTATTTTAGGCTTTGCAGGTCTAAGGTCTCTGCCATTGTAGCATCAAATCAACCTTAGGTAGTAGGTACCCAGACAAATGAGCATGACTAGGTTCCAATACAACTCTAGTTATGGAGATAACAGGCTGTATTTAGCCCATGGTTTGACAGCCCCATCTAGCACATTCTTTCTTTGCCAAGATTGGCCACAGAGGCACTGGAGGGCCTTCCCGCAGAGGCCATGTTGCCCCACAAAGTAAAGCCAGCAGATATCTTTGTCCAGCTAGGGTGAGGTGGCCTGATAGCTCTGCCTCAAGTTCTAGAGGAACCACCAACTCTTCTTCCTCCCCCCACCCTCAACCCCCTACACTTTATCCTCTTGCCCAGAATCAAGAACACCAAAACTCTAGCTCGCTGCCAACTCTGCCTCCGGCCTGCAGCTAAAAAGGCTAAAGCTTACCCACCCAAGGGCTGGAAAGCCAGCAAAGCCCAAGAGCTTTTGGCTCAGAAGCTGCATTTCCCCAGGGGAGCCAGATGAGAGAGGGCCTGGGAGTTGGTGTACCCATTGACTCGCCCTCGTGCCCTCAGGCGCTCACTGCTGTAGTAGCTTGAGCAATCAGGAAGCCAGAGTTCTCCAGGGACGCGGGCCAAGAAACTGCCAGCCAGGGCATGGAAGCCCGCCCTCTCCAGACTGGCAGCAGTTGCCGCCCTGGGGCCTAGGGCTGGCCCTGGTCAGGAGCGCCCTACTAACAACAAGAGGCCCCTGGGCAGCCTGGGTGTGCCTGGTCAACGCGACCTGGCCTCAGGTGTCACCCCGGGGTGGCCCAGAGTTTATCAGAAGAGCCCTCCGAAAGAGGAAACACATGAGGCCAAACCATGCCCTGGCCTCAGAGAGGTCAGAGGTTGGGAGGGAGCTGAGGATGGAGGGAGTCCACACACACCCCCCGCCCCCCAGCACTGAGCCCCTCTCCCCACCCACCCGGGTGGGAGACAGGGAACGTCACCACTTCACAGGGTCCCAGCTCAGCTGCCAAGCCCCCACCCTTCTTCCCCAGTCTGCGCAGTGAGGATAAAGTCATCTGCCTCCGAGGGCGGGGAATATCCCATGAGGCACTGTCTGTGCCTCCCCCACACACTGTCCCTCAGCAGGGCTCCTCAAAATGTCAGCTTCTGCCCCCCAGAGCTGGCCCCTGAGCACGCGCTCAAAAACAGTGTGCTCTTCCCGCTCCAGCCTCCGCCCCTTTTCAAAATCATTCCCTGAAGGGACACCAAAGTTCTAGAGAGAGAACAAGAGACAGGCTCCTCTCAATTCCAGCCAACAGGCAACTCACTGCTCCCTGAGAGTGTTTCCTTATTTGTAAAGTGAGGGCTGGGCCACCTCTGAGGACGTGCTTCTCAGGGCCTCACCACCCCTCCCTTGGCCAGGGGTGCCCAGGACTCCAAGGCCCGGTCGCTCCTGCCCCCACTCCACCGAGTGTCTCATCCTGCTTCCCAAGCACCCCCGGGTAAAGAACTGGTCAAAACGCATAAGCAGCTGGGACCAGGAGGTTCCAGCCTGGCCTGGTCCTGGCCTCCCACGCTCCGCTCCGCCTGTCTCAGCCTTCCCTTCGCGCGGCAGGCATCCCTGGGGTCCAGCATCCCTGGGGTCCGGGCACCCCCACAGCCCTCCACTACGCCTTCCTGGCAGTTTCGCCTTGTATTCCCCCGCCCCCCGGCCCCCTGCCCCCCTCCCAGGCCTCATGTGAGGAACTGGGTGTAAGCAGAGGGTGTTCCCCACTCCCGCTTTCAGTCTGGGGAGATTCAGGACAGTCAGAGTGTCAAGCCTCACAGTGCTGAGTCCGCAAAAGCTGCAGCCCCTAGATCCAGAGATGACATTGGGATTTTGCTCAGAACAAGGGAGGGGGGTGAAAGGCACCCCACCCCCACCCCCAGTCTCCTCCCTCCTGGTGGAGAGTCTGAAAGTGGACTTCCAAGAAGTCCTTCAAAGTCTTCTGACCAAGACCTCCCCAGTCCCACCCTAGAGCTGCTGGGGGCGCAGGGGATGGCGGCGGGTACCCACCCAGGGGCCTTTCTAGGCAAAGGTTCTGGGACAGGATGGACAGGGCAGCCTGAGGCTCTGCTTTGACCCTCCCACCCCGTGGGCCCCATTAGCCTCCCCTCTCCTGAGAGAAAACAAGTCCAGCTGAAAAGGGGCAGGGGCACCTCCTCTCAGCAGGAACCCAGAAAAACAGACAGAACCAGGGGTGTCTGCAGGACCGCTGTGCCCCTCTTCAGAATAAAACACAGCAAATAGGATGAGCACATGTGGATCTGAGGTGCTCATCTAAATTCCAGGGACAGAGTTCCCCCCTGGCACAGTGGGATCTGCAGTGTCTTGGGAGCTCCAGGACAAAGGTTTGATCCCCCACCCGGCACAGTGGGTTAAGAATCTGGCTTCAGTTGCAACTGTGGCTCAGATCTGATCCCTGGCCCAAAAACTCCATATGCCATGGGGTAGCCAAAAAAAAAAAAAAAAAGTAAATTCTAGGGACGGGACAGAGGAGACCAGACCTACTCACTGCTACTCTTTGAATAGCAACCACCAAGGGGGACCAGCCAGACCCCTTGGGAAGGCCCGGCCCCAGCCCGTCTGCACCACCAAGGCAGCGGCCACCCCCACTCCTCTGCGTGGGGCGTGACCTCCCCCTCAGAACATAGAAGGAGCTATGTACCTGACAAGGCAGCTCTCTCACTGTCCCTGCACCTGCCACCCCAGCCTGTTCCAGGATACAAGGATTCTGATGTCCTTGCTACTGCCTCAGTTGTTACCCAGCAGCTCTCCTATGCTGCTGGGGACCCACCAGTGGGACACTGCTCTCCAGCATCAGCATGTCCCACCTACCCACCTCCTCCTAGATGGACAGCAGACAACAAGCCTTGGGCCCAAATCACCACCACCTGAGCCTATCACACCCCCTGTGGGTGTGACTGTGGCTAAAAATGGGAAGCCTTCCTCACACCGGTGCCCAGGTTTCCACTATCAATCCCTCTGCACCAGCCAAGTCTCCCTGGGTATTTCAATACACCTAAGCCTGACCAGTCTGAAGGATACAAGGCTCTAGCAACCCCATCCCACCCATCAAACCAGGACCACCTCCCCAGGTGGAGGGATGCACGGTGACTCAGAGGGTGGGCTTCTCCAGCCAGGGAGCCTGAGAGCCCTCCAGCAATAACACCCACTGCCGCTGCCAAGCCCACCCCCCACACAGCCCCCGCCCAACTCCCCTCCTGCCCTAGGACAAATGCACTTACAGGGGTTCCTCGAGGCTCGAAGGAAGGAGTGAGCTCTGTCTGGACTTGGACAGACAGGATGGGGCGCTGGCTGGGTGAGGGGTTTAAAGGGCTGCCGCCCCGGTGATGTCAGCCTCCCCCGCCGGCTCACCCCAACCCCCCTCCTTGCCAGAGGAAACCGGCTCCTTCTCCACCCTCGACCCCCCCAGTGACTCCACACAGGCTCCATATTTGGGGAAAGACACCAAGTTGGAGCAGTCTACCGGGGGCCGCCGAGACATTCTCCGCGTGCTTTGGAGATGGAGCGGGCGGGGGCGGGGCCGCGCTGCCGGCGGGGAACCGCCGGGAAAAGCCTTTTATGGACTGGAGGACCGCGAAGGTTTTCCCTGCTGTCTGGACTCAGGGCTGCTCCTTCAACACTGTTCCCTGCCTCCGAGTTTGGGAGGAGGGGGAAGTTCAAGAGGGGCTGTCCAGAGTAAGAGGAAAGAGGCTAGACTCGAGGCGGGGGTGGGGGGGGGGGACGAACCAGGCACCCTCTCCTCCAGGGGCTTTCGTCTCTAGTGGGAGATGGGAACTCACCTTTCCTCAAGACCGGCTACCTGCCAGGCACTTTGCGAATGCGCTCATTTTATGCTCACAGCTGAATCCTGGCAGCGTGATCATTACCCCATTTTAACAAACGGGGAAACAAGGCTTGGAGTGCATCGTACCTAAGGCCTTGTGGTGAGTGGTGAGGGGCAGAACACAGGCATCCCTGCCGACCCCCACCCGATGGGGGCTGGAGAGGCCGTCGGACCCATCCTTCCCGGCCACCTGCTCAGGCTGAGGATGGGGTGGGTCTTCCTTCAGTCACATGCTTCAGTGGGGATGGGATGTGAGGGTTCAGCAATAGTTCAGTCGACCCTGGCCCCCATCCACAGGGTCTCTAGGGCCTGAGACCAACACTGGGGTAGTAGGAAGCTCAGGCTGCTCTTATTCCTTCCTTCCTCTTAAACAGTCCCTACCTACCCTGCAAAACAGACTACGCCATCACCCAAGAAGGAGACCCGCTCACAACTTGTTTCAGGGGTCTCAGGGAAAGGATAGGCCGTGGAGAGAGGGGAGAGACATCCAGCGGGATCTCTGGGGTGCCTGCTGCGACACCACCCCACTCTCGGGCAGCCAGGCAGGGAGGAGCTAACACTCTCCACACCCACTTAGCCGGGGGGCGTGGCCAGGCCCGGCAGTCCGGGGAGGGCCTGTCCTCCAGAGCCGGCTCCGGACGCCAGAGCCCAGTGGCGCAAAGAACTATAGTGCCCCCCAGTGGCGTCTTCAGGGAAGAGCAGGGAGAGGAGCAGGGTCCCTCCTTTCGAAGCCTGCATTCCATCCACGCACCCACCATCCATCACCGTCTTGTGTTCCCCCACCACCCCCCTAGCCTCAGTGCACATGCTCCGTCCATTAGTCAAGTCAGACTCCAGAGCTGGGAGAGCTGTGGTGCAGTGGGTTAAGAATCCCGACTGCAGCAGCTCGGGCAGCTACAGAGCTGCAGATTTGATCCCTGGCCTGGTGTAGTGGGTTAAAGGATCTGGCGTTGCCACAGCTGCAGCTCAAATTCAATCCCTGGCCCGGAACTTCCATGCACCACAGGTGTGGACACTTAAAAAAAAAAAAAAAAAAAGCATCCCTGTCGTGGCTCAGCGAAAACAAATCTGACTAGCATCCTCGCTCAGTGGGTTAAGTATCTGGCGTTGCTGTGAGGTATAGGTCGCAGGTGCGGCTTGGACCCTGTGTTGCTGTGACTATGGTGTAGGCCAGTAGATACAGCTATGATGTGACCCCTAGCCTAGGCCAGTAGATACAGCTCTGATTTGACCCCTAGCCTAGGCCAGTAGATACAGCTCTGATTTGACCCCTAGCCTAGGCCAGTAGATACAGCTCTGATTTGACGTCCATATGCTGGGGGTGCAGCCCTAAAAAAAAAAAAAAAGACCGAAAAGAAAAAGAAGAGGTGAAGCTGGCCTGATTGATGCGTGGGGACCAAGTGGTGGACAGAGGTCTCCCAGGTAAAGGGGGATTTCAGAGGTGAGATGGCACAGCTAAGGCTTTTTCGCCACACTAGCTTCTCCACCAGCATGATGCCTGGCATGGAGCGGGTCCCCAGTAAATGTCAACTGAACTGATGGCATGGCTCAAAGGAGAGGGAAACCGCGAGGGTATCGCCAGCCCCACCCCTCATTCTCACAACCTCCACCCAGAAAGAGGGAGCCAAACCAGGCCCAAGACCTGCATCTGGTTGTTTTTTTAATTGAATGCAGACTCATTCATAGAAAACAAAGCAACCATAGCATGGGAACAGACATTAAACGGAGCTCTGAAAAGAGATCAGACCCTCCTCCTTTCCCCAGCTCAAGGGAGAGCTATAAAAACAAGGTGGGGAGAATAAAACACATTCCCAATCCCCAAGGCAGAGGCCTGACCTCACCTCCCCCACCCTTGGCATCTGGAACAGACCAGGTCGGGTGAAGGGGATCCAAGGCCCAGAGCGGCCAGGGGAACCAGAGCTGGGACAACTCAGTGTAAACTCCAAGGTTTCATATGTGTGGCATGTGTGTGACTAACACAGAACTTGGCTGTAGACTGGACGGAAACTTAGAAGCCAGCCCTGGGTCCTACAGTGAGGCTGGACCAGGGACAAGGAGGGGAATAGTGTGTCCCTTCCCCAAGCCCCTTTCTAAGATAGGCACTGGGGCTCCTGTGGCCATGGGGGAGGCAGGATGGGCTGGGCTCTTTGTCTGTCCCCCCTTCTTTTGCCTCTGGACATTCCTGGGCAGTGTCAATGGCACTGAAAGACCCCCATCTGGGGCTTGGCAGGCCTAAGGGCCTGGAAAGCAAAAGGAAGGAAAGGGGTGCGTTGCCTTCCCTCCAATCCTGGTGCCAACATCAGTCTGGGGGCTGATGGGATAGGAAGGTGACCTCGGAATTCAGCCCTTCAGATCAAAGGCGGTTCTCACGTGTGGACTGACCCCTCACTGCTAAAGAGCTGGTCCCGAACCAGGTCAGAGGAGGAAGCAGCACTGCCTGGGACCCCTCACAGGCCTTAGCACCAAAAGCCTGGCACCAGCTGACCAACCCCAGGAACCCAACATCCCCATCCATCCTGGCTGACCAGAGTGGGCAGTGGTGGCCGCCAGGTACAGACCAAGGAGAAGTGGCGTGAACCCTGGTGTAGGATGGAGAATCAGGTCCCAGGCCAGGGCATTGGAGTAGAAGCTCAGGGAAGAAAGGGCTGCGGGTTCCAGGCTCGGGGGGAGGGGAAGGACAGGCGGAACGCAAGGCATGAGATGGGCAGGGAACACTTCGCTCCTTCCTCTTGGAGAAGGACAAACAGACAGTTGACAGATGGGGACCCATGGAAGGCCCCAACACTGAGAAGAAAGCAGCAATTTGGCCAACATCCGGGGCTTCGGGGGAGCAGGCCTCCTCCCTGGCCAAGGGCAGGAGCAAGGCTCAAGGCCACCCCCATGACCGTCCCAGACCAAGCCTGGGCTTGACCTTGCTGTCCCACAGTCACCCAGCACTGGGCAGCAGGGCTGGGACTCACACCCCCGGCCCTACAGGGGCTCGGGCAGTGAGGCGGAGGAGCTCAGGGCCCCACGAGTGAAGTGAGGGGGTCCAGCTCCCGCTAAAAGACATAGATCTTGTCCCGCTGCACGGTGTCCAGGTCATCGTCCAGTGTCAGCAACACCTGGGGCGGGGTGGAGTGGGGTGTGGACACGTTGAGTCAAGCACAGGAAAGGGGCCACCTCTACCTCCTCCCCAGGCTCCCCGCATACCAGGAATGACCCGAACATGGCAATGGAGGAGAGAAAGTGCCAGATGTCGTGGTCGTCGAAGAAGTCCAGGAGGATGCAGTCCCGGTTGTGCTCCCTTGACTCTGCGGGGGTTTTCTGGGGAGGAACAGGGCGAGCTGCCTGCTGACCCCAGCCAGTCAGGCAGGGTTAGACCCCAGCTCCCAGCGCCTCCAGGCACTCCCTGTTCACAGCCCCAGCCCCAGCCCCAGGCACGAGAGCACCCCTTTGGGGCTCACCCCTTGCCTTTTCCCACATCTAAGAACTGGCCTTTTGTTGCAACTGTCTCCCTGAGAACTCTGGTCATGGTTCCAGTGAAAGGCAGGAAGGGCTCCTAACTCCCTCCCACACCTTGGCCTCCACCCCCTGCTCTAATCAGTCCTCCCCTCCCACCCCCACCCCTTAGGCTCACTCTTTCCAAAGCACTAGAATCAGGTCACGCCACCCTGCCCAAGGACAGCAGCAGCCATGACCTAAGGCACTTGAGGTCCCCCATGCTCTCCCCACAGCCTCTCTCCAGCAAACACTGGCAGGACCTCACTCTGTGTCTGGGAGCTGTCTGTGCTCCTTGCTGAGGCCCCAGAGATGACCAAGAAAGACCTGCCCTGCCTTCAAGGAGCCCACAGCCTCCACTCAGCTCCCAAGCTAATGCAATCACTGACCTGAAAGCTGCCAGCATCTCTTGGCCACAGAGCCTTTCCCTATCACCCCTGGGGCCTTTAAGGCCAAGAGCAGGGCCTGCCTCCTCTAAGCTTTCTTGGACCTTCTAACACAGAAGCCTTTCTGTCCTCTGCCCTCCTGTAAGTTCCCTGGCCTGTCTTGCCTACACCCTGATCTCGTGCATCACGTTGTAAAGAGCAAGCCAGGAACTGATGGCCTCTCTTGAACTAGATTATAAAGGTTTCAAAGGCAGAGACCCTGCCAGCCTTAGTTCTGATCACAACAGGTGGCCTACGAGGCAGAGGGGAGAGCCTGACAACTCTGGCTTCCAGTCCCAGCTGTGCCACTACTGGCTGTGTGACCCTGGGCAGGTCACTTGGCCTCTCTGAGCCTCGGCTGCCCCATAAAGTAAAATGGGGGTGGGGGGTGGGGAGGATACAGCCATGCTGGTATGTTGAGTGTTAGGAGAATTAAACAAGAAAACAGCTGTGACAGAGCATGGGAGAAGCTCACAAATGATTTTTGAAAAGAGAACTGGCCATTTGCAGGCTCACAATGAGCCTGGGGGCGACTCCCCAACCTCTTGGCAGGAGGACTACTCACCTGCCAGGTGCTGAGTCCCTGGAAGAAGAAGAAGAGGGCAAAGCCCCAGACCACCGACGTGCAGATGATACAAAGCAGGGGGATGAGCTTGATCCTCTCCCCGCTCCGGAGCTAGAGGGGGTGGGGAAGAGCTGCCTCAGGGCCCCGCCCCGCTTCCCAGCTTTCAGAAACCTTCTTGCATTCATCCCATCACCCCATCACTACACAGCTCAATATGTCCCCATACTGGCAGCCTGGGGTCCTCACCCCTGATGTCTGGGCCTTCTGGCACCCGGAACCCTTTTGCTGCGAGGTGTCGTGGCCAGGGAGCTCCTCTCACACTGGATGGCATGAGGGCCCCTTGGGAAGCGCATGGCCCTCAGAGGTCCAAGCCCACCACAGACTCAGCGAGCCCCACCTCTTAACACCTCCTGCACTGAACCCTATCCTACTGTGGCCTGAAGGGCTACCAGTTTCACGGGCCACACTTAGAAGAGAGAAGGGGCTCGGTAAACGGTCTGAGCCTATAGCTGGCTTCCAGGGAGTCCGTGCAGGAGACGAGCCCCTCCCCTCCTCAAAACTCACTGGTGTGAAAAGATGGCCAGAAAATCCCCACCCCCTCTTGATGCTGCCCCAGATGGGTTGTGCCATCTCCCTCCCCCAGAAGCAGAGCAGCAGGCAGAAGAGGCTCGGCCGTCCCTACTCACCTTCATTATAATGTAGAAGGCAAAGTAAAGAAGCAGGTTGCAGATGCCAATGGCCAACAAGTAGGAGGCGAAATCATTGGGACGCATGATGAGGCCGTAGGCAGCCCTGGCAGGAGGGGGGAAGAGCTGGTGACACACAGGAGAGCCAAGAGCAAGAAAAGGGTTGTCCCTCGCCCCTACCCTGTGTTTTGTGATGAGGTGGGGCTGGGCTCAAACACCCACAGAAAATCCTAGAACCCCAGGGGCCAACACCTCTCTCCTTGGCCCCCATTTCTCATGCCCATGGGGCAAATTTGTCCATGGCCCCCAAGGCAGCCAGTGGCTGGCCAAGTCCCCAGCTGTCCACCCAGCCTGGCTACACAATGGCTAGACTCACAGCGACCAGTTGATAATGTTGCCCATAACCAGCAGCACCATGCGGTCCTGGAGGGAGGCAGAGACACGGGAACTGAGACAGGCAGAGAAGTGGAGGGAGGCCCAAGTCGGCCGGTCCCCACCTCTCCCGGGCTCTCAGCTACAGAGATGGAGGAGGAGGGGCCAGGAGCTAGGCAGGTACCACGTAGAGGGGCCCGCTGCACTGCCGGATGCAGTCCGTGTAGAGAACGTGGAGGATGCGACGGCAGATGCCCGAGTCTGCAAGAAGGGAAGATGCTGAAAGGCGTGGGCACCCCTCTACTCCAGCCCCTGGTCTGTGCCAGCCGAGAGGACCCAGGGTCTTCGGGAGGCACATGCCAAGGCCCAGTCTAATTCTGCACCCAGCAGTTCCTCCAGGGCCCTCGGGACGCCAGGTTCCCAAGGCCCCGGAGCCCAGCCGGCCCCAGGCGAGCCCTCACCCAGCTTCCAGCGGCCCATGTAATAGAGCTGTGTGCTGAGCAGCAGAGTGGAAATGATGTGAATGATGGAGAAGACGATCCAGAAGGCGGTGTTCCCTTTGCCAAAGACCTGTCAGGCCACGGAGGGCAGGGCTGAGGAGGCGCAGAGGAAAGCCGCTCCCCCGGCCCGCCCTTCCTTGGGAGATGCTGGGTTGCCGCAGCCAGGTTGGGAGGGCACCTTCGGGAGGAGCAGGGATGGCTCCTGCGGGGGTGGACGGGCGTGGGCGTGTGCACAAGCGTGCCCCTTTCCCAGCGGGGTGAGCAGAGCAGGCCGGGGCCTCACCACGCCCAGCACGGAGAAGAAGATGACGATGGCCAAGCAGGCGTAGGCGCTGTAGGCACTGGCGTTGATGTCGGGGTGCCTCTTCTGGTAGAGCTTCAGCATGCAGAGCCCCGCGATCATGTACATGAATGACGTGTCTAGGTGGAGGGATGGGGACGTGAACTCCGGAAACATCCGCTGAGCCCCAGCAGGGACCTGCAATTCCTTAACTGTCCCTGCCACACCACACCGCCGCCTCCCTGGCTGCCACCCACAGTCCGACTTCCCCTGACAAGGACAACTTAGTCTGAGTCTGAGATCAGGGACTGTATCTTAATTATCTGTTTTCTCAGTGCTGGCACATGCCTTTCCAGAGACACCTATTTTCTACAAGCTACACACAAGCCCCCAGCCCTGGAGTCGCCTACATGGCTGAGGCTTGGGGATCCACGTGGATGAAGGGGGATGGCCAATGCAGGCAGGTCCCTGTTCTAGGTTCAGCAGGGGAACAGACAGGCCCGCTCACCAAACTGGAAATTGGTATAGTTGGGGCAGACGTGATAGCAGGCGCTAAGCAGCCCCTCCATCATCAGGGCCGTGCCCATGGCGTAGAAGAGACCAAAGTGTTTGGGGATTCCACATTCCTGTTGGGGAGAAAGAGAAGGAAGAGAGGAGGTGAGATGGGAAGTGAGGATGGAAGGGGCCCAGAAGAGGGAGGTGGTGAGAGGGGTGGGATGGGGGTATTTAGGAAGAGCTGGGTTGGGCAGGGCAGGGCTGAGCTGGGCTGCGTTATGCTGGTCAGGGCTGGTCAGGGCAGGACAGAGCTGGACAGAGCCAGGCAAGGCAGGACTAGCAGGTTGGGCAAGGCTACGCGTGCCAAGAAGGGTCCGGAGCTGAGGCCTCAGCGGGTGGGCGGGCGGGCGCTCTCACCAGGGCATAGAGGTCGTTGCGCAGCAGGGCCCGGTTGTGGTTGATCTCCCGCTGCAGGATGATGAACAGGAAGAGCAGCCCCAGCAGGATGTACCCCAGGTTGCTGAGGATGTTGTTGAAGGCGCTGGAAGGGGCGGCAGAGGATGTGGTGCCTGGGTCTCATGCCCCAGCTGCTTCCCCACCCAAGGTGGGTGTTCCAGAGCCCCTGCGCCTGCCCTGGTCCACCGTGCATGCATGTGACGGAAAAAGGGGGCTCCCGAGATGATCCCCACCTGAGGTTGCCCAGCGGGTGGGCGCAGAGGAAGTTGTAGTAGCAGATGTCCTGGTTCCCTGTGACATTCACCACCTGCAGAGGAAGTGGGGCGAGGGAAGGAGGCAGGGGCACTGCTAAAGCTCCTGATTTGGCCCACAGCCCACACCACCAGCAGCCCCATTCTGCCACAGATGGGAGGTACCACCACAGCCAGCATGTGTATGCACGTGACACCAGCAAGTGCTTTTGGCACAGTCACTGTCCCCCTCACTAGGTGCAGCTGAAAACCCTGAGGTGTGACCATGTCTGAGGTTCTTGCCCCACAGTACAGAGAATAGGGAAGAGAAACTGAGACTTAATAAAGTCCCGGCTCTTTCATTTCATAAGTCCCCACAACCCAGGGAAGATGGTGTCATTGCTAACGTGCTGCCCCCATTCTTCAGATGAACCAACTGAGGCTCAGGGAGGCTGCATGACTTGCTCAAGACCACCCAGCTGGTAAGGCAGAGTTGGGATTGGAACCCAGGGCCCCTGGGCTCCTTCCAGAGCCAGGCTGGAGGCTCTGCACTGGGGGCGGGGGCCCAGCCTGTGGCAGAGGCGAGCCTGCAGCTCTGAGAAGGTGCTGAGCACAGGCCTGGGAGCCGGCCCCTGCCCGCTCACCGTCTGGTAAGTGATCACCAGCTGCACCACGGGAAGAGCATAGAAGACGGCAATGGTGGCGATGTTCCTGGGGAAGGGGAGGGCGGGGTGAGGTGACAGCATGGAGAACCCAGGAACCCACTGCCAGGGGGGCTCTGCCAACAACAGGAAGCCCAGCCCACTCCGCCCACTCACCAGAAGTAGATCTGGTACTTTTTCCGCAGGACGCGCTTGTCCTTGCGTGCCAGGTCGGCCACGTAGAGGTATTGCTGAGGAGAAGCTGGAGTGAGCATTCCCACTGCCTGGGAAAAGCCCCTCTTGCTGCAGGTTAGAGGAGGACAAGGGGAGCCTCCCTCCCACAGGCCCGGATTCTGCCGGGCAGGGTTCTGGGCCAGCTGCCTACTGCTTGCCCATCGGCCCGGAGGGCTGGCGGCTGAGAAGGTTTCCCCTGGAATCTATGCTGCTCAGCCGCGCTCCTTCCGTTTGCTTCCCTAACATGCCACTCCAAGGGGTGGTGGATGTGCAGGGGTCCGAACACAGACGGTCTCTTCCTTGGGAACCTCTGACCAGAGCCAGCCCACCCGGGGTCAGACCTTGGTGCGAATGACATTCTTGTCTGAATCGATGTCGGCCAATGTGTCATAGTCGTCCTCCTCCACGGAGCTCATGGAGTCCAGCCGTGGCCGAGTACCCACGGGGTCCAGGGGACGGTCTGTGGCAGAAAGAAGGGAAGGGCTACCTAGTGGGCACAGGGTCTGAGACCTGTCCCCACCCACCAGGGGCAATTGTCACAATTACTAGATGACGGGAGGAGGCAAATTGTGGGCTCAGAGCGGGGGTGGAGGTGGGCTCAGGCCTGGGAGTATCAGGTGCTCCTAAGTCCTTGAGGGGAACAAGGATGGGCTCTGCAAAGAGGCCACCAGACAGGGACCACACCAGCCCTGCCCCCCCACCGAGCTTCCAGGCCAGGACACTGAGCAGACCCCGGGCCCCAGATCCGAGCAGCAGGGCTGAATTGGACAAAAGTCACACTAATTAGAAGATGCCCAGCTGTGTGGGTTCTGAGAAGACACTGCCTTGGCCCCCACTGGGTGAAGACCAAGTGGGCCCTGGGGTGCAGGCAAGGGTGAGAGGCTGCCTCTAGCAAGAGCACCTGCTCCTTTATCCTGTTCTTTTCTCATGCTTCCTCCTGCGCCCTTGCTGACCAAAGCCCCCAGAGGCCAAGACATGACCCCCTGGCCATGAGCCCTGCCCCAGCGGGCCAGGGAGTGAGGTGCTGGGAAACACAATAGCAAACCAGAACATCTGGCCCGGGGGGAGCTGGGATGCCAGCCTGCCAGCATCAGGGGCCAGTGCCTGCCCATCTCAAAAGACACACGAGCTAGCAATTATTAGTATTAGATGGGGGAGCCATGCACAAAGCATCTTTCTGGTCCTAGAGCCTGCTGGCTCCAGTCAACCGCCCTGGCAGAAGCTGATTGGCAGAGCAGCGCCCACCCTCCCGACATCTACCCATGGCAATGCACAGCTGCCGCATCTGGCCAAAGGGGAGGCGCCGCTTGAACTGGTCGTGCCCTTCAAAGGAAAGGGAAAGTTACCGGGGAAGTGGGGCCAAGGAGGAAGGGATGAGGGAGGAAAGGGGCAGGGAGACAGCAAGCCTTTCCCTGGTTCCAGCATCTGGCAGAAGAGGCAGCCGCCCACCGTCGTGGTAGCACAAGCCCTGTGCCACACAGCCCTGGCCCACCTGGCCCACTCACCCTGGTAACTGTAGGTCAGGTCCCCGGGGCCCGCACTGTCAACCAGACCATCAGTGGATCCAGTGGAGCCAGAACCATTCTCTGCAGGGAATGAAAATTGTGAGGCAAGCGGCAGAGACGTCAGGGAAGGGGACCCTGCACCCATGCCCGGGGGCTGCCAAGGAGGCCACCTTGGAGGTGGCCACCGGGCTGAGCAGGCAAGCATGAGCTCTGGCACAGACACGTACCAAAGGAGCCGTAGTTGTAGCCCTCGTACGGGGAGCTGCCAGGAAAGGAATCGGCCAGGACCCGGGGGTGACCTGCAACGAGAAGTCAGGGTCCCCTTGGCCTTGGAAATAGAGAGAGGCCAAAAGCCAGGGAGAAGAAGCAAGAATCCAGAGAAGAGAGACACAGAGGGGCCATGGTGGCAGCAAAAAATAAACACCCATCCCAGCAGAGGCAGCGCGTGGCTACCACTACCACCTGCCCCGAAGGAAACTCGTCCCCTCTGTCCTCCCTAGAGAGAAAGCAAGGCCAGGAATGACTAAGTTACCAGCAGCAAGGACAGACAGCGCCGGCCTGCCCGGGGCCCACCCAGAACCCCAGGCTTCCCCTCCCTCCCCACAGCGCCTGGAGCTTACCAAGGAGAGAAGCTGAGAGAGAAGGTCCCCAGCGGGAGGGAGGATAGAGAGAGAAACAGAGAAAGGGGAGAGAACCAAAGGTTAATAATCCCAGGGATGGTAGCCGCTTCGTCTCAGGCGGCAGACAGTGTAGCCAGAACCAGACATTGGGTTAAGTCGGGCACGGTAGGGACCAGTGGGCGCACGATCCCAAACCCATCTCTGTCTTAGGGTTCCTCCCAATCTGAACATTCCAGAAGCCCCCAGCGGGCCCTTCCTTGTCCAACCCCCACGGGAGCCACCCCCCCACTATCCCCTCCAAACCACAGAGCAAACTCGGCCCTCCCTACTGGACCCTCTGGAGGTACCGCTTTCTGGGCAGGCTTGGTCCATGGCCACCAGAAGGGACTTCTTCCTCTGCCTGCAGGGACAGAATCCAGAGGCAAACCAGAAGGGCAGAAGGAAGGTCCTCCTAGACTTTGCTGGCCTGCCTTCCGCCCTCTCCACCCCGTAACTCTGTCTTCCATCCATGAGCCCAGGGGTCCTCCCAGGCTGCGAAGCAGCGTAGGGTCTTTCCGCTTGGGAAGAAGGCTGAGGGGAGGGGCTGGTTTCCAGAGGAGAGGCCCCTGGTTACAGATCCTTACAGAGACCTGCCTTCCTAGGCCCTGTGGACGGAGGTTATCCTGGGCCGCTCAGGTCCTGCCAGGCCATTTCCCCCACAGCCTCTGCCCGCCCGCCCACCTACCCACCCACCCCAGAGCAGGGGACGGCCCAGGGGTTCCACTTTACCTCCAGTTCTCCCAACAGGCCAGGAGGATGGTGAGCAGATAGAAGGAGAGAAATATGCCCAGGCAAAAGAGCACGCCGCCAACGTAGGCCTCAGCTGCGGGCAGAGAGGCGGGAAGGAAAACACACCAACCCTTCCTATCATGGCAGCCAGGCCCTGGCCTCACCTCTCGCCACTTCCCCCAGGATGAATGACCCAGTGGGGCTACAAATACGCCAAACATGACTCCTGTCTCCGTTCCGGCAGCTCCCTCGGCTAGAACTTTCTCCTCTACTTCTTTTTCCAAACTCCATCTTGACTAAAGCTTCAAAACACACCTTCACGGTCCTGAGCTCCTACAGTGACCCATCCTGGGCTCCTCTTAGCCCTCAGTACCCTGCACAGCCACAGGCTCTGGTCCCTCAAGACAAGGGCATCCTAGAACCACAGCCGGAACATGGCACCCGGCTTGATAGAAATGTGCTGAATAAGGAATCTGTGGAGGACAGGAAGCTGCTTTTCCCTCCCATCACACTCCTTTACTTTTATGCTTTCCAGTTTACAAAGGACTCCTCTCAATCAATCACTCAGCTATAAAGTAAATACTTTTTCTGTCTCTCCCTCTCTTTTTTTGGCTATGCCTTGTAGCATGCAGAAGTTTCCGGGCTAGATCAAACCTGAGCCACCACAGTGACAATGTTGAATCCTTAACCATTAGGCCACCAGGGAACTCTAGTAAACATTTATTAAGCACGACTAAGGGGCCTGGTATTTTTCTACTAAACTGACTAGTGAGATTAATGCGATGGATTCTACTACTCCTGTTATAAAAATGGGGAAACTGAGGCTCAATGAGATTACACTGCTCGTAAATGGCAGAGACAGAGCTAGAACTCAGTGTCTCAATCTTTTTTTTTTTTTTTTGGTCTTTTTAGGGCTGTACCCACAGTACATGGAAGTTCCCAGGCTAGGGGTCAAATCAGACCTGAAGCCACCCGCCTATACCACAGCCGCAGCAATGCCAGATCTGAGCCATGTCTGTGACCTACACCACAGCTCACAGCAATGCCGGATCCTTAACCCACTGAGCGAGGCCAGGGATCAAACCTGCATCCTCATGGATGCAGTCAGTTCCACTGAGCCACGATGGGAACTCCGAGTCCCTCAATCTTTACTCATGGATCCCCACCCCCACTGCACAAGGCCTGCCAAGAACAAGCCCCCCTCCTACCCTGTCAGCCTGCTCCAGTAGGTCCTCCTCACCCTTCCCATTCAGAGAACACTCCCTACCCCAGGCCTGAAAGAAGAGCCAGCAGCCAGGCCATCCCCACTCAGCCACCCACACTCACACGTGACTGCTTTCGAGACCAGCACTGACAGGGTTTTCTGGCGGTGCCCTTGATCAACCGGTTCATCTGGAAGTAAAATGTCAAACTGGCAAACCTGCCTGGAACTTGGCTAGAGTTAGAAGGACCAGGCCTGGGAGAATCTGGGGCTAAAACCCCGCATCCCATCAAGAGCCTGCCCAGCCACGCAGGCTCTTCTATCTCCCAGGAAGTGCCCAGGCCCTCCCAGCCCTAGCCAGGCCCAGGGCACAAAACGTACCTTCCACAAAGGGGTAGAAAGGCAGGGAGCCCCCACAGGCCTGGTCTTCGGTTTTCACCACCACCACCACATAAAAGCTATTGCTGGGGAAGTCTTTGCGCTGCAGGATGAGGATGAAGATGGTGAGGATGACAAGTGTCATCAGTACATCATCATCAACTCTCATCACCAACCCCATCCCTTTTTTTTTTTTTTGGTCTTTTTAGGGACGCACCTGCAGCATAGGGAGGTTCCCAGGCTAGGGGTTGAATCAGAGCTGTAGCCACTAGCCACAGCCACAGCAATGCCAGATCCTTAACCCACTGAAGGAGGTCAGGGATTGAACCTGCATCCTCAAGGATACTAGTCAGATTCGTTTCTGTTGAGCCACGACGACAGGAACTCCCACCAACACCATCCTTTATCTGAATACCTACTTCAGGCCAGACATTATGCTAAACTCTTGCATATATATTATTTTACTTAATCCTCACAAAGATCCTTACAAGTCAATACTACACCATCCCTGTTGGATAGGCTCACAAGTTAGCTTAGGGTCTCACTGCCAGTGAGTGGCAGAGCCAGGATCAGCTGACTCCAGAGGCCAAACTCTGCACCTACACTACTGTTAGGTAAGCAAATGTGAGTATGACCCACCATCATGGAACCTACGGTTGTATTATTACAGTCTGGGCATCAGCCAGGAGAAAGAGTGGAGGGGCCACACTGCCTCCATCAGTCACATAACGGGATGTCCGGGATGTCGTGAGGTGAACACATGGCCTCCCCTTCCCTGCCCCTGCACAGGTTTTAGGCTTTGCCAAGGGCAGCCCTCAGCATCAGCCAGGCCCCTTTCATACTGTGGCGAATGAAGAGATAAAACAGCTAGAAAGAGTATCTGCTCTTTCCTGTCCCTAAAGGTGATTGGGACAGTGACTCAATGCTCACACATATCAGGGACCAGCAGGGCAAGACTCAGTCCTGGGAGTAGGGTAGGAACAGGGCAGGGGAAAAGGAGTAAGGGTTAGGAAAGCTAACCACCTGCCCACCCGCCATGGGGCCATGTGCATTTCCCACCTGCACAGTGATGGCTGCCTTCTTAGTCATAGTCTGGTACATGCCGATGAAGGCCACGTTGTTGTCTAGGTCATAGACAGGGCACTATGGAGGGAGGAGGAGAAAGACAGATGGGCAGGGTCCTGGGCCCCATCCCCTCTCTTTAGCCGCCCTGCTATCTACTGGTGGAGAGGAAAAGGGCAGGCAACTTACCAGGACATCCTGGATGGAGATGACTGAGCAGGGGAAGGCCTTGTTGGAGGTCACCTTGACAATGACCGAGTCTACTCCCTCCGGAAACTCGTACTTGAAGTACTGAGGACACAGGGAGGGCGGGGAGAGCCCCGGCCCATGAGGATGGTCTCTTGGCCCCTCTAGAAGGGAACAGTGTGACTCCTCCCAGGGTTGGGCAGTGGAGGCTCTCGGGGAAAAAGGCCTTGGACCACAGGCAGTCTACCACACCCCTCGACCTCAGCTGGGTGCTCAGGACAGTGCCCAAGAGGCAAGTAGGAAAGATGGCAGCCTGTGTCTGTGTACTTCCCACGCTATCTGTCCTCTCCCACCTGAGGGCCAGAGCTCCGATTCCCGGAGAGGCCCTCCACGCAGAGTACAGCCAACTTGAAGCTCCTGGCAAAGACTGCTGACCACTCCCATCCCCAAGGTCAAGGTTCCTCATTTCCCTTCTTGAGGGGCAGATGACAGGGAGGTCTTACCTGGGGCTGGGCTGCCGTGGTATTGAAGCTGAACTGCTCTCCGGTCCTGTGGGGCAGAGAAGAGCCCCCCACACTGTCACCCCCAGAGCTTGGGAAGGAGGCCAGTCCTATGGCCCCTCGCTCTCCCCTGCAGACCTGAGCACGAAGTCGTCCATTCGGCTGACGCGGAGCTGGTACGTGGTGTTGACTGGTGACAGGGTGGACACATCCACATAGAAGAACTGGACCTCAGACTCATTCTTGGTGGGGGGCTGACACAGCGTTCGCTCCACCTTTTGGTAGAGGTACTTGCGCTGCAACCTACGGCCAGAGGCAGTCAGGACATGACTGTGGTCCTGTGACAGCCAGCATGCCACTCCAGGGGAGCAGGTGCCCAATTCCGCTGCTCTGGTCCCAGCCCCTCCCTACTACTCCTGCTGCTAGGCTGACCAGCCCCAGGCCATCTGGCGGGGCTCTGTGCTCCTGGCTCAGGGAATGGGGAGGAGAAACAAAGGGGCGCTAGGTGGTCTGAAGCCCTGGACAAGGCCCTGGGTGAGGCTCTGGTCAAGGCCCGGCCTAGGCTTACCCCCCTCCCTGGTCCCCAAGCCCTACTCACATCCCTCGCAGGATCAGGGGCACCTGGAAAGACACTACCGCCTCCTTCTGGCGAACCACAAACAGCAAAGGAGCCCCCTTCTGCTTGTTCAGGACATTCACGGATACACGCACGCCTTCTGTCTGCAGAATGACATGGAAACGCCCCTCAGTCAAGCCAGTGGAGTCTCTACCCCTGCCACCAGAACACTCGGTCCCAGAGACCATGAGGCCTGCCCTCCCTTATGCCAACTGCTGTGTTCTCTCCCCATCCAGGGGGCTGGGAAGCTACCTGTGCCCCTTCTGCCAGAGCAGCCCCCAGTCTCTGGGCGGAACTTAGAGGAGAAACAGTGGGGACCTCAGGTGTCCTAAGGATACCCCCCACTGTCCAAGTTCACAGATGCACATGCCTGCACACGTGCCTGCACACACATGCACACACGGGAGAGCGAGAAGTGCTCCCCAACTTTCTTCCTTGTGAGCCAGGAAGCTCCTATTCAACAACTCATCTGGTGGCCAGATGCCACAAGGAGGTGGGGATAACAGGGGTTGTTGAAAGCCAAGAAAGCAGAGTTTTCCTTAGCTCTGACCAAGGGATAGGGCTGTGGAGAAGCCACTTGACATCGCTGAGTCTCAACTTTCCCCTCTGTAAAATGGAGACACTCCCACCCTGGGTAAATGGAGGGAAGGACAGTCGGAGCTTAAAGAAAAAAATAAAACCAGATAAATCCTGGGAATGCTTGGCTGCTTGAAACTCAAGCCCTAGGACAGCAAATCCAGAGAGGTAGAGGCCACGGCTCTCAGAGTGACCCCACATGTGCGGGAAAAAAGAGAAAGGATTCAGAGTGCTGTGGTGGCTCAGCAGGTTAAGGATCGGTATTGTCATTGCAGCAGCCTGGGTCGCTGCTGTGGCACAGGTTCAAATCCTGGCCCATGAACTTCCCACACACCAGGCCAAAAAAAAAAGAGCGAGAAAGGACTCTAAACCAGATGAGATCAAACTTCAGAAAACCCAATCCCTCCTTATTCTGGAAAAAATAAAATTGGATTCATATTCTGAACTCCACTAATTCTTAGTAAATCCAGTCCTGGTAAAAGATGAGCAGGAGGACATGAGCCAGGCTGCAAGAGTCCAAATCTCAGCCCTGCATGGGTCTAGGCTTCCCAGACCCCGCTATGCCCGGGTTCAACTCATTAAACTCACAGCTGGGGAAGAATCGAAAGAGAGGTCAGAATGAAGAAGACAAACTCCTCTCCCCTCCCACCAGACCTGAAGGTGGCTGTATCTCCACCACCTTCAACTTACAAGGCCCAGCTGGCAGGAAGAGGGCTGGGCGGGTCCCAGCAGTAACAGCAGCCTAGGAAGTCCTGCTTTCACCTCCCTGGGGTGTCTCAGCTATAACACCACCCCCCCCACACACACACACCCCCCACTGGGCAGAGCCTTTCAGTTTGGGCCTGTTTCATCCTGTGGTGTTTACTGGGCCAAGCTTACTAGCAAGCCTGCTCCTGCTTGCTCCCAGACCTCACAGAACCACTGGCTTCTGGGTGAGGGGTAGGGAGCAGGCCAGTCCTGCTCAGGCTACAGCTGGTGGAACGGAAGGGATCAAAAAGAAGATGGGAATGAGGCAACTTCAAAAACTGTCCAGCAGGAGCTTTAGGAAAGGAAAAAGGACTGGCAAGAGGGTCCGGTGTGGTTTTGGGAAACCCAGTGGGGCGGCAATTCTCGGGGACTGGCAGAGTCTCCTTGCCCCGGTCTCCTCACCCACTCACCACCAGCCCCCAGCCCAGCCCCTTCCCTCACCCGGTTGCGGGTCACTGTATGGTTGAAGGTGTAGATGTTGACCAGCTCGCTGTTGACCTCATCCACGTAGGTGCGCTCAAACTCGGCGTCTTTCTGCGAGACGTTCTTAGGCCCCAGAACCCCCAGATGGCTCTCGACCGAGGCCACCAAGAATGCCAAGAAGGCCAAGCCCGGAGCGAACATGGCCCCGGCAGGGCGGCAGTGGCGGCGGCGGCGACAGGCGACAGGACACCTCCAGGGCGGGTTGCGGCTCTGGCCGCAGCTTCCAGCATCTCACCAGGACCAGAACTTTAACCCCGGCCTGAGATTAGGAATCATCCCCTCCCAGGAGCCATAGACACGCTCTCAGTAGCCCGAAAGGGGAGGGGGCGGCTAGAAGGGGGAGGGGAGAGCTTGGAGTATGGGCCACAGGAAGGGGGTCCCAGCTCGCCAGGGACAGAGGACTGTCCGGAGACCCGGCGGACGCCCGCCAGGGCCCTGAGAGCGAGGAGGCGGCTGGTTGCTGGGAGCTTGGAGACGCCGGGAAAGGGGGGCGAGGGAGGGAGGAAGGGAGGGAGGGGAACCCGGAGGCGGGGGCGGCCGCGTTGGGAGGAGAGTCAGAGGGTGAGAGGCGTGATAGAGGTAGAGACCCGACGCCGCGCGGCTCGGCGAGTTTTGGGGGCGCCGGCCCTTTAAGGGCGGGCGGACGCGGCGGCTTCGGCGCTCGGATCTCCGGGGAGTGAGCAGCGCCGCGGGGCGGTAAACAGCTGGGTGGCTGGCCCGCCCGCTGACGTAAAGGGAAACTGACACGGATTTAAAGGGCCAGGCCCGCGCTTGGGCCTTAAAGGGGCCGCCTCCTTCGGGCTGGAGGCCTGCCTCTCCAACTCCTATCCAATTAACGCCTCCTTTTTCATTATCCTGCCCGTCTCTGGAAGCTCACTTTGGATTAGACGGACGTTGCCATGAAGGCTCTCCAAGTGTTGGATTCTAATTGACAAATTCTTTTCTATCCTCAGACGTAGGGATCTCCTCCACCCACCACTGCTTTTGTCACTAACATCCTTCACCCCTGGGCCGGTTTTTTGCCTGGTATCTTAAGAAACGAAGAACTTCAAACAACTAGGAAACTGCCGGAGAAGGGGAAGCTGAGACAACTGCTGATGGAATCCCTGAGCACTCTGGCCTCCCACTGCAGCGGCTGCAGGGCTTCATGGACTGCGGAGCTTCAATCTTGGGCTGATTTTCCTCGTCTCTGTTGAGGCAGATACAGAGCTTATTGAAAGGTAGTGACTTTCAGTGTAAATTGGTGAAAACTTTTATACAAAATATTTTGGCACCATGTCTTCAGTGGTAAGGAACCCGACTAGTTCGATCCAGTCGATGCATATTGGATCTCTGGCCTCACTCAGTAGTGTAGGTCGAAGATGTAGCTCTGATCTGGCATTGCTGTGGCTAGGCCTCAGCTGCAGCTCCAGTTCAACCTCTATCCTGGAACTTACATATGCTGCAGGTGCGGCCCTAAAAAGCAAAAAAAAAAAAAAAGGAAAGAAGGAAGGAAGAAAGAATGGATAGAAAAGAAGGCAAGGAAGAAAGAAAGGAAGGAAGGAAGGGAGAGAAATGAATAGACAATCTGCATAGCCCAGGCAACTATGTCCAATCGCTTGTGAGGGAATATGATGAAAGATAATATGAGAGAGTGTGAATAGATGTATGGCTGGGTCACTTTGCTGTACAGCAGAAATTGACATAACAATATAAATCAACTATAATAATAATAAAAAAAGAAATACTGCTATCCTGAGCCTGATGTGATTTGACTGGTCTACCCTGTGCCAGTATCTCTGATGCTGTAAACACCACGAGTTGAGGACCAGAGCGTCCCTGCCATAGCCTGGCTGTATTGAATAAGCCCAGGCCACTCATGGTGGTGGGTAGAAGACTTACACCTGTGCCTCAGGCTTTGGCGCAAAATGTGCCCCTAGGTTTTTTAAAGTGCACATCCAGGAGTTCCCATCGTGGCTCAGTGCTTAACGAATGTGACTAGGAACCATGATGTTGCAGGTTCGATCCCTGGCCTTGCTCAGTGGGTTAAGGGTTCGGCGTTGCCGTGAACTGTGGTGTAGGTCGCAGATGTGGCTTGGATCCCACGTTGCTGTGGCTCTGGCCTAGGTCAGTGGCTATAGCTCCAATTAGACCCCTAGCTGCAGGAGTGGCCCTAGCAAAGACAAAAATAAAGTTCACATCCATACACAACTTACAGTGTTTTGTCTTTTTGTGGCCACACCTGCAGCATGCAGAAGTTCCTGGGCCAGGGATTGCCCTGTGCCACAGCAGTGACAACACCAGATCCTTAACCACTAGGCCACCAGGGAACTTCCATGACTTACAGTTTTTGAATTAGTCTCTGGAGGTGGAACCCAGGAATCTGCATTTTAAGAAGCACTGCGGAAACTTGCTACGCTCAATAGATTTGAGACCTGCTGCCCTGGGGCCAAACAATGGTGGACGATCAATGTTTCTTTTTGCTGCCTTTCTCTGGCCAATATCTTGGAAGACATGGATTCAAATAAGCCCAGAGGGCATCCTTCCCTTTTGCAAGGTCTCAAGGGCTTAACCCTGGGTGTTCAAACAGGGTAAGAGGGCAGCTGCCCTGTGTTTTCTTGCCCTTCTCAGGTCTGCAGAATTTTCCTCAGCCCTTCTGCCCCACCCAAGGCTGGGGGGTGGGAGGGAGGGAGACAGCACAACCTTGTTATGAATAGGCTCTTTCTGAGGTCTGGCAGCTCTGTGAGGAGAGAAAGCTTTTTTGTTGGCTGCAGCAGTCAGCATAAAAGAAGGGCAGTGCTGGGTCTCAAAGCCAGACTGGTGAGTCTGAGGAGACGTCAGGTCCCGCAGGGAAGGCCCCCTGGCCCTCTGCGCAGGTCCAGCTATTCTGTTCTCTGCTATGCTATATAAAAAGCCCAAGCCCAGCCCTGGCGATGAAGGGGGCTGGGTGGAGTATTAAAACCAGAACACTTCCTTCCATTTCCCTGTGGGCCATCCTTCCAAGCCTGACTGCAGAAAGGACCCAGGAAATGGGACCATTTACCAGGCAGCTGACAAGCGTTCCCAGATTTCCATGAGTCCAGCTCCATTTTCTGCCACAGATTTTCGAACTTTTGAGTAAGAGGATGGGAAGGAAGCTTCGGCTGGCTCAGGGGTGTTGCTAAATGCTTTTAAAACTCACCAAGAACAGGGAGTGGCTCAGCGGGTTAAGAACCTGACATGGTGTCCTGAGGATGCGGGTTCCATCCCTGGCCTGGCTCAGTGGGTTAAGGATCTGGCATTGCCATGAGCTGCGGTATAGAGCACAGCCACGTTGTTGTGGCTGTGGTGTAGGCCAGCAGCTACAGCTCCAAATTGACCCCTAGCCTGGGAACTTTCATATGCCGCAGGTGCAACCCTTAAAAAAAAAAAAAAAAAAAAGGTAAAATAAAGATTCGCTAAGAGCAGAATGCTGTAGGAATCATCATAAGTGGATTAGCTGAATCCCATCAAATAATTTGGGTATCTGGGGGTTTGGAAGTGGCCTTGCCTGAGGGTGAGTGGCAGAATCAAATGAGACTTTAGAATTAATGGTGTAACTTTAACCCAGAAAAAAAAAAGATTGCAAAACCAACCCCTCTGAAGGAAATGGACTTGAAGTTCCCTATTTTCATTGTGACCATGAGAAAGGACTCAGTGTATCCACTCGGAGCTCACACAGAATTTGTCACTGGATACAGGCAGCCCCAGAAGCAAGAGTCCAAACACTTTGCATCATCAGGTTCTGTTCTTTCCCAGGGCTGCCCTCATGTCTGTTTATCTCTCTGCAAGGACTGTGAAAACAGGGTACACATCAGATTAGGAATCAGTTAATGATACAGTATTTCCTCTGATATTCTAAGGATCAGATCTCATAACCATCCTATGGGTTCATGGGATTGTGGGAAAAGCAAGGACTTTGATGCCAGAAAGTTCTACATTTAATCCCCTCACGCATCTTAGGCAAGTGATGCTTTCTGAGCCTTCAGGATCCACCTCTCGTCTCCACTGTCCTAAATGCCACACAGCAGAGCTGGGCTTGAATGCATTCATCATCCTTAAACCATTATCTACAGAGTAGGAGGCGAGTCAAGGGAGCAGCTTTGACTGAGTGGGCAGGACTTCCTTCCAGAGACAAGACCAGATACTGCTTTTCTTAAACCAGGGCTTTCACCATTCAGATGGGGAAATGTGCACAGTTCATTCAGGCCCCCGATTTGGTTTCCTGTGGCCTTGTGATGGAACCAGCATCAGGGCTTTCCAGGAAATGAGGCTGGTCATCAGGTTGCTGAAAACAAGCGGATAAATAATTGATCAATTCAAATCCGTGTCTCCAGTGATCACTGATAAACCTGAGCCAGCCATCCTCCTATTTCAAGAAAGCTTCTGTCTCCGGCTAAGAAATCAGAGGATGCAACTGAAGAACATTTTACTCCTTTCTGACTGTATCTAAAGATCATATGTGACTAGTCCTTATTCCCAATTGTTCTTAATAGAATGGGTCACCTCTCTTTATACTCTGGTTCAGAGACAGGCCACATCCCACAGCTGCTTCTGTTATATCACTGGTCCTCAGAGTCTTCACAAAGGTGAGTTTCTTGTTCACAATAGTTGTGTTCTTCTGAATCAATCTAGCTTTTTCCTCTAGCTTCACTTTTCCAGCTAGTTCGTTTTTTATTTTTATTTTTTATTGAAATATAGTTGATGTACAATATTACATGTTACAGGTGTACAATGTAGTGATTCACAATCTTTAAAGGTTATACTGCATTTGTTTATTATAAAATATTGCTTATATTCCGCATGTTGTACAACATCTTTATAGCTTATTTTATACATCCCACTTTGCTTTGGCTGTGGTGTAGGCTGGCAGCTGCAGCTCTGATTCAACCCCCTAGCCGGGGAACTTCCATATGCTACGAATGCGACCTAAAAAGAAAAAAAAAAATTTTGTATCTCTTAATCCCCTACCCTGATATTGCCCCTCTCCCCCTTCACTCTCCCCACTGGTAACTATTCGTTTGTTCTCTGTATCTGTGAATCTGGTTATTTTTTGTTATAGTCACTCTTTTTTTTTTTTTTTTTAGATTCCACATATAAGTGATAAGATACAGTATTTGCCCTTGTTGTTGTTGTTGTTAAATGTCTACACCTATGGCATATGCACATTCCTGGGATAGGGGTCGAATCGGAGCTGCAGCTTCTGGCCTGCGCTGTAGCCACAGCAATGCCAGTTCCTAGCCGATCCAAGCTGCATCTGCAACCTATACCACAGGCCGGGGCAACACCAGATCCTTAACCCACTGAGTGAGGCCAGGGATCAAACCCGCATCCTCAAGGATACTAGTTGGGTTCTTAATCTGCTGAGCCACAAAATGGGAACTCCATGGATTTGTCCCTCTTTATCTGACTTATCCCACTTAGTATAACACCTTCCAAGTCCATCCATGTTGCTGCAAATGGCAAAATTTTATTATGTTTTATGGCTGAGAGGTATTTCATTGTGTGTGTGTACATATACCACATCCCACTCATCTATTGATGAAGACACTTAAGTTGCTTCCCTAACTCAGCAATTGTAAGTAATGCTGCTATGAACATTGGGTTGCATGAATCTTTCCATGGTTCCATCTAGTTCTAATCACACAATTCCAGAAAATATCTCAAGAAATTTTGTAATAGGTATATACTGTATCTTTCTATTTTTGTTGTTCTTTATTTATCACTAGCTAGAATAATGTCTATTGTTTCTTACAAGCAGCAGCATGGTACCATTGGAAAGAATAGGAACTGAAGTCAAAAGATTTGTATTCCAGTTTAAATTCTGACTGTTGGAGTTCCTATCGTGGCTCAGTGGTTAACGAATCTGACTAGGAACCACGAGGTTGAGGGTTTGATCCCTGGCCTTGCTCAGTGAGTTAAGGATCTGGCGTTGCTGTGAGCTGTGGCGTAGGTCGCAGACGCAGCTCAGATCCTGAGTTGCTGTGTCTCTGGTGTAGGCCAGCAGCTATAGCTCTGATTAGAACCCTAGCCTGGGACCCTCCATATGCCGCAGGTGCAGCCAGCCCTAGAAAAGACAAAAAAAAAAAAAATTCCAGGAGTTTTGAAGGATTTTTTTTTTTTTCTTTTTATAGCCACACCCACAGCATATGGAAGTTCCTGGCCCAGGGATTCAATCAGACCCAAGCCACTGGAGATTCTTAACCCACTGTCCCACGGTGGGAAATCCTCTGAAGGATTCTTAAAAGATGAATAACAGCTAGGCCAGCAAAGGGGCAGGAGCATATTCCAGACAGGGGGTCTCAATTTTGAGCGCAAAGGCACAAACTCAAAGTTCAGTGCTATTGGTATTAAAGTTCAAAGTAAGGGGTGGGAGGATATGAATTGAGGGCCAGGTCATGGAGTGTATTGGATGTTATATTTAATAGCTTGGATAATCAGTGATTATTCAAAGAGAATGTTTGCAGTACACTGATGTATCATTGATTTTTACAGGGGTGCTATCAAGTTTGATCAGTGTGTAAAATTTTTTGATATATATATATCTTTCTGCCTTTTTTAGGGCCACTCCTGCGGCACATGGAGGTTCCCAGGCCAGGGGTCTAAATTGGAGCTGTAGCTGCCGGCCTACACCACAGCCACAGCAACACAGGATCCGAGCCACATCTTCGACCCAAACCACAGCTTACAGCAACACCGGATCCTTAACCCACTGAGCGAGGCCAGGGATCAAACCCAAAATCTCATGGTTCCTAGTCAGATTTATTAACCACTGTGCCACGATGGGAAGTCCTTGTTTGGTTTTTTAATATTTTTTTTGTTCTATTATAGTTGATTACAGTGTTGAGTCTATTTCTGCTGTACAGCATAGTGACCCAGTCATACATACATACACATTCTTTTTCTCATATTACTTTCTATCATGGTCTATCCCGAGACTAGATAGAATTCCCTATGCTGTACAGTAGGACCTCATTGCCCATGCATTCTAAATGTAACAGTTTGTATCTACTAATCCCCAACTCCCAGTCCATCCCACTCCCTCCCCCATCCCCTTCCCCTTGGCAACCACAAGTCTGCTCTCCATGTCTGTGAGTTTGTTTTGCAGATATGTTCATTTGTGCCATATTTTAGATTCCACACATAAGTGATGTCATATGGTATTTGTTATTCTCTGACTCACTTCATTTAGTATGATAATCTCTAGTTGCATGATTTGGGTGTTTTATTTTTGGCTGTGCCTGCAGCATTCGGAAGTTCCCAGGCTACGGATTGAACCCGAGCCACAGCACTGACAATGCCAAATCTTTAACCACTAGGCCACCAGGGAACTCCTTGATGTATATTTTTGATATGATTAGTTAAGCTAAAATAAACCAGCAAATAAGCAAGAGTCAAGAGGCACAGCACAAATTCAGGCCAAAGGGAGACTACGTGTTTAAGCAAAACATCTTTGCTTTGTGGCTATGTAAAATCATGTAGTTCAGTTAAGGTTTTTACTGCTGCCATGGCTGAAGACTTTTCCCAAGTAGATGCTGGGGAGGGAGCTTCCCCTTCTACCACACTTCTCTCCCCACTTCTCCTAGCCCACTTAGGAGGTTCCAATTTGGTAGTTTGGATGCAATCAACAAAGCCCCAGGCCCGAGGCTCCTTTCACTGCTGTCCTGATTTAAGGGGAACCTGTAAGCAGCTGACAAGGCAATGCCTCTGGGAGGGTGGAGGGTAGAGAGGAACTTGGCTAGTTAGAGGGGGAGGGCAAGTAGGAAAACAAAAACACCTGTTCAGTATCTCCAAATTATATCCTTTTATAGGATTAAGTCATTTTAATCCAATAGTCTTACCACAGTGAGAAGTGATAAAGTGACTGTCATAAAAACCATAGACTTTTTAGCCTCTAAGGAACATTATACTGGCATTTCAATTTGCTGTAATTATTGCTGGCGTGGTTGATAGTACTAGTCATCTGGATTGGCCCTAATGGGCCAGTTGATTAACTGACCCTTGTTCTGATCACAGAGCTCTAGAGATTGTGCTCGGGGCAGATGGTGTTGGCCTGGGGAGGGTGATAAAGTATTGTGTCCACCATGTCGCTCAGTAGTCACATTGTTATACTGAGGCTGAGGCCATTCACCAGATGAGGTGGCCCATAGCACACATCCACCCCAACCTAACTGCAAAACCATCTGGGTTCATGTATGAGTGCACTTCAAGAGAGGCAGCTGCACTTTCTGAAAGTCTCATATGATCCTTCATTCTATATTTTCTTCTGCAATTGTGGTCCCCACCCAGCTCTCAGCATATGGAAGCTGGCAACTCTTATCTATTTTAAAATTATCTTTATTCTATTTATATTGACTGTACTTACACTTTCCTATTTACTTCACAACTTTTTTTTTTTTAATTTATGGCTGCACCCACAGCATATGGATGTTCCTGGGCCAGGGATCAAATCTGAGCTGCTGCTGTGACAATGCTGGATCTCTAACCTACTGTGCCAGGCCAGGGATTGAAACTTCGCAGTGACCCGAGCCTCTATAGTTGATTCTTAACCCACTGTGCCACAGCAGGAACTCCTACCATTTTTTTTGGCCAGGCCTGAGGCATGTATGAGTTTCCAAGTTCCCAGGCCAGATATCGTATTCTTGCCACTGCAGCAACCCAAGTCACTCAAGTCACTGTAGTGGCCAATGCCAGATCTCTAATTTGCTGTGCCATAAGGGAACCCCTCCTTTACAACTCTTTTTTTTTTTTTTTTGGCCACACCTGTAGCATATAAGTCCCTGGGCCAGGGATCAAATCCATGCTGCATTTGCAGCCTGCATCACAGCTGCAACACTGGATCCTTAACCTGCCGCACCATAACGAACTATCTTCTCCTTTAACATTTTAAATTTTATTTACCAGTAGCATCCTCTTGTCAATTCGAACTTACCAACATGTTATTACAGTAGCCAGGCAGTCTTTGTACCACCAAAAATTCTTGGCTCCATAAACACAATTTAATTGTATTGCCAGTTTTAAAGTGGGAAACAAGATGTCAGGTAATGCACTTCAAATAACTTCTAGTAACTCTGTGGTCACATGAAGGACAGAGTGGAAAAGTTGTACATCGAAGAGTAAAGGAAGCTGTTGCCTTGGTCCAGGTGAGAAGCCTGTCACCTCATTCCCAGGACTTTCAACCAAAAGAAAACTAGGGCTGTTTTCTGTCTTGAACTCAGTGACTCAAAATCTAAAGCTAAAGATACCCCTATGCTGAATGAGTAGTGGCAAAGGCAAGGACTTTGAAGGCAGGTAAAGCTGGTTTCAAATCCCAGCTCAACCATTTTACATGACTCACCTTGGCCAAGAGAGAAAACTTCCCTGGGCCTCCCAGCCAACAGTAAAGTGGGGATGTACCTACCTAAAGGGTTTGGGTGTGTAACATATGGGAAATATCGTCCTGAATCTCTTCTCTCTAGATAACAGAGAAACTCAGAATAGTCCAATTCATTTGAAGCACTTAAATCCAATCTGGAGGCAGGAGTAGAAAGAAATATTTCAAAGTGTAAAAGAAAAAAAAAATTGATGATTATTAGTGTGAGGAATGGAGAAACCACGGACTTTGGGACAAGTAACGTGAATAAAATTATAAAGACAAATTAAGAAAAAGGGTCAAAAGGTCAATTTGATGATTTAAGAGTTAATCCGTTTTTAACTGCCAGCTACCGTTAACAAAAAAATGAAACATTTCACTTGACAGTATTTTCATTTATCTACTTAGGATTCTATCTGTTCATCCCATTCTGCCATGCTATGTCCCTGAGGAGGTAAGTGATGAGCATCAGCTTGGTACGTTCAGTTCCTCTGAAAAGAAGCAGGATGATCTAAGTATCTAATTTGCTTGTTGATAAGGTAAGAAAAAAAAATCCACCCCTTCTTCTCTCCATTGGAATTCAAACTATGATAAAGGAGACAGAAAGACAGCAAGTTTGAGTGAAATGTTTACATTTATATTGAAATATGCACTAAAACAGAATGAGTTCTACTAGTCAATGAAACGTTGCCAAAGCGGAATCACAAACTTCCGTTGGGGAGGTCCAGTCAGCTAGCAGCAGTGATCCCCAAGCAGGAACACCAAGGAGAAGCCTGGGAGACCCCATCCCAAAAGCCTCCTTTTAAGAGACCCCAACTCTCTTCTCCCACATGCACCCACACAGATTTAGGAGCGTGGCCATGCTCCTTGTTTTCATATATCTTTAGTTTCTTCTTCGCTGCAATAAATATAAAATTGGCAATGCTCATACACCACAGCACAGACAATATTTCAGGCTTTAGCATACAACTGTAAACAGTGACTAGATAAAAACAAATAAAAAAGAGAGATGAACATTATTTTTTAAACAACAAGAGACAGAATTCCTAAGAGCAAGGCATGAGCTACTCAAGAGTTGTTTTGCTGGGTTAAGATATTTGACAAAAAAAATCAGGCTTAGACAGATCTTCAAACAGACTCAAGGTGCACTGCCCATGGCAGTCTAGAATATGCAGGCAGCAAAACAACATGCCCCAGATCAACCTTGGTAGTAAGTCTTCAGCCTGCAATGTCCAAGATGGTACTGCAGAAACCTTTATTGTGCCATCACCAACTGCCACCTAGTGTAGAGGGAATGGGTGGGCAAAGGAATTAAAATTTGCTGGGAGATGAACAGAATAACACCTCTGCTAGCTGCCTGGAAAGTTGGCCCCTTAATCACAATGACAACAAGACAGTTCCACTTAGACAGTGCATTAAATGTCATATATATATATACATATATGAAATTCAAAGATCAAAAATTAAGTTCTGTCACTGCAGCAAACTGGGGTGTCAGTCAAAGAAAAATAGATACACACTTTCTGCCTAAAGCAGTACAAAGAAAAGCTGTCAAGAAATGAAAGTGGACTCAATTTCTGCACATTAGCAATGGGGCAGACTTTTATTTAAAAAGGCTAGTGGTTTATATACTATTGCTCGAATAGCTCTGGTAAATATGAAATATAGTAACATCCAAGGTTCATACACAGAAGCAAAGGAGCTGAAGGCCAGATCACAAAGGGCTATTTGATCCTTAGTCAAGAGAGCAGCTAAAAGCACATGCTGCAGGAGTAACCTAATGGGGTTTGTTTGGACCATATTCCCACCCTCTGACAACAGAAAAAGACCTGGATAGCAAACTGTTTTTTCTCACACAAAACTGGCTTAATTAATTCTCCTCCCTAGAACTATACCTCAGCTAAGAAAAAACAAAAATCTGTCTTAAAAAACTCAAGAACTGGGTTTCTAAAAATAAAAAGGAAATTTTAATATAGTAAACAAGTTTAGTAAACACCATATATATTTTCGGTTGTTAATGAAGACATGATACATTCAAGAAAGTATGTTTTGTTTTGTTTTTTAAAGACAAAACCAAAAATTCCTAGAAAGAAACTTGACAAGAAAAAAAATCAGCCCAAGTTCTATCCCTCACGATCAGAAGTGGCTCTCAGCACAAATCACAAATCCATCCTCCAACACACAAAAGCCATGCCATGTGCTTTGCAAGCGGAGCATGAAGCAGATGCCTTAGTTACTGAACTTGAACGTTAAGCAGAATCACTGCAGAGCACATTTTGATGGGTTACTTCAATATCCCCGGTCTAGTTTAAAGTTATCTGTTTGTAGATCCAGTTTGTACATATTCCATAGGTATATTAAACAATAAACCATCTGTTGTCCTATTATTTTTTAAATGGCAGTTCTTATAGCTCAACAAACCATTAAGATTATAAAGAACTCTCTTGAAAGAAATTCTCAGGTGAAGATATATTAAGGAGAAATCCTGAAGGTTAAACAAACTTAGTTCTTTTACTAAAAATTGTGGGATCAAGCATAATGTTCACTGTTTCCCCATGAGAAAAAAGAGGCCAAAATTTTCTGGACTGATTAATAATTAAAAACACTAAGCCAAAAAAATAAAATAAAATATACATCTTAAAATACTATAAAACGTGAAATAATGTCAGGGCTTATGGAGTGGGAAACAGAGTTCTGATTTCCTTTTTTTCCAACAAAAAGGGAAAACTCTAACAGGTTTTAAAGGAAAAACAAAGAAAACAAACCAGAACTCTGAATATGGATAGCACTACACAGACTCTATAGCACAGAACACCACACAAGAATGAGTTACACATCAGTAATATCATCATGAGAGTAACTGGCTGGGGACTTACACTTCCAGCAACAGAGCTCCTAAGTCAAAAATGTGTTAAAAGCTTGTAATGTCAACAAGAACACCCCCAAAAGAGAGGGGATGAAGGGGAATAGAGGAAAGGCTGCATGCATGGGTCTATTACAGACATGATATTCAGCAGCATAAAAATAATACCCTCCAGAGAGTCCCCAGAATGGGGCAAAACCTATTTTTCACTGCTAAGCATGGGAAAGATTAAGAGAGTGGAACAAATTCACTGGTAACTATAGCATCTCCCACATTTGAATGACAAGCACGTTCAATCTGATGCTATATATGTTGCTCTAACATATGAATAAAGCAAAATAAAACAAAAGGCTAAATTATGAACTTTAAAAACTGGAAAAACATCTGTTTTAAAGCCAAGTAGGTGTGGTTCTAATCATTATATATAACATAATCCATAGAAAGAAAAGGCCAGAGAAGAATCTTCATTTTGTTCAGTACTTAGGCTTGATGTTGTCCTAGGAAAAACAGTGATAATCCAATGAATGTGTCACACATAGAACTAAAAAGTCCCCTTCTGGTTTCAAATGAATTTAAACAACCATCTTCCTTGGCTAATTTTTCTCCTGTGTCAAACAAACCTTCTATGTACAGGACCAGTTTAAATCCCTCCTCCCCTTCAAACACTAGATATGAACATCCAGGAACATTCTACAATGCAAAGTGCCTTAAGAAAGAGAAGGATTCTGTAGTGCCAGTGATACAACTGATCTGAGGAAGCTGGGACGCTATGAACACTGATGGGAGCCAGTCAGGCAATGGTGGTTTGTTTTTCCTCAGGTGTTTCCTCCAACAACTGCATAATCAGTTCATGGAGGGGTTTGCAGATCTTTGCGTAGCCCCCTCCTGTGAGATGCAGAAAATCAAACATGTCGTGGCAGGAGATGGCACCGTCCGAGTGCACGAAGCCCCCATCTGTATCCAGGAGCTGAACATTGGCAAGCTTTGGCAGGGAGACCTTGAGGAGCTGGTTCACTTTCGCATTCTTTTGCCTCAAAGGGTTGGGCTTCTCACCTCGAGGTAACAAACCCTGGGGCAGAGCAGAGCAGAACTGAAGATGAGAAGAGTCACTGTTTTTCGCTACTTATTTGTGATTTCAAATATCCCTGGAACTCACCATTTGGCACTTTTCACACCTTTGATTTCTAAAACACTGGACTAAACTGGTTTTAATGAAAGTTCTCTGACCATGCCTTCTCGCTTTCTTCCTGAGTTCTTCCTCCTCCTCCTCCTGCCCCTTAATTGTTGGTATTCTTCAGTGTTTTGGCCTTGGACCACTACTCTTCCTACTCTAAATACTTCAGCCCAGACCTTTTCCTAGAGTTTCAGAACCATGTATGAACAGACAGGAACAGAACCAAACTTGAATGTTCCAGAGGCATTCCCAACTCAACATGTCCAAAAGCCACCCATCACCTCCCCTGCAAAACACGTTTCTTCTACATTTTGTTACTGGTCATTCCAACATTCCTGAGTCTCTCATTCTATTACATTATCTATTTATCACTAAATCACTCATCCAAAATATTTTTCTAATCTGTTCTCTTCTCTTCCCTATAGCTAGGGAACTTATTACCACTCACTGCAATTAATGTAAAATCTCCTGACTGGTTTTCCTATCTCCAAAGGTATCTTCCCTTTAATTCATCCTCCATACAGTCCATCATATAGTTGGACTAATCTAGCTCAAATACACATCTATTCATTAATGCCACATGGAACCTACACTAGAACACATAAGAAATGGAATTGGAACAAAGGTTGCCTTGAAGAATCAGAGCCACTCAATATCTCCTAGCATACAACAGAAATGTAATTTACTGTGTGACTGTACAGTTCCAAAAGAGATACATAAAGCACTATGAATATGCTACCCCACTCTTACCTCCTTCCATCTTTGTTACGTGCAGATGAAGTCAATCCTAAATCCTACTGACTATTACAAGCATAAGGCTCTGTATCTAATAGTTAACAAAGAAAAGCAGCCTTCAATGCTGATGTATCAAAGCTCGGTTGAAAAATAAGGAACAACCAGGAAGAATGGCCAGGGAGCAATAAATATATTCTATGCTCTGACTCTCAAAGAATACCACAGCCATTAAAGCCATAAAAAATGCTCAAGACTTGGAGTTCCCATTGTGGCTCAGTGGAAACCAATCTGACTAGCATCATGAGGACACAGGTTTGATCTCTGGCCTCACTCAGTGGGTTAAGGATCTGTGAGCTGTGGCACAGGTCACAGACGCAGCTTGGATTTGGTATTACTGTGGTTGTGGTGTAGGGTGGCAGCTGTAGCTCCAATTCAACCCCTAGCCTGGGAACCTCCATATGCCAAGGATGTGGCCCTAAAAAGACAAAAAAAAAAAAAAAAAAGCTCAAGCCTCAACAGCAGGGCTCTGTATCTATTGGGATTTTTAAGCAAGGACGAGAAATGTAGCTTATGCTACACGATATTTTCCTAAATGAATGAGTATCAAGGGCATATGGGATTTTTTTCTCTATAATAACTGATAATTGCTAAAATATTATGCTAAAGGAGACAAAAAAGTTATACATCTAATTTCGTTTATCATATAATAACTAATTTTGTTTTTCCAGTTGCATATATATGTTCCAGTTGCATTATATATTCTAAATATAATATACATACTCTGTGGTATCTGGACATTTCACTTATATGTATCATAAATTCTCTTTTCACAGTTCTCTTAATTGTCTGATGATGAGTGCTATTATATTTAAAGACCTGTGAAATCAGTCCCCCATGGGGTTGATTATTTTGTTTAATTCCAGTGTTTTAGTATTATAGATAATACCACTGCTTATCAAATTAAGAAACTTTCCTTGAAACAAAGAATACTTATGGGGATTTATTCAGAAACATTCATGCAACAAATATCTCTTAAGCAGCTACAATGTACTAGCCACTGTACTTCAGAAACAGTCTCAACCACAATGTAATCCTTTCTGGAATAAGACAGGATACAAACAAATACATAAACAAGTAAACCAATATGACATAAGAAAAAAAAGCAGGAGTTCCCGTCGTGGCGCAGTGGTTAACGAATCCGACTAGGAACCATGAGGTTGCGGGTTCAGTCCCTGCCCTTGCTCAGTGGGTTAACGATCCGGCGTTGCCGTGAGCTGTGGTGTAGGTTTGCAGACGCGGCTCGGATCCCGCGTTGCTGTGGCTCTGGCGTAGGCCGGTGGCTACAGCACCGATTCAACCCCTAGCCTGGGAACCTCCATATGCCGCAGGAGCGGCCCAAGAAATAGCAACAACAACAACAACAACAACAACAACAAAAAAGACAAAAAGACAAAAAAAAAGCAAGGCCCACCTCCGCAGACCCTAGTTATAATATCCTGGTTGTGGCCACTTTCTCTTAGCTATCCCAGTCTCAAATTTTATTCGATGGCAACCCTAAAATTCTTTTAGCGCCCCCCTTCTCTCACCCAACAAACACATACATGTATAAGCCTTTGATCACTCCCTCCTTCCTCTCCTTTCCTTCCTTTTCCTCCCTTCTTTTTCCTTCTGTAATACCCTCTCTTCTTTCATTTCTCCATTTGGAGATCAATGAATTTTTTAAAACTGAACTCAGATGTTAACTGTCACGTCTAAAATATACCCTGTTCTCCTGTAGCAGACAATATAATTCTCTGTTTATATTGCTCTGTCCATCCACCAGATGGGTGGACATCCATTCATTTTTGTATGCTCAAGATCAAGAATAGTGCCTTGAGATGATCCTCACATATTTGGTGAATAAATGACAACCTTCCTTAATACTGTATCTTATTAAAGAATTGAATACATATCAGATTTCATGGAAACATACAATTTCAGCTGGGCTAAGAGTAAGATATCTACATGTGAACTTGGAACACTGAAACAGACAGCTGTTTATATCTGAAATCATGAAGATACAAATCATGAATGCTTTAATTCCACATAGGGTAGCATCTCCTGTTAAGGGTAAGACCACAAAGTACCCATTTCTTTGCTGATGGAGTCACTGATATTTTAAAGAACTCAGAGATTCTAATAAATGCACCACTTTTACCATATTAACAGTGGAACAAAACAACACATCTAAGCTAATACAAACCCAGGTCTAATAAAAAGAGACTCAGGACTAGGAAAAGCCTCACAAGCAATTTAAAAAAACCACCAGGAGACAATCAAGGGAAAAAAAAGGCTATCTGAGGCATCAAAGAGAATTTCCACTTCTAAACAAGGATATGCAGGAAAAAGATGACCCCACAATTGTTCAGAGAAATAACGAGACCAGTAAGATGATGGGACAAATCAGAGAAGAGCTTTAGGAGTATTATAAAGTGCTTCCACCTAAAGATTCTCTGTATTTCATGAGTGATCACATCCCTAAAGACTTCACACCTTTACCTGAGGATATCAGGTCTCCATCTACCCAAAGACTACATACCAATACAATGATTTTGGCCTGGGGCTGCCTTGTGTTGATAAGTTGTACAATGGCCTCGATTCCACCTGCTACTTCCTCTGCTGTATTTTCATGGTTGTTTGTTCCTACCCAGACAACAATGACCTATAATTGAAGGCAAGGAAAAAAAAAAAAGATAAATACTCAAGAATAAAGGAATGTTCATTATTTAGCTGAAAATCTTATTTCAAAAAGCAAAGGGGGGAGTTCCCGTCGTGGCGCAGTGGTTAACGAATCCGACTAGGAACCATGAGGTTGCGGGTTCGGTCCCTGCCCTTGCTCAGTGGGTTAAGGATCCAGCGTTGCCGTGAGCTGTGGTGTAGGTTGCAGACGTGGCTCGGATCCCGCGTTGCTGTGGCTCTGGCGTAGGCCGGTGGCTACAGCTCCGATTCAACCCCTAGCCTGGAACCTCCATATGCCATGAGATCGGCCCAAAGAAATAGCAAAAAAAAAAAAAGCAAAGGGAGTTCCCATCGTGCCTCAGTGGTTAACAAGCCCAGCTAGTATCCATGAAGACACAGGTTCAATCCCTGGCTTTGCTCAGTGGGTTAAGGATCCGGTGTTGCCTTGAGCTTCGGTGTAGGTCATAGACACGGCTTGGGTCCCACATTGCTGTGGCTGTGGTGTAGGCTGGCAGCTACAGCTCCAATTCAACCCTAGCCTGGGAACCTCCATATGCCATGCATGTGGTCCTCAAAAGACAAAAAACAAACAAACAAACAAAAAAGAGCAAAAAAAAGCAAAGAAGGGAGTTCTCGTCATGGCGCAGTGGTTAACGAATCCGACTAGGAACCATGAGGTTGTGGGTTCCATCCCTGCCCTTGCTCAGTGGGTTAACGATCCGGCGTTGCCGTGAGCTGTGGTGTAGGTTGCAGACGTGGCTCGGATCCCGAGTTGCTGTGGCTCTGGCTTAGGCTGGGGGCTACAGCTCTGATTCGACCCCTAGCCTGGGAACCTCCATATGCCGTGTGAGCGGCCCAAAGAAATAGCAAAAAGACAAAAAAAAAAGCAAAGAAGGAAACAAACTTTTCAAATGGTACTGGTAACTTCAACAACGTAGCCATTTTATAACTTATGTCAGGATAAATTCCAAAGAGGGTAAGAGGCTAACAGTTAAGTGGTAAAACTATACTAAGAAGAAACAAAAAATTCTTTTATCATGGTGGAGTTAGAGGCTGATTTCTTTTTTGTGTGTGTCTTTTGAGGGCTGCGCCCACGGTATATGGAGGTTCCCAGACTAGGGGTCCAATCGGAGCTGTAGCCACCGGCCTACGTCACAGCCACAACAATGCCAGATCCGAGCCGCATCTGTGACCTACACCACAGGCCACGGCAACGCAAGGCCAGTGATCGAACCCGCAACCTCATGGTTCCTAGCCGGATTCATTTCTGCTGCACCATGCTGAGAACTCTGAGGCTGATTTCTTAAAATTCCAAAACTATACAAAAAATAATACAACTATATAAAAATAAAACCTCTGCATGTCAAAAAAGAAAAAAAAGACTGAAATCTAAGAGACCTGTGAGAAAACATTTATAAGTGATTTCATAGGACTCTCTTAATACAAGCAACTTCTAGAAAAAAATACCCAGGGGAGTGTAGTGGGACAGTTCTACTCAAGGAAAAAATCAATGGAGTGGAGGTTGGATATAGATTTTGTCTTTTTCTTTTTTTTTTTCAGGCTGCACCCGTGGTACATGGAGGTTCCCAGGCTTAGTAGCCACCAGCCTACACCACAGCCACAGCAATTCGAGATCCGAGCTGTGTCTGCGACCTACACCACAACTCACAGCAACGCCAGATCCTTAACCCGCTGAGCAAGGGCAGGGATTAAACCTGAGTCCTCATGGATATTAGTCAGGTTTGTTACCACTGAGCCACAATGGGAATTCCCCAAGATAGAGTTTTTCAAAGTTTTCCCCTTTAAAAAAATTTTACCAGATGGCTATCACCTAGAGACATATATCTCACCATGTAACCCAATAAAGTAATCACCACCCCTCAGAAAAGAAAGGAACATGGGTGGGTTTTTCTACAAGGCAAAAAATCATACACTTTCAACTAAAGCAACTATTATCAATGGCTCAGCTTTGTTTTTCAGCTTACATGCAGTGGGCTAACTCAGGATGTTTAAAATGTGTTAAGGCACTGGGTGCATGTCTATGCACATCTGTTCCAAATTTTTTTTCCAAAGAATTTGGAGGCCTGATTACCAATTTGTTCATATATTTAAATGGATCCAGAATTACTTCCTAAAGTCAATCAAGGCCCTGTTCCCATGGCCCACCTCTGAGAACTTTCCCCCTCATACTGCCTCAGAACCACAGACCAGCATATCTCATTAGCATCAAATTATCTTCCTACAGCTGAAAAAGGTAATTACAATAATTACAAGTACAAGCCAAGCAAGCTATATACTGATTTTTAATCAAGAATGTATTTGGAGGAGTTCCTGTCGTGGCGAAGTGGTTAACAAATCTGACTAGGAACCATGAGGTTTCAGGTTTGATCCCTGGCCTTGCTCAGTGGGTTAAGGATCCAGCATTGCCGTGAGCTGGGGTGTAGTTGCAGACGTGGCTCGGATCCCGAGTTGCTGTGGCTCTGGTGTAGGCCGGTGGCTACAGCTCCGATTAGACCCCTAGCCTGGGAATTTCCATATGCCGCAGGAGCGGCCCTAGAAAAGTCAAAAATACAAAAAAAAAGAATGTATTTGGAATGTTCTTAAACAATGACAACATCATTTATCTTAAAGGGGCATGAAGCAAGGAACAATAGTGAAATAATGCTTTAAAGAAGCATTTTTTTTTTTTTACTACCAGTTTCTGACAATTTAATTATCTACAAAAGACTCAAGATTAAGGATATTCTTTTTTTTTTTTTTAAGTTTTACTTCACCTTAGGTTTAATATTCTCCAGTTCTCCATTCTTTAGTCTCCATAAAACATGTCTTGTTGTATCTCCCCCAATTCCAAAATTCAGTGCATGAAGTGGGGAAAAAAGCTCTCGCCATATCTAAAAAGAGAAAAACTCGTTTAAGCAGAAACTAATGGGAAATAAAATCCCTCAATTGCAATGTGTGGTGAGGCATCTGAAACAACAGTTTCTCTTTTCTATATTCAAACATAATGCTGCAAGTGGTGTACTGCCAACTGTTGAAAGGGCTTTGAAGATGCTATTGTGTAACTCAGTTCTTAGTGTAGCATGAGGTCTCAGCTCAAGATCTGAGCCAGAACTCAATCTGATGCCACTTAAGAGGTACCAACTCAATAAACTCTCCTTTACCTTTATTCAACCATTTAAAGGAACAGGATGAAGTAAAAACACAAGATGAAAAAACCTGGAATGCTCGCGACAAAGAGAAATAAGGCTATCTTTTCTTTCAGGTTTCCCTGGGAAGAATGCCTAACCTTAAAAAGACTCAAAACAGGAGTTCCCATTGTGGTGTAGCAGAAATGAATCCAACCAGTATCCATGAGGATGCAGGTTTGATCCCTGCCCTTTTTCAGTGGCTGGGGGATCTGGCGTTGCTATGAGCTGTGGTGTAGGTCGAAGACATGGCTCGGATCCTGCATTGCTATGGCTGTGGTGTAGGCTGGCAGCTGTAGCTCAGATTAGACCTCTAGCCTGGGAACTTCCGTATGCCGCAGGCGCAGCTCTAAAAAAGGAAAAGGAAAAAAAAAGATTCTAAGCAGTTCACTACAAAAATATATCAACTTTAAAAATGGTAAAACAAAAATAATAAGAATTGAGAATCATGACTAGGACAAGCATAAATGAGCAAGTACAAGAAAAGAGTAAAGGAGTTCCCATTGTGGCTCAGTAGTAACAAAGCCCATTAGTATCCATGAGAAATGCAGGTTAGATCCTTGGCTTTGCTCAGTGGTTAAGGATCTGGTGTTGCCGTGAGCTGTGGTATAGGCCTGCAGCTACAGCTCCATCCCTAGCCTGGGAACCTCCATGTGCTGCAGGTGTGGCCCTAAAGAGACAAAAATAAAAATAAAAAAGTAAAAATAATCTAAAAAGAAAATAGTAAATATAAATAAGAATTGTAAATCATGACTAGGGCAAATACAGATAAACAAATACAATGCGAACCTTTTTGGAAACCAAGGCAAAAAAGGGAGTTTAGTTATAATTAACGCTAATTTTTTTCTTTCGTCTCATCATGCCTGATGGCACAAAGAATCCCATTAGGTAGGTCTGATTTCCCAACTACTTTGAATGAAAGTCTGGTATCAATGAATGTGTTGACATTAGCAGCCAAGGAGCCCCCTCACCCCTTTTCCCTCTACCTCATACTGCTGCATCAACTGCACCATGGAGTCCCCCACAAACAGGACATCCGGCTCTTTGTCTTTGCAATCCAGGACAAATCTGTTGTGCTGGTTTGAAGAAGAAAGAACAATTAGAAGCTGGCATTTCTTTCCCTGTGAGATTTCTCAGCCTAGACAGAACAGTTGTGCAAACCAGTTATTCTATAGTTAAACATTTTATTTGGTCTGTCCCTAAAGCTGATTCCTCTCAATCTGCGATTAACTGCTGGGCCCTTACAATCCTGATCACTAACATGCTCAAGAAAACCCAACTCTACTGAAACTAGAAAAGTTTATCTTTTCCTCCAACTCTTAAAAAAAAAAAAAGCTGATGTAATACAACGAACCCCTGTACACTCTTCACCTACATTCAACAGTAACGTTTCACATATTTGCTTTATCTGTGTTTGTCTGATCATTTGAGGGGAAGCAGCAAATATTGTGATTCTTTACCATCAAATATTCCACATGCACATCCTAAGCATAGTCTGAAGCCACAGAACTACTAATACATCTAAGGAAATGAGCAATAATCCTATAACATCTAACACTCATTCTTTATAATTGTTCCAAGAGTTGGAAAAGTATAAGATGTATCTATCTTTTTGAACTAGGATCCAATCAAAAGGTATACATTTTACTTGAACGATTTTATGTTTTTTGCTTTTTAGGGCTGCATCTGTGGCATATGGAGTTTCCCAGGCTAGGGGTCAAATTGGAGCTGCATTCGCTGTCCTATACCACAGCTCACAGCAACGCTGGATCCTTAACCCACTGAGGGAGGCCAGGGATTGAACCCGAAACCTCATGGTTCCCAGTCAGATTTGTTTCCATTGTACCACGACAGGAACTCCATCTGCCATAGTCTGGATTTTGCTCACCATATTTCCGTGGTGGTGGTGGACATGTTCATCTCTCCCAGGTATTTCCTGGGATGTGGTACTTAAGTCTTGATTAGAGTTGGAATTTTAGCAATACTTCATAGGTAGTATTGAGTATCACGTCAATAGTTGTTTGTTTTTGTTTTTGTCTTTTTGCTATTTCTTGGGCCGATTCCCGCTGCATATGGAGGTTCCCTAGCTAGGGGTCCAATCGGAGCTGTAGCCACCGGCCTACACCAGAGCCACAGCAACTCGGGATCCAAGCCACGTCTGCAACCTACACCCCAGCTCACGGCAATGCCAGATCCTTAACCCACTGAGCAAGGCCAGGGATGGAACCCGCAACCTCATGGTTCCTAGTCGGATTCGTTAACCACTGCACCATGACGGGAACTCCTGAAATAATTTTAGATCTACAGAAGGGCTGCAAAGATTGTAGAGTATCTGTATATACTCTTAACTCAGCTTCTTCCAATATGAGCATCTTTTGAATAAGCATGGAACACTTGTCAAAACTAAAAAATTAACATTGAGGAATACCATCAATTAAAATAAAGTTCATGGAGTTCCCGTCATGGCGCAGTGGTTAACGAATCCGACTAGGAACCATGAGGTTTCGGGTTCGGTCCCTGCCCTTGCTCAGTGGGTTAAGGATCTGGCATTGCCGTGAGCTGTGGTGTAGGTTGCAGACGTGGCTCGGATCCCGAGTTGTTGTGGCTCTGGCGTAGGCCTGTGGCTACAGCTCCGATTGGACCCCTAGCCTGGGAACCTCCATATGCCGCGGGAGCGGCCCAAGAAATAGCAAAAAAAATAATAATAATAATAAAATAAAATAAGTAAAATAAAATAAAGTTCATTCACGAGCTCCCTGGTGGCCTAGTGGGTTAATGTCCCAGTGCTGTCATTGCTGTGGCTCGGGTCACTGCTAAGGCACAGGTTCAATCCCTGGTCTGGGATCTTCTTCTGTATGCCAAAAGTGTGGCAAAAAGGAAAAAAAGTGTGGCAAAAAGGAAAAAAAGAAAAAGGAAGTTCATTCAGATTTCACTCATTTTTCCACTAACGCCTGCTTTCTGTTCTGAGAATCAGTCCAAGATGTCATATTGCATTTAATCTACACAGCTCCTTAGTGTCTTCCCGTATGGGAGTCTCTTGGTCTTTCCTTATCTTTCATGACCTCGGCACATTTAGTTGTGGCCAGGCGTTCTACAGATGTTTCTCTGATTTGGCCAAAGAAACACACAAAAAACAAAAAACCTTGGAAATATATCCAAGAAACATTTCTTATTAAAGGAAAATAAAGAGATATCAAAACCAAATACAATGTGTGATTCTAGACTGGGAAAATTGATATAAAGAGCATCAAGTCACAAGTCTAGATGAAGGATATAGGAAATTCTCTCTCAAGCGTTTGTAATATTTGCATAATTTTGAAATTACTTCAAAAATCTTAAAAAGCTTTAAAAAAAAGAATACTGTAGAGACACTGTAATCTATTATAATTAACGGAGATCAATGACTATACCTTCAGAATATTCCACAGTTTCAACATCAGATGGTGATTAGGTATGACATCTCTAACATTAGATTTTTACATATAGTTATCAATTCTTGTTGACCATTAAAAACACCCCTTTGAAGCTTTGGTCAAGAACCTAAAAAGTGAAGAGCCGAATTTCGTGTGAATAACACCGGTGCACCTCCTTTTACCTGTGACATCCATCTGTCATCTCCTTGAATATCTTCTGCTGCATGTGGAATGGCTGCTGGGTTTGAGTCTCCTTGGCTCATTCTACACCTGAGGAAAAAAATGTCTATGTCATTTTTTGTTCACTGACAGGAATGTTTCTTTGTTACGACTTATTTAAATATTACACTGCCAGGATTTAAATAAGAGTAAGAATTAAATAAATTTCATTGTGGTTTTGCCTAGAAACAAAGCAACTGGAGTCTATTTTCAGCACGGATGAGTTCCAGGACATTACTGCTTAAGTCCCATCAATATTAAGCACTGCTAAACTTCCAGACAGGCTTGAATATCATTCAGGAACAGTGTATTACATTTAAAAAATCTGCTCCAAGTATATACTCTATAGCTGTATTAATTTTTCATGAATACTGTAAGAACCAAATGATACAAGGAATTAAACCCTTATAGTTCAATGACATTTACATTAGAGGCTTTTAGGCTGCTACAGTTACATACTTAAGAAATACTACAAAAATGATTAGAATCTATCAATTACTAAACATCAAATACCACAGGCTTTGGCATTGAGGGGTTTTTTTTTTTTGGCTGTACCCAAAGGCACGTGGAGATTCCCAGGCCACAGATCAAACCCATGCCACAGCAGGAACCAGAGCCACAGCAGTGACAACACAGATCCTTAACCCACTGAGCCATCAGGAAACTCTGTGGCACTAGTTTTTTATAAATGTTTATCAGGCACTTTTATTTTTGACAGGTCTCCATTGAAAAAATTTTATTAACGATAAACCTAAATATGGCATCTGCTAGTGGAAAGAAGGAATAAGTGAAATTCATGAAAATTAGAAATGCTATCTTCCAGAAAGACAAATAAGAAACCGGATTGTTTTCAACCAACTCTGGAGAATACATTCTAGAGACATTAGGCTCAAGAGATCACTTGGCAAATACAAAGAATGATGAAAGAGAAAAAGCTGGGGTTTTGTGGCTTATAGAAAAAGAGGCCCAAGAAATGGCAAAAAGACAAAAAAAAGAAAAAAAAAGAAAAAGAGGCCATACTCTTTATTTCCTTCCTTTGCCATCCTCAAATACAACTGAACTTTCTGGAGAAAAGGACTGAGTTACAGTCATTCAATAAGTATTCACTGAGTAAACAAAACACCCTGGATTGCCAGGGCAGTAGTTTTTGAGGATCAGAAAGTAACAAGTCCTAAAGATGAAAGCAAACCTTCATTTACAAAAAACAAATTACAGAAGCAAACAATTTTAACATGAATTATGCAAATCCACTGAGCTCTAAATAACACTAGGTCTAAAAAAAACTGTACTCAGGGTTAAGCCCATATCTGACTAAAGATGTAAAATATTATTCACAACCTGTGTATATTTCTTTACTGAAATTTGCAACTATCGGGAAATAACAGCTATGTACGAAAGATTACACTATGCTTTATATATACCACCTCCAATCCTCACAAAAGTACTAAAGAAAATGAGGATCGGATAATTTAGGTAATTTTCATACTGAGTGACTAAATTTAGGTTTTCCTGACCCCAATAACGCAACATATGGCCCACTGATCACAAAGCAGTTCATGATGACTCCCTACTAGGGGCCTATAATTAACCATTTCAGCCAAAAGACCACTTGGAGCTAAAAACATCAATGTAGGAGTTCCCGTGGTGGCGCAGTGGTTAACGAATCCGACTAGGAACCATAAGGTTGCGGGTTCAGTCCCTGCCCTTGCTCAGTGGGTTAACGATCCGGCGTTGCCGTGAGCTGTGGTGTAGGTTGCAGACGCGGCTCAGATCCCGCTTTGCTGTGGCTCTGGTGTAGGCCGGTGGCTACAGCTCCGATTCAACCCCTGGCCTGGGAACCTCCATATGCCACGGGAGCGGCCCAAGAAATAGCAACAACAACAACAACAACAAAAGAAAAAAGACAAAAGACAAAAAAAAAAAAGTAAAAACATCAATGTAAAATGCAAGAATCAAGAACTGCAAGATGAATTTGTGGAGTTCCAATCAGACAATGATACTTGATGGGTGTTTCACTGTCAGAAAACTGTGGAAAGATTAAAAGATACATAAAGATAAAAAGAATAAAATGATTATGGGGTTAAAACAAATAGCCACAAAGAAATGTTTACTTTGGAGGTTCTGCTTTTTGGTTTTGTTTTTAACCAATAAACAATTCTAAACCTTCTAAATAAAAGCTGCTTGAGGGAGTTCCCATTGTGGTGCAATTGGAAACAAATCTAACTAGCATCCATGAGGATTCGGGTTTGATCCCCAGCTTTGCACAGTGAGTCAGGAATCTGGCGTTGCTGTGAGCTGTGGTGTAGGTCACAGATGAGGCTCAGAGCTGACCCCTAGCCTGGGAACATCCATATGCCACAACTGTGACCCTAAAGGGCAAAAAAAAAAAAAAAAAAGTTGCTTAAGGTCTAATTTCCATTTTTGATTTGTCTATTCAGGTTAAATCTAACATGGTGCTTAATAGTAGTTTTAATTTAATTTTTATTTTATTTATTTATTTATTTATTTATTTATTTATTTATTCTCAGGCTAGGGGTCTAATCCGAGCTGTAGCTGCCGGCCTCCACCACAGCCACAACGTCAGATCTGAGCCACATCTTCGACCTACACCACAGCTCACGATAACGCTGGATCCTTATCCCACTGAGTGAGGCCAGGGATTGAACCCACAACCTCATGGTTTCTAGTCGGATTTGTTTCTGCTGTGCCATGACGGGAACTCCTAGTTTTAATTTTAAAAGTTAACTTTCTTCCTTGCAATCAAAAAGTTCTATTGGGAATTCCCGTGTGGCTCAGTGGGTTAAGGATCTGGTGTTGTCACTGCTGTGCCTCTGGTTACAGCTGTGGTGAAAGTTCGATCCCTGGCCTAGGAACTTCCACATGCTGCAAAACAAGCATAGCCAAAAAAGTTCTCTTGGCCTTAACGTGGATAAGAGGGAAGAAACTTTTCCCATTTTCTGGATTTCAAAAATCAGATATATAATGTAAAGAAATATAGTAACAAACAGCTCCATTTTCTACTCACTAATTGAAAAAAAATCTATTTCCTAACTTTCAAAATAGATTTAAAAAAAAACCAATCATCTCTCATTTATTTTCCTACCTGGAGAAACACTTAACATGTTAGGTATTTCTGAGGCAAAAGTTAACTGACACAGAGTTAATTGGGAAATCACTATTAAAAAGGAAAAAAATAATCTGTCCTACTTTCACTGTATGATTATGTAACTGAAACCATTCTTCCTGGGGACGGTTTAAAAAAAAAAAAAAAAAAAGGATGACAAATTGTGCATATGAGGTGCCTCCATAACATAATGTATCCAAACACATTCCTCAACACTTAAAGACAAAATGCACACTCTTCAATGATATTTCAGTTCTTTGAATACCAAGTTCAGATCTTGCTGCAAAACTTAAAAGGGTTTTTCAAGGAAAGGAACCAAGATGGTGAGAAATTAAAAAAACCTGCCATATCAGAAAGAGTGAAAGAAGTATGTTTATAATAGAAAAACTGGTTGGGGAAGAGGAAGACACGGGACATAAATAAATGCCAAGTATTTGAAGATTACTAGGAAGAGACATTAGGCTTATTCTACGTGACCTGGAATAGGAAGATAGGATCAGTGGATACAATGTTCGGTGAGACAAATTTCTAACAAATAGAACTGCAAATGACATAAGCTATCTCTGAAAGGGACTCAAAAAGAGACTAAATGAACACCTGTAAGAAAAGCATAAAGTCAGAGTTCCCACTATGGTGCAGTGGGTTAAGAATCCAACTTCAGCAGCTGGTGTTGCTGCAGAGATGCAGGTTCAATCCCTGGCCAGGTGCAATGGATCAAAGGTCATAGCTGCAGCTTGGATTCGATCCCTGGCTCCAAAACAGGTGCGGCCATGAAAGAAATTTTAAAAAGCATACAGTGACCTAAAGCCAAAGAGTACAGTGGTCCAGATTAGTGTGGGATTTAAATATGCTTTAAAGGATCTTTTTGAAATGTTCCTCAATATGTGTATATTTATAAATAAAATGTGAATTGCAGTTAATTGGTACATTAAATATTAGTAAAGTTTGTTTTTTCCTTTTTTTCTGCTTTTTAGGGCCACACCCATGGCATATGGAGGTTCCCAGGCTAGGGATCTAACAGAGCTACAGATGCCGGCCTACGCCTCACCAACGCCAGAACCAAGCTTCGTCTGTGACCTACACCACAGCTCATGACAATGCCAGATCCTTAACCTACTGAGAGGGGCCAGGGATCAAATCCACAACCTCATAGTTCCTAGTCGGATTCGTTTCCACCGCGCCACGACAGTAACTCCTATTTCTTCCTTTTTTACATTAAAAAAAAAAATGAGGGTAAAAAGAAGTCCTAAAATTTTTCCCTGTATTTCAATGGCTCACTTTATGCATTCCAGGGCAGTGCATACTCTACTTTCAAGATCAATGGTCTTTATAAACTGTAAGATCTCTTTAGATCTATGAGTCAATTTATAGGCATGGATTTTTAGAATTCTTCCAACAGGTAAACAAATGAATAAAATAATAATTGTAATTAAGATTTATTAAGAGCTTAATATTTATAAGACCCTAGGATAGGAGCACTGATACTTAAATAAAACTGAAGCTCAGCAAGATTTAAGGAAAATGCTCCATGGAGGATAGTGTATCACTCTGAGCTGGGATTTGAACTCAGAGTGATACACTACCCTCCAAAACCTACTACTCTTGAACAAAGGGCATTAGGCTCTATATAGAAATGACTATATGAGACAATGATAAATTCTAATTTACTAAGTCAATTAACTTCTATCTCCTATTCCATTAACCAAGTTTAAAGGCATTCTGATACCCTGAGCAAAATACTTTCACCTTGGTCCTAAATTTCGTCATGAGCACAATGAAAAAGCTATATGGACAGGGAAACTGAAGAACAAAATTTCACTTGTCTGAAGTTACCAGGCAGGTAAATCTGAGAGAATTTTGTTCAATATTCCCAATTAGCTTGTCTTTTTTTTTTTTTCTCTTCATTAACTAGAATACAAGGTCATCCTCCTTCCTCCTAAGTGCAAAGTATCTGAGCAAAAATTTGTTTCTCTGTGCCTTCGGACACTTGGATTTTGCGTTATTTTACCAAATCAAAATCTTACAACACAAAGTGGCTTTCAGTTCTAACCTATGCCTATGGCTTGGTAACATTTTTAAAAAGTGAGTAAAGAAAAATTGAGGGGCAAGCCCAAGCAATTTATTCTTTCTTTCTTTTTTTATTACTCAAATGAATTTATCACATCTGTAGCTGTATAATGGTCATAACAATTTGATTTCACAGGATTTCCATCCCACAGCCCAGACACATCCCCCCACCCCCCAAAGCAATTTATTCTTTAACAACCAAGGTGGGAACCGTGCATTTAGGGGATTCAAATAATTTGGGAGGTAGATAAAATAAGTGGTTGTACTTTTTTTTTTTAATGATTTTTTCCCCCATTATAGCTGGTTTACAGTGTTGGTTGTACTTTTTACCAAAAAAAAAAAATGAAGAATGAATCAGGAGGCATCCAGAGAACAGCCTGTGGTAGGTCACAAAAATCTTGGGGGTTTCCTGCCTCAGGTAAAAAGCAATATTGTCACACAGAAGTATTCAGAATGTTCAAGTTGTAATTCGTGACAACAGAAAAAGTAGCAACAGGGAGGGATTTGATGCCCATCTCACTTTACTGATTCAGAGTAAACCCCCCCACCCCCCGCAAGTCATTAACTTCGCGGTCACAAATAGCAGGTTCAGTTAGAAAAGCCCAGCAGAAAGGAGATAAGGGTCCCCAAAATTAATTTAACAGAAGAGATGCTATTCAGGAAAGCTTTAACTGTCCATTTAAATGAATTTTCTGGGAAGATGAGGAGTAAGCAACTTGCACAGCATTTCCCAATTTTCCTGCATTTTCTGTCTTTTCTAACTTAACTAGAACTATGACCACAGAAGACCAAAATTTTCAGATGCTTATACCAACCAGTGTGGTGTATGTAGTGTGTCATCAAAAATCCTCGATAACAACAAAGAATTATAAAATCCTCAAGCTGAGCTGGATGTTTCTTCAGTTTAACGAGGGAAAGGATGGAGGGGGAAGTTCACTAAGAATTAAAAGATTCAGAACGTTTCCACTCTGACCTAAGACTCTTATGTTGCTTCAGGAGCTGGAAGGGTTATTCTGAAAGCAAACGCAGCCCTCGTCCGGAATACCCTGCCTCAGTGGGCTGGTGGATGGGTCCCTGGGTTCCAGCACATCCATAATTTATTATCAAATGCCCAAGCCAATACATTAAAGCACAATAATTTCCTCCTCTCCTGCTCCCCCACAAGGAGGCAACCTTTCTATCAGAACAATGTGCCCAAGAGAACAATCTAAAGACACACGGCATATCTAAGGCAAAGGCATATTCAAATGATCTCGGGGTACAATCTTCTCTCTACACCTTTACCTCTTCCCCACCCCCTTTAAAGCTGTACAAAATGAGGCCCTGGGCGAGGGCGTGGGGATGGGGTCCAGGCAGTCTTCTCCTTCTCCGTGGGTAAGCTCTAAAGAGGCCAAAGCTCCATGTGTTTGGTTTTCTTAAGGTTTGCATATAAATTATGAAAAGCAACGCTGGCCTGGGAGCTACAGAAAGCAGAATAATGAGTCACCGTGCAACGGTACATCACAAACCTGTAGGTCAGAAGGTCCTGAACTGCCAAATGGACAGGGACCAGGTAAAAAACACCTAAGAAAACTTGTTCACTGGCAGGTTTAAATAGTGGGTTGACCTTGGGCAAATCAGCGGCCAGGCGGGCCTCGTCTCTAAAACGAGGTGCTGGACGGGGCAGCCCTCTATGAAATGAGTTGTGACAGCCCACGGATTTTTGAACATATTAGAAGAGGAAACGGGTGAAGTTTCTGGAGAGTTGCACATTTCAACAAAAGGGGTGGGGAAAAGCGCTCTGTCAAAAAACAACAGGGTAACCCGACTGGCCCTCGCTAACAGTCTCTCAAACAGAAGAAGGGTCTGAGGAAGGGTCAGAGGTTCAACCTCAGGGACGGAGGGGCAGGCAGCAGCCGAGACCTGAGGCAGAAATGGGGCTGGCAGCGGCGAGCATCGCGCCAGGGGCGCAAGGGATGCAGGGCGGCCTACTCCGGGGGGGCGGGCAGAGCCAGGCCAGGCGGCGCGCCCCGCCACGGTGCTCCACCGCGGGAAGAAACCAGGAGGCAGAGAGGCTGGGAGGCGGGGCGGCCGTGCGGGCGGCAGGTTTGGGGGGTGGGGCGCTGGGGAAAGGCTCCGAGGGGGCGGCAAGCGGCCTCGAGGGGTGGAGGTAGCGCCGGCGGCCGGGAAACCGACACCAGGCCAGTCGAGAAGGCGCGCGCGAGCCCTACCCCAGGGTCAGGGGGAGGGGGTGGCGCCGGGGGGGGGAGGGGTCCCCTCGGGGTGGGGGAGGGGAGGTCGCGGGCCTCTCACAATAACAAATCGCAGCCCCTTCCAACCCCCACCTCTAAGCCACCGTATCTCCGCGCCCTGGGATGCACTCACTCAGGCAGAGGGTCCGTGCGGGCCCCAAGCGGCTGCGGCGTCGGCGGGTGGCGCGTCTGTCGCTCGCTTAGCCCCGGCGGCCCCAATCCGGCGCGTCCCTCCTCCGGCCCCAGCACCCGCAGCAGCACCCCCACTTCCGGTTTCCCTGCCACTCAGGCAAATGGCTTCCGGAAGTCCCGCCCCATCCTCCCTGGCCTTGGCTTGGCTCCCGGTTCCCCACTTTCCCTCTCGGCGGGTTCCCGCTTCGGGTGCCCAGGTGTCCGCCTACGGCCCCGCGAGGTTCCCCGCTTTGTTCTCGATCCTGCCCTCGTTTTGCATGTAGCCTGCGCAAATTGCCTTTAAAATCTTTCTTCCGGCTGTATGCCTCAATCCCGCGTTCATGTCACCGCGATGTGGAGATGTCTTTCGGGACAATGTGGCGTGACCTCACCCTGACGCCATTCCCTTCCCACCCCGCCAACCTGGCTTCCTTCTCCACCCCATGGAATAAGCCAGATTGCTGCCGGGGGAGGGAAATAGGGTCCCAAGATTAATGAGGCAGTCCTGTGCATTTATGGGTGGAACTTCTGTTTCTATGATGCATGTATGGATTTTGGGAGATCGTCTCTTACGGTGATACTATTGGGGATGGAGAGTCACAGTGTTTTCTTTAGAGAGCCATTCAATCTCGGGGGAAATACATATTTATATACACACAGTCAATATTGAAAAGATGATATGCTAAATGCTGTATAAATACGGGATCTGTAATAATAGAAGGGGCAAAAGATGTACGCAGGCTATGGTTAGCAAAATATTTGGTGGAGCAGCGCCCTGAGCTGGCCCTTTAAGGATTCATTCAGACCCATGTGGGGGAATGGGAAGAGCCTTCCAAAGCTCTGAAAATAATCAGCGGGTTTGGTTTTGCAGACAAAATCCGTTGAGAATTACCGTGAAAACCTGGAAGCCTGAAGTTTCAAGATATATCAAATTATTTTTCAGATCCTTTGTACTGTCAAATGGTACTAAATTTATCAGGCATATATATAATCCAGAATAATTTGTTCTATAAAACGCTAATTTACCTCGGAATTCTCTTGCAGATGTTCATTTGATAAGTGGCACACCAGTAGGTAAATTTTGCTTTAAATGTTTTATTGAAAAGAATTTGTGTTTGGGGAACTCAAATGATGGTATAAAAAGCAGCCTAGAATTATATTGATAACAAAAGAGACAGTTTGAATTCTCCAGTGATAAGTCCATAGAATCCTGAACTTAGTTTTAGCACTCAACACATTTTAATGTAATTGCAACTTTACTACACTGTCTTCTCTGATATCCTATAAGCTCTGAGGGAGCAGAGACCTTATTCTGTGGATTCTCGTCACTTGGCATGGTGCCTGATGCATAGTAGCCACTCATTAAATACTCCTCAATAAGGAATGAATGAATTTATGCCTCTGTGGATCCCTTGGACTATCTTCTACTTTCTTGTTTTCAACTTTTTAACCAAGAAACACAAAGAAAATGTGCCCAGGAAACACTAGAGCTAGTTAAACTAGCCTCTGCAAATATTTGAATACCTCTATGACTCAGGCAGTTTTTAGTGTTTCGGCAAAATCTCAATGGCACCGAACCCTGAAATTTGATAAGGGGTTGTCTCCTAATATATCTGTTTCAGCTTTCTAAATAATTCATTTTAAAAAAAACACAAGTAGTAGGAGTTCCCATCGTGGTTCCTTGGGTTAAGGACCTGACTTTGTTCCATCCCTGGTCTTGCTCAGTGGTTAAGGATCTGACATTGCCACAAGCTGTGGCTAGGTCACAGATTTGGCTTAGATCCTGTGTTGCCATGGCCATGGCATAGGCCTCAGCTGCAGCTCGGATTCCATCCCTAGCATGGGAACTTCCATGTGCCACAGGTGCAGCTGTAAAAAAAAAAAAAAATGCAAGTCGTAAATTGGAAAGGACCCTAAACTAGGCTCCAGGGTGCCCTGTGTTCTTGTCTGAGGGGCTACTGCTCATTTTACTTCTTTGACCCTTTGTTTCTTAGTCTGTAAGACGAAAAGGGTAGGCTCAGTCATTGCTAAGTTTCTTTTAACTCCAGGCCTCCACTGTTCTGTCAGTTCCCCTACAAGAACATAGTTCTGGGGCCCACAACGCTATCTCACTCCTCCTCACTTCCCACCCACAACCTCCCCTTCCCCTGGGCCCCTTTCAGAGTTTGTGTTTTCCATGCAGTCCCAGCTGGAGATAGGTAAAAATAACTGTTTTCTGACTATGAGAAAAATTTCCTGAAAGCTGTCAGGAGAGTTTGCCTATCAAGTTGTTTTTCCATTAATGATGATGGGCTTAATGACTCCATCCAGATTCTTTAGTCTGGTTTCCCTCATGACTGAATGCCAACCCAAAGGGAGAAAATATAGAAACCCTGAAAAAATGTCTGTTGGACAGATTGGAGTAGTGTAAACACGATCAAATGTGAACCTAAGGACTTCCCTTCGTGGCTCAGTGGTTAACGAATCCGACTAAGAACCATGAGGTTTCGAGTTCAATCCCTGGTCTTGCTCAGTGGGTTAAGGATCTGGTGTTGCTGTGAGCTGTGGTGTAGGTCTCAGACGAGGCTCAGATTCCGAGATGCTGTGGCTCTGGTGTAGGCCAGCAGCTATAGCTTCCATTGGACCCATAGCCTGGGAATCTCCATATGCCATGGGTGTGGCCCTTAAAAAAAAAAAAAAAAAAAAAGGGAACCTAAGAGTTTGAGAATGAGATATGTCAAAATACTACCCAAGTGGCCTGAAATTTAGGAGACTTCTTGGCATTTCATCACGTACAGTAATTAAACTGGGAGATTTCTGGGGCCTTGGCATTTCAGACATGAAATGAGGGAAGAGAAGCTATGTGGACTGAGAATATACACACAGTGTGAATTCAGGAAATTTCTGTGGGTAGAACTCGGGGTGGGATGATTTTCAGAAAGAGTTTCAAAGTTTTATTTATTGTTAAAACAATGTTAAGAAATGTTTCAACTCCCACCCTTACAAATTAACCCTTTTTTTTTTTTGTCTTTTTGTCTTTTAGGGCCGCACCCTCGGCATATGGAGGTTCCCAGGCTAGGAGTCAATCGGAGCTGTAGCCGCCAGCCTACACCACAGCCACAGCAACTCGGGATCGAAGCCGCATCTGTGGCCTATACCACAGCTCATGGCAACACCAGATCCTTCATCCACTGAGCAAGGCCAGGGATTGAACCTGCATCCTCATGGATGCTAGTCGGATTCAGTTAATAACTGAGCCATGACGGGAACTCCAAATTAACACATTTTCATTTGCCTCAGTTTCTTTCAGTCAGTAGCCATATGGTTAATAAATGTTTTATTTCTTAATTTTAAGATCTTTAGGGTCAGGCCAAGACATTGTTAGAAATAATGTAAAGAACATATTGTAACAATATTTTTTTCTTCACAACTGAAATTTGTTTGTCACATTCTTCTATTTTTTACTTTAATGTGTGTGTATGTGGTTTAATAGCTTTACAAACTCACGGATTGAAGCACATTTGATGTGTTTCATTCACTGCAATTATTATGCTTATCAATAACCAGGTTGTCCCAAAATGATCTTATTTAGGTTGGCTCTTGAGCCTTTTTTTTTTTTTTTTTTTGCTTTTTAGGGCCACACCCATGGCATATGAAGGTTCCTAGGCTAGGGGATCCATTCAGAGGTACCACAGCCATAGCAACAGGGGATCTTGAACCACGTCTGCAACCTACACCACAGCTCATGGCAATGCTGGATTCTTAACCCACTGAGCGAGGCCAGGGATCAAGCCTGCAACCTCATGGTTCCTAGTCTGAATCGTTTCTACTGCACCATGATGGGAACTCCTGACAAGTATTCTGTTGATGGATATTCTACAATTTGTTTATCCAAGCAACAGTTAGTAGATACTTGTTTTTTTTCTGGTTTTGCTTATTATGAATAAAATGAAGATGAAATTTCATGTAGAAATCTTTGTGTAGATGTGTTTTCCTTTCTTTGGGGTCTCTTGGATCTGGGAAAGGAAATGCTGAGTCACGTGACAACTGTGTTTAGCGTTATAATAAACTGCACATCTGTTTTTCAAAGTGGCTTATCATTTTACACCCCCACCAGCGGAGTGTGAGAGGTCCAGTTGCTCTGCATCCTTGACAGTACGTAGCATTGTCAATTTAAGAAAATTTTGCCATTCTAGTTGGTACATAGCAATATCTCATTGTGGTTTCAATTTGCACTTCCCTGATGATTAATAATATTAAGCATCTTTTCATGTTACTTTTGGCCATTTATATATCTTCTTTTGCAAAATGCCTGTTGAACTCTTTTGCCCGTTAAAAAAAACTATAGGTTGTTTTTCTTCTTACTACTTGAGTTGTAAAAGTTCTTTTATATCGAGAACAAAAGTTTTTTGTCAACACATGTATATCAAATATTTTTCTCCAAATCTCTGGCTTGTGTTTTCATCTTCTTAAGAGTATCTTTTGAAAAACAGTAGTTTTAACTTTGGTAAAGTAGCATTTATCATTTTCTTTTATTTATGGTGTGTGATTTTTGTGTCCTCTAAGAAATCTGGAGTTCCCATGGAGGCTCATTAGTTTAAGAACCCGACATAGTGTCTGTGAGGATGTGGGATCGACCCCTGGCTTTGCTCAGTGGGTTAAGGATCCGGTGATGCCACAAGTGTCAGTGTACGTTGCAGATGCAGCTCCGATTCGACCCCTGGCCTGGGACCTTTCATGTGTTGCAGGTGTGGCCCTGAAAAGAAAAAAAAACTTTGTTTACTGTTACAGTGGAGTTTTTTCCCCTATGTTTTCTTCTAGAAGTTTTATAACTTTCAGTTTTATATTTCAGTTAGTAATCCTTTTAAGGTAATTTTCACGTATGATGTGAAGTAAAGTACAAATTCATATTTTTGCATATGGATGTCTAATTGTTCCAGAACTACTTGTCCAAGAGATTTTTCTTTTTTTCATTGAATTATCTTGGCCCCTTTATTGAAAGACAATTGACTATGTGTAGGTCAATTTTGGACTATATTCAGTTCCATTTGTCTTTATGTCTCTCATGAAGAGCAGAGTAGCACAGTGGAAGTGTACTGGGCCCATCTTTTTGTCCCATCTTTATGTCTATCTTCACGCCAATACCATTCTGTCTTTTTTTTTTGTCTCTTTTGTCTTTTTGTTGTTTTTGTTGCTATTTCTTGGGCCGCTCCGCGGCATATGGAGGTTCCCAGGCTAGGGGTTGAATCGGTGCTGTAGCCACTGGCCTACGCCAGAGCCACAGCAATGCGGGATCCGAGCCGCGTCTGCAACCTACACCACAGCCCACGGCAACGCCGGATCGTTAACCCACTGAGCAAGGGCAGGGACCGAACCCGCAACCTCATGGTTCCTAGTCGGATTCGTTAACCACTGCGCCACGACGGGAACTCCCTATTCTGTCTTAATTACTGTAACTATATAGTTACTCTTGAAATCAGATAGTGTTAAATCCTCCAGCTATTTTCTTTTTCAAAATTGTTTTGACTATTCTAGGTCTTTTGCAAATTCTGTATAAATTTCAGAATGAAGTTCTTGATTTCTACAAAAAAGACCTTTTGAAATTTTGATTGGAATAATGCATTGAATATGTGTTTGGGAGAGAATTGACAATACTGAGTCTTCTGACTCATGAATACTGTTTATTTTGTTCTACTTTTTTTTTTTTTTTTTTTTTTTTTTGCCACATCCGCAGCATGCAGAAGTTCTGGGGCCAGCTAATGCCAGGGATCAAACTGAAACCACAGTAGCGGAGTTCCCGTCCTGGCACAGTGGTTAACGAATCCGACTAGGAACCATGAGGTTGCGGGTTCGGTCCCTGCCCTTGCTCAGTGGGTTAACGATCTGGCGTTGCCGTGAGCTGTGGTGTAGGTTACAGACTCGGCTCGGATCCCGAGTTGCTGTGGCTCTGGCGTAGGCTGGCAGCTACAGCTCCGATTCAACCCCTAGCCTGGGAACCTCCATATGCCGTGGGAACGGCCCAAAGAAATAGCAAAAAGACAAAAAAAAAAAAAGAAACCACAGTAGCGATCTGAACCACTGCACTGACCACACTGGATCCTTAACCTGTTGTGCCACAAGGGAACTCCAAAAGTTGCTTTTTTTTTTTTTTTTTTTTTTTGCTATTTCTTTGGGCTGCTTCCTGCGGCATATGGAGGTTCCCAGTCTAGGGGTCGAATCAGAGCTGTAGCTCCCGGCCTACGCCAGAGGCACAGCAAGGCAGGATCTGAGCCGCATCTGCAACCTACACCACAGCTCACGGCAACGCTGGATCGTTAACCCACTGAGCAAGGGCAGGGACCGAACCTGAAACCTCATGGTTCCTAGTCGGATTCCTTAACCACTGCGCCACGACGGGAACTCCAAAAGTTGCGTATTTTTAAAGGCAATGTCTAAGTAATCGAAAAAGTGATCTGAGGCCCACTGAATTTCTTTTCATTTCAGTGATATTTATTGAATTCTTATTATGTGCCAGGCACTCTGCTAAATCATGAGGAGAAAAGATGAGTATGGTAACATTTCTTTCCTCAAGGAACCCACTATCTGGTGACATATAGTGACAAGGACAAATGATTCTGGAGTTCCCTTTGTGGCTCAGTGGGTTAGGAACCTGATGTAGTGTACGTGAGAATGTGGGTTCAGTCCCTGGCCTTGCTCAATTGGTTAAGGATCCAGTGTTGCTGCAAGCTATGGCGTAGGTCACAGATGCATTGCGAATCTGGTGTTTCTGTGGCTGTGGTATAGGCTGGCAGCTGCAGCTCTGCCCCTTACCCAGGAACTTCCATATATTGCAGGTGCACCATACAAATAAAATATAAAAATAAATGAAATAAAAACAGATGATTCTAAAACATACACAATGATAGAGGAGAGCATTGAATGCTCTGAAAAATGAAAATAGGATGTGGGGTGGTCAAAAAAGTCTTCTAGGAGAAAATGATGCTTGACCTGAATCTTTTTTTTTTTAAGATAACTTTTTAAGAAAAGTTTTAGGTTCACTAGAAAATTAGAAGGTATAGGGATTTCCCATATACCTCTTGCATGGAAATGTACATGGACAGCCTACCTCAGTATTAGAGCAGAATGGACCATTTGTTACAATTGACGAATTTACATTAATGCATCATAATTACCCAAAGTCCATAACTTATATTAAGGTTTACTCTTGGCATTGTAAATTCTATGGGTTTAGACAAACGTGTAATGGTAGGTATCCATCATTATAATATCACATAGAATGTTTTCATTGCCCTAAAAATTGTCTGTGTTCCACCTATTCCTTCCTGCCCCCTCCCTCTCCAAACCCTGGCAACCACTGATTTTTTAAAATGCCACCATAGTTTTGCCTTCTCCAAATGTCATGTCGTTGGAATCATATAGTATGTAACCTTTTCAGATTAGCTTCTTTCGCTTAGTAACATGCATTTAAGATACTTTCAAGTAGAAAAGGGAACCCTCCTGTACTTTTTGTGGGAATGTAAGTTGGTACAGTCGCTGTGGAGAACAGTATGGAGGTTCCTCAGAAAACTAAAAGTAGAACTACCATATTAACAGCAATCCCACTCCTGGGCATATATCCAGACAAAACTATAATTCAAAAAGATACACACATAAAGCTCCTGCTGTGGCACTATGGATCAGCAGCATCTTGGGAGCACTGGGTGGCAGGTTTTATTACCAGCCTGGCACAGTGTGTTAAGGATCCGGCATTGCCACTTGTGGCTCAGGTCACAACTGCGACTCAGATCTGATCCCTGGCCTGGGAATTTCATATGCTTCAGGGTGGTCAAAAATTAAAAAAAAAAAAATGCTCACACCCCTATGTTCATAGCGGCACTATTCACAATAGCCAAGACAAGGAAACAACCTAAATGTCCATCCACAGATGAATGGATTCAGATGATGTGGTACATATACACAATGGAATACTACTCAGCCATAAAGAAGAATGAAATAATGCCATTTGCAGCAACATGAATGCAACTAGAGATTCTCATACTAAGTGAAGTAAGTCAGAAAAAGAAAGATACCATATAAGTGGAATCTAAAATACAGCACATGGAGTTCCCGCCATGGCTCAGTGGTTAATGAATCCGACTAGGAACCATGAGGTTGCAGGTTCGATCCCTGGCCTTGTTCAGTGGGTTGAGGATCCAGCGTTGCCGTGAGCTGTGGTGTAGGTTGCAGACGTGGCTTGGATCCTGTGTTGCTGTGGCTCTGGCGTAGACCGGTGACTGCAGCTCCGATTGGACCCCTAGCCTGGGAACCTCCATATGCTGGGGGAAGTAGCCCTAGAAAAGGCAAAAAGACCAAAAAAAAAAAAAAAAGCTCAGATAGTAAATATTTAAAAATAAATAAATAAATAAAATATGGCACAAATGAAACCATGAAACAGAAACAGACTCACAGACATAGAGAACAAACTTGTGGTTGCTAGGAGGGGAGTGTGGTCTGAGGCAGGGATGGAGTGGGAGGCTGGGGTTAGCACATATAAGCTATAACACATGGGGGGGGATAATCAATAAGATCCTACTGTACAGTGCAGCAAACTATATTCAATGTCCTATGATAAACCATAATGGAGAAGAATATTATTTTTAAGGTCTCTGTGTGTGTGTGTGTATATATATATAAAACTTAATCACTTTGCTAAAATTAGCATAAGACTGTAAAACAACACTTCAATTAAAAAATGTAAAATATGGAAAAAAAAGATCAAATTTAAACAGAAAAAAGACTCCTTCCAGTCTTTTCATGGCTTGATAGCTCATTGCTTTTCAGTGCTAAACAATATCTATTGAATGAATTCACATTTTGAAGAATATCTTTTTTTTTTTTTTGTCTTTTTAGGGTTGCACCCACGGCAATATGGAAGTTCCCAGGCTAGGGGTCAAATCGGAGCTGTAGTTACCAGCCTACACCACAGCCACAGCAACATGGGATCCAAGTGGCATCGAGGCAATGCCAGATCCTTAACCCATTGACTGAGGTCAAGGATCGAACCCAAATCCTCATGGGTACTAGTTGGGTTCATTAGCACTGGGCCAAAATGGGAACTCCTTGAAGAATATCTTGGTTGTTTCCAATAAAGCTGCCTTAAATATTCATTGGAGGTTTTCATGTGGACCTAAGCTTTCAACTTATTTGGGTGAATACCAAGGAGCATGATTGCTGGATTATGTGATTCGAATATGTTGAGTTTTGTAAGAAACCACTAAATTATCTTCCAAAGTGGCTAAACCATTTAGCATTCCCATCAGCTAATGGTACATCCTTGCCAGCATTTGGTGTTGTCATTGTTCTGGATTTTGATCATTCTAATAAGTGTGCAGTGATATCTCATGGTCGTTTTATTTGCAATTCCCTAATGACATTTGATGTAGAGCATTTTCTCATATGCATATTTGCCATTTGTACATTTTCTTTTTTTTTTGTCTTTTTTTTTTGTCTTTTGTCGTTGTTGCTATTTCTTGGGCCGCTCCCACGGCATATGGAGGTTCCCAGGCTAGGGGTTGAATCGGAGCTGTAGCCACCAGCCTACGCCAGAGTCACAGCAACGCGGGATCCGAGCCAGCTCACGGCAACGCCGGATCGTTAACCCACTGAGCAAGGGCAGGGACCGAACCCTCAACCTCATGGTTCCTAGTCGGATTCGTTAACCACTGCGCCACGACGGGAACTCCTGTACATTTTCTTTGGTGAGGTGTATAGTAAGGTCTTTGGCCCATTTTTATTTATTTATTTATTTTTTGTTTGTTTGTTTTTGCTTTTATCTAGGGCCGCTCCCCCACAGCATGTGGAGGTTTTTGTTTTGTTTTGTTTGTTTTGCTTTATCCCGCGGCATATGGAGGTTCCCAGGCTAGGGGTCCAATCGGAACTGTAGCCACCAGCCTACACCAGAGCCACAGCAACGTAGGATCTGAGCCACGTCTGCAACCTACACCACAGCTCATGGCAACGCCAGATCCTTTAACCTACTGAGCAAGGCCAGGGATCGAACCTGCAACCTCATGGTTCCTAGTCAGATTCGTTAACCACTGCGCCACAACAGGAACTCCCCTTTGGCCCATTTTTAAAATCAGGTTGGTTGGTTTCTTATCATTGAGTTTTAAGAGTTCTTCATATATTTAGGTTAAGAGTCCTTTATCAGATATGTCTTTTGCATATGTTCTCTCCCATTCCATGGCTTGTCTTTTCATTGTCTTGATATTGTACAGAAGTTTTTTTGTATTAATAGAGTCCACTTTATCAATTATTTCCTTCATGGACTGTGTCTTTTGTGCTGTATCTGAAAATCTTTGCAACACCCAAGGTCATCGAGGTTTTCTTCTATGTTATTTTCCAGGAGTTTTATGCTTTTGAACTTTTTTAATCTTTGGTTTTCTGAGGTTTGAAAATGATAAGCCTACATGTAGGTATTTTGCATTTATCCTTCTTGTTGTTCTCCAGTCTTACTGGATCTGTGATTTTATGTCTGACATTAATTTGGAAATTCTCTGTCATTATTGTTTCACATGTTTCTCTTGTTCCTTTCTCTCTTCTCGTTTTGCTATTTCCATTATACATATGTTACACCTTTGGTAGTTGTCCCACAGTCCTTGGATATTCTATTCTGTTCTTTTCAGTCTTTATTCTCTTTGCTATTCAGTTTTAGAGGTTTCTATTTATACAACCCCAAGCTCAGAGATCTTTTCCTCAGCCATGACTAGTCTACCAACAAGCCCATGAAAGATATTCTTCATTTCTGTTAGTGTTTTTGAGCTCTAGCATTTATTTTTGACTCTTCTTTTAATTCACATCTTTCTTCTTACAATACCCATCCGTTCTTGCATGCTGTCTATTCTATCCATTAGAGTTCTTAGCATATTAATCATAGTTGTTCTAAATTCCATGTCTGTTAATTCTGATAATTCTGGTTAGATGTCTGGTTCTGATGCTTGCTCTGTCTCTACAAATTGTGGAGGGGGGTTGCTTTTGTTTGTTTGTTTGTTTGTTTTGTTTCTTTTTTTTCTTTTTTCTTTTTTTTTTTTTTTTTGTCATTTTAGGGCCAAACCCATGGCATATGGAAGTTCCCAGGCTAGGGGTTGAATTGAAGCTGCAGCTGCCAGCCTACTCCACAGCCACAGCAACTGCGGGGTCTAAGTCACATCTGCTACCTACACCTAGCTCACAGCAACGCCAGATCCTTAACTCACTGAGCAAGGCCAGGATTCTCATGGATGATGCTAGTTGGATTTGTTACTGTTGAGCCACAATGGGAACTCCTTTTTTATTTTTTGCTTTTTAATATGCCTTATAATTTTTCTTGATTCCTCAACACAATGTACTAGGTAAAAGGAACTGCTATAAATCAGGCTTTAGTAATGTGATGGTAAAATGTTGGGGGAGCCAGAGCATTCTGTACCTGAATTGAACCTAAAGAATAAATAAGTGGGAGTTCCCATTATGGCGCAGCAGAAATGAATCTAAGAACCATGACATTGTGGGTTTGATCCCTGGCCTTGTTCAGTGGGTTAAGGATCCGGCATTGCCCTGAGCTGTGGTATAGGTCACAGATGGCTCGGATCTGGCGTTGCTGTGGCTATGGTGTAGGCCAGCAGTAACAGCTCCGATTAGACCCCTAGCCTGGGAACCTCCATATGCCATGGGTGTGTCCCTCCAAAAGACAAAAAAAAAAAAAGAATAAATAAGTGTTGCAAGGTGTAAGGCAAGGAGGATTAAAGAGAGAGGTAATGGGACAACATGATTAAATGCTTGAAGCAGAAAAGGCAGTAGGAGCAAAATCCCCCTTGCTATATCATATCCCCCTTGCTTTATCTCTCAGGAGTGAAATATCATGGTGAGAACTTCATTTTAGCTGCCTCCCTGGCCAGACTGGGATCATGCTCCAGTCAACTTTCTAGTCTTCACACTGACTAACATAGAGCATGGATTCTGTGTACAATGTGATGTAAAACTAATAAATAATAATTTCCCAAAGACATGGGACCTCTCTGGTGTCAGAGAATCACCCTGGACAAGCATAAACTAGGCCTGGAGTCACATAAGCCCAACCTCTCTCTTACTGTAGGGAATGAATTAGAATTGCCTCAAATCATGGATGGTTCAATTTTTACTACTATTTTTTCTACTAGTACTACTATTACAACTGCCACAACATACATATATATACACACACACATATGCTACTTATATGTATACATGTAATATACAATTATATAATTTATACACACACATATAATTACAACTTCAAAATTGAAAATTATTTTCAGAAGCATTATCCTAGTTGACCTTCATAAATACTACTACATTGTTTCTGGCTACTGAAAACAGAAAAGAGAAGTAACAATAAAGAGATCTTAGTCATTCAGCTAAGACATAGTTATTAAGCACTAGTACGTGGCAGACTGTGCTAGCCACCTTAGGGATTCGACATGCACGTTGAAATAACAGTATTCATAGATAAAAGGATTATTTGGTCCAGCTCTCTCATTTTACAAATAAGTACTACAGGTAAGAAAGGTCAAACTTTTTGGCCTTTGCTTGCAGACTTCAGGATTCTACAACAATACAGCAGTAAAAACAAAATGATAACACATGAAACAATTCATAGGTCGCAGACACCGCTTGGATCCCTAGTCACTGTGGCTTTGATGTAGGCTGGCTACAGCTCTGATTTGACCCCTAGCCTGGGAACTTCCATGTGCTGTGTGTATGGCTCTAAAAAAAAAAGAAAAAAGAAAAACCAGTTAGGCAGTTAATAGAATGGTCTGACAGAAGGGGCAAAGATTTGTGTAGAAGAAAGATGACAGGACTAAATAGCAAGACAATCCTGGGTACTTCCAGATGATATTTATTAATCCTCAAAAAATTCTCTTCTTGGAGTTCCCATCATGGCGTAGCAGAAACGAATCTGACTAGGAACCATGAGGATGCAGGTTCGATCCCTGGGCTTGCTCAGTAGGTTAAGGATCCGGTGTTACCATGAACTGTGGTATAGGTCACGAATGCAATTGGATCCAGCATTGCTGTGCTGCTGGCGTAGGCCAGCAGCTATAGCTCTGATTAGACCCCTAGCCTGGCAACCTCCATATGCCACAGGCACAGCCCTGAAAAGCAAAAAAAAAAAATTCTCTTCTAGGTTAAAACCTAGGATCTTCTAGGTTAAAACCCAGGATCTTCTAGGTTAAAACCCAAAAAATCCATACCTTTTCATTCAGTCATTCTTTCACAAATACTTACTGAATGTTTCCACATGCTAATCACTTTCCAGGGGTTTGGGCTACAGAGATCTCTGCTTTTTTTGGAGCTTATATTCTGGTGGGAAGAGGTCATAAATATTAATCATCATAATGAAAAATGAGAAAAGTATATAGTGCATTGAAAGAAATAAAAGAAATGGACTTCCCGTTGTGGCCCAGCAGAAACAAATCCGACTAAGAACCATGAGGTTTTGGGTTCAATACCTGGCCTCACTCAGTGGATTAAGGATCTGGCATTGCTGTGAGCTGTGGTGTAGGTCACAGATGCGGTTGGATCCAGCATTGCTGTGCCTCTGGCATAAGCGGGCGGCTACAACTTCGATTTGACCCCTAGCCTGGGAACCTCCAAATATTGTAGGTGCAGCCCTAGGGAGAGACTCTAAGGAAGTGAATTATCTGTGGAGATACCTGGTAGAAGAACATTCCAGGCAGAGGGAATAGTAACTGAAAAGGCCCTGAGGAGGGTGCTCTTTTGAGGAGCCGCAAAGGGGGCCAGGATGGCTAGAGTTGGGTAAGGGAGGCATGGTAGGAAACAGTTCTCATATGAATGGAATCATACAGTATTTGTCCTTTTGTGTCTCGCTTATTTCACTCAGTGTCGTATTGTTAAGGCTCATTATGTTCCAACTTGTGTCAGAGAATATCCTTTTTTTTTTTTTTTTTTTTTTCTGTCACACCCTTGGCATATGGAAGTTCCCAGACCAGGGCTCAAATCTGAGCAGCAGCTGCAACCTGTGCCACAGCTGTGACAAAGCTGAATCCTTTTAACTTACTGCTCTGGGCCAGGGACCAAACCCACGTGATGACAAAGACAACGTTGGATTCTTACCTATTGTGCCACAGCAGGAACTCCAAAATTTCCTTCATTTTAAAGACTGAATCACACACATATAATTTTAAAAGTTCCTGGAGTTCCTGTTGTGACTCAGCAGTTAAACGAAACTGACTAGTATCCATGAGGACACAGGTTCGATCCCTGGCCTTGCTCAGTGGGTTAAGGTTCTGGTGTTGCCGTGAGCTGTGGTGTAGGTTGCAGACATGGCTCGGATCTGGCATTACTGTGGGTGCTGTAGGCCGGCAGCTGTAGCTGCAATTGGACCCCTAGCCTGGGAACCTCCATATGCTGTGGGTACGGCCCTAAAAAGACAAAAAAAAAAAATGTTTCCCTTGTGGTTCAGTGGGTTTAGGATCCAGCATTGTCCCTGCAGGGACTTGGGTCACTGCTGTGGTGCAGGTTCAGTCCCCAGCTAAGGAACCTCCACATACCTTGGGTGCAGCCAGAAAACAACAACAACAACAAACCCAACTTATATTTTGTTTATCCATTCATACATCAATGGACATTTGGGTTGTTTCCATCTTTGACGATTGTGAATAATGCTACTATGAATATGCAAATATCTGCTCAAGTCCTTGCTTTCAATTCTTTTGAATATAAACCCGGAAGTAGAATTGCTGGATTGTATGGTACATCTTTAATGTTTTTAGGACCTGTCATACTATTTTCCAAAGTGGCTGTACCATTTTCATTCCCATCAGCAATACACAAGGGTTCCAATTTCTCCACATCTTTGTCAACACTTTTTTCTTTTCTTTCCTTCCTCCTTCCCTTTCTTTCTTTCTCTCTCCCTCCCTGCCCCTCCCTCCTTCCCTTCCTCCCATTTCCTTCTTTCTTTTCCCTTTCTCTGTCTCTTCTTCCTTTCTCTTTCTTTCATCATCCTAATGAATGTGAAATGGTATCTCATTGTAGTAGTGATGTTGAGCATGTTTTCATGTGCTCATTGGCTATTTGCATATCTTCTTTGGAAAAAAGTCCATTTAAGTCCTTTGCTCGTTTTTAATTGGTTTTTTTGTTTTTCTGTTTGTGAATTGTAGGAGTTCTTTGTATTTTGGATATTAATCCATTATCAGATATTTGCAAATATTTTCTCCAACTCCATAGATTGACTTTTTACTCTGTTGATAGAGTCCTTTTTTTTTAATTAAATAAATTTAAAGTGTTTTATTTGAAAATTGCACATAAAAAAACAAACAAAAAGCTTAAGGCGCATTAAATACTGCTTCTAACATCTATCAAGATTCCTAGATGAATTTTACATAACAAAGGCTCTCAAGCAGCAGTTTACAAAGGGGAAATTTCAGGGATATGGAAAATTCTAGACATCATTTTTCTGATTTATGTTGACCTAATTAACCTTATAGAAATCATTGTGTATTAGACAAAACTCTGTATTAGAATAGTGTCCTTTGATATACAAACTGCTTTTACTTTTGATGAAGTACAATTTATTTTTTCATTTGGAGTTCTCCGGTGGTGCAGTGGGTAAAGGATCTGGCGTGGTCACTGCAGTGGCTCAGATCGCTGCTGTGGCACAGGTTCAATCCCTGGCCTAGGAAATTCCGCATGCAGGCAGCAGACACAGCCAAAAAATAAATAAATAAATAAATAAATAAATAAAATATTCTTCCTTTTGTTGTCTGTGGTTTTGGAGTCATGGCCAAGAAATCACTGCCAAATCCATTGTCATAAAACTTTTCTCTATGTTTTCTTTTAAGAGATTTATAGTTTAACCTTCTATGTTTAGATCTTTCAACCCATTTGAGTTAATTTTTGTATATAGTGTAAGGTTAGAATCCAGTTTAATTCTTTTGTATGTGGATATCCAGGACCATTTATTGAGAATCCATTTCCTAGGGTTTTTTTTTTTTTTTTTTGGTCTTTTTGCCTTTTCTAGGGCCTCTTCCCGTGGCACATGGAGGTTCCCAGGCTAGGGATCGAATCGGAATTGTAGCCACCGGCCTATGCCAGAGCCACAGCAACGCGGGATCTGAGCCGCGTCTGGCCAAATCTGTGACCTACATCACAGCTCACAGCAACACTGGATCCTTAACCCACTGAGCAAGGCCAGGGATCAAACCCGCAACCTCATGGTTCCTAGTCGGATTCGTTAACCACTGCGCCATGACGGGAACTCCATTTCCTAGATTTTTTTATGTATGTGTTTTTTTTCTTGTCTTTTCGGGATCGCACCAGTGGCATATGGAATTTTCCAGGCTGTGTTGAATTGGAGCTGCAGCTGCCAGCTTATGCCACAGTCACAGCAAGGCCAGATCTGAGATGCATCTGCGACCTAAGCCACAGCTTGCAGTAACACTGGATCCTTAACCCCCTGAGCAAGACCAGGGATCAAATCTGCATCCTTTTGGATATTTGTCCGGTTCTTATTTATTTATTTATTTGCTTTTTAGGGCCGCACCCTTGGCATATGGAGATTCCCAGGCTAGGGATCGAATCAGAGCTACAACTGCTGGCCTACACCACAGCCACAGCAATGCAGAATCTGAGCCACATCTGTGAACTACACCACAGCTCACAGCAATGCCGGATCCCTAACCCACTGAGCGAGGCCAGGGATTGAACCCACCACCTCCTGGTTTCTAGTCGGATTCATTTCTGCTGCGCCACAACAGGAACTCCACTCATTGGGTTCTTAACCACAGTGGGAAATCCAACTTCCTGTTTACTTTAGGAAGGTGCATTGTGGGAGTAAAAGTAGAAGCAGAGCGAGAGTCAGAAGGCTATCACGGCAGTCCTGGTGAGATGATGGTGTAGCTGATGATGTAGAAATATGGTAGATAAGGTAAATAGCAGTAGACAAGGAGAAGAAAAAATGGATTTAAGAATATTTTGAGAGTTCCCATCATGGCTCAACAGAAACAAATCTGACTGACATCCACAAGGACACGGGTTCGATCCCTGGCCTCGCTCAGTGGGTTAAGGATCCAGCGTTGCTGTGAGCTGTGGTGTAGGTCGCAGATGCAGCTTAGATCTGGCATTGCTGTGGTTGTGGTGTAGGCCAGCGGCTACAGCTCCAATTCACCCCCCAGCTTGGGAACTTCCATATGATGTGGGTTCGGCCCTAAAAAGATGAGAAAAAAAATATATATATATTTTGGAGGTAGAACTGATAGAATTTTCTCATGCCTCAAATGTAAGATGACAGGGAAGGGGAGGAACAAGAATTACTTAAATGTCTGACTTGAGTTTCAAGAGGAAAATGGTGGTGACTGTGTGAACGTGGTTAAGTCACTTCAGCTGTCTGAGCCCCAAGCAGTTTATTTGCAAAGTGGCAAAAATAGTAAAACTATCAACCCCACCATCTCACAGAATTGAAAGGATAAAAGGAGATAATAAATATGAAAAAAATTGAAAAATGTAAAGCAGTGCCACAAGAAAGCCTGGGTGTATTTCTGCTGTGGAATTTGCATTTTGACAGAGGGATTCGTGGAGACAAGAGACTTATTTAACCTCAAAGAAAAATAATATTGATGGCAGAATTTCAGACACTATAGTTATCCCTCAAGCAAAGACCTTTTCTGGTGTCTCTCAAATCACAACATGTAGGTAATTGCTGAAGTCCCCAGATTTTCTAGTCCTATAATTTAGTCATAGCTCTACTTTACAGAATTGTAATTGAACCAAGGGCTTAATAACCATAAAAGTCACATTTGCACAGTAATGTCATAATTTTAAAGTCCCTTCACCATCTTACTTAGTGATCACTTAACTCTGTAATTTGGTATTATTCTTCCTTATTTTCAGATGAGAAAACTCAGTTCCCAGAAGTTGAATAATTAGGCCCAATTAGTCAGTGATGAACCTGGGATTCAAACCAGGTCTTTTGACTCTAAATACTGTGCTTCTACTATACGAAGAATATGAAGCTACACAGATCCTACATTTCATCTTCTAGATTCCCAAAGTATTTCATATTTTCCTTGTTTTTTCTAAAGCTTTAGCAATTACTGAAATATAAGACACGTATGACTCATCTTGTTTTAGTGCCTTCACAAAATTAACTTATTACTAAGAGTATAATGGGGCCTGCTATATTAATTGAGCAAATATGACCCTTCTACAAACTTTATTGACCTTGTGGTCCCATCATAATGGTATACTTGGATTTTATCTGAACAGATCAAGCCCCAGAAAATCCATTTACCCATCATGAATAAAGTAGCATCAGTTCAATTTAATTTATTTTATGCAAGTCTGCAAGAGTATCCCTAATTGTAGAAGCTGTTGCCCTCAGCCTGACCCAACCATATATATGGAAGACTTTCAAACTATGGACAGACTCGTATCAGCTGAGGACCTTGTTAAAATTTAGGTTCTGATACAATAGGCTTAGGATAAAGCCTATGATTATGTATTTCTGACAAGCTACCAGATGATATCCTGGCTGTTAGTCTTTGAAGCATATTCTAAGTAGCAAGGACCTAGACAAACTCAGGGGGTATGGTCTGTCTCTCTGGTATTAGGCTTGCTTCGAGGGTGAGTCCTTTGAGCTAAAGCCTACCATCCCACCTCTTGCTCGGTGTGATTTCTGGATTAGCCCTTTAGCTCTCACTCAAACTGTAGGCCTACCCTGAACCTTACTGTTGGGTTGAGTGACAATCTACACAATCCTCCTCATCTCTGGTCCTCTCCAGTAGGTTCTATTTCAAACAAACTACCTTTATTATTAACACTGTCATGGTGCAATGTTGACTGCCACCATGTCTTATCCCTAAGACAGAGCCTCTTGGGTCTTGGTGTTGACCCAGAGAGAGACAGGGCTTACCATACCTTTGTTGACATTGACCTGAATGACTTGTCACCCTCCACAGGAAGCCTGTTTAGACTCCTTCACCCTGTTCCCATTTGTTTCTGGCGAGAGATGAGGTCGGGTTTGTAGGGAGGACTTGTCAAGTCCGGAGGTGAGAAGGCTCTTAATTAGTACAGCAACCTGAGCACACATGTCTCATTTCACTCCCTCTCAAAACATGCCTGTAACTGTACAGTAATGGTATTTTATTTTATCTTTTTTTTTTTTTTTTTTTGGCTGTGTCCTCAGCATGGAGAAGTTCCTGGGCCAGAGATCAAACCTATGTACAACTATAACCAGAGACACAACAGTGACAATGCTGGATCCTGAACCGATGAGCCATGGGGGAACTCCCAGAAACGGTGTTCTTGAAAAGAAAAAAACTGCCCTAGGACAGAAAGAACAGTAGATAGTAGTCAAAGGGTTATTAGTTTGGCAGAACTGAGAAGGCTTGATCCCAAACTGGCATGGGGGAAATCTGAGAACCAACCTGAATTACATCACAAAATCTTCAGAAGGCACAGGGTACCCCTGGAACTGGGTGTGGGGGTGGGAGGGGGTGGGGTTGAACTGAAATGAGGTGGGTTGTGTGAAAGCTGAGTGAGAAAGATAGACTGCCTACTCCATTCCATTTGGTCGAGACTGTCCATCGTCCCAGGAGAAGATTCAAGTTATACTCCTTGGAGAGGGTGAAATAGAGGTTCTAGACTAGGGGATGCAGGCACAGAGAAGGAGGAAAATTAAGTGACCATTCATATACTGCATGTTGGAGGCATAGAGCCCCTAAACCTTTTTCCACTTGGCTCTCAGAACACATACCTTTATCATCAAGGTGGGTGATTGAAAGAAATTTCTCTTGGGAATATTGTTCCCAACAAATGACCCATGAAGATAACCTCTATAGTGAAGCTCAACGTCATCAACCCCACAGATGTGCTCAGAGATTTCAACAGATATTTATTCCATCACTCTTAAAAAGTTTTAACTTCTGCATTTTAAAAATACACAAAATAGAATAATACAGTGAGCCCTTATGTCACTGTCACCCAGCTTAAGTATTTATCTGCTTACGGCTGTATTTTGTTTGCCTTATCCTCTCATCTACATCCCCAGATGATTTATTATTTTTAGTTCTCCCAAATTGTTTACTTAGAAGAATTTAAACTTATAGAAAAGTTGCAAGAATAATTCAAGCAAATAAATGAACACCCTAGATTCACCAATTGTTAATAGTTTGTCACATTTGCATATTAAAATAAATATATCCTCTTCTGCTTCTCATATGAAAACAAAATTACCCATGTATTAGAATATATTAGAATATAATGTGCACTGCAAACAGAGCAGTGAGAAAGTATGTGTTTGCATGCACGCCTTTGGGAGATAGTGTATATATGACTATGCATACTTTGTTGGAGATAGATAGTTGTGAACTTTGTAACATTTTATAACAGGATTTTAAATTTTTATTAGATCATCTTAAAGTTTATGTGGAAGAAAAAATATTCAAAAATACCCAAGAATGTTATGAAAAAGAGCAACAGTAATAAACTAGCCCTAGCAGGTGTTTATGTTATAAAGCCTCTGTAATATTGTCACTGTAATTGTCACTGCTGTGGCTTGGGTAACTGCTATAGTGAAGTTTTGATCCCTGGCCCTGGAACTTCCGCATGCCATGGGTGCAGCCAAAAAAAATTTTTTTAATGAGTTAAAAAAATATGAGAATAAAATAGAGTATCCAGAAATATTTCCAAAAATATATAATTATTTTATATATTAAAAATGTTATTTGCAGAGTTCGCTGGTGGTCTAGTTGTTAAGAATCCAGTGTTGTCACCGCTGTGGCTCAGGTTCAGTCCCTGGCGTGGAAACTTCTATATGCTGTGGGTGGGGCTAAAAAAAAAGTACTAGTTGAAGTTACTGGAGAAAAGTGGCTTATATAATAAATTATGTAGAGGTAAAATTAAGTTTGATCACTACCTCACATCATATGCAAAACCCCACTTAAATGTAAACAACAGTAAAAATTATAGAAAAAACTTTAGGCACCTATATTCGCGCCCCCCCCCCCACACACACAAAATGTTATGTAACCTGTAAATCAAGACAGGAGACACAGGAGCTATAAAGGAATAGATTTAACAGTACAAAAAAAAAGACTGTGGAAAAAAAATTCCATAAGCATAGTCAAGAAACTATTGATACAGTAAGAAAAGTTTTTACAGTACAAAGAACATATAAAGAATAAGAACTATAAATGTAAATAACTTACAGTTTGGTAAGAAAAAGACAACATGTAGAAAAATGGGAGTTCTTTTGTGGCTCAGAGGTAAAGAACCCGACTAGTATCCATGAGGCTGCAGATTCCATCCCTGTTCCTCGCTCAGTGGGTTAAGGATCCTGCATTGCCATGAGCTGCGGTGTAAGTCACAAAGGAGGCTCGGATCTGGCATTGCTGTGGCTGGGGCGTAGGCCGGCGGCTACAGCTCCGATTGGACCCCTAGTCTGGGAACCTCCATATGCCAAGGGTATGGCCCTAAAAAGACAAAAAAAAAAAAAGTAGTTTTCAAGCAACTTATTCAAAAACTTTGGAGCCTTCAACAGACTTATGATTGGGGAAAAGTTAGGAAATTCATAAAACATAGGAGTCTGAGGACTTGATTTTCTCCTTGAATACTGATCCTTTTACTGATAAACTCCTCCCCCATTCCAAATGCCACCCCATCCACCATTTCTGATATTGGGGGAAGTTTTGAATATGCCTAGAGCAAGAAAGAGCTATTGGCAGGATTTTTACCAGTGCATTCTTCCTATTGCCCTAGTATAGCTGCACTCTCTGGGCTACAGAACCTAGAAATGGTAAGAGAGGAAAATTTAGAATCCCTGCTGGGCTTCTGGTACTAGTCCTCCTCCAAACATGTAAAGGTAACTTTCAGGCTTCTGGTGGCTGTATCTACTGAATCACAAAACCCTTGATCAAATTATTATAAGATCAATTCTGACCATATCCTCTACTTTGTTCTGGTTATTGGTTGCTTAGTGCAGACTGCCATAGCAAAACACCGTAGATTGGATGGCTTATCCAACAGCAATTTTTAAAGTAAAGTATTGGTATTTTTCAATGTTTCAGGTATATAGCAAAGTAATTCAGTTTATATATATATATATATATATATATAAATATGTTTATATATATATGTTCTTTGTCAGGTCCTTTTCTTTCTTTCTTTTTTCTTTTCTTTTCTTTTCTTTTTTTTTTGTCTTTTTGCTATTTCTTTGGGCCACTCCCGTGGCATATGGAGGTTCCCAGGCTAGGGGTCCAATCGGAGCTGTAGCCCCCGGCCTACACCAGAGCCACAGCAATGCGGGATCCTGGCCTCACTCAGTGGGTTAAGGATCCAGCATCGCAGTGAGCAGTGGTGTAGGTCACAGATGGCACTTGGATCTGGCGTGGCTGTGGCTGTGATGTAGGCTGGCAGCTGTAGCTCCAATTTGACCCCTAGCCTGGGAACCTCCATGTGCTGCAGGTGTTGCCCTAAAATAGCAAAAAAAAAGAAGAAGTGAAATGTTAGGAAATTTCAGAGGAAGGTGAAGATTTCTTTTCAGCTGTTAGAATCAGGGAAGCTTTGAGGAAAAGGTTGGGTAAGATATGGACATATATGGGAGATCAGAACAGGATATTTCTTTCTTTCTTTTTTTTTGTCTTTTTGTTTTTTCAGGGCCGCACCTGTGGCATATGGAAGTTCCCAGGCTAGGGGTCGAATCTGGAGCTGTAGCAGCCGGTCTACACCACAGACACAGCAATGCAGGATCTAAGCCACCACAGCTCATGGCAACACCAGATCCTTAACCCACTGCACGAGGCCAGGGATCGAACCTAAAACCTCATGGTTCCTAGTTGGATTTGTTTCCACTGTGCCAAGACTGGAACTCTAGGACATTTCTTAATAATAGCCAACTTTTTATTTGGTTGGTTGTTGCTTTGTTTTACATGCAAACTACAGGAGTTCCCACTGTGGCTCAGTGAGTTAGGTACCCAGTGTTGTTTCTGTGAGGATACAGGTTTGATCCCTGGCCTTGCCCAGTGGGTTAAGGACCTGGTGTTGCTGCAAGCTATGGTGTATATTGCAGATGCAGCTCAGATCTGGTGTTGCTTTGGCTGTGGTATAGGTCCCAGCTGCAGCTCCAATTCTACCCATAGCCTGGATCTTCCATATGCCTCAGGTGTGGCTGTAAAAACAAAAAAAAAAATGGGCTTATTTCCACCCTCTTTAGCTGGTATTTTTATTGGCTCAGGATTCTGAATTTTATGCATTTCCTCAAAGTTCAGTATTGGTTCCCCTTCCATTCCTACCATCACTGCATCTTCAAAACCAGGTGTGTTCTCTTCCTTAGCTTTTTCAATGCACATGTGGTGATACATAGACACAGAGAGACATATTAGAGAGTTTGCTTGTTCATTTTAAATCGACAGACTTTTTTTTGAGCAGTCAAGTTTACAGAAAAACTGAGCAGAAAGTACACGGTTCCCACATATTCCTTACCACTCCCCCACATTTCCTCCCCACAATGTTGTTAGCATCGTGCATGTGCATTAGTGCGGTACATTTGTTACAGCTGATGAGCCAGGAGTTCCCTTGTAGCGCATCGAGTTAAGGATCCAGCAATATCACTGCAGCTGCTCGAGTCACTCCTGTGGTACAGGTTTAGTCCTTGGCCCAGGAACTTCCATATGCCACAGGCATGACCAGCAAACAAGCAAAGCAAAAAACCAATTGATGAGCCAATAATCATACATTATTATTAGCTAAAGTTCATGTGTGTATGGTCCATAGCTTATAATAGGGATCACTCTTGATACTGTATATTCTATGGGTTTGGACAAGTGAATAATGACATGTATCCACCATTATAGTATCATATAGAGTAGTTTCACTGCCCTAAAGAGTCCCTGGGTTCCACCTAGTCATCCCTCCCTCCACACCCTAACCAGTGATCTTTTTACTGTTTCCAGAGTTTTGCCTTTTGCAAATGTCATATAGTTGGAATCCTATAGTTTATAGCCTTATCTGATTGGCTTCTTTCACTTCATAATATGCATTTAGGTTTTTTTCTACGTCTTTTCATGGCTCAATAGCACATTTCTTTTCAGTGTCAAATAATATTCCATTGTCTGGGTGTACCACAGTTTGTTTATTCACTTGTCTACCAAAGGACATCTTAGTTGCTTAGAATTCTGGCAATTATGAATAAAGCTGTCTTAAACACCCATGTGCAGGTTTTCAAGTGGACCTAAGTTTTCAACTCATTGGATAAATGCCAAGTAGTATGACTGCTGATTGCTGAATCATATAGTAAGAGTATGTTTCATTTTGTAAATTACCACCAACCTGCCTTCCAAAGTGGCTGTGTGGTTTTGCAGTTCCTCCCGCAATGAATAAAAGCTCCTGTTGCTGCACATCCTTGCCAGCATTTGGTGTTTCAGTGTTATGGATTTTGTCCATTCTCATAGGTGTCCAGTGGTATCTCGTTTTATTTGCAATTCCCTAATGATGTATGATGAGCATTTTTTCATGTGATTATTTACCATATGTATGTTTTCTTTGGTAAGGTGTCTGTTCAGATCTTTTGCCCATTTAAAAATTGGGTTGTTTTCATATTGTTGAGGGGGTTTGTTTTTGTTTGACAAAACAAAATGAGATTATATTATGTATGTTTCTCTCTATCTTGCCTGTCTCCGTACATCATGGAAATCCCTCCAAATCAACTGCTATAGATCTAATACAGTCTTTTTCACTGATTGGGTAACATTTCATGGTATGAATGGTCCACAATTTATTCAAACATTCCCTGTGGATGGTTATTCTCCTTATATCTGGTTTTTGCCTTAAAAACAATGCTGCAGAGCACACCCCTGTGCTTATTTCCCTCCCACACTGCTGCTTTTCTTTCTGTTATGAAAGGAGGATTCAGTTGGTGGCTAGGAGTACAAGCCCTGGATTCAGACGGCCTAGATTTGAAACCCAGCCCTTCACTTGTGAGCTGTGTCTCCCTGAACAAGTCACCTGACCTCTCTGTGCTCTGGGCTCATTACTCCCTACAAAACAAGAATGGTAATAGTACTTATCTCACAGGGTTGTTGTGAGGATTAAATGAGATAACATATTATTGCGCATGGAACAGAAACTGGCCCAAAATAAGTACTCAAGAATTGTCACCCTTGATTATTATGAGATAGTTTCCTGGCAGTGGATGGCTTACTTGAAGGGTACATGCATTTTTAAATTTTCGCAGATGTTTCTAGATTGCTTTCAAAAGTCAGCAATGTTCATATTTCTGCCAGCATGAGAATCCTTCCTTTCTCTGTCTCTGTCAGCAGTAGGCATTATTACTCTGTTTAATGCCTGCCAATTTGATAGATACAAATGACACATTGTACTTGAATTTGCATTTCTCTGACTGCTGGAAAGATGAGCATCTGTTTATATGCTTTCTTGTCATTTGTATTTGCTCTTCTGTGAATTGTCTATTCATCTCTTTTGTCCACTTTTCTTTACTTTTCTTTGCTTTTTTTTTTTTTCTTCTTAGGGCCACACCTGTGGCATATAGGAAGTTACTAGGCCAGGGGTTGAATCGGAGCTACAGCTGCGATGCCTATGCCACAGCCACAACAAAGCCAGATCTGAGCTACCTCTGTGACCTATACCACAGCTCACTGTGACACCAGATCCTTAAAGATTAAGGATACTAAAGATTAAGGACCATTGATTTAAACCGTTATCTTTTGTTACAGTTAGGCAACAAGCTTATAGACCTTGAAACATTGATCTTTTTAAGTTTCATTTGATTGGCTTGACACTTAGCTAGATTGCTGCTTATTGCCTCTTCTCCAAAAGAGGAAACTGAAAAATCCTTTCCACTTTAGGAAATCCTAAAGGAGACTCAACTTCCAATTCATTGAGTAGTTACCTTGAAAGTTAATTTGGGATTAAGGACACTCAATTTTTCTCCCTATCCCCATAGCTTCATCTCCAAAGTATTAAGGATGTGAAAGGAGCACCTGTCTCTTGCTTTCAGAGAAGATACAGTGTTGCCTACAGCAACCACCAGACCACTTGAGATTTACCGCTGCAGGTTCCCTAAGCAACCCTGGCAACCATCTAAGTGGGGACTCTTTGGTGGGGAAGAGCTGTGGATAATCTAGATCTATCGAATCCCCCAGCTACCACTTGTTTTCTGACTTTTCTTGGGAGGCATAAGGGACTCAAACAACCTATTCACCAGGGGGAGAGCTAAGGAGCCTCTGTCTCCCTTGGGTCCCTGGGGTGAGGCAGAACACAGAGAAGGCTTTCTTTGGAAAAACCAAAGGCAGTAGCTGCTCTGGATATAGGGACAGGGCAAGAATTATCTGCAAGGAAGGCTTGTGACCCAACTCAGTCTGGCACAGAGGTGTTAAAAAGGGCTCTTTTGAAACATGATTGGCACTTCTGGTGTTGGTGAATTAATAGTTAAATGTTTGCTCTATGACTTGTGGACTAAGAGGCATCTTGCCATATTTAGACATGCATGGTGAATAACTTCAAGATCCGGTGGCCATCTCCTCTATATCAGTGATTCCAGTCTATTGACCTCTTTGCTATCTGAAATGACTCTGAGTACTTGAAATTTTGCTGGTTTTTTAGGGCTCACCTGTTAACATAGGAGCCTTATCCCTCTGAAAATCCACACCCCCATCCGCCCCAGTGCTCCTGGAAGCTCAATAGTTTACCTAACATCCTTCACTCCCAAAGTATCCACAGGGCTCTATCAAGAGCTGCAGCAACTCTAAGCTGATACATGAACACTGTCTCCTACCATGCTGCCTAGCATGGCAGTTTCTGCTGGGGACTGTCATTGTTCTGATGAGAACAATACACACCGTCACATTCAGTTGTTGTGCTGCAGTCCTTGCTAGAAATTGACTGGAAGGCTGGTACTGCCATGACTCTGCTCTTTCTCCGGGGTTCTCTGGGTCTTTCTCACTGCTCCACTGGGCGCCTACTGGGTATCAAAAGAGCACATAGTCTGTAGCGGAGTGGGGAATAATTTCTATCACTTGTTTGTGTTATGCACTCAGAGAGGGGTCCGGAAACATGTTTTTTGAGTCCCAGTGCATTATAGAGATAGGGAAACAGCTCTTTCAATGTCTACAGAAGACAAGCCTTTTTTTTTTTTTTGTCTTTTTGTCTTTTCTAGGGCCGCACTCGCGGCATATGGAGGTTCCCAGGCCAGGGGTCCAATCGGAGCTGTAGCCGCCGGCCTACACCACAGCCACAGCAATGCCAGATCCGAGCTGCGTCTGCAACCTACACCAGAGCTCATGGCAACGCCAGATTCTTAACCCACTGATCGAGGCCAGGGATCAAACCTGCAACCCCACGGTTCCTAGTCGGGTTCGTTAACCACTGAGCCACGACGGGAACTTCAGAAGACATGTCTTTTCTATGGTGCCTGGATCTTCAGCTAAGAGTTTGGGACAGCATTTGTATTTGAGTAACAGCAACCACACTCCATCCAGGTGACCAAGGCACTTTAAAAAAATTTTTGTGGGGGGAGTTCCTGTGTGGCTCAGCGGGTTAAGAATCCGACTAGTGGGAGTTCCCGTCGTGGCGCAGTGGTTAGCGAATCCGACTAGGAACCATGAGGTTGCGGGTTCGGTCCCTGCCCTTGCTCAGTGGGTTAACGATCCGGCGCTGCCATGAGCTGTGGTGTAGGTTGCAGACGCGGTTCGGATCGCGCGTTGCTGTGGCTCTGGCGTAGGCCGGCGGCTATAGCTCCGATTCAACCCCTAGCCTGGGAACCTCCATATGCTGCAGAAGCGGCCCAAAGAAATAGCAAAAAAAAAAAAAAAAAAAAAAAAAGAATCTGACTAGTGGAGTTCCCGTCATGCCGCAGTGGTTAACGAATCTGACTAGGAACCATGAGGTTGCGAGTTCGATCCCTGGCCTTGCTCAGTGGGTTAAGGATCTGGTGTTGCCGTGAGCTGTGGTGTAGGTTGCAGACATGGCTTGGATCCCATGTTGCTGTGACTCTGGCGTATGTTGGTGGCTACAGCTCTGATTCGACCCCTAGCCTGGGAACCTCCATATGCCGTGGGAAGCGGTCCTAGAAAAGGCCAAAAAAAAAAAAAAAAGAATCCGACTAGTATCCATGAATACTTGGGTTCCATCCCTGGCCTGCCTCAGTGGGTTAAGTATCTGGCATTGCTGCAAGCTGCAGCATAGGTCACAGATGTGGCTTGGATCCAGCATTGCTGTGGCTGTGGTGTGGGTCAGCAGCTGCAGCTCTGATTCAACCCCTAGGCTGGGAACTTCCATATGCCACAGATGTGGCTATAAAAAAAAAAAAAATTAATTGAAGTATAGTTGATTTACACTATTGTCTTAGTTTCAAAATGATTTAGTTATAGACACACACACATACTCTTTTTCACATTCTTTTCCATTATAGGTTATTACAAAATATTGAGTATATTTCCCTCTGCTATACAGCAGGTCCTTGTTGATTATTTTATATATTGTAGTGTGTATATGTTAATCCCACCTGCTAATTTACCCCCCTCCCCATCTTTCCTCTTTGGTAATTATGTTTGCCTTCTATGTTTATGAATCTATTTCTGTTTTGTAAATAAGTCTTTTGTATTATTGTTTTAGATTCCACATATAAGCAATATCATACAATAGTTATCCTTCTCCATCTGGCTCACTTCACTCAGCATGACAATCTCTGGGTCCATCCATGATGCTGCAAATGGCATTATTTCATTCCTTCTTATGGCTGAGTAATATTCCATTGTGTACACACACACACACACACACACACACACACACACACCGTATATTCTTTATCCATCTATCTGTTGATAGACATTTAGGTTGCTTCCATGCCTTGGACATTGTAAATAATGTTGCAATGAACATTGGGGCACATGTATCTTTTTGAGTTATTTTCCGGACATATGTCCAGGGATGGAATTGCTGGATCATATATTTAACTCCGTTTTTAGTTTTTAAAGGAATCTTTATGCTGTTCTCCATAGGGGCTGCACCCATTTACATTTCCACCAAGAGTGTAGGAGGATTCTCTTCACACCTTCTCTAGCATTTATTTTTTTATAGACTTTTTGATGATGGCCATTCTGACCTATGTTAGGTGATATCTTGAAGTTTTGATTTGCATTTCTCTAATAATTAGTGATGCTGAGCATTTTTTCATGAAAGGCACTAACTCTTGGTGAGCCTATCATGCTTGGCTCCATATTCCCTAGGAGAAGGTCTTTCAAACGAAGCACCACAGGCTTCTTGCAAATAAACTTCTTAAAGCCACCCTACCAGCTATCCAGACACACCCAGCTATACCTGGGTCACGTGCAATGGACAAGATGGGCCCCCTGATCAACCCTGTGCAGCCAGGTGCTATTCTAAAGGTTTTCATGTTTTGTTTTCGTTTTTGTTTGTCTTTTTGCCATTTCTAGGGCCGCCCCCGCAGCATATGGAGGTTCCCAGGCTAGGGGTCTAATTGGAGCTGTAGCTGCCGGCCTACACAGCAACATGGGATCCGAGCCGTGTCTGCAACCTACACCACAGCTCACGGCAATGCCAGATCGTTAACCCACTGAGCAAGGGCAGGGATTGAACCCGCAACCTCATGGTTCCTAGTCGGATTCGTTAACTGCTGCGCCACGACAGGAACTCCGAGGTTTTCATGTTTGTTAGCCTTCTTTACACTTATGGGGATCACAAGGTACTTGAGATCAAAGACCACGTTTTCCACTTCTTTCGTATCTGTAACACTAGCATAGTCCCACAGCTATCGTAACATTAAGCAAAACAAAGTACATAGCTCATCATAATTTACAAAGCAGTTTTGTAAACAGTATCTCCTTTAGTTTTTACAACCACCCTGTAGTTAGGTTATTATTATTTCTCATTTTGCAGTTGAGATGTCCCAAGTTGTCCAAGGTCCCCAAAATACTCAGTGGTGAAGCTGAGACTTGACCCTGACTCGAGTACAGGTCTTTTTCCACTACTGCACTGCTGGTGCATCAGGGACCAGCTACAGTGCTTATACTCTCGATCTAGCTTCAACCCTCCCTCTATTCGACCCTCCTTATGTGTCTCAGCAGGAAGTGTGAAAAAGGACTAAAGACATCCCATTTTTTACTTCATCCCTTTTCCTTCCTTCTTCTATGTGCTCTCTTGTGTTTGGAGTCTTTTCTTGCTTGGACCCCTGACACCTTGTTATGGACCAAATGTTTGTGTCCCCCCTTCCCCCAACCTCATACATTGAAGCCCCAGCTTCCAAGGTGATGGTAATTAGGAGGTGGGGCCTTTGAGAGGTAATTAGGTCTAGATTAAGTCATGAGAATGGGGCCCCCAACAGGGGATTAGTGTCCAAGAACAAGAAGAGAGAGACCAGAGTGCAAGCTCTCTCTCTTTCTGTCTCTCTCTCTTTCTAATAGGTGAGGACCCAGCAAGATGGCAGCCATCTCCAAGTCAGGAAGAAACTCTTCTTCCTGGAACTGAGTCCACTAGCACCTTATCCTCAGACTTCTCAGCTTCCAGAATTGTGAGAAAGAAATCCTGTTGAGAAAGCCACTCTATCTAGTTTGTTATGGCAGCCTGAGCTAACTCATATAGACCTCATCACCCACTCATTCTTGGCCTTTGACTCCCAGATCTCTGTCCTGTTATAACCATGCAAAGAAGAATTTCTTGCTGCTGCACTGGTCTTTCGGTTTCTAGGCTTTTCCTCACTTGCTCTTGGAAGGAAACAGTGTGAAGGCAAAAGTGCTATCTTCATAAAGAGATAGTAGAAAATGTAGCTTCAGATTCTAACCCTGCTACTACCTGTGTAAGCTCAGACAAGTCCTTTCATAGCTTCATCTCTTTGAGGCTCAGTTTTCTCATCTGCAACATAAAGGAATTGAAAAAACAAATTCAATCAGATTTTATCAATTCGAATTGGCACCCTAGGCTCCTTCTCTGTTGGTTTTAGTGTCTTGACTACCTAGCATTCCTTTCCATCAGACCAAATTTGGACATTCTATGTCCCTCTTCCTAAGTCCTGATCTTAAATTTCATATTATCATACGCAGTGCTAAAATACACCCAGACCATTTCTCCAGGAAAGGGATTTTTTTGTTACAGAATCAACTGTAGCATAGTATTGCCTTTGTAAATTAAGAAAAAATTTTAGACCAGCTTCTCAAAGACAAGGAGTTTTTACATGTATACAATGTAGGAGGTGCTTATGGCTTTTTGGTTCATATAACTTCAAGTCAAGTGGTCTGGACTGTTTTGTTTCATGTCTTTTTCTTTTTGGCCACATCCTTGGCATGTGGAGGTTCTGGGGCCAGGAATTAAGTCTATGCCACAGCAGTGACTTGAGCCACAGCAATGACAATGCTGGATCCTTAACCTACTGAGCTACCAGGGAACTCCTTATGTCTTTTCTTTGTTCCACTACTTTGTGTGCACTGTGTGCCGTCATGTTATACTGTCTTCTGTGGAAACCCTGCTAACTTTTTTCCATTATTTTGAGGAGGTGAGCAAAAGAAGACCATTCTATTTTTTTTCTTTTTTGGCCACCCCGAAGCATATGGAGTTCCTGCACCAGGGATCAGATCCGAGCTGCAGTTGTGATCTATGCCGCAGCTGCAGCAACATGGCATTCTTAACCCACTGTGCCGGGGCAGGCAGGGATTGAAATTGCATCCCAGCACTCCAGAGATGTTGCTGATCCCATTGTGCCCCAGCGGGAACTCCAAAAGAATACCATTCTAGTTCTTTCCCCAATTCATACCTCAAACCCCATCCCTCAAAATTCATCATCTGTCAAATATTGGGATCAGCTGGTCCCACGGTTGTAACTTTCCACTCTGAAACCTGAGCTTTAGCCATATGCATAGTCAACTTTTTCCCCCAAGTCAAGGGGTTTGGTTTGCAAACTGGCCCCCTTACACAAATGGCAAAGAGAGACCAAAGAAAGAAGCAGACATCCCCAGACTGGCAGGTGGCAAGTTTAATAAGCAAGGGAACTTATGAGGCTTGTCTCTGGCAGAGGCAAGATGAATAGATGTCCGTATGTCCACACCAGAATCATAAAATTTATGTAGAGGCCTTAATGGGGTTTAGTCACATACTCAGTCCAGGTGGTCTCAGCAACACCTTACTTGTTTAAGGCTGTGTCCTTGGAAGAGCTCCCACTGTGGGAAAGTTAGGCAGAGTGTACATTCCAAGGACAGGAGAAGAGTGAGGAGCCTCCAAATGCCCCGCTCCAGCTAGAGGGTCAACCAGCAGTCACATCCTTTTACGACCTCCTCTGACATACAGAGTGCTACGTAAACACATGGTGGCTGAAAATAATTCAGCCCATGAGACTACCTCCAAATGAGACTGCAGACAACCCTTGGGGTCTATCAACAAGGGATAGACAAGAAATAAGCAGACATTGCTACTGCCATTGATCCAGCTGAGCTTTTTATACCTGTAATAAGGGACTCTTTGGGGACTTCGGGGCAAAGTTGCTGATTTTCCCGGGAATCAGTGGAATCAGCTGTGTGGCCTGTTTAAATCATTGCCTGTGAAGTGGGGTTTTTATCCTCGAGTGCTCTTGTTCAATAACATTGATGATTGAAAATGGGGAGAAATTTTTCTTCCTCCTGGGAAAGTCTCCCTCCCTGAGATATTCCTCATACACTCCTTTCCCTGCAGTATGTGTTCTTTATAGAAATAAAACTGGAGTTCCTGTTGTGGGTCAGTGGTAAGGAACCTGACTAGTATCCATGAGGACACAGGTTCGATTCCTGGACCCACTCAGTGGGTCAAAGACCTGGCATAGCTCTGCGCTGTGGTGTAAGTCATGGTTGCGGCTTGGATCTCGTCTTGCTGTGGCTGTGGTGTAGGCTGGCAGCTGCAGCTCCGCTTCAACCCCTAGCCTGGAAACTTCCATATGCCATGGGCATGACCATAAAAAGACAAAAAAAAAAAGAGAGAGAGAGAGAGAAAAGAAATTGGGAGTTCCCTGATGGCCTAGTGTTTAAGGATCTAGCATTGTCACTGCTGTGGCTCTGGTCACTACTATGGTGTGGGTTCAATTCCTGGCCTAGGAACTTCCACATGCTGCAGTGTGGCCACAAATAAATAAATAATAGAAAAAAATTATGGAGTTCCCACTGTGGCACAACAGGATTGATGGTGTCTCTGCAGCGGCAGGATACAGGTTTGATCCCTGGCCTGGCACAGTGGGTTAAAGGATCCAATGTTGTCACAGCTGCAGCACAGGATGAAACTGTAGCTGGTATCTGATCCCTGGCCTAGGAACTCCATATGCCTCACAGGGCAGCCAGAAAAGAAAGAAAGAAATCAGGGCATTTTAATTTTATTTTGAAAAATAGACCTAAAACCACATATAGGTGTTTACTTTCTTAAAAACAGATTACTGCAGAAAATAAATACGTATTATAAATATAATTAGTACTTTTTACATATATGATTTTAAATGAATTTTAGAAGGAAAAGTCTCCATTGGATTGGACTTTTCCTTCTCATTAGAACTCTTACAGTATTCTGACAGAGCACTTGCATTCTGCAGAAAGTTTGGAAAGGCACACCATTTCTTTTATTTATTTTTTCTTTTCAGGGCCACACCCCAGCATATGGAAGTTCCTAGGCTAGCAGTTGAATTGGAGTTGCAGCTGCCAGGCTACACCACAGCCACAGCAACACCCGATTCAAGCTGTGTCTGCGACCTAAACACAGTTCATGGCAGTGCCAGATACTTAACCTACTGAGCGAGGCCAGGGATCATGCCCACGTCCTCATGGGTACTAGTCAAGTTTGTTACTCCTAAGCCACAAAGGGAACTCCCAAACACACCATTTCTTAAAGGGATTGTTGCAAAGCAATGACCTAAATATTGTAGTAGTTTTCTTACATATATACTTTAAATACATTTTAGAAGAAAAAAAAAACATTGACATCTTAAAAAAAACAAAACAAAACAGGCCACAGTCCCTGAAATACTCTAGAATTTGCAAAGACAACTCACTTTGGGGATTGAAAGGCCAAGATTTACTTCCAGATTCACTACTTCCTGGCTATGTAAGCCAATCATAGATGGTCAAGTAAACTGATCATCTATAAAGTGGGGCTAATAACTACTTTATGAAGTTGTGGGAGTGAGAATGTTTTCGCTGGACACATAGGGTTGCACCATAAACATAAATATGGGAGTTCCCTGATGGCTCAGTAGGTTAAGGATCCAGCATCACAACTGCTGCAGATCAGGTCCCTACTGTGGCTTGGGTTAAATCCGTAGCCTGGGAGTTTTCATATGCCTTAGGCTCAGCCAAACCCTCTACCCCTAAAACCCACAAAGATGTCCAAATTACAAAGACTGAACTATACATGTTTAGTCAACCAATCAAAACATTTTAAACTATAATTTTCTCTTTTTAATTCCGAAGCTAATCCATTTTTGCAGCCCTAATTCTATTCTCAGTCATTCCGAATCTTCTTTTTTCTTTTTTTGGCCAAACCCTTGGCATATGGAAATTCTCAGGCCAGGGATCATATCCCAGCCACAGCTGCGACCTACACTACAGCTGTGGGAATGCTGGATCCTTAACCCACTGTGTCACAGCAGGAACTCCATTTCCAAATCTTTTTGATATCGATTTGGGAAATAGCATGTGACTGTTTATATGCTTTCAGCACTTGGAGGAAATTCATACTTTTTTTTTGTCTTTTGTCTTTTTTGGGCTGCACTTGAGGCATATGGAGGTTCCCAGGCTAGGGGTCTAATTGGAGCTGTTGCTCCCAGCCTATGCCACAGCCACAGCAACGCCAGATCCAAGCCGCGTCTGTGACCTACACCACGGCTCACGGCAACACCAGGTCCTTAACCCACTGAGCGAGACCAAGGATTGAACCCGAAACCTCATGGTTCCTAGTCTGATTCGTTTCCGTTGCGCCACAATGGGAACTCCGGAAATTAATACTTGAGTACATACCATGTACCAGACTCTGATCTAGGTCCCTCTCTATATTTATGATAATTGATGCTTCTAAAAACTCCATGAAATAGGAGTGATTTTCAGAGAAGGAAACTGAGGCTCAGAGATGAACCTGAACATGGAAATGCCCACTGGAAAGGTTGGTCTAAGAGAGGTCTAACTCTCACTCTTTTTACCTGTCATTCCAGGCTTCTCTTTAAACATGCCAAATAAATAAAATTATTTTAGAAATAAAAACAAACAAATTAATTTCATCCTTAAGAAGTCTTTCAAAATGTCACAAGAACTCCAGGGATAACTAGAGACATCCTTGGGTGGCACAAAACCACACTTGTGGACTGTTTCCTCAGCCCAAAGCGCCACTGTAACTTTAGCCCACTGTACTTTCTATTTGGCCATAAAGACCTCCAGCTTCCTGGAGACGGCTTCCATTTGGATTCCAGCTTCCTGGCTCCTGATGTGGGTTTGTGGTTTTCAACTGCCTGCAGTTTAAATAGAAAAGACTACAAGGCTTTAGTGGAACGGAAAAGTTGAGTCCTGTTGGGCGTCATGTAGTTTAGAACTCTAACCAGCAGGTGTCTCCGCAGACAAGGGAGAGGGTTCCTTTCTGCTTCAGAGGTGAAGGATGGATTTTTCTAGTTTAACTCAGGAAAATTTTGGTGGGAATGAAGTAAACAAAGGTAGGTCAGCTACCTACAGAAATCAATCCCAAATTTTCTTAGCCAACATCTGGAAAGGCTAAGCAAACTCCAGAAATAATGCAAGGAAGCTGCCCTAAGAACTGTATCTCTGTACTGTCTTCCAAAACACTTGAAGGTGAGCACTAAAAGCTGAGAGGCAATTCCCAAGGCAGGGGTAGCAGAGCATGGCTTCTTAGGAGAAATATGAAGATGAAGGGAAAGGAGGAAAGATGCGGGTTCTGTCATTTTAGGACCAGGAAATAACTCCCATCTCAGGTAGACATTTGAAACATACCTTTATTTTCTGTGAAATGTGGTGAATTTCCATAATGTAGATACATTTCTTTTCTTTCTTTCTTTCTCCCTCCTGCTCTCTCTTTCTTTCTTTTTGGGTTGCACCCACAGCATGTTCCTGGGACAGGGATTGAACCTCTGCCCCAGCAGTGACTCAAGCCACTGCAGTGGCAATGCCAGATCCTTAACCCCTTAACCTGCTGTGCCACAAAGGAACTCCAAGAGACACTTTTTTTGTCTTTTGTCTTTTTAGGGCTGCATCTGCGGCATATGGCGGTTCCCAGGCTAGGGGTCTAGTTGGAGTTGTTGCTGCTGGCCTATGCCACAGCCACAGCAACGCTGGATCCTTAACCCACTGAGCGAGGCCAGGGATCAAACCACAACCTCATGGTTCCTAGTCAGATTCATTTCCACTGCACCACAACAGGAACACCAAGATACACTTCTATATTCAAGAGAAAGAAAAGGATCCAAATACCCCAAAATCTTAGCATTTGCTACACACTAAAAAAATTTTTTTTATTATAGTTGATTTACAATGTTCTGTCAATTTCTTCTGTACAGCAAAGTGACCCAGTTACACATATATACATTCTTCTATTATCTTCCATCATGTTCTATCACAAGTGATTGAATATAGTTCCCTATGCAATACAGTAGAACCTCATTGTTTATCACACATTATCTTTATTAGTCTAAACACTGAGAGCTGTTCACAGAGTAACTCAGTGTAACTTACCTTAAGGAGCATATCCTTTTGTGAAAAAAAAAATTGTTCTGTACAAACTATTTTTTTCTACTAAAAGTATTTTCCCACTGATTTCCCTTGTAAAAACAGCTGTATATACCTGAGGAGAACATTCATCCCAAATGATGACATAGTCATATCCAAGAATATAGAAAACCTTACAAAATCATACTTACAGATCTTATGTAATAGGTTTTTTTTTTCTTTTTTTTCCTTTCATTTTTGGCCATCCCACAGCCTATGGAGTTCCTGGGCCAGGGATCAGATCTGAGCCACAGCCACGAGGCAACCATCAGGGATCAAACTTGTGACCCAGTGTTCCCAAAATACCGCCAATCCTATTGTGCCACAGTGGGAACTATACCTAAAGATCTTTCACTTTTTTATTTTTGTTTTTTAATTTATTTTTAATGTTTGGCCACACCCACAGCATGCAGAAGTTCTGGGGCCAGGTATCAAATCCACTCCACACTAATGGCCTGAACCATAGCAGTGACAATGGTGGATCCTCACCTGTTGAGCCGCTGTGGAACTTTAAGCCCTGATTTCTTTATAGTGGCAGAATTTGTAACAAGGTTAATAATTTCCTTGTTTGGGAATACGTGGCATGCAAGGATGCTATGATGTTGTTTTTTGGCATACAGAATTTCTTTTTTTTTTCTTTTTATCTTTTTGCCATTTTCTTGGGCCGCTCTCGCAGCATATGGAGGTTCCCAGGCTAGGGGTCCAATCGGAGCTGTAGCCACCGGCCTTCGCCAGAGCCACAGCAACATGGGATCCGAACTGCGTCTGCAACCTACACCACAGCTCACGGCAACGCCGGATCGTTAACCCACTGAGCAAGGGCAGGGATGGAACCCGCAACCTCATGGTTCCTAGTCGGATTCATTAACCACTGCGCCACGACGGGAACTCCGCATACAGAATTTCTGAAGTCTGCTCTGTTTCACTGAATGCTCAGACAATGCTAGCTTCTTGTAGAGCAGTAGTGAGTTGGACCAATGTAAAGTAATGGCTTGGGCTTTCTTCAAGGTCCTGATGCCTCTGAGAATTTATGAAGCTATGTTGTGAGGCTATAGTCTTCCTTTGCGTTGCTGGTAAACCACTCTGCAGACAGGTTAAACGGGCCTTTAAACATAAAAGAGCAAATGCATTACTTCCCGTTGCTTTTATCAATCCCCTGTCAGACTTTAGGTCCTTAGAGGTTTTGCATTGCTTCTAGAGGTTCTTAAGGGCCTATCATTTTCATAAAGAATGCCTTGATTTGCCCTTTTCAAATTCTAGAACCAAAACCCAATGACATTATGGAGGAAAATGTCTCATTTTCATCTTTTGTTTTGTTTGTCTTTTTGTCTTTTTAGGGCCCCATCCCTGGCACATGGGGGTACCCAGGCTAGGGTCCAATCCGAGCTGTAGCCACCGGCCTACGCCACAGCCACAGCAACGCGGGATCCGAGCCGCGTCTGCGACCTACACCATAGCTCATGGCGACACCGGATCTTTAACCCACGGAGCAAGGCCAGGGATCAAGCCGGACTCCTCATGGATGCCAGTCGAGTTCATTAACCTCTGAGCCACGATGGGAACTCCCTCATTTTCATCTTTGAATCTATTGCTTTTTCAGAAAAGAGTGAATTGGTTCCAGATGCTTATTGGAGCTGGTTGGTGGCTGGCTTTCTGCTTCCACCTTGGACAATAGGATTCTGTGAATTCAGCCCCCAAGTCGCCCCTCCACAACTGCAGCAGGGCAGGAACCCACCTTCCCACCTGTTTTCTAAGGTCAGCAAAACTCCTGTACATAAGCAGTGAATTTCTTCATGTAGTTACTTATGAGCAAAGTCATCGCTTCAATCAGTTTGCAATCTGTCATTCTTGTTTTTTTGTCTATGTGTCTTTTGTGTTTTTTAGGGCTGCACCCGCAGCATGTGGAGGTTCCCAGGCTAGGGGTCGTATAGGAGCTACAGCTGCTGGCCTATACCACAGCCACAGCAATGCCAGATCTGAGCTGCATTTGCTACCTACACCACAGCTCATGGCAACGCTGGATCCTTAACCCACTGAGCGAGGCCAGGGATTGAACCTGCAACCTCATGGTTCCTAGATGGGGATTCATTTCTGCTGTGCCACAGCGGGAACTCCCAATCTGTCACTGTTGATGTGGTTTGATGCCTACACTGTCCTGTTCTCGAGAACTCTAAAATGTCTTCTTCCCTGGGTCTAAACTGAGCTCAATCACCTTAGGTCTATGGAGAAACTACTTTTCCTATTAGCTCCTAGCTTGACATGGTTTATAATCCAGTAGAGAATTGGAGTTCCCATTGTGGCTCAGCAGTAATGAATTCGACTAGTATCCATGAGGATAAGAGTTTGATTCCTGGCCTCACTCCATGGGTTAAAGGATCCAGCATTGCCATTAGCTGTGGTGTAAGTCACAGACACGGCTTGGGTCTGGTGTTGCTATGGCTGTGGCTGTGGCCGGCAGCTATAGCTCCAATTCTACCCCTAGCCTGGGAACTTCCATATGTCATGAGTGTCGCCCTAAAAAGACAGGAAAAAAAAAAAAAAAAAACCTGGTAGGGAAGATCTCAGGTTCCAGAGGTAGGGTGCCTGGGTTTGAATCCTCATTGTACTACTTTCTAGCACTATGACTGTAGCAGGTTTCCTTAATTCTTCTGTGCCTCATTTTCCTTATCTGCAAAATGAGAATATAATATACAGGGTTCCTTAAGACTTGTTGAGGATTAGGTAAATTGATTTATGTAAACTGCTTAGCATAGTGCCTGGCACATTGTTGTTATTGACTGTGAGTTCCTCCCCAAACTTAACTCAGTCCTTCGTATTCAGTAAATAATTAAAAGCACACATCTAAACTGTTTTCCCTTCCACCCCCCCCCCCCGGATGATCATCGTGGATCACCCCCTACCTAATTTTCTATGTTCTTCTCACCAAAGAGGACTTTTAAGGGAGATCTGCAGCAAGTCTTTGTCCAAGTCTCAATAGGATATACCACCTACTGGCCTCAATCCATATAGGCACAGAGCTTAAATCACATAATTCACAGCACATACATATTCTGGTCATTATTAGGGACAAGAGTGAACTTCCTCTTCTCTTGGGAAGTTAGACCAATGCTCCATTTTCTAGTTTCTCCCCAGAGGCTTCTTCGTTTTTGACACCCTCCAGAGAGCAGCAGAAGTTGCCGTACTTGATGTTCAAACGGAACTCCGTGAGTGGAGGAGAGGATGTAAAGTCACTCTGAGAATGGGGTGCTGCTTCTGCAGTCCCCAGAGCAAAAGATTTTTTCCCTTGCCTTACCAGCCAGCTAACTATCCTGGTGAGAACTTTATCTCCCCCTCTCTCCAGGGAGATGGTAAAACTGGGACCCTGGGCACCAAAAGTTAATGTACAGTCCCAGCTAGAGGCAGGAGAGTCGAGTGGAAGTGTAAGAGAGGCTGGCCACATGCCATCATTTATCTGGGATTAAATAAGCTTGACCAGCGAAAGCGCTTAAACCAGTGCACGAAGCCGAGGACCACTTCTTCCTTATCCTTATTTGCTAGTAAAGGAGCCAATTAGTGTTAATTGTGTTAGCAATTTGGAACAGCCACCAGGGAATTGATCCAAGGCAGTTGTGGAATGACCTCTCTGTCCCGTCCTAGTCCCAGCTATTACTCATAGTCCGATGGGGAATCAGAGAGCTAGTAAATATCTTTGGTTCAGAGAAAGTAAATAGGCGCTCTGCTTCTCACACATTCACAGGGTCCTGGGTGTCAGCTTTTAATAGCGTACAGGCAGTGACCTGACAACACACTTTTGCCTTTGAGAGAGACGCAGATGTGGAGGGATCAGGACTGGACTGAAGAAATACATTTTAACATTGGTGTTCATGGTCTCCCCACCCCCCAAACCGTCAACCTGCCAAGACCACCTTGTTTTTGAAAGCTCAGTCGCCTACCCCTCCCGGCCCCAACTGAAGCTGTTAAAGCCAATCTAGTTAATAAAGGGAGCCAGGAAGTGAGGGTGTGGGGAACTTGGGAGCTAGTGAAAGCTCTGGAGGAAAACGGATAGAAGATAAAAGATGAGGGAAGAAAAACATATATGAGATTTACTGTTGGAATTATACATTTGATCACCTTTAACGTCTTTGGAGCTAGTAAGGGTGAAATTTTAATTTTATTATTTACTTATTTATTTCGCCCAACAGACCGGATCGTCTTTAACCATGACGTGATTCACTGGACAATGCCACCACTGCTTCATCAGGGTTATACAAGTGACAGAAATAGGACGCAGGCACTTTGGCAGTCATCTAGCTATAGAATTGTTCAGAGACGGGGTGGGAGGAAGGAAAATGACCCTCCCTGCTTGGGTGCTCACCCATCCAACGACTGGAATGCGTGTTTGGGCTGGTTTCTCCGCCCTTGAACACACAAATCCTAGTTTCCCAATTCCTCTCTATTCGGTGACAATTAGATTGGTTGTACTGGGTGAGCTGGGTTTTGTAAGAGGTAGGAATTTTACTGAAGAATTCCCCTGTCTCTACCGACTTGGGTACAGTTGCTTTAATACTGTAGCTATTCCTGCCTTTGGGGCCTCAAGGGCTAAAATGGGACAGTGCTAATATTTTTGGTGATGAGGAAATATTTTGTTTTAAGGAGGCTGAGTGACTGCTGAACTGGGACAGAGGTCATAGTCGGGGTCACATTAGCGGTTCCAGGGGGATCGAGGGCAGGCTTTGGGTCGGGCAAAAGCACCCCCTCAACTCGGGCAATGCTGCGGCGGCTTGGAACCCGCTGGCACACTTGCGGTGCCCACTGTCTCCTCCCGGGAGGGGGGCACCCGGGAGCCGGCGCCGGAGGAACCCGGCCCACGCGGGAAGGTCGAGCTCGCCGGTGAGGTCACGGTTGCCATGGCTCTGGGCAGTGACGCGCGTCGGCACGTGACCAACGGTTGCCATGGCGCCGGGCCCAGGCGGCGCGGGCGCTCCGCCTCCCGGAGTGACGTCCACCGCTCCCCCCCTCCTTTTCCCGCCCCCCTGCTCCCTCCACCCCCCCTCGCCGGCTACCCGCGGCCCCGGAGGTTTCACTGCACAACAAGATGGCGGCGGCGGCGGCGAGCGGAGCTGGCGGGGCTGCCGGAGCCGGAGCTGGGGGAGCCGGGCCAGCGGGTCGCCTGCTGCCTCCGCCCGCCCCGGGGCCCCCGGCCGCCCCCGCTGCAGTGCCCCCGGCGGCTGGCCCGCCGCGTCCTCCAGCCCCGGCCTCCCGCGGGCCGGTGCCTGCCCGCATCGGCTACTACGAGATCGACCGCACCATCGGCAAGGGCAACTTCGCTGTGGTCAAGAGGGCCACGCACCTCGTCACCAAGGCCAAGGTAGTGGCGCTGGGGGGACCGGGCGGCGGGGAAGCTGCGCGGCCCGGGACCGTCCAAGTGTGGCGGGGGCAGGAGAGCCCCGCGACACGGAGGCTGAGGGGTCGGCGCGGCGAGCGGGGCTCTGGAAATTGGAGAGCGTTGGGGACCGGGAAAACGGGTAGGGGGCTGCCGGGCGGGAGTGAGGAGAGGGCGAGCAGAAGGTGGGGGACACCGGGGGTACCCAGGAGAGGGTAACTGCACGGCAAGGGGACGCAGGGGGCCAGTGATCACGGGGACCTGGGGAACTGGGGAGCCGGGGCTGGGGAGGGGGCTCCGAGGGCTGTGCGGAGGATAGTAGAAGGGATGATTGGAAGGAAGAGGTTTGGAACTCTCCCGGAGCCAGGAGACAGTAAGCTAAGAAGACTCTGGAACCAGCAATTAGGAAATCCTAAGGGAATGAAGGCAGGGGAATAGGAAATGTGGACCAAGAGGATGGGGGAAAGCAAGGGTAAAACTGGCAGACGTGGGATGACGAGGGGACCCACGATGGCTGGGACATATACTGGGGGTATGTGGTGGGCGCGGGGGGGGGGGGGCGCTGGGAGATATGAGGGACCTGGTACCTTATGACAGAGGCAACAGTCAGGATTTGGTCGTCCAAGACTGATAGGTGGTGGGAATGAGGGTCTGAGGACAGGTAAGATTATTGGAGGAGGCGATGAAAAAAACTGGGAAATAAGGAGGAAAAATTTACTTTGCTTTTCCACAGGAAGGGGATCAGGGAACAGAGGCGGTGGTGGCGGGGTGTCCTAGGTTTATGGTGGCACTAGGTATTCAGGGGTTAAACAATTTGGGAACGCTGGATTGCTGGTTATATTTAGTTGTTGGAGGGTCCCGGATTGTGAGCTTTATAGAACCCAGGGAGGGCTCTGAGTGATGAGGGGAAAGGCTGGTGACTGAGGAGGTGTATGAGGAACCCACTCATTGGGCCCTTTGGTTCCCAAGGGATTTGTGGGGCTGTAGTGGTGAAGTTGGCCAAGGTCAATTAGGAAGCCATATCCATATCCATAGAAAATTCATTTTGGAGGAAATATCTTTAGCACTTTTCTGTGGTCTTCTTTGGGAGTATTGGAATCATCAGGAGGAATTGTTTGGTTTTAGGACGCACAAAGCCCATTTGTACTCCAAATCTCTTCCTTCGCTTCACCTCTCACTTGAATGAATACTTTCAGTGTAGTCATTCATTATATTTTAAAACTGCAATTTGTGTTTCCCTCAACCTGAGTAGGGAAGAACCCGGAGAGCTCCTTCTTCCTATCAAAGCCACGTCAGTTTCCCCTCACCTCCTCAGCCCAGCCTCTGGTTCTTGTCACCTACCTTGTTTTTGCTCTTACAGCAATCACTTATTTTCAGAAGGCAGTTGACCTATTTCTGCCTTCTCTCCTGCTCACTTACAACCTGAAGTTCCCTTTTCCCTCCTTTCTGTCAGACTGCAAGGGGCCTTTCAGACCAGGGTGGCAGGGTGGGTGGCTGTGGAAAATTGATTGGTCAGTTTCACTTCCTCTGGGGGGCCCCCTTCAGCTTTTTCATCCTTTTTTTTTTTTTTTTTTTTCCTGAGGGCCTGAAGTCTGCAGGCCTGAGCTGAAAGAGATACCAAAGTTCAAGGTTTCCTGATGTTACTCTCAGACCCTGATGGGGGAGGGGGTGGACTGAGCGGGGGACTCTGGTGTATCTCTGCCTCTCTGAGTGTTTCCAGTTGTGTTTACTGTTAGCCAAACCAAATTTATGTTTACAAACAACTCTAATTGTTTGAGCCTTGTTCCTTGTTTTGGTATTTCCTTTCTCTGTGCCCTCCCCCTCCCACTTAAGTAATCACACTGCACTCCTGTGATTATTTTGCTCTGACCCCTGGGGGATGGACTCTATGAACTTAATTGGTTGCCTGGTTTATGGTGTCTATGATTTAGAGAATTTTGAATCTCCTGGCCTTGGATACACCAAAATATTGATTAAAAAAAAAAATCTGTGACAGAGAGGGTTGAATGGTTTTGTAAGTGTAATTGCAAACAGTTGATTCTTGGCTTTATGTATAAAAGAGACATTTCTATCTTCAGTAGTCAGCAAAGCCAGTGGCTAATTATGGCTGGTCTGCCCGCTTTCTAATTTTCCAGTGTGTGTGTGTATGTATGTGTCTTAGTTTTTTTCTAAGGCCTTTAGGACTGCAGCATTTTAAACATCAGCTTGTTTATAAACGGGTGTCATTGTTTATGTTGGTTTTTATCTTTGATCATTTGTGGTGTGCAGTTATGCAATTCCTATGTATGGAAATATTCAAAATCCTGAAGGAGCCTGAAATGGCTTTGACAATGAGTTGCATATGTGACAGGACCCCACCAGTACTCATTTGTGTTTCTGTAGCTGTGTGCAATTTCCTAGTTACAGTTACAAGCGCCCTATCTTTCGCTACTTAAATTACTCTGACGACATGAGTGAAGCTTAATTCACAAGGAGTTGTCATGTGCTCTGGGTAAATGATGAACATATTTTGGCCTGCTCCATGCTTATCTGAATCCACTTTGGAAGGGTTTCTCAAATGCTGACATTCAGATGTGTCTAACAACTGTTGACATACAGTATGATGGCCTAGAAAGGCCATGTTTTGGTTATATAATGGTGAAGGAAGGTGCCTAGTTATTTGTAGTTGCAGAAGCTGCTGTTCAGTTAGTCAGGTAGATAGATTTTTCTCCCATGCACTGCAGCGTTTATCTTCTGCAGTTAGGTCACTTGGAACTAAAGAGAGCTAGCTATTTTTTTCCCCATATCTTTCCAGAAGTATTTTTTTTTTTTTTAGTCTTTTAGAGGTATATGATTTTCTCTTTCTCCTTTTCTCTCTGTAGGCCACTGAATGGTCTGGGTTTTTCCTATAACCATATATAACCATCAGACTCAGGTAATTCAGGTGATATTTGTGTTGGCTGAAAGAGATTAGGTAGCGGGTTCTCCTGAACATCAGAGAAATATTTACGGCCACCTTTTCTTATACATACTACCTATTCTAAGGACTAAGAGGCTCAAGTCAACTTCATTTATTGACTAAGCTTACTGTGCTCTGTCCAACAGTAAGTGGTAAAGCTGGCCCTTTCCCAAGTTCTGTTAACTCTAGTACCTCGTAGAGCAGGACCCTGGGATAAGTAAAATCAGTAGAGAAAAGGAAATATTTTCCTCTTTGGTTGTTGGTGACTTTTGCAGCACGGCATTCACGAGCTCAGATTTAATATTGGCAGCACTGCAGTGCTTAGAGCGTCACTGCAGAACAGTTAACAGGAGAGAATATTCGTCTGTGACAAACTTTGGTCAGCAGCTCACTCCGGCTGTCTTTGTCCTACCCTCTGTGAGTTCCCACTTTTGGAGGAGCCTTAGTCTGAAAGTCTCTGGCCCTATTCTTTTGGTAGGACACTATAAAATATTAAAAAGATTAAAGAAAAAAGATTTTCTTCTTTAAATTCCTTATAGTTGGTTGCCTGTGCCTAACTATACTTTCACTGGATTCATGAATGGGAACAAAAAGTAGATATATTTTGTATGCATTAAAAAAAGTATACATAACTATAAATTGGTCAAAACAATTTTTTTTTCTTTTTTTGGCCACAGCAGAGACATGTGGAAGTTCCTGGGCCAGGGGTCAAACCCACGCCACAGCAGCAACCTGAGCCACTGCAGTGACAACGCTGGATCCTTAACCTACTGAGCCACAAGAGAACCCCAGTACTTTTAAAGTGTATTTCAGCAAATAGATATTTGTCTGAATAAACACTTGTCTGTTTATTGGTTTGTGGTTAAGAGCTTGAGCTTTGAGACAGCCTGGCTTTGGATCGTCTGCTACTTAATAGCTGGATGATTTTAACTTCTCTTTGCTTGGATTTCTTCATCTAAAAAACAAATTGACAGCAGCACTTATAAATTTGAGTGTTATGAAGATTAAATAAGATAATACATGTGAAGTTCTTAAAACAAATGTGCCTGGCACACAGTCGGCATACAGTAAATGTTACCATCACTGCCACCATCCTCCTCCTCCTCATCAGATGCTGTAGTAGCAAAGATGAGCAAGACATAGTTCCCCTTTTTTGCTCTTCACCCCTTTGGGACAGTTTATGATTGCACATGCCATTTATTTTGTATAAGTAGATGTCATCCTAATGATGTGCTTTCAGGGTAAAAAAATAGTTTGCTATTACTTCAGGTGCCTCTTTGAGAGAGTGGATTTAATTTCTGTGGGCTATGGGCTAATTTCATGAAATTGACATTTAAAAACATAATTTTCTATTAAACTTTTTAAATAGTTACAAGACTTATCTAATGAAAACTGTGACTAACATTGGCTTTTATTTGGCTGCCTTGAATATTCAGTGTGTTTGTGTCACTACACTTTGTCACATTGGTGACAGAATAGAGTTCCTTTGAGTGCAGTCTTTTCTTCAGAGAGTCACTTTACATTTCATGGAGAATATGAAGAAACATTCCTACAGGCTTAAGGACACATTTGCACTTGGATGCAGGCCCTTGCTACTGAGAGGGCCAAGGTCAGGATTCTTAACTTTAGGTATCACACAGAGAAAACATTTTGCCTCATGACCCCATTCCAAATATTGACCAGCCAGGACACAGGTGTGTCCTGTGTGGTTTAGTGCAAACTCACTTTCATGAGGAGAACAACTCAAAGTGGGCTAATGGTGTTATTTTCACATCTAAGGATGATACTTGTGCTCATTGGAAGGCTGAAAGCAAGGTTTATTAGTACATAGAAAAGATAATTATGTCAAAAAGAAATTGAAAGCAAGAGTTACATTAGTTACACTTGAGAAGGATAGTTCCATCCCTAGATAATCTAGAAATGACTATTGAAAGATGACTAACTTCATTTTAATGTAGTTGTGATGAGGTTACTAACTTTGTTGAAACTTTGTTAAGAGCTAAGATTGATTTGGACTAGTCTCTCCAGTATTCCACTTTCAGCATCAAAGCTGTTTATTTTAACATTCTGACTTTGATGCCAGCTCCCTAGAAAGTCATAGATCTGGCTCAAGCCAGAGGTGCCCAGACTAGTTATTTCTGTGCCAGAAATGCTGTTTCCATTTTTCAAACATCACTCTGGCTAATGTTTTCTAGTTCATGGCATAAAAGAGAACAAAATGGATGCTTTGGAAAGAAAAAAAATTCGCTCCACTTACGAGAGCCTCCGTAAGTCTAAAAAACACCTAAAACACCTCTGCACAGAGATGGAACCTTTTCCCCCTTACCCATTCGTTATTCAGTGTGTATTTACTGAATGTAGATTTTGTGTCAGGCTCTTTTCTGGCTCTTCAGTACCCCATGAACAAGAATGAGAAAAAGCTCTTGCCTTCTTAGAACTTACTTTCTGATGGAAGGAGGCAGGCAAGAAACTGTAAACAATAACTTTATATAGTGACAAATATTACGAAGAACAAAAATGGGCTGGAGAGTGGGGAAGGGTACTGCTTCAGGTAATGTCAGGGAAGGCCTTTCCAGGGTGGTGATATTTGAGCTGACAGCTGAATGATGACAAAGAACCAGTTTGGGAAGATTGAGAAGACAGAATATTCAGTTCAGAGGGAATGGCATGTGCAGCGGTCTTGGAGTAGAAATGCTCTTGGTTTGTCTGAAGATTAGATCCAAGGTCAGGATGCCTAGAGTTAGTGAACAAGAGAAAGGATGGTAAGGAATGAGATCATAAAGTTAGGGGCCAGATTATGTAGGTCTTAGGCCATTTTTTGGAGTTGGGAATGAAACAGGGCATTGACTTCAGAGGATTTCAAAGTAGAGCACTGATGTTATCTGGTTTATGGTTCTTTTTTTGGCCGTTTTACGGCCACACCTGCAGCATATGGAGGTTCCCAGGTTAGGCGTCGAATCGCAGCTATTGCTGCCTGCCTATGCCACAGCCACAGCAAGGACAGATCCGAGCCACGTCTGTGACCTGCACCACAGCCCATGGCAACACCAGATCCCCAACTCATGAGCAAGGCCAGGGATCGAACCCGCGTGCTCATGGATAGTAGTCAGATTCGTTTCCACTAAGTCATGATAGGAACTCCTGGTTTGTGTTTTAAAAAACTCATGCTTGTTATTTTATGGCTAAGGGTAAAAACTTTTTTTCTGAAACATTTCTTCAGATAGGGAAGGTGTTAAGTTTTAACGACTTCATATTCTTTCACACTATAAGAGAATGGCAAACCTTTTATGTATAAATTAAACATGATCAGTCAACAAATAATTGTTGATTGGTGGGGGGCACTTAAAAGATCTTGGCAGTGTTCTGTTCCAGCTCTTTCTTTTCCAGAGTCTGGAAAGATGGATTTTATGGAATTTAGAATCTCAGGCTTATAGGGACCACTAAAGTAGTTTAGAGCAGTTATCCAGTAGACTCATGGCTCTCTTCTGTACCTCTCCTGCCCCCCATTTGCCCAGAATCCTGTAGCTAGTTTGTACAGGAGCTAGAAATAGAATCCAGGCATCCTTACTCCTAGTTAACTCTACCCTCTCCTCCAATCACATTGTTCCTGCCCTCTGAGCACTTGCTCTTTCATTAGAGAAACAAGATACACCTCCTCATTAAAGTCTGAAGTATTTATCCTCTACAACAAACTCCAAAAATGAGAGATTCATAATGAAAGGAAACATTTCCAAATAGGGAATATACTAACATTCTGCTTTACCTGTCCTTTGGCATTAAGTCACCCTGTCACTCCCATCACTTTCCTACGGTCCTCCACTGCTTTGCCTTTAAATCTGCTCAAATGCCCCGTGGTGCTCCCTTGACAGGACGGAGGTGTCAAAAAAGCCTTTCAAAATGGTAAGGAAATAAAAAGAGAAAGAAACACGGAAAAAGCAATGACCATAAACACAGTCTGCCTTATATAGTTTTCTTTTGCCACTATATCTGGCGCATACCCAGGGAATATGAGTAGTTTTACTTTTATGCTGTTAGGTTGGTCTGGTCTATCTTTGAAGGTACCTTTCTCACATGGACTCTTTATTTGCCAGATCACTACCAGTTTCTAGGCGATGGTGCCATTTTATGACTCATTAAAAGAGCTGATCGCCAAGAAGTATACCTTGATGACGCAGGTGAAGGCCAAGGGAATCATTTTTCTAGGGCTCCTCTTATGTTCTTATGTCATTCTAGTTTCTGATCTAAGAAAACCTCACCCGTTAGGTGAATCCCTGCCCCCTTCTAATCATGAGTAGCTTGGTCCCTTCTGGCATCATAGTATAGCCATACAGTCTTGTAGATGACTGATAACATCCAGAGGATGAAATGATATACACTCTTATGGACTTTTGTCCTAATGTAATAAATACATATTAAATAAATGGCCTCAGTGATATCTTTGAGAAGCCCTACAACAGCCTTGGATGAATTAGCTTGGAAGAGATCTTTTGGATCTGTTCAGAATAAAATTCCATCAGCTGGGACAAAACTGTTGGACGAGCTGTGGCAAAGTTGTGTTAGGACCATATTTCTGTTGAGAAGGTGTGTGACTCCTTGTAGGCAGAGCGTCTCTAGCTACACTGATAAGTATTTCATCTCAGAATTTAGCTTGTCAGAGAGTTAGGAATCAGATTGAGAATAGCCTCATTTTCCAGAAACTGAAAAGAAAGGAGATACAAACCGATTGCCTGTTTAGGTCTGTCTTTGTAGGCTGGGCTCACTCAGTTGGCTGCTTTTGGCCAGTTATCTTAGACTATATTTAGGTTTTGGTTAGGAATTTCTGAGAAACCCTCAAATTGCTGCTGGTTTCAGCTCCAGTACATGCTTACCAGCAGTATGCTTTACTTCTCCGTGCTCCCTCCCTCAATTCAATTTTAAGAATTGAACGTGAAATTTTAGGTTTGCTAACCTAGCATTTCTTTTCTTTCTGTTTTTTTTTTCTTTTTTTCTTTTTTTCTTTTTCAGCCACACTTGAAGCATATGAAAGTTCCTGGGCCAGGATTGAATCCCAAGCCGCAGCTGAGGCAATGCCGGATTCTTAGTGCATTGTGCCCGGCTATGGATAGAACCCATGCCACCACAGAGACAACGAGGGATCATTAACAAACTAACTGCACTGCAGTGGGAACTCCATAACCTAATATTTCTTGAGACTGCATTTTTTTGGGAGAAGAAATTTTTCATTCATTTTATTCCTTCCATCCATCCATCCATCCAATAAACTTTGGAAAACTTATTTATCAGAAACTAGGAATGAATGATATACATAGCACAAAATTCAAAAAGTATGAACTATTTAAATCAACTATACTTTAATAAAACTTTAAAAAATGGAAAAAAGTATGGACTTGTATATTATAAAATGTCTGCCTGTCACCCCAATATCTCAGCTATGCAGTAAGTCTCGTTTCCCCAGTAAGGGCTTCTCTGAATCAGTCCAAATGCTAGATGCTGTCTGTTTTCTGGCAGTGTTTTTGACATGCTTGAAATTTTTAAAAATCATTTCACTTAAAAAAAGAAGGAGTCCTTACTACAGCACAGAATCCAATTGTAGTGGCTTGGGTTGCTGTAGAGGTACTTGGGTTCCTCCTTGGCCCAGCTCAGTGTGTTAAGGGATCTGTGTTTCCGCAGCTGAGGCATAGGTTGCAGCTGTGGCTTGGATTTAGTCCCTGGCCAGGGAGCTTCCATATGCTGTGGGTGCGGCCATAAAATTAAAAAAAGAATAATACAATATCTAACTTTTAAAGCTTGTTATGAGGCACAGTATAATAATGTAAACTCTATGAGGGCAGGGATTTTTTTTTTTTGTCTTTTTAGGGCCACATCCACTGGTATATGGAAATTCTCAGGCTAGTGGTTGAATGAGAGTTATAGCCACTGGCCTATGCCACAGCCACAGCAACATGGGATCTGAGCTTCGTCTTCGACCTACACTGCAGCTCATGGTAAGCCTTGTCTGCAACTTACACCACAGCTCATGGCAACGCCAGATCATTAACCCATTTTTAAGCTGTTTGCTGCTGTATTATTCCCAGTGCCTACTACAGTGCCTGTAAATTCTTATTTAATGAATGAATGTAAGGATTAAAAAAAAAAAAGCTGAGTTTGTTTTTTCTACTCTTAATGATCTTATAAATTTATTATTGAAATTTTTTATCTCCAGTTAAGATGTTAAAGAAAAGTAATATTCTGCCTTTTTCTTTTTTTTTTTTTGTCTTTTTGCCATTTCTTGGGCCACTCCCTAGGCATATGGAGGTTCCTAGGCTAGGGGTCCAATCGAAGCTATAGCCGCCAGCCTACGCCAGAGCCACAGCAATGTGGGATCTGAGCTGTGCCTGCAACCTACACCACAGCTCACGGCAACGCCGGATCGTTAACCCACTGAGCAAGGGCAGGGATTGAACCTGCAATCTCATGGTTCCTAGTCTGATTCATTAACCACTGTGCCATGACGGGAACTCCTACCTTTTTCTCACAAATCTCTAGGTACGGAGATTTCACAACCTTTCTGGGCAAGTTGTTTTGGCATATCTCAAACTTTGTTAAGAAGTTCAATATAATTTAAAGTAAGTTTAAATGCAATTTAAATTCGGGTTCCGAAGTTCCTGCTGTGGCACAGTGAGTTAAGAACCGTACCTGTGGCATAGGTCGCAGCTGTGGCTTGAATTCAATCCCTGGCCCACGAACTTCCATATTGTGGGTACAGCTGAAAAAGGCAAAAAACCAAACCAAAACAAAACAAAACAAAAACAAGTCCCTTATTTTAAGGGGAAAGTTCTTTTATATCCAGGCTTCCAATCGGTTACCTTCTTGAGAAGGTCTCTCGGCTCTGGTCAGTGTAGTCACACAGTGCCTCATTTTCCCTCTTCTGTCTTGGAGCCTCTCCTCCTTTGCAGACCCACCAAGCTGTCTTGGGCTGCTGGTACTTCCTAAAATAACTTCACACTGTTTGTTAAGTTACCTTTTGTTCTTTTCTTTATACTAAGTGATCTAATTAAAACAACTACTTTTTTGGTCATTGGTTCTATTAAGAACCAGTGGGTTACTTTTATTGGTCCTTACTTTTACTGGATTAATTCAACTAGTGCTTTTTGTGTCTGCAGGCAAAAAGTAGCAACTACTGATACTTGAAGACAGAAGATTATTCTTGTCAGGGTGGGCAAAAGTTTAAGTTCAAGGAGCAATTGAATGCTTATAGCTTGGACCTGATAGAGGAGGAAGACAAGAGGTCTTAAGCATAAATTCTCTTACTTCAACCCAATTGCGTATTACTGGCTCTCTTCTACCACTTTGCCCTATTTTTCTGATTATTAAAATAATTTGTGCTGATGAAAGACCTTTGGGAAAATTCAGGAAATTATAAAGAAGCAGAAGGAAAAAGAATCACCCATAATCCTGCTACCCTGAGATAGCAGTTGTTAATATTGTTACATATATAGTTGAGATCATATTGATATACTAGTTTATTCTTCCCCCTTTCCTCATCATTGTAAGCATTTTCTCATCATTTGAAACTGTTTGTAAACATCAGTTTTAATGGATGTGTACTTTGCCATTGTGTGACTACTGTTATTTTTTTTTTTTCAACCTTTTCCATTAATTTAAGGCTCTTCATGGAGTTCCCTGGTGGCTCAGCAGGTTAAGGACCTGGTGTTGTCATGCTGTGGCATGGGTTTGATATTCTGCATGCTGTGGGTGTGGCCAAAAAGAAATAAGGTTCTTCCCAGTTTTTTACTGTTAGAAATTTGCTGTGATGACCATTTCTGTGCATGAATCTTTGATGCATTTCTGAGTTTTTGCTCAGGATAGATTGTTGAATGTGAAAGTATTGGGCCAAAGGGTATGCATATTTTTGAGCCATCTGATACATATATTGGCATATGGCTTTCTAGAAAGGTTGTGCCAGTATTAGCCTCTCAGAAGTGAATGAGAAGATCTTCTTTCCTAATATTCTCTCCCCATCTGCCTTTCTTGGCCTGCAAGTGTAGGGTTAAGTCTCTGCTCCACTTCCATACTTGATTAATGAAGGTTGTAAATTATTTCTCTCTTTTTTTAATGGTAAAAAGATGAAGGAAATTGTAAGGAAAATAATTATGTGAATAAATATGGTGATGCGCCAGTCCTATTATGTTTGGATTTGCTTCATGCGTTATACTTTATGTGTTATTTAAAAGATTTTCAAGGGTAATAGGGACATATGGAATATTGTTCTTAGAATGTTTTGGAGTTCCCACTGCTAAGATTTGAGCATCTGACTATATGCTCTTTTCATTTATCTCCAAAGGAAGGCATCTTACTCAATAAATTTGGGTTATGATTTGCATAGTTAATTAGGAGGGGAAAACGAATAAAGCAGGGAAATAAGAAATAATGACATACATATTTTTAATATTTTAAAATACAAATATGCATTAATTCACTAGTCTTTTAAAAAAGTGTTTACTATGGAAAATTTGAGACATAAGCAAAAGTAAAAAGAGTAGAAAGTGAACTCCCATCAATCTATCACCCAGCTAAGCATTTATCACCTCATGGCCAGTCTTTCACCTGTACTGCTTCTAGCTTCTCTTTCCTCCCTAGTTTATTTATTTATTTTTTTAAATTTTTAAAAAATTTTTTATTTTTTTTGTCTTTTCTAGGGCCGCTTCCTGCGGTACATGGAAGTTCCCAGGCTAGGGGACGAATCGGAGCTGTAGCCACCAGCCTACGCCACAGCCACAGCAACACGGGATCTGAGCTGTGTCTGCGACCTAAACCGCAGCTCATGGCAACACCAGATCCTTAACCCACTGAGCAAGGCCAGGGACCGAACCCACAACCTCATGGTTCCTAGTCGGATTCATTAACCACTGCACCACGATGGGAACTCCTCCCTAGTTTATTTTGAATTAATTCCCAGAATCTTATCATTTCTTCCCTAAATATTTTGGCATGTATCTCTAAATAAACAAGGATTCTTAAAAAAAAAAAAAACAGGAGTTCCTGTCGTGGCGCAGCGGTTAACGAATCCGACTAGGAACCACGAGGTTTCGGGTTCGGTCCCTGCCCTTGCTCAGTGGGTTAAGGATCTGGCATTGCCGTGAGCTGTGGTGTAGGTTGCAGACGCGGCTCGGATCCCGCGTTGCTGTGGCTCTGGCGTAGGCCAGTGGCTACAGCTCCGATTCAACCCCTAGCCTGGGAACCTCCAAATGCCGCGGGAGTGGCCGAAGAAATAGCAACAACAACAACAAAAAAGACAAAAGACAAAAACAAACAAACAAACAAACAAACAAAAACTACAGTACCATTATCCTACCTAAAATGTTTAACAGTAATCCCCTAATGTCGTTAAGTATCAAATCAGTGTTAAAATTTCCCTGGTTGTCATATAGATCTTGTTTTTTAAACTACTGATTTGTTTGAATCAGAGCCTAAATAAAGCCCATACATTATAATTGATTGTTGTCCCTTAAGTTTGTATTTTCTTTTTTTTTTGTCTTTTTGAAGTTTTGTATTTTCTAAAACTTTGTAGATTTTGTCCTGTTTTTCTTTGGAATTTAAGAAACGTGTTCACTAATCTTTTGATGTAGGCTTTTCTCTGTTATATTGATGTCCCGATTAGAATTCCTTCATCTTTTTTGTGATAAAACATACCTCCTATAGTTCATCATCTAGGATCCCCCCCCCCTTTTTTTTTTCTTTTTAGGATCGAACCTGAGGCATATGGAAGTTTCCAGGCTAGAGGTCGAATCTGAGCTATAGCTGCCAGCCTGCATCACAGCCACAGCAATGCCAAATCCGAGCCTTGTCTACAATCTACACCACACTCACAGCAACGCTAGGTTCTTAACCCACTGAGTGAGGCCAGGGATAGAACCCAAGTCCTCATAGATACTAGTTGGGATTGTTACCACTGAGCCACAATAGAAACTCCTGTGATTTCCTTTTTTGCTTTTCCAAAGCTGAGTGGGGAGTTCCCATAGCTGTTGCTGGGGCTGTGGCATAGGCTGGCAGCTGTAACTCCAATTTGACCCTTAGCCTGAGAACTTCCATATGCTATGAGTGTGGCCCTAACATGAAAAAATAAAATAAAATAAAATAAATAAATAAATAAATAAAAAGCAGGGTAGGATTTCAAAGGATTTGTTGGAGTTCCCCGGTAGGTCATCAAGTTAAGGATCTGGCATTGTCACTGTTGTGGCTTAGGTTGCTGCTGTGGCTTGGGTTCATTGCCTGGCCTGGGAACTTCCATAAGACTTGGTTATGGCAGGAGTTCCTGTTGTGAAGTGGTTAACGAATCCAACTAGGAACCATGAGGTTGTGGGTTCGATCCCTGGCCTTGCTCTGAGGCTTAAGGATCTGACGTTGCTGTGAGCTGTGGTGTAGGTCGCAGATGTGGCTCGGATCCCGAGCTGCTGTGGCTCTGGTGTAGGCTGGTGGCTACAGCTCCGATTTGACCCCTAGCCTGGGAACCTCCATGTGCTGCGGGGCAGCCCCAGAAAAGGCAAAAAGACAAAAAAAAAAAAAAAAGACGCTTACGAAGCAATACGAGTACAGAATCTCTTGAGTTTTTTTATTCTCCCCCCCAGTCTTTATACTTGTCTCATCCACATCTAATTTGACTGTATAGTCATTTTAAGCTTTCAACTTAGTTTTCAAAGAAACATGTCTTTTCTTCCTGATTTCTCATCAGTTTACATACCTAATTAAATTGCATAAGTATAATAACAAGAGCAACTGGTATAAATAGGTTTGGGGAAAAACAGTTCTTGGTAAGCATGCAGCTTAATGGGTGGGCGGAGACATATACCGGCGTAAGGGGGAGTAGCTGTTAATTGGGGCCAGTTTGTATGCTGGGGCACCAGTTGTTTTACAGAGGGAAGGGGAAGCATCACTTATTTTGGCAGATTGGTTGAGAGGTGGTGGGTTAAGAGAGCTTCTACATTAATATTACGATTGTGAATAAGTCAAAGTTGTTAGAGATTTGAGGGCATAATATTTTATAGAATCTTTTATTTGTAGTGTATGCTTCAGTGCAGTATTTTTGTCCACTTGTGTTAGAGTTTGCATGAGCTGAACCGAATTTGATAATGGACCAGTGATGTTAAAAATTTGGTGAGGGGGAGAAATTCCCTTGTGGCACAGCGGGTTAAGGATTAGGCGTGGTTGTGGCTGTGGCACAGGTTGCATCTGCGGTGCTGGTTTGATCCCTGGCTGGGGAACCTCCACATGCCACAGACACGACACACACACACACACACACACACACACACACAGATTCAGTGAGGAAAACAACCAAAACTTTTTAGTTTTACAGGTTCACATCTGTTCACTGCCATTATGGTATTTCATGGAAGAGGTCCTCGTTTTCATGTCATAAGTTGTTTTCCTGGCAAAAGAAGTCTTGGTTTATATACCACAAGGAACACAATTATTGTTATGGAAGGCAGGAATAGAGCTGTGTGTTTCTTATTAGGATTAGCTGCGTACCTGCAGGATTTCTTCTTTCTTTCTGCTTCCTGCCTCTGTTGTCCTGTCTTTCTGTCAGAACGTTCTAATGTTGCATAAGCAGTGTTCTGACAATAGATGAGTTTCTTTGGTAGCTCATTTTTTAAAAGCCTCGAAATAATGTTTTTAGTGATTGTATGTTCTTGGCTTACTTTCCATTTCTACATCAACAGTGATATTGTTATTCTAGACAAATGGAGCAGTTGTATTCTAGCAATGATCTTTGTGTCCAAGTCAGCTGCAGAGATACCACAATCATATATTATACCTGAATAATATGTTATATGTGAATAGTAATTCAGGGAGGGAATTCAATTTTGAGATGTTACTTTTGGATCTCGGTAAAGGATTTTACAGTCCTCGAGAATAAAACTTGTTTGAAGCATTGGCCTCTGACATGCAGAAGGGCGGCCAGTGATTTCAGCCCACTGCCTCTTCTGATCTCATTTTCCTTCTTCCTTTTCCGTCAGCAGCTGCATCCCGTGCCCAGCTCTAATTCAGCTCTTTGTAAAAGGGGTACTGTTATAGTGAGTCACAGCCTCTTATGTCAGTGGTGGTTAGATTTTTAGGCCAGGAATCCATTTTGGAATCCAGTTTGAAAACAACATTTCAGTTGTGTTACCTAAATTTCTCTTCCTTTCCTTATGCTAGTAGCAGAGTTTTCTGCCTTTCTAGCTCTTTGGGGAGCCTTTTTGGCCCATCAGAACTGCTCAAGGCAGTCTGCAGTAATGAACTGAGCATTGCTGTGGGAGTCAGTGCACGGGTTTCCAGTTTCAGTTTTTACTAGCCTTAGTAAAACTTAACCCACTGGGCAAGTCACTTAACCTCATGGAGCTTCCAGCTTCTTCTTCTTCTTTTTTTTTTTTAAGGGCACATACCCACCACACATGAAGGTTCCCAGGCTAGGGGTAGAATCAGAGCTACAGCTGCTGGCCTCTGCCATGCCACAACAATGCAGGATCCGAGCCGAGTCTGTGACCTACACCACAACTCATGGCAATGTCGGATCCCCAACCCACTGAGCAAGGCCAGGGATTGAACCCGCATCCTCATGGATACTAGTTGGATTTGTTTCAGCTGTGCCACGACGGGAACTCCCCAGCTTCTTTTTAATGTATGTATATTTTCTTAATTGAGATATAATTCGCATACCATATGTTTTACCCAGTTCAGTGTTGTTTGTTTTTTTGGTATACTCACAGTATTGTGCAACCATCACCACAATCAATTTCAGAACATTTTCACTCCCCTGAAAAGGAGCAGCATACCCATTAGCAGTCACTGCAAACCTTTCCTCACCTTCCCTGCCCACGCCCGAATCAGTCACTAATCAGTGTCTATAGATTTGCCCATTCTGGACATTTTTCTTTCTTTCTCTCTTTCTTTCTTTTTTTTTTTTTCTTTTCAGGGCTGCGCCTGTGGCACATGGAGGTTTCCAGGCTAGAGGTCTAATCGGAGCCATAGCTGCTGGCCTACACCACAGCCTCAGCAAGGCCAGATCTGAGCCACGTCTGTGACCTACACCACAGCTCATGGCAACGCCGGGTGCTTAACCCACGGAGTGCAGCCAGGGATCAAACATGAAACCTCATGGTTCTTAATCGGATTCATTTCCGCTGCGCCACGTTGGGAACTCCCTTTCTGGACATTTCATATAAATGGAATCATACAATATAGGACCTTTTGTGTCTGTCTTCTTTTCTTAGCATGATGTCTTCAGGGGTCATCTGTGTTGTAGCATGTCAATTTCCTTCCTTTTTATGAGTGGATGATATTCCAGTGTATGGATATATTGTATTTTGTGTATCCATTCATGAGTTGATGAACTTTGTATTGTTTCCACTTTTTGGCTATTATAAACGATGCTATTATGTACATTCGTGTACAAGTTTTTGTGTGGACATATATTTTCATTTCTCTTGGGCATGTGCCCAGGAGTGGAATTCCTGTATCATAAACATTCCATGTTTAACTATTTGAGGAATTGTCAAACTGTTTTCCAAAATGGATGCACATTTTGCATTCCCACTAGTGTTGTATGAGGGTTCCAATTGACAGCCATCCAAGTGGATGTGAGGTGGTAGCTCATTATGGTTTTGCTTTGCATCTTAAGGCTCATAGTATTGAGCATCTTTTTATGTGCTAAGTAGTGTCTATTTAGATTCTTTGCCAGTTTTTTAGTTAGGTTATTTGTCTTTTTTATTTGTTGACTTGTAAGAATTCTTTATAGATTTTCTGGATACAAGTCCTTTATCAGATATATGACATACAGATATTTTCTCCTCATTTTGTAGGTTGTCTTTTCACTTTTGTGCTGGTTTTGTTTGAGACACAAAAGTTTTAATTTTGATGCTAGTTTCTTTATTTTTAAAGTTATTCTAACTCTGAAATTATATATTCTACTGTAGACATTTTCCTCTGTATTCATTCTGTACCTCTCTCCTTCTTTGGCAAAGTTCTCCCTTTTCCAGGATATTTTGTGCCTCAGAGTCTCTTTAAAAACATCTATCTATGTATCTATCTGATACATGTGTCTTATAAAATAATCAAACTCTACAAAATCTATAAGTGAAAATTCCTTCTTTCTGGAGAGAATATTGTTAACATTTTATAACCAGATATTTTGTATTAACATTTTATGTTTTTCATTAAAAATGTCATGTCACATACCCAGTTTGCTACTTGCTTTTTTTAATTTATTCTTCCAATTTTATTGAGATGTAATTGACATACATCGTTACATAAGTTAAAGGTGTACAGCATAATAACTTGACTTTACAAACCTCATGAAGTGATTACCACAATGAATTTAGTGGGCATCCACCATCCCTTATAGATATGAAGTTAAAGAAATAGAAAAAAAAATTTTTTTCCTTGTGAAATCCTTTCTTTTAGGACTTACTCTCTCAATTTTCACATATAACATATTATGGCAGTGTTAATTATATTTTTCGTGTCATACGTTACATCCATAGTACTTATTGATCGTATAACTGGAAGTTTGTAGCTTTTGACTGCCTTCATCCAGTTCCTCCTCCCCTCCCCACTGCTCTGGTAGCCACAGATCTGATTGTTTTCTGTGAGTGAGTTTGTTTTTGAAATATGGTTGGCCTACAATACTTAGTTCTTGTTATGAAACATAGTGATTCATTATTTCTAAACATTCCAAAATGATTCCCATGGTAAGTCTAGTTACTATCTGTCACTGTACAAAGATACTACATAATTTTTGACAGTATTCCCCATACTGTACATTTCATACCTGTGACTCATTTATTTTGCAACTGGAAGTTTGTACCTTTTAATCTCCCGTACTTTCATCCCCTTCCATCCAACCTCCTCCCCACTTGGGGAACCACATGTTTTATTTGTTCTGGTATCTTTGACTCTGTTTCTGTTTTGTTAGATTTATTTGTTTATTTTTAGATTCCACATATAAGTGAAATCATACAGTGTTTGTTTTACTTGACTTATTTCACTTGGTGTAATACCCTCTAGGTCCATCCGTGCTGTCATAAATGGCAAGATTTCATTCTTTTTTATGTCTGAGTAATAATATTCTGTTGTATATGTACCACATCTTTATCCATTCATCTATTGATGGGCACTTAGGTTGCTTCCATATCTTGGCTATTGTAAATAATGCTGTACGGAACATATCGGTGCCTATATGTTTTCTAATTAGTGGTTTTGTTTTCTTTGGCCAAATACCCAGGAGTGGAATTGCTGGATCATATGGTAGTTCTGTTTTTAACTTTTTGGGAAATCTCCATGCTGTTTTCCATTGTGGCTGCATCAGTTACATTTCCATCAGCAGTATACAAGGGTTCCCTCTTCCCCACATCCTCTACAGCACTTGTTTGTTGTCTTTTTGATGTGCCTTTCTGACAGGTGTGAGGTGATATTTGCATTTCCCTGATGATAAGTGATGTTGAGCATCATTCATGTGCCTGTTGGCCACCTGTATATCTTCTTTGGAAAAGCTGCTATTCAGATTCTCTGCTCTTTTTTTTTTTTTTTTTTTTTAATGGCTTCACCCATAGCATATGGAAGTTTCTTGGCTAGGGATTGAATCTGAACTGCAGCTGCAGCAACACTGGATCCTTTAACCCACTGTGCTAGGCTGGGGATTGAACCCACACCTCTGCAGCCGCAGAAGCCGCTGCAGTTGGATTCTTAACCCACTGAATCATAGCAGGAACTCCCTTTGCTCATTTTTAATTTTTTTTTTTTTATGTTGAGTTGTATGTGTTCTTTGTACATTTTGGATATTAAGCCCCTTACTAGGTATATCATTTGCATATATCTTCTCCCATTCAGTAGATGGCCTTTTCATTTTGTCGATGGTTTCCTTCACTTTGCAAAAGCTTTGTAGTTTGATGTAGTCTCATTTATTTATTTTTGCTTTGGTTCCCTTTTCTGAGGCGATATATCCAAAAAATATTACTAAGACCCATGTCAAACTCCCTGTGTTTTCTTCACTACTTGTTTTTTGCGTGTTTTTCTTTAAATTGAAGTACAGTTGATTTACAGTGTGTTACTTTCAGGTGTATAGCAAAGTGATTCAGTTATATATATATATATATAAAATATTATATATATTATTTTTCATTGTAGGTTATTACAAGATACTGAATATAGTTAGTTCCCTGTGCTATACACTAGGTCTTTTTTATTTATCTATTTTATATACAGTGATGTTGAAATTCCATTTTTTTGTGTGTGTAGGTTTTTTGTTTGTTTGTTTTTGGCTTTGCTCGTGACATTTGGAAGTTCCGAGGCCAGGGTTGGAACCCATACTACAGCAGTGGACCCTAGCCTTAATTCACTAGGCCACCAGGAAACTCCCAGTTTTTTAATTTAATAATCTTATCTCCCACATTCTTTCATGTCAGTACATCTTGCCCTAGTCTCAATCATTTTAATAGCTGCAGAGTTTTCCATTTTATGAATATACTATAATTTATTTAAGTAATGCCCCTTTGATAGTTTTAGGGTTGTTTCTAGCTTTTTAAAAAAATTACAAATTATATATCACCTAAGAATTTCTGCACATTTATATTCGTACACTTGTGCTAGTGTTTCTTCTCCATTCCATTTGTTTGCTGTTGCACTATTATTCAAAAGACTCAAGTCTTAGATTTAATTTACCTTTTAAAAGAGTTTTATCACGTTCAACCTAGAGTAAACTTCCCCAAAGTTATGTGTTTTTTTCCATTATGATATATACAATGATAAGATCTTCCTTTGAAGCTAGCTTCTTCATTTTCTCAATAATTTAATAGAAAACTTGCTGGAAGTGGAATGCTTGAGTCAAAGTATGAGTGCTTTACATTTTATAAATGTTGCCAAATTGCCCTCCAAGAAAGGGCAAGCTAATCCGCATTCACTCAACTCCAGAGCGTGTGACAGGGCACTTTCTGTTCTAACACTGGCACCCAGTCATCTTTTTAAGGAGTCAGTCTGACAGGTAAAAAATGTCATTTTGGTTTGTAATTACTTATTGGTGAATTTGACTGTCATTGGATTTATCTGTTGGCTACTTGTGTTTTTTTTCTCGGAATTATCTGTGTCCCTTGTCTATTTTTCTGTTGGGATTTTTGGCTTTTTCTCATTAATGTACATAAGCCTTTTAAACCTTAGGGAAATTAATTACCTCTTAAAATATGGATCTGTTTCTGTGTTTGTCTTGACTTTGTGTATATGTTTTACTGTAACTGTCAACATTTTTATGTAGTCAGATTTTTCAGTTTTTTTACTTTATGGCTTTTCAGTTTCTTTCCTCATTCTAATTTATAAAAATATTTACCCATGTTTTCCTCAAGTACCTTTTTTTTTTTTTTTTGCTTTTAAGGGCTTTACTTGTGGCACATGGAAGTTCCCAGGCTAGGGGTCAAGTCGGAGATACAGCTGCTGGCTTATGCCACAGCCACAGAAACACAAGATAGGAGTCGAGTCTGTGATCTACACCACAGCTCACAGCAACGCTGGATCCTTAACCCACTCAGCGAGGCCAGGGATCCACTGTGTCCTCATGAAGACTAGTCAGGTTTGTTACCACTGAGCCATGATGGGAACTCCTATGGTTTTGTTTTTAAACTTAGGTCTTTGCTCTATGTGGAATGCTTGTTGGTTTAAACCAAATGAGAACGGGATTAGTTATGGAGTTTTATTGGAGTTGTAATTTTATATTAATTTTTGTGGTTATTAATGGATTTTTTCTTTCCCTTGACTATATGCTTCTTGAGGGCATTGGAGTGTGCATTTTCTTGCTCTTATTTTCAGTTACTAGCACAGTGCTTGCTGATGATAGGTCCTCCATTTATTGAGTGAATGCATCTTTTCCTCTAGATATCTATTAATTGTGTCCCAGCACAACTAATTAAATAATCCATCTTTTCCCTCCTAATTTTAAAAAGCTACCTTTTCTACAAAATCTCCAAGTACTTAGGTATAATTCTGATCTCTTTTAATCCATAGATTGTGCTGTCTTTTCTTGCGTTGATACTGTACAGCTTTGATTATTGTAGCTTTATAGTACTTAAGGTATATTTGAAAAGCCAGCCTCAAACATTCTTAAATATAATACCAGTTTGGGAAGCATTGTAATCTCCTTTAGTAAAACTTCTTGCTATCCCTTAGAAAACATTCATTTAACTTATTAAACATTTAATCCATTCTGAGAGGCTTCAAAGTAGAGATGATTTGGGGATGTTACTTGCTGAAGAGTTTTTCTGGGATATGACATACTTAGTTCTGCCTTGACATCCTAAGTATCTTTTTTAAAAAAAAACAAAACAAAACAAAAAAAAAAACCTCTTGGTATTCAGAAGGACAGTTACAATGGTAGCTAGGTCTCCCGCTTGGCTGAGCCACCCTTGAATTTATTGTTAACACTTGGGTTCTGAGTAAGTTTTGTTTGAATATGGGCAACGTGATTGTTTCTCTCTCTCCTTATCCAAGAAAAGGATCTGTTGGGCACCTTTTAGTTTTACCCTTATATCTGTCTCTCTGATAAAGGTTATATTTTTTCTCAAAAAAACACTAGAAAACTCTCATTTTATAATCTTGGGTATCTTTAGAAAAACATAACATTTTCCTCGCAATCTTTTAATGAAGAATACACACAGAGAGGGTAGGTGGCAGAAAAGGCATCAATAAATTGTACTGGCACCCAGCTTGAAGTCAAAGCAGACAATGGAAAAGATACTTCTGAAAAGTGCTATGCAGAATTCAGCTTAGTGACCTCGATTGCGCACCTCTGCATGACTCGTTTGCTTCCGGTGGATGCAGTGCTAGACGAGCCATTGGATATGGCTTGAGCGAAGACCTGGTAACATTGCTATATAATCACTTTCTTTTTCTTATAGTGTAGGCTTCTTGTCTCTGTTAAGTGTTAGAAAGTCTTTTTTTTTTTGTCTTTTTGCCTTTTCTAGGGCTGCTCCCGTGGCATATGGAGGTTCCCAGGCTAGGGGTTGAATCGGAGCTGTAGCTGTAGCGGCTGGCTGGCTTACACCAGAGCCACAGCAATGCGGGATCCTAGCCACATCTTCGACCTACACCACAGTTCATGGCAACGCCAGATCCTTAACCCACTGAACAAGGCCAGGGATCGAACCCGCAACCTCATGGTTCCTAGTCGGATCCGTTAACCACTGCGCCACGATGGGAACTCCTAGAAATTCTTACAGTCTGAAATAAGCATTGTCTTGGGATTTTTCTGTCATGTCTGTCTCATACAGGAACTAACTTTAGGGTCTTGTGAGTATTAAAGAAGTTTAAAGCAAAGAAATGTGATGTCTGGGGAACAGAGCTAATAGAACAGGGTGGACCTATTGGATAAAATCCTTGCTTTTTTTTTAATTGGAAGATTATTCTAGAGTGCTTCAATGCAACTTTTAATTCTGAATACTGCTACTTGACAAGTATATTTTCGGATGATTACCCATTTTGTTAAAAACAAAACAAAACAAAACAAAAACAACTGTTTTGTCAAACTCTCTCAGACTTTTCCTTAATAAGCCCAACCATAGACTTTGGAAGTCTTACGGTAGAAAAACACTCAAATAGGTTTGTTTGGGACCCTTGTCTCCACCCTGGAATTAAGTACCACTGAAAATAACCCTGGAATAAAGGGGTTTTGTGTGGCAGGATTAATTGATTTACATGATTCTTCTTTTTGCAGGGTTTCTCTTGGTGGAAAATGGGTTTACTTTGTATTCCTCATTTTTCTCAATGTTAGTCTTAACTGAGAGATTTTTAGGCAGTTAACTGTTCTAGCACACCCATAATCACCTTGTTAGTAGGTGTTATGTCATGTTGATTAGTTACTCCTGAATTTACTCTGCTTGCAAAACACCTGTCTGTATTGGAGCTTTGCTGAGTGGTTGGCTTTGTGTTTGAAGTTTGCTCCCAGTAAAGTAAATGGATATTGGAAAAAGAGAGAAGGGAAAAGAAGGAGTCAGCACATTTTGATATGCTTTCATTGAAGAGATTTCCTAATTAGAAAGCTTTTGGAGACTTGACCTTTTTGCATTAAAGTAACCCAGCATTTCATTATGTATTCCATTGAGGTTTTAGAGCTCTGTGCCAGAAAGTGAGAACCAAGGTTGATTGTGAAAGAAGTGTTCAGAGGACGAAGCTCATAGTCAACAGAGTGCTGCTTCATAGGGGAGGCCCAAAAATAACCTGATTGCCAGAGGACAACAAGAATGGAGGCAGCCCTTGCTGCTGTTCTGAGCAGTTTTAGCTCCTGTTATGTCGTTCCAGCATGATTGAAGTCATGGTGCAAGCAATATCATTTTACAGTTTCAGTTTGCAAGGATATTGCCTTGGTAAATTTTATTTATCCCCGTAGAAAAGTTATTTTGCAAGGTTTGGAAGGGTTTTTCTGCCAGATCAGAGGAAATTAACATATCTACTCTACTCTGAGTAGGAGATGGCCTGCAGTGGAGTCGTCTAAACTTAGAGAGTCAAATTAGCGACTTGCTTGGGTCTTGTGGTGAACCTTGAGTCTTTAAGAGGAAGAACTCAGTCTGATTCAGAAAAGTTACCCCGGGAATGACCCCTGCTCAGCCTTGAAGGTAGAAAATATTATGGTTCAGAGGGCCCTTCTAAGGCTTTCAGTAGAGTCCTTAAGACAGTAAGTTTTAAGAATTTATAAATAGCGTTGAGTGTGGAAGTGCATAGCACATGGACACATAATTAGCAAGTCAGGAAGTTTGACTAGAAGGAATAAATTAACTCTAGTCACTTGATGGAATGAGATCATGGAAGAGAATATAGTTTGTTTTAGGTGATGGTAATTGTGATGTTGAGGCTGGCTCAGGAAATGAGTTGTCAGATATGCTGTCATCCTCACTAATGCTTCATTTTATTTCTCAGGTTTATAATTGTATAAAGACATGATTTTCCTACCCATCTGGGGGCTAGGAGTTCAAAGGTTTTAAAGCTGCAAAAGAGTGAAATACAGAGAAAAGTTTCCTGCCCGCACATACCCCCGTGACTGTCCAGATCCTCTTCCTGCAGGCAGTCTGTGTTATCATTATCTTATGTATCCTGTGATGTTTTATGTGTTTACAAGTATATATCTATCTCTGTATACTGTACCTCCTCCTTTAAAACAATTTATAGTAAATTATACTCCCTGATCTGCATCTTTTCTTATAATTATGTCTTGAGGATTATTACATGTAGCTATATAAGGAGCTTTCTACTTTAAAAAAAAGTGCTGTGGTGTATTCCCATGAGAGGACGTATCATATATTTTTTTACTTAGCCCCCAATGGATGGCTGTTTGAGTTATTTCCAATCCTTTGCTAATATAAATAATACTAGAGCATTTAAAAAATATGTTAGGGCTTTGTAGTCAAAAGCAATCTTGGAGTTCCCGTTATGGCTTAGTGGTTAACGAATTTGACTAGGAACCATGAGGTTGCGGGTTCGATTCCTGGCCTCGCTCAGTGGGTTAAGGATCCGGCATTACCGTGAGCCGTGGTGTAGGTCGCAGATGCAGCTTAGGTCCCAAGTTGCTGTGGTTCTGGTGTAGGTTGGCAGCTACAGCTCTGATTAGACCCCTAGCCTGGGAACTTCCATATGCCATGGATTTGGCCCTGGAAAAGACTAAAAGACCCCCCCCTCCCCCCCAAAAAAAGCAATCTTAAGTCATAATAGACTTAAGACTATCTTAGATTCATATAGCATCTTCACAAATGTCTTATTTGAGCCTTACTGCAGTCTTGGGAGGTAAGCACAGCGTTTTGCACAAATGAACAAATTTGAGCGAGAGAGGTAGAGGTAGAACAGGGTCTTTTAACTCGGATTTGAGTATCTTTCCACTTTCCCAAAATAGAAATTCTGTTGTGGGGATGTAGGGAAGGGGTGGTGGGAGAATAAGACGAAATAAATGAGGTGAGGCAGGCTTGTGAGAGAGGGATGTACCTGTCATTCAGGAAATCAGGGTCCTGTTTGCCGGGGGAGATAAGAGCTAGCAGTCAGCTTGTGACATAGACACAAAAGTATTTAGACATTGGCAGAACATGATGGGTTGACTGCCTCCTGGAGTAATGGCAAACCAAACCCTGATGGTTCTTAAGAAACCGGAGACTTTCAGAGTTCCCTAGAATAGACTGGGGGCAAAACCGGGCATTCAAAGTCTGTTAAGAAAATGCATTTAGTCTGAGGTTATGAAACAGAAATAGGCAATAGAGAAGACAGAATTTTCTAGAGGATCTAGAGACCAGATGAGGTTTTTTTTTTTTTTTTTTTTTTGTCTTTTTAGGACTGCCCCTGCGGCAGATGGGAAGTTTCCAGGATAGGGGTTGAATTGGAGCTGCAGCTGCCGGCCTATACCACAGCCACAGCTGTGACCTACACCACAGCTCATGGCAACACCTGATCCTTAACCCACTGAGTGAGGCCAGGGATCGAACCTACGTCCTCATGGATACTAGTCGGGTTTGTTGCCACTGAGCCATGATAGGGAACTCCTTTTGGGGGGGGGGCAGATGAGATTATAAAAGGGTAGGTAAGTCATCTCACAACTGGACTAGTTAGAGTAAGGCTGATAGATGCTTTCATTGCATAGTCAATACTATTTGGAGGAGTTCCTGTTGTGGCACAGTGGTTAACAAATCCGATTAGGAACTATGGGGTTGTGGGTTCAATCCCTGGCCTTGCTCAGCAGGTTAAGGATTTGGCATTGCCGTGAACTGTGGTGTAGGTCACAGATGCGGCTTGGATCCCGAGTTGCTGTGGCTCTGGCATAGGCTGGTGGCTACAGCTCAGATTAGACCCCTAGCCTGGGAACCTCCATATGCTGTGGGTGTGGCCCTAGAAAAGACAAAAAGACAAAAAAAAATTAAAAGAAAAAATATTATTTGGAAATGTGAGCTTAGGGCTGGTCACCAGCCTTCCACCATAATTACCATATGCTAAATGCCTACTGTGTTCTAGATGTGTTTTACATATAACTGATGCTACCTTCTCAGCAGCTTTGCAAACAAACTGTTGTTATACCTAGTTTCCATGGAGGTTCAGTTAGAAAACTTGTTCAAGGTCACATATTGTTTAAGTGGTAGAGCTGAGATTTATAAGAACAAGGCTCTTGTTTGTTCCATTACACCAGATGTTAGCACCCAGATTGAATAGCGAAATTGTAAATAACCAGAATTCTATCACTATAGAATTGATTATAACAGTGTGAACATATAACCGGACAACTTGCCTGTTTTGCATGATTTGGGCTGGAAGAGTAGAAAGAATGCTAAGGAAAAGGACCACTGGAGATGCTAACAACTGGCCAAACTCATATAATTTGTTAAAGCAGTGCACTTGCCATGCATATGTAGCTTCATGATAAATTCTCCACTGTCCTCTTCCCTTTTTAGATTGCAGTTCCTCAAGTCTTTCTATTTATTTATTTATTTTTGTGTGTGTGTGTCTTTTGTCTTTTGTCTTTTTTTTTGTTGTTGTTGTTGTTGCTATTTCTTGGGCTGCTCCCGCGGCATATGGAGGTTCCCAGGCCAGGGGTTGAATCGGAGCTGTAGCCACCGGCCCACACCAGAGCCACAGCAACAGGGGATCCGAGCCGCGTCTGCAACCTACACCACAGCTCATGGCAACGCCGGATCGTTAACCCACTGAGCAAGGGCAGGGACCGAACCCGCAACCTCATGGTTCCTAGTCGGATTTGTTAACCACTGCGCCACGACGGGAACTCCAAGTCTTTCTATTTAGAGATTATATAGCTGCCACTGAAGACCGTAGCTAGTGGGAGCCAGGACCTGGAACATTTTTTGGGGGAACTGTCTGGGGAATTCATATACACTGAGTGTATACCAAATCATGAATTCTGCCATTGTGAAGTTTGAGGAGGTAAGGATCTCCTTGGGTTAATAAATTCTGGCTTATAGGCAGAAGAACCTGCTAGATTTTATTGCCTTGATCCTTTAGCATTATCCTGCAAAGTATTGGAGAATACTTATTGGAGAATACTTTTGATGTACTTCCAAAGGACCATTGTAGGGAGTGTTAATATGGGAGGTTGACATTGTGGTGAAATAATCACTTGGAAGCTGTGATTCAGCATTAGTCAGTGGCTTTTGTGCTAGGTTGCACTCAGCCATCTCTCGCTTTAATTGTGGTGAGTCTCAGGCATTTGATTACACAACTACCAAAGAGACTGACCTTAGTGATAACCTAGTCACATTTTCAGATAGTAAAAATACTCAGGAAAAAAAATTAGTCATCTCTATCAGCTGGTAGTATTAGTTCTTCTCTAGGGAAGTATTAGCACACTTTCTAGGTTATGCCCAACAATACACAAAGATGAATGCCATTTCCTAAAACACTTTCAGTTAGTGTTCTTAAAAAGTGGAAACATAACCAAATGTGCTTTCTGGACATATTCATTTTATGGACATATTCATTCATAATATGGATCAGTTTTATATCTTATTGGCTGACTTAAAACCATGAATGGGTTGGGTTCGTTTTACCTAATTTATCACCATTCTGTATTTCCTTACTGTCTCATGAAATTGCCATGTTTAATCTTGTATTAAAAAAAAAAAAAAACTCTTACCTGATTCTACTCTTTTTACCCCCTCCTTTCTTTTCTTTTTCCCCTCTACCTTTTTTCCTTCCTTCTATTATTTGTCCTTCTGTTCATCCACAAATAGTTGAGTGTCTGCTGTGTTGGAGGCTCTGTGCCAGGCATGGGGATGGAACGGTGAAGGAAAACATGGTCTCTACTCTCATGAGCTTACAGTGCATCCTCATGTTCCTGGTTCCTGTTCTGCCTTCAAGGTTCAGCTCTTCTTCTGACCTTTGCATGGTTCTCTCTGACTTCTTTAGCCTTTGCTGACCTGTCCCTTACTTGAGTAGTGCTGGTTGACATATCTTAATCTCATTTTTTCCACAGTGTAAGTGCTGTCCAGGCAGAGACTGCCACGTTTTTTTTGTCTTTCCCAATGCTGAGTCCAAGCAAGTGGGTAATAAAAGGGTTTTGATTCATCCTGCCCTGCTGAAAGTCCAGACTACAAGCTCTTGGGGTTTAGAAGTAGTTGTAAAGATTATGCTTTCTTTCTTTCTTTCTTTTTTTTTTCTCTCCCAGTTGTTTGCCTAACGTTTGCTATCTGCTTATGTTAATCTGGGTTCACAATGAAGGAAAATAACCCCACTGATGCACTGCTTACCGTTATAATATTTTCTAGTGAAGGGTTTGTTTTTGAGCTGATTATTATATAGCTTCTTATCTGGTTCCCCTTGTGAGTAGCGAGGGATAAATTTCATGGTTAAGGAAAATAGCTAACCTAGTCTTTTAGCACTATGCCTGTAATCTTTTAGGATTAAATGCCCTACCAACTATGCCTTAGTTCATGAAGTGTTAAGAGTAACTCACTTGGAGTTCCTGTCGTGGCTCAGTGGTTAACGAATCCGACTAGGAACCATGAGGTTGCGGGTTTGATCCCTGCCCTTGCTCAGTGGGTTAACGATCCGGTGTTGCTGTGAGCTGTGGTGTAGGTTGCAGATGTGGCTCGGATCCCCTGTTGCTGTGGCTCTGGCGAAGGCTGGTGGCTACAGCTCCGATTCAACCCCTAACCTGGGAACCTCCATATGCTGCAAGAGCGGCCCAAGAAAATGGCAAAAAGACCAAAAAAAAAAAAAAGAGTAACTCACTTAAAATGGGAAGCTGACAATGTAATAACTTCACTTTTAAAAGTGAGCTCCTCAGAGCAATTCATAGAAATGGAAAAACAATCATTTAATGGGGCATTCATTATTTACACTTACATGATGTTACAGTTGAAAACTCTTTTGAGTTGTAAATGAAATGTGGGAACCTAACTGTGAAGGAAGGAAGCTGTGTCACTGGATTAAATGTTTTTCTGAATATGCTAAAAGCTCTGAGGTAATGGCAGACTGCAGTATGGGGACTGAGAAGGGATGTTTTCTTTATTAAAAAGGAGAGTAGTGGGTATTGGAAAAAGGAAATGCTCTTTTGCTTGCACCAAAAATTAAAGAGTTAGTGTATGAAATTGAGAGCAGAAGATCATGGAGCAGAAGAAAAAAAAAAAACCAATTTTTCCTCCCGCAGCAATCTGAGGTCTTGACTTGGACAAACTGATTGATGAAAGATTATTATAAGATGATAGATTTTTTTGTCTTTTTTTGCTATTTCCTTGGGCCGCTCCCACGGCATATGGAGGTTCCCGGGCTAGGGGTCGAATCGGAGCTGTAGCCACCGGCCTATGCCAGAGCCACAGCAATGCGGGATCCGAGCCGCGTCTGCAACCTACAGCACAGCTCACGGCAACGCCGGATGGTTAACCCACTGAGCAAGGGCAGGGATCGAACCCGCAACCTCATGGTTCCTAGTCGGATTCGTTAACCACTGCGCCACGACGGGAACTCCAAGATGATAGATTTAAATATTGACTAGATATTTGATGTTAAGGAATTATTACTATCTTTTTAGGTGGAGTAATAATATTGTCATGGTCAAAAGAAAAAGTACTTACCTTTTGGAAGTACATACTGAAGAAATATGGATGACATAATGCAGTGTCTGGGGTCTGCTGGGGAGAGGAAGAAGTGGTCCAGAGTGTAGATACAAATGGCTATGTGTTTATAATTGTCATAGCTGGCTGATGGGTACAGGAGGCTCACTAAGCAGTTTCTTTCTACTTATGAGCATATTTGAAAGTTTCCATAATAAAAACTAAAAACAAACAAAAAAACCCCCATAAAACTGAAACCCACTGAAAACCAGAAACCCAACAATTTAGGTATAGAACTGTCAAACATACCCTTTTTCCTTATTTCAACTTAACTCCAGGTGGGGCAAGTACAACCATAGATTCTTGTTGATGTTGCCAAAGTGGAATGTGGTTCAGATTTCCACCCCCTCAAATTGATGAACTGTATTATAGCATCACTGAGAAAGCGACAGGCTCTACTTTCTGTCTTCCCAGCAGTGTGGTATATTACAACAGGGCAGAAGTCATTCTCTCCATCTTTAAGGTTCTTCCTTTCTATAGTAAAGAAATAAGATTTAAAAAGCAATAAATGGGGAGTTCCTGTTGTGGCTCAGCAGTAGCGAACCTGACTAGTATCCATGAGGATGAGGGTTTGATTCCTGGCCCCACTCAGTGGATTAAGGATCCGGCCTTGCCATGAGCTATGGTGTAGGTGGCGGGATGCAGCTCAGATCTGGCGTTGCTGTGGCTCTGGCAGAGGCTGGCCGCTGTAGCTCCAATTCCACCCCTAGCCTGGGAACTTCCATGTGCTGCTGGTGTGGCCCTTAAAAAACAAAAAGAAAAGGAAAAAGCAATACCTGTAGTTCCCTTCTGGTACAGTGGGTTAAGAATCACTGCAGTGGCTTAGATAGCTTTTGTGACATGGGTTCAGTCCTGGCCTAGGAACTTTGATATGCCATGGGCATGGCCAAAAAAGGCAAAAAAAAAAGCAATACATAAACAGAGAATAGAAAAATAGGGTTTAAATTTAAATGCCATATTTTATAGTCTTAAGTAAATACTCAAAATTAAGAAAAAGGCAAGAACATTTTTGGTTAGGGTTAAGCAGTTTTTATTAGGCCAGTGAACTTCGGGATGACCTCTAAACAAAGTGTAGGAGCTGAATTGCTATAGAATGTCCAGCATGTCCAGGGAGGGAAAATACTACATTTGGGGGGAATCGATGAATTTGGATTGATATAAGATGTTGGATGGACTGGATGTGTTCAGTTCATAAAGGACATGAAATTTTTTTTTTTGTCTTTTTGTCTTTTTGCTATTTTCTTGGGCTGCACTTGCGGCATATGGAGGTTCCCAGGCTAGGGGTCTAATCAGAGCTGTAGCCGCCGGCCTTCATCACAGCCACAGCAAACTCGGGATCTGAGCCGCGTCTGCAACCTACACCACAGCTCATGGCAACGCCGGATCCTTAACCCACTGAGCAAGGCCAGGGATGGAACCCACAACCTCATGGTTCCTAGTCGGATTCGTTAACCACTGTGCCACAATGGGAACTCCACAAAGGACATGAATTTTTTAGCTAAAGCATTTGGCTTGCTTTTGTAGGCCATACAGAATCATTTTGGGGTTGGGGAGACATTTTTGACTCCTGTGATACCCAGTTATTAATTTGATTAGACGATAATGTAGGATATTCTTAGTTGTATGCTTTTGCAAGAAGAGTATAACTTGCCTATATAACTTGAAGATTTTTTTTTTTTGGTCTTTTTTTTGTCTTTTTGGGCCTGCACCCTAGGCATATGGAGGTTTGCAGGCTAGGAGTCTAATCAGCTACAGCTGCCAGCCTACACCAGAGCCACAGCAACCATAGATCCAAGCCACCTTTGCAACATACCACAGCTCACAGCAACGCTGAATCCTTAACCCACTGTGCGAGGCCAGGGCTCCAACCCGCAACCTCATGGTTCCTAGTCAGATTCGTTTCTGCTGCGCCATGACAGGAACTCCAAACATTTTTTTTAACATAAATTCTTTATTTCTTTAGTGTCTCAGAAGGGCTGTTCAGGGACTGTAATTAATATTTCTGTTTTAAAAGGGGGAGGGACAGCAAGGTGCTCAGAGTTAATGACCTTAATGAAGTGTGAGTCAGTGGCAACTCTGGGTTCAGATCATGTATCTTTCTGAGCTCCTTCCACTCCCTTTGCTTATATTAAAGGTAAGCGTTTTCCATGTAACTGGTTTTCTTTTTTATTTGAAATGTGTAATATATATAGGCAATGCTGACTTTAGGCATCGTCTGCCTTTTCTCACCCCACCTTCTTCTTGGGAATATATATATTTTTCTTTGCCCTTAATTTTTTGCTTTTGTTTTTGGCTGGCTTGCAGCATGTGGAAGTTCTTGGGCCAGGGATTGAACCTGTGCTATAATAGTGACCTATGCCATAGCAGTGACAACACCAGATCCTTAACATGCTGTGCCTCAAGGGAACTCCAGTTCTTAATTTTTTAATGTGGTTCTAGACAGTTTTTTTTTTCCCCCCAGCAGATCAGGACCCAACCATTTGTTTATAACCCTCGTCCCGTCCATAGTTGTTTCATTATCATTGATAAACCTGCCCAGTGTAATGTTAAGCCTCTAACTTATGCTTCTGATTGCTACCACCATGGATCTTGCTTCCCTGATGCCCTGCAGTTTATAAAATGGTATGGTAATCTGAGCCTTTTCTGAGATTCTCTGTAAAATTTGTAAGTATCTAGTGGAAAGTAGGATCTTAGAAACATTTTAGATGTTTAGATGTTTTAGAACATATAAAACATCTTATTAGAAAACAAGATAATTTTATAGATTTTTCCCCCTCCTGAATAACATTCTAATATTCTTAATCAACTTGACTGAGGTATAATTTACACTCAATAAAATGAAACCATTTTAAGTATGTGATTTGCATTTTGACAAATATATGCACCCAAATAATTATCACATGGTCAAGATATAAGTATTCTTCTATTATCCTCTGACATTCCTTTCGTGCCCTTTACATTCATTCCCACCCCTCTCTAGCCATAGAAATCCACTGATTTGCTGTCCCTAAAGTTTAGCTTTGTCTTTTCTGGAATTTCATGTAAATGGCCTTATCTAGGATGTACTCTCCTTTTCACCAGCATCCTGGTTTTAAGATGCTTTCATTGTTGTTGCCTGTATGAGTAGTTTGTTTCTTTTTTATTGCTGATGAATATCTGAGTACTGTTACATTGTAAGAATGTAACAGAATTTGTTTATCCATCTATTGAATGTTGTTTAAATTGTTTCTAGTCTTTGGCTATTATAAGTACAGCTGCTATAAACTTGATGTGAAACTTTGGGGAGTTTTAATTTCTCTTGGGTAAACACCTTGGAGTGGAATGGCTGGATCATATGGTTGGTAGGTGTGTGTTTAACTTTTTAAGAAACTACCAAATTGTCTTCCAAAGTAACTGTGCTATTTTATGTACTGTCTAGCAGTGTATGAGGGTTCCTGTTGCTCCTTATTCTCACCAATACTAGTATGATAAAATTTTAACCATTCCTATTCTAATAGTTGTGTAGTGCTATCTTGTGGTTTTAATTTACATTTTCCTAATTAATGATATTGCCATCTTTTCATGTACTTGTTTGCTAGCTGCTTATCTTCTTGGTGAAGTACTTGTTCAGATTTTTGCCTATTTTAAAAAATTGGGTTGCTTGTTTTCTTGATGTTTGGTTTTGAGAATGCTTTATATATTTTGGAAGCAAGTCTTGTATCAGATAAATCTTTGCAAAAATTTTTCTTCCATTCTATGGCTTATCTTTTCATCTTCTTAAAAAATGTCTTTTAAACGCAAGATTTTTAATTTTGAATTCCAATTTATCCATTTTTTCTCTTGTGAATTGTGCTTTTGGTATCATATCTAAGAAATCCTTGCCTTTAGCCAATAACTCAAGCACATGCAAACTGTCTTCCAGATACTTTTCAGGTACTGGGGAGAATGGCATTGTGTTGTCTAATCATCAGATTTTAATAATATTTGAAAGAAAAATAATTATGTGGGATAACACTCATCCATCTCTAACATGGTTCATAGAAAAATCATATTTTCTAGTGAAGACCAGGCTCCCTCCTTGGTATAAGATGTCAGGGATCTCAGATGGAAAGAAGTAAAAAAAAAAACCAAAACCCAAAATCAATCAATCTTAATTCAGAGAATAAACTTAAAATCAGTTTATGAGGATTTAAAAAAAATTGAAAATATTGAAGAAAGGTGCTAGATTTGTGTGAAAGTGGCTGTGACATTCGTGTGAAAGTAGTTCTGACAAATACATTAATTTTGTTAAACTCCTGTGTATAGAATAGTTTATCTTGGAGTTCCTGTCGTGGCTCAGTGGTTGACGAATCCGACTAGGAACCATGAGGTTGCGGATTTGTTCCTTGGCTTTTCTCAGTGGGTTAAGGATCCAGCGTTGCCTTGAGCTGTGGTGTAGGTCGCAGACATGGCCCTTATCTGGCCTTGCCAGCAGCTAGAGCTCCAATTAAACCCCTAGCCTGGGAACCTCCATATGCCATGGGTGCGGCCCTAGGAAAGCCAAAAAAAAAAAAAAAAAAGGTTTTCTTATAACGTAGTTAAGGTTCCATGCCCCCCCCCTTAAATATAGGTGACTCTCAGTCTGTTTATGTTATTTTTTGGCTGTGTCAATGGCATGCGGAAGTTCCTGGGCCAGGGATTGAATCCATGCCACAGCAGTGTCGATGCTGGATCCTTAACCTCTAGGCCACCAGGGAACTCCAAGTTTCCATGCTCTTAAATGAAATACAGTGTAAGGTTAAAATTTGTTTTCATGAATTATTTTTATGGGTTGTCTGCTTTGTTGTTAAAAAGAATAGAAATTTATTTCCTTCATTAATGAGATGTCTTATTTAGTGTGATTATTCTTTTTATTTCACTGTTAAAGTTAAAAATTTAGTCTTTATTCTCTCCTTTAATTTTTCTTTGGCTGTGCCAGGGGCATGCGGAAGTTCCCAAGCCAGGGATCAAACCCACACCACAGCAGCAACCTGAGCCACTGTGGTGCAATGCTGGATCTTTAACTCACTGGGCCACGAACTTCTCTCTTTTCTTTCCTTTCTTTTCTTTTTTCTTTTTTTTTTTTAATTCTTTTTAGGGCTGCACCATAGCCGCAGCAACACAGGATCTGAGCTGCATCTGACCTACACCACAGCTAGCAGCAGCACTGGACCCTTAATCCACTAAGCAAGGCCAGGGATCGAACCTGTATCCTCATGGATTCTAGTCAGGTTCTTAACCTGCTGAACCACAACAGGAACTCCTCCTTTCATTTTTTTAAAATAATGAAGTAGGAGTTCCCGTTGTGGCTCAGTGGAAACGAATCCGACTAGGACCATGAGGTTTCGGGTTTGATCCCTGGCCTTGCTCAGTGAGTTAAGGATCTGGTATTGCCATGAGCTGTGGTTTAGGTTGCAGCCATGGCTTGGATCTGTCGTTGCTGTGGCTGTGGTGTAGGCAGGCAGCTGTAGCTCCAATTAGATCCCTAGCCTGGAAACCTCCATATGCCGTGGGTGTGGCCCTAGAAAAGACAAAAAATAAAATAAAATAATAAAGTCATTTGGGGTTTATCAGAGCAGGTCAAGAAGTCAAGTCACACACATTCCATTTCATGTTGGGTAAGAATCATTAGAGACAAATTATTTTCTATGGGACCCATTTCTGATTTTTCTCTAGCACAAAATTTTTAGCAATTAAAAGTCAAATGCAGTTTGGATGTGTGACTAAGTGTTAAGTAATATTTTGGGTATTTCAATAGAACTCAGTTTGTGGGACATTTGGTTACTAATTACCCTGTCTTTTCTGTAGAAAGATCTTAAGTTGAAGTTCTGTTTTAAGGTGCCTTTTTCAAAAGGTGCTGTTGTAGAGGTAAGAGTAGACACATAAAGATCTGGGCAGCAGCCCAGTAAGTACAGAGTCTGACAAGATAACATGTACAATTGTATTGTGTATCCTAATTTGTGGCAGTGTTTATCAGTAGAAAGGAAAGGTGAATGATGGTTAAATAGTAAACTACCACTGAAGGTGAAATACCTGGCAGGTGAATTGGAGAAGTGAACCAGTCTCTATTATCCAGTTTTGAGAGTCAGGAATTTCAAAGAATAAAGAAAAAGGAGTTAAGAAAGGGAGGCAATAAATGCCATGTCGTTTTCATTTAAACTGTCTTGAGATAATTACAAAGACGTAGAGTTATGTAAGTTTTGGTGTTTCTCTGATGTTAATGAAGCATGTCATAAACTGGATAAAACAAACACTCTGTTTTTAAGATTTTTTTTTTTCTTGGCAGTTATCAACAAATTACACTTGAGTAAGCTTAGGAGCTTGTTCAGGACAGGAGCAAGTCCAATACAAAAAATACTGAGGGAGGAGTTCCCTGTGGCATAGCAGATTAAGGATCTGGTGTTGTCACTGCTATTGCTTGGGTTATCTCTGGCCTGGAAACTTCTACATGCTGCCAGCATGGCAAAAAAAAAAAAAAAAAACCCCGCAAAAAACTAAGGGATTTTGACCCTAGTTTTGAATCTGCTTTCTCTTGACCGGTCTATAAATTCTTAGTGCTGTACTCTTACAGATCTGTCTGATAGAATGCTCATTGACAGATGATAAAATTATCAGTGTACCTGAAGAGGTTTTGGTTTTTGTTTTTCCTCGCTGAATAAGGAGTGTGCTGTTTCTAACATTCTGATAAGGTTTGTCTTTCTCTTTTAGGTGAGTAATCGTAAGACATTTCACTGAGAACTTAAGAACTTAAAACCTGGGTATGCTCTCCTCTTGATAATTCTTTTTACTCACATCTTTATTGGTAAGTAAGGCCAGAGGGATTTTTTACCTTTTGAAAAATAGGAACTCGGTCCTACAGGTTTTGTTTGTTGTTTGTTTGTTTGTTTTTCTTTTTTTGGCTATGCTCCTGACATGTGAAAGTTCCTGGGCCAGGGATCGAACGCATGTGGTACAGCAGTGACAGTGCCAAACTCCTCCCCTATCATTTGTTTTGGTTGTGGATAGCCTGGCATTGAGTTTAGATTGAGCAGAAGGCGCTGCCATGCTGAGTGGTTCTAAGTATGGATGCTCTAGAAACCAAGGTCCTGTGCCTGGTATACAAACGGGGAAAGATTACCTTTCCAGTAATCTTTGCTTTGGGGAGGAATTCCCACCTCCATAAACTTTTTTTTTTTGGTCTTTTTAGGGCTGCACCAGCAGCATATGGAAGTTCCCAGGCTAGGGGTCTAATTGGAGCTGTTGCTGCCGGCCTGTGCCAGAGCCACAGCAAGGCCAGATCTGAGCTGTGTCTGCGACCTACACTACAGCTCATGGCAACGCCGGATCCTTAAACCCACTGAGCAAGGCCAGGGATCGAACCCGAAACTTCATGGTTCCTGGTCAGATTCATTTCCCTTGCACCATGACGACGGGAACTCCGAACCTCAGTAATTCATTCATTGTAGTTATGGTCACATCTGAGAAATGGATACTGACGTGGATACTGATTATTTTATCTTAAACTTGTTTTAGTGACAGTATTGGGTGGGGGAGGGTGTTTAATTCCAACAGCTGGTAGTTTCATTATTTTAATAAATTCAGGTCTAATGATGTGAAGTAGAGTTAGTATTAGGCAAATCTATATGAAATACACTTTAAGTATAAGTAGTAAGAAAAACTCTTAAGTAGTCATATAATTCATCGTAGCAGCTAAAAACTTCTTTTTTTTTTTTGTCTTTTTGCTATTTCTTGGGCCGCTCCCACGGCATATGGAGGTTCCCAGGCTAGGGGTCTAATCAGAGCTGTAGCCACCGGCCTACGCCAGAGCCACAGCAACGCTGGATCCGAGCCGCGTCTGCAACATACACCACAGCTCATGGCAACGCCGGATCGTTAACCCACTGAGCAAGGACAGGGACCGAACCCGCAACCTCGTGGTTCCTAGTCGGATTCGTTAACCACTGCGCCACCACGGGAACTCCGAAGATGTGTTTTTAAAGTGGACTTGAACCACTTTTTGTGCTTTCAACATGTAAGACTTTTTTTTTGTCTTTTCTCATGTTTTACATCTTAGTCATTTACTTCCAGTAGTTTCCACATTGGTTGAGGGATTTCAAGTGGTAGCCCAGTTACTTCTTTCTATACAAGATTTTCCTGCTCTGTGTGTGAACCACTTTCTGGAAAAACCCTTCCATTGACAGTATTCTTGAGGGTATGCACTTTTTTTTTTTCCACACTTACTGATTTGGGGGCTGAAGCCTGTGTTTAGACAGAGGTGACAAATGGCTCAAAATTTTTTTTTTGCAGTTTAGTGAGAAATGATTCAGAACTGAAACTGAACTGGATATGGAGATGCTTGCAGTTACTTTTGTTACTATCAGGCATATTTTGGACACGTGGGTTCCATATCAGTATTTTGTGTTATATTGCTAAATTTCTTGTCTGGTTTAGACACTTCACTTTTGAAGTTAGGTTGGAACTGGCTTTGAACAGAGGGCCACTGGAAATAGAATATAGTGGCCCATTTGGGGAGCACAAAAAAATGGCATATTTTTACTTAAGAATTCATAGGAAAATTTTGGTAATGTGAAGATATATTTTCCAAATGTCATATGATTTTGAGATTAAGTAATTGTTGGGAAAACCAGGAAGTTTGTGATCCCTACTGAAAAATTGGCCTTGTAAGTTTTAAACTATCACTCAGTATTTTTTTTTTAATAATTAAACAAAGGTAAGTTAAAAAAAAAAAAAAAGCTTGGGAGTTCCTCTTGTGGCTAAGCAGTAACAAACTGGACTAGGATCCATGAAGATGACAGTTTGATCCCTGACCCTGCTCAGAGGGTTAAGGATCCGATGTTCCTGTGAGCTGTGGTGTAGGTCACAGATGTGGCTCGGATCCCGAGTTGCTGTGGCTGTGGTGTAGGCTGGCAGCTGTGGCTCCTGTTCAACCCCTAGCCTGGGAATTCCATATGCTGTGGTTGCAGCCCTAAAAAGTAAAAAAAAAGCATGTAAAAGTTTAGTCTATGTAGAAATTTATAAAGAAAAATTCTCCCACTCCCAGATTTTGCTCTCTGGGTTAATTACTATTAACAGTTTGGTATATGTTCCTTCATACTTTTTTCTGTGCTACATACAAACATTTGTAGGTAGATTTGGGGGCATGGTTTCTTTTATTTTGTTCTATTGCAGCTTTTGTAACTTTGTCTCTTTTCATATGAGACCCTCATTTTTTCTGTTAGCTTTTTGAAAGACTATTACTTGTTTTCTTATTAATGTATAGGACCTTTAAAAATTCATATAGTTATTAATCCTTTGTTATGTATGTATGGTATATGTATTTTCTCTTTGTATGTCATTTATCTTGCCTTTTGGCTTTTGTGGTATCTTGTCACATAAAAGTTTTTTTTTTTTTTTTTTTAAACTGTAATTTGAGGAGTTCCCACTGTGGCTCAGCAGGTTAAGAACTCACCTAGTATCCATGAGGATGCTGGTTTAGTCCCTGGCCTCACTCAATGGGTTAAGGATCTGGCGTTGCCATGAGCTGTGGTGTAGGTTGCAGACATGACTCCAGTCTGGTGTTGCTTTGGCTGTGCTGTAGGCCAGCAACTGTAGCTCCGATTCGACCCCTAGCCTGGGAACTTCCATATGCTGCAGGTGCAGCCCAAAAAAACCAAAAATAAATAAATAAATAAACCAAAAATCAACCCCCCCCCAAACTGTAGTTCAAGTATGACTTCTGGGACTTATGGTATGATTAAGAGTGTAGATAACCACCCAACATTTAAAATAGCCTACATTTTCTTCTAATGCTTTGTAAATTTATTTTTAATGTTTATGTTTTGAATCCACATGGAATATATTTTTGGTATAATCTGAGATAAGGACCTGACTTAAAAAATATTGATAGCCAGTTATCCTAGTAGTTTATCATTTACCTGCATATTTGAAATGGTCTTGTTGGAGTTCTCTTCATGGCTCAGTGGTTAATGAATCCAACTAGGAACCATGAGGTTTCGAGTTCAATCCCTGGCCTCACTCAATGGTTAAGGATCTGACGTTGCCTTGAGCTGTGGTGTAGGTCGCAGATGCAGCTAGGATCTGGTGTTGCTGTGGATCTGGCGGCTACAGCTCTGATGAGACCCCTAGCCTGGGAACCTCCATATATGCTGCAGGTACAGCCCTGAAAAAGACAAAAAAAAAAAAAGGAAAAAAAGAAATGGTCTTGTTAACATATACTCTTAATAAGAGGTACTTACTATGTATCTGTACATGTTTTAATTACTGTCATTTAAAGTATGTTCCAAAATGCATTAACTGTTACAACTGATTCACTCTCCCTCTCTCTCTAAGGCTATCATAATCATCAGCAAACAATAATTCAGACTCCTCCATATATTTATGCTCCTTTTTAGTGACACTGTTGAAGAACAGCTATGATGATAGTAATACCACCTGACACAGTGCTTCTCAATTTGATATGCTTAGATATTACCTGGGGGAATCTCATTAAAAAGCGGATTCACAGTGGGCTAAAGATCTGGCATTTCATTCAAGCGGATTGGGTTCTATCCCTGACCTGAGAACTTCTACATGCCACAGGCAGCCCCAGCCCATCCCACCAAAAAAAAAGCAGTTTCAGGAGGTCTGGGTGGGCCTGAGAGCCTGTGTTTCTGACAAGCCCCCAAGTAATGTTGATTTACAGGCTTATATAGACTTTATTTTGAGTAACAGGGAGCTAGTATTTATGAACACTTGATTTGTTCTGGTCACTAGTCTGTTCTGTACAGGTATGGGCTCAATTACTTTTCTTAGCTCCATGGTGATCATCATCTCCAAAGTACCAGTAAAGAAACCGAGACTTCAACACGTTTATAACTTGCCCAAAGTGGCACAGTCAGTAAGTGGAAGAGCCGGACCAAGCTCAAGTAGTTTGTACCCTTAACCTCTTGGCTGTATTTCTTTTCCAGGAGCAGGTGTTATTTTCTTTTGTGTGACTCTCAGGGCAGTGCTCTTAGTTTTAGTTTTGTTTGTTTGTTATTTTTAACATTTTTGGCTGTACCTGTGGCATGCGAAGTTCCTGGGTCAGGGATCAAACCCGCCCCCCAGCAGTAACCCAAGCTGCAAAGTGGTTAACATTTGATCCTCAACTACTAGGCCACCAGGGTACTCCTAGTTTTAGTTTTAAATTAAGAGACTTTAGGATTTCCCTGGTGGCCTAGCAGTTAAGGACTCAGTATTGTCACTGCTGTAGTGTAGGTTTGATCTCTAGCCTGGGAACCTATGCATGGCACGGGCATGGCCCTCCACTGGAGCAGTTTTAGGTTTAAAGAAAAATTGAGCAGAATGTAGAGAATTCCCCATATAGCTCCTTACCTTCCCGCTTCCCTCAGTCTCCCTGAATATTCCCATCTTGAATGACTGTGGTACATTTGTTATAACTAATGAGCCAATATTGACACATTATTTTTAACTTAAGCCCATAGTTTACATTAGGGCCCACATTTTATCTTGTACATTCTGTGGGTTTGGACCAATGTATAATGTTATGTATCTACAATTATAATATCAATCAGAATACTTTCCTAAATACTGTCCTAAAAATATCCCATGTTCCTCTTATTCTCCCCCCGCCCCCCCCTTGCCCAGCACCATCCCCAGACCTTGACAAATACCAGTCTTTTTACCGTCTCCATAAGTTGCCTTTTCCTGGGCCAGCAGTTAACAAATCTGACTAGCATCCATGAGGATGCAGGTTCAATCCCTAGCCTTGCTCAGTGGGTTAAGGATCCAGCATTGCCATGAACTGTGGTGTAGGTTGCAGACACGGCTCGGATCCCCTGTTGCTATGGCTATGGCATAGTCCAGCAACTACAGGTCTGATTGGACCTCTAGCCTGGGAATCTCCATATGCCATGGGTGTGGCCCTAAAAAGCCAAAAAAAAAAAAAAAAAGTTTGCCTTTTCCTGAATATCATAGTTTGATTCATGGAGTAGGTAGCCTGTTCAGATTGTCTTCTTTCACTTAGCAATATACATTTAAGGTTCTTCCATGTCATGTTTGGGCAATTATGATTTAAGCTGCTGTAAACATGCACATACAGATTTTTGTGTGGATTTAAATTTTCATCTTATTTGGGTAAATACCATGGAGTGTGATTAATGGATTGTATGGTAAAAGTATGTTTAGTTTTGTAAGAAACTGCTAAACTGTATCCCAAAGTGATTGTACCATCTTGCATTCCCACCAGGAATGAATGAGAGTTCCTGTTTCACAGTTTTGCCAGCATTTGGTATTCTCAGTATTTTGGATTTTGGCCATTCTAATAGGTGTGTAGTGATGTCTTGTATTTTAATTTGCAGTTCACTAATGGCATATGAAGTTGCGCATCTTTTCATATGCATATTTGCTATCTCTGTAACTTCTTTGGTGAGGTTCATTCAGGTCCTTTGCCCTTTTTTTTTTTTTTTTGTCTTTTTAGGGCTACACCCACGGCATATGGAGGTTCCCAGGCTAGGGGTAGAATCAGAGCTGTAGCCACTGGCCTTTGCCACAGCCACAGCAACGCAGGATCTGAGCCTTGGCTGCAACCTATACCATGGCTCACAGCAACACCAGATCCTTTAACCCACTGAGCGAGGCCAGGGATTGAACCTGGGTCCTCATGGATGCCAATCAGGTTCGTTAACTGCCGAGCCATGATGGGAACGCCCTCTTTTGCCCATTTTAATTTTTTTTTTCTTGTTGGGTTTTAAGAATTCTTTATACATTTTGGATACCAGTCCTATCTCAGAGATATGTTGGAAAGATTTCCTCCCAGCTTTTGGCTTGTCTATACCTTCAGTTTTTACCATTACCATGATGCTTGCTCTCCCAGTTGTGACAAGTAATCAGGTTAAGAAAGTTTCCTCCTATTCGTCTGAGAGCTTTTGTCAAGAATGGCTATGCTGCCAGGGAATTCTTTGAAAATTATTTGGCTAAATGAACATGTGGAGGCATCCCTGTTGTATTCCAAATACTTAAAAACACATTCCTTATGTTGTTATATTTAAGAATGCCACTGAAAATCTAATTCTAATACTTGTAAATAGTTCACTCTTTCTCCTTCCACGATCTCATGTGCCTTCAGTGTCCCTGTTGCTCTCTTGTCCAATATTCTAATCTCATTCTGGCCTGATCTTTGTTTCAGCTATCTGTCCCTCCACTTGTCTATAGCAGCCTGTTACCATGGCCAGTGAGACTTCCACCTCTGAAACCATAAATTTGGAAATTTGGCTCTCTGAACACAATTTCCTGTCTTTCCAGTTTGCCATTTGCTGAGCTTATTCTCTGATTTCACTGAGCCTTCCAGTCCCTTAAATCTTCTCTGTCTCCAAATTTTTGACATTCTCCCTGGCATCACTTTATCCCATATGGACACCATAGTTGGTCACTTGCAATGAGTCATACGTCTCCTCAGTTCTCCTGCACCTCTGTTCTTCTCTCCCACATGTCATGCAGATCTCCAGCTGTGGATGAACAATACTGCCCATTTTCCAAGTTCCCTCTGTAGGGCTTTAAGAAGTGATTGAATCATACTAATTTGTTCTATTACTAATTCATGAATTCCCCTCTCGTCTGAGCTTGTTATTCTCTTTGCTAGACTTCTTACTTGTCTGTAGTTGATTTCCTTTCTCCTTCACTAGAATGACCCATGTTTGTTGAGCTCAGGTTGCCCTCATTCTATCACAGAAGATTCCACATACTCCAGTAAAGTGATCTTAGAAAAAAGAAAACCTAGCAAACCTGTTATTTCCTGTGTAATACCTTTTGTTATTCAGATAAAGATTAAATGGTAAGTTTAACATGACCTTTCTAGGAGTTCCCGCTGTGGCACAGTGGGTTAAGACTCTGACTGCAGTGGCTTGGGTTGATGTGGAGGCGAGGGTTCGATCCCTGGCTCAGTGCATTGGGTTAAAGGCTGTGGCTCAGATTCAACTCCTGGCCTGGAACTTCCACATGCCACAGTTGCTGCCATAAAACAAATGAACAAACAAACAAACAGAAAAAACATGCTCTTTCTAGTTTTCCATCCTCATCTCTCTTCACTCAGAGCCCCTGCTTCACTAGCCTTGTTTCAGATGGTTAATATGCCAGGGCCATTCTTAGCATAGAGTCTTTTACATAGTCTTTCCTCTGCCTGACAGGTTTTCTCTTTTGGTGTTTAATTCAGATTCCTCTTTGGGACTCATATGTCACTTCCTCGGAGAAGCTTTTTCTGACCTTCCATTAGTCTGAAGACAGATTAGGTTCTCCCTGAAATAGTTAATGGTCATGAGAGTAACAACAGTAACAATAAATATTTGAGTGTTTTTGTGCCAAGCACCATTCTGAGCACTTTATACATGTGAACTTTTCTAGTCTACTGAGCAACCTGATGAGTTAGTTAGATAGATGGATAAATAAATAGGACCTAGAATTGTCCCCATTTTATAGATGGGAAAACTGAAGTGAGGAGTGTTAAGTCACTTGTCCAAAGTCACACATTTGCTTGGTAGAAGACTCAGATTTGAACACAGGCAGTCAGGCCCCAGTGCCTGTGTTCTCAACTGCTATGCTGCCCTGTAATGGTAATTATAACTGTGTCATTTCTGGTTAATGTCCACCTTCTTAGTAGGTGCTGAGTTCTTTGAATTCAGAGATCACACCTGATTAATTTTTGATTCTCCAGTGCCTAAAACAGACCCAGTAGTGAGTAGGCTGTGACAGAATGAGTCACAGCTGCCATCCTGGTTCGTTGAGTAAACGGAGGCTTTCAGGGTCATCCTCCTCAATTTCCTTCCCCTCTGCCTCCAAGCCTTAAATCCCTTTGATCAAAAGAGTAGGTTCTCGGCGTTCCCGTTGTGGCTCAGTGGTGAAGGACTCTGACTAGGAACCATGAGGTTGCAGGTTTGATCCCTGGCCTCACTCAGTGGGTTAAGGATCTGGCATTGCTGTGAGCTGTGGTGTATGTCGCAGCCGAGGCTCGGATCCCGAGTTGCTGTGGCTGTGGTGTAGGCCTGCAGCAGCTGTAGCTCCGATTAGACCCCTAGCCTGGGAACCTCCATATGCCGCAGGAGCGGCCCTAAAAAAGGCAAAAAGACCAAAAAAAAAAAAAAGTAGTTTCTTTATTTATTTCAAAAGTTAATCCCTCTACCTGTTTGCCTTCCCTGTTCTAAAATCAATATGTGCACCTTTAAGTAAGAACAGTTCATGTAAATGTACACAAAGGACATGTCCTCCGTTTTCTTTCTTCCTTATTCACCTTTTTCATTTTCCGTAGGTAGCAACTAACAGTCAAATGTGTGTCTTCATCGGTACATGCACAAACTATATGGATGTTTAAAATACATAAAACGGAGTGTGTGTAAAATGTATACTATCTAAGGTTTTTTATATGAAAAGTTAATGTATGATATTGAACTATAATTTTGCGAGATGTCATCATTGAGGCAAGTTTGGTAAAGGGATATGGGATATCTCTGCATTATTTCTTAGAATACATGTGACTCTTCAATTATTGAAAAAAAAGTTTAAAAAAATCAAAGTATAGGAATCTTTCCATTTCAACGTGTTTATTTCTTTCTTCCAAACGGCCAGATAAGATTTTGTTGTATAAATATGTATTATTTTATTTCACCTTTCCCCTAATGATGGACTTTTAAGTTTTTCCATTTTTTCATTTTACCAAAGGGGAACGGCCTTGTGTTCATAGCTTTTGCTTGCTTGGGTGTATATACACAGACAAACAAGTTTTAGAAGAAGAGAGAGGATCAGAGGTGTACACGTTTGAAATTTTGATGAAAGTTGGCAGGCTGTTTTCCAAACTGATTTATACTTTGACCAGTGGTTAGGATAGGGCCAGTCACCTACACTGTCCTCATGCTGTTTCTGTGCTTCTTCTGTGGGACTTTTTAAAATTAATTAGTCCTTTTCCGTTTAATATGTCCTCTTCCCTTTTGGCTATCTTCTGCCTGCCCATCCTCTAACCAATCCTCCACATCGATAGGGTGTTTCTTCAGGAGCTATGTGCTCTACTTGTATTTATTTATGCTTGTATGAAACCCTAGGAGTAGTTCCTGTTATTATCCCCATTTTATATAGTAAGGGAACCAAGACACAGAGAAGTTAAGCGACGTGCCCCAGGTCTCCCAGATGGTGAGGGGCTGATTGATCCAGTCACTCTGGCTCTATAATGTGCTTTTATTTTTTATTTATTTTTTGTCTTTTTGTCTTTTGTCTGTTGTTGTTGTTGTTGTTGCTATTTCTTGGGCCGCTCCCGCGGCATTTGGAGGTTCCCAGGCTAGGGGTTGAATCGGAGCTGTAGCCACCGGCCTATGCCAGAGCCACAGCAACGCGGGATCCGAGCCGCGTCTGCAACCTACACCACAGCTCACGGCAACGCCGGATCGTCAACCCACTGAGCAAGGGCAGGGACCGAACCCGCAACCTCATGGTTCCTAGTCGGATTCGTTAACCACTGTGCCACGACGGGAACTCCTATAATGTGCTTTTAAACCACCAGTCTAAAAGGGGGCTGGGGAACGACTGCCAGCTGCTCAGATTTGTCCTGCAGCCTGCTTTTTTGGCATATTCCACCTAAAAATGCCTTTTTTTTTTTAAAGGGTTATTATATATATATATATGGGATGGGGTGTAGTAATGACCCCTGCTAGTACGTCTCTCTCTTTTAACTATTTAACTTCTGCTTCTTTACCTCTCTTTCTCTCCCACACCCATGGTAATCTTATATCTATCCCAGTAGTTTCACTTAAATTGCTCTGGGAAGGATTTTCAGTGCCTCATTGATAATCCTAGTTACTTAACTTTTGTATTTGAGCTCTTTTTTTTTAAATGATTTTTATTTTTTCCATTATTGTTGGTTTACAGTGTTCTATTTTCCACTGCACAGCAAAGTGACCTAGTCACAGATACATATATACATTCTTTTTCTCACATTATCCTCCATCATGCTCCATCACTAGTGACTGATAACGCTCCCAGTGCTATATAGCAGGATCTCATTGCTTATCTATTCCAAATGCTGCTTGAGCTCTTTATATCATTTGACTCTATTAACTACCTTGTTCTTAAAAAATTTTTCCTTACAGCAGAAATTGACAGAACATTGTAAATCAGCTATAATAGGAAAAAAAAAACCTAAAAAATGCAGAACATTTTTTTCCTTGCTTTTTAGTTTTCAAAACAGGAGTTCCCTGGTGGCTCAATGGGTTAAGGATCTGGCATTGTCACTGCTGTGGCTTGGGTTTGATCCCTGGCCCAGGAACTTCCACTTGTTGAAGTCTTGGCCAAACATAAACAAAAAACCAGGAGTGGCTTCTGATTTTTCTCAGATTATATCCTTCTGGATCCAGTCCTTGGTTCAGCTTCACATTCTCTTCTCTTCCCTCCTCCAGCTCAGAAAGACCCCAGTATGAATACGAGTCCGTTATTTTCTATCTGGCAGGTCCGAACAGTTTACTTCATTTCTGTTTCTGTTTCTTTCTTGGAACCATGTCGATGAGATGAAGTAATGTTATATAAAACATTTAAACAGTGTCTCATTTACAGCAAATGCTTGATAAATACTATTAATGGGAATAATAATAATGGTCTAATTGTGTTGCTATTGTAATTCCATTTCTCTTGGACTCTCAGCTTTCCTGAGGTCCATACAAAGATAGTCAGCTGCCTACTAGAGATCCACATTTGGATACCCCCCAGATACCTAAAACTCCTTCTGAATTCTATGACTTTCTCTGGCTTCAATGCTTAATGTCTGTGGCCTTAAATAATGAATTATTTTCTTGAAGCCTCAACTTCTTCATTTTTGAAAGGGTGATAATAATAGGACTTACTTTATTAGTAGTAGTAGTAATTGCTATTTCTCTTAAAATTTGATCTTACTTTTGCCCTGTTCTGCCTAGAATAAGAACCTGAGAAACGGCTTTTCTGGTCTGCCTTCTCTTCCTTATTTACCACCTGCAATTAGTCATCAAGTACTGCTGATTCTACTTCAGAAGCATCTGTTTGCATTCATCCACTCCTTATCATTTCATGACAGAATTGTTGTGTAACTTCCTAATTGGTCTCCTGGCCTCCAGGCCACCTTCCACCTTTCATCTAGATTTATCTGTATTGAAGGCAGATCTGCTCATATGACTCGGCAGTAAAGGTCTCAGATGCATCCCTCTTACCTGACAAGTGAACCTGCAAGGCCCACGACCCCACAGTCTTCCCTTTTTTTCTTTTTCTTTTTTAGTAATAAATATTTTTGTATTATTCTGTTTATATAGGGATGATTAAAAACAAACAAAAGGAAACTATACTCATAGTAGCCGGAATGATGGTTACTTTTAAAGAGGAGTAAGAGAGAAAGAATCTCAAAGGCTTTAGTTAACTCTGTAACCATATTGCTGATTCATAGGCATCTGTTCCTTTTTTTAAAGTTTTAATTTAGCTTTTTTATTAGAGTATAGTTGATTTACAGTTTTGCAGCCTTGTCATCTCTTGGTCCTGGCACCTGTGAGTCCTACACTGTCAGCAGGTTAGGCTGCATCAGGCACTCTCAACTCGCATAAATAACTCTGTCCCTTTCCTGTGACTGCTACTCCTTCATACCTTTTGCTTAGGGTGCTGTCGCCCCAACCACTCCCTGTGAACAAGCCCCGAAAGCTCCACCCTAAACTCCTCGACAGTGGTGGTGGACATGTTGACAACTGTGTTTATCTACTCTTTTCCTTTCTTTAGTCTTAACTGCCTTTCCAGGCAACATTAATTGGTCCTTTTAAGAGGCCATATAGTAGGTAGTTAAAATCCCTGAGTCAGTCTGCCTTGCTTAATAATGTAGCTGTAGAGCTGGGATAAAACTGTTTAACCTATCTGTGCCTCCAGTCTATAAAGAGGAGATAATATTTACTCTTATTGTGAGGAGTAAGTGAATTAATACAGGGAAAATGCTTTGAATAGAGCCTGTACGTGCTAAGTACCTCATAAACATTAGCTGTGATTATTATTATTCTCTTACAGACCTCTACAATAGCATTTACCCCTTTATTAGTTACTTTTTGTGTGTATTTTTTCCCACTAGACTGGCTTCTTTGAAGGCAAGGCTTCTCTTTTAGTCATCTCTTTGTCACTGGTGTCTAGTACATAGTGGCCCCTCAATAAACAGTCAGTTGTTCTGTTTGGCCCACAGTAAAGCGCTGGATCCTCCTGCATTTCAGCAGTGAGAATCTTAAATCTTCTGGAAATGATTGCTTTCTGAAAGTATGGCATTGGAGGTACAGAACTGTTTGTTCAGAACCTTGGTGAGCTGTTTGACTAGAAATTTGATATTCCAATGAAGCTTTCTACCTGTAGCAGGCAGATACAGCTAATAGCCTGTGGTCTTTGCAGGAAGTTTCTCCCAAAGTGCAAGAGAACCTCTAATGTTTTTTGCTCACAGTCCAAGACTAGAAGACTATCTTCTAGACTATAGAAAGACCATCTTCTTTCTATGCAGTCTGTTTTGTTTTGTTGGGTATGAGCAAAGCTGTTTCTGCTTTTTCAACTTTATTCTTATTAAGCCTGCTGAAGATTGAAACGTTAACTTTCCCTTTCAGTGATTCAGAAAAGAGATTTCTTTATTGTAAACATGATATAGAGCTTACAATGAGTGCTAAATTTGGGCTCTTTATAGACAATTCCAGAGTATTAAGTCATTAAGTCCCATATGGTCCAGTTCCACGGCCAGCCCTTGACACTTCACCATGCCTGGGCTATTGCAATAGTAACTGGTCTTTCTGCCTTCCCTCTAGTCTGTCCTTTATATTACTGCCTTATTAATCCTTCAGAAGTCCTGTTTTGATTTTTCTCATCCGTTAAAAAAATATCCTCCAAGTTTACCCCATTCTATACAAAGTAAGTTCCAAAGTCTTTACGCTGACATTCGGGATATTCTGGAGTCTGACTTCTGTTACCTTTTCTACCTTACATTCATTCCACTGTACCCACGAATGAACTTTGTGGCTTAGCTGGGCTCGTTGTGATTCGTGATGTGAATTACATTTTCCTTTTTTACCCACTGGGAGTATTTTCCATTCTTTTCCCATTTTTCTTTTGAAATTCTGCCCCCCTTTTAATATCTGTATTTTAAAACCTTTTTATTTTAAAATAATTACAGACTCACAAGAAAATGCAGAATAGTACCTAGAGTACCGTGTGCCTTTTCCCCAGCTTCCCCTAATGATGATATCTTATATAACTGTAGTATAATACAAGGTCCATTTTTAAAACTCCATTTTGAAGAATATTTTAGTGGTAGGGAAAAAAACTTTTTTCTTTTCTTCTCTTCTTTCTCTTTTCTCCCTCCTTCCCTCCCCCGCCCCCGTGTAAGGGCTATGTTGGATTTGTGGACGTGGCCAGGAGTCATTTGGACTCATGTCTGTAAACAAACATGGATAGTATGTTTTTTTTAACAGGAAAAAGTTATGGCTACATGGTATCATAAGACTGATTTTATCTACCTTTATGAACTGGCTTTGAAAATAATTTCAAAAAAGGAGTTTCTGAAGATAGAATGGGTTTATAATCTCCTTAAGTAATTAAATGAGGCATGGTACTCATTTAGATGTGAATATTCTAAAGTGTTGGTCAATATTTTATAGCCATACCATTTAAATTCTCTTTTAATTCTTATATTCTTCACAGAGAATATGTTTTCATAAAATAAGCTAGTTGTTAAAACCCACAATGGATTGTGAAAAAAGAGTTTATTTTCCTCATGCTCATTTTTTAAAGAAGACAGAAAGCTTGTAAAGAAAGAGATTTTGGAAAAGAAAATTTATTTTCCAAGTTGGAACCCTCATTCATTGCTGTTGGGAATACAAAAAGGTATAGCTACTTTGGAAAACAATTTGGCAGTTTCTTAAAAAGTTAAACATAGAGTTACCATATGACCAAGCAATTCTACTCCTGTGAATATACTGGAGAAATCTGAAACATATGTTCACATGAAAACATGTACACAAATGTTCATAGCAGCATTGTTCATAATAGCAAAAAGTAGAAAGAACCCGAATGCCCATCACCTGATTAGTGGACAGATAAAATGGGGTATTTCCATATTATGGAATATATTTCAGCCAATAAAAAGTAATGAAGTACTGATAACACAACAACGTGGATGAAGCTCGAAAACATTTTGCTAAGTGAAAGAAGCCAGGCACAAAAGGCCATGAGTTATGTGATTCTACTTATATGAAATGTCCAGAATAGGCAAATCTATAGAGACAGAAGGTAGTTTAGTGATTGCCAGGAGCTACAGGGGGATGAGAGAGGAGGGAATGGAGAGTGACTGCTAATAGATATAGAACTTCTTTGGGGGGTGATGAAAATACTCTGAAAGTAGACAGTGATGATAGCTGCACAATTTTCTGAATATACTAAAAACCATTGAATCATATATTTTAAAAGGATGAATTTTATAATATGTGACCTGTATCTCAAAAGAATGTATTCCTAACTTCTTGTATTAAATTGAGTTGTGGTTTGGGGCTGTACCTGTTTTGCCTGATGTGATGGAACATGCATAAAGGTTACTTACATTTTGTTGTTTTTTTTTGTCTTTTTGCCATTTCTTGGGCCACACTCACAGCATATGGAGGTTCCCAGGCTAGGGGTCGAATCGGAGCCGTAGCCGCCGGCCTACACCAGAGCCATAGCAACTCGGGATCCGAGCCACATCTGCGACCTACACCACAGCTCACGGCAACGCCAGATCCTTAACCCACTGAGCAAGGCCAGGGATCGAACCCGCAACCTCATGGTTCCTAGTCGGATTCGCTAACCACTGAGCCATGACGGGAACTCCCAGGTTACTTATATTTTGAGCTCCAAGTGAGGCAAAAGATTAGTGGGAGAAGGAAGTGACTGTCACACTTAAGCCTGGTAGCTACTCAGTGCCCTGTAACCCTAGTGGGCAGAGTAGACGTAAAAGCAGATCAGATAAGGATGGAATTACCACCTCTTAGATTCCAGACAAATTTATTAACAGAGAGAAATCAAGAAGTATTTTAAACAAAGAAGGTTCTGACCTGTTAAGTTCAGTAGGCTAAAGTTCTTGTCATTCTGTCTTGGATGCTTGCCTCATAGATATTGAGAAATCTGTCTTATAATGAAATATAAGAAAAGTTTAAATAGGATTTATATCTGTAGAGTTAAAAGTATTTTTATTAATTTAAAAAAGTAAGTCAATTTGGTTTTCATAAAAATGTCAAAAATTTTCATCAATGACATAATTATTTCTTTCATATTTGCATGATAAACCTAGTTTTTCTCAATGATAATCTCTGTGTTTGTGGTGTAAAAGTCACAATACGTATAGAAGTATACGAAGATGGTAGCTCTCTTGATCAATTATTCTTTGGCAGACTGAGCTATATGTACATTTTAAAAATAAATCATATTGCCATATCTGAATAAGACTAGTCTTATTTAAGTAAGTGTACAAGAAATAGGGGAAGACTTACCTAATGGCATGTAACATACGTAGAATGGTTTCCTATCTGGCATGGTTGTCATTTTATTGAATTCTAATAAACGAACCCAGCTGGGTGCTTTAGAGCAGTGATTTTCAAATGTCTGAAGGTATCTAGGCTCAATTGTTTTGAGAGTTCTCAACCTCCATTTATACTGTTTCTTGAAATTGATTCTTCTGAAGATAACACTGGCGTAATCCTGGCTCTATTTCCCTACTCTCCCTTTAGTTCTGTTTACGGTTGACAGAAGAAAAGGCCATACCTTTCACTCATCTTGAATCTCATAGTTGTACATTTTTCTGAGGTATAAGATCCTCCAGGGGAGTTCCCATTGTGGCTCAGTGGTAATGAACCCAACTAGTATTTATGACTGGACTTGGATTTGATCCCTGGCCCCGCTCAGTGGGTTAAGGATCTGGTGTTGCCTTGAGCTGTGGTGTAGGTCGCAGATGCCACTCAGATCCCAAGTTGCTGTGGCTGTGGTGTAGGCCAGCAGTTGCAGCTCCAGCTCCAATCGAATCCCTAGCCTGGGAACTTCCATATTGCCACAGGCACAGCCCTAAAAAAAAAAGTCGTCCAGGGTTCCAACAAAGGGATAGTTGAGATGCTGGTATCCAGTGTGAAACTTCCCTTTATCAAGGTATATGCTTTTCTTCATATATCTTTTTTTTTTTCCTGTCTTTTTGTCTTTTTTGTTGTTGCTGTTGTTGTTGTTGTTGTTGGTTGCTATTTCTTGGGCCGCTCCCTCGGCATATGGAGGTTCCCAGGCTAGGGGTCGAATCGGAACTGTAGCCACCGGCCTACGCCAAAGCCACAGCAACGCGGGATCCGAGCCGTGTCTGCAACCTACACCACAGCTCATGGCAACGCCGGATCGTTAACCCACTGAGCAAGGGCAGGGACCGAACCCACAGCCTCATGGTTCCTAGTCGGATTCGTTAACCACTGCGCCACGACGGGAACTCCGCTTTTCTTCATATATCTTATTAAGATCTATATCTCCAAAAAAAGGAAATTACTTTTTATGGTTACTTATCACAATTTTTAATATATTTGCATTGTTCACCAGTTATAGCTACTAATAACAGTAACAGGATCTCAATCCAAATAAATAATTTAAATAAATAAAAAATAGTACTCATATTTTTGTCACAGCAAAATATGGTAAAAGAAATTAAAATATTGTGGACGAAGAAGAAGAGAAATATAATTCCAAGGAGAAAAAGAAATAATATAACATTTCATTAAGGAAATGAAGATTCTCTTATAGTTTTATTTTTTTAATTTAAAAAATTTTTCTCTTACAGTTTTAAAATGGAGGATGGTGGGTATCAAATTGCTCGGGTGTTTAGATTTCATTATATGTATTTAAATTAGTGGTGTAATTTTTTTTTTAAGATGTCAGTTTTAAATTGGCTTATGTTGATCCATAAAGAGAAATACAGTCTTTGCTATGATTTAAACTTTTGATAAAAATTTTTCAGTATCAACTTAAAAACATTCAAGGAAAGACCTTTCTTCCCCTCCCCTCAATTTTATTTTAAGGGATATATGAGCAAAATTTTTTGAAGATAATGCTCCAAAAGATACAGAGATGAAGAAGAAATAATTTCTGCCCTCAAGAAGCCTTGTTGTTGAAGGATGAATTGGGACATATACCTATCATTTGGCTTAAATAAAACCTTTATTTGGTTGTGTTTTGCTGCTTATTTAATATGGGCATTGTGCCTCAGTGTTGCATAATGCTTGTTAAAATGACCCTTGGATAGTGATTTAGCTCATACGTGCTCTGTTTCCACATAGGCTATTGTGCAGAACAGAGAGAGATTGTATCTTTTAGAAGACAGATGGATAGGAAAAGTGCCCACTGCACTTAGCACTGATGAATAGTAGGGCTGTCTCTCAATTGTCTAGTTTCCGTGGTCATAAAGAACATGAGACTAGAGTCAGGAGACTCCAGTCCTTGTCCTGACTCTACCCTAGGCCATGTGACCTTGGCCAAATCACCTAACACACTTGAACCTTGTATAAAAGAAGTGTTTTGTTTTGTTTTGTTTTTTTAGGGCTGCACCTGCGGCACATGGAGGTTCCCAGGCTAGGGGTCTAGTTGGAGCTACAGCTGCTGGTCTACACCACAGCCACAGCCACAGCAACACCAGATCCGAGCCGTGTGTGTGACCTGCACCACAGCTCATGCTCCTTAACCCACTGAACGAGGCCAGGGATCGAACCCACAACCTCATGGTTCCTAGTTGCGTTCGTTTCTGCTGCGCCATGACAGGAACTCCCAAGAGTTTTAAATTGGATGATTATCTCTGAAATTAGAATCCATCAGTTTGATACATAGGTTTTTACACGGTGCCTTAGTTTTGGAACCAGTATCTATAGCAAACTTTAAGAAATAGGTGCCAAAATAATGGAGCCAACCGATTAGTTGCTTCAGTGTTATAGAGAAGAATAGCCTACTGCTTGTTATTTATCTGAAGGATTATTAAGACAGTCTGTTGTATAGCCTGTCATAAGTGTTGTGGGTCTAACCACTGCTTTTTTTATTTAGGGGAGAAAAAAGGAGAATTTCCCCTACTTTGTGGAGAATTAAAACAAATTTTACACAGGATTAGTAACTGAGAATCCCAATTTTAGCTTCATACCATTGCCTTTGGTGAAAGCCACATTTTTGTAATATTCTAGCAGAATATTAAAATGGATTATGGATTACAGACAGCTCCAGGCTTTGCTCTTTATAGGTCAGAGACGGAAACCAATAGAGCAGCTACTGTTCACTCTTGTCAGTGACTGGGCCTCTTAGGTTCTTTATGGAACTAATGTGAAACTCTCTGGAACAGTTCCATTAGAGTGGCTTTCCTGGGGGCTTATGAGGCTTATATTCTGAAACCGATACTCTTGTAGTACAAGAATAACTACAAACTGGTATGGAATTAGGAGGCTGTAGAGGGGATATGCCATATGCAGCTCTTATTCTCCAAAGTTCCTTGGCTGGTGAACAGAGATTTTTTCCCGCCAGTAAGCAGATATTTGGTTAAATATGGACAAATCCTCCCTAAACAGCTTTTGGAATAGAAAACTCTGCTTCTGTTTTGTGCTTTCAGTGGCTGAGAAGAGTACTGAAGTGTGCAGAATTAATTTGTGTTAGTTTAACATATACGAATATTATCTATTTAACTCCTGTCTTTATCTCTTATATTGTTCTTGAACGTTGTCTCCATTGTTTGTGTTCAGGAAAGATAATTGAATAAATTTTTGTGGCTGATTTGCAGATGTTATAGTCTTTTGTTTATTAGCCTCAATACTGAATAGTTTGACTGATTTGCCTCAGTTGGGTAGATATTTAGATTGAACACTTAAAGTTTTAAACTTTTTTTTTTTTTCTCTTTTAGGGCTGCATGTGTGGTATATGGAAGTTCCCAGGCTGGGGTTGAATCAGAGCTGCAGCTGCCAGCCTACACCACAGCAGCACAGGATCCTAGTCACATCTGTGACCTACACCACAGCTCACGGTAATGCAGGATCCTTAACCCACTGAGCAAGGCCAGGGATCAGACCCTCATCCTCATGGATACTAGTCAGGTTCGTTACTGCTGAGCCATAACAGGAACTCCACCTTTTTTTTTTTTTTTTTGGCAGCACAAAATGTGGGGTGAAGAGGTCTGTCTTTAAAGTGACCAGGCTCGATCCTCATTGCCTTTTGATGCTGAAGAGGGAAACAGTATTATTTGGCAGAATATATTGTGTTTTGTATCATCACACCTCTAAGTCAGCAGTTTACTTTTTGTTTAGTAGTATGTCTTAGCTTGCCTGAATGAGTCATAATTAAAATATAGTCACTGGACTCATAATCTTGTCCAAACAGGATTATAGTATAGAGATATACTATTCCTTGCCATGTGCAGAATTAGAATGATACAGGTTTGCTGTGATTACTGGGATAGGTTTTTTATAAATACTAAATTATTTTGGAAGGATTTTAATAGGTTTCTTTGTAACCTACCCCAGAGAAAAAATTCTGGAAAGTGAAAATAAACAGAAAAGCGAGTAAAAATACTGATGATTCAAATTGAAATCTGAAAATCTCTTTCATCTACTTGAATTTTTATATTTATTATATAAAAATGAAATGATTATTTTGTTTCCTTTGAAAAGATTCAAGGAACAGAACAATTTTTAAAAGTTTTGGGAGTTCTCGTCGTGGCACTGCGGAAACGAATCCGACTAGGAACCATGAGGTTGTGGGTTCCATTCCTGGCCTTGCTCAGTGGTTAAGGATCTGGCGTTACCATGAGCTGTGGTGTAGGTCGCAGATGTGGTTTGGATCTGGCATGCTGTGGCTGTGGCGTAGGCCGGTAGCTATAGCTCTGATTGGACCCCTAGTCTGAGAACCTCCATATGCCGCAGGTGCGGCCCTAGAAAAGACAAAAAAGACATAAATAAATAAAAAGTTTTGATGTTCCTTTGTTCATTGACAGAAACATTGTCAAGAACACCAGCTCAGGGCATGTAGCTTCTGATCCATGTCAATAAATAATATTGCTAAGATTTGCTATGGTCATTTAACATAGGTATTATATGGAGCTAGGACTGGGCTGGGGCAATAGCCTTCAAGTCAGTAAACACAAGTTAAGAAGTTAAGGAAGTTTCCTGGTGGCTCAGAAGTTTAAGGATCTGGCATTGTCAGTTAAGCAGCTCTGGTTGCTGCTATGGTGCGGATTCCACCCTTGGTCCAGGAATTTCGGCATGTGCAGGTATGGCCAAAAAAAAAAAAAGTTATGTACCAGTCACGGCATTAAATACTGAAGACACAAAGGTGAATAAAATATTATTTATTCTGGGTTTTGTTCAACAGAGGATTTGAAGTGCTGACAGGAAGTAAATATAATGATACTGTAGATTATAATTTAAGTTCCAAACCCAAGGAAAATAGGAATTAGATTTGGAGGCCAAAATATGGTTGAAATATAAGACATGGGCACTGTGGCTGAGAAGCTCAGTTTAATGTTCATCCCAGTAGCAGTATGAGACAGAAGCTAAGCTTTGTTTTGTTCAAGCTGTGTTAAGGCATGACTAGTATATTTAGCAGAACTATGAAGAATTCAGGCTTTTGGGGGGAACTCCCACAAAAATGTCATCTGGAGTTGGTTTTGTAAGTGGTAGTGTTTTTACTGCTTAGTTACGAGAATTGAATATCAGATGATTTCAGTATTAAGATTACATTTAAACTTCACGGTGTTGGGGAGACAGTTTTAGGTACCCAGGCTGAGGAGTTGAGGATTGAAGTTTCACTTTATTGTTATATGGTAATGGGTTTTTGTCTACATGATAAATAGGGATTTAATATTGAGATGGAAAAAGCAGAAGAAGTAAATTGTAGTTTAGAAATTGCTCTTTTTTTTTTTTTTTTAAGTAAACTTTCCCTTTCTTTAGTTTCTAGAGTTGTTTCTTGGCATCTTGATGGGGCAGGATGTGATGCTTTTTGCTGAATCAAAAACTACTACTGTTTTCTCCGGTTTCATAGCTTAAAGAAACTCTGATCAAGTAGTTTGTAATTTGAATATAGAGTCTGTTTTGGGGACTCTTGTGGGTACATCTTGGTTTTAAAAGGGAAAAAATGATGTACTGTTCTAAAGGGACGTATAAACACAATTTTGACAGTAGCTTTAGTTTTCATTGGTTCAACAGATATCATTGTTGCACAATACATAATCTTCCACTATGGTAACTAATGAGATACAAAACTGCATAATTACACCAACAGTTATTTTCCTTATAGAATTTGGCAGCTACTAAGTAAACAGGTTTTTTTACTTATCTTAATTAGCTTATTATGTTCCATCATTGAATAAGTCTTATATTTTCCTTCATGCTGTTGCACTCCACATTTTTGTTGAACAGAGACAGATATTAATTATTTTAAAATGCTTGCTCTTAAAGCATTTTGGCCAGTTGGCTTTCTTTAATTAACAACGGATAACCGTATTTAGATGAAATCCAACTCAGGAAGAAATCATAATGAAATACATACTTAGTGAAAACATTCAGTAGGGTGGAGGAAAACCTTCTGGAAGGTAAAATATTTCAAGGTTGTTTTGAAGTTTATCCTTGTTGTTTTTTATTCATCCTTATGTGTGTTAACTGTACAAATGTTCCTGGTTGTGGTACTGATATTTTGGGAAGGGCCTGTGTTGTGTCTCAGGCACTTCTGAGGCAGGAACTGACTTTTAAAACCCAGATTCGTAGATGTGCAACAAGACACCCTCCAGCCTTCAAGACCATCTGTGGTTCTTTTCTTACCTGTAAGTTGTGTTTGCTAGTATATTCCCTCACATTTCAGCCCATAGAACCTAAAGAAGGCAAATGGGAACTAAAGAGTCTGTCTGTAAATCAGTTTCATTTCAGGAGATTGGAAATAGCTGTTGAGAGTACTGTGGGTTTTGTCGGAAGGAGTGCTTTGGAGGATGGGGAGTGTCCACTAGGGTCAGAATGGGGAAACTGCACCATGTGCTCCTCCTGTCTGTCATCTTGCTGTCACCTACATCATACACATTCTGTGATCATAATGAGAGCGTGAAGGCTCAAGACAGTAATTTCAACAGGGACCTGGGAGAAATAAAGAGGACAGGTATATTGCACAAAAGTGGGCCAGTAAAAGGAAAATCACATATGGATGGAAGAATAGAGAATGGTAAATTGAAAGATTAAAAGATATGAGAGTAGGCATATCAGACAAAATAGACTTTAAACAAAAGACATAAAGACAGACAAAGAAGGACACTACTTAATGATTAAGGGATCCATCCAAGGAGAGGATGTTACTATAGTCAACATATATGCCCCAAATACAGGAGCACCCAGATACATACAACAAATATTAACAGACATAAAGGGAGATATTGATGAGAATACAATCATAGTAGGAGACCTTAATACCCCCCTCACATCAATGGACAGATTCTCTAGACAGAAAACCAATAAAGCAACAGAGATCCTAAAGGAAACAATAGAAAAGTTAGACTTAATTGATATCTTCAGCACACTACATCCAAAAAAATCAGAATACACATTCTTCTCAAATGCTCATGGAACATTCTCAAGAATCGACCACATATTGGGACACAAAGCTAATCTCAATAAATTTAGGAGCATAGAAATTATCTCAAGTATCTTCTCTGACCACAATGCCATGAAATTAGAAAGCAACCATGGGAAAAGGAAAGAGAAAACTACTACATGGAGACTAAACAACATGCTACTAAAAAACCAATGGGTCAATGAGGAAATCAAGAAGGAAATTAAAAACTACCTTGAAACAAATGATAATGAAGACATAACCTTTCAAAATCTATGGGATGCTGCAAAAGCAGTGCTCAGAGGGAAATTTATAGGCAATACAGGCCTTTCTCAAAAAAGAAGAAAGATCCCAAATTGACAACTTAATCCTCCACCTAAATGAATTAGAAAAAGAAGAACAAAAAAGTCCTAAAGTCAGCAGAAGGAAGGAAATTATAAAGATCAAAGAAGAAATCAATAAAAATAGGGACTCAAAAAACAATAGAGAAAATTAATAAAACCAAGAGCTGGTGCTTTGAAAAGGTGAACAAAATTGACAAACCCCTGGCCAGACTCACTAAAAAGAGGAGAGAAAGAACCAAAATAACCAAAATTATAAATGAAAAAGGAGAAATCACAACGGATACAGCAGAAATACAAAAAACCATAAGAGAATACTATGAACAACTATACGGCAACAAGTTTGACAATCTGGAAGAAATGGACAATTTTCTAGAATCTTACAGCCTGCCAAAACTGAATCAAGAAGAAACAGACCAACTGAACAGACCGATCACTAGAAATGAAATTGAAGAGGTCACAAAATCACTCCTACAAATAAAAGTCCAGGACCAGATGGCTTCACAGGTGATTTTATCAAACATATAAAGAGGAATTGGTGCCCATCCTCCTTAAACTCTTTCAAAAGGTTGAAGAAGAAGGAATACTCCCAAAGACATTCTATGATGCCACCATCACCCTCATTCCAAAACCAGACAGAGATACCACCAAAAAGGAAAACTGTCAGCCAATATCATTGATGAATATAGATGCAAAAATTCTCAACAAAATCTTAGCCAACCGAATCCAACAACACACCAAAAAATTATACACAATGACCAGGTTGGGTTCATCCCAGGTTCACAAGGATGGTTCAACATACGCAAATCAATCAGCATCATACACCACATTAACAAAAGAGAAGTCAAAAATCATATGATCATCTCAATAGAGGCAGAAAAAGCATTTGACAAAGTCCAACATCCATTCATGATCAAGACCCTCGCCAAAGTGGGTATAGAGGGAACATTCCTGAATATAATCAAAGCCATTTATGAGAAACCCACAGCAAATATAATACTCAATGGGGAAAAACTGAAAGCCTTCTCACTCCAATCTGGAACAAGACAGGGATGCCCACTCTCACCACTGCTCTTCAACATAGTTTTGGAAGTCCTAGCCACAGCAATTAGACAAACCAAAGAAATAAAAGGCATCCATATAGGAAGAGAAGAGATAAAACTGTCACTGTATGCAGATGACATGATACTATACATAGAAAACCCTAAGGACTCAACCCCAAAACTACTGGAACTGATTAATAAATTCAGCAAAGTAGCAGGATATAAGATTAACATTCAGAAGTCAGATGCATTTCTGTATACCAGCAATGAAATATTAGAAAAGGAATACAAAAATACGATACCTTTTAAAATTGCACCTCACAAAATCAAATACCTCGGAATCACCTGACCAAGGAGGTGAAGGACCTATATGCCGAGAACTATAAAACTTTAATCAAAGAAATCAAAGAAGATGTAAAGAAATGGAAAGATATTCCATGTTCCTGGATTGGGAAAATCAATATTGTAAAAATGGCCATACTACCCAAAGCAATCTACAGATTCAATGCAACCCCTATCAAATTACCCATGATATTTTTCACAGAACTAGAACAAACAATCCAAACATTTACATGGAACCACAAAAGACCCAGAATCGCCAAAGCAATCCTGAGAAACAAAAACCAAGCAGGAGGCATCACTCTCCCAGACTTCAAGAAATACTACAAAGCCACAGTCATCAAAACAGTGTGGTACTGGTATCAAAACAGACAGACAGACCAATGGAACAGAATAGAGAACCCGGAAATAAGCCCTGACACCTATGGTCAATTAATCTTTGACAAGGGAGGCAAGAACATAAAATGGGAAAAAGAAAGTCTATTCAGCAAGCATTGCTGGGAAACCTGGACAGCTGCATGCAAAGCAATGAAACTAGAACACATCCTCACACCATGCACAAAAATAAACTCAAAATGGCTGAAAGACTTAAATATACGACAGGACACCATCAAACTCCTAGAAGAAAACATAGGCAAAACACTCTCTGACATCAACATCATGAATATTTTCTCAGGTCAGTCTCCCAAAGCAATAGAAATCAGAGCAAAAATAAACCCATGGGACCTCATCAAACTGAAAAGCTTTTGCACAGCAAAGGAAACCAAAAAGAAAAACAAAAAGACAACTTACAGAATGGAGAAAATAGTTTCAAATGATGCAACCGACAAGGGCTTAATCTCTAGAATATATAAGCAACTTATACAACCCAACAGCAAAAAAGCCAATCAATCAATGGAAAAATGGGCAAAAGACCTGAATAGACATTTCTCCAAAGAAGATATACAGATGGCCAACAAACACATGAACAAATTGCTCAACATCGCTGGTTATAAGAGAAATGCAAATCAAAACTACCATGAGATATCACCTCACACCAGTCAGAATGGCCGTCATTCATAATCCACAAATAACAAGTGCTGGAGGGGCTGTGGAGAAAAGGGAACCCTCCTGCACTGTTGGAGGGAATGTAAACTGGTACAGCCACTATGGAGAACAGTTTGGAGATACCTTAGAAATCTATACACAGAACTTCCATATGATCCCGCAATCCCACTCTTGGGCATCTATCCGGACAAAACTCTACTTAAAAGAGACACATGCACCCACATGTTCATTGCAGCACTATTCACAATAGCCAAGGCATGGAAACAACCCAAATGTCCATCGACAGAGGATTGGATTCGGAAGAGGTGGTATATATACACAATGGAAATACTACTCAGCCATAAAAAAGAATGACATAATGCCATTTGCAGCAACATGGATGGAACTAGAGAGTCTCATACTGAGTGAAATGAGCCAGAAAGACAAAGACAAATACCATATGAGATCACTTATAACTGGAATCTAATATCCAGCACAAATGAACATCTCCTCAGAAAAGAAAATCATGAACTTGGAGAAGAGACTTGTGGCTGCCTGATGGGAGGGGGGGGAGGGAGTGGGAGGGATCGGGAGCTTGGGCTTATCAGACACAATTTAGAATAGATTTACAAGGAGATCCTGCTGAATAGCATTGAGAACTTTGTCTAGATACTCATGTTGCAACAGAAGAAAGGCTGGGGGAAAAATGTAATTGTAATGTATACATGTAAGGATAACCTGACCCCCTTGCTGTACAGTGGGAAAATAAAAAAGAAAGAAAAAATAAAAAAAAATAAAAAGATATGAGAGTAGGGATAAAGAGGCTCTCCTACTTTTTTTTTTTTTTTTTGGAAAGGAAATACATCTGAAAATGTTGGGCCGCTTTGGGCAAGGAAATTAGAAGTTAATTCAAGTGTTATTTTTGTTGGAGTGTAGTGTTAGAATTTTTGTTGTTCTCAAGGTAGGAAAAAAATTTTTATAGTATTCCTCTTAGGATAAAGCAAAATACGGGGGGAGTTTCCTGATGGCTCAGTGGGTTAAGGATCCAGCATAGCCACTGCTGTGGGTCAGGTCACTGCTGTGGTAAGGGTTTGATCCCTGGCCCAGGAATTTCTTCATGTTGCAGGTGTGGCCAAAAGGAAAAAAAAAGAAAAAAAGAAAAAGGGAGACTCCCAGAGTAGTCTGTGATCTTAGAAGAATTAAAAGAAAAATGTTTATAGGGCTGCAAGGTATCTCCTTTCTCAGGTTATCACACCCCATTTCCCCAGATATTTAGTATCAAAATTTTTGAAAATGAGTTCTGTAGAACACTAGTGTCACTCAGCACTTAAATATATGTTCTAGAAGAAAAAGAATCATTAGGTAGGTTTGGGGACTGGTAGGGTTCCAAAACAGAACAGCAAAATAGTGAACAAAAGTAGTCAGTTTCTTTACTATAGGCCATTTGAGACCTCTTTAAAAATTTTTTTTTTCATTTTTTAAAAATATTATTGGAGTATATAGTTAGCTTACAGTGTTGTGTTAGTTTCAGGCAAAGTGATTCAGTTATACATATACATATATCCATTCTTTTTCAGATTCTTTTCCCATATAGGTTATTACAGAATATTGAGTAGATTTCCCTGTGCTATACAGTAGGTCCTTGTTAGTTATCTGTTTTATATATAGTAGTGGTTATATGTTAATCCCAAACTCCTAATTATCCCCTTCTTTTCCCCTTTGGTAGTCTTAAGTTTGGCTTCTAAATCTTTGAGCCTCTGTTTTGTAAGTTCTTTTGTATTTTTTAAAAATTAAATTCCACGTATTAGTGATCTCATAAGATATTTATCTTTCTCTGTATGACTTACTTGGGATACTTGGGATGATAATTTCTAGGTCCATTCGTGTTGTTGCAAATGGCATTAGTTCTTTTTATGGCTGAATGATATATTGTGTGTGTATATATATATATATATACCACATCTTCTTCCCCCAGTTCTCTGTTGATGGACATTTAGGTTGCTTCCAGGTCTTGGCTGTTGTGAGTAGTACTGCAGTGAACATAGGGGTGCATGTATCTTTTCGAATTATGGGTTTCTCTGGATACTTGCACAGCCATGTGATTGCTGGATCATATGGTAGTTCTACATTTAGTTTTTAAAGTAACCTCCATACTGTTCTCCATAGTGGTTGCACCAGCTTACATTCACACCAACAGTATAGGAAGGTTCCTGTGTTTCTACATCCTCTACCATTTATTGCTTTTAGACTTTTTGATGGTGGCCATTCTGACTGGCGTGAGGTTGCTTTTTGACCATTAGTCTGTCTTCTTTGGATGAGCGCTCTTAAAATACCAGTGTGCTTTGTGAATCCCTGAAGAAACACCCCATTGGAGCATGGGTGGAGCATGTAGCTTTTCTTAAATTTAGTTGGCCACAATACAGTGTGAGAAAAGCTGGTATATATAATTGTATTACCTGTAAGCCTGGGTTTCTGTCATTCCTTCGACTTGCTTCGCTGTTCTCCCCCATCTTTGCCTCCTCCCAGATTGGGGAAGTTCTCTGCTCTGTCAGTTCTATGTGTGTATTCCACTTGGGGGGGGGGGTATTAACACTAGTTTACATTTAAAAATATATAGGAAGTCCTGCTGTGGCACAATGGGTTACTGATCCAGCTTGTCTGTATGGAGGTGTGCTGGTTCCATCCCCCGGTCCATCACAGTGGGTTAAGGATCCAGGGTTGCTGCAGCTGTGGTTGGATCCCTGGTCTGGGAACCTCCATATGCTGTAGGTGAGGGTAAAAAAAAATAAAAATAAAAAAAAATGTAATAGTATTTGTACTCATTATTTGAACTTTAGGTTTCTTGATAATCGGACCCAATCTTACCTACATTTTCAGGTTTATTCACAACTACTCTCCCTTGATACTTCTTCATTGGACCTCAATTTCTTTACTATTCCATGATTATATTCAGTACTTGGAGAATTCTCTACCTTTATATTAAGGTCTAGCTGAAGTGCTACCTTTTCCTCAAGACCTCCCCTGATCTCTTTAGCGAGAAGTAATCTCTCCTTCCTTAGGACATCTATAGATTTACTTACTAACACTTGTTACAAGTTGATTTGTTAGGTTATTTATTCATGTGTCCTTAGATTGCAAGCTCAAGAAGGGAGGGCATACCCTGCCATATCACCCATAGCTCCTAGTTTAGCTATGCCCCCCTGTCCCCCCACAGTAATAATGCAGGCTAAGGTTTATTGTTTACCAAGGGCCAGGCACTGTTCTCATCTATTCTGTGATTACTTTACCACAGTCCTGTAGGTATCCCCCATTTTATACATAAGGAAACTAAGGGAGTGAGAGGTAGCGTAAATTATGCTAAGTCACACCGCATATTAAATTAGTGTTGAAGCCAGGATTTAACCTAAACAGTTTCATGTTGTTAATTATACATAGCAATGCTTCCTATAGTAGGTGCTCAGTGAGTATTTGAATGAATGAGTGAATGAGCAAGGAAGGCTTTGGAAAAGAGGTCCATCAGTTGTGTTTCAAGGTTGTTACTTTCCTTTTCATCTTTCGAAGTTGACATTTATCTAGCCGTGTTAAGAAGTGCTAAATGACTAAGAACAATTAGAAGAGTTCAGGTGGGTAGAGGGCGTGGTAGAGATGAGTGTGTGGGGACTTGCAGGTTGTCATGAATAACCAAGAATATTTACTGCTAGGCTAGAAACTGCTGCTGTCCTTGAGTAGAGAGTAGTGGAGAGTCCAGGTGTTGGAGTCTGAGGACCTGTATGGGGGTTCACCTTCCTCAATTATTAGCAGTTTAGCAAGTTTCTTAACTCTTCTAAACCTTGGTTTTTTCCTCTGTAAATTAACAGTAACTACTTCGTTAGTGTCTTTGTGAGAATTAAATCAAATAATCACCGAAAGCACTTAGCATGCTGCCTAGTACCAATGTCAGTAAGTGCTCAACTGATGTTACTTACAGAACAGGAAGTTTACTTAATGTAAAACTAGCTGCTATCTCTTAAAAAAAAAAAATGCCCTTTGAATTTAGACCTTCACATTTTATTTTTTATTTATTTTTTGTCTTTTTACCATTTCTTGGGCCACTCTCGCGGCATATGGAGGTTCCCAGGCTAGCCGTCAAATCAGAGCCACAGCCGCCGGCCTGCGCCACAGCCATCCATCGCAATGCGGGATCCGAGTGGAGTCTGCAACCTACACCACAGCTCAGGGCAACGCCAGATTCCTGGATCCTTAACCCACATGAGCGAGGCCAGGGATCGAACCTGAAACCTCATGGTTCCTAGTCGGATTTGTTAACCACTGAGCCATGACGGGAACTCCCTAGACCTTCACATTTTAATCAAAGTATTTAAATCTGTTTTTTATGATTTTTCTTTTTTTTTTCTTCTCTGCTTCACATTATTTTCTAATTTGGGACAGATGGTAGTTGAACATTCAGATTACTTGTTCTCTATTTCATGGCAAATAGAGTGAGCACTAGACTAAGAGCTCAAAGCGCCCATGGTCCCAACATTTTTCTTATTCAGTCAGTTCACTTTCTGTAGGTAATGTTGGCTGTGTTAGCCATTGATCAGAGATTTTCAGTGATTTTCATTGCCTCTTTTGACAAAATCTCATGCCTTACCATGTTTTGTAGTATTTTGAAATAATTACACAATTGTTATATTTTTAAATAAATAAAAATTAGCAAAATTAAGCTATTATCTGAGATGAGGAAACATTCCTATTTATGATGTACAGTAAGAATCCTTATGTATGTTGCATGTATAAACATCGTACATTAATGGCAAGCTTGTCTTAAACTGAGCTTGTTCTGAATATTTTCTCATTGTTGAGCTTTATTTTTGGTGTTTAGAGTATGAAGACAATATTTTTTTTATTTATCAAATAAGGTTCCTTTTATTATGCTTTTATTTTTTGGGTCATTTTAGGGCCGCACCTGAGGCGAATGAAGGTTCCCAGGCTAGGGGTCGGATCAGAGCTGCAGCTGCCGGCCTATACAGCCCACAGCCACAACAATGCAGGGTCTGAGCTGAATCTTCAACCTACACCACAGCTCTGGGCAACGATGGATCCTTAACCCACTGAGCAAGGCCAGGGATCCTCATCCTCATTGGATACTAGTCGGGTTCGTTAACTGCTGAGCCATGATGGGAATTCTGTGCTTTTTCTTTTAAATTGCACCCTCATAAGTAAGATTCCCACCTTCCTGTGCTAAAAATTGCCATAATCTCCATGCAGAGCCGCGGTGATTCTGATCTGAGAGGTCCTGCTTGAACGTGTGGGATAGGTATTTCAAAGAATCTTGGCTTTGATTCATATATAGGGAAGAAACACGAGGTTATTAGCAAAGATAGGAGGGGTGGGGAGTCATTGCAAATAAAGAATCTTGTAGTAATTTATTCTAGACTGGAGCCAGGGGTGTGTTGATTTGGCTGTAAATTATTAAAATTTGTATTCTCTGAAATTTTCTTTGAGTGGTTCTTTGTTTAGTTGAGCAGGTTCAGATGAGGCTGAGAAAACAGGAAGATTGTGTTTGGAAGGGGAAAAGGTTGTCTTTAGACCAAGCCAGGTTAATAATCTTATAAGAGTCCCCAGACAGGATGTTTCTGTTTTTAAAAATATTGTCTGATGTGTAAATGCACATATCTCATGTAAATTATTCTGGCTAAGGTTTCTGCTTTCTTTTGATTCAGAAATAAGACAAAACAGAACACACAACAAAAAAGAAATCATAAAACTTTTTAGAACTTCTTAAGTGGTTTGATTCCTTTATGCATTCAGCATTTGAAAAACCATGTGAAAACAGAGGAAAGGTATTTAGCATAGGAATTAACTTGTTTCTTGGCAAGGAAACCAGGCAGCCTTTGAATCACAGGCTCTGTGGCGGTTCTGTTGTTTTGCATGCTTTCTTTTTTTTTTTTGCATTTGCTTCGATTGTCATCTCTTTTGCAATTTCTGCCTTGGAAGATGTCTCTTTATCTAGGGCAATTACCCTAGTGACACAAGAGGCAAGTTCAAAGCAAGCAGTTTTATTTAACCAGATCTTCACTTACAGCTGGTACTAAGCTGAGTCACTGAGATTCGTTTTACTCAGGTTAGGTCTTTTTTTGTTGTTGTTTTTGACCATTTTTTAAAGTTTTATTGAACTATAGTTGATTTACAATGTTGTGATGATTTCTGCTGTACAAAACAATGATTCAGCTATACATATAGACACATCCATTCTTTAGTTTAGGTCATGAGGCTTGCTTGTTTTATTATTTGGGAGTGGCGGGAACCTGGAGATCAGTTACATTTCTTTTCCATCCTTATTCACATTAGTTGCTTAAGGCTGATAAAAGGTGTCAGATCCACATCCTTCCAATGTAGCCTCCTTCACCTGGACGGGAGAACAAACACAGTGTCTGAGTGCCCTTCCTCATTCCAAGAACTTCTCTGCCCATTACCTCGTTTAAAAAGCTGCTCAGCATTAGGGAAGCTCTCTCAGTTTATTCTGGCCCAGGTGATCCATTCCCTCCTTTGAACTCAAATAGCCTAATTGTCTCTGAGTCATGTGGCAATTAATCTTGTTTTGCTTTGTGTTATCTCTCCTAGTTGACATTTATCGTTAATGTTAAGCTGCAAGTTTTGTTGTTAATTTATCGTTCCCTATACATTTTACAGCGACTCTTGGTTTTTCCCTGGATTTACCTTTGGGAAGTTTTCTTTGCCTCTGACATGGCAAGAGGATCCTTTAGAACATTTGATCTCTCAGAATCTTTTTACCCCTTTCAGGGCCGTGTGGTGGCCTTGATAAAAGCAGATTTCCCCTTGCAACAGAAACAACCAAAATTCTGGGTAAAGACTGGGCATCACACAGTCAGTAGGATGAATACTTAGCTTGAATAGATTTTTGGTTTGGAGAGAAAATGATGGTATCCTTTTCTTAGCTTTAATTTTACCACCAAATATTTTGAAGACAGAAACAAATGATGTACAGTTCTTAGCCATGAGGGCAAGTAAAAAAAAAAAAAAGAAGCAAATATATTTAAAATTAAGATCTTGCATGACTAGTTAATATTGTATAAAACGCCTTCTAATTTTGCCCCACCCACTCTGTACCATTAGAAATGAATGACCTGGCTGATATGGTGCTCTGAGTTTCTTTTAAGGGATTTGTTTCTTAATGAATTGGAAGTTTCAAATTTAAAAGGAATCTGCATATTTTTATATAGCACCCCACCTTTTGTAAGAGTTATTTTATGTTTATCATTGCCCTGTTGGAAGCTCTCTTTTACCAGAGTCATTTAATGTATTTTCCCCCACTGACTTTGGCTTGGAGGCATGTAGCAGTCCTGAAGGAACTAGCCATATGTTAATGCAAGTTGCCGGTGATGGCATAATGACAGTAAATATATCAGTTTTTGCTTAGGGAGAAGAGTTGGACATTCTGTTTTAAAGGAACCATTCTGAGCTCTTGAGAGCATACCCTTGAGACCTTCTTTTTTTCTTCTCTCTTACAAATCATGAGGAAAACACAAACCTTGAGTTATTTCCTAAAGTATTTCCCATGATGATTACTACCTTAGGTTTTAAGGCATTTTTTTCCCTCAGGAGCTCTGATTCTTCTGCAGTTGAGTCAGAATGCTGACCCTTGCTCACATAGGGTCAGAGTGGGCCTTCCAGAACTTTGTATGAGCCCATGAACCCATGAAGTGTCCCCACAGCGTCCACATTTCCACACTTTTGTTATGGTTGTTTTTTTCCTTCTGAGGACCATTTGCAAAATATCTTCCATGTTATTCTATCTCATCTTTCAGGAAAACACAACTTGCGTTTTTTTATGTTATTATGAGAAACTATTACTTACCTAATTATTTTTGAAAAATTTATTTCCTATTTTTATCTTGTCCCAAAAGAATGGTCTTGGATTTCAGGAAAGTACAGATATATGCTATGCAGGGGGTTATGAAAAATATTTTGACTTAATTAAAAATTTAAATTGTGGTAAAATACACATAACATTGTTTTATTTTTCTCTTTTAATTTTGTATTTTTTCTTTATTGTTTTCTCTCACTGAAACTTCTCTCATCTGGGCCTCACATGCCTTCCTCACTAGGATTATCTTGTTACAGAGAGGAAAATAATTCATTGTTTTTTTTCCCACCCCCAAAACTTTTTTCTTTTTCAAAATAGGTTCACCTGGAAGCATTCAGTTTTGAACTTGGATGAATTAGCACCTGTATCAGATATCTTATTTTATTAAAAATTTTTTTTTTTTTTTGCTTTTTAGGGCCATACTCACGCATATGGAGGTTCCCAGGCTAGGGGTCTAATCAGAGCTACAGCTGCCGGCCTACATCACAGCAACACCGGATCCTTAACCCACTGAGTGAGGCCAGGGATCGAACCCGAAACCTCATGGTTCCTAGTCGGATTCATTTCTACTGCGAACTCCCATATCAGATATTTTAAAAGTTGAATGTGAGACATCTTAATTGGGTTCTTTCTCAAAGGACATTTGTATAGCCAGAATTTTTGTCCTGAGTGCTTTGACTTAGTTTAACGTTTTGCAGAGGAAATCTGGAGCCCTAATGAGTGTGAAACTGGTAAATTAGTTAAATCTCTTTATAAATTTGCTAAATTTTTTAGAAAGTCAGCCTATGTTTGATGGTTCTAAGGCGCTCTGGGTTATTTTTGTGTTTTTTGGTTGCATAGTAATAAAAAAAAAAAATCTTGGTTTACTTAGAGAAGTCCTTGTAAATGTAACAATCTTTTTTGGGGGGAGGGGCGGGGGGCCTCACCCACAGCATGCGGAGGTTCCCAGGCTGGGGATGGCCTACACCACAGCCATAGCAACTCAGGATCTGAGCCGAATCTTTGACCTATGCCACAGCTCACGGCAATGCCAGATCCTTAACCCACTGAGTGAGGCCAGGAATCAAACCCGAATCCTCATGGTTCCTAGTTGGGTTTGTTAATCACTGAGCCACGAAGGGAATTCCATAAATGGTAACAATTTTTAAAGAACACTTTGCCTAATAACAGTAGCACCAACAGGCGTTAATATTTTTGAACACTATAAAGCGCTAGACTCTTGTTAAGAGCTTTATATGTGTTTATTTACACAACAACCCAATAATATAGGTAGTTACTTTTATCTCTAATTTACACATGAAAAAATTGAGACACAATGAGTTAAGGTACCTAATACAAAGTTTACAGATAGTAAATAACTGGGAGAGTTGGGCTCAAATCTGGTGCCTTAACCACTGCGCTGTATTTGTATTGCTCTGAAAACATTTCAGTTAATCTGGCTCTAGAAGTTTTTAAATGGAGCAACAGGAAATTCTAATTTCCAAGTAGAATCACTAAAATTCCTTAATGCAGACTTGTTCAGTTTGGAGTGATTGGAGTTGAGTAAGTTTCTTGGCTAATTTAAATATTCATTGTGTGTTTGAAAATATTGTCAATGTCATTTAAAAAAAATCCTCATTGCCTGCCTTTGTCTTTTATTCATCCAAAATTTTATTTTATTTTATTTTGGTCTTTTGTCTTTTTAGGACCACACCCCAGCATATGGAGGTTCCCAGACTAGGGGTCTAATCAGAATTACAGCTGCCAGCCTACGCCACAGCCACAGCAACACCAGATCTGAGCCAAGTCTGCGACCTACAGTACAGCTCATGGCATGCTGAATCCTTAACCCACTGAGTGAGGCCAAGGATCGAACCTGCAACCCTCATGGTTCCTAGTTGGATTCATTTCCACTGCACCACGACGGGAACTCCTCATGCAAAATTTTAAAACAGATAAAAATATGTTTTGTTTCGTATGTTCAGTTCAGATTTTGTCTTAATATTATCATTGACATTATTTGTAGTTGTATAGTTTGGTAGCATTACCATCTTGTGTGATAAAAATAATTAAAAATATTAGCAGGATATACCAGCTGGTGCAGCTGCATTGTAATTGAGAGATACTAAAGGGGTTTCTTGGTAACAAAAAATAAAAAAGGCAAGGTTTTTGTTGGGGGGAGTAGAGAGGGCTTTATTTGAACTATTTATAATAGAACTTGCTCTTAGATAGCTAAAAAATTTCACAAAGAAGAGGTTCTGAAACTCAGTTATTGTATTGTTACAAATAACTCTGTGAAGTCTGAAATTTAAAGACCAAGCCTTAATAAATTGATAATTTAAGTCATGCTGGCCTCTTCTTAACAGCTGGTGCTTGTCTGTGGCACATGCCCTTCTTTCTTAGACTGCATTTAGGTAACAACTTTTTATAAGAGCCGCTATTTCTGCAGTTTTTCCTGTCATTGTTTTATTACCACTAGTACATATCTCATTATGTTTTAGCCGATTTATTTGAGGACATACTAAGAAGTTATCTAAATATTACTTATTTTTTTCCTCCTCTTTTTCATTATTACTTGCATGAACATATCATTTTAAGAAATTGAGATTTCCAACATTCATGTCCCTGTCTAGTTAAGGTGTAAAGATTTCACACAATTTTAGTCTTTGAATTATTCAAGTATTGTAGATGCTTTTCTCTAGTCTCTTGTTTGCAAATAAAGGTTATAATTATATCTAAACAGTAGTGTATTCATCTGATACACTTGTTTACAGTGTTAGTTAAAGGATTAGTTAGTGTTAGTTAGTATAGGATTTAATAAGCTTTTCCTCCAGAATGTGTACTAGCTATTCATGTTCTGTGTAATAACTTATCTTGAACAATACTGTGGTATTTTCACTGTTAGATTTTAAATTTCTTTGAATACTTCTACCCACCTCCAAGCTTTCTATTTATGCTTACTCTCGCCATGTCCCCCTCCCCCTAGTGTCATATGTTGTCAGGGATGATGAATTTGATTTGTAAGGTGTAACATCATTAAACATATCAAGGAGCTGAGTTTTTTTTTTCTTGCTGTAAAAGATGACCTCCAGTGACAAATAGCTATTACCGTATTTATTGGTATGAGATTCTTTCATTTCATATACTGTTATCAGTATGTTTGATAATGGTTGAAGAATTGGTTTCTAATACTAATTGTTCATTTGCTTTGAGGCTGATCAATGTTATTATGTCTATTTTTAGATAGTTTTCTTAAATCTCAAAATTTTAATCATAATTTGATATGGTTTTGATATGGTTCATTGTTATGGTTTATTAATCATTTTGCCTTACCTCAAACATTAAGTTATTGAAGAAATATTGAAAGCTTATGATAATATCCTCATAAGTATAAAAATAGGGCAAGACATACCTAAACCTTCATGTTATATGTTCACTTATTTTGTGACAGTCACGCTATGTCATCTAGAGTATGTGCTGAGACAGTATTGCCTGACACTTAATGGAGTGCAGCATATGTTTGCTTGTATATAAGTGGATTTATACAGTCCTGAGTAAGAAGGAGAAGAATTAACAACAACAAACATAAGTGCACAACTACAGTCTTTCAATCAAGGACATATTTTAAAGAGTTTCACATTCAGCACACATGCAGAAATGGCTGGAGAAGCCTTATTTTGAGTCTTGCATGAAAGTGAGTTAACCTGGTAGGTGAAATTGCTGGAGCTTGACTCTGTCAAAATTGGCATGTAACACATCTATGTACATCTTTGTTGTTGAAGTCTTAAAAATAGTTGCAATTTGGAGTTGGCTTATGGCTTAGTGGGTTTAGGATTTGGCATTGTCACTGCACTGGCCCAGGTTGCTATAGTGGTGTGGGTTTGATCCCTGGCCTGGGAACTTCTGCATGCCGTCATGGGGTTGTGGCAAAAAAGAAAAAAGGATAGTTATACTTTATTTAATAAATGAAAGTAATATAAATTTGCTGAAGCACTAATATTTTTTTGGACATACTTTGAAAATCACTGTCCTTAGATAATTAGTTCTAAGCCTAGTCATCATCTAAATTTAGGAAGGATGGAGTCTTCACTAATGAGGCAGAATTTTTGCCCTGAGTTAACTTGACTTAGAATGTATTTGTGTTGAGAGAAGTTGCATTTTTATTATCAGCCAGAGCATGGGTTTTGGCTGTACGGATTAATTAATTATTTAAGAATGACTAAAGAGATGAATGCTTTAAACTTGTGCTTTATTTCTCATCCCAAGAAAAAGGATTCTTTCTTGTAAACCAGCATTAGAGGACATTGGCAAAAATGCATGGCTGCACTCAGCAATAATAGGCATGGATGGGAACTGTCTTAGCATCTGTATCAAGAGTTTGATTATCACATAAGACTGTTATGCTGAAGTCCATCCAGTGGGTCAATCTAAGTGGTGGTGTTCTTCCTGTTTAGGTTTTAGATTTTAATTTACTTATAGGGCTGAGGATTTTCTTTATCATCTGCAGAATTAAAAAATATTTATCAGATATAATGAAAGATTGCTTTATGAGTAAGTGAAATCTCATATATGTATTGGTGTGTGAAAAGTAGAGAATATTTAATCATTAAAAGGCCCTTTATAAGCCTTGAAATACCCATTTTATATGTTAATGCTTCTTTTACTGATATCAATGGTAAGATATTCCATATAGTGAGTGCTACTGGTAAATGGATCTTAGTTATAAACTCTATGGTTTAAAAAAAAATATGTGGGAGTTCCTGTCATGGCTTACGGAAATGAATCTGACTAGTATCCATGAGGACTCGGGTTTGATCCTTGGCCTTGCTCATTGGGTTAAGGATGTGGATGTTGCCATGAGCTGCGGTGTAGATCGCAGACTCGGATCGGATCCTGTGTTGTTGTCGCTCTGGTGTAGGCTGGCAGTTGCAGCTCTGATTCAACCCCTAACCTGGGAACTTCCATATGCCTTCGGTGCGGGCCTAAAAAGACCCCGTCCCAAAAAAAGTGGATTATAGCCCCAAATTTGAAACAACCAACAGATAAGTGGTGACATATTCATACAAAGACTCTTTTATTTATTTTTTTTAATTTTTTAATTTTAAATTTATTTTCTGTTGTTATTTCCCCAACACATTTTTTTTTAACCTACTGTACAGCATGGGGACCCAGTTACACATACATGTATACATAATTTTTTCTTCCATTGTCATGCTGCGTTGTTAGTATCTAGACTTAGTTTTCAGTGCTACACAGCAGGATCTCATTGTAAATCCATTCCATGAGCAATAGTTTGCATCTGTTGACCAAATACTCTTTTATGATTTCAATAAAACATGTTTAAAAAGATAAGCTTGAATCTCAAAAACATTGTGTTGAGTAAAAGAATTCAGACATGAAAGGCTACCTGCGGTATGATTCCGTTTATCTGAAAAGTAGAACAGGTAAAACTAAGTAATGGTTATGGAAATCAGAATAGCGGTTGTCTCTGTTGGGATGGATGGAATTAACTAGAAAAGAGTAAGAGGAACTTTTGGGAGGAGTATCCTACATCTTTTTTTTGTTTGTTTGTTTGTTGTCTTTTTAGGGCTCCACCCACGGCATATGGAGGTTCCCAGGCTAGGGTCTAATCAGAGCTGTTACTGCCACCCTACGCCAGAACCATGGCAAAGCCAATCCAAGCCGTGTCTATGACCCACACCACAGCTCATGGCAAAAGTCGTAAAATGATACACTAATATGTTTGTGTTGTGTGTAATTATACCTCAATAAAAACCATTTATTTTTGTTGTTGTTGTTGTTGTTGTTTGTTTTTGGCCATAGTGTGTGCAGTGGCTTGATGTGGCATCTCAGTTCCCAGGCCAGGGATTGAACCTAGGCCACAGTGATGAAAGTGCTGAGTCCTACCATTTGGAATAGAAATCCTTCAAATGTGAATAATGGCAGTAGTGTCAGCAGTAGTAATAGAAATGACTAACAACTGTTGAGCTCTTAGTGCCAGACAGCAACCGAGTGAGGTATGTTTTATTAGCTCCATTTTACATTTAAGGAAACTGGGTCTTAGAGAATGTAAGTAACTTGTCTGCAGCCACAGAACAAGAACATGCTTCAATCCGAAGATATGTTTGACTCATGAGCTTAATTATGACACTTTGCCGAATGTTTATTTAATGTATTTAACATATGTACTTTTAGAATAGAATGCATAAGTTAAATTTATATGATGACTTAGGGATATCACTATGAACATTATTTTTTGTGCTGAAGTGTATAGGACTCTTTTCCATGAATTGAATGACCTAAATGTTTTGTCGAATTCTGTTTTGTAATACTTTTGTCTCTTCCCTCTCTGCTATTCTAAGGGATTTTTTCTTCCCCAGTTCCCCTTTCTACTTTTTTCCCCTTTTAATATTCTATGGGCTGGAAAGGAAATATAATGATTTTTACGTAAACTATGATACATAAGGACCCAAGACTCTTTCTCTTCAACATAATGCATGAACTTTGGTTGCTTGAACATTTAGGGGTTTTTTGGCTGCTCATAGCCATGTTTCCCTGACCCTTCTCCTCTTTTGAATTTACCTTCTGGGTTTTGGTTGTGTTCCCATTAGAAGTAGATGACAGTAGGGGAGTAGAAACAGCCTTTTTTTGTGTATGTGTGATGACTAACTGCTAGTACTGAAGCATTAGGCCCATTGTTTATTTAGCAGATTGATGTGGGTCAGTCAGTTCTAGGCCTTGAAGAAATCAAACTATAGGAAGCACTTCCCAAATATTGGAGCTGGGTGGGAACCTGTAACTTCCATTTTGCTTGAAGTGATCAGTATTAATTGCTTTCAGTTATATTGCCATATACTGGATGAGTTCTTTTATAAAGAAAATATAGTTCTGGAGTTCCCGTCGTGGCTCAGTGGTAAACGAACCCAACTGGTATCCCCGAGGACGTGGGTTTGATCCCTGGCCTTGCTCAGTGGGTTAAAGATCCGGCATTGCCGTGAGCTGTGGTGTGGGTCGCAGATGTGGCTCGGATCTGGCATTGCTGTGGCTGTGGTGTGTAGGCCAGTACCTGTAGCTCTGATTTGACCCCTAGCGTGGACACTTGGATTTGCCTCTGGTGCAGCCCTAAAAAGACAAAAAGACAAAAAGAGAGAGAGAAACAGTTCTGTGTTAGTAGTAGCCTGAAAATAAAATCTGAAAAATGCTTTAATTAGTGGCTTAGCCTGACTTCCAGCATAAACTATGGCTAAAAGTTTTCCATGGAAGACCTGACTTTGTATGCATTTATTATTTAATTTTATAGCATGTCTGTACACACTCACTTCCTGAAGAGAGTGTTCAATTTGAGCCTTCCCCACTTTATGATAGTCATGAGTGAGATAATATTTTAAATACTTCAGACTATTAATAGAAGATTGGTCTACAGAAAGTAGACAAGTAATTTTTATTATTATTTTTGCTCCCTCTTAAGTCTTTAGTTGTTATAATTTGAAAGAGTTATTTCTCCATTTTCATCTGGTGTCCTCCTACCAATGTGAAAAAGAGGCCCATTTTTACTATTTGGGTGAGATATATTTGAGAAGTGGGAAACAAACTATATTTCTCTATAGGTTGTAAATACAATATCCATCTTTTTTTTTTTTTTTTTTGGCTGCCCTGTGGCATATGGAGCTCCTGGACCAGGGATCAGATCTAGGGCTGTAGCCGTGAACTAAGTTGCAGCTGTGGCAATGGTGGATCCTTAACCCACTGTGCCGGCCTGGGGATTGAACCTGTTTCCCAGCACTCCCAAGATGCTGCTGATCCCGTTTCGTCATAGCAGGAGCTCCTCCATCATTCTTTTTGTTTTTTTTTTGTTTTGTTTTGTTTTTTTGTTTTTTGCATTTAGTGAAGACTTTTATATTTAGAATTAGCTAGCTGGACTCAGTTTAGATAATCCCAATTTTGTTAGTAACATCCAAAGCATCATAGTCAGGAGCTAGTTGAACATATGCCTTCTCTCCATCAGGCCTGATCAGAGTGTTGACCTTAGCCACATCAATGTCATAGAGCTTCTTCACAGCCTGTTTAATCTCGTGCTTGTTGGCCTTGACATCCACAATGAACACAAGTGTGGTGTTGTCCTCTATCTTCTTCATGGCTGACTCAGTGGTGAGGGGGAGCTTGATGATGGCATATTGGTCAAGCTTGTTTTTCCTAGGGGTGCTCCTCTGAGGATATTTGGGCTGCCTCCTGAGTCATAGTGTTTTGGGCCGTCAGGAGGTCGGTGACATCTGGATCTTCTTTTTTTTGTGGCTGTGGACGCCTTTCAACACTGCTTTCTTGGCCTTCAAAGCCTTTGCTTTGGCTTCAGCTTTGGGAGGGCCAGGGGTTTCCTTCTTCGCCTTCTGCCCCATCTTCGTGAAAAGGCCATCATTTCTTAAATGGTAGTGTCTGTAGTCTATTATAATTCACATTAAAGGGACTGAAACTTTTGGTCTTCCCTTTTTTTTTTTTTTTTTGGTCTTTTTGCCTTTTCTAGGGCCGCTCCCACAGCATATGGAGATTCCCAGGCTAGGGGTCTAATTGGAGCTGTAGCCACCTGCCTATACCAGAGCCATAGCAACGCAGGATCCGAGCTGTGTCTGTGACCTATGCCACAGCTCACAGCAATGCCGGATCCTTAACCCACTGAGCAAGGCCAGGGATTGAACCTGCAACCTTATGGTTCCTAGTCAGATTCGTTAACCACTGCACCACAACAGAAACTCCTGGTCTTCCCTTTTTAAAAAAACTGTAATGGTTTGATAAGATAGTGATTGAATCAAATCAAGGCACAGTAGGAGTATAAGCAGTGTGTAGCATGGTCTCTGCCATTACTGTATTTCTTCTAATTGTCCTAGTTATCTAGGTTACCGGTTTAAAATAGAAAGTTATTGTCTTATCTTTATGACAGAGCTATTCAGGATAGGAAATGTCTGATAGGAAATATCCTGGTTGAACTTAATACAGCGTTGAAAGTCAAGTGTAGATGATTTACCATAGAGCAGATTGCTTAGTAGGACAGTGCATGTGTTGCCTTACGAGGTTAATAGGGTGATCTTTGGATATTATATACGAGAGAGGGAGAGAGAGAAACAGGTAATCACTTTCTTCTTGATGAGTGACAGACTCTTTTTATATATAATCTTAGGGCCCATCCTTTTGGAGCACAATTTTTTCAACTTGATGTAAAGCATTTATCAAAAACCCTATAGCTAACATCATCATTAAATATGATAAAAAACTGAATGCTTTCCTTCTAAGACTGGAAATAAGATAAGGATGTTGGTCTGTTCTCATTACTCTTATTCAGCATAATGCTGGGAGTTCTATTTAGTGCAGTAAGGCAAAAAAAAAAGTTGTAAAAGGCATATAGGTCAGAAAGGAACAAATATAATCTTCCTGTTTACTGGTATTATTATTGTCTATGTATAGAACAATCTGCTGATAAACTCTTGGAGATAATATGTGTTATCTTGTTAATATTAGCAAGGTCACAGGATATAAGATAAACATACAAAAATCAATTGCATTTCCGTATACTAACAGTGAGCATGTGGAAATAAATACACTATCATTTACAATTGCTCAAATAAAAAAGTAAAACTTAAGTGTTTATCAACAAAGCTTGTATGCTGAAAACTACAAAACCTGGTGAAAGAAGTCAAAGATCTAAATAAATGGAGAGACATACTATGTTTATGAATTGGAAGCCTCAACATAATAAAGATGTCAGTTCTTCAGAAAACTAAATGTAGAACTACCATATGATCCAGCAACCCCACTCCTGGGCATATATCCAGACAAAACTACAATTAAAAAAGATACATGGATCCCTATGTTCATTGCAGTACTATTCACAATAGCCAAGACATGGAAACACCCTAAATGTCCATTGACAGTTGAAGGGATTAAGAAGATGTGATAGAGAAACACAGTGGAATACTACTGAGTCATAAAAGAGGAAGATAATGCCATTTGCAGCTGCATGGATGCAACTAGAGATTCTTATATTAAGTGGAGTAAGTCAGAAAGAGTCAAATAGCAAATGATATCACTTACATGTGGAATCTCAAATATACACTAATGAACCTATCTACAGAACAGAAATAGACTCACAGACATAGAGAACAGACTTGTGGTTGCCGAGGGGAAAGGTGTGGGTTGGACTGGGAGTTTGGGGTTAATAGATGCAAACTATTACATTTAGGATGGATAAGTAGTGAGGTCCTACTGTACAGCACAGGGAACTCTGTCCAGTCTCTTGGGACAGAACACGATGGGGAATGATATGAGAAAAAGAATGTATATATGTATGACTCGGTCGCTTTGCTATACAGCAGAATTGGCACAACATTATAAATCAATTGTAATAATTAAATTTTTTCCCTGTTGCTGTTATAAATAATCCTGCAATGAACATTTTCGTGTATTAACCACTGTCAAGATTTCTGATTCCTTCCTTAGTCTTAGATGTGGAATTACTGTGTCATCAGGTGTGGGCATCTTAGAGGCCTTTGAAAACTACATATTGCCAGCTACAAAATACTTTATAGAAATACTGTTTCGGTGTATGTCCCCTCCTACTGCCCCCCCCCCCCCCCCCCCCCCGCTTTCCTTTTCCATTTTAGGGCCGCACCTGTGGCATACAGCAGTTCCCGGGCTAGGGCTAGGGTTGAATGGGAGCTGCAGTTGCTAGCCTATGCTGCAGCCACAGCAGCACCAGATCTGAGCCTCATCTGTAACCTATACTGCAGCTTGTGGCAGTGCTGGATCCTTAACTCACTGAGCGAGGCCAGGGATGGAACCTGCATCCTCCTAGATACTAGTTGAGTTCTTTTTTTTTTTTTTTTGTCTTTTGTTGTTGCTATTTCTTGGGCCGCTCCCGCGGCATACGGAGGTTCCCAGGCTAGGGGTTGAATCGGAGCTGCAGCCACCGGCCTACGCCAGAGCCACAGCAACTCGGGATCCGAGCCGCGTCTGCAACGTACACCACAGCTCACGGCAACGCCGGATCGTTAACCCACTGAGCAAGGGCAGGGACCGAACCCGCAACCTCATGGTTCCTAGTCGGATTCGTTAACCACTGCACCACGACGGGAACTCCACTAGTTGAGTTCTTAACCTGCTGAGCCACAACTCCCTTTCTTTTTCTTCCTTTCTTTCTTTCTGTTTATTGCATTCAACCTTTTTGTTTTTTTTTAACCTCTTTTTAAAAATGAATTATAGTTGACTCATAGTGTAACTTTTAAAAATTTTATTTTTTATTCATTTAATTTTTTTTTTATTGTGGTACTCCTTTCTTGAATTCTCTTTTCTTTAGGTGTAACTTTTTTTTTTTTTTTTTAGGGCCACACCCTTGGCATATGGAGGTTCCCAGGCTAGGGGTCTAATCGGAGCTGTAGCTGCTGGCCTATGCTGGAGCTGCAGCAACGCTGGATCCAAGCTGTGTCTGAGACCTACACTGCAGCTCATGGCAATGCTGGATCCTTAACCCACTGAGCGAGTCCAGGGATTGAACCCGCAACCTCATAGTTCCTAGTCAGATTCGTTTCTGCTGCACCACGATGGGAACTCCCAGGTGTAACTTTTAAAATTTTTATTTTTTTTATTTCATTTAATTTTTTTATTGTGGTACTCCTTTCTTGAATTCTCTTTTCTTTATCTTGGCTCTCCTACTACTTGGTCAGCTTCTTTTTTTTTTTTTTTTTTTTTTTTTGCTATTTCTTTGGGCCGCTTTACTGTTCACAGGATATTTATTTATTTTGTCTTTTTGCTATTTCTTTGGGCCGCTTCCGCGGCATATGGAGATTCCCAGGCTAGGGGTCCAATCGGAGCTGTAGCCACTGGCCTACGCCAGAGCCACAGCAACGCGGGATCCGAGCCACGTCTGCAACCTACACCACAGCTCACGGCAACGCCGGATCGTTAACCCACTGAGCAAGGGCAGGGACTGAACCCGCAACCTCATGGTTCCTAGTCGGATTCGTTAACCACTGCGCCACGACGGGAACTCCTTGATCAGCTTCTTGGTCTTCCAACATTGTTTCTCTTTCCTCCTTCAGTATTTGGGTTCCATAATGTTCTCTTCTTTGTTTCTTCTCTCTGTATTTTTTTCTGGACTAACCAGAGATAGGTAGGTACATGTCTTCAACTAAATATTATACCCTAATGACTCCTATATCTCATATCTCATCTGAGTTTTAGGGCCCAGTTTCTAGCTGGCATATTGGTCTTTACCTTATGCCACATAGATACCACAAACTTAATTTAGTTATCTAAAATGGAACTCATTGCTTATCTAACTAGTATTCCTTTTTTTTCTTTTTCTTTTTTCTTCTTTTTTTCTTTTCTAGGGTGGCACCTGCAGCATAGGGAAGTTCCCACGCTAGGGGTCGAATTGGAGCTGTAGCTGCTTGCCTACCCCATAGCCACAGCAACACCAGATCCAAGCCATGTCTGTGACCTACACCACAGCTCATGGCAACTCCAGATCCTTAATGCACTGAGCAAGAACAGGGATCAAACGCATCCTCATGGATATTAATCGGATTCATTACCACTGAGCCACAATAGGCACTCCCAATACTTCTCTTTACTCAGTAGTATAAGGCAGAAATCTGAGAGTTAGTCTAGATTACTCCTAGAACACTGCTTGGCTACTTCTTGTCAGTTACTAAGTTTTAAGATTTTGCTTCCAAGATAGATCTCTTAATTTGTTACCTGATCCTTATTCAGCCTTTTCAGTGCCTTAATTTAGGCACTCATATTTTTTGTACTACTGCAGTAAAGTTTTAACTCACTTGCCTGTTCCTGGCCTCTTATCCTTCAGTTCCATCCTCCACACCGAAGGCATAAATTTCAGCAGTTACTCACCTTCACTGTCTTCTGTCTCCAGTAAAACAAACCCCGTTTTCCTTAGCTTTGCATCGGTGAGCCTGGTCCTGATTGCCATGGCCCCTGCCTGTTTACCATCCTCGTCGATGGTCTGCTAGGGTTCCCAGTGATTCTGAGCTAGTTTCCTCAATATATTATATTTGAATTTTCTGGCCCTTTTGCCTTTGCCCATCATGTTTTTACTTCCTGACATGCCCCCCCCCCCCATCCATTTGTCAGACTGCTTTTACAATCCAAGATTTCAGGTAACATTTTAACCGCCTATGGAAGCTTTCTTGCCTTCTCTAGGTAGAGTTCAGGGTTTCCTTGTCTGTGTTCCTCTTGTGCCATATACCCATTTTAGTTTTGCACTTCCTGCGTTGGTTATCTTACTTTTTATCTTACTTTTTTAGAGGTTAATCTTTATACCAGATTGTAATATACACTACCTAAAGCAGGCAGGGTGTATGCTTTTTGTTTCTTCCAGAAGAGAACAGTGTGCAACATATAGATGTTGAATAAATATTTCTTTCTTTTTTTTTGGATGTACCCATGGCAGGTGGAAGTTCCCAGGGAAGGGATCAAACCCTTGTCACAGCAGTGACAGCGATAGATCCTTGACCACGTGGCCACCAGGGAACTCCGGTTTCTTGACTAGATAAAGGAAAGAATGAATGTATGAATGAAAGGGTTCATGAATCAAGGATTTCATGCTGAAAAATAAAAAAAGTTTTAACTTTAAGGAAGATCACAGAATTCAAAGTCATACTACTTGAATTCGAGTCCTGCTCTCTGTCATCTCTCAGTGTTTTCATTATTTTAGGAGTCATTTCCTGTTTCTGAGCTTCAGGTTTTTTTTTTTTTTTTTTTTTTGCAAAATGGAGGTAGTAATAGTAGTATTACAGTGTTTTTTAAACAATTAGTACTGTAAATTTTAGTTAATATTGTTATCAGTAATAAAAAGCATCCTGAATGTTTAGGCTGCATGTGTGTAATGCACTGTCTTCACTGAAATAGGAATTACTCAGAACCTAGAGAAGGCCTTCCCATCAATTACAAGATCAGTTTACCTTGCTTTGCTATAATTTGGTTGCATTTTTGACCCGTTGCTTTATTCTTGCATTGTCTCATCATGTTTAGACACTGAAGTGGGTCAGGGTGAGTCAGTTTCAGAAAACAGCCTTCTCTGAAAGTTGTCCATATGCTTATGGTCTATGATGTGAAATTTCCAAGATGATGAACTAGGCAGATGTTAACAGCGTTCCATGCTGTTTTCTTATGTGGTTTGGCTTCATTGTCAGTGACAAACTTGTACACTACTGCTCCACCTTGTTTTCCATGTTTTCTATACAGAAATATATAGTTAGAGCAGTGATGAGTAATGTGTTTTCAAGAAATGCTACTATAACCTTTAAGTCTAGATGGATAGATTGAGCATTTAAAGTTGTAGCTTTTTTACTGCTTCTGGATGACTCTGTTCCTACCAAATGTGAATCACTTTATGAATATGTATGAGCTTATAAACACAATTTTAAAAAAGATTTTTGTGTTCTAAAGAAAAAGATTACATTGGTAGTATTTCCAAGTTGATTTTTGTGTGTGTGCATGAGATTTCCATTAGTCTTAGAAATTTTTGAGTAATATATGTATACACACACGGTATTTCCCACCCTCATGCCACGTTTTAATGACATCTCTGGCTTTCTTTTCTCCATCCTTTTCCAATCAAGTTTCTTAAGTCATTGTTTCCTCTTTACCCTTTAGACAGGCGAAACAGCCATGACTCTTTTTAGACTTAGGAGTAGGGATGCTCGGTGGCTGGAGAGCTGGTGGACACTGGAGCACTAGATGGCCAGCACCTCAGTGTAAGGCTTGTGGCAGAGATGTACTCAGTCTTTTAGTAATATGTAATTTGTAGGTTAGATTACTTCGTCCAGTTGTATTTACATTTGACATAGAGTTCAATCATGCATTGCTTTGTGCATTTTTAACGGTCAAAAATCAAAGTTGGGGAGTTCCTTGGTGGCCTATTGAGTTAAGGATCCAGCATTGTCACTATTGTGGCTCAGGTCACTCCTGTGGTTGTGGATTTGATCCCTGGCTTGGGAACTGCTGCAAGTTGTGGGTACAGCAAACACACAAACAAACAAACCAAACAAGATTGAGTTTTCATCAGTGTATATGTCCTTAAGTTGTTATCCAACCCCATTGTGGACTTTCATTTTTCAGCACATCAGTAGCATACGGCAGCTCAAAATGGTCAAAATTATTTCATTGGTCAGAGTTCCCATTGTGGCACAGTGGAAATGAATCTGACTAGTAACCATGAGGTTGCGAGTTCAATCCCTAGCTTCACTCAGTGGGTTAAGGATCCCGTGTTGCTGTGAACTGTGGTGTAAGTCACAGATGCAGCTTGGATCCTGTATTGCTGTGACTGTGGTGTGGGCTGGCAGTTGTAGCTCCCATTCGACCCGTGGCCTGGGAACCTCCATATGCCCCAGGTGTGGCTCTAAAAAGCAAACAAAAATAAAAACAAAACCCAAAAAAACAAAAAACATTATTTCTTCAGTGCCTTAATGAGCACTTACAATATATTATCTTATGGAATGCAAATCCACCCTTTATTTGTATTTCCCCCTTTTGGCTTGCAGAGACTGTGAATTCTTTGCATTACATTTATTTCAAAAGCTTAAAGATTTTGTTTTAGTATGGCAGTATTTTGTTTTCCTGATAAAAATGGTTATTATGAAACCCTAGCTTTTGAGAAGTTGATAAGAACAGTTTAGCAGTGAACACAAGTATTGTATGAAGTAATGGGTAAAGTCTTGGAGAGGCAGTCAGAGGACTCTAGTTCCAGGTCTGGCTGGGCTTTTAACTCCCATGTCGTCTTGGCTAAGAATAGTACCTTATCATATGCAGTGCTTGGTCACTTTGTATAAAAGCAGTTTTATAGCAAGTCTACTGGGCAGAGATACGATTATTCCCATTTTATGATGAGGAAATTGAAAGAGTTTAAGAGATATGCTCAAGGTCATATACCTGGCAAGGGCTATGACCAGAATTGACTTTTATTCCATAGTCTCCTTTTCAGTGATAACATTCTGCCTCTCAAATTACTTTTTTTTTTTTTTCCTGAATTTGGATTTTTTTTTTTTTTTTGGTTGCACCTGTGTCACGTAGAAGTTCGTAAGCCAGAGATCAAACCTGTGCCACAGCAGTGACAACACCAGATCTTTAACCCACTGAGCCACCAGGGAACTCTGCTCTTATCTTACTTTTATTTGTAAAATGAAGGGTTGGACCAGATCATTGATTTTTTTTTTTTTTTTTAAGCTCTATTTACCAAGAGTCCTAGGATTCTATAGAAGTGCCTCCCAGTTTGCTTGTGAATAAGGATAGAGATATGGGAAAAGCTGTTTAGACTTCAGCACCAGAGTGAACATGTAGGGTGTGGTGGTGGTTGCAATCTCCAAATGACCCGTGGGTCTTTTTCTGCATTTGTCATTGAAAGATGATTTTGCGTCTTTTAGTGTGATGGGACAGAAAAAAGGTGGAAAGGCATCTGATATAAAGTCTTATTTTTTAAAAAAGGAGGGGGGACTCCATAGCCTCTTTAAAAAGTTTGAAAACAACTGCATTAGATGATTTCTAAGGCCATGTTTCAGCCTTGAAGAATGAAAAAATATTGCAATTTTAACTTTAGTAGTGTCATCAAATGAGCCCAGGGGGACCTTGCAACCTTACATCAGTTTAGTGTTATAAAGCACTGTTGAAGCCCTGTTTACCTCCCAAGATAGTCTGTTCTTACATGCTAAAGTGGCTATATCTAGTAGTCTTTAAGGAAAAGTGGCAAATGTCAGAAATGAACATAGGCGGTTAATGTTTATGTAGCCAGTGTCAGTAATGCTTTTTTTTTTTTTTTTTTCCCCTGTCTTTTTAGGGCGCTCCTGTGGCATATGGAAGTTCCCAGGCTAGGGGCTGAATCGGAGCTGTAGCCACTGGCCTACACCACAGCCACAGCAATGCCAGATCTGAGCCGAATCTGCCACCTATATCACAACTCATGACAATGCCAGATCCTTAACCCACTGAGCGAGTCCAGGGATAGAACTCGTGCCTCATGGATACTAGTCAGGTTTGTTTCCACTGAGCCACAATGGGAACTCTTTTTTTTTTTTTTTTTTTTAAAGGACTGCTAGTTGGAATTCCCTGGTGATGCAGTAGATTAAGGATCTGGCCTTGTCACTGCTGTGGTCATTTCTGTGGTCCAGAACTTCCACATGCCATAGGTGTTTCCCCACCCACCCTACCCCTGAGAAAAGACTGCTAGTAAGAATTACTGACTTTGGAGTTGCACTGGAGTTATTTTTTTAAAAATGAGCATGTACTTTAGCCTATGCTAATTACCTTGGGTGTCATGTTTTCTCCAATCTACCGATGGTTAACCTGGCATTTCAATCAAGTAGGAAATCCCTTCCCTCCTTTTTTTTCTTTCAGAGTAAAAGGTGTTTTTATTAACCCCTGAAACAGAGATCCACTTATATTCATTTCTGTGTTGATTTCTAAACAAGATAGATCTGGTTTGTCAGCTAAAATATTCTTTTAGCTACTTGCCAATGAAAAGTGGCAATTTCCATTTGTAATATAAATTATTTACATTTGTACCACTTTTCATTCCTCACTTGCTCTCCCCAGTCTGATAAGCATCTCACTGACAATTATGAGAGACGAATATGGGCCATGCGATTATCAATGAAATTTCAATTCATTTCTTCTTTATCTGCCTCAGAGGACCTATCTTTACTTTTTTCCCTTGAAGCCTTTGACACAGGGATGGTTTGTGTTACTTTGCCTGATGTCTCAAGCAACTCCACTTGGTGAATGTGGTTTATATACTCACAGGCAGGTATAAGTGTCCACATGGTCTTTCCTTTTTACTTAGTGGAAGCTGTGAAGACCCCATGGGTATTTGATTCCTTAAGAATTTAATTAGTGCACAGAAGTTGGGAGATATTGGCTGAAAGAAAAAAAGAGCAAGTTTTTCAACTGGTACTTTGTCTTTTTATGGTATGATATGGGTTTCCCTTTAGTGCTTCTTTAACTCAAGTGTTTGATTATTAAATCAAATCGTCTTTGATGCTTTTTTCTTTTTTGTTTCTTATTGTTGTTGTTTGATGCTTATGTTTTCTTGGGTAAAATTTGCATTCTGGGGGATGCAGAGATCTTTAGTATCCAGTTCAGTGATACTTGATAAATGTATCACCACCACCAGAACATTTCTGTCATCTGCTTGGTTCTCTTGTGTTTCCCCCAGTCAGTCCCCAGACACATTTACTTGTATGTGTCTAACAAAATTTTGACATGTCCAAGTTTAAAGTGATTAGGGCTTTGTTTCTGTGGCAACTGGTAATATAAATAATATAAATTTACTTAAAGCTTTTTTTTTTTTGTAAAAAAGTCTGTATTTATAGGCAGTAGGTACTCAAAAATTGCTTACTTAAGTAATTAATGGAATTTTTGATAATAATTAACAAACTGGTAGGCAAAGCAGCCCTGTTACTTTGGTATAGACTTTGTATCTTACGTGTGAAATTGAGAATTGAGAGCCGCTTTTTTATACTGAAGTGGTAAACAGAGGCATCAGGCAGCTTTTTGTGAGTAGTCTGTACGCCAAGTCAAAGGCAGAGAGGATACTGGCCCAGGGGCCAGTCCTCACTTTATTTCTACCTCAGGACATGTCCCCTTATTTGTAAAACTTCATTTACCTCACTAGGCTGCTCTGGGCATTGGTTAATATTTGGAAAGTTCTGGATAAGGAGTGGGTTCTGTCCATGTGCTCTTTACCAGGGAGATTGAGCAAACTTGTACAGCAGGGCTGACCTTTGACAAGCACCACTCCTCAGCCCAAATTGATCCCATTTTTCTTTTGCGCAAATAGTTCTGGAGGTTTAATGTTTGTTTTTCACTGTACATGCAGTGTGCTTGCTCTTGTAGAAACTGCCCGAATGACCGTAGATGACCCAGGCTCTTCTCAAGGGTGTGTGCTTTGTGAGAAGTGGCCAAGTTGGCTGTTACACTTACTTTTTCTGAACAAATGAATATATAGTTTCATCTGGCTCATATAGCCAAGCCTTGGGTTTGGAGGTTGTTTTTCCTTTTTTCGTATTTGTTTTTGTTTTAGCTAGTAATGATCGATGTGGTTGAGGCGGGGCTTTTCTTGGGGGAAGGTGCCGCTTTGAACTTCTCTTTCCTTTCAAGTAGAAGTAGTGTAGCCTCCCTGGTTCGGTACTATCAGTAAATAGTTGTTTATAGCCTCTTCTTTTATTAGGGAAAATGCAGGGGCAAAAAATGATTTTATCTTGTTATTCTGCTGTTAACAATGATTTCTTGAGACATCTATTTTTCTAATATTGAACACAGTGTTTATCAGTATTATCCATGTCCATTTTGAGAAAAGTATTTTCATTTTATACTAAGGAAAGAAAAAAACAACATTAGCCCTCTGTTCTGCTAAAGCTCAAGTCATATTAGTAGAATAGTTTCAGGTTAATAGCAATTATGTGTCTGGTACTGGTAATATATGTCTCTGGAGATCAAGGTCACAGCAAAATGATACAAATGAATGAGTACTGAAGAATGGAAATGTGATATGAAATTCCTGCAGGCTTCTTAATCCAACCCCTATCTTGTGTCAGGGGAGATGGGATTTACGTCACTGTGCCTTACATAAGGCCACTGATCTACAGTTTCACTGCTCCTGAAATTGTGTGGGGCATATGAGGCCTCTATTTAATTGGTTTGATGTGTGCCTGTTCGAAACCTCAATACCATTTAGATTCAAAATAGCAAATTTCCCTTTATTCTTTGAAAGGATTATTAAGGGAACAAAAAAGCAGTGATTTTTGGATTTTTCTTTTTAAAACCTGTTTTGTTTGTTTAGTCTTGTGGTAATGTGACACTTAAACATTAGTTTGTGACCCTTAATACTTGTTATTCGCGGTTACGTAAGTTTTTGGATTTGTCCAGGCTTAAAATATAAAGTTTATCGAAGTCATTTAAGCAGTTTCTCATTCTTAAAAGGACATTGATAGAAAATTAATATAATTTCCCAATTAAATTAGCTTCATTCTTACCCCACCTGTTGGCTAAATTCAGGAATCTTAAGGTTTTGGAGTTCCCGTCGTGGTTCAGCAGTTAACGGACCTGACTGGTATCCATGAGGACTCAGGATCAATCCCTGGCTTTGCTCAGTCGGTTAAGGGTCCAGCGTTGCTGTGAGCGGTGGTGTAGCTTGCAGATGAGGCACGGATCTGGCATTGCTGTGGCTGTGGTGTAGTCTGGCAGCTACAGCTCCGATTCAACCCCTAGCCTGGGAACTTCCGTGTGCCTCAGGCGCTGCCCTAAAAAGACAAAAAGATAAAAAAAAAAAAAGAGGATTATTAAGATTCCTGATATACTCTCCATTTTGAACCCCAGCTACTAAAGTATCAGATTCTTTACTTGGAAATGTCATTTCCATTATCTGCTGTTATCATTTAGAAAGCTTTGTGACAGCAGGCTTTGCTCTTGGCTTCTCTAAAGTCAAACCTTATTGATTAATAGTGAACAAAGTCAGAATTAATGAGAATTTGTCTCTAAAGGGGCTAAAATCTACATTTTTCTGTTAAGAAAAGTTTGACTTCTAAGCTTAAATAGTGGGAGAAAAGAGGAGAGGGGGATATTTTTGGTTTCTTTTTTTCTTTTTTTTTTTGTCTTTTTGCTATTTCTTTGGGCCACTCCTGCGGCATATGGAGGTTCCCAGGCCAGGGGTCGAATCAGAGCTGTAGCCACCAGCCTAAGCCAGAGCCACAGCAACACAGGATCCGAGCCGTGTCTGCAACCTACACCACAGCCCACGGCAACGCCGGATCGTTAACCCACTGAGCAAGGGCAGGGACCGAACCCGAAACCTCATGGTTCCTAGTCAGATTCATTAACCACTGCGCCATGACGGGAACTCCTATTTTTGGTTTCTAATGAGCTTTGTTAATTGTGAATGAGTCTACTTAGTTCTTTATTATGGGACTTTGTTTTGAATTCACTTGGTAAATATTTACCAGTAAAACTATCTCTTACTGTGACCTTCAGTAGGTCATTTCTACTCTTTTGACTGTTTTTTGTTTATTTGTTGTTGGTGGTGGTTTTTTATTTATTTGTTTTTTCTTTTTTTCTGTCTCTCTCAATATATTTTATTTTTTAGAGTAGTTTTGGGTTCACACAAAATTGAGTGGAAGTTGCTATAGATATTTCCATATACCTTTTATCCCACCCCATCCATTGCCTCCTGCATTATCAATATCCCTTACCAGAGTGGTACATTTGTTATAATTGAGTAACCTACACTGACCCATCATTATTTCCCCAAATCCCATAGTTTACTTTAGAGATCCCTCTTAGTGTTGTACATTCTGTGGGTTTGGACAAACACAGAATGACATGTATTCAACATTGTAGATTGTATCATGCAGAGCAGTTTCACTGCCCAAAAAAATCCTCTGAATCCTCCTATTTATTGCCCTCTTCCCCTAACCTGTAGCTATCAGAAATCTAATCTTGCTTTTTCTAGAATACCGTATAGGAGGTTCCCAGGCTAGGGGTCTAATAGGAGCTACAGCTGCCTGCCTATGCCACAGCCACAGCAATGCCAGATCCGAGCCTCATCTGCAACCTACACCACAGCTCACGGCAATACTGGACCCTTAACCCACTGAGCAAGGTCAGGGATTGAACCTGCAACCTCATGATTCCTAGTCTGATTCGTTTCTGCTGTGCCATGATGGAAACTCTGATATGTGGCCTACTTAGATTGATTTTTTTCAGTTAGCAATATGCATTTAAGGTTCTTCCATGTCTTTTCATGGTTTTATAGCTCATTTTTTTGATCACTGAATAATATTCCACTGTATGGATGTACCACAGTTTATTTGTCCATTTATCCACTGATGGACATCTCAGTTGCTTGCAAGTTCTGGCAGTTATGAATAAAGCTGCCTTAAAGATCCACGTGCATGTTTTTATGTGGACCTAAGTTTTCAACTCATTTGGGTAAATCCCAAGGAGCACAATTATTGATTGTTTAGTAAGAGTACACTGAATTTTGTAAGAAACTGCCAGATTGTCTTCCAGTGTTGGTTGTGCTATTTAGCATTCCCACCAGCAACAAATGAAAGTTCTATTGCTCCACATCCCTACCAGCATTTGATGTTGTCAGTGTTCTGGATTTTTGCCACTTTACTAGGTATGTAGTGATATTCTGTTGTTGCTGTGTATGTTTTTTTTTGTTTTTTTGTTTTTTGTTTTTGTCTTTTTAGCGCCCCACCTGCAGCATATGGAGGTTCCCAGGCTAGGGATCGAATCAGAGTTGTAGCCACTGGCCTATGCCAGAGCCCCAGCAATGAGGAATCTGAGCTGCATCTGCTCATGGCAACGCCGGATCCTTAACCCACTGAGCGAGGCCAGGGATTGAACCCTTGTCCTCATGGATGCTAGTCAGATTCTTTAACTGCTGAGCCATGATGGAAACTCCTCTGCTATTGTTTTAATTTGCATTTTCCTAATGACGTATTATGTAGAGCATCTTTTCACGTGCTTACCATCTCTGCATCTTTTTTGGTGATGTTGTCTGTTAAGGTCTTCAGTCCATTTTTAGATCATATTTTAAAATTATTATTATTGAATTTAAAGACTTTGTATATTTTGGATAATAGTCCTTTGTCACGTTTTTCCGTTTGTAAAATAAGGACTTGTGTTATGATGTCTACTGTCCATTTCATTTCTGAAATTCTGTTATCTGCTCATTTCCTTTAAAATGTTGTAATAATTCAGTCTTTCATATATTAAGAATTGCTCTTCTTTGAGCTATATGGTCATAACATTTCTTTTTCTTCTTGCCTGCTAGTAACATTTGCCTGCTTTTCAAGAATTGGAGTTGAGACTGGCAGGGGGCTTTTTCCTTCCTGCTGTTTTATTTGTGTTACACCTAAAGCTTCTCTAAAGATGGGTAAGATCAGTTCCTGCCATCAAAGATAATACATTTTAGGACTAGGTCAGTTGTGTTTGATGAGTGGAGTTTTCATTTGGAATTGTCATTTGGTTAGAATTAGCAAGTACTATTGTAGTTAGATATTAGCTACAGGTTTTCCCCTAAAGTGCTATTGAGTTTTCACATTATCTGAGATTTCATCCTTTCTTCTCTTACCATCTCAAATTTTATGCCAGTTTAGGGACATCATTTCTTCCTACATCCTAAATGAAAGGTAGGATATGTAGTATTCATATTTTTGTGTTCCATGGCATTTTATCTCTGTGCTTGATTTACCTGTACGTAAAATAACATTGTGCAATAGCTTAATAATATCATCCATTTGGTATTTTACCTCTCATGAAGAGTTTTTACAAATATAGTTTATTTGAAGTTCATGGTATGCTATCTAGGTATTGTCTTAGCTTGACAAGACGAGGGAACTGAGATTTAGGGAAATTAAATAATTTGCTCAAGGACAGGTAGCTAACATTGAAATTTGCATTGTCTGCCTCCAAGAACTGTGTGCTTTCTTTATATGGGATTTAAAAGATCCTAAAAAGGAATTGTACAATCAGTTTATTTCCCATGAGATAATGACACAGCCAGGAGTCAAACAACTTTTTCTTTCATATGTGCCTGCTTCATGCACACAGGTGTTTTGATTCTCCCAAGGTGTGTCACATCAATTCAATAGGATTTTGCCTTTAAAAAAAAAAAAAAAACAGACAAAAACTTGGAGTTCCTGTCGTGGCTCAGTGGTTAATGAACCTGACTAGGATCCATGAGGATATGGGTTCGATCCCTGGCCTTGCTCAATGGGTTAAGGATCCGGTGTTGCTGTGAGCTGTGGTATAGGTTGTAGATCCAGCTCGGATCTTGCGTTGCTGTGGCTGTGGCTGTGGCCAGCAGCTGTAGCTCTGATTTGACCCCCTGGCCTGGGAACTTCCTCGAGTGTAGCTCTAAAAAGAAGAAAAATAAATAAATAAAGCTCATTTTTTTTTTTTGAGTGCATACTATGTACTTAACCTGTGCTTAGCTCTTGTAAAATCTTTTTTTAGTAAAAGAAAATAGACATACTGAAAAGTGCAAAATAAAACCTACCACAGTTTATTCGTTCTACTGTTAGTGAACACTTGAGGTTGTTTCCAATTTGTAGCTATTACGAATTTGCTGGAAGGAACATTCTTATATATGTATTCTGGTACATATCTGCGCTCATTTCTTTGGGACATATACCCAGAAATGGAGTTATTACTAGGTCATGGGATTTCCTTATTTTTAGTTTTACTAGATACTGCCCAACTTTTTTCTAAGTAGTTCTAGTAGTTCATATTCTTACCAGCAGTATAGGAAACTTTCTGTTGCTCTACATCTTCTTCAACACATGTTATTGTCAAACTTTAAAAAACTTTGGCTAACGTAATGAGAGTGTTGTGGTATCACTGTGGTTTTAGTTTGTATTTCCTTGATTAAAAATAGGAGCACCTTTTCATGTGTTTATTGGCCATTTGTAATAACGGAGTCTCTTTAAGACTTTCCTGTTGGGTTTTTTGTCTTCTTCTCTTACTGACTTGTGGTTGTCCTTTATGTATTTTGGATGTGAGCCCTTTTTGGTTTGTACCTGAATGATATCTTTTTTCCTTTTTGTAACTTGCCTTTTCACTCTTAATAAACTTGATAAACAAGTTCTTAATTTTAATGAATATATTTGAATAGTATTTTCCTGTATGATTAGTGCTTTCTCTATTTTGTGACATAAAGTCATGAGTATAACTCTGGTATTATTTTCTAAAAGTTTCATTGCTTTAATATTTAAATATCTTCAGAACTGAATTTATTAGATCATTAAGTATTAGATGTAATTAGTAAATAAGTATTTATTGTAATTCCAACTATGTAGACGAATCAGTGGATGTTATAGCTATATGTAAGACATGGATCCTGCCCTAAAATAATCTGTATTCTGTTTGTGTAGTTGAGGCCCTTAGCAGTCAGCATCATGTAATGACTAGAACACTGGACTGAGAATCTGGAGACATATTTCATTCTAGATGTCTGGCTGTGACATTACTTTTGTGACTCGAGGCAAACTCTTTTGCTTCTTGGGGTCTGAGTTTTAACTTACCTGTAAAATAAGTGGGTTGGCTTTAGTTACTGGTTCTTGATTTTGCTTCCTCAGATTGGTAAGAATCTGGGTAAATATCAGTGGTAGATTTTTTCCTTGAAGTGCTGAGAGGAATTATGCATTTTTAGCCATGATTAGGCTGCATAGGTTAACCAGTAAACTGTGAGAATTGAGTTGAACAGAGAAACTCTGATCTACAATAAAAGTCTTTAATATGTATTTTTGAAAAAGTAAACTCTTAGTTTATTGATAATTGTAGTTTAGTAGATAGTTTTTTTAGAAATGGAGTTCTCATTGTGGCTCAGTGGTAATGAACCCAACTAGTGTCCCTGAGGATTCGGGTTCTATCCTGGCCTTGCTTAGTGGTGTTGCTGTGAGTTGTGGTGTAGGCCAGCAGCTGTAACTCCGATTCGACCTCTAGCCCAGGAACTTCCATATGCCCTGGGTGCAGCCTTAAAACAACAACACCTGCCCCCCACCCGCCCATAGCCTGCAAACTTCAACTGAGAGGCCAAAGAGTGACAAGTAGGGGTTGGGGAATGGTGCAAAAAAAACCCAAAAAGTGTTCTTGGTGATGCAACATTTTGGGTACCTGCTACTCTAATGATTTTTAAGGGCCTTTTTTTTTTTTGTCTTTTTGCCTTTTCTTGGACCGCTCCCGCAGCATATGGAGGTTCCTAGGCTAGGGGTCCAATCAGAGCTATAGCCGCCGGCCTTCGCCAGAGCCACAGCAACATGGGATCCGAGCCTCATCTGCGACCCGCACCACAGCTCACGGCAACGCCGGATCCTTAACCCACTGAGCAAGGCCAGGGATCGAACCCACAACCTCATGGTTCCTAGTCAGATTCATTAACCTCATGGTTCCTAGTCAGATTCACTGAGCCACGACGGGAACTCCTTTAAGGGCTTTTCTAATTCCAAAATATTTTCCAGTGAAAGTGTAATATTTTCTACTTAGTATTAAGTACCCAAATGAGTGATCTGGATAATGACCATTGCAGAATTTGGGAGGAGGGACAGAAAACTTTGGTTGACAGGAATAATTAGAGGAGGAGAGCTACCAGGATGAGCTAGGGTTGAGCTGTGAGAAGGATTCTGTTTACACATGGGGAGAGACATGGAGAAGGAATTCTAGACAGAGTAAAGAAGGAAAGATAGGAAAGTGCAGGTCATCTTTAGGGCCAGCAAATGTATCAGCTTAGCATTAGAATATGGGGGAAAAAGTAGGTTAGAGAATAAAAGACTTTCAAACATAAGGCTAACCGCCGACAGTTTTGGAAAAGTGAGCTGTTTTGAGTTTGTGAGAATTCTAGTGTTAAAAAGCCCTGGGTAGAGGCCATTGACTATGCTGTAATACTTAAGTGGTGTTGTTTGGCTTTTGACAACATAAACAAATTTTTTTTTTTTAATGGTTCTTCAGTGTTCTTTTGGGGTTTTTTTTTTTGGTATTTTATTTTATTTTATTTTTGTCTTTTTAGAGCCGCACTCGAGGCATATGGAGGTTCCCAGGCTAGGGGTCCAATTGGGACGCCACAGCCACGTGGGGTCCAAGCCGTGTCTGTGACGTACACCACAGCTCATGGCAATGCCGGATCCTTAACTCACTGAGTGAGGCCAGGGATCGAACCCACGTCCTCATGGATGCTAGTCAGATTTGCTAACCACTGCGCCACGATGGGAACGCCAAAAAATTTTTTGGTAAAGTATTTGAAGGGTAACCAGATTGGGATTGGTAATGACAGTCAAATGGCAAAGCAGGAAGTCTTACTTTGTGATAGTTACTCAACTGTACCTTTTAGAGTCTTATGTATGAATGAAGTCTTAGTAAATCCCAAGACACTTCTTTCAGAGCTAAAAAAAAAAAAAAAAAAAGTGGCTGATAAGTGATATTGAATTCTTTGTGAATCTCACTGATCTCAACAGAATTCTTGGTTCGGAAAAAAGTATGTTCTCTGTTTAATTTCTGTAGAAAATAACCTCTTAAGAATAGTCCACTTTAGGAGTTCCCGTTGTGGCTCAGCAGTAACGAACCCAACTAGTATCCATGAGGGTGTGTGTTCTATCCCTGGCCTAGATTAGTGGTGTTACCATGAGCTGTGGTGTAGGTCGAAGTCATGACTCGGATCTGGCGTTGCTGTAGTTGTGACTGTGGCTGGCAGCCACAGCTCCGATTGGAGTCCTAGCCTGGGAACTTCCATATATACGCCACATGTGTGGCCCTAAAAAGCAAAAAACAAAAAAAAAGAATAGTACACTTTCTATTCTGTGTAACAATAGACAGAAATTCTTCTCTGGATGGTACAAAACAATGTCTCATCCATCCAAAACTATCTCTTGGAATTAAGAATGTAATCATAATATACCCTAAATACTCATATAAACATGCTTGGGCAGTTCCATTCAGCCTTCCTTTTTATTACTCCTTCTCACCCCATTGTGGTTTAGCTTGACTAATTTATTTGCAACACATCAACAATTTAGGTACAGAACTTCTACAGCTTCAGTTTTGGGGATTTTAGAGGGACTGGCTGGCGATTTCGGATTCCATCTCTAACAGTGTTTCTTAAACTAAACTATATAGATATATTTCTTTAAAAAACATAGTAACCTTTTTTTGGTTGACTCATATAATGTAATTTAATGAAGTGGGGTCGATGACCTTGGACTTCTTCCATGGGAATAACATCATTTAAACACTTGAAGGAAAAGTTCAATAGGACAGTGGCCTCGGGGACAGGGGAGTGGGAGCATGATTCATATATGACCTAATAAGCCAACAGAAAAGAGAGAAGAGCCCCACAATAAGTAGAGACAGCCTTGGTGATGTAATAGGCACAGTCCTTGGGAACTGGAAGGGGGTAGTCTAGGGGGAGAAAAGAGAAAAGTCAGATTTTTATATTCTCAGTAGGTCTTTTTTGTTTGTTTGTTTTCCTGCATCTGCAGTATGTGGAATTTCCCAGACCAGGCATCGAACATGTGCCACAGTAGCAACCTGAGCCATTGCAGTGATAATACAGGATACTTAACCCACTGAGCCACATGGGAACTCCCCTCCATGAGTCTTGTATTCCTTACCTCCAGTATCTATGAGAACATAGCAGCCTAGCCCTTTTGTCTCTGGTATCAGCCTTCTCCATGTAGGAGATAGCTGTCACAGCTTTTAACCCAGGACTAGAGAAGTTAACCTCCCCATCCCACCATCCTTTTGCAGAGAAGGGCCTCTAAAACCTTTAATATGGATGCTGGGAGTATTATGGGTATTTGGAAAAGGAAAGAGTAAATTCCAAGTGCAGTGAAGCCTTATTTTGCTTTCCTTCCTTCTCTGATCTTCAGAAAGGGGACCCATTGTGATCAAGAAAGGGGGGAAACCTGTCTGAGAGAGGCATTTTGGAGACTGGGCTTCCAAGGTAAAAGTCTTTCTCCCCTGTCCCCTAGATATTGGTGCAGCTCTTTCTCTGGGCAGCCAGAATCAGTCTCTTTGGATAAACTGATAACAGGTATTGTCATTAGTGTTATTTAAAAATTTTTGTAATTTTAATATATATTTTTCCCAAATGCATCTTCAGTGTATGGGGTTTGGAGGTAGATAAAGTTTTGTAGGATTGATTGATGTTGATCTAGAAGTTGAGAAGTAAACAAAAGTGGTACCAATTTAGCAATAAAACAAAATAGCTGAAGAAAACATTCTTAAGGAGAAGTTGAGTATCTAGTTGGATGAAAATTTAGATCCACAGAGAAAAGTTTTTGGAAGGCAGTGAGGTGTGAATTATTATTATTAATTATTTTTTTGCTTTTTAGGGCCGCACCTGCGGCATATGGAGGTTCCCAGGCTAAGGGTCGAATAGAAGCTACAGCTGCTGGCCTACGCCACAGCCACAGCAATGCCAAATCCTAGCCGCGTCTGTGACCTACACAACAGCTCACAGCAACACTAGATCCTTAACCCACTGAGCAAGGCCAGGGGTTGAACCTGCACCCCCATGGATACTAGTCAAATGAGTTTCCACTGTGCCATGATGGGAACTCCTTGGCAGTAGTTCCCACCACTGCAGTGGTGCAGTGGGCATTTGTAGCTTGAAAATGAGTCTCTTGGATTATTGAGGATCATTATGTTAGAATTGGTAAGAAAATTGGGAGTTCCCTTTGTGACTCAGTGGGTTATGAACCTGACTATGAGTGTCCATGAGGATTCGGGTTTGATCCGTGGCCTCGCTTAGTGCATTAAGGATCCGGGGTTGCCGTGAGCTATGGTGTAGGTGGCAGATGTGGCTCGGATCTGGTGTGGCTGTGGCTGTGGTGTAGGCCGGCAACTGCAGCTCTGATTCATCCCCTAGCCTGGGAACTTCCATGTGCCACAGGTGCAGCCCTTAAAAAAAAAAAAAAAAAACGAATTGGCAAGAAAAATGAAAACTAGAAGACACACTCCACAGATAGTGACTGTTGTGGCAACACTAAATTCTTTATAAATGCAAATATCTAAGATATCCTATAAAAATATTAATGAAAAAACCCACAGCTTATTCAGCTTATTTATAATCTTAAATATGTAGCCAAATTGTTGGGGGTATTCTTTGAAATATTTTCAGAAGTGTATTTATGTGGAACAATCTAGGTCTAACTCTTCCTAAAAATAGGACTAGATGGCTTTTCAAAATTCCCCTAGCTCTGGTTCAATCAATATTTCAGACCAATTTTGTAGATAGGAAAGTGGTGAGTTGTTTTTTGGGTTGTTTTTGGTTTTTTTTTTTGTTTTTTTTGCGTTTTAGGGCCTCACCCGAGGCATATGGAGATTCCCAGGCTAGGGGTTGAATTGGAGCTACAGCTGCTGGCCTGTACCACAGCCACAGCAATGCAGGATCTGAACCACATCTATGACCTACACCATAGCTCACAGCAACACCAGATCCTTAATCCACTGAGCAAGGCCAGGGATTGGACCTGCAACCTCATGGTTCCTAGTCATATTCGTTTCTGCTGTGCCACAACGGGAACTCCATGAAAAGTGGTCAGTTTTAAAACTGTCTCAATTTCATCTCAGACTAATTTCAAAGTTGTTATTTCTGAATTAAGGAGGTTTCCCTCTTCTTTCAAATATTTCTCATTCTTCTTGTCTTGAGAAGATCCCACCTGGTTTTCATTGAGCATAGTTCTTGTGCTTCTCTGAAATTGATATTTCACCTTGTATGCACACACTGTATTTCCTTGAGGGAATAGTAACTTCCCGAGGTTTCAAAGCCACTAATTTAATGAGACCGGAAAGCAGCATCTTTAAGCTAGTTTAAGTAACAACAAATTTCCGTATGGCAAGGATAGTAGTCATTTTCATCATATCTTTATCCTGCAAGCTTGAGTGGTTTCATTAGATACCTACATCTTATTTTAAAGGACATTTTAAACTTGAAACTCACTTCACTGTAGAGCTTGGCCAAAGTTGCAGTTCTCTGTGACTCCAGTATTGGCTCATGAAGGTTCGTGTGGGAAGGGCTGCATTCCTTACAGCTGGACTGTGGCCATGGCTGCCATTCTGAAAATTTCCACTTTTAAAAGAGTTTGCTGAGTGGAACAGGCGTCTCCCTGAGTTGAGTTGAAAAGTCTGTATGATGAAGAGTCAAGAACAGTTTTTGGAGGGCCTTGAGATTTCTAAATAATCTTGTTTATTGCAGCTTTTCATCAGTCTTTGTTGGACAAAGAACACATCAATGAAAGGAAGGCAAACAGAACTGAAGAAAGTAAGAGAGGAAATGTGGACATATATAATGATGTCGTTTTGTTTTGTTTTATTAATAAGGAGAATCCTCTTTGAGCCTCGTTCTTTTTTTTTTTTTTTTGTCTTTTGTCTTTTTGCTATTTCTTTGGGCCGCTCCCGTGGCATATGGAGGTTCCCAGGCTAGGGGTCCAATCGGAGCTGTAGCCCCCGGCCTCCATCACAGCCACAGCAACGTGGGATCCAAGCCGTGTCTGCAACCTACACCACAGCTCACGGCAACGCCGGATCCTTAACCCACTGAGCAAGGGCAGGGACCGAACCCGCAACCTCATGGTTCCTAGTCAGATTCGTTAACCACTGCACCACGACGGGAACTCCAGAGCCTCGTTCTTGAAACTAAAATTGGGCCAATAGCCTGACAGCAGAACAGTGTTCTATTCTTGCTAACTTTTTTTTTTTGGTCTTTTTAGGTCCGCACCCGAGGCATATGGAGGTTTCCAGGCTAGGGCTCCAGTCGGAGCTACAGCTGCTAGCCTGTGCCACAGCCACAGCAATGCCAGATCTGAACCGAATCTGTGGCCTATACCACATGGCAATGCCGGATCCTTAACACACTGAGTGAGGCCAGGGATCGAACCTGCAACCTCATGGTTCCTAGTCGGATTCATTTCTGCTGTGCCACGATGGGAACTCCTATCCTTGCTAACTTTTTGATCATTGCAGCTCTATCAAAGCCAGATATACATCAGATCTAGCTTTTACTAGATTTGGCAGGATTATAGCAAGCTTTGAATCTTGTACAGCTATCTCTCTTAAGAGATTTGATCTCTTGAGGTCAAAATAGAGGCCCTAATATAGTATCTTTGGAAGAAGGAAATTTTGTAGATATTGACTAGATGAACTGCTTTTCTGCTGCCTTTTTTTTTTTCCCATTTTTCTTTGCTATTTAATGCATAGGTTCTGGGGCCAGACTGAGCTCAAATTCTAGACCCACCATTTAACTGTATGACCTTGGGTGAGTGATGTAACCTCTATGTGCCTCAGTTTCATTATCTGTAAAAAGATGCTAATAATTACACCTCTTTGTAGGGTTGTTATGAAGATTAAAGAGATAATGCACTTAAATGCTTAACACAGTGCTTGGCACATAGTAAGCTCTCAATAAATGTTAGCTTTTAGTATTTTTTGTTCCCAGTGCTTTATCCTTTGTTCATACTTTGCTTTTATATTCTGAATATTATACAGTAAAAATGGAGAAGAGGTCATTGCTCTGGTCTTCTAAAAACCTGTCTCAGAGATTTAGTAGGAAAAACGTTGGATTGGGAGCTAAGAATTTTGAGTTCTAATCCTGGCTTTGGTATTAACTATTTGCTTGAGATGGGACAACTCTTACAGTTTCCTTACCAATTAAATTGAGGTGGCTGCATTAGGTGTCTCTAATGTGCCTTCTAGTGCTCAAGGCTTGTGACATTAAGATTTAATTAGAAATCATTGATTTGGGGACCTCTTTATTATCCCACAGCCTTTCACCTTGTTTCCTTTCTTATTGCCCTGTAGGAATTGGAATTGTTGGGAGGTGGGGCAAAGATAGAAGGTAGGAATCTCACTGCAGTTGGTTGCAATAAAGTTATTGGAAGGTGGGAAAAAGTGTTCTGTGACTCTGTTTAAATATAAGAATGAGAAAGAAAGAATTGGGCCAGGTCTTAAAAATAGTGTCCTTTCATCCTGCCTCCTTGATTATCTTTGTCAGAACTGATTAGCAAAATGCATTTACCCAAGCATTTTCAGGGTTTCTGTTTGTAGGGTCCAAATATACAGTTAATTACTTTTATCACCATATGCCCCCGAAAGGTAGATTCAGTGAACTTACCTGCCAAAGCTTAGGTCAAGCTCCAGTTGTATTCTATCAATTTTGTTTCTAATCAACAGATGATAGGATGTTATTTGAAAAGGATTTAAATTTTTTTTTAATTTTTATTAAAGTATAGTTGATTACAGTATTGTGCTAATTTCTGCTGTACAGCAGAGTGACCCAGTCATACATACATATATACATTCCCTTTCTTATATTATCTTCTATCATGGTCTATCCCAAGAGACTGGATACAGTTCCCTGTGTTATACAGTGGGACCTCGTTGCTTATCCATTCTACATGTAATAGTTTGCATCTACCAACCCCAAGCTCCCAGTCCATCCCACTCCCTCCCTACTCCCCCTTGGCAACCACAAGTCTGTTCTCTATGTCTGTGAGTCTGTTTCTGTTCTGTAGATAGGTTCATTTGTGCCATATTTTAGATTCCACATGTAAATGACATTGTATGGTATTTGTCTTTCTCTTTCTGACTTACATGGATGCAACTAGAGTACAACTAGTATGAGAATCTCTAGTTGCATCCATGTTGTTGCAGGTGGCATGATTTCATTCTTTTTTATAGCTGTGTAGTATTCCATTGTATATATATACCCGTTCTTCTTAATCCATTCATCTGTGAATGGACATTTAGATGGTTTCCATGACTTGGCTATTGTGAATAGTGCTGCTATGAACATACGGGTGCATGTATCTTTTTGAATTATAGTTTTGTCTGGACATATGCCCAGGAGTGGGATTGCTGGATCATATATAGTTCTATATTTAGTTTTCTGAGGAACTTCCATACTGTTTTGGATAGTGGTTGTACCAGTTTACATTGCCACCAACAGTGTAGGAGGTTCCCTTTTCTCCACACTGGAGAGGATTTTTAATATATACAACTCCTATGGTAGCACTTTGATATTTAATAAATATCTTAGTGTGAAATCTTACTTCTTTTATTTTTCCTTCTCTACATTGTCTGTAGATGCCCTGAAGGCAATAGCATATTTAATTGGGGTTTATCATTTGAGCATTAAATTCTAAGCTTGGATTATTTCAGTTCAATTTCCCAAAATATAAATTCCCCTAAAGAGGCAATTAATAACCTTCTGTGATATTGACCCTACCTAAAGCAATAGAATAGCTACAATGGCAAAATCGATATAATAGTAATAGCTTCCATTTACAGAGTGTGAACTATATTCATGGCATTGTGTTAAATACATTATTTAATCTTGATAACAACCCATGAGCTGGGTACTTTTGTTATATTCATGTTACAGTAGAAGAAATTGTGCTTAGAGATGTTAAGCAAATTTCACAAAGTGTAAAGCTAGTAAGTTGTGAAGCTTGAATTCCAAACCAGATCTGCTTGAGTCAGGTTTTGTTTGTTCTTATTCACGAGATTCATTAAACGTAAAGAAGTTGGAGTTCCCATGCGGCACAGTGGGTTAAGGATTCATTGTTGTCACTGAGTTCAGTCCCTGCCCTGGGAACCTCTCCGCATGCCAGGGGCGTGGCCAAAAAAATAAAATGAACAAAAAGGAGCAAGTTGTTGGGCACATGAACGATTCTTTATAAATCCTGTGAGATGCTGAGTAGTGTAGACCTGATAAAAGTGACTGTGATTTTCACATCATTACAGGAGACTCAGTGTAGTGAAAATCAATATCATAGGAAAGATGCCCTTTTTTTTGGTTGTTGTTGGTTATTGCTCTAGCAGCTACTACAAAGGCAGCATTTATTCGGCAAGTCATGTATACTTAAGGCAGAACACTGACTGCTTTTCATGCTGGCGAATTTGTACTTTACCAGTACTAGCTACCTGTAAGGAATGCGAGCATGTTGGGTTTTAGAACAGGAAAAACACAACTTCCACCTCATTTCACAGTGGAGTTCACTTAGGGATACAGACTTTTTGGTGACAGTAACTGGTACTTTCTGCTTGTTATTTCTGATACTTGCATAATGCTAACCTGGTAGATACTGTCAGATGACAAGCCTTCCTCCTACATGTTCTCCATAAAAGAACTGCTAGTGACAAGCATTTTATTATATTGAGAATTTTGCTTGATACTGTTTTAAGTTAAAATTGTATTTATCATGAAGCCAAGATTGTGAAATGTTCTTTCTTTTCTTCTTCCGGAACGTGACACTTTTTTTCTGAGTAATGGACTAAGATGCAGGTGTGTTGTGAAGAATAAGACGTTAGACCCCAGTGGAAGTAATTTAAGTGTGTAAATTGATTCTGCTTCTATTTGGGAAAATAATCCCGGTTGGATGCTGTGTTTTTTTCCTTGGGAGACACTTTATCCCAATATTTGCAGCTTAAGGTCAGTGTCTGCTCCAGAGTCAGGAAGTTTTTTAGGTGTTGCTATACTGTGCAGAATGTAGGCTATACAAAGTGGGGAGGGGAAGTTAGGAAGGTACGGAGACAGGTTTGAAAAAGCATGGTAAGTTCAGGAAACTGTAGATGATTTCATAAAGCTAAAGCACAATGATAGTGTGGGGGAAGTGGCAGGAGATGAGAAAGGATAGGTCAGTGGAGACCAGATAATGAAGAGCTTTGCATTTTATGCTAAGAAATTTGGATTTGTTTGTTTGTAGATAATGGGGAAACTTCTGATGTCTTTTAAGAAGGAGCCAGAGAAAGTCAAATTTGCTCTTATTAATTTATGTGGAGAAGGTGGATTGAAGGTGAGGAGATGATTTTATTCATTAGGAGACACATTCATTGTCAGGAGACTGTTGTAGTCATTCAAGAAAGAAATAATAACCTAAATTAAGGAATTATTCTAGGGGTACAGAGAAGGGTGTGCATCCATTCATTATCTAAGAAATGTTTATTATGTTCCTGTTATATATCAGACACAGAGTTAGTTATACATTGGGTTAATAAGGTGAACAAGATACAGTTAATACCACCACGGAGCTTAGAGTCTAGTGGGAGATTTGACAAATAACAGGCAGTTATAGTTACGATAGCATGTAGACCATAACCCAGTCTCAGGGAGCAGGGAAGCCTTGTTAGGAAAGCATAAGCCAAAGTCAGCTAAATAAAATTGTGCAAGATGTAGGGGTGGGGATTTGGGGTGAGGGAAAGACAAGTGTTTCAGTTGAGGGAACAGTGTCTGAAAGTGGCTAGAGGAGGTGAGAGAAAAACCCTAGCTTGTTTAGGGAACTATGGATGGTTTAGTGTGGCTGGATTGTGGAGAGCAAGGAAGTGGGTTGCAAGAAATGAGGCTGGGGAATTAACCGTTACTTTATAAACCATGTGGAGGAGTTTGCTTAAGAGCAAGTGAACTGTTTTAAGCTGGAGAGTGTCATGATCAAATTAGACCTTTAGAAAAATCCCTCTGGCTGCTGCTTCGGGGAGTCTTGGAAGAGGAGGAGGAACAGAGTAGATAATAAGGAGGTGCCAGAGAGGTAGAGGAGATTTTTCTGGTTGTTTTTGTTTTTGTTTTTTGAAGCAGAAAGAGGGCTTTAAAGAACAGGATGGTCAGATTTGTCAGATACAGCTGGGAAGTCATTAAGATAGAGACGGAGGTATCTACTGAATTTGGTATCAGTGGGTCAATTGGTGAGGAGAGTTTCAGTGGAATAGTTGGGGTGGAGGCAGATTTCAAGGAATTGAGTAGTATTAGGTAAGGAGGTAGCACTGGTTATTAAAGACTATTTGTCATAAAAACTTGTTATCGGGAGATAAACTGCAGTTTGGAGAAAAGGGTAGTGGAAGGGCCAGCCAGTGGTTGAATGTTCTAATGAAGTTGAAGAGTATCTGTTGCTGTGGTTGCTATAAGGGGAACCTTGAGGTGGGGGAGGAGAATTAACATTTTTTTAGAACCCTTATTTGAAAGCTTGTTTCTTGTTTTTCATAATTTTGCAGGATAAGTATTATGATTGCAAAAAATTGGAGACTGTCTGGCTTAATGCAGATATTGGACTTTAGGATTTCAAGACTTGGAGTAGTTATGGATTATGACTAACCCAGAAACGGAATTGGGATAACAAAGTAAAGTGGAGATAAAGATACTTGACAGTAAGGTCATGGTCATGGGACATTGCCTATGATGGTTTTAACTAGGATGGAAAAGGCAGAGACAGATGCCAAATTATTCTTGTTAACCTAAGAGAATGAAAAAAAAAAACAAAAAACAAAAAACAGTGTTGTTGTTTAATCAGCAAAACTGGTTTATTTGGGAGCAGCCAAGAATTGCAATTTGGAACATGCAACTATAGTGAACTACCAATGGTAGTTTGGTAAAGCAAATGAGAGGAAACTCTTTTATAGAGGAGAAGGGGAAATTGGGAGGCACTGTTTATACACAAAAAGTCCATTGGAGGAAACTGGGAGTTCTAAGTATAATGGCTTTTCATTTGCTCACTTGTGAGTCTCCCATTGTCTGGGTTGTTGCCTGGCAAGGGGAAAATCTTCCTGTTGGTGGTAGTAAAGTTGTGTCATTTCCCATGGGAGATTCAAAGTACATCTCTTCCTGCTGGGATCTGTGCTTACTGGCAAATGGCATGAGCGTGAGAGATCCCCCTTCTGGCTTCCTGACTCCATTTTAGTGAGGCTTCCCTTTATTAATTTTCACATTCTCCACACATTGAAAGGTGATCTGGAAATGAGTTGTGACATTGACTTAAATGGTGTGTAGCTGAGTGACATGAACCTCTGGAGTGGAAGGTTTCCTTGCTATCCCTCCCACCCATCTGAAGGTGGGAGAACTTTGAAGAGAGGGAATAATGATATCCCATGTTCTAGTTCCTGTTTATGAGGAAAATTTGCCAAGAAGGTAGGCTTTTTAAGTGGGCTCCTTTGCTGAGAGATCAATGAATACCGTTTTATGAATAGATTTAGTCTGTGATTCTCTGCAGAGAAGATTACTGTCAGGTTTTTTTTTTCATATGACTACATTTGGAAAACTGCTGCTAAGCAACCTGTTGTCCTTTCCTAATGTTACTATAATCTGGTGTTAATGCCTAATGATCTCATTGGGCTAGTTATCTCCCCTCCAGCTATGCTGGCATCAAGTAAATATATTAATAAACTTTAAGAAATTCATTCATTAAAAACCAGGTACTAACTTTGGAGCTGGCCTTGGCAGTATCTAAATGAGTTGGACAAGTTAGAGAAAATCTTGAGCTTGAAAGCTACTTTGTCTTTCAGATTGGTTTGGACAAGGTAACAAGAGATGAATCAGTTGTAATTTAATGGGATCGGATATTACTTTTATTAGATATATCACCTTAATATGATGCTTTGTCATTGATGTTTAGTAATATGACAGCATTAAAGAGATTTGATATTCTCCCTGTTTTATTATTTCTTGGCTTTATGACAGGACTATGCATTAAAATGCATTTAAGATTTTTAAAGCGATGTCTAAGAAAGTAGTTAAAAAACAAACAAATCCCAAGTGGGTTGATCTGACTTATAAGCTCTAATAATGTGTAGCTAATTGCAGATAGATTTTATTATTCAAGGTATTGTGTCAACTGTCTTGTGTATACCTTCTATATTGGAGCGTAAGTAATAGAAATTATTTTGCCCAACATTAGATTTGAGGAGATAGTTTCCAAGACAGGATTAGCAGAACAGTGTTATTTTATGCTGTTTATGTATTTTACTTTACTTTCCCGTTTTATATAAGCCTACTAAAATTTAGGGGTTAGGCAAAGAGTCTTTTGAGCTAAAAATGAACTGATAGAGATTTTTAGCAACAATGAAGAAACATACAATTATCTAACATACATATCTAATATTAGATATCGTATATATAATACCACCCACAATAAAAAAAAATGCCAGTTATAATGACATTCTTTTTTACTTGCCAAAATGGCAAAAAATTATTTTTTTAAAAAATCATACTAAGTGTTGTGGGTGGGGCACCCTTTAGGCACAACTTTAGTGGTAGGTATCCACAATACATCAACAGCTTTAAAAGTGTATGCTCTTTGACTTAGCAGTTTCAGTTTTAGAAGTTTGTCTTATGGAACTAATAGTAGGTCAAAGTAAGGATGTCCCCTCAAGAATATTTACTGCAGCATTGTTTGGAATAGCAATAAAATGAAACAAAACAAAAACCTAAAATCTCCTCTTAAAAGAGAAATTTTAAATCATGATACATTTTCATAATGTTGTAGAAAGCTGTGTAAAGACATTGGAATTGGAAGATAAAGAATGTGTGTTCTGAAGTGGAAAAAATATATTCCGTATAGTAAGTATGTATAGTTTCACTTTCGTGTTTATAGGTATACACATAGGAAAAAATTACAGACGTATTCAAGGAATTCAGGGTAGGTTATCCAAGTGGACCTGGAAGAGGTAGGGGTGCTGGTGGAGTTGAGCTCGAGATGGAAAACATTGAGCCAGGTGACAGGTAGACTGCTGTTCACTACAGTGTCAATAGTTGCATTCCATGAGTGGTTATACTAGTGATTATTTTCTTCTTTGTTGATGTATATTTTCTAAATTTTCTACAATAAACATGTATTACTTTGTAATTAAAAACTAATGGTATTTTTAAAAACAAACATGAGTTCCCATCTTGGTGCAGTGGTTAACGAATCCAACTAGGAACCACGAGGTTGCGGGTTCGGTCCCTGGCCTTGCTCAGTGGGTTAAGGATCCGGCGTTGCCATGAGCTGTGGTGTAGGTTGCAGACATGGCTCGGATCCCGAGTTGCTGTGGCTCTGGCGTAGGCTGGTGGCTGTGGCTCCGATTTGACCCCTAGCCTGGGAACCTCCAAATGCCTTGGGAGCGGCCCAAGAAATGGCAAAAAGAAAACAAAAACAAAAACAGAAAAAAAAACAAACATGAAAAGGTGGTTGGGTGCTCAGCTTTCGATGAATTATTGGAAGAGTTTATGTTGTGAATTTAACACAACATTATATTGTGATATGGTGATGATGAAAATGATTATTAATTTTCCTTATTTTTGTACCTTTCGTCCTGTCCAGTTTATGGGATTCTTTTGGGAAGACATTAAATTAAGGCAAAGTATGGAATGATGACTTGTATTTAAAGCCAGATTGCTAGATCATGGAAAATTACTGAATTGCTTCCTCAAATGAAGAATATTTTCCAGGAGTTCCCGTTGTGGCTCAGCGGTAATGAACCCGACTAGTATCCATGAGGATGCAGGTTCTATCCCTGGTCTTGCTCAGTGGGTTAAGGATCCGGCGTTGCCGTGAGCTGTAGTGTAAGTAGCAAATGCAGCTCAGATCTGGCATTGCTGTGGCTGTGGTGTAGGCTGGCAGCTGCAGCTCCGATTTGACCCCTAGCCTTGGAACTTCCATATGCTGTGGGTTTGGCCCTAAAAAGACCAAAGACAAAAAAGAATGAAAAACTATTTTCCAATTAAAGGTTTTCTTAGGGACCCAACTGCCTCATCTCATAAGATTATACTCTTACTAATCTGATAAGACTACAAATATGTTTAACTTTAAACTGATGGTAAATGTGTTCATCTGGATTGATTAGATAGCAGTTAGGATTATCATTTATTTCCCATTGCTGATCTACCTGAGTTTAGAGGAATCACAGATTTTAAAGACTTTTGGAGGAATTGTTGTTGCAGTTTCAGAAAAGTTGAAGAACATAAGGTTTAAAACTATAATTGGAACACAAACACCAGTCTATGTCTCAATTATCAAATACTTGCCTTGTTATTGCAACTTCATGTAAAGAAGTGACGGCCCTAAAAGTAAACTGTATCCACTGATAAAAAAATGTCAAAATGCTTGAAACTTTGCACTTGAACCTGTGATTCCAGGACTTTCCTATCATTTATAACTGTATGGTCAAACTCTAGGCAAGATTTGTTTCCTTGTGCTTGTGAAAAAATATGTTTTCATAAATCTTTTCAAGTAAAAGCTAAAAATTATCATTAGTTATCCGAACCTGGAATCTGATTTAAAATGTTCCTTGATTTGATATGCCCTTGTTCTTGAGGGGAGTGTCTATATGGTTGTCAATATTCTCTTTTGATTTATTCGAAATGGATCAGTTCATAAAATTAGTTCTCTAATTGTTCACTCTTAGTTCAATTAAAAGCAGCTTCTTGGAGTTTCCTGGTGGCTCAGTAAGTTAAGGGCCTGGCATTGTCACTGCTGTGACTCGGGTCACTGCTCTAGCTCATGATTGGCCTAGATTAATAAATAAATGGATAAATAGAAGCAGCTTCTTGGACTACTTTGGGATTATGACTAAATTTCTATTTTAATGTGACCAGTAATTTATCTTTTTACTGCATTTATCAAGCAAAAAGTTCATGTAACTGTACACATGCAAATGTATGATTCTATGATTATTTCTGAAAAATTTTGGTGATCTTGAAGTTGTGGCAAGAGGAAAGCACTGGGTTAGAAGAGATCTCTGTGTGCTGGGCTGGGGCTTTCTGAGGCTCGAGGTTGTTGAGGAAATGATGAAAACCATACCTTTGTCCTGCCATTTTGTTTCTTTGTCTGAAGAGATCATGGTTAAACTTCCTGACTCGCATTAGGTGAAATTGAGATTTTTAAACATTTGTTTCTTTTTACATCCAAAATTCCTAGGTAAGAGGAAGAAGAATTCCAGATACTTTTTGAACATCAGTTGTTGGTCTTTTACTTATTTTTCTTTCCCTGAGCCCCTGGGCTCATCTTTGGATTATTATTTATTGTAACCTGCATAGGATACTATTAGGAAACATTAACAAGGTGCCACTGTCTCAATCTGTTCTTTTTATTTTTATTTTTATTTTATTTTTGTCTTTTTGTGTTTTCTAGGGCTGCATCCGTGGCGTATGGAGGTTCCCAGGCTAGGGGTCAAATCAGAGCTGTAGCCACCGGCCTACGCCAGAGCCACAGCAACATGGGATCCGAGCCGCGCCTGCAACCTATGCCACAGCTCGTGGCAACACCGGATTTTTAACCCACTGAGCGAGGTCAGGGATCGAACCTGCAATTTCGTGGTTCCTAGTCAGATTTATTAAACCACTGAGCCACAGTGGGAACTGCTGTCTCAACTCCTGTCTCTCCTGGGCATTTTTAAAAATGTAAGAGGGGGAAAAAAACCTTTTAATTGACCCCAGAGGTTAGTGGAACCATGAAAATAGTTGGTTTGTTAAATTGATTAAACAGACATTAATTAAACACTTACTATGCGCTTGGTGCTTTGGTCTAGGCATTGTTGTTACAAAGATAGTGAAAAACATGGGAGGAAGGAATAGTTATATAAAGTAAAAGGGCACAGTTGAGGAGATGGGTAATTCCGTTCCGGAGTTGTCTAGAAAAGCCTCTCATGTGTACCTTTTTTTTTTTTTTTAGAGCAACAGTATTCCATTTTGCTTTGTTATTTTTAAAAATGAATCAACATTCTTAGTCAGCAATGGCACTGTTGTGCTCTTTTGGGTCCCAGCCTTCTCGAACTGCACTGGTCAGATGAGATCTGTAGCTCCTTCATATTTGTAGTGTTCTGTATGTTTTATTTACATTGTACATTTGCCCAACTCTGGAAACATGTTAAAGATCTTAATGTTCTCATTTTAGCATGCAAACCTCTTACCTTTATCTTTCTTTCTAGTCTTATTTTCTCTTTTTTTCCCTTCCTCATATGTTACCCAGTGTGTATTTATGTAGGCTATCTTAAACTTTATTTTTTGGTCTTCTTAGGGCCACACCCTTGGCATATGGCAGGCTAGGGGTCAAATTGGAGCTGCAGCTGCTGGTCTACATCACAGCCACAGCAACACAGGATCTGAGCCGCATCTGCAACCTACACCACAGCTCATGGCAATGCCAGCTCCTTAACCCACTGAGCAAGGCCAGGGATTGAACCATTGTCCTCATGGATACTAGCCGCATCCATTAACCTCTGAGTCACGATGGGAACTCCCTTAAATATTTTCTGAATCAAAGCGAAATATAAATAAATGACCCACTTGCCTTTTTTTGTAGTATATGTCATATGCCTTTTATTAAAATGTAAGCCAGTATAGAATGAGTCTATGATTTAAGTACTTTTGATCCCATGTAGGTCCTTGTATATGGTATATATAGTAGTAGTAGTAGAAGATACATGGTAGTAGATACACATTTAGTTCCTTGTTTGTTGAATGAATGATTGATGTACAAATGATAAAGTTTTCTGTTAAGGGTCTTCTCTGCCTTAATCTGAACTGCGTCTCTAACAGACTTTCTGCCCTGTTAGAGCCAGATGAACTGGCTGAGTAGATAGCTAGTGTTTTGCTTAGCATACTTCCTTGTATGTATGGATTTATGCCTACTCCCAGACTAGATGCTAAGGAGTCAGGTGTATGGCAGAATGAAGGAAAAGTGGCAGGGAAGAAATCTCAAGAGAGGTAATCTAGTAATGTTCCTCTGAATCTTGTTTCCTAAAGTTAGCTTCAGAGAGATATAAAGTTGCTTGCATTGGGGTAGATCTGGGAGTTCTTGTCTGATAATGGAATAAAGTGAAAAGGTCCTCCGTGGCAGTATTATGGTTGGAGGAGATACTGGTCAGCGAACATGGACCTGCCGATTTCGAGTCTGCATGCTTCTGGTAACAATTCAAGGATAGTGAAATAGTTCTCTGCTGCTTATTTTATTTTTTATTTTTTGCTTTTTATGGCTGCACCCATGGCATATGAAAGTTCCCAGGCTAGGGATTTAATTGGAGCTGCAGCTGCTGGCCTACACTACAGCCACAGCAATGCCAGATCCTTTAACCCCCTGAGTGAGGCCAGGGATCGAACCTGCATCCTCATGGATACTAGTCAGATTCATTTCTGCTGAGCCATGATGGGAACTCCCTCTGCTGCTTGTTTTTTTTATATCCAGGGTAGAGAACTACCATATTTTCATCCTGTTGAATCTGCTTCTTCTCATGTCACTGGGTTTGGGCAAGTTTATATGTAATTGATATGATATTTTCTGGCCATAAAATTATATTTTAAGGTATATTTAAGAGACTTTTCTAATTTCCTCCCCCAATATAATTAAATTATAATATGGAATTAAGAGGTAGACTATGTATTGTATTTACTGAGTAAAATTTTGTTCCTTATTTTTACTTGAGAAAACAAGAGAATGAAAGCTTTATTATCAAGCATTTTGCTGGATCCTGTGAATGATAAGGGAAGAGATAGTCCCTACCCCAAGGAGATTGTTAGCTGTCTAGTCAGAACTAGCAAGTGCACGTCGGGAACAGTCACAGTTTATTCCAGGAGCTAGGTTGTTTACAGGGTTTGGAGGTCAAAGTACTGTAGTCTTGTAAGGAATCTGAACTGTATTCTGGGAGGGCAGTCAATATTCACACAGGCGGAAAGTAAGAGGTGCCTGGAAAGTGGACCTTTTTAAAAGAGTAGTTGCTGCAAAGGCAGAATTAAAAAGGAATGTTTTGTGTGAGGGTGAGTGAAGAGCAGCAAAAACTGATTTTTTGGAGGCAGTAGTTGGAGAGATTGTGTGGGGGGGACATGTTTCAGAGGTTGCTGAAAGCCAGACCTGTAGTTTGAGTTTGGTGTGACCTGTTCCTGATGCACTTCGAAAGAAGGTTTTAGGAAGTTGAGTCTGACAATGATGTTGCAGGGGATAGACTAGGTCAAGATGAGGAGATTCATTAGATAATCTCTGAGGGATTTTGTGATTCTTTATTGAATCCTCACCAAGCACTATTTGTCCTAAGTGCTTTAGTCATGATTTCATTTTAAATCTCATAGCTACCCTGTGAGGTAACAGGTAAGAAAACTGAAGCACAGCAAGGGCAATAAACTTTCTTAAGGTCATACAGCTAACAAGGAGTAGAGCAGCCAGTGTGGCTTCAGAAACCATGGTCTTAAAACCGTCATGCTCTAAAATGTTATGTATTCCAGAGAAAATAAAATTAATGTTATTTTCTTCTGTGTAATTTTTCCCCTTATTAATTTCCCATCTCCTTAACTGCAACACAATTTAGTGGCCTTAGAACAAAGGTTTGGCTTAGGGATTTCAAGTAGGTTTGCTCATTTCAAACTTTTTCAAAGCCATTAACTACTGACTACTTATAAATAATACTTCATAATTTCACTTTTTTCCTTCTAAGCTGTGACAAATCAAAACAAGTTGAGACTGGACTTTAAGGAAGAAGGGAGGTTAGCTAATTTCCTAAGTGTTTGTGGTTTGCTGAGTCTCTTTACCTAGGCCGTGTTATATAAATAGTAATGTTTTTTAATATTTGTATCTGTTTAAATATATATACCATTTATATGTATTTAAATGTTAAGCTGACAGAAACTCTTAAAAAAAATAGCACAGACACGCAAATTTTGAGTTTCAGCAGTCAGAAGATGCATCATGGATTCCGAATGCATTGGTGGTTGTGCTAATTGATGTATATGTACTGCTGCTGCTTGGCAGTAGGTGTGCCTGCTCCAGGTCCCCTTTTGTCATTTGTGAAAATTGGTCTCTTTGCAGCATGTCATTTAGGACAAAGAATTGAGCTCCTGTAAAAGCATTTCAGAGGTTTTCCAAGTAATCATTTTTCCTCTTATTCTTTACTGTTTAGTTTCTTTGGTAACCTGGCCTCCCCTAGCACCCTGGCTGATGTCTTACATGCCCCTGTTCCCTCCCCAGCCCCTTACTTGAGGGTTTTTCGCCCCCCATATTGCTTTAGAGCCATACTGGAAGAACATGTATCTCTTCTTGAATCTCCATTCCTGTGCAGTCTCAGAATTTATACTAGAAAGAGAGAGAAAAGAAATCACATATAGAAGCTAAATAACCATATTTTGGGGTTTCAGGCATACAAAGGTAAATTTATTCTGTTGTCTGTAGGGTATTTTGGGGAGGTGGGGTTAAACTGTAATAAATAAAATGTTTTCCAATTAAACGACATTTTATAATTAATATATTTTAGGAATGCGAGGCATTGTACAGAGAAAAACAAAAATGGTGTGCATAGTTTGGTTACTGTAGAGTTATTGTATGATTATTTGTTGTTGCTTTTTAAATCAGTTGTGTCTATGAAAAGCATTTCTGTTCCTGTGGAGAGTGGAAAGGAAATAAAGATCTAAAAATCTGTTCACATTTGATCCCTTAGTGATACTCTTTTAAACCTAATTCCTTGACCCTGTTACCTCACTATCCTGGGCCGAGGTGGCCATTTCTACTACTTAAAAGCACAGTGAAAAGCCCTATTTCTTTAAATACAAATGAAACAATTCGTGCAGTTACTATATATTAGGTGCTACATAGTTGATCCTAACTGTAGTGGTTGTTGCCATGTCATTTACTTTTACATTAGGAGATGTTTTAGTTTGGCCTCAATGTAATGTAATTAAAAAATATGCTATAGAGGAGTTTCTGCTGTGGTACAGTGTGTTAAGGATTTGGTGTTGCTGCAGCTGTGGCATAGGTTGTAGCTATGGCTCAGATCTGATCCCTGGCCCAGGAATATCCATATGCCTTGGGTATGGCCAAAAAAAAAGAAAAAAAATATGGAGTGTAGGTAAGGAGTGGATAAGAAAGGAAGCACTAGAAACAGACATAGTAAGATTTACTACACAAATAAATGCATTTCCCCATAGGTGCAAAATATATGACATTTCTGTATGTATGTTTAAATATAGGAAAAGATAAGATGACCCTCTTTTTTAAGAGTCTCTGATAACTTGATATATGTGTATGAGTGTATACGTACATAGATGTCTGTGCTATAGTTAGGAATGAAAAACCTACTATAGAAGCAGGAAGAGGGAGGAATTAATTTTGCTGAAAGAAGTCAGGGAAGGCCACATTAAAAACATGGAGCACAGACCTGGCCTTAGGAAACTGAATGAGAATTACTAGTTGTGTATGTTGGTTAGTGCCAAAAAGTGTGGGGCTGAGAATATCGGAAGATATAATTCAAATATAGGTTGGAGGCATACTGTGAAATATGACTTGACTTCATCATTTAAGCAATGGGTAACCACCAAAATATAGTTTTGGTTCGATCTTTTAGATCAGATTTGTGTTTGAGAGTATCTCTAATAATATAAAATTATGTGTACTTCATGGCTGACACTGTATGATAAATAACAAATGAGTAACCTAGCTGTTAGAGTGATCAGATTATAGCTGGTTTCCCCCTTCCCTCCATTTAAAAAAATCTGTAGTGAGGCAGGTTTTTTTTTGTAGTGATTGAGTTAGTATCTGATACTGAACTCTTGGTCTCTCACTTATTAGCCGTTTCTCTGACTTTAGATAAGCCTCAATCTTAGTTTAATTCATTGGTCAAACAAGCATAGTAATGCCAACCTTAAAGAATTGCTTTAGGTGTCCCCGTCGTGGTGCAGCAGAAACGAATCCGACTAGGAACCATGAAGTTGCGGGTTTGATCCCTGGCTTTGCTCAGTGGGTTAAGGATCTGGCATTGCTATGAGCTGTGGTGTAGGTTGCAGACACGGCTCAGATCCCAAGTTGCTATGGCTGTGGTGTAGGCCCTCGCTGTAGCTCCAATTCGACCCCTAGCCTGGAAACCTCCATATGCTGTGGCTGTGGCCCTGAAAAAAAAAAAGAAAAAAAAAGGAATTGTTTTAAGGATTAGATTGAATGAGGTAATATACATAAAGCTTCACGCAGAAAACTTAGCTATTAAATAGTAGCGATTATTATTTTGTGATACTGCTTTTATGATAGAACATTTTTGGAATATGAGGGATTAATGGTTTGGGGAGGTGAGGGGGGCAGACCTCTGGTAAGTGGATTAATTAGGAAGTAGATTAATTATTGCTTTATCCAAATAAGGCTTTTAGGTGACAAGGGAATTTAGAAGAGGAAATTTGGCGGGGAAAGAGAAAATGCCATCAGTTTATGGATGGGCTGACTTTAGTTAATGGAGAACAGGAGGGTGATATCTAGGGGGTGATGGTTGAAAATACAAAGCCTGGCATGGAAGTTTTTATGGTCTGATTGGAGATACGTGGTCTGGGAGGACTGATTAAGTAGCAGCCTAAGCAGAGGGAGTCTTAGGGAAAGCTAAGGTTTGAGAATTGGGAGCCTGTCAAAGGGATTATCCCTATATAACTCTAGGTAGTTCACTGGTCTTTTGATCTACGTTTTCTCTCTCTTTTTTTTTGGTCTTGCTTACAGCATGTGGATGTTCCTGTGGCAGGATGTTCCTCATGCCACAGCAGCAACCCTAGCCGCTGCAGTGACAATGTCAGATCCTAAACCTGCTCTGCTACAGGGGAACGTCTGTCCTATATTCTTGAAGAAACTATGGAAATAATGTTTTCTTTTATATAAGTGTACTTTTAGATATTTATTTTAATAAAATAATCTGGATTATTATACGGAGGCATTCACATCTGTATTCTGAAGTCCTGTAAGTTTAGAACTGTTGCTTTACTCATTAGTGGGTAAATGATAAACACAGCTTTGTTTAGCCTTCTGACCAATGGGCCTCATTCATAGCATTTTCTCCAGTTCTCTCTCAAAGGGGAGAAAAAGTGCATTCTTTGATCTGGGGAAGCTCTCTGATATTGGAAGATTTCTTCCTCAAGTCTAGACACTTGGCCTCTGTAATAGTTTTTATTCAGGGAAGTTCTCACCTCTGAATGGTAGACTTAATGCAGATGCTGGTACTTGGCTAGTCAACAGCAGTACTGGGATTGGTTTTAGTAAACACCATGTTATATGGCTTGCTACGCAGGCTGCATAGTCAGTGTCCAGCCATAGCCTTTTCTTTACATGACTACATCATTAAAATGCAGGCTGTTTTTACTTCCTTCTCACAGAATATCTACTATTACCAATTTTTTTTTTTTCTGTGTATGAGAGAGAAAAATATCTTTTGCCCCTGTCTTCAAAATGAAATTTAAATTTCAGCAGCTTTGGATCTGATATAATAAAATACTAAAGAGGAGTTCCTGTCATGGCTCAGTGGAAAGAAACCTGCATCCTCATGGCAGCACTAGCATCACCTGAAGACTTGTTAGAGATGCAGACTCCACAGTTCCTGTCATGGCTCAGTGGTTAACGAATCTGACTAGGAACCATGAGGTTGCAGGTTTGATCCCTGGCCTCCCTCAATGGGTTAAGGATCCAATGTTGCCTTGAGCTGTGGTGTAGGTCCCAGACGAAGCTTGGATCTGGCGTTGTTGGCTGTAGCATAGGCCAGCGGCTACAGCTCCGATTCCACCCCTAGCCTGGAAACCTCCATATGCTGTGGGTGTGACCCTAAAAAAAACAAATTAAAGAAACTGAAGACATTACTGGAAATTTCACTTGCTTACTTCCCAGTTTTCAGTAAGGTTTAAACCTTAAGCCCTGTGTGTGTGTGTTTAGTTACCTTTTTGAGTTAAACTGTCCATAACTATCTTGTTTGGGTCAAAGATTTAGTTATGTGGGTTTTTGGGTTTTTTGTTTGTTTTTTGGCCTTGCTTGTGCCAGGCAGAAGTTCCCCAGGCCAGTGATTAAATCCGAGCTACAGCAGTAGCAATGCCAGATCCTTAACCTGCTGAGCCACCAGTGAACTCCAGGATTTAGTTGTTAATTGTCCTGCCTTGTCATACTTCATGTGTCAAAATCTGCACGTGGGATTTAATTTGGAAACCGACAGTACTAGGACGTTAATTCCATATAGTCAGGTCCGAGTTTTCATTTTAATTTACTCAATCTCTTCTTTACCTTTAGACTACTAACTAAAAATAACTAAGGTTACCTTTAGTTTTCATATGTAACTTCTATTAGGATTTTGTGATACTGTTTCTTTTTGGCTCTGGAGGTGTGAGAGTTGGGATGCTGACCTTGTTCTTCTTGACCTTTAGAGAGTTGGAAGGATCGTTTGTATTGGTGTCGAGCCAGCAACATTCTGCTTGTTTTCAAGAACCCTAGTGGCAGAATACTGAGGTACAAGTGTGTGTAGCCTTTAAATCAGTGTATGGTGAGCTATAAAATTGTAATGTCAGAATTGTTTCTGGCCTGCCTGTATTGTTTCCAAAATTCAAAGCCCTTACTGATTTTGAAAGCAAATATAGAGAATTGCATGAAAACACAGATCTGAGGGACATCTGAATTTGCCAAAATAATGAATATAAAAGGAAAGGTACTGCTGGCTGGGCATTACAGACTAGAAACCTGCACTTAAAGTTTAAACTGCTTGAGTAAGATGACTTATTTTCCTGTTTTAATCCCCAATATTCTTCTCCCTGTGCCCCCTTGCCATTATCTCCCACAACGTAGAAGAATATTCTTTTATTTATTGTAGTGTTATTGGAAGAGAGACTGGAGTATGGCTTATTTAAGGGCGAGTTGAGATCTTTTCAACATGAAGCGTTTCTGTCTGTGGACAAGGCACATATTTTTCGTTTAGGTCCTTTACTAACTTTTTGTAGTTTTCTCTATAAAATTCTCACACACTTTTCCTAGGGCTTGTGATAGTGACTATTATGAATATGTTCTTTTAGAAATTATCATCATCATTACATCCTTAAAAATTCATGTTGGTATATTAGAAAGTTAATGAATTTTTATATGCTGGGATTGCAACAATTTTTTTTTTTTTTTAAACGGCTGCACCCACGGCATATGGAAGTTTCCAGGCTAGGGGTTGAATTGGAGCTGCAGCTGCTGGCCTGTGCCACAGCTACACCAGATCTGAAGCCGCATCTGCAACCTACACCACAGCTCATGGCAATGCCGATTTCTTAACCCACTGAGCCGGTCCAGGGGTCGAACCCACATCCTCATTGATACCAGTCAGGTTCATTACCACTGAGTCATGATGGGAGTGCCAAAACGGTTTGTTTTGTATAAGGGTTTTATTTATCCCTTCAGTGTTTCAGTTTCATCATCTATGAAACCAAGGGCTTAGGTTAGAATAAGATATTTCCAAAGATCTTCCTAGTATTAACATGACCTGGTTCTGTGTTGAGGCAGAGTCCTTTACATACCTCATGCGGTGAGTCAGTCTTACCACCCAAACTGCAGGTCAGTTCTGTGAATACAGCCAAACTTAGCTTTGTACACAATGTGTTTGTATGTGTTTAACACACCTCTGTTCTCTATATAATGATTCTTCAACGTCTTGAGGTAAAGAGTGTGTAGTTAACATTCAACATTTAAAAAATAACCCTCAAAATTACAGTTCCTTATTCTGGTTGAAATAGTTTACTATTATCTTTTTACCCTGCATTTTAGTTTGTTGCTGTGTTAGTTTTACTGCATATTTTCCTTCCTAAAAATAGATCGTCTTTAAACCATAGTTTTTATAAATATTTGCATCTCCAGTCAAATTTTTTCCTACAACATAGATTTCATTTGCTGAGTTTTATTGGAGCAGGTAATGTTAAGAGAGTTTTCTGCCACATGTTTATTTCTTCCATACCTCTGTCCCAAGTATCCTGTGTGCAGATGTCAGAAGATTCCATGGGAGTGTGAGTAATATTCTTGGAGAATTATTTTAGTATTTATTTCTGCTAGGTCAAGGGAAGCAAATGCTGTATTTGTTATCTCTGAAAATATATTTACTTCTAACCCCAAATATACCTCAACAACAACCCATCTTTTTTATCTTTTATAAAAACATAGGTTATATAAGTTTCAATCCAGATGCTGGCCAGGAATTTGCTTAAACAAATTTAAATGGCTAAATGAACATTAACCTTAATCTGAATGGAGTTCCAGAAGATGGATTCAGGACAAAGGTTGGCAGAGGTCATATTGAAGTGGCACCGAGCTAGTACCTGTGTGTGTATGTGTCTGTAAATTGTGGAAAAATTAGCACATAACATGAAACTTATTATTTTACCTGTTTTTAAGTGTAGAATTAACTAGTGTTAAGCACATTCACATTGTTGTGCAATCAAACTTTTATCATCTTGCAAAATCGAAACTCTATACCCAATAAAAAATTCCCCATTTCCCCTTACCCCCAGTCCCTGGCAACACCATTCTACTTTCTGTTTCTATGAGTTTGAACCAGTGGATACTTTATGGGAACTTGACCTCCTTTATGTCAGCTAAGTGGATTTTGAGGATGTAGAAGAGCGTAATAGATTATAGTAAAACCAGTAGCCATTCTCCATAGTCACACAAGTGTTGGTGGTTGTAGGTCCTGAAGTTGGAGCACCAGCATCAGTCTTCTCTAATAGGAAGTTTGGAAATTGCTCTTCCTTTTGTTTGAGGATAGCTAGTGACTGACATTTATCAGCACTTATTACCTGTCTGAGGTTGGCAGAAAGGCCTGCTTCTTCTGTAATAAAAAAGAAAAGGCAAGTTTGGGTGCATAACAATGTTTAGAGACAGAAAGGAAATTGAAGGAATTTTTTTTTTTTCCCCCTAAGGGTTATACCTGTGGCATATGGAAGTTTCCAGGCTAGGGGCGAATTGGAGCTGCAGCTCCAGCCTATGTCACAGCCACAGCAACGTGGGATCCAAGCAGCATCTGTGACCTGTGCCAGATCCTTAACCCACTGGGTGAGGCCAGGGATCAAACCCACATCTTCATGGATCCTTGTTGGGTTCTTAACCCTGTGAGCCACAACAAGAACTCCTGAAAGAAAGAATTCTTCATATGTTTTCTCTGTCAAGCTCAAGACTAGGTCTTTTCTTGAAAGTAAGGAAACTGAGTTTGGTTAGAGGGCTCGAAGAAAGCGACAAGTTTGAATTTGCTAGAAACAGGATAGGGATCCAATCAAGGATAAGTAGAATAATAATAATAGTGCTGGTACTAATGATAACAATAAGAACAGCCAATATCTATTAATTACCTGTTCTCTACTAGCTGTTATACTAGGTGATTTATCTTTGGACCTTTATAACAATTTTATCAAAGTAGTTGTTCTACAGATAAGAAACCTTGGTAGAGTTGGGATGCTGATTTCATTCTCTTGCCTCAAGGCCAGGCTCTTCTTTCTGCGCTGTTAATGACATTGGGAATGTCTACTTGATAGCAGAAGTTTTGTTCAGAGTGTAACAAAAATTGTTTTTCAGAGAAAGGAGGAAGACTGAAAAAAAAAGTGTGTATCCAAAATATAGGAAGTACGTCGATGCTTTTTTTCACCACCGGGATGGCTAATGCCCTTGACGGGTTACTTCGCAAACTGAAGTGAGCTGCCACAGCCCTGTAGAAACCCAGACCTGGTTATGTGACTTGACGGAGATATCTGAAATTATAAACTCATTTTCTCCCTAGAGCCTGTGTATCTAAAATATTGGATTGAGATTAATGCTAGTAACTCCAGTGTCTATGTAGAAGTAAAGGAGGACCTTTTAAATTTGTAATTGGTCTATTCATTGAAAGGTATTAGTTGTGTTGATTTTGTGTTATTAAGGGACTACATTGCAAAGTCTAGATTTTTAGAAAACAATAACATCTCTATGCAGGTACATTATTGCTCTAAGTAAATGCAGTATTTATTGCAAAGAAACCCCTTAGAATCATATGTGGAAGCTGAATTTTCTTGTTTGCCTTTGTTTGATATGTGTGAAGGAACTTCCAAAGATGTAGGTGAACAAATGGAGGCCAAAAGAATCTGATGTAAAGCAAACAACTGATTAAGTTATGACTGAACCTCTACTGACTAGCATTTTAATATCCAGATGGACAAGCAAGCTCTTACTAATTCACAAGGGTAAACTCATCTCCTATGATCAATTAATTAATTTCTAGGCTGTAATTAGTTCCTATGAATACCCTTATTCCTCACATGGCAAAATTTACTGTATTATGGACTAGATTTACATTGCCTAAAACTATAGAATATAGTTTTGCTCTCTGGGTCAGTATGTCAGATGACTTATGATTCAGGCAGAGCAATTACCTCTTCCAAGGTTCAGCCCTTTTAAATTTGGGCATATGTCATATGCCAAATGTATCCTGTGTATTCGCTACTTTGATGCTAACTCTTTGATTTTAATTGAAGGAAAAGAACTAGCAATAAAGTATGAGATGAAATACAGTATAGATAGATTTTATCAACTTGGTGAACGCAAACTACTATACAATTGGGGTTTGTTACAGACGCTTTTTCTAAGTGGAAGGCTCTTCCAAAAGACATTTTTGAAGTTTTGCTATGAAGAAAGTTTGCTGGTGAATGAAAAGAACCTTTTGTAGACCTCTGCTTGGGAGTCTGGTAACTGGTACTTTGGGATTCTATACAGGGAGTTCCAAGACTGGGGGAATATCTCAGGGTAAAGCTATCTAAGTTTTGTATCCAAAGCTATTAATTTCTTCAACTATGAGAAGAAACCACAGATTGTGTAATGGCCTTGGTATTTTGTTGGTATGGAGAGGATGATCTCAGAAGACTTGTAAGCTTGTTCTGGGATGTGTGCGACACGTGCCTTCTTTTCGATTTTTTTATTTCAACAGTTGTGGACACATTTTTGAAACTGTAGATATCCTAAGTTAGCAAATCCGAATCAGCCCACAAAGCAGCCATTTTTGCCAGTGCCAAACACATATTTTGCTGAATTTTCTAATCTGGGCTCCAGAGTTTATACATAGCAAATTCTAACATCTGCCAAGTTCTGTTATGACCCAGAGGGGAGTGGAAGAAAGTGGGATGAAGAATCTGGAAAAGTCTGTTGCCTATAGGGTAAATTGCATTTTGGAATTTGCTTCCATGTGGATTTTCTCCTCATGGACCACTGTGATGTTTAGTGGGCTGAGCTGGAAAGGTCATATTGCACAAGATGAAGAACAGTAAATGGTCTGTTTGGTGACTTGCTGTCTAAGCCTTCTGCCGCTGCTGACTGATGGTTGTAATCGCCATTTTTCCTTGTAGGATACAAGAGTTTGGCTGTCATCTTTTTGGGAATATGGTAATTTGTAGCCATTGCCTTTGGTCTGGTGGGAGAGCTAACATTCAGAGGCTCTGTTTAGTCCAGTGGCTTATAGCTCTCTCTCTCTCTCTCTTTTTTTTTTTTTCATGAACTGCTGCTGCTTTTAAGCCTTAAGAATATGTTTCAGAAAATGCATGTGAATATTAAATTCAGTTAATTCCTTTTCATTTTGCCAAAGAATTTGAATTTACCTCTTCCTACAAGACATTGACCTTATCTTTTTTTTAACCTTAAGACAGTGGCCCTAGAAATAGTTTGTTGTTTCTTCCTTTGCTTTTCCTTAAAATTAGTAAAATTTCCATTTCCTTGAGTTGTGATGCAGTTCTAAACCATGTTTAAAATATGCACAGGGGCACAGACCCCAATAAGTTTAAAAGTATGAAGAGCGTGGGGCAGAAATCAGCATTTCTATTAAGTTTCAGTTCCCTCAGATTTGCTTTATAGGAAGTGTACTAATTAAGGACATTTTTCCAGAGCATTTCCATACAGGTAAATATGTTATTTTACATAGGTGCTATTTAAAAATATAGATGTATTCCTGACATTACTTATGAAGTTTTTTTTTTTTTTTTTTTTGGTCTTTTTGCTATTTCTTGGGCCGCTCCCGCAGCATATGGAGATTCCCAGGCTAGGGGTTAAATCGGAGCTGTAGCCACCAGCCTACACCAGAGCCACAGCAACGCGGGATCCGAGCCTCGTCTGCAACCTGCACCACAGCTCACGGCAACGCCGGATCGTCAACCCACTGAGCAAGGGCAGGGACCGAACCCGCAACCTCATGGTTCCTAGTCGGATTCGTTAACCACTGCGCCACGACAGGAACTCCTGAAATTTTTTTTTTTGTCTTTTTTGGGCTGCACCTGCAGCATATGGAGGTTCCCAGGCTAGGGGTCAAATCGGAGCTGTAGCTGCTGGCCTACACCACAGCCACAGCAACGCCAGATCTTTAACCCACTGAGTAAGGCCAGGGATTGAACCCGCTTCCTCATGGAACTTATGCTGAAGAAAGGAAAAATATATGTAAAATACTGGAGCCCATGTAAGAAAACAACTGAAGGCCTGGAAAGGGCTAGAAAGCAGGATTTCATAAGAGGTGTCAGCATTGAAGGTGGTGTTTGTGCTGAGGGTTTCTTATAGGATTAGAGCAAAAGGGAGGCCCCAGAGAAAAAAATAGTGTCCAAGCAGAGTGGGAGGTCATATTGCCCTGTATAAAACCGGAACCCCAGAAAGCTGACTTCTCAGTAGATGAGTAGGAGAAAAAATTCCCTGCATGCAGAGACTTGCTTGTTAACTGTCTTGGATCTGAATGGAGAGGGGAGAAGAAGTCTCCCAAGAATCTGCCTTAACAGAAGCCTGCACACACGTGGATTTGCAGTCAGAGTTCATACTGCCTGTGAGGCCTGAAAAAAATCTCTGAGCTGGTAACTTTGTTGATAGTACTCCTAGTTGTTTGTGATTCCCACTGTCTGGGAGAATCAAATTTAAATCTGTATAGACAGACCGCAAAGAATTTTTATGGGAAAAATTGCAAGAAATTTTTCTGAATAAAGAGCCTGCACAAGCAAACACGTGACTATGAGTTAGTAAGGTGTAGCAGATTATATTTTCGAAAGATGGCTGCAACAATATTTCCCAACCCATGTGCTCTTTTAGAACCTTGCTCTTCTGCCTTCAGGAAGTAGTCTGTCTCATTCCACTAAACTGAGCCAGGCCTTTGTGACTGCATTGACCCAAGTCAGAAGTGCTATTATGTGATTCCCGAGGCTAAGTCATAAAAGTGCCACACATTCCTTCCTTATTCTTTTGGGGTGCTCATTCTTGGAACCCCTCACCATGCTGTGTGAAGCCCATGCAGTCCATGGACAGACCCATGTGGAGATGAGTGGAGGCCTCAGGTCCATGGCACCAACTGAGCTTCCAGCTGCCAGCCAGTACTAACTTACCAGCCTTGTGAGAAGCCATCTGGAAAGTGGCTCCTCCAACTTCCTGTCAAGCAACCCTAGGTAATGCCACATGGAAACAGAGACAAGCTGTCCTTTTTGAGCCCTAGGCAGATTGCAAATTTGTGAGCTAAATAAGTGATTGTTGTTGTTTTAATCCACAAAGTTCTGGGGTAGTTTGTTATACAGTGTTAGAAAACTACAGTTCAGCAGTAACTGTTTGTCTTTCGTGTGTGTGTGTGTGTGTGTGTGTGTGTGTGTGTAATTTTAGCTACTATAGATAGCCAGAAGTCCTGATTGATTAATTGATTGATTGGCCAATAGAACCTACAGCATGTGGAAGTTGCCAGGCCAGGGATTGAACCTATGCCACAGCAGCAACCTGAGTCCTAAGAGTGACAGTGCTGGATCCTTAACCACTGGGCCACCAGGGAACTGCTAGTCTTGCTTTTTTGTATGTGAGTTACACTTATAATTTAGAGATATTTGTATATTTGTTATAGTTCAATAAAAAATTTACCTAAAAAAAGACAGTATAAAGAGAAAAAATAAGCTACAACTTGAGAGAAGATGTATTGACAAAGTTTATCCAGAATATAAAAGAACTTTTCAAATTCAAAAAAAAAAAAATAGGAAATAGGGAAGTCGTGAATGTTATTTCAGAGGCAGGACTAAGTAATCTGTGAACATGTGAAAAGCTCCTCAACCTCAAACTTTTTAGTAATCAAGGAAATGCAAATTAAAAGAGTGAGAAATTTTTGGGCCCCTACCCCCCATCAGACTGGGAAAAATTAGAAATAACAGTTGTTGGAGATGATATGGAACAGTGGTAGGAGTCCCATTGCTGGATACAACCATTTTGGAAAACAATTCGGCTTTACTCATTGGTTCCTAAATATAGATGCTAGTGAAACTTTTGCACTCATGGCCCAGGAAACATGTATAAGAATATTTAAAATACTGTCCATAATAGCTAGAAATGCAAACAGCTTGAATGTCCAGCAACTGTAAAGCAATAAATAAAATTGGTGTATTCATATAAGGAAGACTGTCAGTGAATTGGTATCACTGCTTGCATCTTCATGGAGGACTATTATAAGAACCTGTGAAAGGCAGTTAAAAATAACAAGTCGGATTCTCTTTATACAAAATTTAAAAACAGGTAAACCTAAACAATATGTTTGGTGATAGATATATGGTAAAATTGTAAAGAAAAGCAATGGAATAATGATATAAACATTAGGATTTCATGATAAAATTTCTATGTATTGGAGTTCCCGTTGTGGCACAGTGGTTAATGAATCCGACTAGGAACCATGAGGTTGCGGGTTCGATCCATGGCCTTGCTCAGTGGGTTAAGCATCCAGTGTTGCCGTGAGACGTGGCTCAGATTCCGTGTTGCTGTGGCTCTGGCATAGGCCACTGGCTACAGCTCCGATTCGACCCCTAGCCTGGGAACCTCTATATGCCGCAGGTAGTGGCCCTAGAAAAGGCAAAAAAAAAAAAAAATTCTTTTTCTATGTATTGTTAAAAAGAACCTGAGACTGATTCTTTTTCTAAGATTTGGTAATGCAAATAGTAGTTCTTAATTAATGTTTTTGGTAGGTTTTTCTACATATAAAAATCCTCTGGAATAAATTTTGAATTTATTTTTCACTATTTCTTTATGTCATCGTTGCGTGGGAAGCATGACTAGGAAGATGATGAAACAAGGAGGGTTTATCCACTGGTTCAAGTTCAGTGGTTGTAGCTTCTTCTTCTTCTTCTTCTTCTTTTTTCCTTTTTAGGGCTGTACCTGCAGCATATGGAAGTTCCCAAGCTATGGGTTGAATCTGTAGCCGCCGGCCTACACCACAGCCACAGCAACAGGGTATCTGAGCCGTGTCTGTGACCTACACCACAGCTTACAGCAACACCAGATCCTTAACCCACCGAACGAGGCCAGAGATTGAACCCGGGTCCTCATGGATACAGCTCGGATTCATTTCCGCTGCACCACAGCAGGAATTCCTGGTTGTAGCTTTAGAATGAGAAATTAGGCCTCTTTCCCTTCTTGCCTTAAAATTGGCTATTTTAAAAAACAAAAGCCTCTTCTTAGTTTATTTTTTTTGGTGAGCAGCAGAGGCACTCTTTTGCCTCTACCCCTAGCCTGAGTCTGCTTTTTTTAAAAAATTCTCCATGCATTGACATCTCTTCCTTTTCTAAAGGAATGTGAAACCCAATAATTACACACAGACCTGACCTACTTTGGAGGAACCAGAGGACAAAGAAACCTTCACTTTTCTTCGTCCTTTTTTGGTTAAAAACCAGAGATTTTGGGAAGTGAGGGCCAGAATTTCCTATATCTATTCTTTGAAGAGTCTAACACAATTTGTCCCTGTCTCGTGTATTAGAAGTTTCCCCATGTGTGTTGCTTGTAGGCTAATGGACTTGGTCCTTATGAATGCTTTGCACATCTGCTGATTTGGAAATGTTTGGCTGTTTCCCAAGGGCCCTATATCTTTGCGAAAATAAAGAGGAAAGGATCTGTTGATTTTTCTGTTTTCAGTTGTCTTATTTTCTACATTTAATTTTGTAAACACCTCAGTCCTTTTTTTCTTTTTAAAAAGAAGTAGTTAACATACATACTTATGTTAATGATGAATCAGTTGGAATAAAAATTTGGACTAGTCATCCTATTTAGTAATTTTTATGGTTGCCTGGTAACTGTTATTCCAGTTTTTTCTTAGTTCTGTTTCTCTGTTGTTATTTTGCTAAGTTGGTAGGTTATTTTTATCTCAATTTTTAATATTTGCTTAATTAATTAATAAATAATTTTAAAAGTTCCCCCAAATCACAATCAAAACTTTTTGATTTGGTTCATTAATAGTTGCTGCATAATAATTTATAATTGCTCTGGGTTCTGGATCTTTGGTCCTGTATTAGGTGCTTGAAACTTTACTAAACCCATTGTTTTGTATAGTAAACACCAGCCTTAAGAGAGTAAGGTGAATATCAATATCTGGAATATCAAGAGCCAGAAGACAGTATGCATAAGGATAGACATACAGATCAGTGGAATAGGTTCAAGAGTCCTTACATTTGTGGTCATTTGACAAAGGTGCTGAGACATTTAAATGGAGAAAGAGTATTTTTTTCAACAAATGGTACTGAAACAACTGGATATACACACACATAAGAGTGAAATTGCATCCCTGCTTTACGCCATACACAGAAATTAACTCAAAATAGATCATATATATAAATGTAAGAGCTAAAACTAAATCTTTTAGAAGAAAACATGGAAGTTAATCTTTGTGATCTGAAGTTATGCAGTGGTTTCTTGAGTATGACACCAAAAGCACAAGAACAACAACAATTAAAAAAAAGACAAAAAGACCAAAAAAAAAAAAAAGATTAAGTTGAACTACATCAAAATTAAAAATATGTGCTGCATACCACATTACAAAAACATGATGGAGTTCCCTTCATGGCACAGTAGAAACGAATCTGACTAGGAACCATGAGGATGCAGCTTCGATCCCTGGCCTCGCTCAGTGGGTTAAGGATCTGGAGTTACCATGAGCTGTGGTGTAGGTCGCAGACACGACTCAGATCTGATGTTGCCGTGGCTGTGGTGTAGTCCAGTAGCTGTAGCTCTGATTGGATCCCTAGCCTGGGAACCTCCATGTGCCGCTGGTGTGGCCCTAAAAAGCAAAACAAAAACAAAAAACAATGTGAATGACAAGCACAGAATGGAGAGGAAACATTTGCAAGTCATATATCTGATAAGGGATTTGTATTCAGTATATATAAAGAACTCTTACAACTCAATAATAAAAAGACTAGTTAAAAAATGAATGAGGAAAGTATACAGCTGGTCCATAAACACCTTTAAAAAAGATCCTCAAAAATAAAAATAAAAATAAAAATAAAAAAGATCCTCAACATTATTAGTCACTAGGAAAATTAGGATTAAAATCACAATGAAATATCACTTCATCCCTGTTAGGATGGCTGTAATCAAAAAGATGGGCATGACCAAGTATTGGTGAGGATGTGGAGAAATTAGAACCTTCTCTTGTATTACTGGTAGGAATGTAAAATGATGTAGCCTCTTAGTCATTTCCTTGAAATGTCCAATAAGATACTATATGTGGAGTTACCATATGACCCAGGACTTCACTTTAGGTCTAAAGCTAAGAGAAATAAAACGCATTAATATAAAATTTTTACATGATTGTTCATATCAACATTATTCATAATAACCAAAATGTGGAAACAACTCACATGTTCATCAGCTGAATACCAGTTGATATACTAGTTTTTAAAATGTGGTATATCCATACAATGAAATATTTTACAGCAGTAAAGAGTAGTGAAGTCCTGATAGATGCTATAACATGTATACCCCTAAAAACATTATGTTAAGGGAAAGAAGGCAGTCACAAAAGACCACATAGCATATGACTCCATTTAGATGAAATGCTCAGTATAGGCAAATTTATAGGGACAGAAAATAGGTTAGTGATTGCTTAGGGCTAGTGAGAAGTGGAGGGGAGTAATAGGTAATGAAAGTGTATGGATATGGGATTTCTTTTGGGACAAAATGTTCAAAATTAGATTATTGTGATGGTTGCACTACCCTGTGAATATATTAAAATACATCAAATTGTATACTTTAAATGGATGAATTGCATAGTGTGTGAATAATATTTCAATAAAGAAGTTTTGTTTTTAAAGAACTAGAAGACAAGAAAAGCTGGGAAACTTTTGGGGAAATGCTGATAGCATTTATTTGTCTCGTTAATGGATTTCTTCTTCTTACTCTGGCTAATAAATATATGCAAAATTTTGAAGAAGTCCATATTTTTGGAAAGAATTTCAGGTTTCTTTAGAAAAAGACCTATAGACTTTAAAACAAATTATAAGAATAAGAGCCAAATGGTGTAAGTGAGAAGGGAGATGAATATAATTTTACCAGCAAACTTAGCCTAACTATATCTGCCACAGTTCACTTATGTTTTGCTTTCTGGTAATAAAGGCAAATGGAAAAAACTGTGATGAGTTCTTTAACTTGCATTATTAAGTAAAAGAAAGAATCTAACTGAGAGACCCTATTTCCCAACACTCCCTGCATTGTAAGGCAAAATTTAATTGTCTTTGGCTTGCTATCATGTTCACAAAGCTATGAAAAACAAAACAAAACAAAAAACCCAAACCAAAACCAGACAAACAAAAAACCACAAAGGATTCTACAGTAGTAAATTTAAAAAAATACCCTTCGTATGTAAATTCATTTTTGACCCTGAATATATGTCTAGTCCAAAATATTAAATTTATTAAGCTTTCTGGTTATCTGAATTAGGGAAAGAGTAGAAAATTGTATTTGGTCTGATATCTCTGGCACTAAATACAAGTTATCTAACAAAATCGTTTAGAGTGAACTTGAATGGAGTGCCAGAGGAGCAGAGTATTCCATTTCCATGTTTGAAATGAGATGCATATGCTTCTTTTTATACTTTACACATCCCAAATATCAGTTTGACCTAGTAGAGCTGATTGTAGTGAAAGACCACTGAGGTCTCTAAGAAATCTATGACCCAGAGATCTCAGGAAAATTCAAGTGAACTTTCAAATAGAGAGGGATAGGAGTTTCCCAGTGGTTCATTGGGTTAAGGATCTGGTGTTACTGCTGTGGCTTGGGTCACTACTGTGGTGGGGGTGTGACCCCTGGCCTGAGAACTTTTGCATTTTGTGAGCACAGCCTCTCCCCCCCCAAAACAATATTGTCATAAGATCAAAAGAAGGGCCAATAGCCAGTGTAATAGGTTGCTTTTTGCTTAAATGGTGGATGCTTTTAATGATTTTCTGAAGAAAACTTTACTGTTATTAACTATACTCAATATTAATATCTAATTATAGTAACTTATTTAAAAGTAAAATCCTTGCTGGTACTTTTAGTAGCTTTTCAGAATTCTAGACTTGTAATGTCAGTTTAGGACTGCTATAGAAGGTCAGAATTTAGAATGCATATAATCCTGCTAAGGGAAAGGACAATCTTATTAAATGTTAACTTTGATATGAAGTACATATTTTATGTGGTTGTGTTTTATATTTAATGGTATAATGTTAAAATATATGATATAATAATAATAACCCATGAAATAATGAGTTATATTTTACTTAAACAGTTTTCAAATTTTTTCTATGTTGTTTATCAGTAGTCCTCCTCTGCCTTTAAAATTAAATATTAGAAATTTGAGAATTAATTAATTAATGTTTCCATTGGACTATCCAGGGGAGTGATTTAAATTACTTAAACTTCATTGTTCAGCACATGAAACACAAACATTCATTATGGAAATAAAATCTGTTTGATTTGAAAATGGGATGACTGCTTAATATAAGGAACACTTCGAAGTTGGAATAAATACCAAAAGCCATCACACAAAATATTGCCATTTTATTAGAATCCTAGAGGGGCATGTTCTGCCAGCACAGATGGCTTGCAGCTGGAATTAGGAAAGCCCCTCAGAAGATTCTTGATGGGCACAGGGAAGCTGGTTCTTTAACTCTGGGCTGCCACAGGGAAGACAGAGCCCAGTGTGATACCCATTCAGAATAAAAATGCCTGGTTTGACAAAGATGTACATCTTGACAGTTAGCTCACAGTACTAACATCCAAGGATGCCTGACAAATAAGAGTTTCAGAAGTAGGGAGGATGAGATGCTCTCTGATGATGGAGACTGCTTCCTGTTTTCCTTTAGTCTTCATTGCCAACTAATTGGGAGATGTAAAGACATGAGGGATTTAGAATAGTTTTTCAACTGTTACTGTGTTCCCTTGGTTCACTCAACCTCCTGCTGGTGCAGGTTATGCTATTAGGCCTTGGGGGGCATATTAACATAATTTAGAACAGTTTAAAATATGAACTGTTGCCGACTTAGTTCACCAGGAACAACACCACCATTGTAAGGTTGGCAAGATAATCAGTGTAATAAATCTCCACTGGGGAAGTTTAAGAAAGTTATGCTGTGCCAGTTGAGTTTACCTCTCTTTCCAGCTGGTTCTTTAAAAAGCTTTGAGTGTTCTAGGTGCTACATCTAAATGTGCCTAACAGTACGCAGACTCCTTGACAAATGCCATTCTTGGGAAGAGCATAGTCCTTCTGCGAGCCTGGGTTATTTTTACCTATGAGCTGGCACTCCAGGAAAGAGTAGCATGTACTTCATTAAGAAAATTCATCTTGAAATCCATTCAGCTTTCTGCCTCCTTCTAACCTCACAGTGCAGGCCACTGCCAAGTTCTTTACTCACATGTCCAGACTTTCTTCTCTGGGACAAAAATTTCATCTTTCGTAATTTCCTACCATAACTTAAGCTTTTTCCTTGGACTAACTGCTGTTCCCTGTTTTTCTTTTATTTCAAAACATTTCTCTAACAATTATTATTGTTTCATTATACCATTTTTTTAGATCCTGTACTTTGGTAGGCATTTAAAACTTTTAAAACTGCCTTGTTAAACCATGTAGCTCTTATCCTTTTCCTCTTTTCTCCTTGCTTTTCTGCCTAATCCTTCCTCTCCTCTCAGAGCTCCTATTGGCTCCTCCAGTTTTCTTTGGGCCTCTCCCTCTCTCCTGCCCTTCCTTTAAAAAAGGCTTCAGGGCATCCTTTTAAAGAGCTCCCTTAGAATTAAACCATCAAGAGTTTCCCTTGTGGCTCAGGAGGTTAAGGACCTGATATTGCAGGTTCTATCCTTGGCCTTGCTCATTGGGTTAAGGATCTGAAACTTCCATATGCCACAGATGGGCTGTGGGGGGAAAAAAAAAAAGAATTAAGCCATCAGTCTCATTTTATTTTATTTTTTAAATTTCTTTCCTTTTATGGCTGCATATGGAAGTTCCCGGGCTAGGGGTCAAATTGGAACCACCACTGCTGGCCTATGCCATAGCCACAGCAATGCCAGATCCGAGCTGCATATGTGACCTACACCACAGCTTGTGGCAGTGACAGATCCTTAACCCGCTGAGCCAGGCCAGGGGTCGAACCTGCATCCTCATGGAGACCAGTCGGATTTGTAACTCGCTGAGCCATAATTGGAACTCCACCATCAGTTTCATTTTAAATCTCCCTCTGAAACTTCTGAGATTTGGTCAATCCAAAATAAATACCTGAAAATGGAATGGGTACTGTTTTTTTTTTTTTTTCCTGTTCTTTTATTTTTGTGTGCTGATATTTTGTAAGTAATTATTTAACTTTTATTGCTATTGTCAACTCCATCCTCGTCTCCTCCCCCTCCCCCGACCCACCTCCTTTTAAAAAATGTCTTTTTGTTCATTTCATTTAAGTGGTAAACCTATAGGCCAAGAGATGGCCTAATGTTCTATAAAACATACAAAATATTGGAGCTCCTGTCGTGGCTCAGTGGAAACAAATCTGACTGGTGTCCATGAGGACTCAGGTTTGATCCCTGGCCTTGCTCAGTGGGTTAAAGATCCAGCATTGCTGTGAGCTGTGGCGTAGGTCGAAGATGAGGCTTGGATCTGGCGTTGCTGTGGCTCTGGCGTAGGTCGGTGGCTACAGCTCCGATTGGACCCCTAGCCTGGGAAACTCCATATGCCACGGGTACGGCCCTAAAAAGACAAAGAAAAAACCCCAAAAAACCCACCAATATTGTTGGCACCCTGTAAATGTTAAAATAACAACAGCAATAATGTCAGTCAGGCTGAGAGAGTTGCCCGTTGTGTTAGAGACACTCCTAGGATTTTGTTTTCTGAGAGGGTAAATGTTAACCAGATGGGAATTACTGGAACTGAGAAATTATTTTCTTTTTGCCTTAAAATTTTCTCTTCCATGCCTTGAATTCCAAGTAATCACCAGAAAATTTCCATTTGCTAATTATGCACAATATTCCATGTTCTACCTTAAAAATCTTTCTAAGAATAATGCATTTCATGGTATATTTTCTCACTTCAGTTAAGCTTTCACTTCTCTGTCCCTTAGACATTATATGTGCATGAACTATTTTATTTTTACTGTTCAGTACAGCCCAAACAGAGAAATATTCAAATAAAAGTCATCTAAAGACCTGCTAGGTATTTTAAACTATAGTTGACCCTTGAACAACACAGGGATTAATCCAAGTAAAACTTAAGAGTTGCCCCTGCACATCTGTGGTTCCTCCACATCTGCAAACTCAACCGACCTTGGACCGTGTAGTTACTGCAGTATTTACTATTGAGAAAAATCCACACATAAGTGGGCCCAAGAAGTTCAAACCCAAGTTGTTCAAGGGTTGGCTGTATTTGTTTTGGGGTTCTGTGAGAGCTGACTGACTCTTAATCTTTGCTGGTCATGTTGAGTCCTCCTGTCGGAGTTGGCTAGAATCCTAACATCTCAGTCGTTCGTTCCTTAGGCTTGGCAACTGTATATTTTCCCAGAAACAGTTGTGATTGGTGTGTAAAATCGATAGAGTAATTGGTTCTTTCCAAATGTATGTCTTTGCTTTGTTCCTTAGTACTTGATTTGACTATTTGTTACAAACTAAAATATGGACTCCTTGATTGGTTCCAGTGCACAGTTCAGGGTCTTCCTAAGAATATGATCAGCCTACGTCCTAACCGTGACCTTGTGATACAGCTTTAATCATGGCTGCTTAGTGCCTGGCAGGTTTAACCTTATAGCTTATGTAGCTTGTGGTGGTTTGGAGTTTCTTTAAACCTGTTTCCTGATGACAGTTCTGTTTTCTAGTATGTTGAAAAGAAAAAAAACTTTCTATCAAGGCTGATTGCAGAGACATTAATTTTTTCTTTCTTTTTTTTCCAGGGGTGCACCTGCAGCATACAGAAGTTCCCAGGCTAAGGATTCAATTGGAGCTGCAGCTGCTGGCCTATGCCACAGCCACAGCAACTCGGGATCTGAGCTGCATCTGCAACCTGCGCCACACAGCGCAGGGTAACGCTGGATCCTTAACCCACTGAATAAGGCCGGGGATCAAACACACATTCTCATGTTGGGTGCTTAACCTGCTGAACCACAACAGGGATTCCTGATTGCTAAGACATTTAAATTCCTTTCCTAGAAGCCATCTCAATGTAAGCCTCATAGAAAGGGTAAAGCCCTATAGGAAAAACATTTGAGTGATGATTTTCTCAGTTTTCCCTAAGGTGGTACCATTCTAGATACACAGGAGAGAAGTTAATTCATTACTTATACTGATGCCTTGTTGTTCTCAAAGTTTGATCCAGGGACCCCAGAGTCTCTGAAACTCTTTCAGTGAGTCCTTAAGGTCAAAATTGTTTTCATAAATATTCAAACATTATTTTATTTTTCACTCTCATTCGCTTACAGTTATACAGTGGGAATATCATATGATGTTTTATCATATAATTATTTTGATGGCTAATGACATATGTGTTTATGTATGCTTCTGTTTTAAAATCTTCTGTTTGGGAGTTCCCATTGTAGCTCAGTGGTTAACGAATCCGACTAGGAACCATGAGGTTGTGGGTTCGATCCCTGGCCTTGCTGAGTGGGTTAAGGATCCAGCGTTGCCGTGAGCTGTTGTGTAGGTCGCAGATGAGGCTCAGATCTGGCATTGCTGTGGCTCTGGTGTAGGCCAGCGGCTACAGCTCCAATTAGACCCCTAGCCTGTGAATCTCCATATGCTGCAGGAGCAGCCCTAGAAAAGGCAAAAAGACAAAAATAAATAAATAAAATAAAAATAAATAAATAAAATCTTCTGTTTTAATTTCTTTTTTTTTTGTCTTTTGTTGTTGTTATTCTTGTTGTTGTTGCTATTTCTTGGGCTGCTCCCGCGGCATATGGAGATTCCCAGGCTAGGGGTTGAATCAGAGCTGTAGCCACCGGCCTACACCAGAGCCACAGCAACGCGGGATCCGAGCCGCGTCTGCAACCTACACCACAGCCCACGGCAACGCCGGATCGTTAACCCACTGAGCAAGGGCAGGGACCGAACCCACAACCTCATGGTTCCTAGTCGGATTCGTTAACCACTGCGCCACGACGGGAACTCCTTTTTTTTTTTTTTTGGTCTTGTTTTAATTTCTTTAAAAAATTTTTTTTTTATTTATTTATTTTGGTTTTTTTAGAGCCGCACCCATGGAATATGGAGGTTCCCAGGCTAGGAGTCCAATCGGAGCCACAGCTGCCAGCCTACACCACAGCCACAGCAATGCAGGATCCAAAATTTCTTTAATCTTCTCAATAATTTAAAAAATTTTCATGTTTAATTTAATTTAATTTTGGCTGTGCATGCGGTGGCTTGATGTGAGATTCCAGTTTCCATACCAAGGATTGAACCAGGGCTGCAAGCAGTGAAAGCATGGATTCATAACCACTAGATCACCCGGGAACTCCCTCAGTAATTTTTAAGAGAAGGAATCCTAAAAAAAAAGAAAGTGAGAGAGAAGGAATCCTGAGACCATAAAGTATGAGAACTGCTGTAAAGCTGAGTGTACAACTTAATTCTTCTACAGAATCCCTGTTGAGAGAGCTGCTGTTGAGCTGCTGGAGGATGCTGCCTTAAATCAGTTGTTCAGTAAACATTTTTTAATGGAATTAAATTGAGTTCTTGGAATGCAGCTTTTGAGACCTTATTTAAGATTCTCCTCAAGGCCGTGTTTGAGGATACTTGAATGCCTTGCAGCCTGCCAAGTTTCTTTGATATAGGTGACTGGCAGTTCTCAGTATTGGGTCGAGTATTCCGGAAGTCATTTTCATGAAATGCCTGCTTTAACTGGTAGCTTATTGGCATCATCTAGACCAGTGCTGTCCAATAAAATGGTGGCCACATATGTAATTTTACATTTTCTAGTAGTCCTATTTTTAAAAGGAAAAGGAAACAAGTGAAACTAGTTGGGCTCCCCACCACCAGCCTTTTTGAGGTATAATTGACAAGTACAATTTCAAGATACTTATGATGTTTTGATATATGTGTACATTGTGAAAGGATTTACTCCATTGAGTTAATTAACCTATCGATCCCCTGATGTATTTATCATTTTTTCGTGAGAATATTTTCTCTTAGCAAATTTTAGACAATACAATGTTAGCATCTGTAGTCACCATGTTTTCTGTTAAATCCTCAGAACTTATTCATTTTATAACTGAAAGTTTTTTACCCTTTACCAACCTCTCCCTATTTTCCCTACCCCTCAGCCCCTGGCAACCACTTTTCTACTTTCTGTTTCTATGAGTTTGGCTCGCTCTTTCTTTTCTTTTCTTTTACGCCCACCCCGCCCCTTCCTTTTCTCGCTCGCGCTCTCTCTCTTTTTTTAAAAAGATTTCACATGTAAATGATACCATGTGGTAATGTGGTGTGTGTCCTTGTCTGGCTTGTTTTACTTAGTGTAATGTCCTCCAGGTTCATCCATTTGTTTCCTTCTTTTTCAAGGCCCAATAATATTTCATGGTATGCATACACCACATTTTTTAATCCATTCATCTGTCAATGGATACTTAGGTCATTTCTGTGCCTTGGCTATTGTGAATGATGCTGCAGTGAACATTGGAGTAGAAATAATCTCTTGGAGATAATGATTCAATTTCCTTTGGATATATACCCAGAAGGGGCATTGCCAGATCATATGGTAGTTTTATTTTTTATTTGTTGAAGACCCTCCCTACAGTTTTCATAGTGGCTGTACCAGTTTACATTCCCCCCAACAGTGTATAAAGTTTCATTTTTCTCTATTTCCTTGCCAGCATTTGTTATCATTGTCTTTTTGATAATAGACATCCTAACAGGCAGGAGGTAGTATCTCTTTGTGGTTTTGAATGCATTTCCCTAATGACTAGTGATGTTGAGCACCTTTTCATGTACCTGTTGGCCACTTGTTTCTCTTCCTTGAAAAGTGTCTGTTTAGGTCCTTTGCCCATTTTTTGGGAGGGGGCGGGTGTTGTTTTGTTTTGTTTTGTTTTTGCTTTTTAGGTCCACACCCTCGGCATATGGAAGTTCCCAGGCTAGGCGTCCAATCAGAGCTGCAGCGGCTGGCCTACACCACAGCCATGGCAACATGGGATCTGAGCCGCCTCTGTGACCTATACCACAGCTCACAGCAATGCCAAATCCTTAACCTATTGAGCGAGGTCAGGGATCGAACCTGCATCCTCATGGATACTAGTTGGGTTTGTTACCGCTGAGCCACAAGGGGAAACTCCCTTTTGCCCATTTTTTGTTGGATTGTTTTTTGTATTTATAAGAAATTGTATGAATTCTTTCTATATTTTGGATATTAAGCCTTTATCAGATACGTGATTTGCAAATATTTTCCCATTCCATGGTTTGCCTTTTCATTGAACTTAGTTTTAATAATATATTTTATTTAGCTCAGTAAATCTAAAATATTATTTCTATATGTAATCAATGTAAAAATTATCAGTGAGATAGTTTATATTCTCTTTTTAATAGTAAGGCTTTGAAATCTGGTGTATATTTGATGTATATAGCGCATCCAGCCACGTTTCACGCGCTCGGTAATCACATGTGGCTGCTTCCTGCTGTATTGGACGGCACAGATCTAGACCATAAAATGATTCTAGATCTGAACTGAAAATAACCTAGAGTACTAGATGAGCTCTGTCATACAAATAAGAGAATACAAACTTAGCTGCAGAAGTTAATGTAAAGACAACCCCAGTGGAGCTCCCTTGTGGTGCAGCAGGTTAAGGATCTGGTATTGTCACTGCTGTGGTGTGGGTTCAAACCAAAAAATGCCCAACACTGTTGAAAGTCATTCGCAATGGCAAAATATTTGGTATCTGCCTCAATGTTAGTGCATTTCACTGAGAAGTAGACTTCTTTCCTTAAAAGGATGTTGAAAAAAATAAACTTTTCTAAAAATAAACCTTTCTCCACACTGTCATAATGTTTTCTTTTCCCTTCTTAAAAGCATTAGTCTGTTTACTGTATTCTATGAAATTATTATGCATGCATCTACATACGAGTTTGAGAATATGCATTCTCTATTTATTTATTTATTTATCTGACTTTTTTTTTTTTTTTTTTTTTTTTGCCATTTCTTGGGCCGCTCCCACAGCATATGGATGTTCCCAGGCTAGGGGTCGAATCAGAGCTGTAGCAGCCGGCCTACGCCAAAGCCACAGCAATGCGGGATTCAAGCTGCGTCTGCAACCTACACCGCAGCTCACGGCAACGCAGGACCTTAACCCACTGAGCAAGGCCATGGATCGAACCCACAACCCCATGGTTCCTAGTCGGATTCATTAACCACTGAGCCACTACGGGAACTCCTGCATTCTCTTTTTAGTGGAATTCTAGCAATTGCGTTCTTTGCATTTTCTTTTTGAGTAGTTCCTTACTTTTAGCTGTCCATTTGACATGGCATGTCCCTGAATAAAGGGACTTCCTTATTTCTGTTGAGTGAAGAGGGTGATTTGTTTTGACTTTAATAATGAACCTTTCCTTGGCTCATTGGTTTTTATTATTAGCTTATGTTGCCTGTGAATGTGATATCAGGATATGCAAGTGAATTATTGCCTGTTGTGATGAAAATAGTATTTCCTAAGAGCAATAATGCACTTGCAAAAGGTAAGGATTAAAGGAACTATGGTTTAAAAGTGAGAACTAACAGGGGGGAAATGGCTATTTTTCCCTTCTAGAATGAATTAAAAACTGTGACTTTAAATTAGGCATGATCTGAATTTAACTTTTTTTCATACCACGTGTATTAAAAAATAAATTTGTTGAATGGAGATATATTGGGTAGGGAAATTCTTAAGGACACCCAACAATATGTATCTCTTTAGCAACGTATTTGTCGTAATGCCATGTTTAATTCATATAGTGTCAATTTACAAGATGATGCTCTTTGAAAGATAAAAAGATTCTGTGTAGAGTGGACAAACGTAAGAAATATGTGGTCTGTTGGTCATGTGTTGGAAGTTCCCTTCTTGTTATGCTTTTCATATATAAGTACAAGTATGGGATTCATAGATTTTTAGCACCAATCTAAAAATGAGAGATTATTTTATCTGCCAGTTTACCTTTTGTTATTGACACATTTTATTTTTCAAGCGACTCTTATGTACTACTTTAACCTAAAACATTTGCTATATAGCCTCCAATAATCTGTAGCAGTGAAAATTCATGATCATCTACCTCTTCAGGTATTCCCAAAATAATCTTACCTGCTTGCCAATGACCTACTCTCTGACTTGGTAGTTTCATCAGTATTTTTCAGCTGTTTAGAAAGCTTCCACTTTCCAGTTAGCAGCTAAGGAGCTAAACTTGAGGAAGTTCCCTTCTGTATGGAGTGGTCCTGTCAGGCACTGTTTGGCACCAAGCAGCCCTATGGCCTCCTCCGTGGTGATAGCTACTCGGTCTGGATGGAAAGGGGCCTGGCCTGCCTTGTGGAGGCAGCCCACTCTCTCTCGCTGACACACCTTTCAGGATCAGGGCTTGCTGTGGGCTCCATCCTGTGGCTCAGTGTGACTTTGCTGAATGGAATGCATTTTCTTCCCAGCTCCATTCTTTCCATGTTCTTCCCACACCAGCTGGAAGCAGTCTGTTCTGAATGCTGCCCACAGTTGTTAGCTATTTCACTTCTAGGCCCCCCAACTTACCCCTTGAGAAAAGAGTTAATGAGTTTCAGATCCAGAATTGTGTCATTTAGTGAATCAAATTTAATCCTTGCCACAGAATGTCTAAAATGTAAGGCTTGATTCCAGAACAAATGAAGTAATAACAATAGCAGTACCTGTAATTGCTGTGTATTGCATGCCAGGCATTATACCATTATACTAAGCGGGTTGCATGCATTAGCTTAGTTAATCCTTGGCAACCTTTAAAGTACCTTCTATTGTTGCCCACATTTTATAGATAAGGAGCCATCAAAAAAATAAAATAACTTGCTCAAGATTATATGTTATGGGATAATTCCAAGATTTTGAACCCAGGCAGCTTAACACACATATTCAGCTGTTAGGCAGAGCTTTGCCTCTCTGTGTCTTGTTGAATCTTGAATCTCATTCTGGAGTAGACAGGAACTTGATGTTTTTATTTATTAAAACCTCTCTGTATTTACTTCTAGGGTTATGCTTAATATAGATTTACCCTAAAAGATAAGAATACATTTCAGTATATAGGATGGTGAATATGTGCAATCAGATAATTGTTACTAAATTAAAATATGTATTAACTGTATAGTATATAAGGTCTTCGTAGCCAACTTTGTTCTCATAGATGATTAAGTACGGTTTTCTTTTTACCTGTATGAAAGTGCTATACCTCAGAAGGTAAATGAAATTCAGAATGAGTCCACTGTGAGTCGGGAGATCCTACTGTATGACTTGCCCAATTACACTGTGATCTAATACCTTCGTGGGGGTGAAAGGTGCAAAAATATGGTCAAGTTCATTGAAGGTCCTCATTCTGCACCCCCATCTCCTTATTTTTTCTCTGCCTTCTGTTAGTAGACATGGGCAGAAGAGGGGATTTTAGGCCCAATTCTTGGACAATACATGATCGATAAACCCTAATAGTGCTTCCCAACATTTTGTGCATTGTGTCACAACACAGGAAATGACAGTACTTTCTCTGGGGCAAACAATTGAGGTTCCTTGAAGCTGGAGGTGATCCACTGTCACCTTCCCATGACCTTGGGTACACTGTAACTCTTATCCAGCAAACCAGCTGGGAAGCTCTGCTATGGGCATATGCCTACAAGTTTCTAAGCTTGTTGTATATATGAAAGCAGTCTGTAAATGGTAATGTGCTATTCGTGTGTAAGGTTTTATTAATACTTGTTCTATGAAAGGACATTGTGTACTGCGATTTTTTTTTTTTTTTTTTTGGTCTTGAGAACTGTTCTTAGAGAACCAGCTAAGGATTCCAGATTAGTTGCCAGAGTGAAGGTCCTGTGTGTGATCTGGCACAGTGCTGAGGACAAGTGAAATGGTAGTGATCAGGGGTTTAAGATTTACTAGACGATCAAACAGTAGTGAGATTTATTAATGATGCAGCTCTTTCTCCTTATGATATTCCCATCCCTCTTTTCTGCTCACCCCGATTCTGTCCCTTCTCAAGTTCTGTCTCCTTTGTGAAGTCTTTCCCTATGTCTACTTATTCTCCCACTGGTAACACTCATAATTCATCTCCTTTTTACTTATACCTTGTACATAGCTTTATTGATTGTGTTTCCAACACTGTAATGTTGGCTGTTTCACATATGTCTTTCCTCTACTAGATAGTGAGCTCCTTAAAGTTAAGGCTGTGCTGGTTAATTTTTGTAGCTCAAGCTACTCCCAGCTCATTTCATCACATTCTCTCATTAGGCAGAGCTTATTCACTCTGAATTGTGCTATAGTTTGTCTCCCTGTGCTTTTCTCCCCTTAGAACCCATTCTCACATCTGAAATGACTCCAGACAAAGTTGCCTTTATGCTAGTTATTCATATATTTGAATCATCTACCCTGTAGCTCCAGACCGTTTTTATTTCTCTGGGCTAAACTTTTTAGCATTGACGTTTTTGCTTCCCTCTTTTTTCTTTTTCCCAATAAGTGTACATTTTCTTTTCCTCCCTCAGTGTATAGAATAATAGAATTTTAAGAATTTAAGGAGGCTAGAATTTGCCTAATCCTGGTCCTTCATCCAACTAATATTTGTTGATTACAAACTAATTGAGTGAAACTGAGATATAGAGATATTTTGGAACAACCCAATATTTTGAATATTTTGCTAAGAATAATGAGGAAGTTTATGTTTAGGAGATTAAAAAAAAGTCTTTCATTTTCGTTTGGTTTTTATATGTGTATGCTGCTGTGTATCTTAAAAATTAGCAAAATGGAAAGATATTTTATGCTGAAGCAGTGTACAGATAGCACAGAAAGAGCTTGAGATTTTTTATATAGTGTTACCATTACGAATTTGATTCTAAAGCTGAGCTACCTGGGCTTCCGTCTTGAATCTGCCACATATTAGCTATATATTGGGTAATGACTTAATCTCCATGTGTCTCAATTTCCGTATTTGTAAAACAAGGTTGATAATATGGAGTGTTGTGAGGTTTAAATGAGTTAGTAATTGCAAAGCACTAAGAATTATATCTGGCACAGAATAAATGTTCAGTATGTAGTAACTGCTGCTGCTCACTGCCACCACCAGTGCTACCGCTATTGTTATTGGTTATGGAAGCACCTGGTGAGGTATGGAATGCACTTGTGGAATTTCTGGTCCGCCCTTACTAAATCATCATTTACTTATGATCTTAGCTTCTTTTAGTAATGAGAAGCCCGAAGTCCCATTCTCTGCACCAAAGCCTGATTTGCCTAGACTATAACCACATCTGTGGAGCAGTGAAGTATTTTTTATTTTTTATTTTTTTTGTCTTTTTGCTATTTCTTTGGGCCGCTGCCGCGGCATATGGAGGTTCCCAGGCTAGGGGTCCAATCGGAGCTGTAGCCACCGGCCTATGCCAGAGCCATAGCAACGCGGGATCCGAGCTGCGTTTGCAACCTACACCACAGCTCACGGCAATGCCGGATCGTTAATCCACTGAACAAGGGCAGGGACTGAACCCGCAACCTATGGTTTCTAGTCAGATTCGTTAACCACTGCATCACGACGGGAAATCCTTTTTTTTTTTTTTTTTTTTTGCAGTGAAGTATTTTGTCCTGGAGTTTTTGCTGTAGGATTAATTTAAGAAATGGCAGTAGACCTGTTAGCTTTTGGAGTCTGTTCCTTTGAGACCAACTTGCTAGGAATCTGTTTCCTATCTTTTTAAAAAGAGTGCATTTATTTTCTTCATTGACGTTCTATAAACAAAATACTGGCCGTTTGTATTTTATGGAATATGTTTTAGAGTGTATTTAATTTTCTATAGGAAACTCCTTTTAATAATTCATCAGAGTAATTTTTAAATGATTTTTATTTTTTCCATTATAGCTGGTTTACAGTGTTCTGTTAATTTTCTACTATATAGCAAAGTGACCCAGTCACACATAATTTTCTTTCCCTGTTGTCAGGTTGCAATCAAGATCATAGATAAGACCCAGCTGGATGAAGAAAACTTGAAGAAGATTTTTCGAGAAGTTCAAATTATGAAGATGCTTTGCCACCCCCATATTATCAGGCTGTACCAGGTAGGATCACTAGTGGTGTAGCGTGAGCCACAAAGAACCCAGAATGGTCACTTGTATCTGTGGTTACTTTTGAAGAGAAGGTGGGTGGGTGAACATCTGCAACTTTTTCTTGCTTCTATGATCATATCATGGTACTGTTTTCCCCAGCCTATTATCACCCAAGTCAGTACTCATGTTTGGGTATTTACTAGAGAGTTCTAACTTACCTAGGTAGACCTTTTTAATTCATTCTTTAACACATGGATACCATTCTTAGAGTTATACAAAAAGATTATTTAGGAGGAAATGAGAACTTACTTATTTAGATCAGAACCCTAAAGCAGAATGGGAAACCAGAGAGTTTTGAGAGATGAAAAGCTAGAGATGAATATAACATTGTTTTTACAACATTTAAAAAATACTACCTTCTGTGGTCATGTGATCATCATAAATTATGATGGTAAACTGTATTTTATGTATGGCTTCTTGCATCAGTCAGAACCTGTCTCATTTTATTCTAATAGGGTCCTAGACTAGTTTTCTATGGTAGCATTTGATTACTTTGATGACCAAGAGTTTGTGTATAGAAGAGATTTCTATTCCAGTTTTCTTAGTTTCCCAAGAAGCATGCATATTTCATGCCATCATCAAAAAAAGTGATTCCCTATCCTTACTACAAAAGCAGTAAATCTAATGGCTAGAGTTTTAAGTCAGATAGGAGAGGAGGACCTTGCCTTAGCAGGCTGGTGGAAGAGATATTTTGGGAGAGGTGGGGCTTTGGGGTGCTTCTCAAATTGCAGTGTGTTGGCAGCCACGAGCTCTGCCTTTGCATGGGGCCAGCCCTGCTCACTGTTCTCTACCAGAATAGCCATCACTTAGTTCTGCAGGAAGTGGCCACCCACTCAGTTCATTTGCTGCTGTTAGTCTGCAGTAAATGGTTACTGGCCCAGACATGGGAGCATGTGTAAGAGTGGAAAGAGTACATCTAAGGCACAACTGGCAAGCTTTCATAGTCTGTTACTTTTATGGGAAAGAAAGAAAGTTGTGATATTAGTTATGTGGTCAAGGCTACTGTATTAGGGCTCTTCTCTGGCATCACATGATGAAATGAATTAGATCATCAGGAGCAGGCTTGTTCAAATTTATCAGACTAAATTATCTCAAACCACACCTCCATTTGTGCCCCAGAAGCAAACCCATAAAAGCTTCCTGGGGTTGCTTGAAGACCTTTTTTTGCAAACTCAGAGGTGTCTAACCTCTGCTTCCTTCCTATCCTGAAGGAAAAGTAAACTTCTTGACCTCACGTTTTAAAATAAATCATCCACTGGGGAGTTCCCATTGTGGCGCAATGGGAACAAATCCGACTAGGAACCATGAGGTTGCGAGTTCGATCCCTGGCCTCGATCAGTGGGTTAAGGATCCAGCGCTGCCATGAACTGTGGTGTAGGTTGCAGATGCGGTTTGGATCTGGTGTTGCTGTGGTTCTGTTGTAGGCCAGCAGCTCCAGCTCCGATTAGACCCCTAGCCTTGGAACCTCCATATGCCATGGTGCAGCCCTAAAAAAACAAATAAATAAATAAAGTTACCCTCAAATAATTTTAGAGCTTATTAGACTGACCTTTCTCAAGAGGTTAACTAATAGATGTCAGCCTTATAACTGAAATCTGCAATTTTACCTTTCTTACCCCAAATTTAATTAGCCTATAATATTTCCATACTTTCAGCCCTGACTTTGAACATTGCTCTCTTTTAAGCTTTAATTTTGTTCTCTGGCAGCTCCTATTGTTAATGGGAGAGGCTGAGCTGCCAAGGTGAGAATGGCTGTGTCTTCATACAATATCAAGGTAATTTTCAGGTCATTTGCTAAATCTTCAGTCTGTTCTAGTTTATAGAATGAGGCAAATATAGGTAACCGTATAGGAAAGTTTTTGAACTCCTGAAAAGTTTACAATTAAAAGAACATTTGCAGACAATAAAAGGCCTGGTACAAAGAAGATATACAATATGACATTTTTTCTTTATTTTTTTCTAAACACCTTCATATGTTTAAGGTACTTACTTTTTGTTTTATAAGTCAACACATAGAACTTGAAAGCAATTCATGTAATAAATAATGGGCTAATATCAAATGACTCAATTATTAGATTGAAAAATTAAAATAATGTGCACATAAACTGTGGAGTACTGTGAGACCATTGAAAGGAAGAGATCTATTTTTATAATGTAATGCAGAGTACTTTTTTTGAGTGAAAACTGTTATATGGTATTAATATATAAAGACATCAAAGATAAAGTGACCAGGGAATAATTTGACAAAATAATTAACTGTGAGGTATCGTGAAAGTGTAGCACTCACTGCATTGCCTCTTATGGTAGCCACTAGCCACATGTGGTTATTGTGCATTAACAAGTAGCTAGAATGAATGAGGAACTGGAGTTTTCCTTTAATTTATTTTTAATTAATTTAAATATGAAAACGAGAGCAGTTTACAATAAAGTTTTTTGAAATGATAATATTAATGATAATAAAATATATTCCTAGAATTAATTTCACCTTTTTCTTTTAACTTCTTATTTCTTTTTCAGCTGTGGCATATGGAAGTTCCTGGACCAGGGACTGAATCTGAGCCACAGCTGCAACCTACGCCACAGCTGTTGCAATGACAGGTCCTTAACCCACTGCACTGGGCCAGGGATCAAACTCCTGGTGCCACAGACAACACCAGATCCTCAGCCTGCTGTGCCACAGTGGGAACTCCTCTTTTAACTTTTTTAATGTGGCTACTAGAAAAGTTAGAAATAGTATTTCTATTGGACAGCACTGCTCTAGAATGATATAGAATAAGCTGTTAAGAGTATTTCCTCTGGGAATAAAATGGAGGAAAGAAGAAAACCTTTGGTCTTTTGTTTATATACTAGATTTTTAAAATGTTTGTAATGAACATATATACTCATATATTATTTTAATAAATATTTAATTTTTCACTAAATTCATTAATTTTCATTAAATTTTACCTTTTTTGGTAAGAAGGAAGAAGAGACTGACAACACACTACAACTAAAAAGGAAAATAGCAAAATAGAACCTAAAATACAGGAGTAATATATGTTACTTGAAGTTTGAATATTTATATTATTGTTCCCAGTTTTGAATAAATGGACCATGGACAGGAAAGCTGTCATTCCATTTTTTAAAAAAGCACAACCATATGTATGTGTGTGTGGTTCTTGAAGTGATTCCTATTTTTTTCCCTATGTTTTGTCTTGGTTTGTTTGTTTTTTTTTTTCCTTTTTAGGGTCACATGTGTGGCAAATGGAAGTTCCCAGGCTAGGGGTTGAATCAGAGCTGCAACAGCTGGCCTACACCACAGCCGTAGCGAGGGCAGATCCAAGTTGCGTGTTACCTATGTTGCAGCTTATGTCAACACCAGATCCTTAACCCACTGAGCGAGGCTGGGGATCGAACCCCCATCCTCATGGATACTAGTCAGGTTTGTTACTGCTGAGCCACAGTAAAAACTCCTGGTTGGGTTTTTTTGAAGGACATTTTTGTGCTTCAAGTGACCAATGTCCAATGTGAACTTTTTGGTTCTTAGCAGCTTCCTTGCTTCTCAGTTTTTTGAGCTTAAGACATTGCTGAGGCCTCATGGGACCACAGGACTGTTTCTCTGAAATAGTAAATATTTCCTACTTTTAAGAATTTGAAGGAAAACCTCTTTTCCCTCTTTCCTCTTAATAACATTCATATCTGTCACCTCCCAACCCCCAGTGTTTTGAGTCTCCTTTAAGCAGTAATGGTTATTAATACTTCAAACGGCAAAAGAGGAGTCATTGGTTTCTCTTCCTATGAGATCAGCCTGTCATTTGTGTCACTGTCACTTTCCTGCCTTTGCACCAGGTTATGGAGACAGAACGGATGATTTATCTGGTGACAGAATATGCTAGTGGAGGGGAAATATTTGGTAAGTACATTTATTGCATTCTTTAAACAGCTATTGAGCACACTATGGCAAACCAAAAATAGCTGTTCGATGCCTTTGTCACTTGAGCAGCTGTCACTTGATGCTGTCCTTGAGTGCTGTTATATTTGCTATTAACAAACTAATTTTAATTATTTTTGATTCACCTATTTACGTCCCTCACCATTTTTGTTTCCTTAGCAAAGGTGTTTCATTTCAGTCAGATGGTGACAGTTGAAATTAAAGATCTTCAAAAACAAACATTCCTCTGAACGTATGACTGGGGCTTTTCCTATTGCTAGGTTCTAACTGGGGTCACCAAATGTAACAGAACTCCCACAAGTGTGTGGGCCTCTGTTGTGTGTGAGAGAGCCCCTTGGAGCGAACAGTCTCACCCTAATGCACTCTTTAAACTTTGCTTAAATATAATGTGTAACTATATTCCTTACCATGTGTTCACAGTTCCCTTGATGATTCTTGTAATTTTGGAGGTTTTGTCTTCAGTAGCTTTTTTTTCCTCTAACACTTAGCTTGCTTGGCACAATATCAGAATTAAGCAGGAGAATTTGTTACCAGGAGATCTGACTTTTTGAGGTGGTTAAAAACTCCCCCCCCCTTTGATAATAGTAGTAAATGAAGCCAAGTAGAGATAAAGGCTAAACTTTCAAATCTAGATTGACATGTCTTTTCATTTTATTTCTATTCCTTTTTGGCATGTGAATACAGAGAAAGGTTTCTTCTTATATATTTTATGTTTATCTGTTTACTTCATTTTTTTCATTTTATTTTAAAAAATTTATTAATTTATTTATTTTTAGGGCTGCAAGATGCAGCATAGGGAAGTTCCCAGGCTAGGGGTCAAATTGAAGTTGCACCTGCTGGCCTACACCACAGCCACAGCAACATGAGCTCCAAGCCACGTCTGCAACCTACACCACAGCTCACAGCAGTGCTGGATCCTTAACCAAATGAGCAGGGCCAGGAAGCAAACCTGCATCCTCATTGATACTAGTAGGGTTTATTTCCACTGAACCACAGTGGAAACTAGTGGAAACTCCAGTTTCTTCGTGACTGATCAGTTGTGACTATGAATTTTTTGGTGTTTTAAACTTTCCCCAGAAATCTGATAATTTTGTATGTAAGAATCTTCCCCAAAAAAGTGTGTGCATCTTTTTTAAAGGCGTGATCATTTCTTAATAACATTCTTAGTTGGATTTGTATCTGTGGTAATGCACATTGGTAATCTTGGCAGCAAGGAGACCTTGTCATCTCAATGTTCATAATAATCAAAGAACCAAACACAGTGCATATCAGATCTGCTTTGCGCTTAAGGAAAACAGATTGCAAAAGTACAGAAAAGATAACAATTCCTTGGTCATAGATTCTTTATGGGAATGTAGCTCAAGGCATGAAGAAACAGAATACTACTTTTCATGGTATTATTATAGAAGATCCAGGGGAGGAAGAAAAAGCTAGATTACCTAAAGAAATCATCGCGCATGCACAGGGCTATAACTGTCTCATGAGGACTGGTTTTTAAAAGTGTCTGTATTAGAGATGAAAGGGCAGGGTTAATCAAGAACATGAGCTTTGGAGGCAGTGAGACCTGGTTTTGAATCAGATCTTTCCCACTCATTTGCTGTTTTACTTGGAACAAGTTGCTAGATGATTCTGGACTCAGTTTCATGGTCTTTAAAAGTCAGATCTGTAGTAACTGCTTTACACTTGTGAACATTAGTTAAGGTAGCATATATAGAGCCCCAGCACTTTGCTTCCTTCACCTCCATGTTAGAGGACAAATTGGCAAATTGGTGATTGACGTCTTTTTTTTTTAATAAATAAATTAAATAATTAATTAATTTTGCTTTTTAGGGCCGTACCCTTGGCATACGGAAGTTCCCAGGCTAGGTGTCAGATCGGAACTGTAGCTGCTAACCTATGCCACAGCCACAGCAATGCAGGATCCGAGCCTTGTCTGTGACATACACACCACAGCTCACAGCAATGCCAGATCCTTAATCCACTGAGCAAGTCTAGGGATCAAACCCGCATCCTCATAGATCCTAGTTGGGTTCATTAACTGCTGAGCCAAGAAGAGAACTACCTTTTTTTTTTTTTTTTTCATCTTTTTACGGCCGCATGTGTGGCATATAGAAGCTCCCAGGCTAGGGGTCGAGTCAGATGTATAGCCACCAGCCTAAGCCACAGCCATAGCAACGCCAGATCCGAGCCACATCTCAGTCTACACCACAGCTCACAGCACTACCAGATCCTTAACCCACTAATCGAGGCCAGGGATTGAACCTACATCCTCATGGATACTAGTTGGGTTCATTACCACTGAGCCACAGTGGGAACTCCCATGTGATCGACTTCTGGCAGGATGGCATGAGGGGCTCTGCTGGCTCTGCTCCCCAGTGAAACCAGTGAAAATGATTTTTAAAATCCCTAAGCTCCAGCCATTTACAGCCTCTGGAAATGTTCTAAGGGTGAACAGCAAATGAAAAAACTTTTATTCAAGAACATCTGTGAAAATTTGGTAAGAAATAAAAAGAGTGTGTGGTTTTTAAGCCAGTACTGCTTCCTTCTTCCCCCTTGTCTTCTCAGTGAGGTGGAGATTCCACTCAAGACTACTGTAGCCAGGAACACAGGCCTGTCCTCCTGCCCCCCTCCTTTAACCTCGGCTAAGGCTCTCTTCCCAGAGATCCAGACATCAGCATTTCTCATCCTGCCCCAGCTCCTTATTGCTGTTGCTAGGTCCTGGGTGAGTGCACTTGAAGAGTGGGGATTCCTTCTCCTGCCCAGCCTTAACTTCTTAGCGTGCTGAGAACACTGGGACCCAGATCACTCTTGCCTTGGGTTATAAGGTGGGTCACCCCAAGATAGGCAAGCTGGGAGAATTCAGAATGTATCCCCTTTCTCTCTGCTAAGCTACAAGGCATATAAAAAACAGGATGAGTCTGACCGATACACTAAAAAAAGAAAGCATGCCACAGAAACTGCACATTGGAACAGATTTATCAAAAAAAGATTTTAAAATACCATTATAGATGTGTTCACAGACATAAAGGAACTCGTAAAGTAGTAAAAGAAGATATGATGACAGTGTCACATCAAATAGAGAATATTAAAGGGAGAAATTATTTTAAAATAAATCAAATTGAAATTATGGAATTGAAAAGTAAACTGAAAAAAAATTCATCTGAGATGCCTAACTATATATTTGAACTGGCAGAATAAGATGTGAATTTGTAGGTAGATAGACATTATGCAGGAACACAGAGAAAACGAATTAAGAACAGTGAACAGAGCCTTAGAGATATGTGGGACATGTCAAATCTCCAATGTATGTGTAATGGGAGAACCAGAAGAAGAGAGAAGGGAGCAGAAAAATATACAAGGAAATAATGGCCATAAACTTCACATTTATTAAAAAAAATAACCTGAATGTCCAAGAAGCTCTATAAAATCCAATTAGGATTAAACACAAAGAGATCCATCATTGTAAGAATAGTGACATTTGGAGTTCCTGTTGTGGCGCAGCGGAAACGAATTTGACTAGGAACCATGAGGTTGCGGGTTCAATCCCTGGCCTCACTCAGTGGGTTAAGGATCCGGCGTTTCCGTGAGCTGTACCATAGGTTGCAGACGTGGCTCTGGTGTAGGCTGGCAGCTATAGCTCTGATTAGACCCCTAGCTGGGAACCTCCATGTGCTGCGGGTGTGGCCCTAAAAAGAGAAAGACCAAAAAAAAAAAAAGAATAGCGAAAGTCAAAGACAAAATATTGAAAGCATCAAGAGAAAAATGATGTGTCCTTTAAAAGGAGTCCCATAAATTTGATAGCAGAGTTTTCAGCAAAAACAATGGAGATGATAAGGCAGTAGGATAGCATTTTTAAAGTGGTGAAAGAAAAAAACTTAATCAAAATCCTATATCCAGTTAATCTAAATCTCAAAAATGAAAGTAAAATGAACTTTCTCAGGTAATCAAAAACTGAGGGAATTTGTTAGGAATCCACCCTACCAGAAATACTAAAGGAAGTTCTTCAGGATAAAGCAGATGACTCCAGATAGTAATTTGAGTTCACACAAAAAAACAAAGAGCAGGGAGTTCCTGTCATGGCTCAGTGGAAACAAATCTGAGTAGTATCCATGAGGACGCATGTTCAATCCCTGGCCTTGCTCAATGGGTCGAAGATCCGGTTTTGCCATGAGCTGTGGTGTAGGCTGCAGACGCGGCTTGGATCTGGCATTGCTGTGGATGTGGCGTAGGCTGGTGGCTGCAGCTCTGATTCATCCCCTGGCATGGGAACCTCCTTGTGGCCCTAAAGAGACAAAAAAATGAAAAATAAAAAAAACAAAGAACAGTAATAAAGGTAATTATGTAATTATAAAGACAAAAAAGGTGTACTTTTCTCCTTTTTTCTGTTAACCTATTTAAAATTTAACTGAATATAAAGTACATTTCATTGTTAAACCTAAAATGTAATATTTGTATGTTTGTCAGTAACAGCACGAAGGAGGTGTGTGAGAGAAAAACTACATTAGTCTAAGAGTCATTATAGATGGCACAGAAATAATTATAGCAATACATTGTTGGATTTGTAACATTATTTGATATAATGTTTATTACAGAAACACTACAAAAGGGGGTAAAAGAAATAGAGCTATAAAGGAGAGACAACTTATATATAATCATCAAAATAAGTCTGATATAAATCAGAAGCTTATTTGGCTAAGATAAAATATACATGTTAGGAGTTCCCGTGGTAGCTCAGTGGTTAACGAATCCGACTAGGAACCATGGGGTTGCGGGTTCGATCCCTGGCCTTGCTCAGTGGGTTAAGGATCCTGCGTTGCCATGAGCTGTGGTGTAGGTTGCAGACGTGGCTCGGATCCCGCATTGCTGTGGCTCTGGCATAGGCTGGCAGCTATAGCTCCCATTAGACCCCTAGCCTGGGAATCTCCATATGCCGTGGGAGTGGCCCTAGAAAAGGCAAAAGAAAAAAACAAAAAACAAAAAACATGCTAAACAGTAGAGCGATCACTTAAAAGAATAAAAACTCAAAAATTATAATGTAAAAAATAATTACAGAAATTGAAATGCTTCATTAGAAAATATTCACTTATTGCAAAAGAAAGTAGTAATGGAGGACTAGACTAACAAAAAGACAAAATACATGGAAAATAAAAAGTCAAACAGCAGACATAAATCCAACTATTATTAGTAATTACATTAAGAATAAATGGGTGGAATAATCTAATGAAAAGGCAATGACTGTTAGACCAAATAAAAATACGTGGTCCAATATATGCTGTCTCCAAAAGGTATGCTTTAAATTCAAAGATACAAATAGATTGAAACTAAAAGGATGGAAAATTATATATCATGCAAACAGCAATGGTAAGAAAGCTAGAATGCCTGTGTTGACATTAGACAAAAATAGCCTTTTTTTTTTTTTTTTTTTTGCTTTTTAGGGCTGCACCCGTGACATATGGAGGTTCCCAGGCTAGGGGTTGAATCAAAACTGCAGCTGCTGGCCTACACCACAGCCATAGCAACTTGAGATCCAAACTGCGTTTTCAACCTACACCATGCATCCTCATGGATACTAGTTAGATTCGTTTCCACTGTGTCACAATAGGAACTCCAGGCAAAATAGACTTTAAAACACAAAAGACTATCTCTGCTGACTAGAGATAGAGGGGTATTCTGTAATGATAAAGTAATATATTAGGGAACTATAACAGTTATGAATATATGTGTCTAATAAAAGAGCACCAATATATGTGAAAAGAAAACTGACAGAAATGAGAAAAGACAATTACAATACTTGGAAGTTTCATATACCCCACTTACATTAAACGTCAGAAAAACTAGGCAGAAGATCAACAAGGAAAAATAAGACTTGAACAATACTATAAACCAACTAGACTCAGGAGGCATCTATAGAACACTCCACCTAAGAACAGCAGAATATATATGTTATCAAGTAAACAGAACATTCTCAAGATAGACCATATACTCGGCCATAAAACAAACATGAATCAAATTTAAATTTCTTGTATTTAAGCAGTATTACAAAGTGTGTTAAAACCATTATGGGGAATTCCTGTGTGGCTCAGTGGGTTAAGGATCTGACATTGTCATTGCAGTGGCTTGGATCACTGCTGTGGCACAGGTTCAGTCCCTGGCCTGGGAATTTCCTCATGTCATGGGTGCAGCAAACAAATGAAAAACCCATAATGGAATGAAATTAGAAATGGATTGGAGTTCCCATTGTGGCTCAGTGGATTAAGGACCTGACTCTTATCCATGAGGATGCAGGTTTGATCCCTGGCCCTGCTCAATGAGTTAAGGATCCAGCGTTGCTGCAAGCTGTGGCATAGGTCGAAGATGCAGCTTGGATCTGGCGTTGCTGAGGGTTAGGCCAGCAGCTGCAACTTGGGTTCTACCTCTAGCTCTGGGAACTTCCATATGTGGTGGGTGGGGCTCTAAAAGAAAAAAAAGAAAAAAACAAAAAAAAACAAATGGATAGCAGAAAAATTTGGGGGCACTTATAGGAAAATTAAATGATGTATTTTGAAGTAATCAATGAATCAAGGAAGAAATCAAAAGCAAATTCAGAAAATACTTTGAGGTAGATGACAAGAAAGAGCATAGCAAAATGCATGGAATGCAACTAAATGAGTGCTTAGAGGGACGTTTATAACTGTAAAATGCCAGTAATAAAAAGATCAATTACTTAGTCTTCTACCTTAAGACAGTGGCAAAATGATAGCAAAACAAAGCTAAAGCAAGCTGAAGGAAGGAAATAATGGTTAAAGCAGAACTAAATGAAATAGAAAATAGAAAAATAATAGAGGAAATCAGAAAAGAGAGACACCAAAGAGCTCTCTCCCTCCCCCCTCGCCTCTCTCTTCATTCTCACTCTCTCTGCCAAGTGAGGACATAGCAAGGTGGCTGACTGCAAGCCGCAAAGAGAGCTCTCACCAGAAACAGATCATGCTTACACCCTGATCTCTGACTTCCTCCAGAATTGTGAGAAAACAGTTCTGTTTGTTGAGAAAAGATTGTTAGAGTCAGAAATTAGAGGAGATAATACTACAGATACAATTGTTATGAAGGTATACCTGAACAATTGTACACCAACAAATCACTTAACTTAGATAAAATGAATAAATTCCTGGAAAGACACAAACCTGAAACTGACTCAAGAAGGACTAGATATTCTGAATAGACCTAAATCAAGTGAAGAGATTGAAGCAGTAATCAAAAAAAATACCCATAAAGAAAAGTCTGGATGGCATCGCTGCTGAATCATAGCAAATGTTTAGAAAAGAATTAACAGAAAATTTTCACCAACTCTTCTAAAACAATAGAAGAGGAGGCAGTATTTTCTACCTCATTTTATGAGGTCAGTATTATCCTGATGCCAGTACCAGACAAATACATCACCAGGGGGAAAAAAAAAAAGACACCTTGCAGACCAGTATCTTAAGACTTTGGATGCAGAAACCCTCAACAAAATAGTTAAAAACAAACCCCAGCAACATCTAAAAAGAATTGCACACTGTGACCAGGTGGAATTTATCCACCTGCAAGGAATGCAAGGTTAGTTCACCATAACAAAATTCATGAATGTAACACATTATATCAATAAGAAAAAAACCAAAATAACCTGTTCATCTCAAAATATACAGAAAAAGCACCTCATAGAATCTAATGATAAAATATTCAACAAACTAGAAATAAAAGAGAACTTCTTTAATCTGATACAGAATTTCTGGAAAACTCACAACTAATACACTTAATGGCAGTGACTAGATGTTTTCCCCAACAGATCAGAAGACAAAGATTTCTTCTCCCTCTACTTCTATTTAAATTTGTACTGGAGGTCCCAGCCACAGAATTAGGCAAGAAAGAGATATAAAAGACACCTAGATTAGAAAGGGAAAAAGTAAAACAATCTATTCACAAATGACTTGATCTTGTATATGGAAAGTTCTAACAAGTACACAAAGAAACTATTAAGAACTATATGAAAGTTAGCAAGGTTGCAAGATGCAAGAGCAGTGTATGCGATTTAGTTGTATTTTCCTATCCTCACAATGAACAATCTGAAATGAAAGAAATAAAACAATTTAGTTTAACAATAGCCTCAATAAGAATAACATATTTACAAATATGTTTAACAAAAGAAGTGCAAACCTTATACTCTCAAAAGTACAAAAAAAGTATATAACAATGTTGAAAGAAATTTAAGACAATCTAAGTGATTGGAAAAACATCCCACGTTCAAGGATTGTGAAAGTTAATATTGTTAAGATGACAGTGCTACTCAAATCAATGTAGAGATTCACTGCAGTCCCCACCAGAGTCGAAGCTCACATTTTTGTAGAAATTGATAACCCGATTCCAAAATTTATATAGAATTAACAAGGGACCCAGAAGAGTCAAGGCAATCTTGAAAAAGAGGAAAGTAGGCTGGAGTGATACAGCCACAAGTCAAGAAAAATTAACAACCACCAGTAGCTAGAAGACGTATAGAAAAGAATCTTCCCTAAAACCTCCATATAGAGTGAGTTCCTGCTGATACCTTGATTTTGGATTTCTTGCTTCCAGAACTGTGAGAGAATAAATTACAGTTGTTTTAAGCTACCTACTTAGTGGTTATTTGTTTCAGTACCCTAAGGGAACTCATACAGATGAGGACAGGATTTTGGCATAATCTCAGAATATCTCCCCATAAAATATTAATGATTTATGAATGGGAAAATCAGTTATCTGGTGGAGAAATACCCCAACATGATCAGGTGATTACCATAACGTCATGGGTGGTGAAGGCCTTAAAGAAGTAATCTGGGAGCTCTATCTTTGGATACTTCGTGGAATTAACCAGGGGGAGCAAGGTTTTTCAGAAATGCTATGGCATGTTTGAAAGATTTCAAGAGGAGAGAGCATGACATATTTCATATTCACAAAATTGTTTAATATGGTTTAAATATAGGCTACATGTGAGTAAATGGCCAGAAATAAGGCTGGTATGATAGGAAAAGCTCAGTAGTGAAGGGCTCTGCCTGACTTTCTCTGACTTGGTCAAATATCCTATCACACCCTCTCCTTGCACTGTATCCTTTGTTGGTAGTATGTATATCAGTTGTGGTTTTACATTTATTTTTCTAATTATATAATGGATTCTCTCTCCCACCAGACACTGAACTCCACAAGTTTAGGGGCCATGTCTCTCTTTGCTTACTATTTAACTTCACGTTTCTTCTCGCTCTCCAGTTCATACTGTTGAGTATACTCAAGTATTACTGAGGGAGTAGTACTGAACGAGTGAGTAAATGAGTGAATTAAACAACCATGTAAAAGAAATGAATTTTATCTTCAATTATTGCTATATAAGGAAGACTTGGGATGTAACATTCCAAGACCAGTTAGGAAACTGTACAGTAATATTTGAGAATGATGACATTTTGAAGTAAGTAATGACTTCATCTATTGCGTTTTAACTTCACAATAATCTTGTAATGTAGGTATTTTTGCCATCATCTTACAGATGAAGAAACTGAGGTTATGGAAGCCAAAAGAGAAGCTTTGGAGAGAAATAAGAGTTTAGATCCTCCAAATAAGTCAAATAAAATAAAGATTAACAGCTAGAACTAGGACATCATTTGTGATTTTGGTAAGGGAAATGTCAGTGGAATGATGGAGGTGGAAGCCAGATCACACTCTGTTAAAGAAGTGGAGGCATTGAGTAAGACTGCTATTTCGAGGAACATAGCTCTGAACAAAAGAATGGAAAAGGCAGAAGCTGGATCAGGAAACAGGGAGTTAGAAGAGGATTCTCTATGGCTGTCTCATATTTCTTCACGTCTTGCAAGCAAGATACTGATTGCCTTTGTTCCAGACCACCTTTCAAAGATGCTTGTGTAGTGAACAGCCTTGGAAGATGGAGATAGTTTCTCCCTCTGGAGTGAAAGGATAGATCTAGTTATTTCCCACTATAAAGGATTTGGGTTGCTGAGCTCAGAGCTTCTCTCCTTCAGTGCACTCAGCTCTATGTGCCGGTGCCACCTGATCCCTTCACATCATCCTGTGGGAATTAGGGTTTGGGAAACCGAAGCAAATATGTTGATGCAGCTTGGTGCCCTCAGTGCCAGAGTTCTTTGTCTCTGACTAGGGAGCGTGTTTCTTCTGCCAGCATCCATGCAGCTATGGCATATTAAATTGTTATCCTGCAAGTAAGGTAAAGATCTCATATCCTCTCAATACTTGACAGGAGGAAGGGAGAATTTTATTTTGTTTTGTTTCAATATGAGGTTTGATCATAGAGTGAGGTTGAGGCTATAATAGTGAGCAAGATGTATTTCTTTGATAATCAATATGGAAAAGATGATTTGTTCAAGAAGGAGGTGATTGAGCTACGAGCATAGTTGTTAGGAATTGGCCTTGCACAGGAAGGCTAGAAGAAGGTAAAGGAGGTATATAGCCCTAGGTAATTTTTTAGGCAGAAGAATGTGAAGTAAGATACTAATTTTCTGTTTGAAGTAGGAGGCTAGATTATCACCTAAGGGTTAAGGGTAAGAGGGTAGGGACGTGCATGAGGGGGTAAAGTGAAATTAATTTCTTGGGGAAATGAGAGAGGCAGCAATCAAGTACCACTAAAAGAATTTATTAAAAGTTCTAGCGATAGGAAACCGTAAACCTGTTATTCCATTATAGAGGATTGAATGCTTTTTTTTCTCCTCAGCAATGACCAACTACCTGATCCAGTATTTGGGCTTTTTAGGACATGTGCAGATAGAAGAAGAGATGGTTGGAAAAGGAATTCAGGTCACTAACAGTAAATGATAATATGTTGATCATTGGGCTTAGGCTGAAAAGGGGAGAGGGCAAGTGAGACCAGGATGAATGATCTTGTTAAATAGGAGGAAGTCTTAAGCTGGAGGTCTACATGAATTTGAAAAGCAAGTGTGTTAGGCATAAGAGGATCAGAGAGAGAGAAGTGTGAAAGTGCACCACCCAAATATGTAGCCACTGTGTGTATTTGATTTTTCTTTCTTTCTTTTTTTTTTTTTTTTTGCTTTTTGAGGCCACACCTGCAGCCTGTGGAGGTTCCCAGGCTAGGGGTCTAATCGGACCACAGCCACAGCAATGCCAGATCCAAGCCACATCTGTGACCTACAGCACAGCTCACGGCAATGCTGGATCCTTAATCCACTGACGAGGCCATGGATCGAACCCGCAACCTCATGGTTCCTAGTTGGATTCATTTCTGCTGCTCCATGATAGGAACTCCACTGTCTGCATTTGAAACATAGGTAGTGCAGCCAAGGAACTGAATTTGAATTCATGTTTGACAATATGCACAAAGTATTGCCCATAGGAAAGCTCAACTATGTTCAGAGTTTTTATTGTACATAGGCATGATCAATTGATTGATTGAATGCCCACATAGTTGATCTTCTCCTGGCCAGCTGATACTGCATGAGTTAAACTCACATTATTCTTCTGGTGTGGCCAGCCTCCACCCTAAGACTATATGAATTTGTCCAACCCTTGCTAAATCATATTGTTAGACTATCTGGTATGACCCAAGGCCCCTAGGCAAGCAAAGACAGTCCTATCAGGCATAACATTCCAAAGATGACCTCCTAGAAGCCAAGGGAAAAGGCCAGACCTTCACTTTGGCCAAGGCCAAATTCTTTACAACACATGGTATAAAATATTTTTCCTTTAAACCCAACTCCTTTTGGTAAAATTACATTTCACCTGGACTTGAGACATTGTGGTGTCTGCAATGCACTGTGCTGTAAATGTAAAGTACACCCTGGAGTTTGAAGACTTAGTATGAGAAAAAGAAGATAACTTCTCCGTGCTAATTCTTATGTTGTTTACATGTTACAGTGATTGTATTTTTGATATATTGAGTTGAGTAAAATAAATTCTTAAAATTAACTTCAAAATGAATCATTTTCACTTTTTCATGTGACTTCTAGAAAATCTTAAATTATATAAATGGCTCACATTTTATTTCTCATCAACATTTCTGATCTAAAAGGTGACATGAAAAGAGAGGGGAGTATACTATTGAAGTTTAGAATTTCAAAGGTAGAAAACTACTGAGCAGAGACAAGTTCAAGATGTGGCCTTAGGAGTAGTAGCTAAATTTGTGGAGTTAGAGGTCACTGGAGATAAAGAATGTTCAGGTAATCATGCGGTTAAATTGTCAGATAGATTATCCTCATGGCCATGGACATTGCCTAAGTGACAGGCAGAATTTGAGTGGAGCAGTGGACTGACTGTGAAGCGAGTTTCACTGTCTTTGATAAATGTGAAGGCAAGAGAGGCAGAAAAGGGTTTACCAGGTACCCTAGCACATACCCCAGTAATTTACTTCCTAATCCCTTGGGGAATATTGTCCTTTTTCTTTTCAGGAGGTCTATAAATGGATTGTCATCCTTAAAGGAGTTGGTTGGAAGGGTGATTATTAGTAGAAGGTGTCACAATACAAGATACAAAAGCTCTGCTATCCTTCTTTTACCCTGTTGCTACTCAACTTTCATGACCCTTCTCAAATGTTTTGCTTTCTGTGAGCTCTACCCTGATCGTGCTAGAGAGTTAGTGACTTTTTCCTTCTTGATTTGAGCTTACCTCTGCTAGAGCACGGTTTGTAGTTAAGTTTTTTTCTTTTGTATTTCTCTGTCATTTACTGGCACTAGACTGAGAAATTTAGACAATAGCCTCTTGACCAATCACTTTACTTCTGGTGGTTCTTTTACCAGGTCCTCCTCACCTTCCTGACATCTGAGGAGTCAGGAAGTGCTGCTTAGTTCAGTCTTTGGACTTCTTTTCTTCTATGCATACCTGCTCCCTAGTTGATTTTTATGACCTGTGAAACTGCTGGCTTCCAAATTTCAATCTTCAGTCTGACCTGTCCTCTAGCTTCTAGATTTATATACCCAACCGTTTACTTGATGTCTCCCCCTTAGATGTCTAATAGACATCACAGTCTTAACACGTGTAGACTTAGCTCTTGATTTCCATTCATCAGCTTTCTCTTTTCACCAGTCTCTCCCCGTCTCAATAAGTGACAACTCTGTTTATCCAGTTGCTCACATCAGATAATTTTATAAAGTCATACTTAATTTTTCTTTTGCTTTCATACCCCAGGCCAAATCCATCAGTAAATCTTGGCAAATCTACCTTCAGAATACACGCTGAATTTGAGCACTTATCACCACTTCCACCAGTACCAACCTGATCAAAGTCATAGTCATCTCTTGTTGGATTATTGCAGTAGCCTTTAACCAGTCTCCCTGAATCTGCCCTAATTCCTCTATTTTATCTAAAGTGATTCTTTTAAGATTAAAGTGGAAACTTCCCACTCAGCTACTTCTATTGGCTTTCTCATCTGATTGGAATAAACACTTAGTCTATAAACTTCTGTGTTGTTTGGTCTCCAGCTGTCTCTCTGCCCTCAGCTCCTAGTACTCCCACCCCTTTTTATATTGGCATCTCTCTCTTGTCATTAAACTCTGGATATGTTTCCACTTTAAGGCCTTGATAAGGCCTTGATATACTCCATTTCTTCTTCCTGAAATACTCTTTCCGCAGATATGATATCTACATGGCTCTCTCTTCCATATCTTTCAGGTCTCTCTCTCTCTCTCTCTTTTTTTTTTTTTTGTCTTTTTGCCATTTCTTGGGCTGCTCCCATGGCATATGGAGGTTTCCAGGCTAGGGGTCGAATTGGAGCTATAGCCACCGGCCTACACCAGAGCCAGAGCAACACGGGATCCGAGCCGTGTCTGCAACCTACACCACAGCTCACTGCAATGCTGGATCCTTAACCCACTGAGCAGCGAGGCCAGGGATCGAACCTGCAACCTCATGGTTCCTAGTCGGATTTGTTAACCACAGAGCCACGATGGGAACTCCCCTCTTTCAGGTCTCTTATTAAATATTACCTTTTTAGAGAGTTTTTTTGCTAGCCATGCTGTCTAAAATCTCATTCTCCTCTGGCCCACTACTCTGTATCTCCTTCCTTGCTCTGTATTTCTTCTTGGTTCTTATACCAATTTATTTATTTATTTATTTATTTACTTACTTACTTACTTACTTACTTATTGCCTCCTGTCATTAGAATATAAGCCCCGGAGTTCCTGTCGTGGTGCAGTGGAAATGAATCCGACTAGAAACCAGGAGGTGGTGGGTTCGATCCCTGGCCTTGCTCAGTGGGTTAAGGATCTGGTGTTGCTGTGAGCTGTGGTGTAGGTCGGGGACGTGACTCGGATCCCAAGTTGCCATGGCTGTGGCGTAGGCCAGTGGCTACAGCTCCGATTCGACCCCTAGCCTGGGAACCTCCATATGTCGTGGGCATGGCCCTAAAAAGACAAAAGACAAATAAATAAATAAATAAATAAATAAAAACATAAGCCTCATAAGAATAAGCACTTATTTTTTTCCCTTTAATTTTATTTTGTTTTTATGATGATTTTTATTTTTTTTCCATTTTAGCTGATTTACCGTGTTCTGTCAATTTTCTGCTGCCACCGCAAGGTGACCCGGTCATACATACATATATACATTCTTTTTTCTCACATTATCATGCTCCATCACAAGTGACCAGACATAGTTCCCAGTGCTATACATTAGGATTCCATTGCTTATCCATTCCAAAGAGTAAGGACTTAGAAATTTTGAGCTTTGCTAATAAATCTCCAGTACTTAATATAGTGCCCACAGAGAATACATGTTCATTTAATAGTTATCGATCAGTTGAGTGAAAAACTAAGTGAATGAAAGAATGTGCCTAGATTGCAGATTGTGGGCTTTTGAATCTTATTCATTTGTGTCTTCACTGTACAATGCAGTATCGAGCATATAGTAGGAACTCGATAAATTTATTTCATTGTATGACAGTGAAGTATAACCAAGTCAAGAATGGAATTTTCATGTTATTCTATAAAATATTTTAGTTAAATGAGTTTTTGATGTGGAAGGAAAACACCTTTTTGCTTTCTGGATAACTGCAGAAAAAGACATACTAAATATTACAAATTCTAAGCAATGTAATAGGCTTCAATAAATGATGATTGAATGACAACTTAGTATTCATCCGATTGATTTATTGAAATGATTATTGTATACTATTCAGCACTATTTTCTATAGGGGCAGCCATGACAGGGTGAGTCTAATTTTACAAACAGAATTGAAAAACTGGTTAGTTTTATAAATCACTAAATTCATAATTTAAAACTTCCACAGTATGATTTCTTTAGATATATATCCCCAAACTTCCTATTTGAGACCCTGAAGTCATAGATTCAGCACTTTATCAAGGAAAGTTTCCTGAATACCAGGAAGAACTCATGGACATTCAATATAAATTATTAACAGTACTTTGTTGCAAGTGTGTATGATTTATTATGGACATTCTCAGTGCCTTAAAAAATAATATGTCCTAAATGTGCCAACATGTGTGGAAGCCAGAACTTTGCACAAAGCCATTTATTTATGCTGTGGGACACTCAGACTCACTAACAGAGCTAGAGAAAGGAAAAGACTAAATTGTATGACCCTTGAGCACCAGATACTTTGTTAAGTGTTAACATATGTTGTCTTGCAACCTCCTAAATGTTTGAGAACACTATCACATTTATTTATTTGAATATACTACTATGTGTTTGTTTTAATATCATGCTTTTCTTATTTAATCCTCACAACATTCTATATATTTTTATATCTAAATTACTATTTCACTAAGTTATTTACTTCCTTTGCTATAAAAACTAGCTCTTTTCAAAGGCCTTACTGTCCAAAGTAAATAACTATCGCTGAACTTCATTTAGTCATTGTAAATTAAAACAGTTTACTTCCATCTCCTTCCCCAATTAATTTTCCATTCATTCATTCTTCTTCGTTTTTCTTTTTTTTAATAGTCTTAATATCAATCATGACTTTAGCACTTAGAATTGCAATCTGCCCAAGATATATGAATAAGCTAGTGCTTAGAAACTTACCATTTGATGACCTCACTTTAGTGCTAAATATCCCTTCATAGTTGTCATCTGACCATCCTGTAGCTTCTATCATGATGTAAAAATAAATGCCTCAGAGAATGAGCAAAAGAAATATTTTTACCTGGCTTCTATATTGAGAGCTTTTCTAAGGTTTTTCTGAAACTATTTTTTCAAACCCTTTTCAATGAGTTCTCATTGTGGCTTTGCGCTAACAAACCTGACTGGTAGCCATGAGGATGTGAATTCGATCCCTGGCCCCTCTCACTGGGTTTAGGATACAGCGTTGTCATGAACTGTGCTGTAGGTCACAGATGAGGCTCATATCCCATGTTGCTGTGGCTGTGGCTGTGGTGTAGGGCGGCAGCTGTAGCTCTGATTCCACCCCTGGCCTGGGAATTTCCATATGCCACGGGTATGGCCCTAAAAAGCAAAAAAAATTAAAATTAAAAAAAAAAACTCAGAGTTCCCATCATGACACAGCGGAGACAAATCCTACTAGGAACCATGAGGTTGCAGGTTCGATTCCTGGCCTCATTCAATGGGTTAAGGATCCGGCGCTGCCATGAGCTGTGGTGGAGGTTGCAGATGCAGCTTGGATCTGGCGTTGCTATGGCTATGGCATAGGCTGGCAGCTGTAGCTGTGATTCGACCCCTAGCCTGGGAACCTCCATATGCCGCAGGTGTGGCCCTAAATAGCAAAAATAAATAGAAAATTTTAAAAAATAAAAATAAAAAAACCTCTTTGGAAAATGAAGTTTTTTAGACAAAGTCAAACTACTAGAAAAATAAAGATATTTTAGCGATAATATTTTTAAATATCTGATTTATATGAAGAGATTTTTAAGCTCATAATTTGGAATTAGTGTGTTACTCTCCAGTGTGCCTTCACACTTTGAAACTCCTGAAGGTATTTGCTGGCTGGTGACTGTATGTGTGTGCGTGTAGGGTGGGAAAGGGGAGAGGGAGAGAGATTTCCTTTTTTTTTTTTTTAACTGTGGTAAAATACACGTAACATAAAATTTGCCATTGTGCCTTGTTAAGTAAATAGTTAAGTGGCATAAATTAGTATTGTGCTACCATTACCTCCATTCATCCACAGAACTCTTTTCATCTTGCAAAACTGAAACTCTAACCCATTAAATAATAGTTCCCCATTTATTCTTCTCCAGCCTTTTGGCAACTACTATACTGTGTTTTGTCTTTAAATTTGACTTCTCTAGGTACCCCATATAAGTGGGATCACACACTATTTGTCCTATTATGACAGACGTTTTCCCCCTGAGCATGAAGTCCTCAGGGTTCATCCATGTTGTTCCACGTGCCAGGATCACCTTCTTTTAAAAAGCTGAATAATATTCCATTGTATGTACACATCAAATTTGGTTTATCCATTCACCTGTGAGATGGATAGACACATGGGTTGTTTCTAACTTTTGGCTATTGCACATAATGTGGTTATGAACATAGGTGTGCTTATGATAAATTCCATTTTAAAAAATACTTCTTTTTATAGGCATTATAAATATGTGTAAGAGGAAAGGGACTAGTATAATAAACTCTGATTTACTCACCACCTAGTTTTGACAGTTTATCAGCCTTTCGCTGTTTTTGTTTCACTTCTCTAACTTTTTTGAGTATTTTAAAAAGTATTTTTGAGTATTTTTTGAGCATTTTTAAAGCAAATTCAAGAAATCATTATCATTTCACTCATGAATACTTGATATTTCTCTTATACATAAGGATTTTAAAAATCCTAACCGTAATATTTAATATGAAGGTCACTAATCCTGCCCTTTGCTATATACCCACTGCTAAATCCAGCCAATAAATCCTCAATTTCAGATGTTTTGCCATTTTGGAAGATATTTATAGATTGTATATATTTTAGAGATTCTGATTCTCCCTTGATATGTTCCATTTTTGTCATCCTTTTTGTACATCTTTTCTATATTTTCTTTAACTTATTAATCACAGTCATTTTGAAGTCCTTGCCTGCTTCTGTTGACTTTAATCTCTTGATTATCAATCACTTTTCCTACTTCTCCCATGTCTAGTGATTTTCTGTTGTATACTAGTAATTAGTAATGACATTATAGAGACTCTGTATTATGTTATCCTCTATAGTGTTGAGTTCTGGCAGGAGGTTAATTTATGATGGATCAACATGCTCATGTTGAGGCTTATTTAACATTCTGTTTTATTTTGCCCTTACTCCCTTGGCACAGCCCTTGCTCTTAGGGTATTGTCTTCCAGGCTCTCAACGATACAAAATACCACCAGTGTCTTCCCTTGTAAGCTGCATCTGAACTCCGTCATCTCCTGAGCACTGTATAACCACTAACAATTTCTCTTTAGTTTTCGTCCTTCCAGCAAATTTTTAGTGCTAGCCCTTTTATAATCTTGCTGTTTTGTACATGTGCAATTAGAAATTGGTGAAGTCCTGATCAGAATTTCTATGGTCGTTTTTTTTTTATGAGGCATTTTTTTTTTGTCTTTTGTTGTTGTTGTTGTTGTTGTTGTTGCTATTTCTTGGGCCGCTCCCGCGGCATATGGAGGTTCCCAGGCTAGGAGTCGAATCGGAGCTGTAGCCACCGGCCTACACCAGAGCCACAGCAACGTGGGATCTGAACCGCGTCTGCAGCCTACACCACAGCTCACAGCAACGCCGGATGGTTAACCCACTGAGCAAGGGCAGGGACCGAACCCGCAACCTCATGGTTCCTAGTCAGATTCGTTAACCACTGCGCCACAACAGGAACTCCTATGGTCGTTTTTTATGTTCCTCCTCTGCTTCTCTATCCTCTGCTATCCTGTCGCCCAAATCTTAGCTACCTTACCAATTCCTAACCCTGATCTGTTTCCTCTCTCCTAACCTACTTCTCTTTGCTTGGGCTCTGATTCCATAGGTTGTGGTTTGGAGTGCATATGGGGCTCAACTGCTGTGCTTTCTTTCTCTGGAGAATCATAGCCTTTTGTTGGTTATTGTCCAGGGTCTGCAAATAGTCCAGCTTTTGTAGTTGGTTAATGAGAGAGAGTAAATCCAAATATCAGCTACTCCTTTGTAATCAAAATTTAAGTCTACAGTACTGTGCTTAATCCCAACAAAATTAATTAATAAGCATGACATGTTTCATAGCTTTCTCCAACCAGTTGTCTCAGAACATCTTTTTATAGCTTTTCAAATCACAATGCAACAAAGTCCAGATATCCACTGAGTTGATAAATGTCTTAAGTTTTTTATAGTTTGTTACAACTCCTCTTTTCTGTAAACACACACTTTTTTCTTCTATGCTATTTGTTGAAGAAACTGGATTGTCTTGTAAAACTTCCTACATTCTGCATTTGGATCCTTATTGTATCATTCAACATGTTCCTTTGGCTCACTATATTTTGTGAAGTGGTTTGGTTAAATATGGGTTACTTTGGTGGAGACGAGGGGAGGAATTTGTCATAGTCTAACTCTTGCGTCATTTAAGGGTTTATATAATGTCTGTTTTCCCCATTTTTAGTGATATATAAAGTTTTATAAAGTTTTTATAGTTTCCCATCTGCTTTTGACCTAATGTTTTAGTCACTCTTATTTAGTTGCCTAGATACATTACTTCATTAGAAGTTGAAAAATGGTGATTTTTAAAATTTTATCATTCTTTCTGCATTTATTACCTATGATTCTTCTGTAAAAAATTTTGCCTATAAACTATTTAGAAACTGTAGTAAAGACAAAATAAATGATTGATTCTTTTCCTTTATGTATTAAATTTCATAGTAATGAATTGGTACCCTAGCAATCACCAGTGGTGACCAGTGAAATTGATTTTATTTGTTATTTTTGTAATATCATTATGAACTTACAGATTTTTAAAAATATTTATTTATTTATTTATTTATTTATTGTTTTTTAGGGCTGCCCCTTTGGCATATGGAGGTTCCCAGGCTAGGGGTCAAATCGGAGCTACAGCTGCCGGCCTACACCACAGCCACAGCAACACAGGATCCAAGCCACATCTGCAACCTACACCGCAGCTCACGGCAACGCCGGATCCTTAACCCACTGATCGAGGCCAGGAATCAGACCCACAACCTCATGGTTCCTAGTTGGATTAGTTTCCACTGCTCCATGACAGGAACTCCTGAACTTATAGATTTTAATACATGTGATGTGTTTTGGTCCATTGAATTATTACTTTTTTAATGCTCACATTATTCCACTTAGCTAGTGGGAGCCTCTTTAAGTTGACCCCTATGTCCTTTTGCTATGATCCCAATCATCTTTAATAGCTTCCTTGCTTTAGTTAATATGTCCCAGGCTTATCTTGAACACTTCCTGTCTCAGACCTGGAATCGAACAATTCTCCTGGGAGCTCTGGTTCCTTCAGTGTGTTCCCTAGGGATGCTTATATTGTTACTGGGTTGCCATTGCCTTAGAGGCCTTTGCAGGGCACAAAGGTAGGAAATATGCCACAGCCACCAGCCTATGCCATAGTCACAGCAACTCCAGATCCGAGCTGCATCTGCAACCTACATCGCAGCTTGCAACAACACCAGATCCTTGGAGTTCCCGTCGTGGCCCAGTGGTTAACGAATCCAACTAGGAACGATGAGGTTTCAGGCTTGTTCCCATGCCTCGCTCAGTGGGTTAAGACTCTGGCATTGCCGTGAGCTGTGGTGTGGGTTGCAGACGTGGCTCGGATCCCGCATTGCTGTGGCTCTGGCGTAGGCCAGTGGCTACAGCTCCGATTGGACCCCTAGCCTGGGAACCTCCATATGCCGAGGGAGTGGGTCAAGAAAAGGCAAAAAGACAAAAACAAAAACAAACAAACAAAAAAAAACCAGATCCTTAACCCACTGAGCGAAACCGGGGATCAAACTGTCATCCTCATGGATACTAGTCAGGTTCTTAAACCACTGAGCCACAACAGGAACTCCAGAAATGTGTATTTTTTATAGAGAGAACAGTAAAACAAAAGTTTGTACTAATATTCCAATTGAAATTTAAGATTTCAGTGTTTTATCTTCTTGAATATTATGTATTTATATCCCCTTTCTTTCATGCTGAAATTTGTGGTTTCAAATGACTTTAACATAATCACATATTTATTATGAGAGTGAGAACATGATTGATTCAAAGTAATTCCAATATTATTACAAATATTAAGGAGACTACTGGTTCTTTTTGTCCTTAGGATCTAGCCCATTAAAGATGCAGAGGCAGGAGTTCCTATCATGGCGCAGTGGTTAACGAATCCGACTAGGAACCATGAGGTTGTGGTTTCAATCCCTGGCCTTGCTCAGTGGGTTAAGGATCCAGCGTTGCCGTGAGCTGTGGTGTAGGTCGCATATGCAGCCCAGATCCTGCATTGCTGTGGCTCTGGTGTAGGCTGATGGCTACAGCTGCAATTAGACCCCTAGCCTGGGAACCTCCATATGCCGTGGAAGTGGCCCTAGAAAAGGCAAAAATAAAAAAATAAATGTAGATGCAGAGGCAAAATACTATGTTGTCACCTAAAAAATAGTGTCCCTTAAATTATTTTGTAATTTAACTTAGAACTCACAGCTTAACTTAGATGAGGTTCTTTTTTTCCCAGTTTGCTTTCAATTTTTAGAAATTTTTCTTCTGTTTGATTCAATTCTGAATTGTATGAGTTTTTTAGGACATTACGTGTTTTCAGGATTAAAGCTCAAACAGTATGTTCATGGAAATCTAGCTTCTACCTCTTTTCCATCCCCCAAGTAACCATTTTAAGAAGTTTCTCAGTTAATGTTACTTCTGTTAAAAATGTAAACAAATATAGACACATGTACCCACATACATATTTGTATTTCTTCTTCCTCACCTCCCAAATAGAAGCACACTATACGTATTTTCCTATACCTCCCAGAGATTCATGGCTGGAAAACCATCCATGAATGGTTTTCCTCTAGACGTGGACTAAGAATCCGTGGTCTAGAGGGGGAGATACACATGTTAAGAAACAACTGTAGGTGTTCCTGCTGTAGTGCAAAGGGACTGGTGGTGTCTTGGGAGTTCTGGGACCCAGGTTCAGTCCCCGGCCCAGCATAGCGGGTTAAGGATACAGTGTTGCTGCAACTGCGTCTTAGGTCACAATTATGGCTAGAATCTGATCCCTGGCCTGGAAACACTCCATATGCCCCAGGGCAGCTAAAAAAGGAAAAAAAGGAAACAACTGTAATACGGTTGTTCACTGATGTTACAGAGGTATTAGACTAAATGCCATTATAAATTATGGACCAGCTCTTCCAGAGTAGGTGAGTAGGTTAGGGAAGACGTGGGAGACATGGACTTTGAGCTGGATTTTAAAGAATGAGCTGGATTAGGAGCCTGAAGAATATACTAGGAAACAGGGAAGAACCTCTGTATTACAAAATTTGCTGATCCACCTTTGCTAGTATATTGGTGTAATGTGAGAAACATTTGTACTTCATCTAAAAAGTCTGAATAACATTCTTGAAAGGCCTGTTATATGGTATCCTGTTTCATTGGCTTCTTGGCTTATGCTTAGTCTAGAAGTATTTTTTTAAGTAGCTATCAGAAAACAAATCTTCCTTTATACATTAATGTAATAGACTTCGTATCAAAAGAATGGCATGCTTTTTAAAAAGACTTAACATAAACAGTGCCTAGTTTAAAAGAGCTTTGTTAGTGGCAAAATGAAAGGTTAAAATGTTTTTTTTGCTTTTTTTTTTTGGTCTTTTTGCCATTTCTTGGGCTGCTGCCGCAGCATATGGAGGTTCCCAGGCTAGGGATTGAATTGGAGCTGTAGCCACCGGCCTACACCAGAGCCACAGCAACTCGGGATCCGAGCCGCATCTGCAACCTACACCACAGCTCACGGCAACGCTGGATCCTTAACCCACTGAGCAAGGCCAGGGACCGAACCAGCAACCTCATGGTTCCTACTCGGATTCGTTAACCCCTGCGCCATGACGGGAACTCCTAAAATGTTTTTTATAAAAGTTTATAGTTTTCTTCCAATTGATATTCCTTGAATTAATCTGTAATTATTAAGTATCCATCACATGCAAAGCACTCTCCCCCCCTCCCCCCCCACCAGGCACCTGGAGCATGTGGAAATTCCCAGGCCCTGGATCAAAGCTACACCACAGCAGCGACTTGAGCTGCTGCAGTGACAATGCCAGATCCTTAACCTGCTGCACCACAAGGGAACTCCATAAAGTACTCTTGTATGTAGTAAAGAGGCAATGGAATAGAAATAGTTCTAGTTTAAAGCTTTTAGAACTGGAGTTCGTCTTGTGGCTCAGTGGTTAACAAATCTGACTAGGAACCATGAAGTTGCGGGTTCGATCCCTGGCCTTGCTCAGTGGGTTAAGGATCCGGCGTTGCCATGAGCTGTGTTGGAGGTTACAGCCACGTTGCTGTGGCTGTGGCTGTGGCTGGCAGCTACACCTCCGATTAGACCTCTAGCGTGGGAACCTCCATATGCTGTGGGTGAGACCCTAGAAAAGACAGAAAGACAAAAGCAAAAAACAAAAATCCTTTAGAACTAAAGCATGTCTTGTGACTGTGTTTTGCAAAGAATTGTGTTTTCTCACAACCCTGAAGGAAAAGGTAATTTTTGGGTTAGACGGAAACACATATAGTATGTGTGTTTTGTTTTTATGCCTGCAAGAATACTCAGTAGTAACTCCAAATAGTTGTAGGTCCACAGAACTACACATGTGATAAAAAGAAGAGTACACACACACACACACACACACACACTACCTGTGTCAAACTCTGGGTTTTGATATCCTGTAATTATGTCAGATTTAACCACTGGGGGGAACTGGATGAATGGTACATGGATCTATCTTTGCAACTTTCTGTGAATTTGTAATTATTTCAAAATAAAAAGTAAAACGAAAAAGAATAATTACTCTGGCTGTCATCTTGAGAGTAGATCGCAGTGGGCCAAGGGCAGAATCTATGAGGCTGATAAGGAGTAATAATCTGAGGGTACTGCATTGATCCAGGACGGAGAGAATGGCCATTGGGCTAGGTTGGTGGCACTAGAGTGGGATGGGAAGATGCGTGAGGAATGGTTGAATTCTGGATATATTTTAGCAGCAGAGTTTATAAAATCTGCTGCTGGCTCGGATTTGGGGTGTTGGGGAAAGGGAATGAAAAATGACAGCAAGGTTTTTGGCCTGGACCACAGGAAGATAAAGGAAAGCAATTGTAATAAGAAGCAGCAACAAATAAAGAAGCCTGGTATGAGGTAGTTGGCAAGAATAACAAAATAAAAAGCCCTCTTCCTCTGGTCACTGGCAGCTTGGGGCCCCTGAGAGTTAGGGGCAGTGTGATGTTAAAGTGAGTGCACTCTTGTTAACCTGTTCCCAGGCAGCTGAGTTATCTTGGCCTCACCCTGGCTTTTTTGGAAAGAAGCATTTGTTTGATAAACAGGAAGTCGTTTCCATGGGTGTAGAAGAAATGATAGAATGGAGTGGCAAAGCAAAGAACTGCTAGCTGTGGTTAGCTTGGAATTGGCAGAAATGTTTTCAGGTAGCCACCTAAGCTTAGCGCACAAGCTGCCTTTTCCCCATTCTAGCCTGGGTTCTCTCTTCATCATGAAAAATGAAAAGTTTCTGCCCTGTTGCTTGACCCGCTGTCAGGGTATGTTCATTTTCAGCTAGTGTTTTGGATCAGTTATGAGTCGTAGACTTAGCAGACAAATGGAGGCACTGTCTGTTTATAGTGGAGAAGTGACTTATTTTAAGAAATGTTGGCTCCCCACCACTACCCCATTAGTGGCATGCCTCTGACACACCAGTGAAGCTGGTCTAGGGAAGTTAAGACTGCCTTATGTGTATTTTTGCTCTTTGAAAGGTTAGCATCTAAATGTACCACAAGATATTTCTTTTTGAGTCAGATTGAGACGAAATTACAAACAGTGAATTCTGAAGCTAACTTTATAAATGTCGATGCTCTGATACGTGTGAAACTTCAGAATTCATGCCCTCCACTCTAATGACATACTCCTTATGAGGTGTATAAATCCCTTAGTGTCAATACTTTTTATTTTGTGAGGAAGAGTGTATAAAAAAAAAATTTAGAAATCTAGTGCCAAGTGATTTATGGCGATTGGAAAGTGAGAAAGAGAACTTAAGAATCCTTACTCTTTTTTTTTTTTTTTTTTTTTTGCCTTTTAAGGCCGCACCTGAGGCATATGGAGGTTCTCGGGCTAGGGGTTGAATCAGAGCTACAGCTGCGGCCTACACCACAACCACAGCCATAGCAATGCAGGATCCGAGCCATGTCTTCGACCTACACCACAGCTCACGGCAACTCCAGATCCCCAACCCACTGAGCCTGAGCCAGGCCAGAAATAGAACCCCTCATGGTTTCAGGTCGGATTTTTGTGCTGCGCCCTGACAGGAACTCCAAGACTCCAAGACTCCTTACTCTTGATAAGAGCTTGAAAACAGGAGAACCATTTTCTCCTTTTAATTGAGAGTCACCTCATCCTAGACTGGGTTGAAATGATTAAAGTCGTGATAGGGGAAAACCAGATTTGCCCCAGAGGTAGAGTGACAGCTAAATAGCTAAGTAGTTAATTGATGGTGAGAGATTTACTGTGATGGGTTGAAGATTGTCTAGACAGCCTAGGGGTGGGGTCGGGGCAGGAATCTCGGAAGCCAGGGTGGTGGCTATAGATTGGGATCTTTGGGTTTGGAGATGTGGAGGGCACCTCGCCCAGTAGTTAGGAGAACAAGCTCACTGAACTGTCCCGGAAGAAGCAGGACTCTTTAGAGTTCCTTGCAACTGGGCTTTATCCTGACAAGTTTCAGAATATATTTTACTTTGAATATTGAGTGGTTCTGGAGCTATTTATTTCATTTGCCTTCTGAAATCCACCCACTGTTTATTCTGATGCTGTGACTTTGTGTGAAGTTCAGGCTGGGCTGCTGCTCTGGGTTTCTTCGTTGAAAGTTAAACATATTTGAGCTTGAAGAATTTTTGCTGCCCGCCTTATGGAGCACACATGAACATAAAGCAGCCATTTGTCAGCAGGCAGCTGAAAGGCAATTTCAGCAGGGACCAAAAACCACTGTAAGCTGCTGGCTTCCTGGCACACCCACTAGACCCTGTAGGTTTACACTGAAAGCAAACTAATGGGATAGGAGGTAATAAGATGGGCAAAAATAAAAGCAGAGGCTAAAGTCTGAATGACAGTGAGCTAGTATGAAGGTCCTATATATGAGGAAAGCACAACACTCGCAAAGAAGAGAAAACCTGAACGTCAGACACATGGCTAGGAAAGTCATCTGATGTTTGCAGCCAACAATTTTTTAAGAAAAATGAATTGTCTATCTTCTTTATATTCATAGCTATGGAGATACTGTAGGTGTCTTTAGGGAAAGTATTGTATAGTTTAAGCTCTTGTATCCACTATACTATTTCAGATACCTTTTAACCAGACTTATATAACAGAGACAACTGGTGTATAATAGTATTTTCAAGCAAATCTAGGAAATCTTGAGCAAAGATCCTTAACGATCTATTAATCAAACACTGAAATAGTATTTGCATAGTATCATAGCTTTTTTTTAAAAACAACAAACAAAAGCTTTTCAAATGTCCTTGAAAGTTAAAGTTATATCATGTACGATAACTCTTAATTCAGAGTATGAGTTTATTCCCAAATGTGCCATTCTTTCTTTGGCCATAGTGTGTAACAGAATTTATTTCTATTTAGCAGATCAAGAGGTGGAGATATTGGCAGTGTAAATGATTGGTCCAAGGACAACCGGTGTGCCATTGAAGAGATAAAATAGAACTAGGCTGTATTCCACCAGCTGCTGGCCTATGTAACATTTTTGAGAACTTTCCAATCATTTTAAGAAAACAAAGTACTTAGAAAATATAAAGGGTTTTTTAAATAAGAGAAAATCACTCATTTTAGAAATCGTTAAATTAATCATTCTGTTGTATTTAAGAAACTCTTTGATGTGTTCTGGTAATTAGTATTTACTGCCAGATGAATATCTCTTGGGCATTTTAATTAATGGGTGGCTTGGCCAAATGAGCTTCTGATGGTAAACCTTCATAAGGGTTTATTTTTATGTTTCTCAAGAAAAGCTGTCTCTTTAAAGCTTTTTAATTAGACAAAGTTTAGCAGCTAAAACATATTATTAGAATAATTAGGCTTTGGGTTAAGAGAAATAGTGGGTCAAAGGAGCAGGCACTGTTAGAGAATGGCCTGTTAAAAATGAAGCATGGTGTCCACATCTGACGGATGTCCAGTTCTTAACAGCTTGTATTCACTCACTGTCCCTAGTTAGGGACTTCGTGTTGTTTAGAGTGCATTTGACAGATCTCACCAGAAGCCTAAACGTACTAGAGTGTGAGCTCATTTTTCCCCACTTCTAAACTCCTGTAGAAAGCTCTGGCTCAGTCCTTCTAACATCTAAGCTAAAGACTTACTCTTTTCTCTCTTTTTGTCAATTAAATTGGTCATCTTGGCTGTAATAATGATTGTTTCTGAGGGCGATACTTCAAAGATCTTGTGTGTGGTTATTGATAACTAACAATTTTAGCAGCTCCTTTGAGAGGGGTGTTTTACTGATTAAAACAATCTACTTATAACATGGTTGTAAAATTACTGTAGTATTTGGTCTCCAATGTACAGAATGTAGTTTGTGGTCAGAATGTAGTTTGATTTATTAAAAAATCTACTATGTGGATGAATTGTCCTTTAGCTCCCCTTCTTTAGACCCCCCTCCCTTATTGCTTGTTCTAAGATCTTTATCTTGGCAGTCGTTTCTAGAGCATATGTTTTATCTCAAACTTCCTCTTTGTGATGATGAAGAAGAGATATATACCTGACTGGTCCTGTGGGTGATTAAGATAGTCCCCAAACAATTGGGTGGTATGACTGAAACTACTTTTTTTTCCCCCTTTATTTATTCATTTATTGCTTTTTAGGGTCACTCTGCAGCATGGAGGTTCCCAGGCTAGGGTTTGAATCAGAGCTACAGCTGCTGGTCTCTGCCACAGCCACAGAAGTACAGGACGTGAGATGTGTCTATGACCTACACCACAGCTCATGGCCACATCATATCCTTAACCCACCGAGCAAGGCCAGGGATCGAACCCGCATCCTCATGGACACTAGTTGGGTTCATTCCCACTGAGCCACAGTGGGAACTCCTGGTATTACTGACTACTGTTAATAAACACTTGTGTTGTTTAACTTTCCACTGCTCCACTCTCTCAGGATGCTCATGATGGCAAGTGTGTCTTTTCCCCAACTAGATCAGTCAGTTTAAGGATAGTGCTGATGAGACTTAGAAATTTCAAACAGAGCAAACTGTGTTTGTTGCTGACATGTCTAATCCCATCAGCTGTCATGACCTGTTTATGTTGTTAGATGAACTGGGTTATGGATATGTATGTAATTGCTTCAATACAAACCTACTGCCACTATTAGGAAAAAGTACTTAAAGAACTTATGATATTATGTATCAATCAATTCATTTTTAAATATAATAGCCTGATTTATAGAATTGTAAAGTTTATCACATGTAAGTTCTTTTGCTATATCTTAGCAACATAGCCAATAAAATTACTTCATTTAAAGTGGTAGAGAGGTTCCCGTTGTGGCGCAGTGGAAACGAATCCTATTAGGAACCATGAGGTTGCAGGTTCGATTCCTGGCCTCGCTGCTCAGTGGGTTAAGGATCCGGTGTTGCCGTGAGCTATATGGTGTAGGTTGCAGACAAGGCTTGGATCTGGTGTTGTTGCGGCCAGCAGCTATAGCTCCGATTAGACCCCAGCCTGGGAACCTCCATATGTCGTGGGTACGGCCCTAAAAAGACAAAAAGAAAAAAAAAAGTAGTAGAAACTTCACGTGGTTTTCTATTGATGTTAGTTGTAAATATTAATAACAGTTTTAAAAATATTTAGTAAGCACAATAAATGTAAAGATGCAGGCACATTACTCTGCATTCCAGAGAACAGTCACCAATTAAGCATATTTTTATGTCAAATTGTAAAACTTTGAGAGAGCAGAAAGAGATATTAGCTTAAACAGAGCCCTGTATAAAGCAGCCCTGTATGAAGCTTGTTTTTCCCCCCTTAGCAATGACTAATTTTTCTCTACCCTTTCCTAAAATGATTGATTATTGTGGCTCTGCTTTTTGACTCACTCTTTAGCACAGGAAATATTGCTGATACTTATCTCCATGTGCATGTTTGCTGCGTGTTTATAATCTTTTGCAACTTAGATATGAGCAGGAAGGTGTTGAGTGTTCTGACACTTGGAGAATACCGTTACGTGTGTCTCTCAGGGCTCTTATGGTCAGGCAAGTGTACTCTTAGGCATATGTATGTGTAATGGAATTTATACTTAATAGAGTTTGGGTACTGAGTACTAATGAATTTTTACAGATGCAAATCAGGACTGTATGTTGTTTTCCATTTATTTGTTTCACTTCTTTGACTCATTCACATTCTGAGCATCCCTCCTTCCAGCTACTTTTGAAATTATACCACTGTCCAAAACGAGAACTGACAGTGTTCTTCTTCACTGCAGACCACCTGGTGGCCCATGGCAGAATGGCAGAAAAGGAGGCCCGTCGGAAGTTCAAACAGATTGTTGCAGCAGTCTATTTTGTCACTGTCGGAACATTGTTCATCGTGATCTCAAAGCTGAAAATTTGCTTTTAGACGCCAATCTGAATATCAAAATAGCAGGTAAGAAGCATGCTGAGGATGCGAAATAGGAATAAAGAAGATTTTCCTTCAAGGTTCTTAAAGCAAGAACCATCTATTCAGAAATAAGTATCATGAAAAGGATTTTTGTGTGTATGTTGCTTGAAAATTAATACGCTTTCAAAATACATTTCTGCTTTTTTTGTTTGTTTGTTTTTGGTCTTTTTAGGGCCGCATCTACAGCATATAGAGGTTCCCAGGCTAGCAGTTGAATTGGAACTGTAGCTGCCAGCCTACGCCACAGCAACATAGGATCCGACCCATGTCTGTGACCCACACCACAGCTCACGGCAACGCCAGATCCTTAACCCACTGAGCAAGGCCAGGGATGGAACCCACGTCCTCATGGATGCTAGTCGGGTTTGTTAACCGCTGAGCCAGGATGGGAACTCCTGTGCTATTTTTTCATGCATTTTGGATGTGGCTACATTGGGGAGAAAGAAGAAAAAGTAAGGAATAAAATATAAAGTAAAACCAAAAAACCTGAGAATACTGTATGCCCTCTCACCTTCACTTGAAAAGGTTGATTTGTGTCATTGCTGATATAGAGCATGCTCATTCTTAAGGCTGTGGTTTTGTGATCATTTAGGAAGAATAGACCTTACAGTGACTTAAAGGCAGTCCATCTCTTTTTATCCTCAGAGTTCAATCATCTGCTCATCTGCCTCAATGGACTCACACTTCAGTTTAAGTAAACTGCCAGCATTTGCCTAACCAATGCAAGCTCACCACCTATTGATAGAAGAAAGTGACTGCAGTCTATATAGAAGCTATAAATATGAAAGTAAACCATTTTGTTTTCTGTCAGTTTTCAGTATTGTGTGTCCCCAGGTGCATAGGAAAGGAGTCTCATATAGTAAACAGAAGTGTAGCTAGAATTTAAAAGCCTAGGTAGGAAGCAGTTCTAAAGATTTCCCTCCTGGAGGTCCCTGGTGGCATAGCGGGTTGTTGTTCCCTCCTGGAGGTCCCTGGTGGCATAGCGGGTTGTTGTCACTGCAAGTGGCTGTAGTCACTGCTATGGCACGGGCTCGATCCCTGGCCCAGGAACTTCTGCATGCCACCGGCATGGCCCATGGGGAAAAAAATGACGTTAAGATTTCCCTCTTTAATCAGGTGGGAATTGACGGTTGAAATTTATATTACAGGTTGAAGTACCTATGTGTACCCTTGCAGGTTGGTGATTTCTTCTCACAGTTTCTTTTGTGAATGTAACTGCCCACTTTCTAGGTTCTACTTTTACATCCTTGGAATGTCACCTAGCCTTTTATTTATCTAAGTTGGACTGATTAGAACTTTTACAGTTGTAAACTCTTTGTGTCCTATGTTTGCTCAGTACGTAGTAGACAGGAATTAGATGCTTGCTTTATCTTACATAAATTCATGTTTTGCCTTTGCCCTTATGTATATTTTATATTTTATATTCTCTAAAGCTCTCTAGATGCTGACAGTTCTCACAAGGTGGGTAGGATGGAAAGGTCTGACAATTTCAAGCCCTCTTTTATAATTATTCGTTGTAACTGCAATTAATGGTAGTAATACCTACTAAGCTTTACAGTCTTTAAAAGTGTAGTAAGATGTTGTGTTACTTGTCTATTGTTGCTGTAACAAATTACCACAAACTTAGTGGCTTGACACAATACCAATTTATCTTTTTATAGTTCTGGAGGTCAGAAATCTGAAATGTGTCCTGTGGGGCTGAAATCAGAGTATTGGTGGGACTGGTTCCATCTGGAGGCTCTGGAGAATTTATCTCCTTGCTCGTCTCAGCATCCAGAGGCTGTCTGCATTCCTTGGCTCCAGTGCTCTCCTCACATCACTCCTCCACCTCCTGTTTCCATTGTCACATCTCCCACTTCTAATCTGATCCCCCTTCTTCCTTCTTCGAAGGACCCTGTGATTACATTGGGCCCTGCTGGTTAATCCAGGATGACCTCCTCATCACATTTGCAGAAGTAGGTGACACATTCGCAAGTTCCATGAATCAGGACAAGGCAGTCTTTGAAGGGCTCTTACTCAGCCTACCACATCTGTTATTGTAGGGTTCTTTGGATTATTGATTTGGGTAGTGAATTAAAAGAAGGCCCTCTTTTTCTGCTGCAGTCTTATTCTAACTCCACTGATCAAAGACTAAAAAAGTTTGTATGCTTCCTTGGTTCTTGATTTTGAATTCAGAACCATTTTGATTTAGTTAAAGGAAATTTGTATGGCTTTTAGTTTTTGTATTAAGAAATCAAGTATAAAAGCAGGGGTTGGTGGAGTTCCCTGATGGCCTCACAGTTAAAGTTCCGGCATTGTCGCTGCTCTGGCTCACGTCACTGTTGTGGCTGGGGTTCCATCCCTGGCCTGGCAAGTTCTGTATGCCACAGGCACAGCCCTCCCCCCACCCCAAAAAAAGGCAGGAGGGTGCAGGGGTTGGTGATACTTGATTTTCGAAACTGTACTGACAATATTTGGGTAAGGAGATTTTAAAACGTTCCTGTTTCTTTGGCCTCACGCATGGCCTGTGGAAGTTCCTGGGCACCCAAGCTGCTGCAGTGACAATGCCGGATCCTTAACTTGCTGTGCCACAAAAGAACTCCCGCTTTTCTTTGTTAATAGTTAAAACAAATCTGTGTAGTCACAATATGAGTCTGTACCTGCTGGTGTGTAATTACGGACTCCTAGGAGTGCTGGCAGCCAGCCTTGGGCTCTCTGTATTAGTACATACACTTTGACAAGATTTTTACTTCATTTACCTAAAGTCTGCACTTTCATTATTTGTTTTCAGAGCAAAGCAAAGAATCAATGAGCTTTTACAGTTTTGTGCCCTGCTGCAGTATATCTGACATTGTCTTTGCATTCTTTCCTACATGCTGTCATTACTCAGTTTCTCAATCATTGCCTGAACCTCCCTTCTTACACATAAATTAGATTGAATGCCCATTCTTATCCTCTAAGTCTGCATTGAACTTGATGGATCAATGGGAGAAATGCTTCTAGTTGAAAGTGACTACAGCATGACTAATTTTGGAGAGGTAGGTTGGATGGTTCTAGCAGGATGAAGTCAGATAAGTAATGAAATCAATTTTTTATTCTAAAAGCTAAAAGTAACTTTCAGATCCTTGATCTTTTCAATAGTCTTTTTGATGAAAAAATTATTATAAATCTCAGTACGCTAGAACTATATTATGACAGAAACACATAAGAGAGAAAGGAGTTGTTTTTTTTTTTTAAATTTAAGATGTTGTTAGTCTGGGAGTTCCCGTTGTGGCCCAGAGGGAATGAACCCAACTAGTATCCATGAGGATGCAGGTTTGATCTCTGGCCTCACTCAGTGGCTTAAGGCTCCAGCATTGCCATGAGCTGCGGTGTAGGTTCCAGTCGTGGCTCAGAACCTGAGTTGCTGTGGCTGTGGTGTAGGCCAACAGCTACAGCTCCGATTTGACCCCTAGCCTGGGAACTTCCATATGCTGCAGTTGCAGCACTGAAAAGCCCCCCCCCCCAAAAAAATATATAAATATATATATATATATATATATAGTTAGTCTTAAGCACCTCATTTTTAAATTATCACATATGTTATAGTAGCAAATTATGGAATTAATAAAAATACAGTTTAGGAAGTTTAAGGAATTCATGTTTTCCTTATGCCAATGTTTACATAGTGGTTTTAATAAAAACTTAAGAATCCTATTCAAATGTAGATGAATAACTTGTTCTGGGGATGTTTGTGTTTAGAGTAATTTATTTTTACATTTTATATGAAGCAATGTGACAATTTACATCTAATACTTGGTATTACTATAAAAATATAGCTATTATAAAAGCCCATGCAGATTTCCCTGGTGGTGTAGTGGCTAGGGTTAAGGATCTGGCATTGTCACTGCTCTGGCTCGGGTTGCTGTTGTGGCACAGGTTTGATCCCTGGCCCGTGAACTTCTGTGTGTGCCGAAGGCGTGGCCGCCTCCTAAATAAAAACATACATGCCCATGCTAGCCCTTTTCAAGAGTATGTGTTCCCTGGACATGAGCGTTATAGGTCTTAAAAGATTCAATATCATTCCATAGTTTAAGAATTTGTGTGCTTGAATTCTCACCTATGCATTTTTTTTCTAGTGCTATTTCTAGAGAGAATGAAGCCCAAGTGAATACTTTGTTTTCTTTCTGGTTTTAGAATTTAAAAATTCTTTTTAATGGCAGTCACAAGCTGATCTTCTGTAAAATTATTTGAAAGATGTTTCTATCATTAATAAACCAGAATAAGCATTGATTGTTTGCAGAATAAAGAACTTTATTTCTGAAAGGCAGAGTTACCAAGTCTAGAACTAAGAATTTGTAGTAGTTACCTGAAGTCTTATCTGTTCTTAACAAAGACTCTTTGCTCAGGTATCAAGGAACAGGGAAAAAAAAAAAAAAAAAAAAAAAAAAAAAAAATTTAAAAAACGTGACTCCTCAATAACTTACAGTCTATTGGGGCAGCAAATGTTCAGACCATTGAAATTATGCTTTACATATATAAAAAGTACTTTGTAAAGGATTTTTGCATGTATCATTTAATTTTATCATATTTTACACACAAATATAGGTTGTATAGAAAATCTTAGAGTTTCCAAAATGCCATTAACTTGCTGAAACTTTGAATTTCCTATAAAGAGCACTAATGCAAATTTCTTTCCTCTAGAGAGTTCAAGCTGGGAAAAGAATAGGATTCTTGGTCTCTAACCTTTTATTATTATTATTTTTTAAATTTTTGTTTTCTTTTTTAAGGCCCCCACCCGAGGCATGTGGAAGTTCCCAGGCTAGGGTCTAATTGGAGCTACAGCTGCCGGCCTACACCACAGCCACAGCAACACCAGATCTGTGCCTCGTCTTCGACCTACACCACAGCTCATGGCAACCCTGGATCCTTAACCCACTGAGCGAGGCCAGGGATGGAACCCGCATCCTCATGGTTCCTAGTCGGATTTGTTAACCATTGAGCCGCAAAGGGAACTCTTCCTCTAATCTTTTACTTTTTCATGCCTCAGATGTGCAGATGAAGGTTGGGGTGGGCACAGCCAGCTCTCTCAGCATATTGCCTGTATCCCTGGGTGACAACATGTTCAACAGCTACCAAATTAGATAGAAGAGATGATAAATTTGATACAATAGAAGAGATATTACAGAGCAGTTACAAAGCACGTTACAATTCATTATTGTGTAGTTCAGTTACCACAGTAGTTCTCAGGATGGAGAAACCACTTTAGTTTGCAAAATTGCATTAGATTGTAAATGCCTCAGGGACTGTAACCATATGCTGATTTTGTTTCACCCACACTGCCTTGCACATACCTGTTTTATGACAGGTGCTTAATAAGTTGTGTAATAACTTTACACAGTGATGATGAGGACAGACAGACCTTTTTGAGAATATAACACTTGAGGTGAGTCTTGAAGGATCAGTAGAATTCTTTGAGGCTAGCTGTGGAGAAGTCAGTAGGATTAGTCAGCAGATGTAAATAAAATACCTGCTATGTGCAGACACTGATCAAGGCCCTGGGGATACAGCAGCAGGTAAAATAGTTCCTTGGAATTAACATTGTGATGGGGGAAGATAAACAGTAAACATATAAACAAATAAGCTCACCAAGGCTGTGAAGGTGATAAAATCAAGTAATCTGATAGAATGCTTGGTGGGAGGATAACCGGGTAGTCAGAGCCTTCTATGCAGGACGAGTAGTGTGGAGGCCTGAGTGAGGTGGATTTAACTTCTTTGAGGCGGGTAAGAGAATGGTTAGTGTGGCTGGAGATAATGAATGAGGCGGGAAGTGGAAGGACGGGGTGAGAGAGCCGGCCAGGGCCAGTTGGTGTAGGGCCTTGTGCACCTGATGAGAATTTGAGATTTTATTTTGGTCACAATTGGAAACTGAGTTGGAGAAGCATGAACCACAGTGGAATGTACACAGCATATCTGCAGAGAAGCTTGGCTAGAGAGAAGACTCAAGAAGGGGAGTCGTACTTGAGAATGCTGGAAGGGGAGATTTCCATTCTAGATTGTGAAATAGTTTGAATAACAGGCTTAATAAATCAGATTTAGGATGGATAAGGAAAAAAAGGTAAGAGTAGGGAGAAGGAACAGGAAGGCAGTAGGAAGATCAGTTAAAAGGCTGAGCAGTTGGAGTTCCTGTCCTGGTGCAGTGGTTAATGAATCCAACTAGGAACCATGAGGTTGTGGGTTCAGTCCCTGGCCTCGTTCAGTGGGTTAAGGATCCGGCGTTGCAGTGAGCCGTGGTGTAGGTCGCAGACTCGGCTCGGATGCTGTGGCTGTGGTATAGGCCGGCGGCTACAGCTTGGATTAGACCCCTAGCCTGGGAACCTCCATATGCTGTGGCTTCGGCCTAGAAAGACAAAAAGAAAAAAAAAGGCTGTGAAGTGGTAGAATCCTGCATACAGGCAGTGGTAGTGGACGTGGGAAGAAGGAAAGAACAAATATAGGACATGTGAGCAATGGAAGAATTTCTAGGACTGGATAACTAATCACATATCTGGGCCAGGAAGAGGGAATGTCCAGTCAGATTTTCTTATTGGTGGATGATCATAAGCTGTTAAAGAAAATGGTCTTGTCTTATTGTTAATGGTTTGCTACACTCCTGTTTGAAAATAACTAATTCTTGTCCCCAAAGACTAAGTAGAGAAATTTCTGTGTGTGTGTATATGTATATAAAAGATTGCCTAAGAAAAAACCTAAATGTAGCTGGCTTACTCCTTGAAGCAAAGTTATTTGAAATACTCAAATGTTATGAGAATGTTTTGAAAATTGTGGAAACTTTTTTTTTTAACCTAAGGAAGTTGGAAACTTTTCTCTTTAAATGTCGACTCCCAGAATGGTCTCCATGAGATAGTTTCCACTCCGGTGTTATTGTTTTAGTTGGCAATCAGTAGACAGCAAAGATCTGAAGTTTAGCTACAGCAAAGCCAATATTTTGGAAAGAATTTCCACACTGCATGGATTTAAGATACTGTGGAAATTTTTGACCTTTAATGCAGTGAAATATAGACTGTTTCATTTTTTAAAAGTGAGAAGTGAGAAACCAAAACATTTTGTAAATCCACTGACCTTTCACCCCCAGTATGAATACAGTGAGATACAATCATATAGGGAAAAAAAGGGGGCTGGAAACCTTGGATTTCTGAGACCCCTTACACAGTGTCACAAAAAGTTATGCAGCATTCATCATGTCAGTCCCAAATTTTATGTCATGTTGCTGACACCCTTTGGCATCATGGGTGAGGGTAATCTTTCAGTATACCTCCCTAGTTGACAGCTAAATTGAGACCCAGAGAGGCCATATGACTTTCCCGAATTTAGGCCATAATAGCTTAGGTTGAGTCTTGTCTTATGTAGTGACTATTTTAAAATCTAAACACTAATTATTAGAGAAATGCGAGTCAAAACTACAATTAGGTACCACCTCACACTTCAGAATGGTCATCATTAAGAAGTCTACAATAACAAATGCTGGAGAAGGTGTGGAGAAAAGGGAACCCTCCTGCACTGTCAGTGGGAATATAAATTGGTGCAGCCACTATGGAAAACAGTATAGAAGTTCCTCAGAGAACTAAGAATAGAGTCACCATATAATATTGCAGTCCCCACTGCAGGGCATGTATCTAGACAAAGCTATAATTTAAAAAGATACATGCATCCCAGTGTTCATAGCAGCACTATTTGCAATAGCCAAGACATGGAAACAACTTGAATATTCATTGACAGTTAAATGGATCAAGAAGGTGTGTGTGTGTACACACATATATATGGATATGTGCGTATATACGTATATGCAATGGAATATTACTCATCCATAAAAAAGAATGAAATAATGCCATTTGCAGCAACATGGATGGACCTAGAGATTATCATTCTAAGTGAAGTAAGTCAGAGAAGGACAAATACCTAGAGATTATCATTCTAAGTGAAGTAAGTCAGAAAGAGGACAGATACCATGTGATGTCACTTATATGTGAATTCTAAAATATGACACAAATGAACAGAAATAGAACTGTTTCTATTATTTACAAAACAGAAATAGACTCACAGACATAAAGAACAGACTTGTGGTTGCCAAGGGGGTCAGGGGTGGAGGAGGGATGGATTGGGAGTTTGGGATTAGCAGATGCAAACTATTATTTATGGAATAAACAACAAGGTCTTACTGTATAGCACAGGAAATGGGAACTGTATTCAGTATCCTGTAATAAACCATAATGGAAAAGGGAAAAAAAGAAATAAAATGAGTATAATTATTTAATATTTTTTAAATGGCAAGGTTTCATTCTTTTTAAGACTGAATAATATTCCATTGCATGTATCTACAACATTTTAAAATCCATTCATCTAGGAGTTTCCGTCGTGGTGCAGTGGTTAACAAATCCGACTAGGAACCATGAAGTTGCAGGTTTGATCCTGGCCTTGTTCAGTGGGTTTAGGATCTGGTGTTGCTGTGAGCTGTGGTGTAGGTCACAGACGAGGCTCGGATCCCATGTAACTGTGGCTCTGGTGTAGGCCAGGGGCTACAGCTCCGATTTGACCCCTAGCCTGGGAACCTCCATATGCTGCAGGAGCAGCCCTAGAAAAGGGAAAAGACAAAAAATAAAATAGAAAGTAAAGTAAAATAAAATAAAAAAATAAATCCATTCATCTAACGATGGACACAAGTTGTTTCCATATCTTGGCTCTTGTAAATAAAGCTACAGTGAACATGAATGTGCAGACAGCTAGAGCATCATTTTCTTGGGATCAAAACCTGGAAATGGAATTGCTGGATCATATGGTAGCTGTAGTTTTAATTTTTTCAGGAACCTCTATACTCTTTTCCATAGTGGCTGCACCAGTTTACATTCCCACCAACAGTGCATAAGAGTTCCCTTTTCCTCCATATCCTCACCAGCACTTGTTATTTCTTATGTTTTTGGTAATAGCTATTCTAACAGGTGTGGAATCTCATTATGGTTTTGATTTGTATTTCCCTGAAGATTAGTGATATTGAACGGCTTTTCATGTACCTGTTGGCCATCTTTGTGTATGTCTTCTTTAGCAAAATGTCTATTTAGATCCTCTGCCCATTTTAAAAATTAAATATTTTTGCTATTGTGTGAATTCTTTATATATTTTAGATATTAGCCCCTTATTAGATATATGATTTTCAAATATTTTTGCTATTCGGTAGGTTGCCTTTTCATTTTGTTGATAAATATAATTTATAATGAACTTTTAAATCAATTTTAATAATGTGTTAATGTAAAATAAGATATTTTATGTATTTACCTCTTTATCATAAATTACACAAAAATGACAAAACTATTTTAAAAATTTCTCCTTGCAAGGTTTTTAAGATAATATATTTCTTTGAAAGAAGTTTGAGTTCCCATCATGGCGCAGCAGAAATGAATCCCACAAGGAACCATGAGGTTGTGGGTTTGATCCCTGGCCTTGCTCAGTGAGTTAAGGATCTGGCGTTGCCGTGAGCTGTGGTGTAGGTCACAGATGTGGCTCGGATCTGGCATTGCTGTGGCTCTGGTGTAGGCCAGCAGCAACAGCTTGGATTCGACCCCTAGCCTGGGAACCTCCATATGCAGTGTGTTCAGCCCTAAAAAGACAAAAAAAAAAAAAAAAAATTCAGAAGTTTGAGAGTCAAAAATTTGGAAAGTACTGGGTATCTGTACAATTAAATAGGTTACAGTTTTCTTTACATTCTAGTCCAAATAGGACATTAATTTTTTTTTTTTCTTCATTTTTGGCCACTCCAGGGCACATGGAGTCCCAGGCCAGGGATTAGTTCTGAGCTTCAGTTGTGACCTACGTTGCAGGTGCAGCAATGCCAGATCCTTAAAACCACTGTGCCAGGCCCGGGATCAAACTTGTGTCCTGACCATGCAGAGACACCACTGATCTCATTGCGCCACAGCAGGAACTCCTAATCTTGATTTTTTTGATCAGCTTGAGAGATTCTCTGAACTCTTGATGGATTCTTTTTTCAGGAAAGTCCTTCTTCTCTATTATTTACTAATTGCCCCTAAACTTTGCCTAAAACCCAATTTATGTGTATAATTATATAGTAAGATGTATGATTGTGTCATGTGCCCCCCCCGCCCCAACCCAGCTAGTCTGCTCCAAGGCGGGCATGGACCTTGTGTACCCCTGGATGCCTTAATGGTCCTTCAAAAAAAAACTTGGGGAGTATCCTACTTTGGATATCATTTTTACACATTACCTTTTAGGTGGGTTACTTTTCAGATGTTTCTTCTCATTTGAATTAGGTTTATTTTATTATCTTTAACCTGAGAGGGTATTTTCTTATCTGCTTTTCTTTTTTTGTCTTTTTGCCTTTCTAGGGCCGCTCCTGCGGCATATGGAGATTCACAGGCTAGGGGTTGAATTGGAGTGTAGCCGCCGGCCTACGCCAGAGCCATAGCAACACAGGATCCGAGCCGCGTCTGCGACCTACACCACAGCTCACAGCAACGTCAGATTACTAACCCACTGAGCAAGGCCAGGGATCGAACTTGCAACCTCATGGTTCCTAGTTGGATTCGTTAACCACTGAGCCACGGCAGGAACTCCTGCTTTTATTTTCTAGGTGACAACTTAGAACTTTTTATATGTGGTCATATTTTCTTTTCTCCAAAAGAAGCCTTTTGATTATCAGACCATATACTTAATTTTTAAATTTGGAAAATATTGTTGTTATACCTATATGCTGTATTTCCATTTGGTGTGTCTTTAGCTTCTGTTGAGAACTTGGGGGAATTTTAGTTCATCATGTTCTATAAAGGACACACTAAAATTTTGTATAGTGTGCTCACCTATCAGTATTAGAAACTTACTGATTAATGATTGGACTTTTATTTTTCTAAGTGATATGATTTAGATTGATGACTATAATAGTATACATTAATGTTTGCAAGAATTCTAATGAATATTGTTTGTAAGTCTTATACAAAGTGTCTCATTACAACCTTTCCCATTATGCATCTACTTCAGTTCTGAGTTGGAGGAGTTCCCATTGTGGCTCAGTGGAAATGAACCTGACTAGCATCCATGAGGACACAGGTTTGATCCCTGGCCTCGCTTAGTGGGTTAAGGATCTGGCGTTGCTGTGCGCTTTGGCGTAGGTCACAGACTCAGCTTGGATCCCTCGTTGCTTTGGCTGTGGTGTAGGCCGGCAGCCACAGCTCCTATTTGACCCCTAGCCTGGGAACCTCCATGTGCTGTGGGTACGGCCCTAAAACAAAACAAAACAAAACAAAACAAAACAGAACAAAATACTGAGTTTGATGGGAGGATCCTATATTGGGAGGATTTTTTGTTTTTCATGAGAGAGGTTGCAGAAGTGCCATCTATAATTGAGTGGAGGGGATTGGTTTATTACCTCGTTTAAAATTAGCTGAGTTAAGTGATCCTAGCTGCTTAGGTATTTTAAAGCTTTGGGGGGAAAATACATATCATTCATTGAAAATACCAGTATAATGCTGGTTCAGCATTTTTGTTTTAAACTTTAGTTTTCCACAGAGATAGTCATCATCCCGTATAGAAACACAGGGCTAGGGAGTTGTGGAGGGTCTGATTACTAAGATGAAGTGATGGTGTGGAGGAGCCGTGTTTATGGTGTAACAGTAGGAGTTGCAGCACAGTGGTCCTATGACAGCTGTCTACCATGTTACCAAGAGGATGCACGTACTCTTTCAATCTTCCGAATATTATCTGCCCCCCGCCCCAATTTTGACCTCCCTTGTTTCCTTAAACTAAACCAAGTCTCCCCCTTCTCAAATTAGCTGATTACTGGATTTTTTTTTCCCATGAAGTAATTTCTCTTGTGTATAAATACTCAAGCCATGAGTCAGTAGTTTTTGGCATTACTTCTCCATTAGCTCCTAGTTAGGAAGTTCAGCCAGAGGGTAGAGGGATTGCTAAACATTGAGGACTTCCCAAGACTCCTTTTAAGAGTGAACTAATATTGAGACTCCTGGGAACTTTGAAACTCATCCTTCATCACTACTAAGATTCTGAGATCCATGCAGTTCACTCCTGTTGCATTCAGTTTCAAAAAAAGCTTTTGGGTCACAGGATTTCTAAGCTAGTAATACTGCGTAGGAAAAGCAAGGTTAGTTCCTTTTCCATGTCATGTTCTGTCTTAATAGTCCATCAGTCTAAATCCTGTTTATAAAGTGTTCTTTCACGGGTCTTAACCTTTGGTTCTCTAAGTCGTCTCTAACAAGAGTACCTGACAGTGTTGTGGCTCCCACCCTATACTTATTAGCCCACTGAGAAATTAAACAAGGGCCAAAATTATTTCTATTTTTGGTCTTTGTCTCTAATCCAAGTGAAGCATTGGGGTTATGAGTCCTAAGAAGCTTTCAGATTTTAAAACATGAAGGATCTTGTCATAGTATTTTCTGGTGTTTATTTAGGAAAATAATTTATGAAATATAAATAATAATTAATAATAATATATAATATTATAAATAATAAATAATATAAATAATTATTTTCCCACTTTTTTCCTCTGGCCCCTACTTCTAAGCTGTTGCTTATCAGTGAGGAAGTGAAATGAAGCAGGAGTTACTGCTGGACGCACTGGCTGTCAGTTGTCATAGTACTACTGTCTTACCTTCACAGACATTGTGAACATTTGGAACTGGCTACTGGCTGGGCCAGTTACATCTGCTTTTGGGTTGCTCCTTGGGTCAGCCAAGAAGGAAGTCAAGGGTATTGCTTCTGAGGTGGTGGACCAAATAAGAAAATTCCTCTTGCAATCGTCTTGATTTGCCGCCCATTCTCTCTTTGTTCTTACCACATAGGCATACCCAGTTGATGACATACCTCCTATTAGGGCTACAGAATCGCTGCCCGGTATAGCCCCAGGCTCCTGTCCTGCCTTAAACAAAGAATTTCAAGTCTCAAAATTGATAGTAAAGCTCTGGTATTTAAATCGTCCCTAGAAGACAAACATATGGTTCAAATTAAAGTCTGCTGCTCTGTATTAAGAGAAAGGGATGTAAGATAGCATTTCAGCCTGCAGGCAAACACTAACTAGCAGGGTGTCGGGAGTTGGAAAAGAGACTTAACAAATTACGTTAGGAGCCACTTAGGAGTAGAGAAATAAAGGACCCGAGGCCACATGAAGAGAACAGCTCCACCCCCATGGCTTCTGTTCAGTGAACTTGGGTATTCATTTTAACCAGTTTCTTCTCTTGGTTCTCCCTTTTCTTTTGTAACTCTGTAGAATATTAATCATTTTCATGTTGAATCTATAGGTCATAAATTTTCCTGTTGCCAGGGTATAAAGTATCTTTATGGCATCTTTGTACCTGAGAATTTTCTGAAATTAACTGCTCTGTACTTTAGGGTTTTTTTTGTTTTGTTTTGTTTTTTTGTCTTTTTAGGGCTGCACCCACAGCATATGAAGGTTCCCAGGCTAGGGGTCTAATCGGAGCTGTTGTCACCAGCCTACGCCAGAGCCACAGCAATGGGGGATCCGAGCCGCATCTGCAACCTACACCATAGCTCATGGCAACCCTGGATCCTTTACCCACTGAGCTAAGCCAGGGATCAAACCTGCAACCTCAGGGTTCCTAGTCGGATTTGTTTCTGCTGCTCCATGACGGGAACTCTGAGAGCACAGAAATTCTTGATAGGGCTTTGTTGTTCACCCCACCTCCTCTCTGACATAATTAGTGCACTTCAGAATCACAAAGTGTGTATACTTAGCCTTTTGAACATGCACTGAATCTGTTCCCTTCTTTACCTTAAATTTCTGTGTTATTTTTATTGTTTTTCTTGTTTTTCATTTGTGTGGACATTGCCCCTCTTTCACTTTTCCTTTGTATTGCACCAGGGTTCTTTATCCTATGCCATGTGAATGGAACTTGGGATGCTGTGTAGTTTATTTTACTCATGACCCCTCATTAGAATGATTTCAGGCTGACATGAGCTGGTGCCATAGAGCACTTCAGAATTCTTCAGGGTGGTAATTGTGGAAAGCTAAAAGAAGATAGTGGCTGACTACTAGGTGCCTGAAGTTGGAAAGAAATGCTTAGGGTCTGTCCATTCACTGGCCTTTGCCTATGGGATTTGAATAATTAAGAGGTTATAATCAGGGAGTTCCCATAGTGGCTCAGCAGTTAAACCAGACTAGTATCCATCAGGATGAGGATTCGATCCCTTGCCTCGCTCAGTGGGTTAAGGATCCAGCGTTGCCATGAGCTGTTGTATAGGTCGCAGACACTGCATAAGCCAGCAGCTACAGCTCCGATTGGACCCCTAGCCTGGGAACCTCCATGTGCCTTGGATACAGCCCTAAAAAGAAAGAAAAAAAAAAAAAGTAAAGTTAGTGGGGAGGGTTATCAGACATATTTGCCAAAATTGGGTTAAGTCTCTCTATTATCCAAGGTTTCGTTTGTTTGTTTGGGTTTGGTTTTTACTATCCCATTTTTTGGAATTTTTTCCCTCCCTTTTCTTCCGGCCATCATGTTTTTTGATTTGCCCGTTTATCAAGCCTGTTTACCTTAAGTTGGACATATTGAGGGAAAAGACTCAAAGTCTCTTTAGTCTTGTTCTTCGTTAGTAGCTCTTTTTCTTTTCTTTTTTCTTTTTAGGGCTGTACCCATGGCATATAAAAGGTTCCAGGCTGGAGGTAGAATCAGAGCTACAGCTGCCAGCCTACACCACAGCCACACCTGCAACTCTGAATCTGAGCTGCATCTGCCACCTACACCACAGCTCATGGCAACACTGGATCCTTAACCCACTGAGCAAGGCCAGGGTTGAACCCTCATCCTCATGGATACTAGTCGGGTTCATTACCTCTGAACCACGACAGGAACTCCCAGCAGCTCTTTTTCAATTAGGGAAGACAACTACATTATAGACAAAAGTGAATTTTTGTGAGTGTGTGTCTTTTTTGCCTTTCCTAGGGCTGCTCCCGCGGCATATGGAGGTTGCCAGGCTAGGGGTCTAATCGGAGCTGTAGCTGCCAGCCTATACCAGAGCCACAGCAACATGGGATCTGAGCCGTGTCTGCAACCTACACCATAGCTCTTGGCAACGCCGGATCGCCAACCCACTGAGCAAGGGCAGGGATGGAACCTGCAACCTCATGGTTCCTAGTCGGATTCGTTAACCACTGCGCCACAACGGGAACTCCAAAATGAATTTTTAAATTATTTATAGGAATGGATCTTCGTTCATTTGGGCTGCAGGAATAAAATACCACAGACTGGGTGGCTTATGAGCAACAGAAACTCATTGCTCATGTTTCTGGAGCCTGGAAGGTCCAAGCTCAGGGCTCCATTCCTGGTGGCCTTCTGCTGTTGGCCCTTTTCCTGGTTCCTAGTTAGTGCCTGCTCAGTGTGTCCTCACATGGTGCCAGGGACTAGAGCTCTCTCTGTCCCCCTCATTTATAGGCACTAATCCTGTTTGTGAGAGCTCTACCCAATGACCCAGTTGACTCCCAAAGGTCCCTCCTCCTAATACCATCATATTGGGGACCAGGATGTCAACATGTGAATTTTGGGTGTACATATTCCAACAATAACATAATGTATGCTGTCTTTGTCTCTTAATATGAGCTATTAAGAAACGGTTATTTTATTAGTATAACACTAATACTTTTAATTCTGTGAACTATTTAACATATGTTAAATACATGAGTGCTGAAATGGAGAAACTTAGAGACAGAGACATTAAAATAAGAAGCTTTAGTAAAGACTGAATGACAGTGTGATTAAGAACAGCTACTAACCCAAAATTAAATGAATAGGTCTATTCCATTAAAACGGAAATACATTTTTCTAGGTTCAAAGTCAGATGTAAATCTAAAAGTTTTTTTTTTTTTTTTTCCGTGCTTCTTTGACATTTCTGCCTAAGCCAACAAGAATCCTTCATTTTTTCTTAACCACCTCTTTAAATTTTTCATGAGAATGTTCTCTTCCAAGTTGAGTTATCTTGCAGTTTTTAAAATTGTCTATATGTGTAAATAAGTAAAACCAACAAAAATCTTAGTAAATCTTATCCGTGTCTTTCTTATCTGTTTCCCACCTACCCTGTCATGCCTCCACTTCCCAGCAGTATTCCCTTACTACTTCCTGAAACCAGTAAAGGACTCTGGCCATTGAAGCCAGCTGTTTGGCTGTAACATGCTGTGGGAGCAGGTGCTTCCCCCATGTGGCCCTCTCTAGACGTCAGGACCTGATCTCGTCACTCATTTCTGCACACTCATTTCTCATATAAACACCTAATAGCAATCCAGGCCTGTAGCCATCGTTGAAGATGGTTCCCTTTGAAATTGTTTCCTTTGTAAAGATTTCCTGCTTGGGAGATAAAATAAACAAGCTTGTTCAATTAAGTCTGTGCCTTCTCCTCCCTGGCAGAGTAAATGGTAGAAAGGTTACTAATTATAGATAGAGCATTTATAGTTCAAAATGAGAAATTTCTTATATACTTTAGGCTGCTCATTAGGAAGCTTTAAAACCAAGTGGTTTTAATTCATTGCTTGCCCTGTTGCATTCTCCATTCAAAAACAAAACAGAGGGAGTTCCCATCGTGGCTCAGTGGTTAACGAACCCAACTGGTCACCATGAGGAAGTGGGTTCGATCCCTGGCCATGCTCAGTGGGTTAAGGGTCTGGCGTTGCCGTGAGCTGTGGTGTAGGTTGGCAGCTCCAGCTCCAATTCAGCTCCTAGTCTGGGAACCTCCATATGCCTCTGGTGCGGCCTTAGAAAGACAAAACAAACAAACAAAAAAACCCCACCAAATCAGAATACCCCAGAATAACTCACTCTTCACTTTGCTATCCAGTCATACTAATGTCAGAGTTATTACAAACTCCACCAGCAAGTCTCTTCCTCACTGTGCAGAGGAAGGGCAGTCCTGGAAAAGGACTTGGGGGAGGTCTTTGCTAATCAATGAAAAGATGTTTTCCCAAAGATATGTGTTCTGCTACATCTCATTCATTGACATTTTTGGCAACCTGTCTCCAATCTCTTAAGAAAAACATGTTTTAGTGTGCATGTAGACTTCAACTTATAAATTTATTGGGTTTCAAAAGCTGTAGGTTCATTGGCAGGGCTTTAATTGCAGTTGCATTCATAGTCCGCATTTGCTAAGTACGTACTGTGTTTAAACAATATGCTGGGTAATGTGAGAGTCAGAGATGAAAGAGGTTTTTTTTAAGGAGCTGGACCAAGAGGAGGTAGATCTCTATCCGGAGAGACAGGATGTTCTTAAGGAGTTAGAAGAGTAGGATGTTTATATACAAAATAACCAAAATAAAGGAAGAATTCAAATAAGGAAGTGCAGAGAAGGTAGAGGACATTTCTCATAGGAGATCCAGGACGACTTGACAGAAGAGGCATTTATTTTGCATTGATAAATGAGTGTTGGATTTCTCATTGAAGTAGCTGTAATGATTCTAATGGTGGCCCTGACCTTTAACCCCCTCCTGATCATTAAGTGTTTTAAAACCTTAGGAGGGCTGGCTGGGAGGTAGTGGCTCTAGTAGCTGGCCAGCTGCCAGTCAGTATGAAAATGCTTCAGTGGCCAGGAGGTGACAAGAGGTTTGGCCCAGTGATTTTATTGCATTTTTATTGCAGTTTAACTTTGTGACCCTTTCTTGAGTCCCTGCTATGTATGAACACACTGTGTGGAGACTAAGAAATAAAATAATATCCTTCCCATTTACCAACTAGTTTAGGATATAAACACATAATACAACTCAGTATAATATGAGACAGAGTTGTAATTGGGCTGTAGAGGTACAAACAGGGGGCAATGGAAGCATAGAGGAGGAAGCCACTGACATGGTATTTTGTGGTGGAAGTCAGTTAAGGCTTCATACAGGAAGTAATATTTGACGGGGCCTTGAAAATGAGTGATATTTCAAATATGGAAAGGAAAGGAAAGGGCAAAGAGGAAATAGCATAAGAGAGGCACATAAACACAGGATGTGAATCGTCTAGTGATGCTGGAATAGCCAGGGATGGGTTGGAAAGAGGGTGGAGCTGGGTTGTGAAGGACCTTAAATGACAATTATGAGAGAGCTAGACTCTTTTGTAAGTAGAGGGGAGCCACCCAATGTCTTTGAGCAAGGAGGCAGCGCAGTGCTGTTTGTGTCACTGTGCTGTGTGAATGACTTAGAGGGAAATGAAGGAGGAGGAGGTAGCAAGCCAAGAGCAACACTCTGGGTCAGAGATAAAAAGAGTGTAAACTGAGATGGTAGGAATGGACATGGAAAGGAGGAGCTGGGGTCAAAACACACAGGGTAGAAGCAGCAGAAGTTGTATCGCCAGTTTGAAGTGGAAATGAGAGGTAGAGGGGAACCAGGACTCTAGTGAGCCTAGTGATGGGATAGTGGTGCCGTTAATGAGCCTGGGAACATCGCTGGAAGAGCAGATTTGATTTTGGAAAATGGCGAGTTTAAGATGTTTCTTCCCAGGTAAGTATTGGAAGTTCATGTGAGGAACTTAGGGTGCCAGGGCCAGAGGCATAAATTTGGTGAGTGATAACCAAACAAACCAGGGCAAGGAGCGATAGTCAAAATTAGCACAAGCCTCACTAGAAAACACCTTCTGGAGAAGGTAGGAAGAAAAGCAAAGGCCAAAGGAGGCAGAGGTGTCAAAGAGAGTAAAACTAGGAAAGGGAAGGTAGTTTCAGAGAGTAGAGAGGTACTCGGCGTCCTCAGGTGCTGGCGGTGTGGGCACAGGTGGGCCCGGGCCCGGAGGGAGTTCCAGCCTGTCATAGCTGTGCATAAATATAAATATTTATGTGCATAAAAGTGTAAGTCAGTGAGCCCCTGTCCTTTGGCTGCTCTTGCTTGTTTTCTCAGTATGCCTCCCCAAAACACACCCATCTCTTCTCTTTTCAGATAGTGGCATGGGGAGAAGTGAAGGGGGGAAGTTGAAGCACAAAAGGAGTTGAAGATAAAACGTAAACGTTCTTGGTTCAGTTGTAAATAAAGTGCATATTCCTTATTTTGAATAAACCTCCTTAATAATAAGGCCACTTTGTGTAATATTTAAGGTCAGTATATCTCTAGTCATAAGAAGTAAAAATAATCTGAAAATCCTGGGTCCAGTGGAGTAGACTTAATATGTGTTTACTGATCTGATGTGGTCTTGATATCAGTCATTACCCAATTTTATTTTTGTTGCTAAAGGAACAAATACCACTCACCTCACTCAGTCCAGGTTCATGAAGGGAAACGGTGCTGGTTTTGCTGACATAAACCGATTATGTTTACTTTTAGTTAACCATGTATCTTCTGCGTTCTAGCCCATCTTTATCTCTATTTCACTGTTATTTTAGATGGCTGGTTATATAATTTCTAAAGGTTCTCTTTTTGTGTTTTATATTCAAACCTAATGATCTAGAACTTTTGTTCTAGTGATTAGAGACTAGTATTCAAGAGTTCCTGTTGTGGCTCAGTGGAAATGAACCCAACTAGTATCCCTATGAGGGTGTGGGTTCAATCCCTGGCCTTGCTCAATGGGTTAAGGATCAGGTGTTGCCGTGAACTGTGGTAGAGGTCACAGATGTGGCTCAGATCCCGTGTTGCCATGGCTATGATGTAGGCCAGCAGCTGCAGCTCCAATTCAACCCCTAACCTGGGAACTTCCATATGCTGCGGGTTCAGCTCTAAAAAGCAAACAAACAAACAAACAAAAAAAACCCAGTATTCAGTGGGCAAAGGTAACAAGTTACATCCATTTGTCTTTCTAGATTTTGGCTTCAGTAACCTCTTCACTCCTGGGTTTGTCTTTCTAGATTTTGGCTTCAGTAACCTCTTCACTCCTGGGCAGCTGCTGAAGACCTGGTGTGGTAGCCCTCCCTATGCTGCACCCGAACTCTTTGAAGGAAAGGAATATGATGGGCCCAAAGTGGACATCTGGGTGTGTACCTGCCTTCTCTTATACCCTGTAGCATGTGTTACCCTTGATTGATGACAGCTGTCCTCATTCAGGACAACACGTAGTGTTGCATGAGAATTGAGATCTTGACTACCATTCTTTACACAAGTCTAGAGTTCTCCAACCTTTGTCTTAATGGACTGAACCACAGATTTCAACCTCTCCCCCTTTGAATCTGAAGAAAAAAGAAAACCAACACCCAAGGGCAAGCTTGGATGGGTGCCTGCCCTGGCCAAGAACAGAGATTCTTTCTGTTGTTGCTGCTTGCCTTCTGCCTAGGATGAGTACTGAGAGGAATTCTAGATACATTACCCAAAATTAATGTCCAGAAGCAAAGAAGAATGCTAACTCTTCTAAAGATGGGCTTTGACAATGCCCCATATTATTTCTCACAAAAAAAGAAGAAAATGTTTGTTCTGTTATCTCGTGCATGACTCACCGTCATCTTTGTACGCATGCCATAATAGCCTCTTTTATTTCCTCTGATACGATTAATGGTACATGCTTTCTGTTTGGGATGCAGAGCCTTGGAGTTGTCCTCTATGTGCTGGTGTGTGGAGCCCTGCCATTTGATGGGAGCACACTGCAGAATCTTCGGGCCCGGGTGTTGAGTGGAAAGTTCCGCATCCCATTTTTTATGTCCACAGGTAAGGGGGTTGCCGGCACACAGTTATGACCAGGTTCACGGGAAATTAGACATGCTAAGTTCTCCCATGAATTGAGTGACAGAGTATAAATGGCCCATCTAAACAATCTTTTGTAGCTCCCCTTTGCAGAATTGACACCTCCAGGGGCAGGATTCTCTAGGAACAGAGTGTTCAGGCTTTGGCATCAGGTCCTGCCTCAGTTTGCCTGAGTTTGCTCTGGGCTCTGCACAAAGCTCCTAGCGTTGTATGGTGATAATAATAAGTCTTTCTGGGCTTTAGTTTCCTTATCGATAAATGGCTGACAGTTTTGTAAGGGTTACCACTATGAGAACTCAATTAAACAAAGTATGTAGAGTTAATAGGCCCATCACATAGTAGCAGGGCAATAGATACTCCTGTTTTACCTCTGTCTTCACCTCATCTCTCACTCTTTTTCAGGATAATATTGCCATTTACAGGGGCTCCATTGAGGTGTGGTAATACATGTCAAGGATAAAGCAGGCCTTGCATCTTAGTCTTGCTGCTGCTTTTATGCATCTCCTGCTTCTATGACATTTATCCCCCAGACTCAAATGAAAAAGTACTTTTTAAATGAGTGGGCAGTAGGCTCTTGGAAAAATTTAACACTGAAAACAGATACCAGACATCCAGAATCTATAGTGTTTCAGCACTATCTATGTACGTAAGAAAAGAACATTTTGGAAACAATGCTGTAAACAGTCTAGTTTTGCTTGATTGTGTTTTCAGTTTAAGGAACAGTGTACAGAGTATATGTCCGCTAGGCTAGCAATTCAAAATAAGCACATGGGAATTACATTTAGAACAAATTTTAGACATTTTATTTCAAGGAGTGCCCACAATAGCTCAGTGGAAACAAATCTGACTAGCATCCATGAGAGCTCAGATTCGATCCCTGGCCTCACTCAGTGGATTAAGGATCTGGCGTTGCCATGAGTTGTAGTGTAGGTTGTAGACACGGCTTGGATCCTACATTGCTGTGACTGTGGTGTAGGCTGGCAGCTACAGCTCCGATTTGACCACCTAGCCTAGGAACTTCCATATGCTGTGGGTGCAACCCTAAACAAAAAGGCAAAAAAAAATTTTTTTAATTTCTAAAATGCATTTTAGGAAAAAAACCATGAAAAAAATAAAATAGAGAAGGGGGCTGAGGGATGGTGGGTAGGAGGTAATTTGAAAAGATATGTCAGGAAACCCCTTCACTGATAAGTCAACATGTCAGCAAAGACTAAGAAGGCAAGATCATGAGCTGTGTGGTCTGAGGAAGAGCTTTCCAGGCAGAGAGGACAGCGAGTGTAAAAGCCAGGAAGGGAGCACATGCGAGTGTTTAAGGAACAGGACAGAAGCCTCTACGCTAGAAAGGAATGAGTGAGGGGACGGGAGGGATGGGGTCGAAGAAGCAAGAGAGAGCTCAACTTTGAGGGCCCAGTCAAAGAGAGGTTTTTTTTTGGTTATTATTTTATTTTATTTTATAATATTTTATTTATTTTTGTGGTTTTTAGGTCCTCCAGTGTGGCATATGAAAGTTCCCAGGTTAGAGGTCAAATCAGAGCTATAGCCCCAGCCTTGGCCATAGCCATAGCAATGCCAGATCCAAGCCAAGTCTGCAACCTACACTACAGCTCATGGCAATGCTGGATCTTTAACCCACTGAGGTCAGGGATTGAACCTGAGTTTTCATGGATGCTAGTCAGAGTCGTTATCACTGAGCCACAATGGGAACTCCAAAAGAGAGGTTTTTTTAGATGACTTAGTTTGAGATGCCTGTTAGACGTCTGAGCTGAGATTGTGTATAGGTCACTGTAAAGACCTTAGTTTTCACTCTGAGTGAAATGCAAAGGAATGGAGAATTTTAACAGAGGAATGAAATTATCTGCCTTTTGGGTTTTTTTCTGACTTTTATTATGAAAATTTTCAAAGATACAAAATATTGAGAGAATTTTATGATGACTTTAAAAAATAAAATCACTCTGGCAGCTCTACTGGTTGATTCACAGGCTGAAGGAGAGAGACAAGTTAGTAGGAGACTTCTGCAGTCATCCAGAAGAGAGACACTGGTGGCTAGTTCCCAGACTGGGGTGTAGAATGGGGATGGTAAGAAGTCATCAGATTTGAGAGAGAGTACAGGTTCTCGTGTGGCAGGTTCTAAGCATTTTGCAAACATTAAACTCATTTAATTATTTTAACAACCCTGTAAGATATATGAGACTATCACCCCCATTTTAGCAATTTTCCCAAGATAACACAGCTACTGCGTGACTACACTAGAATTTGAACTGAGGCAGTCTGGCTCCATTTATGGTGGGTTTCCTGTGAGAGAAGGAGAATAATTAAAGGTAACTCCAGGGGTTTGGACTTGAGTAACTGGAAAGATGGATTTACTGCTACCAGAGTTGGGAATGACCTGGGAAGAAGACTTAGGTTTTAGAGCGGTTTTTAGATGTGTTGGTGTGAGATGCCTGTTAGACATCTGAGCTGGGATGTCGTATAGGCAGTTGAATATCGTCTGGAGTTGTGGGCTAGAGATATACATTTGGGAATGATTAGTGTATAGATAATACTGAAAGCTATGAGATAAGATCACTTTTTAGGCCCTGATTAATAGAGGAGAGAAGAGGTCCAAGGATAAGTCTCTGGGCCACATTAATATTCAGAGATCAGGAAGATAAAGATGGATCAGTAAGAAATGTCCCAAAGGTAAGCCTTTCTGCTGTCCTAGAAAACAAGTGACGAGAATGTTTCAAGCGGGTAGGAATTCGGAACTGTGTGGAGTTCTGCTAATAGGTCAGATAACCTGTTAGAGGGAAGAAGGAATGAAAGTGCCCACCAAACTGAGAAGACATCTTGAGACTGAAAAACAAGGCCTGCAGCTGCATGTGATCAATAGATCAGTTTACTATAGAGTAACATACAGGGTGGTAGGATCAGGCAGACAGTGATCTGGAAGCATTCACAGCTGCACCCTGCACTGCCAAGGGGACAGTTTTATAATTAACCCAGGTATGGGGTATGTTCTTGGAAACAGGAAGTGCATTCCTAAGTCATGATTTATTGAATGAGTAACTAGTTGTGGGCACCAAGAATATGTCAGTGAAGGTCTTCATCGTTGTTTGGAGAACAAGAGAGCAAGGAGGTCACCTGGACCTAAGGATCATTAAACAATATCTATTAACTGCAGAGCCCTAGGTGACAGAGAAGCGCACAGTACAGTCCTAGGTGGGGACAGTGGAAGGACAGGAGGAAGGGTTCAGGCCCAGGATGGCATCAGTTATGCTAACAGCCATACAAAACTGAATATTGGATTTAGAATTTGGAGATGATTGATGATCTTGAAGTATAGTTTTGGTGGAGGAGCAGGAGTAAACCCTAATTCATGTAGACCCAACAGAAAAGGAATAGAAGGGAAATGGAGGAAGGAAACAGATACAACTCTTTCCAAGTTTACTCTGGAAGGAAGCAGAGAAGGGTGTATAGATTGCTCTGGCTGGAGTTACCAGTGGTCCTGTCATAGTCTACTGGATATCCTCGGTCTTTATGTTAATGACTGCCCAGCAATATTTAGTGCCGAATGCTAAAAATTCACCACTCCTTTCTTTTTTAAAAATAAATTTCATTTATTTTTTATTTACTTTCTTTTTGTGTTTTGTCTTTTTAGGGCCACCTCCACAGCATACAGAGATTCCCAGGCTAGGGTCTAATTGGAACTGTAGCTGCCAGCCTACACCATAGCCACAGCAACGCCAGATCCTTAACCCACTGAGCAAGGCCAGGGATCAAACCCATAACCTCATGGTTCCTAGTCAGATTCATTTCCACTGCACCAAGGCGGGAACTCCATAAATTTCATTTTTTAAAGCAGTTTTGGATTCATAGCAAAATTGAGAAAGTAGAGAGCTCTCATATACCCCCCCCACCACCCCTGCCCTGTCCCCTCACACTCTTAGCCTTCTCCTTGCTCAGTGTCCTGTACCAAAGCAGAACATTTGTTACAGTCTGTCAGCCTTCATTGCACTACGTTGGATTCTCATCTGAAGTCCGTAGTTTGCATTAGGGCTCATGCTTGGTTTTGTACATTCTACGAGTTTGGAAAAATATATAATTACACATTTCCACTGTTACAGTACCAAACAGAGCAGTCTCACTGTCCTAAGAATCATCTGTGCCTATTCGTCTCTTCTTCTGCATTAACCTCTGGCTATCAGTGGTCATTTTACTGTCTCCACACTTTTGCCTTTTCCAGAATGTCATATAGTTGGAATCACATGGTATGTAGCTTTGTTGGATTGATTTCTTTTACTGAGTACTGTGCCTGTAAGTTTCCTCCATGACTTTTTGTAGATCAGGAGTTCACTTCTTTTGAAAGCTGAATAATATTCCATTGTCTGGGTGTACCAGTTTATCCATTCACCTACTGATGGACATCTTGGTTGCTTTCAAGTTGGCAGTTATGAACAAAGCTGCTATAAGTATCTGTGTTTAGGTTTTTGTGTGGACGTAAGTTTTCAGCTCATCTTAGTAAATACCAGGGAGTATGATTGCCGAATCTACAGTAAGAGTATATTTAGTTTTATGAGAAACTGTCTTTCAAAGTGGTTGTACCATTTTGCATTTCCACCAGCGATGAGTTAGAGTTTCTGTTGCTCCACATCTTTGCCAGCATTTGATGCTGTCAGCACTTTGGATTCTTGCCATTCTAATAGGTGTGAAGTGATATTTTGTTATTTTATTTTGTAATTTCCTTACTCATGTATAGTATTTCATATGCATATTTACCATCTGTATGTTTTCTTTGGTAATACCTCTAAATGTTTTGCTATTTTTTTTTATTAGGCTCTTTGTTTTCTTATTGTTGAGTCACTCCTTACTTTTTAAAACCCCCATTCTCCAGTTTTCCTCCTGTCTCGCTGGGTGCACCTTGTCTGCCAGATTTCTCTTTCACCTCATCCTTTAAATCTTTTCTTCTTTGCACCATCTTTGTGAACCATCTTATTTACTACCATGGCTTCAGCGATTGCAGTGACATTTAGTCCCCTGTTAATACTCAGTTAACTTCTCTGGCCTAGACTTTTCCTCTGGGATGAAGGGCTATATAGATCCAGCTGTTTACTACCATCAGCTTCACCTGCATGTCTTGAATTCACATCAGTGGAAACATTTTCAAAACTGAATTTAACTCCCTCTCTATTTTCTATTCTGTGTTCCCTATCTTAGTAAATGGCCTCGCCATCTGACCAAGACAGAAACCAGCCATGATTCCACCTTACTGTCACCACAGCCACTCACTTACCAATTCTGTATATTCAACCCTCCGTTCCTCTAGCTATTTCTGTGGTGGCTCTTGCCTGATTAAATAATAGCCAATTCAGGGAGTTCCCGTCATGGCTCAGTGGTTAACGAGCCCGACTAGGAACCATGAGGTTGCGGGTTCAATCCCTGGCCTTGCTCAGTGGGTTAAGGATCTAGCATTGCTGTGGCTGTGGTGTAGGCCTGCAGCTACAGCTCCGCTTCAACCCCTAGCCTGGGAACCTCCATATGCCTCAAGTGCAGCCCTAAAAAGACAAAAAAAAAAAAAGTAGCCAATTCACTGGATTCCTGGCTTCAGCCTTATCCCTCTTCAATGCATTCTCCACACAGCTACATGAGTAATCTTTCTGAAATATATACCTCAGGGAGTTCCCAGAGTGGCTCAGTGGAAATGAAGCCAACTAGTATCCATGAGGATACAGGTTCAGTCCCTGTCCTTGCTCAGTGGATTAAGGATCTGGTGTTGACATGAGCTATGGTGTAGGTCACAGACAAGGTTCAGATGTGGTATTGCTGTGGTGTAGGCTGGCAGCCACAGTTCCAATTTGACCTCTAGCTTGGGAACTTCCATATGCCACGGGTGTGGCCCTAAAATAAATAAATAAATAAATAATGAACAGTAAAAAATAAAATATATACATCAAAACAAATAACACACACACTGATTATATCATTTTTCAGCTTAAACTTTTCAGTGGTTTATTTGCCTCTAGGCTAAAGTTTATACCATGATATGGCTAGGTCACTGACTTCATTTTTGACTATGCCCATAGTGAAGAACACACGTTAAACTGTGACCTAGAAAATACGTACATACATACATACATACACATAGATAAAGATATATAGTTTGGTTTTTTTGTTTGGTTGGTTTTGGAGGTGTTTTGTTTTGTTTTTTGCTTTTTTAGGGCCATACCTCTGGCATATGGAAAGTTCCCAGGCTAGGGGTTGAACCTGAGCTGTAGCTGCCAGCCTACACCACAGTCACAGCAATGTGGGATCCAAGCTACTTCTGCCAGCTACACCATAGCTCACGGCAACACCAGATCCTTAACCCAGGGATCAAACCCCCATCTTCATGGATACTAGTCAGGTATATTACCACTAAGCCACAACAGGAACTCCTGAACAAAAGTTTTTTTTTAAAAAAAGCAAAACTTGTCTTTACATATTATATGCAGTGTACTCCAAAACATTGTATTCTATTACATTAAAAATGCTGACTATAACTTATTAAATTGATCCCATGACTGCTGAAAAACAATGGCTTGGAAATCCCTCTATGACCTGGCTCCTGTCTCTTCAGCCCAAACCCATTCTACATCTAGTCACCCTAACTTCCTTCTGGTTCCCTGAACGAGTGGTGTTCTCTGGAGCAGTTTCCTCTGCCTGGGCTACTTCTTCCTCTCCTTACCCCACTATGCTAGGGGAAAAAACTAGATGTGATAGAAATAAGAATCTAGGTAATTTCTACCATTCTTTCCTTCTTTAATTTTATTTGGCCATCCCTGTGGCATGTGGGAATTCCTAGGCCAGGGATCAAACCCATGTCACAGCAGTGACCCAAGTCACAGCAGTTGCAACACCAGATCCTTAACCCACTAAATGAGGGAACTCCTACCATTCTTTCTGTTATCATGGGACTTCCCAAACATTTTATTCTGATTATTTCTTGGATTGTATATCTTCCACACCAGACTGTGAGCTTAGAAAAAGCAAAGACAAAAATGTGTTTTTTTTTCACAGTTGTCTATAGCCTAGCAGAGAATCTGGCATGGAGTAGAATTTAGTAAATGTAGGTAATAAATAGAATCCTGCTTAAAACCCTCCAGTCAATTTCATGTACACTTAGAAAACAAATCCAAAAGTCATTGTGGCCTCCAAGGCACAGCTGTGGTTGGCCCTTCTTCTTCTTCTTCTTCTTTTTTTTTTCTTCTTCTTCTTCTTTTTTTTGCTTTGTATAGCCACCCTCATGGCATATGGAAGTTCCCAGGCCAGAGGTCAAATCAGAGCTGCACCTGCTGGCCTATGCCACAGCCATAGCCACACCAGATCTCAGCCGCATCTGTGACCTACACCATAGCTGACAGAAATGCCAGATCCTTAACCCACTGAGCAAGGCCAGGGATCCAACCCGAATCCTCATGGATATTAGTCGGGTTTGTTAACCACTGAGCCATGACCGGAACTCCTGGCCCCTCTCTTTAATCTCACTTCCTACTACATTTCACCCGAGGCCCTGAGCTCCAGTCTGAGAGGCGTCCTTGCTGTTTCTCAGACTTGCCAAGCTCAAGCATTCTTGTTCCCTCAGATATTCACATGGCTTCCTAAATTCACTTGAGGTTTTTGCTAAAACGTGCCCTAAAGAGGCCTCTCCTGACTCTCCCCAGCATTCTCTTTCCATAGGTCTGCTTCTTTTTTTCATAGCACTCACCACTACCTGACATTATGTGTTTATTGTGGCCTGACCCCTTGTCCCCACTGCCTCTTGACTGTAATAACATTTTGTTTTTGTTCAAGGCTGTACTCCCAGGGCCTAGGACAGTATAGGGGTCTTGGAAGGTACTCAGTAAATATTTGTTGAATGAATGAATGTATACATAGGTTTGTTACAATGCTAACTGCTGAATAATTCAAATAATAATATCAGTAATAGTAATTTACATTTCTTTAGGGCTTTCGTGTTTACAGAGTATTTCCTGTTCTTCATCTCATTTGAGCTGTGTAATTGTACTTTGGTATTGTCACATAGTATTTATCATTTTTGGCAATGAAGTTTAAGAAGCTGAAGTTTAGAGAAATTAGTTAACTTGCCTGAACTCACACAGGCATTAAATAAATGACTAAGTCAGGACTCAGATTCAGTGTTTGTTGTACTGCACCACGCTGTTGCAGAGAAAGGGCAAGATAAACAGACTACTTCCTCTGCTTTTCCAATGTCCACAGTATTTCCTGTGAGCAACTTGGATCCCTTTCCCACCCCCACGTCATATGGCAGAAGATTTTGACTCATCTTAGCAGAGCTGACTTCAGATAGTAGATGCTGGTAAAGAGCTAACCGTGCTCTGACAGCCACCTCTGGTAGTACTTAGGAATAAACTATGTAATACTTACAGAGTGATACAAATTAACATGAAAGCTTAAAGACTCAGAGAATGCCAACATAATTATCCTAAATGTGGTCACTTTTTAATCCCAAACAAGTAACTCCCTAAGTAGGAATAAAAAAAAATTTTTAGGTTAAGTATAGAAAATGCGAAACAGCCCGATCTAGGAAATGAGTAGTCCTTGCTGTGTTACCAGTATGCTCTCTTTGCCCTCAGGGACATACGTGTGCTTGGCCTTGCCTGCCATCATAGGCCCCACTACCACGGCCCGTCAGAGAATGCTGTCACAGGGATAAGGCATGGGAGAAAATGAATGCATAAGGTTGTTTAGTCTTTTCTCAGATAACTAAGGTTTCAGGTTCATGTAAAGGAAACCTAGAGTCTGTCCCTGACTCCTTTTTCTGCTTACACCTCTAGTTTGAGGCATAACCGTACCTCATTAGACCTAGAGTTAATTCTTTATGTGAAGGCTGGAGCCAGCTGCTTTCCAGCCTGTCTGGTCTGCTGTGACTGTACTACAGAAGATAATGTGATTGAGGGAAGTTCTAAAGAACAAGATCCTTTTTTTTTTTTTTTTTTTCTTTTTTCTCCAGGCTGTTGTCATAGAATTGAACTCAGTTCATCCATTTTTCTGCCAGAAAGATCTAGGAACTGCAGCAGGGCTGGTATAGTTTTTAACTTTAGCACTTGGATGGCAGAGTGGGGAAGTTCTCATTGTTGTCAACTTCTTCTAGCCAAGTTGAATTCCACAGTATCTACAGCTGTGTGGGAGGTCATGCTATACAAATGGATAGAGTTAGTTCAGGAATTCTAAGCATCTCTTTATTGCTAGTAATGTGTGGAATGAAGTATCCTCGCAGTTAGTGGATGTTTCTAGGTTTGGTCTTGTTTGTTTGATACAGACTTCCCTTCCTTACTAAAGACATGCTTTGAAATTTAAAGGAGGATTTATTTGAGTCTGGATTGAATTAATACCACCTAGTCTAATAATTATACATATATGTCTTCCTCCCCTCTCCTGTAGAATGCAGACTCTTTTATATCAGAACTGTGTATCAGATGCATATCATCACTTCCATAGACTTAACAGCACCTCGTATGGTGTGAACATTCAGTAAATTTTTTTTTAATGAAAAACTGAATCATCACCACTTACCTATAGAATGTTCCATCAGACTCTTGTGTTTTATTATTAAGGTGATAGATAATTCACTGATGATCTGAATTATTAATGAGTTTTATGCTCTTTTCTTTTATAGATGATGTAAATGACCAGCTCAAGTGACTTCTAGTTTTAAAAGGGGTTTGATCTACTTTAACGCTGGCTTTCAGTGTCTTAAGTACCGTTAAGTTCTGTATAGACCAGGGTTTAAACTTCTCAGAGCATCCCAGAGAGTAGTTAGGTAAAACCCTGAGCCTAAATTACAGAAGGATTACAAGTTGAAATTTGCTGTTCCTTTGAGCTGCTAAAGGAGATGAGACCTGACCTGGCCATGCAAGTTAGCAGGGGCTTTCTCTGACTTCTGCTCCCACTGAAGAAAGCCAGCAATGTCAGTATATTTTTAAAGGCCATCAGAGGCCTACTTCTTAAAGCCTAGTTTGTCTTATTCACCAATTTTACCACCTGCTGGTGAATATAGTAAGATCAGTCATTTATTTAGCTGAAGGAAAATTAATTTGCAGTGAAAAAACTGCACTGTCAGCGAGTACATAGAGATCTCTTGTGGACAATATTTTTGAGTCTTTATTGATTAGACTTCATTGCAACTTAATTAATTGTAATACTGCATAAGCATTTTATCACTGGGAATGCAAGACGTAGGCTTCATAATGCTTCTGATGGAGACCACTCTGCAGCTACTACCAAAAAGCTTCCACTTAGATGCAAACAACTCTGCCCTGATTGGCTTACTAACATCAAGAACCACACAACATCTTGCTTGGCTAAAAGCACTTTGTTTGGAGGGATTGGTACCAAAGAGTAAAGTAACTCACCCATCAGTCTCCATATACTAAGGGGCTCAGAGTCTTCCATGCAATTCTCTCATACCCTTTAAAGGTATACTCTGCCGCTGGGGGCCAGTCTGTGTTTGATATTTGTGAATGCAGATATCCATGTGATGTCAGGAACGAGGCTAGATCTACCTCAGAGTTAAGCACGCCTCCTCTGACCATCTCTGATTTTACCTAATATAGTAGAAAACCAAGGCGGGGGGCATAGGAGTACTGCCCTCCTCAGTATTTGCAAGCTCTGCCTCCTAGCTTCAGCAGCTCTATAGAGCAAAATAGAGTAAGGGAGGAAGTTCTAAATGGAAGGCCTCCAGAGATTTGGATAATAGCTAATATCCATTGAACACTATCTCTGTACCAGACACTGTTGCTTTAACCTCTTTAATATTCAAAACAACCCTATGAAGTAGGCTGTTTCTGTCATTTGATGGGCAAGACAATTGAGGCATGGTAAATTTAGCACCCAGAGTCACCCAGCTAGGCAGAGCTGATATTTGAGCCCTGCATTCTGGCTTCAGAAACTGCTTAACTGTCTTTGATTGTATTTTAATTCTCAGTGAGTATATATCTGACACGTTATTCCAAGTATCAAGAGAGTCCTGGAATGGATATCTTTGTCCATCTGCATCTGGATTATTTATGGAAAAAAGTTAGTATTATGTACTGTATATTAAACACTGAAGTGAAACTGAGCCAGAATTTTCTTCTACCACTAATGATTGGTATTAGGACTTCAGAATATATTTGAATAATAAGATAGTATAAGTGACATATTTTTATTTTTAAAATGTTAGCTGCAAATCTGACAGCCTCTAGTGTAACAGTGTAGCATGCCAGAGTCTTTTCAAGGTTGGGGCTAGAGATAATTGCCTTTAAGCCAGCCTCCTAATTCCTAAATCTGAATTCTGGCAACATCACAGCCACCTAGAAAAACAGTAGAAAATAAGGAAAGTTCAAGAAATAGATGTTATTTTTCTGACAAATAGAGATCTATGGGTCAGACATTTGTTTTTTCCTTGGGTTATCTCAGATTGTTGAACTATTAAAAACCTTAGAGTTTAACTTTATTGATTCCTAATAGAATCTTATTAGCACTATCATTATTTGCTAAATTGTGCCAAGCCATCTCCCTTTGGCCTCTGTGTTCGGCCACAGAGTGTCTCACAGGATTTAGTTATAAGGAACTTTATTTCTATTGCAGAACATTCTGCTAGTAGTTTGCAGAAACCAGTGGTGTTGGAATTTGTACTTAAATCACTCTCCACTTCCTTGACTCATCTCTTGCTGTTGGACTAACCTTCTAGGAGTTTACTGAATGCTTTGGTGCTGGGATTCGTATTTTTCTTTCCACAGAAGAACTGAAAGCAAATGGCTTCAAAATGAGACATTTTTTCCCACAGTGCATTGTTTAGAGGAGCTGATCTCAATGTTTATTTATTATGAGTCAAATCTTATTATAACCAACACTATTATAAAGTTCCATTACAGTTAATTCTAAGATTATGTATTTTCTTCTGTTGTGTAAAACTGTGGTATTGACTCTAACTTTAATGCAAGTTAGGAGTGTTTATGTATTTCTATTGTAATAGTAAAGTGTCAAAATTTAATTTCTGTAGAGTAAAAGTCTACCAGTTCCTACAACACCACTGTTCTAACAATGTCCAATATAGCAGAATTTCATATGGTTGTATTTAACATTTTTGTGATTTCTGAATGTATCTGTAGGACAGTACATTCAGTGTATGTTCTCAATACATCGAAGTGTCTTATTTCAAGACCATTTGTCTACTTTGTTCAGATTTTTAAAAAATTTTATTGAAGTATAGTTGACTTACAACGTTGTATTAGTTTCAGGTGTACAACAAAGTGAATCAGTTATAAATATATGGTTTTTTCCCATATAGGTTATTACAAACCATTGAGTAGATTTTCCTGTGCTACATAGTAGATTCCTGTTAATTTCTGTTTTATCCAGTAGTGTGTATATGTTATTCCCACCCTCCCATTTGCTCTCTACCTGCAATGGTTTCCCATCTGGTAACCATAAGATTGGTTTTGATATTTATGAGTTTGTTTCTGTTTTATAAATAGCTCTTTTGTATCATTTTTATTAGATTTCACATATAAATGATATCATATGATACTTGTCTTTCTCTGTCTGACTTCACTTAGTATGATAATTTATAGGGCCATCCATGTTGCTGCAAATGGCATTATTTCATTCTTTTTTATGGCTGAATAATATCCCTTTGTATTTATGTACCACATCTTTATCCAGTCCTCTGTCAGTGGACATTTAGGTTGTTTCCATGTCTTGGCTGTTGTAAACAGTGCTGCAGTGAACACTGGAGTACATGTATCTTTTCAAACTACAGCTTTCTCTGGATATATGCCTAGAGGTGCTGTCGTATGGTATTTCTATATTTAGTTTTTTAGGGAACCTCCATACTGTCCTACGTAGTGGTTGTGCCAATACATTCCCACCAGCACTGTAGGAGGATTCCCTTTTCTCCACACCCTCTCCAGCATTTATTGTTTATAGACTTTTTGATGATGGCCATTCTGACTGGTGTGAGGAGATAACAAATTGTAGTTTTGATGTGCATTTCTCTAATAATGTTTAGATTTTAAAGTAGTCACTGCATAAAATAGATTCATCCTAAGTGACAGCTGACAATGACAGGGTTTCCTTGAGCATGTTAAAAAATTTCATTTCTAGGGCTTAGTCCACAAACAGAGTAGGTATTCCTAACTCTGAGCTTTTTACCAGAAGAAGGTTTCTTGGCAAAAACTCCTATGATTTCTCATTGACTTTCTTTTTAGTTCTATTAGCCATGATTATGACAGGATCAGGACATTAGATAGACTTTTTTTTTTTTTTTTTTTGGAAAAGGCAGATAGCATTAAAGAGGAACTCTGAGTCACAAACATTTGTAAGTCCAGAACACAGGCTGCCATCAAAGCCATGTTTCTCCATCCAGAGACTGTCATTGTAGACCATTCATCAGTGTTGTTCTGTTTGTCTGCTATAGTAGTGTCAATTTAGACTGGTACCTGAACTGGCCAAAGTGAATGGATAACATCATATAGGATCCTTGCTCTGGAAAATGTAAGACTTTAGTGTTACTTAACTTGAAAATTTATGAAGTTAGTTCATTTTTCAGGGAAACAGAAATGAGAGTTAATAGCCAGTTTATTTTTGTTTCCTTTTTTGGCTTTTTGGGCTTTGAGAAAAATAGAGCCCTCTTTGAAATTGCCTGGCAGAATTAAACATTATTAAGATGTTTGTAAAACTGTTGAATATAAAGAGCTCTTGGGCTGGGTGCTTGGGAGTGACCTTTGAACACACTGGTGTGTGGAAAGAGGACGTGAGAAACCAGACCAGACCCTCTGTCCAAGTACCTGTAAGCAACATGAATCTCCTGCTAACTGCTTCTTCCTCGCATTCTTCTCATGCCTCCTGGCACACAGATGTCTTCTGTTTCCCCAGCTCTAAGCAGTTTTATGTGGTCACAAAGAATCTATGACTCAGTTTCTTGCAGACCACTCCTCTGCCCACAGAGCTGAAAATGATTGCTTTGCCATGTCCCATACTTTCGCAACACATGAAGGGCTTGAGGGACAGTTGGCATTTCCTCCCTCACGGGATCAGCCTGAAGATTCTGAGGGCCAGTTCCCTGAATTCTCACCTGCCCCTCTGCCTGTCTGTGATTCCTTGAATGAAGAAGACTGTCGTTGCCAGCCTTCCGTCACAGTCTCCATCACCACGCAACAAGCAGAATTTATAAGCTAGGCTCACTCCCTTGCGGTGCATTTCACCCTCACCATCATGCCCCTGACTTCTCAGTTCATCTTAATCCAACTGGCTGTTCCCTGTAACATTGCTTTCCAGCTAGTTCATAGCCTTCTCCCATGTATTTATTACCTAGTCCATTTTCTATGAACTCGGCTTGTGGGTGAACTCTGTCATCATGGACCTTATGGAGATTACATGGCGTTTGCTCTTGTCAGAAGAAGAATGAAATTGATGTGCCATGTTTTATAAAAATATGCTGGCTACTACCTAAAATATCATCAATTAATTCAGATTTTATATGAGTGAAAAACTCTGGCTTTGGAGTAAGACTGACCAGAATTTGTATCCAGGTCTTGCCTCTTATTATCTGCTCAAGTTTCTTTTCTTTTCTTTCCTTTTCTTTTTTGCCACACACACAGCATGCAGAAATTCCTGGGCCAGAGACCAAATCCATGCCACAGGAGTAACAACCCTGGATCCTTAACCACTAGGCCACTAGGAAACCTCCTGGTCAAGTTTCTTAACTGCTCTGATTTTTAATTCCTTTATGTATAAAATAGGTATTATAATAATAATAAGGATTAGTCTGTGAATTAAGTGCTTAAAATAACTTAAAGGATTTAGCACTCTGCCTGGCATATAAGTGCTCGATAAGTGTTGGGAATTATTATGAAATGACATTTTTGAATGAATTGCTCTACTGATCTTTCATTTGCTCCTTCCCTATGTTGTTTTTCACTCCTTTCTCTTTCTCTCACTCTCTTAAAAGGCTAAAGATATATATCACTTTCAGACAAATCCGTAGGGCTCATGAAGAAGATTTATCTGCCAAGAGCTGTTTTGATTTGTTGTGTCATAACCTTGACGCTATAGCTTTGCCCCCATGCAGATGGCTCCTCACTGGGTAATCTGATTTACGTATTATTCTGTACAGCCTCAGAAAAGATCAGTCAGTATGTACCCTCTGTGTGAGAGAGACAGAGAACTCTAAAGCTGCAAGGGGAAGCCTTGGAAATCACCCAGTCCTGACTTCTGCCCCTAAACAATTCCACAACTTAATCTTCTGAAAAATAATAGTTGGCTGGATTTTCTAGCTTGAAGCATGGAGAATGCCTGTTCTATTGTGGATTCTTGGGATAGGATTATTAAAGTTGTTGGAAGGAACTGTAGCAGTCACTAGTCCAGTCTTTCTTTCCGCTGGCCTTACTGAGGGCCTGTTACATAACCATGTGCTCTGCAGGCCCTGGGGATACACTGCTCAGTGAGACACAAGCTCCCTCGTTAAAGGACCCCTAGTCTTCCTCACACCTAAGGCTGGGAGCCCTTCTAATGACATCTCAAATGCCAGCTTCTGATTGGACATTTCCAGTGACAATAAGGATGCGGTTTCACAGGTCAGATTGTTCACTTTTATGTGGAAACCAAAGAGTTCATCCTATCCAGTTGTTTCTGGACTTATTTTTTTAGGTGAACTCTTACTCAGAATACGAATCTATGAAATAAATAAAATTAGCTGTGCTCTAGGTGTGGCCCTGCCCACTTGAATGCCCCCCTCACTTGCTGAAGGGGCCCCGCCTTACCTCCCTAGGATCTTGATCCAGTACTTTGGGTCAACTCTGATAATTAGGTTTTTCCTAAACTGAACTTACAACTTCCTGATTACTCCAAATTCTGGACTGAGGAGCAGCACAGTACAATCCACTTAGTCTTCTTTAGAAATACCTTTCAGATACTTGAAGAACACCCAGTGTGCCCCTCCTTTTGTCCGAGATAAATCAGCCTCATTGCCTTTAACCTGTCTTCAGGGGGCAGGTTTTCAAAGTTTTAGTCAGGAAATTCTTTCTTAAGTTATTCTGTTTCTTCTATTTTGGAAACCAGAAACAGAACTTCGGTTAACTATGTTGGGTGAGTTTGAAGTTGGATATTAACTCCCTTTCCTCATCCTTTATTTCTTCCCCTTCAGGCTGAATACTTTCAGCCTCTTAGAGAAAGCTGTTTATTATCAAGGTCAAAAAAGAAAAAGATGTTAAAGACGTGGCCTCAGATGGAATTACAACTTGAGATGGCGGTCTAAACTTAATTCCCATTTTAGGACCCTGCCCATACAGCAGCCCTCTCTCCAGAAGTCATCCAAACGCCTGTCAGCACCACAAGGCAGGGCCTGAGCTGCGCATCCTCCAGTCACTGATCTGATGGCATCAAGTTTCATGGGCCCACAGTGATTTTCTCTGCAGAGCTGCCTGGCGCCTGCACAGAGCAGATGAGAGCAGCTCTGAAGGGAGCCCCCCCCCCCCCCAACTCCCCTCCCCTCTGCACACACACACAGCCTGGGTTCCTGCGTTGCCCAGAAGCTCCAGTTCTGTTCAGGGTCAAAGGCTCTGTCTTTGAGAGGGAGCAACTGATGGGGCCATTTTTGACATTGGAGTTCTTTTTGGCATCTGGGAAAGTTGATGTTTTGTACTGTTTGATCCAAGACTTCATTTTCTTTCCACTTATTTACACTGACCATCCAGTGGTTGATTGTGTTACTAGGTTTGAGAGCATTTATTCCCTTTGTTTTCTCCCTCTTTCCATATTTTACATAGAATGGTATGTTCCAGTCTAGTTTGAATATAATTTCCAGAGCTATATATGACACTTAGGAAACAGAAGTTGATAATAATACCCCGGCTTTCCGCATTTTGTCATATTTTACCATCTGTGCAACATATGAGGGTGTTAGATTTCTGTTCCTCCGTGAGCTGGATGTTATGTAGGGCACACAGATGAGAGCTCCTGTCGGTTAGGTGTTGCCACTGCAACCAAGAGTTCTCAGCGTGGGGCCTATGGACATCTGGGGCATCTCTGACAGGCTCTGGGGCTCCTTGAACAGACTAAATTTACATGCAAATTTTTGTGTATAAGTTCTTGTTCACATTTTTCTGGAGATTTTTCAAGGCATCTGAAACCAAATAATGGTTAAGTGTGACTGAATAGAGCTTTCAAGATCCTAAAATTGAATCAGGTACATCTTCTAATCACAACTTATTATGGTGGTGTTATTTGTCGTTATTTTTACAAAAATACCTTGAAAATTTTATTTTAAAGCAAGGCTGTAACTGAATACCATTCTTTCTTGGTCATCTGATTCAGGACTGATGTGGCTACAGTTAGGCACAAAATGCTATATGGAAACCAAAAGAAAACAGTAGAGTGCCATCTAGAGGTCCTAACAACAATACCACAGCTTTGGAATCAGTCTCCGGCCTTCTCCCTATACGGGAGCCTTTAGTTTTTTTTAATTTTTTTTTTAATTTTTAAATAACGATTTTTATTTTTTCCATTATAGCTAGGAGCCTTTAGTTTTAGTAACTTTCTAAATCAAGGACATTTTTTCCCTCACAGGTAATTGCAGACCATAAAGGTGTATGGCAATGATATTTGTTATCCACACAGATGCTACAGTTGTGGGTTCTAGCTTTGCTACTCTGGAGGAGACATAATTTGAATGAAAGCTTAATGTTGTAGATGGCATTTATTTTATAGGAATGTAGAAACTACAGGCTTCAGAGTCGATACCACATTTGAATATGCTTTTTTTTGGGGGGGGGGGGGGGCTTTTTAGGGCTGCATGTGGTGGAGGGTCCCAGGCTAGGGGTTGAATTGAAGCTACAGCTGCCGGCCTACCCCATAGCCACAGCAACTTGGCATCTGAGCCACGTCTGTGACCTACATTGCAGCCATGGCAACGCAGGATCCTTCACCCACTGAGCAAGGCCAGGGACCGAACCTGGGTCCTTATGGATGCTAGTCAGATTTGTTTCCACTGAGCCGCAGGAACTCCCTGAATATGCTTTTTTTTTGGCCATGCCTGCAGCATGCACAAGTTCCCAGGCCAGGGATGGAACCTGAGCCACAGCAGTGACAATGCCAAATCCTTAACCACTAGGTCACCAGTGAACTCTTGGATACACTTTTAGTCATAAAGCAATAACAAATGAATGCCTGCTATAAAATATTTTGGTAGAGGAACTTTGATGTATTTTCTTTTAAAGTTAGAGTAAATTAAAAATTGAGTAATTTTTCTTCATTTCTCGTAGTATGCCTTTCAAGATGATGATATAGAATGGTGTGTACCAAATGGTGCTGAAATTGTGGGGTCGCAAAGTTGAGTTTACTCTGGAAAAATAGATCCAACAATTCATATCCACATGAAGCCAAATAAAGGGAAGTCATATCCGGGCTCTGCCGCCCCTTGGTGTTGGTTCCTTAGCCAACTCGTTCCTTCTTTTCTAGACGGGGCTGATAACAGGATCTAGTATAGGGTTGTCATGAAGATTAAATTAAATAAAGTCAGTAAGCGCAGGGCCTTGTGTGTAAAGTCTTTTAACGCATTAAAGTCTCTTTAATTTATTATTGTTATTGTTATTATCACTGACCAGTTTTATTTTCAGGATAGCTGTAGTGAAATAGAAATGGACCATTTTGTATCTCATAGAGAATTTTAGTTTTCAAAAAGTATTTCCACAAATACGGTCTCATTGAGTTTCAGTAAATATTTATTCATATATTAAGCAGCTATTTATTCAGCTATTAAATATAATAATCATCTTTGGTATTTCAGGCTTGATGTTGGAAACAGCAGTAAGAAAGACATAGACCTTACATAGAGGTGAAGGAGTTAAGATAACAAACAATAAACAGTATGATTTCACAAGGAAGTCATTAGTATGAAGAAAATCAGTGTAATGGAACAGAGTGGGACTGGAGGCCTGCTTTAGATGGATAAGGTGGCCAGGGGAGATCTTTCTGAGGCAGTGATGACCAGAAACCAGCTACGTGAGGGTTTGAGGATTGACCATCCCTACTAAGGGAAGCAGCAAGTGTAAACGCTCTTGGTGGGTGTGTGTAAGCACGTGCACAGACCAGAGAGAAGGCCAGTGCCACCAGAGCTCAGAGGACTGTGGACTTTATCCTATGCGTTACGGAAAGAGATTGGAAAGTTGTAGTCAGGGTGGTGAGAGCCTCAAGCTTTGGCTTTAGAAATATGCCCTTTGCTTCTCGATGGAGAATAGATTGTCCTGGAGCAAGAGTGGAAGCAGAAAGACCAGTTAGGAGACTTTTGTGATAGTCTAAGTGAGCGATGATAGTCGCATGAATGAAGATGTTAAATTAATAGTTCAGGAGTTTGCCCACAGCTCTGGGCAGCGTAGAGGCAGGAGAGCGCAGGGTTAAGAGCACCAGCCAGAGAGTCAGACTGTGGGTTCTTGACTTCTCTGTGCCTAATTTTTACCATTTCCACAATGAGAGTGCCGATAGTCCCTTCCTCTTGGTTTGCTGTAAGGATTAAATGAGATAAAAATACTTGTGAAGTACTCAGAAGAGCATCTCAGTACTGCTGTTCATATCATCATCATCATCATCACCGTCTTCTTTGCAAGTACTACTCCCACATCATCCTCAATACCCCCAATTTATAGAAGAGAAAACTTAGAAATAGAGGCTGGTTTTGAAATCAGAATATAGGCGTCTTGATTTTGAATCTATTATTCCTTCTGCAATAAATTATGGCATGAGATCCCAGAGAGAAACCTTTCTTGATCAGAATCTCTTTAGCTCAGAGCCCTGTCGTATGCACCTGCAAATGTTTCAACACCATGGAGAAGATGATCCATAAAGCTAGCAGAGCCCCGGTGTGTGGTCGGAGTCATCCTGTGCCTGTGCCTCTCTTCCCTACACCTTGAACTGTCAGAAAATTGTAGTTCCCCAAGTTTTGCTTTTAGACACCTAAGCTGAAAGTGTTCGTGTGCACATACTAATGAATAGAGAGGAAGGGACTGACTCTTTTGAGGACCTTGTCAGATACTGAATCTCTTCAGAGGACGTTCAAGTCTTCATTAATTGTATTAAATGGGGCCATATGTAACAGATAAGTGAAATCCATGGATTACCCCCAGATTTCTTTTTTTTTTTTTTCTTTTTAGGGCCGTACCCACAGCATATGGAGGTTCCCAGGCTAGGGGTCGAATCGGAGCTACAGCTGCCGGCCTACACCACAGCCACAGCAACGAGGGATCTGAGTGGCATCTGCAACCTACACCACAGTTCACGGCAATGCCGGATCCTTAACCCACTGAGCGAGGGCGGGGATCGAACTCACCACCTCATTGTTCCTAGTTGGATTCGTTTCCGCTGAACCACAACGGGAACTCCTGGACTTCTTCTAATTTGACTTTTAGTGAAGGTATTAACCAGATGAACAGACTTGACTTTCTCTTTCCTCCACTTCTTTCTGCCTTTGCCCTGTCCCTCTGGAGTAAACAATGACATAGGTAAGGATCAAGAAGCAAGAGAAACAAATCAGAAGCAAGGTGCTTGGAAATCTATCTGCTCACCTTGCCTCTGGTTCCTTAGCCCTACCGCGGCCTCTCTCACCAGGACTGAGGGCAGACTCTTTGTCTGTTGCAGAATGTGAGCACTTGATCCGCCACATGCTGGTGTTGGACCCCAACAAGCGCCTCTCCATGGAGCAGATCTGCAAGCACAAGTGGATGAAGCTAGGGGATGCTGATCCCAACTTTGACAGGGTAAGCTGGGTACCACTTGCCCCAGGAAACTCCTTGTAGGGCCACTGTGGGTTTGTTGCATGAGATTGAAATCAGGCCAGGACCCGAAAAGCCGGGCTCGGATACAAACTGTTGTGTAATCCCAAAGCAGCAAGTGAAGCCCGCAAGAAAGAATCTTAAACCAGCTGAGTTGTGGGAGAATAGCTCTTCCCTACCACTTGTCCTTAAATCAGAGTCCCTTCCTGGCTCTTGGGGACAGTTCAGCCTCCTCCCTTGGGACTGTGTGCTTCCTCTTGTCTTAGCGTGCTCAGTGCAATGGCACCTGTGACATTCCTTTATTTAAAACGTTATAGTCATCCCAGGTACCCCAAGGAGCTCAGAAAAGTAGGGATCTTAATGATCTTATCTGCTTGTAGCTGAGTACCCAGGGCTTTCTTGCTTAGGCTTTGTCTGAGGCCAAAAATGACCCCAGCTAGGGGACATGGAACAGCTTGTTCATTACAGATGCCAATGCCATATTGACGTGCTTCACTGGGAGTTTGATAGCTTGCCTTTTTGTATGTCACAGTTAATAGCTGAATGCCAGCAGCTGAAGGAAGAAAGACAGATGGACCCCCTAAATGAGGATGTCCTCTTGGCCATGGAGGACATGGGACTGGACAAAGAGCGGACACTACAGGTATCTAAATGAGTGGAGGATGAGGTGGGGTATAGCCATACTCCCTCTGTTCTGCCTTCTCCATGTTTCCTCCTTTCCTGGGAACTTGGATTGTTTTGTTTTCCTCCCATTCTTCTTCCTCTGCCCTTGAAAAGAAGGCACTTTGGTCTTCTCATGTTGCTATTGAAAGAGTTTTGGTCATTGACATGCCGTTTCACCAGGGTTTTTTTGCTCTTTCCCCTTTTCTTTTGGTAGTCATTAAGATCAGATGCCTATGATCACTATAGTGCAATCTACAGCCTGCTCTGTGATCGGCATAAGAGACATAAAACCCTGCGTGTCGGAGTACCTCCTAGCATGCCCCGAGCCATGGCCTTTCAAGCACCAGTCAACATCCAGGTGGGCAATAACTCCAGTGACCAGATTCAGGACAAGGAACATGGAGCAGGGGTGGGGCCGTGAGCCAGTGGCTCACTAACTCTAGGTCCAGAGAGTTCCTGGTTCTTCATTACCTCTGTCCCCTTCCAGCCACCATCTCTTCCTTCTTCAGAGGTCAAGCAAAAAACTGAACCTTTCTTTGACAGGGAGGATGGAAGAGTATTCCAACACTCTTGTGTCAGTAGTTAAATTTTTTTTTAAAAAAAAAAAGAAACAGCAAATTGAGAGAGGCTGTCTCTTCTCAAGAATGCTTCCTTGCTGTAGCTTCTAGGGCAGAGGAACCTAAGACTCGGGTAGAAACATAGGCTTGAGCAATCAGGAAGACTTTGAAAAGACGGTCCTTATGTCCGTCTGGCATTGAAGATGTGTGTGTATGTGTATGTCCTGCTTTCCAGGCGGAGCAGGCTGGCACCACGATGAACATCAGCGTCCCCCAGGTGCAGCTGATCAACCCAGAGAACCAAATTGTTGAGGCAAGTGGCAACCTCTGAGAGCTGTCAGCTGAAACTACCTTCTTTCCCATTGCCTTGCTTCCTTTTCCTACTTCCTGTTTCTAACGCGATGTGTTTCCCTCCACCACAGCCGGATGGGACGGTGAACTTGGACAGTGATGAGGGTGAAGAGCCTTCCCCCGAAGCATTGGTCCGCTATCTGTCCATGAGAAGGCATACAGTCGGTGTGGCCGACCCACGGTGAGTCCCTGGCCAGCAGCCCCGATCAACACCCAGGCAGGGCATTCCCACCTTTCTCCTTCTTCATTGTATCTCCCAAATGAGACCTAATGCAGGGGCCCGGTTCAGGGGCCCTGGTAGATCAGACTTGATTTGACTAAAGCATTACAGAGCTGTCCCTAGTGGGTGGTGGGCTGGTAGCTACCATCATGCTGGTTAATCCCAGTACCTTGGCAGAGCACAGCGTGTCTTTCCCCACAAGGACTGAGGTCTTCTGATCTAAGCCACGTAAAAGTACCCCTTAAAATTCATCTGAGTTGGACAGGTTTAGAGATGTTGTTTGCCATGTATTCTAAGGCAAGACTCATCTAAGAAGGGAGGACAGATAACATGATATAATTTATATGTTAAAATTAAGTGAACGAAAATCCAAAAACACTCAGTAAGAACCACTTTTCCCCAGATAGTCCTTCAGTATGTCCCCTGTTGCCCTCACGTGGAGGAAGTGTGCTAAAAACCTCTGTTTCTTTGTTCTACACTTAAAAGTTCTTAACATTAAAAATGGCCTTCCCTCTTTTCTGGCTGTTTCTTTTTCCTTTTTTTTTTTTTTTGGTCTTTCTAGGTTTGCACCCAAGGCTTATGGAGACTCCCAGGCTAAGGGTCAAATCAGAGCTACAACTGCTGGCCACAGCCACAGCAACACCAGATCCGGGCCACACCTGCGACCTATACCACAGCTCACAGCAATGCCGGACCCTTAACCCACTGAGCGGGGCCCATATTGAACCCAGATCCTCAGGGATGCTAGTCAGATACGTTTCCAATGAGCCAGGACAGGAACTCCTTTTGCGAGGGGGGAGGGGGGAGCTATTTCTTTTAGTGAGTACAGAAGAAAAGGGTGGCAAGAGTTCTCTTGAGAGTTCAACTAGGGGCATAGCTCGGTTTCTTTTTTTCCTCTGAGTGATTTCCAAAAAACCCCACCTGCCTGTTGATTTGCTTGCTTCACGTTTCTTGATCTCAGCCTGGGATCAAACAGGCAATATGGGAGCATTCTGGCTCCAGAGACTGTGTCAGCTGCTCTGCACGGTGGAGTCCGTGTCCCTCTGTTAGTGGAAAGATCTCATATTGTAAAATATGCCGTAAACCCTGCCGCTGGAGTGCGGCAGCCCTGCGCATCCACCACTCCTCTGCCCGTGGGCGCTGACCTCCTCGGGGATCGCATTCTTTCCCTGGTGAATCAGTTGCTCCTTCAGGCAGCATTGTTTTAACGGGTGGCCCGTGCCCTCCAGAAACTTGCTGTTCACCTGTAGGCTTTGGAAACCCGAACTGGACTGGGGCCAGTGTTTCCTCTTGGCTCAGAGCTGTTGGTTTTTCATGAGCGGTCAGTGAAGAAGGGCGAGCCCTAGTCCCAGATAGTGACGCGGGAGAGAGCCAGATTCCACACACTTCTACTCACTCTGGGATCTCAGAGAGAAATACAAATTCAGGAGGAAGGTTTTTAAAAAATTAAATTAATTGTGCTGAACTTAGCGGTTTCATCACTTTGGGGATGAGAGTGAGCATTTTAACTGAACTTCTCCGTCTCCCGTTTTTCATCAGCACGGAAGTAATGGAAGATCTGCAGAAGCTCCTGCCTGGCTTTCCTGGCGTCAACCCACAGGCTCCCTTCCTGCAGGTGGCCCCTAACATGAACTTCATGCACAACCTGTTGCCCATGCAAAATCTGCAGCCAACTGGGCAGCTGGAGTACAAGGTATGGGATATGGGGGAGGGCCTGCTCCCAAAGAAGCCCATTTAAGCTCCCGTTGAGAGTCTTTGAGGGAGTGTTCCCCTGGATTTAAGGGTGTCCTTGTGGAGAAGGGTGGTTTCTCTTGCCTGAGTGAGAGGGAGGATTGCTCTGGTCTGCAGCACCCTCACAGGACCCCTTAGTGTCAGTGGCTTAGAGGACTGCTGTCCTCTCCCCGCATCCCTCCCTCACCAGTCTGTCCTTCCCACTCTCCTCCCAACAGGAGCAGTCCCTGTTACAGCCGCCCACCCTGCAGCTGCTGAATGGAATGGGCCCCCTTGGCCGGAGGGCATCAGATGGGGGCGCCAACATCCAACTGCACGCCCAGCAGCTGCTGAAGCGCCCACGGGGACCCTCCCCTCTTGTCACCATGACACCAGTGAGTTGCAGCACAAAGCTTTCCCAGAGGCTTTTGCTAAAGAGGTTGTGGACCAAGGGTTGGGAATCCAGGGTCTTCAACCTAAATATCTGAATTTCTTTCTTTCAGCTTAGGATGTTCAGTGCATTCCTGCTTAGTTCAGGCTAGTAGGATTTTTCAGACCTAGTTTTTGGTTAACTTCTTTATGTAACCAAATAATTTCCACACTGTAGCCAGCTCCTGGAGGGCCTCATTCTCGGGAGGGCCACTTACAGATACCTTCATTAAGGTCGGCTGCAGCCCTGCCTGCTTCAAGCCAGGGGAGTGGTAGCCTCAGTCACGGCCTTCTCACAGATAGCGTTTCCCTGCCAGAGGGCAGTGGAAGCTAGTTTTCTGTGGGCTTAATAGCTTTTGAGACTGGTTTCTAAAATTACCTTCTCAACAACCCTTTCTGCTTTGATTGACACTACCTCATATTTTTGATAGAACCTGGATCATTTAATTATTCGGCTTTCACAAGCTCTACCCTGGCAGTTGGTATCTTTCAGTCCCTTTTTTTTTTTTTTTTAAATGTGATAGTCACATTCAAAGATTCTTTTCTGGAGTTCTCGTCAAGGTACAGCGGAAACGAATCCGACTAGGAACCATGAGGTTGCAGGTTCAATCCCTGGCCTTGCTCAGTGGGTTAAGGATCTGACGTTGCCATGAAGTATAGGTCGCAGATGTGGCTCAGATCTGGTGTTGCTGTGGCTGTGGTATAGGCTGGCAGCTGTAGCTCTAATTAGATCCCTAAACTGGGAACCTCACATGCCTCAGGTATGGCCCTAAAAAGACAAAATACAAAAAAAAAAAAAAGATTCTTTTCCTTTCTCTGGGTTCTATATATTTCTGATTATTTTCCTGTCATAGGTAAATTTATTCATTAATTTCTTCATTGATTCATTCTTTCAAACTCATACTACCTTAAGATCAGATGCTAATTATATCCATAGCCCTTACTGGCCGTTTTAGGGCAGTGTTTTTCAAGCTACCTCTAGTTGGGACCTTTTTCTCCCCTTCTACCCACCCATCAGGGATTAATACCTTTGTAAAACATAATAAAAGTGAATTAGTAGAGAAGTAAAATTTTTAAAATATATGAACTACAAAGGCTGAATTTCATTGGATTAAAGAGAAAAAATATTCCATTAAATTTCTATAAAAGTTTGTAAATCTTACTATTTTTTTTACTTACCTTCTCTTGGATTGGTAGCAAAACAGTTTGTAGACTGGCATGGGTCCACAGGCCACATTTTCAGTGACACTACTGTCAGGAAAAGGAAATAATGTATATTTACAGTTCCTGGTCTCATTGAGCTTATAATATGGGGAGACAAAATCCACACATATAAAGTTGGAATAACAGTAAAAAAAAAAAAAAAGTATGTGATTAAGTGCCGGAGTGAAGACCGTGGACTTGTAGGTGGCAGAGGTGTTCAGGGAAGGGCAAGGCCAGTGTAGGTTATGAAGGATCCGGAACAGCCTTACAGGAGGTAGAGTGACTTATTCTGTCCACTGTAACTGTTTTTGCCAAAGTCACTAACAAGCTTTTATTGATAAGTCCTGTGGACATTTTTTTTTTTGTCTTTTTGTCTTTTTGTTGTTGTTGTTGTTGCTATTTCTTGGGCCGTTCCCGCAGCATATGGAGGTTCCCAGGCTAGGAGTCTAATCGGAGCCGCAGCCACCGGCCTACGCCAGAGCCACAGCAACGCGGGATCCGAGCCGCGTCTGCAACCTACACCACAGCTCACGGCAACGCCAGATCGTTAACCCACTGAGCAAGGGCAGGGACCAAACCCGCAACCTCATGGTTCCTAGTCGGATTCGTTAACCACTGCGCCACGACGGGAACTCCCCTTGTGGACATTTTTAATCTTTATCCTCTTGGACCTCCCACCTGTATTAGTCTCTGCCAGCCATTTTTCTTCTTGGAATATTGTCTTCTTTTACCCAGTTCTCCTTGTTTTCCTCCTGCCTCCCCTTTTCAGGTTCCTTTTCGGCTTCTTTCTTGGAGTAAATGAAACCCAGCGTTTTATCTGAGGCCCTGTTTCCATCTCATTTACATACTCTCTCAGAGTGATCTTGGCCACATCCCTAGTTTCAGTTCCGAGCGATTCTCTGGCCCAGAACGCTTTCTGAATTCTACACATGTAGACATGACTACTCACTGCACAGATTCAGCATGTCCCTGGATGAACTTATCCTGACTCAGTGAAACCTGTTTCTCCCCCTGGATGACAGTGAATGGCACTGTCACTCTCTTGGCTAGACAAGCTCTAGGCATGTGGGTTTTGTCTTTAACTCTTGCCTCTCCCTAGTCCCCATATCAAAGCAGTTATCTGGTGCCTGTGAAGTAAATATCTTACTTCTGTCCATCTCTGCTGCCCCTTCTCTAACTCAAGCATCCTTTGGCATCCTTTGGCTGGATTAGCACAGTGACCTCCTAACTGGCTTCCTTGTTCCAGACTTGTCTCCTAATCCCCGTCACCAGCCATTTTCACACTATAGCTGAAGCAGGCCAGCTTTCTAAAATACAGATCTTGTAACATCATGTCCCTGCTTCAGATCTTTAGTGATTCACCACTGCCTTTTCTCAAAATAAACTTCCTAATGTGGTATTCAAGGCCATTTATAACTGGCCACAGTGTTCCTCTCCCGCCTCTGTGGCCACTTCCTGCCTAGCCCTGGTCACTCCAGCTTTATGGAAGTGTAGTAAGGGATCTGGAAACCCCAGGGGCATTCAGACAATGGAATTATTCCAAAAGTTTGTTTTCTCTTATAATTATTGTCCTTTTTTTAAAAAGGCTGTTTTGTAATAATTGAAGTAGGATTTTTGCTCTAGCACTTGAGGCATGGTGGCTATGTGAGCCGACAGGCTATGAGTAGCAATCAAGGCTGTATGTACAGCATCCCAGTCCACGTGCAAATGGGAAGAGTCACAGTGATGCATGCACTGTGGCGGTCCTTATTTCACTTACTTGTTTCGGTGGGTGACAGCTATGTTACAGCACTGGGTTGTAATTATACAATTACATGTTATGTACTGAAGCGTACTTTTAAAAAACCAGTTGGCTTTTCTGGAGTTAATGACATCTAAAGTATAGAAATAACATTAATATGAAACAATATAAATTAGGAGGTTGGCATTGACATACACGCTACTATATTTAACAGATGGGTAACAAGGACCTACTGTATAGCACAGGGAAATCTACTTAATACTGTGTAACATCCCATGTGGGAAAAGAATCTGAAAGGGAGCAGATATATGTATGTGTGTAACTGACTGACTTTGCTGTATGCGTGAAACTAATTTTGTAAGTCATCTATACTCCAGTAAAATTTTTAAAAAAAGAAACACTAGGTCAGTTCCTAGACATTCCAGGTAAACAAGCTTCTGTTCCATTTTCAGATTCTCAGACCCCTGCAGGCCTTCTCTTTTCTCTTGGCCTAGAAACCTCAGATGCTTACCACCCCTTTCCCTCTTTGCTTGGCTAGTGCCTCCTCATCATTCAGGTCTTAGGTTTGGGGCCCTGTCCTCCAGGATGCCCTTCTCAATTCCCGCATACCCGTTAGACAAATGGGTCATGCTCTTTTGTATTGTCTGTTTGCCTGTCTCTATCCTTCACTAGCCTGTATTGAGGCCGAGAACTTCACCTGTCAGCTCACATTTTATCCTGGAGCATAGTGGGCATTCAGCTGTTTATTGGCTGAATAAAGATGAATCAGAGGAAGAAATTCAAGTTAAAATCAACTGAGTAAGGTAGAAATGGGACAATAGAAAGGTATATAGAAGTTCTCTGTAAGCCAGTGATCCTAGAAAAGTTTTACAGATTTAAAAAAAAGGAACATAGGGGCCTGCCCCCACCCCAGTTTCGAGAATGAGAGCTTTTACAGAAGAAGCACCACCTTGAGCTTTTCCTTCCTGTCTCTTTTCAGGCAGTGCCAGCAGTTACCCCTGTGGACGAGGAGAGCTCGGATGGGGAGCCAGATCAGGAAGCTGTGCAGAGGTAATGTGACATCTGGCAGTGCTTGCAGAACGTCCTTGGGCAGTCTCCCCCTGCAACCAGCGAAAGGTCACCTCTGCCCAAGGAGGTGGTCCAGTGCAGCTTCAACATTTGTGTGGTCTCTTTGCTCAAGCCAGATGGCATGTTCCTCCCCACATGGAAGTAACAGAAGACTACCCAGAAAATTTCATTTCTGTAAGCACCATTGGAAGTCCCCTAAGTGACAGCAATAACCATAAGAACTTTTTCTCTCCTCCCTCCTTCTTCCCTTGCCCCCCTGCCTTCATATTGCAACTCTGATAGTATTCACAAGGCACAAAGCCTGCTCCTACCTGCCAAGAACTGTTACTGAAAAGGAATTGGAGATCTGGGATGACAGTGATCCTAGCTAGTCTGGCCATGGACCGCTGGCATGGACTCTTCCTTTCCAGGAGAATGAATACCTCTTGTACTGTTTGCTGTGTGCTTCTTCTGTCCCCTTGTATCAACAAAGAGATATTGAAAAAGAATATGGGATTCGGGCCAGGGACCGATGCAAATATCCATTGTTTGCAGAACCTTGTTGAGAGATGCCTAATTCCCAGGAAACAGCAGTGACCGTCAGGCATGCTGTACTGTTCATGTGACCTCGGTTCCATCTGCCATGGTCCTCAGCTCCACGCATGCCCCTTTGTGGGACTTTGACTTTCTTATTTTCCGGGGAGGGGGTTTGACCAGAATCCAGCATGTATTTTCCCAGAAATACAGGCGTTCTTCAAGATTATATGTTTTTTCCCTTGAGGGAAGTTGAAATAAAATGGTTTTCACGGGCTCTTGGGGAAACTTTGGGTGTTTTTATCAAATGGCTATTAAACCACTAATGGCTTACTCTCTGGCAAGTGTACATACCACTAATTACTCCGTAGTCCGTTAACTGTTTTTAGCTGAAATGGGCAAAGTAGTTAAGAATGAAACAAGACCATTTTTTAAGAACTGCACGGTTGCTGGCCAGTATTCTATCCCTACCCGCAGTAGCTCTGTGTGAGAGCTGCTGTTCAAAAAGAAGCTGGTCCCATGTAGAAAGAACAGGGGAAACAGGGGGCCTGCTCCCTCTACAACTTAGCCGATGGAAGAAGAACTGTGTTGACTTTGTTTTCCTCTTGACACTGTCGTTTCTATAGCTTGCTGATAACAGGGTGTATAAAGTGGCACATGGGCCCTCCTGGTGTCACGAAGAGAAATTAGGAAACTCGCTGCATTCCTGCTTCAATTAGATAGCAGTATTTCATTTTCTCTTCTCTGTCTTGCATTTTACTTCTTCCAGCTCCACCTTCTTTCTTCTTTAGACAAACATTTAAAGGGTATAAGGCCCATCAGTTTTGATGTAATGAAAAAGAATAATGCTTCTTTTATTCATGCCCAAGAAGAGTAGCAGTGGTGGAGGAAGTCATCAACCCGACCATGGGGGACCAATACCTTGTTAATGGTAGCAGTGGTGGATCTGAAAGATCTTCAGCATAAAAGTCATCAGCTCGTCAATTCTTCAGCTTTTGAAACTTCTGTTTTCTTGCCTTGCCTTTTTTCCCCCTAAAAAACAATTCTAAACATTTCATGTGGTTTCATGCCTTCGTCCTGTAGAGAATGTTGGTTCCTGGTTGGTTTTTCTTTGATGATGATGGAATTATAGTCATGGGACATGAGGCAAGGGGTGGTTTGGGAACTCGCTTAGTCCCAACTGGAAGCATCTGTTTTCTGTGACTTGTGTCAAGGTCAGTCTCAAACTGTGGGGGCCAGTGGCTTCAAGGGACATATGGGAAGCCCTTCTGAGTATCTCTCTGGCTCATCTCTAGGAACAATCCCTAGGGCTTGTTTTCTCTGAAATTTGGAGGGAAAGGGGGAATAAATAAAGTAGAAAATAAATTCTTCTGCTAAATTGAATGAAGTAATGAAAATTGATCCTCTTTGTGAACTACGTCTGTTTTCTCTCTTCTCTTAATGGCTACTCTCAGATCCAAAATTCAGCCACTGCAGTGATAAGCCAACTTTTGTTGGCCTTTTGAACATGTTTCACTCTCATCCAGTCAGGGATCTGTTTGCCATCGAGCTCTTTTTGAACTCTGGCGCTGTTTCATTCTGAGTGCTTTGGATTAACTTCTAATGCTTCTTGCTGAGGAATATTCCTATCTGTCTTTTTTACTATGAAATGTGCTCCTGCTTGTTGCAGGTACTTGGCAAATAGGTCCAAAAGACATACACTGGCCATGACCAACCCTACAGCCGAGATCCCACCGGACCTACAACGGCAGCTAGGACAGCAGCCTTTCCGTTCCCGGGTCTGGCCCCCTCACCTGGTACCTGATCAGCATCGGTGAGTAGCTATGTGAGCTGCGTGAGCTCCCAGAGGCTCATCGGACAGGCACCCTTCTGGCTAGTCTTACAGAGATGGCAGCTAGCATCGCAGCTTTTAATCGCATCCTGAACTTCCATCTTCTCAGCTCCTTGACTAAGCAGTGCCCGGGGCGACAGAAGATTCTTCCTTCCTAGTACCCTGTAGACATGTTTATTGCCTGCAGGTGATTCTCGTGATTCTAGATGTTGACTCACAGATGAAATTGAACTTGAAACCTGCAATTAAGTGAAGCTCTCAAAAGTCCAGCTGGAAATAAGAGGCTCTACAGCTACATCAATAGGCCTGACCTTTAATAACCCACCGCCATCGAAAGAATGAGCCTTTCTTACCAGGTGACCACTGAACAAGGAGCTTGGCTATGAGGAGGAGTCATCCCTCTGTGAGTGGTAGAGCAGACATACTGCAGCCTCTTGAATGTTGTGCTTGAAAAGTCATTCTTGTAATATTCTGTTGGCAGAATCTTTTAGTAGATCTCTCATACGTTTATAATTCATTCTCTTGAAGAAATAAAAACAAGTTTAACCTTCCTCACCAAGAAAACTTCACAGAACTGAGTTCAAGTAAGCCTGGATGCAGAGGAGAATGATACTTTCCTGGATTAAGAAGATGATTATTCACTGAGAACACTTTGATGACTAAAAATCTTAGGCTTGTCCATCCTGAAGCTCTCCCCAAGCTCCCAGGCCACACTTTCAAAGCCACCAGCAGTTGCTAGAGCTTATTTTATTTCAATCTTTTTGGGAAGACATTGAAAAAGCAGTCTTACTTGGGAAGGTTGGAAAGCAGGTTCCAAGGAAACTAAGTTTATAATGTGTTATTCAGTCTTGCAGCCAGGCTCGCCCTGGCAAGCGTGACACAATGTTTTATTGTGTTTAGTTACCCCTTGGGCATCAGAGGTAATCAGCAGAGACAGGTGACCTCTGAGCCGACTGAGACATGGTTAGTGCCACGTTGGAACTCTAGAAGAAGGAAGATAAGATTTAATAAATGACCATGAATAATGTAGTAAAAATGGTCTCTTAAGAATGGAGTAGCATGAGTGACATATTTCAGATAAAACTCTGATGGCACAGAAAGACAGTATTTTCCTAAGGAACATCCCTCAGGACCTACATTGCTAGGGTACTGCCGCGAGAGTACTTTGGTTATTAGGTGCATGTTCCATCCCATGCATTTTCTAGGATTTCTCAATAACTGAGGTCTACCCTGTTACCTAATAGACCTTTTATTACTTTGTTTCTGCTTGTTTCTATCCCCCCTGCCCCCGCTGCCCCCAACTTTACAGCCCCACACTTAATTGTTCAGCCTTGGTTACACTCGTTACTCAAGGAAGACCACGTTGGCCCACAGTTCCATTTGTGTGGTTTCCACCCTGCCAACAGTCATTGTCAAGGCCTTGGCTGCGGGAAATCTGTCTGCTGTTTTCACGTGAACACTCTACTAGAGTGTTTCAAGGGTTTCCTGTGGTCAAGCCGGTTTTAATTGGAATGAATGCTTTATGAGTGGCAGATTCTATAAAGTGGGTCATTTATGCAAACTCTCCATGTCTTGATGAGGTTACTATAATAAATATGGCAATACAAGAGACTGAAGTTAGTCTTCAGGAGAAAAGAGAAACTTTCCAAGGCCATAAATGTTGGTGGGTGGCCTGGATGAAGTATCGAATTCCCTTCATTAACCAGAGGAGGTGACTCAAGAAGAGCACATATGGCTATTCTTCTGGGGTATGATCGATGAGGTCCAACATGGAGACAGAAGAGGGAGAGACTGATCTCCCTTTTCAGTCCCGGAAGTATATAATTTAAAATTTTAAAAAAGATTTTTTTAAGAGTGAACTTTTTAAAAAAACCTAACACAAAATGGACTTTATCTGAGTGGGGACCCAAGGCCCTATTTGAAGAGTGTGGTGGGAACATCAACCTAATATGAGGCTGCCTGAGTTTGACTGTGATTGCTAATGGGAATAAAGCACAACTGATGATGTCAGTGCTTCCTAAATGAGTGACTGCGTCAGCACTGTTCCTCTGAAGCTACTATGCTAGGCCACCTTGGGCATCAGGCTGTTCATAACCTGAGCTTCTGGAAAAATCATAAAATACCTGGACCTGGAAGGATTGCTCTGATGGGAGTGAATGAATATTGTGCAGGTAGACTGTATTAATCCCTTGAAGAGCACAGCTTTCTGAATGAATCAGTTACATCCATTATCAGAAAATATTAAAAGCGTAAGATTCAAATTTGAGGAGAAAATATATTATTATCTGCTTGCTTTAATTCCAAAGACCTGAAGTAGAAGCAGAACTACTGTTGAGGAAGGGCTCCTGAGAGCAGCTCTCGTGGTTGCTGTTTGGGGCATGTCTGTTAGAATCCTCTGTCTTCTGTGTTACTGAACCAGATACATGTTCTTGCTCATTTCGTCAGCTCACTGCTGTGTCAGGCTTCAGGTAGAGTCTGAAACAGAAGCCACCATTAGAGAAGGGAGGATAAAGGGCTTACACCTGCTGCCAGAACTCTCTTGACCCCTCTGCACAGTCATCAGACCCTCCTTGTACCTCCCTGTCTGCATTGCATTTGAACTTGCTGGTTAATCTGCTTCCTTAGCCTTGGTTCTGCTTCAGCCCAGGATGAATAACTGGCAAGGTGGTCCATCATTTCACCCATAGCTCAGTGTGATATCAACCCTGCCCTGGACGTGAAACCCTCATCTTTTCCATCAGCTGCTGCAGTGCTGCCTTGACAGGCTTTTATCTGCTTACCTCAAGCTATAAACATCTCTTTCTGATTAGCTAACAAGTGTAGGTGTTAGCTTCTAACCCTGATGCTGTCTTAGACATTCCTTATCAATAGCTTGTTCTTTCTTTCTATAAGATACTGGCTATGTTCTGATTGAACAGTGGGGTCATTTTGAAGGTAATCCACACGATTCCTCTTTCATTAGCAGGTTGGGAGGGTGCTACTGCTTTGAGAAGTTAACTTTCATAGCAGATAACCTTATTTGTGCTGACCAGGTACGTGCAGGTTCTTGAGGCCCACGTTTCTTAAGAATGGGCTGTCTCCATCTGGGGATCAGAGGTCCCCATATCCCCCCACTTTAACCTTACCTTCTAGTTTTTGGCACAAAACCTATGAATTCCAGGCCAGACCTCTGACCACAAGGTTGCCTATGGTTTCTCTCTGGTTGGTCATACAGAGATTACTGCTCAGGGGAAATGTCAGGTCAGATGGTGAATTTTAGGTTTCTAAAGGCACTAGATAGAGATGTGATTATGAACGTCAGAGTTCTTGTGCAGCCAGGCCTGAGGGATACTGAGAAGCTCTTCTCTGTGGCCCAGTGTATTTGTAAGCACAGGATGTATTTGACCCCAGGACCTCACTGGGTTTGGAAACTAAGCCCATTCAAGGTAAGTGGAAACGGAAGATGGTCACCTGGAGCCCTCTAAAGGGAAGCAAGCTAGGGAAACGACTGGCTTCTGGAGATGGCCTGAAGTGACATAATATTCGGGGCTGCACCTGCATCAGCCATCCTTGTGTTCCTCTACAGCAGCAGTCCCTGGATGATTTGGTCAAAACCCCTGAGTCCTAGCCCCTAACCTTCTCTTCCCGTGTATTCAGCTCCACCTACAAGGACTCCAACACACTGCACCTCCCCACGGAGCGTTTCTCCCCTGTGCGCCGGTTCTCAGATGGGGCTGCAAGCATCCAGGCCTTCAAAGCTCACCTGGAAAAAATGGGCAACAACAGCAGCATCAAACAGTTGCAGCAGGTAATGGAAGAGAAGGCAGGCATCTCTGGAGAAGCATGGGTAACAGAGACCAGTATTGCAGGAGGACCGGGGTGTTAAACTTCCCCCCACGCCATGTCAGCAGCACTGCAGTTGTAGCGGTTCTAAACCAGACAGCTTCCTGATGCTCTTTCCTTACTCCTCCTTATGTCCAGCTTTCCCCAGGATCCCGTGCTTACCCTGTGAGGGGACTTGTTTTCCTCCTGTCTCTGTAGTTCACTAGAAAGGAGTTGCTGGGCTTGGGTTCAGTGGGATGCACAAGGGAGTGTCCTTTGAAGCAACCCTGGCATTCCTGTCTTGATTTATAGGCTCTGGGTCTTGTTGGAGCCTGCTCTGCATTCTTACCACCTGGCACACTCTCCAGTTGGTATGCATGGTGCCCCTAGAGGCAGGAAGTATACCTCCAGGCTTCTGGAAAGCCTGTTGACCTTCCTGTCGACCAAGCCTCAAGCGGCATGTGCTTTGCACACAGATTTCACACTGGCACCTTCGCTTGTACACAGGCTGTCTTGGTGTTCTCCCCTTGTTCAGCCAGAACAGAGGGTGAATGTATTTAGTACACAAACACCTCCATAAGTAAATGGCTTAGGTGCTCCTCAAGGACACTGTTCTTTGTGGTTCTTTCTGCCCGTGAGGCCTTGGGGCAGATCTGCATCTGCTGACATCACTGCATGGGGTGGACCTGGCTGCCTCCCATCTGTATTAACTGCTTTCCCTGCAGGAGTGTGAGCAGCTGCAGAAGATGTACGGGGGGCAGATTGATGAAAGAACCCTGGAGAAGACCCAGCAGCAGCATATGTTATACCAGCAGGAGCAGCACCATCAAATTCTCCAGCAGCAGATTCAAGTAGGCCTTCACTCTTTGCCTTCTCTACCTTGTTTGGAGTTTGCTTTCAGGCTGATTGGCCTGGGAATTTTGGAGGAGATCACGCAGGGCAAAGTATTGTTGAGCTATACTTATGGTTGACATGTTTGAGCAAAGGTAATCGAATCTTTTGATGAACAACAAGAGCATAAATCTTAGTCACAGATAGTTCTTTCTGTTTCCTCCCTTCGTGAGAATGGCTCTGATTCATCTTCAAGCTCACGATTACTTTTTCTCCTTTCCCCCGTATGTTTTAGGACTCTATCTGTCCTCCTCAGCCTTCACCACCACTTCAGGCTGCATGTGAAAATCAGCCCGCCCTCCTCACCCACCAGCTCCAGAGGTAATGAATCTCATTGTTTCATGCCTAAGCCATTGCCTGGACTCCTATGGGAGATACTCCCTGACTTAGCATTCATCTCGGAAGAGCCTGTTGGAAAAGCAGGGAAACCAGTCTCCTAAAATTCTGACACCCTGTGTCACTTCATTTTCTTAGCCCCATGAACAAAGTAATCTGACATCTAATACAGGAGGCCAGACCCAGGCCCACAGTGACCTCTGCCTCTTTGGGGAGTCTGATAAAATAAGATGTGGCGAGGCTTCGAGTAGACTGCTAGGTGGTGTTTGTCTCACCTGGAGGCTTATCAAAACGGAAGAGCTGGTTTCCACTTTTGTGTTTATCAAACAGCTGAAACTAACTTCAAGGTTATACTGCACTTCGGGAAATTTATTTATTTGGTTTTGTTATTTTTTTTTAAGGTTAAGGATTCAGCCTTCAAGCCCACCTCCCAACCACCCCAACAACCATCTCTTCAGACAACCCAGTAATAGTCCGCCCCCCATGAACAGCGCCATGATCCAGTCTCATGGTGAGTGGAGAGGCTTCTGCTGAACCACCATGTGCTGTGGGGAGAAATGAGGCTTGGTCTTGAGCGCCTCAAGCGACTGATCCGGGTGGCAGAGTAACATAATAGTTGAGGGGTAGGCTCGAGGGCCAGGCTGACTTGCTTTAACTTCTGTTTCTACCAACTCCTTAGCTGTGAAACCTCAGGTAAGTTACTCAGCTTCTGGGTACCTCAGCTTTCTCGACTGTAAAATAGGGGTAATAATAATATTTAATGAATAAATGTATACGTAAAGTACTTATACTTTAAGTACTTATATTCCAGGGATAGTCTCTGGAACAAAATAGTTCTCAATAGATGCTGACTGTTATTGATAATTTTCATAAACCCCCCTCCAACTCTCCCAAATAAAAAGCTACTACCAGAGGCTTCCCTCCTGTCATGCCTCGGTGGGTGCCCCACTGTGCCCGGGGCTCCTCTCTTCTGGGTGTTTAGATGGAGGTGCAGTTGAGTGTGTGCTAAGCCGTATGAGTCTTGGGAGACCAGCACTCTGAGGGGTTAGTATCCCCAAGACTGAGAATACTTAAGTAACATCACCCAGACTGGGTCCCCCGAAGAGTCTGAATCGGTGTCCAGCCGCTTCCTACTCAAAGTGGGGTCCCCGACCAACAGCATCAGCAGGCATGTCGAGTCCCACCCAGACCTGCTGAGTCAGAATCTGTGTCTCAGCAAGATCCCCAGGCCATTCGTGTGTGCTTTAGAGTTTGCGAAGCGCTGCCCCAGATCAGAGTCACACAAAGAGGAATCCACGGACCAGCTCTCCGGCAGATTATTGGAACTACACATTCTTGGGCCCCACCCTGACCTCCCGAGTCAGTGTTCCATGGGTAGGGCCCAGGAATCTGATTTCACAAGTCCTCCAGAGGAACCTTCTTTGCCCAAGGGTTGGAGAAGCACTGCTCTGGGTGGTATCCAGGCTGAGGGTCCTTGCTGGCCCCCAGGACTTCCGGCCGGTAGGTAACCTGGGCGTTTGGTCACCCTGAGGTCCCTTTCTCTCCAGGTGCTGCCTCTCCTTCCCAGTTTCAAGGCTTCCCCTCCCGCAGTGCAGTCTTCCAGCAGCAGCCCGAGAACTGTTCGCCTCCTCCCAACGTGGCACTAACGTGCTTGGGGATCCAGCAGCCTCCCCAGTCGCAGCAGGTGACCATCCAAGTGCAGGAGCCTGTTGACATGCTCAGCAGCATGCCCGGGACAGCTGCGGGCTCTGCTGGCCGAGGCGTCTCTGTCAGCCCCAGTGCCAGTCAGGTTCAGATGCAGCACCGGACCAACCTGATAGCCGCCTTCAGCTATGGACACCGGCCCTTGTCCAAGCAGCTGAGTGCTGACAGTGCAGAGGCCCACAGGTAAGGCTGCCCGGAGTCACCCAGCCGTCTGTCCAGGTGACCAGGTGGGACGCACCCCCTAGCAGGGCAAGAGAGAAGGAAGAGGGAGAAGGAGCCTGACTGGGCTGTGCTCGTTTCAGCCCTCCCAGAATCAGAGGTGCGGGGTTTGGGATGGACTTGAAACTCATTTATTGACCCAGGATCAAATGCTAATGAGACAGAGGAGGAAAATGGCAAAGCTGCCTTACTGTTGTTTGTCTGCAGAGAAGAAAACAGCCAATTAGAGGAGTTGGTAAAAATGCCAGTTCCCCTCGTCTGTTGTTCTTTTAGGATTGTTTCTCTGTCACTTGGTTTCTAAGAGACTGGCACATCCTGATAGTTCACGTTGCTACTTTCAAGCCAGAGGGGAGGAGTGGGGATGACCCCTAATCCCTGCCTTCCATGCCACCCAGCTCTCCGTACTAGCGGGGCTCCCTGCTGAGGAAGAGCGGTGGCCATTCCTAGGGGAGTCTGGCACACTTGTCGCATGGATGTTTGGTACTCACTCCCTTTTGTGTCTGCAGCTTGAACGTGAATCGGTTCTCCCCTGCTAACTACGACCAGGCGCATTTACACCCCCATCTGTTTTCGGACCAGTCCCGGGGTTCCCCCAGCAGCTACAGCCCTCCAACAGGAGTGGGGTTCCCTCCAACCCAAGCCCTGAAAGTCCCTCCGCTTGACCAGTTCCCCACCTTCCCTCCCAGCGCGCATCCGCAGTCACCGCACTACACCACGTCGGCGCTGCAGCAGGCCCTGCTGTCCCCCACGCCGCCAGACTACACGAGACACCAGCAGGTCCCCCACATCCTCCAAGGACTGCTCTCTCCCCGGCACTCGCTCACCGGCCACTCGGACATTCGGCTGCCCCCGGCCGAGTTTGCACAGCTCATTAAAAGGCAGCAGCAGCAGCGGCAGCAGCAGCAGCAGCAGCAGCAGCAAGAGTACCAAGAACTGTTGAGGCACATGAACCAGGGGGACGCCGGGAGTCTGGCTCCGGGTCTCGGGGGACAGAGCATGACAGAGCGCCAGGCTTTACCGTATCAAAATGCTGACTCTTACCACCACCACCACCACACCAGCCCCCAGCATCTTCTGCAAATCAGGGCGCAAGAATGTATCTCACAGGCTTCCTCAGCCAGCCCGACCCACGCATACGCTCAGCAGCCGGCGCTGGTACACTCAGAGAGCATGGAGGAGGAGTGCTCCTGTGACGGGGCCAAGGACGGCTTTCCCGACAGGAAGAGTGCGAGCACGCTGGCCAAGGGCTGCCACGACAGCCCCTTGCTCTTGAGTACTGGCGGGCCTGGGGACCCCGAGTCTTTACTAGGAACTGTGAGCCACGCACAGGAGCTGGGGCTGCATCCATACCGACAGGCAGCTGCTGCGTTCCCTAGAAATAAGGTGTCCAGCCGAGGTAAGAGCCCCTGCAAAGTCCTGGGCTAGTCTGCCCTCATTCCGTTAACTGAGCAGTGTTACCCTTTTTCAGCTGGTACTCTGTGTTCCCAAGAACAAAACAAGTCCTGAGAAGGCCTTCAGGACCTTTTGGGGAAGAGTCACATAGGAAGAGGGTTATTTGGTGGGTGATGGAGTCTGCTTTCAAAATTAAAGGAGAGATAGGAGTTCCCATCGTGACTCAGTGGTTAACGAATCTGACTAGAAACCATGAGGTTGCGGGTTTGATTCCTGGCCTCGCTCAGCAGGTTAAAGATCCGGTGTTGCCATGAGCTGTAGTGTAGGTTGCAGACGGGCTCGGATCCCGTGTTGCTGTGACTGTGGCGTAGGTTTAGATTAGATTAGGTTTAGGCTCCAATTAGACCCCTAGCCTGGGAACCTCCATATGCCGCAGGAAGCAGCCCTAGAAAAGACAAAAAAAAAAAAATACACATACACACACACACAACACACAAATTAAGGGAGAGGTGATAGAAAACACCTAGATGGTACAGTCAGTAAGATGTATTACCTCTTTCTCATATTCATACCGTGGTTTCTGGGAATCCAGAATTTCTCCACTGTCATCAAAATATATACTTTAACTTCGGCAGTAGAAAAATGTCAGCAGGTGCTAAGGGAATAGGGTTTAGTATAAATAGCGTTGGACTAAGAGTCAGAGCACCTCAATCCTAGACCTGCCTCTATCACGAATGTGGTAACCTTGTCCTTTTTCTCACCCCTGAAAAAGGAGAAATAGTGGTCCTTTGCAGAGTATTTGTGAAGATTAAAAAATACATACGTATTTATACGTAGTGTTTGTGTGTGTGATGCAGAGGGAGAGGGTCACACTTGATAACCTGAATATGGTATAAATACAGCGAGGTAGTATTACTCTGATCACATGGTTAATAAGCTCAATACAGAATATTACAGCATCATAAGGGGCACCATGCCATTTCATTTAGTGTCACTGTATAATTAACGAGCGCATTCACTTTCATTCAGACGGAGGTGCGGGTCACGGTCAGTAAACTGTACTCAGACAGCGTTGTTCCTTAGTGTGACAGCATTCACCCTACACAGAATCTGGACTGACATCCACCCCTCCATCATAGAGGGTGAAAATGAGTTTCTCCCTAAAATACACAATCCTGAAACCAGGGACTTCTTCCACCTTCTCTTCTTGGAGCTTCCTGCCTCTGCTGGGGGAGTTGGGTCCCCAGCACAGAGCAGGACAGGAGACCTTGCTCTGCCTCAGTTCATGTGCAGAGAACGTGGTGCCTTCTGGTTGTGCTCATTAAGCACCGAAAGGGCTGCAGTTCCATAAAATGCCAGTTTGATCCTGGGCTTTTGAGCAGGTGCGTGCCGTCCAGGTTGAGGTCTGCACCAGTCAGATGTATGGTGTCCACCTGTGGCTGCTGTAATTTTAGGTGGGTGGAGGATGGTGGGGGTGTCTCAGAAACAGGTCGTGTGTGGATTGGCCGACAGACCTGGGGATGTTTAAGGTTGAGGGAGAGATGTCAGGAGAACCATTGAACCTGTCACACTGAAAAGGATTAGATTTTTTGGGGTATGTTTTAGGGGGTAGAACCAAGATCAGAAAGGAAGTTGCAGCAAATTTCAACTCCTGGGGAAGATCTTTATAAGAACTTTCCAGAACCGGGTGCTCAGCAGCCTGGAAGCATCCTGTGACTGACCGAGTATTAGCAGAGGCAGGTTGATGGGATCAGGGATGCTGTGGAAAAGCTTTCCTGTGAGTGACAGCTTTCACCAGAAAAGGAGAGGAGCTGGCATTTCCATGGTGCTTCCCATGTGCCACACACCAGATGCTGTTCATATAAATTCATTTCATCTTCCCGACTCTTAGTCTCCCCATTTTACTGATGAGATAACTAAGGTACAGATTAAGTAATTCGCCCCGAAGCTCCACAGCTGGAAAGTGGCCCTGAACCCGAGAGTCCCTTACTTCACTCACTTCACTTCGCTGTGTGCTGGGTGCACGGCTCCAGGAAAGAGCGAACTGCAAACAGTGCACACTCCCCCCCCACCCCGCCCCGCCTAGATTGCCAGGTATTAAAATACCTTTTGAAATATTTTTTTTTCAAAACGATTCTAAATTCCCTTCACTTTTCCCTCCCTTGTGACTCCGATGTATAGAAAGAACAAGAGGGCTTGACCTCACCTGTGTCCTGCAATTGTCAGAGGAACCCCCCTTCGGCAGGCTTTAGTGCCTAGAGACAGGCAGAGAGTGGTTGGTACAGGTGCTCTGTGCGAGCACCAGGAAAGGAGAGACTGGTTCTCAGTCAGAGCAGGGGGTGCATTTCCCGCAGTGACATTTGAATTGGGTCTTAGTGGATGAAGAGTATTCTACCATTTGGATTTAAGGGAGACAGCATGAGGTGAAAGACCTCAGGGATGTTTTTAGGAGAGGAGCAAGCTGCCTTGGTTGGTTTGAAGTATAGTTGGCATGAAGGAATTAGTAGAAAGCTAAGGCAGAGGTCTCGTAATCCAGAGTATAATCTGGTTCCAGCAGCACTGGGCCACGAGAGTAGTGCTACATGGCTTGGTCCTCCTGGCAGCGTCAAATCAGTTCCGTTCACTTCAGACCGAAACCTAGGGCGTGCTTCTTTTGACAAATCCCTCCCACCTCTTCCTCAAGCTGGACTATGACCACTTCTCTCCTTCCTTCTGCCTGCCCTCCGCTATCCGCCACCACCACCGACACCGTTATTCCCTACAAGCCTCTCTTCTGCTTTCTGGAAGAATCTAGCCATAAATGTACCCCTAAAGGTTTCAGCTCAGAAATACTCTGTCCTTGTTGCTTCACTGTCAGTTCTGCTGGTGTTTTCCCCGCCAAAGTCCTTTTTTTCCTTAAATCTTCTTTTCCTGACCTTTGATACGAGCTTTTCTAGAAGCTGTAATCTTCGTTCCCTCCTGCTTGCCAGCGTACGCTCCAGATGACTCTTCCTCTCTCTGCCCAGTTTACTCTAAACTTATTTTTAACTTAGCTACAGCATATGTCTTTTTTTTTTTCCCCCCGAATGCTATTTACTTTGCCTCTTTCTAACTTCTCTCTACTTCTATTTTGAGACTTTTGGTACCACATGTGCAATTATCTTTAACAAATAAAGCCCCAAGTTAATTACCATGTGAGCCTAGAACCCCGTGTAGTGAAATAATGCAATAGAGACAAATTGGCATAGGACAGCCACAAGCCACTCGAGAATTAGAATTTCTCAGGGGATGTACATCTGTGTATTTATTTATATTTTTTATTTGTTTATTTATTTATTTATTGTCTTTTTGCCTTTTCTAGGGCCGCTCCCGCAGCAGATGGAGGTTCCCAGGCTAGGGGTCTAATCGGAGTTGCAGCCCCCGGCCTACACCACAGCCACAGCAATGTGGGATCCGAGCTGCATCTGCGACCTACACCACAGCTCACGGTAACGCCGGATCCTTAACCCACCGAGCAAGGCCAGGGATCGAACCTGCAACCTCATGGTTACTAGTCAGATTCGTTAACCACTGCGCCACGACGGGTACTCCAATCTGTGTGTGTAAAACAACTTCTTTTCCCAAGGCGCCCCCCCTTGTCCTTGTCTTAATCATGAGCTTACTCTGTGACCCCAGGCCTGGCCGGGAACCTCTCCTCCCTCTTTTCACGTGGTAGTGAGGGATGGTCGGCCGTTTGCTCCAGGCATGGTGCCCTCCAGTCAGTTATTCATGTATTTTTCACAACCACCCTGGACCTATATTTTATCATCCCTTTTACAGTAGAAACAAGGCTCCACAGTCTCTTCCTGCCTTAACCTGACATCATTCCGTTCTTAAAAACTTGAGAGCTCACACTCACCAAAGAATCATCAAGATCATTTGCCAGTTCCTTTTGCCCAGAAAGAGCTGTAATGCTCTCCCAATCACCCTGCAGGTGCATATGGTGGCTCATCCTGTGTATCTCTTTGGACCCAGGAAGCCCGCTGTTTCCTCTGATGAGACCTCCATCTCTGTGTAGTGACACACCAGTCCCCAGACACTTCATCCGTTACCTCTATGATAGAGCAAATTCAACGAAATGTTTTGAATGACTAGGTCACACAAGGCTGTGCTGTAGAAATGCGGGGATGAAAAGATGAGAACCTGTCTTCAGGGAGCTTCTTCTGGAGGGGGCGCTGGAGGGGGGAACGAGCTTATAAACTGCTTTAACAGGAATCGCTGTGCAATGAGTGCTGTAAGAAGGATATAATTGTAATAAACAGAGCTACTGGCATCTTTCTCAAATTTCTTAAGGGTAGATAAGCAGGGATTGCTGGTGTTAGTCAAGGAAAATTAAATGCGAAGCTGTCAGTGGCCACAGTTACTTATTTTCTTTATGGCCATTTGCCACCAATCAGTGCGGGGCCAGGCAGCACTGGCAGGCAGCCCACCAAAGGTCTGTTCAAATGTATGGAAGTGTCAAGGCTAGACATGTCCCATGCTGCCTGTTATCTCCCCATCCACCACACCAGAAGTGGAAATAAGGTTTATCTTCCCTCTGTAGTATTACATATACTTCACTATTTTTTTTTTTACTTTGCAAATAAATATTATAGCATAGCCAGTTTACACAGTGAGATTGCCAACTTGAACTCACGAAGAAAACCACATCCTCTTCTCTGAGCCGACTCTACTTCAGCAGTATTGATGATGACCGACTGGGAGGGTTCACCCCTTAGAACCTTTAAGAGGGATTTGCACACTTGTCATTTCTCCCATTTTCTCTTAAAACCCAGTAAATGAGTAAGGACGAGTCAACATTGACAGATTCAACAGAGTTGTGCAAGCTGCCCCGAGGTTCCCTGGGCAGGTGGATGGCGTGCCTTGTGTCCATTTGTTTATTTTTTTTTCCCCGTGTGTGATCAGACCATCATCCTCCCTGTTGTACTCGCTCAGCTTTACTTGGGTAAATACCCCAGTTCTGCTCTTAGAAGTCTGCTTTCCTCATTATTTATATATCCTTTGGTGAGCTTAACAGTTCCTCCAGCTGCTGAATTGGCCTAAAGAAATCCAAAGATTTGAGCCTAAATTTCATGTCCCTTGGTCACCCTCCCACCCCCAAATTGGTCAGTGGATCTCATTTACTGAGTGCCACAGGGACTTCTAAACTCAGGACTCAACATTCTCACTAAAAATAATACTTATGTGGTCCTTTACAGTTTGTTAAAGACTCTTTCACATGTGTTATCTCCTGAGTCCCCAAACAGCCCTCATTTTCCAGATGGGGAAACCAAGGTTTAGGTGAGATTAAATGACTTCCTCAAGTTCATACACTCTCTGTGATGGAGCTGGGTCGTGACTCAAGTTTGCTGAACTCCTAGTCTTATACTCCTTCCTTTATGCCTCTTTGTCTCCCGTCCTAGCCCTTCTAAGCACATCTGCCAGAGCAACAGATGCTAGCCCTTCTGGATTAACACTTGAACAGACAGAGCCCTGGTTTGTTGCCCAATTCCTATTAATATTGCTTCTTTTTTGTCTAGTTTTTTGTTTGTTTTGTTTTGTTTGCTTTTTTAGAGCTACACCCACAGCATATCAAGATTCCCAGGCTAGGGGTTAAATCAGAGCTACAGCTGCTGGCCTCCGCCACCGCAAAGCAGATCCAAGCTGTGTCTGCAACCTACACACAGCTCACGGCAACACTAGATCCTTAACCCACTGAGCGAGGCCAAGGATCGAACCTGCAACCTCATGGTTATTAGTTGGATTTGTTTCCGCTTACCACAATGGGAACTCCGTATTTTTCATCTAGTTTTTAACTTAGATTTGTTTCTCCTAAACCAGAGGCTTCTCTTCTGGAAATTAAGTTTCAGTGACACATTTGTTCCCTTAACATATGGGTAAATTGTCCCCATGATTCTGGAAGTAGGATTTGGTGATAAAATCACTTCCTTGTTTTTGTCACCTGGTTTATTGTGCCCCTGTCCACTTTGAAATCACATCTCTGAATTGAGTGTAATACCAGTGCACCCGGTAAGCACTTTACATACCTGCAGAGTAAGTCCTACTTTGCAGCTGAAGAGACTGGGATCCAGTGAAGTCGGGTAACTTGCCCAAGATCCCCTTCTCAGGAATCCTGGTGAAGCAGAATCCAAGCCCAGGTCTTCCTGACCCCAGAACTACTGCCTCCGAGCTCTAACCCCGGGGGTCTGGAAGGCCTGTCATGGGATTTGTCAAGCAGTGGCTTGCTTGGTCTTGGTCTCACTTTCAGGTGTGTCGGAACCAGACCAGAAGGCTTAGAAGAGAGCAGACAAGGAGGACAGGATCCACAGGACCTTCCCAAAGCCGGGGTCAAAAGGAGGGTGGGTGTTTGGTGTTCGGGTGTGGAGAAACCCCATTCTCAGGAAGAAAAGTCTCACAAAAGAGAGGCCGTGTGTGTTGGGGGATTTAGCACACATATCAGACAAACATGCTGAAGCCACTGGGACAGGTGGGAAGGAACTAAATATCAAGTCCTGGGACTTAGGCATTTTGTTAGCTTTGCCATTTCCTCAGGTTTGATAGCCATCCTTTAAAAGTCTTTACACGGGAGAGCTCTTGTGTTTGTCTTCGGGAGAGCAAGGAGGTATAGCTAATGAGATTTGCATCCAGCTCTAGAATCCAGAAAAAAGGAAGCCCTAGGAATTGAGGGGATGGGGTTGGCTATAAAAGAAGAAAATACAGGCATTAGAAAATACTTTGGAAAGTAAGAATCAGCTATTCGTGTTGCTTCTTGGCAAAGCAGCCTGGAGAGCCAGTCCCTCCCTCCACAGAGCCAGCATTGCAGCGCTTCCTGCCAGTGGTTTTGTCGGGCCCTGGGCCAGCGTATGAACCGTGCCCACTGAGAGGAGTCAGGCTGGGAGGGTAAGACAGGGGGCCTGACCCACAGAGCAAGTCCTGCCGTAGCCTGCCTTTTATTCTCCACTACGGCCAGCTTTTAGCTTTCAGGAGCAAGAGAGGTGGCGTTGGGCTGTTCTTTTGAGCTCTTTGCTGAAGGAACGTTCCGAAGATTTCTCAGTTGCCATCATCTGGGGTAGTCTGGAAGCTCCCCCCTCCTCTCACGTTTCTCTGGAGCATTCTGCATTACCGGCAACATGCATGTCACTCATTCCCCTCCATTCCCATCCTGCCTCGGCCCTGAGCCCAGGCCTCACTTTGACTGTTAAGGAAACCATCTGGATGAAGAGACCCGAAACCCTTTACCCAACACGCAAGCAGTGCCTTTTACTTTCGTTATTCAAATAGATATTGGATGGTACAGTTGGCATCAGGACTGTGTTTCCTATTAAAATTTGTTTAAAACCTGGTCTCGCCGAAGTACAGTTCATCAGGAGATAAGCCCAATCGTTGTCAAGGAGCTTTAACCCAGAAAAAACAACCAAAGAAAACATATGTTCAAATACTAGACTCTTAAGGACCAGAGTCAGAAATGCCAGCTGAGGACCTTATTAAGTGTGACTCGGTGTTCTTCCTGAACATCCTTGGTCGAGAAGAAATATTCAGGAATTCCCTGGCTCAGTGAGTTAAAGATCCAGGATTGTCACTGCTGTGGCACTGGTTCAGTCCTTGGCTTAGGACATTCTGTATGCTGCAGGTGCAGCCAAGGAAAAAAGAAGAAGAATATTTAGATCTTCATGAGTTCCCCTTTCTCTCCAAATTCCAGTGCACAGGGTTGCATGACTCTTGACAGGTTATTAACCCATATTAAGAGAGTGTTTAGGAATTCCCTGGTGGCCCAGCAGTTAAGGACCCAGTGTTGTCACTGCTGTGTCATGGGTTCAATCCCTGGCCTAGGAACTTCCACATCCCACAAGCGTGGCCAAAATAAAAACCATAAAAATAAATTTAAAAAAGTGTTTATTAGGGTGTGATGATGGTTGTACAACTATAAATATAATAAAGTTCAGGGGATTTTTTTTTTTTTTTGGCTTTTTAGAGCCGCACCCACGACAAATGGAGGTTCCCAGGCTATGGGTGGAATTGGAGCTACAGCTGCTGGCCTACGCCACAGCCACAGCATTGATTGGATTTTTTTTTTTTTTTTTAAGAGAGAGTGTTTATTCCTAATAGAGACATAAAGATGCTGACACTTGACATGGCCCTAGAAGAATGAGTTGATTTGGATTGGCAGGAATGGAAGTAGAAGAATCAAGCATTTCCAGGGAGAGGGAACAGTGAGAGCAAATGGAGCGAGTTGTGAATAAGTGGCGAAGAGTTGAGTGGTCCCACTTGACCAGAGCTTAGAATGTAGGGAAGAGTCAAGTGAGCCCGAGTGGGAAGAGGGGCTGGGACCATGTTGTGAAAATGAGGGGTTTGGGCTCCCCTACACAGAGGTTCGTCTTTGTAGGGTGGTGGTAGTAGAGGGTGGTTAGGAGGCTATTCTAGTGATCCAGCCATGAGGGAACAGGGCTTCAGCAGGAGCAGTGAGATTGGAAAACAAGGGACTGAAGTGACCAAAATCATAGAGACAGATTCTTTCGACCTAAGATGCTGCGGAACTGGGACTGAGGAATCAGCAGGGACCCTACAAGCTGACACGCCAAAGATCAGGAAAATAGGCATCAAAACAAGGATCTGTGAATCCTTGTGGAGCTGGTTGTGGAGGAAGCTGATGAGCTTGGAATTGCATGTGTTAAGTGTTAGGTGTTGGTTTGCTATCTAGTAATTGGTAAAAATTTAGATCTGGAGCTTAAAAGAGCATTTCAGTAATTCTTCATGTAGAGGTAGTATCGTTTAAGCCATGAAAATGATGTTGCCGCAGTAAGTGTGGGGAGAGGGAGGGTTAAGGGTAGAAATGTCAAGAGCGGAGAAGCCCCGGGAAGAGTTGGGAGCAGCAGTTGGAGAAGCGGAGGAGAGGCCGCCTGGGTGGTGCCCAAGGGGAGCCAAGGAGGGAGAGAGAAGGGAGGACAGAGGCCATCCTCCCAGGTTAGAGGTCCCCAAAGCTCCAAGAATGATTCTCACGTGCATCTAGGTTTGAGAATGTAGCACAGTCGAATCAACCGAGAGATGAAGAAAAAAGAAAAGGTTCAGTGTGATCCACCCAACCACCATCTGGGACTTTTTCTCCTAAGGGTATGATCCCAGCAGAGAGGGGCTCAGATTTGCTGTAAGACTTAGGGTTGGCAAGCTGGTCCAGGCCCCCAAGCATCACTAACCAGCTGAGGATTAGCAGGTAGTACGTGCATGGGCCTCACCATTGCTCACTGTCCCTTGCAAGACATACATTTTTTTGATGAGAGTTGACCATGTTGGGAGAAACTCTAGGTCTGCTGATCCGATTTTGCTCTGTCTCCTCAGAGTCTGTCATAGGGAACTGCATGGATAGAAGTTCTCCAGGACAAGCAATGGAGCTGCCAGATCACAATGGACTTGGGTACCCCGCACACCCCTCAGTCAGTGAGCACCACAGGCCCCGGACCCTCCAGAGACATCACACGATCCAGAACAGCGACGACGCTTACGTATGTTGGCTCCTCCTGCTTCTCAGAAGTGGGATCCTAGCAGTCCAAGCCTTGGACACAGAACTTAGGAGTGTGGAGTGGTATCTGTTCTCATCCTCCTCAACCCAGCACCTCTGGGCACTGGGAGCATGTCTTTGTATCACCTTAACGGACCAGCCCCTAACTCCAGGAGAACCTCAGTGGAATTGAAGCCGCATAGTTTAGCCTGAGGAAGGAAGAGAAGTTGTCATCCCTCCCCTCTATCTTAGTTATTGAACTTCTCTCCAGACAGTCTGAACTCAGGCCCAGCAAGTGAACCTTCAGGCTCTCAATTAGTTTGCTGGTGGCTGCATTTATTCAGATGAAGGGGGCTCATCTGCTTGTCAAAGCCTTGTTTCCTTAGGACAGACTCTTTGGCAGCACTGCCTAATCCAGCAGCCACAAGCCACATGTGACTTTTCAATTTTAAATGTAATTAAAAGAAAAGAAAATTTACAAAAAAAAAAAAAAAAAAAAAGGAGTTCCCGTCGTGGCGCAGTGGTTAACGAATCCGACTAGGAACCATGAGGTTGCGGGTTCGGTCCCTGCCCTTGCTCAGTGGGTTGACGATCCGGCGTTGCCGTGAGCTGTGGTGTTGGTCGCAGACGTGGCTCGGATCCCGCGTTGCTGTGGCTCTGGCGTAGGCCGGTGGCTACGGCTCCGATTCGACCCCTAGCCTGGGAACCTCCATATGCCGCGGGAGCAGCCCAAAGAAATAGCAAAAAGACAAAAAAAAAATTTTTTTAAATAAATAAATAAATAAAAGAAAAGAAAATTTAAAACTTAGTTCTCCAGGGGAATTCCCTTTGTGGCTCAGTGGAAACAAATCCGACTAGTATCCATGAGGTTGTGGGTTTGATCCCTGGTCTCGCTGAGTGGGTTAAGGATATGGCGTTGCTGTGAGCTGTGGTGTAGGTCGCAGATGAAGCTCAGAGCACAAGTTGCTGTGACTGTGCTGTAGGCCGGCGGCTGTAGCTCCCATTTGACCCCTACCCTGGGAACTTCCACAGGCCGCATGTGCAGCCCTAAAAAAACGGGGGGGGGGGGGGGACTTAATTCCTCAGTTACTCTGGTCACATTTCAGGGCTCAGTAGCCACTTGTGTCTAGTGGCTTCGTGTTGGCCAGGGCAGATACAGACCATTCCCACCCTCTCAGAGTGTGCTGTTGGACGGTGCTGTCCTAAGACAGGCTCCTTGTGGTGATGAGATGGGTCAGAAATCTGGTCTTGGAAGGCCACGTAGACGTCAAGGGCACCTGACCACCAGCTGAGATTCGCCACATTCCCCCCCACCTCCAGCCTCAGCTCACCACCCTCTCCTGCCCCTGTCACCACTGCAGCACCCAAGTAAATGGCCTGCAGAGGAAGGGCATCTGGGTGGTACTGCTTGGGAGCAGTGTTTGAGGCCACCCTTTGCCTGGGCTCCTTTGGAGGGAGCAGCTGTCTCTAAGGGTCACCTGGGGGTGGCACATTTTCTGATAGCCTTCTTCTTTTCCTGATTGTTTTCTGCAGGTACAGCTGGATAACTTGCCAGGCATGAGTCTCGTGGCTGGGAAAGCACTTAGTTCTGCCCGGATGTCAGATGCAGTTCTCAGCCAGTCGTCGCTCATGGGGAGCCAGCAGTTCCAGGATGGGGAAAACGAGGGTGAGGGGCATCATGCCTGGGGCTCCCCTTCATCTTCACCTGTGACTAGTTGCTTCTTCTGTATAAAGAGTCCGTGGGAATCCGCAGCATCCCCAAAGGGTTCTGGACACAGACCTGTCCCCCACCTCTCTTCCACCGAGCACGAGCACATAAAGGAGCACGCCTCCTGCTTAAGCACAAGGGTACCACATTGCTGTCTGTGGTGCTTCGTTTAGATGCTCCTTCAGGAGTTCCCACTGTGGCTCAGCAGGTTAAGAACTCCACATGGTGTCCATGAAGATGTGGGTTCAGTGCCTGGCCTCGCTCAGTGGGTTTTAAGGATCCAGCTGGGATCCCGAGTTGCTGTGGCTGTGCTGTAGGCCAGCAGCTGCAGCCCCGATTTGACCCCTAGCCTGGGAACTTCCATGTGCCGTAACTGATTTTCTGTTTCTTGACTAGAGAGCACCGATGCAATGCAATGTCTGCCTCGCATTAGAACCAGTAAAGGGAGGCAGCATAGATACGGAGCACGGCCTTGAAGTGGGCGGGTCTATAAATCCTGACTGCCCCTCACAGGCTTCACAGGTTAAGGAGCTTAACCTTTCTGAGCCCCACGGTCCTCCTCTGTAAAGCAGCCAAGACAACAGACCCCATAGCCTAGATGGCGCTATGAGCATGAACTGGTTCGGGGAGTTTCAAGTGCTTAGGCCAGTGCCCCAAGCACAGGGGTGTGTGTCTGCCAGCCGTGAGAGCGCCATCTTCTGTACCAAGGAGCCGATTCTGCTTGACAGTGGGAGACAGCACAGGAAGAGGGGAAAATGGACACTGGGGGACCACAGGAAGAACCGTGGTCCCCAGCCACAGTCCCTAACCGAGCCAAGGGCCTGCTGTGAGCCAAGGGCATTCAGGACGGAGAGTCAGGCCCCAGAACGTTCAGCCTTCTCTTCCTCTTCCTCGCTCCGCCTCTCGCCCACCTGCCGCCCCTGGCCCCCAGCTCCCAGTCAGTCTCACGTGCTCTTTCTGGTCTTGCAGAATGTGGGGAGCGTCTGGGAGCTCACGAGCACGCAGACCTGACTGACGGCAGCCAGCATTTAAACTCCTCCTGCTACCCATCAACGTGCATTACAGACATCCTGCTCAGCTACAAGCACCCCGAGGTCTCCTTCAGCATGGAACAGGCAGGCGTGTAGCAGGCGATGGAGAGTGAGTATCACCAGCCCTCTGGGCCGGTGCCGTTCCTGACCCCATGAGGAGATCGAGTCCGTGTGAATTGAGCCAGTGAATGTGACAATGCCACTCTTAACATCAAAGGCTTTGCATCTTCCTGCTCCTTCATTAAACACCATGCTGGTTGTTCTGGGTGTGGATAGGGGACATACAAAGAGATGTTGGCCATAGTCCCTTCGTTGAATTATGGGTGATAAGACGTGTAATGGGTGCCACAGCTTTCATAGAGTGAGTGGCTACAGCTTCAGAGGACAGACGAGACCTCTAGCTGGGGTAACAGGAAAGGAGCTGGTCCTTGAACTCAGTTCTAAAGACTGAAACTCAGTAAGAAAACATGTCCAGTCAGATTTTTTTTTTTTTTTTTTGGTCTTTTTGTCTTCTTGTCTTTTCTGGGGCTGCTCCCATGGCATATGGAGCTTCCCAGGCTAGGGGTCTAATTGGAGCTGTAGCCACCGGCCTACACCAGAGCCATAGCAATGCAGGATCCGGGCCATGTCTGTGACCTATACCACAGCTCATGGCAATGCTGGATCCTTAACCCATTGAGCAAGGCCAGGGATTGAACCCGCAACCTCATGGTTCCTAATCGGATTCGTTAACCACTGAGCCATGATGGGAACTCCAGCCAGATTTTTTAAGGCTGTGCTGCAAGTGGCTGGAGGAATGCCTACACATACACAGTAGGTCGTATTGGTTCTGTCTTTCAAAATTCATTGACAGAAAAGACTTGATGGAAATTAAGCCTTCTGGCAAATCCATGTCAGAGCCTTGGGATGGCATAAATATCTGAGGTAAGGTGAGCCAGTTTTGTTTTTTAAGTTTTCAATGGCGTATTTGAGTCGTTCTCCTTTGAAACCAGCTCTCTGTGTCTGCTCTGTTGCAGGTTTATGTACAGCGCGGGAATGAAGAGGTTGACTTTAAACCAACAGTATCTGGCAGCACTGCGCCAAACTGCCATCATGTTCACCTCCACCCAGAGTGTCGGCTCCTTTCCTCACACTTGGTTCATCAGTGCCCTGTCCTTTCGGGCTCTGAGGGGGTTTTGCCATGTTCTCTTGTATGACCAAGTCACCACGGAAATAAACAGGAAATCCATGTTCGTCACCTTTTGTGAAAGTGTATTTGGTGTATTTGAGTTGGTGGTTTTGTTTGGTTTGGGTTTGGGTTATTGTCTTCTTTTTTCCTTCCTTCTTTCTTTCTTTCTTTCTTTCTTTTTTTTTTTTTTTTAGACAGAAGAGCAAAGCAGAGTATGGCTGGGGGCCCAGAGCCACCCTCTCCCCAGTCCCCATCCACAGAGCACCCTCCAGTCATCGGCACTGCTCTTCTGTGGGAGCAAAAGCTAAAGGGCAGCGTCCTCTGGAATCTTAGTGGCTAGAGAAGGAGACATCGGAAGGGGCGATGGCCTCTAGGCTTTGGAGAGCAACGAGAGAACCGAACCCCCAGCCTGGACCCTGGAGAGGGCCTTACTGCTGGGACCCAGTGAAAACATGCCTGGCCCAGGCAGGGTCATACCAGAACATTAGCATGGAGGCTGAGAGTGGCCTGGCGCTGATGGGTTGCTGGTTAGAACATCTCAGTGTGAGCCTTCTCTTTGGTGTGTAACTCAGCTCCCCTCCTGTAACCTGGAAAGGTGGTGGCCTTTATCATCCTGCTCGTTCTACCCATGGACTGAATACCCACAGTGGTACACTATGCGTTTGTGTCCCTTTCATTCTTATCTTATATTCTGCTATAACAAGGATTGTTTCTCCATAAAGACAGACACACACACACACACGTTCCCCTTACAACCTCTTTGTCACAGGCAAAAGGAACAGGAGGTTGTCTTGGGTCTTGCCTCTCTCCTAACTTTCTCCTCTCCCCTGGGCATCCTCAGCCCCTACTTTAATTCTTGATCATGTAGGAATTGTTTTTGGTAAATGTTGATATTATTGTTATTATTGTTATTATTAATAAATAAAAGCAAAAAGAATTTTTGTTTAAAAGAGAAATGTTTAACCAGATTCTGTTCTATTTGAATTGTGACTTGCACCTTTTGTTCAAAGTATTTTATTTAGCTCTTGTAATTTTGAACAGTTCTCCTTGTGCCAGTGACAGATGTAGTGGACTCCTTTCCCAGCTGAAGCAGTGCATATGCAACAGCCATCATTCGTGTCCTTATCTTTATTTCTCTTCGCTGTTAGAAACCAAAGTCTTCTCTGCAGGCTGGGGGTTGACAGAGGATCTGGGTTCTCTCCTTCTGATCTTCAAAACAAGAAAGAGATGTTAAATATTCTGACTCTTAATTTGTTTTTCTGGGAAAGCGGAGGGGAAGGTCTCGCGGCCCCTTTCATCCTGAGTTTGCACACAAGAGCACGGGTGCCCAGCACAGCCAGCCTGATGTTGCTGACAGGACCCCCACACAGCTCATCCTTCTCACTGATATCGGCAGCTCAGCTCCTGGACCCAGCATCCCTGGAGTGGGTTTCTGCAGTACAAGAGCCTTTCTGGGCTCTCTCTGTCTTTCCCTGGTCCCTGATCTTACCGCCTGCCCACCCACTTGGTGGGGCCACCAACTACTTACAAGAAGGAGGAGCCGAGAAAGCCTGAACAGCCACTGTTGACTTCCCCGGCTCCTTGCAACTCCGATGCCCCTGGCAGCCCCCCCACCACATTCTCGGCCCGTTCTGTGCACGTAGTTCTGAACTGATGGACGAGCGGACTGCTGCCCTCCAGCAACCACCCAGGCGAAAGCCAGTGAGCCTATTAACCGTGCCATCTTGCAAACTACATTTAAAAACAAAAGATCATTGCTTTGTATTGTAGTAACCAATATGCTCAGTATATGTTGAATGTACATGAATATACTTTCCTATTTCTGTTCTTTGAAAATGTCAGAGTATTTTTCCCTTCTCATTTATGTTGAACTAAAAAAGGATTAAAAAAGAAAAATCTCCAGACCCAAGTTGCAGTAAGACCTTTAGTCCTTTTTTGTAGGCACTTACAACTTAGTAACTTGGTTGGACATAGGGGATTATGAAAATAAACACTTGATTATGATCTTATGCTGATACTTATTTGCCTTGTGGTTCGGAGTCTAGTTGGGAATTGCTCAGGCAAGTGGAGCTGGGCTCCTGGAGGCTGAAGGTTTTCTAGGGTGGGGCCTTGAGCAAGCCATTATCTCACCTGCCCTCAGACTTGCATTCTGTAGAGGCCTGAACTCAGCTCCATGCTGGGGCTGGGTCGTCAGGCACCTGGTTTGGACTCTGCCCCCTCAGAAGGAGGCATTTGAGTTTGCTGAGCCAGATGGAAAACAGATTCCTTGAGAGGGCACTTTTAAGGGAGCAGGAAGAGGACCTTGAAGAGTTGGCACAGGCTGGGGCCTTTATGGGGTGACCTCCATCAGCCCAGTGACATGACTACCAACTAAGTATTAAGATAGAAGAGAACTTTTCCCATAGTTTTGCCCTTTTTCCACACCTGGACTCTAAGGGCAGGGGAGAATTTGTAGCAAGGTCCCAGCCGTGGGTAAGAGCTGATTGAAGGGTTCCTATGAAGAAAGATGACTGGGAGATGGAAATACTGACTGAGTCGGCAGAAAGAAAAGTGAGAGGAGGGACTCAGACAAGCTTTGGAGTCCATTGGGGCTAAAAAGGTGACAGGGAACTGTTCACAGTGGAAAAGAGCCTTCTCAAGAAAGGTCTTCTAGAAATCATCCACCCCCTGGAAGCCTGAGGGCGTGTCTCCGAAAACCAGAGTGATAAACCCAGACGCCTTCAAGTAATCTGTTAAGCAGCTTTCAGGGAGGTGCCACGCCCTCCCGAGGTCAGCCGGCTGCCTTGGAGATGAGCTCAGAGGCTTCCAGGCCCTCCCTCCTGGATGGAGCCCTTGAGATCTGAGCTCTGGAAGATAGAAGCCTTGCTGATCTCTCTGAGTTTGTGGTAGCCTCCACCCGGCTCCACCTGAACAGATCAAGAATTTGGAAGGCCATTGTCCCTGCCGAGAGGCCAGACCTCTGTTCCTGCTCTGTCATCACTTTAGTCTCCCAAGCAGGCAGGCAGGAGAGAATTTTGCATTTGGTTGGTTACGATGCCCTGCCCTCGAGTCTAAGTTGGGGTCTGAGTTTCCTTGTGGCTCAGCAGGTTAAGGATCTGGTGTTGTCACTGCTGCAGCTCAGGTCGCTGCTGTGGCACATGTTTGATATCTGGCCCAGGAACTTCTTCAGGCAGCGGGTGTGGCCCGAAAATCTGGGGTCTGTCTGTCGCTGTGAGCTGCAACAAAAATGCCAAATGGTGAATAACTGTTGGGGGAGGATCTCCTCTCCCCCTGGTCAGTCCAAACCTCCCCCATCTCAAGCCCTCCCATCCGACCTGCACCACCTGCTCTCAGAGTAAATGTTCTGAGCAGAGTGTGGTACACAGCCCAGCACTCAAGACTCCAGGCCTGCTCTTTAGATGACCCTCCATCTTTCTGGCGACCCTTCCTTTGGTGTGCCAGTGTGGGTCACTGAGCAAATATTTGTCGAGTGTCTGTTATATGCCAGGTCTAGCAGGGGACAGAGTCCTCCCGGTGCAGACTGAGCGGTGTGAAGTTGGGACATCAGTTGTGAAATAAGCGGCCAGTCATTCGGAGTAAAATCCACTCCTGCAGCCAGCCAGCCGTACTCCCACGTGTATGGCTTCAGGGAAGCCACTCTAGCGGTGGTCACTTCGGAGGCTCCCGAGATGAGGGGCAAAGGGCGGTAGGACTAAGGGCCTGTGTCAGGGGCCCTGCACCCACTAAACAGCTAGTCCAATCCTGGCACTTGGCACCTCTGACGAGGACTGGCTGGACCCCAAGTCTGGTTCTGAGATGTGCCCCGTTTGCTGTTGGTGGTGGTTTTCCCATAGGCTTCTGTGCAGAAAGATGTCCTTCTTATCCAGAATATTACTAATGAGGGGCTTGGGCTGGTTTCAGCTTACAATGAGATGGAGCAGACACACTAGGGAATAAGGAGAAAAGGAAGCTTCTGCTCGGTGATAAGATGCTGCCAAACAGCACTCCCCTGATGCAGTGCCACCAAATCCCCACACCAGGAAGCTGAGCAGTGCTGGGCAAAGGACTGTGGGAGTTGGGGGCCCGGCTGCTGCTGGCCAGCAGGCAACCACCAAAGATCTGGAAGCCAGGCCGCCTGATTCCCTTCCTCCCAGGACCAAACACTGACGGCCAAGGGATGCAGGGCAGCTCTCAACTGCAGCCTCCTCACAAGGAAAACACCTGGCCTGCTGGCCTTCCAGGGACCAACTAAGTTCATCCTGAAACTGCTTTGACCACTAAAGAACTGTGCAGATGTCAGCTATCAGATCTGCCATAAACATGTCAGTCAGTCATGATCCAAAGTGCAGGACAAAACAGAGGCTCGTAGCTTGGAGACCAGTTGCTAAGCTTCTGAGATCCCCGTATGCTGGCTGGGGGGAGCACCCCCTGCAAGAGAAAGGAACCTCTCTTATCCTGCGGGCTGCCCTGCAGGGCGGCGGCTCCCTCCCGCTCTCCAGACAACAGGCACAAAGCTGGGCTGGCCAGGCAGTGGCCTCCCCCTCTGCTCGGTCCTCGGAGCCCTGGGGGTGGGTCAGTCCCAGAACAGAGGTCCCTCGTGTCCGCATCTGCACATGGAGGCCAAGACAGAGAAAATGTGGTCCCTTGCCTGCCCCCACTTCTGCTGCCAGAAATTGAGGTCGTAGCGCTGGCCTGATGGTGCAAGTATGTTCAGTGGGAGCAGGGGACAGAATGGCAGCAACGGAGATTCTGGGGTGCAGAAGAGTTACTATTTACTAAGTGCCAGAAACCTTGCAGTTTTGCCATACACGTTCAAATTGAGTGCTTAACGACGTAAATATATTATCACATACTACAGTTCTGGCCGTCAAAAGTCCAAAATGTGTCACACGAGGCTAAAAGCGTGGTGTCAGCAGAGTCGTATTCCTCCCGGAGGCTCTAGGGAAAGCAGCTTCTTTGGCTCTTGCAGCTTCGAGAGGCCACCCACATGCTTCGGCCCACAGTCCCCCTCCAGCAGTCACACCGCTCCAGCCTCGCTCTGTCCTCTCATCTCCTCTGCCTCTCCTGCCTCCTTCTTGTGTATTTTAATGATCCTCATGATGACATGGGCCTGGATAACCCAGGACAGTCACCCCATCTCAAGGTTCCTCCTGCCATGTGAGGTAACGGCCACAGGTTCCAGGAGGAAGGACATGGACAGGCTTGGGGGGCTGTTACTCTCCCTGCCAAACGCGCTCCTGCTGCTGTAAGTCTAGGGGCTGGCGTGTTCTAGCCTTCATTTCACAGATAAGAAACTGAGTTGTGGGGAAGGTTCAGGAACTTGCCCCGAGTCATACAGCTAACAAGTGGCAGAGCTGGCGTTCAAACCTCAGGTGTCAGTCCAGCTCCAAAGCTCTCCCCTCTGAGGAGAAAGGCCTGAGGCTGGCCGGGCTGGGGGAGGCCACTCCGGATCTGGCAGACTGGCGGCGTTTTAGAGCCTTAGGGCGTTTCTTGGGTCGGTGGTACCGCGTGCCTTTCTGCCCCGGCTCCTCAGTCCAGAGACCTGGGTCCTCAGTCCAGCCCTGCCTCCAGCTCCCTGCAAGACCAGGGACACTGGGCAGATCCTCCACTCTTCAGGGTCCTCGTCTGAGGATGGCGGGCAGGGGAGAGCCCAGGGGCTGATCTCAGAGTTCTCTCCTTGCACATTCCCAGCTTCTATGCCCCGGGCCCTTTCGGGGACCTGGCATCCGGGGTTGCAGGCCTTCCAAGGAGAAACTTTACAAAATGGCTCTGCAAACAAACACCCACAAACACACAGCACTGCTTTACAGGATTTCCCTGGGTCCATCCTCCAGCAGCACTCGTTTTTGTCTTCATTTTACTGACAAGAAACCAAGGCTCAGATGACATAACTGGCTCCCGAACCTCCTTCAGGACTTTGCAAGTTGAAGACAAAAATGAAATGAGAAACCAGGCCCTTGCCACCAGCAGTCCAGAGGCCTTTCCCTAAGGCTGGTGTCCATTCTCATTGGTGTGGGATCCAATATCGAGATGAACAAGGCAAGATCTATGCATGCCATTTAAGGGACTGTCCTTTATTCTGAGATTATACCCTGCTTTAGTGTTAAAAAAAAACTTTTTTAAATTTTAATTGTTTTGGAGAAAAAAAAAAAAAGCCTGTTCTTTTTTTGAAGTGCTGGTCACAATAGACGGTAGGGTTTGGATCCGGTCGGGGGCGATGGTGGGTAAGATTTTTAACATGACAAAATGAAACGTCAGCAGCTGCGTGTTGGTCTCTAGAATTTGTCTGGAAACGTTCGAGGTCTCAGACGTCTCAAAGCCTGGGAGCTACTGAGCGCTCTCCCCTGCGCAGGCAGCGTCCTAGCCCAGGGATCCAGGAAGGAGGTCGAGGGCCTGGGAGGAGGTGGGGACGGGAGCTGGGACAGCACTGGTGAGAGGACCGACTGCTGCTGTGTGAGATGGGGGCAGGGTGGGGGTGAGATAATCTCCCTGGAATGCGAGGGGACCGCAGGGGAGGACATGGCCTGAGCCGAGGAGTCCCAGCCATCCCTGGCAGCTCGTGCGTTTTTCTTCCTTCCTGCCTCTCGCCTGCTGTGCTGGCACAATGGACAATGGCGGGAACACAGCCACCAGCAAGAAGGGGCCAGCTGACCCCGACTCTGGGGACCTGCAAGCCCGCACCCACCCCCTCCCACCCCCGCGTGAACCCTTGATCCCTGGCTCTGCAGCCCCCACAGCTTCCTGTTTGCCCGATGTATTTGCCCGGCTCCAGGGACAAAGCTGATCCTTGAACTCTAAGTTCCACATCTCCAGGACCAGTGAGCGGCGGCAAGGCCTGGGCTGGGCTTATCAGCCTCCCAGCCCAGCCCCTGCTTGGCGGCATAAATAGGCCAGAGGAGACCGGGCGGTCAGAGACCGCTGGCGCATCGAGGTGAGTGCTGCAACTTGCTCAGGTTACCCTGGCTTCCCCCAGCTCTAGGCACTGGGAGCTCAGGCCCTGGGATCCCAGCTCCAGCCTCTGCCCTGGGGCACTGGACCCCTGGCCCTCTCCCTCTCTGTGCCCCGCCTCCTCCTGCACTCAGCCGGCCCCTCTTCTCCTCCAGGTCACCCACGTCCCTTCAGGATGAAAGCCGTGGTGCTGACCTTGGCTGTGCTCTTCCTCACAGGTAGGTGCCCCCAACCTAGGGAGCCAACCTTCGGGGGTGTCTTCTGCCTGAACCCCTGCAGTCCACCCTCCTGAGCATGGGGAGCAGAATTTCTCCCTCCTGCCCTTCTCCGCTGCCTGGCATTTCAGCTCAGATCCTGACCCGGAGCTGGCCTGATCTGGGTCTTCCCTCCCACCCCCAGGGAGCCAGGCTCGGCATTTCTGGCAGCAAGATGACCCCCAGTCACCCTGGGATCGGGTGAAGGATTTTGCCACCGTGTATGTGGATGCGATCAAAGACAGTGGCAGAGATTATGTGGCCCAGTTTGAAGCCTCCGCTTTGGGAAAACACCTCAAGTAAGGACCCTGGGGCCTAGGGCAGGGGTAGGGGGTGCCGGTGCTGGGGATGGGGTGGAGAGGCCTGTGAGAAGCAGCAGCCAGATTGGCCGAATCCCCACTGCTATTTGATGGGCCCCATAGAAGACCTGGATGGAAGAGAGGAGTGGGCTCCCCATGCAGGGTCACCTCCGCTTAGCAGGGCTGCCCAGTCAGTATCTACAGCACCTCACTCTGCCTGCAGGTGCAACAGGTCCATTCGTCCTAACTCCCCTCCTCTGCTCCTGCCAGTAGCAGGGACAGCTGTCTTCAGAGAGGAGAATGGGCTGGAAGGGTAGAGACCAGGTCCTTAAAAGGACTGGCTTCAGGGACAGACAGGACTGGGCACCAAACGCAGCTCCTCGGTCTATCTGGTCGATGGGGTGCAGTGTGGTGGCGGGTGTGTGGGTGTGTGTTGGGGGGGGGGGGTGATGGAGAGAAGCTAGGCTGAGGGTCTGGCCCCAGCAACCACACTTTCAGGGGCACATGTGCCCGGTCTCACCCCAGCCAAGCTGGGGTGCTGGGGTTCCAGCTCCAGAGGTGCCCACGGTGCCACCCGGGAGGCCTGCCCTGAGCCCTCCTCTCTCTCTTCCCTTTAGCCTGAAACTCCTGGACAACTGGGACAGCCTGGGCAGCACGTTCACCAAGGTGCGTGAGCAGCTGGGCCCAGTGACCCAGGAGTTCTGGGACAACCTGGAAAAGGAGACCGAGGCGCTGCGGCAGGAGATGAGCAAGGACCTGGAGGAGGTGAAGCAGAAGGTGCAGCCCTACCTGGACGACTTCCAGAACAAGTGGCATGAGGAGATGGAGACGTACCGCCAGAAGATGGCGCCGCTGGGCGCCGAGTTCCGCGAGGGGCGCGCGCCAGAAGGTGCAGGAGCTGCAGGAGAAGCTGAGCCCGCTGGCCGAGGAGCTCCGCGACCGCCTGCGCGCCCACGTGGAGGCGCTGCGCCAGCAGCTGGCGCCCTACAGCGACGACCTGCGCCAGCGCATGGCCGCCCGCTTCGAGGCGCTCAAGGAGGGCAGCGGCAGCCTGGCCGAGTACCAGGCCAAGGCCCAGGCGCAGCTGAAAGCGCTGGGCGAGAAGGCCAAGCCGGCGCTGGAGGACCTCCGCCAGGGCCTGCTGCCCGTGCTGGAGAACCTCAAGGTCAGCATCCTGGCCGCCATCGACGAGGCCTCCAAGAAGCTGAACGCCCAGTGAGACGCCCTCCGCCCGCGCTCCCCTCGCCATCAGTTCGGCTTCTTGGAATAAGCAGTTCCGGAGCAGGACTCTTGTGATGGGTTGTATGTTTTTTGTGAAGCTTCGATGTTGATTTTTAAACAATAAAAAGTTCTCCAAAACCCAGAAAATTGTCTTTGGGGAGACTGGGGTGGGGAGGGGGTGCGTTGGCGAAGTCGCCCGGAGCGCGGGCGCAGCCCGGGGCAGGAACTTCCCGGTCCATGATCCACTGGAGGCATCAGCTCTGAAGACAAGTCTCTCAGAGCTTTAATGGTGGAGGACCTGCTAAGCCCCGGGGCTCAGGGGTGAGGCAGTAAACTCTCTTTCCTAAGGAGGCCCGAACAGAAGGGAAATAATAGAGAAGCAGGCAAAGTCACAGATAATCCAATGCCAGTGCCGGGAAAGCCTCAGACGAGAAGTACTGGCTGGAGTTCCCGTGTTGGCTCAGCCAAACGAATCTGACTGGCATCCATGAGGACGCAGGTTCGCTCCGTGGCCTTGCCCAGTGGGTGAAGGATCTGGCGTTGCTGTGAGCTGTGGTATAGGTCGCAGACTCGGCTCTGGATCTGTTGTGGCTATGGCTTAGGCCAGGGGCTGCAGCTCTGATTCAACCTGGGTCCTCCATATGCTGAGGGTGCGGCCCTAAAAAGACAAAAAAAAAAAAAAAAAGTACTGGCTTTGCTGGGAAAAGTGGTTCCCAGTTACTGGGCTTTTTCCAGGGGCAGAGGAGAGGAGCCTCCCCCAGCCCTCCTGCTCTAGGACAACTGAGGTGGACAGACCTCAAGGAGCCACTAGGAAAGACAGGCAAGTTCAAACGAAGGTCTTGGCACTTGCTCCTTATGTATTTATTTATTTATTTATGGCCATGCATGCAGCATGCAGAAGTTCCCAGGCCAAGGATGGAGCCTGCGACCAGAGCCACCACAGTGAGGACACTGGATCCTTAACTCCCTGAGCCACCAGGGAACTCCTCCTTTCATAGCTCAAAAAATGCTTTGACGCTTCCTTTTCCCTTTTTTACAAGGGCCTCGTGCCACTCCTCACACACTACCCTGCCTGGAAACTGTTTCCTCAGGCCCAGCTGTGCCCACCAGCTGTTCCACCCTCAGGGCTCCAGCCCTGCCAGCCCCTCTGTCTGCCAGCTCTGGCCTAAGTCCGAAAAATAATCACCCCCTCTGGCAAGTAATTAGCACATTTTTATTTCCAGGATGTTTCATATCCATCATCTCACTGTATCCTTCCCAAAATCCTAGGTAGACTACCATTCAGTGGTATGAGTGGGGAAGCCGGAGCTTGGAAACATGAAGTCACTTCCAAGGCTGAAGAGCAGGATAGGCTTGGTTGCCCATTTTAGACCCATCTGCTCCTGGGCATCCATGATTTTTTTTTTTAAGTGTGTGGCTAGGCAGTCAAGTTCGTATGGGCTTGAGTGTTCACAGCCAGCCCTCTTCATGCTCAGCTATGTTCACCCCCGTGTGCACGCGTGTGGCCTCACAGATCTGCAAAGCTCTGGGCGGTGCATCCATGGAGCCTCCCTCTCCCTCTCCGCTCAGAGCATTTCTCTTCTGCTGCTGGAGGATCTACCCCTCCCACAGATCCAGTGTACTTGACGGCACTTGGATAAAGCAGTGGGCTTCTTCTTCTTTTTTTTTTTTTTTTTTGGTCTTTTTAGGGCTGCACCCACGGCATATGGAGGTTCCCAGGCTAGGGGTCCAATCAGAGCTATAGCTGCTGGCCTACACCAGAGCTCACAGCAACGTCGTATCCTTGACCCACTGAGTGAGGCCAGGGATCAAATCTTCGTCCTCATGGATACCAGCCAGGTTTGTCGGAGTCATGACGGGAACTCCAGGAGTGGACTTTTTAGTTCCTCGTCATCCTGAGCTACACTAGGTGTCAAGCCCAGGTTTGGGTGAGAACATTTTCCAGGTAAGGGTGCAAGAATCTCTGGACAAGTGGGCCCCGAAGAGAAGCCCAGGTCAATTTCCAAAGAGAAAAGCAGATGTCTCTCAGTGGGGCTGGAGGTCCTGATGCCACCAAGATCTGTCAAGGGGCCCTCTGACACCTGGCATGGGAGTAACTAAAGGCTTTTCCTGTCAGCTGAGCAGAACATGGGCAGCTGTCTGGGCTTGAGGTCCAGTTCTGCCATTGCTGACTCAGTGACATTGAACAAGTGGCTTCACCTTTCTGAGCCTTGGTCTTGACATTGGAAGGGTGGAGGGCTGCTCAAGTAGTCTGTGGTTCTGGAACTCTCTGATGTGAACATCTGCTGGGTGGTGAGGACACAAGGAATGCAGCCTGTGTTGGTGACCTTGGGTTCCCTCTTAGTTCCCAGGACACTGCCCTCCCCCTCCAATCCTGATCCCTAAGGGACAATCAGCTCAGCCTATAGTGACAATGGCAGCCGTTTACCAGGTGCCTTTGATGTGCCAGGTGCTGTGCACGGACTCATTTCCTTCATCCTCAAAAAACTGACGGTGGTGGGGGTATTATTAGGCCCATTTTACAGACGACAAACTGAGGTTGATATGAAGTGATGGAGCCAAGACCAGAGCCCGGTGGTATCTTACTTCAAGCACTCCCCCATCAGCCTCCTTCCCTCGGGCGGCCCAGGTAGTCAGCTCCAGAATTTTGATGTGCACATACAGTCTCAATTTTGATGATGAGATAAAAATGCCACGTGCGGTGCCTGGCATGGGGCACACACTCGAGTCCTGTTGCCCAGCCCTTGACAGTTTTATCAAAGTCTTGCCAAACCTCTTAGCCCCTTTGCTCCTCCACGCAAACCGCTTGAGGCTGGCAGGGTAGATAGGGTCATTTCCCCCTCGCAGATGAAGTCACTCAGGCCCAGACTGCAGCCAGCTGCTGAGAGCTGGCTCGGGCACCAGCCCCAGGCCTCTCTGAGTTGGAGTCAGCCCGGAGCCTGCCCGTTCCCACACCAACATACATAACACGTGTGGGACACGCCACTTATGGCAGTTTCTCATCCAGCTTTATTGGAAGGCCAGGTCTGGGGTGGGATGGGAGGGCATCAAGGCTGTTGTCCCTTTCAAGGGAATTTTGGGGACAGTCCTGGGAGGCTGCAGGACCCAGGCTGTTGGCAGGAAGGCTGGGCAGACAGACGGGGATATCGAGATCTCAGCTGGAAGACGGTTCGGGCTTGGGGGTAGAATCCCAGAAGTCGGTGAACTTGCCCTTGAACGTGCTCCAGTAGTCTTTCAGGGAGCTGATACTGTCGGTTACCCAGCCCCTGGGGGGTCAAATCAGTGAGCGGAGCACAAAGGGTGGGGTGAGAGCTGGTCCCTGGGCAGCGGCCACCACGGGGCGCCTATCACATCCCCACCGCCTCTCCCCTCACGCTCTCATCAACACCCCGAGGCCTCAGGCAGGAACCCCCTACAGCGGCCACCCAGGACGAGAGGCCAAAAGTGGTGATGGGACCGCCAGCAAGTGCAACCCATTGTTTCTCCAGGTGGAGGCAGACCTTTGTGCCACCACAGGTCTGGGGCAAGCGGGACAGGAGTGATTGGTGGGGAGACGTGTAAGGGCAGGACTGTCATTCTAGTCTAGGTACAGGACGCCCCCTAGGGTTGTACATCCTGGTGGCTCCGGGGGGAGTGAGGTAGAGAGAAGCAGTCTCTTTTTGGGGAAGATATCAGAGGATGGATTAGCTGCAGGAGCAGGGGCAGGTCACTTGGTTACGTGAGACTTGGTTTTCTCATCTGCAAAATGGGGGGAGTAATACCCAGTCCTCGTTGCACAGCTGCTTCTGGGGACTGAGAACCGCCGCGGATGCCTCTGCCATGGAAGCGCCGGCCAAGGCGGGTGGTGTGGAGGTGGGACGGGGCTTGGGGAGAGGAGGGGGCTCGCGGGCTGGTGGCGGGGGGTGGGACGGGAAGGGCCGAATCTGCTCACACGGGCCCAGGGCTTGGAACAGGTAGACACAGACACACACACACACACACACACCCGCACACCCGCCCCCCCCTCCCCCCGACACGGCTGAAACTGGGTCCTGTGGGCCCCCCAAGCCAGAGCTCCAGCCGGACAATCAGAAAGGAAAGTGGAATTGCGGGCTGAGTGGCCATCCTCAGAGCCAGGCGGGGCGCAGAGGGAGAAAGGAGGGAGACAGAGGGGGAAGAGGAGATAAGGCCCCCCTCCACCATCCCTCCCTGTGAGGGAGCCTGTTTGCAGACAGAACGGAGGCTCAGAGAGGCACAGGTCTTGGGTGGGCAGGCGGGAGCCCCCGCCCGCCGCCCTGGCTCCCCCGAGTCAAGGGCAGGGGAGGAAGGGCCTACCTGGCCTGCTGGGCCACCTCGGACTCCTTCACGCTGGTCAGCGCGTCCTGGGCGGTCCTGGTGGCCTGCTTCACATAGTCCTGCATTTTGTCCAGAAGGGAGGTGTCCTCGGCCTCGATAGCCTCTGTGAGGACAAGGGGGCAGAGTGGGGCGGACCAGCCTCTGGGGGACCCCTGGAGACCCACCAGGGCCCAGCATCCCCAAGCCACCTCCCAAGGGCAGATGGCTGCCCCCTCCCCGCCCCCAGCCCTGACCCCACCAGCTGCTTACGGGCACAGGCCAGGAGCACCAGGAGAGCAGCGACAAGAAGGACCCGGGGCTGCATGGCGCCTTTGTTCCTGCAGGGAAGGCTCCTGTGAGGGGTGCCTCAAGTCCCCCCACCACCGCTGGGACCTCCCCGGGGAGGCCCAGTGGCCCCTAAGGTGGGACCTGAGCTGGGTCAGGCCAGGAAGAGAAAGGGCCTGTCCCCGAACTAATGTGGGTGAAGCGAAGGGTTTTCAGATGGGGGATTTGCAAGGACCCAGGCCGGAGACAAAGTGTGGCATGGAGCAGAAAACCCACCAGACCAGGAATCAAGACAGCTGGTTTCAGGCTGGGTTTCTGCCACTAACATGCCACGTGACCTTGGGTGGCTTTCTGCCTCCTCTAGGCCTCAGTTTTTCTGCCTGGGGTGGGACGGGGGTGTCTACGGCTTCTTTCAGTCCTAAACAGGCAGAATGCACAGGAAACGAACCAGTTCCAGCCCCAGCTTGGCTACTGCGCTCTACGGGTTTGGGCAGGTGACCTTCCCCACGGACCTCCGTTTCCCCAGATGCCTTTGTAGGGAACACTCACCAAGCGGTGAGGCTTCCTCGCTTCTAGCAAGCCCTTCTCCAGGCTTCACTGCTGGGCGGGGCAGCGACCCCAGCCTGCCCCTCTCCAACCTACTCCCCCTCGCCTCCCCCGCTACTCCCAGGGGCCGTTACCTGGAGCAGCTGCTTCTCGGAATGAACTGAGTAGGCAGACAAGCGGGTTCTGACCTGCTTTATATTGTCTCCAGGGCAGCAGGCACTGAGGGCCCAGTGAGCTGGGCAAAGGTCACCTGCTGATCAATCTAGGTCAAGGCCTGAGGCAGGGTAGCCAGAGGCAGCCAGGTCTGCTGGGTGTTGGGAAATCTCTAGAAAGCTGCAGGTGCCCACACTGCTCTCCTGTCAATGCTGCAGCCTAGCGGGCTCAGGACTTGGGGGTGGATGGGCTTGGAGAGACCCCATTCCTTCTGGGCAGCCTGGCTCTCCACCTCAGCCCTTCCCACATGGGTGCCAGACCCTTCCCACCCACCCCCAAGCCCTGCTAGCAGCGTAGAAGAAGGGGCGAGAGCGTGATTGGCTTCTTTGGACTTGGGAACAACACAGTGGCTTGGGATGAGGTGTCTAGGGCGAAGTCGCAGATGATCTAGGGGCAGAGGCTTGTGGGGGAGGGGTGCCACAGCAGGTGCACATGGCCCCCTCCCCAGCATCTCCATCTCTGGGTGCAGCTTACCCAGAAAACTCTCTGAGCTGATCCCAAAGCAGGAGGTGGTGGGAGAAGGTCAAAGGCCGCTCTGAGTCCCAGGCCTTTGTCCTTCCGCCCCCCTCCTCCTCACCTTGCCCTCTGGACTCACTGATAACACTCCCCCGGACAGGATCCGGACGCAGGGCCAAGGCCCTCCCCAAACTGGGGCAGCCAGGATCGATTCCCAGGGCTGAGTGCCTCTCCCCTCAGGCCTCAGCTCGGAAATAGCTGCCGACACAGTCCCCTGGCTGGGGAGGCTACTGGAAGGAACCAGGGCTGTTGCTGAGGCCATTCCAGTGAGGAGAGGGGGCACATGAGCTCTATGGGGCAGTCGGCTGTCCAGGAGAGGCCTTGGCCCTTCTCAGGGTGTGGTGTCCCCTGGGTCCACATTGGGAGCTGTAGCCTGGATGGCTTTTTTTTCTGGATGCTAAGACTTCAGAACCAGGAAATTTTATGTTCGTCTCTTTGTTTGTTTGTTTGTTTATTTTTGCTTTTTAGGGCTGCACCTGAGTCATATGGAGATTCCCAGGCTAGGGGTCCAATCGGAGCTGTAGCTGCCGGCCTACGCCACAATCACAGCAACGCAAGATTCAAGCCATGTCTGTGACCTACACCACAGCTCACGGCAACGCCGGATCCTTAACCCACTGAGTGAGGTCAAGGATTGAACTTGCATCCTTGTGGATTCTAGTCGGTTTTGTTAACCACTGAGCCACGAAGGGAACTCCCAATTTTACACTGAAACGATACCTTTGGCATTTACTTCAATGACCCAGCGCCAGAGATCTAACAGCTGAGTGTCTCAATGTTCTCCTCTGTAAAATGGGAACAGAATACCCACATGCCGGAATCATGGTGAAATGCAGATGAGATATGTACAAAGCAGCTTGTCCATGGAGGGGGCTCGAGAAGTTTCTCCTTTCTCACACACACCTGGTCCTTCCCTAGACAGCACAGTCTGAAGGCAGCAGGAGCCTCCAATGCCGAAAGCTTTTGGCAGGCAGCCATCGTCTCAGAAGGAAGCAACTAAACCCACAGTGTGACATCAGAAGCCTTTTCATCAGATGTCTTTATCTGTGACTGAGACTTGAAATTTCCCCATAGAGATTCATTCCTTTGACTTAGACCTTGTGATCTATTCAAAGCAAATAGATTCCTGTAAAATAGACATTGTTTACCCCACATTACATCTAAGAAAGCTAACGCAGGGCCAGAGACATGCCCAAGAGCCCATAGCCCATCAGTGATAGGGCTGGGAACCAGAATCCAGGTCTTCAAATACCCACGGTGGTATGCAAGAACCTGGACAGATGAAATCCTTGGGGATTTGTCAGTTACTCATATCTCAGAGTGCATTGGTTTCAGATCTCTTCCTGAGCACAGATTTCGGTGATGGGGGTGGGGAGGAAAATTAGGAGGTCACTGAGGATTGACCTTTGGGGAAGGTCCAAGGCAACCGTGTCCACTTCCGTCTTCTCTACTGGCCTGTTCCTGGGCCCCAGAGGTGAGGGCCACAGCAAGAATCCAGACTCCAGGCTGGGCAGGGGCCTGCTGGAATGGGCTGGCTGGACCCCTTGGCCCTGGTTCCTCCAACTCCCTTCCCATATGTGTGGAGGGTCTGAAGGAAGCCATCCCCTCGCTCCTGCACGGCAGCGAGCCGCTGAAGCCGAGGAGGTCAGGAGATGCAGCCGGAGCCCAGGTGTGAGGCTGCGCTGCAGAGAGACCACAGGCGTGTGGGCCTGGGACCTTTTCTCTTTCGAAGGGCTTGGTGCCTTCGTGTCCCAGTACCTTTCCCGCAGCTCCAGCAGGGTCTCAGAAAGCCTGTCCCAGTAAGGGTCTTCTTGGCAGCAGCCCTAGCTGCTTTGCCCTCCCTTCTCGCCCCACCTCCCACCACGGCTCCCTTGGACCAAGCAGCGTGGCTCCAGGCTTGGCCTACAGGCCATAACTGGTAGTGGGTGGGGAGGCGGAGAAGGCCTCCTGCTGGGGCCAGAAATGGTCCTCTGGGGTTGGGCCGACTCTGCTTCCACTTGGGTTCAAGGGAGGCTTTAGTGCCTGGGCCTCTGGGATCCGTGCCCCTGCTGGGCCAGACGGGGCAGCCCTGACTCAGCCCTGCCGAGGGAGGAGGTAGATGGGCCCCTGGGCTGAGAACAGCTGGGACTTGTTAGGTTGAGGAAATGGGGCCTTTCCTCTTTTTGACACATCAAGGAGAACGTTAATGGCAGGAGCTCTGCTGGGAGAGTAGAAAGAGAAGATGACCACTTCAATCACTCCTGGGGTCAAGAAGACCTCCCCAGTCACACATGTGCAGAAAGACTCCTGGGGTGCCAGGCCATTGTACGTCCTGATACCGTCCCAGAACCCTTTGCTTTGGAATCCATCTTTGCCAAAAATGTGCACGCATATTGGGGAGGCCCTGGGTCTGGTCAGGTGTAAGAAATAAAACAAGATAATTGGTCAAAGGAAAACAAAGACCCAGAAGAACTGTGCCATGTGAGTGAGTTAAATCACCTCTTTGGCGCACTCCTCATTCAGGGGGTGGCCCGCACTCGCACTCCTCCTTCGGGTGTGGATCACGGCTTTGCTTCTGCCTTAAATAAACAAACTGGCTTCTCTATGTGCTCTCCCACATGTGGTGCTATGCTTCTAATAATAAACTTTATACCTGTTTTCACAGTCTTTGGCTCCTCGAAACATTCTCGCTTTCAATAGGGGGCAAGAATCAGGGCAATTTTGCTTCTAGCCTCTAGCTGGTCTAGTGGCTGGGGTTCCTGGTTTTCACCCAGACTGCCCAGGTTCAGTTCCTGGGCAGAGAATTAAAATCTCATTCAAGTCATCACGCAGGGCTGTCTCTCCAAGATCACTGCCGGCCGGAGGCCCTGGTGCATCAAGGCCCTCTGTGCTGGAAGTTGCTCTTAGGGTCTCACCCAGAACGTTCCTCTTATAACAAGGGCCTCTCCCCTTTAGTTCTGCCCTGGGACAATGGCCAGTGTGGGGCATATATGGGGACATGTGTCCATGTGACTGCCCATCCCTGGCTAGGCCTGAGCCATTCCCTCCTGGCTCTGATCGCTGTGGGTGGACAGGAAGGTGGCTGTAGGTAATGCTGGGCTCTCAGCTTTGTCCCCTCTCTGATGATGAGGTCTGTCTGCTGTACAGAGAAGGAGACTGAGGCTCAGAAAGGGACATGCCTCACGCAGCATCACACAGGCCCTTTGTGTCCCCCAATGTGATTGTCCCCAGATTCATAGAGCCAGTTCCCGCTGGGGTGGCCGGCACAGGTGCTCAAGTAGAATCAGAAGGAGGGCTGGAGGCAGGGTCTGTTCATTCCATCAGCAGCTCACACCCTCTAAGACTGGGCACGGGGGTTCTCTTTCTCCCCCACCCTCCAGATCCATTCACAGCCTGATAGAAAACATGCCCACAGACTTTGGGAAGCACGAGCACTCTTCAATGGCATCCCACCCGCGACATGACGGGATAAAACACACCTCCTCACAGCCGTGGGCACACACAGGCCTATGCGTAGCTGCATGCCTTAGACTTGAGCCCCCAGACGGCTGAGATCGTTGCACACCTATGAGAACCCGTACGCATCCTGGCAGAGGCTCTTGGACACACGTAAAGAGAGGCAGATATTCCGACCACGTGTCCACCCCGGGCAGGTGAGACAGAGGCAAACTCTGAACCCATCACACGCTGGCAGCACCTGCCCCGCAGACTGTAAGTCCAGGAGGCCACACTCAACTGAGTGTCCTTTGTGACTCATCGCCCTTCTCATCTCTGGCCTGGGGGGAGGAATGGGGCACTGAGCACTGACCTTTGTACCCAGACCCGGCTGGACTATGCTTGACTGTGCTGGAGTGTGGTGGCGGGGCTGTCAGGAGTACAACGTGGCTCGTGCTTGATGAGCACTGACTGCATCAGGCACCATTCCCAGCATTTCAGATTAGCTCACTGAATCCTCCCAGCCCAGAAGGCACATAATATTTTATGCCCCACTGAGAAGCTCAGAGAGGTTAAGACACTTGCCTAAAGTCACACAGCATGTGGGGAGCCCAGACATGTATCCCGGGAGTCCAACTCCATCAACCGAATCTTAATAACTACTGTGAGAGGGCACAGGCTGCTGGAGGAGCTCCCTGACACTGGAGGTGACTGTGGTGGGACACAGCCCAGTAGTGGGGACTCTGCAGAAGGGTGCAAGCATCAGAAGACCTTCTAGCTGTTTTTACTCCCATGAGACATTAAGCTACTTCTGGTATAGGTAAAAATAGAGGTCAGGGAGGGATAAATTCAAATTTGGGTTTAACATATACACACTACTCCATATAAAATAGATAATAACAAGAACTTACTGTACAGCATAGGGAACTCTACTCGATAGCTTTTTTTTTTCTTTTTTGCTTTTATTTGGACCACACCTTTGGCATATGGAAGTTCCCAGGCTTGGGGCTGAATCAGAGCTACAGCTGTCAGCCTGCACCACAGCCACAGCCACACCAGATCTGAGTCATGTCTGCAACCTACACTGCAGGTCACAGCAATGCTGGGTCCTTAACCCACTGAGCGGTGCCAAGGATCGAACTCACATCCTCATGGATCATAGTTGGGTTCCTTACTGCTGAACCACAATGGGAACTCCTCTACTCAATATATTGTAATGACCTACAATGAAAAAGAACCTGAAAAAGAATATATATATATATATACACACACACACACATATATATACATACACATATACACATATATAGTTGAATCATTTTACTGTACACTTGAAAGTAATACAACATTGTAAATCAACTATACTTCGATTAAAATTTTTTTTTAAAAAATGGAGACATGCATGGGGAGTTCCCATCATGGTTCAGTGGAAACGAATCCAACTAGGAACCATGATGTTGTGGGTTCAATCCCTGGCCTAGCTCAGTGGGTCAAGGATCCGGGGTTGCCATGAGCTGTGGAGTAGGTCATACACGGCTAGGATCCTATGTGACTGTGGCTGTGGTGTAGGCGGGCAGCTGTAGCTCTGATCCGACACCTATCCTGGGAACCTCCACATGCCACAGGGACGTCCCTGAAAAGCGAGCAAGAAAGAAAGAGGACTTGGGAAGTCAGGGTTAGCATGACTCTTTCAAAGGCAGACTCCTGGAAGCCCCTCTGCGTGCCAGGCCCTGCACTCAGGGAAGGGCGCCAACAGTGCAGCATGACGGGGTCCACCTCGTAGTCACTCAAGGTGATGATCATGGTCCAGCAGAGGGGCCCAAGCCAGGGGGGCTGCATCACCTTCCTGGTGGATGTTTTCCCGTGGTTGCGTGTGTGACCTCATTTGTAGAGAAAGCTGGAAGCCCAAGCAGAAGATCTCCTGGGCACCACCTCCGGCCCCAGTCCACGGGGGAGAGGCCCCTGGGAGCCTCAGATGCTGCGATTCATCACAAGTAGACAGCTCCCACCCAGGGAGTGTGGCTGGGGAGGGGGGCAGGAGTCGGGTCTCGGGCTAGCCTGCTTGTCACCTTGCATCACGCCTGCCTGGTTACCCTCGGAGGGCTGGGCCTAACTCTGCACTCGCTGTATTCCCTGCTTTGGTCCAAATCAGGAAAATAGTAGCATTATTAACCACAATAACAACTATTTTTTAGTGCTGACTGTCAGGCAGTATACTACTCACTTCACAAGTCACATCTCATTTAACAAACCCAACAACCCCATTTTTCTTTCTCTTTTTTTTTTTCTTTTTAGAGCCATACCTGCGACATGAAAGTTCCCAAGCTAGGGGTCAAATGAGCATTGCTGCTGAGGCCTGCGCCACAGCCATAGCAACGGCAGATCCCCAATCCCTGGGGGAGGCCAGGGATCAAACCCACATCCTCACAGAGACTATGTCAGGTCTTTAACCAGCTGAATCACAACGGGAAAGTCCAACCCCATTTTTCAAAGGAGAAACAGAGGCTCAGAGCTAGGTCAAGTTGAATCACGAGACCAGGGCCGCACTTGGCAGTGGTGGGAGCTGAAGCACACGTCCAATAAACGCTTTTAACACAGGACCCCACCCACTCCACCCACCTTCCCAAAGGCGCGCTTCCTCCTGGGTGCACACTGATCAGAGCCCTGCATCTTAGCTCACTGGCCCCACTTGTGGCCCAGTCCAGAGTCTGGTGCTCAGAAATGGAATCAGGGTTGGGAGATGTGGGGGTGAGGGCCCTCCCCCCGGGGCAGACAGGAGAAAGCTGTGGACTTTGCCCCCCAACCCTGGCACAGACTCAGCTGTCACAAGGCATCTGGGGCATCAGTCCTGTGCTCAGGTGTTCCCAAGGCTTCGTTTCTCCCCCATCGAGCCCTCCCCCATTAATGCTGGGTGGGGCCCACACACAGAACAGCTGGTTCTGACTGCTGCCCAAGCCCCAGTCTCCTGCCTGCTTCCACGTTGTCTCAGGGTCACAAAAGTCCAAGAGGCCTCCTGGGAATGTGTCACCTTCCAGCGTGGAGTCACGCTGGAGAGGAAGGCCGGGAGGGCAGTCAGAGGGATTTAAATGTCTGGCTGGCTCTGAGCTTCAGTCAGTTCAAGCAGCAGCCCAGGTGAGCTGCCTGAGAACCTCTCCTCCACGGAGGACCCAGTGCAGTAAGAGACCCTTCCAGCCCAGCGGGGAGCTCAGGATGTTCCTGAAGGCTGTGGTCCTGAGCCTGGCCCTGGTGGCCGTCACCGGTGAGTAGGAGCTGCCTTGGATGGAGCTCTCAGGCACGAGAGCTGCACCAGTTGGGGGAGGGTGGAGAGTCTAGGGCCAAGGCCAGAGGACAGTGCCAAATCCCTGTCAGCCCACAGCGGGATGCAGGGGGCTGCCCAGTTGCCACCTGGCTCGCAGAGGAGCTGGCCTATTCACAGCGGTGGGCCCCTGTGAGGCGCAAGGAAGGAGGCGGATCCTCATGAATTGCTGTTTCCCACTTAGGTGCCCGGGCTGAGGTCAATGCCGACCAAGTGGCTACTGTGATGTGGGACTACTTCAGCCAGCTGGGCAGCAATGCCAAGAAGGCTGTGGAACATCTCCAGAAGTCTGAGCTCACCCAGCAGCTCAAGTAAGAGGGGCACAGAGGAGTTCCCATTGTGGCTCAGAGGGTTAAGAACCTAACTAATACCCATGGGGATGCGGGTTCGATCCCTGGTCTCACTCAGTGGATTAAGGAGCCGGTGTTGCTTGAATCTGGAGTTGCTGTGGCTGTGGCGTAGGCTGGCAGCTGCAGCTTCCATTTGACTCCTCCCCTGGGAACTTCCACAGGCCGTGGGTGCGGCCCTAAAAAGAAAAGAAACGGGGAGGGGGGGCACATCTTGCAGGGTGGGGGCTTCTTAAAGGCCCTGCAATGGGTTGGCAAGGGCTGAGCTTGGAGGCAGGAAACCTGGATTTAAGATCCCCACTACCCTGCCACCAACTCCCTGGGGCAACCCAAGGTCTCCAGACCTGGGGAATCCACGTATGCCAACAGGAAGGCAGGACTGAGTAACCCCTGCTTTAATCTTCTAGAATGTGATAAATGGCCACATCTTAGCAAAAAAGAAACTACTTCAGGTCACATGATAGATAGATACTGTGACTCAAGCTCCGGGGAGATTCAGAGACACAAGTTCAATGTAATACCTTCGTTGATTACAATCCTTTGCTCAAATCACGATTGACCAGGGGGAAAGCCACAGGGTGAACTCAGTACCCTGCACCCTCACCTGTCCTAGGCAGGTGTGTATAGGCGAGGGGTATATAAGGAGATAAGGTCCTAGGATGGAATGTCAAGCCTGACGGCGGCCCCCTGGTGTCCTTCCCCGGCAGCACTCTCTTCCAGGACAAACTTGGGGAAGTGAACACCTACACGGAGGACCTGCAGAAGAAACTGGTGCCCTTTGCCACGGAGCTGCATGAACGCCTGACCAAGGACTCAGAGAAGCTGAAGGAGGAGATTCGAAGGGAGCTGGAGGAGCTGCGAGCCCGGCTGCTGCCCCACGCTACCGAGGTGAGCCAGAAAATCGGAGACAACGTGCGCGAGCTGCAGCAGCGCCTGGGGCCCTTTACGGAGGAGCTGCGCACCCAGGTCAACACCCAGGTTCAGCAGCTGCAGCGCCAGCTGAAGCCCTACGCAGAGCGCATGGAGTCCGTGCTGCGGCAGAACATCCGCAACCTGGAGGCCTCCGTGGCACCCTATGCGGATGAGTTCAAGGCCAAGATCGATCAGAATGTGGAGGAGCTCAAGGGGAGCCTCACGCCCTATGCGGAGGAGCTCAAGGCCAAGATCGATCAGAACGTGGAGGAGCTGCGGCGCAGCCTGGCCCCCTTTGCGCAGGACGTCCAGGAGAAGCTCAACCACCAGCTGGAGGGCCTGGCCTTCCAGATGAAGAAGCAGGCGGAGGAGCTGAAGGCCAAGATCTCGGCCAATGCCGACGAGCTGCGGCAGAAGCTGGTGCCGGTGGCCGAGAACGTGCATGGCCAGCTGAAGGGCAACACGGAGGGGCTGCAGAAGTCGCTGCTGGAGCTGAGAAGCCACCTGGACCAGCAGGTGGAGGAGTTCCGCCTCAAGGTGGAGCCCTACGGGGAGACCTTCAACAAAGCTTTGGTGCAGCAGGTGGAGGATCTCAGGCAGAAGCTGGGCCCTTTGGCGGGGGACGTGGAGGGCCACCTGAGCTTCCTGGAGAAGGATCTGAGGGACAAGGTCAACACCTTCTTCAGCACCCTCAAAGAGGAGGCGAGCCAGGGCCAGAGCCAGGCCCTCCCTGCACAGGAGAAGGCGCAGGCCCCTTTGGAGGGCTGAGCTGCCCCTGGTGCGCCCACCCCACCCCTGACACCTGCCCTGCCCTGCCCCCTGTCTGTCTGTCTGTCCCAAAGCAGTTCTTGTACAAACCTAGGGATACATGTCCAGTGGACCGTGACACTACCTCTCCATACTCAATAAAGCTGCTGAGAAACTAGCCCAGTCTGGTTACCATGTGACTTCTTGGTGTTGCTGGGCTTGAGGTGAGGGCAAGCCCACTGACAGGGGGTGCTAGGAGGGACACCGAGGGCTGGGAGATGGGACTGTGGGAGGGGTTAGGGCAGGGTGTACTGAGAGAGTTGTGGGGAGAGCTCGCTAAGAGGGAGGTGGGAAAAATGTCCATGTGATCCAAAGCGGAAATACGCACCCCATGTATACTCACTTAGCCAACAAATAGTTACATTCAATTAAGTACATTCACCTTGGTGAGCAACCCTATCCACCTCCAGAACTTTCCATCTTCCCAACCGAAACTCCAGACCTATGAAACAATCGCTTTCCCCCTGTCCCCAGCCACCACCATTCTACTTTTTTCTTGATGAGTTTGCCTACTCTAGATAGTTCTTGTAAGTGGAATCATACAATAGTTGTCCTTTTGTGATCGGCTTATTTCACTTAGCACAATGTCTTCAAGGTTCATTCATGCTGTAGCAGGGATCAGTTTCCTTCTTCCTCTTCTTCTTCTTCTTTTTTTTTTTTTTTTTTTACTTTTTAAGGATGCACCCACGGCATATGGAGGTTCCCAAGCTAGGGGTCAAATTGGAGCTATAGCTGCCGGTCTACACCACAGCTTATGGCAACGCCAGATTCTTGAATCCACTGACCCAGGCCAGAGATTGAACCTGCGTCCTCACGGATCCTAGTCGGGTTCCATGCTGCTGGGCCACAATGGAAACTCCGAGTCTCCTTCTTTTTATAAGGCTGAATAACATTCCACTGTGTAGACAGACCACATTCTCTTTATTCATTCATCTCCCCATGCATACGTGGGTCATTTCCACCTTTTGGCTATTGTGAATAATGCAGCTATGCACATGGGTGTAGAAATACCTCTTCAAGTCCCTACTTTCAATTTTTCTCTGTTTGTACCCAGAAATGAGGTTGCTGGATCACACGGTAATTCTGTTTAATTTTTTGAGGCACCATATTGGTTTTTACACACACACCCCCCCCCGCAACAGTGCACAAGGATTTGTTTTTCCCCATCTTCTGCAACACTTGTTATTTTTTATTGTTGTTGTTGTTTGCTTTTTAGGGCTGCAGGTACAGCCAATAGACGTTCCCAGGCTACAGGTCAAATCTGAGCTACAGCTGCTGGCCTTCGCCACAGCCATAGCAACGCAGGCTCCGAGCTGCGTCTGTGACCTGCACCGCAGCTCACAGCAATACTGGATCCTTAACCCACTGAGCAAGGCCAGGGATTGAACCCGCATCCTCATGGACACTAGTCGGGTTTGTTACTGCTGAGCCACAATGGGAACTCCTATTGTTGTTTTCGTATTTAAAAATAGCCATCCTAATAATATTGCTAAAAACTAGAAACAAAGAAAGAAATATTCACCAGAGTTGCTCCCAGATCCAGTTTTTACCACTTGGCACGACTGAAGCGCTTATACACAGGAGAATAGTGCACTTAGAGTCCCCTGCCAGTGCCGAGGAGGGTGTTTTCTGGGCTCTGGTACAGCCCACAGCAATATCTCCCAAAGGTACCCCCAGACCCCGGCACAGTTTCAGGCCTGAGGCTCCTCCGCTCCCTCTTGCTCCTCAGGTGACCAGAAGATAGCAGACTCCTCTGCCCATGGATTAGTGTCTCCAAAGGAGTGCTGGCCAGCACCAGTGTGGGCCAGGCTGGCATGTTAGCCACACCCCTGTGCCAAAAGCTGAAGGTCAGAAGTCATCTGAGAGGTCATTGCCCCTGAATTCTCTCATGTGTCGCATGGCTCTGATTTGGGAGAGGAAAGTGCAACAGGACAAAGGGGGGTGGAGGGGTGCTCTCCTCTTGGGCCTGCTGGGCACTGCGCTGTTGAGGGATTGCCCTGGCTGGGTCAAAAGCTGCTCCTGCGTGGGCACGCTGTGTTCTCCCGGCGTTATCACAGGACACCCTGTGCTCAGGGAGGAGAGCCCAGGTGGTGGTGTGCCCTGCGGAGAGAAACAAGCTTGAGGTTATCTGAGGATCTTCTGGGTCTGAGAGCACCCAGGGTGGGACTGGCTATCTCGCTGTGTGGTGGCAAGCAGCTAACAACGGGGACCCCAGAACTGCCCTGCCCAGAGGAATGAGGATGCGAGAGGCTGGTTCTGAGATGGTGGCTTCGTGATAAGGTTCCTAAAGAGGAGTTCCTATCGTGGTGCAGTGGTTAACGAACCTGACTTGGAACCGTGAGGGTGCGGGTTCGATCCCTGGCCTTTGCTCAGTGGGTTAAGGATCCGGTGTTGCTGTGAGCTGTGGTGTAGGTCACAGACACGGCTTGGATCCCGCATTGCTACAGCTCCAATTCGACCCCTAGCCTGGAAACCTCCATGTGCCGAGGGAGCGGCCCCAGAAAAGGCAAAAAGACAAAAAAACAAACAAAAAAAAAACTTCCTAAAGAACGATGACCTAGAAGCACAAAAGTCACAGGACATTAGGATCAGAGGGGTTTGCTTGTCTCTCAGTTCGGTTCCTTTGATGTCATTTCTAACACATTATCATAGCTTTCCCCGAGCAGCCTGAGGTCAGGCACCTTATTTGTTTGCTCATCACAGTATCTACAGTGTGGTAGCCAGCGACCGAGCTCCATCCTCGCCTCCAGGACCCACAGTCTCCCGTAGGCCCTTGTCCCTCTCCCGCTGAAGAGGACCAGCCTCCGTGAGCAACAGGCTATTGCGGAAGTCACGGCATAAGTCTCCCCAGACCAGGCCATTGTGGTGTCCACCCTGCCTTCTCTTGGACCATCGGCTCTGAGGGGAGACAGTCACCCCCTTGTGATGACACGCAGGCACCCTGTGGAGGGGTCCACAGAGGGAGGAGCTGCAGCCCTCCTCAACAGCCGCCACCAACGTGCCAGCCTGAACCACCCTGGAGACAGATCCTCTAGCCTCATTTGAGCCTGCAGTTTCGTGACAGGTCCTGAAGCAGAACCACACAGCCAAGCCACTGACCAGCAGAGATTGTGAGAGATCAGAAGACACTGAGTTTTGGGGTGATTTGCTATGCAGCAATAGCTAACCGATGCATAGTGCCCAGCCTAGTGCCTGGCACATGGCCGTCACTGAACCATTGAGTGAATGAATCCTGCTTTGTATTGAACACCTCCACCGATGGCCAACTTACAACCTCTCCAAACAATTGATTCTATCTTTGGATGACTCAGTTCAAGACTATAAATATTAAATTGGTTCTTTCTCCATACGGCTTTGATCTTATTTCTACTTTTTTTTTTGTCTTTTTAGGGCCAAACCCGCAGCATATGGAAGTTCCAGGCTAGGGGTCGAATCGGAGCTGCAGCTGCCAGCCTACCCCACAGCCACAGCAACACGGGATCCAAGCTGGTCTGTGACCTACACCACATCTCACCGCAACACCAGATCCTTAACCCACTGAGCAAGGTCAGGGATGGGACCTGAGTCCTCATGGATACTAGTCAGGTTCGTTGCCCCTGAGCCACAACGGGAACTTCATTTACTTCTTTTTTGAACTACAGGACAATTTTAACTTTTTCATACCCATGTTCTTCCTGTGGGGAATTTATCCAGAGACTCATTGCATGAAGCCTTAAACCTTGCGGACAAAATTGAGCCTGAGGTGTGCTGTATTTCATAGCTGCTTTGGGATGAAGTATCTTGTTTGGTTTCTGAGAGAGGAGAGGTCCTGTCTATCTTTTTTTTTTTTTGTCTTTTTGTCTTTTTGTTGTTGTTGTTGCTATTTCTTGGGCCGCTCCGGCGGCATATGGAGATTCCCAGGCTAGGGGTTGAATCGGAGCTGTAGCCACCGGCCTACGCCAGAGCCATAGCAACGCGGGATCTGAGCCGCGTCTGCAACCTACACCACAGCTCACGGCAACGCCGGATCGTCAACCCACTGAGCAAGGGCAGGGACCGAACCCGAAACCTCATGGTTCCTAGTCGGATTCGTTAACCACTGCGCCACGACGGGAACTCCAGGTCCTGTCTATCTTGTTTCTTATTCTTGTGTAGTAAGTGCCCAGCACGATGACTAGAACTCCGTAGGTGCTCAATAAATATTTGTTAAATAAATGAATGAATTTAATGAATTTTTTTCTTCCTCAATTGTACATACAGTATATGTATGATCATCTTTACCAGGTAATGCTAAGTTGTTTTCTAAGGTGATCATACCTCTTTTCTTTATCTCTTCCCATAATAGAACCTTTCAGGACAGGTCTTTCTTATCTTTTCTCTCATTTCTTCTGTCTCTGCATACTTTCCTTTCTGGGAGATTGCTTCACTCTTTATTCAGTTTTCTGTTTCTGCCATCGTTTCTAATTTGCAAGAGCTTTAAAAAAAAATTCTATGAATGTTCTCTTATAGTATCCTGTTCTTTTTCATCAGTATAATATATTCTTTTAACTCTCTGATAATATTAATGGTATTTTAAAGTGTTATTCTGAGACCAAAATAAATAAATAAATAAATAAATAATAAACCTGAAGGAGTTCCTGTCATGGCTCAGAGGAAATGAATCTGACTAGTAACCATGAGGATGCAGGTTCGATCCCTGCCTTGCTTAGTGGCTTAAGGATCCCACGTTGCCCTGAGCTGTGGTATAGGTTGCAGACGCGGCTTGGATGCCAAGTTGCTGTGGCTGTGATGTAGGCTGGCAGCTGTGGCTCTGATTCAACCCCTAGCCTGGGAAATTCCTTGTGCCGTGGGTGTGGTCCTAAAAAGGCAAAAAGAAAAAAAAAAAGCGTTTCCTGCTTTTTCAATAGTTTCTTCCAGTCTTTCATATTTTACAATAGCCTTCTTTCTCACCATTTTCAGTGGTAACTGATGCTTCTAGTTCAGGGCTGGTATGTACGGCTATGCACAATGCTGAGGTCACCTTTCTTACACAATAGACATCATGGAATCATACAATTTATTATGAAAAGTTTCTGATAGATGGCAGCAGAGCATCTTCAGAAAAGGGAGGCTAGTTTTAATTCAGACACAGGTGTAACATTGTCTAGCAGCAGATTTACAACAATTTCTTAACCTTTAGAGAATTCAGTGCAAAAAGTCAGGTTGGAGTTCCTTTTTTCTCCAACTTTTGCCAACTTCAGATCAGCTTGCTCAAGCCTACTAAATTACTTGCAACTGGTCAGTCTGCTTCCTAGCTTTCAAAAATTTTGCTATAGTCTTTTCTTCCATTCTTTTTTCCCTATAGGTCTACAGCTTTTCTTAAAAACAACAACAACAAAAACAACTCTTCACTATATTTTGAGGGACATTTCAGACAAAATTAAGATTAGATACATGCACCCAATTTGTCATGTGTACCTAGAAGTCCAAGAGAGTAGCAGAAACAGAAAATGTCTGAAAGTTTGGTGTTGCATCTTTACTTTAGAGTCTAAGCTGAAGCCACTGGTTCTAACACTGGGAGTTCCCAGTATTATTGTAAAGGTTTTCTGACTAGGGATTTAAATGTCCAGAAAATGCCTTCCATTTAAAATTTTATGTTAAGGGAATAACCATTTTTTCTGGCACACAGAAATTCTCAGGCCAGTGATTGAACCTGTGCCCCAGCAGCAACTAGACCCACGGCAGTGACAGTGCTGGATCCTTAACCCACTGAGCCACCAGGGAACTCCCATAATTTAAAAAAAAAATGTATGAGGAGATTTTGGTAAAATTATGGCATGACCACATTAATCTCCATTAAAAATCATATTGTGAATGAATATTAATTGACATGGAATATAAGTATGATATACTCTTTCAATAAGCCAGGTTTCTAAACAGTTGATTGCATAAAAATTAATATGTAAAATAACCCCCTAAATATATGCTTAAAGAATTGGAGAAATATTAGTGCTGATGGTGGGAACATAGGTGATTACACACAATTTTTCTTATCAGTATGCTTCTTCTGTACTGTACTCTTAAAAATTAACAAATAAATTTTTTTTTTTTGTCTGTTTAGGGCCACACCTACAGCACAAGGGAGTTCCCAGGCTAGAGGTTGAATCTGAGCTGCAGCTGCCAGCCTACACCAGAGTCACAGCAACATAGGATCTGAGCTGCGTTTCCCACCTACACCACAGCTCACAGCAACACCAGATCCTTAACCCACTGAGTGAGACCAGGGATCGAACCTGTGTCCTCATGCATACAAGTTGGATTCATTTCTGCTGAGCCACAACTGGAACTCCAGATCTTGTGCTTTATCAGGTCGTGATTGTCTCCTATAATTTTTATTTTTACTGGTCTTAAGGGTCTTCTCTCTCCCTCTCTATTTCTGTCTCTTGTCTCTCTCTCATTGTCATCATCATCATTTAAATTTTCACTGCCAGTAGCCTCAGATCTTTGGTGATAAAGGAGGGTTCACACAAACAAAGCCCAAACAACTCACCCAAACAACGAATCCTTATCTTTGTTGGCCCATCACTGTGTTGACTCAGAGTGTCCTCAGTACATGTTATGGTATCAGAGTCCACGTCACCGGTCCCATCTAGCTATTGCACCACCAGTGGGTGTTTCTGACACAAACACCTAGCTAGGGGGCATTTCTCAGATGTGATGGATCATGGTCTTTGGAGGCTGTAGTGACAAGGCTAAAGGTATAAGGACCTCTGTAGGGGACAAGAGAGGAGGGGCACTGAAAGGGGCATGTTTATGTGTGGGATAGGACAAGGAGGGAAGGGTGGACTCCACTCTGTATGATGACTTGGCTGCTGTCCCTGAGCTCGGCTGTCCTTTCCTTGGCTGGCCCTGAGCTACTGTTCCTGCGCTCAGATCAGCTCACACACGGACCCTGGCTTCCTTGCATTTCAACAGCGTTCTTTCTCCTGAATCATAAATTCCTGGCACCTGGCTTTCTACTGAGGACAATGGGTCTCTGCCCCCTGCACCTGTAAAGTCTGTGTGGTTCTGGTCCCACAAGCAAGGTTCTCTCTTATCCTTAGCATAAGCTGGAGCATTGAGCATGAACTTCAGAGTCAGGCGGACTTGGGATTAGCCCAGGGAAAGACCCTGAGCAAGTTCCCAAATCTCTCAGAGCCTCAGTTTCTTTGTAAGTAAAATGAGGATAACAACACCTACCTTGAAGTATTGACTCGAGTATTACAGCTAATAAAGGTAAATACCAGGCACACGGGAGGCTCAATAAAGGGGTTGTTATTAGCAAGTCTTTCCAAATCCTCCTGGGCCAGACTCTGAGGGGCAGAGAGAAGGACAGGTGTGCCCAGGCTACCCTCCCAGGAGCTTGTTAATGCCTTAAGCCATACTGAGCCCTTCACTATTTCTCCAACACGCCATGGATCGCGTAGCTTCAGGCTTCCACACTATTTTTCCTGCCAGGCATCCTGCTTCTTCCCTTTGTCACCTGGAGAACTTGTCCTCTGCTATACAGCGCTTGGAACGTCCTTGGGCTCCCAGTGTAAACTTGGTGGGTGTTATGCTGTACCAAGTTCATCCCCAGGACTCTGTGGAGTGTCTGGCACACGGTAAGTGGTCCCACTCTTCCAGATCCCAACCATGTTGGTCTCACTGTCAAAGGCTGCCTTTGTCAAGGCTTTGGACTTTTTTTTTTTTTCTTCCTATTTTTTGGGGGAGGGGGGAGGGCTGCACCTGCGGCATAGGGAAGTTCCCAGGCTAGGGGTCAAATTGGAGCTGCAGCTGCTGGCCTGTATCACAGCCACAGCAACACCAGATCCGAGCCCCCATCTGTGACCTACACCACAGCTCACGGCAATGCTGGATCCTTAGTCCACCGAGTGAGGCCAGGGATCGAATCCATGTCCTCATGGACACCATGTGGGGTTCGTGACCTGCTGAGCCACAACGGGAACTCCTGGTCATGTTTGATGAAAAGTTAACTGTCTTCTAAACCCGCTGTGCTTTCCATCCCTGTGGGCACAGCCTCCAAAGTCAGGCTCTCTGACAAGGTAACTCTCCCACTCTCTTTCCCGCACCCTTCTTTGTTTATTCTTTCTACCCCAGTACCCTAAAGTTCCCTCTCTCCTACTCATCACGCTGCCCTATGTAATAAACGCCTCTGCATCTTCAGCCTTGCCTAGAACTTTCTCCACTTCCCGGCCTTTGTGGGAACCTGGCCTTCGCTCAGGATGCCTCTCCCTGGTTTCTCCTGCAGCCCTACTTCGCCAGGGCTGATAATTCTCAGGCCGGGTTGCTGTTTCCAGACCACTAAATCCTGGAGGCCGATTCCACCTGGCCATGCTCCCCTCCTGGTCCTCATTGCTGCCTTCCACATTCCCTGAAGACTTCGGCACCGCTGGCTCTTAGCTGGCTCTGTCTCTCCTGGGAGCTTACCTCTGGACAGCGGCATCAAAATCCATGTGGAAAAACCCATCCAGACACCTCCCCTCTGGACTCCTTGACCTCCTCAATCTCAACATCCTTTTCTTCCATCTCATTTCAGCCACAATGCCCATCCTTCTGCTCTCTCGTTCTCTCACATCCACGGCTTCTGCCTCCATCCCCACCATCCAGGGCATTATTTCAACAACTCTTTTGTGATTCCCTAGTCCCTTGGTCCCCTTGGCTTTCTCTTTCATTTTCCTGGCAAAAAGCTGGCTTCTTCTTTTTCTTTTCTTCTTTTCTCTTTAGGGCTGTATGTGCGGCACATGGAAGTTCCCAGGCTAGGGGGCGAATCAGAGCTGCAGCTGCTGGCCCACGCCACCGACACAGCAATGCGGAATCCGAGCCACATCTGTGACCTTTCGGCAATGCCGGATCCTTAACCCACTGAGGGAGGCCAGGGATCAAACCCACATCCTCAGAGATGCTAGTCTGGTTCTTAACCTGCTGAACCACAATGGGAACTTGGCTTCTGCTTTTTCAACATCACCTTGCGGAGCCCTGTTAGAAAAGATTATGCGATGATTTATGTCAGTTTAAATTCAGGCCTCCAGATTTTAGTGGGCTCTTGGCTAGAGTCTTTAAGCCTTCTATGAGTTTCTACTCAATTCTTTCCAAAGCAGCTATACCAAATGTCCATTCAAGTCCTTTCCTTTCTTCATTTCTCCTCAGTTCCCTACTATCTGTCTTCTACATCCATGGACCACTGCATCTGCTTCTATTGGACTCACTAGGAGTCTCTTAGGGACAAAACCGATGGATGCTCTTCAGGCTTTATCTCTATTATCTACCTATCGATTTGATATTGATGACCTCTTGCTTTTTTTCAGTTTTATTGAAGTATAGTTTATTTAAAATGTTGTGATAATTTCTACTGTAGGTGACCTCTTGCTTTTTATTTTTAAAATTTTACAATGAAATATTTCAAGCATACAGAAAAGTACATGTGATAGGGTTACTAACATCTGTGCACCCCTTTCCAAGATTCAACAAATATTAATGTTTCTGTCTTAGAATCTTTTTTTTTTTTTCTTTTTGTGGCTGTGCTGAGGGCATGTGGAATTTCCTGGGCCTGTGATCAAACCTGAGCCATAGCAGTGACAACCCTGAATCCTTTACTACTAGGCCATCAGGGAACTTCTTAGAATCTTTTTCTTTCTTTTTTTTTTTTAAAGAAATAGACTGTGAAGTTCCTTCATGGCACAGCACGTTAAGGATCCGACGTTGTCATTGCTGCGGTTCAGGTTATTGCTGTGGCACAGGTTTGATCCCTGGCCTGGGAACTTCTGCATGCTGGGGGAGTGCCTCCCCCCCAAAAAAAATAGAATGTGACAGATTCAGTGAAAATCCCTGTTGCTCCTCTCTGCATTTCCTTTCCCCCGAAGGTATCACTAGCCTGAAATTGGTGAGTCTCATTCTCACCCATGGTTTATTCTTTTATATATATTTATGCAGCAAAAATGATATGTAGTATTATTTCACATGCTATAAAAATTTAACTAAACAATATAAAATAGTTTGTATCCTCCTGCACATTGCTTTTTTTCCACTCTATGTTATTTTGGGGACATATCCATGTTAATACATATTTATCAAACATACTTATTTTTACCAGCTAATGTAATATCCCATTTTCCTTCCTCCCTTCCTTTTTTTTCTTTTTCTTTTGATTTTTAGGGCCACACCTGCAGCATATGGAAGTTCCCAGGCTTGGGGTCGAATCGGAACTGTAGCTGCTGGCCTAAGCCACAGCTCATGGCAATGCAGATCCTTAACCCCCTGAGCAAGGCCAAGGATTGAACCTGCATTCTGATGGGTCAGGTTTGTTACCACTGAGCCACCATGGGAACTCCCTGGATTTCCATTTCCTGGGGTGTACAGTGTTCTTTGTTGACTATTGTTCACATCTTTTATTTTTCTGTGATTGTATCAATTCTGAGAGAAATGGCACTAAAATCACCTATTAAATTTGTCAAGTTCTCTTTGAGACTCAGCAGCTTTTTGGTTTATATCTTTTGAAGCTATGTTGTTAGGTTTTATTTTTTTTCCTGATAAATTTTTCCTTTCTGTTAATACTTTTTGCCCCAACACTTATATATTCTGATATTATATGGTTATATCTGCTTTCTTTTGATTAATTTTTGTCTAGTATGTTCCCTTTTTTTTTTTTTTGGCTGTGCTCCTGAAATGTGGGAGTTTCTGGGCCTGGACTCAAACCTGCCCCATAGCAGTGACCCAAGCTGCAACAGTGACAATGCCAGATCCTTAACCCACTTTGCCCCAAGGGAACTCCTAATGTGTCTTATTAAAGTCCAGCACCCCCTCAACCTTTTAACTTTTCTCTTACATTGTATTATAGGTATGCCTCTTTAGTGAATGAATGGAATTTTTTTTATATAAAATCTGATGTGAAAACAATAATAATAAGAATAGTAAACTCTTATATGGCACTTACAATGTGCCAAGCATTGCTCAGAGTGCTTTTACTTTATTTTTTTGATATATTAAAGCATTTATTTCCCACAGAACCTATGAAGTCCATACCATAATTATTCCCATTTTACTAATAAGGAATTGGTACACAGAGAAGTTAAATAACTTGCCCAAGGTCCTAGAATGAATCCATGCCAGCTTTCTAAGCCAGGCAAGTCTAGCTCCAGGGTCAGTGCTCTATGGGCTCATTTAATCTGTTTCTTTTTATTATTGTTATGGCTTGATTTCTATCATATCATCATTAGTTATTTTGTCTTTTTAGGACTGCACCCACAGCATGTGGAAGTTCCCAGGCTAGGGGTTGAATCACAGCTACCGCTGCTGGCCTATGCCACAGCCGTGCCAAATCTGAGCCACGTCTGCGACCTACACCCCAGCTCTCAGCAACTGAGAGCTCTTAACCCACTGAGCGAGGCTGGAGATTGAACCTGTGTCCTCATGGATACTAGTTAGATTTGTTTTCACTGAACCATGATGGAAACGCCACCCCCCGCCCCCACCTCGGGTCCTTGTTTGTAGGCAGAAGCTTCAGTCTCCAAGACCTTCCCTGAGTTCCAAAGAGCAGATGCAAACTGTTACTAATTAGGGAGAGGAGATAATGCCAAACAAAGGAAGAGCAGACAAAAACCAATAGAGCAGTGATAAAACAGGGTCCTGGTTGTCCTCAAGGGATAGCTCGAGGACAAGGAATATCTTTAAGTTCTTCTGTGGAAGGAAGTCCCCCAGCCAGGTGGAGGAAGGTCACTTCAAGCTGAGCACAAGATTCCTGGAGCACCGCCCTCTTACCTCACCACCAGCGATCAGAAGAGAGTCACACCCCAGAGCCTTCACCCTAAATTTTGCCTAGAAAACCTTCCCCCAAAAAACCATTGGGGAGGAGTTCTTGCCGTGGCGCAGTGGAAATGAATCCAACTAGGAACCATGAGGTTTCGGGTTTGATCCCTGGCCTCGCTCAGTGGGTTAAGGATCCAGCGTTGCCGTGAGCTGTGGTGTAGGTCGCAGACGCGGCTCAGATCTGGCATTTCTGTGGCTGAGGTGTAGGCTGGCAGCTGTAGCTTTGATTAGACCCCTACCCTGGGAACCTCCATATGCCTCGGGTGCGGCCCTGAAGAGGCAAAAGACATTAAAAAAAAAAATTAAAAAAGAAGGGGAGTTTGTGGGTTTTGAGCATGAACCTCCCATCCTCCTTGCTTGGCCCTGCATTAATGCCTTCTCTGCTCCAGTTTCTCAGGGAGAAGGTTCCCATCTCCTTTCTGGAGGGCAAAGTCTAAAGGGTCAACTATTGGCCAAAGGGAAGGATGGCATATGGAGAGAGGAGTCTCGTAACTTAGTATATAAAGTTTGACTTAAATCCTCTGTATTTGAGGACAAGAATCCTGGCCCCAACATTGTCTTGTTTTCCCCAGGCCAGAAACCTGCTCTTTCACTCTCTCAGGAGAATAAACCTTCAGCTACCTGCTGTTTTAGGAAAAGGTAAGTGACCCAGCTGAGTGGAGCTGGATAGGACATCTGCTTCTCAAACAGACTCTCAGCCTTTTGCCACAGTTTCAGAAGAATCTGCTGCTGCTAATGCCTGCTCTTTCAGGAGTTCAGTAATACAAATGGGTTTTTTTGGGCTTTTTTTTTCTTGTGCTTTCTCCACTGCTGCTGCAAAATTCATCCTTTCAGGTGTGTTTAGTTATTATCATCTGACCATCTGGAAGTTTTCCAACTTCCCAAATGTCTTTTGTCTCCTATTCTCTTTGTGGGTTTATGCACTTAAAAAAAAAAACACAACTGCACTTTAAGGCCATTTTATTGGGATTTCAGAAGAGGGTAGAGGCTAATGCACACAATCAATCCACCAGCTTTTACTAGAAGTCAATCTGATAGTCTTTTCTCATTTGTTAGTTTGAAAGTTATCTGCTCTTTGTATTCTTTAATGGATTATCCTTGAAATTTTAATCTTCCTGCTTAACAAAGTCTAAAGATAATCAATATTCTTATCTTCTTCCTGAATAATGCAAAGACTGAAGAATGCTTTCACTTTGATCTCTCCTCTCCCGTTTTCCATGCTAATTCGGTCTAATATTTTTCTTCCTCCTCGTTAACAACACCTCCTCTACTCTAAAGTTGTCCCTTCATCAATATTTACTGAGGCCTCCCCCCCTTCCCCCCGCCTTGTGACAAGCCGTGTTCTGAGCACTGGAAGTACTGACGTGAATAAGGCAGACTAAACTACATATAAAAATATTTTGTTAGGTTGAATGATATGAAGTTGCAAATAAATGACCAATTTTTAGTTATAAAAAATGAATCTCATCTTGGTTAAATATATGTATATTTAAATACAAATACACACATTTACATAAATACATGCAAAATCACTAATGCTTTTTTAATTTTCTTAAACATTTGCTAATTTCCTTGTTATTTGCATCCCACTCCTCTCTGGCTCTGTTTTCTTTGCGGATCCTTCGAAGTTCTTTCAACAAGGATTTGTAAGTGATAAACTTTCTCAGTCCTTCTCTGAGATTAACTTGTTATCTTGAATAATAGTTTACTTGAGCATGATTCTTGGTTGGCCTTAATTTACCTTCAGTCTTTTGAAGCTATGTTGCTAAGCCAGCTGTCAGTTTGGTCGTTTTTACTTGTAGATACTCTTTTCTCTTTGGTTGATTTTTAATTTCTTTTTTAGGGCCTTACCTGCGGCATATGGAAGTTCCCAGGCTAGGGGTTGAATTGCACATGCAGCTGCCGGCCTGTGCCACAGCCATGGCAACACCAGATCCGAGCGATGTCTGTGACCTACACCACACACACACAACACCAGATCCTTAGCCCACTGGTCAAGGCCAGGGGTCGAACCGGAATCCTCATGGATACTAGTCGGGTTCATAACCCACTTAGCCACAGGGGGAGCTCCCTCTTTGGTTGATTTTAAGATACTCTGTCTTCGATATTCTGCAGACTAATGTATCTTGATTCATATTTGTTTTAATCGATTCTACTCAAAACTCAGGATGCATTCTGTAACCGAGGATTCAGATCACATCTTTCTTCAATTTTCAAAATTTCTCAGCTATTACCTTTTGAATATTGCCTCTTTAGAAGTGTCTCTTCCCTTTGTAGAAATCCTAGTAGGTGTATATTAGACCTTTCCATTCTGTCCATCATGTACCTTAATTTCTGTTTCATATTTTCTTTCTCCTCATTTCTATAATTCTTTCTGGATGATTTTCTCAGATTGACCTTCTAGTTTACGAAGTCTCTTTCCAACTGTAGCTAAATTAATTTTTAAAAATTTAATGACTATATATTTCACTTCTAGATGTTCTATGTCATTATTTTTCTTTTTGACAATGCAAATAGATTGTCTTTCAGGACAAACAAAAAATGATTACACAGGTCCGTACTTAACTTGCTTGGCTATTTTAATGCAGTGTTAAGCAAAAATACCTTTCTTTTTGAAGTGTATTTGAGATGTATACTTTTTTTTTTTTTAATGGACTTCCATTAAGACCTAGTGATAGAAGTATAGCAATGTAGAATGGATCCTTAATGAGCAGTCATTCTATGTCCAGGGCATGTTCTGAGATGAAATCCAGAAACTGCTGCCACACTGAGTGAAGGCTGCTGCATCACAGTTTACTTTGAGTTCTTGGCAGATTACATGAAAAAAGAACAATTTGCAGTACATTTTTTTTTTTTTTTTTTTTTTAGGGCCACACCTGCAGCATATGGACTTCCCAGGCTAAGGGTTGAAGTGGAGCTGCACCTGCCGGCCTACACCACAGCCGCAGCTATGCCAAATCTGAGCTGCATCTGTGACCTAAGCTGTAGCTTGTGGCAATGCAAGATCCTTAACCCACTGAGTGAGGCCAGGGATCTAACCTGCATCCTCATGGATACTATCCAGGTTCTTAATCTGCTGAGCCATGATGGGAACTCTTGCAGCACATTGTAAATTTTTTTTTTTTTTTTTTTTTTTTGGTCATGTCCTTAGCACGTGGAAATTCCTGGGCCAGGAAGCAAACTCAATAAAGAGCAGCGATCTGGGCTACAATACAGTGCCAAAGCCAGGTCCTTAACCCACTAAGCCACCAGGGAACTCCTGCAGCATGTTTTACATACTATGTAGACTGAAAAGTCACTGATGTTCCTTTAAAGACGAGATCACAAGGAGTTTCATTATGGCTCAGCAGTAATGAACCCAGTTGGTATCCATGAGGTTACCATGGGATGCAGATTCAATCCCTGGCCTACTCGGTGGTTTCAGGATCTAGCTTGCTGTGAGCTGTGGTGTAGGTTACAGAGGTGGCTCGGATACCGAGTTGCTGTGGCTATGGTGTAGGTCAGTGGCTACAGCTCTGATTTGACCCCTAGCCTGGGAATTTCCATATACTACAAACTCAAAACAAAACAGATCACAAGAGAAAGATTGTCTAGGGGGTCTTATCATTTGGTGCATATTGAGGTTTTTTTTGAGATCCATATACTTGTTTAACTTGTTTGTTTTTATAGCAAAACTGCTGCTACAGAGCATTAAATAATAAAATACCTCTTAATCTTAATACACTTAAAAATTCTTTTAATTCTACATCCAGATTATGTGGCAATTATTGGATTAAAGAAAAAAATAGGAGTTCCTATTGTGGCTCAGTAGGTTAAGAATCTGGCTAGTATCCATGAGGATGCAGGTTTGATCCCTGGCCTCGCTCAGTGGGTCAAGGATCCGGTGTTGCCATGAGCTGTTCTGTAGGTTGCAGATGCAGCTCGGATCTGGTGTCGCTGTGGCTGTGGTGTAGGCCAGCAGCTGTAGCTCTGATTTGATTGCTAGTCCAGGAGATTTCATACACCACCGGTTTGGCCCTAAAAAAAAAAAAAAAAAAGACAGCATAGTAGCCTGAAGAAATGAATTTAAAAAGAAAAGAAAAAGCTATAAAAGGCATTTGAGGAGAACTGGGAAAATTTTGAATATGTGGTATATATTAGACGATGTTAAATAACAATGTTACCATTGATAGTTGTGATAGTGGTGTTCTATTTATGTCAAAGTGTCCTTATTCTTAGGAATTTTATGTTCAAGTATTTAGGGTGAAGTGTCATGCTGTCTACAATTACTGCAAGTGGTTCCATACACAAAGCACCTAACTCATACACATATATAGATACTTCCAACCAACTGAAATATTTCAAAAAACTAAAATTATAAGATATTGTCTAGTAGAAAAACATGAGTGAGTCTTGCATCTACCTAGTGTATTAATCTAGGTTTGGTTAGAAAAACAAAAACCACTGTATTTCAAGTGTGAAAGGCTTTAATGTAGAAAATTATTATTCCAAAATAACTGTTGGAAGGGCAGAAGGCGTGACCATCTCAGCTTGCACTTGAAGGAGTGATTCTCAAAACCTCACCTATGGAGTTCCCGTCGTGGCTCAGCGGTAATGAACCTGACTAGTAAAACATGAGTATGTGGGTTCAATCCCTGGCCTCACTCAGTGGGTTCAGGATCCGGCATTGCGGTGAGCTGTGGTGTAGTTTGCAGATGCAGCTCAGATCTGGTGTTGATATTGCTGTGGTGTAGGCCAGCAGCTGTAGGTCTGATTTGACCCCTAGCCTGGGATCTTCCATATGCTGTGGGTGCAGCTCCCCCCCCAAAAAAAGCTCACCTGTAGGTAGCTACAAAAGGGGAGTTCACCTGATTATCTTAGTCTGCAAAACCAATGCATGAGATTCTTCAGAAAGTCACCTAGGAGTTCCCTGGTGGCCTAGTGGGTTAAGGATCTGCTGTGACTTGGGTCTCTGCTGTGACACAGGTTCAATCCCTGGCCCAGGATTTCCACACGCCGTGGCTATGGCCAGAAAAAAAAGTCACGTAGAAGCTGCTTTAAACCCCAAGTCTGCTTATACATCTGCTTGCAACTGCCAATGAAGAATAATGGTTTCTCCTCTTTGATCTTACACTGGCTGACTCTAACCTAGGTGCACAGAGAGAAGGGGATTCTGGGAAATATGGTTCCAGGTATCTCCTCTGCATTGCAGAAAAGACCTTAGAAGAAGAGGTGACGGTGTTGATTTACAGACAATCCAATGCAGCTGTATTTTATAGCACAGCCTTAGCAGAAACCGTTAGAGTACCAGAAATGCCTTTTTAAAATATTGTGGTAAAATATGCATAACACAAAATCATTATTTTTAAGTGCACAGTTCAGTGGCATTAAATACATTCACATTGTTATGCAACCATCCCCTCCATCCATCTCCAGATGTTTTTCATCTACCCAAACAGAAACTTCATTGTATTATTAAACAATTTATCTCTTCATTCCTCCCTCCCCAGGCCCTGGCAACCTCTAATCTACTTTGTGTCTCTGAATTTGGTATGCTAAGTAACATGTAAGTGGTAAGATTTGTCCTTTTGTGCCTGGCTTATTTCACCTAGCATAATGTCCTCAAGATCCATCCATTATTGTGGCGTGTATCAGAATTCATTCCTTTTTTTTTTCTTTTAGGGCCACACATGTAGCATACGGATGTTCCCAGGCTAGGGATCGAATCAGAGCTGCAGCTGCTGGGCTACACCACAGCCGTGCCATGAGGAATCTGAGCTGCATCTTTGATCTATACCATAGCCTGTGGCAACGCTGGATCCTTAGCCCACTGAGCAAGGCCAGGGATCAAACCGGAAGACTCATGGATATGGACTCTTAACCTGCTGAGCCACAATGGGAACTCCCAGAATTCATTCTTTTTTAAGACTAAGTAATATTCCATTGTATATATGTATATACCATATTTTGTTTATCCATTATATGTGGATGGACACAGTTATGCAGTCATCTACCTACTTGCCCAGGAAACCTTTCTCTCCTTCACCTCCATCATCCAATCAGTTATCAGATACCATCAACTCCCTACTTCAGTATCTTTCAAATATATTCTCTCCTACCAATTCTCATTGCCATGCCCTAGTGCAGAGAATTCTCAGGTTACTCAAATAGCCTCTAAACAGTCTCCTTGCCTTCTGTCTTATTGCCGTGTGATCTTTCCACTGTGACAACCTGCACAAAGCCCTTCGTGATGTGATTCTGGTCTCCTTACCCCTTCTGTTCCATCCCTGGCTGTCCTGAGCTACCAGAGCTAAACACCTGGGTTCCGATTCTGGCTGCACCTCTTACTGTGTTACGATGGACAAATCATTTAATATCCCAAAATTTGGTTCCTTAAACAATTGAATGAATGAATTAATCAGTCTTCTATGTATTATGCACTGTGTCAAACATATTAGGGGGACACAGAGATGAATCAGACAAAGTCCCTGCACTCACAGAGAGCGCAGATATTTCAATAAATCATTGCACTGCAGGATAATAAGTGCCATACTCCTTATTTGGGTCTGCCTGCCTGCTTGCAGTAAATCCAATCTACTGACACCAGGTTGTGGTGAAGAAACGTGCAGCATTTATTGCAGGGCGCCAAGCAAGGAGTTCAGGCAGTTGATGGGCCTGCACTCCCCAAATGTTTTCAGGGAGAAGTTTTTTTTTTTTTTGTCTTTTGTCTTTTTGTTGTTGTTGTTGTTGCTATTTCTTGGGCCGCTCCCACGGCATATGGAGGTTCCCAGGCTAGGGGTTGAATCGGAGCTGTAGCCACTGGTCTACGCCAGAGCCACAGCAACGCGGGATCCGAGCCGCGTCTGCAACCTACACCACAGCTCACAGCAACGCCGGATCGTTAACCCACTGAGCAAGGGCAGGGACCGAACCCGCAACCTCATGGTTCCTAGTCGGATTCGTTAACCACTGCGCCACGACGGGAACTCCCAGGAAGAAGTTTTTAAAGACAGGGTGGGGGACAGGGGTTGTGGGGTGTGTGATCAGCTCATGGAGATTCTTCTGATTGGCTGGTGGTGAGGTAATCTCCGGAGTCAACATCATCAACCTTCTGGTTCTAATCAGTCTGCTTGTGGGTAGCATACGGGTAACTTCTTTCAACTTGTGGGTGTTTCAGTATCGGCAAAATAGCTCAAAGAACATGGCTCAGACTATTATTTATAGCCCTTGAGGAGTAAATAAAGGTCCTTGACAATGTTTAATGGCTAAACATATTATTTTGCTTTGCTTGACTATTTTCCATTCTTTTTGTATTTTCTCACTTCTACGATTTATTAAATAAATTTTACGCATTTATTTTTGACCAGTTTTTCTACAGACAAATGGCAGGCAGAAGACATGCAGGGGTGGGGCAGGGGGGTTGTTCTGGGAAGGCCTCATAGGGTCCTGCTTGGTGTTACTCCATGAATATATAAAATGTTCTGTGGTTAATATGGAATCATCTGTCTCCAGGGAAGGGTGAGGGCAGAAGAGAGCATTCAGAGTGATATTGAAGCTGTGCAGCAGAACCCACTCTTGTCCTCCCAAATCCATTCTTCTCTTCTTTCTCAGATGGGAATATGGCCATCCAGAATAAAGACTACATTTCCCATTCTCCTTTTCAGCTAAGTGTAGCCATGTGACTATGTTCTTACCAATGGGATGTCAAAAGTGGTTAAGAACAATTCCCAGGCTGTTTCTCTGAAGGAGGGAACATGTCCTTCTTCCTGCCTGATGGAAGGTAGATTTGATGGCTGGAGCTGAAGCAGCTGAAACTTGGGCATGAGACTTTTGTTGAGGATGATAGTGTAACAGGACAGAAGCCCTTGATTGGCCCATGTTTACATTCCCTTTTGCTTAAGCTAGTCTCTCTTTTTTTGACATTTGCAGCTGAGCCTAATCCTAACTAATACAAAGTAAGCATGAAAAACAATGACTATAAATGCACCAAGGGATATTTCAAACAGAGGGAACAGCAAGTACAAAGGCTTAGGGTTCTGAAAGAAGCAGTATGCTTAGGGAATGCTAAGGGGTTTTGTGGCAGGCAATGAGGCCATAACTGGGTGGGGAAGAGCACAGCAGAGCATGGCCTGAATAGCAGGACTGTGGCAGAGACACCCACTGTGGGCTATGAATGTGATAAAAGTGAGAGACAAAAGCAGCGATGATATGACTATTGGTAGAAATGGAGGAGAGGAGATGGATCCAGGATACATTTAGAAGCAAAAAACCAGAGTGTGTGAACATGGGCACGTCATTGGAGAAAGGTCTGGGCTTTTGGGCTTATCCTCCACAAAGGCCCTGTGGGTTCAGCCTTTCCCCACAGGGAGCCTCCTCCTCTTGCTCCCATTCTTTGAGCTCAGAGTCCCTGGCCCAGATGCCTCATTATGTCATCTTCATCCTATCAAACTTCCATCTTGTTCCAGGAATATTTCATAAAGTGGGAGGTGGGCTGGTCTTTAAATCTATGAATTATGGCTCTTCCCAGACTGCCTGAGTAGCCTGTGGTGGAACTGTCAAGAGCTGCTCAGGTTCAGGCTGGCAGCTGGGCACTGTCCCCATCTGGCTGGGTTATAGTGCGTCTGGGCAGTTGAGTAAGAGCAGGGCCCTCAGCAGACAAACAGGCCAGCAGGTCCGCAGGATGTTTGAAGGTCGTGGGGCTTGGGGGGACTGGGTGATGAGTTCAGGTCCACTCCTTGTAGAATTTTTCAGGAAGCACTTTTTTACTAGGGAGGGGGCACCCAGCTACTAGGGCACTCATTAACCCCCTGGGTGCCAGGAAAGGGAGGGAGGTGAGCCCTGGGAGGCAACTGAGGTCATCCTTCTTTGACCCTCCACGTGGTATTTACTCAATTGTTGCCAGAGGCCCAGGCTTGGACTATAAAGCAGAATGTCTGCTCTCTGTGCCCAGAACTGAGCAGGTGAGCAGCCAGGGCAAAGGATTCGGGTTGGAGTCCTAATGAAAGGGACCGAGGGGTCTCAGCAGAGAGCTGGGGGTGGGAACTATGAACTAAGGACCTCCTCTTGGAGCACTTTGGCAGAGTTGCTTCTCTCCCCCACCCCAGGATACCTCAGTTTTCCCAGCCATGAAATGGGGGCAGGAGTAAGTGAGCAAGGGAGCAGTGGCAGAAGTGCCCCAGGAACTGCTCCTGGGGTCTGGGAGGAGGGTGTTAGAGGGGGAACCTTTACAGAATAGTTTGAGGTCCATATTCCATACGACGTGATTGAGGTGAAAAAGGAGCCCCCACCTACCCCAGGAAGCCACTCTTTCCTTCCCAGCCAGGCTCACCCAGGTCAGTCCTCTTTGCCCTGATATCTCTCTGCTCCCTATACCTCAGGGAAGGGTTAACAGATTTGGGGCAGGGCTCCCTGGGGCAAGTCTCCTGAGAGATGTCCCTGCTTTGCTTCCTCACCCTCGCTAGGCCTCCACTTGCCTTTCTTTTCAGAGCACATCATGGCAAGTGTGGCTGTAGTTCTGACCTGGGTGCTGGCCCTCCTTTCAGGTGGGTCTCCATCCCTGACTTCAGGTGGAGGTGTGGGTGGAGGCTGGATCCTGGGGAATGAAACCCAGCTCCCATTCACCCCACCTCTTTCCACAGGGCTTTCAACCACCGAGGCAGGGAAAGGCTTCTGGGACTACTTCAGCCAGAGCAGCGGGAACAAAGGCAGGGTGGAGCAGATCCAGCTGCAGAAGCTGGCACAGGAGCCCACGTGAGTGGCCAGGGCAAGGGATGTGGGCGAAGGGAGGAGACACCTATCGGTGGGATGATGCACTACCCAACTCCTCAACCTCCGTGGTCCTCCCTGGGATGAGAACAGAGCAGGGCTAGTTCTGCCCGCTATCCTGGCCCTCCTGGGCTGTTTAGGACTCTCTGCAGGCAGCAGCCCCGCCTGGACCTCTCCCTAGTGTTGCCTCCTTGCTCGCTGAGGCATGGCACCAGGGAGCGAGGGAGAGGACCCCCAACTGCAGCCTACAGAATGAAAGGATTGTGTGAGAATATAGGTGCCTCTGTGCTTTTCCTGCACAGAGCTAGTCTCCATATGCATCGCCATGTGTTTTTACTCCCTGTGAGGGGAGTGGCAGTGGGCCCAGGCTCTGCCCCCAAGGCCCTCACTCTTGGTTCCCCCAGAGGACCAGTGAGAGAGGTCTCTGGGGCCAAAAGAGAGGGGGGCAGAGGGCTCCAGACCGATGGCCCGTTTGTCTCCTTCCCCAGGAGATTGAAAGACAGCCTTGAGCAAAACCTCAACAATATGGACAAGTTCCTGGAAAAGCTGGGTCCCCTGAATGGGCTCCCACAAGACCCGGTGGGCATGCAGCAGCAGCTGCAGAAGGAGCTGGAGGAGGTGAGGAAGCGCCTGGAGCCCTACATGGCAGAGATGCATGAGCGGGTGGGCTGGAATCTGGCGGGCTTGCGGCAGCAGCTGCAGCCCTACACGACAGAGCTGATGGAGCAGGTGGCCCTGCGTGTGCAGGACCTGCAGGAGCAGCTGCGCGTGGTCGGAGAGGACACCAAGGCCCGGCTGCTGGGGGGTGTGGAGGAGGCGCGGGGCCTGCTGCAGGAGCTGCAGAACCGCGTGGTGCACCACACCAGCCGCGTCAAGGCGCTCTTCCACCCCTATGCCGAGCGCCTGGTGACCGGCATTGGGCACCATGTGCAGGAGCTGCACCGCAGCGTGGCACCGCATGCCGCTGCCAGCCCCGCGCGCCTCAGCCGCTGCGTGCAGATGCTCTCGCACAAGCTCACGCTCAAGGCCAAGGCCCTGCATGCGCACATTCAGAAAAAACTTGGACCAGCTGCGTGAGGAGCTCAGCACCTTTGCCGGCACCCGTGCGGATGGTGCGGAGGAAGAGGCCCAACCTGACCCCCAGGCGCTGTCTCAGGAGGTGCGCCAGCGACTCCAGGCTTTCCGCCACGACACCTTCCAGCAGATCGCCGCCTTCACCCGCGCCATTGACCAAGAGACCGAGCAGGTCCAGCAGCAGCTAGCGCCGCCTCCTCCAGGCCACAGCTCGTTTGCTCCAGAGTTCCTTCAAGCGGACCGAGGCAAGGCCCTGAGCGAGCTGCAGGCCCGTCTCGACGATTTGTGGGAAGACATCAACTACAGCCTTCACGACCGTGGGCTCGGCCATCTGGGGGAGCCCTAAGGGTCTACTTGCCCACATCCCAGAGCCTTGTTTGGGGAGCCCACAACCCGAGGCTCTAGCATGGCTCAGTCCTTGCCAGTGGCCTGTTGGGCAGAGGGTGGAGGGTTCTGCACAGGCCAGCTGAGGCCATCAAATGGGCTGTTGTTCTTTGCTATCCAGCCTCCTGCACTTCCCCTTTCCAGATGCATTACACTCACCAGCCTTTGCAAACCCGGCTCCCGGTGCTCATTTGGGAATCCTCCTGAGTTGCTTCGTTCTGGGTGGTGGGACTGGGGAGGGAAAGAGGCATTGCTTGTGCAGGTAATTACCTGGTGCAAGCCTGTTGCCATGGTGCTGGAAGCCTGTGCGTCTTTATCCCTGGGCCTGGCTCTGATCACTACTGGCCACCTGGTGGCCAGTGCTAGAGCTGGTCCCCAGGGAGCGGCTCTTTTCTCCCCAGGGCTGCTGCCATGACAGCTTCTGTTGGGGGAAGAGAAGGGAAGAAGGAAGAAACTGTGATGGAGAGAACATGTGAAGTGTGTGTGTGTGTATAAATATCCCTGTTGGCCAATGCTGGTGAAAACAAATGGTATGGGTTGTGATGGGAGGGAACGGAGCCTGGATTTCCTTATACAACACTACATCTAAAGAGCTGACCTAGTTCTTCTCTTTTGGTGAAGTGGGTTAAGGATCCAGTGTTGTCACTGCAGTAGTTTGGGTTGCTGCTGTGGCTTGGGTTTGATATCTAGTCCAGGAACTTCTACATGCCACGGGGGCATGGGAAAAAAAATAAAAAATAAACAGCTGACCTAGCCCTTCAGACTGTGGGGGCTTCTTAAACTCTCTGGGGAGCCTCCTGTGTGTCCTCCCCATCACTGACCCCTCTCTCCTGACTCCCAGACTGAAGTCTAGACTTCTGACACAATTGCAATAGATGCCTATGACGGAAGCTTATTTATCTGGTGTGACTCTCATTTGGACTATGTCTGAGAGCAGTGGCCTCACCACCATCCCCAAAGCACAACCATCACTGCCCTCCAATCCCTCATTGCGCTTTCTCATTGACACCCCCCCCCCCCGCCTCCCAGTCCAGGTCTGTCAGAGCGTGTTCCTCTGGCTGAGGTGACAGCTGTCTGTCATGCCTGGGGTGTGCCTGAGTTAGAGACCCTTCCCCTACACCTGCATTGTTCACCCACCTGCTTACCAAAGGATGGTGCGCATGGGGTGCAGTCTCCTGAGGTGGCTGGTCTTTGTCCCTGCTGTTCCAGATTTTGCAGGCCTCTTTTTATGACTGACACTCTTGTTATGACTGACCCTCTTGGGATCCCAAATTTAACTCCCCATCCCCCATATACAGATTCACTTGGGGGCAACCAAGCTCCTTATACATCCATGGGAAGTCTGAACTAATAAGAGTGGGTGAAGTGAAGGGAAGAGGAAAGGGTAAGCACATCCAGTCTAGTACTTTTGGAACTTCCCTTGCAGCATTCTTTCTTCTGGTTCAGCCCACTCCACACAGAGTTTGCCGTATGGCCACACTCCCTTATAGCTCAGAACCCCCTTGAATCTGGCTTCATCATGCCTGCAAGACTGGACCTCTCCCCTGACACCCTAGATTGAGCAACAGAACTGGGAGAGAGGTAAGGGAGAGGAGGGGCTGGAAAGGAAAGTTTACCCCCCAAAAGAGGTGTTTTTGTTGTTGTTTGTTAGGAAACCATGAGTCAGTTGTGAGTCAGTTGGGGTCGGATGTGCTGGCATGAGGAGGTGAGAATAAAAACGAGGGCCATGTCTTTGAGACTATAAGTTGGGCAGGTGTTTATGAGGACAGAAATAGGGAGTGAGAAGAACAGAAAGGGAGAGTGATTGAGGGACTAGGAGGTTGTGGCAAAGCCTGGATCTGGCAGGCTATGGAAGTCAGGACCAAATAATCCCAGCAACTTCAAACCGTCAGGTATGGTCCCCCGGGGGCACAGAGTCTGCGGCTTCTTTTACAGAGGGCGGGACGGGAACTGGCGGAAGTGCCGGAGGAAGGGGCGGGGCCACGAGAGGCTCAAAAGCCGGAAGTCGCTGCCTGGAGCTGCGCGTGGTGGCCATGGCGGCCAGCGGGGCTGTGGAGGCCGGGCCCCCGGGGGCTGCCGCCGCCCCCTCGTCCGCCCCGGCGCGGGACCACTTGTTCCGGCCTATCAGCGCCGAAGATGAGGAGCTGCAACCCACAGAGATCGAGTCGCTGTGCATGAACTGCTACCGCAACGTGAGGCTGGAGGATTGGGCTGAGGCAGGGAGGGGCGGGGGTCGGTGACCCGGCCGGGAGGGCCCAGTTGGGATCCGGAGGCGAGACACTCCCTGAGGTCAGTAGGAGGAGCACGGGGGTTTCGTTGGTTTTTCTTTAGACGCTTTCTGATTCCCAGGGCATGACGCGCCTCCTCCTCACCAAGATCCCCTTCTTCAGAGAAATAATCGTGAGCTCCTTCTCCTGCGAGCACTGTGGCTGGAACAACACGGAGATTCAGTCGGCCGGCCGGATCCAGGACCAAGGAGTGCGCTACACTTTGACCGTCAGGGCTCAGGAGGTGAGAGGAGCCCATAGCAGTTACCCTAGTGTCCTAGAGAAAGCTTGGGGATTGGAATCAGAGCTTTGGTCCAGGTGGTCAGACCTTGAGGAAATCCCTTTTAAGTGTCCAAACCTCAATTTCCTCCTTTGTAAAATGACCGTGGTACTGTCATCTGCTCAGGTGAGGTAAGACTTGTGAAGGTGCTTTGTAAACTTTGTCAGAAGGTATCGATGAGCAGTAGTTGTTATGAATAGTCCTCTTCCCACTTGGGTAGCCTGCCTGTTCACATCAAGGTATTATCCTGAAGGTATAGTTTGGACACCCTGGAGTGGAGAGAGGAAGAAAACAGCTGAACTTGGGGTTCTGATGGAGGGGGATAGGCTGCTATTTCCTGAGAAGAACCTGTATTGTTGATCTCTCTGGACTAATGGTTTTCCTTTCTGCCCAGGACATGAACAGAGAAGTAGTGAAGACTGACTCTGCCACCACAAGGATCCCAGAGCTGGATTTTGAAATTCCTGCTTTCAGCCAGAAAGGAGGTAAGTTTAAGGTCAGAGTGATTGGGCTGATCATGCTAGCCCAAATCTTACTTTCTTGCAAAACTCCTGATGGCTAATGTATGGATTTGGCCACATCATTGTGATCTTCGTGGTTTAACATAAGCAGAAAGCTCAGATAAAACAGCTGAAGGTAGTATGATAGTGATGGTAAGACTCTAATGTGCTTATTACAGAGTTTTCTAGTGGAAGCTTGTTTTCCACCACCTTATTTTGTGAATGGCCCAGGGTCATACAGGCACTTGATAGCATGGCCAAGATCTACCTGTCTTTTGTTCTTATTCACCAGCTCTGACCACTGTTGAAGGATTGATCAGCCGAGCTATCTCTGGCCTGGAGCAGGATCAGCCCACACGAAGGGTGAGCTGGGGTTTTCTCAGTGCTTCAGCCTCCCATGTAGCTGAACTGTCTCTGACTGAATGTTGGAGAACTCTAGGGGGAAGCATACGGTGATGCTATAGCTGTCTGGATGTCATATATGTTGTACCACTGTCCTTTCCACTTCCCTTCCCCCAGTGTATACTGAGGTCTTTTCTCAGCTGGACGCTGTAACATTACCTCTGAAGAGCCTTTCCTAATACCCTTGGGTTTATCTGTGTTTCTAGAGTGTTACATTGTATTTTAGGTTTATTATGACATTATTATGTGACAGCATGCAGTAATAGAATTGCATATTTGTCATCTGTCTCTTAACTGACTTTGGAACCCCGTGAGAAGACTCCCGTTTATTTGCTGTTGTCTATAACCTGGTGTGAGTGCCTAAATGGTTGAATGAGTGAGAAAATAAGGCTCATAGGGCACCACCCATGACCTTCAAACTTATTTGCTACTTCTTCCTGTGAAGCCTGAGCGTCTGTTCCCATTTACACTAAGACAGGTGGCGACTCCCTGTTGGATGTGATTGTGCGTGGCACAGAGGGGGGACATAAGGTCTATCACCAGGGCCAGTCTTTTATTCTCTGTTTACATCAGGCAAATGAAGAAGCCGTGGCTGAAAGAATCGATAAGTTCATTGTCAAACTGAAAGAGCTAAAGCAAGTGGCCTCTCCTTTCACCCTGGTGAGTATTGAGGGACTCCAAGTGCTCTAGATGGGGGGTGGGGGTTGGGAGGTGGGGTGAGACCATTCAGTTTGTCTGAAGGTTTTCTTCTATGGCACCTGAGGGGTCTGAGGGTAGGTAGAGGGTCGTACAGTAACTCCTCTCTCGTTACCCATCTGTCAGGTCATTGATGATCCTTCAGGGAACAGCTTTGTGGAAAACCCACACGCTCCCCAGAAAGATGAATCCCTGGAGATCACACGCTATAGTCGGACTCTACAGCAGGAAGAGATGCTGGGGCCTCCGGGTGAGTGCAAGAAGAGGCCAGAGGAATGCTCTGGAATTATCTGGCACTCTGGAACACTTGGAGTCAGCTGGAACTTGCTTTGCTGCTGCCAACCTGTGCATCCTATCTCAGCATGTGTGTGCCTCTCCGTCTAGTTTACAGAAGGACTTCGGGTGAACTTGACGGCACATGCTGTGATCTTGTTTTAAGCTCTGGTCTTCTCTTGTCTTGGCTTTGTTTTCTGACTTCTCTGTGAAACACAGTAGATGGCAGCTGACATAAGCAAGTGACAGCGTTTTCTCTAACTCCAGGGCAGGGTGTTGGGGAGGCTGAGGTCTATGTGTCATCATATGATTTTAGTCTCTGTTACTTTAGGCAGGGGCACCAGAAGAGAAGCCAGAAGAGGAGGATTTCAGAAAGGAAGTAAGTCGCCTTGGCTGCAGTGGGGAAGGAGCAGAGTGGTGGGCTGAGACTGATGCCGTTCAATGTCTCTCTTCCTTACCAATGACACGTGAGGCCACCAGCCTAGAGCTGAATGGCTTTAGTCTGAGCTGGGCCCACCTGCCTGGGCGGGCTCACCCTGCGTCCCATGTTGTGTTGCAGGTGCTGCAGTTCAACACTAACTGCCCGGAATGCAATGCCCCGGCCCAGACCAACATGAAGCTAGTTCGTATCTTTTGGTGGGCAGTTGGGTTGTTCTTTGTCTGACTCAGGCATGAAGATTATATTCAGGCTGGAGAGTACTCGTTTCAAGGGAAGCCTGTGCTCTCTTCCAAGTGATGAAGAGGACGTTGCCTTTGATGAGATTGTGCACCTTGGGCTTATGGGTTCAAAGAGAATTAGGTCATGGTCTCTGGTCTCCTGTGTGTCGTTAAACACTGGTGAACAGGGATCACCGTATTTGGCGACCTTGCCCTCTTCTGGGGGACTGTCTGAGTTAGGCTGCATCTTGTGACCTGTTTTCTGCAGTCCTGGATCAGCAACTGTGCATTTGTGGTTTGGACTTGTTCTTCCCCAGGGGGTGGTCTTGCTATCCTGGAAGCCGATTTCCTTAATTCCATCTTCCAGAAATCCCCCACTTTAAGGAGGTTATCATCATGGCTACCAACTGCGAGAATTGTGGCCATCGGACCAATGAGGTGGGTGGGCTTCATTGTTTGGGAAGAAGACTAGCTTGAGGGTAACCCCTAACGTTCATTCTTTCTAAAGGTGCTTGGCATGAGGAGCTCTTGAAAGAGCTTAGAATTATTTTAGAGAAGAGATAGCATAACTTGTTGAAGGCATTGAAAGTTGGTCATATGGTAGAGAGAGACACACTTTTTTTGGGCTGTGGTGTACAGTGGCTTGAGGTGGGATCTCAGTTTCCAGACCAGGGATTGAACCCAGGCCATGGTGAAAGCACTGAATCCTAATCACTAGACCACCAGGGAACTCCCGGGGGACCCACTTTTTGACCCCCCCTTCAGGGGTGGAAATTCAGGGAGGTAGATTTTGACTTAATAATAAAAAACTTTATAGGTCTTTCTGAAAATAGAATGAGCTGCCTTGAAATTTTGTAAATTCCCTTTCCCCAAGTATATTCAAGCATAAGCTGTTTAAATTCTTAAACTAGAAAATTACGAAGTTGAAAATTCCTTCAACCCCAAGAGTCACTTTTTTGAAGGCAGATTCAATTTGTTGGCAGTCAGTTTTAGCTGGCTGCACCCTGCCCCAGCCAGCTCTTGGTGATTTTGGTTTGGATAACTGCTGCCGCTGTTGGTTTAGAAGGTGCTCTCCTTGGTAGTCGTTAGGGGGCCTGATTAGAGGGCCAGGCCTCCTCTCCCCCTTCTCCACCCCCACCCCAAGGTCTCTCTGCACCTCCCAGCAGGTGAGGATTGCAGTTAGTCTCTGCTGCTGCTGACACTGTGTCTGTGCAGGTGAAATCTGGAGGAGCCATAGAGCCCTTGGGCACCAGGATCACCTTCCACATCACAGATCCCTCAGATATGACCAGAGACCTGCTCAAGGTAACAACCTGCTTGGGAAAGTGGCTCTCCTCCACACATGGCTGTCTGTCGAGGGGAAATTGTTTTTTTTTCCCCAATTATGTCTAGGGGTCATGAGGTAACTCCTTACTTCCTTGGCTTTGAGAATTCCCAGGCAGAGTTAATCCCTGGTAGGAAGTGCAAATTCAGAAGGTGACCCATATGCTCTTTCTGATGACTTGGAGGCCTTTTGCCTCCACTGTCTATAAAGGTCCTTGTTTCTGGCCTCTAATGACAGGATGCCTGCCAGCTTGGAGCCATGACTCACAATGCCCCCTTTTTAGGTTGGTTCTGGGCGTGAGTCTAGCTCTACCTGCAGATTCAGAGAAAACTGGGACAGCAGACTTTGTCCCCAAACTGTCACTAGAGGTATTAATTTGGCAGGAGGACTCTGGTTCACTTTCTCTAACACCTCCTAATTTAAAGCCTAATTTGACCTCTTATCTCACAGTCTGAGACATGTAGTGTGGAAATTCCAGAGCTGGAATTTGAAACTGGGAATGGCTGTCCTTGGGGGCAAGTTCACCACACTGGAGGGGATGCTGAACGACATCCGGGAACTGGTGAGTCCCCTGCACGTAGTGCACAGCAGCTTCTGCAGTGCGGCTGTGGGGAAGGGGCTGGAAGACCTCAAACGTCCTAGTGTTTGGAACTGATAATGGGTTTCTTTGCTTTAAAGCTGACTTGAGAGACTTAATTAATTTATTTTGTATTGTGACAATAAATTTATGGGAAATTCAGAATGGAAATTCTCAGGCCTAACTCTGACCAATGTAGTTTTGGGTAAGTCATTTATTTCACTGTAAAATCAGGGAATGAGGGCCCTTCCAGCACCTAAAAGTCCCAAACATACATATATATGTGTATGTTGACCTAACCAATATGCTTATCCTCTTAATGAATCATTTCACTTAATTGATTCTCAGTTGTTAGGCATTTAGTCTTTGTAAATAATACTTTGCTCTTCTTCAATTAGGACTTCATATTTAGGAATATTTTTGTGATTTTTGTTTCACATTGCCCATTGTCATCCTGGCAGATTAATCCACACAGTCTTAGGAATGGCTGCTTAGATCAGAAAGGTGGTGTAGACCAAGCTAACCTGATACTCCACCCCCGCTCCCCACCCTACCTCCTCCCTGCCATTTCCCATGCCCCCCCCCACCCCCGGTTTACAGTTAAGCCTGAAAAACATAGAGCTAGTATTCTAGCAGTGTGGATGCTGTTTATTGCAGGTGACCAAGAACCCTTTCACACTGGGTGACAGTTCTAATCCCGGCCAGGCGGCAAAACTGCAGGAGTTTAGCCAGAAGTTGGATCAGGTGAGAGGACTCGGTCAGTGCTTGTGGTCCTGGGGCTCCAGTGACCAAGAGGCTACATACCCTTTCTTGCCGCACTTAAACATCTAACCAACACGTTGGGGATTCTCTTGGTTTCCAATAGCCCATACCATCTCCCTTCTTGGTTTTCTTCCTTATTTTGTTGGATCATCTTCTCCAGTAGTTTCTTGAGAAAGTGCATGGGAAGTAAAATTTCTGGGACTTTACATGTCTGAAAATTTCTTTATTCTACTCTTAATACTAGATTGATTAATGACAGGGAATAGAATTCTAGAATGGAAATAATTTTTTATCAGAATTTCTCAAGTCTTGCAGCCTCCCATTAATGTCTTCTGGTTTCCTAGTTTGGATATTGAGAAGTTTGAGGGCATTCTGAGTCCTGATTTTTTTGTTTGTGACCTCTCTTATGATACCTTTTTGTCCCCTGTGATGTGAAATTTCAGGATGTACCTTGGTGTGGTCAGTTTTCAACCTCTGCACTAAGCATTTGATGGGTCCTTGAGTCTGGAAACTCATGTGGCTCAGTTCTAGGGGGTGTTTTAAAATTATTATATTGCTTCCCTTCTGTGCTTTCTTTCTGAAACCCCTGTATTTTGGATGTTAGACTAACTTGTTTGGTCTTTTCTGTAATTTACTTATTTTTTGTCTTAAGTTTGTGTTTGCTCTGCTCTTGAAGATTACCTTAACTTAATTTTTCACACCTTCAACTGAGTTTTTCATTTCCACTGATATATTTTTATTTTCCAAGAGCATGTTTTGGTCTTTCAGTACTTTTTCTCCCCCTTTTTATTTTATTTTTTTTTTATTTTTATTTTTTTTGTCTTTTGTCTTTGTTGTTGTTGCTATTTCTTGGGCCGCTCCCGCAGCACATGGAGGTTCCCAGGCTAGGGGTTGAATCGGAGCTGTAGCCACCAGCCTAAGCCAGAGCCACAGCAACGCGGGATCCGAGCCGCGTCTGCAACCTACACCACAGCTCACGGCAACGCCGGATCGTTAACCCACTGAGCAAGGGCAGGGACCAAACCCGCAACCTCATGGTTCCTAGTCGGATTCGTTAACCACTTCGCCACGACAGGAACTCCCACCCCTTTTATTTTTAATTTATTTTTTTATTTTTATTTTTTTTTTGGTCTTTTTGCTATTTCTTTGGGCCGCTCCCGTGGCATATGGAGGTTCCCAGGCTAGGGGTTGAATCGGAGCTGTAGCCACTGGTCTACGCCAGAGCCACAGCAGCGCGGGATCCGAGCCGCATCTGCAACCTACAGCACAGCTCACGGCAACGCCGGATGGTTAACCCACTGAGCAAGGGCAGGGACCGAACCCGCAACCTCATGGTTCCTAGTCAGATTCGTTAACTACTGCGCCATGACGGGAACTCCGAATTTAATTTTTTCTTGCGTTTTAGGGCTGCACCTGTGGCATATGGAAGTTCCCAGGCTAGGGATCGAATTGGAACTACAGCTGCCAGCCTATACCATAGCCATAGCAACGCTGGATCTGAGCTGCGTCTGCAACCTACAGCACAGCTCATGGCAATGCCAGGTTCCTGACCCACTGAGTGAGGCCAGGGATCGAACCTGCATCCTCATGGATACTAGTTGGATTCATTTCTGCTGAGCCACAATGGGAATTCCTTTCCTCCTTTAAAAAAAAATAGCGCCCTGTTTTACGGATGCAGTATTTTTTCTTCCTGAGAATATTAATGTTGGGAATTTTGTTTCGTTTTGTCTTTTTAGGGCCATACCCGTTGCTTATAAAGGTTCCCAGGCTAGGGATCCAATCAGAGCTGTAGGTGTCAGCCTATGCCAGAGCCACAGCAACGCGGGATCTGAGCAGCATCTTCAACCTACACCACAGCTCATGGCAACGCCAGATCCTTAACCCACTGAGCAAGGCCAGGGATGGAACCCGTGTCCTCATGGATGCTAGTGGGATTCTTTAACCACTGAGCCACGAAGGGAACTCCAGTGTTGGGGTTTTTTTGACATTTAATTTTCCTTGCATAGTTCTCATTCCCTCTTAAGGTCCCCCCCACCCTTTTTTTCCATCTGATTTCTGTCTTTCAATATTAGGGGTTTTGTTCAGATGTCCAAGTCCTCTATTTAAAAGTAGAGGATTAAAACACCTGAGTGGGGTGAGTCTTACTGACATTTGGGCTCGTTGGAGGGGGATTTAGCTGAAGCATTTTGTTGAGGTACCTCCAGTGCCAGAGTTGTTAGGTGTTTCCTCTTGGGCCGGATGTTCTATTTCCTGGCCTGGGGGTGAAGGCTTGGCTGGTAGTATTCTAAGAGCTGAATGTGGGAACAGGGCTGTGTGTATGTTTCCAGTAAGGATACGTTCACATAACCTCCTGTTTTTGATTCCTCTCCTTCTACCCTCAACTGGGCCAGCATCCCCCAGTCCACAGCACGCGGTGGTAACTTCTTCACAGAATCCTCGTTCTTCTTTTGGGATGGGGGAGGGCAATTGCAGGTATGTTTGGAGTGGGAGAGGAAATTAGGGATGCCGGATTGCTTCTTAAAAAGCTTTCAGACAGTCCTTATTTTAGATCCTCTCCACTCTACCTCATTTCACCAGTTTTTGAAACTTTTGGGGATTCTTTAGTGTAAATTGGCAGACAGCCCCTTCCTGCCAGGAGCTGTGTAAGATTTACATGCTTATGCTATATTGTCTATCCTTTAGATCCTTGAGGGTAACATGAAGGCCCACTTTATTATGGATGATCCAGCAGGAAACAGCTATTTGCAGGTACAGTAGACCTTCCTTCATATTTCATAGATTTTTCTCACCATCCTTAAATTTGTATCATTTCTCCAGAAACTTAACTCTGAGTGACCTGCTTTTTATTAAGGAGCCCGTTAGTAGAAATTGGAACATAAGGGAGGAAAGGGGAGCTGGAAGGGACTGCGTCTGTCACAAGGGAGAAAAGGAGACTCCCAGGTTCCTTCTTCCTCTAGGCTAGCTCGCGTCCCCAGCTCTAAGTCCAACAGTGGAGTTTTCACTTTGCAGATCTGATTGGAGTGAGGAGAAATGGTGCCTTGTCGAGAGGCCAAGATGGGAAAAGGCTTTAAGCTGACTAGGGAGATATTCAGGCAGTTGATAGTACTGTAACATCTATTGAACAGTTATTATGGGACAGGCAAAACGGCTTTAAGTTCTCTCCACAATTAAGCTATGCTGCTCTCCTCATAAGATGATGCAGATAGGAAGTTTTTTAGGCAGACTTCCCTAATTCTGCCTGGGGCTGCACAGTCCCACTCCCAGCTCATATGGGCTCTGCTGCTGCCAGGTTGGGCTGTTGAGCCTGACCGGGGGGTGCTGGAGGCCCACAGAATGAGAATAAAAAGCTCATTAAGTTCTTGGGAATGTGGGAATTGGAAGCTGTCTGGGGGAGGAAGGATGGCAGAGTGGCTCAGGCATTGATTGTCTGTCCTTGGCCTTACAGAATGTGTATGCACCTGAAGATGATCCTGAGATGAAGGTAGAGCAGTATAAGCGCACATTTGACCAAAACGAGGAGCTGGGGCTCAACGACATGAAGACAGAAGGCTATGAGACAGGCCTGGCTGCCCAGCGGTAGCAGTGGGTGGTTCCTGGCCAGTCTCCAACATGGCTCAGACTGTGGGGTTATTTATTGCTGTTGGAAAAAGCAGGAGTGTCTCCCCACCAGGCCCTGCTCAAGTGGGGAGGGTACATGGTCTGAGTTGGAGATCAGGGCAGGCTTTCTGAACAGTTTGTGACAGAAACGCAAGCCTCTTAGGTTACTTGACCTTATTTTAGAGGCTTTGAATTGGCTTGGCAGAAACCGGGAAATGAATCATCAGGCATGTCATTGTCACTTCTACTGGATCAAGTCTTTCTCCTTCCTCCAGCATTGCTCTCTCACCTAGGGTTGGAACTCTGAAGCTGGAGAAGGTGGAAGACAGCTGCATCTGGAGTTTAGGAGTTGGTTTGGGGTGTCAAAATGCTGACTTTCAACAGGAAAAGTCTCCTGAGGGAGAGGGTCAGGCCCAGGTGAAGAAGTTGTCATTAAAATGGTGGCTTTCAAACGGCACTGGCCTCTGAATTCACTCTTTCCCTGTTTGATATACCGGTAGAATTCAACCTCCTGAAGAAACTTTCTCCAGGGTGGCCACTGTAATTTGAGGATCGGAGGTGGCATTTCATCCTTTTTTTTTGTCTTTTGTTGTGATTTCTTGGGCCACTCCCGTGGCATATGGAGGTTCCCAGGCTAGGGGTCAAATTGGAGCTATAGCTACTGGCTTACGCCAGAGCCACAGCAACGCGGGATCTGAACTGCTTCTGCAACCTACACCACAGCTCACAGCAACGTCAGATCCTTAACCCACTGAGCAAGGCCAAGGATTGAACCCGCAACCTCATGGTTCCTAGTCAGATTCATTAACCACTGAGCCACGATGGGAACTCCTTATTCATTCTTTCAATAGATAAGTTTGAGTGCTTGCTTTGTGCTAGGCACGTCATAGAACTGAACAAAATAAAGCTCTGCTTTCATGGAGCTTTATGTATAGTGGGGAAAATTGGCAAGCATTAGGTGGGGGTTGACAGGAAACTAACAAATGGAACATTGTCAGATTAATAATGGAGGAATGTCAAGCAGGGAAGGGGTCTGGGTGGTGTCAGGGAAGGCGGGGGCATTGAACTGCAGGGAAAGGGTAAAACTTAGACTGCCACTGGTCATGAATTCTTTTGGTCCTGCTTAACTGCCCCGTGAGGAAGTGTTAAGACTAGAGCTTGGGTCTTGTCAGGCTAAGGGTAGGTATTGAGTGGAATGGGTAGAGGTAGAACTGATGACAGAAGAGGGCAGGAGGGCATGGGGTTGAGAGAACTATAGGGGTAATGTTCACTGGAGTGGCAGTGGGAGACTCCCCATGTCTGCTGACACCAGCCTGAGGTACATTAAGCAGACTAGAAGCCAAGGCAAGGTTGTGGGTGGGGGACCTATGGTCCCCTCCAGCTATTGATTCCCCTGTCAGTCCAGTGCCCCCTTCTCACAAGCCCTCAAGAGACCCAGCCTGCTATTCTTCCTGGGCCGGTGCTGTGACCAGTCAGTATGGCCCAGATGTTAAAATTTCATGCTTCAGGGTGGTGATCTCCAAACCTGTTTTGTTACATATAAGTATTTTCTGAACATGTATCCCAAGATACATGTATTTAGTGATAAAGTATGACAATGCCTTCTTGAGTAATATGCCTTGCAACAGTTACAGGGATTTAACATATATAAAGAGATACATAGAATGTAAGATATAATTTTTTTCCAGAAATTTGTATTACCTCTTGTACCCCACCTTTTTGGCCTCTGCTCCCAAGGGTCATATATTCTGGCTGTGTGAAGTTGGGCAACTTAACTTCTCCAAGTTTCAGTTTTCTCATCTGTAAGGATAATAAAACTATCTGAGAAACATGAGGGTTAAATGAGATAATTCAAGTTAAGCTCTTAATGCTCACAAGAAAAAGTCTTCTCCCCAAACTTGAGTATTAGAATTCAGTCTTTCTAGCTTCTTTCACGATACTGAAAATAGATCCAAGTCCTTTGCACTGGAGATTTTCCACACAAGAGATAGCTAGGGGCAACCAGTAATACCGAATGTGGATAAGTTACACAGGTTAGAAAGCTCCATATTTTTCAGAACAATTACACTGGGTTTGGAATTCCTGACTTCCTCTCTTGAGTGGTTCTTGAAGGCCTATTAAAGCAGATTCCTCTCCATCTAAACATGCTAATAAAAATAACTAACATATTGTGTGCCAGATGCTGTTCAAAGCACTTTACACGGTAATATTCTCTCAAGTCATTGCAACCATTGAGTTAGGTGTAGTTTTTATCCCCATTTTGTTAAATAATTTGCCCAAGGTCGTACAGCTAGGAAGTTATGAAACCAGAACTCAAACTTAGATGCGCTGCAACTCTGAAGTAGATCTCTGCTGGAGCAGAGATCTTGGGGTCGCAGTTGTAGCCTTGTTGCTGCAATAAGGCTTGAATGAGCAGATAGATGGACAACAGGAAAAAGACGGTTGCGCATCGGGGGGCGGGGGGATGTAGACTGGGCACCGGAGATATGCTCATTCCTCATTAGCCCTTAAACGCTCTCTTTCATCTGTCAGCTTGGACTGTTCCAAATACTCGGCCACTTCCGGGCCCGGTTGCGCCTCCTAGGGTCCTCGCCGTTCGTTTCGCGTTCAAGAATTTTGTCCCTAGCGCCCGTCCGTCTCCCCGCCCTCGCCGCTGCCATGGCGGCAGCTCCGCCGCTCTCCAAGGCCGAGTATCTGAAGCGTTACTTGTCCGGGGCAGATGCCGGTGTCGACGGGGGCCCTGAATCCGGCCGCAAGCGTCGCAAAAAGCGGCCGAAGACTGGCGGGGCTGGCGGCAAGGGGTGAGTTGGGTCTGGCGGCTTGGGTCCGCGGGGCTGCCCCCCCCCCGCCCCCGCCTTCCCAGCTCCGCCCTCGGCCCGGCTCTTCCTCGGCGGGTCGCGGGCGGCCCGGCTTCTTTGACTGCTCGCCCGACCCTGCCTCAGCCCAGTGTCGGCCGGGGCCGCTTCTCGCGCGCTTGGGCAGTAACTTGGGTGTATTCAGGCCAGGCTGTAACTTTCATTACTCTCTTCCCGCCTTTATAGCAGTTCGTCTTCTCTCGCAGAGAAAGAATATTATACCCTGAAAGTAATGGTGGAGCGAATTCAAAGGCTCTGGGCTTGGGTATTTAGGGCCCAGAACCTGTCGGGGGGGGGGGGGGGGCTTCTCCAATCCTAAGGACTCCCGTCCTGAGTTGGAAACCTGGTGCTCATTTCCTGTTATTCTTACTACTACCACTACTACTACCACCACCAAGTAACATTTGTACAGTTCTTGTCATGTGCCAGGCACCGTTCTGAGTCCTTTAGATATACATGAATTTATTTAAGCTTCATAACGCTACCATGAAGTAGATGTTGTTGTTAACCCCATTTGTCAAACAAGGAAAATTACGTAGCCCAGCGTGCTGGGTTGAATAGTGCCCCTTCTCTCCAATTTATGACCATCCAGGACCTCAGAGTCTGACATTAGAAATAGGGTCTGGTGTTCCTGTCAGTGGCTCAGCGGTAACGAATCGGCTAAGATCCATGAAATTGTGGGTTCGATCCCTGGCCCCGCTCAGTGGGTTAAGGATCCAGCGTTGCCATGAGCGGTGGTGTAGGTCGCAGACGCTGCTCGGATCCTGGCCTGGCTGTGGCATTGGCGGGCTACAGCTCCCATTCGACCCCTAGCCTGGGAACCTCCATATGCTGTAGGTGCGGCCCTAAAAAGACAAAAAGAAGAAAAAAAAAGAAGAAATAGGGTCTTTGTAGATGTAATTAGTTAAGATGAGGTCATAGTGAATTAGGATGGGCGCTAAGTCCAATATGACTGATGTCCTTTTAAGAAGAGGGAAATTTGGATACAAAAACAGGCTTTGAGGGAAAATTACTGTGTGAAGATGGAGGCTGAGACTGGATTGGATTCATATGCCACTAGGAGCTACCAGATACTGGATGAGTCAAGGAAAGATCTTCCCCTAGAGCCTTCCTGGCAGGCATTGCCTTGCAGATACCTTGATTTCAGACTTGAAGCCTCCGGAGCTGTGAGAGAATACATTTCTGTTGTTTTAAGCCACCCAGTTTCGTGGTACTTTATTAGGCAGCTCTAGGAAACTACCCCAGTAAAGTCAGATAGCTACAAGGAACTAATCCATTTCCTTTCCTGATTTGGTTGTCCCGTTATTCTTCCTTTATGTCTTCCAGCCCCCTCTGACTTGTGTGGATTCCTTGGAGGAAGTGCCATGTAGTGAAATTAGCTTGAGCTTTGGAGCGACACTGATCAATATTTAAGTCCTAGCTGTGCCACTTTCTGGGCTAAGCCTCAATTTCTTCATATTTAAAATGAGAGTAGTAGTGAATGGTATCATTTATATTAAATGATTGTGATTAATGATCTTGGCTTTTCAAATAACTTTACATCATGGCAGTTATTTTTATTATTTGGACTCATCCATAGCTTATCTATGGAACAAAATTTATTGAATATTCTCTATGCTAAGGTGTTGAGGGGTGCAGGATATCACTGTAAATAAGAGAGGCATAGTCCCTATTCTGATGGAACTTATAGTTCAATGGGAATACAGCCGTTAAGCAACTAATTACACAACTTATTGATTTATTTCCTTTTTGATAAATGAAGTAGAAATATTCCAAGAATGTCTAGCGGGGGTTCTTAGTTGGGGATGGTAAGGGAAATAGTCAAGGAAGGTATGCTCAAGGAAGTCATATATATGCTAGGATTTTAAGGATGAGTAGGAGTTTCCAGTAAAGAATGAGAAGACTAGGTCAGGCAGAGAGAAGGAACTGAGTTTGTGAAACTGATATGGGAAAGAGTTTGGCTCATTCTAGACAGCATATGATGACCAGTGAGTAGGGAACCGAGAAGGCAGTGGTATAAGATGAAGTTGGTCATACTGGCAAAGAAAGAATGGACCATAAGATCTTGTAGGATTTTGAGCTTTAGCCTAAAACCAATAGATAGATGTTTGTTGGCTGTTAACCAAGAATGATTCTTCTCTTTTGATCTTTTTATTTTCCACATTTAGTATGCGGATTGTGGATGATGACGTGAGCTGGACATCTATCTCCACCACTAAACTGGAAAAGGAGGAAGAGGAAGATGATGGAGATTTGCCTGTGGTATGTATCTTTTTATTTTTTTGACCGAGCATGCGGCATGCATGAGAAAGTCCTAGGCCAAGGATCGAACCCATATCACAGCAGTGAATTGCTGAGTCTTTAACCACTAGGCTACCAGGGAACTCCTCTATCTTTTGAGGCTGTGAGGACTTTGAAGTGTAAGCCTCTCAATCTCAACTCCCAGTGAAGGGTATATTTGTAAGTAGAAAAGTTGAGGGCAGAGACGAGGTGACACTTTCCTGGAGCTATTGTAAAATAGTCTTCTTTGATGATGGCTATACACAGTCTTTGTTTATGGAGGGCCCCATCAGCTTGGAAGTGGGAACAAATCATAGAGAGGCAGGATTCCTCAGTGTCAGTGATAGAGCTGTGGTTAGAATTAGCCGTGGTTCAGTTTGTTGAAACCTACCTTAAAATAATGTTCAGGAGTTCCCGTCGTGGCGCAGTGGTTAACGAATCCGACTAGGAACCATGAGGTTGCGGGTTCGGTCCCTGCCCTTGCTCAGTGGGTTAACGATCCGGCGTTGCTGTGAGCTGTGGTGTAGGTTGCAGACATGGCTCGGATCCCGCGTTGCTGTGACTCAGGAGTAGGCCGGTTGGCTACAGCTCTGATTTGACCCCTAGCCTGGGAACCTCCATATGCCGCGGGTGTGGCCCAAGAAATAGCAACAACAACAACAACAACTAAATAAAATAAAAAAAATAAAAAAAAATAATGTTCAGGTTCAATTAAAGGAAACTTTTTGTTTGCTCCTTTTATTCCCTGATTTTAACTAAGCTTTAAAATTATATACTTTTGTCTAAGTATAGGAGATGTGTAGATTAATAGAACACATAGAGATCATACCTTAGAATGGGAGACTGAATTTCAGCAATGTGATGAATGTTGGAAGACAGGTGGACATGTGCACCAAGTCCTTTTAGAGAACAGGGCAGGTGGCGTACTTTTTATTTCATTGGGAAATTCCACGGAGTTTATAAATATCTGAATTGAGTTTTGAAAGATGAGTAAGAGCCAGGTGGGCAAAAGCATAGGCAGATGAGTTACTGTTGGTATGGTCATGGAACCTTTGCTCAGAATTGCTGAGAAGGTGAAAAGGAGAGCTGTTGATAGGCTGTATTATACTAAAAGATGAATTCTAGATGAGATGTTTAATGTTAATGCCCAGCATATTTTATAGTAGATCATTTAAAAGGTTTGTTAGTAATTAAAAGGGAAATAGTGATCACAAGGAGCCAATTTAATCTCAGAATGAGTTGCTGAAACCTAGTTAATGTTTATAACATTTGTTGTTACTTTTTATTATATAAAATCAATACGTATTTATTATAGAATATTTTGAAAATTGTAAGAAAGTTTAAAGTTTTAAAAAGAATGTAATAGTCTTTTGTACTGTGACCATCTAAGATAAGAACTGCTCACACTTGGTTGCATATGTCTTTAATTCATAGATTGTACATACTGTATTTATATTTCCAACTATAATTTGGATCATACTATACATATGGTTTTGGAACCTGCTCTTTCACTTAATATATTGTCATACTTTACTGAGACTTTAAAATATTCTTTAGGAATGTGACTTTCAATGGTTGTATAGTAGTTCAATATACATATTAATTTAGTTTAATCTGTGTTATTGGATATGTAGGTTGTTTTCAGTTTTAAAATGTCATAATGCTTTTTTTTTTTTTTTTGTCTTTTTGCCATTTCTTGGGCCGCTCTCACGGCATATGGAGGTTCCCAGGCTAGGGGTCTAATTGGAGCTTGTGCCTCGGCCTACGCCACAGCCATAGCAACTCAGGATCTGAGCTGAGTCTGTGACCTACACCACAGCTCACAGCCACGCCAGATCCTTAACCCACTGAGCGAGGCCAGGGCTTGAACCCTTGACCTCATGGTTCCTAGTTGGATTTGTTAACCACTGAGCCATGATGGGAACTCGCATAATAGTTTTCGACATTTAAAACTTTTTTAAGTTTTATGTAGTAAGGTCTGTTTATTTTCCTTCATGATGTTGTCTTTTGTTCTTATGATTGCCCTAAAACTTGAATAAGGAAACTTTAGTTCCACTTGTGTTCCACTTCTCTTTAATGCTGGTTAAAACAGGTCTCAATTATTGAATTCATTTTTGCTGCTGCAAGACCATCATCACCAATAATAATGGTAAAATAATTAGGACAACCACAACAGCAGTGGCAGCACAAATAGGTGTAATTTACCATGTATCAAGCACTGCTAAGCTTATGTGAATTATCTATTGAATCCTCACAGCAATCCTTTGATCCTACTTTACAAATGAGGAAATTGAAGCTTAGAGAGAGTAATTTGCCAAAGGTTATACAGATATTAAGAGGCAAATCTGGGACTTTAAATCTCAGTTCATCTTGCTTGAAAGCCTGTGCTTTTAATGTCCAGTGAGAGATCTTAAAACTAGGTTAAGATCTTGGGAGAAGAGAAGTAGTGGAGGGGAATTATGAGCTAGGTTTGAATTCCAGTTCTGCAATTTGCTAGTTTGGGATACTGAGAAAGTTACTTAACTTCTCTGAGTCATATTTCGCTCTTAGTAGTTTAGAGCCTTTCTTTGCAGGGCTTTTATGAGGATTGAGAGAAATAACATAAGTAAAGCAAAAAACATAGTGCCTTGCTTATAGTTGCTACTGTGTAACTAGAATTTATTATGCCAGCATTTTTGAAAGTCTGTCCTGTGGAAGGGGGATCGGTTGTATTACCTAGAGGTCAGAACTAGGGTAGATGGAAAGAAGTTGCAGGAAAGCAGATATGGGGCCAATACAGTTAAGAACTTTCTAGCCCCAAAGTGCGGTGGACTGTGCCTTGTAACATGAGTTCCCTGTCAGTGAATTGGTTCCCTGTCAGGGAGGGACTGGGTGAATGATCATTAGTCTGAGAGAAGATTCCAGATTTGCTTGGGAATTTGGGTCATATGAAATATGGTTTAATCCTTTAAAGAGTCTGTGGGTCTGTGTACATGTTAATGACTTCTTTTGGTTGGATTCTAGAAAACCTATCATTGTGACTACGTACAATAAGAAAGTTTTCATAAAGAGCCTGAAGCCCTTGATGAATGATAGGTATGTCAAGGAGCCTGCCTGTGTTTTCACTCTGAATGTAAAAGTAAAAAGGTAAAAGGAATTTAGCTTTTAGCTTATAAGTGGCACTTATCTACTTGGGAGGTTAATAAAAAGGTTTGAATGAAAGAAATTAACCTCTGGAGGGAAATTGACTAGTCAGAGAAAGATCTACAATTAAACCGTCCAGTGACGATCGCATGTACATGGAGCACATGTAACTGAGGACCAGTACCCATTTCTTCATGGCCATTTTGGGTCTTTGTGTGTCATCTTTTATTAGGAATGGGAATAGTCATAGCTTCAAGTTCAACAGTACTACTTGGCTGGATCCTATGGATTTCCTTAACCTAGAGTTCTTTCTCCCACAGGTGGCTGAGTTTGTGGATGAGCGGCCAGAAGAGGTAAAGCAAATGGAAGCTTTTCGTTCCAGTGCCAAATGGAAGCTTTTGGGAGGTGAGTTCCAACAATAGATAAATCTGAATTTCCCATTTATAGGGAAACCTTTTTGTTTTAATATAAGTATAGCTTATTTACAATATTGTGTTAGTTTTAGGTGTATAGCAAAGTTTTTTATATATACACACACACACATATATATTTATATATATATGACTCAGTTATATATATATTTTTTCAGATTATTTTCCATATAGGTTATTACAAGAGAATTTATTTAGTTCCCTGTGCTGTAAATAATTCCTTGACGCTTATCTATTATATGTATAGTTGTTTATATGTGTTAACATCATTGTCCTAATTTATCCCTTCCCCTGCTTCCTCTTTGGTAATTATAAGTTTGTTGGTGGGTTTTTTTTTTTTTTTTTTTGGTCTTTTGTCTTTTTAGTGCTGCACCTGCGGTATATGGAGGTTCCTAGGTTAGGGGTCTAATTGGAGCTATAGCTACTGGCCTCTGCCTCAGCCACAGCAACACCAGATCCAAGCTGCATCTTTGACCTACACCACAGCTCATGGCAATGCCAGACCCTTAGCCCACTGAGCAAAGCCAGGGATCGAACCCTCAACCTCATGGTTCCTAGTCGGATTTGTTTCCGCAGTGCCATGACGGGAACTCCTAAGTTGGCTTTTTATGTCTTTGAGTTTTTTTCTGTTTTGTATGTAGATTCATTTGTATTATTTTTTAGATTCTACATATAAATTATATCATATGATATATTTTTTTTTCTGTCTTACTTCACCTAGTATGATATTTTCTAGGTTCAGCCATGTTGCTACAAATGGCAATATTCTATTCTTTTTTATGACTGAGTTATATGCCACATCTTCTTAAACCAGTGATTGGTCTCTTGATAGGCACTTGGGTGGTTTCTACATCTTGGCTATTTTAAATAGTGCTACTATGAACATTGGGATGTATGTACCTTTTTTTTGTCTTTTCTAGGGCCGCTTCCCGTGGCATATGGAGGTTCCCAGGCTAGGGGTCGAATTGGAGCTGTAGCCACTGGCCTACGCCAGAGCCACAGCAACACGGGATCCGAGCCGAGTCTGCTACCTATACCACAGCTCATGGCAATGCTGGATCCTTAACCCACTGAGTAAGGGCAGGGATCGAACCCGCAACCTCATGGTTCCTAGTCGGATTCGTTAACCACTGCGCCACGACGGGAACTCCTGTATGTACCTTTTTGAGTTAGTTTTCCTCTTTTCTGGGTATGTGCACTGGAGTGGGATTGCTGGATCATATAGTAGCTCATTTTGTAGTTTTTTAAGTAACTTTCCTAGTGTTTCCATGCTGGCTGTACCAGTTTACATTGCCATCAGCAGTATAGGAGGGTTCCCTTTTCTTCACACCCTCTCCAGCATTTATTATTTGTCGACTTTTTGATGACAACCATTCTGACTGGTGTGAAGTGATATACTTCATCATGGTTTTGTTGCATTTCTCTAATAAATAGTGATGTTGAACATCTTTTCATGTGCCTGTTGGCCATTTGTATGTCGTCTTTGGAGAAATGTCTGTTTAGGTCTTCCGCCTATTTTTTCAATTGGGTTTGTTTGTTGTTTGTTTTTTCTTTTTTTTCCTTTTTTTAGGGCTGTACACACATGGCACACGGAGGTTCCCTGGCTGGGGGTCGAGTGGAACCGGAGCTGCCAGCCACAGCCACAGCCACGCCAGATCCGAGCCATGTCTGCCACCTAAACCACAGCTCATGGCAATGCCAAATCCTTAACCCACTTGATGAGGCCAGGGATCAAACCCGTGTCCTCATGAATACTAGACAGGTTCATTACTGCTGAGTCACAACGGGAACTCTGGTTTTTGGTTTTTTTTTTTTTTTTTTTGATAATTGATTTGTATGAGCTGTTTGTATATTTTGTGTATTAATCTGTTGTCAGTTGCATCATTTGCAAATATTTTCTTGTATTCCATAGGCTGTCTTTTCATTATGTTGATGGTTTCCTTTGCTTTGCAAAGGCTTTTAAGTTTAATTAGATCCCATTTGTTTATTTTTGCTTTATTTTTACCTGAGAGGCTGATCTAAGAAAATATTGCCACAATTTAGGTCAGAGAATGTTTCGTCTATATTTTCTCCTGGGAGTTTTATGGTGTCATATCTTATATTTGGGTCTTTAAACCATTTGAGTTTATTTTTGTATTTGGTGTGAACAAGTGTTCTAATTTCATTGACTTATGTGTAGCTGTCCATCTTTCCCAGCACCATTTGTTGAAGAGACTGTCTTATCTCCATTGTATATTCTTGCCTCCTTTATTATATTAATTGACCATAGGTGTGTGGTTTTATTTCTGGGCTCTTTTATGTTCCTATTGGTATGTGTGTCTCTCTGGGAGGGTTATGCTTCTTTCTACTCAGGATTGCTTTGGCAATTCTGGGTCTTTTGTGGTTGCATATAAATTTTAGGATTATTCTAATTCTGTGAAAAATGTCATGAGTATTTTGATAGGGATCGTATTAAATCTGTAGATTACTTTGTGTAGCATGGCCATGTAAACAATATTAGTTCTTCTAGTCCAAGAGCATAGGATATCTTTCCACTTCTTTGAATCATCTTTAGTTTCCTTTGTCAATGTTTATCAGTGTATATATATTTCACCTCCTTGATTAACTTTATTTCTGGGTTTTTTTTTTTTTTAGGGCCACACCCACAGCACATGGAAGTTCTCAGGCTAGGGGTTGAATCAGAACTGTAGCTGCTGGCCTATATCCCAGCCACAGCAGCGCTGGATCTGAGCCATGTTTGTGACCTACAGCACAGCTCATGGAAACACTGGATCCTTAACCCACTGAACAAGGCCAGGGATCCAAACCAGTGTCCTCATGAATACTATTTGGATTCCTTACCACTGAGCCACAATGGGAACTCCCTGGGTGTTTTTTTTAATGCAATTTTAATGGGATTTTTTTTTTAATCTTTCAGTTATTTCCTTGTTTGTGTAAAGAAAAGCAACAGATTTCTTTTATTAATCCTGTATCCTGCAACCTTGCTGAATTCATGTATTAGTTCTAATTTTTGTGTGGAGATTTTAGGGTTGCCTGTGTAGAGTATTATATCATCTGAAAATAGTAACAGTTTTGTCTCCTTTCTTCCAATATGAATTCATCTTATTTATTTTTCTTGTCTGATTGCTGTGGCTAGGACGTCTAATGCTATGTTGAATAGAAGTCGTAAGAGTGGGATCCTTATTCTATTCCTGAATTTAATGGGAAGCTTTCAGTTTGAATATTATGTTGTTGTGGCTTTTATTATGTTGAGATATGTTCCCTCTATACTGACTTCGATGGGAGTTTTTATCATGGATGGATGTTGAATATTGAAATGATCATGTATTTTTGTCTTTGCTTTTGTTAATGTAGTGTATCGCATTGACTGATTTTTATATATTGAACCATCCTTTGTGACCTTGAAATGAATCCAGCTTGATCATGCTTGATCATGGTGTATGATCCTTTTTATGTATTATTGGATTCGAGGGAAGCCTTTTTTCTATCCCATACTTTTCTCTTTAGAGGAATGCTTAGTTTTGTTTCAGTGTATCATTGATCCTAAAAAATATAGTGAAAAAGAATTCAGAACTCATTCAGACGTAGTAAGACATGGGAACTGAGAAGCCAAGTATTCCACTTTTTTATATTTTGTTATTAGGGTTACTGAGATAAGGAAGTGAGTCATTTGGGTGTCTTTTAGCACCCACTCCTCCTGGCCCAGAATAGGAGAGCACTTAGTATATATTTGGAGGAATTTATAAAAATCTGAGGGAGAGATTTTGGAGACCAAAATAACCTCCTTCCTTTCCCAGGATGAAGTGACACATGTATGGGCCAAGAACCAATGTTTTCTGTCATCTTTATTTGTATTAGTAAGGCTTTCTTTGTTCTTCCCTTAATTATTGGTATTTTACAGTTCATTGTCCTCCACTTGCCCAACTCTGCACCTTCTCCCTAGGCTAATAATCTAACTCACTATTTAAAACATATTTTTAGTTCTGGAGAATTGGATAAAGGGCATTTGAACAGAAATGAGACCCTGTCTTATTTGCCCTAGTATTCCTTTTGTGCAGCACAAGGAGATGCCATTAATGAGTATTTCTTGAACTGCTAGTAGGTACTTGATTCTTACAACCTGCTGCCCTTTGGTTAATCATCACTTGGGGCTTGGCAGTCATGTCCCCTTTTCTAAAAACTTGGTAGGTAGGCCTGCTTACTAAGGGACATAGATTAAGAAATATTTGGTTCCAGTGAGTCATAGCTCTAGTCCTAGCAGTCATTTGGACTCTTTGTGTCCCATGAAAGGTTTTTATTCCTTCTGTTCATTGTCACAGAAATAAGGAGCTTGCTTCTTGATAGTTAACTCCAGTTTACCCTTGATGCTTGTTCCCGTTTCATACATGGAGGGTAGGAGAATTAACTCCTAAATAGGATTTGTTCTGTTTTATACTTTGTACCTTTAAGTTAATTATTTTGTTTTAATTTTTTTATTACTCAAATGAATTTATCACATCTCTAGTTGTATAATGATCATAACAATCCAATTTCACAGGATATCCATCCCATAACCCAAGCACATTCCCCTACCCCCCACCTTTAGGTTAATTATTCTGCAATTCTGATTAAGAAAAAACGCGTAACAAAAGTGACAGTCGTCTATAGGTTAGTGATCACCATTGCCTTAGTTAGTTTTTAGTTCATCATTATTTTTTACGAATGCAGACTTTTTTTTGTTTGTTTGTTTGTTTTTTTTTAAGGTCGCACCCGTGGCATATGGGGGTTCCCAGGCTAGGGGTCTAACTGGAGCTACAGCTGCCGGCCAACATCAGAGCCACAGCAACGCGGGATCCGAACCGCCTCTGCAACCTGTACCACAGCTCATGGCAACACCGGATCCTTAACCCACTGAGTGAGGCCAGGAATTGAACCTGCAACCTCATGGTTGCTAGTCAGGTTCGTATCCACTGTGCCACGACAGGAACTCCACTAATGCAGACTTTATTATCAGTGTTCTTTTGTCAGAGTCTTATACATTCTGATCTATTATTTTCTGCCTTATCCTGCAGTTGTGTTTCCAGTCTTTTTCATAATCCTTTTTACAGAGATTCTTTTGACCTCCATATCTGTAGATCTAGGAAATGATACACACATATACACACACACACACAACATGAGTAATTCTTTTTCGTTTGCCTCACTCTCACTGGCCCATCCTCATTTGTTACTAGCACCTCACTGATCTCTGGTTCTTACTTCCTTTTGATAAATATCATGGAACTTATCAACCCCAGGGGTTAGATTTACCCTGCAGATATCAATACTTTTCTCTGAGCCGTGGATGCCAGTCAGATGGGCCTAGTCTCCGGAGAAAAGGAGTTGGTTTAATTCATCCATTTAGCAAGTATTCATTGGGTCCTACCCAACTTTTATTTGTATTTGTATTTTATTTGTTTATGGAGCTCAGTGATCAGAAAAAGAGGGAAAAGAGAAACTGGATTTTGGAACTGTCCTAATTTGCTATAAGTATTTCATTCTGTTATGCCTTTGGACTTTTAAGTCTCAAACTCTTTCCTTTTTAAAGATTGCACACGGACTCTGGAGTTAAAACAGATCAGGATCTGAATATCCATTCTATCAGTTATTAGTAGTATGATTTTTGCAAATTACTCCATCTTTCTAAGTATCAACTTCATCTATAAAATTGGGATAACAATATTTATCTCCTAGGCTTATTATGAGAAGTAAATGAGATAACCTATATAAAACATGGGTGTGCAGTAGGTGATCAGTAAATGCTGATCCTTCTTTTTTGGGAGGATATACCTGCAGCATGCAAAGATTTCCTGGTCAGGGATTACACCCGAGCCACAGCAGTGACAGTGCTGGATCCTTACTCTACTGAGCCACTGGGAGACTCCCTGATCCTTCTTACTTTCTGGTGTTCTCCCGCTTCTAATAAGGAGCACGATGGCATGGATTCAGTAGGTAACAGCATTTCACTTTGATGTGTCACAGATTTAGTCAGTTTGCCTCTTGAAAGAAGAGTGGGTACACATTATGAATTATCTAGGCTAAATATCAATAAGAGCCTCTAGTGGGGAGCTCTGTACAAATCAGTTTTGTGGAAGAGCATTGGATTAAGAGTTAGAGGACTGGAGTTCAAGCCTATCTTTTCTCTTCGTAGCTGTGACCCCAGGTAAGAAATCACTTAGCCCCTGAGTCTCTGTTTTCAGGTCTGTTAAGCAAGGATAACTGCCTTGCTTACCTAACAAAATATAACATGAAAAATATTTAAAATGCTTTATAGACTGATGACTTTTTAGGCAAATATGAGAGATTATTCTTAGGATATTCATGAGTGCTGTCTTACTGCCCCAAGTAAGAGTTGTACAGACCTTTTGGGCTTTCTGAGTAGTTTTCAGATGTATCCTCCTGGGGCATCTTTTGAAACTATGGTTCCTGGGGGTGAACAGAGCATCTGTGGGATTCTGACTCTTTGCTCTTTGTGTTTAGGCCACAATGAAGATCTGCCCTCACACAGACATTTCCGTCGTGACACCCCAGATGTATCACCTCCTAGGAGGGCTCGTCATGACACCCCAGATTCATCACCTCCGGGGAAGGTCCGCCATGACACTCCAGATTCATCGCCTCCTAGGAGGGCTCGTCATGATTCCCCAGATCCATCACCTCCTAGGAAGGTCCGCCATGACACACCAGATCCATCACCTCCTAGGAGAGCCCGTCATGACACACCAGATCCGTCGCCGCCTAGAAGAGCCTGTCATGACACACCAGATCCGTCACCTCCTAGGAGAGCCCGTCATGATACACCAGAGCCATCACCTCCTAGGAGAGCCCGTCACGATACACCAGATCCATCACCTCCTAGGAGAGCCCACTGCAGTTCCTCAGATATCTCTCCTCCCAGAAGGGCCCGTAATCGCTCCCCTGACACAGTTCAACCTAGAAGGACTCTTGATTCCATGGACACATCGCAGCTCAGGAGGGCCCGTCATGATTCCCCTGACTTGGCTTCTAATGTCCCTCATTCACTGCCCAGAACCAAAAGCAGTACAGCCCCAGAAAGAGCGTCTAGCCAAGCTTCTCCCCATTGGAAGGGGCCAGGACCATCTCATCCATCACTCCCAAAGAACAGCAAGCAGGAGTGTGATTCAGACCTCTCTCCTCCACGAAAAAAGCAAGCAAAATCCCATTCTGGAAATAAGCAACATGACTCTAAAGGTGAGCATTTGACTGTCCATAGGAAGGACTTAACTCCCTAGGCACTTTCTTTTGGGCCTTTTAGTTCCTTTTTAGGTATTTGTGATCTTTAGAAATGAGAATGGAGCATTGGAGAAGTTTTAAAAACTGGAGGGAGGAGTTCCTGTCGTGGCACAGTGGTTAACGAATCCAACTAGGAACCATGAGGTTGCGGGTTCGATCCCCGCCCTTGCTCAGTGGGTTAACGATCCAGCATTGCCGTGAGCTGTGGTGTAGGCCACAGACGTGGCTCGGATCCCGAGTTGCTGTGGCTGTGGTGTAGGCCAGCGGCTATAGCTCCAATTAGACCCCTAGTCTGGGAACCTCCATGTGCTGCGGGAGTGGCCCTAGAAAAGGCCAAGAGACAAAACAAACAAACAAAAAAAACCGAACAAAACTGGAGGGAAATCATGAGAGGTTGGGCTGAGGAGAGTTAAAAATTTATAGTAGCAGAGAGGAGGGTTTTATATATTCTTTTGTTTATTCTCCCCACCCCATATAAGAACACTGCATATTCATTGCAGAATGTATAGAAATGTATAAAGAAGTAGAAAAAGGTCATACAAAATTCTGTCATTCAGAGGCAGTCACTGCTAGTGTTGTAATCTGTGTTCTTTTAGTTTTTTTTTTTTCTATTCATTTTTGATGTGGTCAAGGTCTGTCTAGGCAGTAAATACATATTGCATGTGTAATCTTGTCTGTTTTTTTTTTTCACTTAACATTATCTTCCTCATGTCATAAAATATCTCATTAATATAATTTTTGTTGGTATTCTGTTACATAAATGTACCATTTCCTTAATACTGCATATTTGAGGTTGTTTCTGCACCTTTTCTTCTATAATTCTATAATGAACATCCTTATGCAGAAACTATTGCCCTGTTCTGGATTATTTTCTTAATAATACTTCTAGATTGATCTCCTGGAAATCAAAGTACTTCCAAATATGTTTCCTTAGAAATTGATTTACTGGGTCAGAGGGTCAGGGTCCTATGCTTTTAGGACTGTTGACACCTGCTGCAGATTGCTTTTTTGGGGGAGGTGATTTGTGGTTTTTTGCTTTTGTTTTCTTTTTTTTTTTTTAATCTTTTGTTGTTGTTGTTGTTGTTGTTGCTATTTCTTGGGCCACACCCGCGGCATATGGAGGTTCCCAGGCTAGGGGTCGAATCGGAGCTGTAGCCACCGGCCTACGCCAGAGCCACAGCAGTGCGGGATCCGAGCCGCGTCTGCAACCTACACCACAGCTCACAGCAATGCAGGATCCTTAACCCACTGAGCAAGAGCAGGGACCGAACCCACAACCTCATGGTTCCTAGTTGGATTCATTAACCACTGCGCCACAACGGGAACTCCATCTTTTTGCCATTTCTTGAGCCACTCCCGCAGCATATGGAGGTTCCCAGGCTAGGGGTCAAATTGGAGCTGTAGCCACCGGCCTACGCCAGAGCCACAGCAGTGCGGGATCCGAGCTGCGTCTGTGACCCACACCACAGCTCATGGCAATGCAGGATCCTTAACCCACTGAGCAAGGGCAGGGATCGAACCTGAAACCTCATGGTTCCTAGTTGGATTCATTAACCACTGCACCATGACGGGAACTCCTTGCTTTTGTTTTTTTAATGGCTGCACCCAAGGCATGTGGAAGTTCCCAGGCCAGGGATTGAATCCAAGCCACAGCTGTGAACTACTCTGCAGCTGTGGCATGGCAACACTGAATCCTTTAACCCACTGTGTCAGGCCAGGGATCGAATTCGTGCCTCCATAGCAACCTGAGCTGTTGCAGTGGGATTCTTAACCTACTGCACCACTGCAGGAACTCTTTGGGAGGTGATTTGTGATGTCTACAACTCAGGCCTGTGCAGTGAGATTTGTTTACTCTTTTGTCCCAAGGCACTGTTTTAATTTTATTTTTTTATTTTTTTTTGCTTTTTAGGGTCACATGTGTGGCATATGGAAGTTCCCAGGCAAGGGGTCGAATTGGAGCTGCAGCTACCAGCCTATGCCAGAGCCACAGCAACACCAGATCTAAGTCACATCTGCAACCTATACCACAGCTTACAGCAATGTCGGATCCTTAACCTACTGTGCGAGGCCAGGGATCAAACCCATGTCCTCATGGATACTAGTTGGGTTCATTACCACTGAGCCACAGTGGGAACTCCCCTGTTTTAATTTTTAAATTCAGATACATTGTTATCCTTTAGTCTGAGGACATCAGAATATATTCTAGGCCATTTTAGCTTTTACCATGCTGCTGAGACCTGAGTGCAGTTTGTTTTGCTCACTCTGTGTGGATAAATATGGCACAGAAGAGTATGTTGAGATATTACATGCCAGTCACAGTCATTATAACTTGAGACTAGAATCCCACATCCTGCTTGTTGGTTTTAAAAGTTGTCTCTGATTTCGATCTTCTCTCCTATGTCATTTGTACTTGTATTTAGATTAGTGATCGTTCGTCACAGGAGGACTAAATGAATGCTGAACATTAGCCTGACAGATTCTTTTTAGATTCTGCCAAGGGCTTAAAGCCTATATTCTTTAATTTTTAGGCTCTTCCCCCAGACATAGGAAATTGCATACAAGCTCATCACCCAGGAAGCATCACAGTCACACGTTGGACTCTTCTTCCTACCCAAGTGACCATAGGAGAGCCTCTGATTCAGATCTTTCTCCTCCTCGACATAAACAAAGTTCAGGGCCCCGGGATTCGGATTCCGATCTGTCACCCCCACGGAATAGACCTCGGCACCGGAGCTCTGATTCTGACCTCTCCCCACCAAGGAGGAAACAGCGGGCCCGATCTTCTGATTCTGATCTGTCTCCACCTCGAAGGAGTCAGCCTCTGGGAAAGAAGGTAAGAATTTTCAGGAGCTGTATCTTAGGTAACTCCTGTCTTCCACCGCTGTGCAAGTCCTAGAGATCTCAAGCCAGAGGAGGACGAGGTAGCTCTGCAAAGCATAGTAAATCAGTTCACAGGACCCCTAGAGCTCTTTCTTCTCTCTGAAGGCAGGACTGCCTTTAAACCAGCCCAGATGAACCTGCAAATACAGGTTTCCTAAATAGCCGCTGCTTTCATAGCCTCTCAGTTTCACAAATCTCGTTTTAATAGGTCCACAAAAACTTCCTGTTTTCCTACAAATAAACTGAAAATGTAGTTTGCAGAATGGAGTTAGGAGCACAAACCTTGTGTCAAGCAGGTCATGTATTCGAATCCTCCTTCTTCTATGTACTGTCTTTGTGATTCGAGCAAGATACATAGTATCTCTAAGCCTCAGCTTATTCGTCTTTAAAATGTGAATAATAGTAGTACATATTTTATAAAGTTCTTGTGAGAATTAAATAAATTAGTGTAAGTAAAACTCTTAGTACAGTGCCCGAGACAAAGTAAACATTTATTGTAAGCAATTTTTAGAAATCGCATCACCTGGGAGGTCAGTGTTTTATATTATTTTAAATCTCTGGTGAAGCCTGAATTAGCAAAAAAATCCGCATGAACCCTGAGTAATTGTGTTGCAAAGAGCACTTGTACTAGAGGACTCTTACTCTGGTGAGCTGGTTAAGGAAGTGTACAATAGAACCTTTGGTGTGCATGTTTCCTCCAACACAGACTTTTCTTTGGCTAAATCTCTGTAGCCCACAAGGTCTGGAGGGCAGACCAGCCTGTCTCTTATCCAGGTAGGCTTCTTTTTTAGGGAACAGCGAGGTCTGTATTTCAGCTGGACCTCGTGACATTTTATGTTTTTGCTTATTAGTCCACAGACAATTTCATACTAATCAAATTTAGCACATTGCTTAAGGATATCAGGATATAATTGTGGGTTGGTTTGTTATCTTGATACAGAATGGAGTTTAGTAAGAAGTTTTGATTTGGTTATAACTTGTCATTGTCTTATAACATAGCCATAATTTCAGGACCTTAGGGTTACTTGAATTTGTGATTTAAATGGAATATTTCACCTGGTAGAGTGTTGATCTCTACCATAGGGTTTAGAACTTTATAGAGGTTTCTGATCAGGTGACCTAAGAGTCTTCATGTGTGCAGTTTATATGCTGAAAGGTCAGAAATACAGATGCTTAGCCTTCCTTTTAAAATCTTGTTGGTTTGCATTTCTGTTTACCCTTAAACTTGATAGTACTAATAATTTTCCATGAAATTCAATTTTATTTCTACTTTTCTATTTTGTGAATCCTGTGGTTGACAATAAGAATATAAAGGTAGAGTTTCTGGTTTGGTGATTGCTGATCATCAGACAAAAATGCGCCTAATTTTGTATACTCATGGAGCCTGTTGCTGCATTGTCTCATTAATATTGGATGCTCCCTTTTCCATTGCATAGGCTGCACACATGTATTCTGGGGCTAAAACTGGGTTGGTGTTAACTGACATACAGCGAGAGCAGCAGGAGCTCAAGAAACGGGACCAAGAAACCGTGGCACTTGAAGGTAAAAAAGTGAAAGTGCAGAGATCACTTGAGGCTCATGTAGCTTTTATTTTTTTAATGTTGCTTATTACACCCGAATTCAAAACTTTTTTTTTTTTTGTCTTTTGTCTTTTGTCTTTTTAGGGCCGTACCCATGGCATATGGAGGTTCCCAGGCTAGGGGTTGAATCGGAGCTGTAGCTGCCAGCCTATACCACAGCCACAGCAGTGCCAGGTCCAAGCCTCGTCTGTGACCTACGCCACAGTTCACAGCAGCGCTGGATCCTTAACCCACTGAGCAAGGCCAGGCATTGAACCCACAACCTCATGGTTCTTAGTCAAATTCGTTTCTGCTGTGCCATAGCGGGAACTCCTAAAACTTTTAATTGATATAAAATTTTAGCACTGCTTTTATGCATTATTTTAACTTTTTGTTGGGTCCAAGTGGTTCTTTTCCTTCTTGAACAATGTTAATTTCAGGATTATTACCAATATGCACTTAGATATTGGTAGGAACTACTTGTAGTCTGGCTATGAAGGTTCTTATCCAGCATCAGAGTCCCAAGTGATTGATTTTAGCTGTTAGAATATTATTTCTGATTTTGATACCTGGTGTTTGTCTTTACAAGTATAATTTTCCTTTGCAGCTGAATTCCAATATGCTGAAACTGTATTTCGAGATAAGTCTGGTCGTAAGAGGAATTTGAAACTGGAACGTTTAGAGCAGCGGAGAAAAGCAGAGAAGGACTCGGAGAGAGATGAGCTGTATGCTCAGTGGGGGAAAGGGTAAGAGAACTACTGAAAGGGAAAACAAGAGTGCAGTTACTGGAGGAAGTGATTTCTTTACTCCTCTGACCAGTTAGTTCACTGTTCTGCCTTCAAAGCTATTTTTCGGGAATGGAAAATTCATTGTGCCCAGTCTCCTTCCTAAGATAGTGATATATTCCACACTTCCAGTTGGTATCCTCGGAATTTTACCTTTTTCAGTATTTGGCCTATGGTCCATCTCGGTATGCTAGTGGAAATACTTAGCAGGATAGCAGACACTTCTGGTTCTTTTTGTCTAGGCTTGCCCAGAGCCGGCAGCAGCAACAAAATGTGGAGGATGCAATGAAAGAAATGCAAAAGCCTCTGGCGCGCTATATTGATGATGAAGATCTGGATCGGATGTTGAGAGAACAAGAAAGAGAGGGAGACCCCATGGCCAACTTTATCAAGAAGAATAAGGCCAAGGAGAACAAGACTAAGAAAGGTGACCTTTCTGGGAATCATCAGAAATGGCGGGTGACTTAATGTGAAGAGAGAATCATTAGGGTGGTGATACTTAGCTATGTACAAAGAAAGCTTTCCCATCTAACTTCAGATTCCTTGTATTTGGGAATTTAGGTTTATCTCAGTAGAGAACTTCTGTATAAAAAATTTTTTTTCCCACTACCATCCAGCTCTGAATTGAATTATTATGGTAACTAACTCTTCTCTCTCTCTTGTCATTAGTGAGACCTCGCTACAATGGCCCAGCACCTCCTCCCAACAGATTCAATATCTGGCCTGGATATCGCTGGGATGGAGTGGACAGGTAAGCCTGAATATTTCCTGCATTTCTCAAATCCCATTTCCCATGTTTAGAACACTCCTCTTCTTCCTTTTTTCCTTTTCAAGTTTTTTAAAGCTCTGGACAAACAATTAAGGTAGTCCACATAGGATACCCTTTGCTTTTGACATTGTTTACTTCTAATGATACTTTCTAAGGTTTGGAGGGGATAAGTGGTAGGTGCTTGTTTGTAGCCTTTGGTATTTTGTAACTTGAAAATGTAGTCCTTGAATGTTTTCTTCACTGCCTTAGGACTGAGTTACTTGTAATGTCTCACTGGCCCCCTACCCCCTTATCTGTTTACCTACCCCTACATCTGTACCTACATACACTAACTTCCTGTCTGTTATCCTGGATGAACTATATATGCTCCTATCCAAAGTCACTCCCTCTACTTCATGTGAGATCCATCTCTTGCCTGCCTTTAGACATTGTTCTATCATCTAGCACAGTGATTCTCAAACTTTGTGATCTTAAGACCCCTTTATACCCTTAAAAATTATTAAGGACCCAAAAAACTTTTGTTTATGTTATATCTGTCATATGTTATGTTATGCCTGTTAATATTTACCATATTAGAAAATAAACTAGAAGTTTAAAAAGTATTTAGGAGTTCCTGTCGTGGCACAGCAGAAACAAATCTGGTTTGTTTGTCGGAACTGGAGGTTTTGGGTTCAATCCCTGACCTCGCTCAGTGTTTAAGGATCCGGTGTTGCCATGAGCTGTGGTATAGGTTGCAGATATGGCTTGGATCTGTCGTGGCTGTGGCATAGGCTGACAGCTGTAACTCTGATTTGATCCCTTGCCTGGGAACCTCCATATGCTGCGGGTGCAGCCTTAAAAAGACAAAAGACCAAAAAAAAAAAAAAGTTTAAAATTAAAAAAAAATTAAAAGTATTAATTCTTTAAAAAAAGCCATTATGTTAACATAATTACCTTATTTTTAAAGAAAAAAAGTATTTTCCAAACCAAAAATATAAGTGAGAAGAATAGCTTTGATTTACATTTTTGTAAATCTCATTAATGTCTGAGGGAGTAGTAGACATCAGGATTTAGTTTGTTGTAGCGTGTTTAGTTGATATATACGAAGAGGAGTTCCTGTTGTGGTTCAGGAGGTTAAGGACCTGTGTAGGTCACAGATGTGGCTTGGATCCACTGTGGCCATGGCCATGGCATAGGCCGCAGCTGCAGCTCTGATTTGACCTCTAACCCAATAACTTTCATATGCCACAGGTGTGCCCATAAAAAGAAAACTATCAAAAAAAGGAATGTAGGAAGAGAATGTGTGAAGGTGTATTAGATTTTTTGTAATACTATATAAAAGCTCAGTTAGTGGTTTCTTAAAGGTTATCTGTAATATGGAATCAGAAACCATATCAAAAAGCTTTTCATACTGTTAGATTAAAATCCATTGGTCTTTTTTCTGCTTTAGATGGATCTTTGACTCATGCATGATTTTGTAACATTATGTATTATTCATCGGTTTGCTGATTTTTTTTCAGACCTTCCAAATACTGACATACTTCATTATACAATATCAAATAATCACATATATGTTAACATCTTTGATCTTGTCACAAAAATCTTAAATAATAAGAACTTAAAGGAGTTCATAGTAGTGGGTACAAGTTTTTGAAAATTCTAATTTACACTTAAAAGCTCCAGTTTTATCATTGGCAACAAATGTTATCAACTGCTTTCCTTGAGGTAAAGGTCACTTTATACAATGGCTTTTTTGTAGGTTCCATGAGATTTTGAACCTAGAAGATCATGTCCTCTGTGAATTCAGACAGTATTACTTCTTCCTTTCCAATCTAGAAAGGATTCTTTCGTTTTTCTTGCCTTATTGCACTAGCTAGAGCTTCCAGTGCACGTGTTGTGTAGAAGCAATAAGAGCAGACATCTTTTACCATGTTGCTAACTTTAGGAGGAAAACATTCAGTCGTCCATCACTAAATATCTTGTACACCGTAGAGTTTTTTTAGGTTTTCTATTGAATTGAGAAAGTTCTTTTTTTCTTTCTTTTTTGGTCTTTTTGCCTTTTCTAGGGCTACTTCCCATGGCATATGGAGGTTCCCAGGCTAGGGGTCTAATTGGAGCTATAGCTGCAGGCCTACGCCAGAGCCACAGCAGCATGGCATCCGAGCCGTGTCTGCAACCTACACCACAGCAACGCCAGGTCCTTAATCCACTGAGCAAAGCCAGGGATCGAACCTGCAACCTTGTGGTTCCTAGTCGGATTCGTTAACCACTGAGCCACGACAGGAACTCTGAGAAAGTTCTTTTATATTCCTAGTTTGCTAATAAGGAATGTCTTTTTTCAGGAATGTATGTTGGATTTTGTTAAAATATTTTCTAATTTTCCTTTTGGTTCATTCTTTGATCCATGAGTTACTTAAGAGTATTTTATTTTATTTTATTTTTATTTTTTGTCTTTTGTCTTTTTAGGGCCTCATCCATGGCACATGGAGGTTCCCAGGCTATGGTCTAATTGGAGCTGTTGCCGCAGGCCTATGCCAGGGCCACAGCAATGCCAGATCCGAGCCTGGACCTCTAGGTCTGTGACCTATACCACAGCTCACGGCAATGCCGGATCCTTAACCCACTGAGAGAGGCCAGGGATCGAACCTGCAACCTTATGGTTCCTAGTCAGATTCCTTTCCACTGTGCCACGACGGGAACTCCAAGAGTGCATTTTAAAATTCCAAAGAGACTTTTCTAGATACCATATTGTTATTGATGTCCAATTTAATTCCATTGAGGTCAGAGAATGTACTGATCATATTTTGATCTTTTGAAATTTGTTAAAACATGTTTTATGGCCCAATATATGGTTTGCCTTGGTGAATAGTCCATTTGCACTTGAAGATAATGTGAATTTGCAGTGGTTTGGGATAGTGTTTTGAAAAAAAAATTTGTATTCTTTTTTAAGTAAGTTTTTTGCTTTGGAGTAATTTTAGATTTATAGAAAATTTACAAAGATAGTATAAAGAATTCTTGTACATTCCTTAATATGTTATTAATGTACCAGCTTTTATTTGTATTTGACCAGTTTTCCTATTAATTTTCTTTTTCTGTTCAGGATCCAATTCAGGATACCACAGGGTACTTAGCTGTCATGTCTTCTCAGTCTCTTCTGATCTGTGCCAGTGTCTCAGTCTTTCTTTGCTTTTTGTAACCTTGACAGTTTTGGGGGATATGGTCAGGTATTTTTATAGAATCCTTCTCAAATTGGGTTTGTTTAATGTTTTTCTCACCCTGAGGTTATGTATTTTTGGAAAGAATTCCAAAATTCTTTCCTAAGGAACTTATTTTAAATTCCTTCAGTACAGGTCTATTGGCAACAAATTCAGTTTTTGTTGATATGGAAATGTCCTTATTTTACCTTTATTTTTTAAAGGCTTTAATTTTGAAATAATTTTAGACTCACAAGGACTTGGAAAAGTACTATAGTGTATTAATGTACCCTTCCCCCAACTTCCCCCAGTGAGAATACTTCTATAACCATATAGTTCATTATTAAAATCAGGAGTTGGCATTTGCACAGTTCTATTAATTAGAGAACTTTTTCTCACCTTCATTTCTTTTTTTTTTTTGTCTTTTTTGCTATTTCTTGGGCCGCTCCCGCGGCATATGGAGATTCCCAGGCCAGGGGTCCAATCCGAGCTGTAGCCACCGGCCTACGCCAGAGCCACAGCAGCGGGGGATCCGAGCCGCGTCTGCAACCTACATCACAGCTCACGGCAACGCCGGATCGTTAACCCACTGAGCAAGGGCAGGGATCGAACCCGCAACCTCATGGTTCCTAGTCGGATGCGTTAACCACTGCGCCACGACGGGAACTCCTCACCTTCATTTCTAAAGAATTGTTTCACTGACATAGTGCTGGAGGAGATTATTGAGAGGATGTGACCCCTGGTTGACCCATGAACTGGACCCAGGCAGTTGCAGCCTCCTTACCTCTCCCTTGTCCTTGGAATGTATGTCCTGCCTACCATTTCCCATCCTAGCTGCCATTTCAAGGACATAGCCTTGATGGAGTATTGAGACCATCTGGACTGAATATGTGATTGAATCCAGTTGAGACTTCTATACAAACTTTTAAGGTTCTGGTAGGCAGGTGTGGACTTCTCCTTGTCTTGCGTTCGCCCAAGGCAAACCTTGTATGTAAGTTCCCTTGCTTATTAAACCTGCCAAGTTGGAGTGGTCTGCCTCTTTGTTTGGTCTCTCCTTGTCCACCATGAATGGAGGCTGATTTTAGATTTCACCCAGGGAACTCCTGAGGTTCCAAATCAACACATAGAACTCTGGATCAATAATTCTGTCAGCCTTTTAAAAATCTTTCATCTTTTTCTAGTCTCCATTGTTTCTGATCAGAAGTCAACCCTCAGCCCTCATTTGTTTCATTAGTCCCCCCACCCCCAACAGTGCAGTATAGTGTTTTTCTCTGGCAGCTTTCAAGATTTTCTTCTTCTCTTTGGTTTTCAGCATTTTGACTGTGATGTACCTAGGTGTAGTTTTCTTTGTGTTTATCCTTTTTTGAGTTTGTTGAACTTTCTGGATTTATATGAGTTCATGTTTTTCACATTTGGGAAGTATATGGCCATTTTTTGTTCATCTCTTCTTTTTTAAAACTACTTTTCCTTCTCCAACTATATTATTTCCATTACTTGATATTATCCCATAGATCTCTGAAGTCTTGTTCATTTTCTGTCATTTTTCTCACTATTTCTAAGGTAGGATAGTTTCTTTTGATCTGTTTTCAAGTTCATTGACTCTTCTGCCATCTAGTCTGTTAGGCTCATACAATGAATTTTTTGTTTCCAGCTAGTGCATTGTATTTTTCAACTCTAAAATTTCTATTTGATGTATTTCTCCGCTGAGATTTCCCTCCTACTTAGTCATTATGAATCATTTTCCTCTTCCTTGATAATATTTGTAATTGGTGCTTTGAAGTCCTGTCTGCTAATTGCAGCATCTGGGTTGTCTCAGGATTGGTTTCTATCCATAGTTTTATCTTGAATTTGATCACATTTTACTGTTTTTTTTACATGTCTGTCTATTTTATTTTTTTGGCAGAACCCACAGTATGTGGAAGTTCCCAGGCCAGGGATGGAACCCGCACTGCACTGCAGTTGCAGCCTGCGCCACAGCTGTCGCAACACTGCATCTTTAACACACTAAGCCTTAAGGGAATTTACATGTCTGGTTATTTTAAAATGTGTACTGGACAAAATGAATGATATATTCTGGAGATTTTGAATTCTCTTCTGTTACTCTGAAGTGTGTTGATTTTTACTCCAGCAGGCAGTTAACTTGGCTGTATTTGAACTCCAAACTCTCTCCTTTGCAGTAGGTGGCAGCTAAAATTTCTGCTCATTCTTTCAGTTTTTAGCTCCTGCTTTTTCCTTAGGCACAATGGGTTTCTCCTGCACAAGCACAGTTGAGCAGTTAGCCAAAGATTTGGGTGCAGTTTGTATGTAGATTTTGGGGTTCATCACTTACGAAGCTCCCTCCTTTTCAGTATTTCTTCCCTGATTTCCCAGTTGTTCTGCCCACTTTGTACTGACACCTAAAGCCATTAAGCCGGTGGCTTTCTGCCTTCATGAGCTGTGTGGTTTGGGAAGTACCCTCTGGCAAAAAGCCTCACAAATATCTTCTCACACATGGACTCCCACCCAAGTTCTGCCTGGTTTTGGTCACTGTCTCAGGCTTTCAGATACTTTCAGATACTTTATCTTGTCCAGATTTCATAATTGCTCTCGCAGAGGAGGTTAGTCTGCTCAGTTTCCTCTCCTGTGACTGGAATCTACCATCCCACTTTGTATGAGCCTAAGGCATTATCTTTGTCCCTTAAGCTGCCATCTAAATCCAGAGCTATAGTTCCTCATATTGGCAGGTATCCTAGGGTGGCTGTAGTTTCAGACTAGTTTCCTGCTTTGGTTTGCAGCTCACTATATATAGGCTCTTTTGTAGCAGGAGGATTTTTCAGAGTACTAAATTTGCAGTGTAGCCAGAAGTAGATCTTTTTATAGCCACAACCCTAAAGATATTCCCTGCTACACTGAGTACATACTTTCTTTCTTTTTTCTATTTTTTAAAATTTCTGGGTCCAAAACTTGGAACTCTTCCTGACCTTTTTTTTTTTTTTTTTTTTTAAACTAGTATAATTTTTTTCTGTCTCTCCTGGTGGTTTTCCTTTACTTCTCAGTCTTATTTTCTCCTAGACTTTTTCCTTTTAGTTCCCTTTCTCATCCTTGCTTTCTTTTTGATTATTCATCCTTTCATTGCTTTTTGTAGATTAGTCTGTTTTTGGCAAGTGAATATTTCTAGAAAACCCATAAGGTCAGTTAATTTAACTTCCATTATTTTAAAGAGAAACTTAACTAGAGTCTTTCAGCTCACTTGATAAATCTGGAATTAGACCCTGGGTGACTGATTCTTTAGTCTTAAAACTCTTTTCACTGCGAGTTCTCTTGCAGTTTGGTTTTTTGATTCAGTTTAGGGTTTGGTTTGTTACTGATGTGTCCTTTGTCTGTAGGATCATATTAGTATTGATTCTCTTAATTACTGATTCCCCCAAAAGCTCTGGTTTCCTTGGTGCTCTGGAATACCATGCATCTTCTAAGGTTGGAGATGGTGCCATTCATAAGTTCCCTTCTTCCTAAGCCTTTCAGTACTCACCAAATTCATCCCTTAGGGAGGGCCTTAGGAAAGAGGGAAGCCTGTCACCCCAGTCGGTTAGTAACACTTAGCATACATGTTATAATTTTAAGCATCTATGTACTAGGTGCCAGGTTCTCACAGTTAGTGAGAGACAGTCCTTGAGCTTAGCAACTCACTTTCTGTCTAGAGGAGAAGACAGACAAGTAAATAATTTCAGTGCTACTTGGGAAGTATTACTGTAGAAGATTTTCAAGGTCCCTTGGGAGCACAAAGGAAGAATAGTTAAATTCAGCCTTGAGAGACTCTGGTCAGGGAAAGAATGTTTTCTAGAGGAGGTGATACCTGAACTAAGTCTTAAGGGATGTCAGTCATTAACCAAGATGAGAAAGAAAGGGAGGATGTTTAAGGATGGGGCTCCTGTATTGCATGGTCACAAGGAGCATCGTAGTGTTATGGTGGGGTGGCGGGCTCTCCTAAGCTCTTGGATGTTGTTGGATAGCATTAGTGCGAAGTGGAGTTGTATGAGGTGGACTGGAAAGTCAAGCAGGGGCCTGGTCACTGAAGGACTTGGAAGCACTTATGAGGAGCTTGGTCTTCAGCTTAGAAGCAGAAGGGAGCTGCTGATGGATTAGCAGCAGCTCTCCATTTTAATCGGTGAGGCATTATAGCAGTCATATGAAGTATTTGAAAAGCACAGATTGAAAGTAGGAAGACAAGACACAAGGTTGTTGCAGTAGATTAGACTAAGGGTGATAGGGGTCTGAACCATGACAGTGGTTGTAAGGATGGAGAGAGGAGGAAGTGGAAAATTGGTGAAGTGATAAGATTGCAGGAACTGGTGACTGATTTGGTGAGAGGGAGAAATCACTGGATTTGGCAGTAAGGAGATCATCAGTGACTTGAAAGAGCGCTACCTCTGTAGCATAGTGAAACAAAGGCCAGGTTCTAGTGTGTTAAGGAGTGAATGAAAAAGAAGGACGTGTAGACAGTGATTACAGGCTCTTTCAGGAAGCTTTTTTAAGAAAACAGAGTACATAGTACTAGAAGGGAACCGAGGGCCTCTCCATGAAATTCACCCCTGTTGGCTTCCAGGACACTTTACTTGTGGTTACTTTCTCTTATCATTTCTTCTCTGCCACCTTATGAACTTCTCTTTCTCTGTGTCCCCCTCAAATGTTTCTTAGGGCTCTTTCTGTAACCCTTAGCTCTTCTCACCCTGTGTGTGCTCTCTGGCTGAATCCTGTTTAGCACACTTTCACTTACCAGCTGTCTGTCACTGATTTCCAAATCTGTATTTGCAGCTCAGTCTAGAGTATCTAGCTGTGCATAGGATTTCTCTATGGATATGTACTTGAGGCACCTTAAATGAACTGAACTCATCAGCTTCCCCTGCTATAAACCTGCTCCTACTCTTGTGTTCTATCCTTGGTTAGTGGCAGCCTTATTCATTTAGTCATTAAAATTGTTAACCTGTGAATTACCTTCTCCTCCTTTTCTCTTATATATCTAATCAATCACTAAGTCGTACTAAGTTTTCTCTCTTTCTGTCTCTCATTACTTTTATCATCTGTTGCCTAGACCATTGCAGTAACTTTGCTGCCTCCAGTGTCCTCCAGAGTGATCTCTTTGAAATGCAGTTTATGCTCCCGTTTTAAATTTACCCCTACTGGATGAAATCCAAGCTTTTTGCTGTGGCCTGCGGAACTCATTGTGATTTGGCCTCTGCCTACCTTTCTAACTGTCTCTTGCTACTCCCTTTTCATAAGGCTCCAGCCATACCAGTTTGCCTTTGGTTCTCTGCATGTACCAGGCTATTTTTTTTTTTTTCTCTGTGCCTTTGCTCTTGTTGCTTGTGCTTTGTGCTGTCCTGAAATGCCCCTCTGACCCTGCTTGCCCTCTGGTAACTCTGTCTTTTCAGACAGTATAAGGGCCTTCTCCACCAAGCCTCTCCTGACCATTCTTAGCCATCCTTCTCCCAAGCTGAGTAAGATCCCATTCTGCTTCCATGATACCCAATGCATATTTCTACCATAATTTACACTTTTTGTTTTAATTATTTGTTTAAATGTCAGTCTCCTTCACTAGTCCATGAGTTCATCAGGACAGGTGCTTGTCACACTCACTTTCATAACAATGCCTAGTGTATAATAAGATTTCACTAAATGTTTGTGTACTGAATGGATAAAATAAAAGATGTAGACATCAGTTGAGAGTGAATTGGGCCTTTAGAGAGTAGTAAATGTTTGAAATAGTTGTCAAGGCTGATAGAAGGGTCCGAACAGGGACTAATAATAAAAGGGTGAATGTATTTTGTCTTTCTGATTCTGTTGGCTTACGTCTTAAATATTTTCACATGATCACCTGACTGTCCTTTTTGCTCACTAGATTGTGAACTCTTTTCTTTTTTCAAGAATAAATGTTCAATTCAGGATTCTGGCTGATTAGTATCTCTTGATTGCAGATCCAATGGATTTGAACAGAAGCGCTTTGCCAGGCTTGCCAGCAAGAAGGCTGTGGAGGAACTTGCCTACAAGTGGAGTGTTGAGGATATGTAACTTTTCTGAGGCTGTGGACTTGGTGGTGGATTGTGGTAGTGGACATAGGGCAGCCATACATCCGGCTGTAACAGTCATCTGTGCTAATAATCAGGGCCCACACAGACCAGCAGCTTACTGAATGCCAGTTTTGATGACAGAAGAATATTTGAGATGTGCTGTTTGGACTGAAGTACCTATACTTTTCAGGTGTGCCAACACTGCCTGTTGCTGGCTTTCAGAGGAAGTGTTGACTTCTCTGTGTCCCAGGGTTTGTTCTTGGCTAGAGTTTTTCTTTTTTAATAAACATACATTTATTTTTCTAAAATAATTTTCTCAATTGGATATTCTGTTTTGGGGGAGAGTACAAGCTCTTTGAACCCCCAGGGATCCTGGAAGGTGATGGTTAGATTTCTCATTAATCTAGGAAGCTGTATGAGTAAAAACTTTTACAGTGATAGATCATTCCTCTTAGAAAATAAGAATTATTACTAAAACTAGACTTATGAATAGACATGGTTATTTGGAGACATGGCGTATCATAAAGGTAGTGTCACAAAATAGTGGGGAAGAGACAGATAATGGTGATCAGAAAATTGGCTTATTACATGGACAAAAACAAAGTTGGATTCCTACGTTTTTTTTTTTTTTTTTTTTAAGAGCCGCACCTGCAGCATATGGAAGTTCCCAGGCTAGGGGTCGAACTGGAGCTATACTGCTGGCCTCCGCCACAGCAACTCGGGATCCAAGCCGCATCTGCGATCTACACCACAGCTCATGGCAATGCTGGATCCCTAACCCACTGAGTGAGGCCAGGGATCGCACCTGCATCCTCGCAGATCTTAGTCGTGTTTATTAACCGCTAAGCCACAAAGGGAACTCCCGGATTCCTACCTTAAACCACATAAAGCAAAGAGAAATTCCAAAGTGATTTAAGACCTAAAGTAAAGGTAAAATGCTAAGGTGAGTAAGAAAAAATGGAGAGTATCTTCATGACCTTGTGGTGAGGATACATTTGTTAAATAAGATCTCCAAAGCGCAATCCATAAGATTCTATAGCTTTGCCTGCTTCATAATTAAAGATTTCTAGTCAGCAGAGCACCCCATCGTCAATGCTGAAGATGGGTATAGATTAGGAGAAAATATTTCCAATGTCTAAAACTGACAAAAGATTACATTTACAAGAGATTGAATATAGGAGGAACTACTGCAAATCTGCAAGAAAAACAAAACACAAAATAAAAATAGGCAAAGAATATGAATATGTAAAATCTAAAGGGAAAACCAGAATAGCTAATAAGTATATTACCACTAGTAATTAGAGAAATGAAATCAAAGCATTAATGAGTTTCTACTTTGTATCTATTAGCAAAAATAAGCAAGAGACTGAATTCTCATGGGGAATGAAAACTCATGGGGAATGTCAACTGGTGTATTCATTTTGGAGAACAAATGGACAACATTTAGTTGAAAATAATATCTGGGATGCAGTGTTGCAGATTTTTTTAGAGAATTACTCTGGAGCTATACTGAGTTTGAAATCCAGGTATGTCTTTTATTAACCGTGTGACCTTGGTAAGCAACTTAACTTCTCTGTGTTCTAGTTTCTTCATCTTTGAAGTGGAGATGATATTACCTACGTCATAGGTTTATTGCGAGCTTAGAACAGTGCCTGGCATGTAGTACATGTCATGGAATTGTTAGCTATTATTATTATTGTCTTCCTCATCATCAAATGTTGATAGCAGTTTTGATCAGCTTCCAAGATGACCCCCAATGATCCCTGACTCGTGGTATTTTAGCCCTTGTGTAGTTCCCTCCTTCAGTGAATAGGGCTGACCTATGTAAACAGTAGGAGGTAGTGGAAATGTATGACTTCTGAGTCTGAGTCCTAAAAGACATGGAAGCATCTGCCTTGTACTCTCTTGGATCACTTGCTCTGGAAGAAGCCGGCTACTGTGTCATGAGGACACTCCAGCAGCCCTCTGGAGAGGCCTATGCAGAAAGGAACTGAGGCCTCTTACCAACAGACACATCGTGTTACCAGCCATGTGAGTGAGCCACCTTTGAAAGTGGATCCTTTAGCTCTATTCAACCCTTTAGATGTGTGCAGCCCATGGCCACAACCTCATGAGAGGTCCTGAGCCAGAGTTACCCAGCTCTGAATTCTTGACCCAAAGAAACTGAGATAATAGGTATTTATTATTTTTAATGACTTGAGATATAATTTACATACTGTGTAGTATATATCAGTACTACATTCCTGTTTATGGATGAGTAATATTCCTTTGTATGGATCTACCACATTTTTTTTATCCATGCATCTGTTGATAGACATTTGAGTTGTTTCTACTTTTGGGCTATTGTGAATAATGCTGCTGTGAACATTCACTTACAAGTTTTTGTATGGACATATGTTGTCATTTTTCTTGAAATAGAATTACTGGGTCATATGGTACCTCCATGTTTTACTTTTTGAGGAACTACCAAACTTCTAAAGCAGTGTATGAGAGTTCCAGTTTCTCAACATCCTTGCCAATACTTGTTATTATCTGACTTCTTGCTTATAGTTACCCTAGTGGTCTGAAGTGGTATACCATTGTGGTTTTGATTTGCATTTCCCTAATGCCTGATGTTGTTGAACATCTTTATGTATCATCTTTGGAGAAATGTTTATTCAAATCCTTTGCTCATTTTTCAGTTGGGTTGTCATACATATACACACATACATACACTTATGTAGAAATCTTATTCTGGTAACAGGGCTCTTATCAGATATATGATTTGCAAATATTTCCTCTCATTCTATGAGTGTCATTAAGCTGTTAAGTTTTTTTGGGGGGTTTTTTTGGTCTTTTTTTTTGTCTTTTTGCCATTTCTTGGGCCGCTCCTGCGGCATATGAAGGTTCCCAGGCTAGGGGTCGAATTGGAGCTATAGCTGCCGGCCTATGCCAGAGCCACAGCAACGCGGGATCCGAGCCGCATCTGCAACCTACACCACAGCTCAGGGCAACACCAGATCCTTAACCCACTGAGCAAGGCCAGGGATCGAACCCGCAACCTCCTGGTTCCTAGTCAGATTTGTTAACCACTGAGCCACGATGGGAACTCCCTAAGCTGTTAAGTTTTGAAGTCGTTTGTTATACAGCCATAGATGCAAATGCATTAAGTTTGTAGATACCCTTCATCAAAGCAGTTCTTCTTTTGGCTGTATCCTTCAGAGGAACTTTCACAGACCCACAAGGAGTTACATATAAGGATGTTTATCTATATATAGTTTGGGTAGCAAGAAGCTGAAAACAACTTAGATGCCTGTTTCTAAAGGGTTTGATAAGTAAAATGTGGTATATACATATGATGGGATATTTTAAAGAACAGTCAGTTATAGGCTGTTAGGAACTTAGTGACATGATAGACTTCAGGTAAGGAAAATAAGGAATTAGGAAATTTACAGCAAAAATCGGCCAAGTAAATTGAACACGGAAAGCAACAGAAGCATGTCTAAAGGAGGATATATACTATGCCTCATTAGAATAGGGTCTGTGGGAGGAAACAGAATGGGAATAGAATGAGGAGTGGAGGAGGAAAAGGCAAACAAAAGAGGCCTTGCATGGATGAATGAGCTAGTGTCCCCCAACTCAGGCATGTGATCCATTCAGTTCTTCACACTTGTGGCTCTATGCACAGATCCAGAAACAAGATCTTGCTCTAAGGAATTGACATTTATTACCTGTATTAGTTGGGGTAGGCTAAACTGCTATGAGAGCCCCCAAATGGACTGGCTTGCCACAGTGGAAGTCTTTTTTCCTCCCCCTCACTCATGTACAGGGTAGTTTTGGTTTGTGGCAGAGGGAAGGGGATACTACTCTACTCCATACAGTTGTTTAGGGACCAGGCTGATGCCAACATTAACATGGCTTCCGAGTTTGCTTTGGGCATTGCCCTTTTGGTGAGCTGGACAGAGATTGGAGGGTACTTGTTCAGCTGGTTGCACACTGCTACTCACATTCTGTTAGCTAGAACTTAGTTTCATGGCTACCCCTTAATGCAAAGGAGCACACCCAGGAAAATGGAAAAAATGTTGTTGGAACAGCTATCCTCTCTGCTGCAGTCCTGAAGAAAGACTGTCTGCCCCCCACCATTTGAGACATACATGGATTTTGAAATAATTTTGAGATCTGAAAATCCAGAGGACTCCATTCTCTAACTGGAGAGTCTCAGCTGGAGTCACTACCAGGTTAGGGTTATCTTCTCCCTAATTGGCCAGTAGCTGTCAGAGGTGAGCTGAGGTAGAGAGATGAAAGGTAGACAGAAACTGTGTCTAGAATCAGCATTTGTGAGAGGAAGGTGCTTTTAGAGAGGAAATAGCTCAGAAAGTAAACAAAGTTTCTATAGTTAGCATGTAGCAGACTTGGGACTAGAACCTAGTGTTCTACTTGGCTTTACACTGCCTATCTGGTCCTTTGGCTCCTTGGTGTAAACATTTTTTTAAAAGGCCCAAGGTTAGAACATGTGGTGAAAACTGATAAAATCCAAATAAAGGCTGGAGTTTAGTTCATAGAGTTATGCCATTGTTAATCTTTTAGTTTTGAAAATACATGTTGTTAGGTTAACAGTCAAGAAACTTGGATGAAGAGTAATGAGGCTCCCTGTATTGCCTTTACAACTTTCTGCAAGTCTAAAAATTTTCCAAGATAAAAAGGTTATTATTATTATTTTTAACGGCCCCAGGAAATATAGGCTCTGGACACTGGGTCCTACTCTGAGTTACTACCTTTGAGTTTATACTTCTGTAAGCTATGTCAAAGCTAGTCCCTTTCCTATGAATAGCAGTGAGTACATTCAACTTCTAACCTATCGTCACATCTCTTGTACACAGCTGGCTTTTATTTCCATATGGGCTCAGGTTTTAACTTCATTTTTTGTGGGTCCCTACACTGTTTCTTAGGAAGAACTCACTTTAAGAGGCTGTTATGGACTGAATGATGTATCCCCCAAATTCATTTGTTGAAATCCTAGTTCCCAAGTCAATGGTGTTAGGAGGCAGGACTTTCGGGAGGTGATTAGGTCATGAGGATGGAGTCCTCATGAAATGGATTAGTGCCCTTGTGAAAGGAACTCAGGAAAGATTTCTTGCTTTTTTTTGGTTGTGTGAGAACACCGCCAGGAGCTAGCTGGCTGTGATCTAGGAAACCGGCGCTCCCCAGACACCAAGTCTCCTGGTGCCTGGATCTTAGAAAACGTAGTTTCCAGAACTGCAAGAAATAAATATTTGTCCTTGAAGTCACACTGTCTATGGTATTTTGTTGTAACAGCCTGAAGGGACTAAGACAGAGGCTCAGGTACTTTGAAAATCTTAAGCCATTTTTTTCCTTAGCAAAAGAATTTATTACCTAGTTTCAAGCAGCGACTGAGGTGGAGGGGAAGCAGATAGATTCAATTCCAGGTAAGCTTTGTGTTTAGTGGGCATTAGTGAAAGTTTTAAATTCTTCCTCCCTCTGATTTCTCTGTCTTTACAAGTATGAGCATAGCATATCCTTAGGGCTCCTCCAAGCCTGTTCAGTTGCTAGCTGGCTTCATTTCCTAGGCTGGCAACTAGAGGGCAGTGTGAGACATCTTTTCTGGACTGGGGAAGCAGGGCTCTAAGTCCATGCACATTTTTCAAAATAATAAGCCCTGGAATCTCTCAAGGATATAGGTGGCTAAGTTCAGTTGCATATTCTTCCACTTCTTATCCCTGCCTTAGATCCAGAAACATAAACCTGTCTTCAATATGGTAAAGATTTTAAAGAGAGAAACCTAGTATTTAATCAGAATCTCCCCTACTTGGGGTTTGGAAACCTTTCTTACGTAGAAAATTTTTTTTCCCTTTTAATCATATTCAGACCCTCTTGCTCTCTTTCCTGTTCTATACCTTCTTCAGCCTGAAGTTTAGACTTAAGGAGCAATGAGAAATACTAAAAACTACTGAATTTTAGGGCTGCACCCATGGCATATGGAAGCTCTCAGGCTAGGGGTTGAATTGGAGCTGCATCTGCCGGTCTACACCACAGTTACAGCAATGCAGGATCCAAGCTGAGTCTGCGACCTACACCACAGCTGATGGCAACGCCGGATCCTTAACCCATTGAGTGAGGCCAGGAATTAAACCTGCATCTTCATGGATACCAGTCAAGTTCGTAACCCGCTGAGCCACAACAGGAACTCCTGAATTGTACACTTTTAAAAGAGTAAATTTATGGTATGTGAATTATATCTCAACTTAAAAATATAAAGGAGCAGTCTCTGTAGCTCAAATAGAATATAATTATTTGATGGTACTGATTCCAGAAGCTTTGATGCTTTGCCATTGGTTCATTACCAAGAGGGAAATACTCTGGTGTCTTCTTTCCCTCGGGTGTCTTGGAACACACTGACTTTCTAGAGCACAGAGGGCATCGTTCCCTTCTAAAGAGGCTACTCATCCTTGCTCAGTTAGTGTCAAAGGGCTGGCCCAGGCTCAGGGTGTACCTAGGGAATCCCAGCGAGAAGCCCAGTCTGGGCTGTGAGGTGGCTATTTGAGTTTGTTACAAGATGTGTGTTCCAAGCCGTGCATTTTTGTGTAGGTTATTTGGGTAGTTTTTTCTCCCAATTTATTTTATTTCCTGTATTTATTTATTTATTTTTGAGTTTTGAGTCCTGTTGTTGGCATAAACGCTTCTGGAGCCGGCTTTCAGGCAGCTGGACTGGCCTGTGAAAAAGGTAGAAATTATGGGTCCAGGCTGGAGCCGAATCATGTCTCCCTCATGAGGCTGACTTTTTGCCATGTGCGAATGACATTACTGTATCTGGGGGTGACTCAGTCTCTCCTTTGTACCTGAATATTTTCCTCTCCTCAGTAGAGGAAGTGTATTTGCCTCACATTTGACACTGTTGACCTTGGGCTTACGTAGGTTCACCCTTTCAGAAAACAAGGGCATGTAGGAGGTCCTGGTGGTAGTTTGATCCTCAGCTGGTTCCCGCAAACCTGTACCCTTGGGAGGGGACAGAGCAATCGTCTGAAAAAGGAAGAAATCTTCCATTTCCTGCATATTACGTTCAGCACCCTCCATAAGCTAAGGAATTACAGGGAGTCACAGAAAAAATGCAATGTCTGGTGCTTAATGAGCAGGGCCTGGTTTCTTCCTTTTTTTTTTTTTTTTTTTCCTTTTGGGAACAGAGGTTAACTTGCTCAGAGTTGGAAAAAAGCCAGGATTTAAACATCAGACTCCTCTCTCTGCAGTCCCCCCTGCTCCTCCCACTGCCCATCCATCCTCCCTGGAGTGGACAGGTGGGAGGTGGAGCGTGAGTCTAGGGGGATGGTCCCCTGCCCACAGAAAGCGTTCTTACCGGGGCCTTCTTATAGCCTCTGTGCTGAGGGTCCCCATGGCGTACTCGGGGCTGAGTTCCACAGTCCTGGAAGAATTGCTTGCTGGTAGTTTCACCTTGGAGCTTGGCTTTGAAGACCCCAAATGTGCTAGGGGGGCATGTAGCCTTGACTCTTTTGACGGGAGATTGGGTAGGAGGTAGATAAAACATCTGGGAAGAGAGGAATGCTTGTCTGGGGAAATATTAACAATGATTGTAACAAGTTGTTACCTTTTGTCAAGTGCTTACCACATGTCAAGCATATGTTAAGTGCATGCATACCTCTCACCTCTGTGGTCAGGGAACCATCAGTCTGTAAATGGCTGCAGATTTGGAAAGGCTAAATTTCTGGATTTCCCAAGAAAAGTAGGGTTGGCTATCCTGGCAGGGTAAACTCTTTCCCTTGTTCCTGGCACACACCACCACCACCCCTCGCCCCTCCGCCCCAGGATGAGGAGGTAGCTAAGATCTTCATGCTGGTTACATTTGACAGAGAGCTTGGGCACTTTACCCTGGTCAGTGTGTCGCCATCAGGCTTGGCTGCGCTCTTCCCACCTAGGATGGGCATCTCTTGCTTTGGCCAGCTCGGCTTCTGATGCTGATACGCCATGGGCCACCAGCCAGGAGCGGTGTCCTCCTGCGTGATCTGGATATATTTGCTGCATAGGGTTAAAGTATTTCTATAGATTGGAATCTGTACCTATGAACCAGTCCAGGGACGCCAAATAGAAAGCCGCTGGGCCTCTTCGTGCTTTCTTTGCCTGTCATTTGTGCGCCTGCCTAACCTATACGGTGGGTGTCTTTTCAGGTAATTTCAAATGAAAATTTATTTCTTCTCTGAAAACAAAATTCTAATTTATTTTATCTCTGTTTCTTTTCACACTCCCCAGTTATCATGCTACGACCCAGCAGAGAGGATGTGACACCTGCAGCCAAGGGATAGGGCAGTGAAGAGAATTTCTAAATTGCCCTGTTAGGCAGCTTGAGGCTACAGCTTAGAGAATGTGGTCTTGGGAAATGAAAACTTAGAAGTCTGTTTGCTTAAGGAGGAGGTGGAAGAGGTAGTTTTATTGCTAGGCTGGTATCCCTGGTCACTTCAGGGTGAAGATGAACTACCACCTCGGACTAGGGTGGTGTTTCTGTAACGTGCACATATTACTGGCATTGGGTTCGGGCTGGGCCTTCCAACTTTTAGGGATGAGTCAGAGGTAGGTAGGGGACCTTTCTGACCCCCCGGGGAAGCAGGCTTTAGAAGGGGAGAAGAGAAGCCAGGACAAGGTGGGGCAAGTGGAATGTCGGATTCTCCATAGTCTCCTGGGAACTGCATAAGCCTGGCTTGCGGTTCATGTCCCCCAGGATCCTTAGGGGATGAGCTGACCCCCAGTTATGAACAGTTTGTCCTTGCTCAAAGCGTCTGTGAGGTGAGAGACTGAGTAAGTCTGAGCTGGACAGAGATCCAAGGTTATAAAACAGTCAGTCCTTTCCTCTGCTGCCTTCTGCAGCTGTGTGTCTCATGGACAGAAGGTAGTTCTGAAGTTAATAACTTGGTCTTGGGAAACAGAGCCCTCCTCTGGCCCCTTCCCCCACAGCAGACTTTCACTGGTCACTCACTTAATCCCCTGGCTCCTCTTGTCTGGGTCACATTCGAGGAGTTGACACCACCCTAGGGCTTGAAAGTCACTCCGATACTGGTTGATATAATCCATGTAGCCCGGACGTGTTATTGGTACAATTTTTCTGCCCTGAATGTGAACTGGGAACATCGGCTGACGAAGAGGCGGGTTCTGGAGGGAAATCTGCTGAGTAGTGGTCATGGAATGGTCACCTAGGGGGAGTGAGAAGGTGTGCAGAGGGTTTGTCTCCATGGGAAAGGCATGAGGTTACAGCCTTTAGCTCCTGTCCCGCTGGCTTCACTCCATAAGCCTTCTGTAATGGGAGTAGCAGACCCCAAATACATCAGCATTGCCTCCTCCACCCCTCTGACCTTCAGAGTGGTCTCCCCAAGACCAGAAATCAGGAGTTGCTCGTGTGGAATCCCAGAGTGGCCTCCTAGCCCCTTATAGGTTACCTGAACTTGGAAAGCCTGGACTTCAAGGCTGCCTGCTGAGCCAGCCCAAACAGGAAGGAGGAGGGTAGGTTAGGATGGGGTAGTGGGTAAGGTGCCTCCCAGAGGGGTCCTGGCTAACCACATAGCCAAGTATTTCCTGCAAGGCTCTTGGAGAGATCCAGGGCACTTGCTGCTTATTGTATTCTCCTGGATTGGTGGTTTCCATGCCTGGGGTCTACCTGGGGGGCAGGATTATCCTGGGTAGGGGTCACTGGGTAGCTTGGGAGCAGAGGGGCCAGTTTCTGCTTCAGGTGGAGTGCTACTCCTCTGTCCCCTGTTCCCCTGCAACCTGCCCGGCTAAGTCTCACCTGAATAGGAGGGTTTCTCTCCGTGGTGAGTCCGGGGCTTGTAGCAGTCTCTGTAGGTTGTACTGAAGTGAGCCCATGGAGACTTGCTGGGCTGGCTATTTCTGAAATAGCCTAGGTGTTGTATCCGATGTGATGCCTTGGGAAGAGGCTCCAGGCGGTATTTAACATCTCCTGGGGCTATTTCCTCCTGGACTTCTGACTCCTGCAAAGCAACCCCCTGCTGCTGCTCCCTGACCAAGGGAAGTTCACTCCTGCCTCCTTGTTCAGAGGGGCCCCTTGTTAATTGTGGAAGTCCGTGGGAATCAGTCTTCTAGAGTAAGAGGTCATCCAAAACTAGGCAGGTGCTACCAGCTAGCAAGTTACTTAAATTCTCTGAGCCACATTGTCCTTATTGTAAAAACATCCCTTCCTGAGTTATTGAGAGCATCTGAAATAAAGTACCTAGCATAGTGCCTGACATGTAGTAGGTGCTTAATAAATAGTACCTTCTCTTAAAAAGTTATTAAGGTATTTTGAGAGTGTCCTTGATGCATCAGTGGCACATGTTCCTGTGTCCCTGTTGACTGCATTTTCATCTCACTCCTGACCTTACCTGAACAGCAGGATGGCTTCTCCTTGGCTGGTTTTGGAGAGCCAGCATCTCTTGCCGGGTGGGATTGAAAGCTGTGCCACTTGAAGGGTGGTGAAGTGGGTGGGGTCTTCTGTCCCCAAGAGCAGGGGTGTCTAGAGCAGAGGGAGTAGTGACTGACCTGTCCCAGTGATTCTTCCCCATCTACGTCATGCTGCCCTCCCTTACCCATGACCCCACAAGGGAAGCAGGGGGGCAATGCTGCTGGTGGCATGTCCAGACAGGACCCAGATGTAGTTTATTTGCAGTTGCATCAGTAAGAACTGGACCGGGGGCTTTTTCTGCATGTGAGGACACAGGGCGTTTCAAAAGCAGTTCTTTTTAATGAACATCCCCGCTTGTTTATTGTTTTGGGGGGTTTTTTGGCCTCTAGAGTAGTGCTGGTTGGGGGAGGGGTGGCTTACAAGATGCCGAGCAGTGATGGACTCACTGAAAGGTAGGTGGAACCCCAGACAGGGCCTGGTTCCTTTGCTGTGGTGTCTGTGTTTCCTAATGGACAGAGGAAAGAGCAGTCTAAGGGCACACGAGGGTTAGGGCCGAGTCAGAGGGTTTGTTCCCTCCCCACTTCTGAAGATGTGAGGAAGGATATACCCCATTGGGACCTGTGGAGGCCCCTCCAGTTCCTCAGAGAGAGGAAGGAAGGTAGCCTCTGCACTGGCCACACCGAGACTCTGCATTTGAGTTGCAGGAGTGGCAGGTTTGGAGAGGATGGGCACTGCCCTTTTAGGAGCACCTTTTTGACTGGCCAGTGTGAGGTGGAGGAGGCAGGGTAGGGTGTGTGGTGTCCTTAGGATGGACAAAGGGGCCATCAGGAGCCATTTTACCTACAGTTGACTTTGGCAGGCTGTAGTTACAGTGGGGAGCAAGTGATGAGAGCTCCGGGAACATTGCCCTTGAATCACTGAGGTCCGGGCAGGCCCTGAGCCAGAGCAGTACCCAGCCCAGGAAGTGTCCCGTGTCCTCTTCCTGTCAAGCCTGCAGTAGAGGACAGAAGCAGAGAGCAGAAGCTTTGGAGACAGTTAAGGGAGTGGGGTTGGGGGGGATCCTGGGAGAGGACACACCCACAGTCACAGCCCTCAGAGGTGGCTGACGGGGGCCACTTTGCACACTGGCTTTCTGGGCCATGTTGCCACTAGTTTCTCTGCCCAGCCCTGTCCTCTCTCCCCTGCTCCTGACCCAGTGCCCATGCACGTTGGCACTGGTTCTGAGCTCTGGTGAATGAATGTGGCATCGCATGGGCTTTGCAGAGGAGGCGGAGGCTGCTGTGCCCCTAACTGCAGGCTGCTCTGGGGGCAGCTGGGGGGTGGTGGGGTGAGCCTGCTCAGGCCTTGTCTCTGCTGCCTTTTGTAAGTCCTACTTTGGGGTCTCCGCTGTGTAGTGAGGTGTGAGCCCAAGCTCTGGCCCTTTGGAGGTCTGTCCTTTCCTGCCCTCATCTCCACTGAGGATGTGCTTGGACACACACACACACACACACACACACACACACCTGGCTTTGTCTTGATGCAGAAGATTGACCTGCATTTTGTCAGCTTTATGGATTTGCCAGAGGCTGACACTCTTTCAGAACCTGTAATCACAAAAGAGGAATCTCAGAATTGGAAGATACCTTGATAGACCTCTATACACTACACTTTCCCCACACCAATTAATTTACTAGCTCAACCGCTGTCCCAAACTGGTCCCGTGGAGATGCAGTGCGAATTTATATTAATCCTAGGATCAGAGTTGGAAAGTGTCAGAAAGAGATCTAGTCCTCACACCCACTCCAGTGCTGGAGTCCTCTGGCAAATCATGTTTCAGGGAAGTGCCACCCCAACCCACCTTTGGACACTTTCTGTCCTGCCACCACCTCCTGGCACAGAATATATTCCGTTTGGGGGCAGCTCTAGCTACATTCAGTTATGTTTCCTGTGGATTCCATTTATCTGATTTATCCATCGTGGATACAAAACAGACTGATAACCCCTTCTCTACCTGACAACATTTTTCTTCTCATGCCCTACCTGCTTCCCTCCCTGGAGCCATAAGGTTAGGGTAATAGGAGGAGAATTTTATAAGAAAGACACATTTTCTTCATAAGACAGAAGATTAATCTTCATACATAGAGGGTTTAATTGTGTTAGGGGGCCCTCTTCCCTCCCCTCCACTCCCAATCCAGCAGCAGAACCAGGTGTGACAGCTGAGCCAGAGGCTGAGATGAGAGGAAGAGGCAGGAGAAAAAGGATGAGGGACCACAGGAGAGGATGATGGGGTCAGAGGAAGGGGTCTGGAGGCCTGCTCAGGTTAACCTTGACGGGTGATCTCAAGGTGGGTCGCAGAGTCATAAATAAAGATCAGAGGAATTGAAATAGACTAGAACTATTCCTGAAGGCTGCCTCCCTGCAGGCCCTGTGCAGATTGAACCTGAAGCAGGCACCGAGGGAACGATCTCGGATTCATTGTGCATGAGTGGCTGACAGTAAGACATTTCCCCCTTAATTGTGCACCTCCTGTATGATCATAAAGTAATGTCACAATTATGTTGACATGAGAAGAAAGCTGCTGGGCCCATCTGACTCTTTTCTAGTTCCTTCAACCAGCCTTCCCCACACCCCCTGCCCAGCTGCACCCATGGCATGTGGAAGTTTCCAAGGCCAGGAATCGAACCTGACCCACAGCAGCAACCCAAGCCACTGCAGTGACAACGCCAGCTCCTTAACCCACTGTGCCGCAGGAGAGCGCCTAACCAGCCTTTTAATGGATGATTTTTGAGTCTCATATTCTCTTCTCTCCAGTTTGCTGCTGTCCTGGGGCCTGAGGCTCAGGGCATTCTGATCAGAGTACCTACTCCAGGACCATTATTTCTCTCCATCTCGCTCAGGTTATACTGGAATCAATGTTGTGATAACCAGTGTCATCACTGTTGTGTTGCAGTCAGTCTAAGACTGAATTAGCATTGCACCATGGATTCCCACTTCCTCACTATGGTCAGCCGTTCTCTGGGCTCCTTTACACATGGTGTGAGAGGGGACATTGCCATGTTGCCCCTGCCTCCTCCTTGTGCCGTTGGTGTTTGGACCCAGTATCGTTACCAACACTCTCTAGGAGAAATCCCACTTTCTCTTTCTTCTACACTTTCTCAGCATGCAGAGTGGTAGGATGGTGGTCCTTGTCTTGGTTTTTCCTGGTGCAGGAGATGAAGCTGGGATGGGAATTATTTGGGCCCACTCATTCTCCTGGGGATCAGCTTAGCCCACCTAACATGGTCTCATGCTGAAGAGGAGTTCACTTCTGAGTCACTGTCTGGGAAGTCTTTCGACTTGGACTAAAGAAAAAGTGTAGATGCAGACAAACTCAAGCAACCACCTGAGGAGCCGGGAGACCACTGGTATGGGGCAGGGGCTGGAAGGGCCCACTTCTGCTTAGGGACTCAGAATGCAATCTCGTGCTGCTGCTCCTGGGGCAGGGTCTGCTTGCCTACTCAGCCTTTCTCTGAGTTTTCATGGCACTTTGTACTCAACATGCATCATGCTGCTTTGGGGGTTGTGAGTTCCTATGGCCAGGACCCTTATTCATTTTCTGATTCTTATTTATTATTTCCTTATTGAGGTCTCTTATTCACTTTCACATCCCCAGCTTGCAGCCTGAGGCATTACACCTCAAAACTAATAGCTTTCATTTATTTAGTGCTACTGTGGACTGTGCCTCTCCATACATTAACCTCATAAAAATCCAACATGTTTGGTGCTTGTATTTCCATTTTGTAGATGAGGAAACTGAGGCTAAAGACTACAGAGCTACCAAAGCCTATGCTCTGTGAATGAGTGAATGAACGAATGAGTCTGAGAGGGTTACCCTGGGTGAGAACAGAGTAAGGGAGGTGCCCCCTCCCTCAGTTGAGCCTCTGTTGAGCTGGGTAGTTGATTGTCATGTCTGCAACATGAGGTGAAGGCCTCATTAGCACATGGACCTCCTCTTAGATGTTCATGGCGTGGCTTTGCCCAGCCAACTGGGTCCAGCGACAGGGAGCCTGTGGCTTTTGTGGGAAAAGGGTGTGGGAGGCGGGATTATCCCAGAGTCATCAGGGGAGACTGTGGATAGGAGTGGCCTCTGGGATCACATGGGAGGCAGACTGAGGACACGGCCGTGCTTGCAGGATGTGTCGAGTCTCCTCAGTGGTCTTTTGAGGCCCCTTGTGACCTGCCCTGTGGGCCCCTCCCCTGCACTCTCAGGACTTCTCACTCTCCTTGGTCCAATGACACTTGTTCAGGCCACTGTGCTTTTCCAAGCCTCTGCCTCTGCCCTGTTCTCCCCACCCCCAACCCCCAGCAGAACCTTACTCACCTTCAGGGCCCAGCTCAGATGCCATTCCCTTTGTGCAGTTCTCCCTGGCTCCCTCGCCACGGACAGACGGGCTGAATGAAATGCTTCCTCTTTGGCTCACCCCACAATACTTGCTCATAACTGACTCTAGTATAAATCGCTTTCTTTTACAGTGAATGTGGTATATTTTTCTCCCTCGCCTGGCTTAGAGCTTATTAAAGGCAGAGACCACAGTCTCCAGCATCCAGCACAGAGCCTTGCCTAGAGGAAACAATACATATTTGCTGAATTCAGCTAAGTGCTAAGGTGAGGGCCCATTGCAGGTAAGACCTGGACGAATGTGAACTTCCAGAACTCAGCAAGTGATGTGCAAATGTTGGGGGGCATTTTTGAAGTCTGTAAGGATTTCGTGGTTCTTATTTTTCCTTTTCACTAATCCTCTCCTGCATGGAGAAAAGAGGGATTAAAAAAAATCCCAGTTTGGCCTCAGCTACATGGTAGGAGAGTCTTGGCATTATGCTGGAGGGAAAATGGTGCAAGTGTGGGTCTGAGGCCCTAGGGCCAACCAACCAGACCAGGAGACGCGTGAGTGCAGGGCATGACTTCCTCGACCTCCATCAGGGTCTGGCTATGTGCTTTCTGGTGGGGAGTGGGGTGGGGGTGGAGCTGGGGGTGGTAGAGGCGGTGGTGGTGACCAGGAGTGGGAAGGTAGTGCTGGAAAACCCTTGTGCACCAGCCGATTTCCTCCCCCACTAATCTCGCCAGACTGTGGAGTAGTTACTACAGTGTGAGTCCCCATGATGCCACTGTTGAAGAGAATGTGCATTTGTGTGTGACTTTGCAGACAACTTGCATTAACTTTTCCAAATGACAGAACATAAAAATTCCCTGATTTCTATGACTACATTCCCACCACACCAAGAAACACAGTGGTCCCTACACTTCTGTACTCAGGTATCCCAACCCAGATGGGTGGAGAAGAACGGGTTCTCTAAGAGCATCAACCAGGCAGCAGCATAAGAAGGGATCAGAAGTCCCACTATCCCCAGTTTGACTGCTTTCTCTTCTCTTCCTTGTCTCTTAGGTTGAGGGGTGTATGGGTGTATGTGTGTGTAATATCTTAATTTATTGATTTTGCAATTCAGGCTAGGGAGTCAGCTGGGGAAAAGCAGGTGTAGAATAAAGCGGGGAGAGAGGCTTTGCAATCTAGATAGGCTTTGAGGAAGTCAGAGGCCACACCCTGGAGCCAAACCAGGCAACCAGCTGGATTGGACGGCCCTGCTGCAGTGGGGATGGTAGGCTTCAGACTGCTCTGTGTTGCCACCTGCTGGACACATATAGAGATAGCACTTTACTGGCTCAGGGCTCCTACCCTTTTGCGGGGTTTTCTTCTATTATCTTTTGCTTCCTTCTGTCCAGTATTTCCCCTCAAGGGAAAAATCTGCTTCCCCTCTATCCCTAAGCAGGATATTTAGATGCCTCTGCTCTTGCCCAGGGCAGGGGCTCTGAGTTGCTTAAACTTCACCTCTGGGTGGGGGTGTAGAGACCATTGCTGTCTCCATGCTTGAAGTTTCTCTGCCTTCTTCCCAGACCCTCTGGGACCTTGAACTTGGTTGTGATTAGAGAGACCATTTAATTTATCGTCTGAACCAGGACACACTTCTGAGACCAAACGGTGTTTTGTGTGTGTGTGTGTGTGCTCACGCTATTCATAATTATGCCAAGACAGCAGGTGTAAACCAGGTCTCTTCCAGGTCAATGACTGGAACTCATGGTGAGCATGGTTCTGAGGGGCAGCTGCCTTATTCCAGCCTGAGGTCAAGTTGGGAGGTGGGGGTGGGCCAGCAGAGGCTGCTGCAGCACTAGCTATATGTGCAGGTCTCACTGCCTGCAGGGCTCCCTTGACTACCACTTGGGCTGTGGGAGGAAGAGTCTGGGGTGTGAGAGCTGGGTGTCCCCCGAGTGACAGTGTAGCAGAGGGCAGAGTCTGGCTTCTCTGAGCCCCATTTACAGTGGGATAGGAGGGCCATGAGCACCCTCGAGTTAGGGTTGAGGACACAGCCAGAAGTCCCGAGGCCTAGTTTTTCCCCATAGTTCCTGGGATGACTGCACCTCCCCTGAATCTGGCCGCTTTGGTCCTGCCCCTTCAGGCAAAGACTTAGCAAGCGGCTGCTAGTACTACCAGCTCCCGAGACTGGTGCCTCCCTAGGTGGTTAGCATTTGACTGGCAGCCTCCAGGGTCAGCCCAGGGCTACTCTGTGCCAGAGGGGACTACTGCAATGCCTGGAACATCTCTGCCTGCTGACTGACCTGCAGGAGGGGAAGTGGACCAGCCATGGGACCCTTCAAAGCAGCAGGGCTCCGTCCTCTCACCCAGCTCTAAATCCGACAGCCAGACCCCACTCCCCTCTTCCCACTCAGGGGACTTCCCTCCCTGGGCCCTAAGGCAGAGTTGGGAGACCCTGCTCCTTGCCGGAGGAGGGGGTTTCTGTGGTAGGACTGGGTCCTTCCCCCTCTCCTGGCCTTGGAAGACCTTGGTTGCCGCGTGGAGTTTGCCCTGCCCCCCTTCTCTCCCACCACCTTCTCTCCCTCCTCACCTGAAGGGAGAGGCCAGTGTCTGACTTTGCAGACCACGTGCAGGTGATCCTGCCCCCGCTCCTCGCCTTTTGTCCTCAGCAGTGGCAAAGGGGAGGTTTTCTCAGCAGGCTGCGGGGTGAGCGGCCTGCCTAAGCTGAGAATTCTGGAGCAGCAGTGGGTATCCAGGGCAGCCTCGGGATTACTATGGCAACAAGCGGTGGGGAGGTGGGCTTGGAGCTGAATTTCTGGGGTGGTCAGAGAAGGGGTGAGGGTGAGAAGGAAAGAGAAGCCCGCTAAAGCCCCCTGACAGAAGGCAGTGTGGGCCCCCCCGCCCCAGCCCCCGTCGGTTTGTTGCCCCTGGTCAGTGGAAACCAAACACCCCCTGGCATGGGCTGCAAAGCTGCCAGCCTGGGAGCCTGGGCAGAGGGTCTGTTGGTGTGTGGAGCAGCGGTGGCTCTAGTGGGGAGGGGGGAACCCACCTCAGCTGCAGAGATTTGTTTTCTCGGTCCATCTGAAGAACGACAGCGCTGCAGCCTGCTTCTCTACCTGGGGAACCCTGAGCCATCAAAGTTAACCTCCACTAGTAACCGGGGATCAATTACAGGCTTGTAATGTGCTTTCCAACTTCCCTGGCAAAAAGTAGCCTGTTTGGGGGAAAAAAAAATGAAAGTGCTTTTTTGATCTCTGGAGCCACTGGGCCGGTAGGACCCCTTCCTCCCAGTGCCTCTGCCCACTCCTCACTCATTAGCTCTACTGATTAGGCAAGGCTGGCTTAACCTCTCAAGTGCCGGGTTCGGCGTGAGCGGTGGTTGCTGTTGCCTTCTCCAGGCGGGCCCTCCTCCCACATGGTTCTCAGGAGCACAGAGTGGGCCAAGTCCAGTGCCTGCCAACCTCCCCCCACACCCTCCCTCTGGCTGCCAAATCTGACTTTGATTAGCGTGTGGAGGGGGAAGAAAGCAGGAAAATAGAATATTAAAATCTTAATTCAATTTAAAACACTGTCATTCACAGGCATGCCAAACAGTGAGATGACTAATTATTATGCAAATGAGGCAGATAGAAAAGTGATTAATAATTGCACAAATTAAAAATTATTGTAAACATCCTGTGACGAGCGATAAGTCCAATGGAGAGGCGAGGGCGGTGGGCCGGGGAGGCCATGGTGGAGCCAGCTCTTGCATCCTTATTTTCTCATTAGGGGGATTTAATTAGCGCCTGATGATGGGCCTCAGTGCTGCCAGGGGTGGAGGAGTGGGTGGCTGGGCCTGGGGCTGGCTGTGCTGATCCTCAGTCCCTGTCCTGCTCCTCCTCCACCACCGGTGACCAGGCTGGAGCTGGCAAGCAGGGGTTGGAGGGTGGGGAGGCAGGCCTGTCCCCCTGAAGGGATGGGTGCTGGTGTAGCTTCTCTGCAGCTTTCCACTGGCCTACACCAGCTGCTACCTCAGGTCTGGGCAGGGGTGATGGTGAAGAGGCCTCCAGGTACTGGACTGGTGGGCATATTCTGGTTCAGCCATGCAGGTCCTCAGGCCTAGTGAAAGGTGCACGGAGTGTAATTGCAGTGCTGGGAGTTCAAATGAGGGTGGACAGGTGCATGGTATTGCCAGCCTCGTGGTTACCCTGGGTCCAAGGTTCCCTGCTTCAGGGGGGGCCCTAAGCCGAGTGACTTGTCCTTCTTGAGTCCATGCTTGCCCAGATTGGTAGTCATAGGAGCTGCTTTTGTGTGTAGGTGTCAGATGAGCCCCCTTCAGTTTCACATGCCTCCATTCAGGTCCCAGATGTTGCAGCCAGTGGCCCACCACACCCACAGGTCAGTCTAGGTGAACCTGGTTCCAGAGTCAGCATGGGGTCTGGGCTCAGCCCGGGGGTTGGTCCTTAGCCCTGGTCATGGCCCCAAACTCCCGGCTCCGGGCTGTGCCTTGGCCTCCCTGCCCCTCCCTCATGCTAGCTATAGATGCTCCTTCCAGGCGCCCGTGTCAGCAGCCCATCTGCTTCTCTCCCACTGGCTTCCTTCCCTGGCACAGGGGACACTCGCAAGGTGACTTTGAACAGTGCAGACTCAGCGGGAGGGGATGTGGAGCAGCCCCGCAGGTGGGGAAGCGGGAACCAGACTGGACCTTTTCCTCCCTGACCCAGCCGGGCCCCTCTGGCCTGGGAGTGTGGGTGGAAGGGCAAGAGAGGGCAGGGAGCCAGAGGTTGAGGGCATGACTAGGGGAGTCCGTGCTGGTGGGTTGGTTTCTGCCTCCCCCGACCCCATGGGCCCGACCTGCTGCTCCTGTGTAGGGGTGGTGAAGAGAGGAGGGAGGCCTTTGGTCCTGTGCTGGGCAGCAGCCTCCCCCCATGGAGTGGGGAGAGGAAAGTGTTCATACACTTGGGTCCCTAACCATCTCCTCCCCACCCCACCCCCACCACGTGTGTAATGGAGGGTCTAGGGTTTAGGCAGTTTAGAGACAGACTGTCTGGGTTCATAGCTTTCTCCGTCACCTTGGCCATATTACTTAGAGTCTCTGGACCCCAATTTCTCCATTCATCAAATGCAGCTAATAATGTTACTTACCTGTCACATAGTAAATGCTCAGTTAAAAGATCTAATGCTATGTGCACTTTTTTGCACGCGTGGTATTCCTCATACACTCATACTTGCACATACATGTGGTTATACATGTGTTTTCCTTGTCTTCACCCTTGCTTTGCACTGTATTGTTGCCTCTAGAAGGTTGCATTGGGGTGAGGGGTCTGCACTCTGGCTCCTCAGGGGCCTGAATGCTGCTCAGGAGAGTCAGATCAGAGAGGAGAAGGCTTAGCCTTGGGCAGGGGAGCTAGCGTCTTGCTAGGGGAGAGGGAGGAGGATGGGGAGGGCACTGGATGGCTGGAGGTGTAGCAGGCCTCTTGGCAGCAGAGGCCTGATGCGGTTGAGTAGCTGCCTTTCTGCTCCGCTCACCCCTCCGTCCTGCTGGCACCCACACCCTGGTCTCCTCACAGGAGACCCAGCAGTGCTTCTGCCAAGGCCCTGGCCAGGGAGTGCGGGCATTTGCACCTGCCACTTGCCTCCAGATTTTCTGGAGATGTAGAGGCATTTTTGACTCACTCAGGTCACCTCCTCCTGCTGGTTTACCCTAAAGAGGGAACACTTTGGCAAGGACGGGAGACAGTTGGGATGGTTGTGTCTCCCACAGACACCTGATGGAGCCTGTGGGTCTCGGTCCTTCTGTGAAGTGTGGCGAGTTTCTGCAGGAGAGGCCTCACTGCTAAGGAGCTTGGAGTGTGGCCTCCTCGCCTCAGGATCTCATGAGCCCTGCCTGTAGTCTTTAGCCCTGGCGGGGGCGGGAGGAGGGGGGAGGAGGCGGGGGATGCTCCCTGACCAAAGTGGCATCTCTGGTGGCAGTGAATTTAGAACTAAAAACCAATAACACTGATGTGTGCCAGTCATGTTTATTTGTAGAATAATAACTAAGGACAATCTCAGCTAAAAATCACTAAACTGTTTTTTGCCCTTTTTTTTTTTTTTTTAATGGGCCGCACCCATGGCATATGGAGGTTCCCAGGCTAGGGGTCGAATCGAGCTGCAGCCGCCAGCCTACATCACAGCCACAGCAATGCCAGATCCGAGCTGCATCTGCCATCTACACAGCAGCTCATGGCAACGCAGGATCCTTAATCCACTGAGTGAGGCCAGAGATCCAGCTGGCATCCTCATGGATACTAGTCGGGTTCGTTACTGCTGAGCCACAACAGTTACTCCAAAAATCACTAAAAATATTGACTGGAAGCCTCAGATTTGTGCCTCCTTCCCACACTCCCAATATAATATAAATCTCTCTGTACCTTTATGGCTTCTGATGAGCTTTTCTGTGCAGTGTCCGCGGACCTGGCAGCTTACTCTCCCTGGAAAAGGGGTGGGAGCACATGGAGTAATGCTGAGAAGGAAAAGCCAGTGGTTGGGGGCTGGTGATGGGGAGGGGGCCATGCTCACCCTCCCCCCTCGTCCTCCTCTCAGTGATGGTGAAGAAAACAGGCGCCTGGGAATGTTTATGAGCTTTTCTCTCTTTTTCTTTTCAATTACAATGATACCTCAGGTAATTAACTGCTAATAACCTTGTTAATTTAAAATGGATCCTCTCCCTTCTGGCCGTCTCAGGAAGACTTAAGTACAAGGAGTCAGCAGGTTTGCAGGCAAGGGGACAGGGGTGGGCAGGAGAGAAGGTAAGAGGACTGAGGTGGCCATGCAGAGCTGTGGCTATTTGGTCCCACCTGGTCCTGACAGGTACAGGCCTCTCTGACGGGACCTGTGGCCATGGGAGGCCAGAGGCACTGGAACCCCTTCCGCCCACCCCATTCCCAGACAACACCCCCTGTTACCTGGTGTCACTCAGTTTAGGGAGAGAGCTCAGAGGGCTTTAATTATAGTCCAGCACTCAGCCTAAGGCATTTACCTCTTGGCATTTACCCAGCCTTCTCAGTCAGGGTTACCTCTCTCACCCCCACCTCTTCCCAATCCCAGGGATTTGAGATCTATTCAGGAAGAGAAAATGCTTCTCTTTCTGGATGGTTTAAACATTTGTCAAGAGTCAGGCATCTGGTTAAGGTGAGTATCTCTCATCTTTCTCAATTCAAAAGATTTCTTCATTGACAAACTTTCCAAGTGTGGCTCAGATCTTAGTCATACAAAGATGATGAAAAAATACGGCCCGTGTCCTCAAGGAGCTCATGGTTTCTTGGCTACAGCCTGTCAGGTCAACAAATAATTACAACACAAATTATGTAGAGCACGGAAGGAAAATACGAGACTTGGTAGGGTTTGGGAATCAGGAAAGGCTCTGCAGAGGAAGGGGTGTTTGAACTGGGCATTGATGGATAAGGAAGAGTTTGCTGGGCAGGTAACAGAGAGGAAGAAGGCCATTCCAGAGGCAGGAACAGCATGGACATGTGAGGGGCCATGGCTGCTGGGGGAATGGGATGTGCTCTGACCCAAATACAGGGAAGAGAGAGGGCTGGAGAGAAAAGCAGAGCCAGATTGTGAAGAGTTGGTAGGATTTCTTTTGAGAGATGACCCCCCTGGCCCATAGGGTGTTAGCTAGGTCAGCCAGGGGCCACACCCCACAGCTGGTGCCTAGGGCGACTTCAGCCTGTGGCACTAGTTCCCAGGCTGCTTGGCAAAGCTTGCATTCCCTTGCTTTCCTTTTTCCATTTTATCTTTTTCTGTGAGTGGCATATGGAAGTTCCTAGGCTAGGGGTCGAATAGGAGCTGCAGCTGCTGGCTTACGCCACAGCCACAGCAATGGCAGATCCATCCTTGTCTGTGACCTGTGCTGCAGCTGTGGCAATGCTGGATCCTTAATCCACTGAGCAAGGCTAGGGATCAAACCCACACCCTCATGGATGCTAGTTGGGTTCCTAACATGCTGAGCCACAATAAGAACTCCTCCTCTTTCCATTTTAGAATAAAAGAGGAGGTGCTGGGAGGTGGTTTGAGGGGACAGCTGGAGATTTGAGGATAAGTAGGTACCCTCGTTTGGTTTCTGCAAGTGGTTTCTCTCTGTCTCAGTGCTTTGTGACCATTTTGGAGACTTGGAGCATTGAGGCCCAGGGGTGTGAGGGCATCTGCTCCCTCCCTGTGGAAGCCCCTGCTCAGAGGCTGGGAGTCTCTTTCCAGGAAGCACCCCACCCTGCTGTTCCCAGTTGGGTCCCTGAGCTCCATCTGGTGATGCCCACCTTCTTTCCCCAAACCTCGGCTCCTGCAAGAGGCCCGGGAAGAAGTGGCTGGTGCAGTTCTTAGTGGGCTGACAGCTAAGGGGCACTGTCCCTGTCCAGGAGGCACTTCCTGGGAGCCCAAGCCTAAGATTTAGGGGCTAAAGCCATCCTGGGGTCAGTCAGCATCCCAGCAGATCTTGTCACCATCTGCACATCCCTTGGCTGCCCCCAGCAGGCAGAATCATTAGCTTCCGAGTAAGGCCTGAACAGTTTGAACCTCCCTTCTCTTGTCCCCTTCCTGCTGTTTCAGTTTTTTTTTTTTTCCCAAGACGAACAGCCACAAAGCTCCATCTCTTAATGAAACTGTTTGATGTTGATTAATTATGCAGCTGCCTCATTTGCATGCACAGGCTGTGGCTTCCCAGCTTCTCTCTCACCCTTCTCTGCCGGGAGCCTTCTATGTGTCTCAGGGGAAAGAGAGCCTGGTAGCTAGTGCCTTCCCACTAGCAGCCCTCCCAACACCCCTGCACCAAAAGCGGGAAGCAGAGGCTGGCCTCTGGGCTCACGTTTGGGGCCGCTGGACAGGGGTGTGTACTGTGAACTCTGCGGGATCCACCCTTTTACCAGAGTTCCCAGTTCCACCTGTGATAACCAAAGGGCTTTTAACTTCTAATGGTCACAGCATTGATGCAGCACCTACTGTGCATAGAATCCTGTCCTCACCAAGGAGGCCATCCAGGGCCTGACACCCACATACCAAAGGCTCTGTTTTGGAGGATATGTGGTGGGATGGATGATAGCTGCTTATGGCGCAGGTGCTAAATAAGCCCCTGGTGGAGCGATAAGGCCATGCCTTGAGCTGAGGCCAGGGCCAAGGGGAAGGGACCAAAAGTCTTTGGCGTCCCTGAAATTCATGTAGATGTCAGGCCAGGCAGGAGGAAACTTGTCAAGTAGGCTTTGAAAGGGCAAAATTCACATTGAGTTACAAAGGATGGAAGAGAGAATGGAATGGAGGGAAAGGTGGGATGGGAGGAGGGGCAACGGAGCCTCTGGGCAGTGGCTCTTAAGCTTTCTGGAATCAGGGAAGCCTTCAGCTATGGGCTCTTTTCCTACAAAATGTGCATGTGTTCCTATAAACCCAAAAGTACATTGAGGGCCTTCTTGGGGCTCCTTGACCTGAGGTGAAGGACCCCTGTCTGGACTGGGGGTTTTAGAAAACCAGAGTGGACAACAGGTACAGTGGGAGCCAGGTAGACTACCCAGGGAGCAGACGGCAAACAGGCTGCTGCCGCAGAAACGCAGACGCTGAAGGAGAAAGGCCCTAGTTTGGCCCTTGGGGGCAGAGGTGGGATGTAATCAGGATGAAGGAAGGATGCACGGCCCTCAGGGTGGTGGGGCAGGCCTGGGGTGGAGCAGTGGGGCTGCAGTAAGACTGGGGCATGGAAAGCCTGGAAAGGTGTCCGTGTTGATGCCTGGGCTTCAGGGTTCAGAAGAGTGAGGAGGCTGGGGGTCCAGGGAGAGTCAAGGAGCAGAGACAAGGCCAACTTCATCTCATCTGATTTATGCTTCAGATAAATGTGTGTGATAGGTAGGGCTAGAGAGACGGACTTGGAGGTGTTAGCAGCCAGGTTTGCTGAGACGGTGAGAAGATACCTGTGGAGGGGAGGGAGCCGGGATTTTAAACGGAGTCTATGTGACTCCAGGCCCTGTACTGTTCACCCCACACCCTCTGGACTCAGTTCTGTGGGGCTCACGCTCTGGATGCCACTGTCCACCTTCCCTCCGCAGGCGGCAGTCAGGTCTTTTCAGAACGATGGTCGGAGAGGGCCTTCTGGTCTCTGGTCCAGGGTCACTGGGATTTGGGGATCCTGCTCTTTTTGGTGGGAACCCAGTTGGCAGTAGCTTGGTTTCTAAAAAACTGCCAGAGGATGGACTAGAATCAGAACTTCAGAGGGATGGCATTTCTTGGCTGAGCATGTTCAAGAAACCAAAGAGAGACAATTTTGGGTGTTGGGAAGTGTGCCAGATGGGGAGCTGGTAAACTGGGTCTTGGTGTTGATCTGTTGCTTAGCTGTCCAATTGGTCTTGGGTAAGTTAATTTTCCTCTCTAAGGCCTCAGTTTCTTAAACTGTAAAATGGGGTAATCAGTCATCCATCCATCCACCCATCTATCCATCCATCCATCCAGGCAGCAACACTTATTGAAATGCCAGCTCTAAGCTGGGTGCTGTATGTATCAGTGAGGATACATAGCAGTGACAAGGCTGACATGGTCCCTTCCCTTGCAGATCTTAGAGTGGACCAAGGAAGAAAGACATTACAAAAATAATAGTATCTGTCTCCCAGCATTGTTTGGAGACTAAACTATGAGGCACTGTGGGAAAGAGCTTTTGTATTATGAAGTATTTTCTTGATAGGAGTTTTTGTTATCACAGAGGCTCAGTCCAAACAGGAGCTAAAGTGGCCTCCAGTTCATTGAGCCTATAATTCAGACTTTAGTCCCAGACCCCTCTATTCCCTCCCTATTATCCACCTCAGCCAACCCCTGGAGCCTTCCCTTCCTCCTCCTTCCCTTTTGCCCCCAGCCTCTGCCTCCTGATGTGCTGTCCCTGTAGGAGGGAAAGGAAGCCTCCGTGATCTCAGTGCTCAGAACCAGCCCTGGCAGGAGCGTGAAGAGAGCTGAGCTGATTGATGCTAATTAGTAGCCCTGAACCTTGGCTGAGCTGGGAAGGCAGATTAAAGGGGTGGGGGGTGGGAGGCAGTACATGGTGGCCCTGCTGAGGGTGTCATAGGTCCTCCAGGGACTAGTCCTGAGGTAACCCCTCTCCCATGCCACCTTTGGCTCTGTCCAGCCAATGTCACCTGTGAATGCACACTAGAGAGGGAAGAGAGGACCCTTCCAACGGAGACCTCCTCCAGATTCAGGGGAGGGAGCCTACTCACTTCTAGTGGTTTTTAATTTAATTAATTAATTAATTTATTTATTTGTCTTTTTTGCTATTTCTTTGGGCCGTTCCCACGGCATATGGAGGTTCCCAGACTAGGGGTTGAATCGGAGCTGCAGCCCCTGGCCTACACCAGAGCCACAGCAACGCGGGATCCGAGCCACATCTGCAACCTACGCCACAGCTCACGGCAACGCCGGATCGTTAACCCACTGAGCAAGGGCAGGGACCGAACCTGCAACCTCATGGTTCCTAGTCGGATTCGTTAACCACTGCGCCACGACAGGAGCTCCCTTTGTTTTGTTTTTTAAAGTGACCTATAGTTGATTTACAGTGTTGTGTTAGTTTGGGGTGTATAGCATAGTGATTCAGTATTTTTGCAGATTATACTCCATTAGAGGTTTTTACAAGATAATGGGTGTAATTCCCTGTGCTCTACAGTGTATACTGGTGGCCTATCTATTTTATACATAGCAATTCATTTCTGTTAGTCCCATCCCCCAATTCGTCCCTCTCCCCTTCCCTCTAGTCTTTGTTAACCATAGGTTTTCTTCTATATCTGTGAGTCTGTTTCTGTTCTGCACATATATTCATTTGTACTATTTTTTAGATTTCACATATATAAGTGATATCATATAGTATTTGTCTTTGTCTCACATTTTACTGAGCACAGTATTCTGTAGGTCAGTCCATGTTGCTGCAAGTGGCAGTATTTCATTCTTTTATGGCCAAGTAATATTCCAGTGTGTGTATGTGTGTATATACCACATCTTCTTAATCCAGTCATCTGTTGATGTGTACTTGGATTGCTTCAGTGTCTTAGCCATAGAAATAGTGCTGCTGTGAACATTTGGGTGCATCTATCTTTTTGAATTAGTGTTTTTATTTTTCTCGGCTATATACCCAGTAGTGGAATTGCTGGATCATATGGTAGTTTTATTGTTAGTTTTTTAAGGAACTCCATTCTGTTTTCCATAGTGGCTGCACCAATTTACATTCCTACGAACAGTGCCCAAGGGTTCCCTTTTTTCCATAGCCACCCAGTATTTGTAATTGGTAGACTTTTTGATGTTAGCCATTCTGACAGGTGTGAAGTGATATTGTGATTTTGATTTGTATTCTCTAATTATTAGTGACGTTGAACATCTTTCTTGTGCCCATTAGCCATCTGTATGTCTTCTTTGGAAAAATATCTATTCATGTATCCTGTCCATTTTTTGATTAGGTTGTTTTCTTTTGATTTTTAGTCGTATGAGCTGTTTGTATATTTTGGATATTAACCTTTGCTGGTTGCACCATTTGCAAATATTTTCTCCCATTCCATAGGTCATCTTTTCACTTTGTCAGTGTTTTCCCTTGCTGTATAAAAGCTTTTAAGTTTAATTAGGTCCCATCTATTTATTTTTGCTTTTATTTATTTTGCCTTAGGAGACTGATCCAAGAAAATATTGCTGTGATTTATGTCAGAGAATATTCTGCCTGTGTTCCCTTCTAGGAGTTTTATAGTCTTAGGTCTTACATCTTTAAACTATTTGAGTTTATCTTTGCGTATAGTGTGAAGGAATGTTCTAATCTAATTGTTTTACATGTAGCTTCCCAGTTTTCATAGCACCACTTGTCGAAGAGACTGTCTTTTCTCCATTGTATATTCTTGCCTCCTTTGTCATAGATTAATTGACATATGTGTGTGGGTTAATTTCTGGGCTCTCTATTCTGTTTCATTGATTTATGGATCTGTTTTTAATGCCAATACCATGCTGGTTTTTTTTGTTTGTTTGTTTTGTTTTTGTTTTTGCTTTTTAGGGCAGCACCCACGGAATATGGAGGTTCCCAGGCAGGGGTCTAATTGGAGCTGCAGCCGCTGGCCTATGCCACTGCCACAGCAACACCAGATCCAAGCCATGTCTGTGACCTACACCATAGCTCATGGCAATGCCAGATCCTTAACCTACTGAGTGAGGCCAGGGATTGAACCCGCAACCTCATGGTTCCTAGCTGGATTCGTTTCTGCCACACCACGACGGGATCTCCCCATGCTATTTTGATTACTGTAGCTTTTGCAATATAGTCTGAAGTCAGGGAAGGTTATACCTGCAGCTTTGTTATTTTTTCCCTCAGGATTACTTTGGCAATATAAATTTTAGGACTCCATATAAATTTTAAGATTATTTGTTCTAGTTCTCTGAAAATAGGGATTGCATTTAACCTGAAGATTTCTTTGGGTATTACAGCCACTTTAATAATATTAATTCTCCCAGTCTGAGAATATGGGATATCTTTCTTTGAATTATCTTCAGTTTCCTTCAACATTTTTTTTTTTTTCAGTGGTTGCACCCACAGTGTATGGACGTTCCAAGGCCAGGGATTGAATCTGAGCTGCAGCTGCTGTGGCAACACAAGGTCCCTCAGCCCACTGTGCTAGGCCCAGGATCAAACACACACCTCTGCAGTGACCCAAGCTGCTACAGTCAGACCCTTAACCCACTGTGCCAGAGCAGGAACTCTACTCACTAATGTTCTAGTTTTAAAGTATGGATTTTTCACCTCCTTTGTTAAAATACCTCTTAGGTAATTTTTTTGGATGCAGTTTTAAGTGAGATTTTTTTTTTACTTCCTCTTTCTGATATTCATTATAATGTATAGAAATGCAACAGGTTTTTGTGTATTAATCTTGTATCCTGCTACTTTGCTGAATTCATTTATTAGTTCTAATGGTTTTGGGGCATAGACTTTGGGTGTAGTCTCTATATAGGCTATCATGTCATCTGCAAAGAGTGACAGTTTTACCTCTTCCCTTCCAATATGGATACCTTTTATTTCTTTTTATTTTCTGATTACTGTGGCTAGGACTTCTAATATATGTTAAATAGAAGTGGTGAGATTGGGCATCTTTATCTTATTCCTGAATTTAGTGGGAAGGCTTCAGCTTTGAGTATTGAGTATTATGGTGGCTATGGGTTTGTTGTAAATGGTCTTTATTATGTTGAGATATGTTCTCTTCATACCTACTTTGATGGGAATTTTTATCATGAATGGATGTTGAGGTTTGTGAAATGCTTTTTCTGCATATATTGAGATGATCATGTGATTTTTATCTTTCCTTTTGTTAATGTGGTGAATCACAATGATTGATTTGTGAATGTTGAACCATTCTTGTGACCCTGGAATAAATCCAAATTGATCATGGTGTACGATCCTTTTTACATATTGTTGGATTCAATTAGCTAATATTTTTCTGAGGATTTTTGCATCTATATTCATCAAAGATATTGGCCTATAATTTTCTTGTTTTGTGGTGTCTTTGTCTGGTTTTGGTATCAGGATAAAGGTGGCCTCATAGAATAAATTTGGGAAGGTTCCCTCCTCTTCACATTTTTGGAATTGTTTGAGAAGGATAGGTATGACTTCTTTATCAGTTTGGTAGAATTCCCCTATGAAGTTATCTGGTCCTGGACTTTGGTTTCTTGGTTTTTTTTTTTTTTTTAATTACAAATTCAATTTCACTTCTAGTGATCAGTCTGTTCAAATCATCTATTTCTTCTTGACTCAGTCTTGGCAGCGTGTATGTTTCTAGAAATCTGTCGATTTCTTCCAGGTTGTCCAATTTGTTGGCATGTAACTGTTCAAAGTATTTTCTTATGATTTTTTGTATCTTTGTGGTATTTGTATCTCTGTCGTTGTTATTTCTCCTCTTTCATTTCTTATTTTGTTTAATTGGGTCTCCTCTTGTCTCTTTTTTATGAGCCTAACTAAAGGTTTATCAGTTTTGTTTATCTTTTCAAAAAACAGCTCCTGATTTCATTTGTCTTTTCTATTGATTTTTTAATCTCTATTTTATTTATTTCCTCTCTGATCTTTTTATTTTCTTCTTTTATTATTCTTTTTCTAATTCTTTTAGGTGGTAGGTTAGGTTGTTTATTTGAGTTTTTTTTTTTTTTTCCCCTTGAGGAAGGCCTATAAACTTCCTTCTTTGAACTGCTTTTGCTGCATCACATCTATTTTGGAAAGTTGTGTTTCCATTTTCATTTGTCTCAAGGTATTTTATGATTTCTTCTTTGATTTCATTGATGACCCATTGGTTTTTTTTTAGTAACATACTGTTTACTCTCCGTGTGTTTGTTTTTTCCCCATTTTCTTTCTATAGTTGTTTCTAGTTTGATACTGTTGAGGTTAGAAAAATGCCTGATATAATTTCTATCTTCTTAAATTTGTTGAGGCTTGTTTTGTGACCTCATATGTGATCTATCCTGGAGAATGTTCCATATGCCCTTGAAAAGAATGTGTATTCTCTTGTTTTGGGATGTGATGTCCTGTAGTTATCAATTAAGTCCAACTGTTCTACCGTATCATTTTCACTCTTAATGTTCTTGTCTCCAGACCTCTGCTTGGGCCATCCTCTCTGCCAGAAATGCCCTACCTTTTCCTCATCACGTTCCATCTAAACTTTCAGACCAAAGCAGACACCTCTTCCATCACATCTTCCCTCCCCACTAGCTGGAAGTAGAAATTCTTCCTCTAAATTCCCATAACACTTGGCACCTCTCTTATGATACATGTCCCATTCTTTGAATCATGCATGTTGGATATACGTCTTCTCTCAGCATTCTTAGGAAAATCTCCTTCATCCACGGCATGAAACTCAGTGCCTGACACTTAGTAAGTGCTCAGTAAAGTTTACAAAAAGTTGTGGGAATGTCTCTGAAGGTGTATTTTACAGATGAAGAAACTGGGGATCAGAGAGACCAAATAATTTTGCTCAAAGGCAAACAACCAGTGAGGGAGATAGACTTCAAAGTCAGGTGTTTTTTAAGGCAGTTTATTATTTTGGAGGAAATTCTGCAGACAGCAGGTTCAAACATCTAAATAATAAATGATAAAAATAGCCAAACCAGCACAATTGCTTTGGTGATATCTTGACCATACTTCTGATCCATTATTTGCATGAGCTATAGTTGTACTAACACTGGGGTTTAAGTAAGGGCCATTTCTCTCAGGGGCCTGACATTCTGGAAATGAGCCCAAGCTGACCTGACTAGGTTTCCATGAGGTCTTTGGGTGCTGGGGGAGTTCTCTCTGTAGATAAATTGTTGCCTGCTGACCTTACCCTCAGAGCATTATGGCTATGAGGACCTTCTAGACTTACAGTACAGAATATCTGGAATGGCTGGAGGAATCTGTGATATGTTCTGATATTACATACAAGCCCTCTGATATTCTGAAACAACTTTCTTTACCAGTGAGGTTGCTAAGTGTCTGCATTAGCACTTCACTGCTAGAACTTTCTTCTATATACGTCCCAGGGGATTTACATGGCAGAATGATCTTTGGCATTTTCTGGTGGCTCACTGTCTGACTTAGCAGTTCCCAAGATTTTCAGAAAGAAATTTTTATGGAGTGGGTGGAGGACTGACATCTTATTTTGCTAGGTCAGTGGTGTCTGTTGTCTTTGTCTATGTGGTCCGTCCCCCTCATTCATCCCTCAATTTAGTTAGCTTATCCCTACTTTTTTTTTTTTTTTTGTCTTTCTGCCATTTCTTGGGCCACTCCCACGGCATATGGAGGTTCCCAGGCTAGGAGTCGAATTGGAGCTGTAGCCGCCACCCTACACCACAGCCATAGCAACGCGGGATCCGAGCTGTGTCTGCAACCTACACCACAGCTCAGGGCAACGCTGGATCCTTAACCCACTGAGCAAGGCCAGGGATTGAATCCACAACCTCATGGTTCCTAGTTGGATTCATTAACCACTGAGCCACAATGGGAACTCCATATCCCTACTTTCTTTAGGGCATCAACTCTTCCCCTGTTTCTAGTGGGGCAGCAGGAAAGAATAGTTACCTGGGCCTCAGGAGTAATCCCATGACTCAGGCCTGGTGTCCCTGGCTACAGTGACTGTCTTAAGAATACATACATATGGCCCAAGGTGGGACAGTCAGGCTCCTGTCGTGGCTTCATATGCAGGTGCTGAGGGAGAACAAGATCTTATTCCTCTGAGTTCTTTAGCATGGATAATGTAAGCAGAGCAGTCTTTGGCCTTGTCAAACCAAGAGTCATTCCTCCCATGACCCCAGCTCAGGGAGGGAGCTCAAATGTAGTGAGAGAGAACAGGAGCAATGAAAGAGAGATGGAGGAAGGGAGAGGGACCAACAATACCACCTGACTTTCCAGTTTTACCCTTGTTCTTCCTAGTTAGATTTGCCAACACATCTCCAGTTGTGCACTATCAGTTTATTTATTTATTTATTTATTTTTGCTTTTCAGGGCTGGCACCCTTGGCATATGGAGGTTCCCAGGCTAGGGCTTGAATCAGAGCTACGGCTGCTGGCCTACACCACAGCCACAGCAATGTAGGATCCCCAACCCACTGGGCGAGACTGGGTTCGAACCTGCAACCTCATGGTTCCTAGACGGATTCGTTTCCGCTGCGCCACGATGGGAACTCCTGTTTTGCACTATCAGTTTAAATCCATCCCTTGCAACTTAAAGTGTCCCAAGTAATTACCAAATAAGGTAACTTTTACACGCATATACTCACACACATGTATGAATGTAACACCACAAAGAACATAGGAAGGATAGTTCAGAATTAAGAACATTTTTAAAATTGATGTTCATTAGATTTACGAGAAAGTTAATACATTACTCTTCTCTTTACTAGTGACAACTTCATCAAGAGTTGGCACTTGATTGCATATCTGTGTTTCAGAACCACAGATATAGCCAAGCCCTTCTAGAGAACAGGTTCTAAGTGGCAAAGGACTTGAGAAAACTGGGATAATTTGGACCCTAGAGGCACCTTTATGCTTTGTTTCATGAGGGCTGTCCCTACCCTAGTGATTGGACTGGAGGGTGTGTATGTGTGTGTGAGCACCTGTATGTGTCAAGTCCGAGGTCCCCCACTCCAGGCCCAGCACCCTTCCCACCCCACCAGTATTTGGCTCCTTCCAGTGGTCAGACCTGCTGATTCCTGAGGCTGCCCTGGGAGGTGCCCTCTCTGGGTGGTGGGTGTGTGGCAGTTAGGAGCAGGGAACCAGCAGCTGGTTCCTCAGGCTCAGCCTGGTGTGAGCCATGGGGGCTTTATCTTGCCATTAATGGTTTTCTAAATTGGTGGCAGTGGAGCAAAAAACCCAATTTGTGCCTGGAGCATGCATGATTACTATTGTAATAACCTCAGCTAATAAGAATATGATGTGGGGCTAGGCTGGGAGAGAAAACACATTTCTCATTAGCTTTTGATTAATTACCCTACATAATTTCTTAGTTGTGGTGGCCAAGGGGGGTGGGTGTTTCCATCTCCTCACCTCACCTTAACCCCAAGGTCTGGGGTTATTCTAGAGATTGTGGTATTTCCACAATGGCCTTGGAGGGAGAAATCCATGTCTCCCCCCACCCCCTTCTCTCTCCTCACTGCATCCTTTCCCTGTCTTCTCTCCCATCCCTCTCTCCAGCTCTCCTTCTCTCTACCTTCTTAATCTCTTTCTTTCTCTTATACTTCCTTTCTCAGCATTTTCCTGGTCTTCATGGATGTCAGCCTGGCACTTGGTGACAGCCCAGAATGTCCTCTTGCACTGCCAGGTAGGTAGCTAATGGTTAGTTTGCAGGTCATGGCTAATCTACCCTGTTCCCTGAGCGCAGACTGGATATTTCCTCCTGCTTCCCTCTAGTTCCTGCTCTGGGCCTCCCTAGCCTGACCTGGGGACCTCTTCTTGGCTTACCTGCTCCTGACCCAGGATCATTTCTAGTCTGGCTGAGAGGTCCCCACTCAGGGTTTTCTCAGGGACTCTATGTGGTTTGGGGTTGTTCCTGTTCCCTTATCACCTCACCACATGTGGAGGGGCCTCCTGGCCTGAGGGCTTCTGCCCCCCTCTCCTGGTCCCTGGCAGCTAGGTCCAGGCTGGATAGTCTGGGATGTCCAAATCCTCACATCTGGGATGGAGTGCTCAATAGGACAGTGTTTGGAAATGTTTCCATTTTACTTGTAACTCAAGAGGTTTCTGTTGACCTCAACTCCATAGCCAGAGCTGTGCTAGGCACAGTGGGGCTCTAAGAGAAAGGACGGGTGTGGGTCTTGCCGTCACATTGGTGAAGGTGCAAGGTTGGACAGACACTAACACAAGGCAGTGTGTACTGAGTGCCCAGTGGGTGATGCGGGGGGGTGGGGGTGGGGCGGGGGCAAGACTTCTCAGGCTGAAATTTCTGGGAGGCTTCATGGAGGAGGGGGCTCAGACTTGGATCCACAGAGGGGAGGGGACAGGAGAGGGAATTCCTGATCAGGTGGTGGTGTGAACAAAGACCCAGAGGGGGAACGCTTGAGACAGCTTTGGAGGATGTGCCTCGTGTGCCTAGTGTTTCTTTAATGGGAGTTAGGGGTAGAGATGAGCTACAGATAAAAATTGGGAGCCAACTCTCAAACATCAGGCTGAGGATTTGGGACATATCTGGTTGGGAGTCCTGAAAGGCACTGCGGTGTGAGGGTGAGCTTATAGTAGTGGTTTGCTAAAGGGATAGTGGTGGGGTGTACTAGTTTTATATTGCTGCTGTAACAAATCACCACAAAATCAGCAGCTTAAAAAAAAAACTTATTATCTCACAGTTCTTCAGGCCAGGAGTCCAAGTTGGCTTGAGTGCTTTCTCTGCTGTGGGTTATACAAGGCCGAAATCAAGATGCTGGGGAGGCTCTGGGAAGAATCCACTTCCAGCCTCATTCAGGTAGTTGGCAGAATCCTGTTTCTTGTGGTTGTAGGACTGAGGCTCCCCAGTTCCCTTGCTCTCTGTAAGCTGGGGCCACTCTTATCTCCTAGAAGCCCCCCCACCCAGTTCTTACACATGGGCCCCTGTATTTCAGAGTTAGCAACAGTGTATCAAATCCCCCTGTGCTTGGAAGCTCTCAGACTTCCCCTTCTGTTGCATCAAGTCCACCACTTTCCTACTTTCTCTCTCATTGCATCTCTCTGACCTCAGCTGAACAAAGTTCTCTGTTTTTAAAGACTCTTATGACTAGATGGGGCCCATCCAGATACTCCTGGATAATTTCTCTATTTCAAGGATTATAACCTTAATTTTAAACATCTGCGACAAAAAATAAATAAAAAGATGGAGTTCCTATCATGGCTCAGCGGAGATGAATCTGACTATATCTGTAAGGATGCAAGTTCAATCCCTAGCCTTGCTCAGTGGGTTAAAAGATCCAGCGTTGCCATGAGCTGTGGTGTAGAGCACAGATGTGGCTTGGATATGGTGTTGGTATGGCTGTGGTACAGGCCAGTGGCTACAGTTCTGATTTGACCCCTAGCCTGGGAACCTCCATGTGCTCTGGGTGTGGCTCTAAAACAGTAAGGAAATAAATAAATAAACATCTGCAAAGTCCCTTTTGCCATTTAATAGAGCATATATTTCCAGGTTCCAGGGATCAAGGCATGGACCTTTTTTTTGGGGGAAAGGTATAATTCTAACTATCGCACGGGGTGAGAGAGATTAGGTGGTTACTGCAATAATCCTGGTGAATGGAAATGAGGGCTAGAACCTGAGTGTAGTGAGAATGGAAAGGCTGGGCAGGTGTCAAAAACATTCAGTGCCCTTGTCATTTCAAAGGAAACCAGAGGATGCTGGATGACTGGATGCATGTGTGAGGAGGGCGTGAAGGAGGAGCTATCCTAGGATCCAGCCTAGGAAGCAAGAAAAAGATGGTGACTGTAGGAGGAGGCCCTGGTTGTGAAGGGCAGATGATGCATTCATTTCAGGCAGGGTGACTTAGTGACAGCAACCTGCCAACCTGGTATTGTCTTATGAGCAGCTGGGAACACTCACCAGAAATGTCAGAGCAGGTGATACTAATCTGTGAGCTCTTCGCATGACAACATTGGTTGAAGGCTTAGGGAGTGCAGGGTTATCTGGTCATGTGCAAGGGAGGTAGGGTAGAAAGGAAACTGGGCTAGAACACTGGGGCATGACCAAAGAAGAGATGGGAGGAGGAAGAGAAGCTGGAGGGCATGAAAGAGCAGAGAGCTGAGCAGCTGGAAGGGAAGGAGGCGAGCTAGGAAGGTCCTGTCTGTGAGGCCAGGCAGCACTGGTGCTTGGGGTTAGGAAGGGCAGAGGTCCTGCAGGAGAGTAGGACAAAGGCCAGGAGCTGGGATTCCCAAGTGCAGGGGTTGAGGAGAGACCAGGGACCATGGCGGGAGGGTGTGGGAACACACACCTGGCTCAGCGGGGCTCACAGGCACTATGTGTCAGCATGTGGGGAGGGACGGACAAAGTCAGGACCTACTGAAAGCAGAACCAGCGATGGAGAGACTGGCATTGCTTGAGGGAGAGGGAGGGGGATGAGTCAAGAATAAGGCCCACACAGAGGCAGGGGCTGGAGTGCAGAGCCAGGGCCTGGAAAGGGGAGAGGCAGGGCCTTTGGGGAGGACTGGCTGGGCATGGACTGTGGGCCTCTTAGAGTTTTGTGGCAGAGGACAGGGCTGAGTAGGGCAGCAGATGTAGCCACAGTGGGGTCATTCTCATTTTTTTTTTTTTTTTTAGGGCCACACCCACATCATTTGGAAGTGCCCAGGCTAGGGGTTGAATAAGAGCTGCAGTTGCAGCCTACTGCCACAGTCACAGCAATGGCAGATCTGAGCTGCATCTGTGACCTACCCCCACAGCTCACTGCCATGATGGGTCCTTAACCCACTGAGTGAGGCCAGGGATCATACCCGCATCCTCCTGGATACTATTCGGGTTCCTTATGGCTCAGCTACAACACAAACTTCTTTTGGAACTATCTTCTCTCCCTTGGTTATCTGGAATTGGGTTGGGGGTGGGGAGTTGTTTCTCAACACGAAATCTCCTGGGGTGGAAGGAGTTAATTTATTCAAGGGGGTTGGGGAAAGGAGACTTAAAGGTGTCTCCGCTGGCGAAGGGTCCTATGCAAGCAGGAGAGAACTGTCCCCTGGGTCTTGGCTCCATCAGAGTGGTGGTCAATGCAGGGTTCACCACATGCCCAAGGCCCCTGGGAATCCCAGCCTCCCCGCTAATTGTGACATTTCGCGGGCCACTGTCGGAGGCCTAATTGCCTGCCACAGAACACAGCTCAGCCATTTCGCCCGCTGGTGGGGGCTGCTCGGTGCCGGCCTCCACTGTTCGCGGTGGCCCGGCGCCAACAAGCAGTCCTGGAACAAACCTGCAGCTGCCGGCAGGCGTGGCCCATCTTTATGGGCGCCCCATGAGGGCCCTCAGTGTGTGCGTGTCTGTGCACGTCTGCTCAGACCTGTGGGCCTGGGAGATGTCCTGGGCTCAGCCCTCAGCGAACTTCAAGGTTGGGGGGTCATGGAGGTGTCCGGGTTTAGGGTGGGCGGAGGGGTGGCAGAGGGGCCCGCGCGGTGATGGAGACTCCAGAGGCAGGCGGGTGTTCAGAGAAGGGCGGGGGCGGGATGCCCGCGGATAGATGGAGCAAGGCCAAGGGCTCTGTGCGCCCCCCTCCGCCCGAGCCGCAGCGTCCCAGAGCCAGACCCTGGGCCGACCCTGTGCTGCGACCTCGCAGTCGGCCCCCCGGCTCCTTCCGAGACCTCCCAGCTCACGAGATAAGAGGAAATTTCGCCAGAGATCCATGTGAAAATAGGTGTATTTCTGGATAAGCAGCGAGCCTGAAAAACGGCTGAGCCAGAATCTGCTCTGCTGACAGAAGATCTATGTACCAAATTCCTCTTCAAAATCTGTTTCTCCGGAGCTGTGCCGATCTGGGAGAAGTTCTTGGTGTCGGGTGTCTGGGCGGCCGCTGCTCCAACATTTCCTGGGCCACTGTTTCCCAGCGTGAGTTCTGGTCACGTTAGGCTGCAGCGGCAGCGCAGGCCGGGCTGGGAGCAGAAAAGTCAAGAGGGATTTGAATGGCAAAAAGGTCATTCTCATGCATTACCCTGGCTGGGTCGGAAGTTGGCGTGATGCAGCGTGACACCCATCCTGGCGGCTGAGAGAATAAGTGATGGCTATATTTATGTTTCCATCTAAATGCATGGATCAAAGCAGACACTTTAATCTATTCAACAACAGCCTGAGGATTAAAAAGTTGCAGGCAAATCACACTCTTAAATTGGTAATATATTTTTGCTTGTCACTTGACAAATCATTTTAGAGAGTGACTCCAGGCCGGGTGGGGGACCTGGAGATTTGAACTTGGCTCTCTGCTGTAGCGGGCCCCGGCACCATAGAGTGTGACATGAATCCCCTCACTTGCCGTAGTCCCTGTGAGTCATGGCACAGGACTCCTAAAAGGGGTGGGGGAGCTAGTGGGGAGCAACAGGCCTAGGGTCACATCTCCAAATCTGTTTTAATCTCCAAACAGCCTAGCAGGTGGGTGCTGTAAAGACTCCCATTTTACAGAGCAGGAAAACCAGATCTTGGCTTACCTGAGCCACACAATAATACGTCAGAGAGTGGGATGCAAAGCTAGATGTCCCGACTCCAAGTACAGTGCTCTTGTCTCTGCTGGAGCTGCAAGGACCGCAGAGAGGAGCAGAGACTCCTCAGCCACTTGGTTTGTGACTGTTAGCAAGTTCCTTTACTTCCCAGTTTCCTCATCTGCAAACCAGAGATAATGATGGCATCCATCTCCTGGGGTTGCCATCAGGAATAAATCAGATGACGCAGGGGAGGCATATGGTGAGAACACATGTTTGTGCTGAGCTCTGAAGGACAGGACCAGACAGTGGTGTGTCTGGAGGGTGGGAAAGGAACTCAAAAGCGTGACATTTGAGGAACAGTTGAAGTAACTGGGGCTGCTGAGTCAGGAATAGAGAAGGTGCCTCCTAACATAGGCTGGATTGTGGAAAAAAAAAAAAAAAAGGGAGAGTTGATTTGCTTCATGTGGCTCCAAGAGGGACAACTGAGTCATTAAAGAGATTGATGGATTTCAGCTAGAGAGAAGCGAGAAATTACTAGTCAGAGTTTGGCAAAGAGGAAATGAGGAGCTCAGGGTTCTGGGAGGTGTTGGGGTTAAGGCCAGATGAGCCCTTGGTGATGAGGTACCAATAGACACGCTTGTCCAGGCTTGACATTTAGACCAGATTTCCTTTAAAGTTCTTTCCAAGCAGCAGAGTCTAAAATTCCATGGTTGTAAGGTCAGCTCTCAATCATTTCCGGCAATAGAACAAGGATAGTTGGGTAGTCTACTGGAAAAAAAAAATCTTTTTTTTAAAGGCATTCTTTATATTTAATGATTTATTTATTTTTCTTTTTTCTTTTTTTTTTTTGGCCGCATAGGTCAGGTGCTTAGTGTGGGATCTCAGTTTCCAGACCAGGGACTGAACTGGACGGCAGTGGTGAAAGTGCCCAGTCCTAACCACTAGATCGCCAGAAAACTCCCTCATAATTTAATTCTATTGATTTAACCCGTGGGGTATGTGGGGTGGCATGGTGGTTCAGAAGTGGGCCAGGCGGCACGGGAATGGCAAGGCATCTGCTCTGAAAGGAGGTAAGCTACCGGTGGGTGAAGGAAGAATGTCTATCCCCACCAGATATTGGCCAAAATGGTCTGAGGCACTCTGGCCAGTGCCGGCCAACGGAAAAAACCTTGGACTTGCAGCTCTGGAGACTTGGGTTTCCATCTGGCTCCTTCTCTTAATATCTGTGTGTCCAGCCTCAAGTCCCCTAATGTCTCTAAGCCTCAGTTTCTCCATGTGGGAAGCAGCTTCCTTCCCTGTTCACCTTTTAGAAGCGGTGTGCTAAATGGGGAAAAGCAGGCCTTGCTGCTGCCTTGGCTTTGGGAGACCGGCGCTGCTCCTGCAAGAGAGGGGGCGCCTTGGGCTCCCCGCAGCCGGCTGGGCCCGCATCCTCTCTCGGGGCCCCCTCCCCTATGCGGTCCCGGGCTGCGGCTGCGGGGCGCAGGCGCGGGCGTCGGGGGCGGGGCCTCCGCGAAGGCGCGCGGCCAAATCGCACCACCTGCCTGCGCGGAAACCGAGCGCGGGTGTCGCGTTTGGAGCGCAGGTAATTGCTGACGGCTAAGCCAGCTTTCCCCGCAAATGGTCCCGGGGGGGCGGTAGCAGCCCGCGTGGTCCCCCGCCCTGGCGCGCGCTCTACGCTTTCCAGCGCCTTCAGCAGGTTCCCTCGCGTGAGCCTCAGAACAGCTAAAGCAGAGAGGTCAGGGCATTATCGGATTCGTTTTACCAGCGTGGAAATAGAGAACCAGAGGTTAAATCTCTGGTCCAGGGTCCCAGAGCCAGTCAATAGTGGGCCTGAACCAGCCCTCGAGGTCACCCGACTCTTAATTCCATTCTCCTCGCATGACCCGCGCGGCATGTAGTTCAGCAAACATTTATGGAAGGCCTCGTGTGGGTCAGGCGCCGAGCCAGGTGCCAGGGGTGCAGGCCAGCGCTCTGGCTCCCTTCCTGGGAGGGTGCAATTTTCATCCTCCGGTTTGGTTTCGAGGTTCCTAGCCCTACCCTGCGGGCCTGCGGCAGACACCCAGGAACCTGAGGTGCTTTGCCATGCTAGGGCTTTCTGAATCTGACCCCAGTCTACCTTTGTGGCTTCATTCTCCCCTGTTTCCTCCTGGGCCCCTGCGTCTAGCTGCCCAGGTCGACCACCCACTGTTCTACAGCTGTGCCCAGCGCCTCTTTCCAGCCAGGAACTTGGCTTGTCTAAACCTGCTTGTGAGTTCAGGCCCAGCTCAAGTGTGACTTCCTCCCTGCAGCCTTCTTTGATTCTCCCCCCCTTCCAGATTCTTTCCCATCAACAAATGGGTCCTTGCCCTGTGCTTAATGCCCTTTGCATTGGCCTTTGTGATGACAGGAGGCTACATGGTGCCCTGTTCCAGTGTGGCTCCCCCACCCCTTCCTTGCTGGATTGTGGGCTCCTCAAGGCCTGTCTCCTTAATCTATGGCTGCCCCCCCAACCCCCACCGACCTTGGTGCCTGGCCCACAGGAGATACTCGGGCACACAAAGGAGATGGTATTTTTGAAACCGTTCTGTAAAGTACCACACAGTGCTAATCCTGCAGCTAAAACTGAAAAGTGTTTAAAATCCTGTAAAATGAGATTCTTCTCAACCACCCCCAATTTTTAAGTTCTAGATGATTTTCGTTATCAATCTAAAATCACAGTAAAAACAGCAACTTAACAGGTATTGACCTTTTTGTGCCTGTAAGTATTGGCTATGATTATTATTGCAAGAGGAATATATATATGTGTATAAAATCTTTCCATTTTTCCATTCGTTAAATGATCACTAAAACAGTATTGAAATGTCACAAGTTTTCAGTGTGCTTCAAGAAATTCTTAACAAAATGTCCCCCCAACCTCCACCCTCCCTGTGCCTCCGTGACCACTAGTTCTCAAGGGCCTCAGTGGATGGAGCTTGTGGTTATCAGGTTTTACTGCTAGGCCAGGAGCTAACCCCTGACCTAGCAAGGTACTCCACAGTCTGTGAATTTGTCTCTTTTTCCTAGGAGTGGAACCAGCAGTCCTCTTCTCCTTGCCTTTTGGGGCCAGTGGGCATGTCCAGGGATGGGGTCACGCACAGGTGTCTTACAGAGGAATGTGCATCTCGGAGTCTGTCAACAAAATTTTTATTTCAAGTCTGTGCAACGTGAGGATTGTTGAATTTCTATCCTTCTGGTATTTATGGAGGACCCACAAAAAGAACTACTCTGAGTAAATAAACAGAGAAGATTAAAGGCTCTCCTCTATGGGGGGCACCGTTTATGAGGCAACAAACCAGGAGAGTTGTCTCTGGGATTTTGTGATGCTGCTCCAGCCCTGAAGTGGAAACACATCTCATTTACGAGTCATTTCGGGAAGTTTAGGCTCCTCAGCTTCTGAATCGTAGCATCCGGAGGCTCTGAGTCTATGTGTCTGTCGTGGGAGTGTCCCTGCGAACACACAGGTGAGGATGGGTGTGCATTTCTCTCTGTGGGGGGTGTGTGTGTCTGTGTGTGTCTAAGGTGAGTGTGTGCACCAGCTGTGTGTGCGGGTGTGTATAGAGAATGTACACTGAAATGAATGTGGATCTTTCTAGGGTTATGTCTCTTTTTTTGTTGTTTTTAGGGCTGTACCTGCGGCATATGGAGGTTCCCAGGCTAGGGGTCCAATCAGAGCTGTAGCCGCTGGCCTACACCACAGCCACAGCAATGGCAGATCTGAGCCGAGTCTGCGACCTACACCACAGCTCACGGCAATGCTGGATCCTTAATCCACTCAGTGAGGCCAGGGATTGAACATGCGTCATAATGGATCCCAGTCGGGTTCGTTTCCACTGAGCCATGATGGGAACTCCCAAGGATTATGTCTTATATTATTATGTATGAATGTGTATTTGTGTGCAGGGATCTGTGTTTTTGAGTGTGAAAGTGGGTCAGTGGTATATTTGGTGTGAACACGAGTCTGAGTTGGTGGCATGGGTCTCTTTGGTCACAGTGGAGTGTGGAAGTGCACCTCTCAGCATGTGCCTCTGCCCGAGTGGGTGGGTGGGAGAGGGTGGTGGGTGAGTGTACACAAATGTACGCTCACAGATATGCAAGCTCTGCAGACTGCTCCCTGCAGGCTCTGTGCCCAGCTCCTAGGGCTCCTCCTGGCTTGGTTGCTACCTCTGGTCCCTGGTGATTCCGCCTTGCTGGTCCGCAGAGAGATCAACACCCTACAAACCAGCTGCCTTATTGGCTGCGGCTCACTCGGTTGGCCTCCTGATGCCTGTAGTTGCCGTGGAAACCAAAGTAGGTCTGTTTCCATCTGCCACTGGGTCCTTGGGCTAGGGCAGCTTGAGGCCAAAGCCACCGTAGTGAAGGCTGGCTGGGGGAAAGCACAGAGGGGTCTGGGGGACCCTCTGAGCCTGCTTCTCCCATCCTCCTGGAGCCTCTTTTCTGCCTCCGAACACACAAGGGTGAGTCCCTGCTGTCAGGCAACAGGGATCAAAACAGCCCTGTTAGACAAGGGCCTGAGCTGTTGACTTTTTCACACACATGCAAAATCCTTCTGAAAAAAAAATTTAAGACGTATGCTAATTCCACATTATTGTACATGTCATTTGTACACCATTAATTCAGTGCCTAAAATAAAGTGGCTTTTAGGAGCGAGCTGGTGCTGTCTGATGGGAGAACGCTGTACATGCGTTTGTGGCTTGGTTTTATAATAGGCATCTGCTCCAAGTTCACTGTGTTGGGAGAACTTGCACATAACAGTGTTGCGCACTGAAGAGATCACAGATCCTGTTTAGTTTTGAAAAACTGAGTAGCAGGCACAAACCTAGCTGTGTAAGCAAAGGGCAATACATTATTAGGGAGATGCATAAAAGTGGCACAGCCATAAAGCAAAGCTAGGGGATGATTAATTCCAGAGTTAGGATAGTGGTTAACTCCAGCGGTTAATGGGGAGCGTCATGGAGGGGTGGGTGGGGGGTGCAGAGGAAATGGGGGCTTCTAAGGCACTAATAACATTGTGTCTTAACCTGGGTGGTGGAGACTCAGGTGATTGTTACTCTTTCCATAGTACATACATATTTATACTCTTCTGTTTGTGCGACCCTACATGGCAGTGACAAATCACTCATGCTGAGCTTGTGGCCCCGGCTCAATTTGGGCAGCTGGAAAGAGGCAGTGTGGGAGTTTCCGTTGTGGCTCAGTGGTGATGAACCTGACTAGTATCCGTGAGGACTTGGGTTCAATCCCTGGCCTCGCTTGGTAGGTTAAGGACCTGGCGTTGCTGTGAACTGTGGTCCTCAACACAGGTGGACTGTCCAACTGAACGAGGACAGGGATCGAACCCTCATCCTCATGGATACTTGTCAGATTCATTTCCGCTGTGCCATAATGGGAACTCCGTGAGTCAAGTACTTTTGATGTTGCTAGAGTGTAGTGTCAGGGCTCCAGGGCACCTTCTCCCTGGGGGATGCCTGAGGGATGGCTTATCGGAGAACCCCCCAGGGAGGCAGGATCACCTGTGTCTGATTGTTCTTGGTGCTCAGGACTTGGTGGGCAGACGAGCTTTGTGAGCAAGCTGCAGGCCGCAGGAGATGGGGGCCGGGCAAACCAAATAAGAGGGGTTTCTCTTGACTGTTTAATGATGAGAATTCAGCATTGGAGGTGGAAGGTCCCTGGTCAGGGACCAGTCACCCCAGGCAAGGTGGCGTCCACCTCAAGGACCACAGCGGTTCCAGGGGAGGGGGTCTGATGCCTGTCATTCCTGTATCCACTGAACACATGGTAGGTGTTCAGTATTTATTGAACAAGTGTCTTTGGAGCAAATTCAGTGTCATCGACGTATTAGAATTTGACGATTGGGGAAATCTCAGGAGGAAGCCTGGTGGTGTCAGAGGTCCTTGTCATCATCACCCCTCTCAGAGGCAGAGCATGGGTTGTGGAAACAGTCGAGGGTCGGAGTCTTGACTCTTGTATTTACCAGCTGTGTGACCTTGGGCCTCTCTAATCCTCAGCTTCTTCATCTCCAAACTGGGTGCCTTTAGTACCTGTGTGTGGCGCATGAGGATCAGATGAGACAAGTCATAAAGAACGCTCTGTGCCCTGCTCAGCCCACAGCAGATGGTGGCGTGGGCAGTGTGGTCACCGGGTGGGAGGGGTGCACTGCGGCGTGGAAGTGGCATGGGGAGAAGTCTGGCAGGAAAGCAGGTGGGTTCATGGTGAGGCTTGTTTGCAGGACAGGCGAGAGCAGCGGGGGGGGTCCTCAGGTCAGTGATGTGTGGAGCTGAGAGTGAGAAAGACGAGCTTTGGTGAGGGGAGAGCCATGTTTCATATCAGGCAGGATGTGCACTTGGCCACTCATCCCTTCATCTGCTGCCCACTCAGCAAAGGTGTCCTAAGCAACTCCTCTCTACTGAGCACAGTTCTAGGCACCAGGGATACAGCAGTGGCCAAGGAACTTTGGAGAAATCTTGTGCAACCCCTTATCATTCAGTAACTGCCTCAGGAGCATTTGTCCATTGCACGATTTTGTATTTCTCTGCGCTGTGCTTTCTAACAAAAGTCTCTTTCAGAATGTGCTAACCTCACCTGGGCAGACTGTGAAGAAGAGGGAAAGTCTGTCCACATTTATATGAAGAGAATGGGGGGTGCGGGACTGGGTCATGTCGTGAGACTAGAGGAAGTGGTGGAGCAGGTGGCGCCAGCCCCAAGGAAGGCCTGCGGGGAGGGATGTCCCAGCTTGATGCTGATGGGAAATTCAGGCCAGGAATTCAGCCAAGCAACAGGTCCCTTTCCTCCCTGCCCAGCCCCTTCATCCGTCTGGGACCCTGCGTCTCATGGCCAGCATGGCCATGACTGGCTGACTCCAGATTTTACCCAGTTCTTGACTGTCACTGTCCTTCCCCCTAGCCTGTGGCCCCTGAGCCTTCCGCCTAAACCTTCTTGCCCCGAAAAGAGCAGTAGCATCAGGACCAGAGAGAACCACCCACAGCCTCTTGGTAGTAGCCCCTTTCTCAAGAGTCAAGATTAATCAAGACCAGTAGAATTAGCAACCATGATGATATAGTCCAGTGCGGTGTTCTGGTAAATTCTTGGTTCCGGTCTGCAAGGATACTGTACTGTGTGGCGTAGGAGATCCTCCCCAAGTTGTGACACGTCTACAGGGCAATGTCGGTAACCCTGAGAGCAACACTCTGTCCTGGGGGTGCTGTATTAGTCAAGAGGATGTGGAGAGCTATCCATTTATTTGATTCATTATATAGCATTGGCTCATGCAGTTACAGAGGTCAGGAAGTCCCATGATGTGCCATAAGCAAGCGGAGAACAGGGGGCCAGTGGTGTAACTCAGTCCAAGCAGGAGGTCAGGCTCCTAGGGAGCTGGTGGTGTAAGTCCGGGTGGAGTCTGCAGGCCCCCGACCCAGGAGCACGAATGGATGTTCCAGCTCAAGAGGAGAGCAGATTCGCCCTTCCTCTGCCTTTCTGTTTATTCAGGCCCTCGGCAGATTGGTTGAAGGCCACCCGTATCGGTGAGGGAGACCTTCTTCACTTATTCTACCGATTCAAGTGCTGCTCCCTTCCGGAGTCACCCTCACAGACACGCCCAGAAACTGTTTTGCCGGCTGGGCATCCCTTAGCCAGTCACATGGACATAAAATCAACCATCACAGACACTCAGCCCTGCAGCCTGCAGCCTGCAGCCTGGCTGACAGCCTAGAGAACTCAGTGGAGTGTGGAGTTCACTCTTACGCCTTTGCTCCAGCACTTCCCCTCTCAGCCTTGCCAAATCCTACCTGCAGGAGTGAGTGAGAAGAACACAGCCTCTGGAGTGCAGGGCTCCAAGCGTAAGTCTCAGCTCTGCCCGATTCCACATGAGCTTGGGGGAGTCATGGAAGCCCTGGCCTCTGCTTCCTCCTAGGTGAGAGGGGTCATGCAGGAGGATGTAGGTGATGCGAGTAGAGCCCCTGGCACCTGGCAGAGTACTCAGCACATGGCTGGATTCGGTGCCTTGGTTTCCTTTTTGGAAAAAGGCAGAGTATGCAGACCTTATTTTAAATGTAGCTTTCTAAAGCCCACCTCTTCCATGAACTTCCCCCGGCCGCCAGAGCCCTCCACCCCCACTCCTCTCCAGTCCTGTGCTTCTTCTAGGCCACAGGCCCTTGATCATCCTTGGAAGCCAACTCGTGTGTGTGTGTGTGTGTGTGTGTGTGTGTTTGTGTGTTTGTGTTGGGGGTGGGGTGGGGGATGGAGGGGACGGTCATGTTTATTGCTAGTCATGGAGCACAGGCAATACATGGAGAATGTTTGCTGATTTGTGGTGGTGGGCAGGGGCTGCCTGGGGGAAAAACAGCTGAAGGCTGCTCTTGTGGCCTTGGCAGTCAGGACCTATCCAGGCTGGCTGCAGGGTTGGGGCTGGGAAGGGGCTGGCAGCTCTCCCCCCTCCCTTGCCCCCCATCTCCTTTTAGGGGCTTCCACCCTCTCCTCCCTGACCTTGTTTCTCGTTGGCTCAGCCCTGTCCTGCTAACGAGCTGAGCCAGCCACTTGGCACCGCCTCTGTGATGTGCTGACTCAGTCCTGTGGCTCCCGCTTCCTCTGCCCTTGTTTGAAAATGCCAAGTTAATTGCTCTCCAGCTTCGGGCTGCACTGGCAGGGGCATGGCCCCCCTTTCTCTTCCCTTTCCACATGCCCTGGGAGGGGGCACAGGCCAGTGGTCTCCAGCCCTGGGCCTGCCCCCTGTGGACAGGGTGGTGTGGGCGGGTGGGGAGAGGGCAGAGGAGCAGAGAGGGGCTGTGGCTGTCCTTTAGGGAGAAATGGAGAGTGGCCGGGGCTGGCACTTGTGGTGGAGCCTGGTCTCCATATTTCCTGACCCTTGGGATCTGGGAGATGCCAGCCACTGTCAGGGGGGCCCTAGATAGGAGAGCAGGAGGGGGGCTGTGAGCACTGGTGGGTGGCCTCTCAGATCTGTTCAGAGCTGAGGGAAGGAATGAAGGAGAGGGAGAGAAGGAAGGAGAAGCGGGAAGGAAGGAAGGAAGGAGGGAAGGAAGGGAGGGAGAATTGCCCAGTGGCGATTCTTGCGAAGAGAAGCTCTCATGTAATCCCCACAGGATGGGCCACAGATGCACCATCCAGGGTGAGAATCACAATACTTAACACCATCATGGCACCAGCCCTTACTAACCAGGATGGATGCAGAGCCAGGAGCTGGGCAGGATCCTGGAGGCCCCTGAGCTGTGTCAGAAGTAGAGCCTTTGGTTGCTGGGTCAGGGGACGTCGGGGAGGGGAGAGGAGGGTGGTGACTCCAGTGGAGTGTCTCAGTGTTTTCACAGCCCAAGTTCCGCAGCAGCCGGGCCCTTGGTCTGTTTGCTCACTGCCATGTCCCTGAGGCTCAGCAGGGCTCCAGCCTTTGTTGAGCGAGTGGGTACACAGAGAGGGTGCCTGTTAGCCTGGAGCCGAAGGGGAGGGAGCTGACCTCTGTGGGAAGTGGCAGAACCAAGACCTGGGTGACAGTGATCAGACATCACTGACGGTCTGACGGGGAGCTGGGGAAGGTGTCCCCCAAGGGCCTGGGGGACAGAGGAGTGGTGAGCCCAGGAGCCAGGCAGACCTCCAGAGGCTAGCTGTGTTGAGAGCTATGATGAGAAGAGAGGAGGAAGGCAGAGACTGATCAGAGAGGAAGCTCCAGCCCCTTGGGGGTCTTGAAGCGTAGACAGATGAGAGGAGTCTCTCTGGTGCGAAGCCGCTACCTGCCCGGGGAGCACCCTGTTTCCAAGTTGCTTTTTGGCCTCGGCATCCTTGCAGTGACCTGGGTGGAGGGAAGCAGGGCCTCTTTCTGCTTTTCCTTCCTTCTCTGGGAGCCCAGGAAGATTGGGGAGCGGGGGCAGGGAGAGCTGTGGACCAGGTAGGCCCGCTCTCTCAGCTTTGTTCTCCCCAAGAGCTGCTTCTGTTTACCTTCCCTCCAAAAGGGGAGCCTGTTTCAGATCATCTTCCAACTTTTCAAACCAGAGGCTTTCCGCAGACTGCAGAGCAGGGAGGAAGGAGGGGAGGAGAGGTGAGCACATGAGAGACAGCAGGCTTCCCAAGTCCATGGCCATCAGCTCTGGGTTCCAGACCCAAAATGCACCTGGGAATTAGCCTTAGGGACCAAGGGACCTCAGGGACAACTCCCTCCACCCTGGATGGGGCCAGTTTCCGTGCTTCCCAGGCCCTGGCGGGAGTCTAGCCAGAGCAGACCCCCTCCCCTCCCGCCTGGAGCTTTGGGGCCTGCGGTCACGTGGTGCTCTTCTCTTCCTTCCTTGGGTCTCTAGCCAGCCCGCCGGCTTGATGAATTAGCCCCATAGATATTGCGTCGGGAAAGCAAACACATATCATATATATCTTTGACAAGTTATTATTCTCCCTTATCAGGATTCGGGTGCATCTTACGCCCGCCATTACTCACGCTGCACCCCCACCCGCCTGGCCCGGGCACCGAGCCCACTACGCGGCAGTGCCCGGCCATGTGCCCCTGCCCAGGATATGTGTGGCGGCGGGTGCCTGTGTGTGTGTGGGGAGCTCCCACCCTGTCCTTGGGCCTGAACCTGACCGCCTTTAGGCCCAATTGACTGGACATCATTCCCTAGGTAGAGGCTGGGCCCAAGATGGATCTGTTGGCATTCTTTGGGCCTCTCACAAGATCAAGCAGCAGGGGCTTTGTCGCAGGAATATTCTGGTTTGGGCTTCACCCATGTCTGCTTTGTGTGGTTGGAAGTGCCCACCCCCCAGTCCCATTCCCCTTTGCTGCTGGGCAGGACTGACTGCTCTGCCATCTCCTACCATACTGGGCTTCTTGGGGCCCAAAGGGACCCTCACAGGGCTGACCCCCGTGGCCCATGAGATGGCTGAAGCCCAGTGGGTGGGAGGCCTGGAGAGGCGGCCCTGATAAATGAGATGTAAGTGAGTTTACGCTCTCAGCCCGGCTGCTGGGCCCGATTTATCATCTCTTACCCAGAGCATTCCTGCTTCCCCAGAGGCAGGCTCCAGATTAACAGGTCCTCTACTTGGGAATATAAATTGGGCCTTTGGAATTGCTCCTGACAGTCTGCAGGCTGCTAATGCTCTCAGACCTTGGGCTGTGGTGGGAGGTACCCTCAGCCAGTGGTGGGGGCCCAACACCCTTCTGAGGAGGCGAGGTCCCTCCTGCCTGACTTGGGCTGGGCTGGGGTGGCTCTGGGACTCCCACCCCATCTTCCCCTCAGCTGATGGGAACTGGGAGGGGATGGCATCCCCCTCTCTGGGACACAGACCTCCACCAGCTCAGTAGGGAGTAGAGACCAGAGAGCCAGCCCTTCGCCCACAGAGTCTTCTGTGCCATCTGTGTCTGCTCCTTCCCCAGCTTCCTGGGCTTTCCTAGGAACAGTCCCTTCCCCACTTTGGGTCTACCGACTGGCCCCTCAGTGTGCACTGGGTTGTGGAGAGGGTGGGAGAGGAGCCTCCTGTGTGGGTGCCCATGGCCAAGTCCTCCACTGGATTTGATGTAACCCACCGAGCAGGCTTCTGTGTCTAGGCCATGGCCCAGGTCAGTGCCAGAGACATACATGGCACAGTCCTGCCCTCGGGGGCTCTCAGTCTGCTGGTGGAGGGGAAGACTGATGTCCTGTATTCTGGGCCTCCTGCTGAGTACAGTGGCCCCCTGTACCCCTGGAGTTAATGGTCAGCTAAGGGGAGTTTGGGGGAGGGAGGGTTCAGGCTTCCTAGAGTGGGGAGAGCTTGGGCGGGCAGGACCTAGGACCTGTGTATTGAGTTTGCTCGAGGAGAAGGGTGGGTGAGAGCTTTGGAGGGAGGGCCACAGGCCATTTTTGGGGGAGTGTTGTGGGCCCCCATTCAGGGCTCCTATCATTGCCCTGGTGCTAGAATCCTGCCCTGCAGGAGACCCTTCTCTAGACTTCTCATACCCCCATCAGCTGAGGAGGTGAAAAGGGTGAGCTGAAGTCTGGCATGATTTGGTCTTTTGACAATACATCATCTAGGCCTCCAAGCTTCAGTCTGGCAGAGCTTCAGGGGTCTGGGTCACTGTGAGTGTGCAATTTCCCCCTTTCATTGGGGCTGGGCGCTCTTGCCTAGGAAAGTGTGGTTGTATTGGTTGCAGTTAGTATCACAGCCACTAGAGGGCAGTCCAGCCCATAGTTCCCTGTTTCCTGCTGGTGGAGGGCCCAGGTAGGGATGAGAACTGGCGATAGTGGGGTGCCAGGGCTGGTGTTCAGACTGGGTTCCTAGTGCTGGGTATGGGGATGTCTGTTCTGCTGCATCTCTAGGTTGGGGCCTACTACTGCTTGAGTTCCTCAATCCCAAGTTAGGGAAGGAAAAAAAAATCTCTGGAAATTTTGAAGAAAGGGGGAAAAAGGCATTTTGTTTAGACATTATAGTATCTATGATACCTGTTTTAGTGCTTTTTACAAAAATGGGGTTATGAACATTAAGTTACTTTACAGATGACCATGCAGCCAGTACTCAGTGTCACAGGCCTTGGTGCCAGACCTCCTGGTTGGCATCCCAGCCCCGTTGCCTAATTGCTGAGTGGCCGTGGGCAGGTTAAATAATAACATCTCCAATTCTCAGTTGCCCCTTCTGTAAAATGGGGATTCTAATAGCTACCTTATAGGGTTATTGGAAGAGCAAACACCATAAGGGTTACTTAGCTTGTACCCAGCATGTAGTATGTGTTTCCATGCAGCGCTTCCATTTTCATAATAAGCAATTACAGTTGATTTAGATGGACGAGTAAAGGCCCCATGTTTAAAGCAAAATCACTGTTTTTTCCTTCCATCAGTATTTTAAAGAACCTCACCACCACCACTACCCACTAAAATAAAAGAGTTAGAACAACTTCTCCCAACCCTGACAGTTTCTAGGCTTTGTGCAGAATAAGTGAGTGCCATTTCGCACCTTAATTTATATCACCTGTGGGGTTTCCCTCTGGGACAGAGTGGGGATACTTGGGCCCCCATCCCCCTTGCCACATCATCAGTTGCTGGCTGTGGGAGGCAGTGGCGCCTGGTCAGGTACTCCACTTGGAACCCTCTAGCTGATGCTTTCCTACCACTGCTCTGCGTGAGAATCATGTTAATTCGCTGTAAAAGCTATTACTGCCTGAACCCCACCCCCGAGGTTCTGATTCACTTGGTCTGGGGTGGAGCCCAGGCATTGGGGTGATTAGAGGCTGCCTGGGTGATGCCACAGAGAATGTGGGGGCGGGGGTGGGTGGGTGGGTGGGGAGGACCCGGTAAAGGGAAGTGGCCCCAACCCTGCAGCCTTACAGAATTCTAAGGAGATGTTGGGCTTGATGCAGGAAGGCACTTTGAGATGTTAGCAAGGAGGACTGAGTTCTAGTCCTGGCTCAGTGGTTAGCTCTGTGCTTGCATTTTGGTAAGCCCCCTGCCTCCGGGCCTCAGATTCCTCATCTGTAATATGGGATGAGAAGCACCTGTTGGGCCTAAGGAGTCATGTGATGTGAGGACCAGATACTGACTTAGAGTGAATGTGCTTGGAAAGAGTGAAACCAACGTGCAGTTTTCTCTCAATTCTCTTTCAGAGGAAGAAAGTGCACTGGTTTCCTAGGGCTGCTGCAGACTCAGTGGCTTAAACAACAGGAATGTGCTGTTCTGGAGGCTGCAAGGCCAGGATCAAGGTAGGGCAGAGTGGGCTCCTCTGAGGGCTGGAGGGAAGACCTGCTTCAGGCCTGTTGGCTCAGCTGTTGTCTCATCCCTGTGTCTTCATGGCATCTTTTCTCAATGCATGTCTGCCACGCTTGTCTCAGTTTTCTCCCTTTTTAGATGGACACCTGTCCTTTTGAGTTAGGGCCCATCCTAATGACCTCATTTAAACTCAAACTCTTATCTCCAAGTCCTGTCATCTGCTGATGCATTGGGGGCTTGGACTTCTACATAGCATTTTTAGGGGACAAAGTTCAACCCATAATGTGGAGTGAGTAGGTGCCTGAGGGCTTGATTCAGAAAAGAGCAGCAAGAACAACACCCCCAAAGCTTGGAAGGGAACAGAGTGAGGGCAGAGACCAGGCTCACTTCTATCCTCAGGCAGCCCTCTGCACAGGTCCCTCCCTTTGCCCCCTCATCTGGGGCTGCTTGCCTTCTAGGTTATGAGTGTGTGGGTATGAGGGGATGTGTGGGACAACAGACGAGGGAGAGAAAGTATATGTGGTCCAGTTCTGCACACAGAAGGCACACTGCAGTCTATGCAGGAGATGCCCCATAAGCATGACTCTTAAGTGATGTGGGGGTCTTGAGGGGGATAGCAGGGAGGGGCAGGGGTCTCTCTGTTGGTACCTTTCGGTTACAAAGTATGTGGAATGCTGCAGACTTGGCCATCTCCATTCCTGCTTTGACACTGGCTGGGAAGAGCAGAGAGATCAGGAATACTGGGGAGAAAGGGCTTCCCGTAATACTCAGGCCAGGTGGGGCCCAGAGCTTGTTCCTGACATTGACAAGCATATGGCTCCCTCCCTCCCTCCATCCCCCCTCTCCTTGTCTGTACCCAGAGATCCACCAGGTAGAGTGTAGGGGGAGTCTGCTGCTGCCAGGTGTGCATCCATATTTATCAAGGTGAGTTCCTGGAAAGGCACAGGATGCTGAGCATGCTAGGCAAACTGTCTGGGCCAGCTGCTCCATTCCTGGCTAGCCACTGGAAGGAGGAGATTCTGGAATGTCACCCTAAACAATAATACCCTGATTTAAAACAATAGTACCCTGATTTGTAGAGTTTGCCAATTTCTGTGGTGTAAAGACTTCCATCATAACTGATTTCATGCTAACAACATCAAGTCAAAACAGGCTCACAGATCTGAAAATTCAACATTAATACCTCCCTATCCCTGGTATAAAGAAGGAACTGAGGCCCAGAAGTAGATTAGCCCAAGGTCACATAGCAAGTTGATTAGGGGCTCAGCTGGACTATGTGGCCAAATTGTGTTGGAATATGTCTGTCTTCCCAGTGTCACCATTAATAATGGGTCCTCTGAGACAGGGGTCAGGGAAATGAGTGGCGGACTGGCCATCCAGTGGGGTAGCTATGGGAGCTCTGATCACCAGCATGTCCTAGTAATAACACCCAACATCACAGAGCCACTAGTAGTTTACCAAGTGCCTTCTTACCTGTTATCTCTAAATTTAATTTCCACAGCAACCTGGGGGGCACGTATTGTTATTACATATTACAGAGTAATTGTCTGATGTCTAGGTCATGTGATCACTAAGTGGCTGTGCATTCACCCAAACCTAGGTCTTCTGAGACCAGTCCTGCTTCTTCCTACTTCTCAGGATGCTGAGACCATGATGTTACTTCTCAGGATTCTGGGCCAGGATGCTTCTCCAGTAGCCTGACTATTCTCCACCTGTAGAAGACCTAGAGCCCCTATGCCATCCACCATGGTATCAGTCTAGTGAAGAGGCTGCTCAGTTAGTACTTACTGGACCATGCCTTGGACCATGGCCAGGGGGCTAACCTTTACCTTCTGCTGTTCCCTGAGGGTGGTGCCCTTGATGCTTGGCCACTCTCATCCCACCTGGCCTCATCTCACCCAGGACTGGGACCCCCATCTTACTTCACCGCAGGTCTTCTCAGGGCAGTCTCCATCCCCTACAGCCTCCCCAGGCCTTTCTTCCAAGGACTTAGCTGGCACAGATGAGGAAGGCATTCATGGTGTCATTTTACTGTAGTTCCTTTCCTGGAATAACTTAGCTTCCTGATCCAGGAAGTCTCAGCCCCAGGCCCATCTACATCTCTCAGGCTGGGCTCAGCATATTAAAGGGAACTGTAGCTTGTTTGGAAGATAGGCAGACAGACACACAGAAGAACAGAGGGAGGAAAAGAGAGAAAGGCACCGAGGAAGAGAGACATGAAGTCAGATAACCAAAGCCGATATGTGCTAGGCACTGTGCTAAGTCCTTATAGTAACCCTCTGAGGTAAATACTTTCTGATCCCCATCTGAGAGTTGAGGAAATTAAGGAGGCTAGGGAAATTAAGTATCTTGCCCAATATGATACAGCCAATGACTATGAAACAAACTCTGTATATCTGTTATTATCCATTACACTACCGGGCATTCTGTTAAGAAAAGGGAGGCCAGAGGGAGTGAGACAAAGAGATTGACAGGTGAGAGGGTAAGTGATGAGACTAGCTGTCCACCCAGCACCCCTGTGTACCTGAGGGGCAGCTTGGGGTGCCTTGGTCGAGAGGCAGAGTGCAATGTACCAAGGAGAAAGTGAACCTGATGAGAAGTCAGGATAGCCTTTGCCAACTGTGTGGCCTTGGACCAGTTACCTCACCTCTTTCAGTCCTTTGGCAGGCAGCTGTGCACATGTACCTGGAGAAGCCTGCTCACAACTTGCAGGAGCCACGTAGGCAAAAAGGACTCTGTCCTCCAAATTATGGGGATGTGTGCTCTGACTACTACTTCTGATCACAGAGGTACAGACAAAAGACAGGTGTCCATTTTTTTGTGCCTCTCTTATTGTTGCAAGCCCTTCCCCCTCTGGCTGAAGTGACTTTCACAGTATTTAAGAGACCAGCACCTTCTGACGCTTAATTTTCCTGTTTTTTTCTCCTTTTGGGAGCCAGATATTAAAAACTAGGACATTTGAAAACAACTCCATCTATGAAGAAAATTAGAAAAGTGATAGTGACTGCCCAGGAAAAGGCAGTCAGGAAAAACCTGACTTTAAGTTTACATCTTAGGTGATCCTTGACACAGAGATAGCCTACAGCAACCAAAACAGCAAAACAAAACAATAATAAAGTCAGCAAACCCTGGGGTAAGGAAAGATCTTGGATTTCCATAGTTACCAGATTATTAGATTCAAATAACCAGTGTTCAAAAAAATAAAAAAAGACATACAAATAAGAAAATGTGGTCCATTCAAAGGAAAAAAAAATCAGAAGAAACATCTTTGAAAAAGACATGATGTACCGGTACCACACTGTCTTGATTACTGTAGCTTTATAGTATTGTCTGAAGTCTGGGAGAGTTATGCCTCCTGCTTGGTTTTTGTTCCTCAGGATTGCTTTGGCAATTCTGGTCTTTTATGGTTCCAGATAAATTTTTGGATTGTTTGTTCTAGTTCTGTGAAAAATGTCATGGGTAATTTGATAAGGATTGCATCGAATCTGTAGATTGCTTTGGGTAGTATGACCATTTTAATGATATTAATTCTTCCAATCCAGAGCATGGAATATCTTTCCATTTCTTTGAATCCTCTTTAATTTCCTTGATTAATGTTTTATAGTTCTCAGCATAGAAGTGTTTTACCTCCTTGGTCAGGTTTATTCTTAGGTATTTAATTTTGGGGGTGCTATTTTAAAAGGTATTTTATATTCCTTTTCTAATATTTCATTGTTAGTATACAGAAATGCAACCAATTTCTGAATGTTAATCTTATATCCTCTACTTTGCTGAATTCGTTGATCAGTTTGATTAGTTTTTGTGTGGAGTCATTAGGGTGTTCTATATATAGTATCATGTAATCTGCATATAGTGACAACTTTACCTCTACACTTCCAATTTGGATACCTTTTATTTCTTTTGTTTGTCTGATTGCTGTGGCTAGGACTTCCAATACTATGTTGAATAGCAGTGGTGAGAGTGCCTTGTTCCAGATTTTAGCAGGAAGGCTTAGTTTTTCTCTGTTGAGTATTACATTGGCTGTGGGTTTGTCATAAATGGCTTTTATTATGTTAAGGTACATTCCCTCTATACCTACCTTGGTAAGAGTTTTTATTATGAGTGGATGTTGAATTTGGTTAAATGCTTTTTCTGCATCTATTGAGATGATCATTTGGTTTTGACTCTTCTTTTGTTAATGTGGTGTATGACATTGATTGATTTGCGTATGTTGAACCATCCTTGTGAACCTGGAATGAATCCCACTTGGTTGTGGTGTATGATCTTTTTTTAATATGTTGTTGTATTTGGTTCGCTAAAATCAATACAGCATGCTACTGGTACAAAAACAGACATGCAGACCAATGGAACAGAATAGAGAACCCAGAAATAAACCCAGACACCTATGACCAATTAATCTTTGACAGAGGAGGCAAGATATAAAATGGGGAATAGACAGTCTCTTCAGAAAGTGGTGCTGGGAAAACTGGACAGCTGCATGTGAGTCAATGAAACTAGAACACACCCTAACACCATGCACAAAAACAAACTCTAAACGGCTTAAAGACTTAAACATAAGGACAAGACACCATAAAACTCCTAGAAGAGAACATAGGCAAAACATTCATTGACATCAACCGTACAACTATTTTCTTAGGTCAGTCTCCCAAAGCAATAGAAATTAGAGCAAAAATAAACCCATGGGACCTCATCAAACTGAAAAGCTTTTGCACAGCAAAGGAAACCCAAAAGAAAACAAAAAGAACACTTACAGAATGGGAGAAAACAGTTTCAAATGATGCAACGGACAAGGGCTTAATCTCTAGAGTATATAAACAACTTACACAACCCAGCAGCAAAAAAGCCAGCCAATCAATGGAAAAATGGGCAAAAGACCTGAATAGACATTTCTCCAAAGAAGATATACAGATGGCCAACAAACACATGAAAAAATGCTCAACATCGCTGGTTATAAGAGAAATGCAAATCAAAACTACCATGAGATATCACCTCCCACCAGTCAGAATGGCCATCATTCATAAATCCACAAATAACAAGTGCTGGAGGGACTGTGGAGAAAAGGGAACCCTCCTACACTGTTGGTGGGAATGTAAACTGGTACAGCCACTATGGAGAATGGTTTGGAAATACCTTAGAAATCTACACATAGAACTTCCATATGACCCCGCAATCCCACTCTTGGGCATCTATCCGGACAAAACTCTCCTTAAAAGAGACACGTGCACCCGCATGTTCATTGCAGCACTATTCACAATAGCCAGGACATGGAAACAACCCAAATGTCCATCGACAGAGGATTGGATTCGGAAGATGTGGTATATATACACAATGGAATACTACTCAGCCATAAAAAAAAGAGAATGACATAATGCCATTTGCAGCAACATGGATGGAGCTAGAGAATCTCATACTGAGTGAAATGAGCCAGAAAGACAAAGACAAATACCATATGATATCACTCATAACTGGAATCTAATATCCAACACAAATGAACATCTCCTTAGAAAAGAAATCATGGACTTGGAGAAGAGACTTGTGGCTGCCTGATGGGAGGGGGAGGGAGTGGGAGGGATCAGGAGCTTGGGCTTATCAGACACAACTTAGAATAGATTTACAAGGAGATCCCGCTGAATAGCATTGAGAACTTTGTCTAGATACTCATGTTGCAGCAGAAGAAAGGGTGGGGGAAAAATGTAATTGTAATGTATACATGTAAGGATAACCTGACCCCCTTGCTGTACAGTGGGAAAAAAAAAAAAAAAAAGACGGCCTATGGAATGGGAGAAAATAGTTTCACATGATGCAACTGACAAGGGTTTAATCTCCAAAATATACAAACAACTCATACAACTCAACAGGAAAACAAAACAAAACAATCCAATTGAAAAATGGGCAGGAGACCAAAATAGACATTTCTCCAAATAAGACATACTGATGTCCAACAGGCACATGAAAAAAATGCTCAAATCACTAATTATTAGAAAATGCAAATCAAAACTGCAAGGTACCACTTACTTCAGTCAGAATGGCCATCATAAGTAAGCCTACAAATAAGTCTAAAATGCTAGAGAAGGTGTAGAGAAAAGGGAACCCTCCTACACCGTTGGTGGGAATATAAATTGCTACAACCACTATGGAAGACAGTATGGAGGTACCTCTGAAAACTATGATATAGCAATCCCACTTCTGGGCATATATTTGGACAAAACTTTTATCGAAAAAAGATTCATGCACCCCTATGTTCATTGCAACACTATTCACAATAGCCAAGACATGGAAACAACCTAAATGTTCATTAACAGCTGAATGGATTAAGAAGATGTGGTACATATACTTAATGGAACACTACTCAGCCATAAAAAAGAACAAAACAATGCCACTTGCAGCAACATGGATGGAACTAGAGACTCTCATACTAAGTGAAGTAAGTCAGAAAGAGAAAGACAAATACCATATGATATCTCTTATATGTGGAATCTAATATATGGCACAAATGAACTGGCTACAGAAAAGAAATGAACTCATGGACGTGGAGAACAGACTTGTGGTTGCCGAGGGGGAGGGAGTGGAATGGACTGAGAATTTGGGGTTAGTAGATGCAAACTATTGCATTTGGAGTGGATCAGCAATGAGGTTCTGCTATATAGGACAGAGAACTATATCTAATCACTTGTGATGGAACATGATGGAGGATAATGTGAGAAAAAAATGTATATATATGCAAAACTGTGTCACTTTGCTGTGCAGCAGAAATTGGCAGAACATTGTAAATCAACTATAAAAAAAGACTCGATGGCAGATATACTAGACAAAGATTTTAAAACAATTGTCTGAAGATGCAAAAGGAACTAAAGGAAGATGTGGAGAAAGTCAAGAAAACCATGTATTAGCAAAATGGAAATACCAATAAAAAGATAGAAAACCAAAAAGAAAGCAAAAATAAATTCTGAATTTGAAAAGTACAATAATGAAATGGAAAATTCACTTGAGGGATTCAAAGCCAGATTTGAGCAGGCAGTAAAAGATTCAGTGAACTTTAAGAGAGGACAATGGAAATTATCAAACCTGAGAAACAGAAAGAAAAAAGAATAAAGTGGACAGAGCCTAAGGGACCTGTAGAATGTCATTAAGTGGACTAATGTAAGCACCATGGGAGCCCAAGAAGGAGAAAAGAGGAGGGAGGGGGGCAGAGAGAGAATGTTTGATGAAATTATGGCTGAAAAGTTCCCAAATTTGATGAAACACATAGGTATAAACATCCAGAAAGCTCAGCAAACTCTGATATGACGAACTTAAAGACCCACACTGAGACCTTTTATCATCAAAAGCCAAATTTTCAAAAGCCAAAGACAGAGAATCTTGAAAGCAGCAAGAGAGAAGCAATCTTTTTTTCTTATGAAGGATCCTTAATAAGATTATCAGCAGATTCCTCATAAGAAGTTTTGAAGGCCAGAAGATAGTGGGCCAAGATATTTGAAGTGCTAAAAAAAAAAAAAAAAAAATCACCCGTCAACCAAGATTTCTGTATCTGACAAAACTGTCCTTCAAAAGCAAGGGAGAAATTAAGGCATTTCCAAATCAACCAAAGCCGAGGGAGTTCACTAGGGCCACCAGACCTGTCCTGCAAGAATTGCTCAAAGGAGTTCTACAAGGTGAAATGAAAGAATACTAGAAAACAATAATTTGAAGCCATATGGAGAAATAAAGATCTGAATAAAGGTAAATTCAGGGTAATTGTAAAAGCTAGTATTATTGTAACAATGGCTTGTAACAGCTCCTTTTGTTTCTACATGATTTAAGAAGACTAATACATTTAAACAAAAAATAGCAAATATTTATCTAAAAGATAGTAGTATCATAAGTTTGGCTTGCAACTCCAAATCTTGTTTTATACATAATTTAAGAGGATGATGCATTTAAAGTAACTATTAGTTTATGTTTTAGGGCACACACACACCATATATATATATATACACACATACAATTGTGTGACATCAACAGTCAAAAGCAGTGGAAAGGGAGCTGTAAAGGAGCAGAGTTTTTGCATGTTATTGAAGTTAAATTGATATAAATTCAAATTAAAGTGTTAGGGTATTGAATGTAATCCCACAGTAATCATAAATAAAATAGCTATAGAATATACACAAAGGGAAATGAGAAAGGAATTTAATCATTTCACTACAAGAAAATCAACACAAAAGAAGACAATAATTTAGGAAATTAGGAACAAAAAAGCTATAAAGCATATAGAAAACAGCAAAATAGCAGAAGTTCTTCATCAGTAATTAGCTTAAGTATAAATGTATTAAACTCTCTAATGAAAAGATAGAGATTGGCATAATGGATAAAAAGACATGGTTAAACTATATGCTATCTACTAGAGACTCACCCTACATCCAAAGACGCAAATAAATTAAAAGTGAAGGAATGAGAAAAGTTATTCCATGCAAATAGTAACCAAAGAGAGAGCAAGGATGACTATATTGATATCAGACAAAATAGACTTTAAATAAAACAAGGTTCAAGAGACACAGGACATTATATATTAAAGTTTCAGTACAGCAAGAAGATATAGCAATTATAAACATTTACACACCTATATTTGATGACAGGCCATCAAAATATATGAAGCAAAAACTGACAGAATTGAAAGAAGAAATGGACAGATCCACGATAATAGTTGGAGACTGAAATTCAATATTCCATTCACAGTATTGAATAGGACAACCAGACAGAAGATAGGTAAGGAAATATAGGACTTATAAACACAACAACTTGACCTAACAGACAAATACAGGACATCACCCAATAACAACATACATTCTTTTCAAGTGTACATGGGACATTTTTCATGATAGATCATATATTAGGCCACAGTTGTCTCAATAGATTTTTTTTTTTTTAAGGCTACACCCACGGCATATGGAGGTTCCCAGGCTAGGGGTCTAATCAGAGCTGTAGCTGCTGGCTTACACCACAGCCACAGCAATGCAGGATCTGAGCCACAGCTGCGACCTACACCACAGCTCATGGCAACACCAGATCCTTAACTCACTGAGTGAGGCCAGGGATCGAACCCTCAACCTTATGGTTTCTAGTCGGATTCATTAACCACTGAGCCACAACGGGAACTCCTGTCTCAATAGATTTTAAAAGGAAGCTATTATACAAAGTATTTTTCTCCCATTACAACAAGATGTAGTTAAAAATCAATAACAAAAAACCCTGAAAATTCACAAAATTATAGAAATAAAATAAAAAACTTTTAAGTAACCAACGAATTGAAGCAGATATAACAAGGGAAATTAGAAAAATACTTGGAAGCCAATGAAAATGAAAACACAACATACCAAAACTTATGGGACACAGCAAAAGTGATGCCAACAGGGAAATTTATAGGTATAGCTACATTAAGAAACAGAAATCTGGAGTTCTTGTTGTGGCTCAGCAGAAACAAACCTGACTAGTATCCATGAGGATGTGGGTTTGATCCCTGGCCTCATTCAGTGGGTTGGGGATCTGGCATTGCTGTGAGCTGTGGTATAGGTCACAGACACGGCTCAGATCCTGTGTTGCTGTGGCTGTGGCATAGGCCAGCAGCTGCAGTTCTGATTTGACCCCCAGCCTGGGAACTTCCATATGCCGTGGGTACAGCCCCTAAAAGCAAAACAAAAAAACAGAAAACCCCCAGATATCTCAATTCAACAAGCTAACTTTACAACTCAAGGAACTAGAAAAAGAACAAATTAAGCTAAAGCTAGTAGAAGGAAGGAAATAATAAAGATTAGAGCAGAGATGAACAAAATAGAGAGTAGAAAAACAATAAAGTCAATGAAACCAAAAGTTAGTTCTTGGCAAAGATAAAAACAATTGAAAAAGTTTCAGCTAGGTGAACTAAAAAAAAAAAAAAAAAAAAAAGAGAAGACTCTACTTGTTAAAATCAGAAATGACAATGAGAACATTACTACTCATTTTGCAGAAGTAAAGGAGGATTTTAAGAGAGTACTGTAAATAATTGTGTGTCAACAAATTGTATAATCTAGATGAAGTGGACAAATTTCTAGAAGCACAAAACCTCCAACACCAAATCATGAAGAAATAGAAAATCTGAATAGACCTAAAACTAGTAAGGAGATTGAATCAGTAATTAAAAAAAATCTCCTGACAAAGAAAAGCTCTGGACCTGATGATTTCAGTACTGAATTCACTACCATTCAAAGAACTAATGCCAGTTTTTCTCAAACCTTTCAAAAAGTTGAAGAGGAGGAAACAACTTCTAGCTCATTATGAGGCCAACATTACTCTGACACAAAAGCCAGAAAAGACACTACAAGAAAACTATAGGCCAAAATCCCTTATGAATATTGATGCAAAAAAGCTCAACAAAATAGTAGCAAGCCAAATTCAGCTGCATGTTGAAATGCTTATACACCATGACCAAGTGAAATTTATTCCTAAAATTGAGCGACAATTCAACATGTGAAAATTGATTAATGTAATATTCCGCATTAGCATAACGAAGGAAAAATACACACGCTTGTCTCAGTTGATGCAGGAAAAGCATTTGACAGAATTTGATATTCTTTTATGATAAAAACACTATTTCCCCCCACCCCCAGGAACGGAAGGAAACTACCTCAACATAAAAAAGCCATATATGAAAAACCCATAGTGAATACCATAGTAAATGATTCTCTAAGATCAGGAACAAGGCAAGGATACCCACTTTCACTATTTTTATTCAACAGCACAGTCCTGGAAATTCTTATAAAAGAAATTAAGCAAGAAAAAAATAAATGAAAGGCATTTAAATGGGAAAGAAAGATGAAAATTACCTTCATTTGCAGATGATATGATATTTTATGTAGAAAACCCTAAAGATTAAAAAAAAATCCCTGTTAGAACTAATAAATGAATCCTTCAAAGTAGCAGGATACAAAGTAAACATACAATAATTCTTGCATTTCTGCACACTAACAATGAACAGACTAAAAAGGAAATTACAAAAACAGTTCCATTAACAATAACATCAAGAAGAATAAAATACTGAAGAATTAACCGAGGTGAAAGTCTTGTACCATGAAAATTATCAAACATTGCTGAAAGAAGTTAAAGAAAATACAGATAAATGGAAACAACCTATGTTCATGGATTGGAAAACTTAAATTGTTGAAGTGTCATAGAAAAACCCATCCTAAAATTCCTATGGAATCTCAAAGGACCTAGGATACCCAAAACAATTTTGAAATAGATGAACAAAACTTGGAGGACTCACATTTCTTGATTTTTAAACCTTACCACAATGCTACAATAATCACAACAGTGTGGTACTGGCATAAAGACAGACATATCGACCAGTAGAATAGAAAGCCTGAGAATAAATCCTCACATATATGGTGAAATGATTTTTGACAAGGGTGCCAAGACCATGCGTTGGGGAAAGGATACTATATTCAACAAATTATTCTGGGAAAACTGGATATCAACATGCAAAAGAATGAAGTTGGATTCTTATCTAACACCATAAACAAAAATTAACCCAAAGTGGATTAAAGACCTACATGCGAGACCTAAAACAGTTAAAAATCTTAGAAGAAAACTTAAGACAAATCTTCATGACGTTGGATTTGATAATAATTTCTCAGATATGACACCAATGGCACAGGTAACAAACGAAAAAATAGTTGGACTTAGTGAAAAATTTTTTAAAATGTTCATCAAAAGACACTATCAACAGAGTAAAAAGCCCACAGAAAGGGAAAAAAGACTTACAAATCAGTACTGGATGTCTTTGCTGGAGCAGTCGAGCAAAAAAGGAAATAAAAGGTATCCCAACTGGAAAGGAAGAAGTAATGTTCTCTTTGTTTATGATTCTATGATCAATGCAGTATTTAAAAAAGAAATGTAAAATTCCTAGAACTCCCAGACCCTCCCTTCCATTCTGACAGACATATCCCTTTCACAGTGATTGCCAAGGCGGTGGGCCCTAGCACAGCGAAAATCCCCACCCTATTGAATAGCCACTCACTGCTGGAGAATTAAGAAACACTGATTATTTCTCCAACTACTTTAACACCTGAAGTGGACTGGGCCAGTACAGTGTTGCAGGATATCTGTATTTTTACCATGCAATGTCCATAACTGATATATTATAAAATTACAGCTATGAAGAAGTACAGGTACAATTTAATATAGTGAGTTTTTTGTTGTGAGACATTCAAGTAAGAGTTGGACAAATACTTAGCAGGGGATATTGCATAGTTTTCAAAAATGGATGGGACACTGGGCTGCTCTAGTTGTTCCTAAATTTTCCCATGCATTAGAATTACCCAGAAGTGTGTGTGTTGGTGGTGGTGGTGGGGTTGCTTTAATTTTAATTTTCTTGAAGGCAATATATACACATAGTTTGCAAAGTCAAATAACACCCAGAGGATTATAATAAAATACAGTGGTTTCCTGTTCTATTCCTCTCTACTCTCCCCAGAGGCAACATCTTTGTTTAAACTCTTTCTCCCACATACATATACACGCACATCTCCATTATTCTAAATAATATGTAAATACTGGTATCTTTTAATTAATTACTTTTAGACATCCATTGACTTTTCTTTTTTTCTGCCCTGTGGCATATGAGTTCCCAGGCCAGGAATCAGATCTGTGCCACAGTTGCAACCTATGACACAGCTGTGGCAATGCTGGATCCTTTAACCCACTGTGCTGGGCTGGGGATTGAATCTGCATGCTGGCGCTGCAGCGATGCTGCCAATCCCATTGCACCACAGCAGGAACTCCTAAACATCACTGACTTTTATTTATGATGGATGCAGGTTTACTTAACTTTCTCTATCACTATATTACAATTTAAAATATACCAACATCTAATATTTACATTGTTATACCTATGAAAATACTCATAACTCTATATATATGATAGTATACTTTATTTCCTTTTTATTTATTCTGAAGTTGCTGTAATTTTTAATTTGCTTAGTTTTATATTTATTCATTGTTAGTTCTTCTGTATCTCCTAATAATGCTCAGTATGATTACTACAAGGCCAGTCTCATCAGGTAATCTATTGCTTCCATTAAAAAAATATTAAGAAAACATCCCTTCTGAAGATTTCTATTTTCCTTCTTCTTAGGCTGATCACTCTCAAGGCTTCCTGCACCTCAGTCGTCTTGAGTGTTTCCTTTGCTGCCATTTGGTTTTTTTTTTTTTTTTTTTGCCTCTATCCTGGGTTGGATTCCTTGTTTCCAAATCTTATGTGTTTTTCTGTCTTGCTTTTCTTCTTTGTTTTGATAAAGTACATCCTCCAGTAATTTCATCAGATTGATGGTACAAATGCAAAGGTATGGTGAAGATATTCCTCTTTCTCTCTCTCTCTCTTTGGTTGCACCCATGGCATGCAGAAGTTCCCATACTAGGGATCAAACCCATGCCACTGTAGTGACTCAAGCTACAGCAGTGACAATGCTAGATCCTTAACCTGCTGAGCCACCAGGGAACTGCAAGATATTCCTCTCTTGATTCATAGTGCTCCAATCTGGACTGGTTGTCCTCTATATGTTGTGAACCATTGTCATTCTAAAATCTTTTTACCTTCATCCAGGAGATTCCCTTTACTTCTCTCTATGCCTTCCACTTTTTTGGATTACTTTCTCTTTTTATTTAATTTTTAAAAAATTATAGTTGACTTACAATATTGTGTCAATTTCTCCCATACAGCAAAGTGACCCAGTTATTCATATATACACACACACATATACATATACATATACACTTTCTTTTTTTTGGCTTACTTTCTTATTTTGCTCTGTAGCCTTATGAAAAGAGAGGTAAACTTTTTGAAATTGTGCAAAATTGAACATTGTAACTCTTCTATTTCATACCAAATGATAGCTTAGCTGGGTATAGAATTTATGATAGCCTTTAATGTCATTCACCAATATTTCTAGTTTTTCCTTTCCTGGCACATGAAAGTATTGCATACCCTCATCTTCTTGAAGTTAGGCATTAAAGTGTGATTTGCTTTAGATGACAAAATGTAAGTAGAAGTAGAAAGTAGTCTTTGGACAGAGGACTTTGAGAGATGACATGTATTTCACTATGTTTTCTCTTTGCTACTGTGATAAATTTGAGATTCTAGAGGCTCTATCAGTCTGGCTTCCTGAGTGAGAATGACTTGGAATATATATATCCCCACCATATAGGGGAGCAAGAAATAAAGCTTCACTGCTTTATGTCATTGAGATTTAGAGGTTGATAGTTGTCACATCATAATCTAGCTCATCCCAACTTGAGATCAAGATAGATTCTTAGGGGAGTTTCCTGTCATGGTGCAATGGAAATGAATTTGACTAGGAACCGTGAGGTTGTGGGTTCAATCCCTGGCCTTGCTCAGTGGGTTAAGAATCTGGTGTTGCTGTGAGCTGTGATGTAGGTTGCAAACTGGCTCAGATCTGGTGTTGCTGTGGCTGTGGCATGGGTCAGCAGCTGTAGCTCTGATTCGACCCCTAGCCTGGGAACCTCCATATGCCATGGGTATGGACCTAAAAAGCAAAAAAAAAAAAAAAGATTCTTAGAAGTGGGGTACTAATAAAACAAAAATCCTGTGTATAATAGGTAGTCTGGCCTAGGGGCTGTGTAGTGAACGATAAGAAAACTTCATTTGAAGGTGTAAAGATGATACTTTACATTAATGCAGTGGCAAATGTTTAAGAAAATTGTCTGGTAGGCAGATCACATTCTTAAGGAAACTTAAACTCAGGATGAAGACATGGGAAGACAGTATGTTAGCATATATTTGATTATTATTGAAAAATTGATTATGTTTGGAAAAATTGTAAGAAAAAATGTGCTCAGAAAAGAATCAGCCAATGTATAAGTAAGAATGAAAGTGAATAGGGATTTCCAAAAATTCAGAGTCTTGAAATATTTGGAAAATCAACTTAACTTTGGACTCCAAATAGTAGGAGATAAAACTGATTTTGAATAAGTTTTGAATAAGAAAAGCCACTTAAAAATCCATTGTTGTGGCAAGGGCCAAAAATAAGGGCATAAGCCTCACTCCTGCTGTTAGAAACTGAGTATGTTAAGATGTTTAAGATAAAGATCATTCAAGAATGTGGCATCCAGTTATTACTTTAATAGGACAAATGTCTCAAGGAAAAGAGAGTAAGGCTGTGGATATCTCATGTAGTCCTGATAGGCTCAAGGTACATTGATCTTTAAGTAAATAGAGAAGATATGGAGATTAGAAATCAAAGACAAGTAACTCTAGAACTATGTCTCTCTAAAGATGTGGGTGTAATTACTGGATTCTGTTGTTGACAGAATCAATAAGTAAAAAAGAAAAGATATTGAAAGAGTGAATTACCAAAAGAACACTAGTCTGGACTGAGAAAGACTATAAAGAACCTAAAATAACCCTATTACTAGTAGTAAGTGATCTGAGAAAGAGGCTTAACCCTCAGGGAGAACCATGATCTCCTACATTCACTTCAGATATGGCCAAGGAAAAATAAAATGGGAAAGAATTTCCTAGTGAAAAGAAGCTAGGAGCTGTGGAGTATAATGGGCAAAGTAATTGCTCTTAAGGAGCATAATGGGAGCCTAATCCAGCAACTCCTCTGCTCCTAAGAATGGGGACCTCAAAGTATCTGCCCAGCAGGATTTCCGAATTCCTGTGGACCAGTGTCTTCTGACTATTTCCATTCTTCCCCTTTCTGAATAGGATTGGCTATTGTGGTTATCCTGTCCCTGTTTCACCACTGTATATTGGGTATGTGGAGCAGAAAACTTACTTTTAGCTCATAGCCTATAGATTAAGAGAAGAGGATCTTGTATACATCTGGATCTTGTATACATCTGGATCTTGTATACACTATGACATATCACCCAGGATCTTGAACATTATGTTTGCTGCTCTGACTACCTGGAACTTTTGTCTTTTGACCTTTGAGGAGAGGGTCAGTAGGCGTTTCTTGGTGAGGAGAGTGAGCCAAGTATTTGGTGACCAGGGGGTAGGCTCATAATTATATATGTATAGTTCTTCCTTTGGGTGCATGGTAGGGCTGCACTTCTCTGAATCTTTTTGAAATTAGGCAAAATTAGGCAAATCCATGTAGCTAACTATGGCCAAGGAAATGTGAGCAGGTTGGATGGATACCACTTGCTGACAGAATTTTTTAAAGAGCTGTGACCCATTTGTCATGTTTTCTTTTATGCCACAGATATAGGTAGAGACTATGTCCATTCTGCCAAACTGAGATGGACATCTGAGATTTTGGAGTTTTCTATTATTACAGCATAACCAAACCTATCCCAGCTGATACAGAATTCTAAGTTGTAAATTGTTTTAGAATTAAAAAAAATTTTATTATAATTGATTTGCAATGCCTGTCAATTTCTGCTGTACAGCAAAGTGACCCAGTTATACATACATACATACATATATATATATATATATATACACCACACACACACATTCTTTTTCTCATAGTGTCTTACATCATGTTCCCATCACAAGTGCTTGGATATTGTTCCCTGTGTTATACAGCAGGACCTCATTGCTTATCCACTCCAAATGCAATAGTTTGCATCTACTAACCCCAGTCTCCCAGTCCAACCCACTCCCTTCCCCTCCCTCTTGTCAGCCACAAGTCTGTTCTCCATGTCCATGAGTTTGTTTCTTTTCTGTAGACAGGTTCATTTGTGCCATATATTAGATTTCACATGTAAGAGATATCATATGGTAGTTGTCTTTCTCTTTCTGACTTACTTCACTTAGTATGAGAGTCTCTAGTTCCATCCATGTTGCTGCAAGTGGCATTATTTTGTTCTTTTTTATGGCTGAGTGGTATTCCACTGCGTATATGTACCAATTTCTTCTTAATCCATTCATCTGTTGATGGGCATTAGGTTGTTCCATGTCTTGGCTATGTGAATAGTACTGCAGTGAACTACAGGTGCATATATCTTTTCAGTGAAAGTTTTGTCCAGATATAGGCCCTGGAGTGGGATTGATGGATCATATGATAGTTCTGTATTTAGTTTTCTGAGGCACCTCATACCATATAGTGGTTGTAGCACTTTACATTCCTACCAACAGTGTAGAGGGGCTCCCTTTTCTCCACACCCTCTCCAGCATTTGTTATCTGTAGACTTATTAATGATAGCCGTACTGACTTGTGTGAGGTGGTACTTCGTTGTAGTTTTGATTTGCATTTCTCTAATAATTAGTGATATTGAGCATTTTTTTTGTACCTGTTGGCCATCCATGTGTCTTTGGAGAAATGTCTGTTCAAGTCCTCTGCGGATTTTCAATTGGGTTGTTTGTTTTTTGAGTTGTATGAGTTGTATGTGTATTTGGAGATTAAGCCCTTGTTGGTAGAAATGTTAAATGCGTTGTTGCATTGCTGTCTTGAGGGATAGTATTGTTGTTGAAGTCTGAAACTGTCCTAAGTTGTGATATATTTATTGTGACCTCCACCCTTTTTCCTTTTCAGATTTTTCTTTAGCCTCCTGAGTATTCTGAAATTTCAGTAATGTGTCTTAGTGTGATTTTTATTTTCATCAATTAGTGCTTAGCACATGGTGCACCCTTAAAACCTGAAAATTCATGTTCTTTGGGTTGAGGAAAATTTTCATGAATTATTTTATTGATCATTTCTCCATCTCTTTCTCTTTCCTTGTTTTCTTATTATTTGATGTTGAAATCTCCTAAATCAGTGTTTCTCATTTTCCTTTTTTGGCCTCCTATTTTCTATGCATGTTGCTCTACTTTTTGGGATATTTCCTCAAACGTATCTTCTATATTTATGGGAATTTTTCATTTTTGCCATCGGAAATTCCAAAAGCTCCCTTTTCCCTTTCAGTATTCTTTTCTTATACATCCTATCCTTATTTTGTGAATGCAGTATTTTCTCTTATCTCTGAGGATTTTAATGCTTAAATTTTTTTCCTTTGCATAGTTTGTTTCCTCCAAGTTACCTTTTCTTGTTTACTTTGGCTTCTATCTTTCATATTAGAGGCTTCCACCCCCCCCCATCCCCCCAGTATGATTATCCTTTACTGTCTGCTCAGGACTCCAGTAGCTGACCAAAGAGCTGATTGGAAGCTTTGAGCTTAAGGGGATTGCTTGTCAACTTCAGTGGGTTGTTTGTTGGAAAACAATGTCAGTGTCGTAGTTCTGTCCTCTGACTGCTCATATTTCCCAGATGGTTTCTACCAAACTCCTGCCTGAAGGATAAAGGTCTTGTTGTCAGCATTCTGAAACCACATGGGTCATCAGGACTGAAGTCTTAGGACTCTATATTTAGTATTACACAATAAGTGATTTTCATTGCTCATGGTCTGATACTCATCCCTGCTGTTGTGCTGGTAGACTCCTAGTCTGGAAATCTTGTTTTACCCTCCTTTTTAGAGAATAAATCTCCAGGGTTTTTTTTTTTTTTTTTTTTTTTTTTTGCCATGGGTCCGGGGCAGTAGCACAGCAGCATGGAATATGGGTGGGAAGAATCAGAAAAAGAGACTGAGGAGGAGTGGCCAGTGAAGCTGAAGGACAGCCAGGAGAGTGTGGTATCCCTGAAGCAGGTGAAGAAGAGGTGTTTGGAAAGAGAATGATCTTTTCTGTCAAATAGTCTGATGAGTAAGGTCCACTCAGAGAACTGACCATTGGGCATGGCAATGCGGATGTCACTGGTGACCTTGATGAGAGAAGCCTCCTGGAATTGTGGAGACAAAAGCCTAACTGGAAGAAGGGTAGGAACTCAAGTGGTGACCTTGAGAATAGACAGTTCTTTTCCATTTGATTCTGCTTCTTCCTAAAACAACCCTATGAGATAGGCAGCCATCCCCATTTTTATAGATTTGAATTGAGGAACTGAGTCTCAGAGGTATAAGAATGTGCTCATGGCCTCACAGCTAGGTGCTTTTCAAAACAGCATTCATTTAATCTTTCTTATGCTTAGGTGTTCCCTCCTCCTGTCTTTAAATACTTTCTTCATGCCAGTGACTCCCACATTATATTTCTAACTTGAACCTCTCCTCTGATCTCCAGATTCCTATATCCACTTGCCTACTCAGCATCTCCACTTCGATATTTAATAGGCATTGCCAACATGACATGTCCAAAAGTCAACTTCTGATTTTATCCCCCAAAACTTCTCATCCCATAGTCTTCTTACTTCTTCTATAAATGTAGCTCCTAGGAAAAACCCTTGAAGGTATCCTGTCTCTCTCTTTTTCTCACACCACACACCAAGTGTATCAGTAATTCTTATTGACTCCATCTTCAAAATACACCCATTCCAACTTGGGTTTGGAATCCTGATTCCCCCACAAATTGAGTTGATTGTGTTAGTTTTCTGTGGCTGCTATAATCAATTACTAGAAACTTAACAGCCTGCATAACAAATTTATTATCTTATAGTTCTGTAGGTCAGAAATCTGATAAGTCTCTTTGGGCTAAAATCAAGGTGTTGGCAGGACTGCATTCCTTTCTGTTGGCTCAGCATAGGATCTGTTTCCTTGTATTTTTCAGCTTCTAGAGGCCACCCACATTCCTTGTCTTGTCTTCCTCTATCTTCAAAGCCAGCAAAGGAATGTTGATATCTTCTCATGCTGCATCACTCTGACTTTCTTCTGTTTGCTTATTCTATTTTTTCTTGTGTGGGACTTACAATTTTTAATTTTATGCACTATCATACCATTTGAATTAAAATATTAAAAAATTTATTGAGGCGACGTTGGTTTATACCAATGTATCAGCTTTATATTATAGCATTATTTCAGTTTCTCTACCCACTACAGTGTGCTCACCACCAGAAGTTTAGTTTCCATCTGTCATCACAAAGTTGACCCCCTTTACTCATTTTGCCCTCCCTAACACTTCCTCTTAGGTAACCACTACTCTGTTCTCTGTGTCTATGTGTTTGTTTTTGTATGGTTTGGTTGTTCATATATTTTGTTTATTTTTGTGGTTGTTTGTTTTTTACATTCCACATATGAATGAAATTATACACCATTTGTTTTTCTTAATTTGATTTATTTCACTTGCCATAAAACCTCAAAATTCATCTCTGTTGTTGCAAATGGCATTATTTCATTCTTTTTCATGGCTGAGTAGCATTCCATTATATATGTAACACATCTTCTTTATCCAAACATCCATCAGTGGACACTTAGGTGTTTCCATATGTTGGCTATTGTGAATAATAGGGGTTCAGATATCTTTTCAAATTAGTGTTTGTAAATACCTGGAAGTGGAATAGCTGGATCATATGATAGGAAGGGAGAGGGGCTAGAAATTCCTGCCTGGGAAACATTGTCTTTTAAGGAGTAAGCAAAGGAGCCCGGACAGGAGGCAGAGGAGGTGAAGTCAGAGGAACAGAAGGAAAACCAGGAGAGTACAAGGTCCTGCAACCAAGAGAAGAGGAAAGGCTCAGTAAAAGATGAAAGCAAAGTCATTGTTTCTGGAAATTTTGTGGTCCTTGAAGACCTACAATTTCTAAGTATTTGGGTAGTGAGGGGCTGAAGGGGCATTTTATTTTATTTTATTTTATTTTGGCTTTTTGCTATTTCTTGGGCCGCTCCCGCGGCATATGGAGGTTCCCAGGCCAGGGGTCTAATTGGAGCTGTAGCCACTGGCCTACACCAGAGCCACAGCAACGCGGGATCCGAGCCGCGTCTGCAACCTACACCACAGCTCACGGCAACGCCGGATCGTTAACCCACTGAGCAAGGGCAGGGACCGAACCCGCAACCTCATGGTTCCTAGTCGGATTCGTTAACCACTGCGCCACGACGGGAACTCCTGAAGGGGCATTTTATTCAATTATTCTCAACAGGTGGTTTGGGGAACCCACTGTGTTCAGTGCTCTGCTGCATCCTGGGTCTCTTCTCTCCACCAGCACATGTGTCTGGGCTCCAGTGAAAAATAAAGAGGGTGGTGAGAAAGATTCCCTTCTGAGAAACTCCACATGGCATTGGGGTGTGAGGCTGTTCTGTTGAGTTGCCCCCAAGAGGGTCACTCAGAAAGTGCAGACAGAGGAGGAACAGTACCCGCTCACCAGAGTTCATGGCCATGCCTCCCTGGGGTGCACGTGGCTGGACTACATTTCCCAGGCTCCCCTGCGATTAGATGTGGCCATATGACTGAGTCCTGGCCAATGGGATTTAAGCAGGAGTGATACTTACAGCCAAAGTTTGTTAGAACCTCCCTTCTGCAGTCCTTGCTCTCTGCTTCCATTTGCTAAAAAAACAGAGAGGACTTTGGGTCCTAGAGGAGGTTGGAACTACAAGATAGACGGAGGGGGTTTATAAATGACTGTGTGGAACTGACTCCATCTTGGGCTATGCTGTGCTCAAGAGATACGCTTTTATTGTGTTCAATCCATGAGATTTAGTTATTTATCTGTACAGCAGCTAGTATCAACTTAACAAATCCAGAGGTTTTCTCCCCTTGGATTGGCCCACTGCCATGCAGATGTGGCATCTCAAGTCTTGAGAGCCTGGAGTGAGTGGAAGGGACCAATGCAGGCCATGAGGACTGGCCAGTGAGGAGTTATCCAGGAGAAAGCCTGGTGCCACGTGGTGCTGGGCAGAGACCCAGTGGTAGCCAACTGAACCGTACTTTGTATTCTAGAATATGTGACACATTTCTTAGAGACCGCCAGAAATACCACTGTCCTCTAGGGGTGATCCTGCAATTACAATGGGGCAGAAATGGAACTTATCACTCTAATACCAGCCCTTTCCATTAAGAGTGTAATAAAATTGTGCCTGGCACATAGCGAATGCCTCTTCAGTGTGGATATTTACGGCTCTGAGGCTGGTGTGCCCAGGGAAAAAAGGTTACACATGGTGCAGTTCTGCTGAGTTTGTACTTTCTATGCCCCCACCCATCTTCCTCTTCCAGATGAAGTGCCAGACAGACTGTAGAACTTTAAGATGGAAGCTGGTGCAAACTTGGAACGACCAGGTTTCTCCTCCACATTGTATGTAGGTTAGGAAACCAACACAGTGAGAGATGAATGACTCCAGAGTCCGCTTTGGAGTTGGGCCAGGAGATGGCATAATACTCAGTTTGTGTTGGTGTCACTGCTGGTCACAACCTAGGTCTCCCGACTCCCCAGCCAGGGTTCTCAAAATTAGGAAATTAAAAAATACTGATTAAAATAAGAAACAAAAGAGAGATCTCGCTTCTTATCTCAATACTTGGACAACTATTGTTAATGTTTTAATTTATCCTTCTAGTTTTTCTTATGTGTGTGCACACACACATAGTATACATCTGGAATAATATATGCAATATCTTTATACTGTGCATGTAATATATACACATACATAAAAAAGTAAAAGGAAAATGAATTCATGCTACATGTATTGCCTCATAAACTGCTTTTCCCACAAAACCCACAAGGTTATTTTCTATATTTGCAATATTTTGTGTGACCGCATTGTCATTTAACCCATCTGTTACTGTTGAACAACAAATTATCCTTAGGTTTTGCTGTTATAAACAGCTCTGAAGGTGGATGTTTAAAATGGACGTTTGGAGTTTCTGCTGTGGCGCAGTGGTTAACGAATCCGACTACAAACCATGAGGTTGTGGATTCGATCCCTGGCCTCGCTCAGTGGGCGAAGGATCTGGCGTTGCTGTGGCTCTGGCGTAGGCTGGCAGCTGCAGCTCTGATTAGACCCCTAGCCTGGGAACCTCCATATGCCGCAGGAGCAGCCCTAGAAAATGCAAAATAAATAAGTAAATAAAAAAAATAATAAATAAAATAAAATGGATGTTTACTGCTGCACATTGGTGATTATTTTTTGGATAAGGTCTTAAATGTGGAGTGTTTGGATCCACAAGTAAGAAAAAGGTAAAATTTTGATTTTGATACTCAGAGGCAAACTGGTCTCCAGAAAGCCTGGGCTAATTTACCCTTCCATCAGTGGTGAGCCAGAGGGCCCTTTTATTCATGCTCTTGCCAGCACTGGGAGCTATAGTTTTCCCAGGGCTCCTTTCATTCCTGGGCTGTACGATGGGGAGTAAAACAAGCCTCTGGGTCCCCAAATCTGTTCCTTCCAGGAGTGAGCAAGCTTTGGTGAGACGGGAGCTTGTGGGGCGGGTGGATAGGATAGGGAGTGAATGCCTGGGAGGTGGTGGTACTCAGAAGAGAGAGGGCTGGGCGCTCTCCTGCTGGCATCTCTCTGACCACCTATTGGAGTTCTGGTCCTGGAGCCTAGTGCTGTGGGCAGATGGGTTTGGTCAGTGGAGTACCAGAGATGGATGGATGCAAGGCAGATGAGGGTGGAGCAAAGGTGGACACTGCTAGTCATTGGCTCTAGGAGTTGTAACAAAAGCAAATATTTGGAACCTGGGATTACTTAGCTTTCTCCTTAGAATCAGAAGCCTCTCGGAGGCTTGGATTAATTTGAAGAAATTTACTAGCAGAGTTTGTGGCAGATAAAACAGTTTGCTTATTTCACACTTGTATGGCCACCTGCTAAGAACTGTTTGTTCAGTTTCGGATTCTTTAATTAAAATCAACATAAAACAGATTGAAAACATCCCAAGAAGGGGATGCTTGATTTGCTGGAGGATATTGCAGAAAGATGGAGCAAAGTGGTTCAAAAAGCGCTTTGTCACCAAGCAAGCAGGGGGTAGAAAAGCAGCCTGAGTAAGTGTGGGGTTTGAGTATGCGCATGCGTGTGTGCAAGTGGCCATCAGGAGCTGTAGGGAACTCATAAGAGTCTTGTCCATGATGATGGCGAGAAGTCTTCTTTGCTTCCACCACTGGAAAGGTCAGCTCCATGTTTTTTAAATTTTTTTTTTTTAACAAATAGTCATTGAATCCCTCTGTGTCAGAAATTGTGAATAACATGCAATCCCTGACCTCAGGAAGAGAGATGGGAAAGTGAAATAGAAATGGTAACCCAGCGTGTGCTGAGTGTTGAGAAAAGGGTAAATGCAGGGTGCCAGTGGTGGGGTGCAGAGGGTGGCACCTGACCGTGTACTGTGTTAGTGGTGAGGGGCCAGGTCAGACTTCTGAGAAGAAATGACATCTACTTCAGCTGAGATCTGATGAATGGATGGAATTGATCCAGGTTAAAATGATGTCTCGTATAGCTATTACTACCATCTGCTGTGTAACAAGCGTCTATACTATCTCTTGCATTAACTGTTACCACTTATTTGCGTCATGCTTCTGTGAACTGGCCGAGGGTCAGCAGGTCTGGGCTGGGCCTGATCAGGCAGCCATACCCTGTGAGTCTCCTTGGACCAGCAGACTAGCTTGGGCATGATGGAAAAAGCGCAAGAGAGTCAGCCCAATCACACAAACACTCTTCAAACCTTTAGTCATGTCACTCCCGTTAACATTCCACTGGCCAAAGCACGTCATATGTCTGGTTCCAAGGTCAAGGGGAAAAGAAACATATTATGCCTCTTTAATGGGGTAATATACTTCATGTCTTTAGAATGGTGGCCATTAAGATGCTCTGTCGTGCGTGGATGGATGGATATGGGGCAGTGGTGGTGGTGGGCTATTTCAGGGTAAGGAACAGTGTGCACAGGATCAGGCTTGGCATACTGGGAACTGTGTGGGTAGGAGCACAGAATATGTGGGAGGCTTGCAAACTGCAGGCTCCTGGAAAGGCCTGAAGGAGGTAAGGAAGGGTCTTACCTATCAGCAAAGCCTGTGGATGTTATCCCCGGGGCAGTGAGGAAAACTGATGGGTTTAAAGCTGGGGAGTCACATGGTCAGATTATAACCTTAATTACTCTGACTTCAGAGCAAAGAACAGAATGGAGGGGACCAGAGGGGGACAGGGAGGAGACCAGTTCGGAGACTCTGAGTTACTCAGATTTCCTTGGAAGTTGATCTCATGATCAGGGGGTAGTTTTTCCAAATGCTTACCAATTTTTAACTCTCAGCATGTCAACACCCTTGTTGTTCCCCTAGACTACTCTCCCTTCTCTCCCACCCTCTCTGCTCCCCAGGACCACCACCTCTGTGGCCTGGGCCAGGACTCGGCTGTAGGTCTCTGGGGTGCCTTCTGCCCTCCTCCAGCCCCTGAGGCTCCCAAGGGAGAGGACTGTCCTCACTCCCGTCTCACCCACAGCCCTGACTTCTCAGCTGGTGCCCAGGACCAAGTGTCACACTCTGGGTGCGTGAGTTGTGATGTCGATGGCCCCATGTCTTGGTCAGCTAGGGCCACCATAACAAAATAGCCTAGATGAGGTGGCTTAGACAACAGACATTTATTTCCCACAGTTCTGGAGACTGGACGTCCAAGAACAAGGTGCCTGCAAATTCACTGTTTCTCGTAAGGGCACTCATTCCGTTAGGAAAGTCCCAGCCTCATGACCTCATCTGAACCTACTCACTTCCCGAAGACCCCACCTCCACAGACCATCACACTGGACGCTAGGGCTTCAACATATGAATTGGGTGGGGGACATGATTTAATCCGTAGCATCCAGGCAGCCCTGGGTTGAGATTTCTCCTTCCTCTCTTCCACCTCAGCTCTAATCAATGGTGGCCTTGTAAAGCACTGGACAGCAGGAGCACAGTGGACTAAAACCTGAGGTTCAAGACATCCCAGTGCTGCCACTCACTTGCTGTGTGGCCTGGAGACCTCCCCGAGACTCTCTGAGCTAAGCTTCTGCATGTAGAAAACTGGGGATGATTTAACCACTGCTGCTAATTATGCCTTTTCAAGCAGCCCGTATGTGGAAGGTCCTGGGTGTGCTTGGTGACTAGGTAGGAAAATCAGCATCACCACTGTCATCACATCAGCACAGCGCTGGGGCTTCCAGTCCTCCAGAGCTCGTCATCGTCCAGATGAAGTTGACTCTTTACGGCAATTACCTCATTAACCCGCACACATTCCTGCAAGCCTCCTCTTGTTTCCAGGTACCTCCTGCCTATTTTGGAGGGTGCTGTGAGGCGCAAGGGAAATGATGCATGTGCATGTCTGGATGGTCATCGTTACTAGGGTTAAGGGAGGGCAGAGGGAGAGGTGGGGAGGAAGGTCTGGATAGGAGAAGCAGCTCAGATAAGAGGAAGCTACTTGGATTCTGGAGGCAAAGACAGCAAGTTTGAATCCCAGTGATTCCACTTTCTGACGGTTTCGGGCAAGGCCATTAACTGCTCTGAGCCGCACTTTCCTCATCTGCAGAATGGGGTTATATTCCCCCTCAACTTAAACGAGGTCAGGCATCAATACAGAGCCTCAGCAGTGGGCATGCCCCTACCCTGTACTCTATAGATTGTAAAGTCATGGTTCGCTGACTCACATGATGGCTCAAAAATGAAACTTCCTTTCCTGGACTTTCATTTTACTTGATCATTGAAAAATGAGTGTGCAGGGCAGGTAAAGAGGGTTCTAGCCATCCAGAGGAGAAACTGAGGTTCAGAAAGGTCAAACTTGCCCCCAGCCACAGGGGAGCAATCGCAAAGTGACTCCTGACCCAAGCTTGTCTGACTCAAGCTGGGCTCCTGTTCATCTCCAGCCTCAGTGGCCTTCCTGACCCAGCCACCTCCCTCCTGGTGTCTTTGTGCTGGTTCTGGGCCTGAGGCAATCGTTGGGACCCTTTGGTGTCCAGTGGCTGGCCGGAGCCCTCTGTCCTCTTCCCTGCCCCCCATCACTGGCTACCCCAAGTCCAGTCCTCAGCCGAGAGGCCCACTGCAGTGAATCAGCCTCCTTTGTGGTGTTGATTAGAGGCCTCCTCCTACAAACATCAAAGCTTCAATTAACATGGGCCGCTTGCAACCCTCTTGCAAAACTCTGATAAGAATAGAATTTCTCTTGGAAAATGGATTTTATTTAGTTGTGTGTACTGTTGGTTAAATGACCTACTCTATACACTGGCGCTGAGATTCTGGGGACAATTAGGGGGCTCGTCAGGAACTGGTTATCTGAAGGAAACAGGCGCCAGGCTGTTTAGCTGTCTAATATCCTGACAGGGGTGGGGGGCAGAGGCAAATTAAAAAAGGGCTTCTCTCTTTCTCCAGACCTGGGGTGCTGAGGGCGGTGTGCTGAGATGGGGCTTGGTGGAGGGGGCTGGGGTAGCCCCCAGCTCATGCTCTCCTGGGGAGTGTGGCTGAATTGGGGGGCCCCAGCCTTGCATCCGGACGGCTGTGTGTGTGCTTGTGTGGGTGTGCGTGTGCTCACAAGCACGTTTGTGCCAGTTTCTTGGTGCCGCTGAGAGCACAGCCTGGCCTCTTCCAGGGAGGCCCAGGGGAGGCTGGTTACTGGGCAGGGAGGGGCAGGGCCTCAGGAACACAGCAGGGCTGGGGGTGCCTGAGCTGGGGAGAACGGGAGGCTAAGGTGGGTGGGCCCCTTGCTTTTTTGATGACCACTCCTCCTATTAAACTCAGTCTCTTCCTTCAGAAGGGGGGTGGGATAACTTGGAAAATGCCATCTCTTGATCCTCATTGCCTCTGGGGAATCCTCATTGCCTCTGGGGAAGGAGAAGAAATATGCTACCCCCAGCCCAGGGTGTGAATGCCTTTCCTCTGAGTGGCAGAGACAAGGCCACTGAGGGCGTATTGAGTCCATGCCCTGACTTAGGTCACCATTGTGCCTGAATGTTTTTGGTCCTCTAATTCCTGCCAGCCCTTCTTGGGCTTGAAAAAGTTCTGCCTGTTGTCTAACCACATGCTTCCAGCTACCCTCTAAGTCTGTCTTGAATCAAGCAGGTAAGTCTGATGAGTAGGGGACTTAGGGTTCAGGAGTGGCCTGGTTGGGAGAGGGAGTTTTTGGCAGGGGGTGAGGGGACGGATGGCTGGGACAGCAGAGGGCAGGACTGTGAGGAGGAGCAGCTCACCCACCAGCATCTCTTCCTCAAGTCTGGGAAGCCTGGCGTAGCCTGACTGTATTGATTTAATTATTCCCTACAATGTAATACTCTGCATTTGTGTGATAGCAACAAACAGAGTTGAAAGACATACAAAAATAAATGATCTGAAAGTTAATATGGATGAATGGGCATCTATGAATTCAAGGAGAGAGGTTTTGTTTTACATTGTAAAATCAATAGCGTGCAGAACAATGTCCTAACTTCCCCCGGGGACCCCAGCGAACCCTCCCGTATCGATCGCCATGCAAATTAATTGAATTCATGAAATCCACATTGCTGGGTAATTGATGCTTCTTATAATTACCTCCGAGTTATGAGCTTTTAGGGGATTGCATTGATTCCCGGGCAGTGGGGGGGCAGGGCAGAGGAAGGAAAAGGCTGGGTTCCTGGAACTGCTGGCAGCAGCTACCCAGGTGGGCTCTGGGCAAGTGGGGGATGGTTAAGGTTGGGGGGGTGTTTGCCTGGTGGTAGAGGAATCCTTGTCCCACAGAGGTTAGTGACCCAGTCCAGGTGAGGCTGGGAGCTGGGGTAGACCTGAGCAGTGGCACCTGGACATTTGAAGAAACCACCCTTCCACTGCCACCAAGGAGGATGGCTGCCTCTGGGAAGCCGAGACAATCTTCAGGGAGTAGAAATAGCAAACATTCATTTAACATTTATTATGTGCCAGGCATTGTTCCAAGTACTTTACAGGTATAGGACTCATCAGATCCTCCAAACAACCTATGGGGCATGTACTATTACTGTTCCCTTGGATTATTGAAAAGATGAAGCACGGAGGCGCTCCCGCTGTGGTACAGTGGGTTAAGGATTTAGCATTGTCCCTGGTTGCTGCTTAAGTACGGGTTTGATCCCCAGCCCTGGTTCGGTGGGTTAAGGAACTCGTGTTTCTGTAGCTGTGGTGTAGCTTGCAGCTTCAGCTTGGATTTAATCCCTGGCCCAGGAATTTCCATATGCCACAGGTACAGCCAAAAAAGAAAAAAAAAAACAAAAACAAAAAACAAAAAACACAGAGAGGTTAAGTAAGTTGCCCAAGGTCACACAGTGGCAGAGCTGGAATCCTTGACCACCAGCTAATCCATGAATGGATTTCAGGAACAAACCTTCATAGGTCATGTATGCAGCGTGCACGTCGGTGCATATGAGCATTTTTCAGAGAAGGGGTCTGTAACTTGCATCAGATGACCACTAAGGCAAACATCTGTTCTAGAAACGCCGTCTCTGTTATTTGTACAGTGGCAAGTGTCTGGATCCACATTCTAGCACATAAACTGTGACTTTGGAGAAGTCACCTAACTTACCTGAGCCTCTTCTACCACTGCAAACCTGGAGGGGTGGGTGTCCCTAGCTTGTTTGCAGCTCTGGCAGTCTCTGATAGACACAGAGCGTTCACTCAGGCGGACCTCCCAGGATGCCTCGAGCTGACGGGGATTTGAGGTAGAAATTATGCCCATTTTACAGACAAGGAAACTTAGACACAGAGGGACTAGTTCCCCTGTGGAAGATCATGTGGCAGGTTCATGGCAGGGATATGACGAGGACAGATAGAGCCAGGCTCTGAGCCACATGCAGTTCAAGCCACTGTCTCTTGTCTACCTAGAAACCCTCCCATGCGGATCAACAAAACGCAAGGCAAGTCTGGTCCTGGGCCCTGCGGCCTGCATCTCAGCCCCTCTACCTTAGAGCCACACCCTGGGTTGGCCCTGAAGAGCTCCCTGCTCCGCATTGCTGCTGCTTGGGAAAGCCACTGCTCCTCCCTGGGCTCAGCCCTTTCTCTGTGCAGTGACCAGGCTTTGGGAGCTATGACAGGCCAGCAAGGAGTGCTCACAGCCACAGGGTAGGAAGGCTGGGTTGGAATCCAGAGGGAAGCAAAGTACCATAACAGATACTGTCTCCACACTTCCCAGAAAGTACCTGGGTGATGCTGGCCTCCTCTTGTCCTTCCCTGGGCTCAGCGGAAAGGGGGCTGGTCATTTGTGTTGCCCCTCCTGCCTTCCTGGCTTTGTTTTGGAGCTGTTGAGGCCAGGGTTCAGAGAGACTCATCCCCTGATTGGTGGAGGTGGCCTGGTGGAGCTGAAGAACCATGAGTCACTGTCCATGCAGGGGACCTGGCCTGGCTCCGTATCCTTGCCGAGGCTGTCAGGGCTGGCCAGGTGGCACTCACAGCAGGGAGAATGGGGCTCAGAGTTCAAGGTGATGACTGGGGTAGATTGGCAGCTCGGCCCTCCCTCCCTGTGGCTGGAGCTTCTGCCTGGCCCTTGAGGATTGATGGAGGAGGATGTAACCAGGAGCTCTTCATTGGCACTAGGCAGTGGCCTGGCTCTCCACTTCCCAGAAGGAGGCTCCCAGCTTCTTGCAGGGAAGCCATGTCTGCAAGAGAAGACAGGGTGTGCAGCATATTCAGAGGCTCACATCACTGTCAGCTTCCTCGCCAACCCCCACCCCATCCCCTTCCCTGCTGATCTGAGGCTCAGGCTCTGCTAGGGTGTCTTTCTCAATACCAGTCACAGATTTGGAGAAGAGACTCAGAAGGCTGAGTCATCCAGGCCCCTAGGTGGCTAGCCAGAGGGTGGAATTCTCCTGACTCCATCCTGGTGTCCAGGTCGTGAGCTCCTGAGCAACCTTGAAGCTTATCTTCTGGACTTATGAGTCTTAGGAGATGGGAGAGATCTTACAAGATCATCCAATCCAACTTCCTTACCAAAATGAGGCTCCAAGAGTTCAATGACTTGCCCTCAGTACATGTACCATTGAGTCTTCAGTCCAAGGCCTCTGACTCTCAAGATCAGGTTCTTTCCATGACATGGAAAGAATCTCCCAGTTACTAGCCAGCCTCATTTCCTCTCTGGATGACTTCTGGTCATCTCTGGGTGGGGGGCGGTGAGGGGTCTCTGCTCATTTTCCTCTCTCGCTGCTGTCACCCCCGAGGATCCTGAGACTTCATAGAGACTGAGGACAAGGAAGAAGTCTCCTGCCTTCTTGCCTGTGCCTTCCCCTCAGGCTGCTGGGCTCCCTGAACTGTGAAGAAGAGCACAGGCTTCTAGATCTAACTAGACTCCTCCCTCCCTCCGTTCTGAGGGAGAACAGCCCCGCCTCCCTCAGCATCCTCTAAGGCAGAGATGGTTCTAGGACAGCCTAATTAGGTGAAGTTGATGAACTCATCAGAAATGTGTTTAATTAAGATTGAGAACGAATTGTGGGGTGGTTGATGTTCCTCTGTCTCTCCTCTTTCCCTATGAGAGAGGGATTCTCTCTGATCACACTGAGCCCCAAGAAAGGATTAGGGTGAAGTGTGGCACGAGGCCTAGAGTGAAGGACACCCTCAAATCATCTTACATTTGTCTGTTTGTCCATCCATCCATCCATTTTTTGATCCATCTGACAAGTCCTACCCTGTGTAGGCACTGTGGTGGGAGATATACTGATGGATCTGGAGATGAATGAATGCTGGATGGAGGGTGGCTGTAGGTGTGCAGGGAGGAAGATGGATTCTCACCTCATGTTAACACTTTTGGGGGTTCTCAACAACTATTCTTGAGGAGAAGTCCTCAGAAGAATAGACTTCCCTCGATAAATGAAATCAGGCTCCCTGAGCTGTTTAAATTCTGGGCTACAATAACATAGCCTTATTTGGTATCTCAAGCCGTGGTCAACATTGTCTAAATCACGATGCCCATTTGAGAAGAGCCCACCAGGCCTATTCCCCTGTGATCTCATTTAATTCTTGCAGCAACACTATGGATCCGATGCTGTTTATACCGCTGTTTCACGGCGGAGGAGGCTGAGGCTTAGAGAGGTTAGCAGAGCAAAGGTGGCTGGTGAGTAACCCAGAGTTGTGATGAGAATGAATAAGGTCAAGGCCAAGATGTGCTATGTAAACAGGCCCTTAACTAATTAGAATTGTTACGGGACAGGAATGACTAGTGTTCTCTCTCTTTAAAAACAAACACACACCAAACTTTCCTTTTAAGCTCCTCCTACAAATTATTTCAGGAAATAAGCAACTTGAGAGTCAGAAGGTAAATAAAAAATGGGAAATCCCAGCCAGATCTGCTCTCCTGGCTTCAAGGGGCGGGTGTTCCAACCTTTAGGGAACTTCAGCTTTGTACTTGATGCTGTATGTTTACTTCTCATTTGATTCTCATGTAATGAGGCTCTTTGCTGTACCATGAGAATAACAACCCAGGAGGCAGGACTTATCATCGGTTTACAGATGAGAAATGAGGCAAAGGGAGGCAGGGTCACTAGCGCAAAATAACCCAGGTAGTATGTGGTGGACTGAGGTTTGAGGCCAGGTGAGGTAAGTACTCTTTGTTCTCACTCCTGCTGGCCTGCACAAGCCACACAGATGTGTGAATGTGGGAAGGTTTGGGGACGATGGGGACCTACTTACTTCTGCTGCCTTTGCTAGGAATGCCGAACAACCCAGACTCTGCCCATGCCTTCCACAGCTAGGCTGGCTCTGGGTGTCATTCAGAGCTCTGACTGGTCCAGGATCTGTTGATGTCCTACCTCAGTGCCTCTGCATCATCTCCTCCCCCTCCCTGCTGCAGGCCCTGGGTTCAGTTGTATACAGCACAGGTCCCCAGAAGCCACTGTTGGGGGTGTCCTCTAGACCCAACAGCAAGCCCATGTATTAGCTACTCATCGCTGTATGCACATTAGCATACAATTTAGGAGCTTAAAATAATAATACCATGAGCGGTTTACTATCTCAGACACTTCCCATGGGTCAGGAACTCAGGAGTGGCTTAGCTAGATGGATTAGGTTCCAGGAATCTCATGAGGTTGCAGCCAAAATGTGAGCTGGGGCTGCATCATCTGAAGGACTGACTGTAGCCGAAGGAGCCACTTCCAAGATGGCACACTCACCTGCCTCGGTTCCTTGCCATGTGGACCTCTCCACAGGACCACCTGTGTGTCTTCAAGTGTGGCTGCTGACACAGTGAGTGATCCAAGAGAAGAACAAGGAGGTCCTTCATGGCCTAGTATCAGAAGTCACACTGTCACTTCTGTCACATTTTTGTTGTTAGAAGTGAGTCACTAAGGCTGGCCTTGCATGGGTGGAGGGGAGTTAGGCTTCATTTTTAGAAAGGAAGAGTGTCAAAAAAGATCCTGAACATATTGTAAAACTACTATACTGTCAACTGCTCTTTTTTGCTGATAAATAGAAACCATCCAGTTTTTACCAGCCATCAACCAGATCTCCACCAAACTGCTCTTTGGGGAATGCACCCCCCGCCCCCATGGTTGCTCACAGCTGCTTCTGAGTGCTGAGTAGGTCTGCAGCTTCATCCTCTCATCAACCCAATCTCCTCATTCTTGGCATTCAAGACCTCCCTGCTGTGGCTTAAACCAACTTTCCAGCTTACCTCTAGCCACTATGAGGCGCTTTTATTCCAGCAGTGTTTTCTATTTATTCTTTATAACAATAATGGCTGCCATTTAGAGTACCTGATATGTTTTAGGCACTGTACAGATATTATCCATAATCCCTAATTCTGCAAGATAGGGAAAGAGAGGTTCAGAGAAATTAGGTAACTTGCCCAAGAGCTCACAGCTAGTCAGCAGCTGTGGAGTCAGATCAGGCTTTCCTTTCCTGCCTCCTGCTGGGCCTCCTGCCTCTCTTCCACCAGACAATCCCTTCCCCTCCATCCAGGCGCTTCCCAGCCAGCTCAAGCTTCATACTGGGGGAGGTTCTCTGCTGTGATCATGGTTGGCAGTGACTCATCCAAGAGTGCCCCACCCTCCCCATGCATGGTGTCTATTAGCCTATGAGTGGCTTGAGGGCATATGTTGTCTAAGGGTCCCTGTGTCCCCAGAGTGCCTGGCACACACCTGGTACACAGTGGGAGCTCAGCAAGAGCTCAGGACGCAGGGAATGGAATAGCCCGGAATTCAGAGGCTCTGGGGGTGGATGCCCCAGGTCAGAAATCCGAGCCCTTCCTGGCCAGTCGCCTGGCGGCTTCCCCTCTGCCCAGCACCAATGTTCTGGCCCTTGCTCCGGCGCAGCCATCTAGGCTGACTCTTTCTGGCCTCATCACCGCCGTTTCCACCCCATCCTGTTCTCGCAGCTCCCAAACTCCTTGCTCTTTCTTCCCTAAATTGGTTCTCAGTAAAATCTCTTTATTCAACTTCTCGGGCTTCTTTAGGTTTGTATCCGAATCTTTTGTTTCTCCCCTCCCCCAGCTCATCCAAGTCTCATTCCCCGGCCTCTGTGCCCCGCCTCCACCCCCTCCCCGGCGGCAGGACCTGTTGCGGCTCTTCCGCCGGAGCCCGACCTCCTTCCCGCTCGCCGCACCGCTCCCTGCGCCCAGCTCCCTGGCTCTCGTCTCCAAGGTTACCCAGCGACTTTGCCCGACTCTGCTACCTCCTCCCGTTTCTTAGCTGTGCCTGCGGGGAGGTGGAAGAGGGGTTGGGGCTGCCTGGAGAGAAGGTGCCATCTCCCTCCCTGATCCTTTCACGATTGGTTCGTTCCTTTGTCTCTTCCTTTCCTTTCTTTCCCCTGCCTGGTAAGCTTTTCTTTGCCCCTGCTTGGTAAGCTTCTCTCCTCATTTCTCTGTCTCTTTGTCTCTATTTCCTCTACTACTTTGTCTCTCCATCTTTCTTTTTCTGTCTCTCACTTTCTGACTCGGTTTCTCTCTGAGTATCTTTTTTTGAGTCTCTCTCTTTTACCTTTGCGTTCTCCTCTGAGTTCTGGTTTTAAATTCAGAAACAGTAAGAATTATCCCTGGTCCCTTACTAACACCCCGTGTCTTCAGCTTGGGTGTTAAAGGGCTTTGCTGGAGGAGATGTAAAGTCTGGAGCCCGGAGCAGGCCCAGGTGCTTAGGGAGGGGAGTGGGCAGGAGCCACAGTAGCACTAACACTAGGCCTAAGGACGACCAGCGCCCCTACGCCCCTCTGTGTGGCTGGGACACACCCTGCCTAAGCAGAGGCTGAGGCTGACAGGCCCCGCCTCCCCTGTGTTCAGGCTGCAATGCTGTCCCTTGACTGATGCTCTCCCCTGATGGAGGTTTGCTGCATGTGCTTGTGATCTACAGGTGTCCCCTTTCCATCACCCCAGGCGGAGCACATGACAGGCCAGGCACAGAGCCGGGCACTCAGCAGGTGCTCAGCCTGTGTGTCTCCTGTCAAGGAGGGACTTGCACAGAGCCTCTGGCCTCCATGTCACCTGGGTGTTATATAATGTTCTAGGGGAAATAAAGCTTTTCCCAAGAACCTTTTGGGGGACTTTTCCAGAAAAATTAAGAGATTTTTTTTTTCCTGTAGGAAATGTCCATTTCCTTCTGCTGAAAAATTTTCCATTTTTCTCTCAGACTTTGATATCTGTACTAAAATGCGTAAATGGCTTCTATATTTCAACATGATCATTACATCTTAATGCATCTCTGTTCCTAAACTAATAGTGACATTATAAAGGGCCCTAAAAACAAGACCTTGCATACATTTTGACCCTGTCACGTTTCTCCCTTGGCCTAAGCATTTCTGGACTTTCTCCCCCTGTGTGTCTAAACTAGAGCTCTGGGAGATCAGACCGAGGTGACCGTTCTAGATGCTCCTAAACATGGGATTAAGGGGGACACTGCCAGCTCAACCAGGATCAGCAAGGCCTACCCACCTAGAACTGGTCAGACCCCAGCCAGAAGAGTCAGTGAGGTCCAGCCTAACCCTATGAGACCCAGCTAGGCTGTCCTGAGGCTTCAGTTCTTAGTGAGTCCTTCCTGGTCCCAGAGAGGAGCTCTTTCTAGCTTCTGCCCCAGATTCCCAGGATGAGCAAAAGAATCCTAGCACACCTATACGTATGGGAGGACAATCCATGCCATTCTGCCATTTCCCCCTCCCCCACAAGTATTTTGGATGTCCCAGGTCTAGGCCATGCTCCACCTCCTGGGATGCCTCCTGTTTTCTCTGTTGATCTACTACCATTATCTTTTCAAAAACGGATGTAGAACTCACCTCCTCCTGGAAGCCTTCCCTGATTATCTCCATTCCCCACTCAACATGTATTTCTGGAGTGTCTGTCACATGCCAGACACTATCATGGACACTAGGAGTACCTTAGTGAACAACCCAGGTGGGGTTCCTGCCCACCCCCTGCCCCGCCAAGCTTACATGAGAAGAACAGACAGTAAATAGGAAAATGAATGCTGTGATGACTAACCTGGGATTCCCTAGCTGGAGGGTCCAGGGAGACCAGGCCCATTCTCAAAGAGGAAAAATCCACCTTGGGCAAGTCACCTATCTCTGAGCTCATTTTCCTCATTTGTGAAAGGAAGGGGTTTGTTAACTTTTTGCTCTAGAATTATTGCGTCTTAAAAGCAAATTTACTTTCAAGTGAGTTTATAAAAATATCACATTATTTCTGGAGGCTTACTTGGTCATTATAGAAAAATTTAAAATTCTAATTAAGCATAAAAAGAAAAATAATAAACACAACAAAACTGACAAATAGGCAAACTAACAAAAACATACATACTAATTACCCACAATCCCTCCTCTAGGGATAATGGTTCCTGGTTCTCTGGGAATCTGGCAAAAGCTGGCAGTGAACCTCTGCCCAGGTCTCCGGAGGGGCTCTGTCTCCCACTCTCCTCCTCCTTTGTCCCTGCTCTGCGGTCCTACCACAAGCCCAGGCATGGGCGGGGCTGGGAGCAACCTCAGGGAGGCCTGGGCCCCTTGAGGCCTGGGCACGCTATCCCTTTCTAAGGGTAGGAGGCTCCATTGTGGCTGCCCGGACTGGTTTGAAGTCTTAGGCTGTGGCCAGTGCCGAGAGGTCGCTCTGCCAGGGCTCACAGAGGTGGGCCCCCTGCTGGCGCGGACTGTGCAGGATACGCTGGCTGCCTGCACCCCTGGGAGCTGCACCTTGGGCTGGGCTCACCCCATAGGGTGGGTGGGGCTGCGGTACATTGTGCAGCCAAAAGATGGCAGCACTGCACTGCCTCACGCCCTGCACTGTGCTGCCTCAGGAGGGACCCATCCATCAGGGTGTGTATGTACGCCAGGGTCTGAGAAGAGGGCTTGTCCTTTGTCCTCCAAGGCTGTGGGTGGGGACCACCAATTTGGCTGGGCCTTCGTGGAAGGTGTGGCTCATACGGCTTTGACCTAGAGCTGTAGGAGAATCATTGTATTCTGGAGGCCTGTGCCCTGGCCTCCGTCCTGGAATTGCTCCCTAAATCTCCAGGGGGGACAGTAAGAATAATGTTAGGTTTTATTATTGCTAGCTATTTTAATTGCACTTCCAAAAGACTGCTCCTCCTCATCATGTTAGGGCAATTCAGAAACATTCCTTAGTGATCTTATTTCCTGATAATTCTCTCTCTTCTTCTTTTTTTTTTTTTTTTTTTTTTTTGGTCTTTTAGGGCCACACCTGCAACATATGGAGGTTCCCAGGCTAGGGGTTGCATCAGAGCTGTAGCCACTGGCCTACGCCACAGCAACACCAGATCCAAGCTGCGTCTGCAACCTATACCACAGCTCATGGCTGGATACTTAACCCACTGATCAAGGCCAGGGATTGAATGTGCATCCCCATCAATGCTAGTCAGATTCATTTCCACCGAGCCACGACAGGAACGCCATTATTTCCTAATAATTTTTGTGTTTCTTCTTGTTCCCAGACTCGGGACCCCCCCAACCTCTGCATCTTTGCCCTCAGTAATAGCTCAGCAGTACCTGACATTTATTGGGCATAGACACCATGCTGGGCACTATGAATACATTTCAATTAACCTTTATAAGAAAGCTTTGAAGGAGTTCCTTTGTGGTGCAGTAGGTTCAGGATCCACAGTTGTCACTGCAGCGGCTCAGGTCATTTCTGTGGTGCAGGTTCAATCCCTGGTCCGGGAACTTTCGCATACCATGGCCAAAACAAACAAATAAATAAAAAGAAAGCTTCGAGGTGCCAACTTATATAGGTGGAGCAATGGGGGTTCAGAAAGAGAAGTAACTTTTTTTTTCTTTTTGTCTTTTTAGGGCTGTACCTGTGGCATATGGAGGTTCCCAGGCTAGGGGTCGAATCGGAGCTATAGCCGCCACCCTACGCCACAGCCACCGCAATGCCAGATCTGAGCCACATCTGCAACCTATACCAGAGCTCACGGCAACGCCGGATCCTTAACCCACTGAGCGAGGCCAGGGATTGAACCCACAACCTCATGGTTCCTAGTTGTATTCGTTTCCACTGCTCCAAGATGAAGTAACTTGAGGTCACACAGCAGAGCCTAGGGGTCCTAGTCTTGCACACTCTAACTTCAGACTCCTTGGCTTCAGTCTGACAAGCCGAGCTGCTTTCTCCCGTTCAGATACCAGTCAGGGCCCGGAGCCACCTCCTCTGGGGTTCTGGCCCTGCTCCAAACCCTGCGCTGGTACAGCCACTAAGCTCCAGAGCACTATGGGGTGGGGTGAGAGGCCAGGACTGAGTCTCAGGCTTCCCTTGGATGAGTGTCCTCTGTGTGTGGCAGGGAGGGGACAGAATAATTCCTGGAGGCTAGTGCCCAGCCCCGCCTGTGCTCCCCTTTGGTGCTGACTTGTTAGCTGAGGGAGCTGACACCCTAACAGTGCCTCTCAAACTCCAATGAGTTGATGATGTGGAAACTGGTTATTAAGTGTAATAACAGTGGTTTGGTTTTTCCGCGGTTCTGCCTGTAAGTGCCTAAGTGACAGCCGGCTTGTGCCACGGTGCTGCATTCTAAGTGGTCTGAGGATGGGGCATTGGGGAGAGTGTGGGGGGCCCTTCCATGGCTTTGGATGGAAGGAAATCAGGAGGCTCTTCTGCGGCCTTCTGGCTCAGGCGGGAGGATGGACCCTGATTTCTGGGCTGGATGGAATGTGTGGATTCAGGACACCAAACCATGTAGTGATGTGTCTCCAAACCTACTGCATTCTCAGATGCCAGATTTCCTCCCCTGTCCTGATCCCCGGGTCAGCAGTTTAACAGTTGGATTGGCGATCTGGAGGCTTGAGGTCTAAGCTTTGCCTCTAATTGTTTGTGATCTCAGGACCATGGCTTAACTCTTGGAGTTGCCCCATCTGCATAATGAAGGGGGTGCACATGGTTTATCGACTTGATTACAAGGGCCAATGGCTAGAAACCCACTGTTAGACTTATTTTGTTTGGCCTCCATGGCTCTTTGATGGTATACCTGACCGGCCTTACTCATCTGCTTTCAGTGCTGGACCTTGCATCAGATATTCTTTGGGCCTACTTTGTGCAAGACATCATGCTTTTCATTTCAGAAATTATAATGATAAGTCCAAGAGCTTAGAACAGGGAACTGAGCCCTACATAATCTTAGTGTAAAGAGATAGGAGACATCACCATCATCCTTTTCAGCTGAAAAATTCTAGGAGTCATAATACCGAGATTCTCTGCTGCTCTCTCCCTGAACTAGAATAATGAAATATTTCATTTGGGCTAATCTCCATCTCCATGCTTCAGTCTGAAAGGGGGAGTATTCCCTTCCCCCATCCTCATCAGGCTTCACCTTGACCCTCCAAATAGCTTAGCCGCTGCCCCCCAGAGTATATGTGTGTGTGTGTGTGGGGGGGGGGGTGCTGTCATAATCTCACCAGGTATTCTCTGCCTCAGTTTCCTCATCTGGAAAATAGGCTATTGGGTTGTATAAAATTTTTCAGTTTTGAGTATGAGTTTTTCAGGCTACCTATTCCATGAATGACTTTGGACAAAGCACTTCATCTGTTTCAGTCTTCTCTTCTGCAAATGGGGAGCATACTAGCATTCTTTCTATAGGAAACTGGAAAGTCATGTACAAATTGATAATTGTCCTTATTAATTTTATGCGTTATAAAGGACAGAAGATATGTCCCCTCCCCTGTACCCAGGGGCTGGCAGGATAATGACATGAAGTGATATGCATGGCAGAGCCTTGGAAGGGAAACTGTCCCAGTCCACAGGGGATTCTTGTATTGTGATTATTAATATAGTTTCACAAATGGTCGCAGCTGCTGAAACTCGGAGCTCTCCACCATCCTCGCTCTCATTTGACTTCAGCGCAAGGCAACACCCGTCTTCCTTGTCCTCCCTTCCAGTCTGACTTTGCTCCGTCCCTTAGGACTGTCCCAGTCATCCTCCTTCCAGTCTTCCTGGCTCACCCAGCTCCATCTGCACCCCATACTGCCCTTGCTTTCTTTTTTCTTTTTCTTTTTTTTGTCTTTTTTTTTTTTTTTGCCATTTCTTGGGCCACGCCCGCGGCATGTGGAGGTTCCCAGGCTAGGGGTCTAATTGAAGCTGTAGCTGCCAGCCTATGCCAGAGCCACAGCAACGAGGGATCCGAGCCGCGTCTGTGACCTATACCACAGCTCACGGCAACGCCAGATCCTTAACCCACTGAGCAAGGCCAGGGATCAAACCCGCAACCTCATGGTTCCTAGTTGGATTCGTTAACCACTGCACCATGACGGGAACTCCTGCCTTTGCTTTCTGGGCACAGATGTCAAGGGCCATTGGGTGCCCATCTCAGAGGGGTTTTAGTCATCACCTAATGATTCATTCAATGGACAAATCATTTTTTGAGTCCCTGCCATGTGCCAGTACATGTGCCATGTACAGAAGAGGTCCTGTTCTGGGAATTGGTGTTAAGGTGATAAATAGAACAGATGAAGTCTTTGGTTTGTGGAGCTTATAGTGGGAAGAGACAAGTAATATACAAGCAAACAAATGAGTATAAATGCATAGATCATTTAGGTAGTAATAGGTCCCATGAAGAAAATAAAGCAGAGAAAAAATATGCTCCAGAGTGATGGGGTAGTGGGGAGTAAGTGGTCAGGAGACCTCTCGGATGAGCTGACATGTCACCTAAGACCTGAGAGATGGAATGAGCCAGGGGGAAACCAAAGGAGATGTGTTCTAGGCAGATGGAATGAACTTGGCTTGTCTAGACTCCTTAATTAACTGATGAAGAACAGAGAGGGAAAGTGTCTTGTACAAGGTTGCACAGCCAGTCAACAGCGGGCAGAGGAGGACTAAAACCCTGTTCTCCAGACTCCCAGGCCGGTGCTCTGCAAGTGCAACCCCTATTTCTTCTTAATGAAATGTCAGCTTCTCAAGGGCAAGGCAGGGCCTCCAATGAATTCCCCACCTGTTGATCATCTTGCTGCACCCCAGCCAAGGTCCTCCTGTGCACTGCTGTCTATCCCGGGACAGCTGTACTCTGCTCCAACCCTGCCCTCTGGAGGTAAAAGGGACAAGGCAAGAGCAGAGAGAAAGCGGAGTGGCCAAGTGATTCCTGCCATTAATTGCTAAGCGTAGCAATAAACCCAGCGGAATCCCAGCCTTATAATGGCCTCGTTTAATTAATGCTAAATGACTGTGGGACCCGTATGGATTTATACATTAGATCCACATTAACACCAAATCGTTTGATCACGAATAACTGTTAAAATAATGAACACAAGCGCTTTACAACTAGATGAGAAGGATGGGACTCAGCCTCCTGCCCATCCTTGCGGGGAGCAAAGCTCTTTTCAAGGTTCTGCCTCTTTGCCGCTTCCCCCTCCCCCTTGCTCTATAAGTTGTTATTTCCAAAAGGCATATATTAGCTGTCTGTGTACCAGGCATTGTGCTGGTACTGTGTGTGTGTGTGTGTATGTGTGCGTGTGTGTGTTTTACAAAAGGTCCCTCTTGGAGTCTGCGATCTGGATGAGGAGGTCCACTGTGTGCTTAAAAATGAAGCATGTGGGAGTTCCCGTCGTGGCGCAGTGGTTAACGAATCCGACTAGGAACCATGAGGACACGGGTTCCATCCCTGGCCTTGCTCAGTGGGTTAACGATCCGGCGTTGCCGTGAGCTGTGGTGTAGGTCGCAGACGCAGCTCGGATCCCGCGTTGCTGTGGCTCTGGCGTGGGCCAGTGGCTCTGGCTCCGATTCGACCCCTAGCCTGGGAATCTCCATATGCCACGGGAGCGGCCCAAAGAAATAGCAGAGACAAAAAAAAAAAAAGAAAGAAACATGTGACAAGAAAAATACATTTTACTAAGCAGCTACTAAGTTCTGGGGCTTTACAAATATCTTACATAATCCTCTCAATATTGGGAGATGTAGGTATTATGGTCACTTGTCAATTGGCAGATGAGAAAATTGTGCTTGTTAAGGAAGAGTACACTGCCCAAGGTCACCTGTCTTGTTGAGCCAGAATTGGGAATAAAACCCAGATCGAATCTCTTGAACCCTTGTTAATTCCACTGGAGGGTCCTTCCTCCTAAGACAACTGTCTGGAGGTAATGGCCCTAAACCTTGATTGTGCTTCTGGCACTTCTGTCTGGGCACTCAGAGAAGGCTCCAGGGAGGAGGAGGGCTTGGAAGGGTGCTTAGAGTTATATGGGGGTGGGGTGGGGTGTGTGGGGGGGTCAGTGGATAGAACTAGATGGTGGGAAAGGAGCTTTTCGCCTCTCCTCCTCCCTCCCTCCTCCCTGCTGTCCCTCTAGCCCTCAGTGCTTGCATGCTGCCTCCACCCGGTATCCGAGTTCTTCTCATTCCAAATGACTCCACTGAAATTCCTTCCTGAGAATCAGGTTATTTGATTCACTCAGTGGGAGGGTGATGGACACCCCCCCACACCCCAATCTCACAGCCTCAGGAGCGGATCCCTCTTCCTCCTCATTATTTACTCCATCACACATCCATCCCCTGGGCTCAACCAATGAGCAGGCAGGAGAGGGTCCATAAATGGATGGACAGTGATGGGCTCAGCAGGAAATAGGACAAGACCACTCTCTGGGCATTGCTGGGAGAGAGGGATGCAGAAGTGCTCCGCTCATGTCTTCTTTTGGGACCTCCAGTCTCTAGAGATCCTGTCTCCCTACTGTTCACCTGCTGCACTGTACCAAATGGGTCAGCCCTGGACAAGGATGTTAGTAATGTCCCTGAAAAGGTCTGACAGTGGTCCTTAGGGAGCTCCTGGAACAAATTAGAAATGCTACCTGGTTGGTGAACGTGGAGCAAGGAGTACTGGCCCCCACCTCTGAGCGGGTGAAATGAGGTCACAGAGACACATAGGCCTGGTCCTGGGGTTTTGGCCTCCAGTAGGTACTTGATAATATGTTGAGTTCATTCCACTTGTATCCTTGGCACAAGCTTTCTCTTCCCTTTCTGTTCTTCTAGGCCAACTGTGACTTATCCTGTAAAACCCACCTCAGTCACCTCCTCTGAGAAGCTGTCCATCTGTATTTCACTGTGGAGAATTAACCACTTCTGTTTTGCATTTTCCTGGCGCTTGGTCTAAGCAGAGCACAAATCTCATTGTATTACATGTATCTATATGCACCTGCCTCTGGGTAGCTGCATGTAGCTATCTGCCCAGAAGAGATGAGGGGTTGGAGTGGAGCTGGGTTCTCTCTGACCAGAGAGTCCTGGATGTGTCAGTTCAGGCTGAGCCCAGGCAGCCCCATCTTGGGTGGAACGATGTTGGGAAAGAGGGAAAAAATAAAAATTAGGACTAGGCATATTTCCCCATTCAATGAATCATGCACTTTGGGCCTCTGTGTGTGTGTGTGTGTGTGCGCGCGCGCACTTGCCCTGGATTCAGAAACCCCATGAGCAAGTCCTGGGTGCAGGGGGAAGGGGGCCTCCAGGAGGCCCAGGATTGGCATATTTCTGGGCTCATAGGCTGGACTTTGTCTTCTGAGTTGAGCTGCCAAATCCAGCTGGCTCCAACAAGTACCAGAAGAGCTGAGAGGACCAGGCTGGTCTGCAGGTGAGAGATGACCCTGTTTAACCATCCGTGGCTCAAACAAATGGGCACAATATTTTGGGCTCTTTTTCCCTTAACCAGGACATAAATCAGCTTTCTGGAGGGAGTTCAGAACAGTATTTTGGAATTAGGTTCTGGAAATAGAGATGAGCCCAGTGGGAATGCAAGGACTGACTAACGGGGGCTCTGCCCAAATGGACCTGAGAGTGATGTGACAGTGACAGGTAACCACGCTGCAACTCAGCACACTGCAGCCATCCCAGTGCATTTCACCTTACTGTGTTTTGAAACCAGGCTGAACATTTTAGACTTGCTTTTCTAGGAAATAGGGCCATTGTATGATAAGACTAGATGGGGGAGAGTCTAGAATGCTAGGACAAAGAATTTCTTCTTAGGGAGTTCTTGTTGTGGCTTAGTGGGTTATGAACTCAACTAATATCCATGAGGATGCGAGTTCGACCCCTGGCCCTGCTCAGTGGATTAAGGATACAGTGTTTCCATGAGCTGTGGTGTAGGTTGCAGACGTGGCTCAGATCTGGTGTTGCTGTGGCTGTGGTGTAGGCCAGCAACTGCAGCTCCAAATTTGACCCCTACCCTGGGAACTTCTATATGCCATACATATGGCCCTTAAAAAAAAAAAGAAAAAAAGAATTTGTTCCTAGCCACTTGAGGCAAATACCTGATATGTTTTTCAAGGCTGGACTCTTTCTCACTCATGCCAAGTATCAGGACTGGATCCCGGCACCTTTCTCCCATGAATCTGTACTTGTCCTCAGAATCTTTTTTAACCCAGTGTTCCAGATGGCTGTTACAATGAATTAGACTTGGTGCTCAAAGAAATTGATTTGTCATCTTTAAGTCCAGGCTCCTCATGTACATATAAAGAAATTGAGGCTAAGGGAGATGGTGTGACCTGCCTGGGGCCATCCTTAATTTATTAAGCAGGTGGGACAATGGTAAATCTTTGGGCAGAGGAGGGACATGATGAAAACAAGATTAATCCAGCATCACAGAGCAGGGACTAGTGTGAGGCAAGCAAGGTGCCAGGGTGCAGAATTTTAAGGAAACAGCACTTTCTGCTGTTGACTTTATGCTTGAAGCACCCTCAGAAGAAGGAGGCTTCCTTAAATTTTGTCCCATGCGGGCCTTGCTGGCCTCACCCAGTCCCTGCCCTGGTTGGGAGACTAGTTAGAAGCTAACTTCTGCTGAGTCTAGGCGTCCAATGGAGCAGTGACAGCAGGAGCGCAAAACAGCAAAAACAGGTCAAAGCTGTCAGATACTGAGGGAATAACCAGCAGGACTTGATGGCAGACTGATCATCAAGGGCAAGAGAAAGGGACATTTTCTCTTTCTTTTTTCTTTTTTTTTACAGCTGCACCTGCAGCATATGGAAGTTCCCAGGCTAGAGGTTGAATCAGAGCTGCAGCTGAGGCCCATGCTACAGCCACAGCAACACCTGATCCCAGCCATATCTTTGACCTGTGCTGCAGCTTGCAGCAACTCTGGATCCTTAACCCACTCAGTGAGGCCAGGGATTGAATCTGCATCCTCATGGACACAATGTCAGGTTCTTAAACCTCCTGAGCCACAACAGAAACTCCTTTTGAATTAATTGATCAAAAATTTTTGGAACATAGTTGATTTACAATATTGTGTTAGTTTCACGGGTACAGCAAAGTGAATCCGTTACACATATACATATATCTGTTCTTTTTCAGATTCTTTTGGCTTGTGATTTTGTCTTTCTATTGAGTGTTGTTACACCTGATCTTCTATTTTTCAATTACTATTTTTCATTGCAGTATAATGTACATAGAGGAAAATGTACATATTATAAATGGTGAATTTTCAAAAAAAATTAATCAAGCCACTTAACTACTATCCAGATCAAGAAATATAACATTCCCAGCACCCTAGGAATCCCAGTTACTCCCCTTCTATTCTCCACCCCCTGGCCCCCAAAGGTAACCACTGTCCTGATTTCTAACATTAGTTCTGCTCAGTAGTTTTTTTTTCTTTTTGTCCATGTGGCATGTAAAAGTTACAGGACCAGGGCTTGAACCCATGCCACGGCATCGAGCTGAGCCACAGCAGTGAAAACGCTGGATCCTTAACCCACTGAGCTACCAAGGAACTCCAGTTTTGCTTAGTTTTTTACTTTATATAAATGAAATCTCATGGTCTGTACGCTTATGCATTGGCTTCTTTGACTCAATATTATGCTTGTAGATCCATCTATGTTGTGAGTAATTATAGATTATCCATTTTCCTTGCTGTATAATGTCCTATTGTATGAATGTACCATGATGTATTTACCCATTTGACTGTTAATAGGCATTTAGGTAGTTTTGAATTTTGAGCTATTATGAATACTGCTGCTATCAGTACTACTATACATATTTTTTGGTGACAGTATTATGCATTTCTGTTGAATATATATATATAAAGGGAATTGCTGGGTCATGGGATATGTGTATGTCCAGCTAGAGTTGGTCCTGTGCTGGCTGGCTCCCAGTTGTTGTCATGAGTATGTTAGATCAGGATCTCCAAAAAGCAGAAACCAAGATGGAATTTGCGGTGTAAGAGGTTTATTGGGGGAAACCCAGTGAAGCACAAAGGGGAGGGATCAAGAGTAGACAGTGTGACCCTGTGAAAGGGGAAGGGGAAGGAAGGAGGATTGGATGGGAAGAATCTGAGATCCAGCACAGCTCTAGAAAGGCTGGTGGAGAGTCCCCAGCCAAAGTTGCCATTAGAAGAGTCCAGCACTAGCACCAGCTGTGCTTGGTCATTGCCTGGAAGCAATCCGGGAGGGGCGACAGGCCCTTGGCAGTAATGTGGTATTGGATCTAGAGGAATGACAGCTGTGTTCCCATCAGCATGAGATCTGAGCTATGCACGTTCATTGCCACCATGTGAGAATTATGAACCCTCTGAGTGATTGACAGAAGTGTAGTGAAGAGTTTAAGAGCCTGGATTTTTTTAAATCAACCAGGCCAGGTTGAAGCCCCAGCTCAATCATTTGCTAGCTGTGTGATCTCCCTTATGTTGCCTAAACCCTCTGAGTCACCATGTTAGTAAAGTGGAAGTAACGATGACTAACTCATACAGTTATTGTAAGGATGAAATCAATGCATTCAATACATAGTCATCACTCAATAAATATTTAGTTCATTGTTCATTCGTCACATTTATTGAGCACCTACGATATGCCAGGCAGGCACTGGTCTAGGCTCAGGAGATGCAGCAGTGAGCAAAACAGAATGAACACTCTAGTAGAGGGAGAGAGACAATAAACAGACAAGCAGGCAAAGTATAAAGTGGGTAAGAGAGTTGTAACTGTGACGGAGAGAAATGCATCAAGAAAAGAGAGAGCCTCTCTCCCCTGTTACCAGAGTGGTCAAAGAAGTCTCCCCTCAAAGTGACATTTGAGTGACACCTTGAAGAATAAGGGACCATGCCATTCAGATGAGTGGAGTAAATGTATTCTGGGCAGATGGAACAAGTGCCAAGACACCGTGGTCAGAGTGTGCTTGGCACACTTGAAACAGCATGGAGGCTGGTGGGCTGCCGCAGAGAGAGGAAGAGCATGGTTGGGTGTGAGGCTAGAGAAGTAGTTGGACCAGGAAATGCAGGGCTTTGTGGGCTTTACTCTGAGCAATATAGGAAGTCAATATAAATTATGTAGGGTCCCCTTCCTCCACAGTCTTGAGAATACTCGGTATTACCTAACTTAATTTTTCTACCCAATATTAAGGGCATAAAGTAGAACTTCCTTGTTTTAGTTTGGATTTCTCCTATTATTAATGAGACCAAATAGCTCTTTATAAAAGTTTTATTCGTGTGGGTTTCTGCTTCTATGGATTGCCTATTTCATATCCTTTTCCTCTTTCTCTATAGGATTTTCTGTTTTATTGATTCACTGTTTTTCTGCATGTCATAGTCATCTTTAACGATTTTATTTTTTTATTTTTTTTGTCTTTTCATCCTTTTAGGGCCTCACCTGAGGCATATGGAAGTTCCTAGTCTAGGGGTCTAATCAGAGCTGTTGCTGCCAGCCTACGCCACAGCCACAGCAAGACCAGATCCGAGCTGCATCTGTGACCTACACCACAGCTCATGGCAACACCAGATCCTTAACCCACTGAGCGAGGCCAGGGATCAAACCAGCAACCTCATGGTTCCTAGTCGGATTTGTTTCTGCTGTGCCATGACGGGAACTGCTTTAATGATTTTAGACCTTAAAATTTTTCTGTTGGTTGTCACTTGCTTATTAATTTCATCCATAGCATCTATAGTAGGTTAATAATGTCTTCCAAGGATTCATGTCTACTTGGGACCTCAGACTGTGACCCTATTTGGAAATAAGGTCTTTGCAGATGTAACTAGTTAAAATGAAATCTAATGACGGGTATCCTTATAAGAAGAGGGACAGACACAAAAAGGTACATAATGAAGGCCATGTGAAGACAGAGATTGGGGTTCTATAGTCAAGGAATGCCTGGGACCCCCAGAAGCTGAAAGAGGCAAGGTAGGATTCTTTTCTAGAACCTTCCAAGAGAGCATGGTCCTGCTGATACCGTGACTTGAGCCCTCTGGCCTCCAGAACTGTGAAAGGATAAACTTCTGTTGTTTAAAGCCACCTAATTTATGGAACTATGTTATGACAGCCCTAGGAAACAAATACAGGTTTGGGTACTGGGTGGTGGGGTATTGCTGTAAGGAAAGTGGAACAATTCCAAAACCGCTTGGAATAAGGCAATGGGCAGAGGCTGGAAGAATTGTGAGGTTCATTATAGAAACATCCTATATTGCACTGAAGAAATTGGTGGCAGAAATAAGGATGTTAAAGGCTTTTCTAGTGAGGGATCCCATGGAAGTGAGGATCACAGTTGATGAGGCTTGTATCATTTCAGAGAACATAATAATCATCACGAGAAGAATGCTGTTAGAAATGGAATATGTTACTGGAAACTGGGAAAAAAGGCGGGTTTTTTTTTTTTTTAGAAGACATAAAGAAAAATATAATGAAAATTTCTGTATTCACTACCCAACTGAAAATCTAGAACATTAAAAATAGAGTTGAAATGATTTTTGAAAGTGGACATTGACAGAATTTTTTCATACAGTTTAATTTCTACCAAACTTAATTGTAAAATTAATATACTTTCATTCCCCTGTGAATTATTTGGAAAACATAGGAAAGTATGATGAAAAAAAAAATCATGTGCCATCCCAATATCCAGAGATACTTACTCATAGTGTTTGGATGTTATCCAATCAAAAAGGTAATTCTTAATAAAAAACAGTAAAAAATTTGGCTGACTTATGTTCTGTTGTTGGGTAAAAATCAGAATCAGAACTCAACTTGGATATTTAACTGAGAAGGTTTCCATTCAAGGCGTGGAAGGTGTGGCCTGGTTTCTCTGTGCTGCTTGTGGCAAATTCCAAGGGGAAAGAGATAAATTGAGGAAGAAATTGTTAAAAAATAAAGGAACCAGAGCTGGATAATTTATGAGTTTCTTGGCCTATCCTGATTGCCAAAACTGGAAAATTTACTGTTGAGAAAGCCCGCTGTGGAGAGAATACCAAGGGTGTGGCTGGACAACAATTTGCTGAAGAGATTTAGGCGTGTGGCTAATGCGTCAAATCAAATCTCAGCAGAAGCCAGAAATAGAGTCAGGGTTATGCAGAAAGTAACTATGGGGATCCTTTGTGTCTAATGGCATAGATCTCTTTGACATACACAGGATATTCACAAGGTTTGTGAGAATTTTTTTTTTTTGTCTTTTGTCTTTTTAGAGCCCGTACCCTTGGCATATGGAGGTTCCCAGGCTAGGAGTCCAATCGGAGCTGTTGTAGCTACCAGCCTGTGCCACAGTCCCAGCAACTCGGGATTCAAGCCATGTCTGTGACCTACACCACAGCTCATGGCAACACTGCATCCTTAACCCACTGAGCGAGGCCAGGGATTGAACCTGAGTCCTCATGGATACTAGTCGGGTTCGTTAACCACTGAGCCATGATGGGAACTCCAGTGAGAATGTTATATCAGCTGAAACACTGCTGACTTGGACTAGAAGAGACAGAGACAGAAAAAAACAAAGGGAATCTGTCAGACTTCTGGGATCCTACAGGCAGGAAATGAGATGATAGAGCTACTCAGCTGCAAACACGTGCTGTCTTTATTTTATTTATTTATTTAATTTATTTATTTTGCTTTTTAGGGCCGCACCTGTAGCATATGGAAGTTCTCAGGCTGGGTGTGGAAAATCAGAGCTCCAGCTGCTGGCCTGCGCCACAGTCACAGCAACGCAGGATCTGAGCCGCATCTGTGACCTACACCACAGCTCAAGGTAACTCCAAATCCCTGACCCACTGAGCGAGGCCAGGGATCAAACCCGCATCCTCTTGGATACTAGTCGGATTTGTTTCTGCTGAGCCACAGCGGAACTCCCTATGTGCTGTCTTTAAAGAAAAAAATGAATGACTGAGGGCAGGCCCACTGGTACAGAAAAAGGGGAATGACTGAGGACAGATGCACAGGTACCCGGGCTGAGGCCAGAGAGGCAGAAACTGTCATCTCAGCCCAGAGAATAGAACATCAAGCAATAGAGGATTGTTCTTAGGCTTTAAAATCCATAGAAATTTGTCCTTCCAGGATTTGAACTTGCTTGAGAATGGTGACCCTTTTATTTCTTTAAATTCCATTCCAAAAGGGAGGAACTTCTGTATCTGTCCTATCATTGTATTTTGGAAGCAGATAACTTGTTTTTTAGTTTCACAGGTCCACACATGGAGAGGAATTTTGTCCCCAAATAGATCATACCCCACATCTCATCTATACTTGATTTAGATGATGATATTTTGGACTTTGTTGGTTGATAATGTTTAGATTTTGGACTTAGAATTGGTGCTGGAATGAGTTAAGACTTCTGTGAATGTTGGGATGGGGTGAATGTATTTTGCATGTAGGAGAGATGTGAATTTGGTGGTGGTAGGGCAGATTATAATGGATTGAATAGTATTCCCCAAGGAAGTGTGTTGAAGTCCTCATCTCCAGGACTTGTGAATGTGACCTAATTTGCAAATAGGGCCTTTGCGATTGTAATCCGGTTAAAATGAAGTCCAATATGACTGCTGTCCTTATAAGAAGAGGGAAATATCAGTGAAGGCAGAGATACACAGGGAGAAGATAGCCATAGGATGGTAAAAGCAGAGATTAGAGTGGTACATCTACAAGCCAAGGAATGCCGAGGATTGCTGGCAAAAACCAGAAACTAGAAGAAGCAAGGAAGGAGTGTCCCCTATAGGTTTCATGTTGCCTTCAGACTTCTGGCCTCTAGAATGATGAGACAATAAACTTCTATTTTAAGCCACTCAGTTGTGGTGCTTTGTTGCGGCAGCCCTGGGAAATGAACACAACATCCTTTCAATTAATGTAAATCTTTTTTGTTTCGTCTTTTGTCTTCTTAGGGCAGCACCCACGGCATATGGAGGTTCCCAGGCTAGGGGTCTAATTGGAGCTGTAGCTGCCAGCTTAAGCCACAGCAACAGCAGTGCAGGATCCGAGCTGAGTCTGTGACCTACACCACAGCTCATGGCAATGCCAGATCCTTAATCTACTGGGCAAGGCCAGGGGTTGAATCCGAGTCCTTATGGGTGCTAGTTGGGCTTGTTAACCACTGAGCCATGATGGGAACTCCCAATTAATATAAATCTTGAAGTTTGATATAGTCAAATTCATCAATTTTTGCCTTATGATTTTTGCGATTTGGGTTTTGATTGTGAAGTTCATCTCTAACAAAGATCACAAGAAAAGTTTCATTCAATTTGAAGTCTTTAATCTACCATAAATTCACCTTTCTATATGGTATGAAGTAGAGGGCAAACTATCAATTAAATAAATCATTATTTTCCCACTTATTTGTGGTGTTATCTTTATCGTATAAGTTCCTGTATATGTGTGTTTTCTGTTCTGTTCCATTGGATTTATATGTCTGTTCTTGAATCAGACTGAAACTTTTATAAAATTAGATAGCTCTGTATTATGTCCTACTGTCCTACCTATATCTGATGTAGCAACTCACCATACTTTGCTCTTTTAAAAAATTAATTAGCTATTTGTAGGCTTTGAGCTTTTATTTTCTGTTATGTTAATTTTGGAATAAATTAGTCACCTTTCTTAAAAAATTGCTGGAATTTTTAATGAACTTTGGTTGAATTTAGAGATGTTTGAACTTTCATGAAATTTCCTGCAAATTTGCAGTTGCATACAGAGTGTTGGCCAAATTCAGTCTATGTATCTGTATCTGTAAGTCTAACTATACCTATATTTATCTGTATAGATTGATGTCTACACATAATACATTTTTTACATGACTACCTCATAAGTGGGTTATGTTCTTCCTTTAAAAGGAACATGAGTACAATATCTGGTTGACTCTCCTTTATTGGTTTTAGTAGTCATTGATGATCAGTGGCTAGATTAATTAATTCATTAGGAGTTACAATAGGTGACATTTTAATGTAATGCATTTCTATAGATTTCTACCCCCATTTTAAACTTTTTTTTTTTTTGAGATTACTCTATCATCTTTTCTTCCAGATTCTTTTTCTTTTCTTTTCTTTTCTTTTTTTTTTTTTTTGTCTTTTTAGGGCCACTCCTATGACATATGAAGGTTCCCAGGCTAGGGGTCAAATCAGAGCTGTAGCTGCCAGAGCCTACGCCAGAACCACAGCAGTGCCAGATCCAATTCGCATCTGTGAACTACACCACAGGTCACAGCAACGCTGGATTCTTAACCCACTGATTGAGGCCAGGGATTCAACCCTCAACCTTACGGTTCCTAGTCGGATTCATTTCCACTGTGCCATGACGGGAACTCTCAGATTCTTGAGTTAAATACTTAGCTAATTTTTTCCATCTTTGTTGTTTTCTGGTATATATAGTTAAAGCTGTTAATTTTCCTTAAGTCTTATTTTAGCTGTCCCATAAATTTTGATATGCAGTGTTTTAATTGCCATTCAGTTCTAAGTATTTTGTAATTTCCTCTATGATTTCCTATTTAATATGTGTTATTAAGTAGCTTGGTTCTTTAGTTTCTATACCTTTGAGATTAATGAAAATCTGTCCTTTTGTATTGATTCCTATTTTTATTATGGTCTTTGGAAGTGGTTGAATCATTGTCCTTTGTAGCCTCATTCATGGCGGAATTTTTTTTTTTTTTTTTTTGGCTTTTTAGGGCTGTACCTGCGGCATGTGGAAGTTCCCAGGCTAGGGGCCAAATCAGAGCTATAGCTCCTGGCCTACACCAGTTCCACGCTGTGTCTGTGACCTACACCATAGCTCATGGCAACGTTGGATCCTTAACCCAGTGAACGAGACCAGGGATCAAACCACTGTCTTCATGGATCCTAGTCAGGTTCATTACTGCTGAGCCACGATGGAAATTCTTCATGGTGGATTTTTTTGAATTTTCTATGTGAGTTAAAAAATAATGTACATGCCTCATGTCTTGGGTATAAAGTTCTTCATTATATCTCAGTTCAAGGTTATCAATTCTATTATTAAAATCTTTCTGCTCATTTTTGTCTTCTTGATCTGTTAGTTTCTGAGAGGAGTATGTTAACTTCCTGAACTGCAGTTTTTGATGTGTCTCTCTGCCCCCATAGCACTTGTCAGGTCTTGCTTTATAGTCTTTGAGGCTGTATTATTAAACATACACATTCATGATCCTTATAGTGTTCCGATCTGTTGTTCTTTTGCAGTTTATAACTTCCTTCTTTGTCCCTTGTAGTTTTCTTTTTGGCCTGGAATTCTACCTGGCCTGAAAATAAAACTGTGGCTTATTTTCCCATGGAATATCTTTTACTTATATTAGGAGGGTTCAGATTCAACTGTTGTAAAAGAAAACCTGAAATGCCAGTGTCTCAAACAAGGTAGAAGTTTATTTCATAAAAGCCAGAAGAAATGTAGGGTAGTGCCACTTAAATATGATAGATGGCGGAGTTCTCATCGTGGCACAGTGGTTAACAGATCCGACTAAGAACCATGAGGTTGCGGGTTCGATCCCTGCCCTTGATCAGTGGGTTAAGGATCTGGCATTGCAGACGTGGCTCAGATCCCGTGTTGCTGTGGCTCTGGCATAGGCCAGTGACTACAGTTCGGATTAGACCCCTAGCCTGGGAACCTCCATATGCCACAGGAGCAGCCCAAGAAATGGCAAAAAAAAAAAAAAAGATAGATGGCTTTTTTTCTTCTTAATTAAACACAGGCAGACGAGAGCTGTTATGGCAGTCACATAAAGTCCTTAGGGACCCAGGGGTCCTTCCACAATTCCCAGATTGTGTCCCTGGTCATCATGGTTTAGTAAGAAGGAAAGAAGAAGGGGAAGGAGAAGGGTATGACCCCCTTTCTTTAAGCATACTTCCTGGAAGTTGAATACATACATCCCAAGGTTAGAGTTTAGTCTTAGGCCACTCCTAGGGAAGGGAAGCTGGGAAATGTCATCTTTATCCCTGGAAGCCAAGTTCCCTGTTGAAAATTGTGTTGTATTACCTAGAAGAAGAGAAGAGTGAATATAATTGATAGTTATCCATCTCTGCTGTATCATATCTTTATTTTTCAACTTTTCTGTAGATTTTTTTTAATTTAAATTTTTGAGATAATTGCAGATGCACATGCATTGTAAGAAATATGGAGAGATCCATTCCATGTACACTTTAACCGGTTTCCCCTAATGGTAACATTATGCAAAACTGTAGTATAATCTCACAACCAAGGTATTAACATGGATATAGTCCACTCATCTTACTTCATTCAGATGTTCTCACTTTTACTTGTACTCATTTGTGTGTGTGTGTGATGGTTAGATTTTTTTGTGTGCACATTTAGTTCTTTACAATTTTATCACATGTGTAGGTTTGTGTATCTATCACCATAGTCAAGATACTGAACAGTTCCATTACCGTAATGATCCTTATTGCCCTTTTGTAACCACATATATCTCCATCCTTCCTACCCCACTGTTCCTAATCCCTGGCAACCACTAATCTATTGTTGAAAAAATGTTGTTTAAGTGAAATCATGTAACATTTGGGGATTGACTTTTTTCGCTTGCCATACTTCTCCGGAGATTTATCCAAGTTGTATATATCAATATTTCATTCTTTTTTATTGCTGAGTAGTGTTCCATTATATGTGTGTATTGCAGTTTGTGTAACCATTCATTTATGGAAGGACCTCTGAACTGTCCATTGTTTGGCTGTTACATACTATGATGTTATGAACATTTGTGTATTCTTTTTTTGTGAACATAAATTTTTATTTCTCTGAGATAAATCCCAAGAGTGGAATCGTTGGGTTATATGGTAATTGCATGTTTAGTTTTATTAGAAACTGTTTTCCCGAGTGGCTATGCCATTTTGCATTCCCACCAGCAATGTATAAGTGATCCAGTTTCTCCACATCTTTACCAGCATTTGGTGTTGTTTCTGTTTTTTATTTTAGTCATTATGAGGAGTATATAGTGACATCTCATTGTGGTTTTAATTTGCATTTCTGTGATGGATAATGATGTTAAACATATTTTCCTGTGCCTTTGCCATCTGGTTGTCCTCTTTTGTGAAATGTTTGTTCATGTCATTTGCTGATTTTCTAACTACATATTTGCTTGTGAGCATCCAAATGTTCCAGCATTATTTTTTTTTAATTGTGTGATGTGTGTATTTTTTTTTAATACTAGTCCTTTATTGGATATGTGATTTGCAGATATGTTTCCATCATGTAGCACGTCACATAGACTAGCATAGAGCAAAAGTTTTTAGTATTTATGAAGTTTAATTTATCAAGTTTTCTTTCTACAGATCCTACTTTTGATATCAAATCTGAGAATGCTTTACCCAGATTAAAACCAGAATATTTTTCTCCTACTTTAATTTTTTTATTAATGATTCTAATTAAAGAATAGTTGATTTATGTCATGCTAGTTTCAGTTTTCTCCAATTTTTATTTTTTTCTAAAAGTTTTATGGTTTTAGGAGTTCCTGCTGTGGCACAGCAGAAACGAATATAACTAGAAACCATGAGATTTCGGGTTCGATCCCTGGCCTTGCTCAATGGGTTAAGGATCCGGCATTACCCTGAACTATGGTGTAGGTCGCAGATGCGGCTTGGATCTGGCGTTGCCATGGCTGTGGTACAGGCCAGCAGCTGCACCTCTGATTTGACCCCTAGCCTGGGAATCTCCATATGCTGCAAGTATGGCCCTAAAAAGCCAAAAAAAAAAAGAGAGAGAGAGAAAAGTTTTATGGTTTTATACTATACACTTAAATTCATGATCCATTTTGAGTTAATTTTGTATAAGATGTGAAGTTTAGGTCAAAGTTCATTTTTTGCTTATGGACACCCAGTTGTTCCAGCATCATTTTTTGAGAATACGAATTCTTCCTCCATTGAATTGCTTTTGTATCTTTGTCAAAAACCACTTAAGCAGGAGTTCCTGTTGTGGCTCAGTGGGTTAAGAACCCCACATTGTATCTGTGAGGATGCGGGTTTGATCCCTGGCCTCCCTCAGTGGATTAAGTGGCTTTGCTGCAGGGTAACAGATGTAGCTTGGATGTGCTGTCGCCATAGCTGTGGTGAAGACCACAGCTGCAGCTTTGATTTGACCCCTAGTGGGAACTTCCGTATGCTGCAGGGCAGCCTTAAAAACTAAACACAACAACAAAAATTTTTTAAAAAATTATTTAAGCATATTTATGTAGGTCTATTTCTGGGTTCTCTATTCTGTTCCCTTGATCTATGTGTTTATCTCTCTGCTCGTACCACATTGTCCTGATTACTGTCGCTATAAAGTAAATTTTAATATCAGGGAGAATGATTTCTCTCACTTCGTTCTGTGTCAAAATTGTTTCAGTGATTCAAGAGCCTGTGCTTTTTCACATACAGTCATCCTTCATTATCTACAGGGCACTGATTGGTTGGTTCCAGGCCACTCTCCCCACCAATAGATACCTAAATCCTTGGATGTTCAAATCTCTTATATCAAATGGTGTGGTACAATCAGCCTTCCATATCTGTGGGTTCCACGTTGGTGGATATGGAGGGCCAGCTGTAAATTTTAGAATAAGCTTGTCTACTGTGACAGTTAATTTCATATGTCAACCTGCCCAGATATCTGGTTAACCGTTTTCCCGGGTGTGTCTGTTAGGGTCTGTGGGTGTTTCAGATGAGATTAACACTTAAATCCCTAGAATGAGTAAAATAGATTGTCCTCCCCTAACATGGGTTTGCCTCATCCGAACCACCAAAGGCAGGCGTGAATAGAACAAAAAGACTGATAAGGGAGAATTTTCTCTCTCTCTGCCTGATTGTTCTCAAGCTGGGACGTCAGACTTTCCCTGTCTGCAGACTTGGACTCAGACAGGAACTGTACATTTGGCTCTCCTGGGTCTCCTGCTTGCCGGCTGTGCATTTTGGGACTTCTCAGCCTCCATAATCAGGTGAGCCAATTCCTTATAACCTCGCTCTCTTTCTCTCATCTTACTGGTTCTATGTTTCCAAAAAACCTTGTTCATAGGAGTTGTATTAAACCTATCAATCAATTTCAAGAGGATTGACATCTTTACTATGTTGAGTCTTCCAATTCATGAACCTCACGTCTCTCCAGTTATTTAGGTCTTCTTTTATTTATTTCATCAGCCTTTTGTATTTTTCAGGATACAGATCCTGCACATATTTTTGATAAACTTATACCTAAATATTTCATTTTCTTTGAAGTGGTTGTAAATAGTATTGTGCATTTATTTATTTATTTATTTATTTATTTATTTATTTATCATCACACCTGTGGCATAAGGAAGTTTCCTGGCCAGGGATTGAATCTGAGCCACAGCTGTGACCTACCTGCAGCTGTGGCAACTCTGGAGCCTTTAGCCCATTGTGCCAGGCTGGGGATTGAACCCTTGCCACCCCAGCAACCTGAACCACTGCAGTCAGATTCTTAACCCACTGGGCCACAGTGGGAACTCCAGTATTGCGCTTTAAAATTCTGTTTCTGCCTGCTCATTGTTAGTATATAAAAAATAAGATTGACTTCTGGTGTGTTTTACTTTTTATCTTTCTGTTATTAGTTCTAGGAATCTTCTGTAGATTTCTTGGGATTTTCTATATGATGGCTTCTGTAACTGTTGTAAATAGAGGTAACAGTTTTATTTCTTTCTTTTAAATCTGTATGCCCTTTGTATCTTTATTCCTCTTGCCTAATTCAGTGACTAGAACATGTAGCGTTTTGTTGAATAAAAGTGATGACAGTGGATGTCTTTGCTTCACTTCTTCTCTTAGGGAGAAAGCATTCAGCCATTATCCATTAAGTGTGATGCTAGCTGAAAGTTTTTTGTAAATGCTTATTATGAAGTTGAGGTAATTGCCCTCTATTCCTAATTTGCTAAGAGTTTTTCTAATGAATGGATGTTAGATTATGTCAAGTGCTTTTTTTTTTTGCATCAACTGGTATGATCGAATGATATTTCTTCAACTTCCTGATATGGTGGACTACACTGATTGATTTTTGAATATTGAACTAGCCTTGCATACCTGGAATAAATCCCACTCAATCACGATGTGCAATTCTTTTTATATGTTGTTGGATTCACTTAGCCATTTTGCTCATCTAGGTTTGTGAGAGATACTGGTGTAGTTTTCCTTTTTTGTATTTTCTTTGTCTGGTTTTGTTATCAGGGTAACACTGGCTTCATACATTTGGGAAATGTTTCCTCTTTTTCTCTTTTTGGGAGAGGCTATATAAAAGTGGCATTAGTTATTCTTTAAATGTTTGGATGGATTCTCCAAATTTCAGGAGCTTGAGTATTAGGTGGTATTATAATTTTTGTTTCAGTTATCAAATATGAGGAATGCCTGGAATAAATTTCTGTTCTATCCATTGTTCTTTCTTCCTTCCTAATGCTCCAAGATTCTTTTTTTTTTTTTTTTTTTGAATCTCTAGTTAATTGATTTCCTCTCTGATCTTTAGGATTTCCTTCCTTCTACTGACTTTAGGTTTTGTCTGCTCTTCTTTTTCTAATTTCTTTGGGTGGTGGGTTAAGTTGTGGAGTTTAGATTTTTCTTCTTTTTTGAGGAAGCACTGTATCACTATGAACTTCCCTCGAAGCACTGATTGTGGCATCCCATAGATTTTGAATGGTTGTGTCTTCATTATCGTTTGTCTCAAGGTATTTTTTGTTGTTGTTGTTGTTGTTGCTATTTCTTGGGCCGCTCCCGTGGCATATGGAGGTTCCCAGGCTAGGGGTCTAATCGGAGCTGTAGCCGCAGGCCTACACCAGAGCCACAGCAACTCGGGATCCGAGCCGCGTCTGCAACTTGCACCACAGCTCACGGCAACGCCGGATCGTTAACCCACTGAGCAAGGGCAGGGACCGAACCCGCAACCTCATGGTTCCTAGTCGGATTCATTAACCACTGCGCCACGATGGGAACTCCCAAGATTCTTTTTTAACAATCATTTCTTTCTGTTTGAAAACATTTCTCTTGTCAGTCTCTAAGTGTTGGTCTGGGGTCTGGTAGCAAAACCTTTTTGTTTTCCTTTGTCTGAGAATATCTTTATTTTCCTTTCATTCCTGAAGGATACTTTCCCTGGACTAGAATTTGTAGTTGATAGTTCATTTCTTTCAGCATTTGAAAAATACTGTGCCACATCCTTCTGCCCTCCATGATTTCAGATGAAAAACCCCCTGTCATTTGGTGGATTTGAATTGGTGTTCCCCAATAGGCCATGTGTTATTTCTCTCTGGCTGCTTTCAAGAATTTGATTTGTCTTTGGTTTTCAGAAGTTTAATTATGATGTTTCTTGGCATGGATTTCTTTGAGTTTATTCTGTTTGCCCAGCTTCTTGGGTCTATAGGTTTGTGTCTCCGGCGATGTTTGAAGAGTTTTCAGCCATTAATTCTTTAAAGAATATTTCAGCCCCACTCTCTTCCGCTTTTATTCTGGGGCTGTGATGATGTGAATGTTGGATCTTTTGTTATTATCCCCCACATCCTGGAGGCTCAGCTCATTTTTTTATACTTTTTCTCCACTGTTCCAATTGGGTGAAATCAATTTATTTGTCCTCGAGTTCACTGATTTTATCCTCTATCATCTTCTCTACCACTGAGCTCACCCAATGAAGTTTTCCTTAAATTCTGTAATATCTGCTGGTTCTTTAAAAAAAAATAAAAATGAAAACAACTTTAATCTTTGCTAAGATTTTCTATTTTTAAAATTTGTTTCAAGAGAATTTGTAATTGATTGTTGAAGCATTTTTACGATAGCCTCTTTAAAAAAAATTATCTTCTCAGGTCATTCCAACATCTGATTCATCTCAGTGTTGGTGTCGTTGAGTGCCTTTTAAAATTCACATAGTGATTTTTCTTGATTCTTGGTATGACAGGTGATTTTTAAATTGTTTCCTGGACATTTTATATATTATGTTATGAGTCTCAGGGCCCTGTGTAAACTCTTTTAGCTTTTCAGCACATAAGTTCTGGCCTGCATTTGTAGGTGGTTTTTCTATTGACAGTAAGGTTTTCAGAGCCTTTCTAGTATTATTTCGGTCTGTTTGGTTTATCTGGTGCTGCTAAGGATCTCACTGGCCTAAACTCTTGCTGCCTTGAGTAGGTGGAAGGGGAAACCCAGGCTGGGCCAGGATGTCTCTCAGTGTCAAAAGGTGTTTCAGGCCCAGCAAGGTAGGACAGTACTTTTCGTGGCCTCTTTTTGTTGGTGTGGCTCCCCATCAGTCACCCTTGCCAAGTGGTGTTGGGCTTACCTGATGTCACATGAACTTCTCTTTGATTTGGGGGAAGAAACTAGCCTGCTGGGCTGCCTTCTCTCACTAGGTTGGGGTTTAGGAACTGGTGGGTCCGGTTGCCTTCTTGCTGTTGGTTGTGCCTCTGGTCTGAGGGCCACAAACTTGTATCCCTTCTTACCTTATTTCAGAGGTCTCCTTTCATAGCTTCTGTCATTATTTCCTCCCCATTGCACTTGGGAAGGAGAAGGGAAATGGGTCTATACCATTTTATCCAGACTGGAAAGCTAAATTTTATTTTTACATATATTCCTTACAGAAACTGTATTTCTGGGATTTGCTTTATTAAGAAAATTCACATCCCTGCCTTTTGTGATGTGACTTGCAGCATTTCCCTGTGAGCCGCTTATGCTTTCGTATCCCATTAACATCAGAAATGGCTTGAGATTTGCTTGACAAATGGAATATGAGTCAAAAAAAATCTGTCTACATTTCGGAGCAGAAGCTTTAAGTACCATGATGTGGCTCCCCTATTGTACTTTTTTCTTTGCTATGAGGCAGAAATAAGACCTGCTTCTTCAGCTGGGTTCTGAAATGGGAAGATATATGAAACACACCTGCAGTACTTGGCCTGCAGCCAATGTCTGAATGAGAAATAAACTTTTATTGTTTTAAGCCTTCAAGATGGGGTTGCTTGTTACTGCTGTGTAACTTTGCAAAAGCTGACTGGTCAAGAGTAATTCTTTCTATTTTTAGTTTTTCTGGTAGTTGCCCTGTTAAGACTTCTGATAACATTTTTTCCCCTTAAGTTCTGAATTAGATCCATGTTTTTCTCTTTCACTAAATATGGTCCTCAACATGCACTTTTCATGTTTTTCTCTTTCACTAAATATGGTCCTCAACATGCACTTTTCACTTTTCATGGTTCTAACCTTGTCCTACCACCAGGTTAGGCTTACTTAAAATCTTTGTGGTGGATTGTGGAAGATGTACTCTTGTTTCAATTATTTTTCCTTGTTTACCCATATATTTCCCAGCATACACTTTAATTAATTGTATTATTTATTTATTTATTCATTTATTTATTTTTGGCTGTGACTGCAGCATGCAGAAGTTCCAGGGCCAGCAATCAAACCTGAGCCACAGCAATGACAATGCCAAATCCTTTACTGCTAGGCCACCAGAGATCTCCACATCATCTAGTAACTTTATTATTATTATTATTTTCTTTTTGATCATGCCCATGGCATGTGGAAGTTCCCAGCCAGGGATTAAACCTATACCACAGCAGAAAGGTGAGCCATAGCAATGAAAATGTCATCTTATTTTTAAATAGGAGTTACTTGGATATAAAATTCTAGGTTTAAATATTTTTTCCTGTAACACTTAAAATATTACTGTATTGCTTTTCTTTGTATTTAGAATCACTGTTGAGAAGCCTGAAGTTAATCTTATTCATATGTAGTTCATCTGCTATTTTCTTTTTGGGAGATTTAAACATTTTACTCTTTACTTTTTATGTTAAGTTACTCTATAAAATGTCTAGTTTCCCCACTCCTCTAATCCTTCCTATATGAGACACTATTTCATTCTGAGGCCTTTCAACTTTCTTTAATTCTGAGAAGTTCTCAATTGTTTTTCCTCGAATTATTTCTCCCCTCTGTTCATTTTCTTCTCTCTGGAGGACTCCTGTTAAACATGTATTGACATTTCTACTTCTAAGCATTATAATATCTTTACTTTTCTTATATGTTTTATAACTTTTTATGGTGCTGTTTAGCGTCAGTATAATCTTCAGTTCACCTGTTTGTTACTTATCTGAATCTATTCTGTTATTCAGCTCATCTACTGACTTCTTTATATCAAATATGATGTTTTTCATCCTGGAATTTCCTAATGCTGCATCCTACTCCATTCACCAGCACCTCTCCTTATCTCTTAGAGAATCATTATTATGTGAAGTTATTTTAAATTGCTTTTTTCTGTCTAGTCTTTTAATTCCATTTTTGTCTGCTCTAGTTTCTAATCTTTTTTTTTTTAAATAAGTGTTGCCCTTCTTAGATATTTTATTATTTTCCTCTGTGAACTTGTATTCTCCAGAGGTGTCACCCATCTTGGCTGTTACACATACAGATGAATTTCTTTTTCTTAATTGTGATCAAAGTTAAGAAACATGTTGGCAAAGAAAGAAAAAAATCTCACAGAGAAACTTTTATTGAATTTTCTTCCCCCTTTCTCTCTCATTTTGATTAAACTTAATAGATATGTGTTGAGCAATTCCTACATGTCAATCTGAGGATAATACAACTTTTTAAGATTATAGGTGAAAAAAATTTAGTTTGTCTTATTTTGTTTATAAGCTACCTTGAAATTCTTTTTTAATGGTACGTAATTCAGAAATATATTTTAAGCTTTTGAGTTAAGAGGCAAGTGGGATGGGCACACTTGTCTGTGGTTTTGTTGCACCTGCTAATTCAACAATAAGTGAAAGAAAATTTAAAGTTAGAAACCAAGTGAACTGAGTGATCCAGGAAGGGAAATCACCTGGTACCAGTCCAGGTGGGTTTAGGGTGTGTGGGGTGGGAGGATGAATAAGTGCACATCAGTGTGTGGAACTCTGATAGCACAGCCAACATCAGTCACTGCCCATGGACCACCACCGTCCCTTGCTCCAACTGCTGGGTGACCTGGATCCCCAGTGAACCTGCCTTAAATTTTAACCTTAGTCTCTATGGTGTGTGTGTGTGAGAGAGAGAGAGAGAGAGATTGGGGGGCTGTCGAGATCCACCTCTTCTGATTGCCTACCCTGGGCTTGCTCTGCTGTTTTCTGCTCCACATGATGAAAGGATGAGCAGAAGTCTCTTTCCCAAAGCAATGTTAGGCTTTCTCTGCCTCATGTGCACTCTTACATTCTTGCTTGTGTTTCTCCCTTTTGCTTCTGTAATGTTCCCAGGGTCGGGGTTGTGAAGGGAGCCACGGGTCCATGATCGTTCACTGCCTTTCGGCAGATGGGAGTTGGCACTCTGACTTTCCTTTCTGTCCCCTCTCAGTTCTGATTGTCCAGGGATCCACTGCCTCAAGGGATACTTCCTTTCACAGGTGTGGGCAAAATCTTGGGGGTAGACACACTGTTTCTGAGCCCAGAGCGCCCAAGTTGAAGGGGAGTGGGCAGCTGCAGGGCTGTGTGGAGGAAGCCAGGTGGAGGCGACTCTGAGGACTGGAGCAAACACTGTGAGTAGGATCACTCTCCTCTCACACACCTGGTGACTCAGCTTTGAGTGAGGGAGGCCTGGGGAGCACTGGTGAGTGAGGCCTGGGAGAAAGTAGTCCTGGAGAGGGCTGGGCTTGGGAGAAGGATGCTGCTTCAGGATGCACCCTCACTCAGCACTCAGTATTGAGAGGGTCCTGGGGGCAGCCTTAGAGAGACCAAGAAGATGAAAGGACAGGAAGGAGCCTCCAGGGCCCCAAAGACAGATGATGTGCAAAGCGCTGTGATTCTGGACCTTTGTTTCATCCATCTAGTCATCTTCTTTTTCAATAAATGTTTTTGGATAACTACTAGGCCCTGTTTTGGATGCCAGGGATAATGCCAGGAATAGGACACTTCAAGGCCCTGCCTGATAGACTTACCAGTCTAGTGGTGGGGGATGCAAAACCATGCAGTATTGTGGGGCCCCAGGAGCAGAATCCGATTTGTCAGGGTCCTGGAGGGAAACTGAAGTACTGGAAGGGAAACCCCTTGAGCAGTAGGCAGGGTGTACATCTGGCCTGTGTGTCAGTACCTTGTGGTGTGACAGGGGTTCACCCCTGTGCATAGCCCCATGAATGACCAAACCCTGAGGCAGGAGCTCCTTGGCCCAGACTGAGAGAGAGTGGGACAGCCATTGACTCGAAGGGCACATGGAGGCCCAGGCTCCTTAGACACCTGGATCTATGTGGCCAAGACTCCTTCTAGGTCCTAATACCTCCCTGCCCTGCTCTGCATCTGTCTAGAAACTATATGGGGCTGAGCCTTCATGGAGAGGGTCTGATGTAGAGGGGAGGGGTCCCCAAGAAGGCAGAGCCTGACTCCCAGACCTTACTACCCAAATGGTCCATCTGCTGATGGCCACTGTGTGACAGTCATAGACTGAATCTTTGGCTTCCTCCCCAAAATGCTCAATGTGTTAAATACTAATGCCCGATGTGATGATGTTAGGAGATGGGGCCTTGGAAGGCTGACTAAAAGTAAAGCCCTAATGAATGGGATTTAGCGCCTTTATGAAAGAGGCCTCAGAGGGCTCGCTTGCTCCTTCAGTCAGGCAAGGCCACAGAGAAAAGGGCCATCTATGAACCAGAAGTTGAGCCCTCACCAGACACCAAAGCTGCTGGAACCTTGATCTTAAACTTCCCAACTTCCAGAACTGTGAGAAATAAATGTCTGTTGTGTCACAGGCACCTCATTTCTGGTAGTTTGTTAGAGCAACACTGGGGGACTGCTGCGGTGACCTTGGGAAAACCCCTTTGCCTTTTGAACCCTCAGTTTTCTTCTTGGACCTCAAACTAGATGACCCTTGTGGGGACCTGTCCAGCCCCGAGATTCCCAAATAGAGCAGGGACCCCCATTTCACCCTCCTCCACCACCCCTCCCCTGCCTAGGAGCCCTCATTACACCTCTGACACGTGATTGAAGAGTGCAATCTGCAGCCTCAGCTTCCCCATGCACCCTCTCTGCTGTTGATTCGCAGCTCAGAGCAGGTTGACTGCCAAGTCAAGTAATCAGGAGGTAATAGCCTGGTATCGGATGAATCCCCAGAGCTGGCAGCCACGTCTGGAAAACTCCATCCCTGTGCCTCCTGCGCTATCCACAACCAGGAAAATAATTGTGTAAAGCAGGCTTGCTCGGATCAAACCCAGCCTGACATGGTGCAGTGTAAGAATTGCCAGTGCCCTGGTCTGATGTGGTTATTAGTGCCTTGCTTGGGGGCAAGGCTGCCCAGAGGACCAGACGTGCTGTGATTTATTTGCCCATGCAGATCGGACGCTGTTCCCGAACCCACAGGGATATCTCTATTGCTGCCTTCTTGCCCAGCCCCCCGTAGTTTTCTCCCTCATTCTCCCCCATCGCCTGCTCTGGCTGCCTCTTGCCTTCCCCCATCCGTCCATCGTTGCTGAAATTCTCGCAAAGTGCTGATTTTATTGAGTGCGACAAGTGGCAGTTCATTAAAAAGTGGGAGCAGATGGGGAACGGATTGTGGAAGAAGATTAATGATGCACACAGACCACTAAATAGGGCCAGGTTTGGGAGTAAACACAATCACTCAGCTCCCTCCGAGTGGGTAATCCTGCTCTGTCAGATCCGTTCTCGTTAGCTGGCTAACGTTGGAGGGCTCAGGAGAGTTAAGGCAGAGCGCGCCAGTCTGCCCAGTGGAGCGCGAGGCTGCACTCAGCCTGGCCTGGGGTGGCAGTGGGGTGGGGTGATTGGGATGGGGGTGTGAGATGCTCCGTAAAGCTGGGGAACAGCACCCTGCCGGCTGAGAGGCCTGATGGTTGTTAGGAGAAGACTGGGGGGGAAATGGGTGACCCCTTGTAATAGCCTGATAGGTGGATTTAGGGGTATGGCAATTGTGCCACCCTATATGTGGTTTTCTCATGAACCCTCAAGTTTTGGCCTCCTGAGGATTGTCTTTCTCCACTTAGAGTCTCAGGGAACAGAGGCCTGGCTGTCCTTTCCTGAGACCACCCTTTCTGGCCTCAGGACTCCCTCAGACTGACATGGAACTCTGGTCAAGGTATCAGAGCCTGGGTTGCAGGAAGAAAATCTCTCAGAGAGGCAAAGGCATGCTGCCTGTCAAGAATCCTGCCCTCAATAGTCCAGAAAATCTTTCTAGACATCACTCTGCCTGGACATCTGCCTATGGTTTGGGGTAAACCAGTACATGGTCATTCCAGACCCAGGCTGGGGGAGGTAGTTACAGAGAGAAAGGATGACTCTTCCTTTGACTGACCCACTGGAGCACATGCATTAGTTTAATAAACACTTATTAAGTACCTGTTAAGTGCTAAACCAGGGATGGCAATTAGCTGGGAAGTGGCTTCACTGTCCTGCCTTGCTTTCCCACAGCAGACCTCAAACCTGATTATAGCACTTTTTCCCAGGGAGTCAAGGAGTGTCCTCAGCATCCTTCTCAACACAGCATTTCAGATAGCCACTAACAGTTCATTGGCACTGGAGGGTGAAACGACATCTGGTATGTTAGACATTTGGGAAAGCCCAGAGATTTATGGTGTAAGACAAAATGTTGAAGTGAGCAGAAGTATTTCAAGATCAGAGTTGGTTTCGAAAAAGAAATAGCTAATCTGAATGGGAACAGAAGAGGGGATGCTCATCACACTCATTTGTACACAGAGAACATGCGTTTTGCTAGAAGGCATTCAACCTGTGGGCCCCACATCCTTTGCTGGAATGAGGGAGGAGAGAGGAGATTGAAAACAGCTATCCAAGCCCCCGCCGCCCATGTCTCTAGCTCTCTCACAGAGATGTCACGTGGAGTGTGGCCAAGCCCTGGGAGGTGTCCTGGGGCAGGGCAATTTGTTCACCCTGCTTGGTGGGCTCATTGTGAGGCCGAGGAGCACCCTGTGTTGCAGTTCACTCTGGGGAAGCCTTCCTGGAGGGAGCTCCCATCCTGTGTACTGTATTTGCCTCTGTCTGTGACCTGAGTCCCTTTTACCTGGTTTCCTCCTGCAGATGTGTAGCTCTTGACAGGTGGTGTCAGCCTGTGCCCTGCCTCCTGCCCCATGTAATGAGGCAGAGCCTATGTCCCCCACCCTGCCCGGCTCTGGACAGGGATTCTGGTCTCCCAAGCCCTCATTCCCATCTCTTCATCTCCACTTTCTCTCTGTAGCTGAGGGTTATCCCCAAAGCTTGACCCCAAGAAAGGTGGGGATGCCAGTGGGAGTCCCTGGCTGATGGTGGAACTGGAACCCCACAACAGATGTCTTTTCTCTGGTGTCAGAACCAGCCTCCGTCTTCACCCCCAAACCTTCTGTTGCTTTGGATTTCCCTATTTTACCCCTCGGCGCATTATCCTCCCAGGCCCCAGCTCTGACAGTCTCAGAGGTATTGCTGTGCCGGAGACTACTGCCTGCCCTCCATCTCTTCTTTCTCCCTAGGGACAAATCCTGATTGTATTCATGCACAGCGAGTACATCTAGAAGACTCCATTTCCCACCCTCCTTTTCAGCTAGTATTGACCATGTGCCTAAATTCTGGTCTGTGAGATGTGAGAGGAAATGATGTAAGAGAAAGTGTGAAGGTTCCTTAAAGGGAGCTGGGTCAGAGGGAGATTTTTTTTTTTTTGGTCTTTTTGCCATTTCTTGGGCCGCTCCCACGGCATATGGAGGTTCCCAGGCTAGGGGTTGAATCAGAGCTGTAGCTGCCGGCCTACGCCATAGCCACAGCAACTCGGGATCTAAGCCACATCTGCGACCCACACCACAGCTCAGGGCAACACCGGATCCTTAACCCACTGAGCAAGGTCAAGGGATCGAACTTGCAACCTCATGGTTCCTAGTCGGATTCGTTATCCACTGAGCCACGACAGGAACTCCAGAGGGAGATTTTTGCTTTCTCTTGTTTCCTTCTTCCTGTTGCCTAAAATGTAGAAACAAAGGCAGAGGTTTCAGCAGCTATTTTGGTCCATGAAGTGACCTTGGCAATGGAAGCCATATGCTAGGGTGTGAGAACAGCAAGAGAAGGAGCCTGGGTCTGTGGTATATCTGGAGCTGCCATGTCAATCCTAGCCTGGCTTCCTCCAGACTTCCTGAGGGACAAGCACTAGATCATGGGTTTCTGTTATATTTGGCCATACCTCATCCTAAATGATACACTCCTTTGGGTTTTCTGCTTCCTGCCTAGGGAGTCGTAAAGTCCGGTGGTTCTTCCTCCAGTAGACCTCTCTTTTGTTGCCTCTTGGTCATTCCCCCAGTTTTGACCATGTCATTACCCAAATCAAATACCTTTAATGGATTCCCATTTTCTTCTAAATAAAGAAAAATTGCATCTCCTGGCATCTAAGACCTTCCAGGCCTCTCCAAGGAGATAAAATTCAAAAAGCCTCTGGCCGAGATAAGAATCACCAGACCCTTATCATCCCACCTGTCTCACTGTAATTGTTACAATGTCCCTGAGGACCTCCCCACCCCAGGAAACTGGCCTACCACTTCCTGCCCCTACTAGAAAGGTATGTGGCCCACTCCTAACCCCACCCCTATAGGAGCATTAAATGCCCCCAACCAACCAGCAGGAGTATCAGAAGACCCCATCTTTCCTCAGCTAATCAGCAGGTTAGCAGGTGTATGATGGTAAGACCTCTCCTCTCTCTCCTTTGTCTCTGGGCTATAAAAACACACACAACTCTGTGCCCAGGCTTGGCTCCACCTAATTATCAGCAAGTTGGCCCGCTGTGTTAATAGTGTCTCTTGCCTCAATAAACTTGCCTTTTCTTTACCTTGCTTTGAATCTGGAAAGTTCTTTTTCTAGCCCATGTGCACAGGCCATGACACACCACTGGGTACCAGCTTACCTTTCTAGTTATACCTCCTCTGTCCTATGGTTCAATTTGATTTCCTAGAATCCTCAGACACCTCATGCTTTTCTGCTTCTCTTCTTTGGCTCTAGTGTTTCCCTTGCCTGTCAAAACCCTACCCATCATTCAAGGCCCATCTCAGAGTCGCTTCCTCCATGAAGCCTTCCTGATGCCTCTGAGCTAGGAGTGATGGCTGTTTCCTGTAATCCTGTGGTAAATTGTTTGTAGCTGATGGTATTGCTTTCTCAGCTTTTGACTGGACTGGAACCCTTATAGGACTGGATTGAGTCTTGTTCCTTTCCAAACCCCCCAGATGGACTGGCCTAGGACCTGCACATAGTAGGAAAATGTTGGCTTGTCAAGAAGACCTCCACTCCCTATCTCTGGCCTCTGTCATGGCCAGGGCCCATGCAACGTGTAGGAGTCCCCTTCTGAGGTGCAGGAATTTTGCTCTCCTCAGCTCTCCATCTCACTGTCATATAGCCACTTCTTTGGCACTGGCTACCAGGGAAGAAGATGGGCAGGGTAGGGCCCGGCCTGGCAGATGGACAGGTGCTGCTGCCTGGGGAAACAAAGATGTCAGGATTGATGAGGGGGAGCTGGGCTGCTCTTTAGATCTGCTAAACCGCTGTCACAGGCTTGCTCCCCTGCAGTGACAGGATTCACCTCTCCCCACCTGGGTCCCCCATGCACTCACCCCTGCTTCCACTCCTCACAGCACTGACCTATCTGGGCACTGCACTCACTCACTAACCCAAAGGCCACTGAGCGTCAGGGCAAACTCCATGGAATACAAGGCCGTTTGTCTTTCTGGAGGGGACCACCCCCCCGCCCCCCGGGACTGCTTGCAGCTTTCTGTCACTCCATGGCTATAATCAGAAGAGCTAGGGAGAAAGAGCTGGCTTGGACCAACCTTGGCCTTGGACTTGAGGGGCTTGGAACCCCTCGTGCTTGTGGCAGTGAGTTCTACCTAAGTAAAATCTCAATTAAAACAATAAATCATTACCAGGATTAAGTATAGTGAGGCCTCAGAGGGCCAAATCCAAATATAAACATGATAGGTCTGTAAACTAGCCTGAAGGTGTGATGGTTCATCAAGACCTCAGGGACTCGTGACCAGGCACATTGTCAGCTTAGGGAACAGGTGGTTTATGTATCCACACCTGGGAGGATATATATATATATATAAAATGTGTGGGGAAATATATATATTTCCCAAGTGTGGGTATATATATGTATATTTCCCCACACTAATAGAATGCAGTAATAAAACAAGTAATAGTGCAGTCTTTGAAGTTCAGCTGCCAGGGTTCAAATCCCAAGTTGTTTGAATAACTGGACTCGGGCACAGGTCTTCACTTTTCTGGATTTCAAATTTCATTATCCATAAAATGAGCATCCACAGACCTCTTGTGCAGATGATACAAGATAATATAGATAAAGCATTTAGCAGAGTCTGCAGCATGTAGTAAACGCTTAATAAGCTATGATTATCCACCAGAATATAAACTCCCAGAAGATGGGGATCTTATCCATACAGACCATCCTTAGTGGAATCTCAGTGAATGTTTATGGAATGAATAAGTGTGCATCTGTCTTTAAATAGTACACTTCATAAGGATTGGATGATGTCTTTTTCTTTCTCCTCTCTCCATTCATACCTGCTATACAGCACCCTGCATGTAATAGATGCTCAAGAATTTAAGTAAAAAGTGGCCTTGAAATTTTGGAAGTTATTTTGTTTTATACAATAAAGAGTGCTTAAAAGATCTCATCCAAATAATACCTACATTGGGAAGATTTCTCAACCTTCCAGAGTCTCTCCTAGGTCCTGCTAAATCATCTCCCCCAGAGCTCAGCATTTTGACCCAATGTATGGAGCTGCCAAAGGGTCCAGGAGTGGATGTTGGGAGACCTGTGTCCTGTTTCAAGATCTTTATTAGTTTTATCATTTGACCCCTGGGCAAGTCATTTTCCAGTTCTGGGCCTCAGTTTCCACATAGGCAATGGCCTCTTATCTCATCTGTGCCAGCCGTCTGCCTCCAAGGGACCATTTTCTGTACAGAGAGAGGGATGCTCTCTCTGTGGAGTCTAGGGCACATTACCTTCAAATTCTACAGAAAAGGCATCATGTTTTCTGAAATCTCATGGGGTTACTTGGCTAACTTTCAGTTATGCACATCCAAGGGTGCCTCTGCCCTCTCAACTCTCTGGGAACTTTGTGGCTTGTGCGATGGGGCAGCTAAGAGCCTGGACAGGGCAAGGAGCAATGGGGAGCACCCTGACTGCCCAGGATCAAGCTCTGCTATGTGACTTTAGGTCACCTACTTTCCAAGCCTCAGTTTTATTATTGATAAAATAGGGATTGTGATAGATACCTCGTAATGTCCTGTTAAGAGCAAATGAGATAATGAGCATGAGGATGTTGCAAGCTGTAAAGAGCTGGACTTACTAGGAGGTGCATGAGGTGCTGACAGTGAAGGAAGCAGTCTGGCCTCCTGGGGGTGGGGTAGCGCCCCCCCCCTCCACGGAGCTGTCACTTCATTGTGACAGAACTTGTCTCACCCACGCAGCTCCTCCCTCTCCCCCAGAGGTCTCCATTACAGTTTAATCCACCTAATTGAAAGACTGCTGGATCAGGCAAGGAATTTATCAAAGGGTAGGAGAGGAAAACCTCGTGCCATGTGGCTTCCTGCATATTTGTCCTTTGAAATCATGGTAAATGCTTCCGTTTCTGCACGAGGAGCAAGACTGGGATTTTGCCTAAGAAGGAGGGACAGGAGGAAGAAAGGGGAAGAGGAAGGCCATAGGCTGGGAGAGATCTGAGGCCATTGGGGCCTGGGCTGGACCTGTTAGGGGCTCTCTTGAGCAGGAGAGGCCATGGCAGTGGCAACAAATAGCAGAGGCAGAGGGGATGAGGCTGGGAGGGCAGCTTGCTAAGAAGGTCAGGGAAGGTGATGCCAGGCAACTGAAGCTCCTCTGCCTCCCTGGGGACGAGGTGGCTCAGGCTGCCCTAGAGTCAGCTTCCTGACATGCCGTTCCCTGCGCAGATGTCGGTGTAAACCTGGGCACCCCACTCAAGGGACTCCGTCTCGTTTGTAGGGGAAGTGGAAAGGATGGTGGCAGAGGCCTGACCAGGAATTTTTCTAGGAGGATCCAGCCCAGCCTGACACAGGGAAGGCAACATGTCCAGGGCAAGGGAGCGGGGCCTGTGGGAACCAGGAGAGAAACAGGATGGAAATGCAGAAAGTGAAAACGGTGGGGTGATACCTACCGTATGGTGGATGTCATTTGTAATCTGAAAGTTATCCGCAGGAACCAAGAGGTTCTATCCAAGGTTATTCTCAACCTCACTTCGTGATGGAAGAAACAATGTTTTGAAGAAATTCAGTGCAAGTGAGTGGGGTAGGCTGAGACTCTGAAGGTAGGAGATGAGTGGGCTTAGCACAGACAGGGTGGGGCAGGCAGGGACAGGGCAACCTAAGCGGGGCAGACGGGAGGGTAGTGGCCGAGACATGCTACACAAAAGCACATGTCCTCTGTGTGCCTGCACCCATGTGTTCATGTACCTAGCTAAGCCACAGCCCCAAGCCTTGAGGACCTTGCAGTTCAGAGGGGAGGGCAGATGAGCACGTGGATAAATATAATCCAGGCTGGTGAGCCAGTGCTGGGAGGGGAGGCCATGTGCACTGCACTGTGGGGATCCCAGGGGAAAGCTATTGATTAGTTTCCTGATGTGGGACAGGTGCCAGGAAAAGCTTTGCAACGGAGGTGGATTGCTCCTGTAGAGAGTTGAGAGATTGATTTCTAGGTTGTTGATATAGGTCTGTTATTCTCCAGAAGAAAAGGAGTATATGCCCTGTGCTTCCATATGTTATCAGATACAATTCTCATAATGGCTCTTGTGAGTCATTATTCTTACCCCATTTCACAGAGGGACATACTGAAACTAACAAGGAAATCTGGATTGTGGCTTTCCCACCTCGATCCACAATCAGAGAAGGCTCTGTGTTGATGGGCCCTCTTGCCCACGAGGACATTGGTTACGCACAAAGGGAATGTAGCAACCAAGAAAAACATCAGCACCTTGGACCGGGCCCAGTCAAGGTCCAAGACTCAGCTATAAGGGGATGGAATCCAGGGCCATGACCAGTACCTTTCCAAAACCTGGGAACCATGGAGTGGACACTGTCATTTCTAAGATGATGTCATTTCGGATACCAGTAAATCTGAGCTCACAGACCACTGGGGGTATTGATTAGCTTCCTGATGATGGGACAGGTGCCAGGAAAAGCCAAGTAGACTATTGTGTGTGGATACAGGTCTACTCAAGCAGAGACTTAGAAATGTGTTTCTGAGGGGCTCCAGGCCATTTTGTCCCCATTCTCGCAAAGACCTATTACCTTTGAGAGTCTGAGACAAGCTTAAAAGACTTTGTAAAATGCAAATATGTTAGCTGAAAGGAGATGTACCCTAATTAGGTATGTCTTGGAAGGGGAATTGGAAAGGTCTGGAGCAAGGCCACCACCCAGGGAGGGCGGGCTAGGGGTGTGCCAGAGTAAGGGGCCCTGTGGCATCGCAGGAGCAGCATGGGGGGTCAGGAGCAGGTGGGGAGGGCTCATTGAAGATGGCGTCATAACTTTACCTCTGGCTGGAAGCTGTGCTGGAGTTGGGATAGGAGGGAACTCTCTGTCAGTGATTTTCCATTTCTAGGAAATGGGAGGGGTCACAGACATACACATGCATGCAAGGAGACCCAGGACAGAGGAAGACATACGTACATACATGTCACTAGTATGCACAGAAACGTTTGGAGGGCCTATTGGCACTTTTGTCCACATACGTGTTGTGGGCTGGTCCCCATAGGATGGTCTCTGAAGGTCAAGAATGATGATGGCTTTTAGCTTTCTAGGTCTTAGGTACTGTCTCTTTTGATTCCTCATAAAAATTCTGTGAAGTAGAAAATACTCTTTCTCAGATGAGAAAACTGATATATAAGTACGGTTAAACTACTTGCTCAAGCTTGTACTGTGAGGAGCATAATAGCAACTCGGGGCTCAGGCCTTTTAATTCCAGGTTAAGAGCCACTTTTGCTGCACCTCAGATGAAGCCAGTAGTCCCAGAAGCCCTGCCTCTGGCCCAGAACAACTTCTTAGGACGTGTGGATCGTCAGACAAACGGGAGTTTAGCCAATGCATTTGGGAGGGTTTCCCTAAAGAGCACAGGCACTGGAGAATGTAGACACGGGTTTGAGTGTTGTCACCTCCTCTCGAGCTGTGTGGTACTGGGTAAATACATCAGCTTCTCTGAGCCAGCATTTCCTCAGCAGCAAAATGGATATAACAAAATCTACCCCACATATTGTATGAAATAAGAAGAAACATAAGAACAACCTAACACAGTGAACACAGTTATGGCAGAGTCTGTTTATGCTGAATGTCCAGGACCTGTCCTGTTCCACTAGGCAGGAGGTCTACCGGGCAGGTGGTGGTGAGGGGCCGTGGAGTGCCCTTGCTTAGCGTGGTGTCAGCGGAGGAAAGGTGGCCAGGGGACTTTGGAGGGGCTTTCCTGGCCTGGGAGCTTGACTTCTTTCAGACCTCCGGGGCCCCAGGCCCTGGGGATCCAGAGCAGGACCTCTTGGCCATATCCCATCTGGGCTGAGGCCAGCTCTCGTAGGCACTGACCTGGGCTGGCGAGGGGCAGTCTGATGGTGTTTTGTGCCTGGAACCCCAGAGCAGGGGAAGAGATCCTCCCAGGTTCAGCTTGGGGCTCTGCCTGCAGTTTCCCGCTGTCAGCAGGCAAGGCACAGGACCGCTGCTTGGGCACCAGTGCGTGGGAGGTGATTACCCCTGTAATGTTTAATGTGCCGAAAAACCATCAGACCCCGAAATGGCCAAGTTCTCAGTTGGTAACTAATTATTGTTAAGACTCGGTCACGCCTGCTTATTAGCAATTATGCATGGCATCTCCCAGGGTGCTGTGAGCCTTCCCCTTTTTCTTGTGGACTGCTGCCTTCAGGTGGCTGGAAAAGTGGCACCGACCGCACAGGTGGCTGCTGTTGCTCCCCTCTGCAGCCTGGCCTTGCTTAGGACCAAAGGGGGCCACCTGCTTCTTCTCAGAGGGGAGGCGGGGGAGGGGCCTTCCAGCACAAATTGAGAGAGCCCGAGGGGCACTACCTGCACCGCACAATGCCTGTTACAAAGTGCTTTTGGCCCTGTTACCTCGTTCCTTCTATCAGCATCTCCATTTCACAAAGGGAAGCGAGCCTTAGAAAGGTTAAGTAATGGCAGTCACTTCTGAGCATGCCCACCTGGCGTGCCTCCCCTTCTGGGAGAACCCCCCGAAACCTCACACCTGACTGCCGTGAAACTGCCACGTGCCCTCCCCCCACTCCCCCCCCCTCCCCGCCACCAGCATAGCTGCCCGGACAAGGCGTGGATTCCTGACCCAAGCTGGGCCACGCGGAGACTCTCTCCTGGAAATGGAGAGTTGGGACACAGTTGGATGCTGGACACCGGAGATGATGGAGAACCTGGGACCGGGGTGGGCCAGTTAGAATCATATACAAAGAAAGCCTGTCTCTAGGGAGAGACACTAGAAAAATAAGTTCACAGATGCAATGAGAAAGAGAGAGAGTGAGAGAGAGAGCAAGAGAGAGAGATCAAGAATATGAACATGAAGCCACAGAAAAGAGACTGTAAAATGACAGAAAGACACAAATATCATCCCGGGTTCTATTCTCCACTTCCTTGCAAGCTCTGGCTGTACTTCCTCCTTCTGGTTCCCTCTGTATCCTTCCGATAAAATCCCCTCACTTGCTCCAGGCAGAGTCTTATCCCCGGTCCCTTACGAAGCTCAGACAGAACCATGCGAAGCCAGCCCTGATGGTCAGCTGGAGGTTTGAGGGCTTTAGTGTCCCTACAGACTGCAGGGGCCAGCTGGGTCCATAGATCCATGGGCACAGCTGATTCCAGGCTAGAGGAACGGGGCAGGGGTGAGGCCACATCTCATCACCGACCCCCAGCAATGTCCACCAGCCCCTGGAGAATCTTCCCGAAGGTCCCCCTCTCTCCCATCACCCCTTGCCCAACCCAGGAATCCCTGCCACTAGGCTCTGCTCAGGCGAGTGGCTGGGTGATGCCATGTGTTGGCAGCCCTGCTTCTGGTCCTGATTTTTAAGAAGGGGAGGGGAAAAAAACAGAAGGGAAAAAGTGAACATGAGTAATGGGCCTGGAATGAGGCATATGAGATAACACTGAATAATAACGCGTCAGAAACTACAAGATGTATTTTTTTTTATTTCCCAGTGGAGTTTCCAGTGTGCTAATCCATCACTGTAGAGCAGGCAAGATTATGCTTCCCCAAAAAACTCTGGGAGATAAATGTGAGTAAATTAGGGTTTATTATATTATTTGGGGTGATATAATTTCCAAGCGGGCCCTTATTAAATTACTTCCTTTGGTGCTGACACCTCCTGCCTGGGTCTCTGTAGTTTCACAGCACTTCCCCGTCTGAAGCTGCTTTGGATTTTGGTGGGGGTGGGGTGCCAGTGGAGAGAGCTGGAAGGGAGTGCTGAGTCACTGCTGCTGGTCTGAGTTTTTTCCTTGTTGGCCTTTCTGTGATCACAGAACCATAGCCTCATTTAACATCGATGCTGGAAAAAATAGAGGAATACCCAGCCTAAACCCTCATTTCCCAGATGGGGAAACTGAGGCCCAAGAAGAAAAGTGAGTTGCCTTGGGTCACTCAAATGGGTAGGGGGAGAGTCGAGACTGGCATCTCCTGTGCTCGCTCCCAGGCCACTGCTCATTCTTTGCATGGGGTCCTGTTATACCTAGCGTGTCTTTTTGGCTTAAGGGCAGCTTCGAGTCCAGCAGCAGACCCCACGGAATTGAGGACTCTTGGTTATCTCCTGCAAGATCTTCCCTGTGATTCTAAAGGGGATCTGAGAGAAGACCTGTGGTCTAGTCTTGCTTTGACCACAGAAAGGCTGTGTAAGCTTAGGCAAGTGACTTCACCTCTCTGAGCCTTTATAGTTAAGTATAACATCTTCATGGAAAGGGCTTGGAACGGTTTATTGGTTTTCAGACCACGTTTCTAGCACTCTATCTCTGTTTTGGAATTCTAAAATATGAAATAGTTAAAAGAGGAGTTACTCTGATTGAAGAAGAGAATTGGAGATTGGCTGACCCTCCCATATTTCTCTCCATCTTTCCCCCCTGGTTTGAAATTACTGGGCCCAGCTTCAGCATCTGACTCTGATTTCTCCCTGCCATGCCCTCCTGGCATCCTCACCAAATCTTGTCCAAAGTTTGATGCCAAGGTCTCTCCCAGCCCTGAGTGTCTCTGAAAACACTCCACAAGACCCACCCACATGGCCTTGTTCTCTTGGTCCCACAGGTGTAATTCTGTGGAGTGCAGCCTGCTGGTTATCACGTAGTTATCTTTTTTTTTTTTTTTTTAAGGGCCACACTTGCAGCACATGGATGTTCTCAGGCTAGGGGTTGAATCAGAGCTGTAGCCGCCAGCCAATGCCAGAGCCACAGCAACACCAGATCCAAGCTGTGTCTGCGACCTACACCACAGCTCATGGCAACGCCAGATCCTTAACCCACTGAGCGAGGCCAGGAATTGAACCCACAACCTCATGGTTCCTAGTTGGATTTGTTTCCGCTGCACCACGACGGGAACTCCTTATTGTTATCTTCAGTCTCTCTGAGCCTTTCTCTGAGCCGTCTCTAAAATGGGATAATAATAATTTTGACCTTAGAAGGCAGCAGGATTTAAATGAGGAAATATATATAAAACATTTCACCCGGCATGCCATAAATTACAGTAATTATTATTTTCATTATGAATACTACCACCTTTGTGGTTTTTTAGTGAGGCTTCTATAAGGGCTTATTACCATACACAATAGACGCTTCACAAATGGGAAAATGGTAGCTGTCATTTTTATCATTTTTATTAGCTATTATAGTAACAGGCACCATGGGGAACCAGTGGTGAATATATCCTCAGGGGACTCCCTAGTCCTGTTCCCCACCTGGACATGGGCACTAACGCTGCCCCCGCTAGGGGCTGGGCAGTGGGGGAGCCTGGAGGAGAAAGTCATGAGCAGCCGCAGAGGGATCAGTCCGAGGGGCGAGGAGAGGAGACGTCTCTTGCTGCGGAATAAATCACACAGGCTGAGCTGTTTAAAACAACACCTATGAATTCATAGAGACGGAAAGTAGGAAGGCGGTTGCCAGGGACCGCGGGGAGGGGAAGTGGGAGTTATTGTTTAATGGGCGCAGAGCGGCTGTTTTGCAAGATGGAAAGTATTCCGGGCCTTGGCGGCACAACAGTGTAAATGTGCTTAACACCACTGAACTGTACATTAAAAAGGGGCTAAGGTGGCAGATGTTATGGTTTGTGTATCTTACCACAATTAAAATTAAAAAATAAAACAAAAAAACCCTGCAACGCCCCACACACACCTATTCCCCAGATCTGGGTGTCAGAAGCCCAGCCTGGCTCAGAGTACATGAAAGGCTGAGCTGAGCTCATGGTGTTGGCCTGGCTCAGTTCTCATTCGGAGGCTTTGGGAAAAAATCCACTTCTAAGCTCTTTCAGGTTATTGGCAGTTGTAGGACTGAGGCCCCCACTTCCCAGCTGGCAGTTGGCTTGTGGTCACTTTCACCTCCCAGGGGCTTCTCTCCAGTCCTCTCCATGTGGCCTCTTCCACCATCAAGCCAGCAGCTCATGCTTCCAATCTGACTTCCTTCCTGTGACCAGGAGAAGCGCTGGGTGATTAGGTTGGGCCACCTGAATAATCTCTGTGTTTTAAGGTCACTGATTTGGGACTTTGTGTTTTAACTCAATGAATTTTATTACATTTATAGTTGTACAACGATCATCACAACACAATTTTAGGTACACCTGCAAAATTCCTTATAGCAGTACTTAGAGTTTGATTAAAATATCAAAGGCTGGGGAATCTTGGGAGGCATTTTAGAACTCAGCCTACCATAGGAGGTATCCTTTGAATGGGGCTTGCAGGATACACAGACTCTCCAAGGGTGAATGAGGGCATTGTAGACAGAGAACCCAGAACAAGCGCTGTGAGTGTTTGTGGGATGGAGGTGCTGTAATGAGAGGTGAGGCAGGGCTGGGGGGGACACCCTGAGATTCTGAAGCTCGCTACTAAGCGGAGGGGAGAAGGAAGGCTCTGAGGGTGTTTGAGGATGGGCAGGACCACCTGGGATGGTTTAGGAAGATAGAGTGACTGAGTGTGCCCCAAGAGTATAGAATGAGTGAACCAGAGCAGTCTGGGGAAAAAGCAGAAATGTTCTGCTTTGCTTTGCACAAGAGGAGTGTGGTCCCCTTCTTCATCCATTCGGTAAATATTATGGAGCACCTGTGCTGTGCCAGACCTACACTAGGTTCTGAGGACTCATGGTGAACGGGATGGGCACCATCCTGTCCCCTCTACGTGCAGCCTAGAGTCTGGAGAGGAGAGAGGAAGCAAAGAGGAGATTCTCGTACAGAGGGGAGTGAGTGACTGGGGCGGGGGGGGTGCGGGGGGAGTGATGCTCTCCCTAAGGAGAGCCCCTCATCCCACGTCCTGGGTTAAAGTGGGTGGAGCAGGAGCCCCTTGAGCCCACCTGGAGGTCAGAAGGTGGAGGAGTGACAGAGGCCCCATGATTGGCCATCCAGGGGGCATCCTTCTGTCTGCTTCTGGGGGAGGCTGGGCTGGCACTGGGAGGAGCCAAGATTGGCCAGAGAGGCACAGTTCTGGAGAAAGGGGGAGGCAGAAGGAAGTACAAAACTGTTTGATCAGAGTCTGGCCCCTGGGAAAGAGCTAAGTGTCTTTTTGCTGGCAGCTGCAGCAAAAGGTGCAATCATTAGAAGGTGGCATTTTGCATTAAAATTGTTCCCATCAGCCAGTGACATTTTCTTGTTCCTTCTGGTCAGGAGACCTTTCATTGCCACAGGTTCAGATGACTCAGGCATCAGAATTTCTTCCCCTTTGGAGAAGAAACCCAGTCCAGTCACCCTGGGGTGGACATACGCATTAGCTGAGGTTAAAAAAGCAGATAACTAGTGAGCACAGTGAGGCCTAAGGGGTGTGCATGAGGACAAGGAAGAGGACAAACGTATGCGTCTGTGTTCTGGGCATCCGAGCCATTGGTGTCCATGGAGATGGCCAGCCGTGGGTATTGGGCCCTATATGTGTGCCCTGCAAGTGTGTTCCTTACTGTGGAGAGAAGGACCCCCACTTGGGTCCGTGTGTGAGCGTGGGCACAGAGGAAAGAAGTGCGCATGTGCACGCGTGTATGCAGGCAGGCATCAGTGCCCGGGGTATGTGGGGCTGCAGCTCAGGGCAGGTTGATAGGTGGGGTCTCTCTGAGGTGTGGGTGGCAGCTGAGCATCCTCTGCTCATCCCCACCTGCCCACAGTCTTCCCGTCTTGGAACAGGGTACCACCCCATGCCCAGCTGTCAAGCCCCACATCCAAGAGTCCTTTCTCTCCGTTTCATCTCAAGTTCAGATTTCTCCTCTTCAGATAGACTTCCTGACCACTAAATCCAAAATTGCTCCCTTGTCCCCTCCGCAAGCATCCTCCACTACAGAACAAATTCCCTGTCTCTTATAGCACTATCTCTACCAGAAGTTGTCTTGCTGTGTGTTTGTTTAAATGGATAGTGTCCTTCTGCCCCCTCCAGCATGTAGCTCCCTGACAGCAGGGCTGGTCTTTCTTGTTCACATCTGTATACCCAGTACCAGTATACAGGAGGCACTCGTCCGTGCTCTGTACAAACAGTGAGGACTTGCTTCCTTGTGCTGCCTCACGGGCTGACTTAAGTCTTGGTGGGGAGTATTGCTTCAGTGCAAAAGCACTGACTGAGAACAAGTTGGCGTGTGAGGGGATGAATTCCTTGTCATGGAAAGCATTCAAACAGAGACTGAGTGCATGGTGTTAGCTCCCCACACCTATGGTTACCACCCAAGTGCCATCCTGTGGGACACAAGGTTGGGGAAGGACTGGTTCCGTTTTCCCTACCCACTCTCTGTGTCCTGCTCTCTCATGCCTTCTGTCTGCATGCACTGCTCTTGGACCTGGGAGGCCTGTCTTCTCTCCTTGACCGGAAACTCAGTCTCATCCTTCTAGTTCTAGGAAGTCATCTTCAGTTCCCCAGGCAGAACCAAGTCCCCTTTTGTCCCTGACCTCTAGGCCCTTCCTGTGGACCTTTTAGCTCTGATCACCTGGCATGTTTGCTTGTGTACCTTCATAATAGACCCAAACCTTCTGCACATGGGGGTGTAGCTTGGCATCCCCAGGGCCTAACCTGGGGCTGCCCTAGTGTCCAACTTGTCAACTGTTTGCAGCAGGCATGTGATGCGAGGTCTGCCAAGGTCACAGGTGCAGCTCCAGGAATGGGATCTTCTGCTCCCTGCCCCCTTCCCTCAGCCTCTCTGATTGTGCAGCCACCAGAGGTTGCTTCTTTCTAGTGAGTCCTGGGCTCAACTTGAGAGCCTCTAATATCCTCAGGGGAAGACATTAAACAGGCATCTGCTATGTTAAACACGTGCTTGGGGCACCTTCCCCAAGCTTGGGCCACTCAGCAGAGGAACTTGGCACTCAGGCCATTCAGGAAACTTGCCAGGCTGCTCCCTCATTGAGCCCAGATGGGTTGTTCTGGGGAGACTCCAGGAAGAGACAGCGCTTTCTTAGGGGCCAAGGCTGGGCGAGGATGAAGGGCAAGTCCCAGAGACACCCCCTGTCAGTGACATTCCCAAAGAGATACTGGGAACAAGAGCAAGTAGGAGGGGAGTCCTCTCAGGGTAGGTCAGCCTTGGCTGGTCCATGCTGAGTGCTCAGGGCAGCTTGGGCCACTTCAGGCGGGATGTGATCTTGGGGCAAGATGTGCTCCTGGCATCATAGGGCATCTTGGGCCAGGATGGGCAGCAGACAGCCTGGGGTGGGGGTTGCTTAGGAATATCTCCCTGAACCTGAATTCAATAGCTGTGGCCTCCAGGCTGACTCTGTTACTTCCTAAGCACACAACCTTGAGTGAGTCTCAAATTCATTCAAGCCTCAGTTTTCTCATCTGCAAAAGGGGATTCTGGGGACTAAGGATTGTGCTGTGCACTGTCTCAGTCTTCACCGTAACTCTGTGAGGTAAGTACTGTTGCATTTTCTATTTTACAGATGGGAAAACTGAGGACTAGGACAAATAATCCATACCTAGCCACATGTCGTTAGCCATCGCCGGGATTTGTGCTGTGCTGTCTTAGCTGTAAAACCCATGCCCTCAGCCACTTCCCCACGTTGCCTCACACTTCCTACCAGGCCTGGTTCCCGGGATCGCTGTGAAGATCTGAGGCAATTGCGACTGATCGCACAGTGTGAGGGGCTCAGCAGGGTTCACACGTGGAGCCACGGCTGTGCAGTGGGGCTCAGAACGGCCACTTCTGCCTGGGCCCCACTCCTCTCCCACCTGGCTCTCACGGGGCACTGCTGGGGGCAGGCGCAGGCCACTGCCCTCTCTGCCTGCTTCTGTGGCTGCTAAACTTTACACTGGGCTCTGTCATTAGCCCAACAACAAGCTCCCTGTTTGACTAGCCCTGTCCAAATTTGCTTGGCGTGAGCAGAAGCCCATGGTAAGTAAACGGTTTTCTGTTGATATTTGAGCACTAATGAAGAGGCAGTGAGCAGGCCCATTAATAACCGAGGAGATGATTGTGTTTGCACAGGGCCTGTATACAGCGTGTCGGCCTCCCAGACAGGGCCCGCCTCCTTATTGATTTCCCAATAAACTGCCCAGGGCTCTTGTTCTCAGCCCAGGTAGGGGCATCCTTTGCACAGTCCCAGTCTTGGATCAACTTTCCCTGCAGAGATTCTCAGCTTGGACCACAGGTGAGAGCAGGGGTTTCATTAATTTATTGAACTTTCATGGATCCAGCATCGTTTATACATGGACCACTCTTGCCAGGAGCCAAGTCCCTATCCTCACCTAGAAACAGAGCCTGCCCTTGACCTTACTGAGAGACTTCGTCCCTGATGCCCCTGGGAAGATGTGGGCAAAAGTTGATTCTTTGTGGACCTCTGACTCTGTGCCATGTGATACCCATACACTTCCCATCAGGGTCCTCCACCTTCATTTCATCTTGAGCTGACCAGTGGCCTGATCTCTAATGGGAGATGGACCTCTGACTGGCCCTGGGGGGGAGTGGCATCTTTCTTCCTCATGTTGTCCTTTAACCCTGAGATCCAGCAGACCCTGCTTGGGAATTTCTGGCTTTGGATGGGATAGTTAGTGATGAAGAAGGGCTTCAGGGTAGCGCCAGAGGCCCAGTCATCCTACCCTCTAGGAACCTTACCTATCCTGAGCTTTTCAGGGAGACGGCATAGCAGATCCAGGGCCAGGGTTCTAGGAGGGCTGCCAGGATCCCCAGTCTGAGCCTGTTTGGGGACAGTTTCTGGCTTGTCTTGCAGAGGACATCAGGAGGACTAAAGCAGTATCCTATCTGATGAGCATCTCATGGTCTGGTAGAGGAGGTCAACCCGTAAACAAATAACTGGAGGAAAAAAAAAATCATAAAATTCGAGAAGCATGAATCCAGGGCTGTGGGAGCAGAGAGGAGGGTACTGGAAGATTGGAAGGCATGGAGGACATCCCAGAGGAGGTGACATTTGAGCAGGTTTCTTTAGACTAACTAGAGGTTTATAAAAGCCACAGTGACTGCTCTCGCTGGTGGGGGAGGAGAAGAACAGAGTCTGCCCCTGACCGAGGTCTTGCAAAGCAGCTAAGACTTGTGTCTCTTGACCAGGTTTTTTTTGAGAGAAGATTTTTTTCAGGCAGATCCTTGAATTAGAATTATGTTGTTGGGGTTGGGCGCGGGGAGAGATGCCCCTGGAAAAATATCCTCTTGGACTGGGTGTTGGTGGCCACAGCCTTTCCCCCAGCAGAGTGTCCTGGGGAAAGATGAAGGAGGATGTGGAGATGGGAGTTCGGAGGCTCAGAATCGCATCCTGGCCCTGCCATTAGCTGGGAGAATGACCTCACGTTCTGGACTCTCCATTTCCTGATCTGTAGGATGGAGCTGATCACACCTGCCTCCCAACAAGGGGAGAGGCAACTGGGGGAATAGAATAAAAAGTGCTATGGAGAAAAGCACATTATCAGTGCACCAAGAAACACAACCCGAGCATCTGTATTTGACTTTGGCTCCTAGATAGAGACACACACATCTTATACACCACGGTCCCTTCTACATCACTCTGATCTCTTCTTGCTGCAGCCCTGGGGCCAGAGCCTGTCAGTAGATAACTGAGAAGATAACTGTATTTGCAAGAGCCCAGGGCCAGATTATGATGCTGGGGATCAAGGAAGTGAGTGAGAAGGACTGGAGGACACCTAGGATCGTCCTGAGGAAGCCAGCCTTGCATTGGGTCCTCTCTTCTAGGACACAGGGGCCCCGGCAGGGCTGCTGGCCTGAGTACCCTCTGCCAGAGGACCCTGAGCTCCTGGGGTCAAGGAGGGGGGCAACCCAGAGTCCCCTTGGGGGCCTGGAAGAGTCCTGAGAAGTGAGAGTCTAGCCTACAGGGTCTGTTCCCTCAGCCTTTTGTTCTGGTCCCAAACTACCTCCCTTTCTCCCTTCCATCTTCCAGTTCCAGCAGAGAAGCAGCCCTTCTTCTGGGCTGAAACCCCCGATCAGTGGGTGGCTTTGACCAGGTTCTAGCAGGGTGAGGGGAAGAAGAGGTGCTGGCAGTAGTGATGTCTTTACCCATCCATGGTTGTACTACTGTCTGCCATTGAGAGCTGGAAAGAACCAACCCCATCCACTCCTGTCCTCTAGGCCCAGGTTAGCACCTGTATGACACAGGAGGCTGTTTGATTATGTATCTGGACCTCTTTCCTGGGATAGAGACCTTTCTCAATGCTGGCACCTGGCCTATATCCAGCAGAAGAAGAGGGCTTTGGTAAGAGAGAGGAAAACAAGAGACTCTGTTAGCAATAATCCTGCATTTCAGTTACTCCATGAATGATGATCAGCATCAGTGCAGTGGTTGCACTTTAAAATTACCTGGAGGTTACAAGTGGTGCCTGAACCTCACCCCAGACCAATGGAATCACATCTCTGGGGGTAGATCCCAGCATTGTTGTTCAGAAAAAGCTGCCTGGGTGGTTTTGATTCATAGTGAAGACTAAGATCTGCAGAACTAGAGAAGCTTTTTCTCCTTGGGCATTCTTTCCTGGTCCCTTCATCCTATATGCACGACTTGCAAAAAACAAACAAACAAACAAACAAAAAACTGAAGCCCCTTTTGACTCCCATCAAGGGGAAAACTGGATAGGACCTGCTGCCTGAACACCTGAGCCAGAGGCCAGAGGAAGAAGCAGCTGTACCTGAGGAGGAAAGAGAGAGGCCTGAAGCCTGAGAAGGGGCAGGGGAGCAGAAGGACAGAACTTTGGATGTCATGATGCCATGGGGGACTTGACACAGAGCAAAGGAGAGGACTGCTTTGTACTCTCCTCTAGCCTGTGTGCCTGATTGTCTGATGAAAAGATTTATTTCTGGTAATGGGTTGACCTTTCTGTGCTTCCAGCTGATAAGAGCACAGTTAATGGCGACAATTGGGGAGTTACCTTTGGGGTTTAGGACCTAGTGTGCTGTGCCCTGCTGCACCGTGGATTAATACCATTTGGCTGAGCTTCTCTTTACACAACAGCAACCTAAATGCTGGACTTGGGGTGAAGAGGTGACGGTGGAATCAGCATGAGCCATCAAATACCACCAGAAAGCCATCAGGACGTGGAGAGCCACACAGACCAGAATTGCAGTTTGGGAAGAAAGAATTGATTGATCCAGGTGAATAGCCCAACGTCTCACTTGAGTGAGAACACTAGAAAGAAAAGGGCTAGAACATTCTCTCGTGAAATTATCAGCTGAAAATTGTTTTATGTTTTTTTAGGGCTGCACCTGTGACATATGGACGTTCCCAGGCTTGGGGTCAAATAGGAGCTACAGCTGCTGGTCTACACCAGCCACAACAATGCAGGATCTGAGCCACATCTGTAACCTACACCACAGCTCACGGCAACGCTGGATCCTTGACCCATTGAGCGAGGCCAGGGATCAAACCCAAGTCCTCATGGATACTAGTTGGGTTCGTTTCCACTGAGCCACAACGGGAACTCACATTAGCTGGAAATTTTTAAAACGTAGCTTCAGGAGTTCCTGTCGTGGCTCAGTGGTTAATGAATCTGACTAGCATCCATGAGGATGCAGGTTCAATCCCTGGTTTCGCTTAGTGGATTGAGGATCCAGCGTTGCTGTGAGCTATGGTGTAGGTCACAGATATGGCTCGGATCTGGCATTGCTGTGGCTGTGGCATAGGCCGGTGGCTACAGCTCCGATTGGACCCCTAACCCGGGAACCTCCATATGCTGTGAGTGCAGCCATTAAAAAAAAACCAAAAAAAAAAAAAACAAAAAAAACAACCAACCAAACAAACAAAAAGAAGACAAAAAAGTAAAAGTAGCTTCAGAGGACACCTGATTCTTAGGAAGTTGGTTTTTGTTTTGTTTTGTTTTGTTTTTGAAGGGGAGAGGATGTCAGGGCAAGGATGCGGAAACTCTTGGCCGTCACCCTGCCCCAGCATCTGAGGCCCGACTCTTAGGTCCTGGCTGCTGATATGGGATCGCATATTGGGAATCAGGCAGCTCTGGGATCATGGATATTCACCACCTTCTTCTGGGAACTGGAATATGCTGCTGAAAACGAGAGGAAAAGATCTGAGCCATAGTTAGAACCTTGACGGAAATAGCACTGGGTGGCCCGGCTCGCTTGTACACCAAGCTGCTGTTTATGGTGCACACAGAGCTAACGAATGTGCCCCTCGCAAGGGAACTGTCCGTGGACCTGGAGCCGTGTCTTCTGGCTCACTGCCCTGGACGGAGCACACGGCAGTGGGGGAGGAATGGCGTTCTCCTCACGCAGCACTTTACCGGGGCCGCAATGTGGGAGCTGCGGCTCTTTTAGCAGCAGTGCTGAGAGTTGCTTCTGCTCTGCCCTCCGTGCTCTCAATCTTGCCTTCTCTCCACATGAGTGGGCCGAGCTGGGAAGAGAGGACCGGGCACTGTCCCTCTCTCTCCTGCTGGGGCTGTCCTGTCTGCATTCCTCTCTTCCTCAGTGGGGCAAAGGGCAAAGCCGTGGTGCTTTCTCAGGAGGCGAGGGGGCCTGGGGATTTAGACATGAGTCAGCTTTACATAAGAACAAGGCTAGCAGGAGAGAGAGTGAGGGGAGACCGCACAGCTGGAGGTAGAGCTGGTGGGAACACTGACAGGTGGGGAGAAAGAGTTTGGGAGAGGGGCTAGCAGGAAATGGGCAGAGAAGAGGGAAACGGCCAGCAACAGTGCCCTATTGCTGAAATCAAGCCCCGGTTGGGCTTTGCGCAGTTAGAGGTTTGCTGCCCTGAACTGAGCGTAAGCAGAAGGGGGTTGTTCAATGTGAGAAGCACCACTCAGATGTCCCAATGGAGGAGGATGGAGAACAGCCCTTGGATGTGGTCACTGGGAGGTCATTCGTGGCCTCAGCCCTGTTATAGTCTGGTTGGGGTGGGAGCCAGACCCTGGATGTTGGAGGGGTGAACAGGTGGTGAGGACGAGGAGGAGCTGGGGCAGACCCTGCCTCGGATCTGGGGAAGGAAGGGAGAGAGGCCAGGGTTCAGTAGCTCAAGGGAGAAGTGGTGTGAGGGGAACTTTGGCATGTTTGTAGGATTGTCTAGAAGTGGGAGGATTTCGGTGTGGGGCTGAGGCGGGGTGAGTAGCTCATTGGTTCCCTCACTGGAATCCCTCATGGGAGTGGGATGCCTTCTACCTCCCTGCAGGCGGTGGGCTTCAGGCCACATGGCAGCAGCGTTGGGGACAGCAGCTACCTCAGCAAGGCTGGTGGGCTGGCCAGGAAGCTGATGCCACAGTGGGTGTGAGGACGAGACTCGTTGGGAGGCAGTTGGGCTAGAGAAACAGACGTGTTTCTCTATGTCCATGAGTGGTGGCTTCATTCAGGGCCACTGGGAGGGAATTGGGTTCATTCCCTTTTATCCATGTACCCCTGTTCCTGCAGTGTACCCACAGCAAGGCAGTAACCACAGCTGTCAGTGCCTGCCTCCCCTTGAATTCACAAATTAGAGAGAAGACACCATGGACAGCTCCAAGGGCGCTCAGAAAACCTGGTGGGGCACAGGGTTAGTTTGACAGGGATGCAGCAACGTTCCTATAGAAATGGCTCAGGAGTTCCCATTGTGGCTCAGCGGTTAACAAAACCGACTAGCATCCTTGAGGATGTGGTTTCCATCCCTGGCCTCGCTCGGTGGGTTAAGGATCCGGCGTTGCTGTGGGATGTGGTATAGGTCGCAGATGTGGCTCGGATCTGACATTGCTGTGGCTGTGGCATAGGCCGGCTGCTACAGCTCCGATTAGAAACCTCCATATGCCACAGATACAGCCCTTAAAAAAAAAAAAAAAAAAAATTGGTCCAACTCCCTCCCAGGTATATTGGGTCATTCTCACATTGCCTTCAAATTTATCCTTATACAAACCAGACTCTTCTGATTCCATTGACTGAAGTTCAAGTTACTGACCCTGCAAATGAGGGCCTTCACTGTGTCACCCCCGCCCACCTTTCCAACCTGATTTGGATTTGTCACATCGCTTGTGTCCCGCAGCACTCCAGTCTTGCCCGGCATCTCCTTGTTCTTTGAACATCTTGTTATGCTTTTGCAAGTGCTGAGCCCGATGCCTGGGATAACCTTCTCCCTCTCCTCTCACCAGTAACTCCTGCCCCTGGTTCAAGACCCAGCTCAGAGGTCAGCTCCTCTGGGAAGATTTCCTGGCTGCCCACTCCTTCCTTGGGGATCCTATCATGGATATTATTGGTAGTTTACCCAATTCTCCTCTCTATTTTTAAAAAATTCATGATAGGAGTTGCCAGTGTGGCTCAGTGGGTTAAGAACCTGACAGTATCCATGAGGATGCGGGTTCAATCACTGGCCTTGCTCGGGTTAAGGATCTGGCATTGCCACAAGCTACAGCACAGGGCTCAGATGTGGCATTGCTGTGGCTGTGGCTCCGATTTGGCCTCTAACCTGGGAATCTCCATATGCCACAGGTGTGGCCGTAAAAAGAAAAATGAAAGAAAAAAAAAGAGTTAATTAAAAATAAATGAATAGGAGTTCCTGTTGTGGCTCAGTGGTTAACGAACCCGACTAGCATCCATGAAGACTCAAATTCGATCCCTGGCCTTGCTCAGTGGGTTAAGGATCCGGCGTTGCTGTGAGCTGTGGTGTAGGCCAGCTGCTACAGCTCCCATTCAACCACTAGCCTGGGAACCTCCATATGCTGCGGGTGCGGCCCTAAAATAAATAAATAAATAAATAAATAAAAATAAATAGATAAATAAATGCATGCACAATAGTCCCTGATTTCTTTTGTGTACTCACCACTCTCCTACACACTCAGTGGCTTTAGGGGAAGCTGACTCCTCATGATTTCCAAGCCTCCAAGATGAGTCTCATCTAAAATAAACTCAGTCCCCTTGCCAGTGACCGATGTAGGAACTGAGAATGTACCCTACGTTTGGGCTGTAAGACACAGTAAAAGAGGTAGACCAAGGAGTTTCTGGAAGAAGTCCTCTTGCTTCTAGAAGGCAGCTACAAAAGAGACCAGTCTACCTTCGTGTGCTGCACGCTATCCAGTGCTATCAAGTCGAGAAGAGAAGCCTTGAACTGCCCCAGCTGATCTCGTCACCAAATTGAAGAAGCCAAAACCGGGGAGAGCAAGGAGGAGAGGCAGAAAGGAGCTGGGCCCCCAGTCACATCACCGAGCCCTTGAGGAAGGCAACTCTGGATCCTGCCTTAGCCCTTCACTTCCTGCTGCATAAAAAGAATATATTCTCCTTTTTATTTGATTCATCTTGAATAAGGATTTTTGCGACTTGCAGTCAAAGGCATGCTAACTGATACAGTTCTACTCACTTACCTTAAGATAATTCTACTTTAGGAGCTTGGATTTTACAGGCCATTAGTCCAGCCACAGATCTCCCTGATTCCTGAGTCTTGGGGAGCAGATTAGGCCAGTCAACTATCTCTTTCCTCCCCAGGGGCACTGCCTTGTTATGTGAATTGAGCTTCTGCCTCAGCAATCAAAGGGTAAGGCCAATTTTGCTAAACCACTAAAACAAAACATCCCCCCCCCCCCATATAGGTTTTGTTACACTCTAATCCCTTAAAAACAATGAACTCCTTCTAGCTTCATCTTTGCAAAAGTAACAGGATTCCTCATCCTGGGCAAGACAAAGATCACTTCACAAGGACAAAGCCTCCTAAGGGAAATAAGATTAGTAACAAGGGCTGAGTGCTAAGTCCTTTCCAGGGTGTGTGGAGTGAGGGGAGATAAAGGAGAAAGGCTTCAGATAAGTGAGGCCTTAGCAAGGACCTCTTCCCGTCTCCCCCCCATTGTATCATGAAAAATTTTAAGCATACAGACAAGCTGAAAGAAGTTCTCAGTGAAAAGTCCACCCACCACACCTCAGTTCTACTCTTACCAGGTATTGTACTTGTTTCATCACAAATCTATCTATTCATCCCTCCTTCCACCCATCAATTAGCTTTACTGATTAATAGCTTTGCTTTTAATTTTATTTATACCATCAAACTTGAAACTGAACATGGCCTTATAGGGCTCCTGGGCGCGAAAGCCTTTCTGTGTCTCCCATTTCTTGTTCTTAGGAAATGGGCTTCATTGAGCCACCACGACCTTCCCTGAGTTCCTCGGGACAGGTTCAAACAGTTGCTGATCAGGAAGGGAGGGGATGAAAGACAAGGGAGGAACAGGCAAGGACAGCTTAGAGTCCTTCCTTATCCTTCTCCCTGACTTAACTGCACCCTAAACACAATCACCCATAAGCTAAAGATTAGGCACCCTGAGCCCAATTGCCTGTGGGTTATAGATTATTAGCACATGATATTTTGCAGGCGTTTTCCTAAGGATTTCTAATCAAGATGCCCTTTTTGCAAGTACCGTTGTTCTAGGCAGTAACCCAGAAGTCCACCATCATGATCATACTGAGCTCTCCTGACTTCAGCTTTGATGACTGATTCCCCCAAAGAAAGAAGAATGCATGTTTGTCCCAATCCTGATTCCTATCTGAAAAACCTGTTTTCCTCCTTTTTACTGTAAAACTCCTCACCATTCTTTCCAAGGGGGGGCCACAGTCTTTAGGGCATTAGCCTGCTGTGACCCCCCCCCCCCCTTTGCCAGGCAAAGCAGTAAAGCTATGTTTACTCCTTTACCCCAAGGTGTCTCTTCGTTTCAATTCGTCACCGGCAGACAGAGGCCGAATTCTGGCAACAAACTGACCCATTGTAAGTGTGCACTTCAGTGACTTGTAAATTTAAGCCGTTGTGGGACTATCACCACAAGCCCGTTTCAGAACCCTTCCACCAGCCTCAGGATCCCTTCCGGTCTGTGAGCTGTCAATTACTGCTTCTTCCCTGGGGACAAGGCAAGCACCAGTCTGCTTTCTGCCTTGATGGGTTTGCCTTTTCTGGAAATTTCAGGTAAATGGAATCGTACAATAATTCTTGTATGCCTGGCTTCTTTCACTTAGCATAATGTTGCTAAGGTTCACTCTCGCTGTTGCATGCAACAGTAGTTTGTTTCTTCTGATTGCTGAACTGTATTCCACTGGATGGATATACCACAGCTTGTTTATACATTGTCTGGTTGATGGACATTTGAATTGTTTCCTGTTTGGGGCTATTATGAATCATGCTGCTCTGAACCTTCCTGTGCAAGCCTTTGTGTGGACATTTGTTTTCTTTGCAAGGTTTTAAAGGCTAAGTAGGAGCTGACTAGATTGTTGAAGCCAGAGAAAAATATTCTTGGCAGGATGCACAGTATGTGCAAAAGCTCAGAAAATTAAAGTGCCCTGTGTACGCAGGGGATGAGAGTAGTTCAGTATTGCAGGGAAAGAAAAACAATTCTCTTTTCCTCTGCCCATCTTGGGTTCATTGCCTGAGGCCTTGAAAATGAGACTGACAGGAGACAGATTAGTGAGAAGAAAACAGTTTATTAACATATGCATCGTGCCTGCATGTGGGCGAACTCCGTGATGAGTAACTCAAAGGGGTGGTCAGAGCCTGGGTTTATATAGCATCTTGACAAGGAACAATAAATTTGTAGAGAAGTGAACCGTGGGAAGGTAAATATATGGAGGAAACTAACAGAAGATAGAGGTTGTTTCAGCAAGATTTGTCATGTAGATTCCTCTGGTGCCATCTCTGGGCAGATAAGAGTCTGGAGTTGTTTCCAGTGATTAAGAATCATCCTGCCCTTTCTGGTAGAGAAGAGGAGGCCAGAGTTTGCCTTGTGTCTGCTTTTTCTTTTTCCCTTTTTGCTTTTATATATATATATATATTTTTTTTTTAGGGCCCCACCCGCGGCAGATGGAGGTTCCCAGGCTAGGGGTTGAAGCAGAGCTACATCTGCCAGCCTAAACCACAGCCACATCAACTTGGGATCTGAGCACATCTGCAACCTACACCACAGCTCATGGCAACGCCAGATCCTTAACCCACTGAGCTAGGTCAGGGATCGAACCAGAATCTTCATGGTTACTAGTTGGGTTCATTGCCACTGAGCCACAATGGGAATTCGTCTTTTTTCTTTTTTATGGCCACACCTCTGACAGATGGAACTTCCCAGGCCAGGGGCCAAATTGGAGCTGCAGCTGGGGTCTACGCCACAGACACGGCAACACCAGATCCAAGCCACATCGGCAACAGCCTGCGGCAACACCAGATCCTTAACCCACTGAGTGAGGCCAGAGATCAAACCTGTGTCCTCAGAGAAACAATGTCGGGTCTTTAACCCAGTGAGCCTCCAGTCTGCTTTTTAAAGATTGCCTTCAGCTCAAAATAATCTTTATGCTAGAGTGGCATGTTTTGGGGTAGCATTCTCAGAACCCCTTCAGTATCATAGGGGAGTGGGATAGAGAGAAGGCAGGATATGCCTAAGTAAGACACTGACTGTGCTGGGGAGAGGGGTATTGCATTGTATCTTGAAAGCTCCGAGAAAATGTGGAGGATTTTTAAAGGAATTCACATGGTCAGATGGGCTTTGCAGAAATATCATAGGCTTGCAGCACAGAGAATGGGCCGGCAAGGAAGATATTATAAGTAATAGGTGAGAGATTCAAGATCCTAAATCTGGTCCTTGTTCAGGGTCGGGTGAACGAGGGTCAGTTGGTCGGAGACTCCAGGTATGCATGTCCTTGGGGAGGGGAGGGCGTAGGGTGTTGTGGGGGCAGCCAAGGGGTTCAACCTTGCCCACGGCCCCATGAACATCCCTTTCTCCAGGGAGGAGGCAGCCCCAGCTCTTGTCTTACCTACCTGTATGTGGCTCTCAAAGTTAGCGCCATGGGGGTCAGTGCTGTTTAAAAGTTGATTACAGAGACGGTGGGAGCTGCTCAGATTTCTAATTAAGATTAAAGAATGTACCCAGCTTATAAATGGTTCTCAGGAATGTATAATTTGATTAGCCTGTTTTCTCTGGGCGCTTTAATTTCTGGATTAGTGAACGTGGCCTCTGACTACAGGTGGGGTGGCTTGCTTACCACACACACACACACACACACACACACACACACACACACACGCACGCAGTCTGGAAACGGGCAGGGCTTTAGGATGATGGGGAGGTCAGCCAGCAGGAGGACAGTGAGTCTTGGCCATAGTGGTCCTTCTTTTGTTTCTTTTCCTCTTCTTCTGTACTTCCGGACAAGAATGAAATCCCAGTTTGGGATCAAAAAGTGCCCAAATATTGACTCTAAAATAATTGCACTCACCTGGACCTCATTTACATTCATTTATTTCTATCCAAAGGCACAGGAGGTGGGTTCTTCTCCCTTGTCCCATTTTGAGCCCAGCCATCTAATCTAATCCATCTAACCCATCCCTGGCAGGCCTAGCCCGTGGGGCTCTGGCTCTTTAGGGAGCATTGCCCCATGTCAGTCATAATCACCTTGGTAACTCTAGGGCTGATTCAGTGGCTGCCTTTTCCCATAGGGCCCTGGGCATTGTTGGTGAGAGGCTGGGTCAGCTGCAGGCTTTGGCTGCTCTGGAAGTCATATTTCCTGGTGGGAAGAACCCTAGGCTCCAGGCAGTCACATTCCACCTTCCTCACATGCTTTGTCCTCCTGCCCAGGCTGCATTATGTCTTCTTCGACCCCTGGCACTCTTGCTTTTATGGGTCCATTCTTCCTGCATGAAAAATAAATCAAAAACAAATCCGGAGTTCCCGTCGTGGCGCAGTGGAAAGGAATTCGACTAGGGACCATGGAGTTGTGGGTTCGATCCCTGGCCTCGCTCAGTGGGTTGAGGATCTGGCGTTGCCATGAGCTGTGCTGTAGTTTGTAGACGCTGCTTGGATCTGGCATTGCTGTGGCTGTACTGTAGGCCAGCAGCTGTAGCTCCAATTAGACCCCTAGCCTGGGAACCTCCATATGCTGCGGGTGCGGCCCTAAAAAGACAAAAAGACACACACACACACACACACACACACACACACAAAATCCTTCTCTTTTACAACTGCATTAGTATAAAAATGAAAACAAATTAGTATTATATGTTAAAACACTTTACTCTGAAAGTTCATTTGCTTTCACCTGATTTTAAAATAAGTTAGAACATTTCCTGGGGCCCCTTAAAAGTATGATAAGCCCTGGGCCCTGTGTCCCCTGTGACTAATGGACAAGGCAGCCCTGTCATGCCCCCCAAGTCTCCTGATTGGCAGCATATCTACCCGCCCATTGACCTAGTGACAAGCAGCAGGTATTGTGGGTCCAGTGGACCAAATGCTGCTTTTCCCTGCAGAAGTCCTCAGAGGAAGCCTGGGTTAGCTCTGCCGTCAGGCTGTCCCTAGCCTCTCTCTAAGCTCTCTAACCCAACCCACTCTCCCAGAGGGGGCTGAAGCTTCCCCACCTCCCAGCCAGGCCTGCCCCATGTGATGCCCCCTTCCCTGGGCCTCACCTGTTTTCTGTTTGAATGAGTGTCCTCCCTGCCCTTGCCCTTCCCGGCTGACCTCCCTCAGGGGCTCTGCAATGCTCAGCTCCTGGTGGGCAGGGCTTCTCAAGGAGGGGCTTCAGGAATGCTTGGGGGAGGAGCTGTGAAGTGAGTGAAGATTACAGGGGCTCTGACCCAGACTGTACGTGGGAATCTCAGGGCTGGAGCTGGGAATTGGCCCTTTAGGAGGCTCTCCATGCTCCTGAAAGTCGGAGAAGCCTGGTGTCAGGAAAGGGCCAGAACTCGTTGTCTTGTCCCTCCTTTCTTCTCCCGACCTCAGGCTGTTTGCTTCTCCGTTTTCAGCCACCGTTGCTAAATGCGCGTTAGGAATTACTGAGGAGAAAGGGATAGTGTGCTGCAATCCCTGCTTCGTGGAGTTTAGAGTCTTCTTGCTCAAAGAGTGGGGATTACTCTCTGTCCAACCCCACTCACTCAAGACGCTTGTCCTTTCATGCCTCTAGGGAAGAGGTCTGGGGCTCAGCCCCATCCCCTGGCTTCTGAAGATAATATGAAATGTCTCTGGACAAAAATGCTTGTTGACAGAAAAGTTCTGTTTTTGGAAAGCAGCGTGGGCCACAGTATAGGCAAGATTTAAAGATATACGGTTCCTGTCACTCTAAGAAGGTGAGCTGGAAGCACTGCACAGGATCTGGTCATGGCACCCAGGGCTCCTGCCCCAGCATTGTCATCAACCAAGGCGTGATCTAGAGCAAGTCCTTTGACACCTGTGCTCTTCGGTGGCTCATTAGGACCTATCGGGATCGTGTGTATGACCACACTATGTAAATGGTAATGAACTCTGCTATTATTCATTATTATTTTTCTAAGTACTGCTGCGGTTATTCCAAGGGAGCAGTAAGGTGTGTTCACAGAGCACTGGAGGAGAAGTCTGGAGACTGGGGTTCAGCTTTGCCCCCATTTGGCTGTGTGATTAGGAGACCCCTCAGCGGTCTGAGTCTTAGAGTCACCAACCTAATAAAGGTGGGGGAAGGGACTAGATAAAGTGTCTTGGTTTTACCACTTCAAGGGTAGTCTAACTCTGAGTGCAAGGCCAAGATCTGCTAGAATTACTGCCCAGTATACCCAGAACAGGCTTGGGTTGGGGAGGCACAGTTCTGGGGGCAGTGGAGGGCAGATCCTGGAGGCCTTAGGAAGACATGTCTAGGGCTGTCCAGCGTCGGTACCCGCAGTTACTAGCGTCCCTAGGCGGACTCCTACACCTCCAAATCGTGGGCCGCCTCCTCTGTGAGGTCTTCCTGGACATCCTCTGGCTTCATCAGAGTGGGATGGATGATATCTGCAATTAGTGTGTCTTGTACCCCGCTGCTCTTTCTCCCCGATCTCTATTCCAGCATCCCTCACCCCACAGGACCTGAGAAGGACCTGCACTGGGAGGGGTAGGGGCTGTGAACAGGCAGAGGCTCCTGTGCTTGGGGTCTCGGTGCGTCCAGACTGCTGCAGCACAGGCTGGCGAGGGGACGCTCCCGGCTTCCCACGCGATTCTGGAAGCATGTTGGGACGGGGCTAATGATAATTAACACTTGGGGCGCGTTTTGTCTTCGAAGTGCTTTACAAACACGACCTAATTAGCCCGCGGGGAGGAGCGGCGCCACCGAAACGCTTGCTTTATTATTCATTTCTATACCGTCTGGAGCGCGCAGCGAGTATTGGCGGGGAGGAAGCCCTAGCTGGGTTGCCTCCTTCCAGAGCCCCTGGGTCCTCTGTGGGGAAGGCCCGGCAGCATCACCGAGTGTGACTCCACAAAGGCCACCTCCTTCTCACACATCTCATTTTGTCTCCGCCGCAATCTAGAAAAATGGGTAGGCTCTGGGGCTCAGAGACGTCAGGTGACACGTCCAAGACCACACAGCCCATACCGGGGCGCTGAGACTCAAACCTGGCCCCCCAGACGCAAAACTCCAGGTCTTCGCTACTCCCCAGGCACCTCGCGGGCCGCGCGCATTGGGGCTCTGGGAATTCCCGCCCGGCTGGCAGCTTCCCCGCGCAGTGGCGAAGGCGGGCGGCTGGCGGCAGTGCGCGCGCTCCCGGGCCGGCCGAAACTGTTGCCAGCGCAAAGCTCCCAGCTACACCTGAGCGGGGGACAGATGTGCATCAATATTTATTCGGAACTCCCAGGAAACCTGGATGAAGTGTAATTATCTCAGCTCAATCAGCTCGGATTAGCATAACATCAAGTCACCCATCAGACGGAGGGTTTGATTTCGGGGATCAAAGCGCCGCGCTGTAGCCGCTGATTAATCGGAGAGGAGAGCGGCGAGAAGAAAGCTGCGCGGGTTCCGCGAGCCACAGCTGCACAGCTTTGATGCGCCAATTGTGCCAAATTCACTTTCCTGCCCCGCTCGGCGCCCGCCTCCTCGGTTCCCTGGACCCGATGCATCCGCCAGGTCCCTGGGTTTTAACGCCGCTTCCCCAGCAGCAAGTCACTAGCGCTAATGTAACCCGCCACCCCTGCCCTCCTCACCCCTCCACCCCACCCCGAGGTTGTGCTATGAAGCGGGTGTTTGCCGGTCTATTTTCTGCTAGGAGGCGTAGGGCGTTGCGGGCGTTGTCCGCTTGGGGCCGGGGCCGGGGCCGGGCTCTCCTTCTCCTGGTATCTCTGCTCTGAGAGTGGGGCGGTGTAGTCCTTCCCGCTGAGCGGAGCAGTGAAATGCCAATGTTCAAGGCCTTTCCCAGGCCGGCTCCAGCCAAGGTTTACCGCCTCACCAGCCCCATTCCCTCTGCCATACAAAAGTCGCTGAGCTTTTCTTAGCTTCGCCCTGCTTCCTTGATTCTGTACCTTTGTGCAATGTCTTTCCCCCACTGGGATGCCCTTCTGCCCCTTTCTTTCCCTAACCAACTGTGACATCTTTAACACAGCCCAATACATCTTACCCTGGTGAAAGCCAGTCCTCTTGTTTCCATTGGGTTCAGTGGGGGGGGGGGGGGGGCGGGCACCTCTGTCCTGGATTGTGCGATCCTGATCTGCATAGCCCTGCTCCTCCCCAGCAGACTTGCACTGTGCATTGGGAGGACCCAGGCAGCCCTGGAGAAAGGCATTTTATGAGGGATGAGGATGGGCAGATTTCACTGATAATCCACACAGCTGCCCTGCCATCTTCAAGCCTCCTCCTCCTCTCATTTTGCCCTGGCAACCCCTCCCTCATCAGGTGTGCTGAGGGCAGGAACCTGTGTCCCTTGGATACCTTCCTCGGCACAGAGCATATGTGAATTCGAGCTCTTGCCCTTTGCTAACTCTGTTTACTTGAACAAGTTGCTTGACCTCCTAGGAACTCAGACCATGAGGCTGCATAGATTTTTGCGGCTGTAACGGTTCTGTGATCTTCCTGTTCAGTGAAGCCACTCCCACTGGCCAGTGCCCCAGTTGGCATCAGGGAACCCTAGAATCTTAGGGTTGGAGGGAAGTGCATGACCCCTTCCCCCTCCTCTTTTGCTTGAGAGGATGGGAGAGAGGAATTTGGTACTGAGGGTCTGCCCTGGCACTGGCCTGTATGGGAGCTTGGCCAGCATGGTGGGGGCGGGGAACTGGAGGACCCCATTGGCTACTCTTCAAGGCTCTCTTGGGCTGGTAGGATGAAGGCATCAGCTGTGGCATCACCCAGGGTGTCAGGACACCAGTATTCTCTTGGATAGAGGAGCCTGGAGAGCAGTGGAGACCTAGGGAGGTATCGAAGTGGCGACATGTATGTGTCCATTGGCATTCTTCTCTCGAATGCAAGCCCTTGAAGGCAGGGACCATCTCTACTTTATTCGAAGCTCAGTGCTTGGCACATAGTAGGTGCTCAATAAGTAAATGTAGAATAAATAAAAGAAGAAAAGACTGGAAGAGGAAGGAAGGAAGTGTGGGTGGATGCAAGGATTGCAGCCCCAGCAGCGGGTTGACTGTGAGAGTGGGTGGGCATGTGCCCAGTATACTGGCAAAAGATGATTTATCTCCATTTCAAATCTCTGCTATGCAACATCGTGGATTTTTCTCTCCCCTTTAATTAAGAACTAAATATAGATCTTAATTAAGACACTGATGAATTTAATTTAGAGTGGCATTAGGGCCTTAACTTGCACAGCTCAATGCCGTGTTTGTATAATGTGGGATATAAGCTAAATGAGTGCTTGCTTGTTACCACCGTAAATAATTCACTTGCAAATCCCTTTCAAAGCCTCGCTAACACAAATCCACCCCCATCTGGAGGATGCTTTCGGACGCCCATTACCTAGCCCGTCTTCATTTGTCTGTATCACGTCTCTCATATTCTGACCCAAGTGGAATCCTCCTTTGCCCGCATCAAACACCTTGCCCACCTCTGCCTTTGTTCACACAAATCCCTCTGCTGGGATTGCCTTTTCCCTCGCTTCTCCCCCTAAGTTTGTCAGGAGAATTCCTCCCCTTCCTTCAAGTTCCATCACAAGTCTTGGATTTAATGAAGCCCTCTCCACTCTCCCTTCCTGGCTCCTGATCTCTAAGCACTTAAGGTGAGAGCTCTAAACTCCCACAGAGTTTTATTAATTCCAGCACTGACGCTGCCACACATTTCTATCATTTCATTGCCTCTCATCCCTCTGCCCTAACCGCGTTACAAGTGCCTGTGCACAGTGGGGAGAGGCCGTGACACTGGCTTTTATCTGTGGAGCCCAAGAAGTCAAGCTCCCATCTCAATCCTGGATGCCAGGCACTATGTTGGGAGCAGAGAGGCCCTTACTTTTCTGCAGTAGGTCAGGGCACTGCCAGGGCTGGTGGGCCAGTTGGGTTGTGTGGAGGGGCAGAGCATGAAATGAGCCCATCTTTGTTCAGATTCCAGCTTGATGGCAAGAGAGGAAGGACAGAATGAAGATTAGGAGCTGTCACTCTGGAGTCTGGTAATGTGGGGCTGGACTCAAGTTATTTCATCTGTAAAATCGCTTTGTTCTGAGGTTAAATGAGATTTTGCTCTCAGTGCAATACATGACACACAGTAAATGGTACTGATGTTGATGATGGTGTTTGGTTGACATGCTAACCTAGTTGGAGATGAAGCAACTTTCAGTCCAGTGGAGGAGTAGACTGTATCATTCATACTTTGTACATAGAAAAATTGGGGGGCGGTGCCTGGCTTCTCCAGGAACTCCACGCTTTTTGTCCACATTGTCTGTGGCTCAGGGCCCTTTCTTTATCCTCGAAGCTTCTTACCTGTGAAATGAGGGAGTGGGATGGAGTGATTTCACCCTTTCCCTTTGTAGTCTTGGGTCTCAGCCCACTGGTTCCTCCTCCTCTATTTCCTAACCTTGCGTTGGTACAATTTCAACACAAGTGTCTAGAGAATGGGGATGCTGTTTTTTAAGCACATGCCCCTGCCGTGCCAGGCACATTGCTGTATCACATGGCAGGCGGTAACTATCTTAGATTTGAAGAACAGAACCATTTCCTTGAACCTACTGCCCTACTACAGTACTGCTGTGCCAGGCTCTGAACAAAAAGTGCACCTTTTGAAATTTGCAGATTCAAGTGCCTTCTTTCTCTCGTTGCCAGCACTGTATTGAACACTGTCTCTAAGGCTCTAGACCAGTGTTTCTCAACCTCAGCATTATCGACATTTTGGGCCAGATGATTCTTTGTGCTGGGGGCCACCTGTGCACTGTGGGAAGTCTAGCAACATCCCTGGCCTCTACTCACTGGCTGCTTGTAGCAACAACTGCTCCCTTCCCACCCTCCCCCCGCCCTAGTTGTGACAACCCAAAACATCTCAAGACACTGCCAGATGTTCCCTGGGGAGGCAAATTACCCCCCCATTGCTTTGTAGTAAGCACAGGCCATATGCATTCTCTTATGTATCTACCTGCCAAGGTTGTGATATTGATACTAGTCTAAGGCTCATTCTTTAGATGAGGAAACACAGACTGAGTAGGGGTTCTGGAATCAGGTGTATCATCAGTTGGGATCTGGGCACTGACTTAACGTCCTTTAGCCTCAGTGTTTCACCTTTATTTTTTTTTTATTTTTATTTTTTGGCCATTTCTTGGGCTGCACCTGCGGCATATGGGGGTTCCCAGGCTAGGGGTCGAATTGGAGCTGTAGCCGCTGGCCTTCGCCACAGCCACAGCAACGCGGGATCTGAGCCTCGTCTGCAACCTACACCACAACTCACGGCAACACCGGATCCTTAACCCACTGAGCGAGGCCAGGGATCAAACCCTCAACCTCATGGTTCCTAGTCGGATTTGTTAGCCACTGAGCCACGACAGGAACTCCTCACCTTTAATATGTTGATAATCATTATCACTCTTAGGGTAATTGTCTTAGCACAGTACTTGACACTTGGTATGTGTTCAAAAATTTTAGCAGGTATGCTTTGGTAGATGCACATTCAGACCCAACAAACATTTTAAATGCCAGTGATGGTAACAGTTCATATTGGTGGGGTACTCATTATAAGGTACAAGATGCTATTTGTTTATTTATTTATTTATTTATTTATTTGGGCTGTGCCTGCAGCATGAGGAAGTTCCTGGGCCAGGGGTGGAGCCCACGCCACAGCAGTGACCCACGCAACACCTGTGACAATACCAAGTCCTTGACCACTAGGCCACCAGGGAACTCCTGCAAGACACTGTTTAAATGTATGAATTCATTTGATCCTCACAGAAATCCTGTGTGATAAATGTTATTCTTGTTATTCAGACAAGGAATAGAAGAGCAGAGAGTTAAATAACGGGCTAGTACTGTGAGATTGAGGATTCCAACCCTGGACCACACTCTTCATTACTACGCTCTGCCGTGGCACCACGCTCTGAGTGGGAGCTTTCGTATTCAGTTCATTTAGGAGCTCATTTCCAGAGACTTCTCTTTCTAGGATGGCACTGTCCAGTTGGGTAGCCATCAGCTACATGTGGCTGTTTAAATTAGAATTAATTAAAATGTCAAATCCAGTCCTTGGTCACACCAGCCACATTTCAGGTGCTCAATAGCCCCAGGTAGTTGGTGGCTATGTACTGGGGCAGCTCAGATCTAGAGCATCTCTTTCATCACCAAGAATTCTGTTCTAGGACTGTGGGGAGTGGAATTCTTTCCCTTAAGAGTTTTGTTTTGTTTTTTCCTTTTTAGGGCTGCACCTGTGGCACATAGAAGTTCCCAGGCTAGGGGTCAAACTAGAGCTATAGCTGCCGGACTATACCACAGCCATGGCAATGCCAGATCTGAGCCGCCTCTGCAACCTAGGCTGCAGCCCATGGCAATGCCAGATCCCTAATCCACTGAGCGAGGCCAGGGATCAAACCCACGTCCTCATAGATACTAGTTGGGTTCTTAACCCGCTGAGCCACAATGGGAACTCCATGTAAGAGTCTTTTTGATGTCTCTTTAGATACTTAGTATTAGTCAATCAACCTTGTGTCCAGGATTGTACAACCACTGGCATATTCTGTTCATTTTACATTTATTAAGACCCTACTGTGTATCTGGAACTCTGTTTGGGACTGAAGATACAGAGATAAATAAATAAAATGGCCCCTGCTCAGAAGTAGTTTATAATAGCATTCAGCTTTTAACGTACAGAGCCCAATGCTGTGTTTGTAGCATGTGGTCTAGGAGCTAAACGACCTAAGAGGCGCTCCTAAATTTGTGCAAGAGCCAAATGTCATGATAGCCAAGTTGGGGGCAAGTAATTCTTTGAGAGCTGGGTCAGAGGAGGGGCCTGAGGCCCTTCCTTGCAGAGCACTTGTAGTCCTTGGGCAGATGGGAGCTGGGCAATGAGCTCCAGGATCAGGAGTCCCTCAAACTCTCGTTGGCTGGATTTCTGCTCTAGGAACTTGCAGTAAGGACAGTTGAGCTATTAGGGCAGGTGGGCATAAGTTAAAGGAGATTTTTGTCAGTTGGTGAAGAAGTTACATTCCAGGTGAACCTATAGTTGAGCACAGTGAGTGGGGTCGGAAGTGCAGAGATAGAAAATATTGGGGTGTCACCTTTGCTTCCACCCCTGGAGACCCAGTGTCCTTAGGGAAGCCCAGTTCCAAGCTGAGTCCTTCCTCCCACCGCCCTGGGGCTCTCAACCCCCACTCTGCACTGTCAGCTGACCTTGCCCAATTGCCCATCTTCCTGCTCCAATTCAAAACTCCCCTAGCTCAGAAATTGCTTGGTGATATTGGGAACAATGAGGCCTGACTCTGTTAGTTCAGAGCAAAATGGTTTTTTTTTAAAGGGTATTGCATTCCTGGTGATCTATGGGCAAGTCAGGAGAGCAGAGGGAGAGCCAGGAGGGGAGGGAGAGGTGAGCTGGGACTCCAGAGTGGCTGGAGCCTGGTGGCACAGGGGAGGGGCCGCTGTTGCTGATGCAGGGCCCTGGCCCGAGGTCCTGCAAAGCAGGGGGCCCTGGCTGAGCTAGGCTGGAGGAAAACCCTGGGGGCTTGGCTGGGAAGGCAAAGCTCTCAGGACTGCCAAGGATCCAGGGGCCTTGGAGAGCTCATTGGTTCTTGGGTTGGGGGCAAGAGAGGGATCAAATGTAGCTTCATTGCCTCCTTCATCCTGTGACAAGAGTGAGACAGAGAGATGGGCTGGAGTGAGTAGGTTTTCGTGGGACCTCAATGAGACACAGAAACTGCAAGTGATTTGGCTAGGGTCATGTAGCAGGTTAGTGGCACTGTCGCTAGAACCCAGTGCTCTCTGTGTGTGTGTGTGTGTGTGTGTGTGTGTGTGTGTGTGTGTGAAAGAGAGAGAGAACAGTTGACCCTTTATCTTGGTGGGCAGTGTTCCATGGTATGTATGTTCCACAGACTGTGAAACCTTGTTCCTGATAATGGACAATTGGGTTGTTTCCAGATTTGGCTATTATTATTTATAACCAATAGACTTAATTTTTTTAGAGTGGTTTTAGATTTCCAGAAAAATTGACTTGAAAGTAGGCATAGTTCCTGTATAACCTCCCACACCTCAGGGTTGCCAGTATTATTGGCCTCTAGCATTTGTGTGGGCGATTTGTTACAGTTGAGGAACCAAAATGGATACATTTTTTTATTAAGTGAAGTTCAAGTTTACATTCAGTGCTCTACCTGTTCATCCTTCCCTTCCTCCAGTCCCTAACCCCTGCCAGCTACTGATCTTTTAACCAATCTCCAGAGTGTTTCCAGAACTCTTTTATTTGCTTCTCATAGAATTTTCTGGAAGTCTCCCCTCTTGGATCTCCAGACCCAACCATGCCTAGTCCTAGAGCCTTCTTGGAATCCAAGCCTCATGGGGAGCTGGTTCGGGGGTGTGTGAGCAGCCTACATACGAGTATGAAGTGCTTTCTTTTAAAGACCAGCTGTTGCCAGAACTGGCTGATGGAGCCCCATTCAACCATCTGAGTTGTGGTCTCAAGAGGGCTCTGTGCTCCAGGCCCTGTTTGGAGGAAACGGAAAGCAGAGGAGGGGAGGGGGTGGCCCTGTCCAACTGAGAGCTCAGCTCTGGGGCCTTTTTCAACCCCAAGGCCCTCAGAGACCCCAAGCATTCAGCTCCTTTACAACTAAGCTTAGAAGCCAGCTGCCTGGGCCTTCTCCCTCCCAGCGCCTCCGGCTCAGCCTGCGGCTGCCTCCTGGCTTGCAGGCTCCCCTCTAAGTCCCACTTTCATTTCTAAACAGACAGGAAAATAATCAATTGATTTTTGGATATTACATAAGCTGGGTAAGAAAAACTTTAATAAGGAAAAGAGCAAAAGGAGGGGGTCTGAAAATCTTAAGCTCAAAACTACAAAAAGCCCACCATTTCCAACCCAAATGAAGACAGCTACACAGCTGCTATGATCAGAGAGTTAGTGCAGGTGGCCTCAGGCCCTTGGGAGAAGCCTGGCCCAGCCACCCAGGGTTCTGTGACATCCTCCTGGAGCCTGCATCCAGGCAGATTATTTTTTTAAATTATAATGTGATTTTATTTTATTTTTGTTATAGTTGATTTACAATGTTGTGCCAATTTCTGCTGTACAGCAAAGTGACCCAGTCATACACACACACACACACACACACACACACATATGTGCTCTTTTCTTCCTATTATCTTCCATTACGTTCTATCACAAGAGATTGGGTATAGTTCCCTGTGCAAGGCTTCACTGCTTATCTATTCTAGATGTAATAGTTTGCATCTACCAACCGGAAACCCCCAGGCAGGTGTTTTCTCTCCTTCCTGCTGCGCTCCCAACATCATCCCTTCTGTTCCCTGGCCATCCTGTACCTCCACGATCATATTTCATTTGGTTCTCAAACCATGCTTGGAGGCAGACCAGGACTTCAGACAGTCAGGAACACATAGGATGGGAGGTGGCCCTAGGGACTAAAGTCAGCGCCTCTCGTAGTACAGGTAATGGAGCCTGGGGTGAGGGGCCGGGGCTCAGTGTTCCAGCCCCTGGCCCTGCCCACCCCATCGTCATCCAATAAGGTGGTGAATGCAGAGTCTTTGCAGTGTGGTATTAAATTCTGGATTCCTGAAGCTTGGAGGGGGGGGTTTGTTGGGAAGGCCCAGGAGAGGATCTCCAGCCTCTGCTCCTTGGAAGGCTTTAGATCTCTAGCCCTCCAGTCCAGGACCTTCACGATGTCTTGGACAGGCTGGCTTTATCTCTTCTGGCCAGTCTAGAACTATCATCCCCTCTTCTACACGAAGGCTGCTCCTCTCCATGGGAACCATAGCAGAGAGCATGGGGAAGGAATGCAGATCCGGGTGTCAGGCTTTAAAAAAGCAACCTGGGGAGTTCCTGTTGTGGCTTAGTGGTAATGGACCGGACTAGTATCCATGAGGACGTGGGTTTGATCCCTGGCCTCATTAAGGATCCTGCGTTGCCGTGAGCTGTGGTGTAGGTCGCAGATGTGACTCAGATCCCGAGTTGCTATGGCTGTGGTATAGGCTGGCAGCTGCAGCTCTGACTCCATGCCTAGTCTGGGAACCTCCATATGTCACAGATGTAGCCCTAAAAAAAGCCCCCCCCCCAAAAAAAAATTTAGGACCAGACAATTTGACCCTGTATGTCTCCTCTTCCCCAACACTTATGTTTATTGAAGTAACTGAAGGCTAAGTTGCTGGTCCGTGCATCTTGGGAGGGAAACTTGAGTGACCAGGACAAAGCCTGCAGTCTGAGAGGGGGAAGCAGAGCAATCTCACTCCCCTGCATCATATCAATGGTAAGTGGTACTGTGAGAGGCGTGTGCCTTCCAGCCCAGCCCATGGAGCAGGGGTCAGGGACAGCCTCGGGCGCTGGTCCTCACGTGGGAGTTGACTTAGCACGTATCTTGGCACCACTTCAGGAGGGGGCTTTCTGCATCTGCCCAGGGCTTTACTAAGGCTTTTACGTTGCCTTCAGCCCAAAGCTCATTCTCAGGTGACTCACGTGCTATTTACAGAACAGGCAAGTCTCACCACTTGCCACTTGTAAAGAACTGGCGCTTGAACTCACACACTGTGTGATCAGTTCCCAGCTCTGCACTCAGAGGCAGGGAGGGGATAGGAGTAAAAGCCCATGGGGGGTAAGCCCTGGATGGGGGTGGAGGGGCTCTGTGAGGGGTGGGTCCCAGGGTATAAAGCATGAGGGCTCCCCCAGACCCAGGACTGAGAGCCTGTGGTCTGCATCCTGGACACCAGCCCAGCACTTCTGCATTCCTCTCGCAATCTGGGAGATGAAAGAGCACACAGGCTGCCGATGCTCTGGCCCCGGGGCCTCTGAACTGAGGAAATGGCTGAATAATGAATGAGGCCAGAGCACTTCAGAGAGGTGGCCCCAGGGACAGTGCGGGCAGAGGGAGGGGCATGGACACGTTGGGGTGGGGTGGCTCGTGGAGAGACGCCAGGAGCCCTCATGAGGTCTGTCGCTGTGGCTTCTTGCAGGTCAGAGCTGCAGCTCACACAGAGGAAAGTGGCCAGGAGTGCTCAAATACAGATTGTTTCAAACTTGCAGGCTGGTGGTGTCCCCACTGTCCCCCCACCTCGGGCCCCTTCCCAAGAAAAGCCACTTGTGGGGCTGGATGTAGGGTGGATCCAGGGAGCCCTTCCTAACATGAAGACTGCAGGACAGGAGACTTTTCTGGGCCTCTAGAGAAGGGCCGGATTAGCCAGGAGGGTGGTTGTGGTACCCATGACTCCTGGCAGGTGTTGGATAAGGATGGCTTGCATGGCTGTCCCCAGGGGAAAGGGAAGATCTCCGGGGCATCCCTGTAGATGCTTGATTGCTGCTGGTGACGAGGCGTTCTCTCCTCTCGAGGCTGCAGTTCAGTCATATGGGCACCTTGTGTGTGACCTGGGGACTTCCCACCCCTTGTTTTCTTACAACCCCATCCTTGCACTTTTTACATGGCCTAAAAGGGGCACCAGCTCCCCAAAGCCAACCTGCAGAAATGAGAAGACACATGTTTGTCAAAAGCTTGCTGGGTATCTGATTCTTTCTTTATTGAGGCCACACGAGAGCTCACATATATGAGCATGAGTGTCTCTACTTGAAAAAGAAAGCAACCGAGCGAGGGACAGAGAAAGAAACTGGGCTCAGATCATATCACTAGTAATAAATGGGTGAGTTGGGATCCAAATTGACGTGGCTGAGCTGGGATCGGACCTTGAGGAGGTTTCATTCTTTTGTTGGACCTTTTGAGGGCCTTTGAGTCAAGTTCACTGTGCGGGGCCTTGTCAGGTGCTGCTGGCTGCCCCAGGCCCCCAGCTCTCTCAAGCCTTTCTTAGTGTAAAGTGACTGCTAGGGCACGTTTGGGGCTGGAGAGCCGGCCTGGTCCTGGATCTCTTTCCTGGGAATTCCCTTTTCCCCTTCTTTGCCAAGCCTATTGAAGCAGGAGGATGTTACCTGTATTTGCGAGGTAGGTGGGGCCACCTGATAGCCCTGCTCCCTGGTCTTGCTGCAGGGGCACCTCCCCAGGTTTTCTCCCTCTGCCACACACCAAGCATGCCACCAAAGCAAATAGAGGACCCCTCTTTTCAGCTCAAAGTTGGCCTATGCCTGCCCTCCCCCCATCCTTCAGGCAGGAGATAGCATCTCTGGGCTCTGATTGGCTGAGAGCTTTCCTGTGCGCCTCTCTTCCAGGTGGCAGCCAACCTTACCACTCCATGCCACGCTCTCCTAGGCCTTCTCTGGCTGCTTGCACTAGAAACTGGGCGGATCAGAACCCAGCCAAAGCCCCGTCTTCTAGGGAAGTCACGGCATCATGCCTCCTACTTCCCAGGGCTCACAAAGCTGCCGTGAAGAGCAGGAGTCAAGAGCCCCCAGTCTGGCTCTGGGAAAGATGCTTTGGCCGGATGGTTTTCAGCTTTGGTGTGAGCCAGCCTGGATCACCAGGGGCCTGGGAATGTCTTGGAAAGTTCTTCCCTACACACAAGGGCTAGGATGTGCGGAGGCAGGGGCCAGACCCTTCCTCAAGGGATCTTGCTGAAAATTTGAAGCCATTCTGCCCCCCCACCTGCCGCTCCCTGGGGGCTTTGCAGAAGTCTCACCCACTTTGCTGCCTAGGCATTGTTCCCCTCCACCCCCACCTCCCAGGCTGATCTTCAGTCTGCCACCCTGCCTCCCTTGGGTGGGGCAGGGCTCTGGGCTGGCCTGTATAGGCCAGAGGCACCTGTGGGCAAGGCTATGTTAAAACAGCCCTCCATGCTCTGAGATTCCCTCCAACCCTGGTGCTCATGTCACCACATATCACAACAAATTTCACTGTCGTTCATGTTTTATTAGGATAAGTGCCTTAAAAGCAGATCAGAGATTCAACTAATTTGCTCATTAGTAAAAGGAAATTAGCCATTTGAGATCTGTTCTAATAAAATTAGCTTGGTGACAAACGCTTTGTTGCCATGTTTATTAGATTACCATACTCCCTGCATTTTAAAGGCCAGAGCAGTCCTCAGCAACTCTTCAGGGTATGCGCAGAGCTTCTCTCTTCCTTGTTTTTGTTCTTCTTTTTAGGCTAACTTGGAAGGCTCCACCGGAATCTCTGTCCATTTCCCACCTCCCACAAGTCGGGAGGTCTCTCTCCCCTCCCCCTGCTTCCTCTTCCCCAGCCTCTTGGCTTGGCCCCGCCCCCGGCCCCGCCCCTCAGGTTTCTCTGTGGCTGGTTCTTTAATGGAGCCAGCATCTCCCTGCCCTGACTTCCCTGGCCAAGACCAACCACTAGCTGGAGGCCCCTTTCACTGTTCCTTGCTTGGAGTCTTTGCCTTATTCTCTAGCTTAAGACCAGCCCAGCTTCACCCAGTCGTTTGTCCCTATTCCCCTGGAAGTAACCCACTCACATTAATGAGTCAGCTGACCCATTTGCTTCTCTCCAGCCTGTGGTTGGCTGCCTGGTGCTCAGCTTGTGTGGACAGAAAATTCCATGAAGCATCCCATTATACATAAAGCTGCCTGGAGGCTCCCAGTGTGTCTGAGGCCAGGAGAGGCATGTGTGGACCGTGGGGAGCTCCTAGCTGCCCAGGACTGTCTGATGTAGGAGATGATGCCCCCCAACACTGCCACAGCACTCTGCAGGCCCCCTCTTTCCGCAGAATTGCAGCCTACCCGGGGTGTCGCTTTCACAGCCACTGTAGGCTCTTGCTTTGCGTCGGGGTCGGTCAGTGTTTTCTTTGCCTTTTTTCGTGGAGTCCTCTGGCTGGCTTGCACAGGCAGGCTGCACGGCTGTTCTGATTCTGAAGATACAGAGGCGGATGTTTGGAAAGTTTCCCAAGGTCACCCTACTTGTGAGGCTGCAGCGTGAGGATGTGAACCTAGTCTTGTGTTTCTCCAGAGCATCTGTCTCTGACTCCTGGGCTCTGCCTGGTGCTTGGGTGATTACCGCCTACCTACACTGGCATGAGGCTGTGAGCTTCTTGATGGCGGAGTCTGTGACCCCGTGCTGTGCCTGGCACAGATCAGTGTTCAAAACCATTACTGAGTGAGCTGGTAGATAGGGAGATGGCTCCAAGTACTCTGGCCAGAGGCCTGTGGCAGGAGGACCAGGGCTGTCCAGCTTTTCCTTCTCTCCTTTGCCAGCATCAGCCCCAGGCCAGCCTCTCCCAGCCCCTCTAGGCTCCCTCCTCTCTGGATACAAATCATTGGCTTAGACAACAGTGATGGGTTTATCCCACAGGATGTGACTCTGAATATTAGAATGTCAGAAGCGGCTGCCTTCGCAATAAGTTGCTGTCAGAGAGGAAATAAAGGGGGAGCTGCAGTTATTTAATTTGGAGCGGGCAGGCGACAGGCTTGCCTGCAGACTCTCTGCTGATTCCCCAGCTGCTGGGGCACCAAATCCCCAGGCCCCTGCCCTTGGTTTTTATCCTCCTGTCGGCCACACCTTCCTGCAGACCTCCCTCCAGCCCATGTGTCCGACCCTCCCTTCCTCCAGAGCCCTCCTGCCTCCTTCCACCTCTGAAATCCCACCTTCCTCATCTTCAGGTCTTTCCCAACCTTTCTGTCCTCGGCGAGTCCTGAGGTTTCACCCCGTTCCCTCCCCTGCTGCCCTGACCCCCTTCTCCTGGCACGTTTACTGCATTATTATAGCATATGTAATAGAATATATAATTACTATTATATAAATGTATTTATCCTTCTACCCTTATACATTTATCCTTATTATCAATAATAATGATCTTATTAATATTAATATTATTATTGATGTTAATTATTAATAGGAATTAATGTTGTTAATATTTGTCCTTTTTCAGTCCTTTTCCTCACTGATGCTGCCACCTCCAGTGAGGAAGACATGATTTTTCCTTTTTTTCAAGAATGAGGAAACGGAGGCTCAGAGGGGCTAAACATCCAAATCTTTTGTTGTTGTTGTTTTTTGGTCTTTTTGCCATTTCTAGGGCCGCTCCTGTGGCATATGGAGGTTCCCAGGCTAGGGGTCAAATCAGAGCTGTAGCCGCCAGCCTATGCCAGAGCCACAGCAATGTGGGACCCGAGCCTCGTCTGCGACCTACACCACAGCTCATGGCAATGTTGGATCCTTAACCCACTGAGCAAGGCCAGGGATCGAACCCGCAATCTCGCAGTTCCTAGTCGGATTCGTTAACCACTGAGCCATGACAGGAACTCTGAAATCTTCTGATTCATATAAATAAGAAGACACAAAAGGAGGCCAGTAATGGTGGATCCACAGTCAGTAGTCTAATGCGTTCCCTGAGCTCCATTCTGGGAACATGGAGATGAATGAGCCACAGGGTGGTGCCCTCAGAGTGCTGGGGCTGTGCCCTCTGAGCTCCTGTTCACAGGGGAGGGGAGCCCAGGGGGTGGGGGGTGAGGAGTGTCCGCAGAGGGTGGGGGTGTGGCCTCCCTGAGTGGTCACTGTTTGAATCTGAGTGGCTCTGCCTCCCATGGCAGTTACATCTCTTTCCTACGGTTTTGGCACCAAATAGGGGGTGCAGGGTGGGCCAAGGGCACTGGAGTGGGAGACCGTGTCCAGGCTGAGGCTTGGGAGCTGGTTTTCTGATGGAGATATTGCCCCTCTTTCTAGTGCTGAGCTTTGCATGGAAAGCATGTGCCCTGCTGGTCCCAGCCCCTCAGGAGAGGCGCTGGGGCTGGGGCACTGTTTGGAGGAAGAGCCCCAGAGAAAGGTGGTGAGGGGAGCAGGGCTTTGGAGTTAGTGCATGAGGATGCGAATCCAGGCCCATCAGCTGCGTGACTTCAGGCAAAGTGTCTAACCTGTGGGGCCTCAGACTCCTCACCTGGCGTTCTCTTTTCAGGAAAGCTGAGAGGATAAATGGAAATGTGAGTGGAGTGGAGAGAGGAGGCCTCAGGGAGTGATGCTGACCCTCTAAAGGCTGGGTCTAGGCTGACTTCTGGCCAGGCTCAGGAAGGAGGCTGCTGGGCCTGGCCCTCCAGGGTGGGAATTGAGACAGGCTGTCATTCTTGAGAATCCTGTCCAGCCCCAGCCCTGTTTGGTGAATCAACACCTGGAGGGAAGGTCTGGCTCCCTGGGCAGTGGGACAGCCCATCCTGGCAAGAGGATAGGGTCCTGTAGGCTCTGAGGCACCTGTATTTGGTGTGTTCCTTCTTGGAGTGCAGACCCTCCCTGAGCACTGTTCTCTGCCTGGAATCACACCTATCCATTCCCCTGTGCTGAGTCTACAGGGCATGAGGGTGTGAGTTGAGAGGTGCAGTGGGAAAGGTGAGCAGAAGAGAGAACTGGTTCTAGCCCTGGCTTTGTGACCTGGGTCGTTGCTTTACCTCCCTGAGCCTTTTCTGCATCCTAAGACCCTGGCTATCAAACCGCTCACAGACTTGCGAGGGCCGATGGACTGATGCACATGAGAGCTTGGTTCTTGAGACCTGAGCTTATCAATGTGTACTTGAGTTTTACAAGAACCGTCTACCTGTTTTTCATCTAATGGGCTTCTGGACCTCGCCTTTTTCTCTAGACAAAATCAGTTTGGGGATTTGCATACTTACCTTGGCTTCTGGCTCCTTCCCCCAAAGTCTTCTCCACCATTGTCCATTCTATATGGGAGGACCAGGCCCTGTGCTAGCCAAGTTATTCTAAGACCTAGAAACCTACCAATTGGGCATCTTTTTGCCCACCTGGTTTACCTGGTACATACCACTGATGAAAATGGAAGGGGTAGTTTCCATCCAGGACCCCTGAAATCATGACCCCACATCCTATGATGCTTGTCTCATGAGTGCCCCCGTTGGAAGGGCATCTATCTGACACCCCCCCCCCCCCCCCCGGTCGGAGGCATTCCACTCTTTGAGGATTCCTTAGTCCTCATTGCCTCCAGAACCCCACATTCTTTGTTCTGCCCATATATCTTTCAAAAACACAGCTCTATGTTATCACGTTCTTTTTTATAGCATTATTGCCTTGGCACTGGCTATCGAATAACTTCTACACCTTCTAGTTTGGCAGCCAAAGCCCTCATGATCCAGCCCCCACTCACCTTTGTAGCCTTACTCCTGTCAGTGTCCCTTACATTCTCTTCTTCAGCCCAGGGAATTGCTTGCTGCTCTTTGAGCATGCCACGCTTGTTCACACCTCTGCACCTTTGCCCATGCTGTTTCCACTGCTTAACATGCCTTCATCCCTCTCCATCTGGTCAGCACCCCTTGTTATGACCCATCTCAGGTGTCACCTTGACTACTGACTCCTCTCTGATTCTTCCTGGCAGAGGTGCTGTCCCTCCTCTGTCCTGCCGCGGCAGTCTGCCTTTGCCTGGGCTGGCCCACTGATCTGTCACCACCTGTTTCCATATCTGCTGCTCTCTCTAGCTTGTGAGTGAACTGAGGGCAGTGGCAATCTTCAGGTTATCCTGGTATCTCAGGGTCTGACACAGTGCCTGGCCCCTGGTGGGTTCCTAAGAACGGTTTGTTGAATGTGAGAATGACCTTCCTATAACCTTTTCTGCCAGAAGTGAATTCTCTTGATGGTACCTTGTATATAGGTTCTAAAGTCTTTGGAGTATGATGTATAATCTGATTATATTCAAATGTAGGATCTACATGACAACAGTCAATTAAATTCAATTTTTTATCATTTTGGGTAGCTTTTAACTTGTTTAATATGTATTGTCAGTAGCACTGGGAGCCCCTCCTCAAACTCTGTATCCAGGCTATAGATTACTCAATTTAGTTTTGTCCATCTGTTTTAAACACATGTCTCTGGCGCCTCAAGAAACATCCTCCCCCAACCCATCTCACAACCCCACAGTCACCCTTTGAGATCAGGAGTCATGGTGCTCATTACTGCCACCATGGGCTTTTCTGGGATTGCTGGTGTGTGTGCATATGTGTGCATGCATGTGTGTGTGCACACATGCGTTTGCATGTGTACGTGTGTGTATGTATGTGTACTTGTGCATGTGTGTGTTCATGTGTGTGTGTATGCAGGTGTATATTGTGCTTGTACATGTGTGTGTGCATGTACATTGTGCACGTGTGGGGAGGCATATATGTGTGCATGTGTGTGCATATGTGTGCGTGTATTTGTGCGTGGGTGTATTGTGTGTAGGTGTATTGTGTGCATGTGTAAGCATATGTATGTGTAGGAGCGTTGTATTTGGGAGGAGGGAAGCTTGTCAAGTGGTGTAGGATCAGCTTGTTATTTTATTATTTTTTCTTTTAGTATACAAATTACTGATCCTGACAAGTATTAAATATTAATCCCGTAAGTTCCTCTCTGAGCTGCAGTGATCCCCTAACATGCCCCTTCCTTGACAGAACACATTCCAGAAGGGAGGCCCCAGAAGGAATCCTGCCCCCTCTGAGGGGAATCTGCGACTCTGGATTCCTGAGCTGACACTTGCCCCATCTGCTATCTGGAGGGTAGCAGTCTGGGAGGGACTGGTGGGATATTGGTTGTGACCCTGCTCTCACCCCCTCTCCAAGCCGGTGACCCCCCCGGGGCAAATGGTGAAGCTGCCGATAACCACACCTACTGCTCAACGAAGGGAAAGCCAAGGGCAAGGTCAAGCAGTTTGGTCAAGTTTGGTGAATTGCACAAGGGAATCCTGGGGTTAGAGCTATGAAGGCTCAGCTATGTGTTCCAGATCATTCTCCAACTTCCAGAGAGGTCCAAACCCAAGCAGCTCCTAGCAGAGAAATTTGTCTCTGGATGTATTGAAGGGTTGAACAAAAGATACCCCACCTGGTTTCTAGGTCACAGGGAAAGATGGAAGATGCCACTCTGCCTGCAGTGACCCCTCTCACAGCACCTCCAAGACACTGTGCTCCCAATTCTATGTATGTCTGACTCCCACCAGACTGAAGGTTCCCTGGGGGGCAGGAAGTATGTCTAATTTATATTTCAGCACCTAACACTGTCCCTGGACTGTAGACGGGGCCCCCTAGAGGTTTATTGAGTAAGAGAAAGAATGGGTGGGTTGGAGGATACAGATATGGATAGAGGAGGGGACAGGCAAGAGAACCCGGACTCTGTGATGTAAATGGGCCTGGGCTCCCATGTCTGCACAGTGGCCCTCTCTGAGGAGCTTCAGATACTCTGCTGCCTGCTGTGCTCTTGTCACAGCATCCTAGCAGCCTAGGGTCCCTGGCTGGTCTGGACCAGGGAGCAGGCCAGGTCATAGGATCTCCACTCCAAAGGGGTAATTAAAGAGGGAGGTCTAGGAGTTCCCTCTGTGGCACAGTGGGTTAAGGATCTGGCATTGCTGCAGCTGTAGCATAGGTCACAGCTCTGGTTCAAATTCAATCCTGGCTTGGGAACTTTTTTTTTTTTTTTTTTTTGAGGAATACCACCTAGGTTTTATTTTTTTAAATAGTTATTTCCCCAATACAACTTTTTTTCTACTGTATAGCATGGTGACCCAGTTACACATACATGTACACATTCCATTTTCACACATTATCCTGTTCCATCATAAGTGACTAGACATAATTCTCAGTGCTACACAGCAGGATCTCATTGCTAATCCATTCCAAAGGCAATGGTTTGTATCTAACCCCAAGCTCCCCAACCACGCCACTCCCTACCTCTCCCCCTTGGCAACCACAAGTCTATTCTGCAAGTCCATGATTTTCTTTTCTGTGGAAATGGTCATTTGTGCCCTATATTAGATTCCAGATATAAGTGATATCATACGGTATTTGTCTTTCTCTTTCTGACTTACTTCACTCAGTATGAGTGTCTCTAATTCCATCCATGTTGCTGCACATGGCATTATTTCATTCTTTTTTATGGCTGAGTAGTATTCCATTGTGTATATATACGACATCTTCCTAATCCAATAGTCTGTTGATGGACATTTGGGTTGTTTCCATGTCTTGGCTATTGTGAATAGAGCTGCAATGAACATGCGGGTGCATGTGTCTTTTTTAAGGAAAGTTTTGTCTGGATATATGCCCAAGAGTGGGATTGCTGGGTCATATAGTAGTTCTAGGTATAGATTTCTAAGGTACCTCCATACTGATCTCCATAGTGGTTATACCAGCTTACATTCCCACCAATAGTGCAGGAGGGTTCCTTTTTCTCCACACCTCCTTCAGCGTTTGTTATTTGTGGACTTATTAATGATGGCCATTCTGACTGGTGTGAAGTGGTATCTCATGGTAGTTTTGATTTGCATTTCTCTAATAATCAGGAATTGAGCATTGTGTCATGTGCTTGTTGGCCATCTGTACGTCTTCTTTGGAAAAATGTTTATTCAGGTCTTTTGCCCATTTTTCAATTGGGTTGTTGGCCTGGCCTGGGAACTTCCATAAGCCTAAGGTGTGGCTGAAAAAGAAGAAAAGAGGGGAGCATCTGATGAAGGAGCTATTGGCAGAGTGTAGGCAGAGCTAAGGAAAACCAAGCAAGGATGGTAACACACCCCAGGGCAGAGCCGTGGGGATACAGTTTTACCACCCAGGCTGAGAGGCAGCTGCAGCTGCAGGAGTCATGGCCTTAATAGAATCGGGGAGGGAGCCGGGAGTAAATACCCCAATGGCTCTTCCCCTCCCAGCTTCAGTCCCTGGCCAGTGTTTCCTCTGATGAACTCAGATGGAAGCTGGAGAGCAGGGGTGCATGTGTGATGCAGTCCTTGGTGATGGGCCTCCTGGGTCACTCTGCAGGATGGAGAAGGGTGCAGCTGGGATTAGGAGAGGGAACCGACGAGACCCAGTGCGCAGGAAGGGGGCAGCGGAGCGTGTCGGTTCAGAAAGATGTGCGAATCCACTGGCCTCCCCTTCTACACCTGGGCTGGGCTGGAGGTGGGCAGGTGTGATCCCTGAGGCCCGTCCCAGAAAGGCGGAACTATACCGCCACCTTGTCCAGCCACCCAGTCCACCCCTCACCTGGCCTCTGACTTCATGACCCAACAGAGTTTTTCTCTTTCTCTCTGTCTTGTTAAAGACCATCTACCCAAGGCAAGAGAGTCAGCTGGCTGTCGATGAAACTCCAGTAGCCTTGTACCCTCCTAATCAATATAGAAAGAGAAAGGGAAAAAATTAGTGGCTTTTTATCTTCCAAGGCGCGGGCTATCTTTGGTGGAGGGCAGAGGTGGAGGGCACCTGACTGGGGACACTGAAATGCTTCGTGAAGCAAAAGCTGGTGGGTTCTGGGTCTTGTAAGACTGCAAAGTTGGTGTCTGGGTTTGACGGGGGGTGAGGAGTGAGAGGGGAAGTGACCTGGGGACACTTGAGGGAGTGAGTTTGGTGTTGAAGGAGGCAGAGAGGTACCAAGTTCCAAGGACCAGTGGCTTTTCTTTTCTTTTCTTTTCTTTTTTTTTGGCCACCACTGTGGCAACACCGAATTCTTAACCCACTGTGCCAGGTTGGGGATCGAACCTGTGCCTCAGTAGGGACCTGAGCCACTTCAGAGACAACACCAGATCCTTAACCCACTGTGCCACAGTGGGAACTCCATAGTGGCTTTTCTTGATTGCAAGTTCCCAAGAACTAGAGTGCAAGACCTTAAGGCCGGAGTTCCCATTGTGGCTCAGTGGGTTAAGAACTTGACTAGTATCCATTAGGATGCAGGTTCCATCCCTGGTCTCACTCAGTGGGTTTAGGATCTGGCTGGGATCCTGTGTTGCTATGGCTGTAGTGTAGGCTGGCAGCTGCAGCTGCAGCTGTGATTCGACCCCTTGCTCGGGAAATTCCATAATCCGCAGGTGCAGCCTGAAAAAAAAATAATAAAATAAAATAAGCAAAGCAAAAGAAAAAAAGACCTTAAGGCCTGAAGAACCTTAGTGATCTATGGACATTTTCTAGAGGTAGAAACTGGGGCTTCAAGAATGCAGTTAACTTTTTCAAGGTCACACAGGGTGTCCATGGCAGTGCCACACGCTAGCTCATGAAACCCTTTTAACAAGCCTGTAAATTGAGATCTATCCAACCTGCTTTACAGCTGAGGAGGTAGAGGCTCAGAGAGGCCAAGTAACTGGCCCAAGGTCACACAGCCAGTAGTTGTAAAGCCCAGGTCTGTCTGGCTCTGCAGTCCACGCCCTCCCACCAGCTGTGCTGAGACAGTCTCACTGGGCCAAGCTGGAGCCATCTCGTGATCTCACACTCTGTGAGCATAGCATGGATCTTTATTTTGACAACGTCAAAGTCCTGGACCACTAATTGCTATTGTCTGTCTGAAGTAGCACTGCTCTGTTTGGGATGATGCATGAGGGTCTCACTAGGGATAATGAATGGGATCCATCCTCCTTTCTTCTGCTCAATTGAACTCAATTTGGGTGTTTTTCATCAGTCCATCTGGAGGCCTCATCCCACGCAGGGGTGGGAGGCTGATTGGATAGTCGTACCCCAGGGTCACTTGCGTCTCCTACAGGTCATCATTGTGAGGGGCTGGCTGATGTCGAAACCCCCATTGTGAGGAGGACTCGGATCTGTACATGTGCAGGGAGCCCCTGTGCCTCCCTCTGCAGGTCCTAGAAGCTCCTTCCGAGGTCTAGAAGCTCGGAAGCTCTGAGCTCAAAGGGACCAACTTGCTTTCTAACCCTGGAACCCTTTCTGCAGCAGCCTTTCTCCCCTCAAACCCTCATCTAGTCTTTACCTGCACACCTCCAGTGACTGGAAGCTCACTACACCTACAGCAGAGCGCCTTCAGTGTAACTCCCATCAGGCACAGTTTGTGAATTTTCCTCAGCTGCCACGTGGGTGGTCAGAGTCCCATCACCAGTCTCCTGTGGCTTTGGGCAGCCTCGTCTGTTCCTTGGCCCCCCCGGGAGTGATAACAGATGTGATCAGTTTCTGTGTGAGCCATGCTGTGAACAAGGTCAGGAAGTTCTGCCACATGGCATGCTTCTCAGCCCTCACTTCTGGGTCCTCACATGGGGCCCAAATCATCTTTTTCCCTGCAGTTTCCAGCAAAAGCCTGAATTCCACACTTTATGGGCCAAATGATCAAGTCCATTCTCTCCTGGCTCTTCAAATGTTGGATAGTTTGCCCCTGGAAGTCTTCTATTGGCTAAACATGCCCAGTTCTGTTCCTGTCTCTCCTGTGCCATCATTGAAATCGGTCTGCATCCTGGTCACCCTTCTCTGTCTGAAACCCTCTAAAGCACTTAACCACAAAACCCCGCTCCTGAGCTGGCTTTTCTCCGCAGAGACAAGCAAGGCTATGGCCTCCTCTCTTTTGGACCTCTGACTCTGTGAAAGCAGTCCATGCCTGCTTGCTTGACTGGAAACACCTTCTTAATGCTGCCTCTCTACTGTCTGGAGCCATTAAATCCTTTTCACAAGGACCAAGTGAAACCTTATCTCGAGACCATCATCTGTGGCCCTGGGGATGCCTGTTGGAGGCTGTTACCACCTCCACTCTGTGCTCCTAGTAAAGAAAACCCAACCAACAAGCATCTTCTGTGCGTTGCTCTGTGCTCGACCTTTGGCCAGTTCAAAAGACAGAGGAGACAAGGCTTCTGCTTTCACGAAGAGGGAGACCCAGGAGGTGATGTTGGTCGTGGTCCTGGGAGCATCCTCCGAGGGCAGAGCTCTCTCTGCCTTTGGTTCCTCGTCCCCTGTTCTGTCCTTCCTTCCTGCCCCTCCTGTTCTTCCTGGTGCCCTGCCCCTCCCTCCCTGCAGCACTCACTCTCTTCTCCTTCACACTTGCTGAATGGATCCTTGCTGAGCCCAAGTGGTGACTCAGAGTGAAGGGCCAGGGGGGCGGAGGGTGAAAAGATGAGAGTTATCTGACATCCTCAAGGCCGGTCAAGGTCATCCTCCCTTCCAAGTGGATTGAGTTAATTCATCCCAAGCCAGTGGTCAGAGGCTAGGCAGAGGGCTCCATCCTTTATTGGCCTTCAGAGGGTACTCGCAGCCTCAGTCAATGGCCCAAGCTGGAATCCAATCACTGTACACTGGAGGCCCGCTGCTGGCTCGCTATGTCATGATACCCTGAGCTTGAGTCAGGCAGACCCAGGTCCTAACCCAGGCTCCATGCTGTGTATCCTCAGAAAAGCTACTTAACATCTCTCTAAGCCTTGGTGTTAAAATCAGTGCTATGGGGATATAATTTCCATCTGCCAGAACTAATGTGGAACTCTAAAAAAATACCATGTAGCTGACAGCGTGGCTTAGCAGTAACGAACCTGACTAGTATCCATGAGGATGAGGGTTCCATCCCTAGCCTTGCTCAGTGGGTTAAGGATCTGGCTTTGCCATGAGCTGTGTTGTATGTCACAGATGCAGCTCAGATCTGGTGTTGCTGTGGCTGTGGTGTAGACTGGCAGCTGTAGCTCTGATTCGACCCCTAGCCTGGGAACCTTCATATATCATAGGTGTGGCCCTAAAAAAAGCAAAAAAAAAAAGCAAAAAAAAGAAAAAATTACCATGTACGAAAATGCTCACATAGTGGCTTGACTCATTTGTTTTTGTTTTTTTAAAATCATAATTTTTCTACTGATGGTAAAATAGACACTTTCCAGAATGGGAAGTTTGAACAGAGTGGGATGACTTGGGGGTGGGGTAGCTGTGGCTTGGTGCGCAGACAGCAGCTGGTCCTCAGGGGCTGCCCACTCAGAGCTTGTCCCAGGCGGGGTGGGGGTGGAGGACAGGGTGCTGGAGACTTTTCCAAGAGCCACTGCTGGTGCCACTGGCACTTCAGGTCCTGTAGGAGCTGTCGACTCTGCCCCCGGCCCTAGGCTCTAGTGACACTGCCAGTAACCAGCAGTTGTCAGAGTCGATTTAATGTTGATATTTTTATCACATATCAGGGCCTGGTGCCATGGCAAGGAATGACAGAAGCAGAATGCTAAATAATTTCTTTAAATAATGTACGCTCCCCAGGCTGCCTGGAGGGAGGAGGAGCCCAGGGAGAGTGAGGACTCTGGCTTGGTTTTCAGTTTCTGTGCAAGGGACATGTTTTGTCCGTCATCTCCAGGGTCCTGCCACTGACAGCCGCATGCGGACTGGCCCAGGGTGAGTGGAGGTGACCACAGAGCAGCAGGGTTGGGTAGGAGTGAAGTAAGGGGGAGAGAGAGTCAGGGAAGCGGAGGGAGAGGAGGGGAAAGGGGTCAGACTCAATAAATACTTGTTGATTGGATTTGAAAGGAGAGAAAGAGGCTGAGGCAGAGCCTGAGTTAGAAAGGAGGGCGGGGAGCGTAGATGCAGGGGAAGCCAGGGAATAGAGAGTGAGAGAGAGAGGAAGTGGAGGAGACAGAGATGGATGCCAGGGAGGATGACCTGCAATGGAGTTGCTGCAGGAGAGCAGGGAAAGGGGCTTGGCAAGGGGGCCAGGGAGGGAGGGGCTGGGCAGTGAGGAGGCAGGTCAGGGACCCCAAAGGGCGTCAGCAACAACACCACACAGGCCAGAGCCCCGAGGGTGAAAGCGTCATCACTTGCAAACTTGGATCACTGCCCTCCTCCTCTCCCTGGTCTCCAGCTTCCTCCTGGGCACCAGGTTTTTCCTCTGGGCTTTGAGGGAGGCAGCGAGGTCAAAGCTCTCTCAAGCTGACCCAGCCATCTCTGGGGAAGCCGCAGTCCTGCAGCCGAGTGGCGAAGTCCTGCCTTTTCTCACTTGCTGGAGAGAGACTAGGGAAGAGGGCTCTCCGCCAGGGGTGGGCCCTGGCTGCCCTACTCCCCCAGCTGCTGACGAGTCCAGGAGGGACTTCCAAGCGCCCTGCACTTCACCACAATGCTTTCCACCTCCCTCAGGAGAGCGGCGTAATTCCCTGGGCATGGAGTGTGTCTTACGTCTAGCTCCAGGACCCAGCAAAGGATGCACTATATTGGGAGGCTGATGCTTGTTCATAGAATGAATAAAAGAGCACATGAACCATCACAGGGTGAAGGAGACATCAGAGATGAAGAGACTGTCCTCCAGTACATTCGTGACAGACCCCGGGACCCCAGAGGAATCTTTGATCCAAACTCCTGTTTACAAATGGGGTACTGGAGAGTGGAGCCCTGATCATCTAGGCTGTGGCTGAGTCCTTCTGGAAAAGTCTGATTCTTCCTGCCTTCCCACTTTCTCTTTCTTCCCTCAAGAGTCTTCCCACACCTGTCTCTGCGAATCCAATCTGCCAGGGAAATATTGCAATCAATTTTCCTGGAAACCTCGTGGCCGGCTAAATCCCACCATAGCTCTTGTTCATGCCACCCTTGGTCACCATGGAGGAACAGTAAATCCCCCAATCCCAGCGGCTTATCGCAGTGAAGGTGGCTCTGCCTCATTCACTGAACACATGGCATCTGCCTCCATCTTGGTCCTCATGCCAAGGCTTCCCAAGTTCCTGGGGACTTCATCCCTATGGGGCACTCATCCCAAATCCTGGCCTCTCTGCCCTCACATCTCTTCACATATATTTTGGTCGCTATCTCTGCTCTACTTTCTGCAGCTACTCCTATGAAGACATGTGGATCTTATTGTCCAAAACTGTGCCCCTTCTGAAATCCTCCATCTGTGCTTGGACCACAGCTTCCCATCCGCCAAGTTCTCTCGCCCAGTTTCGTTCTTCTTTTATGTGTGCTTTTCACACTGATGGAACATCCCTTGGTTTCCTTCTTTACCTTCCCTGCCTTTGTTTCCTTTCCCATCCAGCTTAAATTCTCTGGTCCATCATTTACCCACTGTATTAATCAGGGTTCTACAGAGAGACAGATCCAATAGGAGGTATATCTCTAAATATACCTCTACTTCTATCTCTGAGATTTATTTTAAGGAATCGTCTTATGCAATCATGGAAGCTAAGAAGTCCCAAAATCTGCAGTGGGCAAGCTGGAGACCCAGGAAAGCTGATGGTGTAGTTCCAGACTACAAGCCATCAGGATCAAGACCCAGAAAGAGCTGATGTTTTGGTCCCAGTCTGAAAGCAAGAGAGAACCATTGTCCCAGTTTGAAGGCCACCAGGCAGGAGTTTTCCTCTATTCATGGGAGGGTTGGGACTTCAACTGATTGGATGTGGCCCACCCACACTGAGGAGGGCAATCTGCTTTACTCAGTCTGTATTCAGTGTTAATCCATCGAAAAACATCCTTATAGACACACCCAGAATAATGTTAAACCATATTTCTAGGCACTCCATGTGCCAGTTAGCTAAAATTAACCATTTCAGCCACTATTTTGGAGTATCCTCAGGTCCTTTGCTTTGTTATTTCTGTCTCATGAGCTGGAAAAACTCTAATCCCTGGGTCAATCCAGTGGTCTGCTTTCTCTGCTTCTCAGTCTGAGGCAATGAGTGGGGCTGGACACACACACACACACACACACACACACACACACACACACACACACGGTGCTAAGCAGACTGGCACCACTTAAATTCAGCAATCCTTCTCTGATTCCCTAGGTAGTCCTCCTTCCATTTCTCCAAGAAGCTATCTCAAATATTCTTTACTCTCTTTGAACTTTCTCCACACTTCATTCTCTTCCTCCTCTCATTCCACTTCTGACACCACTGAGGCAAGACTGTCATCAACACACTTCTCCTCCCCCATGCCGGTTTCCCTGCCTCTATATCTGGCCTTTTCCTGGGTCTTTCCTGTCCTGCTGAACCAAGTGAGACCAAGTGTTCTGTCTCTTGTTCGAGGACTTTACCTCACCCATTACCGAGCTCCTTTCTCTGCTAAAACTGCAGATACGCCTCCCTTTCTGGATCCATCCATACACCAATTAAACATACACATCTCTCATTGCATAGGCAAACACCCCCCCTCCTTTGACCTCACACATGTCCCTGCTTATTGCCCCAGCTCTCTTTTCCCTTTACAGCCAGACTTCTTAAAACATCATCGTAACTTCCTATTTAATTTCATTCAGTTCATTGGAATCATTGGGCTTTCACCCCACCACTCTGCTGAGGTCACCCGTGACCTGCATGTGTCCCTAAATGCAGTGGCAGGCTTTGCTTTTGCCCTGCTTGCCTTCCCCAGATCAGTGGACCTAGTTGACTACTCCTTTCTGGAAATGCTCTCTTTTCCTGGAATTCATGGCACAGTTTTCTTTAGTTTCTTTCCCACCTCTCCGACTGCTTCTTGGTCGTCTCCTTTTCCTCTCCCTTTCCTTAAATTTTTGATATTTCTCACTATTCAGTTCTCTGCCTCCTTCACTTTTATGTAACAGTTCTTCATGGGTGTTTGAATCCAGTCCCATGGCTTCAGTTGTGGTCTATTAGCTGATGACTCTGGGATCTTCTCTACCCAAACCACCTGTGTATCTTCCTCTCTGCTGATTTTTTTTTTTTTTTTTGGAGAAATCCTATGATCCCACCCACCCCTATCCCTATCAAACCTGCTCTTCCTGCTATATTTTTTCCTTTGGGGAAATTCATTCTTTTTTTTCTTTTTTTCTTTTTTGTCTTTTTAGGGCCACACCCTTGGCATATGGAGGTTCCCAGGCTAGGGGCCCAGTTGAGACTGCAGCCATCAGCTTATGCCAGAGCCACAGCAACTCGGGATCTGAGCCGCATCTTCAACCTACATCATAGCTCACAGCAATGCTGAATCTTTAACCCACTGAGCGAGGCCAGGGATTGAACTCACATCCTCATGGATGCTGGTTGGGTTCGTTAACTACTAAGCCATGATGGGAATTTCGAATTCATTCTTTCTACACACATTTATTGAGTGCCTCCTATTTTCCTGGCAGTGCTGTGGCCCTGGACCCTCTCTCCCTGGCTGCTCAGCCAGAGGCCCGGATGTCAGCTTTGACTGCTTTCATTTTCTGCCTTCTAAAAGCACCAGCTTCTGGAGATCCCTTCATGGGTCAGTGGTAACAAATCCAGCTGGTATCCATGAAGACGTGGGTTCCATCTGTGGCCTTGCCATGATCTATGTTGCTGTGGCTGTGGTGTAGGCCAGCACCTGCAGTTCCAGTTCAACCCCTAGCCTGGGAACTTCCATATGTCACAGGTGCAGCCTAAAAAACAATAATAGTAATAATAATAATAATAGTAATAGTAATAATAGTAATAATAATGAAAGCACCAGCTTTTGCCAGCGCTACCTCTGCAGTCTCTTTCAAATGCTTCCCTATCTCTCCATTTCTACAGCTTCTTGATGACTACCTTAGCTCCCAAATTTATCTCTCAGCTTCCAATCCTTCCCTCTCCAATCCTTTGTCTCTGTTAGGACCAGGCAATTACTACTCTTTTTCTCCAAAGCCTTTAGTAGATCCCCTTTGCTCTCAGGCTCCCAGGCACCTAAATATGCACCTGCCCTTGCAGGATGTGGCCTCTGCTGTTTCTCCAGGCCCTTCTCCCCTGAGTTGCCCCCATCCTGGTCACTGCTATAGCAGGAAGAAACACTTGCTGTCCCAAGCATGCCATGCTGTCCCCTCTGGAGTGCCCTACCCGCCCCCCCCCCATTTGCCTGGCAAACCTCTTTACCTGGTTCAGGTAACATCTTAGATGTCTCCTTTCTCAAGATTTTCATCTTTTGAGACCCACAAACCACCCTATGCGCACTTCATCATGGAAACCACCGCAGTGGGATTTCACAGCTGCTTTACTCACTGTTCCCCACCCCTGCCATGAAGCTCTTTCTAGGAAGGAACTGGTGTCTCGTTCATCATCTTTATTCCCGACACTTTGGAGATGTTTAATATACATATATGTTAAGTGGAAGAGTAACTAAGACAAGGAGAGAGGCAATGACTTCATTGCCCCAGAGCCCAGCAGGACCACAGCAGACAAAGGCATCTATGCACAAGGAAGGGCTCTGGGGATCTGGTCCACCAGGAGGCCGTCACCACCAAGAGCTGGCTGCGTGGTGCTTGTTTGGCAGCACTGATGACAGAAGCAGGAGCGAACTCTGGGTCAGAGAATCTGGATTTAAGTTCTGTTTCAGCCATTTCTTAGCTATGGATAACTCATGACTATTCCTCTAACCTGTTCAAGCCCTTGGTTTTCTCATTCATTAAATGGGGACATTAGTGCCAGTCTCATACTCTTGGGCTCAGTGGAGAAGAGATGAGAGTTATGGGAGTGCTGGGGATCTTGCAAATGTGAGGAAGGTCTCTGGAGCATCTGCTAGGGACTTGGACGAGGGGTGACTTTACACAACTCCTGTTGGTCAGACATAGGTGGGAAGGCTGTTTCTCCCTGGGGCCTGGGGGTGGGTCTCAGGGGAATACCATGGCAGGGAGGGGGCAGCCTGGACTCAGCTCCCACTTGGGAGCAGACCTCGGCCTGGTTTCCCTGGGAGGAGAGCGCCACCCGAGGTGACAGCCAGGTCCTGGGGGAAGTCCCACCCCTCAGAGCCCACCCGCCTCCCAGTGTTGCTTCTCCCTGGAGCCGCAACCGGTCCTGCCTTGATCCCAGGGAGGAGAACAAAACACCTCCAGTGTAAAGAGGTGGCTGAGTGTGGGCAGGAGGCAGCTCTGTATGGCGGGAAGGCTTTGAGGAAGAGTGCCTTGGCTTCCTGTCCCAGCTGTGTCTTCTGCCAACTCTATGACCTGGGCCCTTGTTTCTGGATCTTTGCTGCACCTCAAGAATGGAGCTATAAGCCCACCATACAGGCTGTTGTGAGGGCCAGTGGGATGAAAGTTGTGGAGCCACTCTGTGGATCGTAAATGCTATGCAGATGGAAAGAATGGTCAGGGAGGCCAGGCTCAGTGGTGGCCTACCCTGGAATTAGCGCCCCAGTAGAAAGATGCGTCCCAGTCAGACCTGTTCGGTCCTCAGCCCTGTAGCAGGTTGTGTGTGGTGGGGTTCTGCCAGGGAAAGATTCTATAAAAGCCGATTTCCCCCCTTTTGTGTCCTCCAGTGTTGAGACTTCCTGGGATGTTTCTGTGGGGAAGGAAGGGTACTGTCCAGTTTCTGGAGCAGGGGCAGGAGAGGGTGGCTGTGATCCAGAGGGTCCCAAGAAGGCTGAGGGTGGGGGACCCTGCAAAGCTAGCCAGGCTGATGCCAGGACTCAGCTGAGCCAGAGTTTTAAACGGGTTGCTTATAGTTGAGTGTTTAAAGCAGTTTACTCATGGTGCCAACTGTTCTTGGATGATTTTCCCTAAATGTTTTATGTTTTGTACTTGTGCCCAGAGGCAGTTTTATCTGGTGGGGGCACTTCTGTCAATCTGTCACCGTGAGTGATTAGAGGAAAGAGAGAGGAGGGAGCGGGAATGGAACGTGGGGAGGAGGAGCTCTGTCCCCCGGGGCGGGGCTGGGGCAGGTCTGCGCCCTGTCAGGCAGGCAGGGAGATTGTCCAGTGGTCAGTCCCTGCTGGACTGAGAACCTCTGAATGTGGCCGGGTGGGGTGCCTAAATAACAGGGGCTGGCATCTTTGCCTTCAGGGAGCTTAGGGCTGAGTCATGGGTGTCTGTCTGTCTGTTTGTCTCTCACACACAGACACAGACACACACACACAGACACACACAGACACACAGACACACACAGACACACACACACACACACACTGGGGAGGCCTGGGTACAAGCTAACCTAACTAGTGAGTGGTTTCCTCCAGGGCACGGTTTAGGGCACCTGGGAAGATTCCCCGTCACGAAACCTCTCCTCCATCCTGGTGCCTGGAATTCCTCTCCTGTGAGTGGTGGCTCTGACTCTCCTCAAATCTCAGATCTCCACTCAGAGGCCAGGCCAAGCCTGAGAGAGCAGGGGGTCTAATCAGGAGGTGGGCAGGCCACTGGCCCTGGCTCCTTTCTCCGTGGTTCCTGACTTGGCTTAGATGCTGAGGAGTGGCCCCTCTGGGCTCAACCCTGGGCCCAGGTTCTGGGTCACCGGAGGACGGCGATCAAAGGCCAGAATGTCGCTCCTGGAGGCACAGGCTTGTGTCTGGTTGTTTAGTGCCCGGAACTGTGCTTGGCTCACCATCCACACAGAATAAATATTTGCCAAATGAATCAATGACATCAAGACATTTCAGGATTCTAGAGTCAAGGTTTTACTTTGTGAGCAGGAGCATTTACGGTGCAAATACCCTGTGAGAAGAAGATAGGATCTCAAGTCTGCAGTGACTCAGCCTGTGGCCTCAGTTTCCTCATCTGTAAAATGGCTTCACAGAAGTTGAATGTATACCTTGGGAGTGAGAGGAGAGGGCAGGCAGGAAGCTCAAATGGAAATGGGCCTGGAAAGAGGGCAGCTTCATCTTGGAGAACTCGGTGGCCGGTGGCCAGTGGCCTTTCCCAGCCCAGCTGGCCTGGGGAGCCGGGCCCAGCTCTGCCGGCTCAGTCCTGCGTCAATGGGGTGGGAAATGGGGGGCTGGTGTTTGTGAGGCCGGGGTGTAGTGGACAAGCAGATCCTTCAGTGGGACTCGTTATTCCTCCTCGTTATCAGTCAATTCCACTTTACCGTGGATGGGTTTGCAAGAGCCCTCCTTGCCTTTCTAAGGGGATTGAAGTTTGGGTAAAGTATCAAGGAGAAAGGAGGGTTATTGGGGGCATGGGGGTGACTGTAAGGAGGCTTACGTGGGGCGCCACAAGCCTGGAAAATACATGGCAGATCACTGAGGATCTATTTTACCCTAGACACACTTCCGCAAGCACTAGGAATCAAATAGAATAATTCTCCACATGGTGCTTGAAAACATTTACTGTTTCACCTATTTTCTGCAAAAGCACTGAGAGATTTTTCATGGTGGATGTTATTTCCCATATTGCAGATGGGTAAAACTGAAGACCAGGGAATGTAATGGTGTGTAAGCTTGCTTTGTAGATGCCCGCCAGTCCCTGGAAAATGTGTTTCTTGGCCAAATGGGCCATAAAGCGAAAAGAACCCAGTGGCCGTTTGGGAGCTTTGTGCAGCAAGAAACCGGTCCTTCCAAGACTGGTTAGACCTGAACAGGGACGGGAGACAGGCTCAGCTCTAACTCAGCCACAGTGGGGGTAGCCTCAGATGGATATGGGACAGGGGCTGGATCCTGGGAGATATGAGCTGGGCTGGAGCTGGATGCTGTTAGAGCTGTCACCTGGACCAACTGTCCCCATGCCCAGGATGGCCTTGTGACAGTGTCCCCAGCAGTGCAACCTCAGGGAGTCATCAAGACTCGGGTCCAGGAGTTGGGATCCAGTCTGCTTTCTCTGCTTGTTGGATGCCTGGCCTCAGGCCAAGCCTCTGGGTGGGTCCCCATCTGCACCAAGGCGGCCTCTTTGGGAGAGGGTTTGTGTCAGGAAGACGAGACCAGAAGGGCCTCTTCTTACCGCAAAGGTTGGGCTGCTAGATGGTAGGGAAACACCCCAGAGTGTGCGGCATGTCGGGAAGTAGAATTGAAGTATACCCTGGACAGGACCAGCTATATAACTTGTGGGATCCCTCCATGAAAAAGGAAAATGTGGGGCCCCTTGTTCAAAAAATGATTAAGGATTTCAACATGGAGATGGCAGACCATTAAACAGAGTGGAGGGTCCTCTGAGTGTGACTGCACAGGTCACCCATCCATGAAGCCAGCCTTGATCTTGGTCCATGGCTGGAGGGGTGGGGCAGGCAGAGGGCTCTTAGGGGTCCCTGCTTTTCTCCTTGAAGGGCTTACATTTATCCTGCAGGTCCTCATTTGTCTGGGGTTCAGAAATCCTTTCCCTGCAGACGTACCTCTCTGAAGGGGGTGCCTGGAGTGGGGGCAGAGAAACAGGGGGAGGGGGCTGCTTTTCACTGAGCAGATGCAGAGGGAAGCCTCCCCACCTCCCACTCAGCCCTGCTCCCTCCTCACCCCAAAGGCAGCACAAGGTAATAGTTTTGGACACATTTCATTGAAATATAATAAAATATTTGCATGGCGTTATTAGATAAATAAGGGTTGACTCGAGGCAGTACTTATTGGGAAATGTGATATGAAAATTCATTTAATATGAAAGAACGTGGAAGCTTAAGTTTATGGTAATGGATTGATTGCAGATAGTATCTAATAACTCCATACAAATATATTTCAATCACAATACCCGCTGGGGTGGTCCTCGGCTCCTGAGGCTGCGGGGCGATTGTATGCTCGACCTCCTCTCTTCTGGGCCAGATTAGAATTAATTAATTGTTAATATTGTGACATTACTTTTGCAATTAAGAAGCCCCATAATTTTCAGCGGCAGTGAGAATGAGAAGTGTTTATTATTGTCTCAGATGAGGCTGGGGAAGGTAGAGGAGCCGAAAAATAATAGAGAAATCTAGAGAGGGATAATGTCTGATTTCATTCTCTGTATCTTGAGGTTTTCTGTCTTGCCTGCAGAGTGGGGAGCTCCAGACAAGAGCAGGGTCTCAGGGGCGCACGGGGGCAGAGGTGCTGGCACCTGCACAGAAGGTCAAGGGCCATGTCTATCTTAGACTTGCTGATCCCAGGGGGCAGGGCCCAGGGAGCCAGCCATGTGAGGGGGTTCCAGCGTGGAGCTGTGGCTGAGACTGAGGCAGGAAAGCAGGGACCAAAGGTGGGTCACGGTTGATGAGTCCATGACACGCCCCTTCCTCCGTTGATAAACTGTGAAATCCATTTGTCCTTGGCCAGGATGAACTCAGTGAGGCGATGGCTGTCATTTCTGGACAGAGTGGCTGGAGGAGGGGAGGGGAGGCTCCTTTCTAAGGCCCGTATTCTGGCCTGTCTCCCACTCCACAGCCCTGGGAGTTTGCTTGTCTTTCTGCCTTTTTCTTTCCTGGGGAGCAAATGGAAATAATTTCCTTTGAAACGTGACATTTCCTAATCCGGCGCCCGGCCTGGCTGACAGCAGGATTAGTGTGCTCAGGCTGCCAGGCCTTGCTGGCCATATGCACACGCCTTTCTCCCCAGGGGCCGCAGTGGCCAGCGCCAGCCCCCTCGCTGGCTCTTCTCCCACCCAGTCTGGTCTCAGCTGCCTCCTCCCCTGCACATCAGAAACTGGTGCCCTCGAAGCTTATTCAAGCTCTGCCTGATAGTGTGTGTGTGTGTGTGTGTGTGTGTGTGTGTGTGTGTGTGTGTGTGTGTGGAGGGTGCGGTACGGGGAGGTCCCCCATCCGAAGCTGTTAGTCTTGTCACCTGAAAGAAGGAGAGGCTTCCTGGAGAAGGGGGTTTGGGTCCAGGCTCTGCATGACCCGCTCTGTGACCTTGGGCTGTTCAGTCCCCTCTCTGGGCTGTCTTTGAAATGAGAGTCTGATGGAGTATTGCCTTTGATTGTTTCTACCCATTCCACTTCCAACAGTCTCTGTCCTCTAGTCTTTGTCAAAACTCTGTGGTTGACAAGGGCCAACAAAATAAAAGCAGTAGTAATTCCACGTGAGGCATTCACCAAGGGCAGGAGCTGGCTCTGCTCTCACCTCTCTGCTCCTGTCTCCTAAGCTGCCGGGGACTATGGCTTTGCACATGCAGTCTCTCCATCAGGGTGCCTGGCGGCAGCCCCTCAACCCCTCTTCCCGCCGGGAGCCGTGCGCACTAGGACGCAGGATGTCAAACTTTATGACGACCTGACGAGCGGACAGCCTTCCTCTGCTTCAAGATGAAGAACTGGAGGATCAGAGAGGCTAAGAGACTTGCTCAAGTGATTAATTCAAGCAAATTTGAATCCAGAGGGCCCAACTCCAAATCCCTGCCCCCCCTCAGCTTGCCTGTCATGTGTCACATGTCACATATGAGCTAGTTTCCCTACCTTATACCCCTTGCCAAGTTCGTGAATGAAGAGTTGGGCGACTTTGGCTGAGCGTGTAGTTTTTATCTCGTATGCAGTAGGGGTTGAGGCACTATCTGGGGCGGGGGTGTCTAGCCCCTCCACTCTATATTCTGGACCAGGTATTGTGACTTCCGATTGTGACACCTTTGGTTCAGCTCCATCCCGAGATGCACTCTCCCACCGCCAGGGCCTGCGGGTTCCAGTCTCCTCCAGATATCGTTTCCAAGACTGGGTGTTATCTAGTTTTCTAATCCCTAGAGCACAGGCCGGGAGGCGGGGCCCACCAGCAGGAGTGAGGGGTGGTCCACTGGGAAAGCCCATCCCCTCTCCCACTGCGGATGTTTACCTGACCTGCTTCTTTTGAGCCCAGGGGGCCTTGTCCGGCTCTCCACTAGGGTCTCCTTCTCACTTTATCATCCTGCTTGTCCTTCCTTCGCTGTGTCTTCGGTGTCTCTTTCTTGGTGTCTCTCCCCCTCGCATTCCTCTCTCCCCGGCTCGCCCTCCCCATCAATTTCCAGACCTCTGCATTAGCATTCACAACCTCCGGCACCAGCCACTTAGGCCAGAAAGACAGCTCCTTGGAAACACAATTGAAATATTTTTATAAATGACCAGCGGAGTTTGAGTGACATGCCCTTCTTAGGCTAAATAAAATTAAAGTTAAACCTTCTAAAAAATACATGAGCCAAACATCCTCTGCACATTTCATTATGCAAATGCAGCTGTCCAGCGTTGCACAAATTAGCCCTCCTTTTGAAATTTGCTGCTGCCTCTTCCCTTCCCTTTGCTTTCCTCTCTTTTTCTTCCTCTGGGTTTTGAGTGAAAAGGCTTTGTGATTTTAGGCCGACAGCTGGAGTCTGGGGGAGAGGCAGGAGGCTGGAGTGTGGGATGGCCAGCCTACTCCTGGTTTCCTCTCTGTCCCCTTTGTCTCCTCTTTCCCCTTTTCTGGGGGCTAAGGTGGTGAGAAAACAATGAGCGCTTGATGACTCCTCAGCCTCTCTTTCAAACTGTTTTGCAGGGTCCGGCCAGGAGAGGTCAGTCTGGGGTTGGGAATGGGGCTCCCGGAGTCGGGGCGCTCAGCAGTCTCTTAGTCTGGGGGCTGTGGAAGCCTGCAGCTCAAGGGAGGGACTGGCTGGTGGACGACAGACACACTCCCTCACCAGGTCCAGGCACTCCTTCCCCAGGGCCTCGGCATAATAAAGTGTGTCTTTTCTCATCTCCTGAATCCTGGATGAAAACTGGAAAATCTGAGCAGTTTTCAAGATGTGGCATCTCCTCTGTGTCCAGCCCCCAGTGATTCATGCAGGTGGAGAGGGTCACACTGAATTGGAGACTGAAGTGGGTAGACTGGCCTCCCAAGGCCCGCTGACCAGGTGGGTAGGGAAGACTGCAGTCCTTATCCTCTTCCCTGGACAGGTACTGTTGCACCATTAGAATAACTTATTTGGAGTTCCCGTCGTGGCGCAGTGGTTAATGAATCCGACTAGGAACCATGAGGTTGCGAGTTCGGTCCCTGCCCTTGCTCAGTGGGTTAACGATCCGGCGTTGCCGTGAGCTGTGGTGTAGGTCGCAGACACGGCTCGGATCCTGTGTTGCTGTGGCTCTGGCGTAGGCCGGTGGCTACAGCTCCGATTCGACCCCTAGCCTGGGAACCTCCATATACCGCGGGAGCGGCCCAAGAAATAGCAAAAAAAAAAAAAGGAATAACTTATTTGCCCCCCCCCCCATCCCCCCGTCCCCTCAAGGGAAAAAATCATCAGGGGAAGGGAATAGAATAAATCACACACAAGTGTAAATAACCTCCCAGAATCTCGGCGTTTAGATGTGTCTTAGAGGGTTTCATGTTTCACACCACTAGTGCCTGGGGACTGAGATAAAGAGCACATGCTGATGTGGCCACTGGACAGGTCCCCATCTGAGTGCTCTTCTTCCCAGCAGATGCACCAAGGGCAGGGCGCAGAAAGAAGCAGAAAAGTGATGCAGGGGCAGGAAGAGCCGCTGAGACAAATGTCAACAGATGCCTCTCCATCCTCAGATGTGGTCCTGCCCTGACCCTTTGGGTACGAGGCAGCATGTGGCCTTATATCCAGACAACTTGCTGTTCATCCACACACAGTTAATCCACTCTGGACTTGGAGGACTGGGCATCGGTGATTTATTCTATTCCCTTCCCCTCCGCATCCCAGAGCCCATTTCCTAGCGATTTGGGGCTAGTCCATGGGGTGGTTGTTGATCTTGCCCCTGCTGTGCTCTTTCTGAATTTAGCTGAGGAGGAGGTGAGGGTGGCAGAAGGAGGAGGAGAGATGAGAGTTGCTCAGGTGAGTAGCAGTTGGCGATGTGGAGGCACACAGTAGCCTTCCTTTCCATTCCAGCCCCCCTAGCCTAGACCTTCCTCCCCTTAAACATAATTTACCCCCACCCTGAGCTACTCTTCCCCATATGGTGGTGAGATTCCTCCTCTGACTCCCTCATTCTTATCAGTCACTTTCTTGCTCAAAAACTTTCAATGTCCAGCCTGGTATCATCAAACATTTATGGGATCTCTGCCATGTGCCTGGCATCAAGCTAGGCACGGAGAGTGGGGGAAAGGGGCACCAGGGCAGGATCCTGCCCTGGTGGAGTTTATAAACCAGTAGGGAAGCTGGATGCTGGGGAGTGGAAAGAGCTGGTGTGAGGTACAGATGCTGCAGAGGCTGGTAGTTATCTTGACTTGCTGCTCAAGGTATTATTCCTTAGACAGCAGCATCAGTACCACCTGGGAGCGGGTGAGGAAGGCAAATTCTCAGGCCCCACTGAACCTGTGCGCCACGGGTTGAAAAACCCATCCTGAAACCATGCGCCATAAGGTGAACAGAAACTGGTGACTAACAGAAATTCTTGAGCTTGTCCTACAGAACAGCAGGTAAGGGAACAGACCATTAAAAATCCCTCTGCTTGTAACCTGCCTCCATGGACTAGGCTGGCCTTGATTATTCTTTGATTCCTTAACTAGCCATGTAGATAACTCCTCTGATGTATTGGTCACTATAGTAATGGGGGGCTTAAGTTGTTCTCCAACAACTTGGAAGTTGGCTCCTGTCTAGTTTAACCTGACTAAGGCTAGTGGGGACCACCACCCCTAAAACTAGGCCTGTACAAGTGTCCGATGAATGACCTTTTGACATCAGAGGGCTAAAAATTCCATCCTCAAATCATGCTAGGCACCTGCATCTTTGAACACGCATCCCATGAAGAAGCCTGTGACCCAGATACACCTGCGCAGACCTGGATTACTTCACGTGTCCCCACCCGCAGTCCCCTTTCCCCAGGCCTGAGACCACCTTTTTAGCCCATAAATATCTCAAGCCCACTGTCTTTGGGGAGGCAGAGCTAAAATTTGTTTTCCCATCTCCTCACTTGGTTGCCTTGTGAATCAGCCCTTTCTCTGCTGCAAACCTCTGCGTCTCAGCATTTGTCTTGCTTCCTGTCATGCAATTGAACCTGGTTCAGTAACTCCACGTTAGATCTACTGAACCCCAGTCTTTGGGGCCAAGCCCAGGAATTTGCAGATTAATTTATGAGAAGCTGTTGTAACCAATGGGACAGGAGTGGAAAGTGCCACTCTTGGGGGGCCCAGTGATACCAAGTGGTGGCTTTTTTCCCCTCCCGTTTTTCAGATGGCAGATGCACGGGATTGAGTTCATTATATCCTGTGGTATGTGGCAGTTATCACATTCATCTGTGAAAGGCCCATATTTTGTTTTGTTTCATTATACCTTTCTAGCTCACCCCATCCTGACCTCCTTACTTCTAATCAGTATCATATGTATGTATACATATATACATGTGCATACATATACAGACTCCAGAACATATATGTACATGTATATACATATACACATACATATACATATAGATGTGGCAGGCCCCAACACACACACACACACGAACACATACACACACACACTTTTTTGGTTTATTTCATTCAACTCTGGTTTTCATATTAGTTCATGCTGCTGTATATACATCTCTTTCACTACTTCTGGATGGTATGTAATTTTTCACACTCATGCATCCAATAAATGTTGGTTTTGATTCCCTAGCAAAGGACACTCAGGCTGCCTCAGTACGTTGCTGTGATGAACAATTTATGGGTGTCTGCAGTACATACCCAGTGGAGGGTTTGCTGGCCATGTTCAGTCTCCCTTGGAACTGCCAGACGGCTCCTGAGATCAGCTCCATCCCGAGATGCACTCTCCCACCGCCAGTGCCTGTGGGTTCCAGTCTCCTCCCAACATCTTTTCCAAGACTTGGTGTTATCTAGCTTTCTAATTGTTGCCAGGCTGATGGGTTTATGGGGGACTTCTCTGGTTTTGCATTTCTCCGATTACTATGCAGATGGACATCTCTTCATGTACGTGTTATAGGGAAGGTCTGCAGAATTCACCTTATGGGAACTACCCAGTCATGTTTTGCCATTTTTCAGTTCTTTCTGTTCTTTTTCCCATGTTGATTTGGAGAAATTCAAATATGATATATACATATTCTTTATTTTAGTTGTTGTAGTATCTTTTCCTGGCTGGTCACTGCCTATTAATTTTGTCTTTCATTGTGTCAGTGAATAGGAAGTCTCAATTTTATTCTAGTCAAATGCATGGTTTCTTTTTGTCTTATGGTTTGAGTCTTTTGGGGTCTTATTAAAGAAATCTTCCCACACCAAGGTCACAAAGACATTCTTTTTACATATTCTCCATTAGTTTTGTAGTTTTATAGATCACATCTAGGACCCTAATCTTCCGGAGTTCAAGTTTTTATATAGTAGAAGGAGAGATTTAAAGTTGTTTTCATTTGTATGGTAAGCCAGTCTTCCCAGCATTCCCCACGAAGCAAACCACCTTTCCCCACCATGCTTTATGATTTTACTATGTCCCATGCCCAGTATAATACACACATAAACACATAACATTTTTTTTTCTGGGTTCTCATTTCTGTTTCATTGCTTTATTAGTTTCTGTACCAGTGGTACAGTTTTCTTTTTTAAAAAATGACTTTTGTAGTCATTAGGACTTCTCATAAACAGTGAGGTGCTCTTCTCTTTCAGGAAAATGGTAGGATTGCATTTCCCTCTTCACCTGGAGTTCGATGTGGCTGTATGACTGGATTTGGACAATGAAATGCGGGCATAAGTGACACATGTCACTTCTGGGATGCAGCTTTCAGAGCCAGTGTGTAATTCACCATGTCTTCTTCCCCCTGCCATGACAACCTGCAATGCTCCGGCCAGGTAGGTGCTGTCAGCCTGGATCCTCCAGGCAGCCCTCGATGCACATGTAACATGAATGAGGAACAGACCTTAGTTATTTTAAATGATGGTACCTGGGGGTTTTTGTTTCTGCAGCAAAATATAGCTTATCCTAACGAAAACAATTACCATGGCGGTATCATTTCCAGTAGCTAGGTGGGCATGTCCCTGCTTTCTGTTCTTCTAAAATTTTACTTAGTTCTTTGTAGTTTTTGATTCTTCCATTTTATAATGTATCAATCGTCTAAGAAATCCCAGCTGGAAAAATTCACCCATACAAGAAATGTTGAGCAGGAGTGTGACAAAAGAGGGAGGGGTTTATGCTGTTGAAATGCAAAGAGATTTAGTATTCATAACAAGCCTCATCTTCTAAAGTATGGATATTGGTACCTCATCTCCGACATACTTCACTGACCCTTGACTCATTCCAACCTCTTGCCACTTTTCTGGCTTTCCCCCCCACCCCCACCATCTTCCTTTCTTCTTGTTTTTCATTCTCTCTCATCCTCTCTTTTATGTGAATAACCACACATTCTTTCTGAATCTCATTTGGAGCGGCGTTATCCGAAGTTTTGGTACCACTGTCGCTTGGGCCTTCAGGGGGTTCACCTTTTATTCCACATTTATCAAAAGAATCTTCTCAACTGTGACAGTTGTTCCCTAAGAGGAATTCTGATGCCAGCTGTTAAGATAATACAAAATGATCCACTTTGTTACAAATAAAAGATGCTGGGGAAAATTAGATAGCTGTTGAGGATAGGGGGAGGAAGACAGACAGACATTCAGATATATGTCATATCATAAAAGGAGAATAAATTCTATTTGGATAAAGAAGTTAAATGTGAGGGTTAGGGGGGCAAAATGGGTGAAGGGGATCAAAAGGTATAAATTTCTAGTTGTAAAAGAAATAAGTCATGAGATAAAACATACAACATGGCAACTATAGTTAATAATATTGTATTGCATATTTGAAATTATACAAATAAGAGAGTAGATCTTAAAAGTTTGGAATAAGAAAAAAATTTGTAACTATGTATGGTGATGGATATTAATTAAACTTGTGACCATTTAGCAACATATATAAATATCAAATCGTTATGTCATATACCTGAAACTAATACAATGTTACATGTCCATTATACCTCAATGAAAAGGAAGTTAACTGTAAAAATTAAATCAGAAAAATAGAATAAATACCTGATTTCTGTTTCTAACCTTAAAACTAATGGAAGAGGGATCCTACTCCAGAAGACAAAGAAGAGGCCACATCAAGAGGTAGGAGGGGTGATTATGCAATATAAGCAACTCCCTACTTCTGGGGTGGGAAGCCCCATAGACTGGAAAGTAACTGTGTCACAGAAACTCACCTACAGGAGTGAGAGTTCTGAGCTCCCCAACAAACCCCCATGCCTGGGGATCTGGCACTGGGAGAAAGAGCTCCAGAGCATCTGGCATTGAAGGCCGGTGGGGCTTGTGTTCAGGAGGGACTGGGGGAAGTGGAGACCCCATTCTTGGAAGGCGCACACAGGCTTTCGCGTGCACTGGGTCCCAGGACCAAGGGTCTCCGTGGGAATCTGGATTGGACCTGGCTGTGGTTCTTGGAGGACCTCCTGGGAAAGCAGGGGTGAATGTGGCTTGTTGTGGGGGAAGGACATTGGAAGCAAAGCTCTTGGGAATCTTCATCAGCATGCGTTTCTCTGGAGGTGGCCGTTTTGGGAAAATCTGGCCCCACTCATCAGCACTGAAAATCCCCAGGCCAAACAACAATCCAGGTGGGATAACAGCCTCACCCATCAGTGAACAGGCTGCCTAAAGACCCCCCAGGCACCCAGAGACAAAGCTCCACCCACCAGAGGGATAGGAATCAGCTCCACCTACTGGTGGGTAGGCATCAGTCCCTCCCATCAGGAAGCCTACAGCAAGCCCCCATACCAGCTTCAGCCACAAGGGGGGCAGACGCCAGAAGTAAGAGAGGCTACAACTCTATTATCTGTAAAAAGGTCACCACACCAAAAATCTATAAAAATGAAGACAGAGAACTATAACTCAGATAAGGGAGAAAGAAAAAACCCCAGAATATCAGCTAAGTGATCAGGAGATTCTCAGCCTCCAGGAAAAAGACTTTAGACTGTTGATGCTGAAGATGATGCAAGACATCGGAAACAAACCAGAGGAAAAGATGGATAATTTACAGGAAACACTGAGCAAAGAGATACAAGATATAACACTTAAGCAAGAAGAGATGCAAAATACAATAACTGAAATAAAAAATTCATTAGAAGCAGCCAACAGCAGAATACAGGAGGCAGAAGAACAAATAAGTGAGGTGGAAGTCCGATTAGTGGTAATCAAGGATGTGGAACCGAAAAGAGAAAAAAGATTGAAAACAAATGAAGAGAGACTCAGAGAACTCGGGGACAATGTTAAACACACCAATATCCGTATTATAGGGGTGCCAGACTGAGAAGAGAGAGAGAAAGGGACAGAAAAAATATTCCAAGAGATAATAGCCGAAAACTTCCCTCACATGGGAAAGGAACCACTCACTCAAATCCTGGAAGTGCAACGAGTACCTTATAAAATAAACCCAAGGAGGAACACCCTGAGACACATATTAATCAAACTGACCAAAATTAAAGACAAAGAAAAAATCCTGAAAGCAGCTAGGGAAAAGAAACAAATAACATACAAGGGAACCCTGATAAGGTTATCAGCAGATTCTTCAGCAGAAACTCTGCAGGCCAGAAGGGAGTGGCATGATGAAAGGAGAAAACCTCCAACCAAGATTACTTTACCCAGCAAGGCTCTCATTCAGATTTAAAGGAGAAATCAAAAGCTTCACAGATAAGAAAAAGCTAAGAGAATTCAGCAACATTAAACCAGCTTTACAAAACAATGGAAGAGGAAGTTCCCCTGTGGCACTTTGGGCTAAGGATTTGGTGTTGCCTGCCATAGCTGTGGTGCAGGTCACAGCTGTGGCGTGCATTGAATCTCTGGCCCTCGAACTGCCACATGCTGTGGGTGAGGCCAAAAAAAAATTTTTTTTAATTCAATTATGGTTAATTTACAGTGTTTCAGGTGAACAGCAAAGTGATTTAGTTATACACATATGTGTATATATGTCTTCTTTTCCATTATGGGTTATTAAAAGATACTGACTATAGTTCCCTGTGCTATACAGTAGGTCCTTATTGGTTATCTATTTTATGTATAGTAGTATATGTGTGTTAATCCCAAACTGCTAATTTTTCCCTCCCCCCTCTTCTCTTTTGGTAACCATAAGTTTGTTTTCTATGTCTGTGAGTCTATTTCTATTTTGTAAATAAGCTCACAAATGATACAGTTCGTAACTGTAATGAAGTCTTCATCAAGTCAAGAAACCCCAGTAATCTTGGGGTTTTCATTTTCATTTTTATGGAAGGCAGTCTTCACCGCACTACCCACTAAGTAAACCATCTTTGTCCCTAGTGCTTTAGGATTTCACCATATCATAGGCCCAGTCAAACACACACACAAATGTACAGCATGTGAATACATTTTCCCTGGGTTCTCTCTTCTGTTTCATTGTTTTGTTAGTTCCTGTGCTACCGTTTCTTTTTCAAAAACTGATTCCTGTAGTCCTCAGGACTGTTCACACAGAGTGAAGTGCTCCTCTCTTTCAGGAAAATGTTAGGACTCCATTTCCCTGTCCACCTCAAGTTTGGTGTGGCTGTGTGACAGGATTTGGACAGTGAAATGTGAACATAAGTGACACGTCACTTCTGGGAGGCAGCTTTCAGAAAGAAAGCAATCATAGAAATAGGCAATTCCCTAAGGAGGAAATAACCAAATAACAGATACACAGAAAAGATGTTAGCCTTCATTCATAGTCAACGAAAAACTAATTTTTAACAATCCTGCTGGAATAATTTTGTTTAGGATTGTATGGGCATAATAGTTTGACTTGGGGGATAGTTTCCTGCAATTGTTTAGGTCTTATATGTTACCGCTTAGTTGTTTATAATTTTTCTTTGTAAAGGTCCCTTGAATTTTTAGGTAGGTTAATTGCCAGATGCTTTATGGTTTGGGTTGATTCAATGACTGCCAACCTGATTTCTTGTTGAATACTGAGGGAGGTGGGTCCTGCCACCTGCCCTGGAGGAGATGGGTTCCTCTTCTTTCCTTTTCCAGCTTGGGCCCCACTGTCAGCTGTAGGTACTGACCCCTCAGGTGTTGGAGTTTAGGAAGGGAGGCTGAGGAATGGAGATCTTACCTGAATGATGCTGTTAGAAGCTGGCCATGGTGGTTTTGTACTGCATCAATGGAGCTCAGCTAGAATTAGGTTTCCCAGAATTTCCTTCCCCAGGTGATTCTGGATTAGGATTGACCACAAGAGAAATTTGGTCAGAGCGGAAGCAGCAGGCCTTGTGCTGGGATGGGGGGTGCAGGGACTCAGGTACCACGTTGCTCCCATGTATTGTCACCAATCTCCTGGCTGCCGCACTGGGGCCAGGCTGCATCTCCCCAGGGGCTCCTGCTCAGCTTCTGGGTCCTGGGCTGGGCATGCCAGTAACGCTTGAGCAGGGGCTCCAGCTCCTTCTGCAACTTGTCAAGGGCACAGACTCCGGTCTGCTCTTGCCTTCCTTTGCTTCACGATCTGCAGTGACTTCAGGCCCAATGTCAGACTGAGTCCACAGCCTCCCACGGACCCCTGTACCAGCTGACACAATTGTGTGAGGTCTAATTCCTATAATAGGTGGGACTCAGAGAAGCTCCCCTTTCCTGGGGAGACCCTAGCTGGCCCAGTGGCCCTGTACTCTCTGGGTCTAGCAGATGTTTGAAGCAGACTCATCCCCTCGTGGGTTCCTCAGAGGCTCCTCTGACTGCAGCTCCCCTATCTGGGCCATCCTCCAGCTTTCAGGTCCTCCCCACAGCTCCCCTTTTGCACCTGTAGTGTCTACTCCGCGTTGGAGTTCTGCTGCCCTCCCCATGTCCCTTGCGTGTGGAGGCAAAATGGCTCCAGAAGAGCTGTTTCCCTCCCACAGGAGCCATTTCTGGTCCCAGGAAATGCAGGAGCATTGTGTGTCCTTGACAAACCCTGGGGTGCAGGCCTTTCCAGCCCTGAAGCAGGTCTTCCTTTACCAGCAAAGCAACTCATGAGCTTGGCTCTCCTGCTCTTTACTATCCTGGCAGGAGCTTAAATACCAGTCCCCTGGCCCCTCATAGCCTCAGGGGAATCTTATCAAGCTCCTGTGGGGGTCTTTCTGGTTGGGCCCCTCCCTCTACTGCTCCCTCCTGAGGAAGGGGGGCAAGCACAGCTGTTATCCCTGAGCAAGATGCTTTTCCCACTCATCTCCCCAGGCCCATGGGCTCCATCCTTTGCCTCTTCTCTGTGGACTGAAGAGCCTTCTAACTGGCTGTGGAACACCCACTCTGCCGTTTCTCCTGGTGCCTAGGCATTTGCTGTCAATGTCTCCGTGGACCACCCTGTTGAGAAGTTCTCCTAGATGGAGATTTCTGAAGATGGAAGGGTTCATCCCACTATTGAAGCCTGCAGGGCCCCCTTCCCTTTTCTTTCCTTGGGGAACTTACCAGAAAGAGCAACCTGGCTGGTCTCCAGGGCCAGCTCTTGGGGGAAATCCTAGAGCCCCAGGATGTCATAGCTGGAAGGTTGCTCGTCCTGCTCCCTCATTTTCTGGTGAGGAGACGGGCCCAGGGAGGGGAAGCAACTTGATTTTACAGATGTAGTGAGTTGCAGCCCTGGCTGGATCCAGGTACAGACCTCCTTTTCCTGTTATAACTTGGTCTTGGACCCAGCAGTCTCTTAAATTCAGGTAGCTACCAGCTCATCTCCCTCCAGGAAGAATGGAATGTGTGCTGGGGGTGGTCAGGAGGTACACGGGGGAGGCTGGCCTCTAGCAGGTGGTTGCCATGGCATCCAACAGAGCTTCCTGCATTCTCCCACCTGGGCCGAGGCCAGGGAGTTCCGTCAACCCCTGGTTCACAATGGGGGTGTGGCTGGAACCAAGCAGCTGGGGATCTGGGCCAGTGAGAGGACACCACCAAAGTACTGTCCAAAGGCTGCACCACGCCTGGCTTTGTGCGCTTGCCCATTGCCTGTGGCTGCTGGACTGGGCTGGGGATTACTCAGGAGGCAAATTCTGGACTCCCGTGTGGGGCAGGGCTCTGCCCCTCCTCAGGTGTGGTTGGACCTCTGGGAGACACCTGTACCTTCCTCCAACTCGAGGAGGAGGAGAGCCCCTTCCCCCTGAACAACCTTGGCCATGGACAGAGAGTCAACAAGGGAGCAGGTGGCGCTTGACCAGGCCGTGAGGATATCAGTATTACTGCTCTGAGCATTGTGATCATTTCCATGCACAGGTCCTTTTACTTCTGAAAATGACTCTAAGAGACTGTGCTGCTGAGACTCGGGTTAAGACACCAACCCAGAGTCAAATATCCAGCTAGGAGGTCACAGCCCCATAGAGGTGACAGCGAATTACACTTCTACCAGCAAACAAACAGATCAACAAAACTGTGTCTCTGCACTCTTTTCTCTACAGGGATTTGGAACTTTTTGGTCTTTGATCATCTGTTAGATGAACAGTGGTGTTGTAATGTTCACATTTCTCTTATTACAGGGGAGGCCACTATCTTCTTTGTGTTTGAGAATCATCTCCATTTAGAGGAATGTCTGTTTGTAGCCTTTGCCCACTTTCTCATTGATTTATAGATGTTCTTTCTTCTTCCAGAAAATTCACTGTGATATGGTTAAAATTTCTTTTTCTAGTTTATTATTTGTCAGTTGGCTTTGTTTACGCCGTCTTCCATCCCACCAGCTCCAGACTAGGTACGCTTGATTTTTACGTGGTCAGATTAGTCAACTTTAGAAAATAGCCTCTGAGTTTTGGGTCATATTTAGAAAAGTCTACCCTATTCCAAGAGTATATTTGTAGAATTCTCCCATTTTTTTTCTGTAATTTTGTGGCTTTCTTTTGTAAAAATACAAATGTTTGATTCTGCTTGAGTTGCTTTTGGTGGAAAGTATAAGATGGGGATCCAGTGATCCAACTTGACTTTTTTCTTTCTCAAAGGGCTACCCAGCAGGCTCAATGCCATTTATTTTAAAATTCTATCTTCTACCCTTTGAAAAGGTGTCTTTGGGTCTCTTTGGTCCATTGGTTTGTCCATATGTTCATACCATGGCCTAAGGTATTTTAACTATTCCAGCTTTGTCACTCACATTGTGTTTTCATATCTGGTAAGGCTGGTCCTGCTTTTACCACCTGTTACTCTTCTTCAAAAAATGCTTTTTCTAGTAATTCTTGCTCATTTATTTCTAGAGATTATTATTCATTTCAGGATAATCTTTTTAATTTTTCCCCTCAAACACCCATGCAAACAAGAACAAAATTAAAAAAACAAATTCCAACTCTGTCGGTATTTGGGGAACAACATTGTAATGAGTCTATACATTAACATAAGGGGAGTTTTCATATTCTTCCCATTGAATCTTCATATCCTAGTCTCCTCTTGATGTTTCATACTCGTTTCAGGGTATTTTTTTTCTCTTAGATTTTCTGTGTTTCTTGGTTTAATTCTCTGTATCTGATCTTCTGTTGCTATCATAAGTGGATTTTTCCAGTATATCTTCTAATCCATAGGTGTTTGTATATGTATTTTGGTATGTTGATTTTATAACCAGCAAACTTAATCAACTTATTGTTTGTAACGTTTTTTTAGTCAATTATCTTGAGTTGATGAAAATGATGCTAATTTTGCCTTCTCCTTTCCAATTCTCACACCACTAGAACAATGTAGTTCTAATATTGTATGTCCTGGTCTTGTTCTTGATTTAAATGAGAAAGCTTGCAGTGTTTCCACACTAGACATTATTGTGGTTATTGCCCAAGCATATCTTTTATCACATTAGGGAAATATCCATCGTTGTTTTAAAAGACACTTTACAAAATCAAGCATGGGTATGAACTTCTCAAATATCTTTTCAGCTTCTATCAATGAGAATGATCTATGTGATTTTTTCCTTTTGATCTATTAACATACTGAATTACAAAATGATTTTTTTGATAATCAATCATTCTTGAATTCCTGGAGTAAGTTCTGCTTGGCTATTATTATTATTTTTTTTAATGTGTCTCTGATTTCTGTTTTCTCATGCAGGTTTTGGTGTGATAGTCATTGTGATGTAGGTTATAGTTTATGTACTCTTAGTTAGATTTTGATGTCACTGTTACACTACTTTCATAAAGAATAATTATATACACTACTTATAAAATAATTAACAAGAACCTACTGTATAGCACAGGGAAATCTGCTCAATAGTTTGTAGTAACTTACATGGGAAAAAAGAATGTATATTATCTGATTCATTTTGCTTAACACCTGAAACTAATACAACATTGTAAGTCAACTATACTCCAATAAAGTTTTTTAAAATGTACTTTTTTTCCTATTGTATACTCTGAAGGTGTTTACAAAGCATCAGAATTACCAGTTTCTTAAATATTTGTTAGAATTTTTCTGTGACACAATGTATATATTGTTCTGTGACCTAGAGGCTTGGTGCTCCTTTGACAGTTGTCTTTAGTTTTCTATAGCAGTTGATCCATTAGATTGTCTAACTTCACTATGGTTAGTTTTGGCAATTTAAATTTTCTTATAAATTTATCCTTTTATCCATATTCTCAAATTATTTTGCATAACAATGAGCAAAATAGTGTCATGTTATGTTTTAAATTTTATTAGTTTCTGTTTTTTTTTTTTCTCTTTTTCCCATTGCAATGATTTATTTGGATATTTCTGTTTTCTCCCTTTGGCTTGATAACGTTGGCTAACAGTTTATCCTTCTTATTCGCTTTTTTTTTTTTTTTCCTGAATAGAATTAGCTCCCGGATATACATATATATTAATTCCACAGTTCTTTAATTTAATTCATTGTATTCTGCTTCCATATAACTAATGTCTTCTGCTTTCCTTAGCTTGAGTTTGTTGTCTTTTTTCTAACTTCTTGAGTTGGATCCTTAATTAATTCTTATTTTAAACTGTGAATATTCTTTTAGCACAGGTTCTGACATATAATATTTTCATTAGGATTATTTAAAGGTATTTTCCAATTTTAGCTTTGATTTCCTCTTTGTCCTAAGTGCTGTTTGAGAGAAGGAAGGAAAATTTCTGAGTGAGAAGGATTTTTATTTCGAAATTCTAATTTTATTACGTTATAATTCCAGAACATTGTTTGTATGGTTTATATTTGGAGGAAGAATGTATTGAGGTTGTGTTTGTAACTTAAGATTTTTAGGTTTTTTAATTTCCTGTCTTCGGATTTTAAAGTATTATTTTCAGGGTACCAGTTAGAATAACTTTACTGATTTGATTATTTTCTCCTTTATATCCTTCTTTATTTTTTATTTAGTTCTTCTGTCATGGGCTGGGTATTAACCATAGTTTCTGACTACTGATATGTTTCTATCTCATCTTGTATATCATGTAGTTGTACTTTAAAGATGTTGATGGGATGATATTTGAAGTATAAAAATATTCATAGAGGGAGTTCCCATTGTGGCTCAGCAGGTTAAGGACCCAGCATTGCCTCTGCGAGGATGCATGTTCAATCCCTGGCCTCGCTTACTGAGTTAAGGATCCAGTGTTGCCACAAGCTACAGCATAGGTCACAGGTGCGGCTTGGATCTGGTGTTGCTGTGGCTGTGGCATAGGCCTCAGCTGCAGCTCTGATTCGACCCCAAGCCTGGGAGCTTCCATATGCCAGCTGCAGGTGTGGCTGTTAAAAAATATATTTACATATAAATAAAATATTAATATTTAATAATAATAATGTTATAAAATACATATATATACACATACATATATATACACATACATATATGCAATATATAACAGTAATACAACATTGTAAGTCAACTATACTCCAAAAAAAATTTAAAAATATAGAGAAATTCATAAATGTTAGATCATTGTTGGGGATGGTACACTTTATCAGTGTAACATTTCCTTTTTTCTAGTCAAATGCTTCTCTGCATCCCACTCCTTGCCCCTAATTTATATCTTAGCTACTAAAGTTATGCTTCTTCCTTTTTGTTTGTGCTTGCATGTTCTATCTTTGCCCATTCTTTTGTTTTCAGCCTCTTTAAGTCATTATGTTTTAAAATATATGAGATATGTGGGCCTTATTTTTTGATCCAGTCTGAGAGTAAAAATATTTTAATAGGTAAAACAATTCCATTCACATAAATTAGTATGACAGACATGTTTGTTCTTAGTTTTCTTTTTCTTTTAAATCATGTTTTATGTTATACTTTTCTGGTTTTATTGCTGCTTCACTTATTTTTTTTAATCTTTTACTGCATATTCTATTTTATTTGCTTGGTTTTTGTGTGTATATTTCTTCTAATAACTTGAAAATCTTTTATTTCCCCCCCCAGTAGTTACCTTTTACATGTATTTTTTACATGAATCTATTGAGTACTTTCTCTAAGAATGACAAAATTGCTACATTTCCACTGAATCCAACCTCCCTCCCCCACCACTTTATTTTAGTTGATTATATTGCTACTATTTTTCTTAATGTTTCTCTTAAAATATTCATACGTGGCAGAGTGCGTTGTGGTGCAGCGGAAATGAATCTGCCTAGGCACCATGAGGTTGTGGGTTTGATCCCTGGCCTCGCTCCGTGGGTTATGGATCCCGAGTTGCTGTGAGCTGTGGTGCAGGCCGGCAGCTATAGCTCCAATTAGACCCCTAACTTGGGAACCTCCATATGCCTCTGGTGTGGTCCTAAAAAGACAAAAAAGACCAAAAAAAAAAAAAAGACAAAATACTCATACATGTCTATCACTTTGTTAGCTTTAAATGATATCCTTGGCAAATAGTTATAAACAAAAAAGTTGCTAGCATAATTATACTATTTTCTATGTTCTTTTCCTTCCCAGATTTTGTTAGTTATAAAATTTCTAGGGAGTGGCACAGTGGATTAGTGATCTGGTTTATCTCTGTGGAGGTGCTGGTTTGATCCCTGGCCTGGCACGTGGGATTTGGAGTTGCTGCAACTGCTGGCATAGGTTCAGGCTCAGATTCAATCCCTGGTCCAGGAACTTCCATATGCCATTGGTGTGACTGAAAAAGAAAAAATAAATAAAATAAAATTTCTATATTATTCATGTTTACAACTTTTATGTTTGTTTTGTAACCATAATTGCCATGTTGCATTAATGTTGGTGTTAGTCTTAGGTACATGGATTTAGTGTCACCCAGTTCTGCTGTATGTTCTTCCACTCGTCGTTTGATTAGCTTGAAATTATAGTTTCTTCAGACTCACGAGATTCTTCAGACTTATGAGACTGATATTCTCATGTTCTTGCATGTTCCTAAATGTTGCCTTTATACTTAATTGATAGTCTGCCTGGATATAGCATCTTTGGTTATACTATTTATTTCTTGGTGTTGATGTTGTGGTTATGCATGAGGTTACCCTGATTTTTTCTCCCTCTTTAAGGAAACTTGACTTTGGGGGCTGGATATTTGGAAGGATTCTTTGTCTTTGAAGTCTAGCATCTTTGCTAGATTTGGTCATTCTTTGCTAGTATTTTCCTGGGACACAAGAGGTCTTTTTAATCTATAAATTTTGTTCCTTTTCATTTTGGAAAGTTCTTATAAGTCGTATCTTTAAATATCTATTCTCTTTGTAGGAACATGAATTGCATGTATGCTTATCTGTCTTTCATATGTACCATTTTCTCTCTCATCTTTTTTTTAACTTTTATTCATTTCTATCAGTTTTTCTCACCTTTTACAGTTCTGTCCTCTATACTCTTTCTTATACTTTCAGCAGTGTCTGTGGTTGGTTTTACATTTTCTCCCACTTTTTTCTGAGCTCTACCTTCTTATGACTTATATGCTTTGCATGTCTTGCTATATTTTTTTTCTGAATATTTGTATCTCTTTTTTGCGCTCTTGGTTTACAGAACTAATTGCTTTATGAAGTTTAAAAAATTTTATGGAGTTCTCATTGTGGCTCAGCAGTTATGAATCCAACTAGTATCCACGATCCCTGGCCTCACTCAGTGGGTTAAGGATCCAGCGTTGCCATGAGCTGCAGTGTAGATTGCAGACGTGGCTCAGATCTGGCATTGCTGTGTCTGTGGTGTAGGCCAGCAGCTGTAGCTCTGACTCCACCCCTAGCCTGGGAACTTCCATGTGCTGCAGGTGTGGCCTTAAAAAGAACTAACTAACTAAATAAATAAAAATTAATGATATCTTTGTTCATTTTTTCCATGACAATATTTTTGTATGAGGGCTTTTTTTTTTTAATCTACTATTTATTTTCCCTCTTTCTCTCCTTTCTAAAGTGTTGTATCTTCATTGCATAGATTCTGTGGTAGTTCCATTTTGATTATTATTTCATCTTTAAATGAAGTGACTTCTTCTTGGACCAGCTCTTTGCATGAGCTTCTGAAGTGGAGGAGGGAGAGCATGGCCATGAACTAGGTTACCAGTAATTTTCCTATAGGGACATGAGTGTAAGATCTTTTAAGCTTTACTTTTTTCTAGCCAACTAGCACTGATAGCTACAGATAGGCTCATAATGTGGAACCTCTTTCCTCTGTTCCACCTGGTGAAGAGACTGCTTCCCGCAAATATGACTTCACTGTATAATTCATCATTTGAGCTACCTTTGCTGTTTCTATTTCATGTCAGAATAGATTCAGGAAGGCTTCTGAAGCCAGCCCACATACCTGCCCTAATAAGAGCGTGTTACTTTTTTTTTTTTTGCTCCTGGGGTGTAGCATTTACCTTGGAGAACTGAATTTGGCCAGTGTTACCTCAAATCTGTGCCATAGCTATTTTTTCCTAGCATCTTTTGGCACCTCAGTTATGTGTTGTGTCTGAGTTTATAGCCTTTCCTAGCTTTGTCAAAGATAGAATTTGTTTCATATGTTCCTTGTTGCTTTTAGGTAATTTTTTAAAATTTTTTTTGTCTTTTTCCCTTTTCTAGGGCCCCTCCCTTGGCATGTGGAGGTTCCCAGGCTACAGGGTCTAATCGGAGCTGTAGCCACTGGCCTACGCCAGAGCCACAGCAATGTGGGGTCTGAGCCACGTCTGCAACCTACACCACAGCTCATGGCAACGCCAGATCATTAACCCACTGAGCAAGGCCAGGGATCGAACCTGCAAACTCATGGTTCCTAGTCGGATTCGTTAACCACTGCGCCACTATGGGAACTCCTTAAGTGATTTTCAAGAGAAGTATTTGTCTTTTAGACAAATAAATACCAACCAGAAATTCCACGCATTATTTCTTTTTGCGTGTGTGTGGTCTTAGCTTGTTGTTTTTACTTACTTGTAATTTCTACTTACTCAAAACACATTAATAACTGAATTGCCTCTACACCTATTTCTATGTGTCTTTTTAGTTTTTACTTTTGCTACCAGTTGACTCATGCTTTCCCCATATTTTCCTATTCAAATTTCTGAGACAATTTTATTGGTCCAGCTATGACTATTTTCTTTATTAGGATAGAACTTTTTGCTCTCCTAGATTCTAGGAAACCCTTGGATCAATTCCTTTCACTGGTCAAGTAGCTCTGGATGAGGGGTTTTCAGTAACAATAGGGGATATGCGGGTTGGACTGTCTTCTTAGCAGGGAGCTATGAGCATGAGGGTTTCTGTGCACAAGCTCCGACCAGGCAATGACTTGGGGTTCGGACTGAGTCTGGAGAGTTTGGGATGGAGCCCTCAGGCCACGCTTAGAGGGAGTAAAGCCATCTGGGAAGTAGTACAAGATGAGATTGACTATGTAGATGGAGTGGCAGGCTATGGAAGGTCTTGAATTTGATGCTGAGCCATTTGGGTTTAAACTCATAAGCCATAAGGAACCATTGGAAACTGGAGAAAAGTGACATGATAAAATGAGGGGTTATCCCCTGCAGGGGGTGGGGGCAGGCGGTAGTCTAGGTCACTAAGTCCAGGTGGTCCACAATGAATTTATGTCCACTCTGGGCAATATTGGTATTCAGGTAGTTCAGTCTGAGCAGTGGGGCTACAGGAGAGCCTTCTCGGGAGTGATGCTTCAGCATGTCTGCTCAACACCTGTACAAGTCTAGGGTAACACGTACACATTGTTGCAAGGATCTGTAGAAGATGTCTCTGGCCTTGCGGGGAAGGGCTGAGGGCAATTAGAGCACTTCAGACTCACAGCTGACTGAGCCAAGCTTCAAGTCGAAGACTTTGCCCAGCTGAGAGATAGAGGAGAATCCAGAGATCTAAGCTGGAGGCCCCTGGACCTGGCTCTGCACACTTCATGGGAAATAGACAGGAAGGCTGATGCCCAGTACTCTTGGGCCTCAACCCTTCTCCCTCCTATCTCTTCCCTGTCCTGAGAACCACACTCGCCCCTGCCCCCAGAGAGCATCAGCTCCCATTGGCTCAGGACCCCTGTGTGGTAGCCATTGGGTCAGCAGCTGGGCGGAGCCCAGGAGGAATGAGGTTTGGGAAGAGGAATAGGCAAGGAAGCAATGGAAGAAGGGAGGTCGGAAGAAGAATCCAGTTAGGAGGCTGTTGTCCCTCAGCAGGAGGGTGCAAGTCCCTAGAACTGAGATGAACAAGGTGCAACAGTTGTGAGGTTGGAAAATTCTACAACTGAGGTAGCACTGGGAGGGAAGACAAAGGAGAGATGGAGACAAGACCCTCTGCTAAATCAGAGCCACAGAACTCAGCTGCTAATTGGTAATGGGGGCAAAATGAAGGGCAGTCAAAGATGATACCACTTACCCAAACCAAGAAGTGGAAGGGATGAACCAGAGCAGGAAGGAGATACAGGGCCTGGGATTGGAACAGGTGAGAACTTTTAGGATCATCAGCATTGAGGTAGTTAAGGTTACAAGATGAACATGTTTGTAATATGAGCTGCTTCTTACTACAATAAACATTTTCTCTTAAGTGACTGAAACATTCAGGCCAGATTGGGGTGGCACCGATCAGGCCTGGCCTCTGGACCTGCACATATGAAGACTGTCCCTGGAATGTGGTCAGTGTGATGAATAAGGGACTTGCTGCCCTCTTACTTTTCCCCAGTTGCCTCTGGCCTGTCTTTTCTCCCACGGCTCTTGTTCCCACTCTGCTCATTATGCAGTGATAGGATTACAGGGGGTCAGAGGTGAAAGGTAGACAGTCTAGTTCAAGCCTCTCCACTTAACAGAAGAGAAAACTGAGGCCTGAAGAGAAGTGACTTTCTTAATGTAACAGAGAAGAAGCCGCAGAATCCAGGCCTTCTGGTTTCTGATCTGATGTCCTTTCTGCGATGCTTGACCGCCTCTCTATCAGTGTGGAAGCTTCTCTCAGCATTGATGATTTGCCTGGCATGGTGGATTTGCACATCATATGATCCCAAGGAGTCCCGAAAAGCAATAGTTTAGAACTGCTTCTCTATAGCAGGTGGCCCATCCTTTGATCCTGTAAGCATCTGCAACTTTAAGGAAGTCCTTCCATCCGCTACTCACAAGTTCTGTTTATTCTCTCTCTACACCAGCTCTGCAAGCGGCTGCTTCCTTGTGGGGCGGGGTGATTATCATCATTGCTGGTTCAGGCCTCTCCCACCTCGCCCAGGTTACAGCAGCAGCCTCCTGTTGGTCTCCTTTTCTCCAGTCTTGATGCTTGTTGTTTCTCTGTTATGAACCAAATCATGTCCCCACAGAATTCATACTTGAGTCCTAACCTCTTTGTACTTCAGAATGCGACCTTATTTGGAGATAGGATCTTTTTTTTTTTTCTTTTTTTTTCTTTTTAGGGCTGCCTCATGCATATGAAGATTCCCAGGCTAGGGGACAAATCAGAGCTGTAGCTGCCAGCCTACATCACAGCCACGCAGGATCTGAGCCACGTCTGCAACCTACACCATAACTCACGGCAATGCTGGCTCCTTAACCCACTGAGCAAGGCCAGAGATTGAACCTACATCCTCATGGTTACCAGTCAGTTTCGTTTCCACTGTGCCACAGCAGGAACTGCTGGAGATAGGATCTTTAAAGAGGCAATTAAGCTAAAAATGAGGTTGCACAGGTGGGCCCTAATCCAGCATGACTGGTGTCTTTATAAGAAGAAGAGATTAGGACTCAGGTTTATAAAGACACGGGGAGAAGGCTGCTGTCTATGAGCCAAGGAGAGAGGCCTCGGAAGTAACCACCCTGAGGACGCTGCTCAAGGACTGCAGACTTCCAGCCTCCGGAGCGGTGGTGAGAAAATAAACGTTTGCTGTTTAAGCTACCCAGTCTGTGGCACGTTGCTATGAAAATCCTGGCCAACACCGTTTTCCCCCTCCAGCCAGAGAGAATTTCGGCAGTGCAGAGCTGTCCCCTTACTTTTTAGCCCTTGCACGATAAAGCCTAGCACAGTCTGCAGCCCTTTCATCATCTGGCCACCGCTTACCTTTCTGCCTCATCGCTCCCTGATACCCCAACCCAATCTCAGGCTTAAGCTCCAGAGCTATCAGACTTGACTTCTCCCAACAGGCCGTGCCCTTCACACCTCCGTGTCTCTGCTTGGAGCGCCCGCTGGCTCTCTCGTCTGCCTGGCTGACTCCTGACCGGCTGCACAGCTTGTGCTGACATCACCCCCACCCTCACCCGCCGCCACCCGGGCAGCCTTTTCTGACTGCTCCGTCCCTCTCCTGTACACTCAGCACCTTGTTCAACTGTTCGGTGGTGTGACTCCCACCAATACGATTGTCCCTTTTTATGTCCCTCTATTGGAGGGTGTATGGAAGGTCTTACTCTTCTCTCTTTGGGTTCAGGCCAGACAAGATGGTCCTCAATAAACTTTTGTTGAATTGGGTTGACTTTTGCATCTACAGGGGTCTGTCTGTACTCTAAGGAGAAAATAAGAGAGGGTCTGGTTACAATCTGGCTCCAACTAGGCCTGGTGTTAGCAAGGACATTGCCTGATAGCATCTGATGGGCTGCTGCGGGCAGGCACCTGGGGCGTGTTTCTTGGCTGCAGGCACAGTGCATCTCATTGGATGAGGGTCTGCCTCCATGTCTGCAGGTGGAGTGACTTGGGACAAGGATACTTCTGATTTTAACTGTGTCTGCACTGGGACCCAGCACAGTCTAGTGAAAGCATCAAACAGGTTTAAAAGGAGCCTTCAGGGACAGAGGGTAGAGATTAAGAGTATTGTCTTATAACCTTAAAGAGACGTGGGTTTGAATCTCAGCAGTAGGTATGTGACTTTGGGGTAAGTTACTTAATCTTGCTAAGACCTATTTCTCTCATTCATCAAATGGGGATAATAATACCCCCCCACGCCACCCCGCTAGTGGTGTTGAGAGTATTAAGTACAGTAATCTCTCTCACCTACCTGCCTACCTCTATCTATCCATCTATTAATCTACTGATCCACCGATCCATCTTTTTATCTAGTGCTTTGCCTAGTTCCTGGCACATACCAGTGCTCAGTAGATGTTAGTTTTACAAGGTGATTAGGGAATATTTTCCCCATTTCCGTCAGAAAGAGGGGAGTCTTTTCCAAGGCTGTTCAGATTTTTGACCTGTGCCCCAAAGGAGAATAATAATAATAACAACAACAACAATAGGAATGGCACCATCTGTGGAGCATCTGATATCTCCTAAAATGCTTCCCCATCCACCATTCTGTGACACATGCCCAAAATCCCTTTGACCTCATATCAGGAAGATCCCAGCGTCTATATGAGAGACATTGGGAGGTGGCAGCCCTCGCATCTTGGGGCCCAGCTGTGGCTCCTCCTGTCCATCACGTTCGATTCTTTGTCTGGCCAGGAGTTCTGAATGGAGGAAACTCTTCCAGGGGCCAGTGGAGCTTTGAAGGGGGTTTGATCTTAAGCGCCCTCTGCCAGCGCTTGGAGAGAAAGTGGAGGTGGCTGGGGCCTGAGCATCCTCTCCCCACCTTCCTGCAACAGTAGCTGCCTCCATGCAGAGGTCCACTCTCCCTGGCAGCCATCCCAGGCAGCCGGCTCCTCCTGCGTGCCATCCCAGAGGGCTATGTCCTCGTTCACGGACCATTGGGTGCAGGCTGCTGTTCTCTCCTGCCTAATTGCCGTTGTCCTTGTTAATACCCTCCCTCTGCCTTCGTGCCTCACAGACACCCTCCACTCCTGGACCACCCCTCCCACCAGTGCCTCCTACTTGATGAACAAGATGTAAGTATACAAGTTATTAATCTTCCTACCAAGGCAATTACAAGCCCCGCAAAGCTCCTCCTTGGCCACGTTGGCTCTTCTATGACAACCTTATCAGGTTAGCAATTTCAGATCTGCATTAAGTGTTCAGAAATCAATTTTCAGCTTATTTTGTGTTGCAAAGTTTGCCATGCCTGAAACCACACTGCTAATTGAACAAGAGCAATTGATGTTTTAGCAGTAATTAAAGATGGTAATTATGACCAAATCTCCCCCATGGCCCTGCCGTGTTTGCTTTTGGACCTGTCAGAATGGCGGGCAGGCCAAATCAATCTTAATAAAGTTGGTGCTTCAGAGGTCTCCCCAGAAATGCTGTTACCCTCAGGATGGGGATGATGGAGCCATGGTGAGCAAGGGGGACAACCTGTTTGGGGCTGTGGGTTGACCAGTTAGCTGGACAGTCAGGCAGTCATCAGATATGACCAGTTTGGCTCTCGAGTGCCCAGCCAGCACTGGGCTGGGGGAAGGGGATGGGTGGGAGAAGAATTCCAAAGACCTAAACAAGCATACTATACTCTTGCCATTGAGATACTTACAACACATTTGGGAAGATATGATGTATGTGCATTGTACAAAATAACTTCAGAGCATTTATTTTCATTTATCAGCATTACAGAGTACCTGCTAGGTGCTGGGTGCTAGGGGAATAGAAATTAAAGACAGTATCTCCAGTGAAACTCACACAAAGCACTTGTATCTTTCCTCCAAGACTCGGGGTCAATCCATGTGGTTGGGTGGTGTTGGTCTTGTGCTCAAGGAGTGGCTTCATCCCCTTTCCCTTCCCTCATCTCTTCCCGAGGCTCCTCATCCTCAGAGAGGCAGCTGGGAATACAGACAGACTGAGTTCAGAGGGCTCCAGTCTGATACGTTTCCCAGTACTGGCATCCTTGGACCCATTTAGCATTTTACAGACTAGTCTGAAGTGAGATGAGAAAGGGGTGATTGGCAGTAGGAAGGGGTCTTGCCCACTCTTGTTTAGAATGTCAGTATCGGATTTGTACTGACTCCTCAAGTTGCTGTATCATGAGGATGCTCCTAGGTTATTATTCATTCTACGTACCAGGCATCATGCTTTGTGCCTGAGGATACAAAGCCGGCTTTGAGTGAAAGTCTTAGACAAATCCCAGCAACTATTGTACTTGTAGGTAGAGGGTTGACATATACAGGACCCTGTGATCTTCAGTTTCTCAGTATCCCGTGGAGAGGTGCGCTTTGTCTTAAATGTGGATTTTATTATTATTCAGGTGTGATGAAGCCAACAGACCAGGAGATGATTGTCATCGAAAAGATAGGGAGTGCCATGTCACACAGTGCCCCAAAGGGAAGCACCAGGATCAGTTAAGGGACAAAGGGAGGGAGGGGGAAACTGGGAAAGAGCCTTCACTGTGGTTTCAGAGGTAAGGGATGGATGAGGCAGGGTAAGCAGGCTTAGCACTGGCCAGTTTGAATAATTGCAATGGGCTCCTGGGCACAGGGGCTTTCCCTCGTTGTTTGGTACCTGGCCTTGGGGTACCAAAGGGCTTTGGGACAGGGAGATGGTGGTTCAGGTATAAGAGCCCTGTGAGAACCCAGTAAAGGAGGTGGTTGGGATATGGGCTCTGGATCGGCTCATCTGCATTTGAAATGTACACACTAGGTGAGTGGCTGCTTTCTCTAGAAAGTATCTAGCCCTGGGAGGGGCAGTCCCTACAATGTTAGCAAGACAATAATAAATAATCAGATGTCAAAGCATCAGAATAAAAAGGCATGTTTAATCCATGCTTGGGCTGGGCATGTCGGATGCATTGTGGGCTGTGCCCCAGCAGAGGAAAGCCATGCACTACTGTTGTCCCATTGTTTTATGGGGAGAACTTGAGAGCAGCTTTGCAAAACAACCTCAGCATGGGTGCCAGCTGCCTGAGGGCATGCAAACTGGAGCTGGGCATGCCAGCTGCCCAGCATTAGAGCTTCCGGAGACCGTGGGACACCACCAACCTCAACCAGCTCATTGTGAGGCCAGCTAGAAAGAGCCATCAGGCCATTCTGTGGGCATTTCTGTCTGCCCCTCCACGATGACTAGGACCTGATGCCTGACTACAGGAGCTTTATAGTCCAGGAGGAGAGAAAGGTCAGTAAGTAGATAATGGGAAAGTATAGCACAGCGTCAGAGCTATGCCAGGTTTATGGGAGCACTGAAGAAGGACCTGGGTGGGTGAGCGAGGGATTCCTGGAAACTGGTCTTTAAGGCTGAGTAGAAGTTGGGCAGTTTGAGGCTGGAGGGGTCCTACTCAGGCAGAGAGTCAGAGCAGAAGCAACCGCATGGAGGTGTGAAGCCTTGTGGCAAGTTGTAGAGGCTGCTAGAGTGTAGAGGATGGAGCGGGAGGTGCCACAGAAGGGTCTGGAGAGGGAGACAGGAAACACATCACATGAGGGCATTTGGGTCATGCAAAGCCTTTTTTTTTTTTTTTTTTGTCCACACCCATGGCATGTGGAAGTTCCCAGGCCAGGGATCGAACCTGCACCACAGCTGTGACTCGAGCCGTAGTAGTGACAACACTGGATTCTTTTTTTTTTTTTTTCTGGTCTTTTTGCCTTTTCTAGGGCCACTCCCACGGCATATGGAGGTTCCCAGGCTAGAGGTGGAATCGGAGCTGCAGCCACCGGCCTACGCCAGAGCCACAGCAACACGGAATCCGAGCCTTGTCTGCGACCTACACCACAGCTCACAGCAATGCCGGATCGGTAACCCACTGAGCAAGGGCAGGGATCGAACCTGCAACCTCATGGTTCCTAGTCAGATTCGTTAACCACTGCGCCACAACGGGAACTCCCCAGCACTGGATTCTTAACCTACACCACCAGGGAACTCCGTCAGGTTTGCTTTTGAAGTAGTTCATCCTTACAGTTGTGTAAGGGTGGCAAGATGGGGACCGAGCAAGCAGTGAGGGCTCAGGTACATGTTACCTGGCAGCTCTCTTCGGATGATTCCTAGATCTTTCTAGAGAGGTTAGAGGGATTCCTTGGACAAATGCTCCCCCCACACTTATGCCTGGTCCCATGTGGGGGTCAGTGCAGTTGAGCAGAGAGCCTGTCCCGTGGCCTAATGACCCTCATAGCTCCATGCTCAGAAGTGCCTTCTTTAAGCCTCTGCTTCAGTGGGGTTAGGAGAAGCAGACACAGGTTGACAGCAGCCAGCCTGGCAGTGGTGTTGGGCAATGCTGTGAAGTAGACTCTCCCAGAGAAGGGAGCAAAATTAGCGAGACCTCTGGCCACAGAAACGTCCACTAGGCCCTGCCTGGCACGTGGGCTACAGTGACCAGAGGTATGTTTCCAAGCATGGCTACTTGGCACCATTCACACACACAGACCTGGTGCACATGCATGTGACAAACACGTGTGCAACACATGCATAAGGACCCGATTGTGGACACACTGAGAGTGTCCCCACATTAGCAAGACATACACTGTCTGCTCATTTCTAGGCACACAGAGCACATGCACATGTACCTGAGGCCGTGCATTTACCACCCACGTGCCCACCATTTGCATACACACCCAGGCACCCAGGGCGGACATGTGCGCATGCTCTCTAATGGGAATGTTTTCCCTCTGGTCCAGGTGGCATCAGTTTAAAAAATGAGGTAATTTGGGTGCCAGACAGGTCTTCAGTCAGAGGGCTTAGCTCTTCCAGGGCAGGCAGTGGGGATGGAGTGGGGAGGAAGTGCAGAGGAGGGGGTGGGGGGAACCTGAGGGCTGATCCTCTGGCTTCCTCTGTGGGTACCTCAGGCTTCCCACATCCTGGTCTGTTGGGAAGGCATTTAGACCCCTCGGACAGGTCCACCCTGGTCTTCAGAGTCCAGATGGCCAGTCCCTTCTCTGTCAGGTCCAGGCCAGCCTTTGCTGATGACCGCATAGGCTGGCAGCTGCCATGGGAAGATACTGTTTCCATCTCCACCATGGTGGGGAAAGCAAGTCATAAAGTTTTGGAGTTTAGAGTCCCTCTTGGTCAATTCCTGCATTGTCTGGAGGAGTAGACGTTGGGCTCAGAGGGGACAAGTGACTTGCCCAAGGTCACACTCAAGCCCTGTGATGATGCACCCACATTAGCAAGACATACAGTGTGGGCTGAAAGAGGCTCTGTAGGGTCTGTCTAGCCAATGCTTGGGGGTACATGCCAGCTCAAGCTCAGATTGAACTGGCCAGAATGCTGGCACTTAGAGTACACCTTGGTACAGTGTGAGGATCTCTGACCCTGTGGCCAGCCCCTTGCCACCAGACACTCCCACCTTGCTCTTCAGCTGCAGTGTATATTGGGCTCCCATTTGAAAAGCTCTCCATTAGTAGACCTCGTCTCTGTCTTCTCAATCCTGTCCGCCAAGTCTTATCTTCCTTCCCTAGTCAGGACCTCTCCTGGCGGACAGCAGCCCTCCCTTTCCCCAGCTACTCAAGCTGCCTGTGACAGCATGCCTCCTTTCCTTTGGTCCCTGCTCAGGAAAGAAGAGAACAGCTGGTCTTTCTTCCTGATGTTTCCTGGTGCTAATCCTCCAGGCTGGCCCACCTCACAGACAGAAACCTTGCAGGCACTTTTTAGTCTCTGAGTGCTCCAGGAAACATCATCCATGGAGAAGATATTGGGAGGGTGGGAGTTTTAGCCAGAAGGCTGGTTTCTCAGCCTCAGCCCCAGAGCTGATTTAATCTACCTGATGGGGCTCTGACCCTTTTCCTGGCTGGGGCTGCTCTGGCAAGACCCTGAGTGGGACCCGTTAGGAAGAGTTGGGAGGTGGGAGGCCAGGCCAGGGTCCCCGACCCGATGTGCTCTTAGCCTCCGGGTTCAATGCTCGCCTGCGCCTCCTCCACCCACCTGGACCTCACCCTCCCTCCAACTCCTCTCTCTCTCAGCCAGTCTGTGTTCCCCGAGCTTCTTCCCTGGATGGGTGATTGATTAATTGATTTACATATTTATTAAAATGTATTTTAGTAGCATCTTTGCCTTTGATGCCAAATCTCATTTCCTATTGTGGGGCTGCTGACAGCCGGCATTGTAAATGCAAAGACACTTTACAAAACAATTTAAATAGCAATTGCCACCAGCTTAAAAATGAGCAAAACAGACAAATAAAATACTGATGAGGAAATTGGCAGCTTCAGGACAAGGAGGGCCAGGGGTTTCTAAACAGCTAGCAGCTCCGGGTGCTGGGATGGTAAAGGCTGTTTAATTGTGTCTTTGGAATGGCCCAGATTTTAGGTATGGATGAAAGGAGGCTAACAGTCATTGCTCAGGGAGCAAAAGGGCCTTGCCATTAAAGGCAACTGGTCTTCGGTTTTCTGAGCAGAGGGGGCTGCAGTTGAAGGGAGCAGCTGGGTTTGAGCCCTGGATCTTTGCCTTGCAGTGTCAACTTGCAAGGTTGTGTCTGCTTGCTCCAGGGAGCACTGTGGGCACCAGGGCTGGCTTGAAGATCTGGAAGACTAGCAGGCAGCTTATTCTGGTCCAGGCAGAATTCTGGAGTGGGAAGAGGGTGGACAGGAAATTCAGTCTCTGAATTCCGGCCCAGCTGTGAATCAGGGGCAGGCTATGTTCTCCTCCAAGTCTGCTTCTCTGTAGGATGCACACTGGGAGACATCCAGGAGCACTAGACTGGAACACTGAAGACCTGGCATCGATTCCTGTTCTCTGCTCCCTAGCTGTGTGATTTCCAGTAGGTTGTGTTCCCTCTCTGTGCCTCCTCTGTGGCATGAGAGCAAAGGATGTGATACTTTGTGAATCCTCTTTTTTTTAAACCTATGATATACTAGGGGCCCATGATGCCCTGTGGTCCCACTACTGACGGCCTGATTGGAGAGAGGGAGGGAGGGGAAGATGGGCAGGTGCGTCGTGGGAGCAGTACCCTGCAGAACAGGAGGCAAGGACCAAGCCAAATTTGTTGCAGGGCATGATTGCATTGTTGTGAGAAAGATGAAAGCTGTCAGAAAAGAGGGCCCAAATCTCCAAAAGGGAGTAGGATTTCATTCATCCTCTTTGTCCTTTATCCATACTGCCCTCTGTTTGCTGCCTACCTCCCTGCCTGTCCCTTCTCTGTCTCCATCGTTTTACTTCCTCCTGCATGGGAGGGCTGCCCTCCAAGGCCCCTCTTGATCAGCCTAGTCCTGCTGCCAGATTTACTTCCTGCATGAGCTCATTTTGCAGTTATTTTCTCTTTTTCCAAGATGCTCGAATTTTCATTTCCAGCCTTGACCTCTTACCAGAACTCTAGTCTCATAAATCCAGCAGTCTGTAGGACATCTCTCCTTAAATGTCTTCTGTCACTGTGAAACGTCTCAAACCACATTCGGCATCTTCTCTCACAAACCACTGCTCCCCCCCCTCCACGTCCCCCGAGACCCCCAGCATTCTTTCTTTTTAATGCATTCTTCTCACTTTAGTTTCTCATAGCCAGGCAGCTATCAAAAGAAACCTTTATTTGGTATTTGCAGTTTTCGAGGTATCTTTCTGTGCACAATCCTATTTCTTTCAGCAAGTGTGTACTGAGCAGCTATTATCTGCCATGGGCAGGATATGAAGTGAACAAAGCCAACCCGGCTTCCTGCCCTCATGGGGCTTAGGTTCTGCCACAGGCTTCCGACTGGGCTGCCTTGTCCACGGGCACAGAAACAGTGCTTTGCTTTTCCTGGGAAGCTTCCCAAGACTTCGAGCAAGGGTTTTTGGTTCAAAGCACACAATCTAGATTTTTTTTCTTTTTAGTTAGAAATGTGGGAAATACATTGTGTAATCGTAACATTGTACTAAATGCTGAGGGTTTGAAGGTTTGAATTTAGGGTCCCAGCCCTTAGGGAACTTGCGAACTGGGGGAGCAATCCACAGGGAGTTAAGGAGCAAACCAAGCCAACCATGCAGGGTGTGCACAAGGTGGTATTTGTTCATTCATTTAATGGATATTTATTGAAGACCCTAAACATGCCAGACAGTATGCTGGCTGCAGTGAATGAAGAGATAAAAGATACAGTTTCTGTTCTCAAGGAGCCCCTGCCAGATGAAGGAGAAACATGCGTGGGCAGTGGAGGCAGGAAGCAGGGGTGCTGTGGGGGCAGAAGTGAGGGGTCGAGGGCAAGGAAGGTGTTTTGGAGAAGGGACTGCTGTGCTGACCCCTGAGGATGGGCAGGCATTAGTCAGCAGGGAGGAGCTGGCTGAGTGATGGGGGGAGGGCTGCTTCAGAGGGAACAACACACATGCAAAGCACAGGGGTGGTTTGAGCGGGTGGCATTGGTTCTGCCAGGCCGGTGTATGGAAAGGCTGAAATGTCCAGTGAGTGGTAGTGACTGGAAGGGCAGAGGAATTCAGCAAAGAAAGCCTTTCTGGAGAGATCAGCAAAGGCTTCCTGGAAGAGGTGGGCTTCCTGGAGGATTTGGACTGGTGGGCATGGAGGAGGAGGGCACTAAGCTTTCAGGGGCTCCCCTTGCACCGCGGTGGCCACGCCCTCCATGTTCTGGCCCCGGCCCCCTGCTTGGCTTTCTCTCCTGCTGCCCCACTTTGCTTTGCATGCTCTGGCCCCGGGCCAGCGGGACAACTTTCCAGCGTCCATGGATCAGTCTGGTGGACCTTTTGCTTGGCAGAGCCTTCTCTCTTTCCGAATGTCCAGATCATAACTTCTTTAAGACCAGGGAGTTGTGGGCTTCTTCCTCCTCCGTAAGCCTTTTCCCTAGCTCCCACCAGACAGGCTGTTTTCTGGCTGAGTGTCCACAGCGCTTTTCTCTCATGGCCGAGCCTCTTCTCTGCAGCTCCCACATGTCATAAGAGGCTAGAGCATAACTTGCCTCTTATGCTGGGGGCCAGGTGGAGCCAAGGTGTGGCGGTGGGAGCTGAGGCTGGGGGGAGGGGACCAGATCTCTTGGTTCAGAGCCAGCAAGGGAAGCGACCAGGGACCAACGGTTACAAATGCGTGTAAGTTCTTCTTATGTGCATGCTATGGTTGATACACGGGTAAGATACTACCCTGGGCCTCTCCAGTGTGGGGAAACAAGGCCTCTCTCACCTGGTAGGTGAGGGTTTTCCTTGTAGGCAAGTCAGCACCTGCCATGCCACCTGTGTGAGTGGGCCAGGTGGCCTCTTATCCAGTCCTGAGCAGACAGCTCCACCTGGGCAGGAAACGTAGTCCATGTCTCTTTTGATTTTATCCGGTAAGCAAGCTCTTCATTCATTTATTCATTCAGTCAGTCAGTCAACAACTAATTACTGCTGATACAAGTACTCAGGTGCAGTGGGGAATGAGTTGGAGTCTGTCGTTTATATTTGCTGTCTTTATTTACTGTTTGTTTTCCCTGAATATTCATGAAAGTCTTTTTTTAAAAATGCCAGCCATGGAGTTCCCGTTGTGGCTCAACGCTAATGAACCCGACTAGTATCCATGAAGACGCGGGTTTGATCCCTGGCCTTGCTCAGTGGGTTAAGCATCCGGCGTTGCCATAAGCTGTGGTGTAGGTCTCAGATATGGCTCGGATCCTGAGTTGCTGTGGTGGTGGTGGTGTAGGCTGGCAACTGTAGCTCTGATTGGACTCCTAGCCTGGAAACATTCACATGCCTTGGGTGTGGCCCTAAAAAGACCAAAACCAAAAAACAAAAAAAAACAAACCAGAGACATGCTGCTTCAGCTGCACCACAGAGAGGGGATGAGATTGGAGTTTTAAGGGGGCGGGGTGTGGGGGGGTGTCCCAGTCCAAGTGAACCAGGACCTGTGAGGGGAGGTGGCCCTTAGGAGGACAGAGGTGGTGTCTTTGTCAGCCCATCCTCTGGTGGGAGACTGCTCCCTGAGATCTTCTCTGCTGAGCCCCTGGGCTCGCTGGGTTTAACAAGGTCCTCCTTTTCCTGAGAGGGCAGCCTTGTGGAGTCCTTCAGACACAGGCTGGGAGGTGTGTGCGTGGGTCTGCTCTTCCCATGAGCCAACCGCATAAGCGCTCTGAGATGGCCCCGCCCTCAGGGGGTGGGCGGACACATGACCGGGATCCCGGCGTCCAGCACTGACCTCATAGTGAGTCTGTAATAGTGGCAGCTGTCATTGTCGTCATCCAGAGGTGGCAAAGACCTGGCGTTCTCTGGTCAGGAAGGAGAGAGAAGTAAAAATGCAAAAAGGCAAGGAAGGAGCGGTCGTCTTCTCGTCATCATCAGCAGGAGCCCACACACCCTCCTCCCCATGCCCCGGGCTCATCCTCCAGTGGCTTTAGTCACACACAGTTTGGCCAGGGTGATGTGAACCCCTGCCAAGTTTAAAGAGAAGACCACCGCTCCTTCTTTGCCTTGTGCATTTTTACTTCTCTCTCCTTCCTGATGGCGTTGTACTGGGGCCCTGAACACAGTGAAGGAACTTTGTAGCCAAAGGGAGGATTGAACCCGCAACTTTGGCGGGCAGAGCAGACGGACGGCCCTGGACACTATCCCCTCACATGGGCCTTGCTGAGTAGGAGGTCCTTTCTAAGGGTGCCTGGGAAAGGGCTGGAATCTCACAGATGACCCACCCTCATCCCCCACCCCCCCAGTGAGGCCTCCCCAGCCTTCTGCCTCCAGTGTCCAGGTCCAGGGCGGGGTCTCCCTCTTGTTCCCTTCCCAGGGAGCCTCATTCGTAGCTATCCCCATGAAAACTGTGACGGGACCCAGGGAGGGGATGAGAGAGGGATGAGGAGGGGAAAAAATTAAGAATTACTTGTTTGGGGAAAGAGAAAAGGAGTGGAGAGGGAGAATGGACAGAGAAAAGGGAAGAGGGAGAGAGCGCGGAGGAAGGGGGAGGGGAGAGAGAGAGAGAAGAGAGAGCCTTTTCTTTGGGGAAAAATGGAAATTTAATCAGATCAGTTTTTATAGTGCAAATAGAAAATCAGTTTTAATAAAGCCAAAAGGAAATGCAAAACAGCCGCTTGAGATGGAGATTGTGTTAAACAGACAGCTCTTTAGGAGTGGCCGAGTCTGGGATGTTTACTGCGCACAGACAGAGCAAGGAGGGGGATTTCTGGCTGAATTTCAAATAGGCGGTTGCTTTGGCTTTGGGGTGGGTGATAAACCCCTCCCCTCCTTGGCCATCCTCCCCGCCCCCAGGCCCCTCTGTCTAGGGAAGGAATTCTCCCAAAAGAGAGGAAAAGAGGAAGGGGAGAGTGGGGACCACAGGAACAGGGAAGACACCTCCTCTTCCGATGGTGTGTTGGCCTGGAGGACCTCCAGTGGCCAGGCCCATCCCTCCGGCCTAAGAATGGCCTCTGCCCTCCGTTGACACGTCCACTGTTGTCAGCTTCTGATTCTTAATTACAGTTCTGGCCCAGCTCTTGGTTTTATTGCTTTCATTTATTATGAGAGGACCAGTGTCTGTTTTTTGAAACGGCTATCTGGTCAAATCACAGTTGATAAGCAACACTGAACTGTCTTTTTAAGACAGGCCAAATTTATCACACTTAAAAAAAAAAAAAAAAGGCAAGCCTTCGATGGTCTATTAGAAAATTTCCCCCCCTTTTCCAAGAGTGACATTTTAGTAAAAGGCTTTATTTTCCCCCTCAGCTTTCACAAAGCCATCGCCTTGAAAGAGAGAGAGGGAGGGAGAGAGGGGAAGCCGCGGAGCACTTTTGAGGATGTTTCATGAAATTTATGGAGAGGGCATTGAAGATAACAGGATCTGTCCTAATGGGGCTGTTAGCTTGGGAGGAACAGAGGGGCCCCTGGCACGGGTTTGTCAGCTGTTATTTTTGTAATTAGAGGAGAAACTGCACTTTACATTTCCAAAACGCTGCTATTTGAGGCTGCAGGGTAGATATGAGGTCTGGGCCAGAAGGATGGTTTGGGAAGAGTGGGGACAGGCCAGATGGGGGCAGGGCAGGCCTGGAGGCCCCCTGGGGTTAATGAGCTCCCCCGTCACCTTTGAAGCTGGCTCACAGCTGGAGAGGAGCCCGGGGTGGGGGGGGGGCCTCCCCCTGTCCTTACAGAGCTGTTGCCACCGCAGTATTCGCCGAAATGGGGGAAGTCAAGCAGTGGCCCCACCAGGCTGCAGGGGTGGGGACGGGGCACCCTTGGGGCAGGGCCCATGTTTAATTCACCTGCAGGTGCTAAGCATCCAAGGTAACTGTGGAAAGGGTGTGGGATGGAGGAAATCAGCAGGCAGTTGGAGGCTCGCCTCCTGGACCCCCATACATTCATGCCCCTCTTGTCTCCATCCAACCCTCTGTGCAGGCTGTGCCTTTCTTTCTTTGCCTCTTTCTTTTATGCTTTCCTCCCCAGCAGTATTTCTGTATGTGTCATTGTTTTTTTTTTTTTCTTCAAGTATACAGTAAAGTGATTACACACACACACACACACACACACACACACACACACTCCCTGATGGTGAGTACCTGACACGTGTGTGTGTGTGTTCTTTTTAAAATTCTTTTCCACTATTACAAAATATTGAATATAATTCCCTGTGCTATACAGTAAATCCTTGTTTTTTATCTATTTCATATATAGTAGTGTGTATCTGTTAATCCCAAACTCCTAATTTATCCCTCCCCTCTTCCCCTTTTGTAACTGTAAGTTTGTTTTCTATGTCTGTGAGTCTATTTCTGTTTTATAAATAAGTTCACTTGTATCATTTCTTTAGATTCCACATGTAGGTAATATCACATGATATTTATCTTTCTCTGGTCTGTGTTACTTCACTTAGTGTGATTATCTCTAGGTCCATCCATGTTGTGGCAAATGGCAGTATTCATTCTTTTTTAAGGCTGAGTAATACTCCATTGTATGTGTACCACATCTTCTTTAGCCATTCATCTGTTGATGGACATTTAGGTTGCTTTCATGTCTTGGCTACTATAAATAATGCTGCTATGAATGCTGGGGTGCATATATCTTTTTGAATTAGAGTTTTCTCCAGAAAATTCAAGAGCATATCTTTCCATTTCTTTGTGTCATTCTGGACAGGACAGATCTAATTGTTAAACAGCTATATCCCTTTGTTCTGCCTTTGGGATCCAGAGATGTGCTGAAGACAGTGGTCTCCTCTGCTCTGCTCATGCCCCCCTCTCTTGAGTGGATGCCCTCTGCCATGTCCTGCTCAGGATCTCCTTTCCTCTCCCTGGTGGTGAGTACCTGACTCAGTAGCAATGGCACCCTGACCTTGAGATGCTAAGCAAAGAGAGATTTGGAGGAACCTGGGCCACAGCATTTGGGGGCCTGGTGGTGGAGTGAAAAGGGCTTGGGCTCCAGAGCCAGAGAGCTGTATTAGAAACCCAGCACTTCCATCAGGGGTGAGCTTAGGAAAATTCTTTGACTTCTCCAAGTCTCAGTTTTCTCATCTATAAAATGACCCAAGCTTGTTGGGAGATGAAATAAATAATGGATATATAGCTTGTGCCCCAGAGCCTGGGACTCAGTAAGTGGTGGTCTCTTTCTCCTTGCCTGAGTAGGAGGCAGTGGGAAATGTAAGCCTGGCATGTTCTATGTCTCAGGGGCAAAGGTGTGGACACAGCAGGGCAGCTCCTGGAAGGGCCGGGATGAGAAAGCCTAGGACTCCCAGTCCAGTGTCCCCTCTGCTCCCTTAGTGTCTCTCAATCTTCCAGGGCCACCTTGGGTGGGCCACTCCATTTCCTCTTATCCTAGATGATGTCCAAGGTGGTCCGGTTCTAAAAAGTCCAAATCATATGGCTCCATCTGGAACTCTGTGGATTCTCAGACTTGTATGGTCAAGCTCATGCCTGGAGGCTGGTCAGCCGAGCTGTGTTTCACTCTCCCTTGCAGAAATGGACTGGACAACCCAGCCTTGCAAACAGGCCTCACATCAATGGAGGGCTGCGACCCGAAGTGCCCAGCAAGGACACACAGAACAGGGCTACCAACCACCCTGCTTTGCCAGGGACTGGTGGAGTTTCCCAGGATATAAGACTTTCAGTGCTATAACTGGGATGAATTTGGGACCCTATGACGAAGCCTAAATTCAGTTCTATAAATGTTAGTTGAAGCCCTGCTATGGGCAAGGTACAAGGACACAGTCATGACAGAAACAAGCTTTACCTTCTGGGTGCTCAGAGTTCAGGGGAGGATCATCACAGCACGTGATAAGGTAGTAGACTTTATAAAGCCTCTGCAAGATTTAGGATGCCTGGGGTGGGGGGTGATGGACTCTGGTTTGGTGGTAATGGGAGAGTAGTCTGGAAGGCTTCTCAGAGAAGGTGGCAATTGAGGTTTTGAAGACTGAAGAGATGTTTTCAAAGCAGACAGAGTGGAGGGAGGTTTGGGATGGAGCTTAAGAGTCAGGGCTTGATGAAATATAAAAGGACACAGATATAAAAGCTTGGGAGCAAAATGGTGTGTGATGGGGGTGGGAGACCTAGAGGCTGCAGAACTGAAAGGTCAGCTTACCCTTTCCTGCAGCATGGAGATGGGGATGGGGTGTGGTTGGGAAAGAAGGAAGTCTGGAAGACCAGGGAGAGGTTGGGAGGATGGACACATAATTTCTCCAGTGTCTGGGTTCCATCTCAGCCTTCCAAGGCCTAAGAGGATGTTATGAGCCTGCTCCATGCCAGCACTGCTGGCTCCCTGGCATGGCCGGGTGCCTGGCCCGTGGCTGGAGGCCAGTGGCCCAGAGCCCAGGGAAGCCAGCTGGTAACAGGATAGAGTTGTCCTGGCTTTGGCCAGGCAGACTGGTAGGCCCTGACCCAGGCTGTGATCCCTGCAGGACCTCCTCTTGGAGACATTTAGCTCTGCCAAGAGGCCAAGGTGGTGGTCTGGCTCAGCTGAAGCATGTCCCCTTGCTCTGTCTCCTTGCCTCAGGGAAACTGAGGACCCAGTCTCTTTGCAGGGGGAGTCTGAGCAAAGCAACCTGGCCAAGGTTAATCCTACCTCCCTCGTCCTACAGTCGGAGGGCCTGGAGTGATTAAGAAACTGTGGACCAGAATTGGTTGGTGATGACTGGACCTCTGTCCGTGGACTAAACCTGGGGTGAATAGAGGAATGATTGGGGCAGGCCAAGCTTATTCCTTTGACCCCTGTAGGAGAGAATGCTCTGCCTCAGTGCACCTCAAGTTCATTGTGGAATATAATACCCATGTAATATGGTATTATAAATACCCGACTAGTCAGCCAACCAACCAGTCACTCTGAAAACTTGATCAGAAGCTTCACTATAGCATCCCATGGGAAACCAGACATCCCATGAAGACAGGACCATTCACAGCCCTCACCTCTCTTTATATGGTGGCAGAATACTTGGCCTTGGGAGATCAGTGTCAGAGGCTCCCCACACATTTTTCTCCTGTTTACCAATGAGGATAATTTTTTCTGGACTCATGGCTAGAAATGAATTCACATGGGTGCTTAAAAATACCCATATTTTTAAAGATAAAATCAGATGAAGACACTGTAATAATGTGTGTGGAGGTTGAGGGATGGGGGAGCACACACTTGGAGCAGTTTGGGGCCAGTCCTGGCCCTGTCACTCAGCTGGAGCTGGCTTGGGTTGCTTAGCCTCTCTGAGCACTGGTTCCTCCCCTGAATTTTTAGAAGGAGTCCTCTCCTCTCTCTCTTTTTTTTCCCTTGCTTTTGTATCCCCAGGGCCTGGCACAAAGTAGAAACTCAATAAATGTTAGTCAAATGAATGAATCAACGTTTGAATAACAAAAATACCTGCTCTCTGGACCTCTCTCAGGATTATTGGGAGGATCAAATGAGATAATGCACATGAAAGCACTTTGTAAATTGCAGAGCTCTATACAAATGCAAATCATTCACAGCTTTGGTGGAAATTATTATTCAAATTATTATTATTATTTTCACTGTGAAGGAGGACAGGAAGGAGAGGGCAATGGAATCAGTCCCTAGCGGTGGAAGCCCAGGCTCCAGCAGGCAGCAGTAGGGCAGCAGTTCTCCAGCCTGCCTGGGAGCAGCTTTAAATCCTAGCTCTGCAGGCAGTTGGGTCGGTTGGGTGGTGGGGCAAGCGGGCTGCCTCCCAGTAAGGTGGGCCTGTGGCAGCTGCTGGGGTACAGGCAGAAGTTGCTATTGGAATCCTGCCCAGTGTGGGAACAGAAGCTACTAGCACCCTGAACAAAATGAATTAAACGCCAAGCTCTAAATGAAAAAGGTTTTCTTTTCTCTGCTGCTTAAAAAAAAAAAATTAAGTGGAAAGGGTGGTGTGCTAGAAATGGGGTGACAGCAGAGAGAGAGAGAGACAGACAGACAGACACCCAGGGCACCCCAGAACTTGGAGTTCACCCCAGCTCCTCAGGCTGAGTTCCTATTTCCAAAGCTGTTATCCCACCTCTTCCACCCCTGGCCTGTGAGGGGGCGGCGAGGCGGCTGGGTAACCAAGAGACTCAGAGCAAAGGCGTGATTGATAATTGGCGACTGTAATTCTATAATTCATCTCCCTGCACCGCAGTGAAATTAAAAGAGTTTAGGTTCCCAAGCATAATGATCATCAATTAAACGCCGGGGAGATTTAGTGTCCTCATTTGAATTTTGTTTTATTTATTTAAATGTGTCTCTTTTGGGGAGAGGGAGAGTCGGGGAGCGGGATCCAGCGAGTGAGGGCCGGGGCGGGCGGCGGATGCAGGGCAGGAGGGTCTCTGGAGGAGAGGGGTCGCGCAGGACTGCCGGGGGCGGCGGAGGATGGAGCGCCGCCCGCGGGGCGGTGGGCTTAGCGAGACAGGGGATCCATCATCCCCCGGCCTAATCAGTTAATACTGATAAACTGCCAACAATAACTGCCAATTGCGCCGCCGTTTTGGAGCTGCCAGTTCATTCATTTAGGGAGTGCGGCGGCACGTCGGGGCAGCACTCCCGGGCCGGCATCCTTTCATCTCCCGTCAGGAGATAATGCAGCTGGTGGAGGCCAAGGGCCACCGCTGACTTCTGCGGGAAGGGAAAGGAACACTGGTCAGCTTACGGGTTGGCCGAGCAGGCTGCGGGGATGGATCCGGCCTGGGCTGGCCCGCTGGTGAGACCGACCGCCTAGCTCAATCTCCGGCGGCCATGCAGATGGAGGAAACGGCACCTGCTCTGAGGATGAATCGAGGGAAAGTTTTCCCCTCCAAGCCCCGGATCTCTCTGTGCAGGGCCAGAGAAGGAAGCCTCGGGTATCAGGGTGTTTCTCTCCGCCCTGTCACGCCCAACTGTGTGACTCAGTTTCCACCTCTGGAAAGGAGGGGGCTCGGCTAGGCGGCCTCTAGGGGTCTGTCTAGTCCTTTGGCTTTAGTGAAGCCACTTAGCAGTGCTGGCCTGGAGGTGGGTGGATGCCTCATTCTCTGCGGGTGCTTTCCGCCCCAAAAACTTGGGGATTCCCACTGTCCAGACGCCACCTCTCCCGTCGCACTTAGCACCTTCCCCTCTCTGCGTTGCTGTCCATTTTTCTGGGTTGGTTACTGCCGCAGTTTCCCGGCAGCCTCCGATTCCCACTTCTCACTTGCAATCAAGAAACTAAAAATAGAGCATAAAGGAGCTCTCCAAAGGGGGGTGATTGGGGTGGGCAGAGGATGAGGGAATGCTTGGTTCCTCCTGGGAATGAGATCTTATCAGTTGCACATAGGGAGTTAGAAATCCAATCCCAGACCCTTAGCAAGGAGCTGGGTGTGGTACAAGGAGCTTTCCTGATCACCCAGTGGGGAAACTTGGGAGATGGTCTTGTGAGTGTGCTTTCCTGAGAAGAGGGGTTTGGGAAGGGGGGCACATTTTAGGTCCTCTGGAATGTGGTCCATAGCTGGCCCTGCACAGTGGGCCTCACCCTGGGCTGAGGGATACCTGAAATTCAAGGGCTCTGAGGGGTGCTATCTGGGCACCAGAAGAGCCTTGTGTTTTACTCCATCTACCAGGAGGGGGTGCTCTGTTCTAATTTTAACAAAGGCAGCTGGTGCAAGCTGAGGCTCTGGGGGCTTGTGGGGCCTGGTTGTGTAGTTGTCCTATTGGGCTTATAGGCAAACAGGACCTGGGCCAGAGATAGCTTCTTCTTCAGGACCCCAGAAATGGTGTCTTTCCAATTGTGAGGAATGGCTGGGGTTAAGCTTGATTTGATAAGATGGGCAGCTTGAAGGCTGGGCCTCTGCCCACAGGAGAGAGGGCTGGGAGGGAGTCTAGACTCTCAGACAGCAGGTCCCAGAACCCAGGGGACCCAGTCCGCTGATTCTGGAGTCTGGAGTCCAAGCCACACCACTCCAAGCCTTGGGCCTGTTGCTTATCCCCCTGAGCCTCAGTTTCTTTTCCTGTCTAACAGGACATATTGCATAAAAGCCCTGGGACTGGGAGGTGCTCTACAAACACCAAGGATCATCGTTATAACTTTCGTTTCTTGTGCCAGGAAACAGGCAGCAGCCCAGCCTTATCTACTAGGGGCAGCACCCAGGGAGAACTTTATCTCCTCCCGTGTCTGCTGTTTGCTCACAGGTCCCTTTCTCACACCAGGCTATCTTTAGGACCCGTGGGGGAGGAAAGGAAATGGCGGATATTAGAATCCAGAGACTTGCCATGTTTTGGTACTGATTCCCATCAAGATACTGTCTTTCAGTCTCCTTTCTGTCCTGCTGAACTCATTCGAGTTTTCTTTCCAAGCCCGTCTTGATAGAGAGGGAGTTGGTCCCTGGAAGTGGTGGCTGAGCTGTGGGGAGCCAGGTATCCCTGGTTCCTTTCAGTCTCATCTGCAAGTGTGTGTCCCAGCTTCTAAAAGAGCCCTTCTCGTGACCCCTTCCTCCAGGAAGGTGTTCAGGGTTGATGAGAGGAGAAATGAAGGGGACCCCAGTTCCCAAGGAAGCCCACCTCCCTTTATGGATCCGTCTTGTTTTGTCCCGTGCCTGGGTCATCCACGCCACCCCCACCCCACCCCCCACCATGTCTTCGCTTGCCTGACTGGTCCAGCCAGTGTCAAGGGCTGTTCTCTGACTCCGCAGTAATGTCTTTGGCTGCTTGGGCAGATCGGCAGGTGTATTTGAGATGAGGAGCCCTGGGGGGCAAGGACTCGACAATTTTCTGTGTGGAATCTGTGAGAGCATCAAGCCCAAGTGGGCATGAAGCCCAACAAAGGCTTTTAAAAATTACCATGTGCTGTCCTTTTCTCTGATTACAAAAGTAATACATATTCATGGTCAAAAATTTGGAAAATACAGAAAAGCGCAAAGAAAAAAAATTCATCCATATTCCACTACCCGGAAGCAACCGCTATTAATATGTGAGGTGTGTCACGTCGCAACCCTTTCCTTTCTGTCTGCTCTTCATCTCTGTCTTTCAACAGGAATCTTATGCAGTAATACTTTTTTTGTTGGTCACCTGCTTCATCACAGTGTATTGGGAGCATTTCTCAACACAGCAGAGGGTGCACAGGAAGTGTGGCCAGGGGTTTGGTCTTGGAACTGTGAGAGAGTGGGCTCTTAGGGATCTCAGTGCTGACAGATCCCTCTTCTCTCCTGCTCCCGGTGAAGACAGAGGACCTTAAAATCCAGCTGGAGGGGTGGCCAGAGAGGCAGGGCAGTGTGCAACCCACAGTGTCCCCAGGAGGTTTCTCCAGTGTGCAGGCTGATCCCGCAGCCTCGCTTGAGGTCCCTCCACTGCATCCGCTTTCTTCCCGTGTGTGGGTTCTTGCCTCAGCTGCGGCAGGCAAGGCAAGTGGGAGGCTGGGAGAGGGTTAAGGTGCCAATCACTTGGAAGATCAAAATGAGGCTAGAAATGGGAAAGGCTGCACCAGCAGTCACCTGGAGAGAGGAAAGAGCCCAGAGCCCTTTCTTCCAAAGGGACATGCCTGAGAGATGGAGCCAGCCCGTTTAACTGCAGAGCTTCAGCTGAGCCCTTAGCCTCTCCAAACGCTGACCAAAGGGCTATAGGATCTTGGTTTGAAGACCCTGCCCACACTCCTCGTCCATCAGGCCAGCACAGCACACCCGATTCACTTTTCTTAATGCACTCCTGACTGACAAAAGCCTGTCTCCTTTCTCCCTGTCTGGACTTTTTTCTCTCTTCAAACTTTGCTCAAGATACTCTTCCTTAACAACAACGATCTTCCTCCAAGGCGAAAAGAGGAAAAGGACTTGAATAGATGGTATGCAAATGGCCAGGAAAAGATGTTCAACATCACTAATCATTAGAGAAACGCAAATCAAAACCACAGTGAGACATCACCTCATGCCCATTATAATACATGTCCAATATAAAAAACAAAAAACAACAAAAACAAGGGTCAAGGTGGATGTGGAGAGACTGGAACCCTCGTGCACTTTTAGTGAGCTTGTAAAATGGTCCAGCCACTGTGAGAAACAGTATGGTCCCCCCATATAAAAATAAATATAAAATTAAAATTCCATATGATCCAGCAATTCCACTTTTGAATATACATCCAAAAGAATTGAAAGCTGGATCTCAAGGAGGTACTTGCACACCCATGCTCACAGCAGCATTATTTACAATATCAAGATCAGAGCAACCCAAATGTCCACTGATGGATGAATAAACAAAATGTGGTATAAACATACAATTAACTATTATTCAGCCTTGTAGTAGAAACAAACCAATTAAATATTAAATTGCCTTGAAAAGGAAGGAAATTCTGACAAGGTTCTGGATGAACTTGAGGACATGATGCCAGGTGCAATAGGGCCATCATGAAAGACAGATACTGTGTGATTCCACTTATGTGAGGGATCCAACGTAATTAAATTCATAGAATCAGAAAGTAGCATGGTGGTTGCCAGGGACTGGGAGGTGAGGGAAACAGAGAGCTATTTTTTAATGAGTGTAGCGTTTTAGTTTTGCGAGATGAAGAGCCTGAGAGATCTGTTGCACAACAATGTGAACTCAACTGTACACTTTAAAATGGGTAAGATGATAATTTTGATGTATTATTTCTTTACCACAATTGAAGGCTCTTCTTGCCTTCTCTGGCCAGCCCAGCAAGACAGGAGTTTTTGTTTTGCAGAACCCCTAATGTGCCTTCATTTTCTAAGCTAGGCTCCCAAACTAGCCTGTTACCTTGTTGTGTGTTCACCCTCGAGCATCCTTTTCGGACAAGCTCTTTGAAGGGAGGGATAATTTTCCCCGCAGCACCTGACACAGTGCCTCAAACCCAACCCAATGAATATTTGCAGATTGCATCGTCACTTCCATTAGTAAAGCCTTGGACTGTGGGCTGGAAGATGATGGGCAGAGAGGAGAGCAAACACAAAGCAGAAGGGAGGAAGCGAGTCTGGGTGAGCGTGGTTTCCTCACGTGGCCTCCGGGCTGCTTAGGTCGCTTATGTGATTCACACTGGTCTTACATGCACACAGGACTGCACTGGGGGCAATGGAGAGACCATGGAATCCTAATCTTGAGTGAGAATTAGACCAGAGGAGATGGTGTTTTGGACTCTTTCCGAGGTTTCAGATGAAGAAATGTTGGAAGGCATTAACCTGAAGCACCTGGGACATGTACCTAATTTTACTTTTCCTTGGAGTTCCTTGAGAAACAGGCTCACATCTCCTCAGGAACACGGATCAGTGTCTCACAGCTCTTCTGCTGAGAAAGTTTCTCCTGACCCTGCACCTCCATCCCTCCGGCCTTAGTGTAAACTTCTCCACTGCAATAGAGAACACGCCCCTGTAGACGCTTTTTAAAAAATTGGACTTTCACAGAATAAAGATCCCTCACCTTAGGGTTCTGTAATTTTCTCTTTGTAGGGTGGCTCCTCTACTAAATTAATTATCTGGTTCTCCTGGAAAGCAGTCTTTCCCCCAGTTCATGTTCCATTCTTGACCTAACATGGCCATTCTTGGCCTTTTGAATGGGATTCGCTTCCAGTGGGGAATTGAATTTCCATAGCAACGCTGCGGCCATCTTGAAAGGACTCTCCAGCTTCTCATCTCAAACGCGGGCCGGGGTTTGCTTGCTGGTAAGTTGTGTGTATATTTATTCCTATTTCAGTCTGGGTGGACAACAGTGGTGGCGTCTCAAACGACTAACGGGATGAACAGATAATACATGAAGGAGCCTGCCTGCTTTTAGTTCCTGGGGGCCCCAGGCTCCTGGGAAACATTAGTGTTTTCTTTTTAGCTTCACAGCATTTTTTTTTTTTTTAAACAGTGGGGATTGGAGGTTTTCATCTTTTTTCTGAATCACATGGGCTTTTTTCTCTAAGTGAGGCTCCCTGCTAAGCTCGAAGCAGGAGAGAGGCCTGAATCTTAGTTTTGGGTATGTATCTGTTTGTTTAAAGTTTATCGTTTATGGCTGATTTTTAACGAAACCGTAAGAAGTGTGGGGATTTACACAACCCCCGCACACACATGCCACTCCCTGTCAGTATGTCTGAAAGGATCTTAGTCAACTGTGGAGTCAATTCTGATTGAATTGGTGGCGCAATTCCTGGCGCTCACAGCCCCCAATTCTCTGGCCTCAATCCCCCTTCTCAGTCATTCCTTACTCCTCCTTGGGTTCTGACCCTCCTGCTAAACAGGATTTTAGCACAATACAGCTGGCAGTTACACCTCTCGGTCCTGTGCCCATGAACTTGCAACTTTCTCCCAACCCACCTGTCGAAGTTGCTTCTTCTTCTAGCAGGAGTCCCAGCTGGTGGGTAGTAGAGTGTGCATGTTCCCCTCAGCCCTGAGAGCAACCAGATGGGGCTGGGGCCCCTGGAAGGCTTCCTGGCCTGTGCTCCCAGCCGAGGGTAGCATTATCTGTTTGTCCCAGTGAGCCAGACAGCTGATACCATTTTCTGTGTGAGAAGGTTGGGAAGCACTGCTTGAAGGCCCTGCCTGCAAACTAATGGGATTCAAGGAGGAGGTCGTGGGAACCTGTTTGTCAGAAGCACAGGTGACAACTTGGGCTTTCGATGGGCTTCTGAAGTGGGGGCAGGGCAGTCTTGTGGGACCGCCCCTTACCCTGTGGAATCTAACGGTTGTCTCCAGGTAGATGGTGTCAGACTTGGCTTGAACTGTAGGACACCCAGCTGGTATCTGGAGCTCTGCTTGATGGCGTGTGTTGGAGGCCCTCGCTCCCACTCCCACATCGGAATTCGGTGGGCGGAACACAGAAGGGTCTAGAACTTGTCCAGCATGTACTTGGGACTCCTTAAATATCTGTTGATTTGAAGCCTGGAGCCTTTGTAGCTATGTGTCGACCATCCCCAAACCTAACGCCCCTTGATATGCTGCTCTTATTCCAGTGAAACCACCTGTGTTCAAAATAGTTTGGAAATTTCTTTTCTGGAATTACTCTCTGAGAAGGTTTATGAGCCAAAGAATAAAACTGGTCTCTTTTCTTTAGAATCAAACAACATGTATTTAATTTTCATTTTGCTGTCATTGTTAGTCAACAATATTTATTGAGCCCCAGGCACCTAGTTGTTTTTTAAAATTTAATATAATTGACTTGTCAACCTTATTGGCAAGATTTGGCTCCAAATAAGTTTGGTCTTTTTCCAGAAATCGAATCTACCCTCAAAACATTAAAGGTTTACTATCTCAGAGCAGATTCACAATGATGAAAGCAAGGGATACAAAGCTGTAAAAAACACAACTTAAACCAAAACACAATGAGTGGTAACATCGCTGGAATAAAGGCAGAAGCTCCCAAAGTCTCACTGTGCAAGGGGCAGCTTCACTTAGATACATAAGCTCTGGAGTGTCTGTTAAAAGGACTCAGTGTCCCTGGCTTATGTCACACCTTGCACAGGTATGTGTCATTCAGAGAATGGTGAGGGTCAATACTGTGTGGTTAGACTGTGCCCTTTGAAGCCAACAGATACAGTTATGTCCTCACTGTTGCCTGCTGGTGGCCACCTTGCATATTCATTTAACATGTCTGGTAGTTTCTCACCTGTATAATGGGGGACAGTGTCTACTTTATGGGGCTGTTGTAAAGATGACCATTGACTCTGGCACCCAAATATTCTGATTTCAAAGAAAACAGACACACACATTTCGGATTACTATTTTTTCCCCCAAGTATAAAAGGGCTAAGGAATAAATTGTTGCCTTCAAACTTTTGGAGACTTGGATTACAGACTGGGTTTTAAGTTTTTCTCTGCTTCCTATGAAGAGAAGAGTAGAAGACCTGGCATTTGGTTGCCATAGAATTGATATAGGCTGGATGTCATGAAACACTTCCCCCAAGATGCTTAGGCAGAGGGATGAGTGAATAAATGAGATGGGGGGAATCATTTGTTGAGAGGCAGCATCCTCATTTGGCTGGGCACATGAAGGAAATGCCTAACTTCTTCCTATACAGCACCTATTTGCACGAACAGTTGAGACCTTCTTCTGAGCTGTGGTCTCTGCTTTGGGGGAGGGAGTGGGATGGACTGAGCATTTGGGGTTAATATATGCAAACCATTACATTTAGAATGGATAAGCAGTGAGGTCCTTCTGTACAGCACAGGGAACTATATCTAATCCCGTGGGATAGACCATGATGGAAGACAATATGAGAAAAAAGAATGTCTATCTATGTATGACTTGGTCATTTTGCTGTACAGCAGAAATTGACAGGACATTGTAAATCAGCTATAATTAAAAAAAAATGTTTTTTAAAGAAAAGAAAAGCATGCAGTCTGTACCCAGCTGCATGCCTCTAGGCTTTGGGCACGGGAGCCTGCTGGTCGAGGCTCAACTCTCCAAGAAGCTTTCCCAGGGAAACAAGATTATAACATAATAGGTATGGCCATTTTCCATGTGCCAGGCACTTCGCACAAACCCACTCGCCTAAACCTAGAGGGAGGTACCATAATGGTCCCTGTTTTATGGATGAGGAGCTGAAGGTCCAGGGAGGGGAGCAAATTGACCCAAGTTGCATAACTAGTTAGTGGTAGAGCCAGGATTTGAACTGTTCTGACCTCCCAACGACCTCCTCACTCTTTGACTCTGCCCACTTTAAAGAACTTGCAGATTCGTACAAAGGAATTAATTACTTATTTATCACATTCATTGTCCGTCTTCCTTCCACCAGTATCTAGGCTCTAGGAGGTGAAGAATTTTTGTCTTTCTTATTAACTGCTGAATCCCTAGTACCTAGAACAGCAGAAGTGCCCAGAAGAGAGGCTTGTTGAATAAATTAGCTTGTTAACACCTTGTAATACATTAATATATTATTTTTTAAACTTTTTTTGTAAAGCACATTGCTTTTTAGGAGTTCTGACCTGTGTGCTCCTGAGCTTTCTGACAGCCCCATATTGCACAAAGCTGGATTTTCATCACTGTTATTAATCAAAATACCAGCTCTATTCCAGGAAAAGCATAGTCCCAGTCTAAAGCTCATTTTCAGTGGGTCCTTTTCCTAGTTAGAGGTGAGCATAAGTCCTGGAAATCAACTTGTCTGGGAGTTGTCATGATAAATAAGCCCCATAGATGGGATCTTCTGGTGGTTAATTTTTTTGAAAGTCCAATGCCTGTTGGTGGAAATGTACTTTACTCATCTTTTCACTGCTGCCTCTGACTGCTATGGTTTAACATCCATCCACTTTCCCTCCTGGTTCCTAAGTGGCTTCACAAGCTTCTGGTCCAAGCCCATCATTTTACAGTTGAGGAAACTGAGGCCCAAAGGGGAGGTGGTCATGCAGCTGGCAGAGCCTGAGGTCGAGTGCTGGCCCCTCTCCCAGCCAGTGTGCCTTCTCCTCCACTGTGTGCCCCAGGCAGGAATGCCTTGTCTGAACAAGGATGAGAAACAGATGTCATTAGTCCCCGGAATGGTGAACTTGGGGGGAAGGGACAACAGAGAGGAGTTGCATGGCGACAGGCACTGCTCCTTGTCCTCCACCACCACATGGCCCCTGCGCTCACTAGCAACCCCTTCAAATGACGGTATTTTCAGCAGATGGGAGGGAAGTAGGTCTTTCTCTTTCCCTCCCCCCCACCCCCATTGTAATTAGTTGTCAAAAATTTTTAGATGGAAGGGGGAATGTTCAGGTCCTGATGAGATGATACAGCAAAGATTTCATTTCATCTTGAATTTGACATTAAACTTTAATAGTCTCAAGGACAAGAAGCCAAGAGATATCAGATGTAATGAGATAAAGCAAAGTTTCTCTGACAGCAAATTTGATCACAAATGGGCTCCGAGATTGCTTCTTTGATATAAATGAAACATAATTCATCTTCTAGCGCCCCGAATGGGCTTTCAGGCTGGGGATGAGGCTGGCATCTCTCTTGCCTGGTGCTGACAAGTGGCAGCTCAGGGAGGAGGTAGAGGCTTTGCTGGACCCTTCCTGGGGTGGTTCAGCTGCTGCGTCTGGGAAGAGATGGCACAGGCAGCCGTAGGAACTGGAGGGCAGCTGTTGTTCCAGTTGGGGGTGCTTCAAACACCTGTTCTGAGCTGGGTTTTGACTTGGGAGGTCCTCCTCCAACTCAGAATGGCAAAGAGAGTGTCAGACAGGGCGGTATCCCCTCATAGGTCTGGACTTCTTGGGAAACTGCTCTTTTGATAATTCCCTGGTTTGGGCATGAGAGGGCTCAGCAGTTCGTTTTTGAATGTTCCCTTCTCACTCCTCTAAAATGTCTTCCTGGAGTTTCTGTTGTAGTGCAGCGGAATCGAATCTGACTAGTATCCATGAGGATGCAGGTTCGATCCCTGGCCTCACTCAGTGGGTCAGGGATCCAGCATTGCCGTGAGCTGTGGTGTAGGTTGTAGACACACCTCAGATCTGTGTTGCTGTGACTGTGGGTTTGGCCCTTTAAAAAAAAAAAAAAATCTTCCTGAGGCAGTCCCTTTCCAAACCTCTGGGGGCTGCCCAGGTGTGGTGCTAAGGTGCCGGTGGGTGGAGAGTTCTAGCCTCCCAGTCTCCATCAACTCCACACTGATTTTCTTTTCTTCTTTCTTTTCTCCTTTCTTTTCTCTTTATAGGACCGCACCTGCGGCATACGGAAGTTCCCAGACAAGGGGCTGAATCAGAGCTGCAGCTGCCAGCCTACACCATAGCCACAGTAACAATAGACCCAAGCTGTACCTACACTGCAGTTCATAGCAACGCCAGATCTTTAACCCACTGAGTGAGGCCAGGGGTCAAACCCATATCCTCATAGAGACAAGGATGTCTCTGGTCTTTAACCTGTTGTGCCACAAGGGGAACTCCACTCACTTGTTTTCTTAACTTGCATGAATTACCTAGTGCCTCCAGGGCCTGCCTCCCACCTTTTAACAACATGGGGCCCTCAGCCTGTATTATGCAGAGACATTGCAGGTGCTGCTGGGTCAGCATCCCTGGGTTTAGTGAAGGTGAAGGCAGTGCCACAGCCTTCTGCCTCCAGCCTTTGGCCCTTCTGACCTTTCCTTCTTAGGTCACAAATCGGTGGATGCTCCAAGCACTGCTTCATAGTGGGGGCAGGGAGGGGGGACCACAATCTCTTGCTCTTGCTCCTGCAGGCTCTGTGGGAAGCCTTTCTTCTCCTGCCCAGACACTACTCATCCTCCTTCAGTCTTAATGTCACATCTTCTGTGAAGCCTGTCCTCCCCAGCTGGGCCAGAAGGCAGCTCCCCTCCTCTGGGTTCTCGGCCCCTGCAGAACTCGGGGTGGTCTTCCCCGTCTTACTCTATTCCTGCACATATCTGTCTCCTTTTCTAGCCCATGAGCTCCTCGGGCCATGTCTCACTGATCTCTCTATATCCCTGGTTATGTCATGGTGTCTGGCATGGAGCCGGTACCCAGTGAGGATGTACTAGGTGAGACTGAACCCTGGCCCAGAGCATGGCTTCCTGGGATGCTCCTGGGGCACTTTGACCAATAGCCTTCCCCTGGAGTTAAGAGAATCAGAATGCTCGCACATTTATCTGTCTAACCAGATGAAACAAACACACCACATACAGCAGGTTCAGACCAAATAGCTGTCCAAGTTCTCCTTGATTGAGATGTTGAGATTGCAAAGTTGAGATCAGATTGAAGACATGAGGTCTGCTGACCTCCCCTCCTCTGAACCCCAGAGTGAGGGTTCAGCTGAAGGCATGTCACCTTTCTCTGCTCAAGACAGCCTGCACCCCTGGGGGGGAGGGGATATTCTTGGAGAGGGAGCGTTCAGTTTGGCATTACTTGGCATGTACGAACATGCAGCTGGGACAGTTATGCTAGAGTAGCGTGTGCGTGAGAGCCAACTAGGCCACCCTGGGAGGCAGAATCAGAGCCAGGAGGCAAGGACTGGTATATTAATTCAAAGGGAAGGTGGCTTTGAGAGCTCTGGGTTCGACCAAAACTATAGATTTAATGCAAATATCCATCAACAGATAAATGAAAAAGCCAATTGTAGTATATCCACACAATGGGATATGATTCAACGGTAAAAAGCACTCAACCACTGATCTATGCTACAATGTGATGAACCTCAAAAACATGCTAAGTGAAAGAAGCCACTCACAGAGGTCGACTATGACTCCATTTCTATGAAACCTCCAGAACTGGTGAATCTATAGAGGTAGAAGGCAGCTTAGTGGTCTCCAGGGGCTGGGAGGAGTGGGTATGGGTGTGGGGTTTCCTTTTGGGGTGATGGAAATGTTTTGAAATTGGACAGAGGTAGTGGTCTGCAACACTGCGAATGTACTGAATTGTTCACTTTAAGATGATGGATTTTGGGAGTTCCCATCATGGTGCAATGGTTAATGAATCCAACTAGGAACCATGAGGTTTCGGGTTCGATCCCTGGCCTTGCTCAGTGGGTTAAGGATCCGGCGTTGCCGTGAGCTATGGTGTGGGTTGCAGGTGTGGCTTGGATCCTGCATTGCTGCGGCTCTGGCACAGGCCTGTGGCTATGGCTCCGATTAGACCCCTAGCCTGGGAACCTCCATATGCCACTGGAGTGACCCTAGGAAAGGCAAAAAAATAAGAATAAAAAAATAAAATGATGGATTTTTTTATATGAATGTAATCTAGATTTAAAAATTGCAGTCAAACAAAAAAGAGAGGCTTACCTCTAAGAGATCTTGGAAATTCTACTGGCGTTTCTCAACATCCTGAGCTGTCCTGTGAAGCTGCTCACATTATATGTGTAAGGGTCTACCTGGGCTGTCTCTCGACATAAATCCAGGGGATACTGTTGACGTGATGGTCCAGGCAGATGGAACATGGTGGGCCTGTGTCTATCCTAGGGTGCCATGGGACTTTTGGCTGAGAGAGGGGCATGGCAGAAGCTCCAGGCCAGCCTCCTCCATCCGTGTCTCCTGCTCCCAGAGTCACGATGGGATTCATTTCCCTCCCTGCTGCTGCCAGCCAAGGGGACGGGCCTGATTCTCAAGACCTGGTGGATAGAAAGACGGTCTCCTCCTCTGTGGCATCAATCTCCGTCCCTGCTGTCCTTCTTGTCTCCCAGCGCTGTGATCGTTGCCAGCACTCTTGAGATATAGCAGGCGAGGGAGGCAGAGAAGACCCTGGGCAATGACAGAGGAGACCCGAGTCATTATTTTAATGGAGCCATTGGCTATGCTTCCAATCTTCTTATCGATGTCGTTAGGATTAATTTGATTGCATGCTCTTCTCTCTCTCTCCTTTCTCATCACAAGTGACTTTCCTCATGGATCTTTTATCCTGGGGCATGACAAGTTTCCACGCGTGGGGACCCTTGAGGCGGTGGTGGCAATGTGCAGGAGCTTCTGCTCACCTGGTGCTGGCTACAGAGGTTTCCTCCTCCTGGATGCTTTCAGGGCACTGGGGTTGGAGAGGATTGTAAAGGCTTCTGTCTGGTGGCATCTCCCTAGAGAACTAAGAAATCCTATGTCTTGCTTCCACAGCAGAATTTAGGACCATAGCTCTAAAGAATATTCCTTTGCTCCTTAATGCAGAATTTCTAAGCCACGTGGAATGCTCTACCCTGGTCATAGAGTCTCCCCTTTCACCCAATCCAGGCCTCAAAGCCCAGAGGCTTACAAGATAATGTGGTAAGCGCTGTGGGGTGACCCGCATACGGTGGAGGGGCAGAGGAATCAATGGGTGCCAGAGGCCTTGGACCCTCTGCCAGGGGCCTGGCCTCAGGGGGAAGGCTCTGTAAGTGAGGCTGAGGGTCACTTCACATTAACAGGCATCATCTACTGGGTGAGGCCCCTGGTGGTTCTTGCCATTGTCTCCGTGGAGCTGGCCTCACTGAGGCTGCAAGGCAGAAAGGGAGCTGTCTGGGTTCTGGGCAACTCCTATTTGCCCCAACCCACTTCCTCAGGCAGCTTGGGAAGCCCACCACATGGTCATCCTTCTGCAAACAGTCATGGAAAGGTGCTTGGTGTATTTGCTAACTGCCATTTCGAGTTTCAACAGGGTTGGTAATAGGTATATGGCAGCCATGAATGGCACCCTTCATTAACCCTTTGCCTACTGCTCGGAGGACACTTGCCTGGCCTGATGGCCTTTGCAAGATGGAATGACTCTGGGATCTGTGGGTGGGACATTGAGTGAGCACCCCTCCAGCAGGCTGGCTTGGGCTTCTGTGTCTGGAAGAATGCCCTGGAGGGCTACTGGCCTGCTCTGCCTTCTAGAGGGCTCGGGGTCATGCCTTGTAGAGGTTGGAGGGGAGAGTTAGACCCTGTGGTAGTGTGCTGGGGTGAATGGAGCCCAGAAGGGTATTGAAAACCTCCCGGAGCCCTGCCTTGGCCACTACCTGGCCATCTGACTGTGGCCAGATCATTTATGGGCTGCTTTAGTTGGCTCGAGCTGCTATGATAAAGTACCACCAACTGGGTGGCTTAGAGCAACAGAAATGTATTGTTTCAGAGTGCTGGAGCCGAGAAGTCTGAAATCAAGGGGTCAGCAGGGCCGTGCTCCCTCTGATACCTGAGGGAGGACCTTCCTGGCCTCTTCCAGCTTCTGGTACCTCTGGACATTCCTTGGCTTGTGATGGCGTAACTCTGACCTTCCTACGACAGTCTCCCTATGTCTCTTCATCCCACCGTCCCTCCTTGCATATCTGTCTCTGGGTTCAAATGTCCTCCTTCTGTAAGGACACCTGTCCTATTGAATGAGAACCCACCCTAATGATCTCACTTTAACTTGTACCTCTGTAAAGACTCGGTTTCGAGATAAGATCACGTGCTGAGGCGCTGGGGTTTAGAAGTTCAGCATCTTTTTTTTTTTTTTTTTTTTTCAGTGAGTTACCTGGCACAGGGGCCTCAATTTGCTCGCCTGCACAATGATGGTTGACCTAGGGCTTCCTCTATCCATGGACCTTCTATGTCCCTGTAGCACTTGCCAGAAACTTTCCTCCTTTTTTTGCCAATGTAAAGGAAAGAAAATCTACATTCCCAAGCAGAGGAAAATAAGTAGTTTGCATGAGTAGTTGTCAGACTCTAAGCTCTCAAACTCTCCTGGAGAGTGAGTTAAAGGGACAACATTCTGGTCTCACCCCCAGAGATTCTGATCCAGAGGGATTGGCTGGGACCTGAGGATCTGCATTGTTTACAAGCCCCCTGTGATTCTGATAGTATGTGGTCCCCAACTTAAAAAATTTCACCTTTCCCAAATGTACGTGTAGATCAAAACATCAAGTCATACATATATGCAATTTTAATTTGTTAATTACACCTTAATAAAGATGGGAGAACAAGGAGTTCCCATTGTGGCTAAGCAGTGATGGGCCTGAATAATGCTCATGAGGATGCAGGTTTAGTCCCTGGCCTCGCTCAGTGGATTGGGGATCCAGGGTTGCTGTGAGCTGTGGTGTGGGTCACAGATGCGGTTCGGATCCATCATTGCTGTGGCTGTGGCTGTGGCGTTGGCTGGTGGCGGCAGCTCCAGTTAGACTCCTAGCCTGGGAACCTCCACATGCCGTGGGTGGAGCCCTGAAAAAATGGAAAAAGAAAGATGGGAGAATGAAAGAGAAATACTGCTTCGCCTCTTGGTCCAGACTCAGGTACTGTCCTTGCTTAAGAGGTGGAGTGTAGATGCTGGACTAGAGGACTGGAGGAAGAGTATCCGAACTTGACCTCAGCACTTTAGATCCACTGCCCAGGCCTTAGCTATGGTCCCACACAGAGACCTGATGCAGGGGAGGCTCCCCAACACGAATGCCTCTCAGGGAGTTTCTCTCAGGCCCCAGGGAGAGAATCAGGGCTGTGTGAAGGAGGCCGGGGCTGATGGCAGAAGTGGGCAGCCGCCATCACCTCTGGGCCTGTGACAAACACCTTCCGTCGTCACTGGGAGGAATAAGGTGCATTTTGCAATCCCAGATATTTTTTCTGAATTGGTGAGATGGAGCTGATTTATTTGTTAATTAGCAGATGGAGGCCCATGCAATAATGTGGTTGGCTTTATTTATAATTGGCAGTGGTGGGTTTCTGGAGGAGTGCCTGGGGATTCGGGAATGCCTGAAGGAGGGGCTGGGATAACAGAGGTGATGGGAAGATGGGTCATCCTAGATGGGTCCTCCCGGGCAGATCCCACATTCCTCTACAGACCAGGAGATCAGTGAATCTTCTTGTTGGAAAATGTACTTGGTCAGGTGAAAAATTAAAGGTACTGTTTATTAAGATGCTCAAAATTTCCTCCTTTCTTCCATTATTTCTTATTCTCTTCTTCCACAAATATTGAATGTCTGCTATGACACATGCTAGGTGCTAAGTGCTGGGGAGACAGCAGTGAATACCACAGACACGTAAATCAGTGGCCCTCTTCCATGGGGTGGCATAAACCTAAAAGGGCTTCTTTTTTAATTGAGGTATAACTTACATAGAATATATGTGTAAGTTTAAAGTTAACGGGTTGGTTCGATACATTTATATATGGTAGTAAATATACCAAGTCAAATATCATTTATCATTTCTTTTTTGTATTAAGAACAGTTAAGATTTAGTCTCAGCATCTTTGAAGTTTATAATGCAGCATTATAGACTATAATCACTACGCTGCGTGTAATATCTCTAGAATGAATTTATCTACTAGTTGTAAGTTTGTATCCTTAAATATCTCCCTCATTTTCCTCCCTCCTCCTGCCTAGCTCCTGGTAACCACAATTCTACTCTCTGTTTTTAGAGTTCAGTTTTTTTTAAGATTCCACATATAAATGATATCATAGAGTATTTGTCTTTCCATATCTGACTTAGCATAACGCCTTCAAGGTGCATCCATTTTGTTATAAATGGTAGGATTTCTTTCTTTCCTGCAACTAAATAATATTCCACTGTGTGTGTATGTGTGTGTATGTGTATATGTATATATATATATATATTCTTTATCCATTCATCCACTGACACACTTAAGTGAATTCCATATCTTGGCTATTGTAAGTAATGCTGCCATGAACATGGGAGTGCAGATGTTCCATATATATATATATATACACGTACATACATATATATATGTGTATGTGTATATATATATAGTCTTTTTAGGGCCTCACCCGTGGCATATGGAGGTTCCCAGGATAGGGGTCAAATCGGAGCTGTAGCCGCCGGCCTACACCACAGCCACAGCAATGCCAGATCCAAGACCCATCTTCAACCTACACCACAGCTCACGGCAACTCGGGATCTTTAACCCACTGAGCAAGGCCAGGGATCAAATCTGTGTCCTCATGGCTACTAATCGATTCATTTCCACTGAGCCACAATAGGAACAACCCCCTTCTCTATGTCTTGAGGGGCATGTGAACATTTTCAAATAGGCTGAAAGAAGAACAATAGCCTCTGGTGAAAAGCAGTTGTAGGCAGGTAGCATAATGGCCAGGGACTTGGGCTTAGGCTCAAAGCCAGACTGTCTGTGTCAAAAGCCTGCTTCTCCACGGACCAGCTGTGGGACCTCAGACAACTCCCCTCACCTCTTTAATTTCTTCCTGGGTTAAATGGAGATAGAGGTAGTATCTGTCTCCTATAGTTACAGCAGCAATTAAATTAGGTTGTGTGTGTAAAGTGGTTGTCACAGCTATGGGCAGAATAAGCAGGGAAGGAATGGTGATGATGATGATGATGAAGATAGTGATAACGGACTTGATGAAGGTGTTGTTGGTGAAGGAGGAGGGGGAGGAGCAGGAGGAGGAGAAGGGGCCAACCCTTAAGCCAAGGACTTTATAAACAGCCATGCCACCAACTCCGGAGAGAATATGTCATCTCTCTGACCGGGAGGGGCTGCCTGACCCAGAAGGAAGCATCCCTTGGCCAGTGTATGAGGATAGCAGCAGTTTCACAGTGTTCCCTTCTTGGGGGTCAACCACCTGTCCACACACACATACATTCATCCTGTGCTCTAAGAGCACCTTGACCATGAGCCCTGCAGAGTTGCAGTGCTGGCTTCCAACTCCTATCAATTCTGCAGATCTCTTTGTTTCAGTCTATGAAAACAGATGGTATAAGTAATTAGAAAGCTAAACAGCTTTGCTAAGACCCCAAGAAGGAAACGGTTTCTGCCAAGCATTCGTAATAGCTACCATTGGCCCCAATTAGGTGTCAGGCCCTCCACACAACAGTGATCCTATTAACGGGTAAATCAGACCATGTCCCTCTGCTGCTCTAGAGGGATCCCCACTTCACTACAAAAAAAAAAAAAAAAAAAGCCAAAGCATTTCAGTGGCCTCAGAGGTCCTATGGAGTCTGACTTCCCCTTCCCTCTTGGACCTTATTTCTTACCACTCTTTCCCTCCAGGTCTCTGCTCCAGCCATGCCGACCTTCTTTGCACTGCAGGCGTATCAGGCACCCTCTCACCTCTGGGTCTTTGCACTGTTTCCTCTGCCAGGGGTCTCTCCTCCACGTTCCCATGGCTCCCTCCCTCACTCCTTTAAGCCATTGTTCAAAGACTCCCATCTCTGTCAGGACCATTCCGGCCACTTCAGTGTACATTGCAGACCCTTCCCCACCCCCTTACTCGGTTCTTCTTTCTCCTTAAAAACACCTACCTCCTACTATACTGGATAATTGTCTGATTTACCATATTTTGCCCAATTTCCTGTTTGGAGTGTAAACTCTATGAAGGCAGGGGTTTTTATCTTTTTTTTTTTTTTTTTTTTTATGAGGGAATCCTGGTGCTTAGACCAGTGTTGGGCACACAGCAGGAGCTCCGTAAACATGTTGAAAGATATTTAAGTGCTTTATGTACATTCTCTTATTTAATACGTATAACAAAGCTTCAAAGTAGGTAGTATTTTTTTTTTTTTAATGGTCGTACCTGCAGCATATGGAAGTTCCCAGGCCAGGGATTGAATCTGAGCTGCAGCTGGGACCTTAAACTCACTTCACTGGGCTGGGGATCAAACCCATGCCTCACAGGGACCCAAGCCACTGCAGTCAGGTTCTTAACCCCTGGCACCAGAGTGGGACCTCCCAAAGTAGGTAGTATTATTATCCCCATATTATCCTTTGGTTAAAGAAACAGTGGTCCAGAGAGGTCCAAAAAGCCATGGCCAACGTTTTCAAGGCCACACAACCAAAAAAAAGTGGAGCCGATTTTGGAACCCAGTATTACTTTAGAGCTGATGCTAGCTAGGGTCTGTTATACTATGTTGCTTCTGCCATCCACCTTTCCAGTCTCTCTCCGGCAAAATCTAGTTCGTACCAGACACTGTGATGGGCTGGTGGATCCAGAGAAGAAATGACACAAAACCAAGGGATCACTGCCTTCAAAGGGGTACATGGGACAGCAGGGCAGGCCTCCAGGGGCTACAGTCAGATCTGTAGGAAAGGAAGGAAGTTGGTTCTTAGCATGACTAAGCGGGAAGATTTGGGACGATTTCCTTTGTGATCTGGCTTCAAGTAATATTCATCTATTTTCATCTGGTCTGTGTACCACAATACCCACAAACTCTGCACAAAAATCTCTACGTAGGAAGGCAGAAGTCTCATTTGAAAGCTCTTGGTAGAAATTATGGGAGGTGGGGGATGCCTGAAGCAGGAGTTTGTCATCATGTTGCTGCTTTAGTGAAAGATAGCCCTGGCTGAAAGTCACAATGGAGAAAAATAATCAAATTGTTCTACTTCTGTGAAATCCCAAAGCCTAAAGTTTAGTTTCTTAAGTCTGGATTGGTGGAAGTATCTATAGAAGAAAGTAATTGTGCCTGGTTTCTTGGTCTGAGAGGCAAGTTTTGTGAAATTCTTTCCAACTAATGAATGTCAACACAATTCCATTTGTTACTATTGTTATTATTTCTAAGAATAATAGCGAATATTTGTTGAGCATTAGCACTGTGGCAAGCTTGTTACATAGATTATTTAATGGTCTTAAGACCCCTCACCCATAGGTAGTAACATTCGTTCCATTTTACATGGAAGGAAATCAACTTGGAGAGATGAGTAGCGGAACATGTTCAACTAGCCCAGTGCTTGGGATATAGTAGCTGCTCCAACAGTGTCTGTATTCTCCTTGGCTACTCTTCTTAATAGAACACTATGGTTGTAGAAGCCTTGAACTTTCCTAGACACACCTGGAGTCCATTAGTGTTTGCTGCCTATACCACCTCTTGGGTTAATGAGTTTTATAAGCCGACAACCAGCTGTGCCAAGCAGTAGCTCTTCCTTTCATTTGTTTTAAACTACCTATTTTAGGCTTCAAGTGGTGCCTCTGTAGATCCAGTGATTCAGGAGTTGATGATCCCATTCATGCTTGTCTTTGATAGTCTTTAATCTCTCAGCCATTTCTGGTGCACCTGCTAAGTGCCAGGCATTGTGCTACTCTCTGTGCATCTGAAGAAACCTCCCCTGACCTCAAGGAGCTCTGGCTTAAAAGACTTTGATTACTGGACTCTGAGGAAATGGACTTTGTAACCAAGTGAGCAGAGGCACTACACTGAGCACAAGAGCTGCATGCCACACAACTCCAAGTGCTGCCATCCCCATGAAATACAGTGGTACGCTGTGGATTTGTGCAGTGTACAACCTGCACAATGGCATTTGGGGATCTTGTTGCTGGTGATTGGTAGGGGTGGGGGCAGCACAGGGATGGTGTCATAGCAACTTACTAATATTTTCTTTAAAATTCTATGTCCTGGAGTTCCCGTCGTGGCGCAGTAGTTAACAAATCCGACTAGGAACCATGAGGTTGTGGGTTCAATCCCTGGCCTTGCTCAGTGGGTTAAGGATCCTACGTTGCCGTGAGCTGTGGTGTATGTTGCAGACGAGGCTCAGATCCCGCATTACTGTGGCTCTGGTATAGGCTGGTGGCTTCAGCTCTGATTAGACCCCTAGCCTGGGAACCTCCATGTGCCAAGGGAAGCGGCCCTAGAAAAGGCAAAAAGACAAAAAAAAAAATTCTATTTCCTTATCTGCAATATGGTAACATCACCCCCTTCTTTACAGAGTCACCTTGAGGATTAAGCGAGGTTATGCGCGCCCAGTGAAGATTACAAGATCTGGTACACAGGGGCTGCTGAGCAAATAGTAGCCTCTCTCATCTTGTCTTTCCAGGGTCAAGAGTGTGCTTTGCTGTGGAGTGAGCTCTAAACAGGGCTGATCTTATCTGGGAAGGCTCAGGCCGATTAGTCCTACCTGAGAACATGCACGTGTTTTATTGAGACCTTGGCACTAATCAATAGACACAGTGTTCTCAGCGGCTGCTGAAAGGTTAGAAACCTCATCTGAGAGCCTAATGGCTGCACAGAATCCTCCCTATCTCCTTCTTGCAAAGCTTAGACAAAGTAATAATAGCATTATTACCATTGTTTTTAGTCAATAAATAATTGACGTTGGTGATTTGCTAAAATCTTTGAACACGCTCCTTAGATTTGGGTGATTCATACAGATTTTGGTAATTCTTCCTAAGGTGGAAGCCAGGAGACCTGCATGGTCAGCCTCCCTTGCAGCTGAGGCCTGGGTCATGACTGAGGCTGGGCCAGGCAGTCTGGTCCATAGCACTTGCCGAGAATGGATGGCAAGTGGAGAGGGCCGGCACAGGGCAATTGGTTTTCACGCTCATACGATGGTGGATTCTTTGGGACTCTGAGGGTGGTAGTGGCAGAGCTTCTGGCTGATGGAGGCAGGTGCAGGGCCTGTTTTCACAGACCACCCACAGGGAGTTAAAGGTCCATCCCGACTTCATGGCCTTGGACACTGTGTCTGCGTTGCTGAGAGCTATGCATTTCTTGTAATAAATAGCTTTTTTTTTTTTTTTTTTTTTTTTTGCCAGAGTGGATTGGGTTCTTTACCCCTAAAAAAGACTTACTGATACTGTAGGAATGATAATGGTAATATTTATCTTAGGATAACCACAAGTCCCTCATGTCACCTTTGGCAAAAGTGATCAAGGATTCCAGAAGGCTGGTGCTCCTGGGAAGCGCCCCCACCAGCTCAGTCCACCTTCCTCTCCTTTCCACACCCCAGCCTCACCTCCACTGGCTGGCATAGTCTCTGGACCGTTCCTATGCCTTCCATCCTCCTGTAAGTCAATCACGGGAGAAGCCCTCTCACCCCTGGGCTCTGCCCTCCATTAGGCTCTGTACAGTTCTGTTTCTGACTTAATTTCTGGTCCCTCCCAGCCCTGGCTCTTGGCCCCTGGAACTCACAGCCAGCCATCAGCAACTCCCTGTCCCCCAAAAAGGGGTTGAGTCTCTTCTCTCAGCAGTCCTTGGTTCTACCCCCAGGCCACTATTTTCTGGGAAGCTCTTTCTCACTGCCATCAAACTCCTGGGCCTGGAGGTGGCCTAGAGACCCTCCTTGCTCATCTTTGCTGGTTTCATGGTATTCCTGGTCCCCCTCTAAGCAGCCCCAGCTTTGGAACACATGTCAGTGGGAGGTGCTGTGGTTGCCTAATGACTCTTGGTGACTTGCTGGCTCTCGTTCCTTCAGCATTTCAGCTCCCTGCTCACTGTCACTCTCACTAATACTACCTTCTCAAAATTCTCAGTGGCTTCATTATCCACGATCTTTCTTAGCCTTGGCCTCTTAGTTCTTTGACTTCCTCCAATGTTTTCCATTCTATCCCAGCCACCCTCCCTCATGGCCATACCCTAGACTTTATCATTGCCAGTCAGGGCCGCCCTCCGAGATACACACATTAAGGAGCCCCGAATCTGTACTCTTCTAGCTCCCAAGCTCTAGTACCCTGACTTGATCAATCCTTCCCCCACTGGAACCCAGAATCCCTTGATCCACATGGCCTTCTCAGGTCCTCCTTTTTATCCATCTCCAGCCTAAATACCCCAGTCCCTCATGATTTTCCCTCCTTGGCTCCCTCCGTCTTTGCATTTCAGGGGCAAAACCCCAACTCAGATGAACCCCAACTCCCTGTTGACTTTGAGCGTACACATGGGCAGCTGGACATAGCTGGAGAAAACTGCAGCCAACAACTCTTATCGTATTTCCGTACCCTTCACTCTCCCACTCCCTGCCGTGGCTGTTTCATCCTTTTTGCCCTCCTCAAGCCTGCAGCAGCCCCTCCCCTTACTTCAGTCTCAGCTGATGACTTCACCTCCTCTGTCACCACATCTTTCCACCCAGGCACCTGTACCCATAGGTACACCAGCCTCTCTCCTATGACCATGGGCTCATTCCCCAATCTCCTGGGCCAGGGTGTTCTCCGTCCTGCCCCCACCAGATTTCTAAGAACATCACTCGGCAGTTCTCCCTGCTAGTTCCCCCACCTCATCATGTATCTTAGCATAAAACATGCTGTCAATCTTCCTTACTTTTAGAAAGGCTCTCTCTTGACCCCCCTTTAGCCAGCTCCTCCAAATAGATGTCTGTACCTGTACCTCCAATTTCTCTTTTCCCATTCTTTCTCCAACCCATTCTAATTAAGTGTCACTCCCACCTCTGAAACTAACATTGTCAAGGTCACAAATGAACTCTGAGTTGCTATATCCAATGGTCAGTTCTTCAACTTCATCTTCACACAACTTGATACCTTGCTGACATTTGACAACTGCTTTTCTCTCTCTTTGTTTCTTTTTTCTTTTCTTTTCTTCTTCCCTCCCTTGCTTTCTTTCCTCTTTCCTGCCCTCCCTTCCTTCCTTCTTTCTTGTGTCTGCAGCATATGGAAGTTCCCAGGCCAGGAGTCAAATCAGAGCTGCAGCTGCTGGCCTATGCCACAGCCACAGTCGGATCTGAGCCTAGTCTGTAACCTGCATCGCAGCTTGTAGCAGTGCTGGATCCTTAATTCACTGAGTGAGGCCAGGGCTTGAACCCACATCCTCACATATACTAGTTGGGTTCTTGATCCACTCATTGACAATGGGAACTCCCCACCAACTGCTTTTTAACTCCTTGTCCTCTTCATGGTGGAGTGTCCCATAACTCAGTCCTTGGACCTCTTCTCTGTCTCCCCTCAGTGACCCCAGCCAGTCCCATAGCTGTGAGTTCACAGCCAGTAAGATGACTCTCACATGTGTATGTCCAGTTCAGCTATCATCCCTGAACTCCAGACTCATACCAGCTGTTTTTTCAATATCTCCTCTTGGATGCCTAAAAATGAATGGCTAACTTGATCCTCCAAACCTGCCATGACAGAGTGCCACAAACTGAGTGGCTTAAATGACAGAAACATGCTGTTTCATGGTTCTGGGGGTGAGAAGTCTGAAGCAAGCTGCTGGCAGGGCCTTGGTCCCTCTGAAGGCATCAGAAAAGAATCTGTTCCCAGCCTTTCCTAGCTTCTGGTAGTTTCTTGACTTGTGGCAGCATATCTCACTTTTCACAGGTGATATTTGGAGAAGGGTCTGAGGGAATGAGGGGAGCAAGCAGGGAAGTTATCCAGAGAAAGAACATCTCTCAGGTGTAGGTCTGTTTTTATAAGGACACCAGTCATCTTGGATTAGCCCCTCCTCTCCCCACAATGACCTCGTCTTAACTTGACTACATCTGCAAAAACTCTATTTCCAAAAACAGTCACATTCTCAGGTCTTGAGGGTTAGGACTTAAACATATCTTTTTTTTTTTTAAATTACATAATGAATTTTAGTACATTTATAGGTGTACAACAATCATCATAACCAAATTTTACAGCATTTCCATCCTAAACCCTCAGCGCGTCCCCCCACCTCCCAACCTGTCTCATTTGGAAACCATAAGTTTTTCAAAGTCTGTGAGTCAGTATCTGTTCTGTAAAGAAGTTCGTTGTGTCCTTTTTTTTAGATTCCACATAAACACATCTTTTTTGAGGGGCACCGTTCCGTCCACAACACCTGCCCTCCTACTTTATTCCGTTTTGGTAAATGGCAAATCCATTCTTCCAACTGCTCAGGTCAAACATCTTGGAGGCATCCGTGACGCCTTTCTTTCCTACACACTGACCTCCAATCCATCAGCACAGCTGGTTGGTTCAAACTTCAAAATATATTCAGAATCCAAGTACACCTCATTACCTCCATTGCTACCTCCCTGGCCTGAGCCACAGTCTTCTCTTCTCTGGATCAGTGGCAACAGGCTCCTAACTTGTCTCCTTTCTTCTGCTCATGCCCTCCTGTTGTGGCCAGGGTGACTCTTTAAAAATGTTAAGATTTTGTCACTGCCCTGGTCACCTCCCACATCCTCTGCCCTGCTCCCTGCCATAGTGTGTGAAGGAAAAGCCAATGACCTTGAAGGCTTTATAGGGCTCACCATCCCCTCTACCCCTCTGGACTCACCCTTGCCACTCCCTCCTCCCTCCCTCTGCTCCGTCCACTCTGGCCTCCTTGCTGGTTCTGCCTCAGGATCTTTGCACTTGCTTTTCCTGCTGCTCAGCATGCTCTTCCTCTGGATTATTGCCCTGCTTGCTCCCCTCATTCCCTTAGACCCTTGTCCAAATATCACCTTCTCTGCGTGGTCTGTCCTGAACAGCCCTCCCACCCTCACTCCTTATACCTCCCCTCCCCACTTTATTTTCTCTCTAGAATTAAACCGCATTGGATAAACCATGTAATTTTACTCTCTTCTTGTCAGCCTGTCTCCTTCACTTGAATGCGTGCTCCCTGGGGACAGGGATGCTATCTGGGTCCCCTAGACTACAACAGGCCTGGGACATAGTAGGGGATCAGGAAATATTTGTACAAGGAATTCACAAATTTATTTCATAATCATAATTATTATGGTGAACTGATGGTGATTGGCAGCTTTCAAAGGATGGTCACCACTCAGTTGCTCATCCAGGAGCCTGATGAGGTCAATCTCATGATCCTTTTGTTGCAGATGAGGAAACTGAAGCTAAATGTGACTATGTGATGGGTCCCATAACCAGTAACAAACCACCAGTAACAAAGCAAGAACTTGTCCTTGGAATCAGACCATCCAGGTTCAGATGCTCTGCCTCTTTCCATATGTGTCCTTCAGCATTTTCCATAATCTCTTGAAGCCTCGGTTTCTTTTTTTATAAAATGAGGGTAAAATAGTTCTCATTTCATAGAGGTGTTGAGAAAAGAGATGAGATAATCCGTGGGAAGTGACTAGCAGACAGGAAGCACTTGTTACCTGTTACTTTTTATTGTTGTTATTCTCCCTATTCAGGACTGTTATTGTACCTCACTGAGGAAGCAAGAGATACAGTTGTGGAGAACCTTTCTTTTCTTTTCTTTTTTTTTTTTTTTTTTGTCTTATTGCCATTTCTTGGGCCGCTCCCGCGGCATATGGAGGTTCCCAGGCTAGGGGTTGAATCGGAGCTGTAGCCACCGGCCTACGCCAGAGCCACAGCAACGCAGGATCTGAGCCGTGTCCGCAACCTACACCACAGCTCACGGCAACGCCGGATCGTTAACTCACTGAGCAAGGGCAGGGACCGAACCCGCAACCTCATGGTTCCTAGTCGGATTCGTTAACCACTGCGCCTTTTTTTTTTTTTTTTTTTTTTTTTTTGAGAACCTTTCTTTTCTTTCAGCAGCAGCTCAGGATCCAGCTATAGCATTCTTCTCTGATCTGGAAATTTAGTATTTTTTTAAAAACAGGCCCAATCTATCCCCGCCTCAACAAGCGTATGTTAGTGTCATTGTGTATGTGAGTGAGTGTGTGTTGCTTGGGCCTGTGTGTCTTTATTTTCCATTTACCTAGAAAATTGATAGATTTCCAATTTAGAGCAAGGGGGGACCAGGAGCGAGAAGGGAAATGGAGCTGCCCATCAAAATTAGCAGGGAAGTGAGTAAAGGTCATTTGATCACAGCTTGGCTGCCTCTGAATTAACCTGCATAAGAGAGACTTGTTGAGTTTGCAGCTCTTTAAGGGGCATATTAACACCAGGAGTGAGGCAAGGAGATGCCCAGAGAGAAGGTCAATTTGTGGCTGCTCAGATCAGCAGGGCCCCTGGAGGAACTTGACTGGAGAAGCCAGCTCTGGGCCAGTGGGGTGCGGAGCAAGGGAGGAAAGTCTGGACCACGGAGGAGACCCAGGTGCCTCTCCAAGGGCTGCCCTGAAACCTGGCTGGCCCCGTGAGCACCCAGCACTGGAGCTGGGAGGTTTCATCCCCGGTGCTGCAGCTGCAGCAGAAAGAGAATTAAGGAGCTGAGAGCACAGCATCTAGTATGGCAATTGCGGATTCATTAATCGTCTGTGGGGAAAAGAATGGAAGGCATTTGTATAATAAAGATGCTTGGAAATTAGAGAGAGCAGCAGTGCTGTTTACTGTTTTTATTTTATTTTTATTATCATGAAATTGCTTCCAGTCACCTGTAATTTTCCGAGGCTGTCACAATTATACATCTTTGAGGATTACACAAGACACACACAGTCAGAAAGGTAGAATTTAAACATCCGAAGGTCTGTGAGCCTCAGTTCTTCTTCATCACCTCCCTGGCATTTGGCCCTGATGGCTTGAATTAGGTAACCCCCCACCCCAACCCCAAGGCTGCTTCCAGCACCCAAGCTTTGTCATTTTAGCACCGTCTTGGTGGCATGGCGGACTGTGTGGCACTGTTTCCTGGAGGGAAGAGGCATGACCTGGGGCCAAGGACCTAACTTCATATTCCTGCTTTGTTGGGGAATGGCTCCCTGCCTGTGGAGGAGTCACCACTCTCCCTGTGTCTCAGCCTCATCTCTAAGATGGGCTATTGATAAGTAACTCACGAGATCATGCTTTGTCTATCTAGGACTACAGTTCCTATGCTCTGACAGTAATTCTGTAATACCCACCCAGTGTCCTGCAATTCAATTCAATTCTGACACTGCCTGGAGTTAGTTTCTGTTTCCAGAGTTAAAGGCCAAGGTCCCCAACGAGACTGCCTCACCTCAGATGCCAGCCACAAACGGGACCCCTGGCTTACCTGCACTTCCATTTGACTTGGCTCCAAATTCAGGGGTTCCCATAACCTCCCTTCAGGTTAGTTAATGTGCTGGAACTCCCTGAAAGTGCTATACCTAGAATTACAGTTTCACTGTGAAGGATACAACTCAGGAACAGCCAAATGGTTTCCAGGTGGGGGGCAGCCAGAACATCCATGCTTTCTTCTTGGAATCAGGTTAAGTCACCCTCCCACATGTTAATATGTTTACCAACCGGGAAGGTCCACTGAATTTCAGGGTCCAGAGCTTTTCTCTGAGTTACATAGGCACGATTGATTAAATCAATGGCTACCTGATCGAACTCAATCTCTCCTCCCCAGAGGTTGGCAGGGGGGGAACCAAAAGTCCTGTTCTGGGTCATTCTGGCCTGGCCAGTTCCCCCTCAGAACCATCTAAGGGCCCACAATTAGTATGAATTCAGGAATGATTAAAAGAGACTTATTTTGAATAACAAAAGGCACTCCTATCAGGAAACTCCAAGGATTTTTGAAGCTCTGGACTAGGAATTAGGGACAGAGACCAGACCATAAATTGCCAACTTGGGAGTTCCTGTTATGGTTCACCAGGTAAAGAACCTGATGAAGTGTCCTTGGGGATGAGGGATCCATCCTTGGCCTTGTTCATTGGGTCAAGGATCCAGCATTGCCACAAGTTGTGGTGTAGGTCACAGATGCTGCTCAGATCTGGTGTTGCCGACCATGGTTGTGGTGTAGGCCTGCAGCTGCAGCCCCGATTTGACCTCTAATTTAGGAACTTCCATGTGCCGCAGGCATGGCTGTAAAATAAATAAATACATAAAATAAAAATAAGTTGCCAACTTATAGTTTTCTTTAGCATCACCCCAGAGCATATTCAAAGCTCAATTTCCAGGGTGCTGGCTCTCCAGGTGATTGATAGAGCAGGTCTGTGCTGAACCCTACAGATCTGCACGTCTACCCCACTCCCCAAGTGAGGCTGATGCTGGTGGTCTGTGGCTCAGACTTGTAGGAATGCTGATGTAATGGAATGTACACTAATATGCATGAAATTGCTCTGAAAACTGTGACATTCACCACAAACATTAGACATTATCATGAAGTCCATCTCCTCCTTTGAACAGATCTGATCGCTGGATATGTGCTAAGTGTAATTGTAATTAAATATCAGAGCTGACGGAAACCTAGAAGCCTTAGGGAGGCTAGTTCTCTGGAACTCCTAAGAAGGGTTTTTAGGGCTTGGGAGAAGTTGGCAGATGAAGTCAGGATTGGGGGTGCGCCAAGTCTAAAGGCGATTAGAGATGGGCCGTTTGCAGGGTTTCCCTAGGGGTGCCTGCACAATCCTCCCCTCCCTTCCCCTGCTATTTCCTTGTTCATCCCAAAGATGGGTAAGCCCTACTTCCTGCCTCACCCCTACACTCCTAGGCTGACTATGAGGGACTCAGCCTGGGTCCTCTATAAATCTGGGACCTCTTTTATGACCTCCAAATTCTTTTTTTTTTTTTGTAATATTGTTTTGCTGCTGTGATCTTTTTTTTTTTTTTTTTTTTTGCTATTTCTTGGGCCGCCCCTGTGGCACGTGGAGGTTTCCCAGGCTAGGGGTCGAATTGGAGCCATAGCCACTGGCCTACGCCAGAGCCACAGCAACGCGGGATCCGAGCCGCGTCTGCAACCTACACCACAGCTCACGGCAACGCTGGATCGTCAACCCACTGAGCAAGGGCAGGGACCGAACCCGCAACCTCATGGTTCCTAGTCGGATTCGTTAACCACTGCGCCACGACGGGAACTCCTGACCTCCAAATTCTTACCGACATCGAACTCAGTTTCTCCAAGTGTGGTCTCGGGACATCTCCCAAAGAGCCACCTGGAGAGTGATCCTGAGTTGCTATCTCTGAGGGGTGGGCCAAGGAATTGGCATCTTAGATAAGTTCCCAAGGACCCCAACCCCCTCAGCCTGAGCAGATGGTCCCCGACTTGCCAGAAGTCTGATGTAGGCTAATAGGGTCAGCTTCCCGTCCGGCAGGTAGTAGGCACTCAGTGGCTGTTGATGGGAAGAATGAGAGCAGGATGAGTAAGTCGTTTTCCTTCTTCCCACCTTAAAGTTCTTTGGCATCTTCTTTTGTCTTTCCACTCCCAGCGCATTCCTGACTGAGGCCCCATAAAGCTTCTGTCTTTCAGTTATTCTCTTTCCTGCGCTCAGTGTCTTGCTTTCCACCAGCTCTTTCTGTAAAACCATGTCTCCCCAGCCCTCCTTTCGAGGGCTGTTCCTTCTCCTTGTCTCTGAGCAACGTTTGCTACTCCCCACGGGGTTAATGGCATCACCTTCCTTGCACCTTCTTCCCACCCAGCCATCTTTGACGCCTCTCTGTCCCTTACTCCCCATCCAATCTGTGGCTCAGTCCTCATTATTGTCCATCTGATCTTTGTCTTATAGCTCTTTCTTATTCCCTTCTCATGTTACGCCTTCTGTCAGGCCTTCATTTCTTCAAGTTGGGTCTCTTGCAGTAGCCTCTACCCTCTGATGTTTGCCCTCCAAATTATACTGAACACTTGGTCTGCTTCATCACTTTAGTCTTAGGTCTTTTCATACCATTCCTCTGTTCAAAATGTTTCTCTGACTTCCCATTGCTAGCAGAATAGGATCCTCAATCTTTAGACTCCACAATTTGGCCCTACCTGCTTTTTCCTGATTATCTTTACTACTCCCCTAAACTTCTAGTCTTCCAAAATTCTAGATTCCTACCTTCTTGGACCTAAATAACTTGCTGTATTCTCTTATCTCCTTATCCTTATCCTTGCTCTTTTCCCAGCATCATTGCCTCCCTACCCATCTGTTCAACTCCTTCAGCCTCAATGGAACCTGTTCTAGCAAGCCTTGCATCATTGCCAGACATTAAGGCATCCCTGAAACCTCCAGAGCCCACCACTGATCCTCAGCTTTGCTTTGTGACTGTGTATAAATGTGTCTTCTGCAATTGTCAGCTCCTTGAAGGTAGGTAACAGTATCAATAACAGCTCATTGAGTGACAGGGACAACTATAATTGATTAAGCACTTATTGTTAGTAATAGTTCTTTCACCTACAATACTTCATCACCATACTCCAAATTAGTTGTTATCTCCATTTTAGAAGTGTGAAAACTGAGGCTTAGAGAGGTAAAGGCCAAAAAGGTGATAAGCGGTAGGGATGAGACATATCAGCCTGACTCCAAATCTACTCTTTCTACTCCAGAACACAATTCCTAAGGCAAAGAGGAAAGCCCACATTCATTGAGCAACTACTTTGTGCCAGTGCAGGCAGGGGTCCAGAACTGAGCAAGACAACCCCATGAAGTAATATACATGAAAGTGACTGGCACATAGTAGGTGCTCCATGTAAATGCTAATTGAGAAATGGATGGACTCCGTGTCTATTTCATGCCCGAGCTTGCTTCCAGAGTGCTTCCAAATGTAGCTGCGTCCTACCATAGGGAGGTATGGAGGGACCCTGGGGCCAACATCTCATTCGGGCTCAGCCAAATGCAATTCTGATGACCTTGAGCAAGTCTCATAGCCTCTCCAATCTCATTTCCTCATGGTGAAATGAAAAAGCCAGATGACTTGTTTTCTAAGGTCTTTCCAACTCTAAGAGGTGAGGTGATGTAGGGTCAATGAGTTGTAAACAGCAGAGCAAATACAAATGGAAGTGATTATTTTAATACTTTAGATCCTTCCTGCAGCAAGGGCATTTCTCTGGTTTTTAGGAAGACAGGATAATTCCCTTCTCAGAAGCTGAGTTGATGAGGCTAAAGTCTCCAGCTCTTCTGGGCCAGGGGGACAGAGGACAAGGGCCTCCCCTCCCTGGTGCATGTACTCCTTGGGTCCCCTTCTGTCTTAAGGGGCACTGACTTCTGCAGGATCTGGCCATGCCTGGCAGAGAGTTAATTCATGTCTGCAGGGCAAGGTAGCAGAAATAACAATTGCTTTGACTAAGGGAGAGAGATGGCTATGAGTTTTGCTTTAAGCAAAATGGACAAGGAAGGAATAGGAAATCATCCACTTGGCATCCTTTGCTGGACCTACTGGCCTTCCTCTGTGCTGGCTGCTGACCCCTCCAGTTTCCCCTAGGAAATGAGGCCCCCGCTCCAGTGCCTTACAAGGACCCTAGTTTGTGTTGTGGCAGATAAAAGGACCAATACTGCTGTGCGTTTGTGAATGTGAATTTGGACAGGAGCCAAGATGACCAGAAGAGGCAATGATGGCAGAGCTGATGCAGCTGGGTGCCCTTGAGAGTAAGAAACGGGGCAGACGGGCAGTTAGTATGACTTACCTACAACAGGGCTGCCTCACGCAGGCGCTGTTTGAAACACTTTCCCTGCATTTTCTCATTTAATCTGAACCCTATGGTTCAGGTCACTGGACTTTTGAGTAATGAAGCCCAGGATTCCTATGCAGGTCTGTCTGTCTTGGGTGACAACATGATTACTAATTATAATATACCTCCTTCTGGAGTTCCCATCACGGCGCAGTGGAAACAGAACCGACTAGGAACCATGAGGTTGGGGTTGGATCCCTGGCCTCGCTCAGTGGGTTAAGGATCTGGCATTGCCGTGAGCTGTGGTGTAGGTCCCAGACATGGCTCAGATCTGGTGTTGCTGTGGCTCTGGCATAGGCTGGCAGCAACAGCTCCGATTCGACCCCTAGCCTGGGAACCTCCATATGCCACGGGTGCAGCCCTAAAAAGACAAAAGACTATATATATATCTCCTTCTGGGCAAATAGAGTACAAGGAGATGGAAAATATTGAGAAAAGAAGAGGAGTTCCCTTGTGGGACAGAAGATTAAGGATCTGGCATTGTCACTTCAGAAGCTGAGGTTGCTGCTATGGCACGGGTTTGACCCATGGCCTAGGAACTTCCACATGCTGCGGGCACAGCCAAAAAATAGAAATAAAATAAAATAAAGAGGAAAGTGGAAGAAACAGTGGTTTTAAGAAGGGAGAGAACTGAGCCTGATGGTCCTCAAACTTGTGAGGGTTGGTTACTGGAAGCTTCTAGTGCTCTACTAAGTGAGGCTGCCTACTAAGTGAGAGCCCTACTAAGTGGGAGGCTAAGGAGCACCACCCACTGGGTCGTCACAGTAAACTGCATGGGGTGTTATTTCCCGTGGGAGGAGATGAAGCCTGGAGAGGACAAATGTTTTGTCCCAGTTATGGCATCAGTGAGAACTGCTAGAATTTGAACCCAGTTTTGTCCTATATCTAAAGTCTATGCTGGAGTTCCTGTATTGGCGTCGCAGAAATGAATCCAACTAGTATCCATGAGGATGTGGGTTCAGTCCCTGGCCTCGCTCAGTGGGTTAAAGATCCGGCGTTGTTGTGACCTGTAGTGTAGGTCGCAGATGCCACTCGGATCCCTCATAGCTGTGCCTGTGGCATAGGCTGGCAGCTGTAGCTCCAATTCCACCCCAGCCTAGGAACTTCCGTATGTCTAGAGTGCGGCCCTCAAAACAAACAAACAAACAAAAGTCTATGCTGGTTCTCCCGTCCAGCACTTCCTCCCTCTTTGCAGAGCATCTCAAAATGCTGGTCATCCAGCCTTGGTGTAAAGCACACCTCTCACCTCCAAGGGCGGGAGAGGTAGGAAGGGGTGGGAGAGGGGACCAGAGACAGAGCTCTTGCTGAGTCCTTTCAAGCCTTGCCACTTGGCTAGGCACTTCACCTGTGTTTAATCTCATTTCATTTTCATAACACCCAGGTGGGAGAAGCATAATTGCCCACATTTTGCAGATGAGTGTATTGAGGCTCAGAAATGGCAATTGATTTGCCGAAGGTCACAGAGCTGGTAAATGGTGGACCAAGGATTCTGATCCAGATGGGCCCAACTTCAAAGCCTGGGCTAATTAAAAGTATAATTTTATACTACATCAAGTAGCATCTCATGCTAGATTCTATTAAAGGCGAGCTGTAGTGGAGGCCAACATTTTAAAATAATTTCGTAGTTGAAAAATTTATAATTAAGGCAGTCATCAATTAACTTATTTTTCTGGGAAGAGAAAAAGGTTTGCCATTATTGAGTTTTCACTGCAGAAGAATCTAGAGCCTCATTTAAGAACCATGGAGTGTATTCAGTAAAACAGGAGTTAGAGCAGCTCAGGGAGGCTGACCCCGGCTGCATGCCCAGAAAGGAGACACGTTCAAGAGCTTTCTGGGCACAGAGAGCAGGCAGGAAGCATGGCCAGGTTTGCCGCTGCCTGGGAGGGTAGTTTTGGCTTCGGTCCGGGCTGTACGTAGTGTCTGCCAGAGAGGATCATATGTTCTCAAAAAACAGGGACTGGGCACAAACTAATTTGATCATTTGTCTTTCCTGCTCAGTAACCTTCAATGGCTCCCCCTGTATCTCAGATAAACCCCATAGGCCTTACCTTGCCATTCACTGCTCATCACAATCTGGTCCCAGTTTCCATTCCCAGTGCTCTGCCCACTCTTCACCCCACCTAAACCTCATGTGCAGGTTAAACTGGGCCACTTTTTATTCCATCAACCCAATTCTGAGTCTTTCCCCTTTCCTCGCCTTTTGCTTCAGATCTACTTAGCAAAATCCTGCTCATTCCAGTTCCTACCCTAGATGACTCCTCCTTGAAGTCTCCTCGGATTGCCCACCAAGAAGCAAACGCTCCCTCTTTCTACTTACGTGTGGCACTGATCCCAGAGTGCCTTGAATTGAGATTATTTATGTGCATGTCTCTTCTTTCCTGCTACGCACAAGCTCTTCGTGGGCAGAGGTGATCCTCCCACCCATGAGTGTAGGAAAAAACAGTAACTAGTGAGCTCGGAGGTTAACGTCTTATCTGTGATGCTGTTGTAGTTACGTAATGGTCATCTTTACATTCAGCGGTTTGCAAGGACTTCTCCTGAACTTGCTTAAAAGTATGTCAGAGACCTGAAACATTTTGAGAATTAGGTTTGCTTGAAGTTCATAAATGACAGCTATTCGCTCATTCATCCAATAGCGTCTGTGGAATAACACTTTTCTGAAAACTTTGTTTGAGGGAGCTTAAGGGTACAAGCCCCACCCTGAGATTAGATCAATATATTAGGAAGCACAATGTCATAGGTCCTTAACACCATTAGGACTGCCTGCACAGGCACACATGCCCATTTGCCACATCCTCACATTTGCCAGGCACCATCCTAGGGTCTTGTGTCACATGGTTCCATCCATGGCTGCAGAGAGTAGCTTTGCGAGCAAGACCCAAGGCTTGCCAGGCATCTATCTCCTCCATGGTTAGGTCAAGCTAAGGGAGAGAAATTGAAGGATGCTGTTTGTTATTAAAAATACTTGGTAACCAGCCAAGTAATTTCTCCTGTGTTCAACCCCTACATTGTACTCTGTATATGACTGTGCGAGAGAGACAATCCCAGTCGAGAACTACTTCTCGCCAGGTTGCACAGCAGCACTGGCCCTAGTCTCCGGTTTTTTTGTAAATTTGCAAATTGAAGTCAGCAAGTTCCCAACTTGGATCGGCCGCAGCTGGTAGGAAGACCGCCACACTGACTCTGGCCAAAGTCCAATCTGTCAGTCTCCACACAGATCTGGACTTATCTGAATGAGAAAAAAAAAAAAAATCATCGTTCTTTTGACTGTCCTCTTATTTGGAGAGTTGGAGAATAATCACATTTGGAGTGGAAACCAAGATGCCTTCTAGCAAAAAGACAAAAAAAAAAAAAAAAAGGAGTTCCCGTCATGGCGCAGTGGTTAACGAATCCGACTAGGAACCATGAGGTTGCGGGTTCGGTCCCTGCCCTTGCTCAGTGGGTTACCGATCCGGCGTTGCCATGAGCTGTGGTGTAGGTTGCAGACGCGGCTTGGATCCCGCGTTGCTGTGGCTCTGGCGTAGGCCGGTGGCTACAGCTCCGATTCGGCCCCCAGCCTGGGAACCTCCATATGCCGCGGGAGCGGCCCAAAGAAATAGCAAAAAGACAAAAAAAAAAAAAAAAGATGCCTTCTGCTTGCTCACCCATAGGTCCACTGTGCTCCAGAATTCAGGGCTCTGGGGTCAGTGTGAACTCAGAACCCTCTGGAGCCATGAATTTTGCGTTTGGGTTTGGTCAGTTTTCTTGATCTTGCCGTGATTTGCTTCCTGTCTGTAAAGCAGGACTGATCATTGGACTTGAGAGTTGTTGGGAGAATTAGGTGAGCTGAATGTAGTGCTGGACCAAGGAAGCCCTTCCGGAGTATCATCTATTATTAGAATCACAGCTGCCAACAGTGGTGTGACTGGATCAGCTGACCTGCTGTAACCACCTCGCTCCAAGGTCATCAGCCTCCTTTTTTGGATATTTTTTTCCCTGAATGATAGATCCCTTATTCAAAACTCAAATCTAACCGTGAAGTTTTTATACGTCCTGTAGAATGTGACCCTTGATTGGGGATTGGAGGCCTCCTATGTTATTCAGGTCTGTGCAGTAGGTATTCCCGCACTGTCCCCTTCCAGTGAGGAGCTGTACTAGGCTGGGGGAGGTTTGGGGGTGAAAAGGTAGTTAAGGCACTCTTTTTGCCCCCAGGGTGCCTGTCCTCTATCTGACTGAAAGAAAGATGCCCAGTTCCTGTAAAACACCACCAAGTGTGAAAATGGTCGAAAATGAGACACAAACTCAGTGACCAGTTTGTTGGCGCTAACTCATATCACCGTCCCGCCTTATTTTAATTATGGTTTTCCCTCTCTGCTATCATCAAATTAAAAAATCCTTCACATGGTAGTCTAGCAACTTTGTTATATTGCCATTCTGCAAATCATGTGGAAAGAGCAAATTGTTTTCAGGGAAAGTTTCAAGTAAATGTATGAGCTTATGGACAAATTGCCCATTATTGCTTTCAAAAAAAAAAAAAAATTAAACACTGTCAGTGGACTAATTTGCAACCTTCCAAAGAAGAATGCCATCTCACATGTTTCTGGAGCTTTAAGGTTTGTAAAACTCACTGCTGTGCATTTTCCCTCTGAGTCCTGATGGTGACTCTGGGATGGTGGGAAGGATATGCAGTCTCAGGTTGGAAATGCAGGCAGAGGCTCAGAAAGGTCATGTCTTGCTAATAAGTTCACGTGCGGAGGAGGCTGGTGAGATTTTAGAACCCAGGACCCCTGACTTCAAACCCAGTGTTCTTTTTGCTACATTACTCTGTAGTCAAGTAGTTCTGCACCATTTCACTAACATTTAATTAGCTAAAAGTGGAAACAGATAACCTTGAAATTAATTCGAGTTAATGTTAAATGTTGCTAACTTTTTATTAGTTGAATGTTTCCATTAACTTTTCCAGTGGCTGCTTTTTGGGTACCCACTCACAGCAGTGAACAAAATTGAGTACGCGCTCAATAAGTATTTACAGAATAAACAAATAGCTTAGCTGGCTGGGTTTGGCTGCAGGGTGGGGTTAGAAAGTTGAGTCACTGAAGACAAGATTGAGTATTTAATTCACCCTTTGGTTTGTCAAGTATTTATTAAGTCTCCGTTCTGTGTAAGGCGCTCCATGGGGTAAAGCATGGCACACATGTGGCCCTCGGCAAACTATTTAACCTCTCTGAGCCTTGGTTGCCTTGGCTTTAAAAATGAGGAATAATAATAGTACTGAATTCATGGGTTTGTTACTGGGATCCAATAAATTAATGTGAATGAAGGGCTTGGAGCAGAGGCTAGCACGGGTGCTGGGTGCTCGGTAAATGGTAAGGATGGTAATTCTCCATCTCAGTGCTATATAGTTATATGTAGCTCACACCCCAAGGCTCCAGAGAGTCAATGAAGTGGTCACAAAATGCCACAGTTGATTTGTTTTGGAGAAGAGGAGAACGGAGGCAAGCTATGAAAGCAGAGATGCATTCCCACAGTCCTGACAGAGAAGGCTCTTCCCTCTTAATTTTAGGTGACAGTGGGGGAAGGGGCCCAGACAATTCATGTGCAGGTTACCTGCCACACTCCTCCTGGGGCCTCCACTTCGCATCCTTTGGGAATCCTGGGCCCCTGGGCCCTTTGGGCTGATAGCCTGTATGGGATGTGTGTGCAGGGGTGTGGGAAAGGGGACCTGTGATACAGGGGCCACTCTGGGTTCGTGCTACAGAAAGACACAGCTGGCAGTGCAGGGTGCAGACAGATTGCTTCTCCCTCTGCAGTCCTCTGTTCCCCTGACCCCAGTAGAAGGGGCCCCGGAGCTCTCCTGCCTCAGCCCTCCCCTTGAGCGGGGCTCTCCTGAGGCTGAGCCCTGGAGGGCAGGGGAGAGGGCAGAGTGCTGGCCTCATCCCCAGGGACCTGTCCCCTGCCAGGCGGGAAGGGTCAGCATGGGCACGGAGACCTCCATTTCGACTCGCCCCCGCCTGGGCTGCGGTCTGGGCCTGAAGCACTGCATTGCGTTGCTTGAATGGATGGAGCTGCTGGCCAGCTCATTTAAGGTCTGACATTCTTCCTGGCCCTGCCAGCGGTTGCCTCCTACTCTGTGTGTGTGTGTGTGGCGGGGGATGGGGACACTTAGGAAGACAGCAAAGCAACCTGCCTCCAATCTGTCAGCAATTGGCTTCCATTAGGGATAGGACTGCCCTCGTGGTGGGGGAGGGGCAGGCCAAGGCGGGGGGTGGGGGGGTGTGGGGATGATAGAGAAAGACTGCTCTGTCTATTTAATCTCATTGGGGTTTCCAGATCCCAAAGGGTTGTTTGGAGGAGTCTCCGGGGACTAGGCAATGGCTGATTGTCTCTTTAGGTGGCAGCTGTGTTCAGGTGTCTTCACCTCTCTCCTGGAAAGAAAAGAACAAAATGCCAATTTTGCTGATTGTATCTGTTTGCAGAAGTGTGTGAGGTTTATCATAAACTGTCCTGGCTGCTCCCCAGGATTGTTCATCTGTATGCTTTTCTGTCTGATCAGTTGCATCTGTCTATTCATCTGTGTCTCCTGATTGGCCATGTCTAGCCCCATGGTTTTCTCCCCTAGTTGTATTCTGAGCAGTGGTTCCCAACTAGGAAGGCGGTGCTGCGCATGGGAGAGGCTCCACCTAGGACCATGTGGGACTCTGGTTGTCTCCATGACTACCGGCTGCTCCTGGCTCTCAACAGTCAGCGAGTCTGGGCCAGGGATCGTCTGTATATCCTTCAAGGAGCAATACAGTCCCCCCCAAAAAGACTCATCCCACCCCAGTTCTAGGTGTGGCCCTGTTAAAAGTCTAGAGCAAAGGAGACAAAGGTACGCGGGGGTACCTGGGTTCAAGGGGGGCCTGACTCACAAGAAGAATGGCCCCGGCACAGTGTACAGAGGGGCTGTTCCTTTTCAGTGGACAGAGACTTCTAGCTGCTCTTTGGAGCTCCTCCTTCTTCCAGGATGACAGGGAAAGGGACCCACCAGTAGAAGCCAGTGCCCCATGAGAACCTAGGAACCAGTGATCCCTTGTCACTACTGGACATACCTCTCTAGTGCCTGGCCCAACGAATACCGGCTGCTCGGGCCACTACCACCCACAGACTTCAGGGGCCTTGCTCTAGCCCTTCCCTACCTGGGACCTTGGAATTCCCCCTGCCAGCAGCCCCAAGCTGGGTCTCAGGGCCCCGCTCCATCATCAGGGTATACATCCTGAGGCCGAGGATGGCCATGGGGCAGCTGTTGTGCATGGGTGGGGGAGACAGAGCTTGGACACGTGGCTTAAGCTCTAGCACAGAGCTGAGGCAGGAAGAAAAGGGCTGGGGCTTGCTCTGGGCTGCTTCTTCCAGGATCCGCACCTGGCATCTTGCTGTTAGTACAGCCTTTCTGCCAGTGTAGCTTCCCACAGTTACAACCAGGTCATGTCTTTATTCCAGCTCTGTCCTTATTATGTCTGTTCCTGCGTCTGCTTGGCCCAGTGTTCTGTTGATTCTGTTTTCCTGAAAGTTTTAGCTTTTGGGGACCAGGGCACAGGACCATAAACTTAGCCCATCAAGCAGTAAATTTGCAGGGTTGATATAGCTTCTATATAAACATTAGAGGTTTTGATGTTTCAGGCTGCATTTCTAGCAGTTTCTTTGATCTTTTACTGACCAGTAAATTATTTATTGGGTCTGTCATAAAGATAAACCAAAGCCCATAAACTATATTTATAGTATCACAAAAATCTCCCTCCCACCTGGCATCTTCAGAGATGGACTGTGGTCTTGATGATAATGAAGCGCCCAGGCTGGAGTGGCACCAGGGCCTTAGCCGCTTTGCCCCCTTTTTAATGTCTTTTCTTCTTTCCATTCCTTTGAGCTAGTTTGCCTTCCTTCCATGATCTTGCTTCGTTTTCTCTTCCCCCTCCTATTTTTTTGGCTCCAGAGCCAAGCTTTTTGTGAGGGTGTTGGTAAGAACCTGTCACTCCTCCCTGAAGCCCCTGCTGCTTGAGCCCCAGGCCAGGCCCAGCTCTCCCCTACATCCCCAGGCCTCAGCCCCCCAGGGCCAGGCCCGATAGCTAATTCCTTCCCGTGCAGTCCTTCTGCCTTGAAGCCCAGACACATGTCAACCCCTGGGAGGATGAACCGTGCCCAATCAATGGCCAGTTCCAACCCAATCAATGGCCAGTTCCAATGGACACGTTGGATCATTGGGAGAGTTCATTGCAGAGTGTGGGCAGTGTGTCTGTGTGATTGTGTGTGCTTGGGAGCAGATGACTGGCAGCCTTGAAGCCCTTTCTTTCATTGTATTTTTCCTTTGACTTTTAACGAGCACCTCCCTCAATTAAAGTGGCAAGGTAGAGCAGACCAGGAAATCAGTGGATCTTTTCCCAAACATCAATAAAGCAAATTTCTCTCCGGGATACCGATTTGTTATTTGGATATCAGGCTGACTGTAATCTGTTTCCATTTTCCTTCTTCGTGTCCCCCGCCAGAAGCTGGAGGCTCATCCATGGATATCCTGCTGTTTCCATTTGGCGGAACGAGGGGATAGATTAGATTCCTATTTGCTTTACGGACGCTCCCATCTGATCTCCATTAGATGTGTCAGGGAGAGCCTGGAATATGTGTCTCCCTTATTTATTTTGGGTGTGGCGGGATGGGATGGCTGGCAGGGGTGCTCTTAGAAGAGGTTACCAGCTGCCTCAAAGATACCACCATGGTTTTCTTTTTTCTTTTTTCTTTTTTTTTGGTCTTTTTGCCTTTTCTAGGGCCAGTCCTGCAGCATATGGAGGTTCCCAGGCTAGGGGTCTAATCGGAGCTGTAGCCGCCGACCTAAGCCAGAGCCACAGCAACGTGGGATTTGAGCCACGTCTGAGACCTACACCACAGCTCACAGAAACGCCGGGTCCTTAACCCACTGAGCAAGGGCAGGGATCGAACCCGCAACCTCATAGTTCTTAGTTGGATTTGTTAACCACTGCGCCACGACGGAACTCCAAAGACACCACCATGGTTTTCTTTCTTCCTCTGCCTGATAATAAATCGCGGCCCAAGTTACTTCTATTCTGAGACATCTGGATGTCAGGAACTGGTCCCTGATGCTACAGAGGAGAAGCTGGACTTTGGTGGAAAGGTGGGCAGAGTGCCTTTGATGCGGTGTGCTGCAGTGCAGGGTGCTCCATTGTACAGATGAGGAAACTGAGGTCCAGAGAAATTAAGCAGATTGTTTCCATGGAACCACCCACCTCTCCTCTCTCTCTTCTTTCCTGCTGCCAAGCCTCCTGAAGGGTGCCTCCAGCCTAGCCACTCCCTGCCCACCCATTCCCGTTGGGCTGCACCCTGCAGGCCTACAAGGCCTGTTCTTGCCCAGGCTCAGGACAAAAGAAAGAGCCCAGAGTCAGCAACAGAGATATGAATGGTTTGATGGATGGGGGAGCTTACATGTCTAAAGCAGGGTCCTGGAGCAACACCCCACTGTGTGTGGCTTAAGGTGGGCAGGACATGGTGACAGTCTTGGCTCCCAGAGGGGAAGGGGAGGTTGCAAGTTATTGGGGGAATTAGGTCAGGTTGGCTCATCAGTTACCAGGGAAACCAGCAGAGTAGCATGCCCCTCACTGTCCCTTTGATAAGCTGTCCCCAGCTTGGGCCTGGGGCCAGGACAGAGGAAGGTCAGTCCTGTGCACAGGGTGTAGGTGAATCAGGCACGGGCTGGGCAGGGGATGGTCCGAGAGCAAGAGAACAGCTGTCTTGAGTGGCCCAACCCTCCACCCTCCACATGAGCCCTGAGAACTCAGACATAGATATGTCATTGATACATGTATTTGAAGGCAATCAGGAAGGGCCCACATCTAATATTTGCTGTGTCCTCCAAGTTGCTGAGCATGGTCCTAGGCACGAAGTGAGCTCCCAACCTGTCCCGGTCAATTGATTGAGCCCTGGGACTCAGCTCTGAGGTCGCCATCCTTCACAGCAATAGCTTATTCAGCCCTTCCTATGTGCAGGTCTGTCCAGACCTCTGGCCCTGAATACCCAAGTCTCGGAGGTCCTGTGCCCATCCTTCTGGAGGCCCCTTCCTCCTGCCTTGTCCAACAGACCTGCTCTCCCCTCCTCCCTCCCTTGTCTGTTTCCTGTCCCACCTCCCTCAGTGCTGTGTCACCGGGAGAGCCTCCCGCCATGAGCTTGATCCTGCCCCTACCCCAGCCCCGCTGCCAGCTGCTGCTTTCCAGGTGTCCCCACTGCAGGGGGACAGCTCCTTTTTAAAGCGAGCCTTGATTCCTGTGACACCGGCAATCCTTCAGAATTGACAAGGCCTGTCTCTGCATCTCACACTCTGCCACCGGCTCTCAACCTGGGGCCTAAGTGACTTGTCATCCTCTCTTGTCAGTCGCTGGCTGGCTCAGCTGGCGCTCCTGCTCCTCCCTCCCCGCTGGAGCCATAATCCTCTCCCTTTGATATCACAATTGTCTCCATGGCACTGAGCAGCCCTCCTGCTCGGCAGGGGCTCCCAGCTCTCAGAGGAAGAGGGAAAGAACAGCAACAAAGACCCTCTTAAGAAAAGAATAGTGTCCATCTCCAGCTCCCTGTCCTTTCCCACTCCCTGGAAAAATATCTCTAGTTGAGAAGGTACCCAGGAACCAAGAGAGTAGCAGAGAGGCCCTCAGACAGAGGCTCTGTTTGCCACTGCTGTTCCTAGTGGGATTCGTTGTTTTCCTATTTTAGCAGCGCACCCAAGAGAGCTGGCTCCCACCCCTGGTGGGACACGGGGAGCGGGGAGTCCAACAGCAGGATGGGCCCATCTTCCAGAAGGGAGGCCCCGGAAGCGTACCCCCTTAGGATGCCAGAGGCCTCAGATCTGGGAGGCAGGGAGCGGGAGGGATGGGAGAACAGTGCCGGTTTGGGAATTCCCAGTGATCTCCATGCAGTGCTAAGAGCTTGGCAGGGGATATGCCCACACCTGCTCACGCCGGACCCCAAGTGTTATGGGGGTTCAGCTTGATTTCCCCCAGACTCTGGAGGGTGGTTCCTGAGGTCTCTCTCTCGGGCTGTGTGGTCTGCCAGGCTAAGGGCACTGGGCAGCTCTCAGAGCCTTGGGGTCCACTCCTAGTTTGGCCATTTCCTCCTTCTGTGAGGAGAGGGAGCTGTGGTGAAAAGATGCTCACATCTGCACTGGTTTTCTAACCTTGGATCATCGTGGCATTTATGTAAAATCTGAGTATTAGGACAGTAGGAAGCTCTTGATGCAACTCTATTATCCTGTTTTATTTTATTTTGTTTTTTTGATAATGATTTTTATTTTTCCCATTATAGCTGATTTACAGTGCTCTGTCAGTTTTCTACTGCACAGCGAGATGACCCACTCACACATACGTGTATACAGATGCTGTTTTAGATAATTCTTTTAACCTCCTGGGTCTCAGTTTCCTCATCCGTAAAGTGCAATAAAGTGATCTCACTTGCCATCTTATAGGGTCACACAAGGAGATGGATGTGAGACTCCTTTCTGAAGTATGACCTGTGAAGTATTATGTGTAACCTTCCTTTATATCCAAGTGTTGTCTATCACTTAGGGGAGAAGGAATAAAATAGAATTTGCCTTAAATGCTAAGAAATGGTTTCCGGGCTGCCCAAATCCTTTATTGTCCCTTCCTTGCCAGTCCTCTTGTCGCTACCTTGCTTTGGCCTCACAAATCCCCCCAAACACTGTTGTTGCTTCCTGCAGACACCCCACCCCCAGGACAATCACAGACTCCAGGCCTTGTTAACAAGAAGGCTCTTGGGGATCTGGGGCCCCCATCCTCCTCTCTTGTAATTCTTCTCCCATTCACAGCTCTAGCCAATCTGAATTTGGACTTGTTAGGGAGTCAAGCCGAGCGGGAACCCTCTGAACCTGAGGCTTGAGCTTACCACCCCCGCCACTGCCGCCACCGCCGCCCCCAGCCTTCTCCCTAAGCCCAGAGAGCGGAATGTTCCAAGGCCAGTCTGCCCTTGGTACTTCCCAGCAATGGTGTCTTGGCCCCAGCCCAGACTGTCACCTGATTTCTATTTCTGCTGGTCTGTGGATTTCTCCCGCAGCACCCGGGCCGTGTGGGAGGAGACAGGCACGGCCACACCCAGCTAGACCGGCGGGGGTGCTGCTGCCTGGCTCCTGAAGGTCTGTTGGAATATTAACGTTCTGAGGAAGAAGCCAGTGAATACATCTCAGACTTGCAAATGGCTTGGGTAAACCGGCTCTGCTGAGAGCTGGACGGACAGCTGGACCAAGGGAGCTATAGCAGTGAGGGCAACCTGTCGTGGTGAAGAAGGGGGCCTGCTGCTCCCCCAGCAGGGGGCGCTCCAGGGGCTGCCTCCTGGTCAGAGGTCTTTCAAGTGAATTCATTTGGGCAGTTTCTGCCTTCCTTCAGCAATGTCCTGGGCATTGCTTTTGCGGTCTCTCTCTGAGGGAGAGAATGCACCAGATGTGGGGAAGCACACACTCACCCAGGTCCGCCTCAGGTGGCCGGGAGGATTTCATTTATTCCTTCATTCCCTCAGCTTGCTTGTACTGGGCTCTCTTTCTGAGTCAGGCACTGGGCTGGGTGCTGGGGACACAGCAGTGAGAAAGACCTTCACCCCCTGAGCTTTCCAGGGTGTGGTCAGGATCCAGGGTGGAGCTCAGAACCCCCTCAGCTGCTCAGTTTGCCTTCATCAGACCCACCAGGTCGCTTTCCTGTTCCAAACTGAGGCTAGCACAGGGGCCATGTCACAGGGACACAGGTTGGGATGGTCTGGCTTTCTGACCAGCTTTGTATTCCCAGCACCATTTCCCTAAAGAAGAGAAGCCAAGGTCACTGTGGGTACCGCAACACTGCCCCCAGCTCCTGTAGTGCCTGGTGTATAAACACTGGCTCCTTCCTCAAGTCACATCACTGCCATCTGCTGGAAAACTGTCACAGTGAATGTACAGCTCTGCCTGACCACAGTGTGAATGGTGCCCCCTAGATCTGTTCTGCACCCCATTTGCCTACTCATGTGGTCACGGTCGATTGCTTATTGTATAAACTGCTCTGCAGATCCACAGGGCGGTGGCTCCTGTCAAACCTTTCCAGAGACAGACATGATGCTCTCTCTAGTCCCAAACTTCTGAAATGCCAAAAGCCATCTTTGTTAGCGACTAGCATACATTTTTCAAGTTCTGTCAGGTGGAGGATGAGTGAGGGTGGAAATGTACACTATTCCAAACCACATGTGAGAATCCGACTAATGAGGAGGTGGCCAGTTATCTAAGAGCATCTCATTTCTTTTCCTTCTTCCTTGTCCTTTTCTCGTCTCCACTTTGCACTGGGGACAGAAAGCATCACCGCTCAGGCAAGTGTCCAACACTTTGCCAGAACAATTCCCGACTCCTTGGCTCCCAAGATTCATACATTCTTTGGAGGGACTCGAGTATTTTTGTTTAAGAGTCATTGCCTTATAATTTAAGTTAAAGGGTAAATCTCTGGCCTCAAACCCTTTTGTCTCCAGAGGAGGTAGAAAAGCAAAGCAATGGATTTAACCAACAGGAAATGGAAATGCAGAGCTGCCTTGAAGACTATCGAGGGCCTCTGTTTTGTCCAACAGGGGCAGCAATGTGCACACACACACACACACACACACACACACACACACACACACACACCTGCCCCTGTGTGTGCCGCGATTGGAGTAGATGAGCCAGTATCTACCTCAGTGCCTTTTGCCCACTGTGTCAACAAATGTAGGTTGACGAAAATGGTGATAGTGCCACTGATGTCTGGGGCCTTCCCTGCCTTGAGCTTTGGGTTCCTTGTAGGTAAAATAAATGTGTTAGCTCTGTGTGGTGTCATAATCTGTTTGAGATGCTCTAACAAAAATCACAGACTGGGTGGTTTAAACAATAAATATTTCCTTCTCAGAGTTCTGGAGGCTGGGAAGTCCAAGGTCAAGGTGCTGGCAGATTTGGGGTCTGGCAAGAGCCTACTCCCTGGTCCATAGATGTCTTCTCACTGTGTCCTCATGTGGCAGAAGGGTGAGGGGGGCTATCACGTTGGAGGCTAGGATTTCAACATATAAATTGGAAGGGAGGTAGACACACACATTCAGTCCATAGCAGGGTGCTGTCCTTGCCTACTCTGACTCCAGTGGGTTTGAGAACCATTTTGGGTAAGTGTCCAGGGTGTTCCTGGGGGCTGGTAGCTCCATTTGCAAAGGCCCTCACCAGGCCCCAAATAGCAGGAGAGGGCTGACCAGGAGCCTGAGTCAGAGACAACACATTCCCAAACCGAGCCTCCGTGCCCTGCCTTTCTCAGCAGAGACTAGATCCCATCACCCTCGAATGCCTCACCTGCTTTCTGCCTTTAATTCTCCAGCCCTTCTCTTATTTATGTCATCTGTTCATTTTAGCCTAAGATCCGAGTTAGAGCAGCTCTGAGTGAACACTCTGAGCCTGGCCCTGGGCATCAGATAGAGTCATGCTGCTCCAGGGAGGTGCTGCTGCCTTGGTAGTGAGACACATAGGTTCCAGGCTTGCAGGGCTCTAGAGAGAGATCAGTGAATTCTGGGACCAGTGTATTCAGAGGATGCCTTACTTGGGTCCTGAGGTCCTGGCTTGTGTCCCTCTAAGGAGTCCTAGGTAAACACAAAGTCCACCTGTGTGCAGGACTCCGTATAGTGGGCTGTGGGGGCTACACAGATGAATGAGACATAATTCCAGCCTAAAAGGCTTACATGAACCGAGTACAGGACTGACTGTGGTACCCAGGTGCCACAGGCTTCCAGGTTGTAAGGTCTGGCTGCAGTGCCAACTCTGGTGGAAGGTGGCAGGGTTGCGGGGAATGAGTGAGAGAAGGTGGGATGGGGAAGGGGGACTGGGGACTGGTTGTTAAGGGCTTTCCCTCTTGATCAAAGATGTCTTATCAACCAGGGATGGTGTGGTAGACAACCAGTGCTTCCAAAGAGATCTGTGTCCTAATTCTTGGAAACTGTGACTGTCTTACCTCACATAGTAAAAGGGACTTTGCAGCTGTGATTATATTGAGCCTTTCGATGGGGAGATTATCCTGGATTATCCAGGTGGCTATGTTAAAAAAACAAAATTTAACAGAATAAATTGCTTTATTAAGCAACTCCTGAATCGGATAACATCTCATCTAGCAAGTAGTAGAGAAATGCTTTGAGTTGTACAAAATGGAATGCTTTTATAGGCAGAAAGAGGGGTGAGGAAGTTACTAGCAAGAGAAAAGAAAGAATTGTTCAGGCCCTGCCATCTTCCTTGGAGGGGAAGGTAACTCCATAAGGGTCTTAGGCAGATTGCCTCACTGGTGCAGGTCAGGAAATTTCAGATGGTCTGTTTGAGGGCCACATTCCTAATCGAAAGTGCAATTACGTCTTGGTTTGGTGTCACAGGAGCAAATGACTTTATTTAGTGCCTATTGTTTCTTTGGTTTAACAGTTCAGTGTAGCTACAGGGGCTGTCGTAAGAGGGAGGCCTGAGAGTCGAAGGGAGAAGAGGGCCATGTATGATGAAAGCAGGAATTGGAGTGATGCAGCCACAAGCAAAGGAATGATGGCAGCCTTGAGAAGCTTAAAGACGCAGGGAACAGGGAATTCCCTTCCTGGCCCAGTGGAAATTAATCTGACTAGTGTCTGTGAAGATGCAGATTTGATCCCTGGCCTCACTCAGTGGGTTAAGGATCCATCATTGCTGTGAGCTGTGGCATAGGTCACAGACGTGGCTAGGATCCTATGTTGCTGTGGCTGGGGCATAGGTCAGCAACTGTAGCTCCGATTCTACCCATAGCCTGAGAACTTCTATATGCGGAGGATGTGGCCCTAAAAAGCAAAAAAAAAAAAAAAAAGGAACCAACTAACTAGGGCCAAGATGGTGGAAGATTCAACTTCCTGTGATCTTGAGCCTTATTAAACACTCCTTGTGACACATTTGCATCAAATGACATACCCACAGGTCCATGACAGTACAGAGGCTGACCATAAAAGACCAAAAACTGGGCTGTTGCCCAATTCCTAGAGATCGCTACCCCTTCCCCTAAGTAGTTGGAATAGCTCTCCCACTGGAGCCTATGGAATTACCCTGCCCATAAGAACTTACCATCGCATATTTCAGGGCCTCCTGCCTTCTGAGATGGCCCACACTCTATCCCTCATTAAATCTACAGCTTACCTATTACTTTGCCTCTCACTGAATTCATTCTGCATTGAGACATAAAGAACTTGAACTTCAGTTAAGTCCTGAGACCAGGTGGGGGATTTTAATTAAAAAACAGTGGGTTCAAGTCCCAATCTAGGTTTGGGCCAGGTTTGAGTCTCAGCCCATGGGTTCAAGTCCCAGTCTGAGTTGTGTTCAGTTGTTTGTTTGTTTTTTGTCTTTTTAGGGCCAGACCCACAGCATATGGAGGTTCCCAGGCTAGGGGTCAAATCGGAACTGCAACTACTGGCCTACACCACAGCCACAGCAAGGCCAGATCCGAGCCGTGTCTGCGACCTACACTGCAGCTCATAGTAACACCAGATCCTTAACACACCCAAGCGAGGCCAGGGATCAAACCTTTGTCCCCGTGGATACTAGTTGGGGTTGATGCCGCTGAGCCACGATGGGAACTCTGAGTTGTGCTGTTTCACACTGAGATAGCAAGTGAAGCGTGGGCCCAGAGACAGCATGTTGGGACTCTTGTTCTTTTAGGCCCTGTGGGGCTCAATCACCCATCCTTGCCTTCCCTTCCTCTCCCCATCCTAGCATCTTCTCAGTACAGTTTTCTCCTTTTCCCTCTCTCTTCCTGTAGCTCTGTCACTTGGGGTGTCACCAAATGCCCAATGCAGAGGAAGCCTAAATAAATTAAATTGTTGGCATTTCGAGCAAAGAAAAGTTTATTGCAGGGCCATGCAAGAAGAGCGGGCAGTTGTACTCAAAAAAACTTCAACTCCCTGACGGTTTGGGGAGAGAAGTTTTTATAGGCAAAATTGGGGGTGAGGGATGTGGAGGTGTGACTCTCTTCTGATTGGTTGGTGGTGAGGTAACAGGGCGGAGCTCCAAGAATCTTGTGCTCAGCCTGAAGTGACCTGGGTGGACCCTTAGTTCCAGTGGAAGAACTCGAAGATATTATTATGCATATTCCTTGAGGAGGAACCAAGACCCTGCTTTATCACTGCTCTTTTTTTCTGGATGCTTCCCCTTTGTTTCTGGATTGCCTTACTTCCCTGATTAGCAACTGTTTGTATCTGCCCCTTGGTATTTAAGAAGGTCTAGGAGGCTGAAGCCCTTTACCTACAAACAAGAAACAGGGAAATGGAAAGGATTTGTACCCGAGAGGGCCCCACAGGGTCCTACTTGGATTCTGTAATAGATAAGTTATTAATATTTAAAAATTAGTTTTAGGAGTTCCTGCTGTGGTGAATGGGATTGGTGGCATCTCTGGACCACTGAGACGCAGGTTCAATTCCCGGCCCAGCACAGTGAGTTGGAGATCCAGCGTTGCCACAGCTGCAGCATAGGTCGCAACTGCAGCTTAGTTCTGATCCCTGGCCCGGGAACTCCACAGGCCGTGGGTTGGCCAAAAAGAAAAAAAAAATTATTTACATATTTTATTATAAGCACATATGAAAATGTTAATTTTGTGTTAAAAAGCAAATCAGGTTAACAAGCGAATCCTTGAGATCCATTAGTAGCCGGATGTGACTAAGTTTAGGTTTTGGAAGGAATTGTGTTAGAAGCCTGACCCTGGATGTTGGAAGACTTTCACTTCTAACACTGACAGACTCAGAAACACATGTCATTTTTATAAACATATCTTTTTCACAGCTTTTTTGTGGTATCATGCCATGCAAGAAACTGTACGTATTTAAAATGTCCAATTTCCTAAGTTTTGACATATCTATATACCTGTGAAATCATTACTATGATTAGGATGATAAATATACCGTCACCTTTCCCATGTCCTCATGCCCCTTTGTAACCTATCCCTCCTGCCCCTCTCTGTCCTCCTTTATCCCTTCTTACCTTCTCACTACAGGCAAACCATGGATTAGCTTTCTGTTTCTAGAGATCAGTTTGCATTTTTATAATTTTATATAAATGGAATCATACAGTATGTATTCTTTTTTTTTGTCTAGTGTCTTCCTTTCTTTCTTCCTCCCTTCCTTCCTTTCTTTTTGTCTTTTTAGGGCCACACCCATGGCATGTGGAAGTTCCTGGGCTACGGGTCAAATCAGAGCTGTAGCCACTGGCCTATGCCACAGCCACAGCAACACCAGATCCAAGCTGCATCTGCAACCTACTCCATAGCTCATGGCAACGCCAGATCCTTAACCCACTGAGCAAGGCCAGAGATCGAGCCTTCGTCTTCATGGATGCTAGTCAGATTCATTTCCCCTGAGCCACAACGGGAAATCCTGTCTAGTGTCTTTCACTCAACATGAGATTCATCCATAGTGTCTATAATTCATTCCTTTTTATTACTGAGTAGTTTCTTTATCCAATCCTCAGATGATGAACATTTGGGTTGTTTCCAGTTTGAGGCTAACGCAAACAACCTGCTATGGACACTCATGTAAGAGTCTTTGTGTGGATATCTGTTTTCATTTCCCTAGGGCAAATATCTAAGAGGGTCAGATGGTAGGAGTTGGTATAACTTTTTAAGAAATGAAGCTTATTTTCTCCATTGGTTGTGAAACCAAGACACCTCTGACTCAAACCTAGCCAAAACCCAGATTGGGACTTGAACCCAAAGTTTTTTAATTAGAGTCATTCACCTGGTGTCTGGACTCACTGAGGCTCAGGTTCTTTTTATCTCAGCACTGAAGGAATTCAGCAAGAGACAGACTGATAGGCAAGACATAGATACAGATTTATTAAGATAGGATGCTTGTGAGAGATACAAGTGGGCAGGCTCTGCCCCGAGGATTACGTGGGCTACGGTTTTATAATCCAAGGGAAGTGGAAAGTGGGAAAAGACCTCCTCCTTCCTCATTCTTTGAGTAGACATCAAGCTACATCATTAGCACCTCCTTTTTATCAGGTAAGAGGGTATTTGACCCTCTGAGGTCAAAATAGGAGTGTGGTGGTGCTTATTCAAATCAGGAGAAGGGTGGTAACATATGCTAAATATATTGAATCATTTCAGGTTTCCGTATAATGAGGGTCTCCTGCTTTGAAATGTTATCCTTCCCTTAAATTCCTGTCCTTGGTCCTAAGGATCACTATCTTTCTGAACTTGAATGTATTTTATCTTTCACATAATGACCTGAGACATGTCTTGTGCTTTTATTTATTGTTGTATAGTTAAGCAAGGCTGCTTTGTTCTAAGTGGCTTCCTTCTTAACTTATGGTGGTCTCCCAAAGTTCCCTAGGTTTCCCTCTCTATGTATGGCCCCTCCTGGAACTTCTACAACTACCCATATAACTGTCTACTCCATTCCTATCAGTTGTACCATCCTACCTTCCCAAAAGCAATTCACGACTGTTCCCTACCAATACTTTATAAGGTCAACCTCCTTCATGTCAATCATTCTGCTTGTGGTCTCTCATTGCGGTTTTAATTTACATTTCTGTAATGACTAATGATGTTGAACATCTTCTCAAGTGCTTATCTGCCATCCATATATCTCCTTTGGTGAAGTGTCTTCAAATCTTGCCCTCATTTGAAAAAATTGTGTTGTTTGTATCATTATTGCATTTTAAAGCTCCTTATTCAGCCTGGATCCAAGTCCTTTATAAGATATATTCTAAGCTTTTCTCCCTGTCCATGGCTTGTCTTTTCATTGAGCAGTGTCTTTGGAAGAGTAGAAGTTTAGCATTTTGATGAAGTCCAGTTTATTAATTTTTTTTAAATGGATGGTGTCTTGGGTGTCATATCCAACAAAATTTTGCCTACCCTAAGTTTGCAAAGATTTGCTCTTATATTTTCTTTCAGAAGTTTTATAGTTTTAGGTTTTACATTTAGGACTATGATTCATTTTGAGTTAATTTTTGTAAATGGTGGATGTACGGATAGAAGCTAATATTTTAAAATAGGGATATTCAATTGTCCCAGCAGCATTTGTTGAAAAGACTATCCTTTCTTCATGGGATTGCCTTTGCACCTTTGTCAAAAATTAGTTGACCATATATATTCTTATAAATATTTTAATGTACTCTTTCAAGTATAAGTGATATATTTAAATCTGCACACTGGAGAAATTCCAAGATTATTTTCAAAAAGTTCACATTAACCAGTGCTCATAAATGAACACAATAAGTTTACCTGTCAACTATTTGTGTCAATATTTATAAAGGCACCATTGTTTGCTTTTATTAGTACTTTTGCTGGAATGAGTCATGAAAACCACACCTAGCTAAGCCTTGGGGAAACACACCTCAGCATTTTATAAATGTCTCGCAGTAAAATTTTGATATTAAAGGGGTGCCTTTCCAATTCTTTAACCCCCTCACTTCTCTGTCTCACTGTGCCAGTGGCAGCCAAGCTTTCTCTGCATTGCCCTTAGGGTAGGGACCATACAGAGAGAACAAAGAGTCCCTTTCCTGGCTTTTGAGCTCTTAAGTAGCCTTTTGTAAATCTATTGTAGAGGCAATGGTATTGAGAGCCACGGATTTCAATTCTAAGGGCAAGGTGCTTGAGAGAAAAAAGGGTATTTTTGAATTTCAAAAGCTTGGCTTTAAATATCAAAAGCCAAAGCCAGAGGGCTCAGAGCACAGATTTTATATCATAAACCAGACTGTGGAGAATAACAGTCTCTTTCTCAGCCCCAAAAAGATAAAATTTCAACCAGGGGGTGAGGTGGAGAGGAGGAGGGAGAACTGGAGGGAACTTGATTAAAGTTCAAACGGAAACCAGTCGGTGCCGGGGAAGGGGTTTAGCACTCCATCCACTGGGCCCCGGCTGCACTGTTGATGGGAGCCCGGACAGGCCAGAGGGGTCCCCAGGAGAGGGGCGACTGCCTGGCCACTGGAAGTTTGCATCCTCCAGAATCACACCTAAACAGTGTGGGAACAGAGGTTGAAGGTGACTAGGCCTGACAGGCCCCCAGCCTCCCCGAAGCCTTAGGGGCACTCCTAGGAAGGGCCTGGCAGTGGCCATCAGGGCCGGCAGCCTGGAAGAGACATTAGGATGAGAAGGATGCAGAGCTGTCATCACTGACAAGGGGATGCCATTGCTGGACCACAGGAGAGAATCTTGCATAGCTCTCTCAGTGCAAACACGCTGGAAGCAGCAGGATTCTGCTGGAGTGGGAGAAGATGTGACATTGTTACTGAACTGTACTTGGGTCCATTTGCTGCAGCGCAAGCCGGTCTACTGACGCTGGGTTGTGCTGAAGGGAAAGGACAGCATTTCTTGCAGAGCACCAAGCAAGGAGAATGGGCAGCTCACATTCAAAAGGCCCAAACGCCCTGAAAGCTTTTAGGGAGAGTTTTTAAAGGCAATACTTGTGGTGACAGTCACAGGATATGTGACTTTCTTCTGATTGGTTAGTGGTGAGGTCACAGGGTGGTGTTTCAGGAATCTTGGTCATCAATCTTCAGTTCTAACCAGGCTACATACTTGTGGTCAGCAGGTAGTCATTATCCCATCATCCTCCACCTGGGTGGGAGTCTTAATTTCTGCAGAACAACTTAAAAATATGCCTCAGATGTTACATATATTCCTTGAGGAGGAATTAAGATTCTCTCTCCCTTCCCCCCTTTTTTAATGGCTGCACCTGCTTCATATAGACGTTCCCCAGCCAATAACTGAATCCAAGCTGCAGCTGCTGCAGTGCTGAATCTTTTAACTCATAGTGCCTGCACCTCTGCAGTGACCCAAGCCATGGCAGTCAGTCTTAACCCACTGTGCCACAGTGGGAACTCCCTAGGATTCTGTTTTATTGCTGAACTATTACCATTACTTCTCTTGCTTAACTGCTTTTCCTTTGTTTCTGCATTTCTTCCCTCACTTCCCTAATTAGTAGCTGTTTACAGCTGTTCTTTAGAACTCAGGGAAAGCCTTGGAGACTAAAGCCTTTTCCTAAAATCAAAAAGTAAGGGACGTGGAGGGGCTTTTGTGCCCAGGAAAGCCCCACAGGGTCCTGCTCAATTTCAACACCAAGTCAAATTGATGATTGCCAAGCATTCAAACATCCGAACTGAGATTGTGATTATAGCTCAGAGTGCAAGTGGGACCTCCTATTTCAGTGTTTCTTGACAGGTGGGAATAGACCTGGAGCCCCTTGGCTTTCAGAGTGGCTTACTGGGCCCTGGGGCCCAGGGCAGTGCTCTCAGATTTGGGTACCTTTGCCCATTTATCTTGCTGTACTATATAAATATTATTTTCTCTTTATGCTTTGATAGAAAGAGTGCTAGGAAGCTACTTTATTAGTTTTCTACTGCTGTGTAGTGCATTACCACAAACGTAGTGGCTTAAAACAATAGCCAGTTATGTCCCAGTTTCCATAGGTGAGGAGTCTGGGCACAACTTCTTTGCTCAGGGTTTCACAAGGCTGAAATTAAGGTATCTGCTGGGCTGTGTTCTCATCCGAAGCTTGGGATCCTCTTCCAAACAGTGGGCAGAATTCAGTTCCATATGGTTGTAGGATAGAGATTCCCACTTTCTTGTTGACAGTTGGCCTGAGTCCTCAGCTCCATCCAGTTTGCTGTGATGGAGTCTTAGTAGTATGACATACTCAAAGGAGTAATTACCTCAGCACATTCACAGGTCCTGCCCACACTCAAGGGGAGGGGATTTTATAGGATACATGCACCAGGGGGCTGCAGTCTTGGAGGCCGTCTTTGAACACTACCCATCATGCCCATCCAGCTATATATCCCAAACCAAGATTATAACCAGGGGCAAAGAGAAAACTGCCCCTATTGACTAAATCACAGAGGGACAGTGGGAGACAAAAATGCTATGATTATATCCGTGGATTGTTCTTTTTCCTTCTTCTTCTTTTTAAGGCCACACTTGTGGCATATGGAAGTTCCCAGGCCAGGGGTCGAATCAGAGCTGTATCTGCCGGTCTACGCCATAGCCAAAGCTACACCAGATCTGAGCCGCATCTATGACCTACACCATAGCTTGTGGCAATGCCGGATCCTAAATGAGTGAGGCCAGGGATTGAACCCACATCCTCACGGATGCTAGTCAGTTTCATAATCTGGGAATTATGAACAATGGGAACTCCCGTGATTTGTTCTTATTTGTGATCCAGTTATGTATTTTGGGAAGGGGAAAATTTTCATTCCACCTTCCCTTCTTTGGTCCTTTTGTCTGGTCAAATAATTAAAATGATGTAAGTCAGATTAGCAGGAGAAAATCGGTATTGCTTTGTATGTACAGGAACCCCACCTACATGAGCTGTTCAGAGACAGAAAGGTAAAATGAGCATATATGCCGTCCTGAGCTAAGGAACAGGAGGGGGCATGGGGCTCTCCAGGACACAGGGTCATTCACAAGGTACAAAAAGAATAGGTGTTGAGTAACTAGATGTTTGTCTTGCTGTAAGACGGACCCACCAGGTAAAATTTATCTCTGGGAAGAAAATCTTCCATTCAGATTCTTTAGGTCATTGAAAGGCAGTTGTTTCTTTTGAGTCTACAAGGACTTGATTGTCTTTAGCTCAAAATAATCCACAAGCCAAAGTGGTCCATCCTGGGGAGGCCTGTTCTGACAGACTCCTCACTGGTGATGTAGATTTTCATGCGATCATTCAAGCCAGACAGTTGCAAGTATCCAATGATCTTGTGCAAACTGTGAGGGCTTCGGAATCTGCACTGGATGGACTTCAGGGAGGTAGCTTGTTTGAAGAAAATAGACAAGGAACTTTTCTTAAGTCGCAAATTGGTTTTTTTAATTATTTTATTTTTATGAGAGTTTAGTTGATTGACGGTGTTGTGTCAATTTCTGCTGTACAGCATAGTGACTGAGTCATACATATATATGTACATTCTTTTTCTCATATTATCTTCCATCATTGTCTATCCCAAGAGACTGGATAAAGTTTGTTTTTATTTAGAATGAATACTTATTGGACATGACTTCAGAAATCATTGAAGGCCTACAGCAGAAATTGGCACAGCATTGTAAATCAACTTTAATTAAAAGAAAAAAAAAAAAAGAGAGAGAGAGAGATGTTCCCATTGTGGTTCAGTGTAAACAAACCCGACGAATATCCGTGAGAATGTGGATTTGATCTCTAGCCCTGCTTGGTGGGTTAAGGATCTGGCATTGCCATAAGTTTGGTGTAGGTCACAGCTCCACGTGGTTCAGATCTGGCATGGCTGTGGCTATGGCTGGCAGCTGCAGCTCCCATTGACCCCTAGCCTGGGAACTTCAATAGGCTGCAGGTGGGTCCCTAAAAAAAAAAAAAAAAAGAAAGAAAGAAAGACAGAAAGAAAGAATTCATTGAAAAGGAAGATGGTAAAATCATCTTTAAGTCACTTTTTGGATTTTTCACCAGGGAGTGTATCAGTGAACTTTGAAGAAATATGCCTCCCCCTTCTAGATGCATAGATTGAGTTCTGGGTATTCTTATACGTGACCTCACTGAGGTTGACATGACAGCATAGTGAAAAGTACATTAGAATCACAAGCCTGGGTTCTAGTTCTAGATCATCTGCCTGTGGCTGGCTTTGTGACTTTGAGCAAATCACTGTCCCCCTCTGAGTTTCTAAAACACAAGAGATAAAGACACAATGTTTTCCAGAGGCCAGTCAGTCAGGCTCTATTTTATGTCCTTGATGCCAAGGGCATCCTGGATTTCCCAAAGATATGAACGCTCAGGAACAAGACTTCCGGGGATGACAGGCCATGCTAAGGATACTTGCCTTTAGGCAAATCAGTATTGACTCTGATGCAGGCAGACGAGGCTCTTTTCTGTTTATGTCTTTACAAGGAGATGCCATGACCTCTCCCTCTAATCTGCTCATGTGTTTCACCATCACCCACCCCACCCCCACTCCTAGGATGATTTCCTGTTATCCCACTAATGCCACCTGGTCATATATGACACTATATTATACCAACATCTGCATTAGTAGCTGGAAATGAAGTCAAATTCATAGCTGCCATAGTGAGTTGGCAGGTTAGGAATAGGAGAGAATATTTATTCAACGCAGACAAAATTCTTCCAACTAACACTCCCTGAGCATGTCCTATATAAGGATCACTAGCTTAGGTGCTGCTGGATACAGATATACATACCAAACCCTGGTCTTGGTTCTTAGGAGCTTCTAATCTCAGGGACCAGTGGAGCAGAACAGCAGAATGAGCTTCTAGGGCTCCCCAGGCCCATTTAACTCCATGGTGAAAACCATCCTCAGGAATTATCATCCATTTCAGGTTTCTAGGAGCTTGTGGCGAACAGGCTGAGGCAGAGGACTAGGTCCTTAGGGAACCACCTCCATCTGTGTGATGGTCTCTTTCATGTGTCAACTTGGTTAGGCTACAGTCCCCAGTGGTTAACATCAATCACTAAGCTAGGTGTTGCTGTGAAGGTCTAATGTAGATGTGATTAAAATCCATTATCAGGTGACTTTAAGTAGGAGAGGTTATCCTAGATAATAGGGCAGGCCTGCTTCCATCTGTTGAAAGGCACTTAGAGGCAGAGCTGAAGATCCCCTTAGAGAGGAAGACATCCCACCCATGGGCACAGCTTCCGGCCATGCCCGAGAGCTCCAGTCCGCCCTACAGATTTCAGATATGCCTTGCCAGCCCCCACAATCTTGCAAGCCAATTCCCTATAGTAAATCTTAATACAGACCTTCTACTGGTTCTGTTCTCTGGTTAAACCTGACTAATGTAGTTTGGTAGCAGAAGTGGAATGAATGTATTTGTGTTTTGCTTGTAAGGTGGAGGTGTCTTTGGGGATCAGAAGGCAGACTGGTGGGCAGAATCATGTCCCCCAGCCACCACTGAAGATGGCCACTCTCTAATCCCGGAGAACCTATGAATAGGTTATTTCACATGGCCAAGGGGAGTTAAAATTTCACATGGAATTAAGGCTTCTAATCAGCTGATCTTAGAATAGGGAGATTATTCTGGATTATTCAAGTGGGTCCAATGTAATCATCTGGGCTGGGGGTTTTTTGCGTTTTTTTGTTTTGTTTTGTTTTTCTGGCTGCACCTGCTGCATGCAGAGGTTCTTGGGCCAGGGACTGAACCCACGCCACAGCAGCAACCAGAGCCACTGCAGTGACAACGCTGGATCCTTAACTCACTGCCCCACAAGAGAACTCCTTTTTTTTTTTTTAATTTAATTTTTAATTTTTTAAAATCAGGGCTCCTAAAAGTAGAAGGAGCAGAAGGGGAAGAGAGATGGCATCATGAGAAGGGCTTGGCCCAGTGTTACTGGTTTCCAGGGTGGAGAAGCTGAGGAAAGTAGACAGCTTCTAGAAGCTGCATTTTGCAGCCAGGGAATGGTTTCTCCCCTAGAACTTCCAGAAGAGAATGCAACTCTGCTGACATCTTGGTTTCAGCCCAGTGAAACCCATTTTGGACTTCTGACTTCCAGAACTGTAAAAGAACACATCTGGCTTTGAGGCACTGAATTTGTGGTAATTTGCAGCAGCAGCGATAGGAAATGAACACATCTCTCCCGGCAGTGAGTCAGCAACTGCTTCACGGCATCAGGGGGTAGAGCATTTCTTCCTTCCCTGCTGCCTCCCAGTAGCCCAGCATCCAGCCTTGGCCTCCCCTCCCAGAGCACTCAGTCAGCCTTCAGCCCTTTGACACGGCCTTACCCTCCCGTCCTGTCTGGACAGACCTGGAAAGGTCCAGAGCCTTGTCTGTCTGTGAACATCACCCAATACTTGAGTCTCCCCACCAAGACGGTCTCCACGCCAGATTCATCGTCTATTTATAGACTCTTGGTGCCCAGAAGACACTTAAGGGAAACTATACAGGGCTGCCTTTTTATCATCTTTTTAAAAAAGTGTTTCATTCTCTAAGCTTATGAGGCCATTGGGATACTGCAGCTTCACAACCTCCTGTTGTTATCAGAAGGAAATGCTTCCTCAGCTTCACTTTCTCTTTCAGGAAAGTGCATCAAGCACAAAGGTTTTTTTGTTTTGTTTTGTTTTTTTTGTCTTTTTTGTCTTTAGGGCCACACACCCACGACACATGGTGGTTCTCAGGCTGGGGGTCCATTCGGAGCTGTAGCTGCCAGCCTACGTGCGCCACAGCCACAGCAAAGCGGGATCTGAGCCGCATCTGCGACCTGTACCACAGCTCACAGCAACGCCGTATCCTTAACCCACTGAGCGAGGCCACGGATCGAACCTGCTTCCTCATGGATGCTAGTCTGGTTCCAACTCCCAAGCACAGGTTTATAATATTCTCTGGAAGGAATTTTCTCTTCCCACACCCAGAGCCTAAAACACCCTGGCAACTGTTGACAAGGAGTGCAAGGGATAAAAGGCATGTTCTTCCTTTTCCTCCTTCCTCCCTTCCTTCCACAAATGTTGATAAAGTTCCAGCACTGGTTCTGACACTGTTGTAAGATTTGTATCTGTGTGTGTTTCCTAAGCCACAAACCAGGTGGTTTAAAAAGACAGACATGTATTCGCTTGTTCTGGAGGCTAGAAGTCCCCAAGCCAGGTATCGGCCAGGCCACATTTCCTCTGAGACTCTGGGTAGACTCCTTCCTTGCCTCTTCCAGCCTCCGGAGGGATGGCTGGCAATCCTTGGCGTTCCTTGGCCTGCAGCTACACTGCTCCAGTCTCTGCCTCCGTCGTCACAAGGCCTTCCCCTGTGAGTCTGTGCATGTCTGTGTCCAAATTGCTCCCTGCTCACAGGGACATAGGTGATACTGGCTTGGGGGCTCACCTTACTCCTGTGCGACCTCATCCTAACTAATGACATCATCGATGGCCATGTTTCCGAATGGGGCCACGTTCTGGGGGTTGGGACTGCAGCGTATCTTTTGAGCGGGACACAAATCAGTCTGTAGTCAAAGGTGAACCTGAACTTGACTTACATCTGCTTCTAGTTAGGGAGGGAGGAGGAGAACGGGACTGACCATGGCAATGCAGCATGCCAATTACTGGAAGGGGATTATCACAGGAAAGTGGGGAGCACACAGTGGGGGAACATCTTGAGTGAGGGGAATTCTAGCTGCTATAACAAATTCCTACTCAGATTTATTTCTTGGGCATGTAATAGCTCAGCATGTCCGTGGGCAGCTAGAAGGTTTGGGGACTTAGACTCCTTCTAACCCGTGCCTCTGCCATCCTCTAGGGCCTTAACTTCTGCCTCCAGCCAGGGGAAAGAAAAAAAAAGGCTGGAAAGAGTTACATTTGGGGAAATACCACGACTGCTACTAATACCAGCAGCAGCAGCAGCAGCAATAGCAACATTTATGAAGCACTTTACAAAGGCATCTGACACCCAGTCTTTTATATGTATTAGCTCATTTCATTTGCACGGCAGTTCTAGGACGTAGATGCTGTTATTGGTCCCACTTTACAGATGAGGACATGGAGGAGGGAAAGCTTACATGACTTGCCCAACTGGCTGAGAGTAGAATGAAGCAATGTTAGGAGTGAGTGGGGCCAGAGGGCCAAAGAGGGAGAGAAGTCAAAGGATGTGAGGCTGTGCAGGAAGCAGAGGCTACATCATAAAGGGCATCGTGGGCCTTGCTAAGAAAGTTGAAATTGAGTCAAAGAGAAGCCGGAGAAAGGCTGACATGGTCAGATTTGCTACCCGATCTCTCTCTGGTGTGGAGTTGTGGGGAGTGATTTCAGACATTAAGCCTGGAGGGGGAGATATCATAGAGAACCTAAACTAAACTGGTTTAGACCAGAAGGAGAAGGATCATCTCCCGGGAGAGAAGGAGGGCCTCAGGGTGGGTCCCACCTTGGCTCACTGAGCAGCTCCATCCTGCCACTGAAAACCCAGGTGCGGGAGTTCCCGTGGTGGCTCAGTGGTAATGAACCCGACTAGTATCCATGAGGACTTGGGTTCGATCCCTAGCCTCACGCAGTGGGTTAAAGATCTGGTGTTGCTGAGCCGTGGTGTAGGTTTTAGATGTGGCTCAGATCTTGCATTGCTGTGGCTATGGTGTAGGCTGGCAGCTATAGCTCTGATTCAACCCCTAGGCTGGGAACCTCCATAGGCTCCGGGTGTGGCCCTAAAAAGACAAAAGACAAAAAAAAAAAAAAAAGAGAGAAAAGAAAACCCAGGTCCTTCCCATCTTCCTGCTCTGTGGCCTCAGCATGTTGGCCGTGACCCCTCCTGGTGGAGATGGCTTTCCACAAGGCCAGGTCTCTTCCTGCATAAATCTTTTTATCAGCAAGAAACCCCTTCCTTTGAAGACCCTCAGCACATGTCCTCTTATTCTTCCTTGGCCAAGTTTGGGTCCCAAGCCCCTTCCCAAAGGAATCCTTGACAAGGAGAAAGACTTTACCATGATTGGCTTTGATGAATCAGGACGTACCCTTGTGCCACGTGGAAGGGAGGTGGATGCCTTAATGGAAACATCGGGTAGGCAGCCAGCAGGGTCTGTTACCGAAGATCATGAAGGCAGCTCTTGAGGGAATTCAGCTGGGAAAGGCTGATGGCCTGGGCCAGGAGATTTCAAGCTAGGTATTAGGGAGAAAGAAATTCTAAACTATTAAAGAGACAGCCCGACCAGAATACGGTGGCTAATCAGGTGAGGAGGTAAGAGGGCAGAAACATCAGGGTGACCACATGGGTGACCGAGAAGGAGAGCAAGACAGGGGACAGCTTCTCTCTTGCCTCTTCATTCACACACTCAGCAGATATTACTAATTGTGTTCCTTGAGTCAGGTACTGGCATATTTTTAGAGGGGATATTTTTAGATGGGGAAATGGAGGCTTAACAAAAGAAAGCAGTTTATCCAAGGTCACGGCACAGGTGAGTAAGCTGTGGGCCTGGATCTGAACCCAGATCTTTCTGTCTTACTCTAAAGCCCATTTGATGGCCATGCTTCCATCCTGTTTCTGTTAAACTGGCATAAATCACAGACCTTGCGCCATAAAGAACAAGTAAATATGCTAAATGACAGAATGTAATAAGCACTAAAATGGAATTCGAGGAGTTCCCTTCGTGGCTCAGCTGAAAAGAGTCCAATTAGTATCCATGAGGATGCGGATTCTATCCCTGGCTTCACTTAGTGAGTCAGGGATCTGGCGTTGCCATGAGCTGTAGTATAGGTTGCAGATGCAGCTCTGATCCTGCATTGCAGCTGTGGCTGTGGCCTAGGCCAGCAGCTGTTGCACCAGTTTGACCCCTAGCTTGGGAACTTCCATGTGCCATGGGTCCGGCCTTAAAAAGCAAAAAAAAAAAAAAAAAAAAAAAAAGGGAATTCGAAGAAGCTAATGTGTTTAAACACCTACCTTATGCATAAAATGCATGTTATCTCTTAATCCTTGAGACAACCCTAGGAGGTGGTTTTACTCTCTCCTCTCCAAAGATAAGGAACCTTTCTGGGTAGAATATGATAATGACAGCTACTGAAGTTCTCACTGTAGCTCAGCGGGTTAAGAGCCTGACATAGTCTCTGCGAGAATATGGATTGGATCCCTGGCCTTACTCATTGGGTTGAGGATCCAGTGTTGCCATGAACTGTGGTATAGATCGCAGATGAGCCTCAAATCTGGTGTTGCTGTGGCTTAGACTGGCAGCTGCAGCTCTGATTCTATCCCTAGCCTGGGAACCTCCATACGCTGCAGGTACAACCATAAGAAAAAAAAAATTATAACAGTCACTAGTTGGGCACTGGGTGACATGCTTTGTGTGTTAGCCTCATAACCACCCAGGAAGGATGTGCCCACCCAATCTGAGAGGCCAAGAAATGCTCCCAGAGGCATACCGCTAAGTCTTCCTTTTTTTTTTTTTTTTAAAGTTTTTGAAATATATTTGATTTACAATGTTGTGCCAATTTCTGCTCTACAGCAAAGGACCCAGTCGTACATATATAAACGTTCTTTTTCTCATACTACCTTCCATCATGTTCTAGAGATTGGATATGCTTCCCTGTGCTGTACAGCAGGACCTCATTGCTCATCCGTTCTAAATGTAGCAGTTTGCATCTACTAACCCCAAGCTTCTCGTCCATCCCACTCCCTCTTCCCTCCCCCTTGGCAACCACAATTCTGTTCTCTATGTCAGTGAGTCTGTTTCTGTTTTGTAGATAGGTTCATTTGTGCCATATTTTAGGTTCCACGTATAAGTGATATCATATAGTATTTGTCTGTCTTGTTCTATAAAGTCCTTCTTGAATTTCCTTTCTCCTCATCACAAGGTTTCATAGTTTACAAAACATGTTGTTGCTTCTCAGCTCACTTGATCTTCCCTAAAACCTTGTGCAGTAAGAATTATTGTTATATTTCATACATTTTCACACTGACATCTATTTACCACTTTCACATCTCTGTCACCAGGATGGGTCTTATAATTCCTAGCCACTAGACCACCAGGGAGCTATATAGGATAAGTCTTATAATTGATGGCATGCCATAGTTTAATTGGTAGCATTTATTTTTGTTTCTTAGTGGTGGATAAAACGATGGGCCTTACAATCACTGGTATCTTAGAGTTAAGAAAATACGGAATCATCCCTGTTTTGCAGATAATGAGGCTGACGTTCAGAGAGATGTGGTGGCTTTTCAAAGTTGCAGGGTTCTGTTGTTGTCTCCGCAGGCTGGAGAAGCCCTGGGAAAGTCAGGGCTGTGCAGACAAGCACAGTACCCCCAGAGCATCTTCTCTGCTCTCAGGGGATTTGATTTCCAAGCATATCACAGCTTGCCGCACTCATTTTTCTACAGGGAAAGGAAGCTCTGCCCTGTCCCAGGATGAGCTTCAAAGGGAGCCTGTCCCCTCCTCATTCTGCCCATCAGGGGAGCAGCAGGAGTGTGGCTACGACCAGAATTAAGCTCGTCTGGGATCAAAAGAGTCCCCATTTCTCCAGAGCACCCAGGGGGCTCAACTGAGCTCCCTCTCCAGTCTGCTGAGTGATCAGTTGGCAAAATACATCTGGGCAGGGAGGAGGCCTCTGTGATCAGCTGTCATCTCCCCTAAACACCCTTGATGCTTTTTCTCTCTTCATTACCCATGAGGAGTCAAGCCTTCTGTGGTGATCTACAGTCTGACCTGCCGCTTCCCTGTGGCCGAAGGCAGTCACGCTGCTGGGGGAGGAGGCAGAGCAGGGAAGGCATCCTATCTGGAGACCACGAGGAGGGAGGAGGAGGGAAAGGAGAAGGTGCTGCAGGAGAAGTGGGAACCGGCAGCTGGTGTTGCCTTGCCTTTATCACTTGTCTAATTCTGAAGCTGAGCCTGGACCCAAAGCACACACACACACACACACACACACACACACACACACACACACACACAGCCTGGTGCAGTCTCTTTCCTTGCTTTCTACCTGGAGCACCTCTCTGGGTTAGGAACTAAGCACGAGAGGATTTTTTTTTTGGGGGGGGGGGTCCACACCCGTGGCACATGGAGGTGCCCAGGCTAGGGGTCAAATCGGAGCCGCAGCTGCTGGCCTACACCCCAGCTCACAGCAATACCAGATCCTCAACCACTGAGTGAGGCCAAGGATGGAACCCACAACCCCATGGTTCCTAGTTGGAGTCATTTTTGTGTTTTTTTTTTATTTCGTTTTGTTCGTTTATCTTTTCATGGCCGCACCTGAGGCATATGGAAGTTCCCAGGCTAGGGGTCGAACTGGAGCTGCAGGCCTACATCACATCCGCAGCAACACTAAATCTGAGCTGCAGCCTGCCAGATCTTTAACCCGCTGAGTGAGACCAGGGATTGAACCTGCATCCTTATGGACACTATGTCCTAAATGAGCCACAACGAGAACTGAGCCACAACAGGAACTCCTGCTATTATCTTTTTGGATTTGCAAGGTGGTGTGAAATCTCGAAGGGTGACCTTATCTACATGCGGTCCTCCACCTCCACGCTGTCTGTAGCCCTTTCTCAGCTCTCGATTTCCTCTGGAAGAATTCCCAAACTCTTTTGTCTGATATTCAACTCCCCTCTACAATCTAGCCCCAAACCATCTCCCCCAGTGCAATAAACAATATTCTTGCACCTGAATGTTGCACTCCAGTAGAACACATTTTTCCAACTGGACCAAAAGCGTGCTATACAAAAACCCCACGTCTGTGTCTTTTGTCACTCCAATATTGCCCTCTTCTCTTTCTGCATCCTTGAGATAGTCTTAAGTCCTGTCTGTTCTAGGAATATCCTGCCTGGGCCCAGCCTCTAGTTGCTCCTGCCCACAGCTGGAGAGCAGCCCCTCCCTATGCGGGGCAGCCTCACACTGTGCCCAGGCCAGAGGGCATCAATGAGCAAGGAGGGCTACTCCAAAGGGAGCCAGGTGAGAACACCCGTAGTCCTCTTTGCTGGCCCCACCTTGAGGCCACATGCCAGTGTCATCCAGTTCTGATGAGGCGGGTAATGAGCCTGAATTCAGTTCTGGCAGGGACTTAGAGCTCTGTCCTGTGTGTCCACCAGTTCCTCATTCCAGAACTCTGTTGAATCCCAGTCCTTAAACATGAGCCTCTACATCTTCTTGGAATTCTCGCCCTGGACCAAGACTGGAGATGGCTGTGTCCCTTGGTACCAGCTTGTTTGTCAGTCTGATACACAAGTGGATACCTCAGATGTCACTGTCCTTGGCTGGATTAGCTTCTGCAGCACCTAGCCCACCATGGTGCTGGCCCCCTGCCCCATCTTGCTCTCAAGGACCGGCTCCCCTGCTCTGTTCTGGCAGATCCCAACAGCCTGTGAGTCTGATTGCTGTGGTCAACAGGGTTTTCTGTGTGCCATTCTCTTGCTTTTCTATTTTTTTACTTTTTTAATTTTTGGCTTTCTAGGGCCGCACCTATGGCATATGGAGGTTCCCAGGCTAGGGGTCGAATCGGAGCTACAGCTGCCGACCTACACCACAGCCACAGCAATACGGGATCCAAGCCGTGTCTCGACCTACACCACAGCTCACAGCAATGCCAGATCCTTAACCCACTGTGCTTGGCTAGGAATTGAACCCAAAACCTCTTGGTTACTGGTCGGATTCCTTTCTGCAATGGGAACTCCTCTCTTGCCTCTTAAGTGATGAATATAGGAAGCAACGCTATCTTTGTACAGACAAGTCCTGTTCCCTCAAGTTTCTTGTACATTCCTGGAGATCAGAGACCCTCTGCAAATCCCCTGCCTCATCCACAGTGGGTGCAGTGAATGCGCCTTGGTGATGCAAACATTGAAATTCTCAGAAGTCCTTTTGCTGATATGTTGCCTAAACTCCTCCAGTTATGATGCCTCACTCCCTCTCTGCCTTCGGCTGCTACCTGCCTTCTTCCTTCTTGAGGATCCCTCTTCTCTTTCTGCAGTCAGTCACAATTAAATGTTAGTGGGTTAGAGGAGAGCTTTCTAGGGCAGGGATTGTGGTTTGCTCATGTCTGTGTCCCAGCATCTGCATGGTACCCATCATAGTTGGTAGTTGATAACCAGAAAGCAGCCGACCAGAATTGTGGAACTGAGCTCCATAAACATATCTTGAGCCCTTAATGGGTACAAAGCAGGTGCTAAGTATCTTAAGTTCCAAAAGAAGATAAAACCAAAGAGGGTATCTAACCTTTAAGAAACTGGGTCTGGCAAAGGTAATACTAATTCCCAGTTAATTGCAAAAAAGGGCCACGTGGGTTGACGTTTCCTTCTAGATAAGGGGTTATCAACTGGCAAGATAGAGGTAGTTGTCTGAGAACAATGTGGGACCCCTTTATGGTTATTAAGATGTGAGTGGAATTCTCCATGAGCACATAATTGACCTTTTGAAACCGAAACATCTCTGACTTGAACCCAGCCAAAACCCAGATTGAGACTTGAACCCATGGATTTTTAATTGAAATCACTTGCCTGGTGTCTGGATTTACTGAGGCTCAGGTTCTTTGTGCCTCAACACAGAAGGAATTCAGCCAGAGGCAAAGTGATAAGCAAGAAATAGATTTATTAAGATGGGATGCCTTGTGAGGGTTGCAAGTGGGTGGGCAAGGAGGCTCTGCCCTGCGGATTAGGTGGGCTACAGTGTTATCATCCAAGGGGTTGGGGGTGGGAAAAGCCCGCCTCTTCCTCTTTCTTCAGGAGACGTTGACTCACATCTCTAGCTCCTCCTTCCTCTCAGGCGAGAGAGTGTTTGACTCTATGAGGTCAAACTAGGGCCGTTCTGGCGCTTCTTCAAATCACCAGAAAGGTGGTAGCATGCATTCAGTATGTTGAATCATATCAGGTTTCCATATAATTAGGATCTCCTACTTTAGAATGTTGTCTTTCCCTTAAATTCCCATCCTTGGTCATAAGGATTTTTTGTTGTTGTTTTTTTGTTTTGTTTTGTTTTGTTTTTTGCTTTTTAGGGCCGAACCCGCTGCACATGGAAATTCCCAGGCTGGGGTCAAATCAGAGCTACAGCTGCTGGCCTACACCACAGCCATAGCAACGTCTGATTCGAGCTATGTCTGTGACCTGCCCCACAGCTCACAGCAACACCAGATCCTTAACCCACTGATCCAGGCCAGGGATCAAATCTGCATCCTCATGGATCCTAGGCAGGTTCGTTTCCACTGAGCCACAATAAGAACTCCATTTTTGTCCCCTAAGGATCATTATCTTGCTGAACTTGAATGCAGGCCTCATTTTATCTTTCATTGAATGACCTGAGGCATATCTCATGCTTTAGTTATGGTTTTATAGTTAAGCAAGCCTGCATTGTTCCATGACGTTCTGATGGCTTTCTTGGGCGATCGCTGACAGACAGTGGTCTCCCAAAGTTCCCTAGGTTTCCCTCTCCATCTATGGCTCCCTCCGGGGACTTGTCCAACCACCTGTGTAACTCTGCTACTCCATCCCTATCACTTTCTGGAAGACACAAACCCTGTGCCTCTGTCCTGGCGAAGCTCAGGGTCTTCACCGTAGTGACTGGCACATCACCGCACCCTGGGGGACCCCAGCCCCTGCTGGCCCCAGCTCTTCCTCTTCCCTCAGGTGAAGAGTGAGGCATCTGATGGGGGCGGACAGCCTGCCCGTGGGTGCCTCAGTGGCGGCAGGCAGTCTTGTCAGCCATTACTCTGCTGGAGTAATCCTCGAACCCACGCGTCTCCTTTTGATCTGCATGAGACTGCAGGAGACCGTCAAATGCTTTTGGCTAATATCGTATGCACGCATAATTAGATGGCAGCAATTGCCATCTGGGTTCCTAGCTCTTGTTCCAACCTCCAGGCCCTGGGCAAGGGGCTGGCAGGAGCAAGGAAGGGAGGTCTCCCCCAGCCCTGCCCATCCTCTGTCAGCCTCCCAGAGAGCAGATTGGAAGCCTGGAGCCTGGGAGCGCAGCCCTGTGGAAGGCCAGTGATGCTCAATGAAGAGTGACAACAGGCAGGTGGCAGAGGGGGTCGTGCCTCGGCAGCGTCTCTGCCAGCTTGTGGGTTGGCATGGCACCGCGGGCTGGGTAGGTTGCCATGGGCATGGGGATGAAGGCTCATGGGCAGCCCTTGTTTCCGAGAGGAAGCCAAGAGTAGGTTTGAGGGTTCTCAGCGCAGTGGCAGGGCTGATGAGATGCCATCTGCCCCGCCCCTGGCACCGGGTTCTTCCATCTCCTGACTGTTGGAGCTCCCTGCGGTGCCAATGACACAGGCATATGCTTGGCCAGGCCTGGCTGACATTTTCCTGAGGCTGGTGCTCAGACTTCCTGGCTGGGAAAGGGAGGTGGAGATGAAGGGAGTCCAGGCCGCCTGGGGGAGGGTCTTAGGTGCAGAAGAAGCTGAAGAGCGTGGACAAGCATGGTTCCAAGCCTTTGGACATTTCATTATTTTGTAAACTTTGACCCTGGGAGGGTGGGGCAGTGGCAGGTTGGCACAGTCCCATGCAACACTTGCTACCTGCTGTGCCCGAGTTTAATCAACCAGCCGATTCAAGTGGACCTCCAGCAGCTTCTACCCAGAGGCGGTGAGGTGGTGTGTAGTGGAAAGATCATTCATGGGCTCTGGAGGAGGCTGGGCTGGGTCTGAATCCCAGTCTGCCTTTTCCAGCTGAATGCCCTAGGTTCACTTACCCAAACACTCTTGTTACTCTTTCAGCAGAATCAGGTCGTGAGGACTGAGGGGATAACTGGCACGTTGGAGATACATGGAAACTGTTAGCTCGATTTTTCCTTTCCTTCAATGTGGGGTTGAGCCTGTTAAGGTGTCTGCACTTTCTGTTCTTTCCTGATTGGCAAAGGAGTAAAGTGCAAAAAAAAAAAAAGAAAGAAAGAAAGAAAAAGAAGGGGAGTTCCTATCCTGGCAGTAATGAACCCAACTAGTATCCATGAGGATGCAAGTTCTATCCCTGACCTCGCTCAGGGTTAAGGATCTGGCGTTGCAGTGAGCTGTAGCATAGCCTGCAGCCATAGCTCCGATTCAACCCACCTGGGAACTTCCATATGCTGCAGGTGCGGCCCTAAAAAAAACAGAAAACAAAAAACAAAAAAAGAAAGAAAAATAGCTCCTAGCGACCTCTAGGCTCAGCTGTTTGGCATCAGGAACCTGTGTTGTCCCTTTTGGCCAAAGAAACCTTCCAGTGCCCTGTTCTCCACTACTTGCCTAGAACCTGAGGCAGAACCTGGGTGGCCCTTGTGCTGTCCCACAGCTCCATAGATACGAATCTATCATGGCACCCAGCCCTCAGTCATTGTGTTGTGTTCGAATCCTCAATCTCTTGCACAATTCTTGACAAATGATAAAAGTTGGAGTGTTTGTTAAGTGGCTGACTGATTGTGGTCTGACTCAGCTGATCTCAGCACAGACCCAAGCAGGGCTGTCGGGAGCAGAGGGAAGGAAGATGGGGAGAGACCAAGATGAAGATGGAAGGGAACCAGGAGACTACTGGAGTCCAACACATCCATTGTGGAAAGAGCATGGATTTTGGACCCAGCTGCCCAAAAGGCTGGCTCTGTCAAAATAGTTGTGCAATCTTGGAGAAGTTATTCAACTACTCTGAACCTCAGTTTCCTCATCACCAAAATGGGTGTAATACCTACCTCACAGGGTTATGATAGACTTTAAAAATTAGGCAAACTTTGCCATGTAGTAGGTGCTCAATAAAATGGTGGCTCTAATGATTATTTTTTAAAGTATATGTGGGACTTCCAGACTTGTAGAGATCTATTAGAGTTGACTGGAACCTCAATTCTGTGGCCTGAGACATAAACCTATGATTTCTTGGGTTCTTTCACTTAGTGTTTCATGCCTTGGGTGCTCCACTCCCAGGCCTGTCCATATCCTCTCCTTTGCTGGTTTCCGTATGCTGTCTAATGACTTCCAGGATTTGCTGAGTTTTTATAGACTTATTGTAGATTAGAGGAGGCAGGGATTGAAGAGATATTTCAGTTCGCTGGCTGAGACACAACCTTTGGACATCTTGCCAGCTCTTTTCTTTTTACTCGTCCCTTTTCAGGGTATCAAGCAAATTCCTGCCTTACATAGACGTGTTCTGTTCATTTCCAGATCTCTTGAAGCACTTTGTTTGTTTGTTTGTTTGTTTGTTTTTGCCTCACTCTCGGCAGGCACAAGTTCCCAGGCCAGGATCAAACCCGAGCAACTGCAGTAACCAGAGTCACAGCAGTGACCATATCAGATCCTTAACCTGTTGAGCCACCAGGGAATCCTGGGACTCATCTTTTGAGAATACTGGAGAAGGCAGAGCTCTCCATCTGGCTCCTGATGACTCTCATCTCATTCAGCAACGTGGCTGGCTCTTGGTGAGGACTAGACACTCCATTCCTAAGTTCTAAGAAGACTCAGGATGACTTTAGCCTTTAATCAAGTTGGTGTCATAAAACCGGGTCAGCAGGAGTTCCCGTCGTGGCGCAGTGGTTAACGAATCTGACTAGGAACCATGAGGTTGCAGGTTCAATCCCTGGCCTTGCTCAGTGGGTTAAGGATCCGGCGTTGCCATGAGCTGTGGTGTAGCTTGCAGACATGGCTTGGATCCCGCGTTGCTGTGGCTCTGGCTTAGGTCGGCGGCTACAGCTCCGATTCGACCCCTAGCCTGGGAACCTCCATATGCCGCGGGAGCAGCCCAAGAAAAGGCAGAAAGACAAAAAAACAAAAAAAAAAACAAAAAAAACATGGGGTCAGCATTAGGGTGGGGTCAGGAGTTGTTAGTGCTGGAAGTCAGGTAGGTGTTTGATTGTGGATACGGACTGTCCATCTAGTCCATGTAGGGACCCAGCCAGTAAGTAGGAGTTCTAGGGACTTGCATCCAGAACCATACATAGAGCATGAAGTTGGCAAGAGCTAGTGGGAGTGCTTTAGCCAAGCAGGGCGTGGCTTTATTGCCATAGAGAACTGGAGTGGTGAGCAGGAAACCTAGGCTGAGGATCCAGTCTTCAAGTGGGCTATGTAGACTAGAAAAATAGCCCTTTTGCTTTTGAATTCTGTGTTTCTTGCTCATGTGAAAAGCTGTGGGGTTGCACTTCCCTACGTTCGTGAGTTTGTGATGCTGAGGCCTGCACAGTCAAGTAGGCAGGATATTCCCTGCCTTAATTATCCAGGCAAGAGGTGGATTCTGGGACAGAACCTAGAACTCAGAAGGCAGGTCTTAGGTAGGCTGGAGGGTAAATCCTGTCTCATCGACTTGGCCATGGACCTCCAGGCTCCTGGATGAGAGGGGGAAAGGTGGCCTCTGACAAGGCTCCAAGCCAGGGTCCATGCTGGTTGGCAGCAACCTCATGAGGGTTCGGAGCTGGACACGAGCCAACGGCAGGTCTTGAGCCAGATAATCTGCTTTTGCATTACTCTGGATTTATTCACCCTTGCTCCTCCACCTGAGCCTTTGGTAAAGTTTTCTATAACATTCCAGCATGATCACACTTTACTATAGAGGGTAAAGAAAATGTTCATCAGGGTTCCCATTGTGGATCAGTGGATTAAGAACCCAGCATAGTCTCTATGAGGATGTGGGTTCAATCGCTGGCCCCGCTCAGTGGGGTAAGGATCCAGCGTTGTTGTGGTCTGTGGCATAGGTTGAAGGTGCAGCTCAGGTCCAGTGTTGCCATGGCTATGGCGTAGGCCAGCAGCTGCAGCTCAGGTCCTTCCTCACCTGGGAACTTCCATAAGCTGCAGGTGTGGCCCTAAAAAGAAAAAAAGAAGAAAAAAAGTTAAAAAAAAAATCATCCCTACACTTGGGGTTGCAGAGTACAGTGGGAAGCACCTGAGCTCCAGGCTTCATCTTCTTCAGGGGCCTAGGTGGTCCAGGGCCCCAGGGGATGCAGCTTCCGTCTCACCCCAGCAGTTTTCCCCATCGCAAACCACTGAGGGTCAGTTTTACTTTGCTAAGGAAGATGGCCATTTCTTGATTGTTGGGAGTGGCGAGGCTGTGACCCAGGGTATATAGGCTTCTTGGGCACAATATTTATGGACTCCGTAGCAGCTCAGTTCATCCCTTCGTGGACTGAGACCCTGGAAGGTCTCGATACTCCAGTGAGGTTCATCTTCAGAACCCAGGTTGGGGGCCAGGTCTCCCATGGAAGGACATGGGGGCTGCTGCCAGGCAGGGATGCAGTTGGCAGGGAGCACGGAATCAACCTCCCATCCTCTTCCTGGCTACCCAAGTTCAGTTCCCAGCATGGACTGGCAGCCTGCCCTTCTCTTGGTTCTGGGTCTGTGCTCTCTGCTTGCACTGAGGGGGTCTCAGAAAGGTCCTTCTCTTATTTCCCTGCCAGCAACGTGCCCCAGAGGCCTGGGCCAGCCCAGCCTGAGCTGGCCTTCGAGTGTCAAGGGTCAGGAGAGGGCGTCTCAGTGGTGAGCCCTTTTCAGAAGCCATCACAAGTCCACATCCGATTAGGGAGAGCAGGCTGGATGAAACAGTGGTCCCTACCCCTTGTTAAGTATCATCCCTAATTGATGACAGGGATGGCGCTGCAGTTTGGACACCAGCTCAGATCGTGTTTTTAAAATCCTCCTTTCTCCCGGGCTGCCTGCCAGAACTCCATGGCATGGCTCTTCAGAGAACAAAGGAGGCTTTGAAAATCTTTCTCCCCCTCCCTCAAATGCTTATCTGAAAGGACATCTTTTTCCCCTTAGTTGCCGCAATCATAAAAGCACAGGTGATAAAATGCTTCTTTGTAATCATCAATTGTGAAGGTTTCCCCCTAAAAAAGCAGGAATGGGAGCAGCAGCAAGAGGGAGAGGACCATCTCGGTGCCCACACTGATGCCTATCAAGCCTCCGGGAAGGAGAGGGAGGGGGAAATGAACTTTGTTCAGCGACAACTTTTATCTCCAGGTCTTGGGCTGTTGAAATGTCAAGCCAGGGTTAGATAGGATTTCCTGACCGCGGCTGCGCTGCCGCCTGGCTCGGGGGACAGATGGCTGGCGGTGAGTGGGGAGGGCCCGGAAGTGAACAGAATACATCTTGAAATCTTGAAGCTGGAGTTGGGTCTTGGTGAGGCTATGTTGCTCACGGGAAAGGCTGCAGAGAGGGGCCATCCGAGCCCTTGTTTGCAATGACCTTGAGAAATGATCTCTCAAAGAACAGTGCCCAAGCCACTTGAGAGGAGAATCTGTCTGGGTTTTAAGCTCCCCAGAAATGTAATTGTAGAAGTGAGAGGTGGTTAGACCTGGGTTTGGATTGTATTCCAGACTCCTGGTTCCCAAATCAGCTTCTGCCCTGGCTCGTCCACTTACTGCACGGTTCATCTGCTCACCTTCACTCTGCCCTGGGATGCACAGGCCTCCCTGGGCACTGTGGAGGGGAGCCCACGGCTAGGATCATGTATACACAAGAGAAGCGCCATAAACTTAGCCTAATTCAGTAACATGGAGATTTTTCAGATGACATCTGAGGTGGTTTTTTTTTTTTTTTTTGGCCACCCCACAACATATGGAGGTCCCGGACCAGGGATCAGATGCAGTCTGCAGTTGTGACCCACACCACAGCTGCAGCAACACAGTATCCTTAACCCACAGTGCTGGGCTGGGGATCGAACCTGTGTCCCAGCACTCCAGAAACACCATCCATCCTGTTGTACCACAGCAGGAACCCTGAGCTAGCCATTTTTTAAAAAAATTCACAGAGTACCTACTATATAATGGACACTGGTCTAAGTGCATCAAGTGTATTTTATCCTCATAATAATCCTGTGAAACAGGAGGAAATTAAAGTATAGACAGGCTGAGTGATTTACCTAAGGTCCCATGGTGATTGGCAGAATCAGAATTCAAATCCAAGAACACTGGGTCAAAAGCTTGTACTAGTTGACTGCTATTTGATGCTGACTTTTGTGGTGCTATGCTGGGCATTGAAGGATGAATAGGAGTTTGCCAGGTAGACAATGGGAAGGAGAGACTGTTTGGCAGAAGGCAAGGCACAAAGATGTAAACCAGTTTGGAAATAAAAGAAAAGGGGATTATTAATGTTTTTTGAGCCTATCTTGTGCCAGGCACTGTGAAGAGAATTTCACACATTTATTACCTAATTTTATTTTCAGATTAAACCTGCAAAGTAGATATTGCCCTCCTTTTACAAGTGAGGAAATTGAGGCTCAGAGAGGTTATATTAATTGCTCAAAATCACATTGCTCCTGAATGATCACCTTCCACATTGAATTAATTTTAACCAATCAAATAATTACTTAGACAAGGCCTGGCCCTTATGTTTCCTCAATTTCCCCTCATCACCTGTGTTTTCTTGTTCAGAACATGATTTCCTCTTGCAATTTTTTTTTTTTTTGGTCTTTTTAGGGCCACACCCACGGCATATGGAGATTCCGAGGCTAGGGTTCGAATTGGAGCTGTAGCTGCCAGCCTACACCACAGCCACACCAATGCCAGATCTGAGCTGCATCTTCAACCTACACCATAGCTCATGGCAGTGCCGGATCCTTAACCCACTGAGCGAGGCCAGGGATCGCTCCTTCGTCCTCATGGATACTAGTCAGATTCGTTTCCACTGAGCCATGATGAGACTCCTGCTCTTGCAATTTATGTTTAGTATTTATAGTTTCTGTAACCTCAGTGAGGACAGGGTCACTGTCTGTGTTAATTTCCATTGTTTCTTCAGTACCCAGCACTATGCTAGGCACGCTGTAGGTTTGTAAATATCTGTTGAATTAATGAATGGAAAATGCAGACAGTGCTGTCAGCAGGTGACCAGGTCTTCCCCCAACCCCACTGCCCCCGTGCCAATGGCACCCAGAAGTTCCTGAGCCAGAGATTGAGCCCCCACTACAGCAGTGACCTGAGCCACAGCTGTGACAACGTTGGATCCTAACTCACTGAGCCACCAGGGAGCTCCATCCAGTTCTTTATTTTCCTCTTATCTAACACCTACTTTGCTAAGCAGTGTCCCAGGTCTCATCTCGCTGATGCCTGATCTTTTTTCCCCCTGGCTGAGGCCACCAGATGAGGACACAGTGATCACATCCAGATGACCAGAGGTGCTTGACAGAGAGGTGCTTGGCCTCGTGGAATAGCCATGGTCGGGGTGACCCATGTGCCCATCTGCTAGGGACAGAACAGATTGGCACCTGCTGTCTTGGTGAATAATTAGTGATGTTCCCTTTCACTCTTGAAAGAGCCCTAGTTTGCATGATAAATTCTAGGGTGACCCTAGGCTGGTGACCGCCCACCGAGAGGCTTTTGTTCTCCCCAGCACTGACAGAAGTCCACTGGGGAAGGGCAGAACCAAAACAGAGCACATGGAAAATCCTGATGATTGTGCCTTCTCTCTCCCCAAAGCCCCTACCTTCTCCCCTCATGTTGGCCGTCGTGGGGTGATGATAATCACTGACCTCTGCTGGAGGCCAGGTGTCTTAGAACTTCTGGTCCCTGGGCAGCTGTGACTTTGTGGTCTGGTTTCAGCTTCTCTATCTGAACCCAAAGAGGTCTGTCCCCCGTGCAACCCCTCTGTCCAGAGGGGAGAGGCTCACGGAAGACAGTGGGGGAGGTGGCATCTCGCCTGGGTTCTCAGAGCCTGCAGGGCGCTCGGGACTGAGGCTCACAGTTGGCAGGGCCCTGCAGCGCTGGGGGAGTGTGCCCACGCACCCCCTCCCCACCCACGGGTCTGCAATTCAGGGCTGCTGGGTGGCCAGGCCAGGCAAAGGAGTGGTTCTGCGGGGTGACTGCTGGGCCCGGGGAGGTGATGAGAAGCCACTGCTGGAAGGTGTCTAACAATAACTGGTTTATTAGCCAGTCAATTCCCATGTCTCTTTATCAAGCTTTTACTACGTGCGCGGGGGCCTAGCTCTGAACTAAAGGGTTCCCTGTCGGAACGTGCTGTGTCAGGCTCACTTCTTCATTTACCCCCAGCCTCATCTCTGCCTGTGCTCACTCTGGGGGTCCTGCATGCTGGGGTTGGGGCTGACTGCAGGGAACGGCTGGGCCAGGAGTGCTGAGGGCAGAAGGTGGGCTCCAAAGCTTGCCAAGGGTTGAGGGATATGAGTGGGGGGCCAGCTTCTCCTCTGGGCTCGTGGCACTTGGTGGTCTGGGGAGCCCCTCCCCAGGAGCAGGCAACAGACTGTGGTGGACTCTTCCAGGCCCCTCCCCCACCTGTCTCCCCCGCCTCCCCTGCTGCCTGTCTTCTGAGGGGGCTCTGCCAGCTCCCCTTTGCCCTCTGGAGGTTGTTTCTTTGTTGTTGTTGTTGTTGTTGTTATTGTTGTTGTTGTTGTTGTTGCTATTTCTTGGGCCGCTCCCGCGGCATATGGAGGTTCCCAGGCTAGGGGTTGAATCGGAGCTGTAGCCACCGGCCTACGCCAGAGCCACAGCAACGCGGGATCTGAGCCGCGTCTGCAACCTACACCACAGCTCACGGCAACGCTGGATCGTTAACCCACTGAGCAAGGGCAGGGACCGAACCCGCAACCTCATGGTTCCTAGTCGGATTCGTTACCCACTGCGCCACGATGGGAACTCCTGGAGGTTGTTTCTGACACTTGAAGCCCCTCTAAGCTCAGGGAAAGGCTGATTCAGTTCCCATGAGTGCTACCCTTCTCTGCTTTTCGCGTTCTTTCCCCTTCCCTCTGTGCTCCCAGATCCCACCGGGGAACCAGGGGTGGGGGCCCGAGTCCAGGAACATCTGTGCAGGGTCCTGATTGGGAAAGGGTGGGGAAAGCAGGAGGGGCTCTTGGTGGGCGTCCATGAGGAGAAACTTCAAGAACTGCGTGGAGTCCTCAGGGAAGTGTTGGCCCATTTCCTCTGAACCGGGCTCTGGGCTTTGCACAAGAATGTGGCTGAAGTGCCAGATCCAAGACACAGGCACTGCTTCTCTCAGCTGCCGTCTGGCCCTCTTTCCTGTGAGCGGTCACTCACCTCAGGGCCTCAGGAAGTTTCGCTCATAGAGTGAGATGATGACCAGGGAGAGGGTGAGTCTCGGAGCCGTAAGTTCCAGGCCTGGCTCTGGCACAAACTGCTGTGTGGCCTCGGTCGGGTCCCCTCAGGTGTGAAATGGGGAAGCGATGATAGTGGGGTCCCTCCCTTCACTGGACTTCCATGGTGCCATGAATTCTGGACCTGGGGGTGCGCCTTTACCTCTCACCCACTTAGCTTGTGGGAAACAAAGAAAGTGGAGTCACTAGCAGATGCTGTGCGGGGAGCACCCAGCGTCTAGGCTGGAGGTGCCGAGATGGTCCTAGTGGGGCAGGGACGGGCTCTGGGGAGCTCAGGCTGCTCCTAAATGCCCTGGTCGCTCTGGCTGTCTCTGGTGCGAGATGACTGCTGCAAGATGACTGCTATTCTCTTAGCCAAACTGAGATGCTGCTTTTTGAAAGTACCAGAGGCTCATTTGCATATCATTTACATCTCATTTAAACACCAGCTCATTTAAAGTTCAGAAACCACTGAGATTTCTTCCAAGCCCTGCTTCTTGCTCTCCCCAGGTTGTTTCTCCCCCTCTCCCTCCCCTGCCTGCGTCCTGCCACTGGTCCAGCTGGACAGCTGACCGGCTTGGGCTCGGCCTCATTGGGCCCAGCCTGACCCGAGGAGCCCATCCATTGGCTGTGGGAGGAGAGGAGCCAATGGGGAGAGGGCAGGGGGCCGATCTCCAGGCGCAGCTGGGAAGGGTCGGCTGCTCCCTTCCCCTCCAGCCTCTGACCCTTCCCGCCTGGCTCTCCAAGCATCCTTCAGTGTCTGAGTGTCTCAGGCTGCTGGGGGCAACAGGGAGAGAGGCAGGCGGGGAGCCGGCCCAGTGTTAACTGAGAACCGGTTTACTATGCCCTGGAGAGGAAAAGAAAACAATTAAGGAATTGATAGTTTTGTTTTATTTTGCCACCAGCGGGCTCCTGGGGAGGTCTGCAGGGGGAATCCTGCGTGGGAGCTGGGGAGAGAGCTTCTCTTCCAGGGGACACAAAGGCTGTAGATTCCATGTTGTATTAGTGCAGGAAGGAGACCCCCCTGCCTCTCCCTGCCTCCTCCCTCATCCTGATATGCGATGGGGCTTTGGCCCAGCTCCAAGGAGGCTAGGGCTGCGAGGCGGGGCCTTAGAAAGGATGAGAGGGGAGGCTAAGTGGCTGGCCCAAGGCCATGCCTTGTCAGAAGCCAAGCTGGGACTGGAACTTCCCTCTCCTGACCCCACCTACTCGGCTTTTAGAAAACCTCAAGGTCTCCAAAAACTCAGAGACCTGATTCCAAGTCTGACTTGCTCCCTCACCTGGCCTGTCCTAAGTGGGGTAGAAGCTCATTAAGGACCCATGTCCTTAGTGACCCTGGCCACCCCTCCCCCAGCCAGAGGGGGAGCCACGGGGGAGCCACCTGTCCCTTTACTCCCCTGCTGCCCTTCTGACATCATCTCTCCTCCAGAGCCCACTGTAACTCTCATCTCCCTGCAGCCTCCACCCAGGTCTTGGTCCTCCCTGACAAATGGCCCTTCAAGGCCCACTTTCTAAGACCGTGTGTGTTGTTTATCAGGGGCTGCAGGGTCGGTGAGCTTCATCATCCCCCCGTTCTGACTGTAAGCTCACAGAGAGCAGTGCTCTACAGCCTTTTGCTCTCTTTGTCTGTCTCACACACCCATGCCCACACACAGACACACACACACGGCTGAAGTCAGGGCCTTCCTGACAGATTGACCGAGGTGCCTTCGTTTCTTGATGTGTGAGACAGGGGCATATGAGAACATAAGGCTCTGTGACCTGTCCATGGCCAAGGGGAGCCAAGCCTTCTTGGCCTTGGGGACGGTTTGATTTCCCGGCTGCCCAGCTGGCATTGGGGTGTGGTGCTAGGGCTAGAGGGAGCCTCGTGCAGCACCAGACTTGGACGGGGTCAAAGAAGCCTCCTCTGGGTTGCCTGGCCTGGTGGGGCAGCGCGTGAACCTGTTCCTGTGTGAACCGTGCATGCGAGCAGCTGTCGGGCAGAGCTCCTTACGGGGGATCACGCGAGCGGAATGACATGGAAGATCTGCTCTCTCCCCCATTACACTTGTCGCTCGCTCTCTTCCTCTGGCAGGTAGCTAAGGGGTGTGATGGCCTGCGTGTCGGCTCTCTCCATAACAACCAGGCAAACCAGACAATCGCTGCTCCAAGTGCTTTGGCAGAACGCTGCATGCCAGCGTCCCAGGAACTGGAAGGGGTGGTCCTGGGGCTGGCTCCAGTGCAATTGCCCCAGGCCCTGGTGTGACCGGGTCACTATGCCGTACAGTAGAAATTGGCACAACACTGTAAATCAACTGTACTTCAACAAAAACAAAAAAACCCAAAAAACCCCCCAAGAACAAGGAGGCTGTCATTATACTTAGGCATTCCTCTGACCCATATGGAGCAGTCACTGGATATGACCTAAAATGCTCTAGAGAGCTGGGTGGCAAAATGCTCTCCGGAGGGCCAGTGTCCTGGGGAAGGGCCTCACAGAGACAGGGCTGCGAGTTGTCAGGCTCATCTGTGGCCTAGAGATTTTCAGAAGCACAGGGAGTTTGATGTGGAAGGGCCGGGGCTCCTAACCTGGCCACCAGAATTGCTGGTGGTGTGGGGGTGTGCCCTAAGAATACAGAGCCTGGGCCCCACCCCAGAGCTTCAAATCACCTCTCTGGGAATGGGACCCAGACATCTGTATTTTGCCAGTTCTGCTGGTGATTTCTGCTATGCAGCTAGAGTTCTGACCGCTGGACTCACCTTGTCCCTGCCTCCAGGTTACAGATGCAGATGGTAAGGTGGAGTGTGACAGAGCAGGTCGTTTCCAAGTGCTGGGGACCTGCAGAACAGCTTCTGGGAGTTACTGAGAGCTGTGCAGGGTGACACTAACCACACAGAGAGTCCCTGGCCTCAGGGGACCCTGGGGACTCAGAGCACCATTGCAGAGGTCCCCATGTGGAAGGCCTACTGGAAGGGCTGGTGGCAGGGTCATGTGAGGCGTGGCTGGGCACGTAGAGTGCAGGTGGGATGGAATCGTACACTAGGGACACAAGGCCCTAGAATAGTATCTGCCGACCAAAGACGGGACTCTTGGATCCACTAAGGGTGAATGCAAAGCTTATTCTGTGGGCTGAGGGACCAGGAGGGACTAGGAAAGAGCTGGGGCCGTGGCCTCAGAGGAGTCATGAGGTTTTGAACAGAATCCAGCAGAGGAGGAGTTCCCGTCGTGGCGCAGTGGTTAACGAATCCGACTAGGAACCATGAGGTTGCGGGTTCGGTCCCTGCCCTTGCTCAGTGGGTTAACGATCCGGCGTTGCTGTGAGCTGTGGTGTAGGTTGCAGACGCGGCTCGGATCCCGCATTGCTGTGGCTCTGGCATAGGCCAGTGGCTACAGCTCCGATTCAACCCCTAGCCTGGGAACCTCCATATGCCGCGGGAGCGGCCCAAGAAATAGCAACAACAACAACAACAACAACAACAAAAGACAAAAAAAAAAAAAAGAAGAATCCAGCAGAGGAGGGTAAGAAGGAGGCTGGATAACAAAAGGCCTTCCTCCTCCAGGCGAGAAGGGGAGCTGACAGCAGTGGCTTAGCCTGGGCTGGGGGTGTGGGGTGGGAAACGAAGGGAAGGGAATAAAGCAGGGGGGGAACTGAGCATCTGCTTTCAGAGTGTATAGTCCTGGGTCAGCCTTGCTCCCTGAAGCCTTGGGCCCCCAACCATTTCTGGGGGAAACTGGGGATGGTGGGTGCTGGCCAGTGTAATACACATTCCCCTGTGGGGCAAGCAGAGTCCTCATGCCTTATCCTAAGCCAGCTGTTCTCTGTCTGGCATCCTGTCTGAGATGGGCAGAATTCTGAGATGACTCCCACAGCCCCCTTACCTGTGAATGCGCCTCACTCCTGTGATTATGTTATGACACCATTGACTTAAGATAAGGAGATAATTGGGGTGGGTCTGATTGAATCAAGCCCTTTAAAAGCAGAGCTTTCTCTGGCTGGTGTCAGAAGGGGAAGTCCGTGTCAGCTTGAAGTTGGGGGGGGGCCCTGGATGAGGGGTGTGGGAAGCCTGTATGAACAGAGAGCAGCTTTGGCTGACAGCCAGCAAGGGAGCCGGGACCTCAGTCCCACAACCATAAGGACTGGATTTGGCCAACATCCTGAAGGAGCTTGCAACCTGAAGGAACCAGAGCTTCCAGATCAGGGACCAGGCTGGCCAACACCTGGATTTCAGCTCTGAGATCTGACCAGAGAACTCAATTGAGCCTGTCCAGCCTTTGACCTACAGGCTGTGCAGTAGTAAATGGGTGTGCTTTTAAGCTGCTAAATATGGGCAATTTGTTATCCAGCAATAGAAAATAATGTACTAACTTACCTGGTCTGGAATCCATCCTTACTCATTTCTGGCCTCAAGATGGCAGATGAAATCTGATTCCCTGTCAGATGCTACTGGGAGAGCAGGTCAGCTGGTGCCCATTCTCTTCAAATCTTTCTATCCTCCAGAGACGTCTATACCCAGTGAGTTCTGACCTGTGGGTTGAGGGAGGGTTAGTTACCTCTAGTTCTCAGCTTGTGTAAGAGCAATGACAGATCTGCCTTGAATCTCAAGAATAATCTAGCCTATGGGTACCCAACTTTTTTTCACCCCTACTAGTAGTAACAGTGATTAAAATAAAAAGACCTGGGAGTTCCTGTTGTGGTGCATGGGAAACGAATCCCACTAGGAACCACGAGGTTGTGGGTTTGATCCCTGGCCTCGTTCAGTGAGTTAAGGATCTGGCTTTGCCATGAGCTGTGGTGTAGGTCACAGACTTGGCTCGGATCTGGTGTTGCTGTGGCTCTGGCGTAGGCCAGCAGCTACAGCTCCAATTAGACCCCTAGCCTGGGAACCTCCATATGCCACGGGTGTAGCCCTAAAAAGACAAAAAAAAAAAAAAGACCTGATACACACACACACACACACACAAAATGTATATGTCTGTATATACATATGTCTGTGTGTGTGTCCATGTGTATATATGTGTGTGTGTGTGTGTGTGTGTATGTCTGTATATATATTTTTGGCTGCACTCATGGCATGTGGAAGTTCTCAGGCCAGGGACTGAAGCTGAGCCGCAGCAGTGACCCAAGCCACTGTGCCACAAGAGAATTCCAAACACACCTGACATTCAATGGATGCTTCCCAAGTGCCAGACCATGAGTTAAGTGCTTTTTCTATATTATCTTCTTTAATCTTCACACAAATCGTAGAAGGTGGATATTAGTAGGGCTCCCATTTTGTAGATGAAGAAACTGAGGCCCAGAGAGTTAAGATACTAGTATAGCTTACTATTATAGGTGATTGAGCCAGGATTGGGATCTGAGCCTCTGGGTCCAGAGCCTGTATTCTTAACAGTCACAAAATCTCTCCCTCCCTCAGCACCCTGCACCCCATATTTTTAAAGATTTTTGTCTACCAAACAAACTGCATTTACCAAGTAGTAATTTGTTTTCCCATTTTTTTATTAATCAAATCCATGTATGACTGCCAATCAGGGGTTCAGATTGGCGTGAGATTAGCAGTGTTATCACACTGAGTTGATATAATTCCAGCCAAAAGCAAAGAAATGATGTCTCAGTTAGCCGTCCGTGCAGCCTTATCTTTGGTGAGAGTGTCGTTTCTGCTAGGCATATAGAAATATTAAAAATAGCTCCTGAGCCCCCGTTTCTACCTGTGGGAACCGGCAGGGGTCTGAGGACTGCAGATTGGGGCCACTGGTCTGGACCTTCCAGACTCTCCTTATCTGCTCTGCTCAGGCCTCTGCCTCTCTGCCACCTGCTCAGGTAGCTTGCCTCCACGGAGGGGTTGCAGGCACCCCTCTGCCCCCAAGCACCACCACTGCCAGGGACAGAAGGGACAGCATGACATCCCCTCTGGTCCTCCAGTGCACATGTGCACACACACACACACACACACAAACTCATGTCTACGTTTGTGCAGGCACACACACTCATCACAACCATTGCACCACCACCACCACCACCACCATCAGGGATGTGGTCGTGTAAATGCCTCCTTCCCTAAGTCCTTTCCTGATCCCTACTCACTCCCTCAGATGCAAAGACAGACAGACAGACAGACAGACAGACAGACAGACACACACACACACACACACACTTGACCACCACCATCTTTCCTTCTAAAAGGGGGAAGTTCAGTCTGAGTCAACGTTCCAGTCTCACTTGACCATAAACGTACAGAAGCTTTAACACGAATAAGTGCAGGGGGTAATCCACCCCCCCATCCTGACTACATGGAGTTGGAATTCTATGTTGCATACCACGAATCTAGTACAGTGAGACCCTGAGTGCCAAGCACTCAAAATAGATTTATTTAATACATAGCCTGCTATTGTTAGATCCCAGAGAGCTGCTGTAAACAAGGGCCCAGGCTGCCACAGGCAAAAAGCTTGCCTCCCAACAGCCCAGAAGCCAAGCTGAGTCCCAGGAACCTAGGGCTGCGGGCAGGAGAGGCTGGGACCACCCAGGATTGAAGGAGGGACCCCTGGGGTTCCGGCGAGGGTCAGCATCAGCAGAGGCAGGAGAGAAGGACCTTTTAGAAAGACCTTTCATGTTGATGCCCTGATTTCCTACCCCTGGTGTCCCTCTGAGCCTCCCCAGTTAGCCAGAATGCCAGTGGTCTTTTTGGCAGTAGTTCTCACCTGGGATTATAACGGGTGACTGAGTGTCTGTGCACTGGGCCGTGGTAGCCTGGGGCTGTTGGTGGAGCGGCCACACCCCACCCAGGGATGCCAGGGCAGTAGGGACCAGAGGCTGTGAGCCAGGAGCTGGCTTTGGATGGGAGAAGTTCTCCACCTGCTCTTAACTGTGGGGGAGGCCCTGACTTAGAGGCATGAGGGACGTGGAAAAGACAAGTTTTCCTTCTGCGTCATCCCGGGAGCATACACATAACTGGCTGCATGTACAGCCTGCTTTAGAGCCGATAAGGTATTTCACACACAGGATCAAATGCAAATCTCTAACAAACCTGCAAAGCAGTCTGGACAGGTGTCCACATCTTTATTTCACAGAAGTGGCTCAGAGAGGGTGAGCAATCCACTTACCAGCACATAGCTCGTGAGTGCAGAGAGGAAACTGGGACCTAGCTCTGCTCTCTTTCCAGTGCATCCATGTCAGTTCTTCTGTTTTTGTTTGTTTGTTTGTTTGTTTGTTTTCCTGTCTGCACAATTCAAAATTCCCAGGGTCAGGGACCGAACCTGACCCACAGTGGTGGCAATGCCAAATCCTTAACTGCTATGCCGCCAGGGAACTCCGAGCTGTCACTTCCTCATGGAGCTGTTCCTGACAGCTGAGGGGACACACGGCCAGTGAATTAGGCAGTCTGGGGACTTATATTAGTTTCCAAAGGCTGTGGTAACAGATACCACAAAATGGGTGGCTGAAAACAACAGAAATGTATTCCCTGATGGTTCTGGAGGCCGGAGGCTGGAAACCCTTGTCAGCAGCATAGTTTCCTTATAGGAGCTCGAGGGACACTGTTTCAGGTCTGTCTCTCGGCTTCCGGTGGCTGCGGCGGTTCTTCCTGGGCTTGTGCAGGTCACTCCCACCTCTGCCTCTTGTCCCAGCACAGCGTTCTCCCTGGTGTGCCTGGTCCAAACTTCCTTCTTCTTAAAGAGACACCAGTACTGGATTAGGGTGGGTCTTCTTTAATCCATCGTGACCTCGTCTTAGTCTGCAAACATCCTACTTTTATTTTTTTAATTATCTTATTTTTTATAATGATTTTTATTTTTTCCATTATAGCTGGTAGTTTACAGTCTTCTGTCAATGTTTTGCTGCACCACGAGGCGACCCAGTCACACATACGTGTATATATTCTTTTTTCTCACATTATCATGCTCCATCACAAGTGACCAGACATAGTTCCCAGTGCTATACAGCAGGATCGTATTGCTTATCCATTCCAAAGACCCTACTTTTATTTATTTCTTTATTTTCTTTTTAGAGTCACACCCACTGCATATGGAAGTTCTTAGGCTAGGGGTAGAATCGGAGCTGCAGCTGCCAGCCTACACCACAGCCACAGCCACACCAGATCCGAGCCATGTCTGTGACCTACACCACAGCTCAGGGCAACACAGGATCCTTAACCCACTGAGCAAGGCTAGGGATCGAACCTGCATACTCATGGATACTAGTTGGGTTCTTAACCCCGCAGAGCCACAACAGGAACTCCAGACCCTACTTTTAAATAAGGCCCTATTCACAGGGTGGACATGAAGTGTGTGTGTGTATTGAGGGGGACACACCTCTATCCAGTAAGGGCCACTTATTAGGGCTGAGCTTGTGTGAAGGGGATTTAGTCATTAGGAGCAGGGTGATGGCATGGGCTGAGTGGCTGATTGGCTGCTCCTCTGTCTCGGCAAGAGAAGAAAATTGTCTTCCTCCACCCTACCCCTAGCACCTGTCCACCCCCAGCTCTGTCCTCCTGTCCCTGTTGCTGTCTCGACTGTCCTGACTTCTGTCCATAGACAGAGATGGGCTAGGATGGTTGATAATGGAGTTGCTGTAGAACAGCTATGATTTATTGAGCACTTACTATGGGCCAATGCCACACAAAAAGCTTTACATATGTTATTTCATTTAACCCTTTCCATAACTGTGTGACTCTAAGACCCATTCTTTTTTTTTTTTTCTTTTTTGGTCCTTTTTGGGCTGCACCCACGGCATATGGAGGTTCCCAGGCTGGGGGTCTAATCCAAGCTGTAGCTGCCAGCCTACATCACAGCCACAGCAACACCAGATCTGAGCCGAGTCTGTGACACCATAGCTCATGGCAACGCCTGATCCTTAACCCTCTGAGCAAGGCCGGGGATCGAACCTGCAACCTCATGGTTCCTAGTCAGATTGGTTTCCACTGTGCCACAACAGGAACTCCCTCTAAGACCCATTCTTATCCTTATTCAACACTTGAAGAAACAGAGGCTTTGGAAGGTCAAGTCCTGTGTCTGGGGTCACAAATGTGATATGAAGAGCATTCTAGCCCATCTCATGCTGAACCTGGGGGCCAAGTCACTAGCTACCTTGGCTCCTTTCCCCCATGCTTGGCTATTCCCTGGGGAGTAGAGAGTGACCTGGGAGAGCTATGAGGACCCCAGCATGGAAGTGCTGGGGAACAGGCCTTCTAAAGGCCATAGAAAGGGGAACGGTTTATGGGGATGGGGATTTTTCCATGCTGAATGGCTTTGAGCTATTTCCAGCCAACCAAGCTGGCATCTTCTTTTTCCCCTTCCTCTGGGGCTGAGGGGGAATAGTGAGAGGAAGAAATGAGCTCCCTGCTGTTTCTGTGGGGCCTGGAGTGGTTCCCCACCCTATTTGCAAGGCCATAAATAATCGAGATGTATTACTCAGGGATTGCCATGGTAACATCTTCAGGTTACCAGGGATGCAAGATCCAAACAAAAGTATTCGATTAAATATTTCTGGCCACTAGAGGAATCCAGCCATGTAACAGTGGGCTGTGGGGAAGGGGAGGGGCAAAGAAGCCTTTTTGCTTCTTTTTCCTTTCTCTCTTCAGCTCCCTCCTCAGAGAACGATGGCTCTGCTGGGAGAGCCCGCTCTCCTGTCTTTCATTCCTGGGCTTTCCCTGCTCTTGAGGGAGAGGGTTCCCACCTACAGCCCATCTCTCTGACGTACAACCAGCATCCTGAAGTCAGCTCTGAAACAGATGCCTCTGGCTCTCCCAACAAACATACCCTCTTCTAATTACTGGTTTACGATTGAGTTGGATACCCAGCTAAAAATCATTCCTACATACATCATCCTTTGCAATGGAATCAGCAGGGCTGCTGGTTGGTATCCTTCAGACCCCAGAAGCATGATCCAGGCACAAACTTATGGCAGCTGCAGAGAGAAGAAAGCAGGGTTGGGGGCGGGGGCGACCCATCCTGAGGGCTGGAGAAGGATGCTCAGCAGGCACGTCCTCCCTGGAGGCCCGGCCTGGGAGGGACTCTCCATTCCTGGAGCCACCCAGCCACTATAAATAGGCTTCAGAAAAACCCAGTGGTGTTTGTTTAACATAAACTCGCTCTGGGAGCCCAGGAAAGTGCCGAGTTAAGCAGAGTTTCGAGTTTCGGAGTGTAATTTCAAGTCGTGTTGGCGGGACTCCCAGGCTGAGGACAAATCCCTCCCACAATATAGTTCCCTTCTCCATTGGCTCCACCTCTAAGAGAAAGAAAGACCTCAGAGATTATCTAGTTCAAGGCCTTCATTTCAGGGAACGGCATGGATCTGGAAGGGGAGGTGGTTTTCCTCAACTCACCCTGCTAGGCCGTGGCTCCACTCTTTCTAAATTGCAGTGTCCCGACCCAATGCTTCTTCCCCTAGCTGGGGCCCCCCCGCCCCGGCTGGGACTGCTGGGGTCTGTGCATGATCTGAAACCCTGGTGAGAGGGGAAGGGCAGGGGAGCAGAGACACAGGGGCAGCCTGCAGGCTTGCTGGTGATCTGTCTCAGCCCACCCAGTCTGGGTAATTACCTTGAACCTCAACCCAGCCTGCATCAGCCTTGTAAACAAAGCCCTCTCACTCTCAAATAGTTCCAGCGGATCAATACATACTCCTTGAGCAGGTTGGGCCTTGTAGACTACTGATGATCTGTCCCACTCAAAGAGCAAGTTTTCTCTCTTCTAGGGCCATTGTCCCATCCGGTACAAGCAGCTTTGCCAGGGCGGTGGGCATAGGGTCAGGGGAGTTTAGGAGTTTAGGGCTGCATGATGACCACCTCCTCAAGCACCTGTGTGCTCCCACCAAACCCCGAGCTACCATCTCATACATTGTTTATGGAGCATTTGTCTGGGCTCAAGGTGAGCTGGGGAATCAGTGAGACCAATGTGCAAATAATCCCGGGGGCACCCTCGGGCAGGGAGGGAGGCAAGGAGGGCAGCAGGGGTTGTTTACCTTGAGGGCTTGCATATTTTATCACGGTGCCATCTCTGACCCCCTCTCCCCTCCCCTCCCCTCTCTCCTGATGTGGCTGTGATGAGAGTTTATATTATCCAGCACACCCGTTTGTAAGTCTATTTACAGCCCAGGCGTTGTTGGTTTGCGTGTGAGAGAGATGGCCCATCCCCAGATTAGTTAAATTGGAAATAAATTGGTTGTTAAATAAAAGCCCTCTGTGGGATGTGACAGTGATGAATGAGGGATAGCTGAGCCTGGGGAAGGGAGGGGTGGTTTTCTGTGCTGAGACCCTAGAGCTGAACTGCCCCAGGAAACTTGGGTGGGAGCCGGGGCTGAGGGCAGAGAACGGCGGGGCTGAGAGCAGGGGGTGCAGGGAGTAGGGAGCATAGGGTGAGGGTGGGCACTGAGGACATCCTGGGAGGGAAATCGAGGGTGGAGGACTTGAGCACCGCCCCCCACCCCAAACCTGTCTTTGATTTTTCTTGGCATACAAAATACTTTTATATATGTTACATCTTTGACCTTATAACTTTGTAACGTATTTTTTTTTCTTTACTTGACAGATGCAGAAACTCTGGGGAAATGACTTGAGCATGGTCACTGACAAATGAAAAATCCGGACCAGGTAAGGAGGGGTTCGAGCCTTTCCAGGGGGTGATGGTGAGGCAGGGATCGCGTTGCAATGGAGGGATGTTCTGTCCAAAAGACCTGCAAGAGTGACAGCAGTGGGGCAAAGGGAGTTCTTCCATAGAGAGCAGTGAACAAGAAGGGAAGAGCCAGGTGTGGGGAGCGGGATGGAAGGGGTGTGGGGGCGCAGAGGACCAGGGAGCTGCCCACCCTGGGGCCAGCCTGTCCTCAGGAGGGACGTCTCAGGACGAGAGTGGGCCAAGTTCAGGACCTGGCAGAAGGACAGAGGCAGAACCACAGCTGGGTTGAACAGCATTTTGTTCTGATTGATCAGTGAGAACGAGCCGTTGGGTGAATCACCTGGGGATCAAAGAAAGGGAGTTTGGAAGGTCTGTGTCTGGTCATGTCTTAGGGAAACACGGGGGTGTCTGTGAATCTCTTCAAAGTCATACAAGGAAGAGAGATTTTGTAGCACACAGGTTTCTGGCACACAAAGGATGGGGGATTTCTTAGCTGTCACTGTTCTCTCAGGTAAAATCTAAAGCCAGCATCTAGTCCTAACCTTGTCCATTGCAGGGTTAGGACTAGAATCCGGGACTCTGGACTCTCAGGCCACCGATGTCTCTCCATCTCTCCACTCTCTTACCTCTTTTTTCGCTGAGCAGTCTTATATTTTTCTCTCCATCCTCTCCCTCAAGGCTGCTGTGAAGAATAAAGAAGCTGGGTGGCTGCTTAAACGCCAACCCTTCCCAGAGATGTTTGTGTTTGACTAGGGACCAGGGCTTTAATTTTGGAATCTGAAGAGGAGACTCCTTTCCAGGATCAGACTGTCCTGACATCTGTTTTCTTTCATGGGAATCATAGGGTCACTTCTGCCTGCACTGGGGGGGACAACAGATTAGCATAAAAGAGGGCAGATCCTAAGGAGCTGGTTGATAACTGATCCTTCAATCAGAGATTCTCAGAGCTGGAAGGGTACAATCCCCCATTATGCAGGTGGGAAAAGTGAGGACAGAGTAGGAGGAGGGACAGTAGCTAGACTTGAATTCAGTGAGGCTCTGCCTAATTGTTCGCGTTCTGGAGCGACTGAGGGAGCACGCGCTCTTTCCCAGACTCCTACCCATCAGCATCAAGTCCTCCTCTTCCCTCCTGCCTCCCTCCCTGGTTACAGATGCACCAGAGGTTATCAAACGTGAATGTAAATAACAATTTCAAGGTGGCATTCAGTGGAAAAAACTGCGACTCCACTAACTCTCCTGGGTCATAAAGGACTGGAGCCCAGGAATCCACATTTGATGACGATTCCCAGGACCATCCATTTGGAGCGCATGGGTGGGGGCCATGGGAGGGGTCCAGGGCTAGAAGGAGGGTGGACAGAGTGAGCGCCAGGAAGCTCTCCCAGCCTGAGCCATCGGTCATTCAAGGGTCAGTTAGGCAGGTTTGGAGGTGGGGGTCAAGGTGGGGCGTGGCCTTGGTCTCTCACCCCTGGGAGCTGGAGCTGTCGATAGCTGTGGTAACCTCTCTTCCTCTCTCCTGTGTCCTCCTCAGCCCTCATAAAGGCAGAGCCTGGGGGAGGGGAGGTGTTCCTCAGGGGGATTAAAGATGCTTCCTTGAAAGGAAACAAATTCCTCACTAATTATGCAATTATTTTATTATGCAGCCCTAATGAAAAAAAAAATACATACACCACTCAAAGCCTAAAAAGAAGGCTGTAGCCAGGACTTATCCAATTTAATAAATCCTCTCCATCCTGTAATTATTTTCTGGATTCTTTTTAATGCAAGTCTGCAGGAGGGCGGGGGACAGTCTCTGCTTGGCTGTGGGGGTGGGGGGACAGGCCTTCCCCTTCTCGCTCCACCCCCCAACCCCGCTGCGCTCTCCAAGTGGGTGCCAGGGCATGCACACCAGTGGTTCTACACCTGCTTCCTCTTCTTGCTCCTTTATCCTGTCATATTCCCGGGAGAAGGGGTATGGAAGGGAGATGTGGGGGCCAGAGGAGAGGAGAGGAGGACACACTTTCCATTGAAGGCTTTTAGAGTGTGACTCCTTTAGGGGAATTCTGGCTTTGATGCTCCTGGCTAGCTAGCGATGCCCCAGCCCCGGCTAGCTAGCCCCGCCCTGTCCTATCTCATTTCCTCAGCCTTCCTCTCAACCAGCCGTCAGAGCCCATTCCCCCAACAGCTGGATGAGAAAACGCAGATGTGCTACCCTTACAAAATCTGTGACTTTGAGTCAGGCAGGTCTGGGCTCAAAGTTTAGCTAAGCATGGGCCTGTGCTTAACCTCTCTGAGTCTCAGTTTCTTCATCTGTGAAATGGAGGTCCCAATGCCGCCCTCATGGGGGATGTCGTGAGATCAGAGGAGTCCATGGGCCTCCAGGATGTGGCAGGTTGACACAACAGGTGTCCATCAGCCTAAGTTTCTGTCCATGCCCTGCCCCTCCCCCACCCCCTGGATGCCTTAGCGTGAACATCTGCCAGTGGCATTCATAATGGTGGGGGGCATATTGCGGCAGTGGACACTTTCCTGGCTCCCTGGAGCTTTCCTCACTCGTTTGTCCCCCTCCCCATAGTCTTGCAATGGTGCTGCTCTAAGGGAGGGCTTGACTCCCTGAGGAGGCTGGGGGGTGGGGTGGGGGGAGGTGACGTATTGAGGTTTGGGGATTAAGAAGTGCCCAGAGAATCTTATTTCTCTGTCCCTAAAAGAAAGCCTGGGCCAGGAGGAGCTCTCTGCTTGATGCCTTCTCCATCACTATTGCCATGGCGACTGCTTACAGCCTGAATTCCTCAGCCTTCTGACGGAGGCACAGCCAACCATGCAGAAGGCTGCCACGCCTGGGTCCTGCTGGCCCCTGTCCCGGGGTGGTGGGTCTGGGGGAGAAACTGCTGGAGCCCCGCCACAGCCCCTGGCCCTCTGCCTGCCCCTCCGTATTTGTTCTTTTACTGAACGGAGTCCGCACCCAACTGGCATCACCTCTAGGTGCCGCCTTACAACAGGATCCCAGCCAGGCTGCCTGGACTTTAAAGTCAGATGGACCCCATTAGGAGGCTGTTTCTAGTAGTCACTGGCGGTGTCCCCTTGGATTAGAGTTACATAAGTTTTCCAGACCTCAGTTTCTTCACCCGTGAAACAGGCATGCTAATAGAATACACCTCTCGGGGTTGCTGTGCAGCGTGTGTGAGGTGACCTATAAGAAAGAGTTTTGTTTAATTCAAAGCACCAAACAAACATGTTGGAGGTGTGTGTGTGTTGGGGGGGTGATGGAAGCAGGCAGCCCTATTCGAGCACCTCTTACCTATCCATTTTTGTTTTAAACCCTGAACACAGATTGTTTCACTGGACTGAAAACACCATGAGGTAGGGCTTAATTTCTTCATTGTATCCATGAGGAAATGGAGTTTTAGGGAAACTAAATCAATGGCCTGAGCTCGCCTAGTAGAAAAAGAGCCAGAACTTGACCTGTTACCAGCTCCTTCTCTATAAAAACCTGTAAGAGATCACTGTTCATGTTGGTAGATTCAAAAGGAAATTTTTATTGAACATTTTCTTATGGGGGCTACTGGGGACACTAGAGCAGTTTACAATAGGGTCTTTCTTGACCTCAAGATGCCTACATTCCATGGAAAGCGAACCAGCCTCAAAGCAGGGGGCCCATGGCAGAAGCCTTGTATGGAGACAGGCAGCAGGAATTCGGAAGGGGGCTGTTCTTCCCAGGATGGGGTCTTTCGAGAAGGCTTCATGGAGAAGGGGGCCTTGGGGTAGGCTTTCAAAGAATGGGTAGGGTTTGGAGTTCCTGCTGTGGCTCAGCAGATTAAGGACCCAGTGCTGTTTCTGAGGATGCAGATATGATCCCTGGCCTTGCTCAGGGGGTTAAGGATCCAGTGTTGCTGCAAGCTGTGGCGTAGTCTACAGATGCAGCTCGGACCTGGTGTTGCTGTGGCTGTGGTGTAGGTGCAGCTACAGCCCTGATTTGACCCCTTACTGGGGAACATCCATATGCTGCAGTTGTGGTGGTGAAAAGAGAAAGAATAGGTAGGATTTGAAGAAGCAAAGAATGTGGGTGGCAGTCCTAGTGGGGGCGTGGCCCATCTGGAGAGAACCCTAGAAATGTGCTGAATGGTGGAACAGGGGAGGAAGGGTTAAAAATTGGCCATGGCAGAAATCATTCCAACATCGTAAATCAACTGTATGCAATAAAACTTAAAAAAATAATAAAAAATAAATTTATTGGGAATGGTTTAAAAAAAAAAAATTGGCCATGGATTATTTTCCACTTGGCTCTGCAGAGAGTTGGCTAGTACTGGCATAAATCAGTTCAGCAGCGGATGCAAATGTGTACCCCTGAAAATGTGTGTTCTCAGATGCACACCCCCCTGGCCCCGGGTGGCCTCAGAGTCGTCTTGTTTTCTTTGGAAGCCTGCAGCAGAGCGGCCACTAACGCTTGCTGCTGTGTCTGCTTCTGCCCTTTGGAGCAGACAACCCAATGGCTCAGCTTGATCAAACCTGACATCCTCCAATGCTGGGGTCAGAGGAGGTGGCGTGTGTACCACTGGGTCCTGGCCTGCTAAGCTGGGGTCCCCAGGGCTCTCAGAGCAGGCTTCAAGCCGGGCCTCTTCTCTGCCCTCTGAAGCCCCATGGTGGGAGCGAGCAGAGTCAGGCTTCGATGTTGCTGGTGAAACAACTATGGGTTTGGACACTTTCAGAACCTGGCTGGGGGTGATACGGGAAGCTGCGGGCAGCCAGAAGAGGGCCAGGGAGGGCGGTGCAGATCCTGTGCATGTGTCTGCCCAGGATGCGTGCTGGAGAAGACTGGGGGGGTCGAAAAGCAGATCTCTATCTCTGCTGCTCCTTCCTCTGCACCATGTCTATGCTGGGCACAGATCCTGATGGGGTGAATTCTGCCTTCTCCCGTGAATGCCGGGTCTCTTCTCCTAACAGAGCATCCTTGCACCCTGAGTTAGGTCCACCACTTGTGTATAAGGAAGTCTTGAGCATAGAGTATGTGCTGGTTGGCAAGTTCCACAATCACAACCAGGTCACTTAATTTGGTGTGACTCAGGCGACCACATTAATCAGGCTGGCGGACTTATTCCTTATGCCTTGAACTTTGGGCTCCTCGGTCTGCACTCCCTTCTAGGCTCTGGGACAAAGGCCCTTCAGAGCACGCACTTTTGTTGGAACATCTCTTTGAAGCCTTGCTTTGTTGGTCCCTGCTTTCCATTCTGGGCTCCCTGACCAAGCACCCTTGCCCCTGCCCTTGTCACAGCCCCTGCGCTCAAATAGACTCCAAGCTTCCTGTCTCCACTTCCTTCCCCACTCCCATATTTAGAGACACTGTCTTGGTCGAGGGCTGTTGCTCTTTCTCCCCTCTCTTCACCATCTTCTTGAAACGGGCCCCTTTCTTGTCTCCCACTGGCCTTTCGTCCAGTCTTTCTCTGACCTCATTTTGCTGGCACAGCAAAGCCTTTCTGCCTTCTCTAGACTCTGACACTTTGTCTAGGTTACCTCCTTCCCCAACCACCCTGCCCCCCTCTAAGTTTCTTTATCAGGAGTCTCCATCAGAGTGCTCCTCTCAGAGACAGCCAACCCCCTTTCAGAATGTGAATTTGTAATTTGGTGTGGCCTTTCTTAAGCTTTGTTTTAAGCCATGAGAGGGTGAGCCTGCCAACCCCAAATTTAAAGCCATAGATGGAGATTTTTGGGAAGGACAGCTTTCTGAAACGATTCCTATTTCAGCTGGTCTTAACCTCAGAGAGGGTTCCAGATTAGCTCTGCCTTCTTGGTTACTCTCTTTCTCCTTTTGTCTGCCTTTGCCCTCCAATTTATCCCCAAACTTTGGACTAGAACTAGGGTGCAGCGTCTAGGAATCACGAGGGGTGTGGCCTGCATTGTTCAGAACTCCAGGCACATCTGCTGTTCTTCAGCTTCCTGTCTTGTTACCAGTCACCTTCTTGGAAACTCCTGGCAGGGAGAAGGATGGCTCCTCAAACACCTAGGACTAGATTCATAGACCCAACCTCCAAGGGTACAGTGGTTCTCCACCTCTTCTTTCTATGCTCCCGTCCATCCATCCATCTTTCTGGGGCCCCACCAAGGTAGGAACCAATCCCCCCACCTTTTTTCCGAGAAGGCCATTTGTGTGTTTACAGGCATTCTGTTATTACAGTGATCACTTCCAGGAAAATTTAAAGACATAAAAAACCTGCAAGATTATTGTTGGGAGCCTATTTTATTGCTATGGCTTTAAAACAAACAAAAATAGTAATTCCATTAGTAGTTGAAAATCATAGGAGTTCTGTATTGTTGACAATAAATTTACAGCTACGGTAACTGTGTGCCACAGAGATAATAAACACAACTGAAGAGCCATTATTGACAGGCAGGGCAGACAGGAGACAACACGTCACACTTTCTAGGCCACCAGGGAAATGAGGTGGAGGATTTTTTTAGTGTTTGAAGAACTGTGTATGCTTCCCTGTCCACACAGGGTGCTGGGGGGCGGGTGGGAAGAGCACTGAAATCAGACAGATCTGGGTTAAAATCCCTGCTGTGGAGAGTGGAGCAGTTCCTGTGGGTCATCAATAAAATGGGGGTAATTCTACCAGGTCACAAAGATTAAATGTAACCCTAACACAAAGTTTCTTGTAAATTGTTCGGAGTTCCCGTCGTGGCGCAGTGGAGGTGAATCCAACTAGGAACCATGAAGTTGTGGGTTCCATCCGTGGCCTCGCTCAGTGGGTTAAGGATCCGGCGTTGCCGTGAGCTCTGGTGTAGGTCGCAGATGCAGCTCAGATCTGGCATTGCTGTGGCTCTGGCGAAGACTGGCGGCAACAGCTCTGATTAGATCCCTAGCCTGGGAACCTCCATATGCCGTGGGTGGGCCCTAAAAAAAAAAAAAGACCGGAAAAAAAATTGTTCAACTATAAATTCCATGAAGGCAGGACCCCTTCCATCTTTTTCTCCCCTTTACCCCTCGTGCTACATCCGTGCCTCGCTTGTAATAGGTTTATGAATGGAACTGTCATTGTAATATTTTTGTTGTTGCTACATCACTGGTAGGTAATCAAAAGCCTTTGATCTGGTGAATCCCCTTGCCACCTCTTCAGCCTCAGCTAGCAACCCGCCTCTCCCAACCCAGTGCCCTAGAGTGTTCAGCCAAACCAGTAGAGATCGACAGGGTAACCAGTTAGGAAATCAAAAGAATAAAAAAACCTAAAGGGCTTTCCTACCAACCCATGAGACGGGTGAGCTATGAGTATGTATATTTTAACCTTTTGGTAAAACATTTCTGAAGCAAATTATAATACTTGATTTAATAGTGAGTCCCAGACACAAAGTATGTCTCAGAGAGGCCAGGGATTTGTAGCCTGATTTGTAGGAAATAGCTTTGGTGTAAATGTTTATTACAGACAAGTTCTCTGTAAAGGTGGCGTATGGCACTATTCCGCAGTAACTTGAAACGTGCTGTCTCCAGAGCTCCCCGATTGCACCTGGTTGGAGCTCCGCATCTTCCTTGCCTGGGACCCCTGCCTGCCACCATCTCACCTGGCAGCACCCAGGGTGCTTTGTCAACTTTATGTCTCAGCTGTCACACCTGCTCCTGTCAAGCATTCAAAGTTCTCTGTTTGCACTTTGGGGCATTGTAGATGATCTTCTGCCTTTTGGGTTGTTAATTTTCTTCCTCGGAGAGAGCTAAGCACATGTAGCCAACCACAGACTTCAGTTTCCCTGCCTGTGAAATGAGACATGAAGGGAGTTCCCGCTGTGACTCAGTGGAAACGAACCCGACTATTATCCAAGAGGAAGTGGGTTCCATCCCTGGCCTCTATCAGCAGGTTAAGGATCTGGTGTTGCCATGAGCTGTGGTGTAGGTCTCGGATGCAGCTTGGATCCCACATTGCTCTAGCTGTGGCGTAGACCGGCAGCTGTACCTCTGATTTGACCCCTAGCCTGGGAACTTCCACATGCTGCACTTGCAGCCCCAAAAAAGCAAAAAAAAAAAGCAAAGAAATGAAGAAACCAAGAGAACCTGATCTCTGCCTCTACCTGGTCTGTTTTTTTTTTTTTTTTTTTTTGCGGGGTTGGAGGGTGGCTGAATCCATGGCATATGGAAGTTCCCAGATCATGAATCAAATCCAAGCCGCGGGTATGACCTGAACTATGCCACAGCTTCAGCAACACTGGATCCTTAACCCACTGCACTCCAGCGGGAACGCCTCCCCGTGGCCTTTCAAAAACAGCTCTATCTTCCTCTCTATCTCCGTGCATAACATCTGACATTTGGCCATGTTCCCTCATCGGCTTTGGATGGAAAGAGTGGGTGAATGATACCGTGGATGGGACACTGGGGACAGTAAAGATCTATGAAACTTGTTTTCTGGCCTTTTAGAGAAGAGGGTTCTGTTAATCTCAGTTAAACTTCTTTCTTCCTTTCCCCTGTGGGGCCCCTGGGCCTTCAGATATGCCCAACTGACTTGGCTTCTAAACCCTGATGCAGCTGTGAGCTTCAGCCCCCTGCCCCATCCTCCCCAGGCTGCCCTTCATTGTCTGCTTTTGAACCCCCTCCTCGTGGATGGAATTGGCAAACACTATATAATTATATTGGAAATCATAGGTTCCTAGAGACTCGGGAATAATTATGCTTAATAGGAATAAAATGAATTCCCAGTTGCCCTCTTCGGGGTGGATGACAGTCCGACCCTATATTTACCTTGTAATGATATGGCAATTACCATCTAATAATTACCCTACTGGCTGGCACCTGCCCAGCCATTAATTGGTTAATGGCTATCATGCCATGCAGGGAATTGAGGAGTATGCCTGTTCCTTAATTTCCATAACTTAAAAATCTTCAGCAGGATGGGGGTGGCACTTAGGAGACAGTCACGTGGGGAACCGGATGGTACAGTGCCGCTTGCCAAAGGATGGGGGTTCTTAGCTGAGGGTCTTTTCCCCAGCAAGTTGAACCCAGCCCTCCCAGGAGTGTTGGCAGATGGCGAATACACAGGAGAAAAGTCCACTGAGGTCAGGATGGCTCCCCTCGTTCCTACCTTTATAGCAGTGAAAGGACCCTAGTATTGGGGCGAGTCAAAATTACAGGCCATATTAAATCCCACCGTGTCCCTTAAACCTTAATTGAATCCTTTATTCATCCAGTGTGTTTATGGAGCACATGCGTGAAGCCGTGCATGTCCAGCTTCCTTGGTGCTCATCCTCCTTGCTCCTCCCTGAAGCCCCCCCCCGGAGACTTTGCTCACTAACTCTATCTGGCGTGGTCTCCTCCTGGTTCCCAGAGTTTCCGTCTTGCCTTGGGAAGCAGACCAGGAGCTTTCTTAGGGCAACAGTTATAAACAGCCCTTTGCATTCTCTTTATGACAAGTCCAGAGCAGGCACTTAAGACGTGTTAAATGAATAATAGTGAGCAAGACAATGATGTAGAGGAAAAATGCATGAGTTTTGGGGTCAGCTAGACCTGGGTTCAATTCCAGCTTTGTCCCTAATTACTTGTAAGACCTTGGACAAATCTCCTACCTTCTCTGAGACCCCCCAAATGGAAATAATAATGATTAGGACAAAGTGCTTATCACACAGTACCTAACTGACACCAGAATGATTCCTAATATTAGAATGTTTACTATGTATTATATTTGCATATTAATGCATATCATTATAGATATGAAAAATATACTTGGAAAAATATATGTACATATGTATATATGCATATGATATATCTATCTGTGTGTCACACACACACACACACACACACACACACACACTAGGGTAGGGTAGGCATTTTACTCTCCTCTTTTTCATGGGAGCAGAGGTGATGGGGGTTAGAAACCTGAGTAACTGTGAATGTGTGTTGTGGTTCATTTTTCTCTGACCTGTGTGTGGATCGATACTCTGCTTCAATCTTGAGAATGTTGGGGCTCATTCCAGTCCCACTGGGGGAAAATTACACTGAAGGTGCTGTGCAGTACAACTTTCACACATGTTATTCCATCTAATCCTCATATTAACTCTGCAAGGAGAGAAAATATTGTGAAAGACAGAATGCACTGAGCAATTAAGGAGATGATTTTATTATGGCTCTTTGCAGTGGGGCGAATGCTCAGTAATGAGGAGTGTCTCAAAGACATGGAAGGGGGCCTAGGATTTTCGAGAGGCAGGTAAACAAGGGAGCCATCAGAAAATCTTCTGGGAGTCACGAGGAAGGATGGAGGTGGGTCTTATCTCAGAATGTAGAAGAGCAGTGTAGAAGGACCACTTTGAGGTTAGTCATGTCTAGAAACACAAAAAGGTGGAGGGATCTCTCAGCTTTGGGGAGCACGAGGCTCAGGTCAAGTTTAACTTTGTCAATATCATCTTGTAGTTGAGTAAACTAAAGATGATAGGAGAGATTAAGTCACTTGGCCGGCATCTCGTCACTGGTTTGAAATGGAACAGTCTCAGAATCCCAGTCTGTCTGGCTCCAAAGCTGCCATCTTGTAGTTACAATGGCCTTTTCTTCCTTCATTCACTGATTCATTCAACAAATACTCCTTGATACACTGTGTGTACCAAGAGCTGTTTTAGGTGCTGGGGAACTTCAATGAAGAGAAACCGAGGTGTTCCCGTTGTGGCTCAGTGGTTAACGAATCTGACTAGGAACCATGAGGTTGCGGGTTTGATCCCTGGCCTTGCTCAGTGGGTTAAGGATCTGGCGTTGCTGTGAGCTGTGGTGTAGGTCGCAGATGTGGTTCGGATCCCGCATTGCTGTGGCTCTGGTGTAGGCCGGCGGCTACAGCTCTGACTGGACCTCTAGCCTGGGAACCTCCATATGCCATGGGTGCAGCCCTAAAAAAGACAAAAAGACAAAAAAAAAATAGAGAGAGAAACCAAGAGCCTTGCCCTGACTTGTTGGAAATTACATTTGAGTTGGGTAGAGAGACTTGGAATAACTTAAGTCAATGAAGAAGGTGGTGGGGATTTAATTTGAGATGAGGATTAAGGGTTTTAAGGGTTAAGAGTGATGTGTTGGAGGGTGACTCAGAGCGGGAAGGCTTTGTGGAGGGTGGCAGGAAGGAAGCACCGTGCACACAGCTCTGGGATGTGGACGTGAGGGGAGCACATTCTAGGAAGAGGGAATAACGAGTGCACAGGCCCCGTGGGAATGAGCTGGGGTTGTCTGAGGACCAAGCAGAAGCTCCTGAGCTAGTGTGAATGACAGGGGAGAAGGGCAGACTGAGGTCAGGAGGTTAGGAAAGAACCAGAGCAGAAAGGTTCAGGACACCTCGTGGGTCCTGAAGTGTCTGGATTTTATTTGAAGCCTGGCCTTCCTGCCGTTGGGATAGACTGTCAAGCAGCTGCTGTTCCTGCGTGAATCTGTTCACTGTGAGGTCAGAAAACACAGTGACCCTGTTGCCCCCAAATAGGGGACCAGTGGCTGGGCTCCTGCAGCTGGGTCTTTGCCAGCTTTGCCGATCATCTGACTCTGAATCTCACTGTGAAACACGAAGTGTGCCTACTTCTATCATTTACCCTCATTTTACCCCCTGCAGTGGTCAGATGGGGAATATGACCCACTTGCCCCCTTAGACATGAGAAATTGGAGGGGTTACGTAGTGGGCCCGATATCCTGCAGCTAGTGAACGGAGGAACTTAAAACTGGAAACCAAGTTTTGTGATTAAGTGGGCTGAGTATCCCTGACTACCCCGCCCCCACCTTGGCTTGCAGAGACTTTAGAACCCGCTTACCCAAGAGTGTCCAAGTGACTCCTGAAGCCATTTAGAATAACAGATGGAACTCTGTGCTGCGCAGTTTTCAGTGGACTTTCAGGCCACCGCCTATGAGCTATCGGCTGTGATCTACGGCCAGCTGCTATTATCTGCTATTAGCGCTGCCCTCTATTAGCAGCTATTATCACTCACCAACTATTAGATGCCATTAGCTACTATTATCCCCTAGCTCCTATTATCCATTATTAGCTCCTCTTATCAACTCTCCACTATTATCCACTATCAGCTTCTATTATCTTCCACCACTATCCAGTATCTTCCATTTGTTATCTGTGATCTACTATCAGCTACTATCTATTATCTGCTAGGTGCTACAAGCTACCAGCTACTTTTTATTCTCTACTATCTATAGTTACCTACCATCTTATAGCTACTATGTATTATTTAACATCCATCAACTGTCATCTAGCTATCATTCTCCATCTGTCCTTGATACCTAAGCTCATACAGAGTAATTAATAGCCATTAGAAATCTCAAGCCAGAACTTTGCTTACAGATGTCCTACTGGGGTGAGAGACTCACGTCTGCCGTGTAAATTTGGAGTGGCGTATTCACGGTGGGTTCCTGTGTATTCACAGCCAGGCTGCCATAGACCCCTCTCTATCCCTCTCAGCACCCCAGCTCTGCCTGCGTGAGCCTCCTGGCTACCACATTACAGAGGGTGTGGGGGGTGGACTTTGACAGGAGGAGTCAGAGATCCACTTGGGAGACTGCAGGAGAAACACAACTTTAATGACACACCTTCGGTGTGACCAATTAAAACCTGCATGAGGTAGAAGGAATGTCTGCTCTTGTAGGACTAAGAATTCAGAAATAGGGAGTTCCTGTCGTGGCGCAGCAGAAACGAATCTGACTAGGAACCATGAGGTTGCGGGTTTGACCCCTGGCCTTGCTCAGTGGGTTAAGGATCTGGCATTGCCGTGAGCTGTGGTGTAGGTCGCAGGTGAGGCTCAGATCTGGCGTTGCTGTGGCTGTGATGCGGGCTGGCAGCTACAGCTCGGATTAGACCCCTAGCCTGGGAACCTCCATATGCTGTGGGTGCGGCCCTAAAAAATGACAAAAGACCAAAAAAAAAAAAAAAAAAGTGTTCAGAAATATGCCCGTGGACCAGATGGATCAGGATGGACTGACTTACCTGTCCCTCATCCCCAAACACACGCGTCACCCAGGTATACCCAGACAGACATCAGAGACAGGCTTTGGGAATGTGTGCTGTGAAGCAGCAGAAAAGATGAGGTTGCAGGTGAGGTTGCTGGATGCAGATGGGCAAGAAGATTTCTGTGGGCCGCAAGTGGCGGGAGGCGGGTGGTGCTTAGGAAGGCAGGGACATGCAGTCAGGCTGTGCGGGTTAAAATCCTTGCTCCAGCTACTAGTGGTGTGACCTTGAGCGAGTCGTTTCCTGAAGGGGAGTTCATGAAGGTAACGTGTGCACATGAAACGGGTTGGCAGGAGAAATGTTCCTGGAGACAGGGAAGAGCCTTGCAGGCTTCACAGGAGCTCATCAGCTCAGAAGGACCCCCTCTGGAGGAAGAGAAGCCTGGGTAAAGATTCATCAAATGTCACAGCTGGGATGGCCATTAGAGAGTGTCTAGAATGGGATCTTCCAAATTATGAGTCATGACCCCTTAGGGGAGTGAAATCAAACCAGTTAATGGGCTGTGACCAGGATTAAAAAAAAAGAAATAGAATAAAATAGAAAAATAGTAGTGTATATACATACGCGCATATCTTATGGATAAGCTTTGTTTTGTAGAAAGAAAAATATTTACATGTGAACTGCGTCGTCAGAGAAAATATATTTCTTACTGTGAGTTATGGTGACCTAAATTTGAAAATCGTCAATCTGGTCCAGTTTTTCAATTTGGAGATCAAGCTCAGAGAGCTTAAGTGTAAGCCATGGCAAGCATACGCCACCACTAAAAAAAGATGATGGCTAAGCCAGGGACAGGACCCCCTCTCCCCTGCCCCCACCTCTGCAGGGGAAGGGACCGTTTGAGTGCTTTGAGTCAGGGACTTCCTGGCTGAAACAGAGGAAGAAGAGGTCAAAGGAATTTCCAAATGACAAGTCAGAGATACCAGGATTGCGGTGATAGTGACACCGACAGTATTCTTGCATCAGGCGTAGTGCTGTTGTTTTTGGTTTTTTTGTTTTTTCCTTTTCTAGGGCCGCTTCTCGAGGCATATGGAGGTTCCCAGGCTAGGGGTCTAATTGGAGCTGTAGCCGCCCGCCTACACCAGAGCCACAGCAACGTGGGATCCGAGCCGCGTCTGCAACCTACACCACAGCTCATGGCAACGCCAAATCCTTAACCCACTGAGCAAGGCCAGGGATCAAACTCGAAACCTCGTGGTTCCTAGTCGGATTCGTTAACCACTGCGCCACAACGGGAACTCCAGTGCTGTTGTTTTAACAGAAGTTCTAGACCAGACTCCAGCCCCAGCCGTGGCTCCAAGGGGAATTTTATTTTATTTTTTATCTTTGACTTTTGGCCTCACTAGTGGCATGTGGAAGTTCCTGGGCCAGGGATCAAACCTGTGCCACAGCAGCAACCTGAGCTGCTGCAGTGACAATGCCAGGTCCTTAACCCACTGCACCACTAGGGAACTCCCCAAGGGAACTTTTAGTCTAATAGCATCCAGCCTTCCGGACCAGCTGTGGATTTGGAATCTGATAGACCTGGGGTTCAGATCCCATACTGGCAATTATAGACTGGTTCGGACATGCCATGTTAAATTTGTAAGTCTCAGTTTCTCTAGGTGTAAGTGGAAATGCTTACCTCATGAGGTTTTATTTGTTTTAAATAAGCATTCTAAAAATAACCAAAAGGAAAGAGCTTGGCACGTGAATGGATTCAGTAAGTGCTTGCCCCTGCCACTCCCCCTGCACACCCCCACTCCCTCCAGGGCCTCTTGGTTCCCAAAGACTTCCATATTCATGGTCTCATTGACTGTCAGCCAGCAAAGATAGTTCCTACACAAATAGGTCTGTAGAGTAAATACATTTAGTATTTACATTTACGCAGGCAAAGAGGCCAGTGTCCCTGAGCAAGGTGGTGATGGCATATAGAGATCCCAGCAGGCTGACAAACTTAGAAGCTATTCCTTCTTCCAGAAAATTCCAGTGCCCCCGAGGTCACTAGCAGTGTATGCCCTTGGGTCACCCTTTGGCACTTTGAGGTTGGGCAAAATGGAGGAAGCCTGGTTTGGGGTGGCTGGGGTCCCTCCCACCTCCTCCCTCAACTTGGCTTGGATTAAAACCACCGACCAGGCAGATCCACTTCCCTTCTTGTCCCATGAACCTAAGATGAATCTGGCTTGCAGGCCCATTAATGAGAAACATGATCTAAGCCTGGAAGGGCTTGAATGCTCTGGGGAAAAATATTGTTTTTTCCCACAATTTAAAAAAGTGCTTCTATTATCTCCCTCAAGATAAATTTCAGCTATTTACTCACAGTTTCCTCTATGAAAAAAGCATATGCATTCCCTGGGGGCGTCTTTCTTGCTTGATAACCTCATAACCAGATTGCAGACGCATATATATCAAGATGCTTGTTATTGCACCTTCTTTCCCTCAGGGGTGAAGATAGATGGACGAGGACGGGCTTCCTGGACTCAGGAGGCAGCAGTAGCCCAGGTCGTCCTTTTAGAACAGGCTGATTCCCGCAAGAGTTCCCTGCTCTTTGGATGGTGCCATTCATTACGTCACCTGCAACCCCACATCCTGGCGTGGGAGCCCAGCCCTGGCTCTTCCTCCCTGCGCCCACAGCAGGCAGACTGTACCCAGAAGCCGAGGACCCTCTGGGTAAGCCTGGGTTTGTGTACTTTGTCTGGTGTCCTCCATATGTTTGCATGTGCCCTATTTTCCCGTTGGAAATTGTGGGTGCTGTAGCCAACTTTCGTCTTGCTGATTTCACACCCTAATCTCACCTTTCTTGGGGGAGCACTTCCCCCAAAAGGCTCCTTTCTCTCTCTGGGAGGCTCTGACTGTTCTTGCCCAGTGCTATAGCCTCCTGAAATAGAATCGGATTATCTATTTAATCAGTACAACGAGGATCCCGCTAGTAATCCACAGCTGTGAGTTCTCAAAACCACCCCTGCCTCCAGGAAGCCCTCGCTCAGCAGGTTGACAACTACAGTGCAGAGTTCTCCTTCCCCTCCTCCTCAGCTGTATCGAGGTATAATTTATGTGCCATAAACTTTGCTTGTTTTGAGTGTACAATTCAATGATTTTTAGTATATTTACAGAGCTCTGCTACTATCATCACAATCTAATTTCAGAATGTTTTTATTACCCCATAAAAGAAATCCTAGGGAGTTCCTGTGGTGGCTCAACAGTAACCAACCTGACTAGTATCCATGGGGATGTGGGTTCAATCCCTGGCTTCGCTCAGTGGGTTAAGGATCCAGCGTTGCCGTGATCTGTGGTGTAGGTTGAAGCCACGGCTCAGATCCCACGTTGCTGTGGCTGTGGTGTAGGCCGGCAGCTGCAGCTCCAATTCGACCCCTAGCCTGGGAACTTAGCCTCAGTGCAGCTCTAAAAAGCAAAAAAAAAAAAAAGAAACCCTATACTTTTAGCCATTACCTCCCACCCGCCCCCTCCTCCCAGCACTAGGCAACCGCTAATCTGCTTTCTGTTGTTATACGGTTGCCTACTCTGGACATTTCACTTAAATAGAGTCATGCGATATGTGGTCCTTTGTGACTGGCTTCTTTGACTGAGCCTAATATTGCCAAGGTTCGTCCACGTTGTAGCATGTATTAGTATTCTTTCTTCGTATTTATTATTGTTATCCTTATTTATTTTGTTTATCCATTAACCAGTTGGTGAACATTTGGGTTATTCCCACTTTTTGGTTACGAAGAGTAATGGCAGGAGGTGGAGAAGAGGGAACCCTCCTACACTGTTGGTGGGAATGTATACTGGTGTAGCCACTATGCACAACAGGATGGAGGTTCCCTAAAAAACTAAAAATAGAGTCACCATATGATTCAGCAATCCCAGTCCTGGACATATATCTGGAAAAGATGAAAACTCTAATTTGAAAAGATACATGCACCTCAATGTTCATAGCAGCACTATTTGCAATAGCTGTCACATGGAAGCAAACTAAATATCCATCCACAAAGGAGTGGATAAAGAAGGTATGGCACATACGTACAATGGAATAGTATTCAGCCCCAAAAGAATGAAATAAGGAGTTCCCATCATGGCTCAGTGGTTAACGAACCCAACTGGTATCTGTGAGGACGCAGGTTCAATCCCTGGCCCTGCTCAATGGGTTAAGGATCCTGCATTGCCGTGAGCTGTGGTGTAGGTGGCAGATGCAGCTTGGATCCTGTGTTGCTATGGCTGTGGTGTAGGCCAGCAGCTGTAGTTCCAAGTCGACCCCTACCTGGGAACTTTCATATGCTGTAGGTGCAGCCCTAAAAAGACAAAAGACAAAAAAAAAAAAGAATGAAATAATGCCATTTGTAGCACCTTGGATGGTCCATGTAGAGATTATCATACTAAGTCAGACAGAGAAAGACAAATATTATACACTACTTATACGTGGAATCCAAAAAGATGAACTTATATACAAAATAGAAACAGATTCACGGACATAGAAAACAAACTTAGGGTTAACTAAAGGGAAGAGGGTAGGGCTAAATTAGGAGCTTGGGATTAATAGGTACACATCACCATCTATAAAATAAACAACAAAGATCTACTGTATAGCACAGGGAACTATATTCAACATCTCGTAATAACCTATAATGGAAAAGAATATATAGACATATATATGTACACACACACATACAGGAATCACTTTTCTGTACACCTGAAACTAACACAATGTGGTAAAGTAACAGTACTTCAATTAAAAAAGAATAATGCTGTCACAAATATTCATACACAGTCTTGGTGTGAGCATGTGCCTTCATTTCTCTTGGGTGGATACGCAGGAGTGGGACCGCTGGGCCATATGTTCATATACCCTGTATTAAACATTTTAAGAAAATGCGCAACTGTTTTACAGTCTCACCAGCAATGTATGGCTTTCCAGTTTCTCCACAACCTCTCCCAAACTTGTTACTATATATCTTTCTGGTTGTAGTCATCCTCGTGGGTGTAAAGTATTATTTCATTTTGGCGCAGTCGGCCCTTTGATCTGTGGGTTCCACATCTGTGCACACAGAGGGCCGGCTGCATTATGCCACGTTACATAAGCCCTTGAGCATTCTGGGATTTTGGTGTCCGCAGGGGTCCTCGGACAAATCCCCCACAGATACAGAGGGGCGACTCTATTGATTCGCATTTCCCTCCTTGCTAATGATGTTGAGCATCCTTTCCTGTGCTTACTATTCATCTATCTTTTGGTGAAAAGTCTATTTAAATCTTTTGCCCGTTTTTGTATCAGGTTATTTGTCTTATTATTGAGTTGGAATAATTCTTTGTTTATTCTGGTGTATTCATTTTATATGGCTGCTGTAAAAATTACCACAGGAGTTCCTGTTGTGTCTCAGTGGTAATGAATCTGACTAGTATCCATGAGGATGCAGGTCAGAGACTATTTCTAGGTTGTGATCAGAAAAAGATGTGATAATGGGAGAATAGCCATTGCTGGCTTTGAAGGTAGAAGAAGGGGCCACATGCCAGGAAATGCAGATAACCTCTGGAAGCTGGAAAAGAAGGAAATCGATTATTCCCTAGAGCCTGCCAAAAAACACAAAGGCTTTTGCTCAGTGAAACCTTTGTCACTCTTCTGACCTATGGAAGTATAAAATGATTAAATTTGTGGTTTTTTAAGCTACTAAATTTTTGGTGATTTTTATTTTTATATTTTTTTTTAGGGCTGCACCTGAGGCATAGGGAAGTTCCCAGGCTAGGGATTGAATCAGAGCTGTAGCTGCTGGCCTACACCACAGCTACAGCAATGTAGGTTCTGAGTTGTGTCTGCGACTACACCACAGCTCACGGCAACTCCACTGAGTGAGGCCAGGTATTAAACCTGCATCCTCATGGATACTAGTCTCTGATTTTAAAGAATCATGTGATTAGATTAAGGTCACCTGGATCATCCAGGATACTCTCACCATCTAAGGTCCTTCACCTTAATTACATCTGCAAAGTTTCTTTTGCCACATAAGGTAACATATTCACAGGATTTAGGGTTCAGGACATGGGCATCTTTGCACGGTCACATGAGGACACAAGTTGCTTGTCAGATACATGATTTGTAAATATATTTACATATTTTCTCCCAACCTGTGGCTGATCTTTTCATTTTTTTGCATCTTTTGAAAAGTGTTTTAATTTTGAAGTCCGCCTTACCAATTTTTTTTATCATTTGTGCTTTTGCTATCATAGCTAAGACAACATTGCCTAACTCAAGGTCAGAAAGATTTACTCTCATGGATTTCTTCGAAGAGTTTTATAATTTTAGTTTTTACATTTATATCCATGATGGATTTTGATTTAATTTTTATGTGACGGTGTGCATTAAAGGTACAGATTTATTCTTTTACACCTGAATATCCAATTGTCCCAACACCATTTGTCGAAGAAACGGTTCTTTCCCCATTGATTTATCTTGGCATCTTTGCCAAAATCAATTGCCCATGACCATAGAGGTTTATTCCTGGATTCAACTCTATTCTGAAGATCTATATGTCTATCTTTGCCTGTACCACGCCGTCTTGATTACTGTGGTCATGTCGTAAGTTTTGAAATTGGTAAATGTAAAGCCTTTAATTTGATCCTTTTTCAAGACTGGTTTGGCTAGTCTGGGTCCACTGGGTTTTCATATGAATTCAATATGTTGTGTCCCTGATTCCTTTGTCTGTCACCCATAGAGGCCTCTGGTTGTATCCATCTTGTCCATCGCCCAACACATTAAAGCAAATAGTACTCTATTCTGATCTTCAGTGGAGACCTCCAGGGAAGACCCTATAAATCCCCAGCAGTAGTGTTCGTTACCTGGCAAAGTGGAGATCCATCTGAGAGATGAAGAAGAGGCCACCTCAAGTCTATAGGATCAAGGCTCAGATCTTTCATTCTGGGTCCCTTTTCCCAACCTACAGTGAGGAACTGTATTCCCTCTGTCTATCCCTTTGCTTTACTTTGAGGTGTATACACTGTATTCCATTGGTAGTGCTTGGGGCCAGATTCATTCACTTATTTATTCATCATATGTCAAACATTTGCTTAATGCCTGATTTCAGGGGATGATAGGAAAAGTCAGCACAAGTTTTGGCAAAGACAATAGTCAATCTTTTGTAGAGGCAACCAAAGTCAGTCCTAATAGGGTCCTGTTACTTTGGGCCATGGACTGTTAAACAGAGCTAGAGAAACTATCTTTGGGCCTAGAACAGAGTCTGTAACTTTTATTTCCAATCAACCAGTCTTGGCTTCAGTGCTCTACTTCTTCTATACTTGAGGCAATTGGAAACCTCAGACTGGGTAAGAAAGGCCCCCTAAGTCTTCTGGCTTACAGTGGCATTTTAGCCAGGGAAGTGAGAAATCCTTTTCTTAGGCATTTCATACTTAACAGGTATATTTGAGAGACACCTAGGGGGATGAGGCTTTTGGGTTGTAATCTGTCTTCAGCTGAATTTCTTACTTCCTGCCTCCCATTGTAGGAAATTGAGCTTGAAGTAGAGAATGTGGCTTTTCCAACTCTGCAAGGCTCATTATTAATTGCCAGACACCTGTGGAATGTATGTTGCAGACCACAAACACGAAAAGATCTCTCTTAGCAAATCCATATTTTCTTCTCTATAGTTGTTTCTAGGTGAGTCAGTTTTAAGCCTTAGTGGAGGCTTCAAAAGTTAGCCTTGGAGTTCCTGCTGTGGCTCAGCAGGTTAAAAACCTGACGTTGGCTCTGTGAGGACACGGGTTCAATCCCTGGCCTCGCTCAGTAGGTTAAGGATCTAGCATCACTGCAAGCTACAGCATCGGTCACAGATGTGGCTCAGATCTGGTTTGCCATGGCTATGGTGTAGGCCTGCAGCTCTAGCTCCCACTTGACCCCTAGCCTGGGAACTTCTATATGCCAGAGACATGGCTGCAAAAAGAAAAAAATAGTTAGCTTTCACTCTATAACATCTTGGATTTTTGCCAAGGGAATTCTGGGATGCTGAGAACTTGGCAAAGAGATGGTATGAGGCTTAAGATTAAAAAAAAAAAAAACCTTTCCTCAGCTGTTTGCAGCCTCAGAACAAGGTTTACCAACCTCCTGGCCTAGAATAGTGGGGCCCTCGTTGCCCAGCTCTTTACTTCTTCAGCCCAGTTAATTCATATCCTGCTGGTGTCTCATTCTATTTCTGTTCTCAGAAACAGAAAACTCATGTTGAACCAGCTTAAACAAGTCAGAAGATATATTGCTTACAAAACTGAAGTCCAGGGCTGATGGAAGACTTCAGGATACCTCAGTCCAGGAACTCAACACTGTTTATTCTGCTCTTTCTCTCTTTTTTTTTTTTCTTTTACTCTATCTAGTTACGTGGAGGGTTTCTTTCCCTTTTTGGAGGTTTAAGTTCTTCTGCCAGCGTTCAGTAGATGTTCTGTACGAATCCTTCTACATGTAGATGTGTTTTTTTGATGTGTTTGTGGGAGAAGGTGAGTGCGACGTCTTACTCCTCTGCCATCTCGATCCTTCTCCTCCACTATTTATTTCTAAAACCTTTCATTTCTCTGATCGACCAGCCATGGTCTTGGCCTCCCCACAAGGATTCCTTTAGAGTTACAAGACAGCTGTAATTGTCTTAAGATGTCATAGGACTTGTGCCTAGACAGTTTTGAAAACTAGTGATGCCTGAATCCTGTCCCTAGAGATTCTGATTTAATTAGTCTGGGTGTGCTTCCAAAGTTGAGAATCAAGACTAATCTAAGTGAAAAAAATATAAGAAGTGTAAATCTAAAGCAACTGGTACTGAACGGTAGATCAGAACAGTTTGGGATTTCCTGCGTTTTATTGAATCTGAGATGACAGTGATAGAAATGTACCACGAAGAAAGAAAAAATGCTACCATTTAAACTACAGCCCTCCACCAATTGTCATCTGTATCCTGATTTCAGAGATAAAGTGTGAGGATAAAACTGTCTCTGAATCCATGAAATAAGGAATGTATCTAAAAGAGAATTGCTGTTTAAAGTAGTCATCTTAGGAGGAAGAGTTTTATACTGATTCCTTTGAAGTTACTCCAATCAGAACACCTGTGGAATGTTTTGCTTTGTCTTCAGAACCCATTTTCTATTTATACAAGAAAATCATAGCATGTTGGCACTGGAGGCGACATTAGAGGCCATCCAGACCAACCCCTGGATCGATTTAATTACAGTTGCACCTTGTTCGAGACTAAATATGGTATTTTCCAGCCTTAATCTTATCACTCTATTCACCATTCTTGGCTCTGAATAGTTTTGGGTTCTCTCCAACAAGCAAATCCAGCCTCTGAGGATGAAGATTTGCCACCAGTGAGGCAGATTTCAAGTAACATGGAACAGGTTCTTCTGGTAGGTCCCAGAATGGGCACTGTGTGATGGGGTAAGTAATGAAACGACCTTTGGAATAATGTCTTACTCTCATTTTGATGTTTATGTTGTATTATGTCGAGACCAGTCACATGACCAAGCTTTTGTTCCCCAGAGTGAAGGTGCCAGAAGTGGGACTTTGGGGCACCCCAAATGATATCCACCCCATACTTCCTGACTCTTCAGATACAGGAAACCCAGTGGTGACTGGAAGGAAAAACCTCAAACAAAGGGCGACCTGGTACATAGCTTGCAACCCCATCAGAGGGAAACCAGCAAGGATGCTTTTTGCCATTTTGCTGAGAGTGAAATGAAGACCTGGAGAGAGTAGGCTGGGCCAGGGTCACAGTAGATTGGCATTAAGCCCAAGGCAGCATGAGGGCTCTTGCCTCCCCCACCAGGGCACCCCCCAACCAGCCTGTGCATTCTCTTTTCTTTTTAACACCTCACAGCACTTATGCAGCTCAGGGTTTGAGCTGGGGCTGGAGCTGGAAGTCAGGCAGCAGGCCAAGGAAGAGGGTTTGTCTCAGCACGCTCAGACCGCCCATCGGTCCATGCTGATCAGGAGCATTTACAGCTCCGGCACAGTGCACCGGATCTAGGATCAATGGTGAATTAAAGCCTTGCCCTGGGGTCTCCAGGCAGCTGTTCACATCACATATTTTTTCCCATTTGTAATTCAGGCAAGTTGATGGACTTGGATATAATGGTTTATGATGAGGGTGTGGGCTGAGCAGTGATTTTTTGCAAATCCTCACCTGAGGAAAATGGGCTAGAGGTGGCTCTCCTGAAAACCTTTCACAATAGTGTGCAACGGCCAGGGGAGAGAAGAGGAGAGCTCTGAGGGGGGTAGCAGTGCCTGGGCTTGACTTCTTCCATCTGACACCAACACAGGGTGGACTCTGGCCAGTGCTCCCTCTGCTCACCCAGCCTCCCTCCTCCTTGACCTTCTCTGCAGCTCTTTTATCAGCATCATCATCCAGTCCTTTTCTTCATCATAGAAGGACATTTTATCGTAAAGTTTATAATAAGGCACCTTCATTTGCATTCCTGATAAACTTCCAGGTAATGATATTGCTGCCACTCTGGGGACCTCAGGTGGGTGGCCTTGGTCTAAGACAACAGATCTCCAAGTGTGGTCCCTGGGCCAGCATCATCAGCATCATCTGGGAACTTGTTAGAAATGCATATTCTCAGGGCAAGTCCCACCACTCATTGTTTTAATAAGCCTTCCTATTGGTCAAATACAAGCTAAGTGATGTCCTAGTGCTTTGCAGGCCTGGTTTCATTTTAGAATCACCTGGTGAGTTTTAAAAACCAGGGGCTCTCCCTACCATCACTAGACTCCAGATCTTCAGGCTCACTTGGGCAAGTATAGCCAAAAATACTTTCCAACTGATCCTGATGCATCATGAAGGTTCAAGCTCAAGGAACACGTCTGACAGCTTACTGATTAGAAACACCTTCAGAGAAGAGATGAGGCTTGTCAGAGTCACACAGCCTTTCCAGAGCCCCTAGTTCCCTCCCTCTGGAGTTGCCAGTGTTTCTGGGTACATGAGGGGCTCAGTGGCTCCTAGCCTGCACCGTCAGGCAGCGCCTGCCCTTGCTGTCAGCACAATGACCTGTTTTTCTGGACTCTGTGCTCTTCAGCCCTGCCTACCTGCATGCAGATAAAACACACTCAAAAGAGGCTTGTTCCCACGGAGACATCACTCTGCGTCTGGGCTTTCCCGAGCCCAGCGTTGAGGTTCTAGGAAGTCGGGGCTGGCAGGGGGACATTCACTGAGCATTCATCCTTAAGTTTCCCAAAGCCAGTTCTTCCTCTAAGGGTCAGGCTGGGATATTGTCCCACTCCTTTGATGAAGGCTTTGAAGCTGGGAGTTGCCCACTCCTCCCCAAGCTCACTGCCCTCCCCTTGCCCTCAGGATGTTCCAGGAGGTCATGGTCTCACTCTTGCCCAAGATCGCCTGTCTCAGCAGTCTTCCCGCCAGGACTGAAGCGGCACAGCAGAGAAGACAGGCAGAATTGGGAGTCAGGGCATACGGGTTCCTAAAAAGGCAACTCTCTCACTTGGCTGAAGTTAATCGCTAAAGCCACAGTGCTCCCAAATTGCTTCTTTTCAGATTGAAAATGAGTCATTGTTGTTGGTCATTTCCCCCCACCAAACAATAGCTGATTAGGCTTCTTAATTATGTTGAATTTAGTCTTGTATTTAAAACAGGTTCCCTGAGCTTGTACAGGGAGCAGGGCTTGTGGCTTGTGGGCCTGATAAATGACAGGATGAAGCCAACACAGGTCTCAACATTTGCCATGAGTCATGCAGCAAATGAGTTACCCATGGCTTATACAGTCAATCTGGGCCTGAAGTGTGTGTGTGTGTGTGTGTGTGTGTGTGTGTGTCAGTTACTTGGTCTGTCCACCTGCCCCTCACTAATGTTTGGTGTCCGTGCCATGAAGGCAGCTGGTTTCCTGGCACCCGCTGCCTGGCAGATGGGCCTTGACCTTTGTAGCAACTAGCACGGTGTTAGGTAAACAAGACCCCCTGCCCCGTCTACTCTCCTGCGCCTGCTGCCAGTGAGTTCTATTTTTGACAGGCGTGGGCCAGGGAGACTGGGAGAGTTGATGGCGGGGGCAGTAGAGAGGGCACCTGCTGAATTGGGGGTGGGAGGCAGATGGTGGCTAGAAGCCTGGCCTCTCACCCCAGCCAGATTTGGTCCTTCCGTGGGAAGCTGGGCGCTCCTTCCCAGCCCCCACTAAGCAGCTCTGAGGATGCAGGGGGGTGGCTGAGGCCGGCAGGAGAACGGGCAAGGCAGGCGGATCATTTCCATAGCTACATCCTTGATCTTGCGATTGTGAGAGCAGGAGCCAGATGACTCCTGATGGTAGAGCCCAGCTGCTTGCAGGAGGGCCAGGCCCAGTCCCAGGCCCCCTATTAGTCTGATGGATGGCTCGAGTGCTGCTAATGTGGTTAGGGCGGGCAGTGGCCTGAGGGTGCTGGGAGTGCAGAGACCGGCCAATAAAGGCCCCGCTGTAATCACATTTGCCTGAACACACAGGGGCCCAGATTGCCCACCCAGAAGCCCAGAGGATATTAGTTAAAGTCATTTAGAAATATTTTTTATATCAAGCTTTCTTACCTGATTTTTATTATTTTAAACATTCAGTTACTGCCCAGGGCACACACAGAAGAGGAACAGCTCTAAAAATGGCTATGGAAGAATGGCCAAGGCAGGCTACCTCCCTGTAGCCCCAAGTCTTCCGGGTGGGCCCAGTTCTGCAGGTGGGATGGGAGCACCCCATGCTTATCAGAAGCTTTCTTACATTTTCCAGGCTTGAATGGCTACTCCTTTTTCTAAAAATAAGCTTTTGGGGGAGAGGTACGGAGTGGGATGGATTGGGAATTTGGGATTAGTAGATGTAAATTATTGCCTTTGGAATGGGTAAGCAATGAGATCCTGCTGTATAGCACTGGGAACTATATCTAGTCACTTATGATGGAGCATGATAATGTGAGAAAAAAGCATGTATACATGTATGTGTAGCTAGGTTACCTTGTTGTGCAGCAGAAAATTGACAGAACACTGTAAACCAGCTGTAATGGAAAAAATAAAAGTCATTATTAAGAAAATAAATAAAAATACCATATGGTCCAAACCAACAACAACAACAAAAAAGCTTTTGATTTTAGATAGCTTTAGTTTTATTGCAAAATATGAAGAAAGAACATAGAACTCTCATAACCGCCACCTTCCAGTTTCTCCTATTATTAACCTTCTACATTAGGGTGGTACACTTGTCACAGTTAATGAATCAATATTGATACACTGCTATTAACTGAAGTCTATATTTTATGCGCATTTCTTTAGTTTTTGCCTTTTTCTGTCCAGGGTCCCCTTTCCCTAGCCCCTGGCAACCACTAATCTACTTTCTGTCTTTATGGGTTTGCTCATGCTGGACATTTCAGATAAATAGAATCATACAAGATGTGGTCTCTTATGTCTGGCTGGGCTGGCTACTCTTACACAGACTTTAATAGCTTTAATCCATATCCGTGGACTGAAGACAGGATTCTGGGGAGGGAGGGGAATCAAGGGACATAGGCAAGAATTAACTGGAATTCTGAGCTCCAATCCAAAACCTGAGCATTTTCTGTCTCTTATCTATCTATCCATTCATTCATTTATTCAGCATCCTCTAGATGCTAGGTGCTGCAATGCAGAGGAGGATAAACCCCACCAGGAGCCAGACCATCAACCTCTGACCAGATTACTGCCAGATCCTTTTAAGTGACCTGCTTCTGCCCTTGCCTGTCTGTAGTCTAGACCCACCCTCCCAGCCATGAATCAAGTCATGTCTCAATGCTCTGCTCAAAATCACTCAATAGCTTTTAATTTTCCTCTGAGTGAGAACAAGGGTCCTTACAATGACTACAAGGCTCCCTATAGCCCCTGTAACTTCATTTCATACCATTCTCTCCCTTGCCGTGCTGGCTTCCATCCCTTTTTCATATCCTACCAAGCATGCTCCCCACTCAGGACCTTTCCCACTGCCTGTTTTTTTCTGCCTGGAGCCTTCTTGCTGCAAATATCTGCATGGCTCACTCCCTCACCAACTTCAGATTTATTGTGCAAATAGCTTGTCAAAAAGACCTTCCTTGGAGTTTCCGTTGTGGCTCAGTGGTTAACGAATCTGACTAGCATCCATGAGGACACAGGTTCGATCCCTGGCCTTGCTCAGTGGGTCAAGAATCTGGCATTGCTGTGAGCTGTGGTGTAGGTTGCAGATGTGGCTCAGATCCTGCATTGCTGTGGCTGTGGTGTAGGCCTGCAGCTACAGCTCTGATTCGACCCCTAGCCTGGGAATCTCCATATGCTGTGGGTACGGCCCTAAAAAGCAAAAGAAAAGAAAAGGAAACAGCAATCTTCCCTTGGGTTCCTTCTCCTTCTCTGCTTCATTTTTCCGCATTGCACTCATCACCATCTGGTAGGCTATATGTTTTGCTTTTTTATTTGTTTATTTTCTCTCTCCTCCCATTAGAGCACAAACTTACAAGGAAGGGGAGTTTTTTTTTTTGGTCTGTTATACTTACTACTATATCCCCAATGCTCCAAATATGTTTGATATGTAGTGTATGCTCAATAAATATTTGTCACATGAATTATAAATTCTTCACTCTCAAAAAAAAGACAAAAAAAAAGGGGGGGGGGAGTTCCCGTCGTGGAGCAGTGGTTAACGAATCCGACTAGGAACCATGAGGTTGCGGGTTTGGTCCCTGCCCTTGCTCAGTGGGTTAACGATCCAGCGTTGCCGTGAGCTGTGGTGTAGGTTGCAGACGCAGCTCGGATCCCGCGTTGCTGTAGCTCTGGCGTAGGCCGGCAGCTACAGCTCCGATTGGACCCCTAGCCTGGGAACCTCCATATGCCACGGGAGTGGCCCAAAGAAATAGCAAAAAGACAGGAAAAAAAAAAAGACAATAAATTCATCACTCTCAATCCTTTATCTCTTCTAATCAGAAATCTGCTAGGATTCAGCTCTCTACTACTACAGAATGTGAGGGGATGATGATATGGGGGAGTCTTGTTCTGTAGGACGCTTGAAAGATTAAAGTCATACTATTTGGGAGGGAGGAAGTTCAGAACATACTTCATTCATTCATTCATTCGTTACTTAGTCCTTGTTAAGTAAGTACTATATGAGATTCTTAAATAAGATTAAAAACAATTTGTTCATCTATCTAGGCAGCAAATATTTATTGAATGAAAATACCATTATCATGCCAGATACTGAAGATACAGCAGTGAACAAAGAAGATGCAGTCTCTGTCCTTACAAAAATCTACCGTGCCGTGTGGGAGGTAGATATTGAACAAATTACTATACAAGTAACTTTTAAATTATGACCTTTAATGCATGCTTGGAAGGAATGAGAAGCTGATTTGTTTCCTCTGGCTGAGCCCCATTCAGAAAGAGGCATGAGTTTTCCTCTGCCTACAGCAATCAGAGTTCTCAGGGTTTCAAGGTCACTTATAATTTAAAATATTCCTTCCCCTCATCTCTGTAGTTACTAGGTGTGTACTTCAGCTGGTCAGACCATGCATTTGGATTTCAGACTCAGGAAAAAAATGGTTTTAGGATCCATGCTTCTAGGATCAAGATAGGAATATACTAACTGATCTACTTGTCCTAAGTCATAACCAAACTCCCCATCTGCCAACCATTTGACCTAGCAAAGGTTACGTGGAACACACAGGGGAAGTTTGGGTGTGGGCCCTCCATTCCCATGGAAACAGATGCTCTTTCTTTCTGATTCAGAGTCGTTAGGAAACAACTGACTGGGAAGCCTCCACATCTATGGAGCATCTTATTTTTCCAGGCCGGAGGTGTGGTCCAGAACTGCTGGGGGTGAGGTGATGATGGATGATGAGCTATATTCTTAGAGTCAGGTTTGGAACTTCAGAAGTATCAAAGTTATTGTCCCACAGAAACTGCTATGAGCAATGGCTTAGAGTGGTTGAAAAATGCATTGGGTATTTTGCTGGTTAAAGAAATCTTTGTGGGAGTTCCTGCTGTGGCTCAGCAGTAACGAACCCGACTTGTATCCAGGAGGACTCAGGTTCCATCCCAGGCCTTGCTCAGTGGGTTAAAGGACCTGGCGTTGCTGTGAGCTGTGGTGAAGGTGGCAGATGCAGCTTGGATCTCATGTTGCTGTGGCTGTGGCTTCACAGCTACTGGCTGGCAGCTGTAGCTCCAACTCAACCTCTAGCCTGGGAACTTCCCTATGCCACAGGTGCAGCCCTAAAAAGATTAAATAAATAAATAAATTTCTGTGACTGGCCTAGGAATCTGGCCCCCTACTGTGTCAGGCAGCCTGGAAAATGACTGGCTTTGGAGTCTGACATACCTGGGTTTTAATCTTGGCTGCACAGATACTTGCTGTGTAGCCGTGGGCATGTCTTGCTCCCTCTGTAAGCCTCTGTTTTCCTCATTTGTAAAATGGCAGCTGTTGATACAGTCTGATACTTAGTGAATTAGCTAGAATGGGTGAGCTTCAGTAACAAAAGCCAGGAAATCTCTGTGGCATAGCACAATAAAGTTTTCTCCCTCATGTCAAAGTCCAACCTAGGTCAGTCGAGGGGTTTGGCTCCATGCAGTCATTTAGGGACCTCAGACCCTTCCATTGAGTGGATGACATAATTCCCTTCCCTTTCACCGCACCTGTGCATTTGGCAGAGCCATGGAGAAGAACGAGCACACAGGGCGCATTCTTCTGGGCCAGATTCGGAGGTATGCACATGATTTCTATCTGCATTCTTTTGTCAAGTGTCTGACCCTGATATAAGGAAGCCTGAGAAGGACTAACTGTGTGCCTAAGAGAAAAGGGTTACTGATGCAGCGAACAAGCCGGTGTCTGGCGCTCCTACCTTGTAAGGTTGTAATGAGGTGAGTGTGTAATGAAAAAAAGAAAGCGGGTGGAACGCCTTGATCCCATGTAGACTCAATAAACATTAGTTTTAATAACACTGTTTACACGGGAACATGAATTTTGCATTCCAAACAAGCAACTTAGGAAGGACTTTCAAGCCTCCATTTCTGTTAGATGCTGGCAGCCTTGCCTGTTTGTCCTTGGCTCCCCAGGAATTCTGATTGGCTGGCCACCAGGGGTTAAACTACCCTGGCCCCTGTTGACACTCAACAGCTGGGTATCTTCCCAAGGGCCTTCAGCACTCTCCTTCTGTGCAGTAAATACATCTGGCATTCCCTATTCTGGAAATACAAGCGACTAGTCAATTGAAAAAGGCGTCTGCTGATGGTAGCATGACAAGCAATATCCATAACTGCTTGTAATCTCCTTCAGACATCCGCTTGCTCCCATCCAGCCCCACGGAGCACAAAGGGGCTCCTATTATCTCGGCAGCCTTCTGTCGCCAAAAATGCAGATGAACCCTGACCTGATATTCCACTCAACATGCCCTCTGAGCAAAGGGCCTTCTTCAAGTGTTTACCCTGCCAGAATAAAAGATGAGTGGGCCACGGGGAGCAGCTTGCAGGAGGCAGGCAGCTGCGCAGTGGAAGAGAGGGCAGGTTTTGCATTTGGGAATTAGAAGTCTCAGATCTGCAGCTCGATAGCTCCAGGGCCTTGGCAAAGTCACTTTCCCCCTCTTACCTCAGTTTCCTCATTGGGATAAAGAGGATAAGCTTTGTTGATCTATGTCTTGGGAGGTGTTGGGGCGCAAGTGACATATCCAAAATGTACGTCACACTGACATTCCTAATAAAAAATTACCTGGTGGGAACATATACCCAGGCAGGTGGGTTTGGGACCCTGAGGTGAAAGACTATTATCATCTCTTAGGTTTAGAGGATGTGGTTGTCTCTCGCTTGTGGGCAAGTGGTCCAAGAAGGATTCTGCGTTCTCTAGCTACAGTCCTCTATCCTGGACCAACCTGGGGGAGAAGGCAAGAAGCATAGTGTCACGGCCTGATGGGGATTTGTGCTTCCTTCTCTCCCTGAACAGGCTCCACGTGGGGAGAAACTGGAAGGTCACCCAGCCAAGGCCAAAAGAACTATGGTCCCATATCACTGCCGTGACAATGATGGTTCTGTACCACATTTCATCATTAACAAAGCCTTCCTCCAGGCTACATCCCATTCACCCTCACAAAACCTTCCAAGCCAGGCATTACGATCTTCATGAAGCACAGGCTCAGAGACATTGAGCAATTTGTCCACGGTTTCCTAACAGCATCTGCCTGATTCTGAGGTTTTGTCTCCTCCCCCCACACCATGGCTGTTCTACCTCTCTCTTCCCAGATAGAACCGAGAGAACATCTTTACTTTCTCCAGACTGCATGTGGACAGATGCATGCTCTTAAATCCTCTTTGGGCTAGAAAATGGGAATGTCTTGGGTTCTCTGTGTCCCTAACTGTGCCTGGGACATGGTAAAGTGCCCTCCAAGTGGTTATAAGACAGATGATTGACAGAGTGAAATGGCAGGAGGCAGGGAAAGCTTAGGTGTTGACCAGAGTTCAGAAACGGATGGCTGACGGTTGGTGTGGTTCTGTGTGTGCTGAATGGGAAAGGCTAGGAAAGGGGCAGAAAGAAAGAGGGCTGAACGGACAAGGCTTTCTCACATTCTGTTTAGTATTAAGGAAAATCCGGTGTCCAGACATGGATTTCCCATGGTTCCAGAACGGACCATAGAAAAACTTGAGGAGCTTCCTGCAAAGGTCTCTCCATGGGCCATGGTATAGGATTAAAAGCTCTGCTCTGGAGTTCCTGGCATAGCTCAGTAGAAACGAATCTGACTAGTATCCATGAGGACGCAGGTTTGATCCACGGACTCGCTCAGTTGGTTAAGGATCCTGTGTAGCCATGAGCGGTGGTGTAGGTTGCAGACGCAGCTCCGACCCCACATTGCTGTGGCTGTGATATAGGCTGGCAGCTACAGCTCTGATTTGATCTGATCCGTAGTCTGGGAACCTCCAGATGCCATGGGTGAGCCCTAAAAAGAGAGGAAAAAAAAAAAAGCTCTGCTCAGGTGAACCTGGGGCAGCTGGACCATGAAAAGAGGCTGCATCGACTCCCATCCTTTATAGAAGGACTGATCTGGCTCTGGCCCCAGCCAGGGTGGACCGTGAACCCGGGAGTCTTCTGTGCAGCAAGTGGAAAAGAGGTTAGAAGCTCCACAGGGGGCAGGTAGTGCATAAGCCTGGCCCTGTGTCTGGAGAGGAAGCTGAAACCCACTTCTCCAGGGATGGGGAAGAGTCTGGCTCTGAGAAGACAATGTAGAGCTGGAGGAACTGGACGTCACTGGTGAATGTGGGTGGCAGCTGCAGAGCCAGCCCAGACCCTGGCAACCCAGAGATCGTGGAGTCACAACATGAAGGCCCTGCCCTTGTGGGGCAGCAGCACTAAGGGGAAGGGGAGAAGGGTGCCCTGAAAATGGAGAGATCAGAGGATTTTCCTGTGGTTAGCTCGATGGAAAGACACATTTGCAGGCAGGTAGTGTGTGTGTGCGTGTGTGTATGCATATGTGTGTGATGGGGAGACCTCACCCCCGAGCCCAGGGCAGGATTGGGGTTTTGAGGGTACCCCAACCCAGTGGTGAGTGATCCATCTGCTGAGGAAATGGAGCAGCAGCCTCAAGATTGCTCCAAGGGGGGAGACACAGGACCTTCTCTCCTTTTCTCTTGAACCCCCTCCGGTGGGGTGGGGTGGGTGTGCTGTGGGCATCGGCCCCTGCCCAGCCATTTTGCCCTGTGGGATTCACAGCCCCGCCCATCCTCTCTGATGAATGTGACCCACCACTGAAACCCCATCAGCCGCCAGGCAGAGGAGGTCAGGCCCAGCGGCTTCAGACAATGGCCTTATCGGCTGCTACTAGGGAGGGTATAAGCAGGGGATTGGATGGTATCATTCTAATTTACACGGGATTTTGTTTCTTTCCAGGTACTTAGCATGTGGATCTAGGTGATATCAAAGGCAGAGCATTATACAATAAGTAGGCTTAACCTCCATCTCACCCCCTCTCATCCTTCTGTCTCTTCATTGAGGCCACGAGGAGCTGCAGCTGGGGTTGCCATAGTGACCAATTAGGATTACCGAGATGTTCTTGCAGAGAAAAAAGGGAGTATTGATTTAGCTTTGACAGAGGGGCATCGGGGGACGAGGGGAGCCCAAGGGTGCTCAGCATTAACAGGGACGGAATGTGTCACCCCCTCGGCTGTCTGGGGTTGTGTTGTTTGGGGCTGGACTTCATCCGTGGTGGAGACCATGGCAGGCCCCTGTCTGCTCGGAGCTCAGAGTCTGCATGACAGTGCTGAGGGGCCTGTGAGGGTTTCGTTTTGGGGGGAGGGTTAGGGAGTGCTGCCATCATCCACAGGGTGACTCTCAAGAGAAGTCAGCTATTTGGCGCAGTTGGCAGGAGGCTCAGATGGCCACACATTCCCCCACCCTGCACCCCCAGGCATAAGCTCCCCATTGTCACGTAAGACTTTTCCAGTGGGGGGGGCGGTATGTTGGGGGGTGTGGCGATGCATGGCCCGGCCCTGTGCAGGAGCACACCACATGACCTTGAACCTTTAGAAACTTTGAAGGGGCAAAGCGTCTGGTATCACTGTGTGCAAAATCAGCTCCCTCTGATTTTACTACCTTAGAAACGTGGAAGCCAAGAGGCGGGTGGGGCCCAGAAGCCTCCTGGGTCAGGCGGGGCTCAATGGTGAGGTGGCTGAATCCAGCTGTGTGACCGTGGATAAGCTTCCTAACACTACCAACCCTCAGTTTATCCCTTTTCCAACAGAGGGTAGGAATGATCTGCTGAATAGGAGGGGGATAAAGATGAGAACGTCTTTTGCTCTGTGCGTGGTATACTGTGAGTGCTGGGGCTGGACTGAGAGGAACTGGGGGCAGAGAACAGGCAACAGGCTACTGGATGAGCAGGAGAGAGAGGTGTGGGAGATGGGAGTCTGGAGACCCTGGAGGAGTTCAGGTGGCTTCTGGATGGAGGAAGAGAAAGGACTAATGCCCCAGGCAGAGCGAGCGGAGAGGCAAAGGAGGAAGGGCATCAGAGGGACGGAGGGACAGGGCAGAGAGGGACGGAGGGAGCTGGTTTTCAGGAAGGGGGAAGAGGAGCCCCCGCTTTCACTAGGAGAGATGTTTTTCCTGTCCCTCATCCCTGGATTCAGAGAAGTAGATTCTTCTAAAGTTCACTGGAAGTAAAAAGAGAGCGAGTGAAAGGAATTCAGCAACAAAGATGACCTTGTCCTGGGCCTGAGCAGGTGTATCTGGTTCTGTGGGTGACTGTGGTCAGGCCGTGGGGGAGCCCCTGCAACAGCCCTCCCCTGCTTTGGCCTTGAGCTGCTAGAAACCAGGGCTTAGCCAACCAACTTCCTGCCCCGCGGGGACCACTCCTGACCACACCTTGCCTTTGCTTCCTACCCTGCCCCACCGACAGCGGGTTCCAGGGCTCAGGGTTGGAGCACAGCAGGAGAAGGGCCCAGGAAAAGCAGCTCCTTTCCCCTCTTGGCCCCCATCCCCTGCCTCTGCAGGATTTAATACCTGCCCTCCTTAAAGATCAGGAGACATGATTAATTCTGACTTGAGGATTATTAAAATGCTTCCACCAAGCATCTGGCATTAAAAGTTTTAAATCAATTAATCTGTTGTTTAGGGAAGAGTGTTCTTGTTAGCACAGCTGCAGAAGCCATTCAACTTGCAGTTGGGCTGGGGGAGTAGGGGACGGCCTCCCTTGGGATCTGAGAGGATACCCACTGGGCTCCAGGAATTTCTCCTGGCTCCTGGGCTAGGACTCTCTCACCATCTCTCATCCAGCTCACTGTGCATCCAGCTTCCAAGTGGTTTTCTTTCCCCTCCCCATAAGTACCTGGTAAAATACAGGATTCCTAGTTAAATGTTAATTTTATTTATTTGTTTGTTTGTTTGTTTTTAGGGCCACACCTGCGACATATGGAAGTTCCCAGGCTAGGGGTCAAATTGGAGCTGCAGCTTCTGGCCTACACCACAGCCACAGCAACACCAGATCCGAGTGGCGTCTTTGACCTACCTCACAGTTCATGGCAATGCCAGATCCCGAACCCACTGAGCGAGACCAGGGACCGAACCTGCATCCTCATGGATATTAGGTTCCTTATTGCTGAGCCACAAGGGGAACTCCCTAAATTTGAATTTTAGATAACAATGAACTTTTTTTTTTTAAGTACAAGTATGTCTCATGGGGTATTTGGGACACACAAAATGTTCAAAATGATTGTATTCGTTGTTTATCTGAAATTCAAATGTAATTGGGCCTTGTGTATTTTTATTTGCTAAATCTGTCAACCTTCCCTGCCTTTCCCCATCTCCCTGCCTGCTTTAGTAGCCAGACATCCTAGCTGAAGTAGGACTCCTAGGTTTGAGCCCTGGGCCTGCCATGTACCTGCCAAATGTCCTAGGGAGCACTGCTTCTTCTTTCTAGGTCAAGTAAGAAACAAGCAACTTTGAACTCAGAGGCACTTAGGCATTTATGGGACTCTAGCACAGTGGTCTTCAAAATCTCCATTTGACTGGTGAAGCATATGGAAAAGTTACATTCTCAACCAAGAGCACACACTTGGCATTGCTTTTAGCTTGCAACCCTGTTGGGGTTACGTAGCTGTGAGCTCCTTGATGGTACAGCAGTGTCTGGTCCACTTTGCATCCCTAGCACCTAGTCCAGGGCTAATACATGGTAGACCCTCAATATAAGCTCATAAAATGGATTCATGAGTAAATGAATCTTTCCAGTCTTCTTACGCAGGCTCCTAAATAACCGGAGTTGTCATTTATAAATTACAAAGGTTTAAGTGTACTGAAATGGCCAGGGTCAGAATCAGTCTTAACTCCTCTGGACCAGGCATTGGACCAGGGGCCAGGATTCCTAGATGCAGGAGGTTCCTGTCGTGGCTCAGTGAAAATGAATCTGACTAGTATCCATGAGGACACAGGTTCCATCCCTGGCCTCGCTCCGTGGGTTAAGGATCCAGTGTTGCCGTGAGCTGTGGTGTGGGTCCCAGACACGGCTCAGATTTGGTGTTGCTGTGGCTGTGGTATAGGCCAGCAGCTATAGCTCCAATTCGACTCCCAGTCTTGGAAACTCCATATGCTGTGGGTATGGTCCTAAAAAGACAACAAAACCAAACAAAAAACCTAGATGCAAGTCCTGGTGTTGGCTGATGTCTTATACCCTTGGCTAAGTCCTCACCCCTCTCTGGGCTCTGGTTTCTTCATCTGCAAATGGAGGCAGTCGTGCCTGGGGTCTTTCAACCCAGACTTTCTGAGAGAGCTGCACCAGAGCTGAACTCTGTGGCCCAGCTTTGAGTGGATCAAGTCAAAGGCTGAATCCTGGGTCTAATCTGAGTTCCAGAGCCTGGTAAGGTCATGCAGAGTAAAGCTCCTTCTGGAAGTCCTGGGAATGCCCAGTTGCTTGGCATGCACTGGCCCCTGTTCCTTGAGTCGGTTGTGGATCTCAGTTGCTTCTCTGCTCAGAGGGACCAGGCTTTGGCTCTCTTATTGGCTAAGCAGGAGGAGAGACAGAGGGGACCCCGCCCTTCTGGACTCACATCCCATCCAAGTCTCTTTTGACCCCTGTCCGCACCTCAGATATTTCTTTTCAGCCTCTGCAGTCAGCCCAGATTTATCCTGCCTCGTGTCTCTCATGTAAAATGCATATCCCAACACTTTGCTAGGTTAAATGATTTAACAGCCGAGGCAGAGAGAATTAGGGGTCCGGGAGCAGGAGGCAATGCCTGCTTTTCAGATGAGATTGGAAAGGAGATGGAGATCGGTGGTGATGATAATCTCTTATTTTAATAGTATAAAATAACTGTCCCACTGAATCAGAGTGAGCGATGAATTCTGTGGCCTGGGGTTAGAGACAGCTGGGCCTGGAGAAAAGAGGGGCGGCGGAGGGGAGGGGGGAGAGGGAGGGGCAGCAGGCAGGGATGCCCCTCTTCCTCTGTGTCACTCCCCCTCTCGTCTTTCTCTTCTAAAGAAGATTTGTGCCAGCACCATCCTGTGACCCACTAAGCTGTGGGTGGCCAGGGAGCCTGGATGGGAGAGTGGTAGACTGGGGAAGGTGTTGTGTGCATGTGAGAAAGAGAACAAGAAAGGGAAAGAAAGGATGAATGAATGAGAATAAATCTGGGGAAACTGATGATCATTTTTCCTTTGTGGTCGTTGATAGGAGATATGCTGCTCTGTGACCCTGGACTGCCCGAAGGCAGGGGCCTGGACAGGATGACCTCTAGGAGGCATGGGGACGGCTAACTGACACACAGCATCACAGGACACTTGGTCCTGGCCACAGTGAACCCAGGGGAAATGACTCACTCTTCCATCAGCCGCTTGATTAGAGATACATATTAAAAACCTATCATGTGCCCCTCTCTCTGAGGTTGCCTGGACCAGACCAGGGAGGTTCCAAAAGGAGCCAGGTGGTGGGGAATGGTCTCTGTGGCACATGTCGGCTCAGCAGGGCTCTCCTTCACAGCGGGCTGCTAATAGCTGAGGAGCTGCAGACCTGTCTTCTTCCCTGGGATTAATTCATTACTCCAGCCCTACTGGATTCCATCAGGTTCAAACGTCAGAACTGAATATGCAGCTAATGAGTCAAATGCTCTCTCTATCTCACTCTTTCCCTTCTCTCTCTCTCTAAGCAGATGACTGCAGGTGTCAGGGGGCTGCGTGGGGTGGCCTGGGGCTGTGCCTGCCTGAGCTGAAAAATGGAAAGTCTGCTGTATTTACTGGACTTGCTTATAGTGCAGAGAAAGTCCACGCTCTCTGGGGCCCCTCAGCACAAGGGGAGCAGTGGGGAGAGCTGATCGCAGGGAAAGGCTTCACTTCCTGCTTTGTAACGAGTCAACAGCCATTTATGAACTCAGATGTGTTGGGTCCGTGATTGGCATTAAGGATACAAAGCCGAACAGTTTGATTAGTTCACTTTTAAAAATAAATGTTTCGTGAACATCTAAAGGGCCAGTCGGGTGTAGCCTTGGGGAGGTTCTGGAACCAGACTTCCTGGGTTTGACTCTGCTGCCGACTGGGTGTGTTCACTTAGGCAGGTCGGCCTCTTTGCTTCTGTTTCCTCGTCTGCAACTCCGGGATGACAGAACACCCCTTCATGTTCTTGTTATGAGCTTTAAATGAGTTAATACAAGCAAAACTAGCAATTGCTAAATACAGTTGTTGCTCCTATGTGGTAAGAACTTAGGGTCTCCGAGTTGAAAACAGGAGTTCCTGTCATGGCGCAGTGGTAACAAACCCCACCAGTATCCATGAGGATGTGGGTTCAGTCCCTGGACTCATTCAGTGACTTGAGGATCCAGCATTGCTGTGAGCTGTGGTGTAGGTCACAGATGCGGCTCGGATTCTGCGTTGCTGTGGCTGTGGTGCAGGCTGGCAGCTGTAGCTCTGATTCGTCCCCTAGCCTGAGAAATTCCTAAAAGCCTTTTCTGTCCTAAAAAGACAAAAAAAAAAAAAAAAAAGAATAAATCAGCATTGAGTGGTGATTCCTCTACATCAGACATTGTGATTTAGCTCATTAACTCACTTAATCCTCACAACAACCTTATAAGGTAGGTCTCATTATCATTACTACCATTTTACACAGGAGGAGACTGCGATTACCATCTGTTCTTGCAAGAGAGTACCTAGCTAGTTAATGATGAGCTGGAATTTGATCTCTGCTCTGTTAGACTCTGAGTCTGAGTTCTCAGCCACACTTTATGTCTTGGAGAAACAGAACATAAATAATTATAGAAGTGGCCTTACCTTACAATCTAGGCTCAATATAGCACCATGGGATCCACAGAGAATGAATCATGTGGCTGCCTCTGTCAAGGGAGGTCAAGGAGGCCTCGTGGAGAAGGTGATGTTTGAGCTAGAGGTTGACGAGGCATTTTCTAGGTGTATGGGGTGGGTTAGGCAGGAGGCAGAGGGATGGGCGAAGAGCAGGACACATTAGGTAACCTCCAACCCAAATGGCCAGAGGGAAGGTGTGGCATGGGGTGTGCCAGGGAAGACAGGTGATAAATGCACTGTGTGGGCACTGTCATCTGTGCCAAGGAAGTGGGCTTTATGTGAGGACAGTGGAAGACACTGTGAGTCTGAAGCCAGCGGGTGGCACAAATGTGACAGTGGACAGGTCTTTTTTCTACTGCACCATGGAATACAGACCAGGGAGAGGAGGGCTTGATGCAGGGATGATGCCTTGGGTGCTGTTGCGATCGTCAACCAGTTGCTAGAGACAGACTGACTCTACTGCCCACCCAAGGAGACAGGAAAGCGAGGGTGAAAGGAAGAGTGGCCTTTTCAGGCAGAAAGGGACATGGCGTCTGATCCTTGGATGATGGCAGCAGGGAAAGGTGGTGTCAGCTCTGAAGGCTGCCTGGGAGCTGATGAGAGTGAGGCATCTTTGAACAAGGCTGCAGAAGCTGCCTTGGGAACACAATAGATTGTAACCGGTCCTTGTGACCAGCAAACCAAGCACACGTAGCCGAGAGGGCAGGTGGGCGAGAAGACTGTTCCAAAGCCAGGTTGGAAGATTCTTGACTGGAAGCAAAGAAAGGTCTGCTGGCTTAGTGTGGGGAGGCCCTGGCTGGGGCAGGGCTGTGAGCAGCATCAATCAAAACAGGCCATGTTAACTAAGATGTCCAAGCAGCAGCTCTGGCCCCATGGGAGGAACTGGGGACCCTGATTCAGAGCCAGGGCAGTTTCAGGAAGTCACTGAGGATCCCACAGGACCTGGGAGCAGGGCCCACCCTAACCTGCTTGGGGAGAGATCCTGGCATATCTTAAGCAAAGAAAAGATGAAATGACAATAGGAGACAAGGGCCTAGGAGGCCTTGCGGGCTGTGCCCACCAAGTCAATATTTTGCTACATGTTCAGTTTGCAATGAGCAAAAAGCACTCTGCAAACACGTTTCTTTTTTTAGTCCTTGGTATTTTTCTTTTGTTTTCCTTGAAAGTCCCCGCTGCCCCAACCCCAATCCCATTGTGGGCATGGTTACAGACCTAAGAGGGGAGACAGGTTTTAACGGCTGGGTGGAGCATGAACCATAACCTCAGAGCCACAAAGAGCCAAAGCAGGTACCAGAGCAAGCAGAGAGATGGAAGCAGGAGACACAGAGGTCCCAGAAGGGGTGTTGACCGCGTCCCGCGGCAGCTGCACTTTCCTCACCCAAACATGGCCTAAAGCTCTGCTGGGAGTGGTCATGCTGGCCAAAGAAATGGAGACCTATGATAGTTTCCTGTGTCATTTGTTTTTAGAACAGCCATAGCTATTTAGCCAGAGCTGTTCTAAAAAGCTCTTTGAATCATACTTGACCTCATATCACAGCCATTTTTATATAGGGCTCACATTCTGTGCTGGATGGCAAGCTTCCTGAAGGCCGTGAACTTGTTGCCCCCAATTCTGTATCCTCCACAGCATCAGCCCAGTGCCTTGTCTATGACAGGCGATGGGTTGAACATCCCTGGGAATGAATTTGAGACCAAGGGAAAGCTGATGTCATAATGCTCTCGTCAGCACGGTGAGTGAGTTATAGCATTGACTCTGGGAGGGGGTGGTGAGGGAGTGGATCCCAAGGACAGGGATTCAGTTCCCAGGAAGGCAACAGTTCAGGATTATCTATCCCAGACTAAGGTTAGAACTGTGTTACCCTTCAGGCCATTAGTATAGGAATCCTGGAAGGGGGCCCTGCGGCAGAAGCCCAGCAATCCTACCTGGTGCTCCTGGAGATTGGGAACAAGGCAGGGCAGCTTGTGTGATTCAGACAAGAAATAGGAAATGGGTTTACATGTCTATCACCCGGGTCACTGCAATAACCTTCCAAGTTATCTGCTCTTTAGTCTCTCCCGGCTTCTAGCCATCAGTTAATTGACTCAGCAACATGCTATTCCACTCTCTAGTTCAAAACATTCAGTGACTTTCCTTGGCCTCAGAAAGAAATGCAAACTCCAAAGCCCCATTTGGCTTTATTTCCCACTGTCTGCTCCCTCCACGCATGCAGCATTTACTGCCCAGGACCATAACGCCCCCGACCCCCACCCCAAATCACTTTGCAGTTTCCTCCCTAGACACCTCTTCATAGGCCTCATTCTGTCTTCCTAGAACCTACAACCCACTTCCTGAGCCCAAATTAAATCTTACCTCTCCTAGGAAGAACTTTTTGGCTTACCCAGCCCATATTCTTTTTTAGCCTAACATCTGTTGACTAGCCCTGTATGTATGTTTTCTCATTTGCTTCCCCCAATAGCTCTGTCACTTCAGCTCTGCTCTTAATTCCAAAGGTGAAGTACCTTGCTCAGAGTTATACATAGCTGCAAGTTCAATACTGGTATTGAATCTGGTATTTTAAAATCTAATGCATTGTTCTGAACTCTGTTGTATGCAAATACTCTAGAGGGAGTGGGATGGACTGAGAGTTTGGGGTTCGAGAAGCAAACTATTGCATTTAGAATGGCTAAACAATGAGGTCCTACTGTACAGCACAGGGAACTGTGTCCAATTTCTTGGGATGGACCATGATGGAAGATAATATAAGAAAGGGAATGTGTGTGTGTGTGTGTGTGTGTGTGTGTGTGTGTGTGTGTGTATCACTGGGTCACTTTGCTGTGCTTCAGAAACTGGCACAACATTGTAAATCAACTATACTTTAATTAAAAAATAAACAAATACCCAAAAACACCCCCCAAACAAAATACTCTATGTGGTCTTTGCCCTTGCTATGCAAAGAATAAATAGCCTCTGCATGCCTCTGTGGCCCAGGGGCCATGTATGCTATAAGAAAATATAGGGTTTAGGGTTTGTGATTTGGAGGTAACATGATAGTTTATAAGGATACTGAACTAGGGCTCAGGGGACCTGTCATGTGGCATTGTTCCTGGGTAGGTCACTCAACCTTTCTGAGCCTGTTTTTCCCCTTGTTAAAAGCAAAACATAATTCCTATGACTCAGACTTTGGTGAAGGTGAGGTTGAGTAAAGCCCCCACTCTGTAAACTGCAAAAGCGAGGTGGAATTATTATTATTGTTATTATTTTTATTGTTACCCTCCAAAGATGAATCATGTCCTGAATAGAATAATAGGCAGTAGATAGCAAGGGTGGTGTCCTGAATAGTAAAGGATGCAAAACAAAGGTACACAGTGGATATTTGGAAAATTCCCTGCCGTCTATTGGGATTGGTTAGATTTCACCAACCACCGCAAGCAGATCAAGATGCCTCTACTTGGAAGTCACAGACTGGGCCGATGGACAGGCTTCAAGGCGTTTGTGACGCTTTCAGTATTAGAAAATCCTGGGAAGAGGACTCATTGGTTTCATAAGATTCTCTGTGGGATCCATGGTCCAAGGGTGAGGAGGCAGTGGCCTAAGGAAGGGGGCTCGGCCATGGAATCAGGCACAGGCTAGTAGCTGTAAGAAGGGCCTCTTGACTCAGAAATGGAAGTTAGGGATGGGGAGGTGCTGGGGGCCAGCAGAAGTGGAGCCCCCAGTCCAGCTCATTTGGAGCCCGCCTGGCAGGGTCTCAGACCTCTACCCATTAAGGGGTCTTACAGGGAGCCAGCCTTATATCTACACAGGAAACCAGATCTGTCCAAAGATGAAATGGACTTCCAGGAAGCCGAAGTTCTGGGAGTTCCCTGTCCTGAGAAGTGCTTAGCTCGGAATGGGCCCGGCATAGGTTTTGTGGAAGGGATTCTAGCATTAGCATTAGGCAGGCTGTTGGGCTAAAACCTCCCTAGGCCATCTTCCACCTTTGAACTTTCTGTCTCTCTAATTCAAGCATTAAGCAGTGTGGAGACACAATCACTTAGCTGGACACCTGTACTGTGTCTACCTTGAGCCTCTAAATTCCTCGGCCTGTTGGGAATTCAATTTTGTCTTTCTTAGCTGGCTGCATGTGTGATTGTTTCCCAGCTCCCAGTGAAGAGCTCAGTGTGGAGGAGAACATACAGTCTGGGCTGAGTCTCCAAGGCCATGTCTAAGGGGGAAAAAGCAGTCTAAGAGCGGCCACCAGAGCCCAGAGCAGACTGTGTTCTGTGGAGCAGGAGATAGACCCTAATATTCGGTGTTTTGACAAAAAGGGCCTCGCTGTCAAATATGTTTGGGGATTCTGGATGAAACAAAATTAAACAGCTTTTCATTTATTTGCTTGTTTGTTTTACTTCCTCGGAGCTGTGACTTTCCAAGAAAGCAGCACGATAGGCAGCATCTCCCTAATTTTTTTGAGCACGGAACCTTCTTTTCTCCAAGGAGCAATTGTCAGTTCTCGAGGCTGGAGTTCCAAAGACCACATGAACATTGCCCAAGACAGCTTTGTTAGGCGCCTTGGTCTTTTCTACCTCCTGTCTGTCTCTCCTTTCATTTTCACAACCTTTTTCTACAACCAGGATTTTGGAGGGAGACTTTGGTGCCTCAAGAAGACCCCTCCTCAGCCCAGCAGGATTTCTGCAAGTGGTATAGGTTTAGGCGTGTAATGAATTTAGATTTAATTTGCAAGTGAAAAAGCTTGCATTCTTTTGTAGCTTACACCAAAGCTCAAACGTCTAAGCTTCCAGGGTTTAAGTCTAATTAACTGTATTTCACAGCTTATTTAAAGAAAAGAATGGAGGCATTAAAATTGTAAAATCTAATTTTTGAGTAAATCTTTCAGTGCAAAATTAATGTCGCAGTATTAGAGCCGCCTTGGCAATATATCTCTTGTCTTCAAATTTCAAAATGAGCTTTTGCAAACATGAAATTATTCATTAGACTGTCTGGTAAAGAGATAAATAAGTGTCTCTTCAAATCCTTGATCTCCTCTTCTCTATTTAGCCAAAGACGGAGTTATTTGGTTTGAGGGCAAGTGGGTTGATCAGATTTGTGAATTTTGACAGGTAAGGAAAGCAGCATGAGAAGCAGGAGCTGTGCGTGTCCAGGGAGCTGGGACAGAGATTGAGTCCCTTTTCTGTTCCTGAGGCATTAGCCCTGAGGGACAATAAAATATCTTAGCAACTGCACTGGGGCTGGGGAGCAGGGATCTGCTGGTGGCTGCTCTGGCTGAAATACCCAGATTCTTGGTCCTTCCAGGTGGGCAGCCATCTATTCATTCTAATGGTGCATCCCCACCCTTCATCACTGAAGCATCTTTTACTTCTCTCGGCCCCCTTTGTTATTGCACTACTTCCCATGCTCATCCACCACCTTGCCGTTCTCATCTGCTACCTCTTTCCCTCTCGGGTCCCAGCCCACATCCTGGGCTCAACATGGTCACCTCTCTAAGCCTTCTTCACAAAAGTTCTCATGAAATCCAAGTCACTCTGTTACTCCTCACTCACTTCCCCTCCCCATCAGATGATGGATGATTTCCTTCAGAACAGGGATAAATCCAGTTCCCCTTCACGTCCCTCTTGTCTGGCACAGTGGCTGCTATACAGTCCGTGCTCTCTGAGTGTTTGTTGGTGATGGCGCAGATGACCAGTGGGAGATCAGAACTAAAAGGTCAGGACCTTGGGTTTGTGTTTTCCAACCTTCCATTTCACTTGGTAGTTATTCCCTTTTACCTACGATGCAAAGTTGGGGGGAAGAGTATTGGGGAATCTGGGCATCGGGTGCCTCAGCCTGGAAGGGGCTCTTCTGGGAATCTGTGAGGGGCAGACAGAACAGCTCCGGGTGGGAATTCAGCTCTGTTTCCTACTCCCCGGGTGGACGTCAGCAAGCAATTAACTTTTCTATTTCGTGACGTGCAAGATGAGAATCACAACATGTAAATGCCAGGGTTTTGTGAGGCCTAGAGACCGTCCGAAGAAGACGTATGTGGAGTACTAACCCCATCGCCTGGAACACAGCAGGCCTCCGGAAATTGGTAGCCACTTTTTTTTTTTTGAATATTGTGCAATGGAGGGATGAGGGTTAAGCGAGCTAACGTTCGCCTACCAGTGTTTGCTTATTCACTTATTAGGTCTTTGGTTCATCTATCCATTCATTCAATACACATTCATGCCATTTGTACTGAGTGTCAGGAAGTGTGCTGGGTGGTGGGGACGTGACTTGGAATGAGACCATCACTCTCCTCCACTTCCTACATGTCATTCACGTCAAGCCCTGCTTCCGCCTCTCTTTGCCAGTAACTGAGCCCAAGCCACCCCTGTCTCTGGTCTGATTTATTCCACTCACCTCCTGGGCTGCCTACCTCTGCTTTGCCTCATTCTAATCCATTTCCCATAGAACAGACAGGGGAGTATCTTCAAGTATAAACTGACCATATTAGTGCCCTGATTAAAGCCCTTGGTGGCTCCTGATTGCCCAGAGGATATGGTCCATGAGCTGTCCTGGAGCTCAGAAGGCCTGGCAGGGTCGCCATCTCTTAGCCCCACCTCTCTTTCCATCTCTACTGCAGGCCAACTCTCTTCCCATCTCAAACCACATGCAGATCCTGGAGCCAACCCTCCAAGCCTCCTGGAACTATCCCCACTGCCTGGAAGCTTCCTTGCCTTTCCTTCTCTCATCACCTTCTTGTGTTGCTCTAACATCTACTCCTCCACAGTTTAGTTTATTTTTTTAAATTTTTTTTCCCCCACAGAGTACATTTTAATTGGAATCATGTTAAAAAGTGTACTTTGGGGAGAGTTAACATATCTTTTTCCCTTTTTTTTTAAATTACTCAAATGAATTTATCACATCTATAGTTGTATAATGATCATAACAATCCAATTTCACAGGATTTCCATCCCACAACCCAAGCACATCCCCCTACCCCCAAACTGTCTCCTCCGGAGACCATAAGTTTTTCAGTGTCTGTGAGTCAGCATCTGTTCTGCAAAGAAGTTCAGTCTGTCCTTTTTTCAGATTCCGCATGTCGGTGAAAGCATTTGATGTTGGTGTCTCATTGTACTGCTGACTTCACTTAGCATGATAATTTCTAGGTCCATCCATGTTGCTAAAAATGCTGGTATTTCGTTCATTTTAATGGCTGAGTAATATTTCATTGTGTATATGTACCACATCTTCTTGATCCACTCCTCTGTCGATGGATATTTAGGTTGATTCCATGTCTTGGCTATCGCAAATAGTGCTGCAATGAACATCAGAGTACATGTGTCTTTGCGAGTCGTGGTTTTCTCTGGATAGATGCCCAGGAGCGGGATTGCTGGATCAAATGGTAGTTCTATGTTTAGTTTTCTGAGGAATCTCCATACTGTTTTCCACAGTGGTTGCACCAATTTACAATCCCACCAACAGTGTACTAGGGTTCCTTTTTCTCCACACTCTCTCCAGCACTTATCATTTGTAGACTTTTTGATGATGGCCATTCTGGCTGGTGTAAGGTGGTACCTCATAGTGGTTTTGATTCTGCAGTTTAGTGTAAGGAACTTCTTGCTGGGGGCCTTTCTTGACTCCCAGATTGGGGGTGGGGGGGTGCTCCTCTCAGGGTCCCCTACTTCCTCATCACACACTCACTGTCCTTCATTGATTACATTCCTCCCACCCAAACTGCAGAGCACTGATCAAAAGAAGCAGAAGACAGGACATCCAAAAAGCATCGAAAACCAATTTCAATCATTTATGAAGCCGTTTGAAAAATGCCAAAGGGATGTTCATTCCTAACATACAACAGATCTTTAAAAACCCCACCCTCAAAAAAAAAAAACCAAAACCAAAAAGAAAACCCCTCCCTCCATCTCTCTCCATCTCACAGTCTCCCACCCAATGTGGCAGTGTCCCCACAATCTCTTTCCCCTCCCCCTACACTTTCACTTTCCCAAAGCCACCCCAGGCACAGCCCTTGCTGGCTTTTATTTCTTTCACCCCTTCCTTTGGCTTTCTAGTGTTTTTACTCACCGGTAACTCTCTACACTTTCATTCTGGTTTTTAAATTAAGAAAAAAAAGTTCAGGAGTTCCCATCGTGGTGCAGTGGTTAGCGAATCCGACTAGGAACCATGAGGTTGCTGGTTCGGTCCCTGCCCTTGCTTAGTGGGTTAATGATCTGGCATTGCCGAGAGCTGCGGTGTAGGTTGCAGACATGGCTCAGATCCCACGTTGCTGTAGCTCTGGTGTAGGCCGGTGGCTACAGCTCCGATTCGACCACTAGCCTGGGAACCTCCATATGCTGCAGGAGCGGCCCAAGAAATAGCAAAAAGACAAAAAAGAAAAAAGAAAAAGCAAAGAAGAAGAAGAAAAAAAAATACCAAGCCACAGTAATAAATTAAAACTTGAGGAGGGATTAAAAAAAAAAAAAGAAAAAAAGTTCAAATGTTCATACAAATGCAGAACATGGTCTGAGAAACACTTCTGCACCCACGACAGATTAAAGAGAGGTTAGCATTTATTTAGACATGTTTGCTTCAGCTTTCTGCCCTTTTGAATCAGTGGGGAGGGGAGGGGGCATGAGCTCAGTGACCAGGCAAAGATCGCACATCTGGAGGCGTGGTCTAGGGAGTGGTGGAGACTGGGGCTAATGAGAGTAAACACACTCTGCAAAGCAGCCAGCACCAGATGGCTATGGCCTCTTGAAATGATTCTTCTCAGGAGCAGTGAACCTTGACCTCAATATTCCCAGCACTTGGAATGGGACCAGGCCTGCAGATGAATGAATGCAAGAATGAAGGAAGGAATGAATATGGGCCAGGTATCACCAGACCTCCTGAGTTTATCAAGAGAAGCCAGGAATAATGAGCAATCTGGGTTGTAATTGTGGATGCCATTTCAAAAATTAAAAAAAATCCCAGTAGCCCATGTTGGCACATCTGACCAAGCTTGCTTGCTGTAATGTTGGTTTCAGTACAGCAGTACAGAAGGGCTAGGCCAGAGGCTGCGTAGATGGTCAGGGTTCCTTTCTCTAAGAAGGCGGGGGTGGGGGGGGAGGTGGTGGGCGAGCCGGGGCTCTCACGGGTGCGTATGTTTTTCACTGTCACTGCTGTAGGCTTCTGGAGGGCAGCTCCTGTTTACCATAAAATCCAGGCCTAGCCCAGGGTCTAGAACATAGTAGGTCAGCACATGTGCTTGAAGGAACAGTGTGTGCAGGGGTGGGAATCAGAGTCTCTTGAGTTCTCTGCTCAGCTCCCTGGGCTCCTGGCTCCCCACAGAGCATCACTCCACCTGTCCTTACCTGAGGGCCGGTGGCCACCTGCCTTGTTCAGATCCCGTGATGGGAGAGACAGTGAGTTTCTGGCAGCCAAGGGTGGTGTGAGGTGATGCATTAGTCTCCTGGGTACCAGCCCAGCTTTGCTAATGACTGGCTGCGTGACTCTGAGAGGACAAGCCACCTCTCTGGCCATTTTTTGGACACGAGGGCACGGGGATCAGCGCCTTCCAGCCCAATTGCCTCGGCTTCCAGGTGAGGGGAGGAGGAAGTAGGGCGGGGCCAGACCAGGGAGGGGCTGGTTCCGCCCCCAGCCCGGCTCAGCAGCCCCGCCTACAGGTGGTCAGAAATCTGTCCCTGGGGCAGCCTCGATCTAGGCTGGGGAGAGCCAGAGGAGTTGCGATTGTTTTTTCTGAGCAATGTCGGTCCGATGGGATCTTCTTTGAAGCAATCACTTCTCAGAGCCAATTAGTGCCTGGCAACATTCAGTGGAATGATCCAGGTTGTAGTCTGGATGGGCTGATGGTCTTACTGTGACAGAGGTGATAGGTGGTGGTGGTGGGGGAGGGGAGTGTGTCTGAGGGTCCTGGGAAAAGGTGCAGCTCTGTGCGGGGTTAATGGGTGCCACCCATGCATTCAGAGCCCCAGCTCTGCTCCTTATTAGCTGTGACCTTGGCAAGCAGCCTCACCTGCCCTAGCCCGTTTCCTTTTTGCTGAAATGGAAATACTTGGCTGCCTACCTGGCACAATAGTGAGGCTGGGTGCCAAGGCCCTTAGTGAAGGCAGCAGGAGGGCAAATTACTTAATTTTTTAAGCTTCAGTTTTCTCTCATCTGTAGAAAGTGTTGTATCAAGTAGGAGAATGCATACAAGCTGCCTGACAGGCAATGAAGACCACAGAAATAGTTGTCCCTGTAGTAGGGACCATGGGGAGGACACACTGGTGTGTAGACTGTGGCCCCAGGGGGTCAAGTTGCAAATTTCCCTAATGAAAGCAAATGCCTCAAGGTATCACAGTCAAGTTTCTAACTGGATGGGTGGTCTTGGGTGGGGTGTGAGGACAGCTGAGAGGCAGCAAGGTCCTAGCAAAATGGGGTCCCAGTGAGTCTGGTGTGAGTCAGGAAGGGGCTGGGGACCCCTGTGGAGACACCTGCTTTCAGAGCAAGGGAGTTCAAGGCAGGCAGGACCAGAGGCGTCTGCGAGATGGCATTTTTTTTTTTTTTTTGAAGATAAGGCACTGTCGACTTAAAAAACAGGCACAACCTGAAAGTTGAGAGTTAAGTTTTATTTGGGGCAAAATTAGGACTTAAACCCGGAGAGATCATCTCAGGTAGCCCCTAGAAACCTCTCTGAGGAGGTAAGGGGGGAGCTGGGATATACAGGAGGTTTTGCAACAAAGGGCAGTTAGCAGGCACAAAAGAGGTTTGGGCTCATAGAAATCATTCCTTTGATATGTACACCTCAGCTATGGGGCCAGTTTTCCCAGCCTGCAGGTCTCCAGGCTCCCACCCTTGGAGGTGGCTGCATCCGCACATGACTATGAAATACCATCCCGAGAGGCAGGGGGAAATAGCATCAGTGTACTTGATAAAGGGGAGGGAAGGGGCATGCAGCCATGCACGCATTTTATAGAAGTTCGTTGCTGGTCTCGTGAAGGTCACTACTAGTCACAAAGAGCAGACTTCACCATGAAGGATTTTAGTGTTTTTTTAGTTATGAGGAGATGTAAGAATCGGGCACGTAAAATCTCCTAAAAATATCTGTCTGAAGACCTGTTCTTCCAGTTTTCCCAGCGCACAGAGTGCTTCACTCCAGAGCGCCACCCTGAGCCCCACTCAGGGCTGCTGCGGATCAGCAGCTGCAGTGGCCTAAGATTTAATCCATGTAGAGGCAGATTGGCAAGTGCCAATCTCCGGTTCACAGTACAAAGAGAGAAAGAGATTTGGTACCAGGCAAGTGGGGGGCAGGTCCAGGCCCAAGCTCTGAACTCCAGACGGTGGGTCCCCGACTCATTTCTCTGCCTTCCTGGAGGGTGTGTCCACAGGGGCTCCACCTGCTGCGTCTCACAGCCGCCTGTAGCTCATGATTCCCCCTTACCTATAGCTCCCCCACTTCTTCTCTGCACTCCTGGGGGAGGGCTCAAGTCCGACCTCTTTCCCCATCCTGTGCCTGCATCCCAGCTCCCCTGCTCCCCTGCCCCTGCAAGGAGCCTCCAGGCAGCCAGCATGGCTGTGCCTCTCCTGTGCTGACCTGGGACTTGGCCTGGTGTCCTCGGGCCTGAAGCTGAAACTCATCGGGCCATTTGAAACCCTCAAGCTTGTAGGCTCTGGCTTCTGAGAAGCAGGATAAACAAACCTGGGCCCAAGAGGAAACTCATTCTTCTTTCTTTCCTCTGCCTTTCAAACTCATCAAAGTCAAGTTCTCAAAGCTCTCCTGTCTCACAAGTGCCTTCAAATGGGTCTCATTGTTTTATTTATTGTGCTTATCACAAGTGCAGGCAGCCTGGAGATTTCTGGGCCAGTTGAGACCTCTTTCAGAGAGTGTTGACATTTCTGGGGGATCCGAATGGTCCTCAGGGTCTTTCTTTGCCTGGACCTGACTGATTGGGGTGTGTGCTTAAGTGGGTTTCCCAGGTGGGTGTTTCTCGTGGGGCTTTGCCATCCACTGCCCCTATAGCTAGTTCTGTGCCCAGCCCAGGCTAACTTCCGGCAGCCTGGGTCTCCCCCCACGCCACCCTGGTGTGACCCTGTCCCACTCTGTAAGGCTTAGCAGAAGCACTGGTAAGAGTCACCATGACCTTTGGATGAAACAACATGCAATAAATTTAAGCCAAGGGCCTACTGTGCACACGTACGTGTGTGTGTGTGTGTGTGTGTCAGGGACAAGGGAGATATAGAAATACAGGGGGCCTGCCCTGTGGTTCCCTGCGGCCCACAATCCCCTGGAGGGAGGCAGAGGCATCCATCAATCACCCTGCCGCCTGGCGGCCTGGGTTAAGTGCATTATTGAGGCCAAAAGTGCTGGTGGAGGGAGAGATGGATTCTGCTGTAAATGGGAGGAGGAGGAAGACCTTGTGAAGGTCAGCAGGCAGGCGAGGGGAGATGTGTTAGGTGGAAGGGCTGAGAGCAGAGGCACAGAGACAAGGCATGCGGATGAGCTTGGGGACTGAAGGGCACTGCATCCTGGTATTGCAGAGGAAGAAGTTGGTCCAGAACGAGCAGTGGGAGACTGGGTTGGGCCAGATCACACAGAAGGCTCAGCTTTGCTTTGGAGGTGACTGGAGCCTTCTGCCAGATTTTGAGGAGCATCTCTGGGATGACTCTGTCCCCAGTGCGTACACAGCTTGACACTGTTCTCAGCAGTTCCTAGAGGGTTTGCTGGCAGAGGGGTGGGGCTCTAGTTGGAATTAAAGAGTGCCTGGGCGTGGAGCAAGGGCTTTCTGGCCATGGGCTTTGCTGGCCGTCTGGCTCCTCCCATCCTTCTGGACACCTGGTAGAAAGATACACTGTGGAGAGCTTAATCCTCGGAGCATACACCTGCTTCCTCTTGAAGGGGCTCAAAGTGGGTCCGCAGGTGCCCTTCCAGGGGTCAGAGCCAAGGCCAACTGTGCAATCTTGGCTAATCCTCCACCTCGCTGCACCTGGCTGTCATCTTTGTAATGTGGTCAATATCACCTTTTTTTGCCAACATGAGATAATGTATAAAAAAGTGCTTTGAAAGCTGTATCATCCAGATGCAAAGTATTACCTTTTTTCCTTTTCTTTTATCCCTCATCTCTTCTCAGGCTGCCTTGTGACTGAGCCAGGACCGTAGTTGTGGAGGGCAGGTTGGATCACCTCTATGTTTTAGCAATTCCAGGAAGCAGAGGCTGGAGAGGTGAAGAAGCTTGGGCTTGGTCAGGCAGTCAGTCATGAGCAGAATGGCTGGGTCTGGGCTGGGAGAACATGCTAGAAGGTAACAAGGGATTTTTCTTTTTTTTCTTTTTTGGCTACCCCATGGCATAGGGGGTTCCCCTGGCCAGGGATCGCATCTAAGCCACAGTTGCAACCGGCACAGCAGCTATGGCAACATCGGAGCCTTAACCCACTGTGCTAACCCTGGGATCAAACCTGTGTCCCAGCGCTTCAGAGACTTGGCTGATCCCATTGCACCACAGTGGGAACTCCTAACAAGGAAATTTTTTTTTTGTTTTTTTTGTCTTTTTCTTTGTTGTTGTTGTTGTTGTTGTTGTTGACATTTCTTGGGCCGCTCCTGCGGCATATGGAGGTTCCCAGGCTAGGGGTTGAATCAGAGCTGTAGCCACCGGCCTACACCAGAGCCACAGCAACGCGGGATCCGAGCCGCGTCTGCAACCTACACCACAGCTCACGGCAACATTAACCCACTGAACAAGGGCAGGGACCGAACCCGCAACCTCATGGTTCCCAGTCGGATTCGTTAACCACTGCGCCATGACGGGAACTCCTAACAAGGAAATTTCTGAGGTCATCCTTGTTGTTGTTTGACCTCCTCCATGTCATCATCATCATCTTCTTCTTCATCTTCCTAACTTCCTGGCCCCCAAACGCCCTGGTGCCCCTCCTCTCCCTTTGGAATCCTTTATTTCTCTTTTCTGAATGTTCAGTCCCTATTATCTTCAGGAAGCTTCCCTCATCTCCCTAGCTTCCAGGGATCTCTCATTTCCCACAGCTTGCTGGCCTCTCACGGTACTTTGAGCTTTGTCTGACTGTCCTTTGTGGAGATTTCCTTTCCTTCCTATTGGGTTTAGTCTCCTCAAAGGAAGGGACCATGTCTTCTAGAACTTTGTGTCCCCTTGTCAACATTCCTTGTACCCCAGAAGGCTCCATGAATACCAGAGGGATTAAGAATCACCTGTCAAGAGTTCCCACTGTGGTGCAGTGGATTAAGAATCTGCAGCAGCTCAGGTTGCTGTGGAAGCGCTGGTTTCAATCTTTGGCCTGGTGCAGTGGGTCAAGGATCTGGCATTGCTGTAGCTGTGGCATAAGTCACCGCCATGGCCTGTATTTAATCCCAGAACGGGAACTTCCATATGCTGCGGGTTCGGCCATTAAAAACAAAAAAGATCACTTGTCTTCAGGGAGCATCTATGAGATCTAGCAATGGTCTGTATGTTGAGGCATGTCCTCCAGAAGCCCATTTTCTTTTCTCTCTTCCTTCCTTCCTTCCTTCCTTCCTTCCTTCCTTCCTTCCTTCCTTCCTTCCTTCCTTCCTTCCTTCCCTCCTTCCTTCCTTCCCTCCTTCCTTTCTCTCTCTCTCTCTTTCTTTTGAGGGCCGCATATAGAAGTTCCTAGGCTAGGGGTTGAGTTGGAGCTGTGGCCACTGGCCTACACCACAGCCACAGCAATGCCAGATCCGAGCTGTGTCTGTGACCTACACCACAGCTCATGGCAACGCCGGATCCTTAACCCCCTGAGTGAGGCCAGGGATCGAACCTTCGTCCTCATGGATCCTAGTCAGGTTTGTTACCACTGAGCCATGACGGAACTCCCCAGAAGCCTCTTTTCTAAGGCAGCTCCACACCTGCAACATGAGTCCAGGGGCTGAGGACTGGCCCATTGATTCCAGGTTCCCCGTCAGCCACTGCTGCATTCCTGCCCTGAGCCTCGGCCTGGGCCTGGGTTCTTTTGTGCCTGAACCGTTTCATTCCCTTCTCGAGGCTGGAGGTGAGGCCTGCCTGGGCACTTGGGCAAGGGAGACTAAGAGAGCAGGAGAGCGTAGAGGGGAGGGTGGGGGTTGGGGGAGGAGACCGTGTGGGGTCCCCGCTTTCCCCCGAGGGGTCCCAAGCTCCCGCCCTGTCCAGACACATTTCTCCATCCTTCTTGCTCCTGGCCCATCACCCCTGGAGCGCCTTCTTTGTCCGGGAGAAATAATGGCTTGTCATAGAGACACGATTATTACTAATTGCTAGATTGCTTTGTGCCTGTTGTTCCCAGACAGGCGAGGCGGGGCCTGTCTCTGGAGGGGCCTCCGGGTGACCTCTTCCTGGAGAGGGAGAAGCCAGCACAGGGAGAGCGAAGGAGCAAGAGAGACAGGCCACCATCCTCTGTCTCTCCTGGTGTATAGTTGTGGCCCTTTTGGGATGATGGCTGGGGACTCTGGGTCTGGGCTCATGCTTCACATTCACACACGAAGATGGCAGATAACTGACGGATAAGGCGCCTGTGAAATCATTCACACCCACATAAAAACACCTGTACATGTGGCCATTACATGCTCAGTGGCTCATACGTATGAATGCAGGTCCTCAGCGATCCGTGGACACACTGGTAACCACAGATGGGCAGGCTCCACACAGACCCCGGGTGCAGGCTAAGCAAAAGTTGAGAAATTTGAGAATGATAATTAATTGCATCCTTCTTTTAAATTTAATTTTTTCTTTTTACAGCCATACCCTCGGCCTATGGACGTTCCCAGGCTAGGGGTCAAATCAGAGCGGCAGCTGCTGGCCTGCGCCACAGTCACAGCCACGCGGGGTCCAAGCCATGTCTGCTTGAGGCAATGCTGGATCCTTAACCCAGTGAGCAAGGCCAGAGATTGAGCCCAGATCCTCACGGACACTATGTCGAGAGTTCTTAGCTCGTTGAGTCACAACGGGAACTCTGCATCCCTTTTCCCACCAATTTTGGAACCAAGTGAAAAATAGACAAAAGAGGCAGAGAGTGGCCAAAATATTCATGTATTTCATCTCTTTTTAAGACGCATGTTTTCACATTTCTGAATTTGAGGTGTGTTTTACCACTGACAGTACTTTAGGTCTGTTGAAATACCAGCTTTCTTGCTAGCAAAGTTGACTTAAAGAAATGAGGCCTGCTTGGGTTTCCTACCCTTCCCTCCTGCGTTGAGGTGGCCCAGAGTCACGAACCCAGAGCCCAAACTGCAGGCCTCCCTGCTTCTGGGCAGAGCCCGCCTGGGCTAGCCTACGTGGCAAGGAGGGAGAGATGTGCCTTCCATGTCGACCCGGCCACGCAGGCGCCCTGACCGTCTTTTCCCAGGCTTGCCAACTGGGTCAGGAGAGGAGTGGGGGGAAGGGAGGCAGGTGGAGAGGAGGCCAGATTTCCTCCCACTCTTTCCTGGGCAGCAGAACTTCCCATCGTGGGAGTAGGGCAGGAAAGCCAGAAATGGTTTGCCCTCTGAACTGGATACATCTGGGTACCATGCATGGGGGGAGTGGGTAAAAACAGAATCAGACACCCTCATATAAGACGGTTTGTGTATTCAATGTGCAGTGCATGGCAGGTTCAGGTGGGCGCGGATGACTTGTGAACAGCTATACCTGTGGGATCCAGGGTCAGGCACATGCACAGAGACCCAGCAAACAAACATGCAGCCTCAAGGGCCCACGCTCACGTGCCTGCACACAGGTCTTCATGTGCGGGTGTGTTTGGATGCAGTGCCCATACCCTGTAGCCCTCACTCCTGGATCTTGGCCAGTGTCATCCTGCAAGGATGTGCCTGCCCACAGTGGTTCTAGTGTGGAAGAAGATATCCCCCACCCCCCTCAATCCCCCTTGAAGCCTGCCCTCCGCAGGCTGCCCTAACATGCCTCCCCTGCACGGCCTGGACGCCATCTCGTCCACCTTGGTAGTGTCCAGCAGAGGACACCAAGTCTTCTTTAGAGGCAGTTGTGGTGCCACCTGACTAGGTGTATAAAGGCATCATTAGGCACAGTTGGTGGGCGACTGTGCTTCCCAGTCATTTCTAGACTGTGCTTGCCCCCTTCTCATTAGACTGGAAGCCCCCTAGGAAGAGGGGCCATGCCTTCTTATTTAAATATGAGTGTTCTCTTGGAGTTTGCGTTGTAGCTCAGGGGTAATGAACCTGACTAGTATCCATGAGGATGTAACTTCGATTCCTGGCCTCACTCAGTAGGTTAGGGATCTGGCATTGCCACAAACTACGGCATAGTTCGCAGATGTGGCCCGGATCCCGCGTTGCCATGGCTGTGGTGTAAGCCAGCCGCTGCAGCTCCCATTTGACCCCTAGCCTGGGAACGTCCATGTGCTGAGTGTGTGGCCCTAAAAAGAACAAACAAGAAATAAATCAATATGAATGTTCTCAGCCAGTTTAGAGCTGGCATTTGTAGATCGCCTAGTCGAGACCTGTATTGTACTGATGAGTTCACTGAAACCCAAAGAGAGGAAATGATTGGCTTAGAAGGTCAGCACACCCAACTATGGTCTAAGACACGCTCCCAGGCTCTTCTGTGCGTGCAGCTCTGAGGTTAGATGGTTAACAGTCTTATGTGTGGATGCTCATCTGTGTGGACACTGCGTATGTGTGTATACCTGTGGTGTTAGTCATACATGGGTAGCTGCTTTTCTGTGCTTCTCTGTGTGCTGTGTTTCCATTTGGGGGGAACTACGTGGATTTTCATGGGAATGTGGTGGATGTATTAATGTGAATTCTGAGTATAAAAGAACTTAGGTATCCATCTACGTTTGCTTAATTATGTGTCCACCGTGGGGCCTGGTGTAATATCCACATGCACCTCCGTGTGCCTAGGTGTGCATACCCATCCCCAGATCGCTGTAAATGTGTGGACCATCCTTATCTTCCCTGGGCAGAATATCCATTTACATGCACATGCACGTTCTTGCACTTCTGGTGTGTACCTGACCTTGGTATCCATCCCTGCAAATGCTGCCTGGGTTTGTGTAACAGATGGGTTGTGTGTTTGTTTCCATGGAGCTCCGGCATTTCCTGCCTGCTCTCAGCCTGCTCACCTTTGTCACTTGGGCAGCGTGAGCCCTCTCCCTCAATTGAGGTTCCTGGGGGCAGCCCAGCTCCTGGCGCTGTCTGCCTATTGGTCACTCGATCGGAAGCCTGCAACTTTCCACTCAAGGAAAGGTCACTCGGACCCCCGTGTAGGCTTGAATCACGTAGCTTTAATGTTTCCTCTCTTGTGGAGGCCGTTCAATTGCCAGCCTCTCTGGAGTCTCTTTTATGTGATGTTAGGTTGAGAGGGACACTGGCCTGGTTGTCTTCCCAAAGGAGTGTGACTTGATGCCCAGGAGGGCAGCTCACTGAGTGGAACTTTCCATGGGCTCAGGGAACAACTTCTTTCCCATAGGACAACCTCAACTTCAGCATTGTGGTCAAAGCCTACTGGAGACCGTGAAGTCCAACCCTCCCATTTGAGGGATGAGGACACCGAGGCCGAGGGAGGCAAAGGGACTTGTTTACTCCTGGACTCCTGGTCCAGGGCTCTTTCCCCTCTTTACACCAGGCTTCCTGGGACAGATAGCTAGCAGTCCACCAAAGACTCTTGTTTCCCTCTACAGTGTAGACTTGTCATGGGAAAGTCTCTGTGCATACAGGGCTCACATTCCATCACCCTTTGTGTCTACATGGGCCGTGTAACTGAGATCTGAACTTGGACTATGAGTGGAAGTAAATGACCTGTGCCAGCTCCCGGTCCCATTCACAGTTACCTCCCAGGACATATTCTCTTGGTCCTCCCTCACTTGCTGGCTGGAAGTGAGTCCCCATGGTGACCAGGAAGTAACCACATGTTGATGGTGGGAAAGCTTTTATCAGTCTGGGCTCTTGAATCACTCTTCGAAGCAGAGCCCTTCCCCATGAGAGGAAGAAATACAACTTCTTTTGAGTTAAACCATTGAGTTTGTGTTTATTTGTTACAGCAGCTAGCAGCACCTTAATTAATAAACCGTCTCTTCTTTTTCAGGAAGTGACTCTTAAGAAAAACCTCCCAAATCCCTCCTCACTGACATTGTCTTTAAATCACAGGATACTATAAATGGGGTTTCTTTTGATCACCTGGAGCAGCCCAGCCTGGGAGGGAAAGCCTGAGTCTCCATGGTGACTATTCCTGTGGTGTATAATAAAATTAATGGATGTACTCATTACAGCAATTCTGGCTGTCCTTTGAGCAAATTTCACTCTTCAGAGGGATCACTGGCTTTTATTCATGATGCCTGAGAATTATCCTTTAAAATTGTGGATAGAAATCAGATTTCCTTGCAACCTCATCCCTGGGGCCTATGGCTCTGCCCCTTGAAGGATGGATCAATATGACATTTGGTACCAGGAGCTCACCCTTGATTTTTCTTCCTCAAACCCTCTCCCAGCTGAGGACCCCTTCTTCTTCCCAAATGGTCCTGATGAGAGTTCTTCCCCAGCCCAGCCTCACGAGTTGCAGGGAGTCGGTTCTGTTGCTGCACTCCGGGTCAGTGCTAACATTCTCATTAAGTGCTTCAGAGGATTTCCTCTGAGCCCACATCTATGTCATCCTTGGAACTTCAGCTCTGCTGGAGGCAGGGTGGGGGCAGGGCCTATGAAACCTTATCATAGCATGAGAAGGCCAGAGGCCAGAAGATCGCTCATGTAGATCTGCTCATGTGTTGGAAGTCCTTAGCCAATGAGTATGCTACAAGGAAGCTCAGAAGGCAAGGCACACACCTGCTCAAACATTCCAAGACTCCTTAATGCTAAGGCCACAGGCTTAACTCATTAGCCTGTCATTCAAGATTCTCACAACCAGGCCCCACCGGACCCCTTCCCCAGCAAGTACATCCCTTCACAAAGCCTACCTGGGACACAGCTTCTCCTCAGCATGCTTTGACCTTTTCTATTTAGGTTCTTGGTTCATGTTTTTTTCCCTCTGCCTGGACTAGCTTTCCCCTCTTCCTGGCTTGTTAATTTCCTTCCTATCCTCGTGCCTCATTGTCACTTCCTCCGTGAAGCCTTCCCTGATTTTTGCTCTCCCACTTATACCACACCCCATCACAGAGGACTGGAAGTGTTGTAGAGCCAGCAGGTGTTGAGGCTGAGCTGAGACGCTTGAGGTCAGGGAGCAAGTCTCTGTTGTCCTCGTGCCCTAGCATTGAGCTCAGTCCTTGGTGTTTCTGTGGATGTGCCAGTAAATACTGCTTGATCACCGAGAGCCCTGCTCGCTCCTCTTGATGGAGCAAAGGCCGCCCAATGGGGGTTTGACCAAGGTCTCCCTGTTGACCCAGGCTCTTGTGGGAATTTCAGAATGAGAGGAAACCAGAGGCCTGAGGTGGGGCTGCCCCAGAAGACCAGCTGAGGAACATCAGTCAGTGATAGGGAACATTCCATCTGTGACCCATGGAGTCAACTGATGAAGCCTTATAGTTCATCACTCCTACCTTTGTTCACATGTTAGCATCTCTGAATTCAGAAAGGTTCTTACTGTGTTTGGCCTACCATGGTTTACTTGACAATGTGCTTTTCTTTCTTGGTGATACATAAGTACATTTTATGCTAAGTCAGAGAAAGACAAATACTGTATGATATCACTTATATGTGGAATCTGAAAAATACAACACCCTGTTGAATATAACATACCAGAAACAGACTCACAGATATAGAGAAAAAACCTGGTGGTTACCAGTGGGGTGGGAGGGGCAGTATAAGGGTGGGGGAGCAGGAGGCACAGACTATTGAGGTATAAGATAGGCTCAAGGATGTATTGTGCAACACGGGACCATAGCCAATAGTTTGTTAAAACCGTAAATGGAATCTTGTAAAATTGCATAAAAATAAAGGCTATTGTTTTCAGTGGGGAAAGACATGCATTTTAGAATTGATGCATCTTAGATTTGATGAAATAGCTGAAGTGACCTGTGAGGAGAGGTCAGGGCTGAGACTAGGATGGCTAAACGAACTCAACACTGGTTGGTCAGATTTGACGGTAAGAAGAGGCAGAGCCCGGGCTATGGTGAGGCAGGTGAGGCCTCTAAAAGAGGAAACTGGAAGCAAAGGTGTAGTTTGGTATCTTACTGCTGCTGAGTTTCTTTTAGAAGGAGGAGCGCTTTCCTGTCACTCTGTGAACCCCCCTCGGAAGTGAAGCTCTGGAGGGAGGTGATAATGGTTTCCCCGTTCTCTTGTCAGTTTCCTCAGTTCTAGGACTCCCTCTTACAAATGTCTTTTCACAGACCCACTCTGGATGAAGGAGATGAGGAAGGAGGGTGAACAGGAAAGAAAGTGGAGGAGGGGAGCTTACTCCTGGGCCAAGGGCATAGATAGGTGTAGAGATGTGGAAGTCAGGTACAGGTCATTGCCTCTCAGCTCTGGCTGCCAATCTCCATCACCTGGCTGCTTCTCAAGACTACTTTGCTCGAGTCTTAACCCAGACCAGTGAAACCACTATTTTTCTTCTAGGTTGAGAATCACTGGCCAAAAGTGTTTCTTAAATATTTAATGCTAATCATCGAGGATTACTTTCAGAATGCCAATTATAGGGTGAATCCCTGAATTGGAGAAATACCACAGTTTACACTTAAGTAGCCCTTTCAGCTTGCAGAGCACTTACACAACGTGTGATTATATTTGCTCCTGGGAGGCAGGTAGGTACATTGCTATTATCATGTTCCTTTTACAGATGCGAATCTAGGGTAGGAGGTTGAGAAACCTTGCAAAGAGAGGTGATGTTCCAGCTGAGTGATGGAGAAGATCCTACGCTTGACCAGTTGTCCAGGGGATTAAAGGAGCACAGCTGAGCAGAGCTAGTGGTTGGTATTTGGTAAAAGACAGAGAGGAGGCAAAGAGTACTGGGTACAAACGGGTAGGAACAGAGACAGAGGTGGGAGGATGGAAGATGACAGAACGGATATGCGGGAATGGAGACAGAGCTGGCTAGAACAAAGAGCTCAATAAATAAAACAGAAGATGTCCAAGTAGTTTTGGTGGTTGGAAAGCCATCATTAGAATTAGCTGAGAGGAGTTCCCGTCGTGGCGCAGTGGTTAGCGAATCCGACTAGGAACCATGAGGTTGCGGGTTCGGTCCCTGCCCTTGCTCAGTGGGTTAAGGATCTGGCGTTGCCGTGAGCTGTGGTGTAGGTCGCAGACGCGGCTCGGATCCCGTGTTGCTGTGGCTCTGGCGTAGGCCGGCGGCTCCAGCTCCGATTAGACCCCTAGCCTGGGAACCTCCATATGCCGCAGGAGCGGCCCAAGAAATAGCAAAAAAAAAAAAAAAAAAAAAAAAGACAAAAAAAAGAATTAGCTGAGAAACCCCAGCTTCTATCAAGGGCCAGAAAGGTGAGAAAAGAATCTACATTGGTGTGGAAGATGGAGTTAAGACCAGAAGCCGAGAGGAATAGAGCAGGATCTTGAACAGGAAGGACCTGGCTTTTCCAGGGAGGTGAATGAGTGAGGGTCAAAAGAAAGGAGGCGCCTCAGAACACAGTTGGGGTGGTGGTACTGTGAGAGCAGGGTTCCAGGGGGGGAGGCTTGGCAAAGTTCTCCAAGGAGTGGAAAGCTGGACCATGGTGGCTACGTGGCTGGGCAGCCTCAGCACCCTGAAGCCCCTGTGCTTACCCCAGACTCAGCTGTGCCACCTCACTGCAGGGGTGAGAGAGAGAGAGAGAGACAGGGGGCACAGGAGAAGGATGCCCAGGCTGGGAGGTGGGTCATGTCCCACAAGTCTGAGCCCCCCTAGAGTACACAGACTGAAATTCCTGGAGAAGCCACAGCCAAATCACTAGTTCCTCCATAAGGTAATCAGCATGGTCCTCTTGGGGGGCCGCTTCTGGGCCAGGCTTGTGTCTCTAACAATAGGCAGCCGGGCCAGCGTGTCCTTGCTCACCACCTTCTGGTCTTATCTTCTTTTTAACGAATTCTGAATCATAATGAAAATTTTCCTTGGATGTACTGTATGCCTGACAATCAAATCACTACTAAATCAATTCTTTGCAATCAATGTTTTTCTAATGAATTTTGCATTTCTAATGGCAGGACCTGACAGTATCTGTTTATTTTCTCTCTTTGCCCTTGGCTCCCTCCTCTGCCTCCTTATTTGAAGCAAATGGCAGAAGAGGTTGCTGGAGCCAAGTGGCGCGCCTGCTGCTGTTTTTCTTTCTCAGCCCCTCCTTAATTTTTGCTAGTCCTTCTCTGAAGCATCCTTCACTGGGAAACTTAATGGGGTGTTTCTGGAGTAATTAGAATGATTTAAATAGCCCTGCTAACAAAGTTTGTCAGGAACCCCCCCCACACACAACCCATCAGGGCTCCCCCCTACACCCCGCACCCCCGTACATCTATTACATCCTGGACAAGAGAGGTATGCTGGGGAAGACATGCTGGGGAAATAAAGAGGATCTCACCCCTCTACCCCCACTCCACTCCCCCCACCCTCCCGAACCCACACTACCCCCTCCCTGCTGAGCCCAGAAATGGTATTGGATTTGATACAAAATAATTTTTCATTACAGACTTTCTGCAGGATTTCTTGGCAAAAGAACCTATCTGTTAATAAAATAAACATCACAAAGGAGTCAGGAGAAGGACTCCCAGAGAGGGCTGGTTCCTAGAGCCCAGATTCCTAAATCAACTAGTGCACAAATGAATGAGGACAATAAGGACCTATAGGCTAGTTTCTAGAGTTTAGCCCCATTGTGGTAGACAGAGTAATACTTCCATTCTAAACCCTGGAACCTGTGAGTATGGATTGGTCAGTGACCTTAAGGTAGGGATAGTAGCCTGAATTATCCAGGTGGGCCCAGTGTAGTAAGAGGGGCCTTAAAAGTGGAAGAGGGAGGCAGAATAGGAGGTCAGAGAGATTCCACATGAAAAGGACTCAGCCTGCCTTCCTGACTCTGAAAGCAGAGGAAGGGGCCACAAGCCAAGAAATGCAGGTGGGCTCTGGTAGCTAGAAAACCAAGGAAGTGGATTCTTCCCTACAGTCTCCAGAAGGGAACACAGCGTGGCCAATTTCTTGATCTAGCCAGTGAGACCTCTTTTGGACTTCAGACCTCCAGAACTATTAAGATGAGAAATGTGTCTTGTTTCAAGCTACTGAGTTTGTAGTCATTTGTTACAGCAGAAATAGGAAACGGGAATACAGAAATGTGTTTTCTCAGGTGTACTGAATCTGGCTGACGTGGTGGAGATACATTAAAATGGATTTTTTTTTTTTTTTTTGTCTTTGTGCCTTTTCTAGGGCCGCTCCCGTAACATATGGAGGTTCCCAGGCTAGGGGTCGAATCGGAGCGGTAGCCCTGGCCTACACCAGAGCCACAGCAATGCAGGATCCGAGCTGTGTCTGCAACCTACACCACACCTCATGGCAACACCTGATCCTTAACCCACTGAGCGAGGCCAGGGATTGAACCCACAACCTCGTGGTTCCTAGTCAGATTCGTTAACCACTGAGCCACGATGGGAACTCCTAAAATGGATTTTAATAGAACATATGTGCAAAACACAGAGTCCAGGAAAGGGGTGTGGCAGGTGTGGGGAACATCTGAGCAACTCATTGATAAACTAACTGCATTCATTCACTGATGGGTCTTTGAGGCAGCCAAGCCAGCCCTCTCCTCTGGGCCCATCACTACCTGGAGGTAGGGAGAATGTCCTTCTCCCCACTACAGAGCAGCCTCTGCTTCTGCCTTCCACTCTACCGTGGGGGCACGGGGGGTGGGGGGGTGTTAAGAGCAAAGTCTTTGCAGTGAGTCAGGCTGAAGTTTGAATCCTGGCTCTAGCACTTACCAGCCAGGTGACCATGGGTAATTTGCTTAATCATCCTGAGTCTCATTTCTCCATCTCTTAAGAGTATGTAATGTCTAACCTCTGAGGGTTGTTGTGAAGATGACGCGTGTTAAGGACTTACTACACGGCATGAAGCAAAATCTCAAGAAATTTATGCCATAACACCAGATCATGATGGCAGCCTGCCCTAAGGTTTCTCATGTGAAACCTCCTCCATCCTTGTTCCTGGCTGACGACTTAGCTTCTGGCTTCATTGAGAAAAGTGAGGTCTTCCAGAGACTTCTACTGCTGCATCCACTCACCTACCAGCATCTGCTCACCCATGCTCTGCCCTTCCCACATGCTACATGGATGAACAGTCCATGCTCTGTCTAAAGCCGCCTCTTACATTTGAGTCTGCACATGAGCACCTCCCTCTTCCCCTCCAGCAGTTCTTCCCTCCCTTAGACTTCTTCACCTTTTATCTCTATGTGGATCAGTTCTACCTGCACATAAACATGCTCTTCTCCAAGATTAAGAAAATTCTCTCTTGATCCCATCTTTTTTACTGCCCATGTCTTTGTTTCTTACTGTAGCAAAACCCCTCAGAAGAGTTAGTACCTTCTAAGAAGGCCTTTCACCCACCACTGCATGGAAGGTGCTCTTATTAAGTCCAGGGGACAGGTCAAGTGAGATTCAGACTGAACAATATTAGAGACACCTTGATTCAGGGGGTGACCACATGTGACCCACAAGTCTTTGGGTTTTTGCTTCTGTCTCATTGCTGATTCTTCCTCACCACCTTTGCTTTCTCCTCTCCTCTCCTAGGTCTCTTAACATAATCCCGGGACTCAATAAGCCTTGGTCCTCCTCTAAAGACACTCATTTCCTTGGTGATCTTGCCTCATCTCATGACTTAAAATGTTGGCTATATACAGATAACACCAATACTTACCTCTCTCCTGAACTTGAGACTTGCTTATCTAATAGCCTCAATTACACTCTGACCTGTTTAGAAGTACAAATCCTCCTTGCATTTGCTTAAATTCCAATAAACATCTCAGATTCCACATGCCCCAAACGGAACTCCTGACCTCCCCTCCATCCCTGTTTCAAATCTGCTCTATCTACACCTGAAACTGACAGCACTAACAGCCTGAACCCAGCCAAAACCCAGATTGGGACTTGAACCATGTGCCGGGACTTGAACCCACATGCAGGGACTCAAACCCAACCTAAAACCATATTGGGGACTTAAACCCATGGTTTTAAATTCCAATTACTCACCCTGTGTCTGGACTCACTAAAGTTCAGGTTCTTTATGCCTCCGCAAGAAGGAATCCAATGAGAGACAAAGTGATAGGCAAGAGACAGATTTATTAGGATAGGACACTTGTGAGAGATACAAATAGGCGGACAAGGATGCTCTACCCTGAGCATCTGGTGGGCCACAGTTTTATCATCCAAGGGGAGTGGGGTTGGAAAGGCCCGCCTCTTCCTTTCCTGGAGTAGTAGCTCCTCCTCAGTATCCAATAAGGTGTATATTCAAATCAGCTGAAAGGCGGTCTTCAAACTCTTGCCCTTGGTCTGAATCTGAATGTCCTCCGCATCCCATCCCCCCCCCCCCCCTCCAACGACCTGAAGCAATTCTCTTACCTCCACTGGTCAAGCAAGCCTGCCTTGTTCTGATGGCTTTCTTGACCTTACGGTGGCCTCCCAACATCCCCCAGGTTTCCCTCTTTATCTATGATCCCCTAGTGGGACTTCTACAACCACCTGTGCCTATTCTACCCCTAACACTTCTCCCTCTCAGCTGATGACCACGCCAATCTTCTAGTTGCTTAGGCCAAAATCCTGCCAGGAAATACTCTACTTTAAAAAATAATAGTAAATTCTCAGTTCGCATCCCTGCATGGCTTCCCCCCTGGTTGGAGCCACCTTCATCTCATACCTGGGTCATTCTAGTCACCTCTTCACAGATTTTCCTGATTCTGCTCTTGCCCTGATTCTCAAAACAGAAACCAGAATGATCATTTTAGAGGCCACAAAAGATCATGGCACTCCTCTGCTCAAACCCGTCTAGTGGCTCTCTATTCCTCTTAGACTTAAAGCTGAAGTTGCTATAATGGTCGCGTCCCAGGCCGCTTTCTTTATATTGTCGCTCGCACTGGACCTTAACGTTGATCTAGGAACTGAGCACTTTGCTCCTGCCCCAGTCCTGCCCTGGGGTCTGGCCCTAGTTATTCCCTCACCTGGAAAAAAAAAAATTACAAGATATCTGGTGGCTAACTCTTCCATTTCCTTCAAGTCTTTGTTCAAATCTCACTTTCTCAATAAGACCACACTCACCAATTACTTAAAAATTGAAAAACCTAACTTCCCGTTGAGGCACAGAGGAAACAAATCTGACTAGTATTCACAAGGATGTGGGTTTGATCCCTGGCCTCATTCAGTAGGTTGGGGATCTGGCATTGCTGTGAGCTGTGGCGTAGGTCGTAGATGCGGCTCAGATCCCATTCCGCATTGCTGTGCCTGTGGCGTAGGCCGGGCTCCGATTCGATCCCTAGCCCGGGAACTTCCATATGCCTCGGGTATAGCCCTAAACAGCAAAAAAATAAAAGAATAAAAATAAAAATTGAAAAACCTCCCTGTATCTGCAGTACCTATTACCTTCAAACATATTGATTTATTTAAAAAAACCATGTCTATTGTTTGTTTGCCTCTGTCTGCTAGAAGGTAAGCCGTATCAAAGGAGAATTACCATCTGTCCTCCGATGTATGATCAGCATCTAGAACAACGTTCAGGCGTATATAGTCTCTTTGTGCTTGTTGAATGAATTTCAGGATGACTCCCTGCATCTTCTGTACCAGTTGTTGCCTTTTATTTTTTGTTTACCCAGGGGTGGGGTGGTAGGAGACAGTGCGTGATCATGGTGCTTCTCTCAATGTCTTTTTCCCCACTGACCATCCTCTTTTTTCCCATTTTTTAAAGTTTTGTTGAAGTAGAGTTGATTTACAAGGTCGTGATCATTTCTGTTCTACAACAAAGTGATTCAGTTTTACACGCACACACATCTGTTCTTTTTCAAGTTCCCCACTGACCATCCTCTTGACTCAGATATTTTGTCTCTATTCAGTGTATGTTCTTCCCCTCCCTGGGTGTTCACTGCCTCAAAATTAAGGGGCGGCCCTGGTAAAAGAACTGCTTGAAAATCTTACAAGTGGGCACCCGAGGCCCACCTCCATGAAATAGCCATTGTCTTTCCTTTGATGCTCACAACCAAATAGGTTTGTGGAACGCGATCCAAGCTTGGGGCCCTGATGGAAATCTTGCCTCTAGCTGTTTACAACCTGAAAACCCTGGAAACTCTTTAAGTGCCAGGATGCTGTCTTATCTCCAGGCTCACACGTGATTGGTACCCGGTAGTGCTTGTTATTGGATGAATGCGTGATTGGCTGACTGTCAATGACAATTGACCTCAGGAGTGAAGGCTGGAAACTTGGTAGGGCCTTTTCACTTTCAAGTGGTCAAAGCTATTAATCTACTCTTTCTTTCACATGATGGGTTATGGCTTGATCTTGCTCAGTCCATCTTTTTTTTTTTTTTTTTTTTTTGCTTTTTAGGGCTGCACCCATGGCACGTGGAGGTTCCCAGGCTAGGGGTAGAATCAGAGCTGTAGCCACTGACCTATGCACAGCCACAGCAATGCCAGATCCAAGCTGCATCTGCAACCTACACCACAGCTCATGGCAATGCCAGATCCTTAACCCACTAAGTGGGGCCAGGGACTGAACCCGCATCCTCATGGATACTAGTTGGATTTGTTTCTGCTGAGCCACGATGGGAACTCCTCACTCAGACCATCTTAATCCCAAGGAACCCAAGGCCAGTCTTAAAAGAAAATGAGCAAAGACAAGCAAAAGAACAGAAGTGAGGCTCTAGGCCTTATTCTAGCAGGTTAGGTCTACCTAAGAGAAACTCCCTTTTGATGAAATCAAAGTCAGCTGACTAGTAATCTAATTTCATGGGCAAGATGCCACCCTCTAGGGGAGGGGAGTGGCCTGGATGTGTACTTCAGGCAAGGGGCTCTAGGGAGCAGACTCAGAATTCTGTGTGCCACACCACAACTCAGAGGACTTTCATGACTTGTCCACAGCCCCATAGTAGAAAACAGCAGACGAGTGAAGCCCAGTTCCTAAGAGCCCATGGCAGCTGTGCTGCTGCAGGAATAACGGGAGTTGAGATTTGGGAGTGTAGACCTTGAACCCTTTCCTTTTCAGCATGTAACTGCAATAGAGGAAACCTCAGTCACCGCAGACAGGGCATGTTGGACAAAGAGGCATATTATAGAGACCTAGAGAGGCTACATTAAATGGCACTGTAGAGGTTTAGGTCCTAGAATCATGACCTGTCAGGGCTTGCCAGGGCACCCAGAGAATCACCTAGTGCATAGTCCAGAATTGTGTTCCATAGGATCCTAGTTCCAAGAGGTCAGTGATCATCCTAGGGAGAAACGAATCCATGGTTTAAAATGTTTGGAGAACTTTGGGTTAAAGAAAGAAAAGATCTTGCTTCAATGTAGAACTTTGGGTGCCTTTCCGACGTTAATATGCTTCAGCAACATGTAAGAGGAGGAATGTGTATTTGGCTCTGGAACCTTCCTGGTTGTGTATAATGAGGAAGGAACCCCTTCACGGATCACAGTTTGGGAGAGGATGCCCTAGCCTAGCTAGTTAGCGGCAGCAGGGGGCTGGGTGACTTCTCCAGTGCCCCCTGAGCCGCAGAGGCAGGTGAGTGGTTTGGGATGGGAATGGGATTCTGCTGAGGGTGGAGGCGTGCTGTTTCCTCCTAAGGAAAAGCAGGAGCTCAGGTCCCCAGAGACTCGGCCTGTCGCATGAGAATGGGGCGCTTTTTATTAACATGGCCCAGAAGGGGCTGGCTGTCCTAGGGAAGGAAGAAGCTTGTCATTGCTCTGACAGTGAGTAGAGGAAAGGGAGTTGGGCCTGTTGGTTTAATGGGAAGACACCTGCTCAGAGATTACCAGGAGATGAGGTGGGTCTGTGGGGGATCGGAGAGGCGGGAGCCTCAGATGACCCAGTGGATATGGAATGGCTCAGGGGCCTGCCTTTTCTTCTGTTTTCTCTGTTGCTATATTTGTTTTGTCTTGTTTTCCTAATCACGGGCTTCTAGGTTTCAGGGGAGTAAACGGATGAGGATTGGGAGGCTTCTGAGGTGCTGGGACTCAGCATCTCCCCCACCCCCTGCCTCCTTCCCAGGGTTGCTGGGCACCTACCTGCAAGGGCTGGGAGGCTGGGCCCTTGTCTGCCTGTGGGGGCGGGGGAGCGTTTCCCGCTCCAGGGTGGGGGTGATGGTGTTTGTCTGTTCCTTCCCAGAAAAGCCCTGGGAAATGGAAGAGGGAATCAATCTGAATATTCAGCTCCATAAACAATGCCATAAAAATCACATCCATTTGCAGAGGACGGCTCAGCGTTAAGGTGCCAAAACAATGATGTGCGTTTACAAGCATCAAACCCTGATCTATCTCCTCTTGGGGGCCAAGAAGCTGCCTCCTGGGGAGGATCAATTCCGAACTTGTGTCTGGGAGGAGCTGGCCCTGACCCTCGGTAGTCTCTGTCCCCTTCCTTGTCCCCACCCAGCTCGTCAGGCATCTCCAGAGTCCTGTCACCAGAGGGAGACCCTATAGGACTTGGGGTAGGAATATGCACTCTGGGGGCAGGGTGGTGATGTGGTATAGAGAGAAAACCCAGGGGCAGAAAGAAATGCACCACCTTTTGGGGGTCCAATAGAGTTGGGTGTAGGTGTCACTTTTTCTGCTTCCTAGCTCTGTGACCTTGGGAAAGCCACCTACCCTTCTTAAGGTTTCTTCTCTGTAGACTATAGAATTTGGTCTGCTGATCTCTATAGGTTATTGGGAAAGTCAAATAACCCAAGATTGGGCGGTTTTTTGGCAAACTGTGTTTGAACAGGAAGGGACATTTGAGGTCAACCAGCACAGCCCCTCGTTTTGTGGATGTGGAAACTGAGGCTTAAAGCGAGGGAAGCACTTGGTTCAAGGTCACCCTGGAAGAAAGCAGAGAAATCATTATTATTAATTCTGAGCCAAGGCCCAGAGCAGAGTGGGATCTGAGACAGCATTTCCTTAGCACAAAACCTCTCCCGCAGCCGCCAGGGCAGCTGACCACTCCCTCCCGTCCCGTCCCTGTTTTCCGGGTCAGTAATTCAATCGACGCCTCCCGCTGGTGCATTCTCACTGGGGCCCGGGCCAGGCCAAGGCCACCTTCCTGCTGAAATAATGCTGGCAGCTGTCTGCGAGGCAGAGGCGGAAGGGAGAGCAAACTATTTTTCCCTGGACCTCCCGAAATGTCACCCTTGGACTGGCTGCGAAGCCTCTATTCTCGGGGGAGCTTGGTGGCTCTAGTAGTTAAATCTCATTTCTAGCCCCCCTCTGAGTCTCCACAGCACCTGGCCTTTTCTGGTGCTTGCTCACAGCTTGGGGGCCAAGACCTAAGCCTGCTCAGTGGGGCTCAGGTGCCCATCTGGAAAGCCCCTCCTCCTTCCTTGGGGGGCTCAGCCTTCCGGGCCTCTGGGGTGAGGCTTTGTCCATCTTTCCCAATGGCGTGGGGCTCGAAGGCTCGAAAGGTGGCCAAGGAGGGTTTGAAGGCCCCTGTCCAGAGTATGAAATCCTGTTGATGCTCTATTTCTTACATTCTTTATATAAAAGGGAAAAAAATGATCGGCTTCCCCAAGGGGTAAGAAAGGAGGAAGACTTTCTTGGAGATTCCAAGAAACTTAGTTAAAAGGAATCTTAAATGGAATTTGAACAGCCTTTCATCAGGTGGAGAAATGCCCCCCACAGCATCCAGCCTGTTTGACAGTGTCGGATCCGAAATTCTCTGTCTTACTGGCCTCCGCCCACATGGGCAGCTGTTCTGGTTGTTAGATGTTCTCACACCATTGAAATAAGCCTTCTGTTAACTTCTGCTCTTCATCCTGGTCTGTCTTGTGGAATCACAGCATAGTAATAAGCCATCATTCCTGGACACTGTCCTTTGCGCCTTTCCCCGAAGATCTGTGCGTGTGCTAGCTTCTGGGTTAAATGAATTAAGGACCATTACACTTATTTTATAGATGAGGTAACGGACTACAGAGAACTCAAGAAATTTGTGTTTGCTCTCTCTTTCAGTAAATGGCAGAACCCAGGTAAATTTGCACCCGCGTGGTTCTGGCTCCTGAGCCTGCCTTTTATCCTTTATCATTATTATTTCTTCTTTTCCTTCCTTCCTTTTCTTTTTTCCTTTTTTTTTGGCTGTGCCTGGGCATGTGGAAGTTCCTGGGCCAGGAATTGAACCTGAGCCACAGAAGTGACAATGCCAAATCCTTATCTGCCAGGCCACCAGGGAACTCCAAGCCCGCCTTTTTAGCCTCTACACTGCCAGGCAAATCTTGACTCCTCTCTCCTCCAAGGAACAGCCCACCTCATGTTTGAAACTGGCTGTCGTTTGTTTTGGGTGAAACACTCCCATAGTTTCTGCCACTGTTTCTAGACTCCTTGGTCTCCTAGATGCTCTCCACTGCCCCTTTTGAAACCAGCCAGCAAGAGCATAATCAGGGCAGGCAACCGAGGGGCTTTTGTTTCTCTTTTTAAATTGGGCATATTTCAGCTTTCTTTCCTTTTCTAGCAGCCGTGTCACCAATATTGAGCTTGTGGTCAGCCCAAACCCCAAGATCTTTTTGTCACGGACTTCTGCCAAGCCAAAGCTCCTTTATCTTAGACTCGTGAAATTGATATTCTTTGGACCTAAATGCAAGACTTCACACTCCTGGATTTCCTCTGTGTGGTTTTGGCTTGTGTTCTAGCTTACTTAGACGGTCAGATTCTGGGTCTGCCATGCAGTTAATTTCTCTGATCTTTGTCCTGTGCTAATTAGGTACTCATCCTTTCTCAGACTTCATCGGCGCTATTGGTAAAAATGTTGAATGTGATGAAAGATGGTCTTGGACCTCTTCTCCAGAGAGAGATCTTCTACTCAGGAACCTTTAAATAGAGACATTGTAATCCTTGGCTTCATAATTCCATGTTAATCCTACATTGAACGCCTACTATGTTTCATGCAAAGTAGTAGGCACTGAAGAAACACAGATGTTCAAGTCAAAATCCTTGCTTTCCCAAAGCACTTGGTGGTGTTTGGGGCATGGGCACATAGGCAAATCATAACAACATCTCAGTGGTCTGTCCAGATGCACATGGGTGGGAAGCTGGCAAGGGGTACCTCACTCAGCTTGGTTCCTGAGTTAGGGCCTGAAGGAGGAGATGGATTTATCAGGGTTGGAGTGCTGGGAAGGGGTGGGGATGAGCCCCAAGGGAGTATTTTTGATTCCATCCTGTAACCAGTTGAGTGCCATTGTCATTTTAACTCCTCTTTATTTTGTGACTCATTCTCCAGCTTTATTTTCTCTAAATTTAGAATGATAGCCCCCAATTCAGTGGTACCTGGGGGAGTGTGTGTGTGTGTGTGTGTGTGTGTGTGTGTGTGTATCTCTATGTGGAGAGGATGGAGATTAGAAGTGGTGGGGGTGGGGGGGTGGGAAGAGAAGAAAGGAAGGGAAGGTCCAAGTTTCCTTTTTTGCATGGAGAGAAGGGGAGTCGGATGCAGAAGAGGTTAGAGAGGGGGCAGTGTGATCTGGGGCTGGACCTTGGGGGAATTTGCTGGGTGATGCTGCACAGCTCCCCAAAGAAGAGGGATGGAGAAACTGAGCTGGGTAGGGGAACGGGTCAAACACGGCAGAGGCTGATATTTTCACTCTCAGTCCCAATGAGGTTTTGTCCATGGCGTCCTTGCTTCATTTGAGTGTGTGAAGTCCCAGGTCATCAGACACACATCTATTTCTAAACATACAGCCCGCCACTCCAAAGATAACTGAGGATGAATTTTGGATGGCCTGGGCCACAGCTCCTTCAACTTCTTTTGGCACTTGTGCCTCTGTTTCCTGTGGGACGGTCATTACTCCAGGCTACCACAGATCATGTGTGGACCTGCCGGGAAACTGGATGGGAATGCTTGGCAGCAGTCATTACCCCCCAGCTCTGAAACCTCAGCTGGGGGTTCGAGCTCTGTAATGCATGCCAAAGGTTGCTCCTTGCAATTTCTCTCCTGCTCCCCCGCCCCCCCCTTCCCTTGCTTCTCTCCCCGCAGTGGGAGAGGAAAAGCAGCTATGCTTATAGAAAGATTGATTAGTTAAGCAAGTCAATTATATCTCTTGCCGAGAGCAACTGTATATTAAGTAATGCAGCAAAAATGATTGTCTGCACAGATCCATTTTGTCGAACAGCTGTTCCAGAGGCCCGGAAAGAGAAGACGAAGGTTAAAATCCCGTAATAGTCTTTACTCCCCATCTCACCCCACCCCATCAGGCCTGGCCCTCCAGGGGCTCCATTTATTATGAAATGGAATAAGGTTGGGTAATGAGCATGCTGGCGGCCTGCTCCATTTTTCGGGAAAACTCTCCCATCATGCCCCGGGCTCCTGGGCCTCTCTCAGCGCTGGCCCGGCTGCCTTCCTGCCACGGGGGAGTTGACTGATGCCTGCTCACAAGCTTGCCTCACTCCTCCCAGCCCAGCCCAGCAGCTCGACAAGATGGAAAGAGGTCCAGGTGTAGACTCTGAAGTCTTGGGTTCAAGTCCAATTGCTGTGAATGTCTGATCTTGGCTAAGTCTTTTAACCTGTTATGAGCCTGAATTTTCTTGTTAGAAAAGTGCAACAAAATTTAAATGAGATAAAGCATGTGGATGAAATTTGGGGTCTATAATTCTGTTATGAAATAATTCATTAAGATTGGGATATTATGACACTAGGCAAAGAAGAGAGGACGAGGGGAAAGTGGCGGGGCGGGTGGGGCCACCAGCTGGTTCCTCCAGAAGTACCAAAAAAATCACACCTTTGCATGCCACATGTGATCAGTCTGCACTTTTTTTTTTTTAGCTGAAGTGTAGTTGATTTACATTGTTGTGTTAGTTTTTGGTGTACAACAAAATTGATCGTTGTACAACTATAAATGTAATAAAATTCATTGAGTAAGAAAAAAAGTACACCATATATATATGGAAAGAGAGAGAGAGATTCTCTTGTGTATTCTTTTCCATTACGGTTTATCATAGGATATTGAATATAGTCCCCCCTCTCCTTTGGGGTCCTATAGACCTGTGGTCAGGTTGTACTGCTTCTAGAACGCAAATGTTCTGAGTCCCGGTCCTGCGTCTTCCATTGGGCATCGCTGCTTCCTCCCTGGGGGGTTGGTTTGGAAAGGAGGGGCAAGCGCAGGCAGGCGGAGTGCAGCCCTGGCTGTGCTGAGGGCATCATGTGCTCCCCCCACTCTTGGGCACAGCAGTGTTCTAAGTGGAGTCCCACGGGTCGCTGGTTTCCAGGACCAGCAGCCCTCTCTGCAGCCCTATGGGCTCCTGGTGTCCAGGGCCAGGGCCCAAATGCAGGTCAGACCCCAGGTGGCTGGGCCCTTCTCAGCCTTTGGGGCTCAGGGACTCTAGTTCCTCTGATTTCTGAACAGTGTTACAGTCTCATTTTCTAACCCTCAGGTCATGTGTGGGCCGTTAGCATAGAAATGGCCGTTTCCCCAGCCAGCTAGTGCGTTTATAAGTAGGGATCTGTGAGGGTGTGCACAGAGGGGTGGGCGGTGATGCTGACGACAGTGACCCACATGGGCATCCAGCCTTGGAAACTGGGTCCTTGGCTGGCAGGGGGCCCTGAGCAGGAACAGGCAAGGTAAACATCGCAGGCATTTCAGGAACCTCTGATCGCCCAGCCAGGGCACCATTCTGATAGAATACAGGAACTCGAAGGGGCCTTAGGGGTCAGTGAGTCCAGCCACCTGTCTACAGCTTTAATCCCCTTGCCAACCCTCCTGCCCAGCCATCTCCTGCCTTCAGTGGAAACTGTTGGTGCAGCCCAGTCTGGAGAGGAAGGAAGGCATGATTCTGGCCTCTCCTTGCCTGTGTATCTTGCCCACAAGTGGACTCAGGACTGGATGCTTGTTTACATTAGGACCTGATTAGGTTATGGAATCGGATTCTGGTACTTCTTTCCCTTCCCTTTTATCTTAAACCAGGGGAAAAAATACCTAATTGACTTATTGGATTTTCTTCCTACCATCCAGTTTCTTGTTCTTCCAGGCATCTCCTGAGTGCCTGCAAGAAAGGGATAGAAAAAAAGGGGTTCTTTAAGCACATATCTTCTACATCTTCTCTCCTTGATGAGGGTGGGGATGCAGGTCACCAGAGAGAGAAAGCGAGGGGGAAGATGAGGACACCCTTTCCTGCAGCTGCAGCTCAGAGACCCAAGTGACCAAAATGTCAGTGAGGAAGTGGGCGTAGGAGCAAGGGAGTTCCAGCCCCTTGTCTTACAGAAGAGAAAACAGAGCCCTTCCCAGGGTCACATGGTGATCCTGTAGTTTGGCAGGGATGGGTGGCCTGGGACATCTATGGCTGAGTGTGGGCACTGCCCACAAATCACCCTGGGAGTAGGGCAGGGCACACAGCCCTCTCCTTTTGCTGTTATCCAGTGAGAGTCCCAGCTGCAGGAGGTGATAACCGTCTCCTGGGAATCAGAGGTAGATGTCACTTACAGTGGATTTGTGGGATTGAGAAGCGCCTCCTCCTGCTTTCTGAACCAGAAATACATCCCCTACCCATGTTCTGATGCCAAAGGTTGAGTAGACGGCCCTTGGAACCAGGTGGAGGAAGAGGGAAGCCTGGGACTGAAGAAAGAGGGAGAAAGGGAGGCAGCAAGGGAAGGGGGCTGGCCTTGCTTGACAGTGTTCTCTGGGCCACTGAGCCTGGGGCTGGGAATGCTGGCTGGGCAGGAGAGTTGGCAAGGGGGTGGTGTGTGCACCTGAGTGCACCTGCTGGGGGGTGTTTGCCATTACAGCCCTATCTGGGCCAACATGCTTGGAGTCACTAGAGCAAATGTATTGGTCCCCGTGATTGATTAGACTCCTACGTGTGTCCTCCTCGAAGATGCCACTTTCTCTGCGGGATTCCTCCTCCAGCCTTTACTATGTGATTAACTCCCTGGACAGCCTGTGCCCCACTCTCTGCTGCCTGGAGTGTGATTGAACACTCTGTCATCGGGTATGGTGTGTCCCCTCACTGACTATAAGATCTTGGGGACAGGGACAGGTCTTAGGTAGCATATAAAACAAGTAGGGCAGTGATTCGCAGGGCCTCTCCTGCCCACTGAAATTCCCCTGCTGTCCCCTGCATGTTTCCTCTGCAAGGTTAGCCAGAACTGGGGTGATGCCACAGCCAGGCTGTGGGAGGGATGGAACTTGCTCTTTCTTATACCTCTCCAGCCACTCATGCAATTAGGCAGGCTAATTGTGGAACCATGGGGAGCAGGAGTGATAACTATGTGCAGCTTTAGGCTGGATTTTACTATAACACCCTCTGTGTCTGAGGGACCCTCCCAAAGTGTGTGTAGGACGGAGTGTTCCGCTGTCCCCTCAGCTCTGAGCAAAGGACAGCCTCCCTGGGGATGCTCAGATGACTTTGCCATGTGCCTCGGCATCCAGGTTATAATCCAGGGTATTTTCCCAACATCCGTCCAAGCCGCTGCTGCTTCACTTACAGCCCCCCATTCATGGAGTCCCAAGAGGGAGAAGGAGTTCTGTGGCAGGGAGTTTCAGGACTGTCTTTGAAAACAGTGTCGCTTCCCCAGCTCTAGGGGCTTTGGCATGGAAGTCCTTACTTGCCCTGGGTCATCCTCTAGTATTTGGATATTGGATTATCCAGTGGGATTGAAGAGGTGTGTTGTCCCATAGCCAGTTCCAAGAAGTTCTGAAGGTGTTCTGAGCTCCTGCCAAGTCCTGGCAAATGAACATTTCTGCTGGTGTGTCCTTTTTTTCTCTCATTTAGTCCTCACAACAGCTGAGAAGCCAATACCATTATCCCATGCTACAGAGAGGGATTTGAGATTGGAGACATCTCAGGGTCCAATAGCATGGCTTCTGTTTAAGTTCATGCCTCTTTATTACCTCATTCTTCCCCTTGCCCCTTTCTTGAAAACTGCAATTAATTTGTTATTTATCATCATGTTATATTTTTCCCAGATGTATCTTTTCAGTATTTCATTTAGCCCTTTTCATTTTCCAGTGTTAGCTCTGAAAGTTGTGGTGAAGAATGTGGTTATATTTTCTTCTCGGTACTTTGGTGGCTACTATTTGAGGGTCACGAGGTTGAAACCACTAAGCTTCTAGTGACATTTAAAAGATATGGAGCTCCTTTGTGGCTCAGCAGGTTAAGGATCCAGTGTTGTCACTGTCAAGGTTTGAGCTGCTGCTGTGGTGCAAGTTTGATCCCTGGCCTGGGAACTTCCACATATCATGAGTGCCACCAAAAAAAAAAAAAAAAACACACAGAAGAAGAAGAAAAAAAAGACAGTATCACACATTTATACTTTGTTATACATTAAATGTATGAATTAACTATTATAATAGCCAAGTATGATACCATTTGTACCAGTTCCATAATTATTGTCAGTTATTGCTTCTTCTAGCTCCAGTCTTATCTGGGGCTTGAGTAGAACAATGGGTTCTCCAGGAATTGGACGTGGCTGGTGCTTTGGGGGTGTTAGGGCAGCTTATGATTGAAAGCCCAGGCCTTCAGCTATTATTATAACTTCAGCAGTCATGAGGAGTACCATTCCTTGCTTGGCTTCTAGAGCCGTACTAATCCAATAAGAGAGGGCCTAGCCACATATGGCTAGTGAGTTCTGGAAACATGACTAGTCTAAATTGAAAGGTGTCTTAAGTAGAGAATATACACTGGGTTTCAAAGATGTACAAAAAAAGAATATAAAATGTTTCATTACTATTTTTAATGTCTACTAGGTGGTAAAATAATATTTTGGATATATTGGATTTAATAAAGTGTATTATTTCATGTTTCTCTTTTTACTGTTAAAAATTGGCTATAAGGTAATTTAAAATGCTGTATGCGGTTCACATGTGTGGCTTGTGCTCTATTTCTGTTGGATAGCATTGTTCCAGAGAATGCCTTAGTTTGTTGTTCTTGATCAGTTTTCAAGTTCTAGGTTGCACTCGGATTAAAAACCAAAGTGAAACATACATACATATTTATTTATTTATTTATTTAGTCTTTTAGGGTCACACCTGCGGCATATGTAAGTTCCCAGGCTAGGGGTCCAGTCGGAGCTGCAGCTGCCGGCCCTACACCACAGCTATAGCAACGCCAGATCCAAGCCATGTCTGCGACCTACACCACAGCTCACAATACCAGATTCTTAACCCACTGAGTAAAGCCAGGGATCGAGCCTGTGTCCTCATGGATATAGTCAGGTTCATTACAGCTAATCCACAACGGGAACTATGAAATGTACATTATAAACAGCATAATTTTTCTGATTTTTTAAAGAAGCATGAAAGTGTTTCCCCCATTTAGATTTCTCAACTACTTTATTGACCCCTCCTACCTAACACCCCCTTTCTAAAAGAAATTAAGGTCTTTGACCTGTATTTGAAATTTGCTGAAAATTCAGCAAGTGGTGATTTTATCTATTATCCAAAAAGAGGTTATAGAAAAGACTAGCATCTTAGAGTGTCAAGGCCAGATTTGTGAAAAAAGACAGTTTGAGACATGGTCATGCTGACATCCAGGCTGATCAGGCTTAGGTTCAGAGCAGATGAAAGTCAGGGTGAGAACAAACCAGACAAAGCCCGACAAAGGATCTCTGGTGGTACCCACTGCTGATTGCATCCAGGGGTCTCCAGCTCTGGCCAGAACCCACAGCAGCCACCGCCTTTCCAGCTAAGGCAATTTAGGATTCCTCTTCTCTTTTCCCCACCTCTCCACTGATTCCTGTCTCCAGTACCTTGACCCAAAGCCAAAAGGGCTAGAAACTTCTAAGGTAGGTCCTCAACTCCCCTGGAAGAAGTCACCTCCTTGTCTCCTTTTTGGGAAGCCCTAGCATAAGGGTGAGCTGTGGTGCTCCATCTTCTAAGTCACTGTGTGCTTGTGTGCTCTGTTGGGCATGGATCTCTCTAGACTGGTGGGAGATTGGATGCCCTGAGCTGTCTCCTTACTTTGGAGCAATGGTTCTTTGATCTGGACTCTTAACCAATGTGTGGAACCTGGTAGGCCTTCAACGTGGCATGAACGCAGTCTCCATGCCAAACTCTTTCTGGAGTCCTGCTGAGACCCCATCCAAATATTGAGAAAATCTTCAATAATTCACCCTCTCAGGCTGTATTCAGATTATGCATTGCATTTGCTATGGGTAATATCCACCATGCACAAATTCTCTGCTTATGAAAGAATGTTTTTTTTTCAACTTTTTATTATTCAAACACATTTGGGTGGAAAAAGAGTATAATGAACCTTTGTGGACCATAATTCAGCCTCAACAGCTACCAGTATATGGCCATTTAAAAAAATCTATATTCCCCACTTCGCCCTACACCCTGCTAGACATTGTATTATTTCATATGTAAATGATTCAATTATGTATTTGTAAGAGGCTAGGACTCTTTTCTTCTTTAAATATAGCCACAATGCCATTTTACCATTTGAAAATTAGAACTTTATTTAAAGCTTTATTATTTTTAGTTTTTATGAAAGTAATATATTCTCGTTGAAAATATTCAGACAATTCAAAAAGGAATAAAGAAGAAAATGAAAATTACTCATAAACCAACACCCAGACATAGTTACTGTGAGCATTTTGTCATATACTGTTATAAGTCATGCTACAAATGATGTTTATAATCTTGTTTTATTTTATTTTTTAAAAAATTGAAGCTGAAAATATATACAGAGAAATTCACAAATTACAAGTATATATAGCTCAATGAATTTTCACTGGTCTGTAACCAACTACTGCACAGATCAAGAAACAGACTATTACCTGCACCACAAAACTTCTCCATGCCTCTCTTCATCACTAAACACAACTAGTATTGTGACTTTCTTCACAGTGGAGGAATTTTGCCTGATTTGAATTCCATGCAAGTAGACTCATACAATTTATGCTCTTTCATGTGACTTTTGTTCCATATTGTATTTGTAGGGTCCATACATGCTGTTGTATGCAGTATCAGTTCATCCATTTTCTTTGTTGCATAGTAGTCCATGCTATCATAATTTAGTACAATTTATATCACAGTTTATTTTCATATTTTATTGTTAATAGACACACCCCTTCCAACATCCTCAAACCCAGTGTGTTGTTATTAGAAATGTCTTTGCGTGCATATATGTATGAATTTCTATTAGGTATATACTTAAGAGCACACTTGTGGGTAAACCAATTTATCCTTGCACCAACAGTCTATGACAGTTTCATTTGCTTCACTTTCTCGCTGACACTTATTATCAATGTTTTAAAATTTTCTCTTCTGGTGAGTGTATAGTAATAACTCATTGTGGTTTTAATTTGTGTTTCCCTAATGACTAAAGAAATTGAGTGCCTTTTGATATGCTTATTGGGCACATAGACATCAGTTTTTCTGTGAAATATCTGTTAATTTTTCCCCCATTTTTCCGTTGGATTTTCTGTTTCTGTTTTTGTAGGAGTCATTTATATATTGTGGATATGAGTTTTTTTGGTCAAACATATATCAAAAATATCTTCTCCCACTAGGTAAGTTGTTTTTCACTCTTTTGGTATCTTTTTGGTATCTTTTGGTAAAATTTTAACTTGGTCCCGTTATTAATATTTTCCTTTGTGGTTAGTATATTTTGTGCCCAATTTAAGAAATATTTACCTACTTCAGGTTCATTAATATATTTTTCTCCATTCTGGAGGCTTTTTTGTTTTACTTTTCACTTTTTTGTTTACAATCCATCTGGAATTGATGTTTGTATGAGGTCGGGAGTGAACATCGCCCCCCCCCCCATAAATATCCAATTAATTGAACTCTGTTTATTGAAAAGACTATTCATGTCCCACTGTTCTGCCATTATCACCTTTGCTAGAAGTAAAGCGCATATGAAACTGTTTTCATAGTCTCTCTTCTGCCCTATTGTGCATTTGCTGTCCTCGTGCCAATTCAACAGTGTATTAACTACTCATGCTTAATAGTATACTTACTATCTGGTAGTTTAGGTCCTTCAAATTTGTTACTCTTCTTCAAGATCATCTTTGCTATTTCAGTGCTTTGCATTTTCATGTAAGTTTTAGAATCAGTTTATTGATCTCTATAAAATAAAAAAAAATGCTGAGATTTTGATTAGGATGGCATTGAATTTTATATCATTTAGAGAAGGATAGATAGTTTGTACAGTATTTTATCCTTGATATTGATTCTTCCAATTCATAAATATATCATATTTCCTCACTCATCTAAGTGTTCTTTAATTTATCCTAATAAAGTGCGTAGGTTTTTTCCAGAGGCCTGACACATCATTTGTTTTTGTTTTTGTTTTTTCTTTTTAGGGCCGCACCCACAGCATGTGGAGGTTCCCAGGCTAGGGATCCAATCGGAGCCACAGCTGCCAGCCTACGCCAGAACTATAGCAACATCATATCCGAGCCAAATCTGCAACCTATAACACAGCTCACAGCAATGCCAGATCCTTAACCCACTCAGCGAGGCCAGGGATCAAACACCTCATGATTCCTAGTCAGATTCATTTTCACTGTGCCATGATGGGAACTCCTGACGCATCTTTTGTTAAACTTATTTCTGGGAGTTCCCATCGTGGGGCAGTGGAAATGAATCTAAATAGTATCCATGAGGATGTGGGTTCAATCCCTGGCCTCGCTCAGTGGGTTGGGCATCCGGCCTTGAGCTGTGGTGTAGGTTGCAGATGTGGCTTGGATCCCCCATTGCTGGGGCTGTGGCGTAGGCTGGCAACTGTAGTTCCAATTCCACCCCTAGCCTGGGAACTTCCATATGCTGAAAGTGTGGCCCTAAAAAGCAAAAATAAATAAATAAATAAATAACCTTATCTGTCTTTTAGGCTATTGAAAGTGATATCTTTAAAATATTTAATACTTTGGTTGTATATAGAAATACAATTAAAATTTTTGTATGTTGAACTGTAATCTTGCTCAACTTGACTAAATTAGTTTCTTAACTCTCAGTTTATCTGCATGTTCTTTTTGATTGATATTCAAATACACAGTCACATCCCTTGCAAAGTAACTTTATTTATTTTCAAACATTATATACTTTTTTCCTGTTCCTTACTGCACTGGGTAGGATCTATGACATACTTTTTTATAGGAAGATGACAGTGGGCACCAATGGTAAATTGTTAATATTTGTCATTAAGAACGGTGTCTGTTGCAAGTTTTTTACAATTATCCTTTATAAAATTAAGGAAATTTCCTTCTGTGTCTAGTTTGTTAAGCTTTCTTTTTCATGTTGTTTCATCCAGCAACATGAATGAGTGTTGGATTTTATTAAATGACTTTTCTGCATGTATTGAGGAGATCATGTAATTTTCCTCCTTTTCTTTTTTTTTCTTTTTTGCTTTTTGGGGCCCAAGTAAGGTATATGGAAATTCCCAGGCTGGGGGTTGAATCGGAGCTGCAACTGCCTGTCTGTGCCACAGCCACAGCAACATTGGATCTGAGCCACATCTGCGACCTACATCACAGGTTGTGGCAATGCTGGATCCTTAACCCACTGAGCGAGGCCAGGGATTGAACCCACATCCTCATGGATACTAGTTGGGTTTGTTACCACTGAGCCACAATGGGAACTACCCCCCCCCACCACCTTATTTTGTTAATTGGTGAATTATAATCATTTGCATTGACTGGTTTTCAAATAGTAAATAAATTTTACTTTCCTGGAATAAGTCCAAATTGATTGTGATCTATTTTTCTTTTTATATATCACTGGATTCCATTTGCTAATAATTTATTTAGGATTTTTGCATTTACGTTCGGGAGAGAAATTGATCTGCAGTTATTTTCTGCAGTTTTTGTAATGTTATTTTCAGGCTTGGTGTCAAGATTATGCTAGTCTCAGTATAAGTTGGGAAATGTAAAGTTTTTCTATTTTCTGGGAAAGCTTGTGTAGATTTATTTTTTTAAATATTTGGTAAAATTCACTGGAGAAACCATCCGTACCTGAAATTTTCTTTAAGTGTGATAGTATCTGTAGGTTTTTGCAGATGATCTTTATCAGGTTGAGAAAGTTCTTTTTAATTCTTAGTTTTCTGAGAGCTTTTATAAAAATGACATAGGATTTTGTCAAATGCTTTTCTAGATCTCTTGAGATGATTATACGGTTTGTCTTTTTTTGTCTGTTAATTCATTGAATAACATTGATTTTAAAATGTTAAATCAATCTTGCATTCCTGGTCATAATATTTTATCTTTGTATATATTATTGTATTAGATATGCCTATTATTTGTATTAATTGAGTGTTTATTATGATTCGATGTTATTCCTGGTGAGTTTAGTTGTAACTCGTTTCGCCATTTTAGTGGTGTCTTAAAGGCTTACAGTATACATTTTAAATTTACTGTAATCTAACTTTAGGAGAGGAAGGAAGGGGGAGAGAGAGAGAGGGAGAGAGGTAGAAAGGGAGAGAGAAAACTCATTTGAGGAAATTACTGAGGCCAGAGAAAGAAATACCTAAAGAGATCATATGGAACAATCAATCTCTGGCATATGACTTCACATAGGACTGATTAATACTAGTTCCCACTACCCAGAGTAAAAACAATAATTCATAGAACCTCAGGGACAGAACTAGAAGGGTTTTGCCTCAGTAGTGGTGAAAATTAACCCAGATTAAATGTTTCTCTGGTTCTACATAATAAAGCCTAAAGCCAAGCTTCCAAAAGTCAAGACATTTCCAAATATATAATGTGACTGTATCCCAGAACAAAGCTAAGGAGCAGTCATAGAAATGCAAATGTATTCAGAGCCTAACAGGATAAAATTTATAGTACTTGGCATCCCACAACAACAAAAAACATTATATTTAAAGAAGCAGGAACATTATACCTATAATGAGAATTTTCAATCAATTGGAACTGAACCAAATAGTAAAATTAGTAGGAAAGTGCATGAAAACAGTTATTATAACTGTTTCCATAAGCTTGAAAAACTAGAGGAAAGATTTAACTATACTATGCATAGGTAGAGACATGAATGCTATAAAAAGACCCAATTTGAATTTCTAAAGATGAAAAAAATGCAGTGTTTCAGATGACAAGTTTACTGAATGGGATCATGGTAGTTTAGACGTTGTAAGAGAAAAGATTAGTAAAGTTGAAGACAAAGGAGTGGAAACTATTCAAAAAGAAACATGAAAATAAAGACTAAGAGTAATCAGAATTACTGACTGTGGTTTGAGTGAACTCTGATCACCTTGGATGCCCCAGACCCTTGGATGTATTTCATCAATTCAAGGAGACCACTCAGTTTCACTTGGGTTTCCCCTCCTTGCACCACAGCCTTGAAACTTTCTGCAGGCAGGAAGCTAAAGCAATAATAGGGCTCACTTCCCTCCTTTATTTCTCACCTCTCAGGGATCACTTTTCTTTGTTCCCCGATGTCCATAGTCTTAAGAACCATGTTTTATACATTTTGTTCTTTTTTTTTGGTCCTTGTTTTTATTTTAGGCAGAAAAGCCTATCTGTTACTTGTCACTCCAAGTGGATTTTGAGTGTATTTTTTATGTATTTCTAATTAGTTTAATATAGTTTTAATTAGTTTAGGTTTATTAAATATACATTTCAAATCTTCTATATCCTTTATGATATTTTCATGTGCTTATTCTACCAGTTACTGAGAAAAGTGTAAGAAATTCTTTATTTCTCCTTACTCCAAATTTTGCTTTTTACATTTTGAGGTCATGTTATGAAGTGCATACAAATTTAGAATTTTTATATCTTCCTGATAAATTGATCCTTTTGGTGTGAGGAAGTGTCTTTCTTTCTCTGATAATTCTTCTTGCCTTAAAGTCTGCTTTGTCTGATATAGATGTAGCCATACTAGCTTTGTTTTGATTAGTGTTAACATAGTATACTTTTCTCTTCTTTTACTTTTACCCTCTCTTTGGTCGTATTTTTAAGATGCATCACTTGTAAGCAGCATAAAGTTTTCTCTTCATCATCGTTGTTGGAAAGCAATATGAACATTTTCATATTTTGCTATGGTTAAGGTTTTCTAAGTCTTTCTAAGGAAAGGAAAAATGTCTCTTTCCCCCAGTCGCATTTGCTTCTCACATTCTAAGGGTGATAAACCTGGAACTGCTTTTATCCTTTATAATGGAGCCATCTGCTCCCATTCAAAGGGTAAGTAAACTTATCTACCCCAGAGCCAAATACTTGCATTCCGGAGGAGAGACTTTATCATTTCTCTTCCCTGAGAAAATAGTTTGCATTAGAAAAATAAAGTTTCTCTCCCTCTTGGGGGGAGGTGGGGGCAACTGTTACTATAGAAACTCTCAGATTCATAATTTTTAGATTCCTCTCCTCTGTGCCAGAACACCCTTTGCATGCGCAGTCCTAACCATCTGGCTCTCATTACACCACCCTGAAGGGGGGGAGAATTGAGCATGGGGGACCAATGTAGTTATGACTCTAAGTGATAATAATCTGCCCCAATCCAGAAACCTTATATTTGTTTTCAGAATAATATAAGTAAATAATAGATATTAAAAACTTATCTGAAAAATTAAAAACTTGTCAGCCAATTTTTGTTTTCAATATGACTTTAGTATATTTACCCTTTTATGTAATTACTGATATATTTGCACTTAAACACATTATATTGTATGTTTTATGATTTGTAATGCTCTTTTTGTCCTCCTTAATTTTCTTCTTTTGAGTTAATTGTGTTTTAGTATTTCTGTTAATGTGTTAGTTGTATAGTCTTTTGCTGTTTTTAAAGTGGCTACCCCTGACATTACAATATGCATCTTTGGCTTATTATAATAAATTGAAGTAATTACTTTTACTACTTTTATCACTTCTATTAGGAACTTATCTATGTTTTATTGTTACTCGCTTGAAAGTAATGTGGATTTTTTTTTCCCCCTCTGGCTGCTTTAAATGTTTCTCTTGGTGTTGGGGTTTCAATAATTTTGCCATGATATGCTTAGGTATACATTTATCCTGCTTGAGGTTCTCTGAAAATCTGTGGCTTAATATCTTTCTTCAGTCCAAAAGAATGTGAATTTTAGAAAATTCACAACCACTACTTTTCAAATACTGTTTACGCTAAATTTTTTCTCTTCTTTTCTCCCTGGGACTCCAGTTCCACATATGCTATATCTTTTCACTATGTCCCATATGTCTTATACTCTTCTCTACAATTCCATCTTGTAAAAATATTTTCTCTTTTTATCCATCTAATTATTGTCTTCCACCCTACCATTCCAACCTGTTCTTTTCTTTAGCAGTGTCTAATCTTTTGTTAAACACAAATTATTGATTTTAGGTATTATATATTTTTTAGTTCTTGAATTTTGGTTCTTTTAAAAGATTCCAGAATGTTTTTTTTTTCTTTTTTGCTGAAATTTCCCATGTTGATCTATTTCCTTAAAGATATTCATCATAGTTGTATTAAAGTCTAGTCTGAAGACACTAATATTTGGTTCATCTGTGAATCTCTTTCTATGATCTGATCCTTATTTTGGTTCTTAGTTATTTTATTCTCTGTCCTAGAATGCCTAGTCATTTTTTTTTATTGAATGCCAGGCATCGTTACGGTAGTCATAGTCTCTAGATAATGCCTTCTTTCAGTTAAGATTTGCTAGTCAGTTAGAGCAGGGGTAAGATCACCTATATTTGAATCTGGGTTCCAGTGTCTGTAAAGATTGGTGTATTTCTTCCTCACATTTATTCTTTTGCTTTAACCCTTCCTGAATCCCACATGAAATCCTGGAATGTATATCAGTCCATCTCCTCTTTGGCTGTGACCTTTCATTTTTGTCTTCCTAGCACTGTGAGACTACTAAAATCTCTTTTTTAAAAGTATAACCTCCATTTGATTGTTTTCCAGAGGACAGGCTTTTTTTTTTTTTTTTTTTTTTTTCCAGTGCTTAAGTACCCAGCATCTTACATGGGCTCAGCTTTGGCAGAGATCAAGATGTAGTACCATTTCGTCTAAATTAGGTGGGGAGTGGGAGTGTGTGGATTTTCTGGGCTTTGAGAGAATGATTCCTGACTACCTTGCTGCACATGGCATGACTCATACAATAATGTAGTTCCACATACAGCTTGGGAAGTACATAGGTAGCAAAGGCACTAGCTTTGGAAATGTTCCTGATGACTGTGGCCTGTGCTACATTTTAAATGATGAACTTCTTAGTGGCCTTGTCCTTGGGCACACCCTGGCCATAGCCCTTTCTTGACATGACCATTATTGCTTCTTTTTCTTTTTCTTTTTTTCTCGCGGTATATGGAGGTTCCCAGGCTGGGGTCTAATTGGAGCTACAGTTGTCGGCCTACACCACAGCCACAGCAATTCCAGATCTGAGCCACATCTGCAATCTACACCACAGCTCACGGCAATGCTGGATCCTTATCCCACTGAGCAAGGCCAGGGATCGAACCCGAAACCTCATGGTTCCTAGTGGGATTCATTTCTGCTGCACCATGATGAGAACTCCTATTGCTTTTTTTCTTAGTCCACACCAGGTTGAAGATACTTTTAGGAAGGGGGCACCACACACTCAGCCTTTGCAGCATTTCGGACCCAGAGCTAACAGCTCTTTTTAATTTCCCAGCCTCATAGCCAGTTTTTAGTTGGGTTTCTCAGCCTCTGGGCTGCTGCTTATGGATCACAAGTGCCTTGAAGTAAACTGCCATTAAATATTGGGCTCACTTCTTTGACCTTCTTTTGTCTCCAACATCTCAACCTCTACATTCTGGATGCCTTGGTTGGTAGCTCTGAACTTCAATTTATGTTTCCTCAGTCTCATGATACTGTCAAAAGCTCTGCTTGGCTTCACCATCTTTGCTACTACTTTTTGCTCATCTTCTTAGTTTCTGCTTGTCCTCTCAGCCTCCGAGCTACTGCATATGAATCAGGGAAAAGCAATCATGCATGCAGGGTGCTTCTCAGTTCATTTCCCTTCTCTTTTGGATTTTGGCTCATAAGTCCTGGCTGCCTTGGCAGCTCTCTGTTGATTTTTAAAGAGTTGTTTTTTTGTTTTTGATTTTTAAAAGTTTTTATTAGCAGGAAAATGTGTTTGAAACAAGCCAGTCTGCCACAGACAAGAACAGAAATCTTGTAACCTGCTTTTATGATGGAGTTTTGTGACTGCTACTTTGTGCTAGACCTGGTGGTTTAGTAGAAAAGGAATCAAATAAATGTGAGGGAGAAGAGTTATGAAAAGATTAAGTTACTTGACACCCAAAAGACTTAGCACTGCCATAGTTCACCTGGTTCTTCAGATTCGAATTAGATTTTGGTCATACTGCTGGGTTGGAAATAACCCGGAGATGTTTTCAGATATCTGAAGGAGGCTGCTATGGCTTTGGTGATGATGGGGGGTGGGCAGGGAGTAGGAAATAGTTCAGGGGAACAAGGACCAAAGGTGTAAACAGAAGCTGAAGGGGTACAGAATTTGGTCTGAATAAAGGGAATTATTTCTAACAAAGATCGATTGAATGGAGATCAATAGGAAATAACCCATTCCCCATCCATGGAGTCATCCAAACATTGGCCAATTTGGGATGCAGTGCTATAGAAAGGATTAAAATATTGAGTGTGGGATGGGTGGATGGTATGGTATATACTGCACCTAATCATAGTATATATACTGAGAAGCTCAAAAGATATTGAATGAACGTGAGATCTACAGAGTCCCATCTAATGCTGAGATTCCATGGCTTTAGGAGTGAGGAAGTCAGGATGGTGTGGTATGACGCACATAGGACTGAATGCCCTAATCCCAGAGTAGTTTAGGAGGGAAGAACATGGAAAATGCCATCTTTTCAAGTCTCCGCTCCGTAAGCTTCAGCTAACCCTTTAAGTCCCAGTTAAACTTTCCATGGAAAGCTGGACTCCATGTCCAGTCCAGTGCAGAGCGTGGGGACTTAGAAGAGATGTGATGAGATGGAGATAATGGGATCCATCTCATGCTGGTGGGCACCCCTATTTCATGCTCCCCCCTGGGGGGGGGCTGCAGGTACAAGTTTGGCAGAGCTTGGCAGCCTGCCCTCCAGAGTCAGTCCCAGCATGCCCTGGAAACAGAGCCAGGCAGGAGGTCATGTCCTGGCCAGTCCTCCCCTCCTTTCTCTCTGCAGCATTTACTCAGCCTGAGATGGTGCCACTGCCCCCTCCCTCACTGCAGGCTGAAACAGGCTAATCAGCACCCCTTGCTTGAGGAGCTCATGGCAAGCATCCTCCCCCACCCCCTTCCTCAAGCAGTGCTGAGAATACCACTCCGACCAGACCAGCAGAATCCTGCAAATGGTGCTACTAAATATTTCATCCAGGCTTAACAACTCAATCTGCCTACCATTATCCTGAGGGCCCCCGCAGCCCCCAGACTCTTTCTGCTTAACAAAGTAGCCGGCCAGGAAGATCTGCCCAAGCAGGCATTGAAGGCTGCGCGAGCCTCAGCTCAGGACAGGCGGGCGGAGGCACAGCATTAAGCAGGAAGCATCGATTTCGGCATTAGCTAGCTTTTTACATTCCCAGGCAGACAATGCAAGTACCTTCAATTATCTTCAAAGCAACTGAAGGGAAGGAAATTGGTCTTAGATGTGGTAAATAGACTCCACAAAGTCCGCTGAAGCATGCAAGATGGGCACACCGGGGACCCAGAGGCCCCACCGCCATGCCTGCTCCACGGCTGATCAGAATTCAGACAGCCATCGCAGGGGTTCCATTCCTCTGCCCTTCGATGCCTGGGAAAGCATGAGGTGTCTGGAACATGGGCTCTCAAATGCCAGGGCAGCCGCAGGGAGGTGGGGAGCAAGGCAGCACAGAACTTGGAGTCAGAGAGATTTGGATTCACTTTTGGCTCTACGGATGTGTGACTTTGGATAGGTAGCCTAACCTCTCTGAGCCTCATGTTCTCACCTAGTGAAATGGGACGTGTAATACCTACCTTAGAAGGGAGTGATGCTGATTTCAGGGCTCTGTCCTCTGCAGGGCAGACCCTCTTCTGTGCCCTTAAACCATCTTGTGCTCATCTTGGATCTGGGCTTATCACACTATTGTGATTGTTGGTTTTCACAGCTGTCTTTCCCCTGGACAGGCAGTCCTTAACATTTTTTTTAGACAGGGGTCGGGACCTCATGAAGAAGCTGGTGAAAGCCCTGGCCCTCTCCCCACCGAACAGTGTATGAACATATAATTTGCCTATAATTTCAAGGAAGTCAGAGCAGCGAGGCTAAAATCCCTATGCCAGTGTTTACGCAGTGCCTGGCAAATGAGTCATAATCAGAATCTGTCTGTTGACAGCTAGAATCATTTCAAAGATGCTTTCCCAGCCCTGTGATTTTGGAATTCAGTTCTATCTAACAAATATTTGTTTGGTGAGCACTTATTGTGTGGCCGGCCCTAGATGGGGTTTTGTAGAGATTATGAGGACATAAGTCCTGCCCACAGATGCAGAATTAGACATGACTGCATACGTTAGTGATGCAAGGTGGTAAGATTCAGCTTGTTTGAAAGCTCCTTTATCTCCCCTTAGTGCAAAGATCTCCTGGGAAAGGGTTTGTTTCCTTCTGTCTCAGCACTGGCTTCAGAGATCCCACAGGGTAGGCCCTTAGGAACAGACTGAGGGAGAAGAGGCAAGAGTATGCACGTGATAGAAGCCTGGAGGCAGGTGGGGAAGGCAGTGTGGTGACAAGGCCACCGGCAGCCTGGCCTAGAAGCACTGACGTCACGCTAAGTGCTGGGGCAGAGAACTAAGGGACTGGCGGCCGGCACCTGCCAGCTCCTGTCCGGTACCCCTGCTGGGTTAATCTATTCAGTGAGGGCATCATTATGCGTGGAAATTTGCATAATCTGCCAAGCCCTGATTGCAGGGCACTCAAGTGCCTGTTGGGAACAGTGGGCAAGAGAGCGTCCCTTTGTCCTTTCAGACCCTGGGTGGGGGTGTGGTCTGGGAGGCTGGGCCCCTGATCCGGGAGCACTGGATCCCAGGTTGAGCCTAAGAGAGGGAGCTGGGACCTCCCAGGGCCTTGCTCCTAGGGAGTCAGACCATTCCCACATACAGCCTGTTGCATCTTCTCTGAGCTTAACGACTTAATTTTAAAAGGATAAAACCCCTCGTGGATGTTTTTAAGGAGTTAAGTAAGTGCCAGTGATGGCTCCTGTTGGGGCTGTTTGGATTTGAAAAGAAAATACTGAGATGTAAAGATATCAATATTTAATTGTCTCTCGAAGCCTGGATTTTCAAGCAAGCGGCAGGGAGCCAAGAGTCTCCTCTAAATGCGATGTGTGTGCGTGCATTCACACGCACGTATGTGTGCGTGTGTATATGACTGTGTGTGTGTGTGTTTAATAGAGGAGAATTCTCCAGTGGCATTATGTGTGCTTACTGTTCTCTTCCTGTTTACCTTTGCTTTTTTCCACCTAAAGAGACAATAAAGAACAGGACATGAACTCTGTTTTAATTTAGTTTAATTCAACAAATGAATGCAGAACACTTGTCTGGACCCTTATTGCCCTTAAGGCATTTGTGGTCCAGTAGGTCCTCTACCCACATCTCCATAATACCCATTAGACAGACAGGAATAAATTCTGCAAGGATGGGCAAACATTGTGGAACTGACTCGTAGGGTGGCTGCCCTGTCCTTGGAAGCTGGCCTACTGGAGGGGCTCCCCCAGCCAGAGCCTATCTCTTTGTGTGACTTGCATAGTTCCTGGTGCATGAGAGATGCTCAATAAGTTGTGCTGAATGGTCGCTGGGCTCCATAAACGTCCCTTCTATCTCTGTGGTACATCTGCCCACCCTCCCTCCCCCAGATGCTTGGCAGTTTCACAGAAAGATAAATACAACTCAGGGGAAGAAAAGAGTTCCCTGTAGGAGCTCACAGGGCCCTGAGACCTGCAGAGAGTTGGAGTGGAAGAGATGGAGTCTAGATGTGGACTCCCTTGGTCCTACTTCACACCATCCATGGACCCAGGTGAGGCACCAGGAGAAGCTCCCGGTCTCCTGACGAGGGGAGTTTGTGAGGTGTCCACCCTAGGGCCCTTTCAAGGAAGGAAGCTATGGGCAAGGATAAGATAACCTCTTTATTTCCTCCCAATGTGGGGTCATCCTTGACACCCCCATTTTATAAACACTGGATAAGATATCGGTCAGGAGCCTCCAGGATTTTCAAGTGGCTTCACTGGGGGAAAAACAATGCGAGCAATAAAAACTAAAACGCAACCATTGGTCAATCTTGTCTTCAGTGAGCTGAGGCTCTGATGAAATTCTCCCCTGGAGGATTCCAGAGACTCCCGGGGGATTCAGACAGCCTGGGTTAAGAGGAAGGGAGTGTGGGACCACTCTGTACCCAAGTCTGGGTTCCAAACATGAGATATTATAACGTAAAATGCAGTCCAGATGCTCCCCTCCCTTCCTCCAGCCAGGAATCTCCCAGAGGAGAAGGAAGCAACTGGGGTTTCTGGAAGGGCATGGAGAGCAAGAGAGTCCCCAGAAATCTGTGAAGGCTTTAGCTGTGAGGATTGACCTTGGAAGGAGGGGAGAGGGAGGTAAGATGGAGACATGGCCCCATCTTTGTTGAACTCCTGGAATCACCCTATATAGTATGTGCTCCACAGGGCTCCCATCACACAGAGCTGAACAGAGCCCCCTGGAGTTGGGTACCATGGATGCCTAGAGAGCTGTTAGGGAGCCATTAATAACATTCCATGCCCCTTCAGGGCCACTTAACACCCAGACCACTTGTGAGGCTGACCACCAAGATTCTACAACTTTCCTCAATGGCCTTGATGCTTTAGCTTGCTGGGACTCCTCCTAAGAAAAGGTCTCTCTTGCTGTGATGCATAAAAGACTGGTCCCATGTGCACAGAGATGGGCCACTTCTGCTCAGTCTCTATATCAGGGGTTCTTAATGTGTGTGTGTGTGTGTCTGTGTGTGTGTGTGTGTGTGTATGCTCACAGCACTGCAGTGACAAAGTCGGATCTTTAACCCACTGCACCGCAAGGGAGCTCTAGGGGTTCTTAATTCTTTATCTCTGCTGGTCACTGACTTAGAGAATCCCTCAAAAGCCATGGCCCTCTTCCCCCTTAAAATGCACATACATACAGAGACATTTTGGCATAAAGTTTTGGGGCATTTATGGACTTTATGGAACCATAGGCAGATTTCCTTAACAGGATACCTCCCGAGAAGAATATCACTAAGCTTTTAGGACAATATAATAATATTAGTTTATGAATAGTATTTCGCAGTTTGTAAAGCACTTTCATCATGCACTGTGTTAATTTATCTTTGTTGTAATCCTGCTGAGGTAGGAATTATTATATTGTCCTTATTCTACAGATAAAGAAACCAAGCCTCAAAGGAATTCTGTCATTTCCCCATAGCTGGTAGGAGATGAAGTCAAAGCCAGACTCTAGTCCTTCTGCCTGTGCTCTGCAAACTTTCCCCAGGCCAGGCTTGCATGTTCCCATTGAGCTTTCTCCGCTTTTCACGGCTGCATTAGACAAAGACTTCCTTGTGAATCTGTGTCTATTCTCATTTTGTGAGATGTAGGTTGGGTAGAGCCTGGGGGAGTCTAAGCTCTGAGAATGACCAGAGACTCCCTGGGACAGGAGAGGGAACAAGCAGGGACCCTGGTCTTCAGGAGCCAAGGCTATTTTCCAAGTTAATGATTTCACTTGACATTCTGAAGCTCATCTGTGACTCCTTGTGACACTTGGGAGGAATCCAGGAGTTCCAAGATCCTAAGACTGAAGGTGACCCATCAGTTCATGGAGTCATTGACTTCCTAGATCTCCAAGTCCATGTGGAGGAAAACACATCTCCATACCCTCTTCATCCAAGTGGCCAATATAACTGCATCCCTAAATGACCTTTGAAGCTTCCTTTGATAATTAGCTCCCCTTGCCTGATTTCTTTTCTTTCTTTCTTTTTTTTTTTTTGGTCTTTTTAGGGCTGCACCTGTGGCATATGGAGGTTCCCAGGCTAGGGGTCTAATCGGAGCTGTAGCTGCCGGCCTACGCCAGAGCCACAGCAGCGAGAGATCTGAATCATGTCTTCAACCCACACCACAGCTCACGGCAACGCCAGATCCTTAACCCACTGAGCAAGGGCGGGGATTGAACGCACAACTTCATGGTTCCTAGTTGGATTTGTTAACCACTGAGTCACAATGGGAACTCCAGCCCTTGCCTGATTTCTTAAACCCATGGCTTGGCAGACAGTAGTGACATTAGAACAACTTTCTTTTTAATTTCCTTCCATAGATTTCCAAGGGAGTTTTTATAATATCATTTGCTCAATTCAATTCTAATGAATATGGATTAATTTTCTGCATTACGGCTATTGATCTTCAGCCATTGATCTGAGAAAGGGAGTGTTACTGCTCATAACTCCCTCCATTCTGACTGAGGGTTCCCTGGGGGGAGAGGTGGGGAGGTGGAAGCAGCAAGAGATGGAAGAGCTAGATGTGTAGCTTAGCTCCAGGAGGGGTGACGCTGGGAGAGCCATGGTGGGGAGGGGTGAAGACCCAGCTGGCCACTTGATGCTCCACTGAGATAATCCCATTTACATTTTTCCACCCACACCCTAAGAGTCTGCATTTCTGGGCCTTTGCTTGCGCCATGCCGCCTGCCTGGAATGCCCTTCTTTCTCTCCTACCTATACAAATTCTACCTGCACTTCCAAACCCAGATCTAATGCCATCTTTTTCATGAAACTTCTCCCAGTTCCCTCACCACCTACTGCTAACTGGAATTTCTCAATTGTTTACATTGTCACATGGCTTTATCTCTTAGGGCACTTAAGACTTTGTGTTATGTGTATGTCTTAATTTTAGCTTTTTAGTTCAGAGAGATGTTCTTGTCATGATTCCTGGAATAGGTGGATAACATAGAGGCAGAAACCACCTTATGGATGAGGAGCTACAGGCAGTTCTGAGGTGGCTGGAGCGTCATGTGTGATGGAGTCCAGATTCAAGGCGCGGCCTCCACCTTTGCCACCTCATCCTAGAGAGCCCCCTTGAGAGGTGTATTAGTCCAGGGTCTAATCAGAAGACAAAGGCTACACCGGGTGATTTTGAAAATTGCAAACATAGAGAATTAACATAAAAACCAACTAGTTCAGAATTGCTCACTGACTGAAAAGGGATTCACTAGGGTATCAGAGAAGTAGCAAGTGCAGGAAGCAGCTACTGCCCCTAGAACTGGGGGAACAAAGGGAAGAGGTTGGAGTTATTAAAACCTGGGATCTTGAAAGAGGGGACCCACAGAGCTGAAAGTCAAACTTGTAAGGAAAGGAAACTGCTTGGCTGGCACTGGTGTTGCTGAGTTTGAAGGAACCCCTCCTGAGGTTGGGTCTCAGTCCTTCTAAGGAGTGGGGAGCTGTCAAGCTGGCGGGAATCGGTGTCTCTGAGGGGCCACAGTGAGGCTGTTGGAGAAACTTCAAACTGCTGCCTTGAAACAAGTTGCCATGGTCAGGTCACTGAATCTGACCAAAAAAGGAAGAAAACAGGGCACCCACAGGAAGGGCCAAGTTCTCTGTTCCTCTTCCAGCCCTGTAGTCTTCCTCCATTGCCTGCAATGGACAGAGCTGGGCAGGGAGCCAGTGCCCAGCAGAAACCCCAGTATCCTAAAGCAGAGTTTAAAAGGAACGGTTCAAACCAGAAAGCCAATAGTTGGGCTGTTCCAGGCTGTTCCTTCGGATCCTCAACACCTATATACTCATTTCTACACAGATTTGAACATCCCACAACCACACAAAGAATTTTTCTTTCACCTAACAAGAGACAACCATCTTTTTTTTTTTTTTTTGTCTTTTTGCCATTTCTTGGGCCGCTCCCGCGGCATATGGAGGTTCCCAGGCTCGGGGTCCAATCGGAGCTGTAGCCCCCGGCCTACGCCAGAGCCACAGCAATGCGGGATCCGAGCCGCGTCTGCAACCTACACCACAGCTCTCGGCAACCCCAGATCCTTAACCCAAGGGACCTTAACCCAAGGCCAGGGACCGAACCCACAACCTCATGATTCCTAGTCGGATTTGTTAACCACTGCGCCACGATGGGAACTCCAAGGCAACCATCTTTTGTACAAAGAAAGACATCGCAAAGTTTCAACAGTCATTGTGTCCATCTCCAGGGGACAGTCACATGTTCATCACCAGCTTGTATTGACTGCACTCCTCAAAGGAAAGCATCATCATCCGAGTATTTTCTTCTTTGAAAAGTAAATTGCGGAGTTAACCTCTGACAACTTAGATGACACAATAAGGGAAGGAGGACAGGAAACAAAATAATACACACAAACACACACACACACAGAAAGAAAAAATGTGCCTAACTGCTGTAGTCTTTGTTTAACTGGTCATAAAGTATATGTGTATATGTCTATCAAAATAAATTATACAAATTACATATGAATATATTATATTAAAAATATTTCCTCCTGGGCGTTCACATTGTGGCTCAGTGGAGTTCCCATTGTGGCTTAACGAACCCAACTAGTATCCATGAGGATGCGGTTTCAATCCCTCGCTTGGTGGGCTAAGGATCTGGTGTTGCTGTGAGCAGATGCAGCTCGGATCCTGCGTTGCTGTGGCTGTGGCCAGCCGCCGTAGCTCTGACTCGACCCCTAGCCTGGGAATCTCCATATGCCATGGGCGTGGCCCTAAAAAGCAAAAGCAAATATATTTATCCTCCTTCTTACACTACCTGTTCACATTTTTGTGTTTTCGTCATCCTCATTCTGGACGTTATCGAGTCCATGTTTTTCACCTGGTGGAGTGCTGAAGTGACCCAAACCTTCATTTCTGGAGGCCAAATCCTTAAGAGAGGCTATGTGTTTGTGGTTGCTACGATTTTTCCATTACTGTTCACTCTTGGACACAAAAGTTGTGAGGATGTCCCAAGAATCCCCTAGGCTCCAGACACAGTCTTCTCTGCAACTAATTTTTCTTTTGGTGTTAATCACCCCAACTAGTAGAGTAACTCCCCCCTTTTTGCCTGTTGCTTCAGTGACACATGGACCCCCCCAAATGGCCAGGGAAGTCTCAAATTCTCATTCAGTGGAATCATTGCTATTTATCCTGGTGGAAGATTTTCTCCCTTGGAAACCAAGACCTCCAAAATAGCAGAGCTCAAAGCTTCAGTGACAAAAATTTGGAGAGTTTTTAGGTATCACAGTGAGAGGAGCCATTCCCACTCCCAGCCCTTAAATCTGAGATCTCTACATCCTAGTTGTGGAAGATTCCTATGTAGCACCATGTATTGGTCACTGAGTCAAAGTACATACTGCATTCTGTAAGACAGACCCCATTTTTTTTTTTTTTTAAACAGGGCTCTCTCCACTGGAACCATAGTTGAGGCTCCAGTAACTCGTTCCAAGATTCTTTGGGATCAGTTGTTTCTGGGTGATGAGCTATGTAATAAGAATGAATTCCACGGGCCCAAGCCCATTGCCACACTTCTTCTGCTGAGAAATGAATTCCTTGATTAGAAGCAATGTTGTGAGGAATGCCATGATGGTGACTAAGGCATGTGATAAGCCCATCGATGGTGGTGCTAGCAGAAGTGTTACAAGCAAGGACGTCTAATCCAAACCCAGAGTGCATCTCTGTCTTAGTCAGGACAACTCTGTGTCCCCTCCATGACAGAAGGGATCTAATTAATCAAACTGCCACTGGTCTTCCTGGGAAATGATGCCACATAAGAAGCACAGCGTTGGTCTCTGCTTTTGGCAGGTTAAGTACTTAGCAAGAATGACAAGCGAGTCAGCCTTTGTGACACAAAGTGCATGTTGTTAATCCCATGAGTAGCCTCCATCTGTGTCACCATGGCCACTTCATACCTAGGTCCGTCGAGCAGGCACTAGGGGGCCTGGGAAAGAGTCTGACAGGCAAAGATTGTGAGCATTCATATAGCATACAAATATCCTCCTAGCTTTATAGATGGCACAAGGCCACCCCACATTAAAGGTCACTGCACTGGCAAGAAAAGCACTCCTCCAACCTCTGCTTCTAACACAGTGGGTATTGGTGAAGCCAAGTTTGAGCTCAACAGGTGGGGAGCTGGCCCTTCTTGGGGAAGTATTTTTTCCTCCAGAGTTTCTCTAGCACCATCTGATTGTATAATTAATTTCTTTGGCACATAGCTCTGGCTGCCTTGTGTTATTCTTTACTTAAAAATATATGCTTAAAGACAAGTTTAAATTAGTACTGAGGGTAGCAACCATAGAGTGCATATCTTTGCATCACCGGAGGGTCTTTCTGTGGCTCTTACTCAGTAAATACCAAGATGCAGGGGAAAGTTTGATGTTTAAGATGAGAAGCCCTAGGTTGGAGGCTTCCGCTTCTGCTGCTTCTCCATGTAACCTTAGACAGGTTGTAGTAAACTCCCTATGACTACACCTTCTATTCTGCACGAACAACAGGCTACTGCTTGATGTGTATTGATTCCATGCTTTGCTTATGCTAACCTTCCCCATTTTAATGAAAGAATGCTTTCTCTCTTCCCTGAGTGAAAATACAAGTCCAATAAGTTATAGTTCCTTTCAAAGTAGAGGCTAGTCACAATCTCTGAGGAGACTCAAGGCAAGCAGTTAGTAAAACAAACTATAGTTGGTCCCAAAGTTGTGTTTGATATTCATCATCTTCCTCTCCTACCAACCATTCTGGATTTTCCTAGTATTGTGACTGGTCTTGATAAGGACACCCAGCCTTTATCCATGAGGCATCTCAGCCCCTGGTAGCCCCTACTGGGCTGTGATTTCTATAATTTCATGTTAAGTATTATCTCTGGGCATAAAAGCACCAAGTGACATACCTGTGAATACCCAGACAGACTTCTCTCTGCCTTACTGTGTCACAGCAACTCTAACTCCTCGTGACAGTCAAGGTAGCTTTCCCTGCCATTAAATTAGCCCTTTTCTTTTCCTATTGGTTCACTGGCATGAGGAACTCACAACAGCCAGAAGATAGTCACAATTCTCAGTGCAGTGGAATGTGCTTACTGTGACCCTTGACAAAAGTATTCTGCCCCTTGGAACCGGGACCTCTAACCTGGCTGCCTGTAATGTTGTGACGTTAGGAGGGACGAATTCTGCAGGTGGGTCACTGGAAGTGATGGTGAGAGTGACCTTTCCTTTTTCCACCCCTTGGTTCCCATTTCCATGAATTCTAGCCATCAGAGTACAGCACCACATTTAGTCATTATTTCAACATGTATAATATATCTTAATCTTAATCCACAGGGTACTGACCCTTCGTTGGCATCTTAGCTGGGGCATTAAAGACTAGTGCACTCCTTGATGGGACTGGCTGTTTCTGGGTGATAGGGTGCCTGGTTAAACCAGTGTTTCCCATGATCATGGATATGTGCCCACTGGTGCACCTCCTTTGACATAAAATAAGAGCTTTGACCCAAAGCAGTGTTCTATGGGAGACGATGTTGCTGGGTTAGGCATACTATAAGCCCTTGGGTGATAGAACCAGTGGAGGTACTGTAGGCAGGGAAGTCATATCAAGACCATCAGTATTGGTAAAGACAGTTCATGACTCCTCCGTAGTGCAAGGAGTCTGATAAAGAGATGACCTCTAAGTGTGTGGCTGATCTCCTGCAGAAATTGTGCCATATCAAGGGTTCAGGGTAGGTCTCTGCTGCTGGCATGTCAGGCAGTCATCAGGAGAAGTAGGTAAATCAGTCGTGATGAGAGGAAGTCTGTGCTTTGGGGCCCATGTGTAGTTTCCCTCCTTGCCACACTGTCACTATGTTCACGAGATCACTGCATCAGCCCTGGCTGCCCAAGGAGACGGGTTGGCTGATTTTACAGGGCGAAGCTACCTGGCTGTTGAGAGCTGCTTCTATGGTGGAGGACCTCTGCTGAGCACGAGGAGATACAAAGATCTGCATGCTTTGTGCCCATAGGTCTATTTATGTGTCTCTTCACCAGACCTTGTCTCTGATCTTCTAATTATATTTCTTCTATGCTCCTTTCAACCAAACCATCTGCTACCCCGAGTCATGTGTCGTGTGTGTGTGTGTGTGTGTGTGTGTGTGTGTGTGTGTGTGTATACTGCTCAGGTCTCTTTTCCTTCACCCATAGTAAATGATGAAGCATAGTGTTTCTTGTCTGCCCCCTGGAAATATTTACCACTGAGAAAATTTCCTTTAGTCACTCTTGGGTAAGGCTTTAATGCAGCAGCAAGTTTTGGCTAGTACTAGCATATTGTACTTTTTACAAACCAGCCTGAAGTCATTTTTCCCCCTGGTTGGTTTAAGATCTCTTCTACCCCATACTGAGGTAGAGGCATCAGTGAACATATGTAAGACACCTAAGTGTCTGGCTCACCTAATGTCATTTACTTGTATCTTCTGGACTTGCTCTGCCTCAATCCGAAATGTGCCATTTGCATTGTATGATGGATTGCTGTTATGTCCACTTAACCTTATATCTTGGTGCATCTGATAATACCCACATCATAATGAGCAGCTCTGGTTACATAGTTCCTTGATTTCATATGGGTTCGGTCTCTACTAGAGCTACTAATAGCATGTCAGATGTCGCACCAGTTGGTACTTGCAAAAGATTCCACTAAATATCCCTAAACACTATGGATTCTTCTTTCTGCCTCCGTAGATATGGTCTAAGTGACACAACATCTTGCACCTACAGCCTGGATAGGCTACAGAGGCTGTTATTTTGAAGGCCTTTAAAGTCACCTGATAATGAACCAAAATGGTATTCCCAAGAGTAGTTCTTATACCAGTGCAAGTGGTAGGAGGAATGAGATACAAGAACTTTTCATTTATCTTAGAGAAAATGTCTCAACCTTCCCCAGACCACCAACCTCCTAAAAACTTCAATATATGGCAGGACCCTTCATCTTCGTGGAATTTCTTATTTTTTTGTACTCATTTTTCCCTAGGCCATCTATAGTAATGCTCCCGAATGTACGATTGTGGACTATTTGTTACTGCTCTGTCATGAGATAAATGCAGAAATTGAAAGGTATATGTTTAGAAAATTCTGTAGCAACTTGACATCTAAGTTCATGATTGGTAGAGTTGTCTTATTTAACCAGGTTAGACCAGTGTGGGTGTTACTGAACTCACACAAGCTTATGTATATGCTATATGATATTTTAAGGTTAGTTTGTCAGTTGTAATCCCTGTGTATAGACCATGACTGTATTTCTTTTATTAAAAGATAATCTAAGTTTAAGTATGATTTTACAAGATAGAGTATTGGGGCTAGCTAATGAAGAACTGAAAAATGATTTCAAAAATACAGCGTCACTTGTTTGATTTTGAGGAAAAATTAAAAATAAATACCCTGAGTTTGCTTGAACTGATTTAAAAATCTCTTCTTTCATCCCTGGCCACAAGCCTCTATAATACTGGATTATTTACTGTGAGTGTTATAGTGTTAAATAAATTATAGAAATGGTTTAGATATATTTTATTCCTTGCCAGCAGAATTATCATCAATCAGCTTAGTTTACATAGTTTTATAAACAAGAAGCAAGTATGCTTAAAGGTATTTAATACAGGTAATAAATTTTTTTTTTTGTCTTTTTAGGGCCGCACCCACGTTATAAGGAGGTTCCCAGGCTAGGGGTCGAACTGGAGCTGTAGCTGCCGGCCTACACCACAGCCACAGCACCATGGGATCTGAGCCACATCTGCGACCTACACCACAGCTCACAGCAATGTCGGATCCTTTAATCCACTGAATGAGGCCAGGGATTGAATTTGTGTCCTCGTGGATGCTAATCAGATTTGTTTCTGCTGAGCCATCACTGGAACTCCAGGAAATCAATATTTTACTCCTAACTTTTGTTTATTTATACATAAATAATGACAAAAACTTTTGAGTATAATAGTGATTTTTTTCTATTAATAATCTAATGTACATTTTCTTTTTTATTTTAAATATTTAAAAAATGATTTTTATTTTTCCATTATAATTTTACAGTGTTTTGTCAATTTTCTACTGTACAGCAAAGTGACTCAGTCACACGTATATATATACATTCTTTTTTCTCACATTATCCTCTATCATTCTCCTTCGTAAGTGACTAGATATAGTTCCCAGTGCTGTACAGCAGGATCTCATTGCTTATCCATTCCAAAAGCAATAGTTTGCATCTATTAACCCCAGATTCCCAGTCCATCCCACTCCCTCCCTCTCCCCCTCCCCCTCGGCAGCCACAAGTCTGTTCTCCAAGTCCATGAGTTTCTTTTCTGTGAAAGTGTTTATTTGTGCCATATATTAGATTCCAGGTATAGGTAATATCATATGGTATTTGTCTTTGTCTTTCGGACATTCACTTAGTATGAGAGTCTCTAGTTCGATCTGCGTTGCTGCAAATGACATTATTTTGTTCTTTTTTATAACTGGGTAGTATTCCATGCATATAAGTACCACATCTTATTAGTCCATTCATCTGTTGATGTACATTTAGATGGTTTCTGTATCTTGGCTATTGTGAATAGTACTGCAGTGAACATACAGATGCATGTGTCTTTTTCAAGGGAAGTTTATCTGGATATATGCCCAAGAGTGGGATGGCTGGGCCATTAATATACATTTTCAATGAACACATGTACAGTTTTTGTAATTCTTCTTCCCTATATATTTTTCTTTCGTTTTGTGTGTGTCTTTTTAAGGCCACACCCACAGCATATGGAAGTTCCCAGGCTAGGGCTGGATTCAGGGCTGTAGCTGCTGGCCTACACCACAGCCACAGCAACTCAGGATCTGAGCTGCATCTGCAACGTACACCTCAGCTCATGGCAATGCCGGATCCTTTAACCCACTAAGTGAGGCCAGATGAAACCTGCATCCTCATGGATACTAGTCGGGTTTTTTTTTACTACCGAGCCTCAACAGAAACTCCTGTATATTTTTCCAATTATATTTTTGGAAATGTAATTTTATATCTGTTGAATATAATAATTAAAAATTGTTTTCTCAGAGTTTCTGTTGTGGCACAGTGGAAAAAAATCCTACTAGGAACCATGAGGTTGTGGGTTCGATCCCTGGCCTCGCTCAGTGCGTTAAAGATCCAGCGTTGGCGTGAGCAGTGGTGTAGTTCACAGACGCTACTCAGATCTGATGTTGCTGTGGCTGTGGCATAGGCCAGCAGCTGTAGCTCTGATTGGACCCCTGGCCTGGGAATCTACATATGCTGTTAATGCAGCCCTATAAAGCAAGAAAAAAAAATTCTATGTCTGTATTTTATTTCATTTTTCTAGTAATTCACTTTTTATTGAAGTTTATGAAAGTGTCCATCTGTGATGGATTACAAAAAAAAAAAAAAACAAAAAACCTGACCCTTCACAGACTGTTTGGAAAGCACTCGTCTAGAATATATCTAGACTGCTTGCTACATCGACTCACAAAAAACATAGTAGATGCCAGCGAAGGTCTGCAGAGAATCAAGGTGAACAAGGTCCTTGTGCACTGTATTTTGGCAAGGAGTTAATATAGCCCTTGGGAAACACAGTGCTTGTGTAGTGCTGTCCTCACTGTGTAAATGCATATGGTTTTTTTTTTTTTTTTTTTTAGTTTTTAAAAATCTTTCCTACTGATGGGGATCAAGAATACATTTGCCAGATCAACAGCTATGTTCCAAACTGGGTTGATTTAATCCTTGATAGAACTACCTCTGCTGCAGTTGGGGATATAACCTGGTTAAGTTTAGTCATATACCATCATCTGTTACAATGAGCCATGTTTTTAAAGGGCTGAGAAAAGGGTAGGGTGATTGAAAAGGGATAGGATGTGGACTATCACACTATCCCCACACCTTGTACTTCTTTGATGGTAGTGGGAACTTTTGCAACACCTCCAGTTGCAGCACTGTTTCTGATATACTTGTCCAGAGGTAAGAGTAGGGAATTTTAGGAATTTCCACTTCTTTCCCCCTGCCTTAATAACCTTTACTACCCAGGCAAGGGAAATAATATAAGCGTTCTGCCACATGCCAAAATAAGCACGGAATGACTTGGTAGGCTCAGTGGACTCACTGTGGATGGGCTTGAACCTAAACTCCCTTCATCATCTGTCCTCCAAAACCTCTACTCGTTTTTTCTTCTATTACTGAGATATAATTGACACATAGTACTGTAAAAATTTAAGGTGTACGGAATAATGATTTGACTCACATACATCATGAAATGATTACCACAGTAAGTTTAGTGACCATCCAGAATCTCATGCGGATAGAAAAGTAGAGACATAAAAAAAAATAGTTTTACAAAAATAAATTTTATTGGAGTACATTTGACTTGGAATGTTGCGTTAGTTTCAGGTGTACAGCAAAGTAAGTTAGTTATACATATTCAGATGTCTATTATTTTTCAGATTCTTTTCCCATACAGGTTATCACGCAGTATTGAGTAGATTACCCTGTACTATATATAGGTCCTTGTTATCTATGTATTTTATATATAGTAGTGTGTATGTGTCAGTTCCAACCCCCCAATTTATCCCTCCTGCCTCACATTTCCCCTTTGGTAACCGTGAATTTGGCTTAAAAATTTTTGAGTCTGTTTCTGTTTTGTAAGGTCTTTTGTATCATTTTTGTTAGATTCCACATATTAGGGATCTCATATGATATTTGCCTTTCTCTATCTGACTTACTTAATATGATAATTTCCAGGTCCATCCATGTTGCTGCAAATGGCATTATTTCATTCTTTTTATGGCTGAGTAATAGTCCTTTTATATATATATATCACATCTTTAACCACTCCTCTGTTGATGGACATTTAGGTTACTTCCATGTCTTGGCTACTGTAAATAGTGCTGCAGCAAACATTGGGGTGCATGTATCTTTTCAAATTATGGCTTTCTCTAAATATATGCCCAGGAGTGGGATTGCTGGATCATATGGTAGTTCTATTTTTAGTTTTCTTTTTTTTTGTCTTTTTTGTTTTTTTTGTTGTTGTTATTGTAGTTGTTGCTATTTCTTGGGCCGCTCCCGAGGCATATGGAGGTTCCCAGGCTAGGGGTTGAATCGGAGCTGTAGCCACCGGCCTGCACCAGAGCCACAGCAACGCGGGATCCGAGCCGCGTCTGCAACCTACACCACAGCTCACGGCAACGCCGGATCGTTAACCCACTGAGCAAGGGCAGGGACCGAACCCGCAACCTCATGGTTCCCAGTCGGATTCGTTAACCACTGCGCCACTACGGGAACTCCTATTTTTAGTTTTCTTAAGGAATCTCCGTACTATTCTCCATAGTGGTCGCACTAGCTTGCATTCCCACCAGCAGAGTAGGAAGGTTCCCTTTTACCCACACTCTCTCCAGCATTTATTGTTCATAAATTTTTTTGATGATGGCCATTCCAACTGTTGTGAGGTGATACCTTATTGTAGTTTTGATTTGCATTTCTCTAATAATTAGTGATGTTGAGCATCTTTTCATGTTTTTCTTTTTTGGGGGAGCATTTGTGTGTCTTCTTGGGAGAAATGACTGCTTAGATCTTCTGCCCATTTTTTGATTGAGTGGTTTGTGAGGAAATATAAAAAAAATTTTAACCTTATGATGAGAACTTGTAGGATTTACTGTGTTAACAACACTCTTATGTAACAAACAGCAGTATCTTAATTATGTTTATCATGTTGTATGATACCTCCTTAGTACTTACTTATAACTAGAAGTTTACACCTTTTGATTGCCCACCCCACGTCCTCTAGTAACTACCTTTTTATTCTCTTTATCTATGACTTTGTTTCTATTTTGTTATGTTTGTTCATTTGTTTTGTTTTTAAGATTTCTCATATGAGTAAAATCAAACAGTATTTGTCTTTCTCTGTCTGACTTATTTCACTTAGCATAATACCCTCTAGGTTCATCCATATTTTGCAAATGATGAGATTTCATTCTTTTTAATGACTGGGTTATATTCCAAACTGTGTGTGTGTATGTATATATATATGGTAAAATTACTGTTTTTGTTTTCTTTGGATAAATATTCAGGAGTGGAATTGCTGGGTTGTATGGTAATTCTGTTGTTAATTTTTTGAGGAACCTCTGTATTGTTTTCAATAGTGGCTGTACCAATTTATATTCCCACCAACAGTGCAAGAGGGTTTCCTTTTCTTTGCATTCTTGCCCAACAGTTGTTATTTGTTGTCTTTTTGAGAATAGCCATCTGACAGGTTATGAGGTGATGTCTCATTGTGTTTTTGATTTGAATTTCCTGATAATTAGGGCAGTTTAGCATCTTTTCATGTGCTTGTTGTCAATCTGTATGTCTTTTTTGAAAAAATGTTTATTCAAATCTTTTGTTCATTTTTAATTGGGTTGTTTGGTTTTGGGGATATTGAGCTGTATGTGTTCTTTGTATATTTTTGATATTAACCTCTTATCAGATATAATATTTGCTAATATCTTCTATTCAGTAGGTGAAATTTTTGTTTTGTTGATAGTTTCCTTTTCTGTACAAAAGCTATTTAGTTTTCTGTGGTACCATTTGTTTATTTTTGTTTTTGCTCTTGTCTCCCTTGTCTGAGCAAGTATGTATATCCAAAAAAATTACCAAGACTAATCTCAAAGAACACTCTGCCTATGTTTTCTTTTAGAAGTTTTATGGATTTAAGCCTTTAATCCATTTTGAATTAGCTTTTGTGCATAGTATGAGAGAGTAGTCCAGTTTGACTCTTTTGCATGTAGCTGCTCAGATTTCCCAACACCATTTATTGAAGAAGCTGTCTTTTCCTCATTGTATATCCTTGCCTCTTTTATCATATATTTATTGTGTATACAAGTGTGGGTTCAGTTCTGGGCTCTCCATTCTGTTCCATTGAACAGTGTGTCTGTTTTTGTGCCTGTACCATACTGTGTTGATTACTGTAGCTTTGTAATATAATTTGAAATCAGGGAGTGTAATATCTCCAATTTTGTTCTTTCTGAAGATGTTTTGGCTATTTAGGATCTTTTCTGTTTCTGTGCATATTTTAAAATTATTTGTTCTAGTTCTGTATTTTGACAGAATACATTGGTATTTTGACAGGGATTGCATTGAAACTGTAGACTCCTTTGGGTAGTATGGTCATTTTAACAGTGTTACTTATCCAATCCATAAACATGGCATATCTTTCCATCTGTTAGTGTCATCTGCAGTTTCTTTCATCGATGTCATATTTTTCTGAGTACAAGTCTTTAACTCCTTAGTTAGATTTTTTTCAAGGTATTTTATCCTTTTTGATGCAATTATAAATGGGATTGCCTTCTTAATTTGTGTTTCTGATAGTTCATTGTTAGTATATAGAAATGCAGCAGATTTCTCTTATCAATTTTTTATCCTGTAACTTTACCAAATTCATTGATGAGGTCTAGTTGATTTTTTCTAGGATTCACTATGAATTGTATCATGTCATGTACAAACAGTAACAGTTTTACTTCCTTTCCAATTTGGATTCCTTTCATTTCTTTATTTTGTTTGACTGGTTGGCTAAGACTTCCAATACTTCTTCTTTTTTTTTTTTGGTCTTTTTGTCTTTTTAGGCCTGCACCTGTGGCATATGGAAGTTTCCAGGGTAGGAGACCAATCAGAGCTGTAGCCTTCAGCCTATACCACAGCCACAGAAACACAGGATCTGAGTCATGTCTGCAACCTACCCCACAGCTCACAGCAATGCTGGATCCTCAACCCACTGAGTGAGGCCAGGGATCGAACCCGCATCCTCATGGATGCTAGTCAGATTCACCAACTGCTGAGTCACGACAGGAACTCCAACTTCCAGTACTTTGTTGACTAAAAGTGGTGAGAGTGGGCATCTTTGTCTTGTTCCTGATCTTAGAGGAAATGCTTTCAGCTGTTCAACATTGAGTATGATGTTAACTATGGGTTTGTCATATATGACCTGTATTATGTTGGGGTATGTTCCCTCTATACCTACTTTATTGAAAATTTTTATTATAAATGGATGTTGAATTTTGTGAGAAGATTTATCTGTATCTATTGAGATCATCATATAATTTTTATCCTTAATATGATCTATTTTGGAGAATATTCCATGTGCACTTGAAAAGAATGTACATTTTGCTGCTTTTGGATGGAATATTTAGTGTATATATCCATTAAGCCCACCAGTCTAATATGTTGTTTAAGGCCAGTGTTTCCTTATTGATATTCTGTCTGAATGATCTATCTATTGATGAGAAGTCCATTTAACATTTTTTTGGTAAAGCTGGTTTGGTGATACTGAATTCTGTTAGTTTGCTTGTATGTAAAACTTTTGGTCTTTCACCTTCAAATCTGAATGAATGCCTTAATGTGTAGAATATTCTTGGAGGTAGGTTTTTTTTCCTTGATACATCATCACTCCTTTCTGGACCTGAAGAATTTCTGTTGAAAAGTCAACTAATAGCCTTATGAGAGTTCCTTTGTATAAAACTTTTGTTTTCCCCTTGATTCTTTTTTTGGGGCAGGGGAGGGTGCTGTGCCCACAGCATGCAAAAATTCCTGGGCCGGGGATTGAACCCCCACCACAGCAGTGACCTGAGCCACATCAGTGACAATGCCTGATCCTTAACTACTAGGCTACCAGGGAACTCCTCCCTTGATTATTTTAATATTCTCTCTTTATCTTTAATTTTTGCCACTTTAATTACAGTGTGTCTTGGTGTGTTGCTCTCTGGGTTGATTCTGTATGGGATTCTCTATGCTTCCTGGATATCTGTTTCCATCCCTAAGTTAGGGAAATTTTCAGCTGTGATCACTTCATATATGTTTTCTGCTTTTTTTTTCACCTCTCTTCTTCTGGCACCCATATAGTATGAAAGTTACACACTTGCTGTTGTTTGAGAAGTTTCTTAAACTGTCATAATTCTTATTTTATTTTATTTTTTGTCTTTTGAGGCCTGCACCCATGGCATATGGAGGTTCCCGGGTTAGGGGTTGAATTGCAGCTGTAGCCACTGGCCTACACCACAACCACAGCAATGCCAGATCCGAGCTGCATCTGTGACCTGCACCAACAACTCACGGCAACACTGGATCCTTAACCCACTGAGTGAGGCCAGGGATTGAACCTGCATCCTCATGGATGCTCGTCAGATTCATTTCTGCTGAGCCATGATGGGAACTAAACTATCGTCATTTTTAAATTCTTTTTTTCTGTTTAGCTCCAGTGATTTTCACTACTCTGTCTTCCAGTTTGCTGATCTATTTCTCTGAATCACCTAATCTATTGTTTATTCTTCCTAGTGTAATTTTTATTTCAGTTATTGTATTCTTCAGCTATGATTGTTATTCTTTATATTTTCTTTCCTTGTTAAAAATTCTAACTTGCTCTTTTCATCCATTTTTCTCCTGAGTTCTTTAAGCATCTTTATGATCATTACCTTGAACTCTATATTGTGTAGGTAGTTTATCTCTACTTCACTTAGTTCTTCTGTGGTTTTACCTTGTTCCTTCATTTGGAATATATTCCTCTGTCTTCTCATTTTGCCTAGTTCATTGTTTTTATTTCTATGTATTGGGAAGGTTGGTTATGTTGCTGATCTTGGAAAAGTGGTCTTTTGTAGGAGACGTCCTAGGCATCCCAGCAGTGCACATCCTTCTGGTCACTGGAGCTATATGGTTTAAGGTTACCCCATATATGAGCTGTGGGGGTTCTTCTGTTTTAATGGGCTGACTACTGTGGGAAGCCTGGCAGAAATGGCTGGCCCCTGGTCTGATTGGTTACCAGGCCCTGTCTTGTGTTGAAGCTGCTGGCTGCTGATGGGCTGGGCTAGGTCATGATGCAGGGAACTGCAGAACCCCAGGTGTCCTAGGGCTAGTGCTGGCTCACTAGTGGGTAAAGCTTGTCCCAGGGTAGGTGATTGTGAGGCCTTCCATGTTCTGGAGCTGGTGATGACCTGTTGGTGGATGGGGTAGAGGTTGAGGGCATCCTGGGACTAATGCCAGCTCACTTGTGGGTGAAGCTGGATTCTGGAGCCTGTGACTTCAGGGTCCTGGATTACCAGATTTGTTGTTGGTCCATAGGTGAGTGAGGGTTCTGGGGTGATTGGGAACTCAGGTGTTCCTAAAGCAGGCTGCCTGCTGGTGGGTGGGGCTGCATTCCTACCCAGCCAGCTACTTGGTAATAGATGTTCCAGTACTAGAGCTGACAGGCTGGTGAACAGGGCTAGGCCGTGTTGCTAATAAGCTAGAGGGAGGATTTCAAAGTGCTTTATAGCACCAGTATTCTTATTATAGAAGGAACTCCCCAAATGTTTATTGCTAGTGACTATGTCTCCAGGATGAGCTCCAGTTTTCTCCTGCCTGCAAGGGAGGCTCTCCAAGATCAGCTTCTCTCCTGGGTCTCAGAATGTGTGAGATTTTGTGTGCACCCTTTAAGAATGGTGTTTTTATTTCCTACAGTGCTCTGGTTCCCAAAGTAAGCCCTGCTTGTCTCTAAAGCCATTGGTTCTGAAGGCTTATCTTCCTGGTGCAGGATCCCTGTGCCAGGGAGCCTGGTATGGGCTTGTACCCCTCTTTCCTTTAGGAGAAACTCCGCAATTGTAATAATTATCCTCCTGCTTGTGGGTTTCTCACCTGGGGGTATGTTTCTTTACTATACCACATCTCCACCCTTCCTACCTACCTTGTTGTGGTTCTTTATATCTTTAGTTGTAGAAGATATTTCCTGCTAGTCTTCAGGTCTTTCTCTTCAATAGCTGCTCTGTAATTAGTTGTAATTTTGGTGTGCCCATGGGAAGAGGTGTGCTGAGGGTCTTCCCATCTTGACCACATCCACTTCCCACTAAAAATCTCTCTCTAATCCTAGGATCATGATGGCATTTTGAGTTCTCTAGTATCACAGTCACTTCAAATACTATATCTAACGGTTCCTGAACAGTTAAGGCATTTCCTTTTCCCTGGGGCAAAGTCGTCCTGGAAAATGCCTCATGTCACTCTGAGAAGGATTGGGTGGTACAGGCTATACATACTTGTGATGACATTGCAGGATCTTGCTACAATATGACACAGACTCTACTTCATCTATGGGCTTGGGGCCGGCCCAATCTGAAAGTTGGGTGAAGGCCTAGAAATTTCCACTGTGGCAGCTTGTGGCAGCCTTCTGCTTGCCAGCACTTGATTAAAAAAATAATAATAATAAAAAAATAAAAAAACAAACTATAAAAGCAGCATGTTATCATAGGTAGCTTACTTTTTCTCCATGATCAATTAGCCAGTACTACAGATACCTTCAGTTCAAGGCCCCCTGATGGCCTCAGACCTTGCAAACTGGTTTAGTAATTACATCCATTTTGCCGTTGATGGTTTAGTGCTGCTACCTGTCCTATATCATTTAAAATCCCATGATCCCCAATTCTATTAGTCGAAGTTCAGTCAGCGAAGCTAAATAAGTAGGAAATACAAGTCAAGAGATTTATTAGAAGGAGTTGGCATACATGATGGTGGGGGCTGACTAGGCAAGTGTGGAATCCACAGGGAGGCTATCGGGAAGGGCATCTTGGAAGTCTCAGGCATGGGCTCAAGCTGCTGTCTGTAGGTAGAATTTCTTCTCTTATGAAAGCCTCAGCCCTGCTCTTAAGGTCTTTCAACTGATTAAATCATACCTGCTCAGATTATCTAGGATAATCTTTCTTACTTGTAGCAACTGATTATGGGCTTTAATCATATCCACAAAATATCTGTATACCAACATCTATATTAGTGCTCTACCGAATAACTGGGGACTGTGGCCTAGCCAAGTTGACATGTCAAAATGACCATCACAGGCCACCCCTTGCCAACTTGGCACCCATACATACCTCCTCAAACCATACTCAATATCCAAATAAAGACAATAGCAATGTCCTATTTCTGTCTAATAAGATATGGCTATCCTGCGAACAAGCAAAAACATACAACATTTTCCCAAGAAAAGATTGCAAAGTCCTTGGATGGTGTTTACTCTTCTTCTCTGTTTGTTACTTAAATACTGAGATACAAAGTTAACTATCATTAATGCATCTGATGTTAGGTGATAAAGGAAGGAAAATATTGTATACTATATATTAATATATTTATTTAATAATAAATATAAATATTTACACCCATGTTTATTATAAATTATGACATGATATAAACATACACACAAATTTATGCATAATGCATTTATATTATATTAATTTAAATATTTATATTAAATATTTTATATAAATATTATATGTATTTCATAACAAAATAAGGAAGAAACAGGAGTTCCCCTTTTGGCCCAGTGGGTTAAGAATCTGACACAGTGTCCGTGAGGATGTGGGTTCGATCCCTGGCCATGCTCAGTTGGTTAAGGATCTGGCATTGCTGCAATCTGTGGCATAAGTCACAGTTGCGGCTTGGATCTGGCGTTGCCATGACTGTGGCGTAGCTCTGATTTGACCCCTAGCTTGGGAACTTCCATATGCCATAGGTGTGGCCGTAAAAAGAAAAATAAGGAAGAAATACTCATAACAATTATAATCCTTATTTCTAAAACGGATCACATGGTCATAGATGGTATGTATAACTACCACTCATTTTAAAGTTCTTTTGTCCTCAACAAGCACCTTAGCAGGTCTTACTTCTTTGCCCTGCTGAGTGACCCAAACCTTCATTCCTGAAGTGTCTGGGCCATTAGCAGTCCTGCTTGAACTAGTAGTATTCCATTGACTTGAATCATAGCACGTGGGAATACTAAGAGAATCTCTAAAGGAACTCCTGTATTCCAGACATACTTTTTTTCATATCTCTATTGTATAGTGGCAACCCAGTTCCCCTTAATAATTAGGATCAATCGTCTCAACTAGTATGGTAACCCACTTCTTTGGTTGTTGATTCAGAGATGTGAGGAGCCCCAAGTGGCTGGGTGGTCCAGATGAGTGGAATCACTGTTGTTTTTCCTGGAAGAGGCATTTGGAACTAAGATCTCTAGACTAGTAGAGCCTAAAGCTACAGGGAGAAGAAGCAAACTAGCAGAGCTATGAATCCACTAAACATCTAGTGCATCGCCAGGGGTAATAGCTAATGGAACCACCCCCACTTCCATTCTTCGCTTCCTAAATCCATAAATCCTGGCTATGGGAGAAAAAGCACTGTCCATTGGATGCTAATTTAGAGCACATATAGCATTGTGGAGAACTTTGCTCCAGCCTCACAAGGTATTGCCACCTAGCTGGCACCATAACGGAGTCTTCAAAAAGCTATTCCACTGTTCTGTCAAGCCAGATGCCTCGGGATGGATAGCATGGTAAGACCAGTGAATTCCATGAGTATAGGCCCATTACTGCGCTTAATTTACTGTGAAGAGAGTTCCTTCATAAGAAGGAATGTTGTGTTGAATACCATGAAGGTAGATGAGAATTTTGTAAGTCCACGAATGGTTGTGTGATCAGAAGCATTGCGGGCGGAGAAGGAAAATCCTTGTCCAGAGTAAGGGTCCCTTCCAGTAAGAACAAAAGAGGTACCGCCCATAGTGAAAGTGACCCAATGTAATTAATTAACTAAGTAGCTGGCAGAATGTCCCGGTAAATGGTGCCATATCAAGGACTAGCGTTGGCCTTTGCTGGTGGCGGACTGGCACCCAGCAGTGGCTGTAGTCTTGTCAACCTTAGCGGGTGGAAGTCCATGTTGCTGAGAGCATGCCTCATCTCCATCCCTGCATGATGGCCACTTTGTTCATGAGCCCATTTAGCAATAGGGAAAGAAGCTGGCTGATATCTGCAGGGTAGTCATTCTGTTGACTAAATTATCAAAATACCCTTTGCTGAGGTTCCCTTTTGGTGAGCGCTCACGTCGGATACAAATATCTTCACATCCTTGCACATTCAAAGAGACACATTCACAGACCTATTTCCCAAACCTCCTTGTCATTAAGTTTCCAACTGTGTTACTTCCAGATCCCTGAAGTACTCAGCCAAACCGTTGGCCACAGCCCAAGAATTGGTATAGACTTTACCTCTGCCCATTTCTATTCCCAGGCAACATAAACAAGTTTCTGCTTACAGGGAGGAGTTCCCATTGTGGCTCAGCAGTAACAAATCCAACTAGTATCCATGAGGATATGGCTTTGAACCCTGGCCCTGCTTGGTGGGTTAAGGATCTGGCATTGCTGTGGCTGTGGTGTAGGCTGGCAACTTGACCCCTAGCCTGGGAACTTCCATATGCCATGTGTATGGCCCTAAAAAGACCAAAAAAAAAAAAAAAGTTCTGCTCACTGGGAGAATTTCTCACCATTGTCCTTCTGAGATGTTCCAGAAAGGGGCTTGTAGTACTATACCTGTCCATCTTGAGATTGTGCCTGTATAACATGCAAAACAATAGATTAGGCTGAATTTTTTTCTTCCTCAGTGAGCTGGTCAGAGAGAACTCCCCAGGGTGCAAACCTAGAGAAAGAAATTAATGTAGAAGGAGTAGCAGTCATGGGTATTTTGGGCTACTTCCTCATGTAGCTTATTTGTGCCTTTAGGACCTGTTTGAGCTTGATTTCATATATACCATTTCTGTTTGATAACAGAGTGCTGGTTTGCACGCCCAACTTTATGGCTTGGTGAGTCAGACAACACCTAGTTCATGATGGCAGCTCAGGTTCATGATGTGTGCATAGTAACTGAGTGGCCCACGCTTAGGCCTTCAGTGTCTGCTGAGGCCCTCTAACAAGTCAAAAGTGGTTTCTCAAAAGGATAGTAGTTATTCCTAAAAGATAACAGGAATAGCTTGCTCCATAATCCTAGGATTCCTATAGGTAACCCACCAAAGCTTCCAAACAGCATCTCCATGACCCTTCAAGAACCATTGGGTCTTCTGGGTCATATGGCTCAATTGGCACAACAGCTTGATAACAGCCTGGACCAATTGCCCAGTCTTCCCTTGTTCTGGGTCCCATCTGAATCTAGTAGATTTTGGGATCACTTGGTAAATGGGTTGGTGTGGCACACTCAAGTGAGAAATACATTGACTCCAGAATCCAAACAGACCTCCTAGGTGTCATGCCCCCCCCCCCCTTTTTTTTAGTCGTAGTTAAGAGTCAGAGTCAACAATTTCTCCTTTGCTTTATTTTATTTTTTAATTTTTTAAAATTTAATTTAATGGAGTACAGTTGATTTACAATGTTGTCTCCTTTGCTTGAGGAGGAATATGTAGACATCACTGGAGCCCTAGAAAGTTTACTGAAGTCGAAAATCTCTGAATTTTTGTGGGATTTATTTCCCACCTTCTCACAGGCAAATGCCTTACCACTACATCTAGAATAGTTGCTATGTCCTGCTCACCATGTCTAATCAGCATAATATTATCAGTAGAATTGACCAGTGTAATGTCCTTTGGAAGGGAAAGATGATCAAATTTCCTGTGGGCTGCATCATGACCTACGTCTAGAGGATGCTATACCCCTGAGGTAGAATAGTAAAGGTATCTTGCTGGCCTTGCCAGCTGAAAGAAAACTGATTCTGGTGGGCCTTACTAACATGTATAGAGGAAAAAAGCCTTTGCCAGCTCAATAGCTACTTACTAGGTACCAGGGGATACATTAATTTGCTCAAGCAACAAAACCACATCTGGAACAGCAATTGCAATTGGAGTCACCACCTGACTAAGTTTATGATAATCTACTGTCATTCGCCACGATCCATCTGTTTTCTGCTTAGGTAAGTTAAGTGGGGATGTGGTGGGAATCACCACACCTGCATCTTTCAAGTTTTTAGCGGCAGCATTCATCTCCACATTTCCTCCTGGGATCATGTATTACTCTTGGTTTGTTATTTTTATAGGTAGAGGCGGTTCTAGTGGCTTCCCCTTGGCCTTGTCTGCTATCATAGCCTTCTCTCTACAAGACAGGGATCTAATGTGGGGATTCTGCTACTTTCCAATTATGCATTCCCAAGATGGGGAAATAACCACAGGATGGGTTCAAGGATCCACTGGGCCCACTATGAGGGGGACCTGAAATAAAACTTGTTCATAAACTCTTACTTTGACTGGTGGACCACACATTTTGGGTCTCTAGGAATTAGAGTCAATTCAGAGCCAGTGTTTAGTAATCCCAGAAAGATGTGATTATTTCTCTTCCCCCAAAGCACAGTTACCCTGGCAAATGTCTGTAGATCCTTTTGGAGAAGGCTGGGAGAAAGATTAACAGTATAGCTACCTTTGGAAAGGCCATTACAGGTTCCTCAGGTGAAGAAGGGCAGACCTTCACAGATAAGAATGTAAGAGCTGCTTCTACAAAGAAGACTTTGCAGAATGTAGAGGTGTTTGACTTCACTGGGATCTTCTTCTAGGTTCCCAGCCCAATTTTCAGGATCCCATTTCTTCTCAATCCATGTCCTAACTTTACCAGAAGACACCCCACAGGCTGGGAATACAATTTGTGTATAATTGACAAGATACCACACTGGGTTTGATTTTCAGGAAATCTCAGCACTGAAGCTACAGGAGATAAGGGTCTCTTTCGGGGAAGAGATAGAAGATCTCAGGATTTTATTCTAAGCTCAATAGGAACTTTGGAGAGATTTAGGCAAGAGTACTGGCAGGTATCCATTTACAAGTAAAGAAAATTTCTTTCGCCCCTGTGTTAAAGATGGCTTGTAGAGCAAGATGAAGAGATTATGGCTGGAGGACTCCCATAGGAGGACAGTGGCTTGGACCAGAGTTGTAGCAACAGAGGTGAAAAACAGTGGGTCGGTGTGGGGTATACTTTGTAGGCAGAGTCAACAGGAATTGCTGATAGATTGGCTGTGGGGGTAACAGAAAGAGATGTCTTCTAGGTATTAGGCTTGAGCAGCTGGGTTGATGGCGAGGCCATTAATTCACATGGAAAATATGAGAGTTACAGGTTTGGGGGTGGGAAGAATCAAGAACTAATTATGAGACATCTTTTATTCTTTTCTTTTCTTTTTTCTTTTTACTTTTTCGTCTTTTTTCTTTTTAGGGCCGCACCCGCGGCATATGGAAGTTCCCAGGCTGGGGGTCTAATCGGAGCTGCAGCTGCCAGCCTACGCCATGGCCACAGCCACAGCAACATCAGATCTGAGTAGTGTCTGTGACCTACACCACAGCTCATGGCGATGCCAGATCCTTAACCCACTGAGCGAGGCCAGGGATCAAACCTGCAACCTCATGGTTCCTAGTCGGATTTGTTTCTGCTACACCGTGACAGGAACTCCCGGTCTTGTTTACTTTGATCACGTGGGTAAATGTTTTTTCCAAGTTTTTCTACTGGAGATTTATTAGCCCTCCTTTGTTATTAATAAGTAATCTATAGGGAGATAATTCTTTTTTTTTATGGTCACACCTGTGGCATATGGAAGGTCCCGGGCCAGGGATTGAATCTGAGCCACAGCTGTGACCTACCCTGCAGCTGCAGCAATGCTGGATCCTTTAGCCCACTGTGCTGGGCCAGGGATCAAACTTGCACCTCCACAGCAACCTGAGCTGCTGCAGTCAGGTTCTTAACTCACTATGCCACAGTGGGAACTCCTATGGGGAGATTCTTTGATGCTGTAAGTATCCTAGACCTCACCAAATTTTTACCCCCTGGTTTTAGTATCCATTGATGATTCTTGCCTGAAATTTCAAGAATGATGTTTTTTGACTAATTCCTCCTGCATCTATTAGTTGTCATTCTGCTGAAAGGAATAGCTACTGGACGATATTGCAATGTCGTGTGTCTGGACGATATTGCAATGTCGTGTGTCTCTCCACTAGACTAGGAACTCCCTGAGAGCCGGCACTGTTTCATTCAACTCCAACACCAAGGCTGTGTGCAAAACAGATGATCAGGACATCCATATGGAAATGAATTGTACTAGTCACCCTTCAAGTGGGGAATTTATTATAAAGACCTGCCTTTAAAGGTGTCTGGGAGGCCAAAAGGAGATTTTGTACACGAGGGAGCTTTGTAAACCTGGAATACTCTTGCCAGGTTACCTTTGCCGATGTGAGCTATGATCCTTGGTAGGGGCTCAAGCCAAGCCTGTTTCAATGCAAACATGACTCCTTTAGCCCAGGACTCCTCAGTCCAGCAGAAGGAGGGAAGTTAGGGGAGAAAACTACGAAAATCAACATCTGAAAAGATGGAGGCAGCAGCAGGTCCTCCTTCGAGCCATTACCCTCCTCTCTCCTCTTTGCCTTCTTCGCTCTTCTTTGACTTCAAGAAATGGCGGGGTGGGGACCGATGCTTTGTTGATTTCCTCTCCTCACTTCCCTCCCTCTCCATTCTGCCACACCACTCTGCCTGTCTCTCCCACTCCCTCTTTTCTAGAAAAGCAGAAACTTTCCTGCAGCTGTCAGGCTTCTTTCCCTGAAGAATATCTCTAATCGCCCCGCCTGATTGGGTCTCGTTAGCGGGCTGGTGGCATTGATTGTACTCAATCAGCATCCTCCTGCCCAGCTGGGAAAATGTCCCATTTATTCCTCCATTTTATCTACTCTTTCTTCTACAACTATTTTACAGTTTTTCGGAGATTTAAAAAAAAAAAAAAAAAAGCAAGCCCAAAGACCAAAATTTTCTGCTGCTCCCAATTCTGGGACTCTTTATGAGTATTACTTTGCACAAAGCTTTCCTGCTCTTTCTATCCTGAGAAATTTCTGGAACTTCCCAGTGGGATCTCTGGGGACACTCACGCTCTCCTCTGATCCTTACCTGTCAGCAAAGACCATGAAGAGAATGAAAGTAAGCATTACATTTTTGTAAGATTGATAAAATATATTCACCTGATAAACTCACTTGTGTCTTATAGCAATCCGGTAGCGCAGATGTTATTATCCTTCTCATCCAACCTGTTTTGTGGATAAGAGAATGGAGGTCCAGGAAAGTTGAGACTTGCCTAAACTATACACCTAGGAGGCAGCAGAGCTGGGATTCGAACCTAGGTAACTGGTTCCCAGGTGCTGCATTATTCCCATCCTCCAAGCCCTGCCCTTGGTCTTAGAACAGAATCCTTGCTCTGATTCTGGCAAGGCCAGGATGACCTGGCATGGCCAGCGGACATCCCTCTGCCTACGGGTGGAACAGGAAGACTTTTGGGAGCCTTGAATCCAGATCTCCACACAAATCTCTCCCTCACTGATCTGACACAGTGGGGAAGCACATGTCACCTCACTTTGGAGTTAAGGGACCTGGAGAAATGGGTCAGTTTCACCCTGGAGGGAGAGAAAGAGGAGGAAATGGATGGGATATTCCTCGAGGCAGGTTGGACCCAGGTGGGGCACAGGGGAGCTCAGGTATGAAGAGCAGCCTCGTGTGGCTGCCAAGCCACTAGGACTGACATCTCAAGACCTGGGGGCAAGATCCAGGTTTTCCACCAGCTAACTCTGTCATCTTGGGCGAAATCACTTAATAGTGTTTGCCTCTAATAAAGGTAGTATAGGGATTGAGAGGGCAGAAGCCAAAGATGCTAATGTCCCCCAAGGATAATATGCAAATGTGAGACTTGCAATAGACGTGAGTTCAGTATGTAGACTACGTGCTGCGTCAGAGTTTTCAGTGTTCTACAGTGATACAAAAAACTGCAGAATTTCTATCAAGATTGAAAAGAAAATTGTGAGCACTCAGTGTGAGTCAACTACTCATGTTCTAATCTAGACATTTCTACCCAGATGGCTAACTGATTGTGCGCATGCACCAGCTCTTTCACCCTTGTGCTCGCTGGCCATGCTGTGTATCATCTGGCTCCCTCCTTCCCACTTCCCTTAGTTGTCTTATGTTTGGTTTACAGCTGGTTATAGTTTCTTTATTGGTCACTATATTTCAAAATAATATCAAAACAAATCTTTTTTTTTTCCCTCCTCCTGGTAAACCCTTTTACGTTCCACAAAGGACAACTTGTTCCTACCTCCTACCAACTGTGAACATTGTAGCCACTGAAAATTTGCTCCAGCTTCCTCCTTAGTAGGATAGAGTGATAAATGTCTCATGAGGTTGTTATGAGGCTTTAGTGGAGTGACTGGGTGTCAAAATGCTAAGAATGAAAAGCAGTATACAGATGTTAGGGATTATTTGTACTTCTCCCGTGCACTTCCTCACATTTTGTGCTTCACATTTGTTTGTCTTATCACTCTCAGCTACCTATAAGTAACTGGAAGGGAGGGGAGTCTACCGTATTAATATCCACATTCCCAGTGTATAGTGTATTGCTGGGAACAGAGCTTGTACTTAATACATGTTGGATGGTGCATGCATACGTACCTGAATGGATGGTTGGATGGCTGCATGGCTGCATGGATGGGTACTTGGGGATTAGAAGATAAGACAGTTGAGCTGCAAAGGGGATACAGGATTCATTTGACAAAAAACATTCATAATTATAATTTACTTTTAACCCTCAACTACCATCTGTGGGGTAGGTATTATTCCTGTTTTACAAACAAGGAAGCTGCAGCTCAGAAAGGCTCAGCGTAATAAAAAAAAAGTCGAGCTGGGATTCAAGCCAGATTCATTTCCTAGCATAAGACTTCTTTCATGAAGACAGAGGACAAAGGATGCAGAAGAACAGAATTTTCTATCAACATCCATTTGAGTCTCTGGATGCACCCAAGTCCTTTCAATTCATGTGAACCAGTGCATTGGCTGTTTTGTTTCTGTTCATTTGAGTTGGGATTCTGTCAACTGCAACCAAAGAACCTTGATTCACACATTTCTCCTTACCCATTTTCCCATAGCACATTCTTATATTTTATTCTAGCATCAATGTCTCCGCCTGATAGTACAATTATTTATGCATATCTTTCTAGACCTGGAGCCCTTGGAAGGTGTGGACCATATCTTTTTTATTCATTGAAACCCATCTTTGTGGCAGGCTCTTTACTGGGTACCAGCAACGTCTATTGATAATATTCAATAAGCATGCCCGTGTTTTAGTAATTACATTGAAAAACTCTTTTACACTTGGGGGCTTGTCTCGATTTCCCTAGGACTTAGTAAGCATCTACTGTATGCTAAGACCTATACTAGCAGATTTTACAAAGACATCACATGATCTCTATTGTACCTCTCGCTGGTCTCCCAGAACGGGCAGCGTTTCAACATCTGCCACCATCATTCCCTCTTTCTTCCTTGGGAAAGAACAGAAAGTCCCCCTCCAGCCACTCAGCGGATGCATAGTCAGAAGATGAGGAGAATGACGAATCTTTGTTTTAAAACCTTGTTCAATTTTCTGTTTAAAAATGCTGTGTTCACATAGGGATAGGAGGTCTTTTAGAAAGCAGTTCTGAGGCGCAGTCTTCCTCAGGCAGGCAGTATTCAAAGCAGTTTGGAGAGAGAGCTGGTTGCTAGGGGCAACACTAACTTCTGAGGGGGAATCTCGGCATGTGGATATAAAACCAATGCCCTGGGGACCCTGGAGGAGTGGGGTCCCCCCACAAAGGAGCCCATGACACAAAGTGGCTGAGAAGCCTCTGGTCGGTGCTGGTGACTAGCAGGCTGTTGGAGTTGCCTTCATGGGGCACAAGGCCATAACCCAAGCAGGCAGGTGGCAGCTTTCCTCCATTCACCAAGGCCACAAGGAAACCAGAAGGGCTTCAGACGGCCATGGTCACCTTTCTATGCAGCCCTTTTCCATGCAGCAAGGCAGTCAGATTGGAGCCAGGGATGTCACCTCTCTGGTAATTCATTATAGTGATATTTTCTTATTTATTTATATTAAAATACTAGTGTAGGAATTCCCTTTGTGGCTCAGTGGTTAATGAACCCGACTAGGATCCATGAAGTTGTGGCTCATCCCTGGCCTCACTCAGTGGGTTAAGGATCTGGCATTGCTGTGGCTGTGGTGTAGGCCAGCAGCTGTAGCTCTGATTCAACCCCTAGGCCTGGGAACTTCTATATGCCACAGGTGCGGCCCTACAAACAAACAAACAAAAAAACACCCTCAAAAAACCCAACCCCCCCAAACCTACTGTATTACATATTAATATATAACATATTATTAGTATATTTATTACTGAGGAAAAAAGTAAATCTATATATGCGTAGAAATGAAGACCACCACTGTAAAAAACCTTGATAAGTTGCTTCCTTTTTAATCAAGAGCGTAAAGTAAAATATTAGAATCATTAAAATGTTGTCGAAGTGGAATAGGAAGAGAACATGGGATTTTAGGAGTTGACTGAAATCTCAGAAAAAAAATGGAAATGACTCAAATTGCAAAAATTCTCTAAATGAAATTATTATAGAAATGTTCGTGGTGATTCAGCCATAGTTTCGTTAGCCACTGACTTGAAAAAGCTACTTATCTTTATTTTATTTATTAAATCATCATTCAGTAGCATGAGCTTTTTTCTCTTGGTTTTATTTTGAGTGTCGACTTTTATGTTACCACCACTCCCACCAAGATACAGAATTTTCATCACCTCCCACTTCCCTTGAGTTATCCTTTTATTTTATTTTTATTTTTTATTTATTTATTTATTTTTGTCTTTTTAGGGCTGCAGCCACGACATATGGATGTTCCCAGGCTAAGGGTCCAATCGGAGCTGTAACCGCCAGCCTGCACCACAGCCGCAGCAACGCGGGATCCGAGCCAAGCCACGTCTGCGAGCTACACCACAGTTCATGGCAACGCCGGATCCTTAACCCACTGAGCGAGGCCAGGGATCTAACCCGTGTCCTCATGGATGCTAGTCAGTTTCACTAACCTCTGAGCCACGACGGGAACTCTGAGTTATCCTTTTATTTGAGCCACACTCCAACCATCCGCCCCTACCCCCGGCCTCTGGCATCCCCTGATCGTTCCTCTGTTGCTCCTGTTTTGGCTTTTCAAGAACATCATATAAGTGAAACCATAAATGTGGAATCTGAGACTGGCTTCTTTCACAGGGCACCGTACCTCTGAGAGTCACCCAGGTGTTTGCTAGCACCCATGGTTTATCTCTCTTTATGGCTGAGTAGTACTCTCAGAACACAGGGACAGTCCGTTCTCATTACGGCTGCACTCCGTGTCTGCAGATTCTCCCACTTGTTAAAATGCGTCATCCCGCAATGGATCCTCCTGGTGCTTTCTTGGTTATTCACAGACATGTGCAGAGTGGTGAGAAATGTGAATTGCCTGATGCACAGATTCTCAGCTGAGGTTGTGCGAGGCGACCCTTGGCTTTCTCGTTTCAGCTCTCAGCCTGTAAACAAGTGTTCTTTCTCGTGGTCTCCTTTGTGCCACCTTTTTCTGCGTTTTTGTGCTTTTCGTTGGTGATTTCGCTGGTTTAGAATGGCCCCCCTTCATGTGATGCTACACTGCTGTCTGGGGTTTCCAAGTGCAGAAGGCTGTGATGTGCCTTATGAAGAAACTCGTGTTAGGTAAGATCCCATCAGGCACGAGTTATAGCGCTGTTGGCCGTGAGTTCAATGTTAATGAATCAACGATGGTATTAAATAAGGTGTCTTTAAACACAAACGTGCATAAAACAAGGCTCTGTATTGATCAGTTGATGAAAATATTGTGATCGATATAGGCAGAAGCTCACAAAACCTCAGCCTATATTACCCCTTGGGTCAAAGAGTCAGCATTTGCTAATTCAGTGTTAGAGCTGACTTATGGAACATAACCACTTTGGGCCATGAGAACTGACTGTCATGATAGTATTTATTCAGCTGAACTTGTAACGGTGGATCTCAAGACCCAGCCCCTGATCGCGTGGTGCTTACAGCCGGGTTGGGTTGAGAGCTCTTTCAAAGCTGAGTCACTCGAGGGAAATTTTATTTTCTTCGTTTTTGAAAGGAGAGAAGCTGAGACTCCAAGGACCTGGTATTGGAGAAACTGTTCTGCGCAGACCAAGGAGAACGAGCTGGTTCTCAGAGGACAGGGAATTGGAGGGCAAGAGAGCCAGTATGTTCTTGGAAGACTGTGCTCTCTGCCATGGCCCCTGGCCTGGATGCCACGTTCCCAGGAACGTTCCTAAACTTGGCGTTGCCTGGTGCATTGGTCTTTTGTGGGCCCTCCAGGGACAGTCTAAGCTTTGCGACCTGGGTGGCACAGAGCAGGATGGAGATAGCCAGTAAGGATGCAGGCCAAGGACCATGAGGCCTGGGAATTAACTTGATGTGGGGACTCACGAAGATTAGAGGCTCTGGATTCCCACAGGCTGAGATTTGTGATGTTGGTCAGGTCTACCTATATTTGGGGAGTGGGGTGGGGAGATCTCAGCTGACATCTGGACTGCACACAAAACAGTGACCAACAGCTAAAAGATGCAGCTCATCAACCACTAGATCGTGCAGGACACGGCTTCCTCTCCATCCAATCTACAGACCAAAAGTAAAATCTCTTCTTTCTGGTTCCGTAATCATGATAATAGCAATAAAAATTACTTCTAGGAGTTCCCATTGTGGCTTAGCGCTTATAAACCCTACTGGTATCCATGAGGATTTGGGTTCAATCCCTGACCTCAGTCAGTGGGTTAAAGATCTGTCGTTGCCGAGAGCTGTGGTGTAGGTCACAGATGCAGCTTGGATCCTGAGTTGCTGTGGCTATGGTGTAGGCCAGCAGCTACAGCTCCGGTTAGACCCCTAGCCTGGGAACCTCCATATGCCTCAGATGGGGCCCTAAAAAGACCAAAAAAAAAAAAAATTTACTTCTAGCCTATATACTCACATTCTAGTTTGCAAAGATATTTTAACACATTATTGCCATGATTCTTCACCTTTTCTTTCCAAGACAGATGACCTTTAAATTTACACAGATTGGAGTTCCCATTGTGGCTCTGGGGGTTAAGGACCAAACATTGTCTCTATGAGGATGCAGGTTTGATCCTTGGCCTCGCTCAGAGGGTTACGGATCTGGTGTTGCTGTGAGTTGCAGATGTGGCTTAGATCCGGCGTCACTGTGGCTGTGGTGTAGGCTGGCAGCTGTAGCTCTGATTCATCCCCTAGCCCGGGAACTTCCAAATGCTGTGGGTGTGTCCGTAAAAATGAAAAATAAATAAATTTATACATATTATAGGTATAGACGAGATTGGCTGTGGAGAATGAGCAATCCCTGTGATACTAACCACAGGATCTCTGCTGTCTTTCCCAAGAGGGCACAGTGAGATGCATGCAAGTAATACAAGCCACGACAGTAAAGAGGGGATCTTGAATCCACTCTGGTTTAGGCAGCTAGTTTATCACTAATAGTACCCAGGCGGCTTGCCACAAATCTATGACTGGTATTTGGTATTGTAATATCTAGTTAAGAACTCTGCATTCTCTTGCATGACTTTCATAACTTTGTGATGTAATGATGATGCGCAGTTTACACAGGAGCATAACTGGGCCCCACGAGGCGTCCAGAACCCTGCCATGGTCTTTGGTCACTTTAGAAAATTCCCCTTTAACCATTTCCACCAGGTTCTCTAGGTGTTTCCTTTTACTCTCCTTGCAGATCACCAGTCAGTAAAGATTTCCAGAATACCCCCTCTCCCACCCCCTGCCCAGCATCACGCACCCCACCCCCCAGACAGTGAATGGGACCATCTTTCCATCACCTGCATCTTCCAAGTCTGGGGCAGCGAATGGGGAGGTGGTGGTTGGAGGAGGCAGAGGCAGAGGAGGGCAGGTTCCTGTCTGTGGACAGCAGTGGCTCCATCCTCTAAGATTTTGAGAACTCTGGAGGGGGAGCTGGACACTGGAGGAGAGCGTGGGCCCTGGGAGGAGGCAGATGGAGCACTCAGAGCCTCCATCCGCCGGAGGGATGTTACCTCCTCAGTCACCCCTGCCTTGTGGAGGGGCTCAGTTGGTGCATCCCTTGGCTTTTCTCCCTCCCTTTACTCTCTTTGCTCATCACGGAGGAGCAGACTCATCTGGTGGTTGACCTAGGGAGAACATGTGGGCATGCTTGCTCGGCTCTTACGGGTGTCTTTCCTTTGTTAAAGGCCAGTTGATAGCGGGAAGCCCGCTTGCCTTCCTCCCACCTATGACACTCACCATAGCTGGGCGGGCCCTCCACTGTCACTTCCACATGCAAAGCCTGCTGGTCCACCTTGCTTGTGGTCAGGGCCACCTGACATGGGGACCCAGGAGACCCATATACCCTCTCGCTCGGCCAGATCTACCACGTTCGCCTTTATTAGCCACAAAGGTGGCAGTTCTAGCTCCCATCTGCCCCATTGTCTTGTTTTCTTAGTTTTCTTAGAACGTGGAGTGAAAAATAGGTATTGGGTATACCTTGGATGGAGACAGAGGACAGAGGGCTCTTCCATCGAAAGAGCTCTATCCCTCTTTTTCACATCTGGCTCTAAATTCATCTATTCTAGGCATTCTCTCTGCATTAGCTGTAAGTTTCTGAGCCATGGCTTCATGGTAGGATAATAATGCTGAAAGGGACCTTAGAGATGATTTGGTCTGATTTCTCACCAGAAAACCTTGCCACCGGGTAGAGCAGAAGAGGTGTAGGCTTCCCCTTAGAGGCCTGGTGTGATTTAGGGAAGTGTCTTGACCTCTCTGAACATCAGTTTTGTCCCTGGCATCATAGAGTTAAATCTTTTCTGCCTCTCAGTGTTGTGATGAGGTTTGAATGAAAGGGTGTAGGACAGTGCCGTATCAATTTTAAAGCCCATACAGGAATTCCCATCATGGCTCAGCAGAAATGAATTCAACTAGTATCCATGAGGATGTGGGTTCAATTCCTGGATGTGGGTTCAATTCCTGGCCTTGCTCAGTGGGTTAAGGATCTGGCATTGCCATGAACTGTAGGCATGGCTCAGATCCTGCATTGCTGTGTCTGTAGTGTAGGCCCACAGCTGCAGCTCCAATTCAACCCCTAGCCTGGGAACCTCATGTGGCTCGGATGTGGCCCTAGAACGACAAAAAAAAAAAAAAAAAAAGCCCATATAAACACAATGGGCCATTAGTAGTGTCAGGGCTGGTCATAGAATCCATGGTTTTCTGGGGCCAAGGGTTACAGGGGACCAGTTTGGGGAGGCTGGGGCCCTTTCCAGGATCCAGAGGAATGGGGTTACACAGCAGCAAGTATAGAATGGGTACTTTGGACCATGAGTTTCTGACCTGCCCGAGCTACAGTGTTGGAACTGCCCCTGGCCCACACTAGAGGTCTGCCTGAAGGGGATGGATGGCACCCAGGCCAGTGTAAGCAAAGCCCGGAGGAGGAGGGCAGGGGAGCCGGTGCCCTCTGAGGCAGCGGCCATACCTGCTTCTGGACCCCAGGGCCCTGTCCTCAGAGAGCTCACCCCCAGGCAGGAATTAGGGTTGACGTGCAATCATGGCCTCCTGTCTGCTCCTTCATCACAAGACTCCGTCCCAAGCTTGTAGGAACTGATGTGAAAGCAACACTCTCCCAAAGAATCCCAATCTCCCCAGCCGGCCATCCCTCTATATGCCCTACTTTCCCACCGTCTGCTTGGGACCTGGAAGTTCTTATAAAGCCCTGGAGATGATCTTCTTTATGGAGGTGGGTGAGAGCAGCCAAGCCCATGCATCTTTCTGGGCTTCACTTTCCCTTTTTCTTACGTGAAAACAGTAAACTTAAATCATATCTTGATGCTCCCGTTCACCAGCATCACAATCAGAAATATATTCTCAGTACCACTATTAATCTTTTATTAAGACTGCTTTGTGCCTAGAGCTATACTGGGCATGAAGGGTTCCACTCCCCAGGAATGTGTGTGTGTGTGTGTGTGTGTGTACAAGCAGGTTCTGCTCACATCCAACACACTTGTTCCATCAACGCCTGGGTTTACACCTGGTTTAGTGATAAATTAAAGGATGATCATTCACTTTATAAAAGGATGCATGTTAGGATTCCCCTAGTGCGTTTATAATGCGATTCAATTTACACCATATTCAGCCACCGCCTATTGTGTGAGGGAGGCCCTCTCTGCATAAACAAGAGCCTGTGTAGGCAGTATTTTGAGCATTATGGAAGGAAAGAATTAGAGATACTGAAGAGGTTTCTATTGCTGATAACAATGAGTAATACTAGCGCCTGGGAACAAAGGTGACTGGATCACAATTTCTTTAGCCTCAGAGCACCATGATGCCAGGAGCCTGGGGAGGAAGTCCAACTCCCTGCTCTCTGGCCTGACTTGGGCTGCAAAAGGGGTTTGGAGTGGTCAGGGGCCTGGGAACCAGGAGCTCTGGCTTTGGTCTCCGGAGAGATGAAAAGGATGCTGTTGTTTGATTTATCTTTCTTGAGATCATTAAGCTTGGGATGCCTGAGCTGATCCCAGTGGGGCAGATTTTTCAGGATAATGGGAGGCTCGCTCAGGGTTCTGGCAAAGCTTTACACACACCCTTTCTACACCTCCCTTCCCTACCACCATCCCCAGAAGCCCCTTTCCTTTACTAAAATTGAGCTAGGGCCCAATTCTGAGTTTTTCTCACCCATTTCTTTGTCTATTGTAGGATTTTGCGGAGCCACTCGACAGATGAGAATCTCATTTCGAGGCTCCTCAGAAGGCGAACTGCACCCCCTCCCTCAAGCCTCTTCTCCAGTCTCATGGTTTTCATGACCACTAGGGGAAGACAATGAATTCCAAGGTAGGGAACCAGTTTTATCAGGGGGGCAGTGGAAGAGCATCCCTGCTTTGTAACCAGAGGAGTGCTGCTGTTAGAGCTGGGCTTTATAGAGATTGTTCTGATGAGGGCAGGGGGTGGCCAGTGTGGATGTGGGTGGAGCAGAGCTGTTGGAGACCATTGTGTGGATAAGTCATTGGGATGAGGAGATGGGATATGGTCTGGATTAAGGCCCGGTGAAGACACACCTGGCAGGTAACTGCAGTGGGGGCAGGGATGGACCTTCAGATGCCTAAAGACCATCTCATCCTGTCTTCAAGAAAAGCATCCCCATTCCCTGTACCTGGCTCCAAAGGGGACCAGCATCTTCTTGCATTCTTGGGTACACCTCTGACCCCTGGTCTTTCAAGCCGTACCACAGCAAGGGACAGAATTGCCACCATTAGATTCTGACCCCCTTGATATGCTGAGACTTGGGGTAGGGAATGTCTGAGTCCACCCTGGAGTTTCTTGGGGGCTCCACCTCTCCACCATGTCACCGCTTCTACCGGGCATCAGGGGGGATGGACAGCTGGCTCAGGCCTGGGGTCACCTACCACAGCCCCCCTCCCCCACACTGGGCATCATCAAAAGAATCTTTGGTGTCGCCGACCAAGTCAGCAGGGGCTGGGAGGGAGCCTGGAGCTTTATTAACTAATCTCTGGTACTTGAGTAATTTATTATGTTTAAGCTGGTGCCATCAAGTCTCTCAGCAGTGCCCGCGTGCGCTGGGAAATAAATTAAAGGCTGTCCAGAGATACTTGGATCATCTGTGTGATTGCTGGGCTGGTGAGATGGAGGTTTAAGGCTCTCTCTTCTTGCAAATTGGAAATTAGGAATTAATAAGACAGCAGGCCAAAGAGCTGCGGTGGTGGTGGTGGTGGTGACTTGGCTGCAGGGCCAGGAACGGGGGGAGGGAAGGCCGCTGCCAGCAGGGCAGGGAGGAGCGGGCAAACCCAGCCAGGGGCTCTACGTGGTGGGGAAGCCAAGGGGGTGCTGGGCGAGGGGGCGCTTTCTCCGCCTTTGGTGAAGGTAGCAAGGGTTTTTCTGCCTCTTGAAAGAGGTTAAGTGGGTGATGGAGAGAACCCTAGCTTGGGAGCCAGAGGACCTGCTTGTGGCCCTGGCCTAGACGCTGCCTGCCGTGAGACGTTGGCAGGTCCTTTCTGAGCTTCCATCTCATTGACAAGATGAGGAGGGTGGATTCAGGGTTCACATTTCCATCAGGCACATGGAAATATTTTATTTTGTATTGTTTTATTTAATTTTATTTATTTCATTTTATGCTATTCTATTTTATTTTTGGCTGTGCCCATGGGAGTTCCTGGGCCACAGCAGCAACCCAAGCCACAGCAGTGACAACGCTGGATCCTTAACCTGTTGAGCCACCAGGGAACTCCTATTTTTAATTAAAAAAATTTTTATTGGAGTCTAGTTGACTTACAGTGTTGGGTTATTTTTAGGTGTACAGCAAAGTGAATCAGCTATACATATACGTTATTCATTCTTTTTCAGATTCTTTTCCCATATAGGCTATTAGCAAATATTGAGTGGATTTCCCTGTGCTAGACAGTAGGTCCTTGTTAGTTACCTATTTTATATGAAGTACTGTGTTTATGTTAATCCCAACCTGCTAATTTATCCTCTCCCCCGCAACATTTCCCCTTTGGTAACCATAAGTTTGGTTTTGAAATCTCTGAGTCTGTTTCTGTTTTGTAAATAAGTTTTGTAAACAAGAAAAAAAAAAAAAACTTTGGAGTAGAAGAAATGTTATAGGGTGTACTATAGATATATTCATCTTTATACCAGAGCTGTCATAAAATGTAATTTTTTTTACAGACATTTTTGTGTGTGGAGGCCGTGGCCCAGCCACTGTGGGTCCAGCTGACCCTAAGGCCCTGCCTGCCCTAATGGCAGTGGATTTCCAACACACTTGTCAGCTCCTGGCTCCAGGTCTGACTTGCTTCTAGCTCATGAGCTCTTCAAGAGCAGGGCCTGGAGTTCCCATCGTGGAGCAGTGGACATGAACCTGACTAGTGTCCATGAGTGTGCAAGTTTGATCCCTGGCCTTGCTCAGTGGGTCAAGGATCTGTCGTTGACGTGAGCTATGGTGTCAACGTGGCTCGGATCTGCCGTTGCTGTGGCTGTGGTGTAGGCCCCTAGCCTGGGAACTTACATATGCCGCAGGTGCGACCCTATAGAGCAAAAAAAAAAAAAATGGACTGCCATCTGCCTGAGAGGTGGCTGGTGGAGCCAGCAGGGGAAGCTAGGCTTTGGGGCTTGTCACTGCCCCATGCTGCTGCTTCCTCACTGACATCCAGGGTAGGGACATGTGAAATGTCTTCTCCACTAGTCCCTCCAGGCCTGGCCCTTGAACCCCACCCTGCCTCAGCCCTTGAACCCCACCCCACCCCTGCTTTCTACTTTTCTGAAACTAGGAGTGCTTTTAGAAGGGTTCTGTGGGCAGAGCTCCATGCAGCCTCAACATGGCAGTGCTGCCTCGAGGAAGAGGCTGGAGGTAGGACACCCTGGGGGCCCAAAGCCCACTGAACCCCTCCGGAGCCCTGCCTGTAGTTGGGTGGCCTCACCACCAGGTGGCAGGCTTGCTCTACACAGATATCTTGGCTGGAGCATTTGCCTGGCGATGGCGAGGGGCGTCAAAGGAGGCCAAGTCAGCCCACTGCCCGGGGACTGTTGAGACCACTGTGGGTGGCTTTAGAAGCCGGGCTGAGGCCCCTCAACTTGGCATTGGACCTCTGCTGAGATTCTGACTCCAAGGGCACCTTGTCTCCTGGAAGTGGCTGCAGGCTGCTCTCAGGCATCTGACCAGAGAGCGCCCCCTACAGTAGGGAGGGCTGGGTTGCTATCGTTTGGATGGGTGTATGTGGCTGCGTGGAGGGGTGGGCTGGGGGGATAGAGATGGGCCTTATCTCTTTTTAGACATCCCAAGGCCAGGGTTCTGGAGAGAAAGGTTACTCCTCATCCTACCACCTAGACTAGTCCTGCTCTGGGCAGTGCAGCCTGAGTGGTCTCCACCTCTGCCCGCTCCTCTGACCAGCCCGGGTGGCCGCTGGCACAAGTGGCTCTCCCTGAGGGGCCCCGGGAGCTAAGGGCCAGGTCACACGGAGCCCAGACCCTCTCATCCCGTGGAGGGAACAGGAAAGGATTCAAGTCCAGGTCAGTTGAGCACCCAGAAGAGAAGACGAGAGTGAGGGGCAAAGGAGCGGATGGCCCGGCAGTAGGAGAGAGGCCACCACGTACTGGCCACCACGTACCAGCCTAGGCTTCCTGGGGAGAGGGAGTGAGTCCCCGCCCAGGGGACGAGGTGGAAGGGCCCAGCCTCACCAGACACCGCCTTGTCTCGGGAAGGACAGGTTCTCCCCAGGGCCCGGCATCCTCCTGGGGTTCCTGAGTAGCGTCCAGAATGACCTGTCACCGACGGGCCCCAGCCCCACTAAGCTGGTGATTCACACCCTTCATCCTATGCAGCTCCTTGCCTGCCATTCACAAGGCCGAGAAATAAGCCCCGGGCCTCTTTCACCTTCTGGGCTTCCCCCTTGCTTGGGCTGCTTCTGGACCCCGCCCCAGTCCTCCCTTTCTCTCCTGGGCTCTGCTTCTGTTTCAGAAACAGTGGGGATTTATGCGGTGCACACCCTCTGTTCCCGCATCCCAACAGCATCAGATTTTAAGAGCTTATCTGACACCCCCATCCTCACCCCTGGGCCCTTCCTCTGTGGGTGTCGTGGATCCTCAGGGCAGGAGGAATCCCTGGGCTTGGGAGGGGAGTCACAGCCTGGCACAGATGCTCAGGAGTCCCTTGGTCTCTCGCCATTACAGTTCACAGGGACAGGTCTGAGCCAGGGCCCCAGAGACAGGGGGAGGGAGGAAAACAGGCAGGGGGGAGGGGCTGGGGGGCTGGACCATGACAGAGAGAAGAGATATTGGGGGGTGGGGTGCAGGGACTGCAGGGAGAAGGGGAAAATGGGGAAGCAGTGGAAGGGAGAAAGACAGAGAGAGAGAGAACAGAAGAGAAAAGGGCAGGGGGACAGAACAGAATAACCACACCCACCCTTAAAAAGGGGAAACGATGGAAATGCGTTAAACTGCACACTGAGTAAGGGGGAAAATGAAAGGAGGGAAAGAGAAAACGCCCCAAAGACAGAAAAGGATAAATACACAGACACACACAAACATGGGTGTGAATAGTTGTGCGCTCCTGGGAGCACGTGGGCAGGTGCGCACATGTGCGCATGCGCGCGCTGCTTCTGTTCACTGTCCTGGCGCATCTCTGGGCCTCTCGTTGTGTCTCCAGCCACTTGACCTGCCCGTGGCTCCTGAGACAGGTGTGGCCTCCAGGTAACGCTTCTCGGGTGACCTGCGCCCCTCCCCACCCAGGACTCCTCTACTGAGACTGGGATGCACCGAGGGGGCCAAAATCATTATGCCTCACACTTGTCACCCAAAATTGGATCCAAACGCCTCTCTTCTTCTCTCCCTCCTAGTTTCCTTAGTAACTGACAGTTCCCCAGTGAATTCCAGACCCCGGGTGACAGACCGCTGTCACTGTCACAGAAGCTCTCTCTCTCTCTCCTAACTGCCCCTCCCCCCCCATGGATTCACAGACTTGGGCGGGGGTGTGAGGATGCCTGGGTAAGCTCAGGGGTAATTAAAACATGTACCATTTATTCCATAACAGGGAGCAGAACTTTAATTACTCACTCTGAGGGTGAGGGCGTGAGTGAGAGGTAGCTGCTGGGGGGTGGGGGAGGGGGACCGGGCACGTGTCTGCTCTTCTTTCCTTTCCACTTGCCCAACTTGGATTGGAGAGGTGGGAGGTGGGTCTGGGGAGGCAAGGGGGTGCTAAGTGAGTGGGGGGGAGAAGCAGAGGGTGAAACCTGATTGTGTTCATTAAGGCAACACAAAACTGGGAGCCGTAATAATAATTAAATTAATTATAAAAGCAATTTGCTTTTGAAAATTTGATTTGACAGCTTACTAGTGGCGGCCCTGATCTAGCAGCTCCAGCTTAAAAAGTCAGGACAAAAAAACCAACTAGAAGAACCATCAGCTAATTTTAATTAGATGCCAGGATTGGTAAACAAAATTCTGCACCACCCTTTCATTGTGGCTGACTTCGATTTAAGGAGATGTCGGGATTGATTTGGGGCAAGATCGGGGAAGGGAAGGTGCCTTTAGGAGAGGGGATGAAGGCCCTGGGGGCGGGTCCCTCCATCTCGGTCCTTCTGGGGAATATCTGCTCATGGGGATGCTGGGCGCTTTTCCCCAACTCAGACAGTGACCTACTGTGTGACCTTGGCTGATGGCAGAAGTGGCTCTGCTGTGTGGCTCTTTGTGTGTGTGTGTGTGTGTGTGTGTGTGTGTGTGTGTGTGTGTGTGTGTGTGTGTGCGCGCGCGCGCGCATGCGCTACAGGGGGGACAGCACACTGACAGCATCCACTGAACGGGAAGAGACAGCTAGAACGTTGACTACACCCTTGCTCCTCCTGCCTGGGTTCCCCAGTGCCTAAGGCTCTTAGGAAGCTGAAGCTCTTAGGAATCTGGAGGCAGCGATTCTGGCTGGAGGCTCTGTCTCCTGCGGACCTAAGTCTCAAGGCACCACTTGGACCCCCTCCATCCCAAGGCCAGTGCTGGCCTCTTTAGCCCCCTCTCTCCCCCGAAGTGCTTATGTCTCCCCTTTCAAAAGAGCGCGTTCCTGCCTCGCCTCAGCCAAAGCACCCACCTCATGTGCTGTCACTGCCGGGCCGCTGCCCCTGTCCCCTGCAGACCGGGAGGCCCTCCCCACTCCCTGCTCCCCACTTCCTCCAGCAAGGACTTGATTCACGCCCAGGGCCTGCGCCCGCACGGAGCCCAGCATTAACCTTTGTGACCAGAGTAGAAACCTTTCTGACTGCTTCTAGCTGACGTTTGATTAGCCACCTTCCTCTCCCTCCCCACAAACCTGAAAGCCCCACCCCTGCCCATCCCCCTTTTTTCTTTGCAGCCCCACGTCCTCTGATGCCCTGCTGGCAGCACTCTGTAGAATGTCACCAGGCATTCCCTGGCCTGCCTTATTCCCTTTGTTCCCTGCCGTGCCAGCACCTGCTGACACCCCACAGCCTGGCCCCCATTGGGGTGCAGGTCATCTTTACATGGTCACTGTCAGGCGGCCGTCACCTGCCTTCATTCGTCAAGTTTCTGCTGAGGCCACTGATTCAGGCCCCTGGCAGGGGAGGTGTGGCTGGGGGAGCTAAGACCTGGGGTCCCCCTCTCATAGCTTAGAGTTCAGAGCTTGGTAATTATGTAACCCCCCGCAACACACACACACACACACACACACACACACACACACACACACACACACACAAGCCTTCCCTGCTGCTCAGATCTCGTTTTTCTCATCACCCAACAGGCATTTCCGCTGGAAGATCCCTCTCTTATTTCGAAACCAGTGTTTGAAACTAGATCCTCCACCCTCTCCTGCTCCACCACACACACATTATCCACATCACACACGCACACACATTTTACACACACACAGACTTTCCTTCCCACAGCTCTTGGTCTGTGAGGTTCCCCACACCTCTCTCGTCACCCAGCTTGGTACCATCTTCTGCTGCTCCCTCTTCTGGTCCTCCAGGTTATAATGAATCAGCAAGTCCTCGGGCTGTTTCCCTCTAAACGTCCCTCCCTCTGTTCCCTGGGGAACTCCACTGCCCCTCTCCCCTCTGCTCAGGGGCCAGCCTCCTCTTCTTCAGGCTGAGCAATGTCCTTGACCCCCAGACCCTCTCCTCGGCACCGGCCAGCATCACAGGCCCCTTGCTGGAGCTCATCGGGTGTCTCGTCTGCTGTCCTGCTGTGATCTCACATGTGAGTGGCCAGGCCCCTCTCCCTCCGCCCCTGCACTGAGCCTGATATGGGGCCATGTATGGGAAGTTGTGGATGAAAGAGGCAGGCTGGATACATTCCGCACCCCGAGAAGAGAAGCCCAGGGCCTGGAAGCTCAGGACAAGCAGTTCCGAGGAATCGAAGGCACAGAATAAGAAGAGCCAAGGACGTGGATGATGCTGAGAAGCTGGAGTCCTTGGGAAGGGGGCTTCTGGCTGGAGATGAGGCAGGGACCTTAGGAGATGTGGGTAAATTGGGTGTAGAAAGCAGGAAGGAAATGAATGAGATGGAATGGAGCCATTTTCTCTGGAGCAAAAATTGGGATTTGTGGTCTGACAAGAATCTTTGACATTGAGAAGGTGCCAGAAAGTTAGGGCTGTGCTGGTCCAAGGGGAGGGAGAGGGGGGCCAGCTGCTATTCCAAGAGGCTGATTGGGAGAGGTGAGTCCTGCAGCCTCCACCCCAGGGGCCTGGCTTCAGGCCGAGTATGGGGTGAGAGAGAGAGAGAGAGAGAGAGAGTGTGTGTGTGTGTGCACGTGCGTGCACAAGCATATGTCTGTGTGAGTGTGTGAATGCATGTCTGTGCGTTTTTGTGAATGTGTGTGTGTGAGTGTGTGAATGTGGGGTGAGTGTGTGTGTGAGTGTGTGTGTGTGTGTGTGTGTGTGTGGTGGGTGAAAGCTGACAGTCCTGGTCCCACTGATAACAGGCTGTGTGACCTCAGACAATTACTTAATCTCTTTAAGTTGCATCGTTTATAAAATGAAGATAATTAGAATAGGATCTTGAAATTTTTTCTTTTTCTTTTTGGCTGCATCCATGGCATACAGAAATTCCCAGGCCAGGGGACAAACGTGCTCCATAGCAGCAACCCAAGCCCCTGCAGTGACCATGCCAGATCCTCAACCCACTAAACCACCAGGAACTCCTTGAAGGTTGTTATGAGGATCAAAAGAAAGAACATGTGTGAAGCCCCTACTGAGTTCCTAGAGCATAGTCTGTGTTTAAGGATGTTAAGTTATGACTGTTTATTCAACCCCATCTCTTCTTGACTCCTAATGCTTCTACCGCTGCGGTTCCCTTCTTCCTAAACAGCAGAGCTGAGCATGGCAGAACTAGAGGGACCTTAGAGATAACCTAGTCCGACATCCTTGCTTCGTGGATGGGGCCACAACATCCAGAATATGTAGGAGACCTGCCCAGGGCATCTTGGGAGTTGGTTCCCATCTGAGGCTGGATACAGGCCTCCAGACTCTCATTCTAGGACTTTCTCTGCACGGGATGCATCAGAGCTGTCAGTTTAGGCTAACATAGGTATGAGATAGAGGCTGCAGTGGGGACCCCAAATTCATGCCCTTCCCCCCATGGGGTGCCTAGCTTGTGGGCGGCACCTGCGACATCCCCCCCTCCCCCTCTTCCAAGCAGCCTCTGCCTGGGGGACAAGCTTAGTTACAGGGCACCGTGAGGCACTTATCATCTTCTGGCTGGAAATCCTTCATGCGTCTTGCAGTGCATGACAGGGGCAAGAGGAAGAGTATAAAGTCCCCTCTCCTTGAAATCCCTTCATAGGCTCTGATCTGACTGGCAAAAAAACCCATCTACCGGACCCTGCCCAGGGTCTGCCAGGAGAGAGAGGCAAGGGCTGGCTCACCTTGAGATGGGTGAGCTGAGGATCCACTAGCTGGGTCCAGGTGGAGGGCTAGCTCTGCCCTGCTGTGTGGAAAAATCACTTCACCTCTCTGATCCCACCTCCCTCACATATAAAGATAGAGGATGAGAAAATCTCTAGCAGGCTATAATTCCAAGCCATTGGGAAAGCCCTTTCTAAAGGCCATCTAAGATTTGATCCCTTCGGTGGTAGGTGTCAGGGGTTTTCAGGTGTGGATGCCCCTGGTGGAGGGGCTAGTGGGGAGGTAAGGCAAGCCCACATGAGGCCCAGCTCAGTCTGATGGAAAGGCTGGGGGCCAGGAGAATCAGCCGTTGCTCTGCTCCGGACCCTAGCATGGCTGTGACCTCTATTTCTCAGCTATCAGATGGGAATATCGCATCTACCTGAATTAACTCCCTCTGAGAGCCAGTGAAGCCAATAGTAAGGTTTGGGCAATGTTGAAAATTTGTTTTCATTCATAATGCATAAAGGGCAACTGTTCCTTTGACTGCCAGGTGGAAAGGGAAGGGCAGGCGGAGATGGGTGGTGCAGAGTCTGGGTTTGCCTGGGGACACACCAGCAGCAGATCCTGCCGTGTGCCTAAGCCAGGATCTGTCCTCTCGCCCAGGCAGAGCCCCTGGGGCCAGGGGCTGAAAGCGAGGCCTGTGCACACTGTACCTCCCAAGATCCTCCCCTGCCTTGCTCCGATCCAGGCAGATCCCAAAGGACAACTGGAGGCTCCATTTTATCCATTTGTGGGTCTCCTGAGGGTCTGGGCTGCTGAGGACTCTGCTGGATGGCTAAAGATCATCCCGAACATCCCAAGTCTCTCATGGTGAATGGAGCGGGGTGGAGCTGAGGACGGAAGGCCCAGAGAGCCTTCCACGCACAGCGAGCATCCCCTTCCAGCACGGACCTTTCGCCAGTGGGAGGAGGTGGGGGTGGGCTGGGCTCTTAAGGCTGCCCCACCTTCCCCCTTCTTACCCCTGCCCCGCTGCTCAACCCTCTCCAGGAGAAGAGGTCATTGGGCTGGAATGACCAGGGCTGAGCTGGGGTTATTCATGGCCAAGGGCTACAGCCCAGGTAAGCCCCTTTCCTCCAGAACTGCCTGACCCTTTCCGCCATCCTCGGGCAGAGCGACCCCTGGACCAAGGGGCCGCCTAGAAAATGCTCTGCATGCTTTTCCTCTGCAGAACTGTGTTCATGGGCAAGGGTGGGGGTGCCAGAAAGAAGAGGAGACCAGAGCTGAAAGGACAGGCAAGGGAGGGAGAAAATAAAAGGGTCAGGACAGAGGCAGAAATCCAGGCGACAAAGTAAAGGCTCCTAACACAGCTGATGGAGGTGGTCACCGGAAGCCGGAACCCTGTGAAGAGAGGAGTGCTCTGACCACCTGGTCCCTTTGTGAACCTGGGTCCAGAGTGATGATGAGCATCCCAGCGGGGAGGGCCCTAGTGGCTGAAGCTCCACTTCAGTGGCATGGTGAGGCGTTCTCGGTTCCTCTGCGAAGGGGGATAGAAGCAAAGCCACGGCCTGAAGCTCAGAAGGTACTCAGAGAGCACACCAGAAAGAACTTTCAAAGACCAAAAGACGTAGGATCAAGGAAAGCGCCTTCTTTGACAATATTTTGGAAAATGAAGCTCAGTGTCCTCCTCCCCGTTTCATGTTTTGAAAGCTGCAAAAACCATCCATGCCCAATGTAAAACACTCAAACGACAGCCTGAGATTAGCTCGTGGTGCATGCTGAGCTGAGAGCCACCCCGTCCCACTCCTGCCCCAGAGGTAAGCGTGGGATAGATCTTTCTTATGCCCTACCTTAGAAAAACATATTTGTAAATAATAGCTTAACTTACTGTATGCCGGCTACCATGCTACAGCTTTATATGCATCATCTATTTGAAATTGTAGACCTCTCTACACACACAGGTTTTGTTTTGTTTTTTTTTTAATAAGACTTTATTAAGCATATAGTTCTGAGGCTTGCTTCCTTACTGAATGTGTTTACGTCTTTCCTGCCAGTGTCTGTTTCTCCACTGAATTCTTTTTTACTGGGTACATAGTATTCCACCCTATGGCTATACTATGGTGTATTTCATGATTCTTTTATTTGTAGATATTTTTGAGCTTCCATTTTTTATTATTATAAACAATGTTGAAGCCAACAGCCTTAGGCAAATGTCTTTGAGCGGAATGTGTAAGGACTGTATATAATAATGCCTTGAATAATATTCTCGGCCCCAAAGCATTCTTATCTTATAAGATCTCTGCACATTTGCCCTGAACTTGAGATAGGCTTGGGCCTGGGGGTCTTGGCCTTCCTTAATCAAGAGAAAGTGGTAAGAGGCCAGACGAGAAATTCAGGCAAGGCTTTATCTTAGCAGGGGGAGTGAAGATGAACAATAGGTTCCCCCGCTAGCTCCTTCCCCGATGGGGCAGGGGTGGGGGAGTGGTGAGCTGGTTCCTTCTATGGGGTGAAGGGAGGGGCGTGTCCAGACGTCGGGCCAGAGGGGTGGCTTAGGTGGTTTGGCCACCCCTTTGGTGGCAGTGTGTACAGGGGGCATGCACAGTACCCTGCTTTCGCTCTGTGCTCCGTGCTCTTTAGAAGTGGCAGTTGGTTTTTCAGTCTTTTTGTATCTTGTTGCCCACAATTTGCCCCAACTACACATGAACTCAGTTATTTTGAGTCCCATATAGTCTCTTTGTATCTCGTTGCTCAAGGAGACATTTGTCCAGGTGCCAGCACTGCAGGAAAGGGTCCCGGGTCCCAGGTCTCAAGTCCCAGGTCAAGCTGAAATGCTGGAGCATTCTTTGCAGATTTAGTCCTGCCTGAGTTGGGAGGGGCAGAGATTGGCTGAGCTTTGGCCCTTTGGTTGTGCCCTTGGATTAGATGACCCACAGATGAACAGCAAAAGGGTGAGAGGCAAATGTCACCCACACCCTCACCAGAGCCCTCAAGGGTTCCCCTGTCGTCCAGGGTCCTGGAGGACACGCTGGGAATTCCAATCCTCAAAACCCCGCTGGCTGAAGCCTAGGGAGCCAGTAGTAAGTAGCTCCTTTGCAAGATAACTGCATTCAGAGGGCAACCTGAAGCCAAAGATAATCCACAATTAATTTTGTCTTTGTTTGGAATTCAGGAAATGATTAGATTTTCAAAAGAGATTGACCTACCCTTAGATGCTTGAATTTGACTGAGATTAAAAGGGTTTATTTTCAGCCCTCGAGTATGTTCCTAGAGTAGTCCCTCACCCTTCTGGGAAGAGGAGGGGTGCAGTGTTAAAACCCACAACACTGACCCATGTGGGTGCCATGAGGGCATAGGCTTATTTATTTGTGTTTATTGCTGCATCTCCAGTGCCTGGAACAGAGGCTGGGACCCACAGTGGGTGCTTGGTACATATTTATTGACTGAATACAAAGGCTTTGCAGGTAATATGAAGTAACCCAGACTCTTGATGCAGATACAGACTTGTGGACTAGCTGTGAGATTCTGAACAATTTAGTTTCTCTCTAAACTTCAGTTGCTCATCTTTAAAATGGGAATCATAATGTTCCCTAATGGTACCAACCTCATAGGCTTATTGTGAGGATGATGTAATATGATTATTAATATCATGAATTACTTTAATAACAATTAACACTTAGCCCAGCTTCACAAGAGTTCCTTCTTCTCTCCCCTCTAATCTCTATCCCAGCTCATGTTTCTCTTAAACATGGTAACTGTCCTAGCATGCCCCCCCCCATATCATACTTTCTTCTTTCTGTTGGGCACCAAGCTCAGGGTGCTGTACCCTATACACCAGTGGGGCAGTGAGGCCATGGGGCAAACTGGTGGGTAAGGGAGCACAGCATCCATTGCCATCTGCTCTCTGCAGAGCACCCCTTGTTCTTCCACTGCCACGTCCTTGAGCCTCTTGTCCTGCCCCTTCTTGTGTCCCCTTTGCTCTGATGGCCTGGGGCCCTCTTCAGGCTGGGCATCTGCAGCTGTTGAGCCAGCCCCTCTGACTCTGCTTCTCTGTTCTAATCACTGGGTGTTGGAGACCCCAGTTGGCACTCATGGGTCCAAGGAATCTGTGAGCAGGATAGGCTGACTCCTCCCAACTCATTCTAGAAAACAGGGAAGAGAGTCACCATCAGTGAGTACCTGCAGTGGAGTTTCCCAGTGTCTTAGGGGGTTAAGGCTCTGGTGTTCCCACTGTTGTGGCTTGGGTTGCTGCTGTGGCACGGGTTCAGTTCCTGGCCAGGGAACTTCCACATGCTGAGGGCATGGCCAAAGAAGGAAAAATAAGCATCTGCCATGTATCAAGCACTGGTCCAGGAGGTTCACTTGTGGCTATTACCCAAGTCATCATCTGAAGTGTAAGTATGAGGAGAAAACACCAAGTTACATAGCTGGGAGGGGTCAGAGCCAAGGTCTGCACCTCGGTTAGGGTGTGACCAGTTGTTCTGGAGTAAAGAGGTTTGCTCCCTGCAGCTGGGCTCGCCAGGCACCTCCCCTCTCAGCCCTGGCTCTCTCCCTCTGGCAGCACCATCTTCCAGAGCTACACATGGCCCTGGAAGAAGAGACGCTGAAATCTTATGTAATTACCCAAATCATGGCTCCTAAATGGCCTCTGATTACAGCACTAAAGCTCCTTTCTGCCATGCAGCCCTGGCCCTGCTGAATAGAGCCACGACCACTTTGTGTGGGATTTTTTTCTTTTAAAGCCAAGGAGAAGGCTTATCCGCATGCAAAGTAGGTCAGAACCTTAGCAAAGATCTTTTCAAACACTTGGCTTTTTTGAAGTCCTGCTACGAAACTCCTTTTGTTTCTCCTGCCTTTGCCTCTTCCTTCTCACCCTTCTCCTTTTCCCAAAGCCTCAGTGACATCAAATGGCTCTAAGCGACAGCGAGAGTGGCCCGCGATAAGCTCAATTATACATGATAGCAGGCTAGCCCAGCTGGGGTCAGGGTGCCAGCTGGGGTCAGGGTGCCACCTGCAGCCAGGCTGCCTTGTCGGGTGCCTTCCAGCCCCAAGCCACCTTTACAGCATCGTGGGCACCTGATTCGTCAGCTGGAATAGTGTGTGCTTCGTCCTCGGTCCCACCAGCCCATTGGAGGCGTGGGTGGCTGGGGAAGGCACCTGTGCCTGGGAGCCATTGGCTGGCCTTTGTGGTGCTCTTTTTAATCCAAACTTGCAAAAGACCTTTGTTCCAGCAGGAAATCAACTCAGCTGGACCGGTTTGGTGCTTTGCCTAATGCTTGCTATGGCGGTAGGGAGGGGGGTTACTTGCCTTCCTTTTGCTTTGATTACTTCAGCCCCTCAGCACCACCCTCACCAACTGTAGGTTGGAATCAGCAAGAGTTGTGTACTTTTTTCAGTAGGACGGAGTTCACAAAGGCAGCCACACCCGAAACCACCCGAGACTCTCAGCCCACTCTTGATGAGCGGACAGAATACAGGGGTACTTCTGGCCTCACTTAACGGTGAAGGAAATCAGGTCCTAGCATCTTGGTGAAGTGACCGCTGGCACTAACATCTGCACTGTCTGCTGATGACCGCTCAGGAGCCGGAACCCACCTGCTGACTCTGGAGTCTTTTCCTCAAACCCCTGTGACTGGGAGAGGAATGAGAGGTGTGTGTGTGCGCCTCCTCTCCAAAGGACAAGCTAGTGATCATGATGACTTTGCTGTGTGCCCGCAGTGATAATGTCATCCAGCGGCTCAGCGGGATTCCCTCCCACCAGCATCTCCTTTCACCCACATCCTGCCTGCTCTAGACCTGGCTGGAGAAAATGCTCATTCTGTTACTCCTGCCATCTTTCTCCCGGCAACCTCAGCCTGGGTCCAAAGGACAGATCATTGTCCAGGAAGATGGATGTCTTCAGAGGTATTTGAAAGGGGCGTTGCTGTGGCCGGTCCAGGAAAGTGGGCGGAGCCAAAGTAGGGATGTTTCTTTCATTCAGTGAAAAGTTACTGAGGACCTGCCATCTGCCGAGGTGCTGAGGACACAACAGGAAAGAAAACAGTCAAAACTCCCTGCCTTCACAGAATGTGCACTCCAGGGAGGGATCCTGACAATAAACTAGATGAATAAGTAAATAAAGGTGGTGATAAAAGCTGAGACAAAGTAAAACTGGGAAGAGGGGAAGGGAGTGTTGGGGTGGCTGGAATTTGAGATAGAGAAACTAAGAAGGTTCATTGAGAGAGTCATGCTGAAATTCAGTCCTGAGGGAGCGAGATGTGAAAACACCTGAAAAAGGTGTTCTGCACCGTGGGAACAGCAAGTGCAAAGGCCCTGAGGCCCGAGGGCATGGATATGTTTGGAGATTAAGAAGGAGATGCTGTGACTAGGTTAGAACAGGTGAGGCAACACGCCAGGAGAGTTCAGAAAGGTGATGAGTTGGAGGGGTGTGTAGGCCAATGTGACAGGGCCTTTATGGGGGAGTTGAGGGCTGTTAGGAGCTGACCCCCATTTTTAGGAGCAAGTGTTCCTCCCACCAGGGCTATTCTGGGGACTCCTTCTTTCCCAGCCTCCCAGCTGACTACTCTTTGCTCATGAGCTGGAAGGGGCTCAGCCAGACTGGAGGGAAAGTGGAGACCCTTTTTGCTCCAGGAAAAGGCAAGGAAAGAGGAACGGAGTTCAGCTCAGACAAGGGGACTCCGCCTGCAGGATGCTTCCGAGGCTTTTGGAGCCACAAGAGTGCTGGCCCATTTGCCACTCCTAAGATCCTGGGAACTTGGGGGCTGGGACAGCTTCAGGTTGGGGCCTGTCTCTCCCAAGAGGTCCAGGCACGCCTCTATCTAGTCCTTCTAGACACATCCCCTCTCTTTATTTTCCCACCCTTCGGGGTGTCCGGCTTCCATCCTTCCTGTGGGCTCTCTAATGACTGTGAGATGAGGAATTGCACACAGCAGAGAAGCCAGCAGGGTGGGCAGGTCTGAAGATGCTGGATTTCTCACCTCTCCCGCCTGCTCCCTCTCTTGCTGCCACCTCTCCCCCCACACACCCCCTTCTCACCCCTTTGCAGAAGAAAATGACAATGCATGTGTGAAGATTGCTTGCTGGCTGGAAACGCTCTGTCTCCTCCCTTCCCAACTCAGAAGCAACAGCCTTCCTGTCCGCATCCCACCCCAGCCCCGGCTGATTCTGGGTATCCCAGCACCTCCTTCCCTTCTCTCTTCTCTTCCTCCTGCACCATTTGGAGGGCACTCCCACCCTTTTATGTATAGTCAGAATTCCCCGGCTGATGAATGGGGACAGGCTGCACTGGGATGCTTAATCTAGGATGCAGCTCTTGAGTGGGGATGGGGTTAAATTCACCCCAGGGCACCCAATTTGTGTGAATTACCCTAATATGAAGGAAGACACGTGAAGAGGTTGTTTGCATTTCAGAATTCCAAAGTGAAGGCACCCAGAGTATCAACTTACACTGACACACGGGGTGAGATGCACCTCCACTGGGGTAGGAGAAATCATGAACGACCCTAGGTTTCCTGTTGGTCCCTCCATCCGCCTTTTCTCCTGGGAGCCTTCCGTCACAGACCCTCAGACACAGGCTTCTCCCTCCCTCTCTCAGCAGGAGGCCAGCCGCCAGGGAAGGGCGGGCCCAGCAGCTTCCTTCCAGGGCAGGGTGGGGTTTGTTTGCCTGTGTGAAGCGCCTCTTCTTTTGGAGAGAGAGCAAGAAGAAGGGAGAAAATGAAACACTTTTGCCACCTCCTTGTTAGTTCCAAGTCCCAGGTGAGCTGGGGAGCTCACAGCTCCTTTTGTGAGGCTGGCGGCCTGTAGCGTCTCCATGGTGATGCCTTGAGGCTTCTCCAAGCTGGGGACCGGCCTCCCTCAGCAGAATTCCCTGCGCTGCTAGTATCAGAGATGGGTGGGGAGAGGCACCTTGTGGGATCAAAGGGGGTCTGGATGGGCTTGGCCCGGGGAACCGGAGGTGTGTTCTTGACCCTTGGCTTCTTCGAGACCAGCAGCAGCTTTGGAATCTGGGATCCAATCAGAGACCACACCTGGAGTGTGACAGTCAAGGTTGAGAGTCAGGGTTTCATGCCCCCATATGCAGATTTGTCTCCTATGACGCCTCTACACAGACCTGGTCCATGAACCTGGCTTGGACTCCGCACCACTGAGCATTTTTTTCCAGTTGTTTTCTTATCTGAGACCCATCCCTTCCTCAGTATTTCTCTGACTTAGCTCCAGAGTCCCTTCTCTGGGAAGCCTCCCTGGATACAAACCTCAGTCCCCTTGCCCCAGGGCTCTCCTTCTCTTTTAAATCCAGACCCACTGCCCCTCTGGGTCTGGCTGGCTCCCAGGACCACACAGCGGCTTGGGGTGTTACTCACTGTGCCTGTGAGGGGTGGGTGGCACGGCGGGGAGGACACAGGTCCAGCTCTAGTGTCCGACATTCCAGGGCTTGACTCGTGGCTCTGCCCGTTGCTAATTTGCTCCTGTCTGATGACTGTCACTTCCTAAGTGGTCTGTCTCACGGAGCTGTAAGGAAGCAGCCTGTGAGCCTCAGTTTCTTCACCTGCAAATTGGGGATCCTCATAACTCCTCACAGACTGCGAGAGGAGACGAATGACGTGCTGCTCTAGGAACTGAAGTAGCAGGCCGGCGCCTTCCCACTGCCTCCCTCCCTCCCACCGCCCGTTTAGATGGTGCTATTTACTCCCCAGCAGCCTGTATTTTTCCCGAGCAGCGCTTTGCACACACATATAATTAATCATTGGGTTCTTGTACTGATTCACTTGATTTTTCTCTGGGGGCGCTTGCAGGCAATGGGCTTTGTCTGATATGTCCATCACTGTCTCCCAGTGCTTAGCACAGAAGCTGGACCGCGAGGGGCTTAGGAAACAGCTGCTGACTGGCCATCAGAACCGGGATTAGAGGCCCTCCCTTCGAGACCATTGGTTTCTAGGCTGCAGCTGCTCCTTGACGTCTTTGACTTTCCACGCCGCCTTGCACATAGTAGGTGCCCGTTAAGTGGCTCCTTAGAGATCAGTCCTCCATTGCACATGACGCCATGTGGGAAGGAAGGACTGCAGAGCCAGGCTCCTAAGTGATTTCTAGGAACAGAAGAGGGGACCCCCACGCCCCACCCCCTGCAACGTGGCTGAGGGGAAATCTAGAGTTTGAGAGGCAGGATAACCAAAGGAGTCCCTCAGGGCTCCTTCTAATCCTGGAGTCGATGGTCCACAGAAGCAGGAAGGACTTTGATCCAGAATGTACCAGTCAGCTCCAGAGCAACGGTGCCCTTGGTGCCAGCTGGAGGAGACCAGACCGTGTTCTCCAGGGGAGCTGGGCTAGCACACTGATTGGCTAGAGTTCATTCCCATGAGCATTGCTAAAGTTGGGGCAAACTCGATTTTAAGCTAAGTGGAAATATTTTTATTTGAGTTAATGTACATTGGATCTAGTAAACACACTGAGTATATTACGATGCGCTCTGGAAATGTGCAGTCCGATCAGCAAACAGATTAGTTTTAAGTGAAAAGACACTGGCAGACGCTTAAATTCATTGACTTGTTGAGAACGTCTAGATTTGGATATAAATGCACTGGAACGCTAGATCAGTTTGGTGTCTCAGCCCATCCGCACGGAGAAGCTATTGATTTTAGTTGATATGCATTGATTCCCAGAAAACAGGACGGCTTTTGAAAATGAACTTCCAGTAATTTCAGGGAGAAGCCGGTGCGTTCGTCTCCACGCGAGGCTGGCTTGTTTTGTTAAACGTGTCTCTACGCCTCGAAGGAACGGAGCAGCAGACAAATATCTTTGTATGAATTAAAATGCATTGATTCTTGGAGGGAAATGATGGTCTCTGTTAAAAGCTTTTTGGAGATGTTAGCATGCAGGAGTTTGAATAAAGCCTTTGTTCGGTGCCCCTTCCTCTCTGCCTTATGCTCGCCCCCCAAAGGGGGAAGTTTTCAGAGCCCATGTGGAGTTAGAGGTGCTGGCGGGTGGGGTGGGGTGGGGTGGGGAGAGGAGAAGGGGATCTGTCACGCTGCTAATCCCTTGGAGCCAGAAGGAGCATGAAACTGCTCCTCTCCAGGGGTGGGAGCATTGAAACAGTCCAATGGGTTGATCTCATAACCAGACAGAGACCCATAAGGTCAGGTGCCCAGGTGGGGGCTGAGGGAAGAGGAAACAAAGTTTCCATTGATAAAGAGAATAGCAACAGAAAGGAGGGGCCCCGGGGGTCAGGTCTTGGCTACAGAGATGAGGGGGAGCATGTGCAGTTTGGGTCTCTTGGTCAATGGGCTCTCTGTGCTGAGGGGCAATGACTCGATGATAATGGTGGAAATGGTGCAGGAGTGAGTTATCTCACTTTCTTACCTTCTGAATGAGTTGGACGTGAACCAGAGGCGTAATTTAGGCATTTCTCACCCTCATTAATGAATAGCTCCCTTGGGGTATGCAGACAGCACGGCTGGAAAAATGATTCCAGAAGCCAGGAAGGAAGCAATTGGCCTGGAACTTATTTTTCATGTGTTGAGACTCCCTGGATCTTTCTGGATCAAAGCCACTTAAGACCACTTTGAGGGTTGATCATGGACTTAACTCCTTGTCGTTAGCCACGCCTACCTTCTCCTCTGCCCCCAGATACACCCTGGGTGGGTGATTAAATCTACTGTGGGGGGTGTTTGTTAGCCACACGCACACCCAAGAGGATGCTGATAAGTTGCCCAGGTAACACTGACCATGGCAGCTAAACCCCCTCCCCCAGTGACAGGAGAGAAGGCTGCTGGGAAAGACTTAGGGGAACATGGACTGTGAAGCTTCCTCCTTTCACCTCTGGCTGCAGCTGTTAGAAGTCTAGGGTCCTGGTCCATATCTACTTACCCCAGGCAGTGATTCTCTCCCCCGTCCCTCCCCTCTGCTCCTCTCCACTGCCTTCCACTTGCTCCTACTCTGGTTTAGGAAGGGGACTGCCTAGCCTTGGAAGCATGGGGTCAAAGCCTGGGGAGGGACTTTATGACTCCTTCAGTCCATCCCCCAGCTGATGCTTCCTCCTCTGCCTCTACAAGATTCCATGTTGAATGTAGTCTCAGCCTGAATACCTCTGGCTGTGGACTGCACATCCTCTCCCAGGAGTCTTTTTCAAATAGGTAGTTCTAGTCAATGCAAAGTGCCCCTGCCCCTTGCCTGCCAACACCAACCCCAAACTAAATGAGCCTTAATGCCATCGTGGTCCTGGTTCTATCCTCTGGGGTGGCACAGAAGCAGTCTCATTCTTCTTCCCCATGGTGGTCTATAGTCATTGAAGAGAGGATGTCCCCAGTGAGGCTTCCCTTCTCCAAGCAAATCATCCTGGGTTCTTAAGCTGTTTTTCAGATGACATGGTTTCAGGTCCCTCCGCCATATGCAAGACCAGCCTCATAACTTGTGTGGGCCCCCAGTGCAAAATGAAAATGTGAGGCCCTTTGTTCCAGAATTACCAAGAATTTCAAGATGGTGACAGCAGGCAGCATTAAACCAAGCTCAGGGTTGCATGCCCATGAAGCCAACCCAAATCGTATGGGACCTCTTTCCCCAGATTTCAGTCTGCAGTGTCCTTCTAAGTGATGTTTTAGGATTAGACTGTCCAGGGTAGAAGCATAGTGACTGTCCCTTTTTTCTGGATATATATGTTAGTAGAGTTGGAGCAATTGACAATCACATTAGCTTTACCGGCAGGCAGAGTGTACAGGTGCATCATACTCAGCATTATAGCCACTCTGGTTTTTAGGTTTGATTCATACCTATAGCAGCTGAGCCGCCTCTCTCCCACTGTCAGGCTGTTGCAAGAATCCACAGTGGAGAATTTTGCTTTGCCCGCAGGATCCACTCCAGTGCTTAAATGCCTATATTGTCCTTTAGGCAGTGTATTCGTTCACTCATTCAATCCACAGAGAAACATTTACTGAGGGCCCACTTTGTGCTAACCACAGTGATAGGAGTCAGGATATTTTTATTTTATACATTACACCCTTTAAAAAAAAAAGAAGGGGTTCCCATGTGGCTTACTGGGCTAAAGATCCGACATTGTCTCTGCAGTGGCTCAGGTCATTGCTGTGGCACAGGTTCGATCCCTGGCTTAGGAACTTCCACATGCTGCAGGCATGGCAAAAAAAAAAAAAAAAAAAAAAGAAAAGAAGTATAATTCATTTACAGTGTTTCAGGTATACGGCAAAGTGATTCAGTTAAACAAATCTCCCTATATAACTATTTTTTTCATATAGTATATAATATTTAATGAAACATGACCCTTGCCTTGAAAAGTTTTAATTTAGAGGAGAAAAGATATTTCAACAATAATTACATGAAAATGTATTGGTTTCTGTAACAGAGTTGTACACCGGAGTGGAAAGGATGGCAAATCACCCCGCCTGGGAATCGTGGAAGGCTTCAAAGGAAAGGTGGCATTTGAGGTGTCTTTTGAAGGATGAGTAGAAGTTTGACACATGGGAAGGGCAGGAGGGGAAGCCCAATTTCCGAAAGCCTGGTTTCCTCCGCATGAATTCCCAATTCATTTCTTTTGGCCGTTCTTCTGGGGCAGCAACCAAGGACATTGGCCCTGGTGGCTCCCCACAAATTTCCACAGCCTATTTCATCTGTCAGGCCTTTCAAGCAGACCCCACTGCCTTGATGAGAAGATATTGCTGAAGTTTTTGCTGCAGTTTTAATTTCTTGACATCATCTGGGTGCGTTGGGAAAAAAATGAGATCTAATAATGAATGATTACAACTCTCAAGTTAAGTCTAGTTGGTTGACTAATCAATTTGGTTAAGTGAAAATCCATAGCAAATGAGTCGACCGCAGTATGACATTTCTCCATCCAATTTAAATTAAAATCACCAACCATAATAATTTCACAATTACTCAGGGAGGGCACACTGGAGACTTGACCCCCGGAGCAGAGAAATTGCAAATGCCGCGAAGAGTTGGCTGAGAGTGGGGTGATGATGGAGTCACTTGAGATGAACTCTGCCTGAACTGCTCAGCCTCGTCAGCATCAGGGGTGGGGGCAGTGGGCAGGGAGGGGCGTCTGCAAAGGATGCTGATCAGCAGTTCCATATTCTTGGGTGCAGCCCTGCTTCTCTGCCCTGAGGGCTGGGTGGGGGGGGCAGGAATTTCTATCCTCTTGGCTTGAAAGCTCATCATGAAAGCTTTTCCAGCAGGAGAGCAGGATCTTTCTTCTCCAGATAAGGGGTGGGGGGGGGCAAGAGGTGGAAGTCATTCTTTCCATTTCAAATTCTCCCAAATTTCAGCTATCTGTTCTTGGGCGGTGGATGTCATGTCTTTTTTTCTTAAGGGTGCTAAGTGTGTATAACAGCTAATTAATTGGTTTATGATAATAAGGGTGATCATGACAGAGCAAAGGAAAGAGTTATATTTTATCTACTATCACAAGTATTTATTTGCTGAATGTCCTCTTTATATCAGGCATGATAACAGGCACCAGTGAGAGAAAGATGAATTAAATGTATCACCTTCAGGGACATTGTGTAGCCTCTCTCGTGTAGCCTGAGAGATAAACACTTAGTATTAATGCAAGGTGGAAGGTCACTGACATTTAGTAAGTAACTTGAAGGGTGAGAATGATTTTGATCAGGGAATTTCATGCAAAAATTTTGTATGCCAGTTACCTTATCTGTAAAAGGCGTTTAATAACAAAACCACCTCAAGAAGTTGGTGTGAGATGAATGATGTAGCTGATGCTACTAGTGGTCCCTTAGTTACTTTTCTCTCTTCCTTCTATAGCAATAGAACTCCTAAAGGTTTGCTGCCTGGAGCACATGGCTGGCTGGAATCAAGACCACATTTCCCAGCCTCCCTTGCTGCTGCGGCCGCATAACTAAGGTCAGGCCAATGGAATGCAAGGAGAAGCAGTGTGTGTGGCTTCTAGGATGTTCCTTTAAAGAGAGGGGTCAAACTCTTATCCTCCCCATACTCCATCCTGATGGCAGGAATTCAGGCACAGTGGCTGGAACTGGAACAGTCATCTTGGGGCATTAAGTGACTTTGGAAGTGGAGGCCATACAGGAAGAGCAACAAGATAGAAGGAACCTGGGCTTCAAATACTGTGATGTGCATACTAGCCCTGCACAGCTCACCTCAGGAGCTAAAATAAACATTTTCCTTAAACTGCTGTTATCTTTGTTTTACCGTCATTCCAAGCTGAGTCTAATTCTAGTGAATTCAAATGAATTGTTTCATATAAAGCATTTAGAATACTTAGCACATGATAAAAGTTTAAGAGCTAGTGACTTAGAATAGTATTTTCAGTCCTTACTCTAAAGGAGGCAGAAGACAAAGACCCTGCCCACTGAGCTGCAAGAAGTTTGCCTTATTTCCCCAGGTAGACTCTTGAAGAAGACACCTAGCACTTTGCATCATAGTCAAGCTCTTCAGCCTCTCCTCCCACCATCCACTCTTCTCATACTCTCAGGTCACCATCCCCAACATCTCCCTGACCACCGCCCCCCTCCCCTGACCCCATGCCAGACTTAAATCCTCCTGTCACCAGCTCAGCTGTTACTTCTAGAGGGATGAATCCATGGCAGCCCAGGAGAAGTATGAGCAGGGAGTCAGATCCTGTGGATCAATTTGTAATTTTTCTTGTGGCAGCAAGAGGAGCATGAGCGATGCTTACACTAAATCCCTGGCATGGCAGCAACACGGCCACATGTCTTGGCTTGAACTATTTATCTTTGGGTGGGACTGGGGGCCTGGGAGGAGGGAGCACATAAGTGCTCCCCAGCTTAGTCTGTCATGGGGGTTGGGGGCAGTGAGGGGCCGATGATGCTGGTCCTGAATACCTTGCTATAGGAGAGGACAGGACAGTCCATCTTTCTAGGCGGGTAGAGGCACTTTCAGTTTCTGGGCAGATGAGAGTCAGAGAGTAACCTCTCTTTATGGCTGAGACCTTAGTAGAAAAATGTTGAAATTATTGACTCAGAAGTAACAAGTGGCTCTTTGCTAGCATTGGTGCATATGCTGAGAATGTGTAAGTGCATACATACTTGGTACCTTCAAGGGGAAGAAAGGAATGTGGGTGCTTTCCTGGCAAGGGGGAACTTGTGATTATCAGAGGGAGTGAGTTTGATAGACATTACTCAGCCTCACAAGTATTTCCAAATCTCTCCCTTTCCTGTTCACATGAATGAATTAATCCATATTATGTGGCCATTTCTGGCCAGTGGAGTGTAACCAGAAATGACCTGTTATCACTTAAGAGTTGGAGGGCATTTTTCTCCATTTTTTTCTCTTTCTCTTTGGAACATACTTAGATGGTGATGTCACAAACTGGAGGAACCAACATCTGCCTGGGTCCCTGAACGACTGTGTGGAGCAGAGCTCTGTGACTACCAGCATTGGGCATATAGACTAGCAAGAACTAAATTTGTGAAGTGATTGAGTTTTTGGAATTGTTGGAAGCGGCAGCACAATCTAATCGATCCTGATGAATAATGCTAAAATCAAAGTGTGTGTGGGGGGGTACAGATCCTTTAGCTTCAGCAGGAAGCTGGGGTTAGCACACCAGAAACTGGAATCCAAATCAGTTGCTAGACCTTTGCACATGTGGCCTGGGCAGAGGAAGGAGGCAATAACAAATGCTGATGCATAGAGCTGGGGATGGCTGAGTCCGGGAGTGATGCCAAGAATGGCAGGGTCTGCTGATGATATCCAAGAATGTACCTGGGACAGATGCCACCATTTCTCTGACATTCTGCTATGACATAGATCATGGAGGGCAGGCTATATTTAAGGTCCCCAAACCAGAGGAACAATTCCAGACACTCTTCAGAAGTGATGCATTTACTTGTGTCCTCATTCCCAAAATTCATATGTTGAACTCTTAACTTCTAATATTTAGCAGTTTTTAGAGTTGGTAATTAATGTTAAATGATATTGTGGACCCTAATCCGATAAAACTAGTGTCCTTAGATGAAGAAGCACCAGATTTTTCTCTCTCCAGAGAAAAGGCCATGTGAAGTCATAGCAAGAAGAGCCTAGAACCCAACCCTCATGGCATTTTGATCTTGAACTTCCAGCCTTCAGAACTGTGAGAAATAGATTGCAATTGCTTTAGCCCCCTCATCTGTGGTAGTCCGTTATTGAAGCCTAAGCAGATCTTGAGTGAGGATTTGTTTTCTCATGTTCCCTTCTCCACCCATCCCTAAGCTTTCCTGTGGGAAACTGTATAAAAGTCAGGTGGATTTTTTTTTTTTTTTTGTAGGTGGAGAGGAAAGAGAAGAGAAGGAAATAATGAAAATAGTAACACTTCCTTGCACTTTTAACAAAACACTTTTTTCTACATTATTACACTGGATTCCAATTACAGCCCTGGAAGAGAGAGGTAATTATCCTAGGTTTATAGGTTTTATGCATTTGCACAGCAATATTTGCTAGCATCTACTATGTGTTGGGGCATGATGCTACGTGTTGGGGTGCAGAGTTGAATGGTATAGCTCCTGTGCTCAAGTGGCTGAGTGAATGGAGGCTCCCAGGACAAGGGCTAGGAAGGATGCGATCCTGGCTCTTTAGCTCTGTGCCTGAATTCAAAGAGGAGCAAAGCAGGGACTTAGGCTGTAATACATGTTGATGGACCCTTGCATTCCAGTTAGAGCTGTCTCTTCATTGTCCCTGGGAAGCTGAGGATCAGCATCATACCTGAGTAGCATGTCCAGCATCCCACTCAGCCTCCACATTTATCTTCGCTGGCAGAACCTTTGCTTTGTCTAGATCTCCTGCACCCAGGCACCTCAGGGAAAGCTGGCTTCTCCCAGCCCCAGAAGCTGGATCGTGTAGGCAGCCAGGCAATCACACTCAATCTAATCTCCTTGCAGTTCTAACCAATGAGACATAATAGAGCCTGAAGAGATTCTTGGATTTCTCACCCTAAAACGAGCACAAAAGAGGGACCATCTGTTTTTTGAGGGGTATTATTATGTAAGGGCATGATGCTGAGAGCTGCTGCAGCCACTTTAGGACCACGAGGGGGCAAGCCTGAGGAGAACTGCCAGCATGCTGAGCATAGCAGGGCACAGAGAGGGAGAGAACTGGCTCTTCATGTTGATTGACTAAATTGAGTGCTTCTTGTTATATCAGATAATACATATTCTTATTGTTAAGCTCTTTGGGGTATCATATCACTTGCTGCTAGAATCTTCCTAACTTGTATAGGCAGATACAATCAACCAGCATGTGTGTACTGAGTTGCCACAGACTCCACCACTGTTGGTGTGTATCTGCAGGCAGGTCTCATACTTTCCTGGGCCTCAGTCTTCTCATCTGTGAAACGGGGGTGGGGACCAGGTACCATTCCAGAACTAACTCTTCTGATATTACTCTGAACTCAGCACTGGGATAGGTACATGGGGACGGGGGGACAGGGGGGATGAGGCGCTGTAAAGAAAGCTAAGAATCGCTAGTTGGAGTCAGAGAAGAAGGCATCCATGATATGGCAGAGGGGTTGGGGGGCAGAGGAAGGGGAAGAAGAGGAGTTTCCCTCTTCAGGGTCTGCAGGAAGGAGCTGGTTGAGAAGGTCGGTGTGTGTCGCCTGTTCAGGGCAGTGACTGGGGGACAGGTGGCTGCCAGGAGCCACTCCCCTACCACCTCCCTGATCTGAGTCGGCTGCACATGGCTCCCACCTGCCTGCCCTTCTGCTCTCTGTGCCTCTCACTCCACTTGGCCGGATTAGCTCTTCCTGCAGGGGGCGGGGCTCAGGGGATCTTGCAGGTGTTTCCCAAACTGGGGGCGGAGTGTGGGTGGGAATGGGCGTCCATGACAGAATGAACCAGAAGTGCCAGGATCCCTGTGAAACACTGAGGCAGCCTCTCCCAGGACCTCACAACCCAGCTGTGGTCCCTGTCTTACCTGCATGACCGCCACTTGTCAGCCTCCTGGAGATGCTGGAAGGGAGGTGTCTGCGGTGACTGTTTAACCCAAAACAACACAGAGGCGCAGCAAGGTGAGATGCCTTGATGGAAGTCATGCTGCTGCTGAGCCGTGGAGCCGGGACCCAAGCTCAGATTTGTCTAATGTCATCCTCAATTCTGGCCTGTGAGCGAGGCCTTGGACCACTGGGGCCAACCCTCTCCTTCGGCTCATTCTCCCATCCTAAACCACAGACTCAGCATTATTCTCGTCTCTGCAGGCCCTTCCTCCTACCGGCAGGGAGCTGCCTCTTTCATCTCTGCCTCTTTCTGTGAAATCTCACTTCTGCTCTTCTCTAGGGCCAGCTCCACAGATTGGCTTTTAGGTCACCTGTGCCCTCCTCTGTCCCCTCCCCCACTGCCATACCAAATAAAACCTAACAAACAAAATCTCTTTTCATTAGACTTATAGGGCTTGATCCTTATTTACTTTTCCACTCAATATTCATCAAATATAATTGAGCATTTACTATGTGTAAATAGTGTCAAGTGCTAAAGATATCAAGAATGAACTTGAATGGATATGGTGTCAACCCTTACAGAACTATGGTCAAGTGCACTTCTAGCGAATCCACCCCTTCTCTCTGTATATATGGCACCTCCTAGGTGCAATGCTATTGCTGATATGAAACCAGTTCTTAGATTGCCTGGGGCAATGTCTAGGGTTAGTAGGTGCTGCCTGGAATAAGTAAATTAACAAGGTGGGGTAAAGGGCCAGGAAAGGCCAGGTGAATACACTTGAGCTACATTTCAAGGAGGTCAGGCAGCCCGCCTTCTGTTGCTGCATCCTTGGATGATGCTAAATTGTCTAATAAATGCTCTTCCAGCCAGGGACTCTGGAGAGGGCCACTGACATGGCTGAGGCCTGAGGCCAGCGCCCAGCCCAAGTCTGTGTTAGGAGACTGCATGATGAATGCAAGGTGTAGGAAATAGAAATTATTAAACTCTCAGATAGGGACAGAAATGCCTTTGTGTGGCTGCAGAGTTGGGAAATTATGCTGAAGAAATGCATTGCAAATCAGCCTGCACCAGGCAGAGAGGGGCTTTTATTCTGCAGGTCCCGAAGTTCCTTTGGCAGCTTTTGTGTACAGCCGCAGAGGCTCTTCTGGGAGGAGAGAGAAGCTGGTAATTTCGTGGCTGATTGGCAGACTGTCCAGAGCCAATAAAGATATTTGTTTTCTTGCTGAAATGCTCACACACCCAAATCTCAGTGCCTCAATTTTGTCTTTCTTTCTCTTGTTGTGATCCCCACCCCCTTTCCATTATGGGGAGGAATGAAACTCGGGCTGTCTGTCCCCCTTCACATGGCCCAGTGTGGGCCCTGTGGGGACAGGGGTCCCCATCCTGGTAACCCATGAGGATGGAGGATCTTTGCCAGGATATCTGGCCTCTTCTCCAGGCATCCAGTTTACTTTGGCACAATCTACAGAGAGGAACACTGCCACTTTGGTGCCCTGGGTAAGCTTGATGTCTGCACTAACACAAATCCACCCAATGTCCCTGCAATGCTCCATACTGTTTGCCCATTTTAAGGATGAGGATAGGTGGCTTGTCCAAGGTCTTGGCATTAGGAAATTGTGGCACTGCGATTTGAAGTCAAGTTTATCAGATTCCATAGTCTGTGGTCTTGGGTTTTTTGAGTGTCCCCATGGGGTCTCACTCTAATAGTATTCATGGTGCCCCTGCTGATTAAAAGTGCCTTCCCCGGTACAGTGGGGACTCTTGAACTGGGTTCTCTAACAGTCAAACCTAAGTTACAGGAACATCTTAAAGTTTTAACAGAAGTATCTGCTTTAGAAATTGAATGGTCCTTTGAAACTGTGTAATTCATCCCCTTTCTCATCTGGACCCATTTTACTGATCATGAAGCTTAGGCCTACAGAGTTTAGGGATTGACCCAAGGTAACAGCCAACTCTAAGTGCAGACCCAAGACAAGAACCTGTCCTCTCACTCTCAGTCCAATGTTCTGCCTACCTCATCTGCAGTATCAATTAGGACTAGGTTTGGCTGTGAGTGATAGATACCATCGACACAGTGATCTCACTCCCTGATGTAAAGTAAATCAGAAACAGAGAAATCAGACGTAAAATAAATCAGAAGATGGTATGGCAGCTCCACAGTGTTAGGGACCAAGACTTTATGTTGTCACTTTGCTACTTTGTGGCTTCTTTCCCATGTTTACCTCATGGCCCAAAATGGCTGCTGGAGCTCCAGCCATTACGTCCAGCATCTGGAAAGAGGAGGCTCTCCTCTTTCAAGAGACTTCCTGGAAGTTTCCCGTAGCACTTCTGTCTCCTTGGCCAGTAATTTAGTTGATAGCCACACTAGGTAAATGGGAGCCTGGAAAATGTCATTTTTTTAGCTGGGTGCTTGGTAAGAAGTCAGGAGGACTCTCTGTATTCCTAAGAAAACAGGAGGGAGGGGCTACTGGGAAGCAACTAGAAGCCTTTACTGTAGCTCCTTAGTCTCTAAATTGGCTGTCAACACCATGCTTCCTGGTCTGCTGTGCTAGGGATTCCCAGTTGAGAGGGAAGCTGAACCAGTAGACCTTGACTGGCGGAAAAACAAGTTGGGTCTTTGTTTTGTGTGGTGTGTGTGTGTGTGTGTGTGTGTGTGTGTGTGTGTGTGTGTGTGTTTTCCCTTCCTCCTCCAGATAAAGATGGGGCACTTAGCTCTGGAAGAGTTTGCATCATGGGACTTTTTAATATAATGCCACCTAGCCTAGTGTTTTCAGTGCTCATCTATTTTGGCTCAATTCAAAGATTACTTTGGTTTGATTCCTTCCTGGATTTTATAAAACATGAGGGCAGAGGTTTAGGATAAAGGAAGACAGGACGTATATGAGTGTGTCAATGTATGTATACCTATTTTCAGAGGGGAAGGAAACCTCCACTCCCCTGCATCCTTGTACTTTCCCAGTCAGGCTGAAAAAGCGTAAAATACTGATTTTGTTCATCTGCTGGTTCTTCTGGTAACATGGAGCCAAGGCTGCTGTTTTGAATACCTAGAGGCAATTACGGGCTCCACAAATGAGAGAAACAGAGTGTGAAGCTGCCTAGAGATGCTGAGTCCAACCACCTGCTTAATAGACAAAAATCCCAAGGCCTAAGAGATGTTACCGGTTTACCCCAAATTTGCAGAGCTGGGTCCAGTATCCCCATCTTTCCAATTCCTAGACTAAGATGATTTTACCTCCCTGAAATATATATACATCTTTTATATTGTTCTCTAGCCATTCATTTCATGTGTGTTACTATTGTTTCCCCAGCAGAAAACAGTGAACCCCTATTATGTTCAAAGCACTATGCAAGGCTTTAGTGTGAGGAGGATGAAAAGATGAATAAAACACAGCTCCTGTCTTAAGGAATTTGCGGTCTAGAGAGGAATCCAGATGCATCAACAGTTAACCATAAGGCAAGGCCAAGGGCTCTGAGGTGGCACAGGCCCTGGGTCATGATGCTGTAGAAGGGCTGGAGTGGGGGATTGTGGGAGACCCCATGGTGGGGTCTTTGAAGAAGAGAGGGGTTGAGGGAAGAGGTAGCCTAATGAGATGAAGGGCACAGATAGAGCCTGAAAATGATACCAGCTAATAGCTGCCTGCCCTGGGCACTATCCCTGGAATTTGGAGGGTTTGATATCTGGACCCAAGGAAGGAAAGCCTGGAAAGGTCTCCTCTGCCTCAAGGGCGGAGCTCCAGTCCCAGTCACTTCTTGGGCAGTGTTCTTGGTCCTGTTTGGCCATTGATGTGCTTGAAATAGACCCAGCCAGTGTCTTGACAAGACCAGTTGAACCAGAATCTTTAGGGGTGGCTCTCAGGCATCTCTTTGCTGACAGCTCCCTGGTGATTCTGATATCAAATGGGACTCTTTAGAGCTAAGGAAGGAGGTGGGTGAAGCCTGGATCTGGGTGATGGGAGGAGGTGCAGGGTGTTGGCAATGGAGCTCCACTGGAGAACCTCCCAGAGGAGGTAGGTAACAGAGGCACCAGACCCCAGGTCACACCGGCCTTGGCCTCCCTGTGCCGATGGGGGGCTTGGTCCAGGCCCGCTCTGCAGCTTGTTATAGCAGCAAGGCGGTTTGTCCCTGGCCCTTCCCAGCCCAGTCCAGAAGCACCTTCATTCCACAGGCCACCTCCCTCTGCCATTGCTCAGTCCACATTGAAGCCTTTAAACAGGGAACAATGGGAACAAGATTCTTTGTGGCTGTGGGTGCCTTTCTTCATTTGCGTGCAGGGGGCGGTCCGGCTGTTTCGAGAGTGTTAATTAGAAAGTGGCCTGGCTCTCATTTTTGCTTGTCTTTCTTCTTGCTTCTGGGGCATGTGCGTGGGGCTGGCGCTACAGAGAAGTGGCTCATTATGGTGATGATGGTGGAGATGGAGGCTATTACTCTGCCATCCGTGGTGGGGGCGGGGATGGGGACAAGAAGGGCAGTGTTCCACAACCAATGGGGCGGGGGTTGGTGGGAGGGACTGAGCAGGATCCCATCACTAGAAGCTAGTTGAATGTGGCGAAGGATGCCCTGGGGTTAAAGGGACAGTTAGCAGCCACCTCGGATGCAGCTGGTTTCTTGGCTGTGGTTTGCTCATTGTCTTACCTGACTGGCTCTGTTTCTCTACTTATACACTCTCAGGAGCCCCCATACTCCTTCTTGCAGTTTCTTTTGTCAGTGGTCAATGGTTTGTTCAATACCTGTTTCTTCTGACAAACAGGGGCCTCCTTGAGGAACTGGTTTGCGCCCCCCAGACCTTCAGTACCTTGCACAGAGCTCGGCAAGCAGCAGGCACTGAATAAACATCTGTAGATGGTGCAGTAGGCTGACGGATGGGGAGACGCTCAGCTGAACCCTTGGGAGGCAGCTTCTTGCCTGAGTCTGACCCTGATGCTCTGTGGGATCTTGAGCAAGTCGCTGTCTCTCTGTGCCTCATGTTTCCCCAACAACAACGATAAACAAATATAAATCTGTAAGAGCATCGACAGTCTGTTTCTCAATCTCTGCAGCTTATTCGATGGGGCAGTTGATGGAGTTTGGGGGGGCCCTGGTACTCGTTCCAGATCTGATCCTTTCTAGTCCCTCCACCACTGAACTTCCTCATGCATGGAGGGAGAGGGTGGGGTCAGTCTGCAGGGCGGGGTAGGTGCTCGAGAAGCCTCACCCTGCCATAGCCTTGGATGGTTTTATTTATTCAAGGGTGGCCCCCATTAGTTTTTACTAAGGATAGAGCAGAAAATTCTGTTGAGGAGAGATTTTAGACATCCACCAGAACTTACCAATTAGCAAAGATAGAAGTTAACTGAAGGTCAAAGTGGGAAACCATGTGACCCTAAGGACATAGGGGATCTACCTTAACGGGGGAGGGGGGAGGGGGGTCCTGCCCAGAGCTGGCATTGCCTGGCTGAAGTGTTTGGATTAGGCCCTAAGAAGACCTTGTCAACAAGGTCAATAGCTGGATGAATGTGGGGACAGAGACTTCCGCTCCTTTGCTGACTTCCTGAACCTCTGGGTCATGGTATTTGCCTGATTGCAGATTTCCAGCGAGCAGGGGCTGAACACCCTGGCCTCAGGAGAGGCTCTGGAGGGAAGAGTTTGCCAGCCCGGTCGCTTGCTTTTCTTCTTCCTGCAGGGCCTCAGGTCTGGTCCTCACTCACAGGGGGATCAAGGACCCAGGTGTCCCCTCTCTGCCCTGGTGCGGTTTGGGGCTGCTCCCTCTTGGCTCTTGCTTGCTTCGGGAGGGACCCAGCCCCAATCATCTCAGCTCCAAGAGAGAAAAGGAAGAACATCTGTTAACACAAATGCTTTTCTAATTTCTTTTTAAATCTCACTCAGCATCTGCGTTAAACAAGGCTGATCGGCTTGTACAATATTTAATTTTGGAACCATTTCAAAAGGCGCTTGTAAGAGGGGAGCAGTGGGGAGAGCAACAGCCTCCTAAATCTTTAATAGCGTGCTGGTGAGGAGCTTCCGCAGGCCCCGTCCTAATCACACGCAGGAGAAGAAGCAGAGACAGAATTTCTTAATAACAAATACCTTTGCAGCACCTCATTAAATCAGTGCATTTCAGAGACACAGCAGGACACTTGGGTGAATAAATAGTGCAATCTCCCAGTCTGAAGGATTTTCACATCTGAGTTATTCCTCCTGCATATGATCAGTTCCTTTTCTTTCTCTTCCTTTTTTTTTTATTTCCACAAATGATTTTAGCTGATGAGTTCAATTAACGAAGACATTAGAGGCAAAGTTGAAAAGGCACCTCTTTCCTTTCTGCCTGTCCCACTCCTTGCTCTTCTCCTGCCCTGCATCCCTGTAACCACAGAGACTATTTTGTGTGGTTTTGCGGTTTAACAAATAGCACAGCCAGAAGAGATGCGGAAAGGAGAGGGGGAGGGAAGGGCGATGCTGGTTGATGTGAGACAAAGCACTCCCTGGCTGGGTGTTTACGAGGCTGGTGATAAATGGCGCCTGGGAAGGAGAGGCAGGCAGGGGCTGGCGGGGGAGGGGCTTCTGAGCTCTGGACCACCTGTGGATGTGGGTCATTCTCTAGGCAAGGCCACACCCGATCTCCAACGACAAGGGAACTGAGGGAAGCCATCTGTTTTCAGTTGCACTCAAATATTTATTGAGCACCTATTGTATGCCAGGCCCTGTGATAGATGCTTAGAGTTAATGCTGTCATGACAAAATCTGAGCCAAAAATGGCTCGCCCCACATTCTCTTACTACCCTTGACTCAATTAATCCAACTGTCAGTCCATCAAGATTTTAATGAAGAGTCTAGAAACTGGCAGCCTGCGGCTGTGTCCAGCTCAAAACTGTTTTATTTTTTTTTCTGATGGTTCCACATACTCTTGGTTTCTTACTGTTTTTGTTGGGATTTTGATTTTCCTTTTCAGTAGGATTAGGTGCTCTGGTGCAGTGTCATAAAATCTGTGGTTTACGGTCCCTTAGTGGGTCTTGAAATCAGCTTAGAAGGGATCCCAAGTTGTTCATTCTTGAATTTTGATTTGGGGAAAAATTTGTCTCTAACTAAATTCTTAAGGGGTATCTTTTCTGAGTCATTCAATGCATGGGGAATATTTTCTCTTACTTTCATAAATAAACATCACTCTGACTGGTAATGAAAATGGAATGGATTAAGTAGGATGGGATGGGGTGTGATAGGAGAGCATAGGGAGGAAAGAGAAGAAACAAAAGAAGCAAACAAAAGAGGAAAGAAGGCTGTTAGCAGACAATAAGGTAAGTGTTAATTTCAGGTGTTCCTGTGGTGTGTTTCTATGCTGGTCTGTGATCTAAAATGCATTTGTCAGAGATCCCATCGTGGCTCAGAGGTTAACAAACCTAACAAGTATCCCAGGGGACAAGGGTTCAATCCCTGGCCTCCCTCAGTGGGTTAAGGGTCCGGTGTTGCCATGAGCTGTAGTGTAGGTCGCAGACACGGTTCGGATCCCGCGTTGCTGTGGCTGTGGTGTAGGCCGGCAGCTCAATTTGCCCCCTAGCCTGGAAAACTCCGTATGCTGTGGGTGCGGCCCTAAAAAGACAAAAAGAATTAAAAAATGCATTTGTCCTTTTGAGTCCCACACAAGAAGCCTGGACGCCTCTGCTCCCACTGGGAGTGCCCATCACCTAGACAGTTCCCTTATTACAGAGCCTCCCTCAACCTGCTCCTCCTGTTGGGGAAGGGGCTGGCCTCTGGGCCCAACTGCCTGGCAGTAAAGCCAACTCCCCACATATTTTCCATGTGACCTTGGGGTTGGAGTCCAGTGACAGCTCGTGATGTGGTCATGAGTGGCCAGTGGCATCAATGTCCTGGCAGACGTCCCCGTGGTCTGGAAGTGGCAGGTCTCATTGGATCCTGCTCGTTTGCCAGGTTCTGTTTCTCAGTCTTCTCAATTCTGCGAGCTCATCCAGCACCCCCCCCCCTTTTTTTTGGCTGCACTTGGCAGCACGTGGAAGTTCTGGGGCCAGAGATTGAACCCAATGCCAAGCTGCTGCAGTGGCAACACCAGATCCTTAACCCGCTGAGCCACATGGGTTCTAATAAAACCTTCTAATAAAACCTTCTCTGCTCCTATTAGCCACGATTGGTTTCTGCAGCCAAACCCCCCTTGCCATACTTAAAAACCAGGAGCTTTCACATTAAAAGTGGAATTCCCAGGTTCTTTGGGAGCATGCGAGGGGGAAGATCTAGTTTGAGTCTGTGTTTCCCCGTGGCAGGCGATAGAGGGTGCGTTAATTACCTGTGCCTGCACTGACAAAGGACCACTAACTGGATGGCTTAAAACAAGAGAAATTTATTCCCCTACAGTTCGGGATGCCCAGACTCCAAAATCCAGCGGGGCTGCCCTCCCTCCAGGGGCTGTAGGGGAAAAGGTAGGCTGTGTCTCTCCCGGCTTCCGGCAGCTGTCCTGGCGTTCCTGGGCTTGTGGCTGCATCCCTCTGATCTCTGCCCCATCTTCACACCTCCTCCTCTGTGTGTCTGTGTCGTCTCCCTGGGCCTCTCTCTTGCAAGGACCCTTGCGATGGCATGGAACGCCCACCCTGATGATTCAAGATGATCTCTGCATCCCATGACCCCTAATGTTATCCCATCTGCAAAGACCTTTTTCCCAACAAGGTAACCCTCATAGGTTCTGGGGATTATGACATGACATAGATGTTATGGAGGCCACCATTCAGTTCCCTTTAGCCCATCACAGATGGAGTTCACAGCTCCTTTCTTTCACAGAGCTGCCTGGGCGGGCTGGTGCAGGAGTTTTTGAAAGCCTGCTCCACACCCAGGTGCAGCGGGGAGACGCAGAGGCAAGGTTTGGTTTGCATCCTCAGTAGCCTCATCTCCCTGAGCTTGGGTACCCAGAGAAGGCTGGGGTAGCGGTAAGGGCTTCATGGAGCTGGTGGACCTTGAGGGCCTTGGCTTCAGAAGGAAGTGGGGCTAATAAGCCCCCCAGTGTGAACAGCTCTAAGGACTGGGGAGATGGCAGCGAGCAAAATAGACCAAGTCATTGCTGTTACACAAGTGGGTGAAGGAGAAACAAAATCTTACAGATGTCAGACAGTATGAGTGTGATTGAGACAAACAAGGCAGAGTATGGCGGATGTGAGACTGGGGGCAAGTGGATGTTGCTATTTTCATAGGATGGCTGGGGAAGGCCTCCCTGATAAAGTGACATTTGATTAGAGTCCAAAAAGAAGGGAGGGAAGGATGCACTGATACATTTCTGGGAGCAATGAGCTAAGCAGAGGACCAGCATATGCAAAGGCCCTGAGGCAGCTGGATGCTGGGGATGTACAGGGCATCATGAGGAGCCTGATTAGCTGAAAAGGAGTGATCTCGCAGGCAAGTGATAGGAGATGAGGATGGAGAGGAGGCTGTGGCCATGGCAGGACTTTTCAAGAGCTGGGAATGAAGAAAACACTTCTTAACAAAGTCTTCTAAAGCCGATGATCATAACCATGGGTGAGAAAAAAGTCTTTAATTTCACTAACCTCTCACTGAAGTTAGCATTTCTTTTAATTACAAGTGTAGGCAGCATCCGTAGCATCTAATCCGCAGCAATTTTGGTAGTGCTTGTGACTTTGCCATCAATGGAAATCACAGATATTTTTATATCATATTACAGTTATTACACTTAATCTTGAAATATTGTTTTCTCCCAGCACTACTTCAAAATTATGTAATTAGACCTGCCACTAGCACTTATTATTTACTGCATTAATAAAAAGCTCATATATTACCATATCATAAATTAGTTTTTAAAAAATATTTCTATAGCTGCACTTCAATATAATTTATTTCCTGTGTAATCCTATGTATTTTATTTTATGCATTTAAAGACGTTACTCTGGGAGTTCCCGTTGTGGCTCAGTGGTAACAAACCTGACTAGTATCCACGAGGACATGGGTTTGATTCCTGGCATCGCTCAGTGGCTTGAGGATCCGGCGTTGCCTTGAACTGTGGTGTAGGTCGCAGACACAGTTTGGATCCTGTGTTGCTGTGGCTGTGGCTGTGGCTGGCAGCTACAGCTCCGATTCGACCCCTAGCCTAGGAACTTCCATATGCTAAAAAGATGAATAAATACATACATAAATAAATAACGACATTACTCTGGGAAGAGGTCCAAAGGCTTCAGCAGGCTTTCTAAGGGGAACATGGTGCCTGAAAAGGTTAAGGACTCCTGTCTTCAAGCCTTTTGTCTGGAGCCTCTGCTCCACCCTTTGGCTTCATTTGCTGGTCCCCTGACCCCTACCCCCGGGACTCCATACTTCATCTATAGTGATCTGCAGATGGTTGCTCCAGACACACTCTTCATGGTCTGAAAGCCTTTGCAAATGCTTCTCCTTCTGCTTTGAACACTCTTGTCCTTTTCCAAGTTTGGTTCACCCTTCAAGGCTCAACTTTGCTGTCACTTTCCCCAGGAACCCTTCCCCAGTCCCACCACTGCATTTGGGAAGTGCCAGTGCTCTCAAGGGGACCATGTACTGGTCTGACCCCCACCAGACTGCTAGTTCCCCCCAGGCAAGGCCTCAGTGTCGTTCTCTAGGGCCCCCAGTGCTTAGCCTAGTGCTTGGCATGCAGCAGGTGTTTAATACTCTCAAAAAATATCCATGCACTTCGAGAGCGAGTCACCTCATTGACTCTTGTGATGTAGTTGGTACTCACTGCATTTTGTAAATGGAGATGGAAGAGGGCAAGTGATGGCAAGTGGCTGGAGGAAGGGCTTGGGGATTTAGGGGATGGCAAGCACCACGTTTGAAGCAAGAGCACTGCAGGGCATGGGGGAGACTAGGCTGCAGGGAGAGTGTGGGTCCAGCTGAGCGTGGAGATGCTGAAGGCCATACCGTGCAGTTAGGACCTGACCCCGCTGGCACTGAGGGCAAGGTTGCGCTTGGACCACTTCCACCGTCTCCCCCTTCCTGTCTCTGGGGAAGAAGGTCAGGAGAATGTGGTCACAGGTTTGGCGACAATTCTTAGTATCTCATGCCTCCACCTCCTCTTTCCTGAACTGGGTATTTCTAGTTCTTTTTTGCCTTTTCCATTGGATTGATATCTTGTTTCTTTAGGCAGAGTAGGGTCATACCTTGGCTTAGTTAAAAAAAAAAGTCAAAAGAGATAGATTTTGGCTTTTCCAACACTCACCAGCTGTGTGACCTTGAGTGAGCTTCTTAGCCCCCAAGAATGATGTTTCTAAGTACGTGCAGGTTCTCCACCAGACACGTGCTCCCAGCAAGCTGCCTGGCCTGAGTGACGTCGGATTTGCTGTCACCTTCCCTGTCTTTGCTCATCTCGTGCCTTCTACATGTGTGACAGCCCTGCTGGGAAGGTAGGCTCCTCCCAGGTTGTAAAAACCCTGCCCATCTTTCACAGCCCAACTCAAACGTCCCCTTCTTTTTGGATGTCTGTGATGCTGTGTGGCAGCAGGCAAGTTGTTTACCTTCTCTGGCCCCAGTTTCCTCACCTGCCTACCAGAAGCCACCATGAGGATCGAATGAGCCAACATGTGGAAGTGGCCTTGGGCACCTCGAGGGTGTTTTTGCCCCGTCTTGGGAGCGCCTGCCAACTGGTGTGCACAAGGGCCTTGCTCTTGTCCCCGTTAACACGGAAGGGTCTATAATCCCTTCTCTCAGATGCTCCGTCCCCAGGCACGTGCATGTTTTTGATCTCCAGCTTTTGCCCTCCTCTTGCTTCATCCCCCGTGGATCTCCTCCATAAATCTTTCAGCACTGGCTTCATAAGCAATGAGGCCGCAGGCCTGGGTCATATCCACATCAAAGGACTTCTGCAGGAGCTGGTGATGGAGTTATCTTCAGAGCCAGCTAGGAGGCCTCTCCATTTGGCTGTGCCTTGGGGGGCAAGGCCTGGAGCTACCTGTCTTTATCTGGACTGATACTCTGGGCAAAGGGTAAATGCCCCCAAGTAGGTTCTCTAAACACTGGTCTGAAAGAGGGGCTGGCAAAGAGGCCTTCCATTCCCAGAGGGCCCTTCGGGATGGGCGTTAATCAACTTTGTTTGGACCCTTGTGCCTCTCTGTTCTGTGTGGCAGGTATTCTTTGCTCCCATTTTCCAGACTAGGAAACTGGGGCCCAAAGAGCTTAAGGGATTTTTTTCCCTGGTCACACAGCTTGTGAGTGGCACAGCTAGGACATCAAGTCTGTGTTGGTCTGCCTCCAAAGCCTCACTTCTCCCCTTATGCTCCTCTGTCTGTGCACCTGCAGCCCCCAAGTGAGAAGTTTGCTGCATCCTCTTGGGAGAAGGAATCTGGCTTGTCCTGGGTAAGGTACCCAGAGATGCTGCAGGCCTACACCTATTCCAATCTGCACAGCAAAGATGGACCAGGAGTCTGTGAAGGCTGCTGTCTGAAAGGGTCAAGAGGGGAGCCTCTGGACACCCAACATTGTGACCCGGAGCCATGAGACCTTCGCAGGGGTGCTGTGGCATCTGGGGATTGGGGTGTTAACCAGGCCATCAAAGTAATGACATCCTCTGCCTGCCCGATGCCTGCCTAGCAGGCAGGAGGGGGCTTTTGACACGCAGGCTGGAAAAGGTCTCAGGGAGTTCCCTTCGTGGCTCAACAGTTAACGAACCCAACTAGGATCCATGAGGATGTGGGCTCGATCCCTGGCCTCACTTAGTGGGTTAAGGATCCAGCATTGCCCATGAGCTGTGGTGTAGGTCACAGATGTGGCTTGGATCCCAAGTTGCTATGGCTGTGGTGTAGGCCAGCAGCTACAGGTCTGATTCCACCCCTAGCCTGGGAATCTCCATATGCCGCAGATGGGGCCCTAAAAATCAAAACAAGAAAAGAAAAGGTCTCAGAAACATTTGACTAGACTTGAGATTACTGGTTCTTATCAGGGGGCTCACTCACCCGAGTTTCCCAACAACTCCATCCTCCCAATGCCTTTTGCCTCATCTTCTCATCTCTCAAAGTGCCCAGATGTCTGCAGGCACCTTATTCACTTTCTTCCCACTGCCCCAGGCTGAGACTGGCCTGCATATAGTTAAGAACATGGAGCCAGACCCTTGGCTGACTGTAACCATGCTTCCTTGCTGTGACTTCTGTAACCGAGGTGTGCCTCCATTTCTCCATCTGCCAAATGGGGACAATACTTGTGCCATCTTCACAGCCTTTCTGCTGTGCTCTCCTGGGGGTGCACAGTGGTCCAGCCACCCTGCACTCTGCCTGCTTCTTGTTTCTCTGTCCCTACCTTTGATGAATCTGTATTCTGCTGGAGCACCCTCCTTCGGCATCCACATCCTTCGCCTTCTCAAAAGCTCCGTGTGCAAACATCCCTCCAGGAAATTCTGCTTCTACTCTGAACTTGGTCTATGAGCCCCATCGAATCCTATAAGACATTGTATTCCTTTTCTTTTCTTTTTTTTTTTGTTTTTTCTAGGGCCGCACCCATGGCATATAGAGGTTCCCAGGCGAGGGGTCTAATCAGAGCTGTAGCTGCTGGCCTACGCCAGAGCCATAGCAATGCCGGATCTGAGCCCTGTCTGCAACCTACACCACAGCTCACGGCAATGCCAGATCCTTAACCCACTAAGCGAGGCCAGGGATCGAACCCACAACCTCATGGTTCCTAGTCAGATTCGTTAACCACTGAGCCATGATGGCAACTCCCATTGTATTCCTTTTCTTGGTGTCATCTTTGAATTTGAATATGTGCCTCCGATATAGCTCAATACTCACATGTTACAGCAAAGTCCTCTTACAATTCAATTTTTCTGCTAAGCAAGTGCGCCTCAATGACAATTCTTTATAATTGAATATCACTTTATGGTGGAAAAAAATCGCTTTCACAGACAGTATCTAATCTCACCTGCAGAACTTCTCTGAGAAGGTGTTATTGTGTTAGCCCATTTTACAGATGGGGAAGTGACTACCAGAGACTTTTCGTTCATCACTCAAGGTTGCATGGTTAGTAGGTGGTGGAACAAGGCTTCATACACTGATTTCCAGTGTCTTTCCACTGCCAGACTTTCCCTCTCTTCCTCCTTTGTTTAGATGCAGACAATGTGAGCATCCCAGGTCGACTCCACAAACATTTTGAAGTCACAGCTCTTGCCCTTGATGTTGATTGGGCAGCCTGAGGTTCTTGGGTCTTTTGCCCCCTCCCCAGGGCTTCTTTCTCTCTCTCAGGAGCTGCCGAGGGCACTGAGGTGAAAAAAATGCTGCCCCCCACCCCACCCAAAGCAGAGGGGGGCCTGGGCCCCAGACCTAATGGACAGTACAACTCCATGGCGAGGAGTCACACGGACCTGGGATTAAATCCTATTCACGGTGTGCTTGTCCCCACCTGTATGAAATGGGGTGATGCCACACACCTGGTCCAGCTGCAGGGCAGGACGAATGGCATGTTTGTAAATGCTACAGCGCAGGGCTGGGCCCACCAGGGATGGCCAATAAATAGTAGCTGATGGTAATAGTTAACGTTTATTGCGAATGTACTTTGCATATGAAGTTACTGCCGTGCTAATCTCATTTACCCTCCCCGCTATCCGCTGCATGTTTTACAGATGAGGACACTGAGGCTAAACACATGGTCCATCATTGCCAAATGTCACATGGTTTTTAAACAACGCCAGGAGGGCGAGCCAGGCTGTGTCTGTTTGCTCACGAATGCCTGCCTTCCTTTGTTGGTCCCCCTGGGACAAGGCCGGCCATCGAGTCCACAGATGGAAGCTGTTATTATTACTACCATGCCGGCAACCAAATCCGGGGGGCAGTTTAGATATGCTCAGCCTGCCGGGGGGAGGGTGTCGGAAGTTTGAGCTTGGATATGTGCCCCTCGGGATGTGCCATGGATGAGGAAGGAGGCTGGGCCGTGGCCGTTGCAGGACCACAGAGCAGGGGGAGGGAGAAACCGCCTCTCCTCCCTAGGCACCGAGGCTGGAGGCAGAGCCCTGGGCCACCTGTGCCTGCGGGGCCCCCACAACCCCTGATGGATGGCATCTGACAGACGCCCTCCGTCCTCTCAGCACAGGGAATCCGAGTGCCAGGCAGCTGGGGACTGTGTCCAGAGGAGTCGCAGGCCCCAGGCAATGACAGACACTTTGTGCAAACAATGCCTCCTCTCTGAGGACTCTGCTCCCTGGGCTGGAGTTCCATTCCATTTCTGCAATGGAATCAGTGGCGACTCTGGAGCACCGGGACCAGGTTCGATTCCCAGCTGGGTCCATTGGGTTAAGGATGCGGTGTTGCCACGGCTGCAGTATAGGTAGCGGCTGAGTCTGGGCTTCAACCACTGGCCCCCGGGAATTCCATGTGCTTGGGGTGGCCAAAAAAGAAAAAAGAAGAGAAGAAAAAAAGGAAAAAAAAAAAAGAAATCAAAAGAAATGATGTGCAGGACACAGAGCCAGCAAGACCTGCCCCACAGAGACTGTTGGCTGCAGGTGGCCCTACCTGGTGCAGGCCCAGCTGTCCTGCTCAGATCAGGGGCCCCCATCATCTCCCCCCCTTCAGTTGGGCTCTGGATGGTGAGGAAATTATTGGAGGTCTGCTTGGTGGTCCAGGCAGAACATTACAGATAAGACAGGCTCTTCTAGGTCGGGATCCACTTCCTTACCCCTCTCCTGTGATATGATTGCCCCCTTCTTTCAAGGGCTCACAGAAGGCCAGTCAGAGATGGGCCTCAGAGTTGACTAGCCCAACACACTCGCCAGCGCCCGGTTTGAAATGGCACTGCTCTGGGCGGGCTCAGTTCCCTGCGCTTGACCTGCAGATGATGCCTTTGTGAAACTGTGGGAAAGATGCCCTTTCTTGGGCAATGCAGCCCTGTGCCAGGATGCAAGCCTTGGTGAGTGGGGAGTGGGTGGGACTTTATCCCCAATTCATCCCCTCAGCATGGTCTACATGGCAGATGGCTGCAGGGTTTCAGCCACCACTGGTCTCCCTTCCCGCCCACTGTGTAGACGTCCTGGTTCCTTTGGGTGTCCTTGCTGCCCCAGAGCCTTTGGCACCGGCTGCCTCTCACCCTACTGGCCTCAGTGTAAATGTTATTTCCTCAGGGTAGCTTTCCACGACTGCTCGGGTTGGAACAGAACCCCATCATACACTCTGGCAATGAATACTCATTCTAGCCTTTTGTTGTTAATTATTGTGGCTCCGTCCTCCCCTCCCCTACCCATTCCTGGACCAAAAGCTCCCTGGGGCTGGGACCATCCTGTTGACCTTGGCATCTGCAGCCTTTGGAGCAGTGCCAGGCATGGTGGACCCTCAATACATAAATATCCATTGCATGACTGAAATGCCTTCTGATTTGCTGGTCCTACAAGAAGTCTGGGGCAAGGTTTGGTAACAGCACTTTGGAAAGGGCAGTACCTGCCGTGGTGGAAATGGTCTTCTGGGCAGCTGGCACCTGTCGCACCTCCTCTGTCCCCTCCTCCTGCCCCAAGAGCCCACAGATTCTGACTCCAGGCACTGGCCTGAACATTCCCTCATCTTTTCCATGATTCTTTGCCTTTTGCTCACTCGCCAGTGTCCTGGGGAAGAAGGTCCTGGCTGCTCATGCGCCGGGCTCAGGAAAACACAGCATCAGCACCACCTTAATTTTTATTTTGAACCAGTAATTCATCCTGCTTCTGGCAGGTTTATTTTCAGCATAGGGCCCGTGGGCCTGTACTCATTTGCATGCCCATCTCTGCCTGGGAGCTGAACATCTCTGGTGAGCGTCCTGAGACACGAGGATGCTCCCTGACCCTTCCTCACTCTCCTCTTCCCAGTGCAGAGCCAGAATTGAAGCATTGACTGCAGAAAAGCCGGGTTCCGAGCTGAGAGGAAGGATCTCGGAATCAAGAGCACGGGGACGGAATGGGCAGCCTTTGCCCAGTGTGGGGGCCAGCCTGCAACTCCAGCCATTCTCCCTGAGATCTCCACTTGCCTGTGAGGCTACCCCCAGCTCTTACCTCTTCTTCTAAATACATCGTAGATGCAAATTGTCTAATTTTTTTTAAACTTTATTCCTCCAACTGACATTGCTTGAGCACGTCCTTGGGTGAGAACATGGTGCTGGAAGCTGGGATTGGAGGAGGGGTGACAAATGGGATTGAAGATTTTAGTCAGCCTTTGCCTTGCCCCAGAAGCATCTGGGCAAGGAAAACAATTTCAAAACAAGTATTTATAATTGATGATCTAAGGACAAAATACAAGTTTTGCACAAAGATGGGCAGGGAGAAGAGAGCTCCTTAATCTGCTGGGTCAGGGAAGGCTTCACCGAGGACATGTGATTTGCATCAGGTCTCCATAAGCTGAGACCTTGCAGGGATAGGAACATTCCAGGCAGAGAGAACAGCACACATGAAAGTATGGGGCCAGAAGACAGATGATGCACTTGAGCAAGAGCCTCTTATTTTATTTTATTTTATTTTATTTTATTTTATTTTATTTTATTTTATTTTATTTTTTTGTCTTTTCCAGGGCCACACCTGCGGCATATGGAGGTTCCCAGGCTAGGGGTCTAATCGGAGTTGTAGCCGCTGGCCTATACCAGAGCCACAGCAATGTGGGATCTGAGCTGCATCTGCAACCTACACCACAGATCACAGCAATGCCAGATCCTTAACCCACTGAGTGAGGCCAAGGTTCGAACCCACAAACTCATGGTCCCTAGTTGGATGCGTTAACCACTGAGCCATGATGGCAACTCCTGTTTTTTTAATTTTTATCTTTATTTTTTGGCTGTGCCTACAGCATGTGGACATTCCCGAGCCAGGGATCGAATCCATGCCACAACAGTGACCTGAGCTGCTGCAGTGACAACACCAGGTCCTTAGCCCACTGTGCCACCAGGGAACTCGCAGAGGAAGAGCCTCTTTACTGTGGCTGGAATGTACAACGCATGAGAGCAAGTGGTGAAGGCTGAGGTGGGAAAGACAGGTGCTTCCACCACCCTGGGAAGCTGATGGTCACCTCTCTGAATCTTTCTATGCTGCCCTCCTCTCTACTTATACCGTTAGGACCTAGAGATGAGGCACCCTGAATGCCAGGCTGCCGCCTCAGCAGCTCCAGGCCCAGGTGGTGTGTGCGCAGTAGCCAAAAGAGCCCAGGTCTCGTGGGCGGGGAGGCAGGGCCACCTGGAGCCAGAACAGACCCTCCCACATGAAGTTTGAAAGGAAGCATCTTGCAGCTCCGTCTAATTACAGGGTAAGTGAGCGGGCCTCTCTCACGGTTAATTTGCTATGTGCCTTTATTGCCAGCAGAAGACAGATGACTCACAGAGGGTATTCCATATAGGCCTGCCAGTAATTGTCTTTATGACTTCATGAGCCTTTTATGGCCCCCGCTGGGAAAGGTGTTTTATTTTTCTTCTTTTAATTCTCCATTTTCAGTCGGTAAATAACCAACTTCTTGGGAGCAGGAAGAATGTCAAGTTCGGGATCTGGGTGAAGCCATCCCAACAAGATAGGCTAAGACCATGAGAATTGAAGCTGGGGTCAAAGGCAAAGGGTGGAAGGAATGGGGACAAGGTGACTCACCCAAGAGGATGTCGCATGAATAATCCTCAACAGTGATTAATATGTACATCATCAAAATTTAAAACTGAATAAATGTTTCTTTTCAGCAGATTTACTTTCTCAATGATGCTTGGCTTAGATTAATGATAATGTGAGTTTATGTTTCCACTGCTCTGCTTGGAGAGTCGAAGGGAGGAGGGGGGAGTGGGTGGATGGGGAGGAAATTTGTGGTGGCCCCCAAGAGTGCTGTGTGGGAGGTTAGCCACAAGTGCATTATATTTAATTATTGTCTCGTCTCTCCACGTGCAGGATGGGCAACAGATCATTGTTTGAATAGAATGAGAGTGGGAGGTACAGCACCTCAGTGGCGCTCTGGGGCTGTGACGTACTGGCATGCAAAAATGAATTGTCAAATTTCCAGGAGTTCTGTGAGCTGTTCTACACGATGTTGATAGCTTGAAATCAGCCAGAGTGGGATTATTTACACTGAGGTCATTGGCATATCCTATAGAGTTGAGCCCCACTCCCAGCTCCTACTCTGGTTGTTAAATATTGATCAGCACACCACCGTGGTAGTGATCCGGTCCTCTAGAGTATTCAAGCAGGGTGAAGGGCCCCTTGGTAGGATAAAACTACTACAAGTTAACATTATTCATCACTTACTATGTGCCACACACTATTCTAAGCACTTTACATGTATAGTCTTGAATCCTCTTAATAACTCTGGGATTGAATTATTCCTGAGCCTAATACTGTACCTGGAAGGCTGAGACTTAGAGCCAGAAGAGATTACTAACTTGTATCATCCTTCTCTTGTTTTTCATGGAATTGACAGTGAGGGGACATGGCTTGGGCAAGTTCAGTGTCCTTGCAATGGGTCTACTGACTCCCCAGCCAGGGTCTGTTCTCCTGCTCTTATTCTTCTGGCTTGCCATGCATAGCCCCACCTAAGCCCAGGCAAGAGCTGAACTCAAAGGCTGGGAGCTGATAAGGGAGGCAGCCCCAGGCCCGAGTCATGGAATGAGTCCGGTGGGCTCTGTTTGCGTTGTTCCTCCACCTCTGGCTGCTGGATAGAGGCTTGACGGCTCCCTGGTGCCTGGGCTCCATCCTGAGCTACCTCTCCTTCTACTCTGCCATTGTCTGAGGATCCCACTGGAAGTAATTCAGACTTTAGTCTTTCAGAAACAACCACCTGGCATAACAAGAAAAAATAAAAATAAAAACCCAAGGTGGAGCTCTGCCTGTTAGCCTAGAGCCCTTAGCTTCAGGGAAGTGTGGAAAGAGGTGGATGGGCTGCAGCTCTCCCAGCCAAATGATCAGCCCGGAGAATTCAATGCTAACCTTAGCACAGGGGTTCAAGGTAAGCCCAGTGGGGACTGGGATTAGCCTCTGCAGCTTGTTATGATGATTGCTTCTGGTGTGAAAAAGGTGGCCGGAGTCAAGGCAGAGAGACTCAAGGTGAAAATCCCCTCAATTCTTAAATATATAGGTATATTCTAATGTGGACTCCATTCTACTATGGTTAACATTCCAATGTGAACTATAGGATCAGGCAGTTCCAGAGCTAAAGGGCCTTCTAGAATCCTTTCCCTGCCTCCTGGCCTGGAAACAAGTGTCTCCTGGAGAGCAGGAGGTGTGAATACCTTTCTGCAGAGCAGGGCTTCCCAGGCAGGGACAATGGATTGTTTTCCTCAATCAGAGAGTGTTGCTGGCAGACGGGCTGCTACAGAAGAAAGACAGACAGGGCTTCTAGTGCTGGTGTGTCTGTGCCACTTTGCACAAATAAATTCACCTCTTTGAGGCTCATTTTCCTAGTCCAAGTGGAGGTTTCAGAATGTGTGGTCCCTTCTAGCTCTTAGATTCTATATCCTAAACAAAAAGCAACAATTCATAGAATTACACATACACACACAAATTGACAAATAGAGAAGGCTTTCAAAATCTCATTCAAATGATTGCTGGATTTGTCTATTAGTGAAATTTGTTTCTTTGCATGTGCTAATTGGTCTTGGCATTAATTAATCTGATTTCATTATATTCTCTTTAATTTGTCAAGATATCATTTTGCTATTGGGTGACGGAACACTTGGGAGGATTGTTAGAATTGGCACATGCCCCCCCCAAAGTTCCTGGAGAAAAGTCGTTATCAATTAAGTTAATTTGCATGCGCATTAGGTTAATCGTTTTAGTTTAGCCAAATTTGTAGAAATTTACATAGCAAATTGACCCTCCACATTTCACTTAAACATATGTAGCACACCGAGTAGTGCATTTTGAGTTGCTAATGAAACTGAGGTTATTTTACACGCTTCTTTTAGTCAAAGAGGTCCAATTAGACCAAGTAATTTTTTATTTCATTCGTAATTGCAAAACAAATAAGCTTCTTGGAATTTTTTTTTTTTTTTTCCTAGCAGCAGCATCACATGGACAGGGCCGTTAATAAGGAAGTCATGTTTTCCTAATTAAGCCCGGTTTGATTCCTGCTCACTGTACTGGCGTCAGCCTTCTCCAGCCTTCCCCTAGGTACTCTTCTGCCTGAGTTGCTAAGCCTCCTGGTATACCTATTAATAGAAGACTCCCCCACATGGAGCCAACTGAATTAAAAAATGTAACTAGGAAGGCAGGGTGGGAATTTTGACAGATTTGTTTTTTAAATTTTTTTTTTTTTTAATTCCAGAGAAGAGAAAGTTGAATTCAAAAAGGGGTCTTGGTTTGCTCCATCAGGGGAAGAAAAGAGAGAAAAATAGCTTTTGTTCTCCCCCAGAAAAGAAGCTGGCATAACACATTGGTGGTGTTTCAAAAGTGACTCCAGGGGCTAGCTTGTTCAGTGTTGGAAAATTGGCTGCCATCTCCCCCTCCAGAATGAGGGAGCAGTGGAGAGCTTAGAGAAAAGTGGGAGAGTTGAAAAAAAAAATGGGATCTGAGGTCTGGGGCTGGGCTGAGACAGAAGGAGGGGACTCTGGCCTCCGTCCTGGAAGAGGCAGGAGTTGGGAGTGAGGGCTGCGTGGAGGGGGATATTGGTATAGTTGCGCGGAGGCGGTGCTCCTTCCTGCTGTTTCTCCTCCACACCAAGGACACAGAAGAGCTCGACCCGCTGTTCTATGCTAGATATTTTTTCTTCTAGCACAGAGGAGCTTTCTGAATTGTAGAGGAGGAGGGTTGGGCAGTTTGGATGGAAGGGGGTGTTGGATCTTCAGCATGGAGTCAGAAGACTGGAGTTCCAGTCTTGGCTCAAGGTTGCCCAAAGTGGCCACAATCCTTCACTCCTCCCTGTGTCCCCAACCCTTCCAATGTGACATTACAGCTCTCTTCACCAAGAAGTGGAGTCTCTTCTCTCCTCCTCAAATCTGGGCTCTCCTGTGAATTACGTAGGCCGATAGGTGGCGGCAGAAGTGATGGTGGGCCAGCTCCAAGCCTAGTCCTCAGGAGGCTTGCCTGCTTCTGTTCACTCTCTTAGAACCTTGCTGCCACCCAGAGCAGCTGGCCGGCCGAGGTGGTAAGAGACACGCAGCACAATTGTCTCCAATACCCAGCTGACAGTCAAAACCCAGAAACAGAGCCGCCTAGCTGGCTTGCAAGTGGTCCCAGATGCATGAGGCATCCCCCTGGAGCCCAGCTAGATTTCTAGTCCACAGAATTGGGAGCTCAATGTGTGGCTGTTGCTTCTAGGCACTAAATTTAGGGCTGCTCTGTTGAGTAGCAAGAGCTGATATGATCATTATCCAGTTGTGTGTCCTTGGGATGATTCCTCTTCTGGTCTGAGCTGCAGCCTCCTAAGTCTGTAAAACCAGTTGGGATTAGAGGATCCCTCCTGTGTTCCCAGCTTTAGAAAGCTCCCAGACACCACGTTGTTGGGTTTGAGCCAGGCTAGCACCTCCCCAGAAGGGACTCCAGGTACGGAAGGCACTCCCGGCTGTTGCTGGGCAGTAGCACACCGGGGGAAATTCCTTATCAGCTCCTTTCAAGATGGAAGAGGATATGATACATGTAAGGGGAGATGAGAGCCTTGTCTGCCTTGGGACAAAAAACAGGAGCTGGGAACAGTATCGGGGCTCTGGAACATGGTACGGTGAGAGGTGGTGTGTGTGAGGTTTTCAAAGATGAAGTGACTGAACCCCCAGAGGTCAGCGGAGGGAGGGTGCTTTGATAGCCATGAGTTTGTTGACATCACTTATGCAGCACTTTCTGGCCCTGGAGCCTCATCAAGGGAGGGCACCCAGCCTGTGAGCTGCAGGCCCAGCCACAGGCCCTGGAGGCCCCTGGCCCCAGCGCAGTGTTGACTAGGGCAGGAAGTGCCCAGCTAGCCTCTCAGCTTGTTTCACTATCACACATAGAGATGCCAGGTGCATACAAGGCACTTCCGTGACATGCCTGAGTTGTGTACGATCCCCGGGGTGGTCTCTACCTCTCCCTTGACCATTGAGGGGTGCACTTAGTGCGATAACTAAGAATGAGAGGTGCGGTCCTTAGCCTGTGTAACTGGGGCTTGTATGTATTTTAAGGAGGTTTTTTTTTTTTCTTCTTTTTTTTGGGGGGCCACACCCACAGCATATGGAAGTTCTCAGACTAGAGGTTGAATTGGAGCTGCAGCTGCCAGCCACAGCCACAGCAACATGGGATCTGAGTTGTGTCTGTGACCTATACCACAGCTCACGGCAACGCTGGATCCTTAACCCACTGAGCGTGGCCAGGGATCGAACCCACATTTTCATGGATACTAGCCAGTTTCATTACCGCTGAGCCACTACGGGAACTCCGGGGCTTGTATTTATGAAATAAATAAATGGCCAGTGAATAAACGGAAGAATACGATTATGTGGATAAGCTTGAATTCCCTCTGATTTAACCAAACAATTTATCTGCAAATTTTTTTTTTCCTTATTTGGAATGGATTACGCCTCACATATCTCTTAGCTGCATTTTTGGGTTGAGACTCTCTCCTCTAGAAATATCTCATTATAGGCATTCCGCCTGCTGGGTTGGGGCCCTGGGTAAGTCTGAACTTTCCCTGCTCGCTTCAACTCAACTAGCCCAGGAATTCCCATTGTTCTGGCCACACTGGGCTCAAGCCCATCTCCCTTTCCCAGCAGCCGTTGCTGCCAACGTCCCAGCATTCCTTGAGCTCAAGCAGGACTCACTTCTTGCAGAATATAGTATTTTTCCCTGAGTTTCTCTGAAAATAGGGCAGAGAATACAGGGACTCAATTGAGCACGGCCGCTAGGATCAAATGCTTGTGCTGTCAAGGGCAGGTACTGATTCTTTTCTTGCTTTTTCTTTTTTTTTTTTTTTATCATAGTTTGGAATCCTTACTTTGATGTAGCAGGTGGAAATCTGGCGTTGTCTGTATGCTAGTGGGGGTTCGATCCCTGGCCTGGCACAGTGGGTTAAGGATCCAGCAATGTAGCACCTGTGGTGGAGGTCAGGTCACACTGCAGCTCCAGCTCGGATTCTCGATCCCTGGCCTGGGGAACTTCCATATGCTGCAAGTGCAGCCAAAAAAAAAAAAAAAAAAAGTAGAGTTGATTTACAGTGCCGTGCCAATTTCTGCTGTGCCGCAAAGTGACCCAGTCATATCTCCAAAGCCCAGGCTTCTCCAGGTGGGGAGTGACTGGAGCAGGGTGCTGGGCCAGCGGGGAGACCTGGGTGGCTGCGATCACGGATGCTGGGGAGAAAGTCACGTTTTGTTTTGGTTTCCTCTCCCTTCCCTCTCAGCACTGCTCACCCACTTTAAGGTCCTTTCCCCTCTCCTCCCACGCCCCGAGGCCGCCACAGTTCTCTGGCATCTTTGTACCCACACTATTGGCTTACAAAGTAATTATCGTGTCTGTTTCCTGTGACTGACTATGTGGCTGGAGGGAAAGGGCCATTCTTATTCATCTTTGTATCCACCTGGTGCCTAATAGCCTGCCTTGTACACGGAGATTAATACGTGTTAAAAGTGAGCGAGCTATTTCTGGGGAGAGGGGGCTGGCTAACATCCTAGAGATCCCACACCGTGGGTGCCCCCTTCTCTGTGTAAATGCAGAACTGTCCTTAGGTGGCTGAGCCCTTATGCGAGGGGCAAATTCTAGAGCCAGGCAAGGAACACACATGTGTGAACTGGTCAGGGTAACACAGGAGGGGTGGAGATGATGTGGACAACTGGGGTCCCTGTGTCCTGCCCGAGACCTTCAGATCCACTTCTTTCACAAACTCTTCTGGCTGGAAAAGCATGTCTGAGGTCTCCCGTGTGTGACCGCTGCCACGAGGTCAAACATTAGCTCTCCATCTCGGGGGAAACAGTGACTTTGCTGGAATTTTTCCAGCTGCTTCAAGGCCAGGCGGCACAGCGTGGATTTGGAATCAGAAGATAATAGTATTAAGTCTTGACTTTATCATTATTAACTGTTTGATATCCAGGGCAGGCTAATATCCACTTTCAAACCTTTGTGCCTCAGTTTTCACATACGCAGAATGGATGTGCAAATGCCAAAATAAAGTAGGTGAATGTACTTTGCACAACGTAAAAATTGCAATACGAAAGTAGGGCATTGCTCTTAGGGTTCTCTGTAGAACCCTCCATGGCTTCTCCTCTTAGGAACTGCCTGAGCCCTGGTCTTGTCATCAGTCAAGGACCAGTCAAGGTTCGGTGTGCCACCTTCCACCTCACAGGCCCCGCCCCTTGTCCCCTTGCTGATCCAGGAGTGAAGTAGAAAATGGCATTTCTGAATGAGGCTGACAGTTCACCAGGCATGAAAACCCACCCAGTTGTGACTCAGAGTTTTGGAGGCGCAGATAGAATTAAGGAAATGTTAATGTATTCGCGTGGCTTTGCCTCCTGCCTACACAGGCATAAGCGGCAAAGAGGGAGGATGGGGTGGGAAGGGGGACATGGAGATGCGGAGTCGTGCTGATGGGCGCTGGGGGTGGGGGCTGGTGGGGACTGCAGGGTCCCAAGGCTGCCTGGCTGCTACAGCTGGGCCTGAGATCCCCAGGGGACGGGGAGGGATGCTCTGGCATCTGGTCTCTGCCGGGCGAGTCTGCTGCCCGGAATGCAATATCAGCTCAGGCCCAGGGCTAGAGCAGAGGAGCCCTGGGGTGCATGTGTGTGCCCACGCAGGGGATGGAGGTGCGGGGCCACAAGCTGGATAACCCAGAGCTGTTTGCCTTGGTGCTGGGGCTTGTCAATGGCAAACAGCCGTTTAAAATCAATGTCATTTCCAAATGAGGGCCCTGAATGTTGTATGCTTAATAAGATCTATCTGTCTATCTGTGCATTATGCAGGGAGCTGGTTCCCCAGGGCGCAGCAGCCAGTATGCTACCTCAGCTTGGAACAATCCCTTGGGAAGCTGCCTCTTTTCCTCCCCTTCCTGCAGGGGGCTTCAGGACCAAGCCCCAAGGGGTCGGGATGAGTGGCTGCCAGTTTGATGGGTGTATGTAGGCGTGCCTTGTATCACTGGCTCTGTTACTTCACTTTTCATTCCTGAACGCAAGTATCTGTTGTAGCATTTGCCAAGCACCCACCTGGTGCTACTGAGGGTGTTAGAAAGGTAGTCCCATCTTCTGGGCTCACAGGCAGCCTGTCACCTAAGCCTGTGACCCCCACAAAAGCTCTCCCTCCACTACCTAACATCTGGCTGTAGGAGGTGCCCAATAAATGCTATTGTTATTAGAAGATGCTCTCCCATGTTATCCAGCCAGACTCCTCAGAGTGCTCTTTGTTCAGTTCAATTATGAGTCCTCTAGGGGGACCCCTAGGCACCACTGGAAAGTATGGTGGTTGGATCTTCGGGTTCTAAGAATGACGGGGTGCTCCAACATTGGTGCAGGGGTGGCTTCCTCGTATAAGAGGGGCCATCAGGCATGACATGGCCTGCCTGTCCTGGGGACCATCTGTCTTGTCCTTCCTTCTGACAATCTCAGCACCGTCCAATGAAACGTTCATAGAAAGGACCCAATGTAGGAGGTCATGACCCTAAGAAAGGAGAGGCCCTGGTGAGAGGTCGGAGGCTCTGGGAGAAGAGGCCCAGCCGGGAGCATCAGGCACGGCCGTGAGCAGTCCCAGGTGGGCGCCTCCCTGCTTGGAGAGGCGGGGACGCTTTTGAACCGTTACTCGCCAGGAGAAAGCACTGCTTCTCTCTTGCTTTCTCTGCCCTCTCCTCCCCTTCTCGGGGCCTTGAATGTTTTAAATGCCAGTCTTCATGGTTTGATGGAGAATTTTACACTAATGCAGGGTATTACCTAGTTAATTTGACTAGAATAGACAGTGATTTTACACGGTGAGGCTGTTGCCTCCTGAGCTAACAGTTCCATTACCGGAGGCTGGGCTGCCTGCTCTCCCGGAATCTGATGAGCTAAGGGCCTTCTGCAAATGGGCTTCCTGGGAGCCCCCCGGGAGGCTTGAGAGCAAGAGGAGGGAAGCAAAACACCGGGTTTGTTCATTCATTCCTTCAGCCGCTCGCTCACTCATGATTGTCTTTCACTCAATAACGGATCATTTGTTATTTCCTGATCAGTTCATTCATTTCATCCCTTCCTTCAAGACGCGCAGAGTGTGGGCCTGTGAGCTGCCCGACCCAGGGGTAGGTCCTGAGGGTGCAGAGATGCAAAGCCCAGACCCTGCCCTCACAGTCAGGCCAAGGAAAATGGCTGCACACAGCTAAGGACCCCACAATGGGCCCCAAATGAATCCAAGGCAGTGTGACGTCCTGAGGAGAGATTGGCTTCTTGGGGGCTGGGGGTGGGGTGCCAAGGCCACTCCACGGAGGAGGGAAGGCTTCCTGACCTTCAAGCTCTTGCATCAGGTGGGCGTGGTAGGAGGCTGACTTGGCAATGGGATCCATAGCTAGGTGTCAAGAAATGATGAGAAAACCACACGGAAGAGGGACACCACCAACTGGGCTTCTTCAGGGCTTGTGAAGGGGCAGATCCGATCCGGTCACACCCACTCACCATGCCCGGTGTCCAGCTTCCCAGGCTATAAAAAAGAGAGAGGAGGAGGCACTGGGTTAGTGGAAGCTGTTGTGACATTCCCTTTCCCTCCCCGAGGCCCGGCGAGGAGGCTGCCTGGGGATTGTTGACGGAAGCTGAGCATCCACAGGAAGAGAAAGGGGGACCTCCGTCCCAGGCCAAAGGAGACACCACGATGCTTTGAATGGAGGTGAGGATGGAGGGCGTTCTGGGGACAGCTTGGCTGGTGCTCTCTTCTTGCTCCTTTCCTGGAGATGCCTGAACTCGGGGAGACGGGAAGTGAGGACAGAAAGGCTTGTTGACATAGCTTGGGTGAAGGCCAGAAGGAAGCATGACGTCGTGAGCCTGGAGAGAAAATGAGAAAGTCTCCTCTCCATCCTAATTCCCTCAGAGAATTCTCCAGCTCTCAGAGGGTGCCGAGAAAACCCAGGTATCATGAACGTGGAAGAGCCAGGTCCAGTGGAGGCACAGGTGCTGTGGGGCTGCTGTTACACAGACTCAGTCCTCCTAGACGGGGTGCTTGGGGGTGGGTCACTGGCAGGGGCCTAAGATAGCCATGGCTCCTTCTTCCTGACATGGTTCTTGGCACTGAGGGGACCAGAGAAGCCAACACCTACCTAAGATCCCCAGGGGTACCTGCACACGGGCAGCGCCACCAGCTGGAGGTGCCCTCCCCATGGGGTCAGACTGCCAGTTAAGCACGATGACTCCAGCGCTCTCTGCTAACCCCCTCCCCAGCACCAGAGAACCCAGATCCAGGAAAATGAGCAGCAAGTTGGGGTATCTGTTAAGGAGCGATTCCAGAGATTTGATAAAGAGTTATGGTTAGGAAAAAAATGTATTTATGCTCCAGGGAGTAGAAACTGTTTAATAAAACATTTCATAAACCAGTGAAACAAAGGAAATGGAGAAAGACATCCCAGGCAGAGGTAACACGAGAACAAAATCACAGGGGGGTGCGGGCATATCCCCAGCCCTGCGAGGGGAGTCTGGGGGGTCTGCTGGGGCACAGGGGGCTCCTGTGTGCTCTCAGAAAGAACCCGGAAGTGATCTGAGATGTCCTTGCCCCTGGGTAGCTTCAGGTGGCCAGCCAGCCTTGTCCTTTCCAGCTTCATTCTTCTTTGAGCAAAAGAAGGACGTTACCTGGGCCCTGCACTTACCCCCACCCTAAGCCCCCACACTAATACCTGTGTTCGAGAACATGCGGATGCTCCTGTGGGTTCCAATGCTCAGTGCTGGAGTGTAACCCTGACCCTGTAACCCTAGCCACCCGCTTTCCTGACCAACCCTTGCTCAGGCCCCATGGCGTCTCTGGGTCTCTTGTCCTGTGTTCTTGAGACAAAAGGCAGCTGAGTTGGGATGCCCTCAAGGTGGGTGGGTTGTGCTGTCATCCATATCAGGAGACAGTGCTTTGGGGTGGGTAGGGGGGAATGGAGATTGAAGCAGTGGATGTGCTTAGATATAAATAAAGCCAATTAATTAACTTGTCAAATCCTTCCTCTCATATAGCACGGTGCCATAGATTCTTTCATAATCAAATATCCATAGTGCTGAGCATCCATTTTCTTGTTTTCTTTGTGTTCAAATTCAAATTCGGCGAGGTATTCACTAATTAGTGTGGTATTTGCAATAGCTGCGTGTAAAACTCAGAAACATTTTGCGACATTGAACAACTCACTGTTTCCCTTAACTTGGGTAGCACCGTAGACATTGAGCTACAGTTCACTCGGTTACTGTGTGGAGCTGGATATTGCAATGAGAAGCAGTGATGAAAAAAACTATTTTATAATATCTTTCAAAGTGATAATTTGCCGTAGGTGATCATATTACTGTGTTTGGAAACAAGTAAAATTCTTCTTTTTTTCTTTCTAGGGCCACACCTGAAGCATATGGAGGATCCCAGGCTAGGGGACTACTCGGAGCTGTAGCCTCTGGTCTATGCCACAGCCACAGCAACATGGGATCTGAGCCACATCTGCAACCTACACTGCAGCTCACGGCAGTGCCAGATCATTAACCCACTGAGCGAGGGCAGGGATTGAACCTGCCTCCTCATGGATACTAGGCATATTTGTTTCTGTTGAGCCATGACAAGAACTCCAAAAATAAGTAAAATTTAATGCTCGTTTCTGAGTACCTAGAAGTGTGGCTTTAAGAATTTTATTGCCATGTCTTACTTCTGCCTCAGCAGAGAAGTTTCTCCAAAATTGAAATTCATGAAAAAACTATCTAAGAATTACAATGACTCAAGAGATGCCTAAGTTGGCATTGATCTCAATAGAACACAAATTATGTAAACATCTTGATTATAACAACATAATTAGGGATTCTATTTAAATAAAGGCAAGAAAAATAATTTTGGAGTAAATACACAATAGTTTTTGAAATGTACTATCTTTGTTTATTGCTCATACAAACATTGTCAGCACTCAAACATGTGCGATAATAATTAACTTCATCTATCTTTGATATTTGCCAACATTCAGTCATATTAAAAGAAATCCATAAAAACCAAAGATAGAGTTACCATACGATCTAGCAATCCCACTCCTGGGCATATATAGGGAAAAGACGAAAACTCTAATTGGAAAAGATACATGCACTGCAGTGTTCATAGCAGCACTCTTTATAATAGACAAGACATGGAAGTCACCTAAATGCCCATCCACAGAGGAATGGATAAAGATGTATACATCTATACAATGGAATACTACTCAGCCATAAAAAAGAATGAAACAATGCCATTTGCATCAACATGGATGGACCTAGAGATTATCATACTAAGTGAAGATGAGAAAGGCAAATATCATATATCACTTACATGTAAAATCTAAAAAAAATGATAAAATGAACTTATTTACAAAATAGAAACAGACTCACAGACATATAGTTACCAAAGGGGAAAGTGGGGGAGGGATACATGAGGAGTTTGGGATGAACACATACACACCACTGTATATAAACTAGATGAACAACAGGGACTTACTGTATAGCACAGGGAATTATACTTGATATCTTGTCATAACTTGTAATGGAAAAGAATCTGAAAAAGAATATATGTAAAACTGAATCACTGTGCTGCACACCTGAAACTAACCCGTCAATGTAAATCAACTACAATGAAGAAACCCAGGGTTTTACACTGATATTTTTGACTTTGTCATGAAGGTGCACTTGTCAACACAGGTGGGCGAGCATATTTTATCCAACATTTTGTGATCTTGACTTGAACTTTTACATATGTAGACCTCAGGCTTGTGAGCCTCTGTTGCCCTCCCCTCGCCCCAGTGTTAGGAGAGGTTCTGCTCATCCCCTGAGACCATCTTGGTTGACCTCTTTGGCCTCGGCTTTTCTACCAACACCATAAACCTTGAAGGCAGAGAGAAAAGGTTTGCTCAATGGTCATAAACCTCAGTAGGAAAAGCATGGGGGCTAAGTCTTGTCCTACTGTGTCATGTTAGTGGTGAGGAAACTGAGTTAGAGAGAGAGGCCAAGTGTCTTGCCAAGGTCACACAGCTCCTGAAGCCCTGGAGGCCCTGGGCAGGGGTAAGGATGGAGGGAAGTTTGCATAGAACACCTGCTCCTGGAGTTCCTGTTGTGGCGCAGTGGTTAACGAATCCGACTAGGAACCATGAGGTTGCGGGTTCGATCCCTGAACTTGCTCAGTGGGTTATGGATCCAGCGTTGCCGTGAGCTGTGGTGTAGGTTGCAGATGCAGCTTGGATCCCGTGTTGCTGTGGCTCTGGTATAGGCCGGCGGCTACAGCTCCGATTAGACCCCTAGCCTGGGAACCTCCATATGCCACAGGAGCAGCCTTAGAAACGTCAAAACACACACACACACACACACACACACACAAAACCTGCTCCTCAGCAGCCCCTGCCCAGGGCTTTAGTGCCTCCTAGCTGGTCGTGCTGCACATAATTGGTGCAGAGGGAGGGAGAGGGAAGCTGGACGTCCCTGCACTGCCGCCTGCATGACTTCTCAGGGTTGGTGACGATGATGGGGGACCTGAGATTTGGCCCCAGCCCTTTCTCTCACCTGCCCTGTCCAGGTCTCAGTTGGCCCTCTTGTGGAAGGAGCAGATTGACAAGATGATCTTGGAGCCACTGCCCAGCCCTGACATCCTGAGTCTGTGATTCCCCAGGGGCAGCAGGTTGGTACAACCCCAAGGACTGAATTTGGCCTCAATCCACATTTCTCCTTCATTTCTAAAACCACAGGCACTTGCTGGAACACTGACTCCATCTGGCCTTGATTCGCTTCCTCCCGATTGTACTCTCTGCTGGAAAGCACTTCATCCCGCCTGAGGCACCTTAGGGAGCTGCTCTCCCCAGCTCCCTGGTTTTTCTCCCCTGAGGCTGAGCAAGTCAAGCGTTGCCAAGAGCTCCTTTCCTTCTGCCCCAGCAGAGACGAGCAGCCACCAGCCACCATCTGGGTGAGCAGGCTTTTCCTTCCTTCCTTTGGGGAGGCTGGCGGGGATCACCAGCTTCCCTCCCACAGGCCGGGAGCAGGGGGTGCCCTCTCACCCTCCCTGGCCCGCCACCCTCTCTCCTGGAAGCCCAGCCCTTGGAAGCTTTGCTTGCTCTTGACACCTGCATCCCCTGCTCCCCGCCTCCAACCCAGGGTCCTGCTAACATCTGTCCTCTTACAGGAGGCAGTAGAGGGGCGCTACAGAACACCTCCGAAACTGAATCCAGCTGCCCTGCTTGGGGGCTGTGAGGCTTTCTTCAAGCTGATTTTCTTATCTGTCAATTGGGCATGACAATCCCTCCCCAGCATGGCAGTTGTGAAGCAGAATTCATTATTACTATTTTTTTTTTTAATTTTTAGGGCCGCAGGTGTGGCATATAGACGTTCCCAGGCTAGGGGTCGAATCAGAGCTGTAGCCGCAAACCTACATCACAACCACAGCAATGTGGGATCTGAGCCGCATCTGTGACCTACACCACAGCTCACAATCCTTAGCTCCACTGAGCAAGGCCAGGGATCGAACCTGTATTCTCATGGATACTAGTTGGGTTCATAACCCGCTGAGTCACAGGGGGAACTTCAAGCAGGGCTCATTAGTTTCTCCAGGTTTCCTCTCGATTTTTATGAATAGCCAGACACCTTTTTCTAAATTTCTAAATAAAAGGATCCCTATCTCCTTCCCACACCCCTCTGGAGAGTCACTCTCCCCCAGGGGAGTGTGAGGAGTCTCCGGATGGCCCCATGCTCTGCTGGTGACTTGGGGTTCTGAAGTCCTGCCCCGACTCAATCGTGGAGTCCCCTCTTGATGTCTTGCTTCCTGCTATTATTTGCTAACAGCCCTGATTTGCCCACATGTGACCAAAGGCGTCCTACCTTCCCAAGACACTACCAGTGCAAGTCATGTTATAAGTGACAATTTTGATGGGGTTTTGGGGAGCAGAGGAAGGGGGATTATATGTACAAGAAGAGAGGAAAATGTTACTATTGCATATTAGATCCCATTGTTCACAAAGGTGCAGAGGTTTCTGAGGGGAAAGAGGGGACATTGGGCCCTGGGAGGCATTCCAAGCAGAGGGCAGGGGTGGGCGAAGAGCCTCTGTAGCCCCCCTGTGCCTGGCTGCTGGCTCTGCACCAAGCCCATGGCCCCCTGGGCACCCTGCTCCCCACTGGGCATATGAGTGACATGGGGCTGAGGTGCAGTCACTAGAACGTGAGCGGAAGTGAGGTGTGCTCCTCCCCCTCCCTGCCTCCCCCGCCCCGGCCCATGAAAACTTTGCTGCCTGCTCCTCCTTGCCCTTTACCCCTTAGCCAGCCATGGTGGTGACCCCAGGAAGGCCTTAGAGGGTGCATGTTGAGATGGCAGAGCTGCTGGTAGCCTGTCTCTGACAGAAAGGAAAGATGAGCTGTTCTCACTGATCAGGAGCATTCAGGTCCTGCCACGTGAGTGAGGCCTCATGTTCTCAAGTTGGAGCCGTTCTGCATCTGGGCTCTATTTGTTTTAGCATCCCCAGTGCTAAGAAGTACCCAAACCTCTTTCTTCTTTAAGCTCATCATGCCTGCATTTACTTGGGGAAGATCAAGCTTCTTGGTCAACGCTAAGCTACACCAGGGCAGGCATCAGGCCTTTCCATCATCTGCCGGGTGCCCCACGCAGATGTATCTCACTGGGTGGAACAGAAGAGATGTTGGGGAGACACTGCCTAGTGCCAGCCGGGAGGGGGGTGTGGAGCAGCACTGCCTTGTTTCCAAGGCTTTTGTGTGCCATGCTGCTCCTCCTCCTCCTCCTCTTCAGGTTGGACTCCTGCCCTGGCCCTATTCTCCAGCTTCATTCTGGCCTTTGAATTTAGCCTATGCCCTTGGTTTTGCTGCTTGGGTTACTGCAGCCCAAAGCATCACCTTAGTCTCCCACTTCCTATGATGCTGGGCAGTAGGACATGGACTTGCTTCCTCCTGTTTTCCGCTGAGTCCAGCCAGTTCTGGAGAATGATCTTATATCACGACAATCGTGATTAACACTTGGATAGCAGAGAGAATTAAAATGCCAGGGTTTGGATCCTGACTCCACCCTCTTATTAGTTGTGTGAACTTTAGGAGCTCATGTATAGTAATCTCGCTGAGCCTTAATAGCCTCATCTGAATAATCGGGATACTAATAGGACCTGTCTTACAGGATTACTGTACGGACTGAGTGAACAGAGCTTGGCACATAGTAAGTGCTCAATTAATGTGGTGATTGTCCTTCCCAGGTCATAAAACAGTTTTATGAATTTCACTGAGCACTCTTCCTCCAACCCTAGGAGAAATCCTTTATAGTAAAATGGCCACTCAACACATGCAGATTCCAATAATGTTATTGATAAGTTCAAGGCATCACGCCAGTCTTTCTCATAAACCAAATGGAAAAATTAGGCCCTGAGAGGTTACATACGAGAGTTGCTAGTAAGTGCTAGAAAGAGGCTCACACTCAGGACGAAATCCCACTGCACTTAGCCTGTTTGATGGCCTGTGGCTCAAGACAACAGTGCTATGTGCATCACAGAGAAGGACCTTTCTGCCTTAGGCAGAGGGTTCTCAAGACACAAACACTCACACCAGCATCTCTGACCTACTGGGGTCAGTGGGCAGGTGCTCTGTCCCTGACCAGTGTCCAGCTCATTTTGGTGTTCTGTCTGCTTGCAGAATGTCTTTCTTTTCTCTTTTCTTTTTTTTTTTTTTAATTTTTGTTTTTGTATTTTTGCCATTTCTTGGGCTGCTCCCTTGGCATATGGAGGTTCCCAGGCTAGGGGTTGAATTGGAGCTGGAGCCACTGGCCTATGCCAGGGCCATAGCAATGTGGGATCCGAACCACGTCTGCAACCTACACCACAGCTTACAGCAATGCTGGATCCCTAACCCACTGAGCAAGGCCAGGGACCGAACCCACAACCTCACGGTTCCTAGTCGGATTCGTTAAACACTGAGCCATGATGGGAACTCCCAGAATGTTTTTCTTCTGCTCGCTCCCCAGACTGGTACTTCAAAGTGGGTTTTTGCCATTATACCTAGAATCCTTTCACCCTCTGTTTTTCCCCATTGGCCTGCCTTCCTTAGTTAAAACCACAAATCTGAACTTTCTTGACATCTCTTCCTTCATGGAACCTATTCTGGGTCCTGGTTTTTCCAATAGATCCTGCTAAGTGACAAAGAAACTGACACTGATTCCTGCAATTTGCTAGGAGGAAGCAAGGAGGCGGTAGTGAGTCACCCTACTAGATAGCAAGTTGGCACTTAGCACAGGGCTCTGAGTGGGTGGACCATAAAGGATGGCCTGAGCAGAGAAGCCTTTCCAAGAGGATGCCTCAGCCCATAAACCCACAACTGGGCTGGCCCTCCACCTCTGTTCAGTTCATTCCCATCTCTCCCATTGCAGTGCCGAGGGGCAGACATTCCCCAGCTGAAGCTCAGATCCTCACCTGCGTGGACCCCAGACTCCCGCCCACTCCCTGGCGCAGCCTGTGGGGCCGGCCAGGATCTCCTTGCAAAGGCTTCTGGGGAGGCTGCTGCTCTAGCAGGAAACAGCTGCCGTGGCTAATCCATTTTCTCTGTGCATTTGCAAGATACATAATTAAGAGTTCTGCTGAGGGGGGAAATAAAGCACACCATTAGATTTGTTTAGCATATTACGCCAGGTCTAGTGCCCGCCTGGGCCCCCGTGCCACACAAGACATTAAGGTAAGACTCCGGAAACAGCCCCAAGGTTGCATGATGGGATCTGTTCCATGTTAATTCTGAGTAAATATTTGCTATTCAGGTTTTTATATGCTGCACCACCAGTGGGGATTTTGAAAGGTGGGCTTCTCCACCAAACGCTTCTCGTTTAATGATCAGACTACTTAAACACAGGGTTCCTCAGGCTCTCCCCATTGCCCCTGTGTTTTCGCTTGCATTTTGCTTCCTTCTTTTTTTTTCCTCCTGATCTCGCCTTCCTTCTTGCTGCTAGATTTGCTTCTTTCTTTCCCTCATCCGTGTCCTCCAGTGTTCAGAGCAGGGAGCTAAGCCAAGTGGGATGGGGGATGGAATGAAGGAGGAGTGGCACCAAAAGTCCTGGATTGAGGGTGAGGCTGAACTTTTTTTTTTTTTTTTTTTATATGGCGTCTGGAATTTCCCAGTCTAGGGATCGAATCAGAGCTACAGCTGCCTGCCTATGCCACAGCCACAGCAATGTGGGAGCCAAGCCATGCCTACCACCTACACCACAGCTCACGAGTGCCAGGGATCAGACCCACATCCTTATTGATACTAGTTGGATTTGTTTCTGCTGAGCCACGATGGGAACTCCCTGTATTTTGATGTCCTCCTTTGAACCCTCTGTAAGATGGAATCAGATATGAAAATGTGGACCCCACCTGAAGGGCATGGGAAGAGAAGGCGAAAGTCTCAAAAGAAGAATGGAAAGTTCTGGACTATGCAAGGAGAGAACTAGTGAACAAAGGATGGGTTTCAAAGTGTGAGGAGGAGGAAGAGGTTCTGAGGGTCTTCCTAGAAGCCAGTTTTGTGGAAACTTACTTTCAGGGCCAATAGGGTTTAATATATGAACCCATAATGACCAAAAGAATGGTGGACACCCTCACAGCCCCCTGGGAAAGGAGCTCTTCATGGGCCACCCAAGGACCAGGTCAGAAGTTGTCCCTTAGTCCTGCCACAGGGGAGCAGAGGACGCTGGGAAGGAGGGAAGAATCACTGGCAAAGCTTCTCGTGGCACCATCTTGAGAAGCCACGGTGAGCCTCACACTTGGGCTCATGGAGGCCAATCCCGAGCATTAATCCCCCTCTATTCATCCTTAATACTTTTTAAAGTTTATTGACGTATAGTTGATGTACAAGGTAGTGATCATTTCTGCTGTACAGCAAAGTATTTCATGTGCTATGCATGCACGCACATGGGTATTCTTTCAGATTCTTTCGCCGCATAGATCATTACAGAATATTGGGTGGAGTTCTCTGTGCTCTACAGCAGGTCCCCATTGACCATTCCACACACCTCAGTGTGCACATGCCAATCCCAACCCACCCCCGCCCCCGTCCATTCCTCCCACCCCACCCCACCCCCCACCTGTCCCCTTTGGTAACCACAAGGTTTTCAAAGTGTGTGAGTCTGTTTCTGTTCTGCAAATAAGTTCCTTTGTATCCTTTTTTTCAGATCCTGCATACAAGCGATAGCATCTATTCATCCTTAATATTAGCATAGAACACAACCTCCCCAGGTGCAGAGCCCCCTGCAGAGCAGGGCCGAGGGTTCAAAGCTCCTCTTCCATTGAGACAGGTCTTCCTGTTTTCACTGTGCTGTCTTGGTCCCAGGTGCCACCCTGAGGTCTCCAGGGAGCTTGTCCCATCCCTCTACCTTCACATATTTGAGCTCACCTGTCCGAGTACTTCTAAGGTTCTTGACCAGCCAGCTTCGACAATCCCCGTTTCGCCCCTTCTCAGTGCTTATCACACTTCTCCCCACGGAGCCCGTGTGCACGTGGGAGTTGAACATCGTCCATAAGACCAGTTCCTTCGGGAGGACAAGGCCCTCCTCCTGTCACTGCTGTTACCCTGTGCCCAGCAGGGTGTCAGCAGGGAGCAGGCACCCAGTCAATACCACGGGATGAACTGAAGAGTGCTTTGAATTCCTTTCCTGTCCCATCTTCCGCCTTGCCCTGCGGGCTCTCTTTCTTTACCTCGCACAGTCTGTTGTGGAGTTTTGACCAGAGAAGACCAGAGCAGGACTGCCTCCTCTGCACTTGATGTCAGTTTGGCAACCTTTTTCTATAAAGGACCATTTAGGAACTGTTTTAGGTTTCACTGGCTGTCATCCCAGGGGTAACTACTGAACTCTTGTTTTTATGGCCCCCTAAGCACCTGTAGACAACACTTAAACAAATGGGTGTGGCTGTTGCAAGAAAACTTTCTTCACAAAAACAGACAGTGGGCTGGATTTGGCCTGTCAGGCAGAGTTCTAGGAACTCAGACTGGAATCGCATTACCTTTTGAAAATAATCCTACCAGAGGAGTTCCCTTTGTGGCTCAGTGGTTAACGAATCTGACTAGGAACCATGAGGTTGCGGCTTCAATCCCTGGCCTCGCTCAGTGGGTTAAGGATCCGGCATGGCCGTGAGCTGTGGTGTAGGTCGCAGACGTGGCTCGGATCCCGCGTTGCTGCAGCTCTGGCATAGGCCGGCAGCTATAGTGTGGCTCTAGAAAAGACAAAGAGAAAAAAAAAAATCCTTCCAGAGAGCTGCTAGGGCTAGCCATGCAAGCAAGGAGGAGTAGGCAGGAAAGTGCCCTTGAGCCCATCCCGGCGACGGCAGCCTCTGTAGAGGGCAAAGAGGAGGGGTTAACAGCAAGGCCTGCCGCTCACCTGAAGTCAGGCAGAAAAAAGGAGCAGGATGATGGCTGGGGAGAATCTTCCTGCACCAAAGGCCCTGTCCTTCTGGACTAGGTCCCCCGGGGGCAGCCCAAGAGAGGAGACTCAGTCTCAGCAATGCCAGTACTCAGAGTAGAACCTTCTTGCCAGTAGCGATGCTGCCAGAGACAGGTTGGGGGCACCTGAAGCCACCGTGCCTAATCAAAGCAAATGATCATGGTTAAATCTGGGGGTTTGGACACAGAGCGGGGCTAGGTGGGGGTGTGAATTAAGCTGTGCCCAGGAGTTCCCGTCGTGGCGCAGTGGTTAACGAATCCGACGAGGAACCATGAGGTTGCGGGTTCGATCCCTGCCCTTGCTCAGTGGGTTAACAATCCGGCATTGCTGTGAGCTGTGGTGTAGATCACAGATGCGGCTCGGATCCCGCGTTGCTGTGGCTCTGGCGTAGGCCGGTGGCTACAGCTCCGATTCAACCCCTAGCCTGGGAACCTCCATATGCCGCGGGAGCGGCCCAAGAAATAGCAAAAAGACCAAAAAAAAAAAAAAAAAAAAGCTGTGCCCATTTGTGCAGCTGAGATGTGCAGGCAGAATGTTGCTGTAAGCTTGGAGCTGCTGAGGGTGTGTGCTTGCATGTCACACACTCCTGTGACTGGCCTAACCCTCCTCTGTCGTGCCTGGCTGCTTCCTTGTCCATTTCTCTTCCTAGAAGGGAAGCTCCTGAGGGTAAGCGCTGCTGTTCTTTCCCATTTGCATGTTCCCTGCACTCGGCACCCAGTCTGATAGTTTTAATTAAATTGAATTGATGGAGGGCATTTGATACAGCCATCGGGGATGAGAGGGAATTGTATCGGCTGCCTTTGCACATGGAGATGGCGGGATTGTGTGTATGCCCACTCACTGGGGTCTATGTAAGCAGCCGTGGAAGCATTGCAGGGCTTACACGCACGCAGATAGAAGGGGGCATTTGAGGTGTGCATTTGAGATGTGTATGCACAAGATGTTGGAGTATGAACATGCACAGAACTAGGGTCTTCCATGTGTATATATGATGCGAACATATAGACAGAAAAGCACTGTGGGGTGTTTACAAGGAACATACATTCAAATAGGGGTTAAGAGTTTAGGTGCATGCTATTCTTAATAGCCAGACATGGAAGCAACCTAAATGTCCCATTGACAGATGAATGAAGGAAGATGCGGTACATATATGCAATGGAATACTACTCAGCCACAAAAGGAATGAAATAATACCACCTGGAGCAACATGACTGCAACTAGATATTATCATACTAAATAAAGTAAGTCAGAAAGAGAAAGACAAATACCATATGATGTAACTTATACGTGGAACCTAAAATATGGCACAAATGAACCTGTTTACAAAACAGAAACAGACTCACAGACCTAGAGAACAGACTTGTAGTTGCCAAGGGGGAGGTGGAGGGAGTGGGATGGGCTAGGGGTTAGTAAATGCAAACTATGCCATTTAGAATGGATGGGCAATGAGGTCCTACTGCACAGCATAGGGAAGGAACTATATTTGGTCTCTTGGGATATTCCCTGATGGACGATAATATAAGAAAGGAAGTGTATATATATGTATGACTGGGTCACTTTGCTGTGCAGCAGAAATTGGCACAACATTGTAAAGCAACTATGCTTTAACAAAAAAAAATTGAAAAGAGTTTATGTGTGTGGGTTATCAGCATGTAGAATGGGGTAGAGTGTATATGTGTACTTGAGGTGTGTACACACATACTTGAAATGTACATTAAAGGCCTGCTCACAAATAAGCTGGTGGGAGCGTTGCTTTATGTGAGCGGGCAACGGACATGAGGGATTGGGGACATATCTGGGGGTAGGGAGTGGGGGGTGTGTGTGTGTCTGTGCAAGAGTGTACACTGCACACATGGGCTGTTAAGGCTGAGTGTATCTGGGGTGTACACATGCCGATGTGACTATTAGAGGTACATGCCTGCTGGTGCTGGGCAGGCAGGCGTCAGCTACTGTAGTGTGGATTAAATGGAGGGGGTGTGCACAGAAGTAGACAGTCGTGAGGGTACCTACAGATGTGTGGTTGTTCACATCAGCCCTGAAGGGGCAGGTACATGGGCATGTGTATGAATAATGGCCTTTCGATGATGTGACCTTTGAGGGCAGTGAACACACATGTGGACTGTTCAGGGTGTGTGTACTTGGGGGTGTTCCTAAAGACTTGTGGAGAGTGCATTTGTGTGTGTGTGTGTGTGTGTATAAAGTGTGCATCCAGGCTTGAGAATGGCCCGCAGGGGGGGTTGCAGAGAGGGGGCGACATTGGAGAGTCGTACTCAGCTCTGGGCTCTTTTAAGTGTAAATACTCAGGAGCACCCATTTGGGATGTGGATTTTTTGAAGCTGTTGGGGTCTGGATGTGCACATGTGGATGGGCTAAGTGTGTGCAGGCAGGGTGGGGTTTTGGGGGGTATGGGCAGGTGGAGGTGTGCACAGTCCCCGGCTGCCAAGGGTGGCCCTGGCTTGGGGTCTGCCAATGCAGGCAGCTGACCACGTGTATACAACTAGAGGCGTGTCCACGCGCGCATCAGCTGATCCTCTAAACTACTTCCTTCCTTGGGCAGAAGCGCAAGCGGGGTTGCCTCTGTCCTTGAACCCCGGCTTCCCAGGCAGGAACTGAGGACAAAGCATCATCTGGGCAGAGACAGCCGAGGCTTCAAGGCTAAGTCTTCTCTCAAACTGGCTGCCCAGGAAAACGATTAAAAATAAATAAATAAGAATGAGACGCTTTAGGTGTTCAGGGAGGAAGGTGCAGGTCAGGGAGAGAGAGACTTTGGGGGAAAAAAAAAAGAGAGAGAGGGAGAGGGAGGAAGAGAGCAAGGCGCTGAGCAATTTAGTTGAGCCCGAGGCAGGAGAGCGGCCATGGCAATGGCAGCCGCTAGCGGGCTGACAAGCTGTGTATGTTTTACATGCCCATTAACTCGCTTACTCAATAAAAAATGCATAGTTACCACCACCCAGACATGCTCTGCTGGAGGAGGCCTGCGTGCGACCGCCTGCTCCGTCTGTGGTTGCAGGGACAGCCACTGTCAGGCAGCGGGTACCAAGCCAGCAACACGTGAATGAGAGAAATTAGGCCGGGCCCAGAGGAAATCAGGCATCAGCCCTGCAAAAAAATCCAATCAGCTCTCCTCTCTCGGATTCTTTTGGGCAATATTAGTGCCTCAGGGGACACGGTCTGCATTCCTAGGGGGACGAGGGAGAAGGACAGAGGGGGAAGGGGGAGGGTGGGCTTGGCGGAGAAGATTGAGAAGGAACAGGGAATGGGGAGACCGGGCTTTTCTGAGTGAGGGCGCCAGGCCGGGCTCTGTCCCGCAGTGTAAATAGCCTCTGCACCAGCTCGTTTCCATTCACAAATGAATGACCCACGACTGGTCACCAAGAGAAGGCTGGGTGTATATGTCAGTGTGTGCTGCTGACTCTCCTGCAGAGGAAGTTCAAGTCCATTTGCTCTCGGGAGTGAGGACCTGCTGTGTGTGCTGGCAGGGCTGGGCACCATGCAGGGTTACCTGGGAGGTGTGGGACTTGGTGTCTGGCCTGGACCAAATGCCCTCTGGAAGAAAGAGAAGATGAGCAGGAGATGTTAGAAAGAACATGAGATTGGGGAATTGTAGGTCCAGGTTCTAGCTCCGTGACTTTCCAGCTGTGTGGCTATGGAAAGTGACATCCTTTCTAGGTTTCCTCTATTTTTGTCCTGGGTTTCAGTTGTCTATTTTTTTTTTTTTTTAATAGATCACAGATAAGAGGAATTCCCATCTTGGCTCAGTGGGAAACGAATCTGATTAGTATCTATGAGGACGCAGGTTTCATCCTTGGCCTTGCTCAGTGGGTTAAGGATCCAGCATTGCTGTGAGCTGTGGTGTCGCTCACAGACGTGGCTGGGATCCTGTGTTAGTGTGGCTCTGGCGTAGGCCGGAAGCTACAGCTCCAATTCAATCCCTAGCCTGGGAACCTCCGTTTGCTGTGGGTGTGGCCCTAAAAAAGACAAAAATAAAATAAAATAAAATAAAATCACAGATAAGAGATGTATCCAGCATACATGATCAAAATACCTAACTCCTCAGTGTTCACGTTAACAATGGCATCGGCCTCCCCTTGGAACAGCTGTAGGAAACTGAAAGGTCCATAGGTCTGTTCCCCTAGAAAGAAGGGCAGTCTCTCCAGAGTTAAATTCAAGTTCCCCGGGGGCCTTTGTAGCCAGGCGTCAATCCTGGGGAGGTGATGCCATCTCTCCCAGCCGAGGTTTCAGCTGTAAAACGGAGATGATGGTTCCTGTCTCGGGTCCTGGTGTGAGGATTAAATGAGATAATATATGTAAATTATTTAGCAAAGGGCTTGACCCGTAATAAGGGCTGAGCAAATATAAGCAGTTATTGTCCTGAGCTATTATTAGAGGTTCTCTAGGGCTCTTTCCAGGGATGTTCTGAGCTTCTCATGGCCTTGGTCAGAAAGCTTTCAGGGCTCTAGGAGGCCTCCTTTGGAAACCAGACCCGGTGTGGGGGAGGAGCCCACCGATTGCAGCAGCGTTAGAAGTCATCCTGGTGAGCTGCTGGATTAATGACCTGCCTGTGGGCAAGGGGGGAGGAAGGGAAGAGCCGCTTGCCACTTAAATACCAGCACGAAGCTGTATAGGCAAGAAGTCACGTGAGGGGCGGCGGCCGTGCCCCTTCCCTTTCACCCCGGCAAGGTCAGACTCCTGGATGGGTGATGTTCAGATTTCTGTCTTCCCAAGGTGACTTCCTTTCTCTCAGGTTACCTGTCCACCTGCTACACAGCTGGTGCTCAGACCTCCCTGGTAGAAGCCACAGCTGCTGGGGAAAGGGAGCCCTTACTCCCCCCGCCTCACAGGGAAGGTAGTGCACATAGTACTACACCACCACCACCACCAACAACAGTAATAATAAGGCTACGGATGATGCCAGTACCACATTCGGTTCACGTCTATGCCGGATGCTGTCCTGAGTACTTTGCATCTGTAAAAACACTTGATCCTTAGGACCACTGGATGAGGTCAGTACTGTTATTATAGCTTTTTTTAATTAACTGAACGCACAGAGGCACGGAGTTAAGGAAGGGGCCCTGGTCAACCAACAAATGAGGAACTAGAATCCCTCCCTCCCTGGCATGGGGAATTGGGGAGCTGTCTCTCCCAGACCAAAGAACACGCGCAGGTCTCCAGTACACGTCCAAGGGCAAAGTTCAAATTCAACGCTTTTTAAGGAAAGAAAAATGTTGGAAGGCAGTGTCTTCAGATGTTAACAGTACTCGATGTAGGTCATGGCTACCCTTTCTACTTTTTAATATTGTCCCTGTTTTTCCTCAAGTTAAGTAAACTATGTTTGTTGGTAACGGAGGAAAAAATGAAACTGCGTTCTATCGAAACACTGAAGGTGCTTCCCTGCTCCCCCAAACTTCTCAAAGCTCTCAAGGGCCCTCAGGGTCATGGGGAAGCTGGACACCAGGGGGAGGCCCCAGGGCCCTGCTGAGCTGCCCCTCGTGGGCCAGAGCAGCAGGGAGGCTGCATTAAACAGCTCAGGCCAGTTGGTTTTCTGAAGTCAGAGGCCAAAGTCAAGACACTGACTTGCTGTCGCCCCAGGGAGTTTGCTGGGAGGTTGGGGGGAGGCTGCCAGGCAGCTTTGCAGTGCTGCTTCCCAAACAGGCTCCTGCATGAGCCAGAGTCCTCGGAGCTGCCCCAGAGCCAGTGCAGGGCCCCTGCTTGGCTCCAATACCTATAAGCGCAGCCTCGAAGACTCAGACGGATATAGAAGCAGATGGACTGAAGCCTTTATGGAGTAGCTCCCCCGCCCCCATCTACCCACATCTGTCCTCACCTGCAGCCCAGTCCTCGGGCCCTGTGACCACGTGACTGCCTGTCTCCCCCACCACTCCCTTTATCCCCTGCCCCTCTCTTCTGGTTCCGTGAGGAGCATGGAGGGTCCAGGGAAGGGGACATGGAAGGGAGGGAGTGGAGAAGAGGAGGAGGCTGCAAGGACTGGGCAGGCTGCGTCTGGGGCTGTTGGGAGGACCAGGCACAGAGGCCAAATGGCAGGCCCCTCTGCTCCTTCCCCTAGCTGCTAGGATCCTCCCCTGAGGCCGGCTTTCCTCTAGAGAGAGGAAGCTGTCAGAAGCGCAGGGGAGATGCCCTTGATGAAGGCATAAGACACAGAGATGCAGAAGCAGCTCTGCCCGGAAGAGTCAGTCTCCTGGGGGACGTCCAGAGCCAAGGCAGCCTGGAGAGGGAGGCCCTGCAGCCAGCCTGCGCCCCCACCCTCCGAGCCAGCCTGAGCCCGTTGACCTAGGCCCCTGCCCTCATGTGGGGCCACCCTCGTGCATAGCCCACCTTTCAGGGAGACAGCAGGTGGCTTGAGGGGACAAGGGGGTCACATTTGTCCCTCTTAAACCTGAAGCAGTTTGTTGGGGGGCGGGATTCCCTGGGTCCGGGCTTTCTCTGCTTGAGTGTGTCGTGTTGATTATGCCTGGTTAAAGATCATTAAAGCCTTTGTTGGGGGAGCTGACTGACAAGGAGAGTGGATTAATATTAGAACACCCTGTCACAACTGGTGAAAAGGTGGGATTGATTTTATAGGGAGTTTAGTCAGAGCTGCGTGTAAAACCCCTGGGGTTGCTCTGGAGTGTATCCATCTCCTCCATTAGGAAATCCCCGTGGGAATATTCAGCTGCAGTGTTTATTACAAGCCAAGCTGCATATCATAGATACAGTATCAGCTGCTTTATTCCGCTCTCTCGTGCTCTCCATGACCCTAGCCCCCAGGGGCGCTGTCCTGTGTGCCCCGGCAGCTGCCTGGTCAAAGGAGACAATCCTAGGCTGGACCCGGCAGGTGCACACATATGTGGGTGTGCATGAGTGTGTGCGCATACGTGGGTGTGGGTGGGCACACATGCTCATGCTGGGGTGGAGACGGGCTAGCTCCAGAGCTTCCTCTTCTGGGGGAGGCTAGAGAGAAACTTCTATTATGCCCACCCCAGAACTATCCAGCAGGACTCGTATTTCTTTTCACCCCAGGCTGGTTGGTGGCTGAAGATTAAACCAAGAAAGTAAGATCTGTCCTCTTTTGACAAAACAGGAATTGAAACTTAGAAAACGTGCATCTCCCAGAAGCTGTTTGCCTCAGAAATTCCCTGAGTGTTCCTTTGAGAAGGTGGAGCAGAGTGATGGGTTAGACTGAGCACCAGGCCTGAAGTCAGCTCTGACGCTTATTAGCTGTGTCACCTTAGGCAAGTTGGCTAACTTCTCTGGGCCTGGTTTCTTCACATGGGTGTTGTGAAAATGGTACCCACCTTGCAGGGGATGTTCTAAGAACTACATGGACATTACAAGCAGAGTACCTGGCACGTAGTATACGCTCGATGCTGGTCAATGATGTTGCGTCTGATTTTTGCAGCTGTAGCTGATTATCCCTATATATTCTAAATGGGATTCAAACTACGAATATTTAGTTTAAATACAACTTTTCTGGAACACTTTTATTGCAGAAAATGTGGTCTAGTTATGGAAGCAGCATGGCCATGGGGGAACGTTCATCTGTCTTTCCCCAAATGGAAGGCACATGAAGTGCTGGGAAGAAGCTGAGGCGCAAGCAGCAGAGCTCCAGGGCCAGCCACATCTCTGTGCCCTGAGGCGGGGACAGGACTCTTGCCCCACTGGGTCTGAGATGACGTGGAGAAGAGTCTGGGCCTGTCATCCCAGTTCAGGTAGACACAGAGCCAGAGGCCAGCCAGGCTTTTGTTGGTTCCTCATGATGGATGTTGGGTATAAGTCACAGGCGAGGTGTCACCCCAGGGCAGCGACAGAAGCAGAAGGTTGGTGAGGTAAGCAGCAACGAGGAAGCTGGTTACATGTCTGGGTCTCGTGCCAGCCATGAGTCTGAGAGCCAGAAGAATCCATGACTTGCTTTCACTGTACTCTCATAGCCCTTTTTATAAATGTCTATCACAGCGCTCAGCAGCCGGCTTCATCCCCCCCCCCCCCCCATAGAGCAAGGTGTTTAAAACTGCTGCCTCTGGAGCTGGATGTCGGGGTTCAGCTCCCTGATCTGCTGCTTGGCTCTCTGTGACCTTGAGGAAGCTACCTCTATGCCTCAGTTTCCTCTTTAAAATGGGTCCAATAATAGTGTTCCCTTCATAGGGTTATTGTCAGGAGTAAGGAAGACGATTCACAGAAAGCATTTAGAGCTGTGCCAGGCCGTCACAAACCTGCCGTGTTGGCTGCCATCATAGTAGCTGCCCCTCAGTCGCCTCTGACCCTCTGAGCTCCCCTCAAGAGTAGAGACCTATGTTCGAGGTTTCCATGTTCAGAAGACCCAGCCAGGGGCTGAGCACATAATGTGCACACAGTAGGTGTTTGGGGAACTGTGAATCCAGTAGGATGGAGCGTTGTCACAACTAACACGGTAGGGTGACTCGAACCTGCCAAGAGGCAGCAAAGTCTAAGATGGAAGCAGAACAAGGTCAGGTGCCAGGGTGGGGGTTATCAGCACAGACAGAGCTGAGGCGACAAGGAGCAGAGCTGACGGCAGGGATTTCTCCATGTGATGAGAGCCGAGTGATGGGATCAGAATCCAAGGGGCGAATCTGCAGAGAGGGTGGTGGAGGAAGGTGAGAGGGCTCTGGTCTGCGTGGACAGAAGAGGTTTGTACAGCATCCTTCTGGTGGTGGTGGGCGCTGGGCTTGGGGTGCGAGGAGGGTGGAATCCGAGTATAGAGCTTCCCCTGAGTCTGTACCCACTGAGATGCCCGAACCCAGCGAGAGACGACTTCAGCTCTTGGCGGAAGGTGAGGAAAGTTAATCAGATTGCAGGCTTGGATCGGCAGGACACAGAAATCCAGGCTATGGGGATATTGCAAAATAAATAAACCAGGTTGAACTTCCATTGTGACTCCATGGGTTAAGAAACAGACATAGTGTCCGTGAGGGTGCAGGTTCGATCCCTGGCCTCGCTCAGTGGGTTAAGGCTCTGGTGCTGCCACAAGCTGTGGTGTAGTTTGCAGATACGGCTCAGATCTGGTGTTGCTGTGGCTGTGGTGTAGGCTGGCGGCTGCATCTCCTAGGCCGGGAACGTCCATATGCCACAGGTGCGTCTCTAAAAATGAAAATAATAAATATATAAATAAACTAGTCTTGTGAGCCTTCCCTAACAGCAAATGTTACAAGATTTTTTTTTTCACAAGATATTTCAATAATAGTAAAAATTCAAAGAAAAAAATGAAAACCTCCCAAGTCCCACCTCCAAGAGATAATCGCTATGGATGTTTTAGTCCACACCTCTCAGCAGATGCAGGTGTTTATAATCCCCATCAGTGTCCCTCTCTGCTGTCCCCAGTGAACACACATTCTCAGAAAAACAGAAAACCACAAAACCATGATGGTTGGTTAGCAAATGCCGCTTCAGAATGGGCTCCCAACCTCTCCCCACCTCCTCTGTGCCAACCAGATTGCAACTTTGAAGCCCCTCCTCTCTGAAGCCAACAATGCTTTAGGCATTTCGTTATCTAAAATTCACATACAGATTTCTGAATATAACTTTACATAAATGGGCTTAGATGCTGTTCTGTTCTGTGATTTCTTTTCGCTTCACAAAATGTCAAAGATGTCTTTCTGAGTTGATACGTTGCATGCCGCATTATCATTTTTAATGACTGCATACTATTTTGTTGTTTGGTATGTCTCACATCGTCTGAACCATTCCACTACTGATTGATGTTTAAGTTGTCACTAAAATTTTGCTCTTATAAATAACGCTTCAACAAACATCCTTTTGATTATTTCTTTTCATACTTGAGTGATTACTCTCATAGTGTAAATTCCTAAACATAAAACAACTAAGTGAATAATCACACATATTTTATATTTTGACACCTGAACCTGCCTGCCAGGTAGATTCTCACCCTTCCAGCCGTGTAAAAGACTGTCCCTTTCGTCATTCAGTTAACAAAGTAGGTTTGGCCAGTTTTTAAAAAATACTTATGCTAATCTGCCATGTAAAAATAGCATCGCATTCCTTTTCTTTGATTCTTGTTGAGGGCAGTTTTTTCATATATTTATTGGCCATTTGAATTTCTTCCTTTGCGATTTGCCCGAATATTAAAAATCATGAGAAAAAGTACAATCAACAGAAAATGCCATATTATAGAAGAATATCAATATAAGAAAATGTGTAAAATACACTCTGAAGTGATTAAAGTGCCGACTGCAGAACATTTTTGCAGGATAATATTCTTATTAAAAAATAGAAGAAGATGTAAAAACTAAAGATGAAAATAACCCATTCCAAAAGGCTTGGCAAACAGGGTTTTTTTTTTTTTTTTTAAATGCTTACTCTTGGTTTTCAAGCTTTCTGCAATTCGAATGAGTACCTTTTAATTGGAAAAAAAAATCCCAATAAGTGTTAACAAATCCACGATATATCTTTTAGAGTCATCTGTACTACACAGCTCCTCCTCCTCCTCCTCTGCAAATGGCCCTAAAGCTATAGGCTTCTTGAACTGCAAGGAAACTTACAGACTCCTACACGCTCTGCTTCCCCATATTAGAAAAGAGAAAATTGCAGTCCAGAGAAGTTCAGTGACCTGACCAAGGTCTGCCAGCCAGTGGAGACAGGGAAGAAGTAAGGTAACATTCTATGAGATGCTAACAAGAGCTGAGAATGCCCCATCCCCACCACTCCCCTCTTCTGGGGGCGGGTCCTGCCTAGTGCAGAACGAGGACTGTGTTTAAACTGCAGCAGGATGAACTTGAGTTAGTTCAATGAGAGATGTCATCCCGGAATCGGTGGTAGAACAGATCACAGAAATCTGAAATCTGGAGAACTTGACAACCAGGAGAGCAGAAAGCAAGTGTGAGTGTCTGGCCAAGGCTGGGAGGAAATCCTGCCTGAGGTAAGAGGAATGACAGGTGATGCCTAAAGCCCAAGGATGTGAGGTGACGGACAGCAGGGAGAGCTCAGCGCGCTCCAAAGGGCCCTGGCAGCTCCTCCTGTTCAGGCTGCCCACACCATCCTCAGAAAGCCCCTGCCTGGGGGACCCCAGGGTGGAGCCCTGGGCGGTGGCGGGGGGTGGGGGGGGGTGGTGATCCTGCACTGTCCCAGAAGCCCCAGTCCAGCGGTTCCTCCCCAGGGACTCCAGGCACTCCCCAGCCCCCTTCCCTAACCTTCTCCTCAGAATCAGGGTTTGTTTTGCAATTTGTTGCAGGGTTTTGTTTTTTTTTTTCCTTCCCTTTCTTGCAGAAGCCTGTCTGGGATTCTGCTCCACACCGAGGTTGGAAAGAGCAGCGCGGCTGCCTCTGGAAATCTTGTTTCCCCTGCCCCATGACATCAGTGGGTGATATTGCAACTTTCCACATGGCTGCCCAGACACAGACAGTTGTGTTTATGAAAATCCTCTTGATACAGGCTTGGAGCTGCCCTGGCACTCAAGGCTCCAGGCTCCTTCTCGGCTGTGGTGCGCTCTGCTGAAAGAAGCAGCTGACAAGGGGTGGTTTGGAAGGCCAGGCTCCCGGCCAGGTGCCAGGTGCTTGGTGAGGGGGGCAGGGGCCCTTCTCTCTCCATCCAAGGGAGCTCCTGGAACAGCATGGCCCGCGACGTGCCCAGCTCAGCTCCGGGAGGCCTCTGCTGCACACTATCAGGGTTCTCTGGACAGTGAAGCCAGTTGGGGTCGGTGGGGGGAGGGGAAAGCCCTGGTCTAGGGGTCAGAACCTCTGGCTTGGTTATTTCTGATGCTGACCTGTGGTGTGGTTTGAGGGGAGCCACTTCCCCAATCTGGGTCTCAACCCTTCCATTTCCCAAAACTGGAAGAATGATTTCCACGCCCTCCTACCAAGGTGGGGGTAGGGACTCAGTGACCAGGACTGCAGGGACACCTTGGGAGAGAGGCGCAGTAGACTCGGGGAAGCCACTCCCACTCTCTGAGCTTCAGTTTCCCTTCTATAAAAGAGTGGAGATTAGCTGGTTCCTAAAGCCTCCTCCAGTTCTAAGAGAAAAGAAAAATCATGTCTTCGTGACTTTTTCAGATGTCTAGGCACTAATGCTAAAAGATTGTTTGGTGCAGACTCAGGGACCAAAGTCACCCAGGAAACCGTAAGTAGGAGTCAAAGCTTGGGAGGATTAATTTAGGGTAAATTCAGTGAATTGAGGAACCATATTCCTTTGAATTAACAACCCTTCAGACCATAAAGTGCTCCCTCCGGCGATGTCTGGGAAGGGTCTGGGTCCTTGCTAACCTCTCGTCACTCCCTCTCAGAGCGCCCGGTGTGGATGGGCCCCAACCCAGGAACCAGTCTCTTAAGTTTCTGCTGCTTGGCTGGACCATGGAATTTTCTCCCTGTGGTGGGAGCCCAGCCAGAAGGGAAGCACTGGGAGGCAAGGACCCTGCCTTGGGTTCTTTGCCTCCCCCATATTCCCACACTCAATGGTCTTCCCCCCTCCCTTCCTCCCTCCCTTCCCAGACCTTGAACAACGCTTAGGAAAGACACGGTCTGGTGGAAAGTGAGCACACAGCGTGTGTCCTGAAGCTCTCTACTCCCACTCACCCTCCCACCCCTGGGCCCCCTAACAAACAGCAGGGGCAGCTGCTAGCCCTTATTAAGCCCCGACTAGGTAGCAGGCTCTGCTCGGAGAGCCGTCTACGGGTGATTCCCACAACGATCCTACGAGACTTGCACACATGATCCTGCGCTTTAAAGTCCAGGCCACAAAGGTACAGGGAGGTGAGGTCACCATCCAAGGTCACACAGGACATGGTAGAAACCAGACTCAAATCTAGATGGTCTGACTGCAGAGTTCAGGCCCTCAGCCGCTGCACCAAACTCTCCTTGGACACAAATACTGAGAGAGAAGAGAGGTGGGAGGGACCAGTTTTCCCCAGGAGTCCATGCAGACGATGGTGGGGCTCCTGGAGTGGGGGTGTGGCCAGGGCCCTCGACTTGAGCCAACAGCTGGCCCGGCCCTTCTAGGGGAGGAGCCAGCGGGTGCTCCTCCTCTCCAGCTTTCCTCAGTGACTCTCTCCCTGGAGAAGAGAAGTGAGGCAACAGAGGAGCATCCGGCAACTCTAACCCCCTCACGGAGGGACTTGTCCTTTTCACCATCCCCTACAACAGGCTACCTTTTGGTACCAACGCCTTGGACTCCTACAGAGGGAGGAAGTGTTGGAAAGGCTGAGAAAGAGTGTCTAGGACACAGCAGGCCCTGGAAGGCCTAAGAAGAAGGCCGGGGGGCCTGGGTATGGAGGGGCTCCAGGCCTGTCCCCGCACGTCCAGCCTCCCTGCCACGTTCCCTGCCTGCCGAGCGCAGGCCTGCTCAGGATTCAGTGGCAGTCTCCTCAGGCGTGATTTAGAAGGGACTGTGGGAGCGGTCATCCCTTCCTAATGGGCCTGAGTCATAATTCTCAGCAACCATCCTCCCCTCCCCGACTCCCACCCCCTCCCTGCGGCTTCTGCTCTGAGGCAGTTAGAGCAGATTTAAGATCAAAATCAAATCAGATTCACCAAACAAGGTGTCAGGCCAGGCAGGAGGGGCTGGGGGCTCAGAGTTATAGCCTAGAAGGCCTGGCAGTTCCTTGGAGACTATTAAGTGAGTATATTTTATGGCCAGACACAATGCTGAGAGAACCATCCATAAAACAATTACAGGAAACTTCCCCACACGCTGGGGATGCAGTAGATGGCCAGGTGGGTGATGAGTAAGCATACATTTGTCCCCACCAGGCATTCCTGAGGGTCCCACCTGCTGGTGGCTCGATGGCTGGCTCCATCCTAAAAAGCCAGGCAGACTCCGGGGTAGGATTACTTCCCGGAAAGGGTCAGGAAGCGTGCTCTGCATTTAGAGAGCAATGAATTCTCAAGATGGTTGGGGCTCGTTTTCCCCATGGAAGAATGAAAACTCAGAGACAGGAAGAGCCCTTCTGCCTGCAGTCACTCAGCTCCTGGGAACTAGAAATGGGTCTTTGGACTCTGACTTCGATGCTTTATTCAGGCCATCAAGGCTCCCAAACTCCTGTGGAAAAAGGCAGAAAGAAGACTTCCCCCATCAAGCCTGCCTGTTAGGATTCTGTGCCTAAGATGATGAGTCCTTACTAGTTTTGAAAGTAATGTTCAGGAATCTCCAAGAAGACCTCAGGCCCGGGTCAGGGCCCTATGTGCCGTGGGGTGGAAATGATGCTGTCACATGCTATGAGGTATGCCCTCGCCTGGGCTTCCGAGGCACCTGACCCCTAGGTCCTGGACCATGAGATTGGAGGAGTGTCCCGCCTTCCCTAGGAGAAGGCTAACCTGTCTGAGATCAGGGAGGTATTTATTCCTCTTTACATTGTGTAGCATGGCGCAGTGGATACATGCTAAATTAATAAGTGCACCTAAACCATCCCTTTCACTATCAATTCACCATCAATTCACAGAGGAGCGAGTTGAAGTGCACAGAGGTACCGTAACTTGGCCAAGGTCACACAGTGAGAGTGACAGGACCTGGACGAGGACCCGGATCTTTATCTCTAGTGCCCTGTGCTCTGCCCTCTCAGCTTCCCTGGGGCTGAACTAATTGATCTAGAGTGAATTCTCTAGAAATTCATTCCCACTGAGCAAATCCAGTCGTGCCATCCATTCTGGCTGTTGGGGTCCAACTTTAGAGGGGGTGGTAGAGGGGGATGGCATTTCCTTCTGTGGCGCCCTGGGGTCCCGCTCCCCTCTGCAGCCCACCCTCTCCGGCCTGCAGTCAGTGCCAGCTCTTGCTGGACATCTCAGAGGACTCGGGAGAGGCTCCAGGGAAACAAAACCCAGGGGACCCAGCTGCTTCCCTGTCAAGTCCAGCTGCCCTGAGCGCTTCCAGCTTGACAAGCGGCATTAGCATAAAAACCTCACAGTGGCAGCTGTCGGCTCTGTGCCAGAGCCCTGGGCGTCCCTGCCTGGTGCCATTGACTGTCACCAGGGGCGGGCACCTGCCAGCCAAAGGTGCATGGCTGTCTCTCACGTCCGGCATCCAGACCCTGGACACCTCCTGCTCTCTGGGCTCCTGCGGCAGCTCCCTCTGCAGCTTCCAAGCCCTTTCCCCAGGGGCAAAGAGCCTCCTTGCCTTTGTCCCAGCTTTTCCTGGTCCCTAGCAAGCCCCAAATGCCCCAGTTCCTTCCAATTTCCTGATGGGAAAATTTTGCTTTTCCAGCATGAATCAGCCTAATTTCTCCCACATCTTCCCATGCATCTTTTTTTGAATTCTCCTTCCTTCTGACTCGAATGCCCTGTGAACACCTTCAGCTTCTTATCCAGAGGGAGAGAGGGAATCTCTGAAATCCTGCTGGGGACGAGGACCTTGTTCTGACTCCAGAGCAGGGGGACACGTTTTCCTGGATTTTATGCCTAAGGCTCCGTATGAGGAGTCTTTACTATATAAAGCCCCCCCCACAAAGGAACGCTGCCCTTGTCTTTCATGGCCCCTCCCCAATTAAGAAATTGCGTACTTTTGTGTACTTTTCATCTTAAAAATAATTATCAATAACTAAGTCTTTCCTTTCCTTTTCATGGCCCCTCCCCAATTAAGAAATTGCGTACTTTTGTGTACTTTTCATCTTAAAAATAATTATCAATAACTAAGTCTTTCCTTTCCTTTTTAAATCGGCTTTTTTAACCAAAGTGATAGACACACAAAATTTAAAAATTGAATAATGTTAAGAACTTTTTCAGGAAAGGCAGCAGGTTCTGACCATCTTTTTCCACCCTCCAGATTCAACCCCTTTGAACTCTGGGCCGTTTCTCCTGGTGTTTCGATCCCTTCATCTAAGCAACGTACTCATTCTTCCACTTTTTTCTTGACATTTTATTACAAAAATTTTTCAAATATATAAAAAGGTTGGATTCACAGTGGATATCTAAACACTCACCATTTAATTCTGAAATTAACCATTTACTGCTTGCCCCATCTCAAAACTTTTCTAACTTTCCTTCCTTCTAGTCATCAGTCATTCCCTCTTTTGGTATATTTCCATGTAAGTTGCAGACGTGAGTTCATGTCCTTCCTACACACTTCACCACACATATCACTGGTTCTTTTTCCTTTTGAGATAAATTTACAAGTAGGAAGTGTGTAGGCCTTCAGGGTACCAACCCTTGAGTTCAGAGCTAGTCATGCAACTATGTAACCAAACTGCCACCCAAACCCAGAACTTTACAGCCCCCCTGGGCAATTCCCTTACCCTCCCTGGCAGTAAATACTAGCGGCTGCCCACAAAAGGCAAGGGCTACAGTTTCTCTTTTCTCTATTATTTGACAAGATAATTTTTTACCTTCTCTCCTGACTTCCGATTATGGCAGAAGTCTTAGCGCATAGCTTTACTGCCCCAAAATGTACTTACATCACACTTGTGAAAGTTAATTCAATGGTCTCTTCTTATGGGACAATAAATGAAACATGTTCACTCCTGAGATAGGACTCTGTGATGGTTCTGTTTCCTTTCTTGGGCAACTTTATGCTTTTCCTCATTTTTGGTTTGCTTTCTTTCCAAAATCTTCGTATAATTTTTCTTTACGACTCAACAGAATGAGAGAACATCTATCAATATTATTTGTCACATGAACAAGTGGATCGAATAATCTGTAACAACTTTTCCCCCAGGAGATCACCCTGCAGTCCGCTGATGGTGTCTCACCTGCTGCTCCCTTTCTGGAAGCATTTAGGAGCCTCTCGTTTTGGCGTCTGAAACATCATGATCACATACCTTGGGCCTTCAGTGACTTTTCAATCTGGAAACCAAACTCACCCAGTTCTGGGAAATTTTCTTTCATTATTTCTTTGATAATTATCCCCTCCATTTTCTCTGAAATTCCCAGTGGTCAAATGCTGGACCTTCTGAACTGATCCTTGAATATTCTCATTTTCTCTCCCATTATCTGTATTCCTCTTATTCTCTTTCTGTTCCACTTTTGGGGACATTTCTTCTATTTATCTTTCAGAACTTTTATTGAATTTTGAATTTTTGCTGTCATTTTTAGTAGTCAAGAGCTCTTCTTTGTGCTTTAATTTTATACATGGCAGTCTCTATCTCTATCTATCTAATCTATTCATCACTGTATCATCTTTCTCTATCTATCTCTTACCTTTATTTCAGGTAAAATATCTGTTTTCATCTCTCTGATGACATTAATCATATATATTTTTATATATATTTATATTTATATATTATGTATATTAACATCTATATTAATCATATATATGTGTGTATGTATATATATATATATATATATATATATATTTGTTTTTTAGGGCAGCACCCATGGCATATGGAAATTCCCAAGCTAGAGGTTGAATCAGAGCTGCAACTGCTGGCCTACATCACAGCTCACAGCAACACTAGAACCTTAACCCACTGCACTGGGCCAGGTGCCAAACCCTTGTCTTCATGTATACTAGTCAGGTTCATTACTGCTGTACCACAAGGGGAACTCCTTATATATTTTTTGAAGGTTTTTTTTTTTTCTCCCGTGACATCGTGTCTGTTTCTTCTGAGTTCCTTCTTTGCTTATCGGATCTTAACGGTGAAGGCTTTCCTAGAATGTCTGGTGATACTTAGTTATTCATATTTAAGAGTGTGAATCATTTTTTAAAAACTTGATTGGCAGCTCTTTGAATAGGGGTGGGTCCCTGTTGGTGGGCTTCATCATAGGGTGAATGGACAGGGAGCTGGCTTTTTTTTTTTTTTTGGAAGACCCCTGAATTCTGTTTGCCCCCACCCCCCTCGGGATGTTTGGTTTTTCTAGGGGAAAATTTTCCTGCCTTCAGTCTGGGGTGAGGGTGAGGGATGGGAGTTGTGACATCTTGGCTGTTACCCTTATGAAAGCTCAGTTAGCCAAGGAGGCTGAGAATCTGTCTGTTCAGTAGGCAGAATTTAACCCGTCTTCCTGTTGTATACTGAAGCTTTGCCCCCATCTGTCGATGTGCGTGGTGCCCCTGTGCTCTCTGGTTCAGTTTCTCCAGGGATAGCCTCCCCCTCATCTGCCCTGCCTCCCTGATTTGGGAGAAGGATGCTTGCCTGGCTGCAGAGGCCAGTGCCCCGTGTTAGCCCCCGGCTCCATCCTACTGGCTACGACATTGGATGCCCTGACTCCTCAGACCTTCCCAGGGTGCCGGGGGGCGGGGGGGTGCCCTGACTCCTTTACATGGACACCTCCCTCCACAGGTGGGCCACTTGAGCCTCCTCCATTCTGCTAAGTCAGTTGTCACCTGCCATTTGCTTTTTTCTCTCCCCCAAATTTGATGAGTATTCTGTGCTGTTGTCATCTCTTCCACTTTATTTTTCTTGGTGGGTTTTCAGTGACCTGAATCTGACTTTAGGGTGATTTCAGGAGAGAACATGGATGAATGAAATCAATCCACTACATTTAGCCTGGAGTCTGTGTATTTAATATCTTCATGCCACCCCCGCCCCTGCCATCGTTGTAAGAGCCCCATAAACACAGATTCTGCCTGTTTTGTTCAACACTTTTCTCAGCACTTAGAAGAGTGCCTAACTCATAACTAGATTTCTAGAAAATAGATACTGGCTAAATTAAAAGTATGAAGGATCGGAGTTCCCATCGTGGCTCAGTGGTTAACAAATCCGACTAGGAACCATGAGGTTGCGGGTTCGATCCCTGGCCTTGCTCAGTGGGTGGAGGATCCAGTGTTGCCGTGAGTTGCAGTGTAGGATGCAGATGCAGCCCAGATCCCGCGTTGCCGTGGCTCAGGCATAGGCTGGTGGCTACAGCTCCAATTAGACCCCTAGCCTGGGAATCTCCATATGCTGCGAGAGCGGCCCTAGAAAAGGCAAAAAGCACACACACACACAAAAAGTATGAAGGATGGGAGATGCAATACGGTCTTATTTAACAAGGTTCACTGCACTGGATGTGGGGGGGTCCTCAGTCTTCTCTAGAAGAGAAGGGGGCTGGATTAGGTTAGGGGTTATCAACTGTGGTTGGGTTGGAGAGAAAAAGAATTGCAGGTGGGTAATCTTTTGGTTCCACTGACTCAAATGTTCTTGCATTACGGGGACTCCTCTAGAGGGGGTGATGGCTGGGGTCCTGGGGTGCCTGGCTCTAGTCCCAGTACCTGCCCCACTATCCCTCCCCACCTTCCCCTCCCCTCCCAGAGGTTCATTCGCACAGCTGGAGGGAAGGGAATGCCAAAGAGGACTGGGGACCTCCCCCTGCCCGCCCAAAATGTTGGAAAGGGAGGAAGGAGGGGAGAGGAAGGCCAGGGAGGGTGGAGCATCTCAGCATCAAGCCCAGATGCTGGCTGATGAGCTAAAAATATAGCCAGAGGTGTCCCCCCCTCCCCCACTATCTTAATGTGGTTTTTAAAATAAGTCAGCCTCTCTCTAGTTCTCCCTTTCCACTGTCATTTATTTCAGTTTTTATCTCCACAACAAAAATTCCTTCCAACTTTTTTTCCCCTCTCTCCCTCTAATGCTCTTCACTTTCAAATGCTAATAATCTCCAGCTGTAAAAGGCTTAGAAGTGGCTCTAGATTGTTTGATCTTTGGCCTGTGATCTGCTTTCATCTCTCTGCTTTCAAATGTTACTTTAGATTTACTTTAACCTATTAACATGCTTGGTATTCATAGACACGCTCCCAACCAGCTTCCCAGCACCGGGGCGGCTCCCACTCCCAGCCCCCATCAGAACTCAAGGAGGAAAGTGAAACTCCAGGCACAGAGGGTAACTTGGGCAGCGAGGGGGCAGGAGGCCTTGAAGGCAGGGGCAGGTGGATGGATGGCGCTAAGAGGAGGGGGAGAGGGTTGGAAGGCTGTGGGGAGATGGGGGGAGACGGGGGGAGGTGATGGGGAAGAAGAGCGAAGAAGAGGCGACGCTGGAAAGAAGACGGGGAGGTGGGAGAGGAGAGGAGAGGAAGGCGGAAGGCAAGGAGCCCAGAGAAAAGGAGCGCTGGCCATTCGCGGAGGGCCAAGCCTTCCCCGCAGAGCACGCTGCCTCCCGGCTGGTTAGACGCCAGCTAAATCTGCTCTCCCCGGAGCCGGGATGGGGAGCGGAGGGACTGAATTAGTGCTTCAGATTTCTTGCTCTCGCCGCCGTCGTGCTGGAATTTCTGGCTTGTTCGTTTCCACAGGAAACGCGAGGCATGAATATGGATGAAACTCCTCGTGAGACCACAAGGGTACGGCTCAATTATTTGCCATATAAAGTAGCACACGAGGCTTCTCTGCACTTGACGGTTTCCTCTGTGTAGCGCTGTGCGCGCGCACGCGTGTGTGTTGGAGGCGGGAGCGGGTGCGCGGAAGCGGCTCCAAGCGCTCTGAAGGCGACCCTGAAAGGCACAGTGGCATTCAGACCCTCATCTCTGTGGTTCTGGTTACAGATGACTGCCTGGGGGTGGGTGGGGAAGAGACTCCCCCACTTCCCGCCTCCCCACTCAACACACACACACACACAAACACACACACACACCAGCCCTATCAGCTGGGACTCCACAGTCTCTAACACAGATCCACAGAGACCCAGAGGAGGTCTGATATCAGAATTTTTGGAAAACGGGGCAGGAGCCGTCCCAAACCAGTCTGGTGGCCTCTTTCCCCTGAGGCGGCTCCTTTGGGGAGAAAGCTGAGGTCGATTCCCTGAGGGAAAGCCTGACCCAGCCACCCAGCCTCTGGAGAGTGGTGGCTCCATCAGGAAGCAGGAGGGAAAGGCTGTCTCAGACTGGCCGAGAGGGACACCGAGGTGGACCAGAGGCCTCCTGGACAGTTTCTCCACAGACCAAAAGCCACCGAAGCCGCTGGGGACAGAGCAGTGCAAGGAAATCTCACTTGGCACCAGGAAGCCCGGAGTTCAAGTCTTGGGCCCGTGGTCTTGCCCTTTTGATCTCATTCTCCTCATCTGTGAAATGGACTAACACTACTCCTGACTTCCAAGGGCAGTCGTGATGGCAAAATAATCTTAGTAAGGATTAGAGCGATAACTCACTGAGCACTCGTCATGTGGCAGGTACTATTCTAAGAATGTTATTAATATGAACTCACTTAATCCTCCATTAATCCTCAGTTAATACTCATTTAACCCTACGAGGTGGATCCTGTTATTAGCCTCATTTTGCAGATAAGGAAACTGAGACACAGAGGGTTTAAGCAATTTGCACAAGGTCACCCAGCTAGAGCTATTATGTTCACTTTAGGCTAATTAGGCTACTGGGTCACTCGAACTCATCTATTAGCTCGTTTCATCCCACACCGTCCCTCTGGGTTGGCACACACTCTACACAGAACCTAGCAGGAAATATTAGCCCAGGTTCTCTGCTGCCTGTGCCCACACCTCTTATCATCCTGCTATGCTGCAAAGATGCTTTTCAACTGCCAAGGGCTTAAACATGCCAACGATTATTATCCAAAAATATTGGGGATTTCTGCCAAAGGGGAAGCTTACCCTGGTTGAGTTGGAGGCCCAGGGTGTGAAGGAAAAAGGTGGGGTCCCTAGGCTGCTCTCTTTCTAAGACCTTCTCTAGGGCAAACCAGAACCTTTCTGCTGGAGCCAGTCAGTTGCTCAAGGTCCTGAACAAAGAGGAGAGGGAGGGTGGGCGTTATCCCAGCCTGTCACCTAAGAGACTCTGCTCAGGAAGTGGAGGCAGGGACACTCCTTAGGTCAGGGGGTCCCCCGCACAGCTGCCACAGCCTGGCTTCCCACAGTGAGGGGGGATGCTGCTATAAGGGCCGAGCAGAAGGTGACCGGAAGCTGAGGCACCTGGAGAAATTTTTCAAGCAGCTCTGGTCCATTGAAGTGGAAGGAAATGAACCCAATCTGAACACCGCCAGGCAACTCAGGAGGTCTTTCCACACCTGTTGGTCTGTTCAAACGTCACACCAACCCCATGAGTCAGGCCTCCGTCTGCAACATCATTTCTGAGATGCCGAGAGTTTAAGCCGCTTGAATGTAGTCCCACAGAATCTTCTCATTACACCCCACTGCCTCCCTTAGCTCTCAGTGGGTGTAGAGAGGAGCCAATAATCTCCTACTAACCTGGAAAGCAGCTCCGCAGGCCCTCCAGAGGCCTAGACACCAGTGACCCACAATCTCACCGAAGGACCCATTTCACTGGGCACTGGGCTTCCTTGGGACGGGGCTGAGTCTGCTTGTGACCTGGGGGAACTCAAGCTCAAAGCATTTCTTCCTTTCACTCTGGGCTGCCTCCTGCCCGCGTGCCTGTCCGGGAGTGAGCCGGGCATGCCAGCTGCCTGTGTGATGACAGAGGGCTTGGTGCTTTGACTTCCTGGCTGTGTGTCCTGGATAAGTACCCTAGCCTCTCTGAGTCTCCCTAATGGTGGGGTGACCCTAACGAGCCAAGGCCCCACGGGTGATGAGCCCCGGGAGTGCTGTGCCTTCTGCTCAGCCCCTTGGACTCTTCCTGGGGAGGCAAGGACATCATGCAAAGCCCTGCCTTGGGGCTTGGTGAGGGCTCCTGCTGACTATGAAGCATGGACCCTTCTGTCTTTCACTTTTCTGGCTCCAACAAAGCTCAGACGTCTCCCCTGCACCCCCGCCCCAACACGCACTGAGCGAGCAGTCTGAACACCAGGGGCTGTTTGCAGATGCACCTTCCCTGGGCAGGATGCACGCCAGAGCACCCAGCTTCTGCATTGAGGTCCTTCCCTCAATTCAGCCCAGAAGAATGCTTCCAGGTTGCCATGGGAGTGGAGGGGGAGCTGGGGCTTGATGAGGGCGCTTGTTCTTGCTTCTCTGTCGCTCCTTTTGGTGCCAGTCTCACCAGGAGCCTGGCGAAGCTGGGAGAGGGGCAGTGGGCACTGAAGCAGAGTCCCCCCTTCCTTCACACCCACCCACCAGTCCTTAGTTACTGGAAAGAGCAAATGCAAATGGATCCAAAGCACAACACCCAGAATGCACCGCCTCGCTTCCTAGGGGCTGACTCTAAGTTAGAGCCCGGCTCCTCCTGGGGGCTGACATTTTCCCTGGTTCAAACAACATCTGCGCCTTGCCGCGCTTGGCGAAAGGTGAGGGAGCCAGCCACTGCCACCGCAGACTCAAGTGAGAGAGAAAACCCAGCCCTGCAGGTCCCTCCCGCCTGGAGGGGGTTTCTGGGCCCCACGTGCACACACATCCCACCTGTGCCCCTGCACGTGTGCATCCCCACAGGTGTGCAGACTTCTGCGTGCACCCCTTCATCAACCCTTACACTTCCTAAGGTGTGTGTGCGCGCGCGCGCGCACGTAGGCTCACAGGTATCTGCAGCAACACGCAGACGTCTGAACTAGAGGAGCGAGTCAGACTTCACTGTGTCCCCCACCCCCGATCCCTGGGAGGAGCTGCTGAGGATTTGAAATAAACGCCTTTTTAGGAAGAAGGACCCTCTTCCCCCTCCAGGCTCCTGGCCAAATCTCCAAATGAAATCAGGCCAGGCAGAAAGGACCCACCGAGATGCACAAAACAATGTGAAGAAGAAACTCTGAAGAAACGAATAATCACATAGATATATATAAAAAAGGTGAGAGTTATTTTTCAGCTCACTGGCTTTCTGAAAAGTAATATAAAGTTGGGCTGCGTCTTCTTGGAATCGACCTTTCTGAGCCGAGACCCAGGCCACACGCACGTCTCTTTCCTCTCTTTCTATTACCCAAAATTTGTATGGTTTCATCTCCTCTGATTTTCTTTCATTTGTGCGCCTGTGCAAACCCCCTGTGTCAGGGGCTTGCTCCTCACCCGGAGCCGGGGCCTTGCTGGGAGCTGCTTCTCCCTGGCTCCCCGCGGGGCTGAGAATGGAGAGACTCGCCCACAGCTCTCCCCCATCTAGGCCCTGCCACCCTCTGGCCCCCTCCTGGCCCAGAAGGACCGCAGCCTCCTCCTTCCCCTGCTCTGCACCAGGCTGGCCTTCTTTGTTCCTGAGACAATTCTCTTGCACACTGTTCCCTCGACCAGAGCTGGAAAGGAGAGGCTGGATGAAGCGAGGGGCCCCGGGGACCTGGGGCCCAGACCCAGAGCCCAGAGCCAGCCCAGGTGCCCGTGCGGAGAGGAGCAGGCAGATATTGAGGGAATGTAGCAAAGAGCAGATGAAGCAGTGGATAATTCTGCCTCCTTAGGGCGTGGGGGGAAAAGGTTTCCTTTCTGTGGGAAAAGGTTCAGGAAAAAGGTTTGGGAAGGGAGGATGCAGACTCCTCCTCACAAAAATGACCTTCCCTGGCGTTCCTGTCACTTTGCCAGCAGAAGGGAGGCTGGAAGGACTTCCCTAATGATGGTCCCTCTGCCCCTCTTCTTCTGCCACCTCCCCCTCGAAGACACACACTCTTTTGTACATGCACACACACGGACATCTGCACATGTGTGAACACTGAAAACACATGCACCCAGCCCTGAAACACACGTGTGCACCCCTCAAACATACACATGCATATGCTCCAAACACACCCACACAAATACACATGTACTCAGCCATTAAACACACACATGCACACCTTGCAAAGACAAACTTGGGAGTTCCGGTTGTGGCTCAGTGGTAACAAATCTGACTAGTACCCATGAGCATGCGGGTTCGATCCCTTGCCTCGCTCAGTTGGTTAAACCTACCGTGAGCTGTGGTGTAGGTTGCAGACACGGTAGCTCGGATTTAATGTTGTTGTGGCTGTGGCTGTGGCTAGCAGCTCTAGCTCCTATTTGACCCCAAGCCTGGGAACTTCCATATGCCTCGGGTATTGCCCTAAAAAGCAAAACAACAACAACAACAACAACAACAACAACAAAACGTAAAGACACACAAACTCATGTGTGCACAGCCCTCAAAACAGACTTGCATGGATACACACACCTGTTCCTCTCAAACACACACACACACAAACATGCAAACAGATGCACATGTACTGTGCCTCCTTTTAAAGCTGCACCAGTGACTCTCCCAGTGACCCGTGTCCACTCTCAGCCTCTACTTCCTGCCCTAAAAAAGGTGGGGGACTTGATGTTCTGTATCCCTATTGACTTTTGCAATGAACACACCACACAGTATTGACAGCACCTTGTGGCTTCCTTGCTACAAATTCTAATGAAGGGGCCCTGGCTTACCCCAGCCCGGGGATGCAATGGCTTCAGTAGAAACAGTCTGGCACCTGCCCTAGATGCACCCAGCAGAGATAAGAAAGCTCTGCACAGGTGTGTTTGGGGTCGGGACGTGGGGACATGGAGGCGTAGGTAAAGTAATTGAAACTTTTCTCCAGGGGAGATTAGGATGGTGCACTTGTGGAGCTAGGCCATTGCTGCAGCAAACAGCCGCCCCAAATCTCAGTGGATTAGCTCAACCCAAGTTACTCAAATGCGCCTGTCTTCAACGGGAGTTGGCAGGGTCTCTCTCCTCGATGCAGTGTTTCTGGGACCCGCCCGTCTGTCTTGGGGTTCTGTTGTCCTCAAGGCATTTGGAGCACCTGGATTTAGCAAGTGGATGGAAAAAGCCAGTAAGGGGTCACACGGAACGCTTTTTATCGGCCAGGCCTGGCGGGGGCGCGCATCACCTGTGCTTACATTCCAGAGGCTAGAACGTGGTCCCACGGCTACGTCTAATGACAGGAAGCCTGGGGAATATAGTTCCTCTGGGGGAAGAATGCGGACATTGAGGAGCCCTGCTGGTCTCACCAGCTAATCACGCCCAGAGTCATGGTCTTCTGATTCCAGAAATGCACTTGTTCCTTCCATACTTTGCTTTGAAGTCTGAAGCTTCACCAGCAGAGCACTGTTCCTTGGTCTTTGTTTTAGGCCCAGAAGTTCTTACGCTTATAAGAATATGATGATAATGACAATACTAACTTCCTATCTGCTCTCTTACACGCGCTGTCTCATTTAACCCTCCTCACCCCGCCATAAGGCATGTCATATACCCTTACCTTCTAAGCGAGTACACTGTAGCTCAAGGAGATGACACAGTTTCTCGGAGGTGGTGGGAAAGTGAGAAGGTGAGTCTCAGGCTTTTGGCCCTGGTCTCCTGTCTTCCTCCCATGCTGCTGTGGCTCCACAAGACATGAGCTTGGAAGTTGGGTGGGTGGGAAGTCAGCCTTCTTCATCCTGCAGGGCAGATGCCCTGAGCAGGCTTAAGTAGGAGGCAAATGGTATCAGGAGTGGGCAGAGTTCCCGCTGCATTTCTGCTCTGGGAGGTGTCTGGAAAAATGCGAGGGCCCAGGCTGTTGTAGCTTAGTTTAGTTGATACGTGCATCCTGGGCCATGTCGGCCACCCTGGGAATTGTATGCTGGTTCCATGATCTTAAGCAAAGTGTCCTGGCTTAGGAGTCAAAAGACTTTCCCATGGAAACCCATCCATGGTTAACTGTGTGACCTTGGGCATCTCACGTAGGTCTCTGGGGTTCAGAACTGCCACCGTTCCTCCCTTGCAAATTAAGAGTTTGTAGCCACCACTCTCATTGCAGACCATACCAGGATGTCAGAGTCGTCTGGTGGGTCCCCAGCACGGCAACGTTTTCTTCAAATCCTTCCTGCACATTCTGACAGAGTAATTTTCTTAATCACACACACACATATTTCATCATGTCTTTTTTCTACTCAACAATTTTCATGACTGCCACAAAGTCCAGGCCTCTTTTTTTTTTTAACTTTATTTTTTTGTCTTTTTAGGGCTGCACCCAAGGCATATGGGGGCTCCTAGGCTAGGGGTCAAATCTTAGCTGTATATGCTGGCCTATGCCACAGCCACAGCAACGTGGGATCTGAGCCATATCTGCAACCGACACCATAGCTCATGGCAAAGCCGGATCCTCAACCCACTGAGCGAGGCTGGGGATTGAACCTGTGTCCTCATGGATGCTAGTCATTTTTCATTTCACTGAGCCATGACAGGAACTCCAAGTCCAAGCTTCTTAGTCATTCTTTATATGTCTTGATACTCTGCCCCTAGATCACCCCTCCAGATGGCACACACTTGACTTTCCTAAACATCTCAAATCCTCCTGCCCCCTGCCCTTTTCCCTGCCCTGAATCTCCTTCACTGGTGGCTCTCATTGCCAGCCTATCTGTAGCCACTTGTACTACACCTCCCTTAATCACCCATATAATCTCACTCTTACAGCATCGGATTCATGCCCTCAGGCAGAGCTTCAAGGGGAGGTACCCCTGGTGTCTGGTCTTCTAAGGATGTTTCTTATCTTCTTCATCAGGCTGGGAACTTCCTCAGCGTGAGAGCCTGGTCTTGTACAATTTGTCCCCTTGGATACAATGGCCCCTGGACAATAGTTTATGCATGAAAAAATAATCAAAAGAGAGCACAGGCTTTCAGTGATATGCGAATGAAAGGCTGAGCTTAGGAGTCATCTTTAAAGTAGTTTTGACAGTTTTCCCCATCCAATGGGACACTGGACATGGTCAGCTCCCACATCTTGGCAGGCTGGTAACCCCCTTGGGTTTATCTGCGAGACTCTGTGGATAGGACCTCAAGTCGGAGACGTGGGGCACTTTGGGTTGGGTTTCTTTGCCCACTGGATAGGACCAGTCCCCCAGCGGGCTGACCTACCAGGAAGAAGCCAGCTGGGTGTGTGCATTTGAGGAGCATCTCAGATTGAGCTCTCTTGGCGCTCTGCCCACACTCGGCCCTTCCACACCAGGCCGAACTATAGGCTGAAGCCAGTGGAGAAAGTAATAGATTGGAAGCAGGATGCTCAGGTTAAGTGGGCCGCTTTGTGGAGCTCATCCATAATCCTGCTGGAGCCCAGAGAACAATACGTTAATTAGAGCCAAAGGCAACGCTCCCACCAGCCATCCATCCTGCCTGTGTCTGCAGGGCCATCCCCATGGACATGCCAGCCCACTCCCTTCTGTGAAAGAGATTTATTCATTATCAATGTTTGTCTGCGAGAGGGACCTGGGCGGGAGGGAATGAGATTCCAAGGGGGATGGGATGTGAAAGAGGCAGGGCCAGACCTGCCGTCAGCTAATGAAGGGGTGTGCTTTGGGGCAGGAGAGGGGGTGTTCCCAATTAGGAGGATGAAGCACATCTACCTGGCCAGGCAGGGCAGGAGGTGAGCCAAGTGGAGTGAGAGGAAATTCAGTAAATGTGCCTGACAAGGGTTCTTTGTGGGATTTTTAGCTTAGGACCTTGCTCTCTTTAAGCCATAAATGATGGGAAAGAAGATAAGGAATGGATGGAGCCCATTTATCTAATGTCTACACCGGTGCTTGCACTTAAAAAGCACTCAAAAATTGCTTGTTGAGTGAATAAATAAATGACTTCCGTGGCAGCCAGAGGGATGGTGTGAGGAACTCACTGCCCATTGAGCAAAGAAAAATAGGAGCCAGAGAGCCGGAGACAGGGTTCTGGGATTTTTAGCCAGGAGTTCCTTGAAAGAAAGGGAGCCATGTTTCATTTCCCCTGACTCCCGTTATCTGTGTATCACTTTGGATTTTGGAGAAAATGGGAGAAGACTGACTTTCCCCAAGATCGTGTGGCAGCCTGTGGAGGTGAGAAGTCAGGACATGAGACAGGTCAGAGACGGCAAAGGACCAGCTAGGCAGTGGCCCACTGGCCAAAGCTCCAGGGAGAAGGGAGGGCTGGGGGTGGTTTGAGCAGAGGGGCGCAAAGTCACGGTGTCTTAGACTCGTCTCAAAAGAGGAGTGGGAAAAATGAGTGCCCCATCCCCGTCCAGAGGGGGACATGCGAAGTAGGGGGCTGACTTGCCCGGAAGCCCACAATGAGTGTCTATGGCAGGATTGGGCTCTTCAAGGAGTGACCCCTGGGCCAGCAGCGTCCCGTCGCCAGGGCCTCGTTAGAAATGCAGAATCTCTGGCAGCAGCCCAGAACTTCTGAATCCAAATCTGCATTTTAACAAGACCCCTGCGGTTTCTCTACACACCAGTGTTCTAGAAGCCAGTCAGCTGGATCACGTGTCTAGTTCTTAGGGGGACAACATGGTGTTTTTAGGGAGAGTTTGGCGATTGGAAGGTCTCATGCTGACTCTCCATCAAATGGCCGGGGGACATGAGGAAAATCACTTTGTCCCTTGGGGCCTTAGTTCACTCTTTTTTTAGAAAATTGAAATGCAGTTGACTTACAATGTTGTGTTCATTTCAGCTGCACAGCAAATGATTCAGAGAGAGATATATATATATATACATATGTATGTGTGTGTGTATATATATATATTCTTTTTCAGATTCTTTTCCATTATAGGTTATTACAACGTGTTGAATATAGTTACCGGTGCTGTAAGTTCTTCTTGCTTATCTATTTTAAGTAGTGTACTCATTTTAATACAAGAGGATTGAACCAGATCAGTGACTCTTAAACTTTAGCTAATCATTAAGAAAAAAGCTGATTCCTGGGTGCCACGCTGAGTGTCTGCATTTCTGAGAGGTTCCTGGACCATGATGTTACTGCTGGTCTGTAAGGAGCTCACTTTGACAACTGCTGGACTAGACGATTCCTCAGATTCCTTCTATTTACTTTATTGTGTTTTTGTGGCTGCCCAGTGGCCTATGGAGTTCCTGGGCCAGGGGTCGGATCTGAGCCGCAGTTGCAACCTATGCAGCGGCAGCAACGTCAGATCCTTAACCCACTGTGCCGGGATGGGGATCGAACCTGCGTCCCAGTGCTCCAGAGATGCCACCCATCTCGTTGGGCCACAGCGGGAACTCCCAAGGTTCCTTCTGATTCAGGTATCCTGAGCAATTCCTACCCCCAGTTTGGTACGCGTCCTCTGCCCCGGGGGCATCGACCTGTCCCCTGTTGTTTCCAGCTTCCCTTTTTGCTCCAGGTAGTTAATGTCATTTTCCCAGCACACCCGGGACCAATGAGCTAAGTCTTAGAAAATGCACGCAAGGCAACCCAGGCAAAGCATTAGCCACAAGATTTAAGAAGAGTCCTACAAAACACGGCAATAAAACCTGGAAATAACTATCCATTTCCTTACAACAAAATGTCTCATTTCCGAGTCCATAAACGCTCCCCCTCCAGATCCCCAGACCCATCTGTTTTGTAAGCATGTATAATTATTAGCTCCATAAAGTCACTTTCTATACCTAATGTAATTATCGGAGCCAGAATAGTATCAGGTAAGGGAGGGGGAGGCAGGGGAGGCTTGCTCACCGCAAACTCAGACTGTTTCTTTGAAGAGAGAGCAGTGTCACACGGGAAGATAACGATTCTTTATGATGATATTATACTTCCTGTGGAGGCTTTGGGGACAGCTTTGCAAATAAGACTGAGCTGGCTCATCTCAGAGTAAAGAATGGTTTCCGGTCTGGGGATTGAGGTCCTACTGGGACCTAGGAATGAGAATCGCCTTGTGTCCTCTGCCACCATCCTCAGATTCTCTAGAGGGCCCCAGGACATGACCTCCCATCCAGGGGCGTCCCCTAAGCCAGCTCTTTTTTTTCTTTCTTTTGTACTCCCCATGGAGGAAAAAATGGTTACAGAGCTGCCCTGAGATATGGGCCGCTGGTGGTACAGAGTGCATTCGAAACTCTTTGTGTCCCGTCGCCGCGGTTTGAAGGTGCTACTTGTGAAGTGAATGAGTGAGTGAGTAAATGTTTGCAGTGATGGAGGAACAGATAACGTGCAGATAAGAACTGAACCTATTTATATAGGAGAAGGAAAACAAAGTCCATCCCCTCACAGTTTTTTTCTTTGTCTTTTTAGGGCCATACCCGTGGCATATGGAGGTTTCTAGGCTGGGGTGGAATCAGAGCTGCAGCTGCCAGCCTACACCACAGTCACAGCAACACCAGATCTGAGCCTCGTCTGTGACCTATACCTCAGCTCAGGGCAGTGCGGGATTGTTAACTTACTGAGGGAGGCCAGAGACTGAACTTGAAGCCTCATAGACCCTAGTCAGGCTCATGACCAGTGAGCCACAACAGGCACTCCCCCCCACCCTTTTACTCTTTTGGGCCACATTTGCGGCATATGGAAGTTCCCAGGCTGGGGTTGAATTGGCCTACACCACATCCACAGCAACGCCAGATCCGAGCTGCATCGGTGACCTGCACCACAGCTCACTGCAACACTAGATCCTTCACCCACTGAGTGAAGCCAAGGATCCAGTCCGTATCCTCATGGACATCATGTTGGGTTCTTAACCCACTGAGCCACGATAGGAACTCCGTTCCTTCCCTTTGTATGTCTCATTTCTGATGAGGTACGGGACCAAATAAGGATAAATGAGGCAGCTGATTTTGACTTACCTTGTTATATGCACAATAGCATTCGGACCATGAGAGCTGTCCCAGTGGAAGGGCCCTCTTTATCTAGGTGGTGAATTCTCCATCACTGGAGATTTTCAAACAGAGCCTGGGAATCTTTCCCTGTGAGTCTTGTCTAGGAAGTTGATGATGTATTAGCTACAAAAGAGGGGTGGGGACAAAGAGAATATTTATTGAGCATTTACTATGTGCCCAACTCTTTATTTATATCATCTCATTTAATCCACTCACCAAACCCATGAGATGGAGGCTCTTAGCTTTATTTTAAAAACACAGAAAACAGAGTTGCCGTTGTGGCTCAGCTGTAACAAACCCACCTAGGATCCATGAGGACACGAGTGCAATCCCTGGCCTCGCTCAGTGGGTTAAGGATCCAGCATTGCCGTGAGCTGTGGTGTAGGTCACAGATGTGGTTAGGATGTTGCATTGCTGTGGCTGTGGCATAGACTGGGAACTGTAGCTCCAATTCGATCCCTAGTCGGGGAACTTCCACATGCCACGGGTGTGGCCCTAAAAAGCAATAAATAAATAAAAAATAAATAAATTTTTAAAAATACAGAAAGCAAGTTCTGAGATTCCTGGAACTAGTCCATGCCACCCAGCTAGTAAGAGGTGAAGCTCGGATCCAAACCAGCTCCGTCTGCCCCAAGATCATCTGCTGTCTGCAGCGACTTGGAAATACCATGCTAAGGAACTGAACTTGACATGCCTGACTTGGGAAAACACGGGCTTCTGCCACTGCTGGCTGAGATGCTGGTCTATCCACTGATCTATCATTGAGAATTCAAAGCTTTCTTAAGAGGCCTCTGGTGGGAAGTGCCTTTTTCAAGGCAATTCTCTTTGGGTTCGAATTTGTTTGTCAAGCTGCCCTCACACCTTCTCATCAGCAGATTTGCTTGTCTGCCAGGAGCCCAAATCAGTGTGATGGTTTAGGACTTTCCTTCTGTGATCCAGGAATCCATACACTCTGTGGCCCTTCGTTCTCCTCTCCACCCAGGGGAACAGGCTCTGGTCTTCTGCTCTCCCACTGACCACATTCAGGGCCGCCTGGAGGAGCTTCTCCCCTGGGCAGGGGCAGATGGCTGGGGCTACAGACTGCCGCATTGTTGCCAATTTCTAATGATGGGCGAATCCCCAAGGGGCCGGTGGTGCAGTCTCGACAAGCCTGAAAAGTTGGGCTGACATGCCTTCTGCCGCCTCTCTGCAGCCATTGGAGGCAGTCCCGTGAGTGATTCACTTCTGTCTCTGTCCCTTGTTCTCATGCCAGCCTTCTCTGGATGCCCACCAGATTCTCTCCAAGCCCTGTCTCTCATCTCTTTCTGCAACTGTGTGGCGGGGACTCCTCGCCCATGTGCCGGGGGAGTGGGTGATGGAAAGGGCTGGAGACAACGGGTGAGTCGGTGCCAGGCCACCACCTTTGCTCTCTGAAGTCAACCCCCTTCCTTCGCCTCTGCTTGCCTTGGCCTCCCGGTTCCTTCCAATCCAGCTTAACATCGGGCCAGCGTAGCCCCAGCGAGAGAGGAGCACCAGCCAGGCCTCCGGGAGGGCATCTGCTTCTGCTGATAAGTGCCTTTCTCCTACCCTTTGGTGGGCCGGAGATGCCCTCGCCCATGAGCTATGGGATTAACGCGGGGAACTGGGCTCTGGCAACCAGCCTTCTCCCTGGCACCACGCCTGCGCCGTCTCCACTCTCCAAGTGTTAGTTGCCTGATGAAAAAAATGATTCCTTCTCGCAAAGCAAAATAGGGTCTTGTGTGGCATCCACTCCCTAAATACAGTGGGAGGTCAGAGCTCCGGGGTCCAGAACACAGTCAATAGGGAAGAAGCCCCTGGGGCCCCGTGTGGTTCCTTCTCCAGGTTGAGGGGAGGCTCGGAGCAGAGGGCTGAGTGGCAGGCAAGCCTGGCCCTGCCATCCTCATCTCTGGGGACACCTATCTAGCCCAGTATGTTAGAGTACTGGGGCTGTGGTGACAAAGTGTCGCAGACAGGGTGGCTTAAACAAGGGCAACATGCTGTTCCGTGGTTCTGGAGGCTGGAAATCTGGGCCTCAGGCGTTGGCTCCTCTGAGGGCTGTGAGGGAAGACCTGCTCCGGGCCTCTCCTCACTGCTTGGCGTGCAGATGGCCGTCTCCTCCTTGTCTCTCTCGCTCTCTTTTTTTTTTTGCTTTTTAGGGCCGCACCCACGGCATATGGAGGTTCCCAGACTAGGGATGGAATCGGAGCTGCAGCCACCGGCCTACGCCAGAGCCACAGCCACGCCAGATCCGAGCCGCATCTGCAACCTACAGCACGGCAATGCTGGATCCTTAACCCACTGAGCGAGGCCAGGGATTGAACCTGCATCCTCACGGATACTAGTTGGGTTCTTAACCGACTGAGCCACAGTGGAAAATCCTCCTGTGTGCTTTATAGCCTCTTCGCCCTGAGTGTCTCTATGTCCAAATTTCCCTTTTTATAAGGACACTGGTTGTATAGGTCAGCTCAGGCTGCCATAACAAAATATCACAGACTCTATGATTCCAACAGCAGAAATTTATTCTCTCACAGTTCGGGAGGCTGGATGTTTCTAAGACCTAGATCTGCCGGGTTTGGTTTCTGATGTGAGCCCTCCTGGGTGGCAGATGGCCTCCTGGCTGCTTTCTCACGTGCTGCGGGGGGAGAGCCCTGATGTCTCCCCCTTGTCTTATAAGGACACTGACCCTCACAGATCACGGCCCCATCTTTATGTGCTCACTTCATCTGAGTTACCTCCTCACAGGCCTGATCTCCAGATACGCTCCCACTGGAGGCTGGAGCTCAGATATATGAATTTTGAGGGGACACGATTCTATCCCCAGGCATATTAGATTAGGGCCCACTCTCATACCCTGACTTGAATTTGATTACCTCTATAAAGACTCTACTGCCAAATAAGGACATGTTCTGACTGCCGAGGGGAGGGGGGCCAGGACTTCAATACATGGATTCGGAGGGATGTAGTCAACCTGTAACACTCAGACTCCACACAGCTCACGCTGCCACTCTGAAATCCATTCCGGAAAAGACTAATGGCTCCTCCTCAAGAAGGTTCCCCTTAAAAAAAAAAAAAAAAAAAAAAAAAGGAGTTCCCATTGTTGCTCAATGGTTAACGAACGTGACTAGCATCCATGAGGATGCTGGTTCTTCGATCCCTGGCCTTGCTCAGTGGGTTAAGGATCCGGTGTTCCTGTGAGCTGTGGTGTAGGTCACAGATTCTTCTCAGATCCCCTGTCACTGTGGCTGTGGTGTAGGCCAGTGGCTACAGCTTTGATTGTACCCCTAGCCTGGGAACCTCCATATGCCGTAGGTGCAGCACTAAAAAGACAGGAAAGAAAGAAAGAAAGAAAGAAAGAAAGAAAGAAAGAAAGAAAGAAAGAAAGAAAGAAAGAAAGAAAGAAAGAAAGAAAGAAAGAAAGAAAGAAAGGAAGAAAGAAAGTTCCCCTTCCTTTGCAGAGTCTGCCCAGTTGTCTGGGGCAGAAGGAGTGAGTGTAACCCCTTCATCAGCTCCCTTTGCTGAGGCTGGATACCCAAGGCACCCCAGGCTCCAGGTCACCAGCTCTGCTCACAGCTGCTGGTTCCATGTGTCAGCTTCCCGGCTGCCACTCTGGCTGCCTCCTCTCCTGGTCAGCAGGCAGGGAGGAACCATGGCATCCAGGTGACCATGTCAGGTCTCCTTGGTGACATCTGGGCAGAGCCAGCCAGAGTGCAAGCGGGAGCACATTTGAAGAGGATTTGGGGGTTGGGTGTGTGGAGAAGACGGAGAAGAGAGACAAGAGAGACGAGTGGGAATGAAATTCTCCTGCATTCCCAACTCACTGTCACGGGACGCAGAGAAAACTTTTCCCCCACACTTTCTCCTCATAATAGGATTATCCCCAACACATGCCAAGTGAGAGCGATGCTGTTTTCTTTCAAATCTGTATTTAAAGCATGCAAAGATCAGAATTTTCTTTTCCAGATGAAGTAGCCCTTATGTCTTTATCAGTCTCCCATGTCTTCCTTTTTGGGGTGGAGAGGGCAGAGCTTGGCTATTCTCAGGCGGCCCCTAGGCCATGCCGTGATTCTGAGATCTGGGGGCCTGGGTCAAGCCGATGGGGCTCCTCTCCATCCCCTGCAGGTGACCCCACACGTGGCTCCCACACCTGCTGAGCCCGGGTCTCTCCGGGGCCGCTTCCCTCCTCAGTGCCTCCACGCCCCTCTCAGCTTCCTAGGGAGGGGAGAACCCAGGCTGGGAGTTGGAAGAACTCACTTTACTCACCGTGTGGTCTGAGTGGATCAGGGGTGCTGGGGGCTCAAAAGAAAAGCTCACGGGGCAGTAGATTTCACATGGTTCCTTTCACTCTGGTGGCACCTGCCCTGGCCAGTATTTGGGGAGAAGGATGGCTGTGTGATGTGCTCCCTCCCGCCACCTTAATGTCAGGGACTCTGAGAGAGAAGGGTCTTTGGAAAGTGTTGAGCCCCCCTCCCTGCTGAGTACGTGGGTGCTGGATGGGGCTCTGCTTTTATATCCAGGGCCCACCCCACTCTGTGGCTGGACAGCTCAGAGGGTTAGATCATCTGCTCTAGTGTTGGGTGAGATTCTCCCTATATTGGTCGGGGCTCTCCAGAGAAACAGAATAGAATGTGTATATGTACATCTATAGCCATGCATTTATATATGTTCACATATATTTCCATATATATGTATATGTATTCCACATTCATATTCCATATGTGTATATATATAAATATACATTTCCATATATATATGTAAATGGATTTATTAAAAGAATTGGCTCATGCAATTATGGGGACTAACGAGTCCTCGAACCTGCAGGGTCCGTGGGCAAGCTGGAGAGCCAGTGGCATAGTTACAGTCTGAAGGCTCATGACCCAAGAAATACCGATATTTGGGTTTGAGCCCAAAGGCAAAAAAAGCCAATGTCTTAATTCAAAGGCAGGAGAAATTCTCTGTTACTCATGGAGGGTCAGCCTTTTTGTTCTACATGTACCTTCAACTGATTGGATGAGGCCCACCCACAAGGGGGACAAAAATCTGTTTTACTCAGTCTGTTGGTTCAAATGTTAATCTCTTCCAGAAACACTCTCAGAAAAGCAATCAGGAAAAAAAAAAAAAAAGGAAGGAAGGAAGAAAGACAGACACTCAGAATGTTCACCCACATGTCATGGCACCTCATGGCCCAGCCAAGCTGCTATGTAACGTTAACCATCACATTCCCCATTAGTCTGGTCTTACAGGGAAGGGACTGCCCTTGGGAAGGGGTCTGGTACCCCACTGAAGATGCCTCCCACTCCCACTAGGTTGCCTTTCTCCACAGTCAAGCTGCAAACCCCCTTGCCTCAGCTGGGCCAGAAGGAGCATCTGCCATGCCTGTGCCCTCCCCCTCCCCCATCCCCAGCACACCCAGCTGTGGTGCCAGGCTGGAAATGTCAGGGCTTCTCTGGCTGGGGAGGGTGAAGCTGGCTGCCCTGTGCTTGATTCTGTCTTAGAGCTAACAACTGGCTCTCAGGAGAAGGAAGCCCATTCCCTGCCTCTCCCTGGCACCTCCTTCTCTGGCTCCTGGCTGAATCACGGGACGTGCTGACTGGGGCTACTAGGAACCATATCCTGGGACCGGATCTTTGCAGAAAGGAAGTGAGAAAGCTCATTTCCATTTCCAGGGGCCTCAGGGAGGGTGGAGAAGGGGGCTACTACTTAAACGCCAAAGGCTCTACATGCCCCAAATCTGTGAAGCTGCATCAAAACTCAGCACAGGCAAATCTCATCTCTATTTTAATCACAGGGAAACTGATGCCTGGGGAGTTTACGTCACCAGCTCAGAGTCATATAGCTGCCAAGTGCATGGGCCAGGATTTGAATCCAGCTTTGGTGTGCTTCAAAACCTTCTCTTTCTGCCACATCTTGGGATGTTACATGCCTGTACAGGCCTCATAGACTGTATTGCCTAAGGGCTGAGGGGCAATGCTCAGGTTTAACAGAATTCTCACAACAGCAGCAATGCAGTTCTGCCCAGGTGCCCAGGCAGCTCAGTGGTCAGCCTGCAAAGAGAGTCCCTGCAAGTCTGACCCTGCACAGGGGGCGGTAAACAGGAGGCTGGAAGAGATGATCACCAAGGGCCACCTTCTCCAGTTCTGGAATCCTAGGGAGGAAAGCCTTTTGGCTGACAAGGAGAATCCCCAGAGCAGGCAGGACTGGGGCTCTTTCATTTCGGTGACAGGTGGAGGAACAAGGGGCCAGCTGCCCTGGAGTACCTCAGGGTCCACGGTCCTTCTCCTTGGTGAAAGAAGGACCCCACCGGAGGAGGAGGAGGAGGAGGCATGGATGGGAAGCTTTGCAAAGGGCAGGGCAGAAGCAGAGCCTGGTTTCCTGTTTGTCTGGGACACTGCCCACCTGCTCGTGGTCCGCGTTCTGCGGGGACTCGGGAGAGGAAAGCAAATTAGGGATTTTCAGATGGTTTTTGCGTGCCTTCCCCTTTGTTTTTCCTTCGAGGGAGAGGTGGCCGCCACGGGTCCTCTAAATCTTGGCCTGGAGGAGTCAGGCACGAGAAGCTGGAGGGGGGACGGCTTATGTGAGATGAGAAGGCTGAAGCCACGTTAAGCTGAGCAGGGGAGCAGTTGATCTGCGCCCTGCTCGGGGAAGCCCTGGCTTCTCCGCAGAGGATGCGCGATGACCTTTCTGGATCCTCTTGTTTCTCTTACAATGGACTCGAACAGGAACTGTCATTCATTTGGAGGATCTCAGGGACAGGGTGGGGCCTGAAGTTGAACTCAGACACTCCTTGAATACCTGCGGAGGCGAGGACCTCCCTAAGCTTCCAGGGTAGCTGTTTTGTCTTTGCGCAGCTCTGGCCGGGGACATCTGTCTCCTGGTAGCTTCCATTTGTCACTGCGGGGTGCCCCCTTGTTGGCACTGCTGTGCATATGCGTGTCCGCTGACCCCACATGCACCTTGGGCCTGGAGGGCCATGGCTCTCCCGTGGGAGCGTGGCTCATGCTCTGAGATGACTTCTGTGAGAGTCGTTTCATCTCAGCTGGACTGTAAGCTGCCTTCAGTAGGGACAGCTCCCCTCTTTCATATCCCACGTATTCACAGAGGGCTAAACATATGGCGAGCGTTTCATCACTGCATGGAGGAAAGAAGGATGGAAGAAGGGAAGGAAGGGGGGCAGAGAGAGAGGGATGGAGGAGAGAAGGATTTGCCCCCATCTTTTTTGTTGACTGGACAATGGGGTGTGTGCCTGGATGACCATCAGTTGTCACTGCCCCTGTGACAATTGCTTGTTCCTGTCTGGGTGGTACCCTGGTGTGGGAAATAGCTCCAGGCTCTGGCCTCAATACCTGGGCTCCAGTTCTAGTCTTTGTATTTCCCAGCCAGGCACCCTTAGGCAAGTTACTCCTCTGAGCCCCAGTTTCCTCTCGGTAAAGGGGGAGTAATAATCTGTCACCTCGTCCTGGGCTGTTGTGAAGACCATGCCCGATCCAGGACCTCATGGCACTCTGTAAACAGGCTTTCCTTAGGCTCGAGGGGCAAAGCTTATGGAGAATCTGGATTCTAACGTTAACAAGGCCATTGATATTTGATTCATCTCTACTGTGTGCTGACCACCAAGAAGTTCCTTACATATCTTGGTATCTAGCTTATGAAGTGGGTTCATTTATCAGGGGGTCGGAAAACATAAGAGACTGGAAAAACTAGGATTCGAATCCAGATCCTTAATGGCCTTCAAGCCCAACTACTCTTTCTGTTGCCTCAGGCTGCCTCCTACTGAAGGCAAATGAGGGCCAATACGAAGGGGCAATTAATGGGATGGAGATGGAGATGCTGGACTCAGAGAGTCTAGAAGGGACTTGAAATCTTGTGATTTTACAACGGAGCATCGCCAATACTCATGGCCCATTCTTTTCCTGAATGGTTTTGAGAAATCTTTTCCTCCCCCTAAGTGTCTCATTTGCAGTCAGATTTGGATCTGCTAGCCAGGCGTGACTTCCTTTCCAAAGAACCGTGGATGACTGCTTAAAAGATGTGGCTTTCCAGGAGCACTCAGTGGGAGTGTGCATGGTGGTGGGGGGGAATCTAAAAATCAGGCAGAACAAGGCAAGGACGATGTGGCTTTGAGGCCATAACCCATGGATCATTCAGCAAACTTTATTGAGCATTTATATGTGCCAGGGGCTCTGCTAAACCCTGCGGGGTTGAAGAAACCTCACGCTCAGATCTCCAGGAGCTTACAGATTGGTGAGAAAGACAGGATTCAAGGCAGATGGAAGCTCCTTCTGCTGAAGGACGGGCTGGGAGGGGAGGGGAGGAGGCACGAGGGAGGGTGTGCGTGCCTCAGGGGAGGGGGAGAGGATCTATCTGGGAGCCAGTTTGGCGGGGGGAGTGACACACCTGGGTCCCTTTCTGAAATTCTCTACCCCAGCAGCCCCCCGGGGCCTGGTTCTCAGCTTAAGTCAAATAACTTCGGTCCCCGGTCCCCGGTTGCCTCCTGCCTGCCACGTTCCAACTCAATCATTCTTTGAAATTTGGAGCTGTAGCTAAAACGCCTTTGCCCTGTAACAGGATTTTCACAGGCTCCACAGCGGCAGTAACGTGGCTCATCACCTGCTGTTGTAATCGGCCCCGCTAAGCCCGCGGCTCTAGGCAGAAAGCTTAACTCGCCTTGCTGATTCCAATGCGCTCTTCCTGGCAATGGAGCAGTATTTCAGGAAGGGGAGCTAAGCCCCCCACCCCCAACCCAAGCTCTGCACACAAAGGTATTTCAAAAGGAACACAAATGGCAGAGGGAACTGGAGCGCCTTCCGGGAGTGGCTGTGGGATCCCAGTTCCTCCAGCCCGAAGGGGCAGCAGGAATGGTGTCCTGGGGTCTGTGAGTAAAACAGTCCTGTCCCTTCTCCCGAGAGGGGTGGCGGAGGGAGCTGGAGTGGCTGCTTTCCCCGAAGGTCTTGTTTCCTGGACCAGCCTGCTTTCCGGGTCTACACTGGGAGAACAGGCTGTGTTGAAGAGAGTGGTGTGTTGTGAGCAGGAGTGAGTGTGTGGTGTGCACTCGTGCAGTGTGCCTGATTCAACACCTAGAAGCTTCTACTGAACTCATCCTAATCACTGGTGATGATTTCCCAAAGACCAGAGCCCAGAGCACCTGGAGTATGTGACACACAATAGCATTCGCGGCACACTGGCTGAATGAGTGAGTACTCCTCCAACCCTAACCTTAACCCTAACCCTGAAAGGATATACATTTTTTTTTCAGGCCGCCCATGAAAATAACTTTGTTCCAGGCATTATGTGATGCCCCTAAAATGCTTGGGTACAATGAGAATATGGTCACATAGTTAATAAGTGGAAAAGTAGATTGGACGTTGGAAAAAAGTTGTGAACTCCTTGGAAGCAGAGGCCATGCACGCGTACAAGCATTCATTTGTTCAATGAATATTTACCAAGCCTAACATGTGCCAGGTGTTCTTACTAGATGCTGAGGATATAGCTGTGAAATATAAAGACAAACATTCCTGACCTCGTTCTAGTGGAATTTACTGGGCCAAGACTGGGCAATGATCAGATTTTAGCTTAACCTAAGAAATAACTTTCAGATGACTAGAAAAGTAATATGCAGCTGTGTTAGGTAGTGAGCTTCCCGTCACTTGAAAAGTTTGAGCAGAAGCTACATGGGCATTGACTGGGGGTACAGAAGAGAGGGTGCAGCAGATCCTGTGGGTGCCTGCCCACATCCCCTTCTCTTATCTCTTTGGTGCACACTGGCAAACTTCCGACTGCCAGCACCTGTATTTGTCCGCCGGACAGTTTCTCTGGCTCCCAGAATCTCTTGTGCTGCCCACTCAGCAACCTGAAAGTGCCAAGGAATGAACACTCTCTGGGAGCAGCTTTTTCTATGTCCCCTGACCATAGAAGAACCAGGGCAGAGAACTGAGCTAGGGGGGCTCATTGCCTGTTACCCCCCAAGGCCTGGGCATCAAAAGCCCAGGGGTGGTATGACTCAACCATATTTTCTGGTGGGGAGGGGAGAGAGTCAGTAGGTGTGGTAGACACCCTGGTGTGAGGCCCAGATCCGCCTTCAGTAAAGGACTCAATCTAGCCGCTGGGAAAGTGGTCAGCAGACAGACTTCAGCCCTTGACCCCGCCAGAGTTGCTTCAGCTGCAGAAGGCTTCCTGTCCAAGGTCACCCTCCTTCTGAGGTGGCCCATATCCAATGACAGATCAATACAGGGATAAGAAGGCCTGGGCATCTCAGCTGGGTTGGGGACCGTCCATAGGGCCATTCCAAGCTCTAGCAATCTTTGTGGGGTTGGCCAAGGCTGCTGTTGTCCTACATAAAAGCAGAACTTTGAGTTGCTGTTGCAGCTCAGGGATAATGAACCCACCTAGTATCCATAAAGATGCGGGTTCAATCCTGGGCCTTGCTCAGTGGGTTAAGGATCTGGCATTGCTGTGAGCTGTGGTGTAGTTGGCAGATGTGCCTCGGATCCCACATTGCTGTGGGCTGTGGTATAGGCCGGGGGATACAGCTTCAGTTTGACTGAACTCTAGCCTGGGAACTTTCACATGCCGCAGGTGTGGTCCTAAAAAGACCAAAAAAAAGGCTGAGATCCTCCCACTGCCCACACTCACTTCCTATCCTTCTTTCCCACTGGATCCCGTGGGCACCCTGATGGCTAAACTCCATCACAGTGTCCGCTTCCCAAAGAAGAAGTGCGACCACCTCCCGGACTACTTAAATGAGCCTCTGTTCCTTCTCCAATTGCCATCTCTACAGCAAGCCCTAGCTACCTTAAAGAGTGCATCTCGGGCCAGGCTCAGCTTCTTTCCTGCTGGTCTTCCTCCTGGCTTCTCAGGGAAAGGATGCATATGAACAGGCGGGAGGAAGTCAGGTCCCTGTTTCTCTGATGGCCACACCCCTTCCCCTCAGCACACAAATGCCACCATGACCGCGTTGTATGTTAATGCCCCAGGCGCAAACCTAGTCAGGGGGCCACCGAGAACACTGAGACAGCCGCAGGCCCCAGAATAATATCTGTGGATCTGAGGCGCATCCCAACAGCTGGGACTGCGACGGGAGCTCGCTTTATTAGATCCCATTATAAATGGATGATTTGCCATCTCTGAAGATAGATGGGAAACTTAATGCAGAGGTATCCTGTCTGGGGAAACTGGAGAGTTATGGATGTTCGCTTTGTAGCTTTATGAAAGCACTTTCTTATGGAAACTGAAATGACCAAGATTAGATTGAATTAGTATGTACTGGTATGAGCTTTTTCTCCCCCTATCCATCTTGATTTTTTTTTTTAAGGGAAAAGATTTGCCTCCTGCATGAGCATTTCATAAAAATGCAAATCCCCAAGTTTGGGTTTGGTAATTAGCAGGGTTGCCTCCTGGTGCGGACGAGGCAGTGGCCCAGCTGGAACTATCTTGGGTGGTGGGGAGGGAGGCGCCCTCTGCTGGATTTGCTCTTGGATGGTGTCGGCTCCTTCTGGCCCATTCCCCACCCATTGGCGCCAGGTGCTCTGTCACCTGTCCCCACAGAGCATGGATTAGTGAGAACTTCTGTCCCAGCAGCTGGTCTCCTGGCCACCCCCTTGGAGGGATGGGATCTCCCCATCCTACACAGATACCATCTCCATCACTCAGTTCTCCAGCCTGAACTTAACCCAGGTCCCAGCTGGGTGACAAGGCTTTCTGCCAGCAAACAGATCCATCTGATATTTGGCCATTTTTTTTTTTAAGGGCCTCATCTTTGGCATATGGAGCTCCCAGGCTATCGGTCAAATCGGAGTTGCAGCTACTGGCCTATGCCACAGCCATAGCAGTGCCAGATCTGAGCCACCTCTGTGACCTACACCTCAGCTCATGGCAACACTGGATCCTTAACCCACTGAGTGAGGCCAGGGATCAAACCCGCGTCCTCATGGATCCTAGTCGGGTTCATTAGCGCTGAGCCACAGTGGGAATGCCATGGGCACTTTTGATACCAAGCACAGTGCCAGGCTCCAGAGAAACAGAGATGCTGATGCTGATCCTCTGCCCTGAAGGAGATTAATTTAATTGAGGAAGAAATGCAGATACAGATACCTTCCAAACCAGCAATGCTCAAGAGAACTTCCTGTGACCATAGACATGTTCTGTGTCTGTGCTATGGCAGCCACGGCCACATGTGGTCCCACGGAAATAACTTAAGAATAGGGTTCTTGGAGTTCCCGTCGTGGCACAGTGGTTAACGAATCCGACTAGGAACCATGAGGTTGCGGGTTCGGTCCCTGCCCTTGCTCAGTGGGTTAACGATCCGGCGTTGCCGTGAGCTGTGGTGTAGGTCACAGACGCAGCTCGGATCCCGAGTTGCTGTGGCTCTGGTGTAGGCCGGTGGCTACAGCTCCGATTCAACCCCTAGCCTGGGAACCTCCATATGCTGAGGGAGAGGCCCAAGAAATAGCAAAAAAGACAAAAAAAAAAAAGAATAGGGTTCTAGGTGGGATGGACAGGGAGTTTGGGGTTGATAGATGCAAACTATTTCATTTAGAATGGATAAGCAATGGGGTCCTACTGTACAGCACAGGAAACTATATCCAGTCCCTCGGGAGAGACCCTGATGGAAGATAATATAAGAAAGTGAGTGTGTACATATGAATGACCAGGTCACTTTGTAGTGCAGCAGAAATCGACACCACATTGTAAATCAACTATACGTGAATAAAACAAACAAGCAAACAAAAAACCAAAACCAAAACCGAACCAAACAAATAGAATGGGGTTCCAGAGAGGAATTCCAAGCTTGGTTTTTCAGCTTGGAATCTCAGGCACATCACTTCTGTGATTTGAACCTCAATTTCATCTTCTGTAGCCTTTGGCTACAGCTCCAATTCGACCCCTAGCCTGGGAACCTCCATGTACCATGGGTGCGGCCCTAGAAAAGGCAAAAAGACAGAAAAAAAAAAAAGGAAAGAAAGAAATTCAGGATGTCTAACTCATTCACTCACTCACTCAATAGATTTTTTTTTTCTTTTGTCTTTTGTCTGTTGTTGTTGTTGCTATTTCTTGGGCCGCTCCCTCAGCATATGGAGGTTCCCAGGCTAGGGGTTGAATCGGAGCTGTAGCCACCGGCTTACGCCAGAGCCACAGCAACACGGGATCCGAGCCGTGTCTGCAACCTATACCATAGCTCACGGCAACGCCGGATCCTTAACCCACTGAGCAAGGGCAGGGACCAAACCCGCAACCTCATGGTTCCTAGTTGGATTCGTTAACCACTGCGCCACGACGGGAACTCCTCAATAGAATTTTAATAAATACCTAGCATACTCCAAAAACTGTGCCAGCCAAGGGGACAGAAGAGACAAAAGACATGGTCGACATTCAAGGAGTCTCTCTTGGGCTGGGGCAGAATGAAGATAGAGTCCTAGATCTTTTTATTATTTTTATTTTTTTGCTTTTTATGGCTGCACCTGCGGCATATGGAGGTTCCCAGGCTAGGGGTCGAATTGGAGCCACAGCTGCTGGCCTACATCACCACCACAGCAACACCAGATTTGACCCATGTCTGTGACCTGGGTCACGGCAACGCCAGATCCTTAACCCACTAAGTGAGGCCAGGGATCTAAACTGCTGCCTCGCGGATGCTAGTTGGGTTCATAACCCACTGAGCCACATGGGAACTCCAGAGTCCTAGATCTTTACAGCTGTTAGGAAGGAAAATAACAGAGCAAAAGAGAGAAAAGTCGGGTGGGGAGTGACTCTCTAGACTGGGTGGCAGATAAGTCTCATATAAGTAGTGATATCTAAGTGCTGATCTGCAGGATGCAGAGGCAGCAGGAAAAGACGGGAAAGAAAGTGTTCCAGGCGGGCAACAGCCCCTACAGAAACCCTGGAGTGGGGAAGTTTGGCAGGCTTGGAAAAAGCACACCGCAAGGAAGTGTGTTTGTGCAGAGTGAGTGTGATAGATAGTGGCGGGGGATGACAATAGGGAGGGAGGCAGGACGTGATCACAAGGCAGGCCTTCCTGAGACGAGTTAAAGACTGGATTTTGCCTGTTTCCCCTGTGTAGCTGCAATGTGACAGATGTGTTTAGGTGGCACAGGGAAAGGCCAAAGGCTGACCATGGCATCTCGGAGAGTGAGGGGCTAGCATGACACATAGAGGGATTCTGGACACACCAGTGGGACTTAAGGTGGAGGCCGCTGGTACAGCTCAACTCAGCCAAGGGAGGGGACCTGCAGGAGGGCCCAAGCAAAGAGGTCCTGGAGGAGGAGGGGCCTTGAGGTGGGCAGAGACGTGGCCAGGGCAACTGAGAGGGCAGTTTGATCAGAAAGGGCTAGGTGCATCCAAGGACTGGGGCCAAGGGAGATGGTCTAGCTAACCAGGCTTTAACAGCTCCCGATGGAAGATGCCAGACTTGGGCCTTAGAGCGTGATTAAGCTGTAGATCTGTGATTCACTCTCCTGCATGTGTGGTGCCCCCCAACAGTCCTGACCAGTGATTCTAACTGGTGCACCACTTACCTGGGGATGAGCTGCAGAAGATGCATGTAGGCAGGTGGCAGGGTCACGTTCAACGTCTGCTCCCATGGATGCAGCAGGGAGGGAAGGTAGGGGAGGAGAAGGGGGTAGAGGACTTCTTTCAGGTTAGATGGACCAGGGTCTGCCCTTCCTTCCCAGGGCCTCTCTTCTCTGGCCCTGGCTGTGAAGGTCCAAGGTCATAGGGTCAGCCTGCTTCTGGCTCCAGGTGAGTGTGGTGGACCTCCCCACGCTTTCATCCAGGGTGCCATAACCACCTGGTTGACCTCATGCCCTCTCACAGACCATCATAGTGTCACGGCTGGGTACCAGCCCTGGATGAGAAAAGGCATGTAAAGCACTAGCGCACACCCGAGATACCGCAGATGCTCAGCCTAGCTACTGTTATCCTCATTATTTATTGGGTCAGGTCTCCTCTGCTAATGCGAGTTAACTCCCTTGCCCTGAAATGAGCTCCCTGACCTCCTCCCACAACCTGAAGTCCTCCCATCTTTCAAGAGCAGACAATATAGTACAGGGAGGTTAGTTTTCCACTTGGTGCCGGCCCAAGTGTGTGACCTCAGCCAAGTCACTTTTGCTCCCCAAATCTGTTTTCTCATCTGTCAGGGGATGAGCTTATTCAGAATAGGAGTGTCCCAGCAGGTGTTCTGCAGCACTGGGGCGCGCGGGGGTGGGTAGGGGGGCTCCGATAGGTAAGAGGGGGAGTCCCTGAGTCTTCAAGATGCCTGGGTGCATGGGGACGGCCCTTGGCCAGCTCTCCTCCAGCTGGGAGTAGCCAATGCTGTGCGCTCCAGCGTGAGGAACAAATGTTACTATTTCTCAGCTTGCCATGATGGAAAAAACAAGAAAGGCAGGAAGTCCTGGAAATCAACTCTGAAGTCGGCAGGATAACATGGCTAATACCCTGAGTCACCTCCCAGCTTCAAAATGTACTTCTTCCAGGAAGTCGGCCCCCGCAACACCATTCAACAGCGTATCATCATGGTCCCCTTGGGGTTTATGACCTGCTTTAGCCTGGAAAATAATTAGTTAATTTGTAATTCTTAATACGTGGCGTGTGGGTTTTTCCCTATAACAGCTACCACTGCTCCTGCTGTCTTTACACGCGCGCAGGTGCTGGGCCTTCCTGAAGGGCTCTGCTCTTCCCTCTGACAACTGGGCCATGGGATGTGCACACACCACTGGGCGCGTGTAAGTGGGAATGGCTGGAAACAATGCTCTGGATTGTCAGTAGCTGAGTCAGGATTTGGGTGTGAGTCTGTGGGTCTGAGGCAGCCCATGCTCAGAACACGTGAAGCGGTGTGTCTGTGGGTGTGTGTCCTCTGTCTCCGTTAGATGGCCAATGTCTTCGGGAGAGGTTGTGTTTCCCGTGTCCTTTCCATCTCCCTGCAGTACAGGACTGGGTGGTGTAGGGAGAGCTTACTGGCAACGGCTGGCATGCCAGATACTTTAGTGTGAATGGAGAGCAGGGGCAAGGACAGCTTGCCAGGACAGCCTTCCCGGGTTACAGACTGAAGGTGCAATTGACCTGTAGTCACAGGACTCACAGGAGGAGAGTGTGTGAAATCTTATGGGCACCATGGCAAGCAGAGCAAACCCCAGGTAGCCTGACCTCTGGTGTTTTAGGGTAAGAGTCCTCCCCCGCCCCCTGGGAAGTCCAGAACTGGAGAGTGTGTGACGCCCGCCCCTGAAACCAGGTACCCAGCCCATGAGAACCAGCTTGAGGCCTCCCCAAGTTTGCCCCACAGCCCTGTCCTTCCATGGGGGGAAGAAACAAGAGTCAGAGATTGGTATCTGGGATTAGTGGGTCCTGGGAACCTGGGGTGGGGTTCGAATAGCCAAGCCGTGCTAACCCTGGTGGCCCTGGCCTCCAGGCTGCAGCTTACACTCAGAACCGTTCCTCTCTCCCTCCTTCCTGGGGGTCACTGGCCCCCTAGGTTTGGATCAGTCCTTACCTGGCCTTCTCACTGCTTGGGCTACCAGTCAGCTCCTGTGAAGGGTTTACATTTGAACTCTTGGAGAGTTGTCCTCAAGGGCTCTGGGCAGCCCCCAGCCCACTTGTCCTCCACCTGACCATCCATCCAAACCACACATTTACAAGCTGTGTTGTTAAGGGTCAGACAGATGTGAATCTAACTCTGCTTCAACCCAGAACAGGTAACCTTGGAGCAGTTTGCTAAGATTTGCTCAAGAAAAATCAAGTGTGTATTTAATAGTACCTGCTGTGTTTCAGGTGCTGTTGTAGGCATGCAGTGGTATGGTGTACAGAATGGGACACAGGTACATGCCTGGGAAGGTGGCCAGTTAAAGCCCCTGAGTTGAAACCTGAATGATGTGAAGAGGTCATGTGGAGTGAGAACATTCTACTGAGACAGAGGTAACAGCCAGTGCAAAGGCCCTGGGGCAGAACGAAGGTCTGATATGTTCGACAGGTTTATAGTTTGTTGCTCTATGTAGAGCAAATTACAAGGGCTCAAGCGTGGACGTTGGGAGACTGGTGAGGTTATTGCTAAGGTCCAGGCCAGTAAGGATAATTGCTGGGTGAATTACATCAGCTCCCTGAATCTCAGGTTCCTCACAGGGTGAAGATAACAATAGTACTTACCTCACAGGGTGGTTGTGAAGATTAAATGAGTAAATAAGAAACGGTAACTATTAGAATTAATACCAAGAGTAATAATCATAGCATGAGGGCTTCCAGAGCTAGGCCCTCACAGGAGGGCTAAACCTTTAATTAAAGCAAGACTTTCCCATTCAGCAGGTCCAGGGATGCTTCCAGTCAGTTAGGAATTACATGCCTCCTGCCCCTCCCGGACCACCTATCCTGGGTTCAGTGCAAGGTGGGGGGACAGTGAGGCGGCCTTGGAGGGAAGGAGAAAGCCGAGCATCTAGCCCTCCATTTGTTTCTGGGCGAGACCCAGGAGAAGTTCGGCCCTGGTTGGGGAAGCCTTCTGAGTTGGAACAGGGGCTTGAGGAAGCACGCGGATGAGCCAGCAGGGGGCGCCAGCCAGGCTGAGAAGGCCAGGGGGCCCGCCCCTCTTTCTGACTTTCCCAAACTCTTGGCAGGGAGTGGGGCCGGGCGAGGGTGTGGGCTCATTCCCTGAGGTTAAGCCGTCTTTGAGATGGAAGGAGGAGAGGGAAGAGGCTCCCGCTGGGGATCTGATGAGACACTCACACCTGCAAAGGCGGCAGCTGGGCCCTACTGCACGTTTCTGCTCCAACGAGCAGGGGCTTCTCCCCCGCGGAAATCCTCTTCCACGCGGGGTCGGGGGCCATCCTGCCAGGAGGTGGGCAGGGCTCCGATGACCTCCACGCCACCCCACCCGTGTCAGCGTCTGCGACGGCGCTAGAAGGACATTTTATGAGCTCTTCAGTCTTTGGGTCCCACGAGGCTTTTGCCTTGCTCCAGACCATCTCTGATACACACATATATCTTAAAAAGGAAAAGAAAGAGCGAGAAAAGCTATTTTATTTCATTGCCAAACTATCCACTTTAAATACCCTTTTTATTACAGTATCTGCATAGTAATACTAATAATAGATCTTGTTGGCAGCTCTAATGAGGCTGGAGAATATAAGGTTTCCAATAAAGTTAATTGTTGCCTTTAATATTCTCATACATTTATACATGGTAAATCTTTAAAGGAGAAAAAACACTCCATTTCGTCCCTGTTAAGCAGCCGGTTCTAGACTCCATGGAGATGGACTGCGGTGGCGACGGGGGCTGGGGGTTCGACTCTCTGACAGCATGGATTTTGATCTCCCCAACTTCTTTCCAGTGGTGAGAGCAAGAATTTTGAGTCAGGAAGATCTGGGTGTGGATGCTGACTTTGTCACTTCCCGGCTCCGTAGCTGGGACAACTTGCCTACCCTTTGCCGGGTCGCAGTTTCTTTGTGAGATGGGAATTGGGATGAACGTGTATAAACCTCAACATAGTGCTTGACCTTGAGCCGAGGCTCCGCGCAGGTGAGCTCTTTTTGTTACTGTAAACTATTAAATGCAACTATGCTCTTATTCACTCACTATGTGTGTCGTTAATTATGAAATACATCAGGGTGTTCCAATCATCAAATTTGAATGTCACAGCTAGCTCAGATTTTTTTTTTTTCTGTTAATCCATTTCTCAAGGTTACTCAGCCATGACAGATGGGGTGAGAACCCATCTTGGTCCCCTGCAACTCCGTAATCAGGCAGCCTCCGCTCCGACGTCTAGAACTTCCTTGACCAACTTTACTTGGGCTCCTCTCTTCACTAGACCCTGTCTGCTGCCTGGGTCCTGGACCAATCTGGTTAAAATGCTGCTGTGAAGGGGTTGCTACTTTCCCCAATCTTGGGACAGGCACTCCTGACTCCCAGCCAACCTCCCCCACTGGTCATCCTTTTTTCTTTGTTTCTGCTTTTTTCTCTGGAAGAAATTTCACGGTCTTTACAGACACAGAACAAAGAAGAACGTCTGTTTCACCATTTCTTATATAGCCGAGTTCCTGTATTTTTGACAGTGCCATCAGAATGCTGACATTTACAATGGTTTTGTCCCCGGGGTGTGGGGGGGTGAATAGAAGGCGAGGTTCACCCCCATTCCCACCCCCATGATCCAGGAAAGGGAGGGGTGAACTTGAAACGCCCCAGGTTAGGGATAGGCCTGTGTGATTTGTGTTTCAACAAATGGATTGCCAACGACGTACCCCCCACCTCCCTGACCTTCCCCACCCAGGCAGAGTTCTGCTCTCCACATCAACGCCTCTCCCGCTGGCAAGTGGTAAGAAATACTATGTGACAGGATGGTTTCCATGGCAACCCTCATTTCCAGTTAAACAACCGGGCCCTGATGAAAGGAGTCTCGTTTGCTTTGGTTAAAGGGTTTGTTGGGATGGGTGTGGGGCTGGTTTCTTCCTTCCTCTCTCATCCATCCTCTTTCTTACTCCTCACTTTCCTGTTTCCTTTTCTGGGATGAGGGAGAGGCGGTGATGGACCAGGCTCTGCCCAGGCCCTAGAGAATGGGGAGTCCCGTTCCAGGCTGGGCCAGGGGAGCCAGGATGGGGTCTCAGTCTGAGGTGAGAGCTGAGGTTGCATCTCTTCTGCTGGCAGCCTCCGTTTTCCTCCCAGCCCTGCCTGCCTCAGATCCTCAGGTCCCCTGCCCTCCCAGAAGAAGGACCTGTTGGGGAAGAAACGGGCTGGTGGAGGACCCTGTGTCCCAACAGGTGGTTGGGTAATTAAGTGAGCTTTATGCACACAACACTGTTTTGCCCGATGTAATTGCAGTTTCCATATAAATAATTCACGGGAAATTATTAGAGTGAGGACATCGCCCGCCTCCTCATAATTTGCTTAACCGAAATAGGCTCTTTCATCATCTACGTTGATTTGCCTTAAGACCATGCACTCAGCATCCTTCATAGGCCTGTTCCCTCGAACACGAAAATGCAGAATTTAATTAAGTTATGCAAATTGGGCGTCCCCTGCCTGGGGAGAGGCAGGGTGTTTGCCCACATGGCTGTGGGGTGGTGCGGGGAAGGGGGGAGGGGCCACACTGCACCCCAGCTGGTGGGCAGCTGTTTGGGGAGGTGCAAGGAAGATCCCCCTGCCCCCCAGAGGAAGAGCAGCATGCCCCTGGCAAGTTCAAGGGCTGGACGACACAGGGGAGCGCAGAGTCAGAGCCTGAACTCGGGTCTGCCTCCTGGCTTACTGGCTGTGTAATTGCGGAGGGGCAGAGGGCATCCTTGACATCTTTACACTTCAGCTTCCTCCCCTGTAAAGTGAGGAGAATAAAGGCACCACTCTCCTAGGATTGAGGTGAGGAATAAACGAGGGGATCTGCGGGAAGCGCTTAAGATGAACTTGGCCGCAGTGCTTTATAAGCACCTGCTCCTGCTACTGTTATCATGGCCGTTACTGTTGCGGTTGTGGTTGACATTATTAGATGTATTAGATGTGTGGCTTCCACTGCTCTTGTTGGAAAGATCTGATGGACTCCATCCTTGTCCTTCTGCCGTGGGGAGGGTTCAGTTCATGACTTCATCCTCAAATCAGTCCATGCCCTCTGGGAGGTATTGTTGCATTGGAAGAGAAAACCTGTCATTTTGGAAGCAGACAGATCAAAGTTCAAATCCCAGAGCTGCCGCTTGCGTACTCTGTAGTCTTGGACACGTCACTTTATCTTCACGGAGCCTTGAGTGCCTCTTGGGTAAAAGGAGAGTCGTATCCTTGCCCCACCGGAAGCTTGTGGGGACTCAGAGGAATGTGTGCAAGCATCAGGCACCCGCCTGCCACATCATTTATCTCAACAGATGGTAAGAGGAATCTTCAAGGCTGGAGCTGGCATCCTCGCGGTGAGTCCAGGCAGGGCCTTTTCCGGCCTCCTCACTCTCCACGTTCTCTCTTCCTTAGCAGTGGACATACCTCCCCACCCTTTCGGTCATCCTTCCTCTCCTGCCTTCTGCTAAAGAATCCAATAAACTCATTCCCTCCGAGGTATAAGTGACTGATGAACTTAAAAGTGCTACTTCTCATGAGGAGACTTTCCTTTTCTCAAAGGAATAAAATGCTTGATTATTCTTAGACTAAAGGTTTGGTGCTTCAATGGAAGCATTTGATAAACTTGCAATAAAGCAGAGAGGTGCACCTAAAACCTCACCTGGAAAGCAAAGTCTCCCTTGTGGAGGAACCACGGGGTCTGAGGATCCACCTTGATGGCTGGCTGGCTGTGCCCCTTAGCACTCCATCTCCTGCTCAGATTCAAGCTCCATCACAGAGTCAGATGCTTCAGGCATTTGAGTCATTTGATTTATTGAGCACCTACTATATGCCAGGAATTGTGGGAAGCCTTGAATTTACGTTTGCGAGCAAAACAGCCCTGTTCCTGCCCCCAGTGGACTTTAAATCGAATGGGAGGGACAATTATTAAAGACATGCTGGCAATTAACACATAGTTACCTACTCAATGAGGATTAAAAAGGAAAGGAAAAGGGGTACATAAGAGAGAAGAGCAGGGGAACTGGATTTAAATGGTGAGTGGGAAATGGAGATGTCTCCTCTGCAGGAGCAGAAGGAGGAGGAGGAATTAACTGGGTGAAGGGTGGGAAGAAGGGCCTTAGTGGCAGAGGGAAGTGCATGTTCAAAGGCTCGGGGGCAGGAAAAAGACTGGTGCCTTTGAGAAACTGGAAGGCCGGAAGTGGCCAGAGTGACTAGGAGAGACACAGGTGAATTTGTTGCTGCAGGTGAGAATCACAAGAGGGGGTCTTAGGGCAACAGGGAGGGGCAAGGGCTGCCTTGAGCTGGAGATGCAGAGCTTGGGGTCCCCACCAAATCCACCAATGAAGAGGCCCTTCCGTATCTAAGCTTTGTGTCCCCAAAGAAGCCCATGTCCCACCCTAGAGTGAGAAGGCGCAAACCTGTCCACACGAGGGACTGGGGAGAATGGTGGCCTGGGCATCAGGAGAGCCAGCTTGGCTCTGGTCCTGCTAATCGCTCCCTAGGAAATGCTCTGCTCTGACCCTTCCTTCATGCGTTCCCCTGCAGTGGGCACAGTGCCAGCCCTTCCAGAGCCACCCTCCACTTTTCTTTTCCCTGCTCTGGGCTCTAGGGGCTGCTCTCTTTACATCAATGGGCCCACTTTCCCCCCAGCATGGCTGGCCAGAGGTCCCAGGACAGAGGCTCAGGGTAGGAAGAGACCGAGCTGAAGGACTTATGAATCTCACGCCCACTCTGCTGGGCCATGGGTTGTGTGCATTCCTCTCCAGGTTCCCATTCCTCCCGTCCAGTCCCCGAATCCCGGGCTGGTCCCTGCGCTGGCCCAGACCCCTTCAGCCCAGGAGTGCCAATGGCTCCCTGCACTGCTCGTGCTGAGGCACGTCCCTCTTTGTCAGTTTCCCTTAACCCTGCTCACATCTTTGCAAAGAGTCCCCTCAGTGGACTGATGGTTCATGTTATGCATCGGTCTGACAAGGCCATGGGGTGCATAGACATGTGGTCGACCATTCCTCTCTCTGGGTGTTTCTGGATGAGATGAACCTTTGCATCATTCATGGACTAAGTACAGCAGATTGTTTTCCCAATCCCTGGCTGCACCCAAGGCATATGGAAGTTTCTGGGGTGCCAGGCATTGACTCCAAACTGCAGCTGCAACCTGCAATGCAGCTGTTTTAACTCTGGATACTTTAACCCACTGCACCCAGTGGGGGGGTTGAACCCACAGCTCTGTGGCAACCTGAGCCGCTGCAGTTAGGTTCTTAACACACTGTGCCACAGTGGGAACTCCAGGATCCTTTTATTTTTAAGCTTCATTGAAATATAATTGACATACCATAAACCGAACATATTTAAGGTGTACAATTTGATGAGTTTTGACATATGTATATTAAAGATAATGAATATATCCATCATCCCCCCAAAGTTTCTTCGTGCCCCTTTGTGATCTTTCTCTCCTGCACCCCCCACCCTCCCAGGCAACCACTGATCTGCTGTCACTATAGATTCATTTGCATTTCCTAGAATTATATAAATGGAAGCATACAGTATGCACTCTTTTTTGGTCTGCCTTCTTTCACTCAGCATAATTATTTTGAGATCCATCTGTGTTTTAGTATATATCAATAGTTTATTCCTTTTCATTTCTGATAGTATTTCATTAAATGAGTACACCACAGTTTATCCGTTCACGGGTTGATGGACATTTGGGATATTTCCAATTTGAGGCTATTACAGATCATGCTGCTGTGAGCATTTGTGTAAAATTCTTGGTATGGACATACGCATTCATTTCCCTTGGACAAATAAGAGAGGAATGATGAGACTGTGTAGTAAATGGATGTTTAAATTTTTGAGAAACTGCCTTGCTGTTTTCCAAATTAGTTATGCCATTTTATGCTCCCCCCAGAAGTGTATGAGAATCCCAATTGCCTCATTTCCTTGGCAACACTTGGTATGGTAGGCTTCTTTATTTTAGCCATTCCAACAGATGTACAGTGGTAGCTCCTTGTGGTTTTAATTTGCATCTCCCTAATGGCTAACGATATTGAGCATCTTTTCACATGCTTCCTTGCTATCTCTGTGTCTTCTTTGGTGAAGTCCAATCTTTTGCCCATTTTTGAATAAGGCTGTATTCTTATATTGAATTTGAGAGTTATTTACATATTCATCAATACAGTTTCTTCATCAAACATATGATTTGATATTTTCTCTTGGTCTGCAGCTGTCTTTTCATTTCCTTAACAGTGTCTTTGAGGAGCAGTTTTTAATTTTGAAGAAGTCCAATCTACCAATTTGTTCTTTTATGTGGTTGTATCTAAGAAATCATTGCTGAATGCAAGACCATAGTTGTTTTCTCTTATGTTTTCTTCTAGAATTTTTAAAGTTCTGTTTTACATTTAGGTCTATATTTCTTCTTGAATTAATTTTTGTATATGATACAAGGAATGGGTCAAAGTTCCTATTTTTCATGTGGATATCCAATTGTTCTAAGAACTATTAGTTGAAAATATTAGTTGAAAATATTATGCTTTCTCCACTGAATTGCCTTACAAGTTTGTTAAAAATCAGTCATCTATACATTTTGGGCCTGTAGTCTATTCTGTTACATTAATTTTTTTTTTTTTTTTTTTTAGTTTTTAAATAAATACCACACTGACTTGATTACAGTAACTTTATAATGACTCTTGAAATCAGGTAGTGCTAATCCTCCAACTCTGTGCTTCTTTTTCAAAGTTGTTTTGGCTCTTCCAGATCCCTTGCATTTCCATAAAAGTGATAGAATCGGTTTTGTCAATTTCTACTAAAAAGTGTGTTGGGATGTTAATTGGGATTGCATTGAGTCTATCAATGAATTTGGATAGAATTGACATTTAATAGTATCGAATCTTTGAACCCATGAACATAGTATATATCTCCATTTAGTTAGGTATTTAAAATTTTCTTTCAGCAATGGTTTATGCTTTTTGGTGTACATATCTTCCACATTTTTTGCACATTTATCCTTAAGTAGTTCATGTTTTTTGTTAAGGGCTGCACCTGCAGCCTATGAAAGTTCCTGGGCTAGGAGCTGAATTGGGGCTGCAGCTGCCAGCCTATGCCACAGCTACAGCAACGCCTGGACCTTAACTCACTGAGCAGGACCAGGGATTGAATCCACGTCCTCATGGATGCTAGTTGGGTTCATTACAGCTGAGCCACAACGGTAACGCCTAAATTTCAATTTTTGATTACTCATTCTTAGTTTATAGAAACAGTTGATATTTGTATATTGACTTTCCATACTTCGACCTTGATAAACTCACTTGTTAGTTTTAGTAGCTTTTAATGGATTCCATTGATTTTTTTTTGATAGACAATAATGTTGCCTGTGAATAATGACAATTTTCCTTCTTTTCCAATCTTGATTTTTTTTATTTCTTTTTCTTTTCTTAATGCACTGGCTAGAACTTCCAGTACAATATTGAATAGAAATGAAACACCTTTGTGTTGTTCTTGGTCTTGGTGTGTGTGGGGGCATTAATTATTTTTTTATAGATATCCTTTATCAAATTAAGGAAGTTCCCTTCAATGCCCACTAAATTGTGAATTTCTGTATGGTGTGGATGTTAGATTTTGTCAAATGGTTTATCTGCGTATATTGAGAATATCAGGTAGCTTTTCTTTTTTCTTTTCTTTCTTTTTTCTTTCTCCTGTGTGAATTACATTGATAGATTTTTTTTAAATATCTTTGTGATGTTTGTTTGTTTGTTTGTTTGTTTATTTATTTATTTGTCTTTTTGCCTTTTCTAGGGCCACTCCTGCGGCATATGGAGGTTCCCAGGCTAGGGGTCCAATCGGAGCTGTAGCCCCCGGTCTACGCCAGAGCCACAGCAACGCGGGATCCGAGCCGCGTCTGTAACTCACACCACAGCTCACGGCAACGCCGGATCCTTGACCCACTGAGCAAGACCAGGGATTGAACCCGCAACCTCATGGTTCCTAGTCGGATTCATTAACCACTGGGCCACGACAGGAACTCCACATTGATAGATTTTTAATGTTAGGCCACCAACCTTGCATTTCTGGGTTAAATTCTATTTAGTCCTGGTTATTACTTTTTTATATATTGTTGGCTTCAACTTAAATTTTGTTTAGAATTTTTTCATCTGTGATATTAATTTGTAGCTTTATTTTCTTATAATATCTTTGTGTGATTTTGGTATCTGGATAAATTTGTAGCTTTATTTTCTTATAATATCTTTGTGTGATTTTGGTATCTGGATAAATTTGTAGCTTTATTTTCTTATAATATCTTTGTGTGATTTTGGTATACTGGGCTCCTAGAATGAGTTGGGAAGTATTGTCTCCTCTTCAGTTTTCTAGAAGATTTTGTATAGAATTAGTTTTGTTTTTCTGTAAATATTTGGTAGAATTCACCAAAGAATCTACCTGGGCCTAAAGTTTTATTATCAGAAGATTCAATTTCTTTAATAGATATGAATCTATTCAGGTTATCTATTTCATCTTTAGTAAGTGTTAGTAATTTGTATCTTTCCGTAAATCGATTTTTCCTAAGGTGGAGCTATTGACACACAGTTGCTTATGATATTCACTTATTATTCATTAATATATGTGAAATCTGTACAGTTGCCATGTCTCTCATTATTTATATCGGTAATTTGTGTCTTCTCTCCATTTTTAGTTATCATCCCAGCTAAAGGTTCATCAGTTTTATTGATAGTCTCAAAGAATCAGCTTTTGCTTTCAGTGATTTTTCTTTTTTTTTTTGTTTTTGTTTTCTATTTCATTGATTTCTCTCATAATCTTGGTATCAAAACACTTTGCTTACTTTGGGTTTGGTTTACTATGTGTTTTCAAGCTTTTGAAAGTTGATACTTACCTTGTTTCTTCTTTTCTAATACAGGCATTTAATGTTCCCAATCCCCCTCCCTACATCCTACCAGCCCAGTACTACTTTAGTGGCTTCCCACAATTTTGACTAGGTTGTATTTCATATTTACTCGATTGAAAATACTTTCTAGGGAGTTCCCGCCATGGCTCAGTGGAAACGAATCTGACTAGCATCCATGAAGGATGCAAGTTCAACCCTGGCCTCGGTCAGTGGGTTAAGGATCCAGCACTGCCAGGAGTTGCGGTGTAGGTGGCAGATGGGGCTTGGATCCCACATTGCTGTGACCATGCCGTAGGCCAGCAGCTGCAGCTCTGATTGGACCCATAGCTGGGGAACCTCCAGATGCCATGGGTGTGGCCCTAAAAAGACAAAAAAGAAAGAAAAGACTTCCTAATTTCCTTTCTTGTTTCTTCTCTGACCCTCAGGTTATTTAAAAGTGTGATATTTTGTTTCCAAACATTTGGGGATTTTCCAGAGATATTTCTTATTAATCTCTTAACTTAACCCAACTAAATTGAGGAAACATATTTTGTATAACTACCTCTTTACATGTATTGAGACTTGCTTGTGGTATGGACTATGTTCCCTCTTGTGAAGTATTCTCTGTGCACTTGAAAAAATTTGCATTCCGCTGTTGTTGAGCAAAGTGGTCTATGGTGTCAATTAGGTCAGTTTGTTTGCTAGTGCTGTTCAGATTTTCTAACTCTATAAAAATTTTCTGTGTACTTGTTCTATCAGCTACAAGAAAGGAGATTTTTAAAAAATAGTTATTTCCCCAATACATTTTTTTTCCTACTGTACAGCATGGTGACCCAGTTACACATATATGTACACATTTTCTTTCTGCACATTATCATGCTCCATCATAAGGGACTAGACAGAGTTCCCAGTGCTAAGAAAGGAGATTTTTAGTCTCTGACTGTAATTGTGGATTTGCCCGTTTCTCCTTGAAGTTCTATCAGTTTTTGCTTCATGTCATTTGAAGCTCAGTTATTAGGTACATAAATGCTTTGGATTATTATGTCCTCATAATGGATTGACTCCCTTTTCATTACAAGATAACTTAAAAATACCTGGTAATATTTGAACTGAAATCTGCTTTATTTGACATTAATATAGATATTAAGCTTCCTTCCTTTCTCCCTTTCCCTTCCTTCCTTCCTTCCTTCCTTTCTTTTCTTTCTTTTCTTTTCTTTTCTTTTCTTTCTTTCTTTCTTTCTTTCTTTCTTTCTTTCTTTCTTTCTTTCTTTCTTTCTTTCTTTCTTTCTTTCTTTCTTTCTTTCTTTCTTTCTTTCTTTTCTTTCTCTCTTTCTTTCTCTCTCTCTATTTCCTTTCTTTTTTTTCTTTCCTTCTTTCTTTCTCCTTCCTTCCTCCCTGTCTCCTCCCTCCCTCCCTCCTTTCCTTTCTTTTTTTTTTCTTTTCTTTCTTGCCACACCTGTGGCATATGAAAGTTCCCAGGCCAGGGATTGAATCTGCAACCTTTGCCATAACTGCAGCAATGCTGGATCCTTTAACCCACTGTGCCAAGCCGGGGATTGAACCTACACCTCTAGAGCAATCTGAGCCGCCGCAGCTGGATTCTTAGCCCACTGCACCACAGCAGGAACTCCTCTTTCTTTCTTTCTTTCTTTCTTTTTTTTTTTTAATAGCCGTATTGAGATATAAGCTAAACTACATAAATTCATAAACAAACCATGTCAAGTGTACAGTTCAATGGTTTTTAGTATATTTACAGACTTACCATTACCACAATCTAATTTTAGAACATTTTCATTAACCAAAAGAAACTTCATGCCCATTAGCAGTTACCCTCATTCCTTCTCTTCCCCCAGCCTTAGGCAACCCTTTTCACTTTTTATATAGATTCCCTATTCTGGATATTTTGTATACATGGAATCCTATAATATGAGGTCTTCACATTGAGGTTAATTAATATTTATATTTTGAGATAATTGTAGATTGCATGCAGTTAGAAGTAGTATAGAGAGAGTGCACGTATCCTTGAATCAGTTTCCCTAACATCTTGTGAAATTTTAGTGCACTATCAAAACCAAGACATGTATGTTGACACCTTCAAGGTACAGAGCATTTCTATAACAACAAGGATCCCACATGTGGCCCTTTTATAGCCATCCCCACTTCCTCCTTAACTTTGGGGGACTAGTCATCTGTTTTCCATTCCTATGATTTCGTCATTTCACGACTGTTATATGAATGAAATCATGCAATATGCATGGGATTTGGGGGGAATTGGATTTTTCTCACCAAAATTCTCTGGAGGTGCATGTAGGTTGTTGTGTGTAGCAATAGATTTAGTCCTTTTTGTAGCTAAGTAGTATTCCAAAGTATGGATGCACCACCGTTTGTTTAACCATTTGTGCATTGAAGGACATCTTGGCTGTTTCCAGTTCTGGGCTACTGTGAATACGATTGTTATAAACATTTATGTACAGGTTTTTTTCCCAGTTTTACGGAGAAATAATTGACATATATCACTAGTTTAAGGTGTAGAGCATGATGGTTAGATTTACATATATTATGGAATAACTACCACAATAGGTTTAGTTAATATTTATCATCTCATATGGATACAGTGAAAAAAAAAATTCTCCTTGTGATGAGAACTCTTGGGATTTATTCTCTTAACAACTTCCCCATACATCATACAGCAGTGCTAACTACGTCATTATATTGTACATTACATCCCCAGTATTTATTTTGTACAGGTTTTTATGTGAACATACGTCATCGTTTCTCTGGGATAAATGCCCAAGAGTGCAATTACTGGGTTATATGGTGGTTGCAATGTTAGTTTTTCAAGAAACTGGCAAACAGTTTTCTAGAATGTGTATACCATTGGCCACTCCCACTAGAACTGTAAAAGTGATCCGGGTTCTCTAATCCTCACCAGCATTTGGTATTGTCATTATTTTTTAAAATTTTAACCATTTTGATGTGTGTATGGTGATATATCACTGTAATTTAAATTCGTATTTCCCAGAGTTCCTGTTGTGGCGCAGTGGTTAACGAATCCGACTAGGAACCATGAGGTTGCTTGTCTGATCCCCGGCCTTGCTCAGTGGGTTAACGATCCGGCGTTGCCGTGAGCTGTGGTGTAGGTCGCAGAAGCAGCTGAGATCCCACCTTGCGGTGGCTCTGGTGTAGGCCGGTGACTACAGCTCCGATTCAACCCTTAGCGTGGGAATCTCCATGTGCCACAGGAAGTGGCTCTAGAAAAGGCCAAAAGACAAAAATAAATAAATAAATAAATTTGTATTTCCTTAAAGGCTAATCATGTGGGACAACTTTTTTGTGCTATTTTCCATCTATATATGCTTATTGGTGAAATGCCTCTTCATGTCTTTTGCCCACTTTCTAACTGGATTTTTTTTTTTTCTGTTGAATTTTAAAGGTTCTGTATATATTCTAAATATAGTCCTCTTCTGGACATGTAGCTTACAAATATTTTTTCTCATTTTGTAGCTTGTCTTTTCAAACTTTTTACAAGGGCAAAAGTTTTCAATTTTAATGAAGTTTGATTTATCAATTTTCCCTTTTTCTTACAAGTACTGCATGCCAACCCATTGTACCAACGGAGCTACTGAACTTTTCCTTTTTTAGTCTTTCTTTGGTGTCAAGTCTACAAAGTTTTTGCCTAGCTAGCCCTAGATTTTCTCCTGTTTTTTTCTAAGTGTTTCATAGTTTCACATTTTACATTTAAGTTTGTGATCCATTTTGAGTTACTTTTTGTATAAGCTATAAGATTTATGTCTAAGGTATGGACTTGGATTTTTTTGTTTGTTTGTTTGTTGTTATTTTAGCCTACCAATGTCCAATTGCTCCAGCATCATTTATTGAAAAGTATTTTTCCTCCATTGAATTGTTTTTGCACTTTTGTCAGAAATCAATTTGGCATATTTGTGTGGATCTATTCCTGGATTCTCTATTCTGTTCCATTTAGTTTTGTGTCTATTCCTCTATCAATACCACACAGTCTTGATTACTGCAGTTTTATAAGTCTTGAAATCAAGTAGACTCATTCCTCCCGCTTTCTTTTTCTTTTTCAATTTGTTTTCGGTATTCTAGTTCCTTTGTCTTTTCATTTAAGTTTTAGAAAAATCCTGTCCATATCTACAAAACAATTGTTAGGGATTTTGATAGGAATTACATTAAACCCATATATGAATTTGGGGAGAAATAATAGCTTTATTCACTTTGTTGAGTTTTTCAATCTACAGACACCAGTGTCTCTCCCTTTATTTAGATCTCATTGATAACTTTTATCAACAATGTGTAGTTTTCAGCATATAAGCAGTGTACGTGTTTTGTTAGATTTACATCTAAGTATTTCTTGTTTAAAGATGTAAATGGTATTGTCTTTTAAATTTTGGTTTCCATGTGTTCATTGCTAGTATATAGAAATATAATTGATTTGTGTATATTTATCTTGTTGACTTCCTTTATTAGTTTTAGAAGGTTTTTGGGGAATTCCTTAGGATTTTCTATGGAAGCAATTGTGTTATCTACAAATAAAGGCTGTTTTTCCCTTCTTTTCCAGATGCGTGCATTTTATTTCCTTTTTTTACCTTATTGCACTGCCTTTAACGTTCAGCACTATGTTGAATTAGAGTGGCGAGAGCAGATATTCTTTCTTGTATCCAGTTGTAGTGGGGAGGAGTTCCCTTGCGGTGCAGGGGTTTAAGGACCCTGTGTTGTCACTGCAGTGTCCCATGTTGTTGCTGTGGCACAGGTTTGTTCCCTGGACCAGGAACTTCCACATACTGCAGGCATGGAAAAAACAAAGAAACAAAAAAACGACAACCAAAACCAAACCAAACCAAACCAAAAAGTAGTTGTGAAAGCATTTATTTATACACTATTTAACAGTAGGTTTCTGTAGTTAGTTCTTTTCTAGTTAAAGAATTTCTTTTCTATTCTTATTTCTCCAAGAGTTTTTATCATGAAAGAACATCGAATTTTATCAAATATTGTTTCCTCATTGATTGGTACGATTACATAACTTTTCCTTTTCCCTTTTTTCTTTTTTCTCCTGCCAGTATGGTGGATTACATTGATTAAATTGTGAGTATTGAACTAGTCTTTCATTCCTAGAATAAACCCCACTTGGTCATATTGTATAAATTCTTTTACTGTGTTGATGAAATCTGTTTGCTAATATTTTGCTGAGAATTTATATATTCCTTAGAGGAATATATATACATACACACACACACACACACACACACATATATACATATGGAATATGTATACACATATGTACACATATATATATACATAGATACATATGGAATACAGGTCCATAGTTTTCTTTTTGTGTACTCTCTTTGTCTTTTATCCAAGTAATACTAGCTTCATAAAATGAACTGAAAAATGTTCTCTACTCTTCTGTTTTCTGAAAGCAATTATGCAAAATTAATGTTAATTCTTCTTTGTATATTTGTTATAATTCCCCAATGAAAAAATTTGGGCCTAAAGCTTTCTTTTTTGGAAATTTTAAATTACATTTATTTTCCTTAATAGTTATGTGGCTATTCAGATGAGTGAGTTGTGATAGACTGTGTTCTGAGATATTGGTACATTTCATCTAAGTTGTGAAATACATGTTTGTAGATTATTCATAGTAATGCCCTAGTATACTGTCAATGTATGCAGGGTGTATAATGATATCCCCTGTTTCATTCCTTATATTGGTCATCTCTGTCTTCTTTCTTTTTTTTCTTTGTTAATCTAGCTAGGGATTTGTCGATTATATTGATGTTTTCAAAGAATTGGCTCTTTGTTTTATGATTCTGTTTACAATTTCATTGATTCCTGCTCTTGTATTTATTATTTCCTTATTCCTGCTTTTTTGAGTTTAATTTGCTCTGTTTATTATTAAAGTGGAAAGTTAGATTATTAATTTGAGACTTTTCATCTTTTCTAATGTATGCATTTAGTGCTGTACATTTCCCTATCAGCATTGCCTTAGCTCTGTCCCACAAATTTTGATTTGTTGTGTTTTGATTTGTGCTTGTCCTTGTATTTTTTTAGATATTTCCCTTTAGACTTTCTCTTTAATCCATGCATTATTTATAAATGTGCTGTTTGGTTTCCAAATGTACAGAAATGCTTCTGTTAAATTTCTGTTATTGATTTTGATTGATTTTATTTGATTCCATTGTGGTTGGGGCCAGTTTGTATGATTTTAATTTTTTTAAATTTGTTGAGGTTTGTTTTATGTTCTAGGACATGGTCTATTTGGTGTATGTTCCATGGACACTTGGAAAGAATGTGTGTGTTACTCTTGTTGAGTGGAGTATTCTATAAATATCCATTTGATCCTTTTGTTTGATGGTGTTGTTGAGTTCTTCAGTGTCCTTCCTGCTTTTCTATCTAGTAGTTCTGTCAGTTGTTTCTGAGAGTAGAGTGTTGATGTCTTCAGCTATAATTGTGTTTTTTTTCTATTTCTCCTTTCAGTACTACCACTTTGGCTTCATGCATTTTTCAGCTCTGTTTGGGTCATGATCTTTTAGGATTGCTGTGTCTTCTCAGTAGATTGACTCTTCTATCATTATATAATGTTTCTTTCTATCTCTGGTAATTTTCTTTACTTGAGTCGACTTTATCTGATATTATTACAGTTATTCTTGCTTTGCATAGATAAATATTTGCATCTTATATAATTTTTCAACCTTTTAATTTCGACCTGCTATATCATTATATTGAATGTGAATTTTTTGTAGACACCACATAGTTTGGTCGGTCTTTTAATCTACTCTTTTAATTGACATGGTTAAACCATTTACATTTAATGTGATTATTGTTATGTCAGGGCTTAAGTTTTTATGTTTTTTACTTTGTTTCCTGTTTGGCTTCTTTTTTTTGTGTGTGTCTCTGTTTTCTTTTCCTGCTTTCATATGGGCTACTTGAACTGTTTCTATTTTTGTAACAATTTTGATTTATTAATAGTGTTTTTCAATGTATCTGTTTCTATAGCATGTTTAATGATTGCTCTAGGTATTATATATTCATAACTTACACAAATCATGATGTCATTATTTCATCAGTTTGAGTGAAATATGGGAATCTCATTTCCCTTTACATGCTTTTACTTTCCTCTCTTTGTACAATAATGATCTTAAATAGTTCATCTGCATACATTTAGGACCAAATCAGACAATGTTATAATTTTGCTTCAACTGCCAATCATAATTTAGAATGTTTAAGAGAAGGAAACCTATTGAATCTACTCATATTTTTTTGCTCAACACATTCTTATCTCCTTCCTGATGTTCCAACATTTCTTTTTTTATCATTCTCCTGTTTAATGAACGTCCTTTAGGCACTCTTTTAGGTTAGGGTTTCTGATAAAGAATTGTCTTAGTTTTCTTTCTTTTTTTCCTTTTTTTTTCTTGTCTTTTTGCCATTTCTCTGGCCACTCCCACAGCATATGGAGGTTCCCAGGCTAGGGGTCTAATTGGAGCTGTAACTGCCAGCCTACACCAGAGCCACAGCAACGTGGAATCCGAGCCGCGTCTGCAACCTACACCACAGCTCATGGCAATGCCAGATCCTTAACCCACTGAGCAAGGCCAGGGATCAAACCCACAACCTCATGGTTCCCAGTCGGATTTGTTAACCACTGAGCCATGACGGGCACTCCTTAGTTTTCTTTCTTTTGAGACTATCTTTATTTCCTTTTCATGACTAAAGGTTAGTTTTTCCAGATACAGGATATATACAGCTGAATTCTTTTCTCTCCACACTCTAAAAATAATGTGCCATTGCCTCATGGCCTCTGTGGTTTCTGATGAGCAATTAACTTTAATTTGTATTGTTTCTCTACTATAAAGAATGTATAATTTTCTTCCGGCTGCTTGCAAGAACTTTTATATATCTTTATTTTTCATGAGTTTAATTATGATGTTTCATCATAGATTTCTTTGGATTTATCCTTTTTGGGATTTTCTTAGCTCTTTGAGTCTATAGGTTTATATCTTTTGACAAACTTGGTAAGTTTTCAGTTATTATTTCTTGGAGTAATTTCTGCACCCTATCCTTTTTCTTTTCTTCTGGGACTCTGATAACACAAATATTAGGTCTTTTTTATTATCTCTCAGATCCTTGAGTTTCTGTTGTTGTTTTTTTCCTTTTATTTCAGTCAGTATTCTCTCAGTTGTTCATATGAGTCATTTCTATTGTTCTATCTTCTAGTTTATTCATCTTTTTTTTTCTCTCTCTCTTCTGTTATGCTGCTGAGTTTATTTACTGAGATTTTATTTTGTCTTTCTGTTCAAAAAAGTCCATTTGGTTATTCTTTTTTTTTTTTTTGTCTTTTTGTCTTTTCTAGGGTCACACCTGTGGCATATGGAGGTTCCCAGGCTAGGGGTCTAATTGGAGCTGTAGCCACTGGCCTACGCCACAGCCACAGCAACTCGGGATCCAAGCCACGTCTGCGACCTATACCACAGCTCACAGCAATGCTGGATCCTTAACCCACTGAGCGAGGGCCAGGGATCGAACCTGCAACCTCATGGTTCCTAGTTGGATTCGTTAACCATAGAGCCACAATGGGAAGTCCCATTTGGTTATTCTTTGTATCCTCTTTTTTTTGCTGAGAATTTTTACATCTTTGCTGAAGCTATTTTTTCTCATTTGATTCAAGCATGTTCATAATTGCTCATTGAAGCATTTTTACCATGGCTGCTTTCAAACATTTATCAGATAATTCTAACATCTCTGTCATTTCAGTGTTGGCATCTATTGATTATCTTTTTAAATTCAATTTGAGACCTTCCTATTTCTTGGTATAATAAGTGGTTTTTGATTGAACCTTGGAAAATTTAATAATATGTTTTGAAAATCTGGATCTTATTTACACTTTCTCTTTTAACCACCTTTCTCTGACACTGCTCCATGCAGGTAGTGGTGTTACTGCCTTGATACTGATGGGTAGAATTTCAGGTTCCCATTCAGTCTCCACTGATGTGCAAGGAGAGAGACTATTACTGTGAACAATGGTGAGAGTTCTAGATCCACAAATGCTCTCCATCGAGGTCATGGTGGACTCTTTACCACTTTGAAAATCTTGATTAGATTTATTTTGACTATTCCCCAGTGGGGAGGAGAGAGTTTTTCTCATTACTTCCAAGTGGGAGTGGAAGTTCAGAATGCCTATGTGGCCTCTACTGATGTCATGAGGTGAGAGTGGATTTAAATCAGGTAGGAAGGAAAGCCCTGACTTCTACTTGTTCTTCTCTGATACCACACTGGTGGGGATAATAAAGCACCTTGAAGTGATTTCTTAAGGCTTCGTGAAGGTGGAATTCAGGCTTTAGTATCATGAGTTGGAGTGAACCAATGCTTTTTTCCTGTGCTTTTTCTCTGGGGTAGAGAAGTTATCATCTATAAGTTTTACACCTTGCAAGATGTTCCTTTCTTTGTCTTTCATTAGGCAAAAAACCAGGCTTTTAGTTTGACCTGCATCCATTGGCATTTCTTGGTTGCTGGCGTCTTCATTTATTCTTCTAGGGCCACGAGGCAAAAAGAATTCCCAGGAAAATACCACCATGTTATTTTTGGCATCTTGAGTTCATTAGCTGATCTGCCTTCTTCTCCCCACCTTTCAGAGTTGTTACATTTTATGTACAGTGTCTGGAACATTCAGTGGTACTTAGTAGGAAGAACAGGGAAAAGTACATTTAATCCATTCTCCCAGGAGTATAAGTCTGTTTCCAGCCTTCTTTTGAGTAGTGTTAGCATGGTATTCTTTATCCATCCTTTTATTTTTAACCTATTTGTATCTTTATATTTGACATGCTTTTCTTGTTGGAAGTATATAATTGGATCTTACATTTTTTTTTTTTTATCCAGCTTGATAATTGAAGTATTTAAAGTCAATTTAAATTGGAATTCCCTTGTGGTACAGTGGGTTAAGGGATCTGACATTATCACTGCAGTGGCTCAGGTCACTGATATGGCATGGGTTCGGTTCCTGGCCTAGGAACTTCCACATGCCATAGGCATGGCTAAAAAAATAATAATGTCGATTTAAGTTTAAAATGATTATTGATAGGATTAAATCTATCATGTTGCTTTTTGTTTTCTATTTTCCATTCTGTGTTTCTCTTTTTTCTGTCTTTGAGATAAACTGAATATATTTTAAAATTTCACTTTATTTCCATCGTTTCATGAGCTATAACTTTATTTTTTTTTAATTGGTTATTTTAGGGTTTACAATCTCTTTTTCATCACAGTTTACTTTCCAGTGGTAGTCCTGGGTCAGGACTTCTAGTGCCTTCCCCACTGCTATTGATGCCATGGGAGCCGTCATGAGAAATGCAAACTCACTTCCATGAAGTTGGGAGACATCTACTGAAGTTTACTCTGTCCCCGACAATGGGCTAGGTACAGCCAGTGGGAAAGGGAATGAGTGGGAAGGCAAATCTTCGGCCTTCTTGGGCCTAATTTATTTTAACCAATTTTTGCATATCCTCAAAGGCTGTGTCATTCTTCTAATTATTGTGCCCTGCCCCCTTCCCTTCTGTCTCAGGGCAGCAGCTGTAGGGGGCACCACTAGGCAAGGACGCCTAAACTGGCAGGAGTCTGAGAGGAGAATGCATGGGTTGAAACAGACCAGGGGAAGCTCCAGGCCCAGCCCCAGGCCCGGTTAGGCTGCCTGGGCCCTGAAGGTTTGAGATCCCTCTCCTTGCTAGGAGTCATCTTTCTGAAGCATCACGTTTTTTTCTCAAGCATTTTTAATGGCTCTTAACTCCTAGAGGCCATGGTCCTTATCCTTTAATCTGGCATTTGTTGTGGTCCAGGCTCTGGCCCCAGAACACCTTTGGAGCCCTGCCGTCTGCTCTTACCCACCCATATCCTGTGCTGCAGGTATGCCAGCCTTTACCTGTTCCCAGAATAAGCCGAGGGCCTTTTGTTATGGAACCACTGCTTGGTCCACTCTTTGCCTCCTACTCTCCTCCCATAGCCCTTCTCCCTCTTTCTGTCTTTATAAATCTAATTTCAGCCTTTGAGACCGAGCTCAAGGGCCACCCCTCTCCTGCCAGCCTACCCTGGCTTCCTGGTTCAGAATGGCCTCTTTCTCTCTTGATTTCCTATAGATTATTTGCTGTCCCTGTATTGCCTTTCACACTTGGTATGTCATCTTTGGATTGTCCATTGAGCTACTGTGGGGAAGTGGTTACCAGACTCCTAAGATCTGGTCTGTGTGACTTTTAAGGTATTAGTAAACCTTTTGTTCTGCAGATTCCCTTTTAGTAAAATAAATGCACATGATTATCCTGTTAGAATTCCATCGCGAGGATTAAAACAACCTAGTATAGGGGATACAGTTCATAAATATTTGGTCCCTCATAAATGGTAATAGGATGCATGGCTTTCTCCTCTCATTAATGCCTCCCCAGCATGGGGGTTCAGATCCTTGAAGGGGTCAGTCCCTGCTTGTGGATGCCCAGAACCTGGGACGCCAGCCGGGGCTCTGAGAGTCAGGTGCACTGTACTGTGCACTTCAGTCCACTATGTGGGACTTCAAGCCTTCCCCAAGGAAATAAAACTCACAAAGCCTCTGGCCGAGATAAGAATGGCCAAACCCTTATCAGCCTACCTGTCTCACGGTAACCGTTACAATGTTCCTAAGGACCTCTCCACCCAGCAACTTGGCCTGCTCCTTCCTGTCCCCTATAGGGAAAGGTATGTGGCCCCTCCTCACCTCTTTCTCTTGATCAACCTGGCCTACTCCTTCCTGCCCCCCACTAGGAAAGGTATGTAGCCCATTCCTTACCCCACCCCTATAGGGGCAACCTATGCCCCCAACCAACCAGCAAGTGTATCCAAAGACCCCATCCTTCCCCAACCAACCAGGAAGTGTATCAGAAGCCCCCATTCTTACCCAACCAATCAGCAGGTCAACAGGTGTATGGCAAGACCTCTCTTCGCAGTCCTCTGTCTTTGGGCTATAAAAACAGATGCGTCCATGCACCAGAGGTGGCTCTCCCTGATTATCAGGAAGTCGGCCCACGGTGTTAAGAGTGTCTCTTGCCTCCATAAACCTGTCTCTTCTACACCTTGGTTTAAATCTGGAAAATTCCTTTTCCACCTGCATGCAGAGACCTCAACACACTATTCCTGCTTTTGCTGCCTCCACAGCAGGTGCAGACACAGGTTCCAGGCTCACTGTAGAGAGCTGAAACGCTAGGGTTCACTGCCTGAGATTATTGCTGAGCAACCTGTGCTCTTGGTCCCTGGGAATCTGTCTGCTGTATTCCTGAGATTCTTAAACAGGTTCTCAATCCCACCCGCAGGGGTTCATTCCTCTTTTTTCTTGGTCACAAAAAGCCCTACTTTCCTAATGAGCTGCGAAGGAACTGTCAATTATGAATGTAAATGAAAAGGCTGGAAACCATTACTGGTCTGGAAATGAATGGAAGGAGCAGGTTTCCTCCAGTCTCCTGCGCTGGCCCTGGCCCTGCCCTAGGAAAGCTGGACCAGGAGCAGAACCAGCAGGCTGGCCTGCCTGGGCCCCACAGTCAACAGCATCTCTGAGCTTCCTTCTTCCCACACAACCCCTTCTACTCTGGAATCAGGTCAAAACTGCATAGAACTGTCCGTATGTATCATACAAATTTTATGAGGTTGGGTGTAGGAGATTGTTCACACACACATGCACACAATAAATTACCAGCTATCAACATATGTGGTAGGTACATTTCCTTCTAAAAACATTGTTATTAAAGTTTTTTTTTTTTTTTTGCATGGCCATATGTGTGTCTAACACAAAAATCTAGGGCAGTAGTTGTTCAATAAACTTTCACTCAAGCAATTGAAATTTAAAAAAGAACTATACAAACCCCCTGAGCTGGTTAAGAGGGGGGTGGGAGGTAGCCCTGAGGTAGCTTATCTTCCTGGCCCCCAATTCCAAACACTCCCTCTCCCAGCCAAGCCCTCTTTGTGGCTCCCAAAGACCACCTGTTTTGCCTTCTAGAAAGCCAAAAATATTTCAATAAAGTAGTTGACCAGGGCACTGGATGAAGTAAGGATTAGGGATGTGGGCTTTGTGTTGGCCTTTGGTTCAGATACTGTCTCCCCGTTCTGTTTGGTGAAGTGGCACAATCTCTAGGAGCTGCAGTCTCCTTATGTGTAAAGTAGCCATGTGAATGGAAAATATTGCCCGCCCTTAGTAAACAATGGATGTTCTAGCCCCTGTAGCCGATTTAATTTCCTAAAAAGCATTGGGGGCAAAGGCTTTTGGGCCCAGGAGCCCCTCAAAGCCCTGCTCACAGTGAGCCAGCCTCACAATGAGCAAAGGCACTGCCTGCATCCTTCCCAAAGAGCCCATGAGGGGAGGCCTATAGCCACCCTTGTGCCAGTGAAGAAACTGAGGCTCTGAGACATTAGCCAGCAGATAAATAGGCTGGTGTCAAACTTTCAGCACAGAAATCTAAAATTCCTGTTCTCGGAGTGTCCATAGTGGCGCAGTGGAAATGAATCTGACTAGGAACCATGAGGTTTTGAGTTCGATCTCTGGCCTCGATTAGTGGGTTAAGGATCCGGCGTTGCCAGGAGCTGTGGTGTAGGTTGCGGACATAGCTCGGATATGGCATTGCTGTGGCTGTGGCAGCTGTAGCTCCGATTAGACCTTTAGCCTGGGAACCTCCATGTGCCGAGGGTGCAGCCCTAAGAAGACCAAAAAAAAAGATGAAACAAAAATAAAGTAAAATTCCTGTTCTCTCCATTTACTCAAGCCGATTGCAAAGCCTTATAGTGTTGCCCCTCCCAAGGGATTTACATTTTAATGGTGGCCAGAGGTCCTATGTTAATGAACAGATTGTGCTATCTGGTGGTCAAATCTTAAGATACCACTTCTGGGGAAAGGATGGACGTGGCAGGAGGAGAGGGTGAGCTGGGGAAGAGGGAGGGTACCAGGGGGAGAAGGAAAAATCTTGCTGCATTGAAATCCTGACGTGCAGGCCCAATCTCGTGTTGTTCTAAATTGATTTGGAAGGGTCTTTAGAAGGCTGAAATTTCAACCAGGAAAAGAGGGGGCTGGGTCCCGAGGCCAGCAGGGTTCTGGCTAAAGAATTGTTATCCTTGGGTCTTTGGAATCTGGAGAAGCTTTCCACAGTCACATGTCTCGGAAGGAGGTCAGGAGGCAACTGGAAGCTGGAAGAGGCATCGATGGAAGAAGGCTGAAGGATGGGGTGGAAGGCTGAGGGTCAGAAGCTTTAGCAAGACAAATGCAAGAGGAAATGGGTTTAAATCACTGTAAATGGAATCTTGTTAAACTGGGCACCGAGAAGCCCTGGCCTAGCACTGGCTTCGGACAGAGCTGGAGGCGTGAGATATGCCTCAGGTCGCTGGGTGGGGGATGGGGTGAGGCCTGCATTCAGGTTCAGACCCAGGGCAGGAGTTTAAGGACCGCCCTTCTCCTGATTTGAATAAGCACCCTGACAGTCCCAGTCTGACCTCATAGGGTCAAATGTTCTCTTACCGGATACCAAGCAGGAGCTACTACCGAGGAAAGAGGAAGCGTGGGTCTTTTCCCACCCCCAGTCCCCTTAGACGATAAAACTGTAGCCCACCTAATCCTGGGGTAGAGCCTCCTTTCCTGCCACCACTTGCATCTCTCACAAACGTCCTATCTTAATAAGTCTGTTTCTTGCCTATCACTTTGTCTCTAGCTGAGTTCCTTCTGTGCTGAAACTGAACCTTAGTTAGTCCAGACACTGGGTGAGTGATTCTAATTTAAAATCTGTGGGTTCAAGTCCCGGTCTGGATTTAGGCTGGGTTCGAGTCCCAGCACGTGGGTTCAGGTCCCAATCTGGGTTCTGGCTGGGTTCGAGTCATAAGTGTCGTCAGTTTAAATTTGGGCAAACATCTCCAATGTCTGGGAGCTTTATTTTCCTCCTGAGAATAACAAGATGATGCTCTCTTGGTTAAGAGGGTTGGTTTAAGATTCACGAATGAATAAATTCTTTACCTCGTAGGGAACAGATACATGGAAATGTTAGTTTGTTTTCCTTCTCCTTTGCCCTTCCACTTATCTGTTTATTGCTTCGATAAATATTAATGAGGAGCCTATATGTCTATCAGCACCCTCCTGGATGCTGGGAATCAAAGATGACTCTGACAGTTTCTGATCTTCCCTAGTTCAGAGTCTAAGGGGTAAGACAGTCATAAACAAATACCCAAAAAAAAGTGTGTTAACTGGTATCATTCATTATAACACAAGGTCTCTCTCCTGATGTTTAAATGCAATGAGATGCATATTAAATGACATTTCACTATGTACCTCATATTACCATTGTGTGCGATTAAGGCTGTTTCCGGCAAGCCTGTTTTCAGTTGCTATCATTCTCCACTTGGTATCATTGCTCTACCCCCTCCCTGTCCCCACCATAGAGCAGAGCCACCCATGGGAAGCCAATGAGATGGCCCAGTTCACTGCTGCCCCTATTCCTCCCTTCCTCATGACACAGCTTGGGCTTCTGCCCCACAAATAGGAAAGGAAGGTTGGGAGTCTCTGGCAAATCAGATAACTGCCCTAGATAGAGCAAGTCCCTGTCCCCCTTGTCACTTGGTTCCCTCTACCCTGGTTTGGGTTGTGCTCCTCAGGGGCTGGTGAGACATTCGGTCAGGTCAGGGAGGTTGGTTGTCCCCGTGCTTCCCAGAAAGAGGCTTTTCCCAGCAGAGCATCCTCCAGCCTTCTACACGATCTGGCTCATGAGGGGTTAAACTCCCACGGAAAAGGTTACTGGGGGCCCTGGCTGGCCTATCTCTTATTTAACAATGGCAAAGATTCTTCTCTGCAGTAACCTTTGATCTAATTGCACACCCGGCATCATTCAGTGAGACGGGACTCTTACCGAGTAGGGAAATGACAAGCGACTGAGGGGCGACAAAAGTTCAGCCCTTGGCTTTGTGGCTTTTTGCCTCAAATGCCACTCGGGCCCCTGCTGTAGGTGCGCGCAACCATGGCTCCAAAGTCTAAATGCCCTGATAGTGGGGGTGCCCGGGGGGCAGAGCTGTGGCAGGGAGGGGGGCGGATGGAGGAGACAGAGCAGGTCCCCTTAGGAGTCCCAATGCCCAGCTGCTACAAATGTGGTTTGTATATGGTTCCTCGTTCCTATTGAGAAGGGCATTCAAATCCAAACAGTGATCAGGCTGTGTCCAGGTATTGGAGTGACTTCAGCCCAGAGGTTGACTGTGGGCAGGTCAGAGAGGGTGGGGAACCTGGGGCAGGTCTACATAAGAGGGAGAAAAATGGAGAGCAGCGTAGGAAGGGCCTGGCCGCCTTCTGAGTATTAAGTCTGAAAATAGCAAAACAGGCGGATGGCGGGGTCCTTATGGCTTCGTCCTGGGAAATGGGCTGAGCTGAGAGATATCCCAGAGGGAACACAGAGCCAGTCCCTACATTCAGTGCCTGTGCTACGGTGCAGGCTTGGCTCTGCCTCCACTCAGGCCCTCCCAGCCCGGCTCCCACACCGACCTCCATTCCGTCTCTCACTGCTGTCACCGTAACCTTTGTAAAACATAAGCGGAACCATGTCACCTGCCCCATATCCTTCAGCAAGTCTCAAACACCTGCGGAGTCAGCTCACTCTTTGGTTTGGCTTTTAGGCACATCTAGAAGTTGGGTTCAACCTACCTTTCAAGTCTCAGTTCCTGCAACATCCCTCCGCACACCTGGAGCGCTGCCCACCCCGCTCTCTGCCATGGCCCAGTGGTACCAAGCACCGTCCCACCATTCTCCTTGGCTGATGCGGTCTTCTCTGTATCTAATTGACTTCCCTTCTTGCCCCATAGACCTCCTGCCCCCGTTCCTAGTGCCAGGTGAAGCCATCCCTGATCTAGGGTGAGGACTGCTGGTTCCTTGCATCTCTCATTTTCACTTCAACTGGAGACCCAGCCACACCCAGGAGACTACTGGCTGTTGGAGGCCAAGACCTGGGTAAAAGTCATTTGGTGACATCCCTATGCCCAGCTCAGTGCCAGGCTTATAGCAAGTGCTCGGTGGCTGGTGACCCAATGAACGAGCAGCCCTGTCTGAGGTGAGTGGTGATAAACCACAGATGTTGGTCTAGGAAGGGCAGGTGCGAGCTAGTGGAACTGTAGAAGTTAAGTGTCTCTTTTCTTTCACTGTCATTATTCATGTGTCAGGCTGATCTCTGCAGCCCTGCTACCAAGGGATAGAGAGCTTGAGGCCTAGGGGCCTGTTCCAAATGGGTCCAGCTATTCTTAGGAGCATTTGGTGTAATAAAGAGAGTCCCCAGACCAGCCCACTGACCTTTCCCCAGGCCTCCTGTAGGCTGAGTTATCGCCTCGTACACAGCACACGAACTCCTTCCCTAGAGAAAGAAGAAAGAGCGTAGAGGATGGATGATAATAACAGCTTCCACTGCGTGGGCATTTACACGTGCCAGGCCCTCAGTTCAGCAGTTTGGCTAACTCTCTCATTTATGCCCACAGGACCTTGGTGACCTAGGAATGATAAGAATGTGTCTCAGAATGCTTAAGTCACTTGCCTAAGACCACACAGCTAGTAAGTGGTAGAGCTAGAAGTTGGATCCCAATCTGACTCCACAATTTCCCATTCTCATCAGCTATATTCTGGTGGGACAGTGGCCTGTAGTGAGGCTTGCACTCAGAAGAACATTGTTACCTAGAGGTTTGTTCCAGGCTGTGGATGCACAATTGGTTCATGAGGGCTGCTTTCACCCCTTGGGTATTTGGGTGTGTGTGTGTGTGTGTGCGTGCGTGCGCGTGTGAGAGACAGAGACAGAGAGACAGGAGCATGGGGGAGGATTTATTCTACTGATTATGCCACATGCTCTACTGGGGGCAGCCTGTGTGACAGAAACATGGCATGCCAATAAAGAGTGCCTTTATGACACTGCTGACTACAGGGGCTAGAGTGTCTCAAGCTGGAGATAAAGGCGGAGAGATGGATTAGACCCTGTCAGGACCTCGGCCAGCAGAGAAAGGAGGCAGGCAGCAAGGGGCTCCACTCAGCCCCTTGTCCAGGGGAGGTGGGATGGACAGGGTGTGGGGCTTGACCTGTCATGGTGGCGGTTCCTGTCCCCTTGGGAGGGGGCTGCTCTTCATGTGTGTGTATCCCTGTGTGTGTGAGCCTCTGTCTGGCTTTTTTATTTTTTATTTTTTTTCTATTTAGGGCCGCACCCACGGCATATGGAGGTTCCCAGGCTAGGGGTCTAATTGGAGCTGTAGCCACTGGCCTACACTGCAGCCACAGCAACACCAGATCTGAGCTGCGTCTGCGACCTACACCACAGCTCACAGCAACCCCGGATCCTTAACCCACTGAGCAAGGCCAGGGATTGAACCCTTGTCCTCATGGATCCTAGTTGGGCTCATTACCATTGAGCCACAATGGGAACTCCTGGCTGCCTCCTTCTAATAAAACACTAATGTGATAACAAAGCATATTCTAATCACCGCATCTAATTACCAAAAAAAAAAGTAAATCACCAAACAAAATTAGTTTTCAGAGTCTTAATTATCACCAGAAAGAGTAATTAATAAGCGAAACAGGATGTGACCCCTGCCGAGTCGGTCCTTTAGTCCTCAAAGATGGGCTTTAATCCTCAGCACCACTTGGGTGGGGTGTGGGGGAGCCCAGAAGGGGCTGTGTGGTCCCACAGCTCTCAGACCCCAGCGGGCGTTACAGATTTCCTAAGGCGCCACATACTCTCCCAAGTTTGCATGCCTTTCAAAGTTGGTTTGCAAAGTTACTAGGTCCTTCCTTCCAGGCTCCATTCTTTCTCAGGTCTTGAGGCCAGGGTCAGGCAGCAGACTTAGAATAAACACACAGACCATCCTTCCTTTTTTCTCCCCCAAGTGTAACAGGCTCTGGGCCAGAAACTCTCAAACCAATTGATGATAACAACCTCAAGTTCAAGGCCATTGGCTGTCTGGTGAGACCTTCCTGGCTTTTCTTGTCCCAGCTCCTCAGCTTGTATTTCTTTATTTATTCATTTTAATAGTAGCATCATATAAATAAAACACCATTACAAAAATGTCGCGGAAAGTTCAAAACTATTCATTATCCATTTCATACAGATTAAAATTGCCATCAAGGCTGTTTGGATTTGACTTGCGTTCCTTTCCTTCTAATGAGCCGGATAGAGAAGGCAAAAGATGCTAATTCATCCTTACATCTCTATCATATCTCGGCTTTTACTATATAAAGCATCAAGGTCGCATTCTGGGGAAATGTCTTTTTACCAAAGGTGCTATAATAATAATGAAGAAGCAATTTGTTTCAGCAAACTGCCTGCAGTAATGAGGCTTAATTATAACCATGTTATTAATACCGCTGCTTAAGGTAATTCACTTCTGAGCGGGGTGCAGAACAGTAAACTATAATTTAAACAAGAATCGAGACCTAATTTAAATCATCGGATCTACTGCGGAAAAAGGCAAACAGAGCGACTGTAATCCGCACGTGATTTAGAGCTTCCCCTTTGGTGCCATTTCTGGGAGACCTAGGTGACTATCAGGGGGCTGGAGTGCCTGGCATCTGGGTCTCAGTCCTCCTGCCTTCTTCCAGGAGGCTGTGTAAGTGGCGGAGCTGAGTGGACCTGCATCCAGGCACCTGCTGCCTCAAGACCCCTTTCCCCTTGTAGGCAGGGGAGGAAGGTCTTCATTACCCCGAGAGCCAGGAAGGAGGTCTTTGTCACCTCAAGGGCATCTCCATGTGCTCTTGAACTTATCTTAGTTCTTGCCCACTATTTTCTTTTTTTTTATGAAAACGTACAGTTTTGTGCTGGAAAGGACCTTATCCTTCTGTTCTCAACCTCTGCAGAAGACCATACACAGACGTAGAAAGAACAATTGTCTGTGTGTCCTCGCCCAAGAACGCAGTTGGCTGCCAAGATCACCAAGCCTCCAGGTTCAGTGCGTTTGCTACCATATCAGTGTCATCTGGTGGTCTCAGTGTCCTTATGCCGGTCTCACATGGTACCTAAGATATCCAACCCAGGGATTCCCAGAACTGGATGCTCATCAGAATCTTCTGAGATGCTGGTTAGAAAACACAAGTTCATGAGTCCTGACCAACCAGTTAGATTCTGGTTTTGTTGAGTCTGTCTTTGGGGCATGGCATCCATCATATATTTACCAAGAACCTTGGCTGTTCTGATGCAGGTGCTCTAAGGGGCCAAGTGTGTAGGTTTCATCTGCTCAGCAGCACCAGGACATTTAACACAGCCAAGAAATGGTGTGTGTGGTCTCGCACATGTGTGTTTTCTTGATTACCTCTTCTGGGTTCCATCTATTCATTTATTCAGCATTTATAGGGCACCAATTACGTGCAAGCCACAGTTTATGCACAACAGCTCTTCCTAGACAACTCTGCTTTAATCCCTGCAGCTGCATTTTCAATGACTTTACCTCCTTTTAATGCAGGACTGTATTTTGTGTTATTTTAAATGAAAACAAGCAGGAAATTGAGAATAGACATACATGTGTTGTAAATATTATAAAACACCATGTCTAACCCCATGTTTTATACCAGTGTTCTGTTCTTGTTAGGTATTACCAAGGTAAAGAGCTGTTCTTTTTAAGAGTCTCTACTAAATGCTAGCTGAGTAAGACTTAAGAATACCTGACAGTCAAGGCTAAGTTAATGAGGCAGTTATGAAGGCTCCATTGCTGGGAATTTATAAAAGCAAGAGAGATTTCTGGAAGCCAAGGAATGCAGACACTATTTCCAGCCCCGACTCCAGCATAAAGTGCAGGATCCTCTGCACCCAGTGTGTGATCTTTGACACAAATTCCTGCCTGTCCATCCTCCACCCAACCATGGGATCAGCCAGGCTCTTCCTTGTCCTAATTGGGTGCAGGGGATGGGAGGGTAGGGCGGGAATCCGGTGGCCTGAAACTCGGGGCTCGCCAAGGGTCTGAGCCTCACACATCTTCCGAGACTGAGATCTGCCTCCAGAGGATGGAGCCCCTCATAGACCCTGCCCTCCAAGCCCCATGTACAGAGGCAGATCCAAAGCAGAGCTATATGTGGAACCAAGTGGATTCAAATCCAGAACTTGCTTGCAAGGAAGTGGCCCCAGCAATCCTTTCTGGAGAAGCTTTCCAAAAGGTAGGCTCTTGTGTGAAATGTAACATGGGAAGGTGAAAGGGATTTCAGATGGCTCAAAAGATGACAGAAATCCTCCTTTACTGAAGGGAGATGAAGGCCTATTTTGTCCTAAATCCAGCCAACCCACTTGGGTCTGCCTCCGTTTACCTGTAGTGTCACCCACATGCATTCTGTTTCTGCTTCTTCTCGAGAAGTTTGTCCTTCGTTCCCCCTGCTTCCTGTGCTTTTTATTTCTCCCTTACCTTTGTTCTTTTCCAAAAGACCTCTCCCTCCTGGGTTTTCTTACTGGCACTGGAGCTCTGCAAGCCAAATGACACCAAATAATGTCTCCAGCTGCTGTTAATGATTGGGCTCTGGCTGAACGGCAGTAGCAGGGCTCAGAGCTCTAGCAGAACCCAGACTGTTTCAGGTGGGAGGGCTTTCCTCTCTGTGTCTCTGTCTCTCTCTGTCTTTTTCACACGTGTATACACACACACACACACACAAACAAACACATATCTCACGGGTCTATATACATACACATATGCAGCTACATATGATGCACACATGCAATTTCACATACACAGCACAAACATGCAGACAGGAATGCTGGTTTGAGTGTGCAAAGACACACACCCCTGTAGATACAGATGGGGACATGGTTTCATGCAGCAACAACCCTCCATTTCCCCATAATTAACCCCTCCTTCCTTCCCAAAATGTGGGATTCACCCTGCCAGTTCTGGGGGCAGGTGTCTGAGGAAGTAGTCCATTTCAGTCCTGGAGACACCCGTGAATCGTCCAGATGAAAATGTCTGGAGCCGAGCTGACAGTGTGGAGGTGGGGAGGAGAAGGCAGTTGTGATGTCTGGAGCATTTCCCTTAGGGGGGAAATAAAACCCCACCACCACTGTTCCATTTCTCTGCAGCCTCCCGCAGGCTGTTTCATCTCATATTGTGTGAGCTCTGAGGGGGTGTCCAATTTGCGGAACAATAACTATAAAGTCATTTGTGATGCCCCGCTGTGGCTCAGCGTCTGCCTGACCTGGCTACACACTGCACTGGCTCCGAGGAGCTGACCCTCACTATGGGTCTTGCGTAGAGCCCCCCACCCCTCTCCCACCACGGATGCCCCAGCCCCCAGCCCCAGGTCTCTGGAGTCTAGACTCACACCCCTCGGAGCAGACCCTCCAGCCGTGGCATTCAGATGTAGGTGGAAGACCAGCGTGGGCTCATTTGCACCCTGAGAGGATGCACGGAGATACCTAGAGAAATTCCGCTGCTCCTTTGAGTCTGGAGGCTGAACGCCCTACAAAAATCTATGCCATATCGCCGGGAGCCTCAGGGCTGCTTTTCGAAAAGCTGGATGTTTAACTCCCTTTTTAGAGTAATGCTGAATGGCGGTCACCTTTGCAGGTCAATTGGCCCATTGCCTGGTCTTAAGAGAGAATTGTCCCCTCCTCAGGCCAGAGTTCCTAGGAGGGCCTCTGCTTCTGGAAAGTGCCACTTAGCCTTCCTCCTTCACTGTTCTGATGACAAAAATCTCCTGCATCTTATATTTTTCACAGCACTTTCACATGCCTTAGCCCATTAATTAATGCATTTGTTGTACACATTTATTGAAATATGAGGGGCGTTCCCATTGTGGCTCAGTGGTGACAAGCCCAACTAGTATCTATGAGGACGTTGGTTCAATCCCTGGCCTCGCTCACTGGGTTAAGGATCCAGTGTTGCCATGAGCTGCAATGTAGGTCACAGATATAGCTCAGATCGGCATTGCTGTGGCTGTGGTGTTAAGCCGGCAGCTGCAGTTCTGATTTGACCTCTAGCCTGGGAACTTCCATATCCCACAGGCGTGGCCCTGAAAAGCAAAAAAAGAAAAGAAACATGAGGCCCTTTGTATCGTTTTAGAACAAGGCAAGATCTAGATAAGTATGTGCTTCGGTATTGAGTACCCACAATTACAAATTGCTCGGATGGCAGTGAGGAGGATTTTGCAGAGACAAAGGAGGGCAGCCTTCTGAGTGTACCTCCTCCTAACACTCTGGGGGTCAGATGACACATGTATTACGTTAATTTTGCAGATGCATAAACTGAGGGCCAGAGAGATTCACCAACTTGCTTAAGGTCATGAAATTAGTTAGAAGCAGATCCAGAAAGCACCTCCCTGTTCAAATCGGATGCACCCTCCCATGTTGTTTTCTGAAGTGTTGCTTTCCAGAAGGTTCTTCCTGTATCAGATCTTCTTTCCCTGGCCTCTCTGGAATAAGCAATCCCCAAGGAGAAATAGTAACATTGCAGTTCTTTCTGGGCCACCATATATATTGCTTCAGGCACAAGAAGGAAAAACAAAATATCTTCTCTATTTCCATGAGGTCAGCATCCGAAGTGGTTATATGCTTTCAAGTGCAGCCTCTCCAAGGACCTTCCTTTTCTCCAGCAGAGCCCTGGGGTGGCGAGGCGGCGGCTGTGCGCAGTATCTACTGTACGAAGCCCCCAGGAATGTCTTCCTCCAGCCCAGCCTGTCTTCCCCGACTGAGAAGATGAAGGAGGTGCCCCTCTGTCATCAGCTGGGGAGCTGAGAAGGGCGAAAGCGCCTGCCAGACCATAGGAGGTGTTAGCGGAGGGTGGCTTTCCTGAGCTTGGGCTCTTGCTTGTTTCCTGTTCTGAGGAAAGATTGTGTGTGTGTGTGTGTGTGTGTGTGTGTGTGTGTGTGTGTGTGTGTGTGTGTTTGGGGGACATGTGGAGCAGATTCAAGGTTGAAGGGGAAGTGGTGTATCTGTTTTCTTGCTGTTTATGTCATCTTGTCAAAAATTTGGAGGCTCTTCAAGCCCAGGCCCCCCCTCCAGTCAGGTCACAGTGTCAACCCACGAGCAGGCGGAATAGCCACAGGAATGCTAATGGCAGGCAGCTTAGTGGGAAGCTGGTCCGGGGTCTGGGCCTGCCGCCTGTGCCAGGGTGGAGCCCGGCCCTCAGGAGAGCTGCACCTGCTTGCTCGGGCCCTGGGGACAGAACAGCCTAGCCTCTGTCTTTCGGAAGCAATGGGCAGGTTTTTGGTTGCAAGCAGGCGGAGCTGGCTCTGGGTGGAGTAAACAAACCTGGAGATGGGGGAGGAAATCCAGGGCTCACTAGGTTTTGGAAGCTTCCTGACTAGGCTAAGGACCAGGCAGTCACTGGGTTGTCCTGGAGGCAAGAGGTGAGGGGACAACAAGTGGTTTCAAGCAACTGCTGTTGCCTGGGGCTGTCATGGCCTGGGCCTGACATACTGGATGGCCACGGCCACCATATGACACTTCTTCCCTTGGCCCCTTCTCCAGGGCCAAGGGTTCTGGGGCCACTGTCTTTCCTTCCCCACCTAGAACTAGGGCGCAGGTGGGGGCAGGTGGCCAGTTTGGCTCAGGCCATGTTCTAAGGATGGGGAGCAGTGGAGCCCACGTCTGGCCTTCTGTGGTGGGAGATGGGACAGGGAGAAACACTGTGTCCCCCTGAGAGATGCTGGGGGCCTGGCACTTCCTTTGTGGGAGAATTAAGTGGAGGGACGGAACTCAAAGAGGCTTAATAATGCTTTTTAAATAACTAAATTTTTTTGGAGTTCCCATTGTGGCACAGTGGAAGCGAATCTGTCTAGGAACCATGAGGCTGAGGGTTCGATTCCTGGCCTCGCTCAGCGGGTTATGGATCTGGCGTTGCCATGAGCTGCGATGCAGGTCACAGACATGGCTCAGATCCTGCATTGCTGTGGCTGTGGCCTAGGCCGGCAGCTGTAGCTCCAATTGGAGCCCTGGCCTGGGAACCTCCATATACCACAGGTGTGGCCCTAAAAAGCAAAACAAAAAAACAAAAAAACAAAACCTAATTTTTTTTTTCCTCTCTTCCTTTTAGAGGATGATGGACAGAGGACAAATGGAGAATGAGAGGGGCTTACATCCCAGCAGGAGTGTGCTGATTAGATTGTGAAGAGCTTTCCTGGTAGCAAGCCGGCTTCCAGCCCCTGGGGTGGAAGACAGTGGAGTGGTGGGCAAGGCAGGGGTCCTTCAGGGCTGCTCTTTGCCTCCCATCCCATCTGTACCCCTTGGAGGTGGGTTGTTCCCTCGGTGGGTATAGGGCAGCATCCTTTTCTGGAGATCCACGGAGGAGCATGGTGTGGGGGACAGGTGGGCAGTGGCTGAAGGACAGGCGTTTTATTGATGGGATAACATAAGAAGACACTTTGGGGACCTTCACCTTTACCTTCAAGAAAATGAGCCTAGGAAGAAGCTCCCATTCCAGAAAGGCAGCCTTTTCCAAGTCAGAAAGTAGACGTGCTGCCCAGCCTGGGGCACCTCAAGGGCCTCCACGCCAGAGTGCCTCAAGCCGTATAGGAAACAGGTGTGCCTTAGGGCCCCGCTTTCTCCAGGGTATGCACACTCGGGGTCCTGTCCCTTTAAAGCACTCCCACCTGCCACCACAGCCCCTGGAAAATGGGGCCAGCCCTGCAGCTCTCGGAGGAGCTGGTGCTGTAAATGATGAGCATTTCCCCTGAACTCATCTCCCCGAGCCTGGTGTTTAAAGTGAATTGAAACGAATATCTGATAAATGAATAAACCTGTAAATGGAATCAAAAACCTTATGAACCTGAAGGAGAAATAGGAGTCCCAGGTCTGTTAAGTCTAAATTGAATAAATCTGATCAACTCCCTGACAATTTCTGCCAACGCTCTTGAAGAAGAAGGAGAAGAGGGGTGAGTGGAGATGGGACAGAGGAGGGGGGAAGAGTGTGTGGGGAGGGCGAGGCAGGCATTGGTCCAGTAATTAAGCCATCAGCCTGAGCCAACAGAGGAGACCCAGGTGGCCCCAGCATCACTCGGTTGGACTGAATAAATAGATGACATTAGGAGGCTCTTGCAAGGCTGGCTGCTGCTGTGGGTCTGCCCCAGAGGACAGCTCTGGAGAACAATTAGAAATTTGTACAAAATGGGGCCAAAGGGAGTTCAGCTGTGTGGGTGGGATGGGGTCCCTGGAGCATGGGAGCTGGTTGGATAGGAGATATTAGAGGTAGGGATGTCACATTCAGAATGAGCTCAGAACAGTGACAGAGCCAGAGCACGCCTCCCTCGGTCTCCATTGACCTTTGCCACTTTCTAACTGTGGTGTCTGGCAAGTGCCTTTCTGCAGTGGTTTGAAAACATGGCCACGAAGTTCCTCAGCACTCATTCCACTGAAGGTGGTAGTGATGGCGGTGGTTGTGGGGGGTGGGGAGGTGTTATGCTCTCTCTTCTGGAATAGATGGGTTTGTGACCAACACAGATCGGTGGCACTGATGTTCTGTGACATTTGAGGCTGGGTCCCAAAATGCAGCCTCAGAGCTTGATTGCCTTGCGATACTGTGTCTGGAGGGAGCAAGCCACTCCATAGGAAGCTCAGTTACCCTAAGCCTGCCATGCTGGAGATGCGTTCCTGCCACAGTTCAGCTGAGCTCCTAGCTGACAGCAGCATCACATGTGGGTGGGGTCATGAGAATGAGCCCTCTTGTCCATCCAGCCTAGTTGAGTCTTCAGATGCTTGCAAGCCCAGCCCACATCTAACTGCAAGGGCCAAGGGGACTGGCCTCCCCTGCCCCCAAGCCCTTCCCAGATTCCTGACTGATTCCTGACCATGAGCACTAGAAAACCATTGTATAAGCTGTCATATCCTGGAGTGATTCGTTAATAACAGCAGGACTTCCCCTCTTGGATCTTAAATTTCTTCCTTGAAATGATGGGTTAGACCAGACAATTTTTAAATCTTTATTTTGAAAATTATAAGGAGTAGTTGAAAATGGTAATTTCAAAAAGAGTTCCGACAGCACAAAAGAATAAAACCAGAACCAAAACAACTTCCTTCCTTACTCTTGAGTTCTTCTTGCCACTGAGAGCTAACTACCAAAGGACAAATTATAAGTCCTTCGACAAATGTTTCATGTGATCGCAACATATCTATCTTTGAAAACTACACGTAGAATTTTACTATACATTTTTTGGTAATTTGTCTTGATCATGTACTAATACAGATTGAAGATATTTCCAGATCAACATACATAAACCTACCTCATTCTTTCTGTGGCTGCACAGCATGGATGCATCAAACCATACTTTCTGGCCCCTATTGTTTTAGGTTGGTTGGTTGGTTGGTTGGCTTTGGCTGTTGTCTTACTGCAACAACTTTGCTGTACACTTATTCATGCATTCTTATACAAGTGATTTGTAGGTCAAATCCCTAGAAGTAGAATCTTGGGCCCAAGGAGATGCATTTAACACTTTGGTAGTTATTGTCAAAGCTGACGTTCAAAGAGGCACCACAAATTAACATGCCCATCAATGGGAGGGCTAGTTTCTTGCCACCTTCATGATCTTTTAAGTTTTGTCAGTGTGATAGAAGAAAAATAATGTTTTATTTTTGTTTTCATGCTTTAATCGTGAGGGGGAACATTTTTCATATGTGTGTTGATAATTTTTAAATTATTTTTTCTTTGAAGATCTTATTTAAATGCTTCTATGCTTCGCTAATTCTATAGGTTTAATCATCTTCTTAGAAAACCTGATTTGCAGGAGCGTTCTTACACGAAATTTTTGTTATTATAAATTACAAATATTTTTTCTGTTAGGCTTAATTGTCTTTTGACCTTAATAAGGATAACATTGCGTATAGAAAATTTTATCTTTAGGACATTCAGTTTATCAATCTTTTTTAAAAAATTAGCTTTTGAGGTTTGTCGTATTTCAAAGGTCTTCTCCATTCCAAAATCGTAAAATAATAACATTAAAATTAATTACATATTTTCTTTCATTGGTCATATTTCACATTGAAATTATTGATCTATTTGGATTTGGGTTTGGGGATAGGGAGTGAGATGGGGATTCAATCTTACTTTTTACAAATTGTTAAATTTGTGCCATCCAATAGTAATATAATGTAAGCCACATATGTGATTTAAAATTTTCTATTAGCCCATTAAAAAGTAAAAACAAATGGGTGGAAGGAATTATAAGAACATACACTATTTAACCTACCATAATTTCATCACACAACTAATATAACAGTTACAAATGAGCTAGTTTACATTTCCTTTTTCATACCAAGTCTTCAAAATCCTCTGTATATTTTGGACTAGCCACGTTTCAACTGCACACGGCTACATGTGGCAAGGGACTGCGGTATTGGATGGCACAGTTAAATGGTAACCCCAGTAACATTTATCAACTCTGTCCCTCCCTACATTGGTTTGAAAGGCCACCGCTAACAGAAGCTAAGTTATTTTTTGTATTTAGGTCTATTTCTGGTCTCTGTTCTTTCCCACTGAACTGCCTCCTTCTTTGCACATGGATAATGAGCTATTTAATTAAAATAGTGTTAAAATATTTTCATTACCTCCTAGAGCAATTCTTCCTTCTCATTCTCTTTGTTTCGTTTTTGTGGCTCTTCTAGTTTTGTTCTTTCTCTAGACAGACATTAATACCTAAAATATTAGATATTATCTAATACCATTTTATAAATATACATGCTATAGATACTGTCTTTACTCTGTATAGATATTGTACTCTGGTATATGGTCCAATTATATAGATACAGTCTCTTATTAAATATTATTATCTGGAGTTCCCGTCATGGCACAGCTGAAACAAATCCGACTAGGAACCATGAGGTTGCGGGTTCGATCCCTGGCCTTGCTCAGTGGCTTAAGGATCCGTTGTTGCCGGGAGCTGTGGTGTAGGTCACAGATGGCGGCTCGGATCTGGCGTTGCTGTGGCTGTGGTGTAGGCTGGCACCTGTAGCTCCAATTCGATTCCTAGACTGGGAAATTCCATATGCTGTGGGTGTGGCCCTAAAAAGCAAAACAAACCAACAAACAAAAAAAGAGGTAGAGGGGATGCAGGAGGGTTTTAATAGGACAGAGGAGCCCAAGACACCAGGGAGGAGAGAGGGCACTACTGAGGACGGAGACCCCAGGGCCCAGGAGGAGGCGATGGGGCAGGCGGGGGAGGCCTGGAGCATCCTGGGGTTTTCACCACCAGCACCTCCTGCCAAGGCAGCCCCATGGCCGTGCAGAGAGGAGTCTCTAAAGTAGGAAGGGGGACTCTCATCTACGCAAGCTGGGGTGTCCTCGGGGACAAGATTAGGGGTTTGGGGCAGCTTGAGCTCAGGCCTGGTTGCCAGAATCCATTAGGCCTGGGGAACTGGACTGGGTGCCCAGAGCAAAGGCTGATAGGTCCCGTCTCTCAAAAATGACCTTGGGTGGGGTCCTGTGTAAAGAAGTAAAGAACCTTCTTTACTCCTGAGCCTGGGCTGTTCTGGGTGAGAAAGAAACAAGGACCAGGGCTGGTGGAGCTGCCCTCATACCAAGGAGGGAGGGCGGAGGCCTCGTCAAAGGTACCCAGTCCCTCAATGCCACTCCATGTGGCTGTCCTGTGGTGAAAGTATGATGGAATGCCTTCAGGTTCCTTTTGGGGAAGGGGCATGGGGTCCCCCTTAAATAACCCTCTGGACTTTCAGAGTCACCTCTCCCTCTGCGGCCCTCGCCCCAAACTGGGAAATGCGGAGGGGCGGGCAGTACCCGTGCACATGGTACCCAGGGACTCCGAGGCACAGAGTCCGAATCCCACTCGCCTGTGGCCACCCAGCGGGGCCGGACCCAGAAGCCTTGCCATCCACATCCCTGCTGAACACCCTCGCCAGGTACTTTCTTGTTCCTTCTCTGTCTGGAGAAGCAGAAAAAGGAATGTCAGGCATTGACTCTGAGCCACTGGATTTTCAAGGAGTCACAGGGTCACACTAAGAGGGAAACAAAAGAGAAAAAAAAAAACCCCATCTTTACAGCTTCCAGGAGATGCGCAGCCTGTCTCCACAGACGGCTTGCTCCTCATCACAACTGCGACAAAATGCTATTTTCCTTTCAGCGGTGTGCACAGGTGCCAATCCAAATGAATATTATTCACACACTTCTGTCCAAACACTGTGAAGTCTTCAAAGGTTGATTAAACCTCTGACATTGCTGCTTTATTTCTCCCGCACTCCCCGCCAGGTGAAGACCTCCTCCTATGACCTCGCCCCTCCTACTCCTCTGTCCTTCTCCCTGCACCCCCGCCCCCACAGGAATCCAGGTGTCCCAGGAGAGGATGACAGCCGGTCTCCTTGGGAGGGGGGGATGGCAGGAAACTGGCTTGGCTTTGGTTTGCTGAGGACTGAGGGGACAGGGTACAGCAAGGGCACCTTGTGTGTGATGATGGGGACTGGTGGTCGGGGGCACGTAAGGGTGGGAAAGGGAGAAATTTGACTTTGATTACCCCGCAAAAATCCATTTCCTGCTAGGAATGACTGGCTGGTGCATATTGGAAATCACAGCCTCCTGGCTCCACTCTCCCTGTGTCATCCGTTCCCAGTGGAGCGACGTCTTCCTGGAAATCATACCTGGTGAAATGAGGCGTGAGGTGCAGCTCTCCAGACCTGCCCTTTGCAACCCGACGGTGGCAACTTGGAGGTGCCCAGGCCTCCCCAGCGTTCCTTGGATACCCCAAGAGACCCCGTAATGCTGGATCATTCTTAAGGCTTCCTTAATCTTACCTATCTGGTGAGGTGGAGTGTGTAAAAAATCTTCAAGCATTTCCATACCACCTGCAGAGCTTCACAGAGTCTGTGGTACCCAGGAATGCTCCACGAATCAGATCAGGAGAGTGACAACTTGAAAGATCAAGGGGTTTTCCTAAGGTCACATAGTCTCTCTAAGTAATTCTTGTTTGGTTTGCCCCAGCATCTATTTTCCTTCCATTTGGCAACAGAATTCAAAATTTCTTTTTGAGAACCACACCTTCTCTACTCCCTTTGGGAGTTTTGAATGGGTGCCTCTCTGTGCCCTTCATCCCACCTTCAGATGTGGGCATGTAACTAAAAGCTGGCCCATCAACATTTGACTGTAGATTGGTCCAAGGATTAGTATGGAAACCCAAGGGCAATTCTGGGACTACTGATGGGGAAAAGGCATTCCTTTTATCTGGTGCTGATAAATTGATTTCAGGTAAGATAACAGCTACCTTGACCATCTTGATACCATATGGAGTGACCACATCACGGGCTAATACATAGTAGAGTAGAGACATATATATATATATATATATATATATATATATATATATATATATGATTACCTGCTTCTCTGCTTTCACAGAGGAGTAAAGGATGTCCTTTTTAATAAAAGGTTCTTGGTTAATTGGATATTCATATGGAAAAAAATGACCTCTTGACCTCTACCTTAGGCCCCTCACAACAAGTTAGTGCATGAAGTATCATAGGTGTAAAGATGAAAGCTAAAACAATCGAATTTCTATGGAAAAACAAAGACTAGGAGTTTCCATTGTGGCACAGCAGAAGCAAATCTGACTAGGAACCATGAGGTTGTGGGTTCGATCCCTGGCCTCGCTTGGTGGATTAAGGAGCTGGCATTGCCATGAGCTGTGGTGTAGGCCAGTGGCTACAGCTCTGATTGGACCCCTAGCCTTGGAAGTCTCCCTTTTGGGGCTTAAGTAAGTTTGTGCTGGGTTTTCTTTCTCTTGCTACTACAATTGTCCTCATAATTACCATCCCCTTGCTTCCAGGCCAGAGTATTCCTCCTTCAGCCTGAGCAGATGGAAGAAGCCCTACACTTAACAGGTTCCCAGGCCAGCAAGTTGCTCAGTGTGTGTCTGTCTCTACTAGAAGTATGCCACTGGGCAGGACTCCCACATCTTTGGGCCTCAGTTTTCTCATTTATGAAATGAAACTGATAATAATGCCCACATCACACAACCAGCCAGGTCCCCATATGAGTCTCACAATTCTTCCAGTCTTCTTTCTGGTCCTCATTCAATTTGTGTTTATGTCTATGAGGGCTACAGGGACGAGGATTGTGTCTGTTTTGCTCCCTACCCTATCTCTAGGATCAGGGCCATCTTTGGGTGTATAAAGTCCTGGGAACATTTTTTTTTTGGTGAGGTCTCTGTCTATACAATCTATTTAAATTGTGTGAGGTAAGCGTGTCAGCACCAATCTGGTGGGCCAATCTCACGAGACCCATAAAAGGAACAGAGATTCTTTCTGCAACAGCTGCACAGAGTGATCTGCTGGCCATTCCATAATGGGATGAGAGTCCCATAGCTGAGCTGTCTCAGCATCTGGTCAAGCTCATGTAGTTGTATATGAGAGTTGGAGGGGGAGGAGGTGGGATGAAGAATCAGGGGAGAAAAAGGGATGGAGCTCTCGAGGGGCTCAGGGTTTCCCACCTGGTCAGCATCACCAGCTCCAGCAGGTACCAGGCACCAGAGGGAGGCCTGGAACATTCACAGGAAGATGCTCCAAAGCACAGAGACTTCAGGAATAGGCATTTTTTTTTTTTTTTTTTTGCCCAAGTCTCAGGTCAGATCGGCCCAGCAGAGCATCAGTACACCAAAAATCCTCAATTCATGTCTGTTTGAATAAATGAGTGAATGAAAGGCTTCATGAGGCTTATATAACCATGGTAAGTGGTCAGTCGTGTGGGTGGTTTTATTCTTATTACTGAGAGGCAGGAACCCTCCTTGCTCTCATATCCTCCAAAGGAAAGGAGTCGGGTGATGGGGTCTTGTGACCGTGGATCAAGTGGGTCAGCTTCTCACAGGGTCCGGCTTGGGAACAGTCCCATTGTGGTCCTGTCATGGAGGACATATTCCCAAGGGAAAACAAAGGGGCCTGGAAATCAGGCCAGGGAGAAAAATACCCTTTTGGGGTTATTTAGCGTTTGTTAATTGGTCACCTCATTAGCAGCCCATCTGCAGCCCGATTCTAGCAAGTGAGCAGGGAGAAGGGAGGGGACTGCCCTGGCCAAGACTGGTCTCCCTGACTTAATAATAAGAACGGAGCAATTACAAGAATTTCCAGAGCCAATTCCCGTTAGGAGCACGCCAGGCCTGGCTTTGTCCTACGGAGGACGAAAAGGTCAGCGTGCTCTGTGGGAGGAGAAAAAAGAGCCCTTCACAGCGAAGGCGCCTGCCCAAGGGAGGGAGACAAAGAAAAGGAGAGCTCTGCTGAGGTGAAAAACCAAAGAAAGAATGACATTTGGAAGTTTCTTGGAATGAGGGAAGGAGGATAATAAAATAAATATTATAAGGGAGAAGGAACCAGTGAACAAACCAGGAGAGACCGAGGGGGAATGTGCTGGGGGCTCATGGCTGCTCTGGAAAGCAACTAGCTGGGCAGCCTTGCAGGGGCCGCCCATGTGCCCTGGACTAGTCACAAGCCTGCTCTCAGCCTCAGTTTCCTCATCTGTAAATGGAGGGGCTTTGTGGATCCGATGCCCTGTGGGTCTCTGAGTCTATGCTTGAGCAGGTGTGGGAAAGGAGGAAGGTAGGGCTGAAATGCATTCCAAAGAATGCTCATTTCTGCCATCCCCGCTGACATGATCTGGGGCGTAAGTCGTCTGCCTCCTGAACATTTCTCCACATGTCCCATCTCTTACACTAAGATGGACCTGTGTGGCTATATTAGGACAATGAACTGAGCAGCTCAGGGGTCCTTTGGAAGCTGAAGCAAAGAAGAGCTGGTAAATTGCCCTCCAGCTGTCTTCTTCTGCCCCAGTGAATTTCAAAGCCTGGGTTCCTGAGTGACTAAGTGGAGTAGGGGCCTCTGCCCACCCACATGGGATGGGTCTCATGAATGAGAGATAAATTTCTGTTGTTGATTGTTTTGACTTGGGATTGTCTACCAAGTAAGCATAACCTAGTCTGTTCTCACCTAGTCATGGGCTAAGAGTAGACCCTCAGGTTTGCACAATTGCAGCAGCTTTCTCAAGGTGCTGTCCCCAGCATCACCTTTTCTGGCTCACTATCCTCAGTGCTACTGATATACTGATCTGATAATCTGTCCTCATTCACACACCCTCAATGGTTCTCCAGTGCTTGCTAACAGGTGAAAAGCAAACTTCTTTCAGTACTGTGTAAAGGGCCTTCAAGTTTATGTTTAAGACTAAGAATCATTTAGTTGGGAGTAAAAGAGAAAGAAAAGCAGAGGTGGTTGTAATGAGTCACCCTATTTGCAGAGACCTAGGGGCTGAGGTATAGATTTGACAAGCAGGCCTCTGGGACTTGGCTATGTGTCTGAAACAAGGGTGGTCTCCATGGGGCTTGGCTGTCCATGCAGTTACTGAGAGTCTCTCTGTCTCCTCATCATCTACATATACTTGTCCAAGAAGCCCCCATCCACTGATATGAGATGTCTCTCTTCTTAGTTGGTTGAGACCCAAGGAGCTGAAAGAAACAAAGTTATCAATTATGTGAGACTTGCTTGTAAATCAGCCATATTCCTCATCAAGATGTGGGTATTTTCTTTCAAAGTATGTGGTCTGTAGGTATTAAAGAGAACCCGTAAGACCAATGTGCTCCCTTCCTAAATACATGAGACAATACATGAGACTATCATTGGCTTGGAACTCCTGACTGGGCGGAATGATTCCATTTTATATCTTGGTCCATCCCAGGGAGCCCAAGGACAAATGAGAGATCCTGTGTTTATTGCTGTTGATGTTTTGCTTCTTCCCAGCAATGGGGAAGTATATGGAGCCTGATCAGGAAGAAGCAAACATTTGTCCTTGTTTCCAAAGAACCCTTTCCAAGGGACCATGAATGGGAATTTCTGCAGGAAAGCAGGAGTTCAGAGGTTCCACTGGGTGAGGTGAGAATGCCAGCATATATTCTTTCCCCCTAGCCCTCCTGACCCCACCCTCCCAATTCCTCCCTCTCCTCCCCTCCTGACTAACCCAGTCTGTTCCCAGGCTCTGAGCAATGCTCCTGGATTCTTTCCTTCTTCTTTTTTTTTTTTTTTGCCTCACTCTCCTCTGCCCTTGTCACCCACAGCAGTGGGTATTCATTATTTAAACAACCCATGCCTCTGAAGTCTTATTTATCCAGCATCTTTCCACAGCATATGTCAAAATTTACAGTAAGTGCATTCATCCCATAATAAACATTTGGCTTTGCTGGTCTACCAGCGGCAGGGCTAATTAGGGAGAGCAATTCCCTTGTTATCTGAAGGGAGGTCAGATGCATCAATTAGCATCCTTGCATAGCTTTCATAATTGTGACTTTGAGGCTAGGCCCTTTGGTGCCAGGTGGGGAAGAGAAGTTGGCAGAGGAGCAAGCTCTGGAGAACCAAAGCTGAGCTTTGAAAAGCATCCTGCTTCTATGGCTTCCTGGGCTCCCATGTCTTTGCCTGTGGTCTGAACTCCCTGTTTGTGTCTCTCCTCCTAAGCAGGGCCCAGATCTGAGAATATTCTTTCACTCATATCTGCCTACCCAGCCCTCTCTGCGGGCATTCAGGAAGACATTTGCACTTGAAAATCTTGTTCTTGCTTCAAACAGAAATCATCCAAACCAAATGGACATATCCAGCAATGACCTCTTTAGGGTTTGAGAGAAGCTTAAAGGTCATTTTGTTCCTCTTTTACCCCCTCCCCTCCTTTGTCTCCATGGAATCTCTGCCAAGCAGTGATTCAGCTTTGGTGGGGTAGCTCTGACCTCCTTTCCTGGAGAGGGGAGAGCTGAGTACTCCAGCCTGGGCTGGGGCACTTTAGGAGAAAGACTGAGCCATGGACATGGCTTGCTGACTCCTAGACACTGCACATGTCATCCCTGAACAGTGCCAACTTGGAGGCAAGGAGGTGCAAAGGGGCAGGGACAGGGGCAGGGGCAAGGGAACATGCAGAGAACCAGGCCCAGATCTGAAGCAAAGGTGGTGAGATGGAGTAGGCAGGGCCAATGGGAGCCAAAAGGACTTGGCTCAGGTCTCCCCAAGACCACTCTCTGGTTCAATAATTCACTAGAAAAATTTACAGAACCAAGAAAGATGGTTATACTCACAGTTACAGTTTATTACAGCAAAAGGATACAGATTTCAATTGGCAGTAGGAAAAGGAGCACAAGGAGGGCCCAGGAGAGTTCTAGGCATGAGCTTCCAGATGTCCTGTCCCAGTGGAGTCATCTAGACAGTGCCTATTGCCCTGGAAATGATGTGTGGCAACACACACAAAGTATTGCCAGCCAGGGGAGCTCACCTGGGCTCCAGTGTCTAGTATGTATTGGGGGTAGTCATGTAGGCCTAGACCATCAGCATGATGGACCTTTAATCACAAGTCACCCCCGAGGTCACCAATGCTGAGTGGCCTTAGGCGTCACCATAGAGAAACACATTCCTATCAGGCAGACATTCCAAGGACTTAGAGGTTACCTCCCAGGAGCTGGGCAAGGGCCAAACATTTCCTAGGGCAAAGTTATTCCTTGCCCACCTGGAAAGATGTCCAAAGAGGGGCTGAGGAGGTTTTAGGAGAGCGGGCAGCTCCAGACAGCAGGAAGGTCTAGGCCTGCCTGGGAGGAAACCATTTACTTTTCCACCCTTCATTTCCTCAGTGAGAACACCAGCATCTGAGCCCATAAAAAGTTTGGAGTGACTGCTCCACCTGGGAAGGGTCTAGTCTCCAAAGAGGGAGTCTGAGGGAGGAGACTGATTACAGTTTGAGAGCAAACAGACACATCCATGAGGAGTGAGGGATAAAGGCTTGGAGCTCATCAGATGTGCATCCCCAGGGAATGGAGTTTTGCTATTTGAGAGACAGTAAGCGCATTGTGGTTCCAGAATCAGGAGAATCTGGGTTTTAAAGCCAATATCTACCCCCTCCCAGCTTTGCTGCTTGGGTAAGTTACATAACCTCTCTGAGACTTGTCTTTCTCACCTGTCAAATAAGGATGGCTTCTGTGTCACCTGGCTGTGGTGAGGTTGGCATCAGAAGAACATGAGATCAATGGTAACTATCTTTATCTTCACCATTATCACCTCCTTCACCTTTAGAAGCTCTTGACTCTATAAAGTTCTTTTTTTATATTGAGATGAAACCATTAAAAAAAAAAACTTCCTTGTTATATTGGCCTCATTCTTCATCTTCTGTTTCTTCAGTGGCATCACCATTTTTTTTCAGGACTATCAGCTATTCATTCATTTATTTCTTTGCTCATTCCTTCAACACATGTTCATTGATATTTATCTATTGATATCAATATTGCACTAAATACCATTGAGAGAAGGAAAAATAAGACACTCCTTCCTCCTGAAGGACTTACATTTAAGTGAGATTGCAAACAATTGCATAAAGCAAACAGTCTAGATGTTTTGTTTGGCAAATGTATAGTCTACTTGGGGCAAAAAAGAAGCAGTGATCTGTTTTATCTACTCCCTTACCTCTAAAATGCACTTTCTCACTTACTTTTATCCCCCTCTTGAGATAACTTACAAATTCTCTCTTTTTTCCCTATTCTTGTTGCTATGGGCTTAAGAATTTTAAATATATTTAATCTCAGGTTGGAATTTATAGTGACTGCTGGTGACATCCTCAAGGCTGCATCTCAGCCGGTGAGACCGGATAAGACCCTCTATCTAAAGAGAATGCCAAAGTCATGATTATAGTATAAGTTGACCTTCTTGCATTGACTCATGCTCAAGGCTCAGACCAGACTGTCAGCCTCTCTGCATGCAAACCCTTTCATGCCACTCCCCTTCTCTGATTCCTTATCAAGTATACCCCAGCTCAATCCCTACTCATGGGTCACAGTAACCTCTCTCTTCCCAGGATAATGCCCATTGCATGGCTCACTGTCTTATGTCTGGCGGGATGTCTTCACTTTGGGGTGTATAGTCCTTGGGCAGGATTTATATATCTTTGTCCATCTCCACCCCAGGACAGTACCTCTCTGGGTTCATGATTGGTGCTGACTGATTGATAGACAGGCATTCTAGGGATTTTGAGGAAAATTTAGCTCTAGGAAAATTTTGGGTTAGAATGTCCCTCACCATGTCACCTCTAGATAAAGCACTTGCCCAAAACTCTGCAGAGAAACAAGTGTGATGTTAGGTAAATTGTCCACTCCCTGCATTTTTGCAGCTTTTACTTGGTCCTTCATTATGGAAACGAGTCTTTGCTTCTTCCTTCTGTGCAACCCCAGGCAAATTTTCTTCTTTTCTTTTTTAATTTTATGGCTGTGCCCACATTATATGGAAGTTCCTGGGCCAGGGATTGAATCTGAGCTGCAGCTTGAATACACCAGCTCCTTTAACCAACTCTGCCAGGCCGGAGATAGAATCTGAACCTTAGTGGCAAACTGAGAAGCTGCAGTTGGATTCTTAACCCACTGTGGCAAGGAGGAAACTCCAAGTCAAAAATTTTAAGTGGACCTGGAAGCACTCCTAGCCTGGCCAGAGTCAGAGGGACTGGAGTAGAATTAAGCTGTGGGTACGCTCTGTTCAAACCACCTTCCAAATGATGATAGCTCAAAAAGGAGTGTCTCTGAGGGGAGGGAGGTCTGGGGGCCTCTGGCAGGGAGACCAGAGTTTCATGGAGAAATTGGTGGCAGGAAATTTGAAATCTATGATTATTCTACACATTTGACCTTCTCCAATGTGAGCACAGGAGGACTGAAAGTTTTCCTGGGATGGGGAACTTTTAAGCCTGGGATGAGCCCATGAGAAGCTGATTTTGATAACAGCAGCTATGGCAACCCATGCCCTAGTAGTTAAGAATTTGGTGGTGTTCATGCATGGTGCTGGTTCTATCCCTGGCTCAGGAACTTTCACATGCCAAGGACTTGGCCAAATTTTTTTTTTTTTTTAACGTGGAAATAGGGTATTCAGATAAAGTGAATCCAAACATTGTGGAGGTCAGCATTCAGGAAACGTTTGCTGAGCAGGATTCCAGGAGGCATAAGGGAGGTGCTATTGAAGAGGCCTCTATGCAGCCCTCCATCCTTCATTTCTTCAACAGCACCTCTGAACAGCTCCTATGAGTCAAGAATGGTGTCAGGCATCAGGGACACAAAGGGAAAGAAGACATAGCCCTTGTTGTGGAGGCTGTAGGTTACACCCAGGACTCTGAAACATAGGAAACAAGGCAGAGGGAGGAAGCAGCGAGCTTGGAGAGGTCAGCTAGAGGCAGATAATGCAGTGCCTTGAACATGCTGGAGAATTCAGTCTTTATCCAGAGGGAAACGGGGCCACCCCAAGGGCATATAAACTAGGGAAGGATGTGTGTGTTTAGAAAAGCTGTGATGGCAGCAATGTGGAGGATGGCTTGCAGGAGAACAAGCTAAAGTCCGAAAAGCCAATGAGGGGAGAAGAGGAATTGCAAGGGTTTTGGAGTCAGACTGGATGTGAGGCATACATACATAGAAAGCTGCCCTTCCCAAGAAACCATGGGCCCTGAAAGAAACCAGTCAGTTAGGGGATGGTATGGAAGCAAGATAAACTAGCAAAGAAGGTTGTGACCCAACATACCAGATGAAAGGAGGAGCAAATTCACTCACTTACTGGAAATTTCACTTTGAAGTGGTACCGGTACAGGCGCTGGGATCAGAGAACCACATAAACTTGACATTTACCAGTTGTTCAAATTTGATGTGTAACTCGGTTTCTTTATCTTTAAAATTAGATCAGATTACACCCATCTGAGGGTGATTTGGGGGTGAAATGAAGTAACACATGTGAAGCAGTTAGAGTAATGCCCAGAATGGAGCAAGTTCTCAATAGGAGTTACCCACCGCATGTAAGAGGCATTTATTGACAAGACTAACACTTTTTGTCACAGAGTATCCTTTTCATCAGAAGACTAAAGAAGAAAAAGAGAAGGATAAGGAGCATAGGTGGGCTGCAGGCCCACCATCCCCAATGAGGTCTGCGTCACAGTGGCGCTTGCTCTGTGGACTTCCATATATTTCAATAGTTTTCAGATGAGATCAGAGGTGATATTAAGGAATGTGACTTCCCAAAATTAAATCATGAAGTGTATGGACATTTGTGGGATCTGCATAACTCAGGGAACCTAAAATTCCAAGTGGTCAATGTATGATGTCCAGGTTCCATGCAAAGTGTAAGATAGACACAGATTTTAAAGTCACAGAGAATGAAAATGTTGTTTTTGTTTTTAATCCCAAGCTGCAACTAACCTTTAACCAAGTACCATTTGGGAGTTCCTGCTATGGCACAGTGGGTTAAGAATCTGATCCCTGGACCAATTCAGTGGGTTAAAGGCCCAAGAACTTCCAGGTGGGAGCAGCCAGAAAGAAAGAGAGAAAGAAAGAAAGGAAGGAAGAACCATTTGTTGAGTTTTGATATAATTCCAAGGATAGGCCACAATTATCAGAAAGGGCTAACAAAATATTCTTCCCTTTTCCAATTGCGTATCTGAATGAGGCCATATTTTCTTCAATATATTTCAATGAAACAACGTATCACAACAGGACATATTCAGAAGCAGATAAGAGAATCCAGCTAATTTCAAACTGGCCAGACATTAAAGAGACTTCTGAAGGTGTAAAACAATGCCACTGGTCTCATTAATTTTGTTTTGGAAAATTAAAAAAAAAATAAAATGTAGTCTTTATATTAAATGTCTTAGAATTACTATTGTTACACTTTAGTGAATTAATGAATATTTTTAAACTTTCTGTTTTAATTTCTAATGTAGTAAATATTGATAGCTATAATCTACATAAACAAACGCTCTTTTGAGGTCTTCAGTGATTTTTGAGATTATAAAGATTTTTGAGATTATAAAGATTATAAAAGAGGTCCTAAGATCACAAATCTTGGGTGCTGCAGCTCTAGATTAGAGAAACTTTCCTTCCAAACATGAGGTCCAGAGTCCTAAAAGTGAATTACAGGTAAGATCTTGTGGCATGTCAGCCATGAGGATACCTCTGGGTTAAGGTTTAAAAATTCATAAATATTTGTATTCAGATCCCTCAACAGGCTTTAAATTTTGTTTTGCTTTGTTTTGTTTTGTTTTTGTCTTTTTAGGGCCACACCCATGGCATATGGAAGCTCCCAGGCTAGGGGTCTAATCAGAGCTATAGCTGTGGGCCTACCCCACAGCCCCAGCAACTCAGGACCCAAGCCATGTCTGCAACCTACGCCACAGCTCATGGCAACGCCAATCCTGAACCCACTGAGTGAGGCCAGGGATCGAACCCACATCCTCATGAATACTCGTCAGGTTTGTTATCACTGAACCATGATGGGAACACCTAGATGGGCTTTTATAAGCAGAGAAATGACTCCTGTTTCATTTTGTACAGCACAGCCCAGCTCAGCAAAATTCCCTAGAATCTTGCCTCTGTTAATGTTTTCACATGCCTGTGCCTTTGCTGAACCCAAACACTTGCACTCAAGAAGTTCCAGTTGATTTGGAGAGGTCTGATCTGACAGGGAGCTATGGATGACCTTGTATGAAGGGGTTTCCTTTAGACTAGGGGAGCCTTTCTAATGACACCCCAGGCACACCCAGGCAAGTTCCTGCTCTGGGACGTATTTCTATCTTCATGGCTCTGGGCTTCCCATCTATTGAACAGAGCCTGCTGCTAATGACCTGCAATCCCTTCTGTTTTAACAGATGTTGCTTTCACCTTCCCCCACTTGAATGTAGTAAATTTGTACATTGTCTGATTTCTTCTTGCTGACTTTGGGGAGGATACAAGAGATACCCTTGGAGCCAGAGGAATGAATGAAGATCTGGTCACTCAGCACTCTCAGGCAGGGACGCACCACCCGAGATGCCAGGAGCTCCCAGGAAGAGCAGAAAAGTCCGAGAACAAACTCTCTGAATTGGAGTTAAAGTATATAGAAGCAGTCTGCCTCCGCATTGCTGGTCATATCAAGGGGAAGGCATTGACCTTGAGAAGGTGCTTGTGATGTATGTAAAACTTGTTTGCAACACAAGGTATTGAGCAATGTCTTACTCCCATGATTGTGCAGACATCGTGACATCATTGAAATCTCCTAGGATTCTGCAGACTAGATGGGTCAGGGTGTTCCCTACCTTGGCTCTGAAGCTACGAAGGGGAAAAGGGGAGGTATAGCGAAAGGAACCCAAGACTCTGCAAGGAGTCCCACTCAAACAATGAGGAGGGAGCAGTTTCCTGTGCCATTCATCACCCAAACAACAGATACCCTTCAGAGAGCAGTCCCAAACTCCAGCTTCTGTCCCAGGCTCCAAGCTGCCTGTGAGCTCTGCTAGAGGAGGCTTTGGGTGGACCGGCTCAGCAGACAGGAAGACAGAAGGGGCAGCCTCCTAAGTCACCTCTGAGATAACAAGAACAAAATAAGAGAGAGCGAAAAAGAGAAAGAGGAGAAAATCAAAGGCTAATCCTAAAAATTCTCCTTTAATCTTAGCGCTTCCAGCCCTAGTTTCCCTTTCATCTAGGACTTCGAAGTTATCTAGTTATTTTATGGGTAGTGAAACCACAAGGCGAAGAGAGGGTGGTGGTAGGGAGATTAAATTAATGAGCAGGTAAGCAGGTTTATTATTTCGTCTGATCCTTCTTTCCTTCCTGTTAATTTCTCTGAGCCAATTTGGGAGGCAGGGCCTATCATGTTAACTCAGAGACAGACTATTGTATCCATGTTCTTTCTGAAGCCATTTATCTGAAGGATATTAAAGATCCAATTTACATAGACATTATGGCATTGTGAGGGGGGTGTGTGCACGTGTGCACGTGAGAGCCGGAGGGTAGGAGGCGAGAGAGAGAGAGAGAGAGAGAGAAGGAGCTAGCGCGCCCATCCAAGGAGGCTGTGTTTATGTACCTGCTCAACCTTCTTTGAGTACCATCTCCCATGAGGCTCTCAAAGAAGTTTAAAATCACTCAACAAGTTAGTTCAAGGAGACACGGGGCCTCAACAGAAATCAGGCTCTAGTCAATGGTGGAGATGTGTATTAAATTGTGATTCAACCCTCGGGATCCTGCATCTCCTTACCATTGCTACAAGGTCACCATGGAGGAAAAGGGACCCTCTTGTATTTGCTGTCTGTCAAACTGGATGCCTGGTTGTATTTCCTCAGTCCTGTGTGCGCCTCTGGGGTGCGGAACAGGATAGGAGAGATGTTGGGGAGAAGAGGTCAGAGTCCCCGTTTAACACTTAGCCTCCTTCCAGGTTAACCCAGGTTAACACAGACTCCTTGGTTCTGCACCAGAGAACTGAGTGACCTGGGACAACATGTATCATCTTGGGGAAGGGGAAGCATTTCATTTGATTCACTTGTAAAGAGATAAACACACCTATCCTGGTTTGTTATGAGAATGAAATGGAGAGAGACGCGCAACACTGCTCCAAACAGCATTTGGCAGGAAGAGAGGATAAGACATCAGCTACAGCAGTTCGTCGCAAAGATTCTTTCAGCAGCAGCCAACTTCCCTTTGTTGATGTTGGGTTCACCCAAGAACCTTGTGATGGATAATTTGGCCTCCTGAACAGCCCTGTTTACCAGCCGGTGCCGATGGCAGCGCCAGTGGTCCTACAGGGGATGGTGCTGTTGGGAATGAGTGCCGGCATTCTCCTCCATTTCTTCACATCCTTCATTTGTTCTTTCATTCATTCAGCTAATATTCACAGAGGAACTGGTGCAATGGTTCACAGCCTTGGCTCCACCTCTGGGGAGTTATTTAAAGGCTCCCAGGCCCCTTCCCGGACCATTAATTCAGAGGGCCTAGGAGTGGCTCCCGGGCATCGATATTTATATAAAGCATTCCATGTGGCTCTGATGAGTGGCCAGGGCTGAAATCATTGACCTGGCGTATGCTGGGCGTTGCTAGAAAAGATGACTAAGGTGCTCCTAGCTCAACGTAAAACTCCTCCCACCCCCTGCGTCAGATCACTTCTGGGAGAGGTAGGGGGACAGTATTCCTGATTTTGCAAAGTTGAAAATCAGGATGAGACCCAAACTTCCTGATGACACCATGAAAGGACCTTCCCATCTGCCCCTCCATCACAAGTCCAGACTGCTGCCTTACTCCTTCAAAATCATAGGCCCTTTCCAAATCTCAGGTACCACTAAGCTTACCCTGGTCTCCCAGTGTGCCCTCTTGCCTGGCCTGGACATCTCCTAGGTTCCTCTGTCTGCAGCACAGATGCTGAAGTTGCTTTGAAGCTCGGCCTGTTCTCCACTCAGACTCTGGGTCAGGTCCTTCTGGAATTCATGAAGAGACCATAATCTCAGGAGCCAACTGCCTCGTATTTCTTTCCTCAAGGAGCTCCCAGCAGACTATGTCTTTTCTTCCTTCCTGAAGCCTGGACTCCATTTGTACCTGCAGCTGAGTTTACAGTTTGTTTCCGAAATACCACAGCTCACTTGAAACTGAAAGCAAGATACCTATGCTCTTACCAATGACTCCGGGTCAGGCCTTGCACACCCTGGACTTTGGGTTTTGTTGTTTCGGCCAGGGCTCCCCTCCTTCAGACAGTCATCTTTCAAGGGTGATTTTCCCATGTCTGCGTCTTGCATACCTCAGTTAGGGTGTCTTCCTGGCCCACTGTCCTCAGCAGCCCACACCCTCCTGCTTAGTCCGTGCCTATCACAAGTCAAGGAAGTGGTGCCAGCTTAGGGCAGGCACCTGGCTCAGGGCTGGGCAGAATTCAGACTTCCCCATCAATTGTCTGTTCCTTTGGTCTCTCTTTCGAGCTGACTGCTGCAACTGGATGGGATTGTGATGTTTTATCATTCAAGTCTGTTAAGAATCTATTTCTTTCTGCGTTCAAAACTTTGTTCCCATCTTCTCGGGGACTTAAAATACTGTCCTTGAACCGAGACAGGACCCTCGCGCATTAAACACACTCGCAGTTTCAAAGCTCTGTCTGTGTCGCCGCAGAGGGTCCCAGGGGAGTGTCAATAAGAGACGTGTGTTTGCTCAGTACAAAGAGAAATCTCGCTTCTTGATGGAGTTGATCTAAGGGGCGGGGGTGATGGAGGGGTTTGTTGTTTGTCTCCAAAGGAGAAGAGGATTAGGGGAGGAGAGGTTTAAACCCCAGGAGGAGTTGCTGGCATCAGCAGCCTCCTTTCCAAGGAGGATCATGGTCTCCTCCGAGCGGAAGCAAGGAAGATGCCAAGACCCTTGAGAATCCACAATGCCAGCTGCTTATGCCTTGAATAATCACAAAACGCCATCATTGTGTGGTACTTTTCCACACACGACCTCATTTGCTGCTCACACTAGCCCTTATTGCACTTGTAAAATAAAGAGCGAGAGGCTCCAAGAGGACAAATTGCATGCCTGAGATTGCCCTGCTCATATTGGACCCACGTCCTTTCTTTTGTTGAAGGTGGCAAGTAGATTTTAATACCTGATCGATTGATAGCAGTTACTTAGAAAGTAGGCTGAGTTGAGAAGGATTTTTTTTTTCTTTTTTCTTTTTAGGGCTGCACCTGCAGCACATGGAGGTTCCCAGGCCAGGGGTCGAATTGGAGCTGTAGCTGCTGGCCTACACCACGGACACAGCCATGCAGGATCTGACCCGTGTCTGCAACCTACACCACAGCTCTCGGCAATGCCGGATCCTTAACCCACTGAGTGAGGACAGGGATTGAACCTGCAACCTTACGGTTCCTAGTCGGATTTGCTTCTGCTGCGCCACAAAGGGAACTCCTCTGAGAAGGATTTTTGAGATTGGTGGAAGAGAAGGTTGCATTTGATGTGGATTTTTGAGGTTGGTGGAAGAGAAGTCTGCATTTGATGTGGAAGGTCGACTTATATATTAACATCCAAACTGGGACACTTTTGAGAATGAAAGGGATTAGATTAATAACTAGTCTTGAACAATAAGTATAAATTGAGGCTGTCTCCGGTAAGCCAGGATACGTGGTCCCCTAATTAAGAAATCACGTGTGATCTGGGTATCGCGTGGGGTAGCCGGTAGGGATTGCCTGTCTGCAATGAACATGTCAACTCTGACTTATTTCTGCAATTTCTATGAGGACTTCTCTTTTCATTCCCACATGCCCATAGCAAGTTTGGCCATTCATGTCCTGCAAAAAGGTGAGAGGGGCTGTCACAGATCAGAGGTCACCTAATGCGACAGCGATCCAGACCGTCTTGTCTTTTGTGCTTCTAAATCCTCAGTCCCCCTCATGATCTGGAGGAAAAATAACCCAACAATGAATGCAAAGGAAGGGGACCCTCCCCAGCTGAATACTTCCCTTTTTTGACAGCAGCATTCATATTACAGCCATCCTTACCCACCACCTAGCTTGAGCACAGCCGCAAAATCTCTCCAAGCCCCCTCCAGGCTTACTCGACAAATATCCGTTTGCTACTGGAATTTGTGGCCAAACCCTCACCACCTCTTGCTCTGACCGTTTCAACAGCCTCCTACCCTGTCTCTCTGCCTTCACACTGGACCCTCCGTTTCAGTGTCCCCTCTGCTTGTAGATGAGTATTTCTAAAAATCTGGATCGAACTACACCCTTCCTAAAAGTCCACCTAAAAATCGTCACTGATTTTCCACATTGGTTATGGATGGAACATGTGCCACCTAAATTGACATGTCGAAGCCCTAATCCCAGTGACGGGATTTGGAGGTGGGTCTTTAGGAGGTAGTTCATTTAGATGAAGTCTTGAAGGTGAGGTCTCATGATGGGATTCGTGCCTTTGTAAGAAGAGACACCAGAGAGCTTGGAAGGCCCAAATCTAGGTGCTGGAATGGTCAGGTTCTGCAGAGGCCTCTCTTCCTGGCTGGCAGGTGATCGGTTTCACTGGGTTCCCCCAGTTTCTGTTGTTTAAGCTGCCCTGCCTCTGGGTTTTGTTGTGGTGGCCCAAGCAAGTCAGGCAGCATCTAAAACAACCAGGCTCACTGGCCCAGCCTTGCACGACCACCCTTCCCTTCTGCGTGGACTCTGACATCACCAGTTATTCCACATCTTCTGATTACATACCTGGCACCTGTTTTCAAGCTTCTACACCTTTGCTGGAATGTCTTTTCTCACCTCCTGTCACGTCTGGTCAGTGCCTTCTTAACCCTTAGAGCCCCACATCCTATCAAACCTTCCCCACCCCTAGGCCCAGGCCAACAAAATCTTTCCATTCACTGTGCAGCGTGATCCCACTGCAGTGTGTATACTGCCCGCCACTAGATGTGGGCTGGGGAGGTAGAAGTTTCATAGGGTTCATTTTTAACACGATGTCTAGCACGCTAGATGTTTAAAAACTTTTGAGAAATTAATAAATACACAAAAAGACGAATGAATAAAGGAATGAATGAATAAATGACTCCAGGCCCCTGGACAGAGCTTCTCTCTCCTGATATGTTCAGGCCATCAGAGAACTACACTCTGGCTTCCAGAGGGTTCCCTCAATAAAAGAATGGCACAGGAGGGAGTTCCCGTCGTGGTGCAGTGGTTAACGAATCTGACTAGGAACCATGAGGTTGCGGGTTCGGTCCCTGCCCTTGCTCAGTGGGTTAACGATCGGGCGTTGCCGTGAGCTGTGGTGTAGGTTGCAGACGCGGCTCGGATCCCGCGTTGCTGTGGCTCTGGCGTAGGCCGGTGGCTACAGCTCCGATTCAACCCCTAGCCTGGGAACCTCCATATGCCGCGGGAGCGGCCCAAGAAATAGCAACAACAACAACAACAACAAAAAAGACAAAAAAATAAAAATAATAAAAAAAAAAAAGAATGGCACAGGAGGAGGATGACAATAGCCTTAGCCACGGAGGCTGAAGAGATCTGCAGCTTTGCCTGCTGGCCTCTGTAGAGGTCAGAGGGCAACAGTGGGGAGCAGTGGGGCTGGATGATCATGATGGGGGTCCATTGCACGGCCCCCCTAACTTGCTAAGAAAGCTCGGCTGAGAAGTGGAAAGTGGGGGAACAGAGAGTAGAGAAGGAGCTGGGCAAACAACTCCTCTCTCTGCCTTCACATATCCCATTCCCTGCCCTAAGCTTTCTCTTCTGCCCTGAAGCTGTGCGTGGCCTTCCTTGCCTGCCCCGAGCAGCATTTGTCCCCATCCTTCCTCTTCTTCCATGACCCTGGCCTTGCCCTCTGGTGAGCCTCCAGGAACCTGCCCTCCCTGGTTTCCCTCCTCAGCCTCCCCCTTGGGATATTATGCTCAGAGATCCTCCCCTGTTCCCCATCTGCAATTCCCCCCAAGGGGTGCTGCAGATGCTAAGGGTGCAGGTGGGTTGGGGGGAGAAATGTGGCCTGGACCTGAGCCTGAAATAGGGAGTTCAATGGATATCAGCACCCATGGGCTGCCCCAGCCTCTCTCAGAAAACCCACTTCGTCCTCAAGTCCTTGCTCTGCAGAGGGTCCTGGCTGAGTCTTTGCCTGGCCTCATCGCTGACCCCAGGCACAAAGCTGTTTCCCTGGGTTTCTCCTCCTTGCCCCAGTGTATTTTGGCAGCCCAATTAGTGCCTGGCCAATCGTTTTTTGAGCCTGAGCAATCCACCCACACAACCTTTCACCTCCCCATTTCACTTTCTTGCCCTCATAGGAAGATGTTTGACAAGCTTGCTTCCATTTCATCTTCAAGCAGGCTGATGTGCTCAGAAGCTCTGCTGCTGTCTTCCAAATGAAAAGCAGGTTAATTAAGGCATATTTTCCAGCTTGTTTTCAAAAGAGAAAACAAAAGAGAGAGAACAGGTATCCTAGTTAATGGCTCCTAATTGTTTCTTTCCCCCAAAGTCTTCAGCGTAAAACAGCCTAATTGAGGGCCTCCTAATCTGGCTTTGAAGGAGGGAACAGGGCGATGCCTGGCCCACAACCCAGCTCCCACTCTCTGGCAAGATCCAGCTCATCACTGAAGCCTCCCGTCTCCTGTGGACCAGGCTGGGTGGTTTTAGTGGATGCTGGGCTGTGCAGCCCAGAGCCTTCTGAAGGACAGAAGTGGGCAATCTAGTAGCTGTTGGGAGGGTTGTCTGCTGACAGCTCTTACCTGCTAACCCCCCCTTAGGAATTGCTGTTGCTGAAGAGAGTCATCTTGCCCAAAGTCATGCTCCTTTTGTGGGGCAGCCCACATCCAACGATTCGCCCAGGGAAAGGTGCAAAGGCCTGGGCCCCTCTTCCGCTTGATACAGCTCCAAAATGCCATGCTAGCCTCAGTTCCCCATGGTGTCACTGCAGCCCTTTAAAGAGGATATGTTTTGCCTAACTCCTCCCTCTGCCCAGTCTTGCTTCCTTCCTTCCCTTTCCCACAGGAGCTGACCCCATGAATCCTCCATAGTCCTCTTCCTGCCCACTATTTTCCATCTCAGGATCTGCTGGCTGGGCCCCTTGGCCTTTAACAGTGAGCCTCCTCTGTGTTACTGTAGTATCCTTTCCAGCCCTCATCCTCAGGGGGCAGTGCTTATGTTCAGTACCAGAGAGGCACATTAGGAAGGACAGAGTGCAGTGCAGCCACTTATTTATTTATTTATATCTAGTAGAGATTGGATTCTTTCCAGATTTCTTATGCTCTATTAATTCCTACAAAATACTGTCTACCAGCTACCTACCTACTACCTAACACCTCTTCCTTCCTCTATCATCTATCTATCTATCTATCTATCTATCCATCCCTTCATCCATCTTTCTGTCTATCTATCTATCTGTTAATTTTGCTGTAATAGATGCTGCAAAAATCACCTGCTTGGATCACCTTTACTGGCTCATGCCCCTGTTTCCTAGCGCTAGAACTGTTGGCCCATACCATGTCCCTGCTGCCTCCTTTCTGGAGAATTTCTCTTGGCCAAACAGGAGTTGTTCCATTCTGGACCCTCCTCCCCTTCCCTAGTGGCAGACTTCAGGCCATGGTGATTGACTGGCGCGGGGATGAATGGGCAGCCCTCTGGGGTGGGACAAACTCTGCAGTAGAACTTGCACTGCAGACTTTCCCATCAGATGGGACTGAAGCCCGTTTTCAGCCGAGGGCATATTCCTGCTTAGTGTTTTCCCCTTCACCCTGTTGTGCTTCCCTCGACCCTCCTCTCCTGAGTATCCTGCCCCCATAAATAAATGTAAGCCCTCACCTAAGACTCTCCTTTTTTGTCTGACCTAAGACATTTTTGTATCCAGAGTGGTCGTAAAAAAGCATGCAAACACACAAATAAAAAGGTTGGAATTCTAGAATTGGATTGTAATGGGGACTGCCTTGCTGGTGGTGGATGGAGTGACAGTCCCTGGCCGGTGGGAGCCCAGTGATTGCCCAGATGTTTCCCAAGGTGAACTGGGAAGGGGATATGCATGAACTGGTTTAGTGTCTTGGGAATCTGAAAGGGGTATTAGTCTAATTGGGCTTCCACAGACTGGGTGGCTTACGCAACAGAAATGCATGGCTCACAGTGTTGTAAAGTGGAAGTTTAAGATGAAGGTGTCAGCAGATTTGGTTTCTCCTGAGGCCATTATCCTTGGTTTGCAGATGGCCACCTTCTTGTATCTGCACATGGCCTTTTCTCTGTGCACACACATCTGTCTCTGGTGTCGCTCTCTCTTCTTGTCTTACTGGGGAGGGGGAATAGGACCTCAAAATACGCCTTTTTTTAAATTAGAGTGTAGTTGATTCATAGCGTTGTGTAGTTCCCACTGTACAGCATAGTGATCCAGTCAGACATGTACACACACTCTTTTTCTCACCCTATCCTCCATCATGTTCTATCCCAAGAGACTGATATGGTTCCTCGTGCTATACAGTAGGACCTCATTGCTTATCCCTTCTAATCAACATATGGCTTTTGGGGAGACCCAATTCAATCCTTAACAGAAAGAATGGGGGATATAACAATTACAAAGACTGTGGAATTGGGTAGCTCTGGCTAAGCACTATTGAGGAACTGAAGAGATAAAATGGCAGGCTCAAATCTCGACAGTGTAAAGAGAAGTCATGGCATGTAAGGAGAGTTTCCATTCCTATAGCCAGAAGCAGACAGGGCGAAAAATGAGGCAGGTGCAGGACTTCATTGTAGGAGGGACAGAATGTCAGAAATGAGTGAATTTTCAGCCAGGACGAGACAGCCACGCTGAGAGCAGAGCCCTGGTAGGAGAGTGTGCGACTCTGATACTTGGAGTGAGACTATCTGGATAGATGATGCCTTTAAGTCGGGTTCCCAGAATGCGTCGAACCACTTGGGTCTACACAACTGGTAGGTAGGGCTACTCTCCCTTGTTAAAAGGCAGGGGCCTCTTCTTGCTTGAAGATGATGGAGAGGCTTCAGCTGAGGCCTAAAGGAAGGTCAATGCTTGCCCTTCTTGGATCCCCGCATGTTCCCCTCTGGTCATCAGAACCGCAGGCTGGGGTGGGATCTCGGCACAGTCAGACAGCAGAAGCGCTAGGCCTGGCTAAGGGCTTAGAGGATTAGACCCAGAGCTATAGGACCTGGCAATAATACAGTGGCAGGAAACAGGAGTGGACCCAGAAGGGCCTGGATTGGGCAAGGGGCCAGTATATAAAGCTGGCTAGGGAGAGTTTTCCAATACAGGGTACTTTCCCATGACACAGGATATAAAGCCCTGGCCAAGGCCCCAGTTTCGATTTTAATAACACTGCTAAGATGGCTCTTAGAAGCTTGGCTGAAGCAATGGCCCACATTAAACAAAACAGAGTTGCCAGAATTGCCATGTCAAACTGGGTAGGAAGAGATCAAAAGGCTCAGAGAAGGGGTGTGCCAGAGTGGGTCTGTTATATAATCTTGAAAATCCACCAACTAACCAAGAGAAGGGGTGTGCCAGAGTGGGTCTGTTATATAATCTTGAAAATCCACCAACTAACCATGCTTTTCAGGGGGCCTGGATGACACTCTGATTACCAAGGTCCTAGGGGTTACCAATATCTCTGGAGTGTTCAGTGCTGGACCAGTGGAGATGCCGGTACACACCCGGATCCCTAGTAGAAATGGGCATGTTTCAGAATAGCAGAGCCCGGGTGGTAGCACCTAGTTGTCGGAGGTGAGGTGAGCATAATTACTATAAGGAGCAACAAGGTTGGGAAGGCAACCAGCAGAGCCTGGCTGGCAGGGTTTTCTGGACATGGTCTATAGATCCTAGTGTTCTTGGAGGCAAAATAGATCGGCAGCCAGCAAGAATACTGCTTCATATATATAAAAGAAAGAGATTGAGAGTGGATGAGTGTAAGGCCGAGTTCAGTTTTTCCCATAGAAAGCCATGATCTCTTGTCTAGTTTCCAGACCTGAGCCAGTTCTCAAACCCAGAACTCATTGAATAAAGGAGAGGCCGAGTTCTCATAACAAGGGGCCCTGCGACACTGGGGTAAGGGGCTACAGTAGAACACTGTATATGATGGCGATTTCCCCCAGCTTCCCCCCAAAGCATCTATAGTCATTTACTTGCAAGGCACTGGGAAAAGGAACACTCAGAGCCTTGTGAGGTGTGTTGAAGACAAGGTCTGAGTTGACATCGATACCTGGAGACCCAAAGCAGAGTTACGCCTCTCTTGTTAGATTGGAGTAGCCCAGGTAATAAATGGAGGTTTGGCAGTTCTGTTGTGGCTCAGCAGAAACGAATCTGACTAGCATCCGTGAGCATGGAGGTTCAATCCCCGACTTCGCTCAGTGGGTTAAGGATCCGGCGTTGCCATGAGCTGCTGTGTAGGTCGCAGATGCGGCTTGGATTCCACGTTGCTGTGACTGTGATGTAGGTGGGCAGCTACAGCTCTGATTTGACCCCTAGCCTGGGAACCTCCATATGCAGAAGGTGCAGCCCCAAAAATACAAGAAAGAAGGAAAGAAAGAAAGGAAGGAAGGAAGGAAGGAAGGAAGGAAGGAAGGAAGGAAGGAAAAGAGAGTAAGTAAGTTCTGGCCCCAAGTATGTCAAAATATATACCCACTGCTTATTTCTCTGGTTGCTGAAATATAACCCGAATGGACTTATTTAGTAGAAGGTATAACCTGGACTTGGTTCTTTGACTTACAGAATATGAACTATCGAATTAGAAAGACCTTACTATCCCCTGAAATTTCCCTCCCTCCACCATACCACGCATCATGCTTAGTGCCATCCTGACAGATTTAAAGGATACTGAGGTGGTGGTTCCTTGTCATAGTCCCATCTAATTTACCATTCTGGCCGCTGCAAAATGCAGGTGGATTGTGCCATACGGCAGTGGACTACTGCAAGTTCCATCAAGTGGTAGTTCCAATTGTAGTTGCTACATCAGTCATCCTTATTTCCTAAAGCAGATTAACATGGCCTTGGATAAATGGTAGTATGGAGCTATGGATCTGATGAATGTGTCCTTTTTTCATACCCATAAGCAGAGAGGATGAAAAGGAGTTAGCATTCATATGGAACAGACGACAGTATATGTTCACCTTCTTGTCTCAGGGGGGATGTTACTTCTTTGTTTATAATATGGTCCAAAGTGTTCTTTACCATCTGGACATTCTGAAAAATTTCAGATGGTCCACAGTGTTAATGCCATCATGTTAATCAGATGGGTGCCGTGGAAAGACCCATGCTTTCCAGAGGGTTGGTGATAAGCCCTAGAGACTTAGGTCCTGGAACATCACTGAAATTTTTAGAGGACTAAGAGCCTAGAGGTGGTCCTTCCCTAGGATAAGTTATTGCTCCTTGTCCCTTCTACACTGAGAAAGAAACATAACTCCTGGTGGGCTTCTTGGGTACCGGAGGCAGTATATTCCATGGTGGGGGAGATTCTGCTACATCTATCAGGTGACGATAGCAGGTTGGACAGAGCAAGGTAGGTCAACCTAGGCAAGTTACTCAGACCAACAGAATTGCTAAAATGGTACTTCTGGACCAGGTGGCGGAGGAAGAAAATATTGAATGTGATCACGGCCTTGGGGAAAACCAGCAGGGCTGGTTTATTCTATTCACCCTCCTTTTTAATGTTTTCTGGGAAATTGTGATTTCTGAGAATCCTGGAGATACTGGATGGAGTAAACACCATGGAAAAAGTGAGCGGGTCAGAGTTGAGCAAAGGTGGACTGCAAAAGATGCTGCTGGTACCCGACCCAGGCACCCTTTACCCTCTGTGGGTGGGGAGGTGCCAATCCCCTCCCCATTGGGAGATGATTCCCGCCAATGACTGACTGGTATGGTGAGGACAAAAGTCGTCAAGGTGAAACTACCTCTGGTGCCTGCAGTGCTCTAGATGAGAGCTCCCCCATGGGGTCAGCTTGAAGCTCCTCACATTTTCACTCTGCTTTTCCAGCTCTCTCCCGCTTCCTTCACTCAGAAGTTTGCCCCTCCTAATACATCACTTGAGCAAGAGGGCCTACTCACAGTCTACTTCCAGTGCTCAACCCAAGACAATATAATCATTTATGTGTGCATGTTTATCATTCCTTTTTAATAGACTATCTCTTTCCCAATGCTGTCATTCAGTGTAGAGCCCACAGACCCATCTGTCATTTTTGCACTTCCTGAATTATGTTCATTAATTCCATGACCCATATATATCGAAGCCCAATTTACTTTATGATTTCTCGTGTCTCAGTTAAGAAATCCCCATCTACATGTTTAGAGGGATAGAGAATTTTGCACTAGAAGAAGTTTACTAGTTCTAACTGAGCTGGTAGGTGGAATCACATTGTATAATTGAACTTGAACTTCCTGAATTGCATTATAGAAATGCAGAGAAAAAAAGAGAGAAGGGGGGAGAGAGAGAGGCTGTTATTTACCCATTGTCTTTTCTTCCATAGCTCAAATTCAAAGAGAAATAAAAGGAATTAATTTTTGGCTTTTGAGCTTCTGAGAGCCCATGTTTTGGAGATTTTGAGGATTTGCAAGGAGAATTTTGACAATACCTCCTTTTTACCTTGCATGCTTGATTTTAAAGCAGACGCTCCTGCGAGAAGCTATTGAGTTATTCTGGAACTTAGACTCTTTATTTCAGACTAGGCTTCCCCACTTCTGTCTGAATTAGTGAAGTTTGACTAAATGTGGACAGCAAATGAATTGCAAATTATATGTAAATGTGTATAAATTAGCACCATTATTAGAATAATTTGCATCAACAGCTCTATAATTAGGCAGCAACCCGGGAGAGAAGGGCAGTGGGCAAAGGATGGGGAAGCTGGGAAGACAGCCCAGGAGTCCTGGGTCCCCACCTCTATGTTAATGAGACTCCGTTTTCCCTTCCATGGGCCCCTTGGTACAAGACCTTGGGGATCTAAACTCCTTACCCTGCTTTTGTCTGGTTCTTGCTAAGATTCCTTGCTGGTGCTGCTTGGGGAACTTGACTTTTCCTGCTCCGTGTAACACTGTGGGAGGCCGTAGGATCTGGAGGGTAGAAGACTTTAGATCTAGTGCTTTCAGGGTGACTTTGGCTAAATCACATGCCCACCCTCAGTTTCCTCATTTAGGAAGCGGGATTTGCAAAAAGTACTTCCGTCCACACTGTGTCCCAGGACTGTGCCGTTCAGATGAGATTAGGCCTTGACCTATGCAGCCGTCTACATGCATTGGGAATTATTCTGAGAGCTGAGTTCATCTAGCCAGCATTAGCAGATCCAGGATAAAACCCAGATGTGTCTGGCCTCCCAGCCCCTGTATCGCTGTCCCATTGCCCAAGTGGGAGATAGACCAGCTTATTCCCATGCCTACCATTCCTCTAACATCACTTGGTTTCCTGCCTCATATGAGTACAGTTCTCTTGAGGACAGAAATGGGGTCCTCTGTACCTTTTGCATCCTGTCCTCATGCACTTTCTGGTGGGCCATGTCCACATGAGTGCCAGTCCTTGGGGCCCATCTGTGGACTTATTGACCGTGTGTCCCTTTAGCTTTGGGGCAACAAGGAAAATGACATGAACCTCCCATCCCCTTGTCTATAGCTACCCTTGGACAACACACCCTTGGGCAAATGAGGACAGTACAGGGGCACAGGGAATTGCCAAGAGTGTCTGATGAAGCAAATGACCACCTGCTTGCCTTTGGAATGGACAGATTTTCTTTTTAGCATATTCACCATCTTTATCTGCCATGAAAACCCATGTCCAGGCTCTGAACCCAGCTCAGGGGATAGTTGGCAGTGGAAAGAAAAGCACTAAGGAGTGTGAGTCACCTCGGGCAGATACGAGCACCTGTCATGGAAAGATCACAGGGGGTGGGTTCAGAACCAGGTACCGGTTCCTGCTCTGTGAACTTGCAAGCCTTCCGAGCATCCTTGTATCCTTCACAGAGTGACCATGAGGATGAAATGGGATTTTCTCTGTAAAAGGAATTTGCTGTTACTTTATGACGATCAAGGACCTGCAGCACAGACCAGCCTGATCTTCAGTTCCTGGCTGCCTGTCCAACCTCGCACCTGCCTCTGCCACCCTCAGCACACATGTGGGTGCTCTAGTCCAGGAGAACTGCTGGTCCTTCCAGCTGTCTTCACTCACACTGCTAGCTCTGCCCTGAATGGCTTTTCCTGCTCCATTTGCTTGGCCACTGTCTACTGATTAATCCATCTACTCAACAGATGGATGGTTATTGAGCGTCAGTGTGTGCCAATCACTGTGACTGGTGCTGGGGACACAACGGTGAGCTAAACAAAGATGGATCCTTTCCTCATGGAGTTTATATTTTCTGAATGATTTAACAGCTTACATCTAACAGCCTTGCCTGTCATCCTTCCTCCCTTAGAAGAAGATTTAAGTGCCACCTTCTTTCTACCACCACCAGCCCCTCCAGTGTCCAAAGTTCTATCACAACGTCTTTAACATGGCACTTACTCTTCTTTATCCTAACTTTTTTTAGTTGAATTTTTTTAAGGTATAGTTAACTTACAATGCTCTGCCAGTTTCTGCTATACAGCAAATGACCTAGTCATACATATATATGACATAAATAAATGTATATGCATACATGCATGTACATAATATTTATAAATATATATATTTTTTTCTTTCTAATATTATCATCCATCATGGTCTATCCCAAGAGACTGGGTATAGTCCCCTGTGCCGTAAGCAGGACCTCGTGGCTTATCCATTCTAAATGCACTCACGCTTACGGGTTCTGTCCCAACCCTTCCCTGTCCCTCCCTGCCTTTCTCCCCTCCTTTCTCCTTTCTCTCTCGCTCCGTCCTACTGGCCGCCATCTTTGTCCTTTGGAATTTATGAGGCCAATCCCTGTAATGAGAAGGTGACTACTTTCGCACAGATAAAAGAAAGCCCTTCTTTTCCCAGCAGATAATTAATTTGTGTCACTTGCTGGTCGTAGAATATAATTGAGGCCAAGGTCTTAAGAAGGCCTGGAGAAGGAATTAGACATGTAGTCACGCCAGGGGGACCGTATCACTCACTCTGCTTCCCTGTCCCTGGGGGGTGAGGGGAGCAAGCCCTGCCCTGAGTCGGATAGCAGGGCTTCAAAGCCTATTAAGAGGCCCTGGCTGGTCTTCTGCTCACTTACCACATAGTGAGCTGAGAGCTAGCTTGCTGGCGCCAGTGACAGACTTGGCATCAAAGGGTGGATGGAGAATAAGTTGGAAGCCTTGGGTTCATGTCTCAGGTCTGTCATTTTGCCAGCTGAGTGATTCAGACAGATTGCTTAACCTCTCACAGCCTCTGACTCCTTGACACCCAACATTTCTGTGTGTTTTTCCTCCCTGGGCCACGGAGAAAGCCTAGGTGGTGGAGATGGGCAACCATGGCACATGAAGGATGGAATGTCCCAGGCATGCTCCTCATGGGTCTCACCTTTGGGTGCAGTCAGGTGCTGCATGCTGGAGAGAAAGTGTTCCCCCGAAGCCGAAAGTCTAAAGCTGCCTGCCGGCAATGATCTTGGCAACAAGGCCCATCCCACAGGCATGCAGTGATCTCAGGTGTGATCCTAGGAGCAGAAGCAACGCAGCATCCCTGAGACCCAGGCCTGCATCTGGCATAACCAGCTGTGAGGTCTTAGAAGCTCTCCTTTTCCTTTTTTTTTTTTTTTTTTTTGGCCTTACCAAGGCATGTGGAAGTTCCCAGGCCAAGGATCAAAACTAGGCTGTGGCAGTGATAATGCCAGATCCTTAACCTGCTGAGCCACCAGGGAACTCCAATCCTTTTTCCTTTCTTGACTCGAAGTTTCTCTTTTTCTTTTCTTTTTTCTTTCTTTCTTTTCTTTTCTTTTTCTTTTTTTTCTTTCTTTTTTTTTTTTTTTTTGCTTTTTCTGGCTGCACTTGCAGCATATGGAAGTTCCCACACTAGGGGTTGGATCAGAGCTGCAGCTGCTGGCCTATGTCACAGCCACAGCAACGCAGGATCCCTGAGTCATGTCTGTGACCTACACCACAGCTCATGGCAATGCAGGATCCTTAACCCACTGAGCGGGACTGGGGATTGAACCCCTGTCCTCATGGATACGAGTCGGTTTCATAATTTGCTGAGCCATGACAGGAACTCTGAGTCAGATTCTTAATATGCAAAATGGATCCTGGGGGTTGCAGCAAAGAGAATTGTCCTAGATCATCATTTTTCAAATGATACTCTTCAGAACTTTAACGAAAATTTTCAAGAAAGAAGGGAGTTCTGGGAAAAAAATCAAGAAAAAATTTGAGAAATGCTGGCTAATACATAAGGATAATCAGAGAGTGGAGGAACATAATACATCTCTTAAAAGGCCTATAAGAGGGAGAATTGCTTCTGTCCAACCTGGTTTAGCCCAAATTTTGCAGAATTCTTATGAATGTCCTATGGATGTTGTTGCTTGCAGGAATATGCACTGGGGGTGGGGCACATGACAAAGTGGTCTCTTGGGTTTTTCCCTGTCAGACATGCTGGGCTTCTGTGACTCTCACAAGGCAGGCAGTTCCATTCCCAGTAGGGGGAGTGGGGGAGGGGCAGTCATGCAACCTCACACCAAGGATGCATCTGCGGTCGTGTTGTGCTGTTCTGAAATGTCCTATAGAGTCTATTTGCTGTCTCCTTCTTCCCCTTTTTTCTTGTTGGGTAATTTTCAGCCAGCTTTCTCTGGGCAGAAAATACCCAACAGAGGGAGGGGCAGGTGACCAGGGATCCCGCAGATAGGGAGCCCCAAGTGGGTAATTGGGAGTGTCTGCAGGTGCCGGCAGGATGCAAGCTAGCCCCCCCACCCTGCCCTGTGGGATTCTGGGAGCTGGGTCTCAGAGACATAGCAGGTGTGATAAGCCAGCCCTTTCCTGTGGAGTATCAGCAAAGGCAGCCAAACTGTGCAGTGTGACTCAGCATAGCCACAAAAAAGGCCCTAAGTGCTTCAAATGTGCCAGGAGCTGCACTGATATCGGAGACCCAGAGGTGACTTAGACCCACTCTCTGACCGTGAGGTGCCCCTGGTCTAGGGGATGGAGGGGACAAGGGACAGCACGTCAAGAGGTAACAGCACCTATTCTCCTGCATTGGCAGACAGTACCACCTGAGAAGTTGGTTAAGACTTAAGTGCCTGGCTTCCAGCCATGGAATCAGAATCCAGGGGGTGAGGCCCAGGCATCTGTAGATGATGCTGTGTGACCAGATTGAGAAATTCCTCACTTACCTGGATAGCACTGATGGGAAAAGCATGTACTCTGGAGTCAGAATGTCAGCTGGCTGGCCCTGGACAAGACCTCCCTTGCTCCGAGCCCTAGTTTCTTCTTCCCCACACCCCAGCTTTACTGAGGTACAGTTGACAAAATTATAAGATGTTTAAAGGGTCCCACGTGATGATTCGAGGTATGTACCCACTGTGAAAGGGTTTCCCCATCTAGTTAATGAACACACCCTTCATCTTACATATTTATCTTTTTTTTCTCTTTGATGAGAATATTCTTTTTAAAATTTTATTTCTTTATTTATTAAAATTAAAATATAGTTGATTTACAATGTTTCTTCAATTTCTGTTCTTCAGCAAAGAGACCCAGTCATACAGAGTTCCCTATACTGTACAGCAGGACCTCATTGTCCATGCATTCTAAATGTAATAATTGCATCTACAAGCCCCAAACATCCAGTCCATCCCACTCATCCCCCGCCCCCACCGCTTGACAACGACAAGTCTGTTCTCTATGTCCGTGAGTCTGTTTCTGTTTTGTGGATAGGTTCATTTGGACCATATTTTAGATTCCACATATAAGTGATTTCACATGGTATTTGTCTTTCTCTTTCTAGCTTATTCCACTCAGTATGAGAATCTCTAGTTGCATCTGCTTTGCTGCAAATGGCATTACTTTTTCCTTTTTTTGGTGAGACTTTAAGTTCTGCTCTCTGAGCAAATTTCAATTACACAATCCACAGTTATCAACAATAGTCACCATGATTTACATGGATCTTTAGACCTTATGCATCTTCTGGCTGAGAGCTTGTGCCCTCTTACAAACCTCTTCCTCCCCTGACCCCCCGGCCCCTGGCAACCATTCTTCTACTCTCTGCCCGCATGTAAGTGAGACCATGCAATATGTGTCTGTTTCTCTCGCTTAGCTTCTTTATTGAACGTACTCATGCATTTGTAGGAGGAGTAGGCAAAGCTGCTGGTACAGAGTCTAGCCTGGACAAGAGCTCAGGGGATGGTGGTTGTTTTTTGTGTTTATGGAAGTGCAGTAGAAACACAGAGTCACCCGTCCACCCATCAAGTCACTGCCACTGGCCTCATCTCAGATGCAGGGAGGAGCCAGGCTGGGTTCTAGATGCACCTGGAACTTCCTTGATCCAAGGACACTGCACAGGGGTATAAAGAGATGCCATTTAACCACAATGGTTGATATTGAGGCAGACACTTCAGGGCTTTTTACAGGGGAGGATCCAGGGAGCTTGAGAGGGTCTGTCGTTTTGCATGGCTCTCTTCAGCCAAGATCCAAATTCCGTGTTCCAGCAGCTCCTTTGGTCTGATTCACACATTTAGGACCAAGGCATTTGCTTTTTAACAGCATTTATGAATTGCCTATAGGCGTGCTTGTTGCTGTTCTAGCTCCTTAGGGCCAAGAACTGGACATTTGACACCTCTTCTTCCCTAACCTTGTGCTGTGTGCAAACAATAAGTACTCAATAAAAACTTGTGGCTAATTGATAATTGATTTGTTGCAGCAGGGAGGGCAGATGCCAGCTGTGGCTGTTTTGTCTTCAATTTGGGTTCATTTCCACCTTTAAAGAGAGTGTGCATTATTATATTATCATATTATGCAAACCAAATATTCTAAAAAGACAGATAGTTAACAAACAGACTAGTAGATTAGGGATTGCCTGTGGGATTCGTCCTAATCAACCAGCCTACTTATCTGCCTGTGATCAGGGCCCCGAATCTTTATCATTCAGCTGAGTGAAGCAACATCCCAGCTTCCCAGAGGAGTAGAACGGGATTTCAATTACATATCCATTTTTTTATCACTTCACTGAAATAACATGGGCTCCCTGGCTCTAAATTGCTAAAAACCAGTTTAACTTAAGGAGACAAATAGACACTAATTACAGAGCAAAGTGGAGTCTATAGCATCAAGGCACTTGGCTGAGGAATGCGTTCCATCATCACTCTCCAGGGCAAGGCTGGAAAAAATGGAAGTTATCTCTCCTGCTACTTCACTCTCAGAACCCACCCCCCACCCCCACTGCAGGAGGTCAGGAGTATGGGGGTGGGGAGGAGTATAAAAGAGCCATCTGGGGAGAGAATTTGGATGTTCCTGTTTTAGCCCTGGCAAGCTATGAACTTGAAGACCATGGCATCTGTTTCTTTTATATAATAATCTGTGCTGTTGTCTACATTCTTATCTTTTTAGAGGCACCCTCTAAATCCTGATGGGTACTGCAGCTTCCAGTGAAAAGGGGGATAATACGTAGGCAGCAGGTGATCTGACTAGTGCCAGCTTCACAACCACAACTGGCTGTGTGACCTTGGACAAGTTACTTCACCTCTCTGCTTCCATCTCCTCTTCTGTACAGTTAGATCCAGTGGTGTGCTGGTAAATATTTAACCAGCTCTCCAGGGAAGGGAAGCCCTTATTTACATCTTTTTCCCATTTCCATGGTGTAAATACTCCTACCATGGCCAATTTCAAACTGCCAATCCAATGTCACTTAACAAGGAATTGGGAAGAAATGCCCATGACCAGATGTCCTGAGATGGTTCCAGCAATTACTAGCTGAAATCTTTTCCACCATCAAATGTAATGTGATGGCCATGAAGAACGCATTCAATATCTCTCTGTCTAGGTAAATCCATATCTTTAATTCCTAACGCTAAAACTAGATGGTGGGTAATAAGAACATCTAACTCCTACTCGTCTCAGAGGTTGGGTAGAAGTATAGGAAATGGTACTTTCAACATTAAGATGAAAATATAATACAGGAGTTCCTGTCGTGGTGCAGTGGTTAAGGAATCCGACTAGGAACAATGAGGTTGTGGGTTCGATCCCTGGCCTTGCTCAGTGGGTTGAGGATCTGGTGTTGCCCTGAGCTGTGGTGTAGGTTGCAGACACGGCTCGGATCCCATGTTGCTGTGGCTCTGGCGTAGGCTGGTGGCTATAGCTCCAATTCGACCCCTAGCTTGGGAACCTCCATATGCCGAGAGAGCGGCCCAAGAAATGGCAAAAAGACACACACACACACAAAAGGAAAGAAAATAAAATACAGATTTTTTTGTTCTTTATATCAGTATTTATGAATATGGAATAACATTTATTACTAAAATGTAATAAAATATTCAAACTTTCATTGAATGAAAAACACCCTTCCCTGCTTTTGTGCCTTTGGGAAGGAGGTAGACAATTTATTCCATGTCAAGTGAGTCTGACAAGAGACAGATGGACAAAGTGACTTCTACCCATCTGTCATGCCCAAGTTCATGCTCAACAAATGCTTAGTGTTTGTGTGTTGATGAGACCTCCTGGCCATGGAAATATTCCTCTTTTTCACATGGCAGAGATCAGAGAATCAGGCACTGAGTACCAACTGGACCATTCAAGTTTTCCCAACATGCCTGTGTTGCTTGTGTGTCTGTGCATTTGCTCTTCTCTAAGGCCTCTCCCTCCAGCTCTTCTCTTCCTTATATAGTCTCTCTTTCTTTGGCCATCAGAGCACCTCTCTATTGGCACAGACCTTATCCTACCTTGACTATAGTCACTGATGCTCTTTTCCAGTCCTCGACCAGACAGAGAGCATCTTGAAGGAAGAGATTAGGTCTTATTAATCATTTTTGTATGTCCTGCAGAGTGCTTAGCACATATTTTTAAATTCTAATTCTAATTTATAAAACTAGAAGGTAATATAGTTCCCCAATCTAAAGAGTTCTTTAAAAAATGAGTTTAGGGAGTTCCTGTTGTGGCACGGTGGTTAACGAATCTGACTAGGAACCATGAGGTTGTGGGTTTGATCCCTGGTCTTGCTCAGTGGGTTAAGGATCTGGCGTTGCCGTGAGCTGTGGTGTAGGTTGCAGACACGGCTCAGATCCCACGTTGCTGTGGCTCTGGCGTAGGCCGGTGGCTACAGCTCTGGATTAGACCCCTAGCCTGGGAACCTCCATATGTCATGGGAGTGGCCCTAGAAAAGGCAAAAAGACAAAAAAATATAAATTAAAAAAAAAAAAAAGAGTTCGGTCCTCCTACAGTGTTAGTGGGAATGTAAATTGGTACAGCCACTATGGAAAACAGTATTGAGGTTCCTCTGAAAAGTAAGTATCGAACTACCATAGGATCCAGCAATCCCACTTTTGGTCATATATTTGGCCAAAGCTAAAATTCAAAATATACATGCACTCCTATGTTCATTGCAGTACTATTCACAATAGCCAAGACAAGGAAACAACCTAAATGTCCATCGACAGATGAATGGATTAAAAGATGTGGTACATTTACACAATGGAATACTACCCAGCCATAAAAAAGAACAAAATAATGCCATTTGCAGCAACACAAATGTAACTAGAGGTTCTCATACTAAGTGAAGTAAGTCAGAAGGAGAAATACAAATATCATATGATATCATTTATAGGTGGAATCTAAAATAAGGCACAAATGAACCTATCTACAAAACAGAAAGACTCACAGACAGAGAGAATAGACTTGTGGTTGCCAAGGGGGAGGGGGAAGGGAGTAGCATGGACTGGGAGTTTGGGGTTAGTAGTGCAAACTATTACATTTAGACTGGATGGGCAGCGAGGTCCTACTGTGTCCAATCTCTTGGGAACTGTGTCCAGTGTCTTGGGTTAGAACATGATGGGGTGATATGAGAAAAAGAATGAAATGTATATGTATGACTGGATCATTTTTGCTGTACAGCTGAAATTGGCACAACATTGTAAATAGACTATACTTTAAAAAGTTAAAAAGATGAGTTCTAAAGTGACACTCTATTGAAGAATAGGCAGAATTGCATTAGCTAGAACTGTTGATGTGTGAGGAGCAGCAGACAACAAAATTCTTAGTGTGCTTTGTGGGATGCCAAAAGGTACCTCCCCTCCCTCTCACACATGCACAGTCATTTGCTTGGCATTCCAACATCATTCATGTCTTCAAATAAAGTATCTATATATGTCCACATTCATTAATTTTATAACTGAAATTAATCAAACAAGGATGTTTTCAGTATCTTCTAAGCACAAGGTACACTGTTAGGTTGAAGTGTTCAGACAGACGTCTTCTTGGAATTTGGAGTTTGATGGGGAGGATAAGGTGAATATATTTGAAATATAAGTATGTGGTCGGGGGTTGTTAGGGAATACTTGACCGGAGCCTTGAAAGTTGAAGTAGAATATGGGTGAAAAGAGGAGAGAGGGAGAGGGGAATAGAGAAGCGTAGGAGAAGGGATGGAGGAAGAAAAATAATGAGGGAGAAAAAGGCAATTCTAGGAGGCAAAAGGAACGTTGTGGAATACATAGGGAAGAGCAGAGTGAGAGGAGGGAACAGTCTGATGGGGAGGCATCCTGATTGGTGGAGGTGGGTTTTCTGTGTTGGAAGGTAATCTTACAGGTTTATCTGAGAACTAAAAAATACAGGGCCTCGAATTTTTGTTGAGTTTAGATTTTATCTAGCAAGCACTGGGAAGCCACCAAAACTTTTAAGTGAGGAAGAAACTTGATGACAGATACTAGAGAGTAAACCCAGAGCACATAAGGCAGTTGGAGTTAAGAGCCCCAGTGGGATGATGGAGATTAGATCTGAATCCAGGAAGACCCGTGGGGCCAGCTTCTCTTTCCATCTCTTTTCTTCTTGGACCAGAAGGTTAGTTTCTCTCTGAATCTCACATCAATTCTTCTTCCTACACAGCTTCTTCACTCTCTTCTCTCCACCCATTGGCTTTCTCTGATCACTCATATTTTCCTTCCCTCAATAACTTCAGCTTTTCCAAGTTAACCATGGCTTCTAGTCCTCCCACTGCTAGGTGACTCAGCTGCTCAATAGCTGCTTCTTCATACTCCTGAGAGAGAGGGGGAAGGAAGAGAGAGGGAAAGAGAGGAAGGGGTGAGGGAGAGAGAGAGAGGGACAGAGAGGGAGAGGAAGGGAGAGAGAGATTGACCCAGTTTTCCATATCTGTTACATTATAGTATTGTAGGTTGCAGTCATCTCAGGTGATGCCCACTCCTGGTCTAATCAGCTAAAGTCAGGTGGGAACAGAATCTGGGTCACATGATAAAAACACCACCCAGGTACTGCAGGCAGGGCCTTAGAAAAAGCTATAGGTTGGTGGGGGGGGGGTATCATGACCATTATCTCTTTACATAGTCTTTGGATTCAGAGGGTAAAGATAGCGATGGGGTCAATAACGTAAAAGTTTACAAGATTGGCTAACTGAAAGAATAGGAATAGCGGTAACAGAAAAATTAGGAAATGTAGCAGGGAAGCTGGGTAGGGGTAGGAAATTACGTTCATTTAAGGGCAGGTTGAATTTCACTTATTCATTCACTTAGCAAGTATTTATCGACTGCCTACCATATGCCAGGAATGGTGTTAGATGGACACCAAGAAAAATTCATGGCATTGAAACACTGAAGATGACAATGGAACACTTAATAAAATGTAGTAATAATGATACTTCCCATCTGTTCAGCTCCTACTACAGACAATGTGTTTTGTTATGCTATCTTGTTTAGTTCACACAGGCGCCTTTTAACAAACTTAAAAAAAAATTGAGATATAGTTGATGTACAATAATATAAGTTATAGGTGTGCAACGTAGTGATTCACAATTTTTAAAGGTTATACTTCATTTATAGTTATCATAAAATAGTAGCTATATTCCCCGTGTTGTGCAATCTTTCCTGCAGCTTATTTATTTTATACGTAGTAGTTTGTACTTCTCAATCCTCTACCCCTATCTTGTTCCTCCCCACTTCTCTCATCCCACTGGTAACTGCTAGTCTGTTCTCTATATCGGTGAGTCTGTTTCTTTTTTGCTATTCACTAGTTTGTTGTATTTTTTAGATTCCACATATAAGTGATATCATACAGTATTTGTCTTTCTCTTTCTGACATTTCATTTAGCATAATGCCCTCCACGTCCATCCATGTTGTTGCAAATGGCAAAATTTCATTCTTTTTTATGGCTGGATAGTATGCTATTACATCTGTATCTACATCTATAACTACATAGCTCACATCTTAAGCTGTTCTTCTATTTGTGGACACTTAGGTTGCTTCCATGTCCCGGCAGTAAATAATGCTGCCATGAACATTGTGGTACATGTATCTTTTCAAATTAGTGTTTTTGTTTTTATCAAGTATATACCCAAGAGTAGAAATGCTGGGTCATATGGTAATTCTATCTTTAGTTTTTTGGGAAACCTCCATACTGTTTTCCAGAGTAGCTGCACCAATTTACACTCCCACCAACATTGTACGAGGGTTCCCTTTTCTCCACATCCTCACCAACATTTGTTATTTGTGGTCTTTTTGATGATTGCCATTCTGACAAGTGTGAAGTGAGATCTCACTGTAGTTTTAATTTGCATTTCTCTGATGATTAATGACACTGAGCATCTTTTCATGAGCTTGTTGGCCATCTGTATGTCTTCTGTGGAGAAATGTCTATACAGGTCTTCTGCCCATTTTTAAATTGTGTTATTTGTTTTCTTAAAACCATCCTAAAAAGAAGATATTAGTCATTTTATTTCACAGGTGAGGAAATTAAGTCTCAGAGAGATCAAGTAACCATCCTAAGCCCATCCAAATCAACAGCTGAATGGATAACAAAATGTGGAATAGATGTGCAATGGAATATTATTTAGCCTTAAAAAGGAATATGCTTTTGCTATGTACTACAACATGGATGAGCTTTGAAAAACTTGACGCTAAGTGAGATAATCAGACACAGAATGACAGACATTATGTGCTTCCACTTAATGCTCTCCCTGGAGTAGGCAAATTCATAGACACAAAGTAGATCAAAGATTACCAGGGGTTGTAGGGAAAGAAATGGGAGGTTACTATTTAAGGGGTGCAGAGCATCTGTTTGGGGTCATGAGAAAGTCATGGAGATGGATAGTGGTGATGCTTTTAGTTCAACATTGGGAATGTACTTAATGCCACTAAATTGTTTACTTAAAAGTGGCTAAACTGGCAAATTTTTGTTATGTACATCTCACCACAAAAAAAAAAAAAGTGTGAAAGCATTACCGGAGCTACTGTGTAGAGAAATACATTGTGGGTTTCATGCGGGGAGGATGAATGGGAAGAAGCAGGAGACTAAAGTGCAGATTGTGTCACATGGCCTTGTTGAGATGACGATGGTTGGCCAGAGTGGTGGCAGCAGAGGTGGAGAGAGGTGGCCAAATTAAAGGATTTTTTGGAGGCCGACAGCTGCCATGATGTGTTTTGCACATATGAGGTGGCACAAGGGGACTGTATGTGACACCTAGGACCTTGGCTTGAGGTACAGGGTATGTGGTGGTGTCAGGTTCTGATATTTTAGGGGAAAAGAGCTGAAGTGCTATCAAGGGAAAGAAGTATTATGCTTGCTTAGTGCCACCCGGGGGGCAGACGAAATTGTAAGGAGACTGGTTTGAGCTCAATATTGAAAACAATCAACAAAATTTTTTTCCTAATAGAGTGATTCTGAGCATGACAGGGGCTGCTCGTGGGGGTAATGATCTCCTGGTTGGATGGCATGTGGGAACCGCACACTCCCCGGATAGGGCTGTAGAAGGGGAGATGCAGGGATGGCCTGGATGCAGGGATGGCCTGAATGATCTTTAGGACCCTTGGCAATCCTCAGATTCCTTCATCCTAGATCTCGGGGCCCTTTACAAATGGGATTTCTGTTGCAGACTGAGATAGAAGCCAGATTACAGAAATGGGTAGTAAGGTAGTGAGGCTCTGCCTGCAGATCTAGTAATTGAAATAATTGTTAAGAATCTCATAACCAGAAGTTCCCATCGTGGCTCAGTGGTTAACGAACCTGACTAGGAACCATGAGGTTGTGGGTTCGATCCCTGGCCTTGCTCAGTGGGTTAACGATCCGGCGTTGCCATGAGCTGTGGTGTAGGTTGCAGATGCGGCTCGGATCTGACGTTGCTGTGGCTCTGGTGTAGGCCGGTGGCTACAGCTCCGATTCGACCCCTAGCTTGGGAACCTCCATATGCCGAGAGAGCGGCCCAAGAAATGGCAAAAAGACAAAAAGACCAAAAAAAAAAAAAGAATCTCATAACCAGGGAAGTCAGTGGGGTCAGAGTGGGGTCTGTTTTGTTTCTTTTTATTCTTCCTCCCTCCTTTCCTTCCCTCCTTCATTCCTCCCTCCCTCCCTCCCTTCCTTCTTTCCTCCCCCCCCTTCCTCACCTTCTTCTCTCGCTCTCTCTCTTTAAAACAGAGGGAAACTGTCTCACACTGGGTGTCCTCTAAGGGGGCTCTGGGCACAAGATGACCTGAGACTGGTCATATCAGGTTAGAATTGGGACCCACAGAACAATTCCTTCCCTCTAAGCCAGGTTCCAGCTCCTCATTCTTGCAGCCACCACAGTGATTCCCTGACAGATCATCACAGACAACCTCCTTGGCTCAAATCATTTCCCGCTGTGCACCCATAACACACAGATTGGAGGTAACTTTACTCCAGAGAACCAATTAGCACAGACCCAGGCTGGGTAATTACAGTTTGATAAGATCCTTGCAGACGATATCCAGGGCAGATAAAGCACTAGGCAGCCACTTCTCAGCAGGACTTGAGGGGAACAGTATTACAATTTGCCTTTCCTCCTCCTCTTCTCTGCCCTTGGACCCCCCACCCCTTCCTCTCCTGAACTTAAACTGGCCCAGGAGAGGAAGGAGATGGAATGAGAAGGAAACACCCTCTCCCAGGACCAGGCTTATTCCCTGGACTGGCCCTTCTATCAGCCCTAAGAGGTGGCTGTTATCCAAAGCTGGGGAGATGGGACCAACTAAGAAGAGCCAAAGGGCTCTAACCCAGGTGACCAGATAAGCGAGGGGACCAAACATCCCATCTCGATAGATGGGCAATGCCATGGGACTGTGCTCTGAGTGGTCCATAGCCTCCATGCTCCTCCAGAGCACCAGGATTTCTGACCTCCTTCCCTCCCCTCCCCTCCCCTTTTGATCTATGTGGAGGCTGTTGCCGGGTGAGAATCTGTTTCTTTCTATCCTCCTACTCCAAGCCACTTTCGCCCACCAGGTCCTTCCCAGCTGCTCCTCATTTGCCCCCCCACCCCAGTCACTTAGGGCTCCCTTTAATCCACTCTATATACAGAAGCCCCAGAGGAACTGTGTTCACATGCCAATCCAGTTACATCCTTTCCTGCTTAAAGCTGCTCAATGGTTTTACTACTATCAGGATAATGTGCAAACACAGCCTTGGCATGGCTGATCTGTTTTCTTTCAGATCTTGTCAGAAACAAAATGTTGCAGATACTGTCGAGATCCACTGTCTACCATCCTTCAGTTCCGTTTTTCTTGTTTGAGGTCTTCAGCTATCAACTTTTCTTTTGTGACTTAAAATTTTATTTCTAAAATTAGCCAACAGGAAAGTTGACTTCTATTTTTGTGTACATTTCCATAAACTGTGACACATGCATAGAGGCATACAACACCATCACAATCAGACTAAAAAGAGTCCCATCACTACCATTATAACTGCCTTGTGGTCACACTCTTCTCCTTCTCTGAGTCCTAACATACACTAATCCGTTCTCCATCACTGTCATTTTCTTTGAAAGATGGAAAATCCATGGAATCATACAGTATGTAATCTTTTGGGACCAGCATCTTTCACTCAGCATAGTGTCTTTACCACACATCCAAGTTGTTGCGTGTATCAGTAGGTCTTTTCTTTTTTATGGCTGAGTAGTATTCCATTTCATAGGTGAAAATAGGTTCGTCTATCTACTCACCTAAGGACATGACTCTTTTTATCTCCTGACATTTTTATGTGTTATTCCTTCTTCTGGGTACCTCCTTCTTTCTCTTCCTCCTCCTCTTTTCTTGTCTAACTTCTTATCTTTTCCCCCATGTTTTATAACATTTTATTGAAGTATAGCTGATTTACAAGGTTGTGATAATTTCTGTTGTACTGTCTAATTTCTTATCTTTTCCCCCACATTTTATAACATTTTATTGAAGTATAGCTGATTTGCAAGGTTGTGATAATTTCTGTTGTACACCAAAGTGATTCAATTATACATCTATACATATCTGTTCTCTTTCAGATTCTTTTCTCACATAGATTATCATAGAATATTGGGTAGAATTCTCTGTCCTATACAGCAGATCCCCATTGGCCAATCATTGCACATATGTGCAATGTGCATATGCCAATCCCAAACCCCCAGTCTATCCCTCCCCCAAACCTTGGTAACCATAAGTTTGTTTTCACAGTCTGTGAGTCTGTTTCTGTTCTGCAGATAAATTCATTTCTATCCTTTTTTAAGATCCCACATGTTAAGTGATATCATATGATGTTTGTCTTTCACTGTCTAACTTCACTTAGTGTGATAATCTCCAGGTCCTTCCATGTTGCTGCAAATGACATTATTTCATTCTTTTTAATGGTCAAGTAATATTCCATTGCATATATGTACCACATCTTCTTTACCCATTCTGTGGTCTTATCCTTCTTCAGAGAGCAGTTTATACATTCCTTTCCCAGAGAGATGCCTTAGACTCTAAACAGAATTATTTACCCACCAGGTACATCTTCTAGTAAACATGTTCCTAAAATTTCAAGATAGCTTTTGGTGAAATCATTTGCCTTCTCCACTACCCGTAAGCTCCTTGCAGGCAGAGATCATAGCCATTTTTTTAAATGTTATATATTTATCGCCTGGCATGTCCTAATAAATATTTGCTAAACTAATGAATACTATCTGCTTATATTTCCCATGGGCCTACTATTACAGTAAACATTCAGTGAATCACAGTGAATGCATGACAAATTGAGGAAAAAGTGTATTTTGAAGTCCATCTCTCAACAGATACATGTTTATTTTGCTTTGGTCTACACTGCTCTGACCCTTTACAAAACTTTCATAATAGTCTGAGCCATCATTCTTTTTTTTTTTTTTGGCAGCATAATAAAAAACAACAACACACTACAATAAGACAAAAAATAGATAAGTGGTTGGGATCAAGTGAAAATGAGGAGAAATAGAAATATGAGGCCTAGGAAAAGCTGGAACACAGACATTCATGCCAGAAAGTCTGAGCTTCCTAGCAACCGAAGACAAAAGGGAAGCCACCAGTGACAGATTTTGCAATGTCCATTAGTCAAAATTAAACCAGTTTCTGTGGAGAAGCTGAAACTAAGGGAAATTTCCCATGTGAGACATATGATCTAACAGATCTAACAGGCAACTTGAAAAATGCCCTCTTCCATTAAATGTAGTAGCTGGACTTGGAGATTTCTCTTCCAGGATGGCTTCAGTGCAAACTTAAAACAGTATGACTAAACACAAGTCAGTCAATCTTCTTCCCCAAGAAGTTCTGCATTTGGTCCAGATACGAAATTCTCTGATTGAATGGCTTGATCCAGGGATAAAAATCCAGACCATGGAGAGGAGTAGATGGGCCATGTGTCCTTCAGATAATCCTCCATGATGACTATTTCTTGCGCTGGGCTTTTCCTGACAGCCAGCAGCAGACGATGAAAATTTATGTTTCCCAGAGAGGGTGTGGCGTGTTGGCATTTTATGTTGTCCACACAAGGTAGCATCATCCTTCTTACATCAGCCAGGTGGGGGCCGAAGTGGCATCCTCTTAGGAAATCACGTGTCCCAACCAAGGCTCCTGTCCAATCAGGCTGCCATCTCAGATAGGCCACAAATACAATCTGTGGTCCCCCTCCCCTCCCCATATGCCCAGTATATGCAATACCAGGAAGGGCCCTGTGGCAAACTGGGTTCCATTTCAGGAAGATTTGAAAAAGAGAACTTTAAGACAATCCCAGCTCCGGGGATTACATATTCTCTCAGAGAATGAGAGTATCAGCTGACCTTGGGTTGTAGAAAGACCATTTACACAGTCTTTGCACTTGATGTTCACAAATGCGGGGCAGGAGGGAGGCTGGGCCGGGCTCTCACCATTATTCCCAATTTTCATTGATGAAATAGTTGCCAGAAGTTGCTCAGCAAAATGTGTCAGAACCAATACTTCAGCTTTTCTGGACTCAATTGTTGTGTTCTTTGCATTTCCCATTTAATCCATTAACATACTGAGAGACTGCATGCACATGTAGTGTAATGATTTCCCAGAATAATAACAGAGACCCAGCCTTTATCTTTAGATCAAGAAGAAGGGGTTTCCAACGACAATAACAGAGATTTGATTTAGACATTAGGAAAATACTTCTGCCAGGGAGAGTTATAAGTCATAAGAGCAGGCCAGGGAGGGACACTCTGGAATTTTCTTACTTTTAACCTTTAGAAATGCGAGTACTGCTCTCTGTCTGGGGAGGAATTGGAGGTTGTCCTGTGGAGAGAGCCCACATCTGTCTTGAACTTCTTTGGCCTTCCACCCCTTCCTTCCATAGCAGAGCCTGGGCTTCTGCGGGGATCAGCCTCGGGCACCTGCCATTCTTTGACTCACCCATTCAGCAGGAATGGTTGTGCAGGACCGCAGTTGCGTCAGAATCTCAGCAGGAGATGTTTTCACCCCAGAGAGCTCAGCTGAAGAGGCTCTAAGAAGGGACATGTTACAGAGAAGTGGCCTGGCCAAGGGAACCCCCAAGGCACATGAGAGCTACAAAACCAGGAATAACACGGCAGGCAGCCAGAGGGTAGAGTTACTGAGTGAGCTCATGAGCGCCAGATTCAGGGGGAGGGCTGTCTGGCTGGGGAGGGATGCCCCTGCCGGATCCCCGGGGGTCGGGGGGAAGCAGGGAAGGAGTGGGGAAGGAGCACTCCACCCCTCTCTCCGGCTGCCTTCTGATCTCTCTCTGATGCCCACACTGGCCACAGCCAGCCAGGAGCTTGTCATCAACAGGGGCTGGGAGGTGCAACTCCCAGAGGTCAGCCTCCTGCAGCTGAAGCCTGGAGGAAAATGGACTAGAGCGGGGGCAGGAGCTCATGGAGAACAGCCAGCACAGTAAGAGCAAAATCAACACATCTCTGCCTTTTCCTTCTAAGGAGGAAGCCAGACAATGGCTCTACCCAACAAAAACAAATATGCCGCACAAAGCCAAAAAAGCATTATGCACAACAACACAGCAGTGAGTGCTGTGCAGGAAGAGAGCAGGGAGAGAATTAGAAGTCGAAGAGGACCTGTGTTTTTGTTTTTGCCTGGCCCACGGCATGTAGAATTTCCCAGGCCAGAGTTTTATCCCGTGCCACAGCAGTAACCAGAGCCACAGCAGTGACAAGGCCGACTCCTTAACCCACTGAGCCACCAGGGAACTCCAGCGCACCTGTTTTAAGCAGAGTGATGGGAGGATTCTGAGGAGGTGACATCCTGCAAAGTGTGCATTAGGTGAGGGACTGGGCACTGCTCCCCATTTAAGGACCTGGCAGCCTGGTTCCAGAGGGTAGTGAGAACCTCACTGGGGAAGAGTGAGGTTGACCCAGAGAAGGCAGCTCCTCAGAGCACCTGTATATTTGAGGGCAGAGCCAGCCCAGGCATGTCTCCCCATTCCCTGTGTCATGCGGACACTGGCTCACAAAGGCAGAGGGGCCAAAGCCAGGTGCCTAGGATCCCTGAAGTCAGGGGAGCCCAGAGCCCTTTTCCTCCCAATCCCCAGTTCGGTCTAGAAGACTGGCTCACAACCATGGCAACAGATTCCGTGTGAAGGAGGTGAGGGCAGATTTTGGGGCTCACTCAGTGGGAGATGAGTGCTGGGAGAGAAGTCTGCTCTCCCCCAGTGCTAGGCGGTGACCCAGAAAATTCTTCAGAATCCTGTGGTTTCTCCCCAAGCCTGTGAAGAGAGTGGCAGCTGGTAGCCAGGTGGCCAAGCACCCACGCACGGCTGTGGCCTTACTCCACGCTGGCCTTGGGTGTGTGTGTGTGTGTGTGTGTGTGTGTGTGTGTGTGTGTGGCTGGAGTTGGCTATAATTGGGGAGAGTCAGAATCTACCTCCCCCACATACATACACAGTATCTCTCTCTCTCTCTCTCTCACACACACACACACACACACACACACACACACACACACACACACACACACAAACACACACACTCCTGGAAGCACAAGGGTCCATGAACTCATGCAACAGCAACGCTGAACTGAGAGCACTGGTGAGTCTGGGAAGGCCTCCTGGAAGAGGCGATATCTGAACTGAGCCAGAGGCAGAGCAGGAGTTAGCTGGGCAAAAAGAAGGTGGGAAAACATCCAGGCCGAGGCAGCAATGTGCCAAGGCCCGGAGATGAGAGAGGCAGAGTGGTGGGGCTGGGGGCTGAGAGAAATCCAGCTTGGCTGGAGCATAAAAGGGGGAGACCTTCCAACACAGAGGCAGCAGGCAGCCTGGGGGTTCACAGACTCCTTCTGTCCCCTCCTGGAAGCTCCTGGCCAGAAGGTGACAATTGCTCTTCCCATTTCCAGAGTGCCTTGCCCTCTGCAAAATACTCCCCTCCGTTCGTCATCAGTTTTAGTTATGCCGAGGGGCAGAGCTGGGATTGGAACGCAGATAGGGACAGAGGCTCTGCCATCCTCATGACTTGTTCCAGGGCACAGGGCTGGGGTAAGCACTGGCCTGGGGGTCTTCTGACTCTGCTGTGAATCTCGCCTCACTGTGAGGGCAGCGGGCAGCTCCCCTGGCCCAGCGCCAAGGGGACGCCACCACCTGTGTGTGTGTAGCCACCAGCCTGAAGCCTGGACCCTGTTAGAGTCATGGACTGACCTCCTTGCTAGCCTCGTGCCCTGGGCACACATGTGTGTATGTGTAGCACACAGCCTTCATGAGGCCCTGCCTGGTACTGGGCACTGCGGCTGAAGCTTGGGTCCAAGTCCCACCCTGCTCATCCGTGTAACGGGGGGTTCTGGGACTGGTTCCAAGGTGCTTTCACTGCTCTGAAGAATACAAGAGGCTGCAAGTTCTCAAGTGAGCATATCTGTTCTGTTGCAGTGTGGCTCCCTTGGGTGTCCCATCTCCCTCAGGCCCCTCCTTCTACACCATTCTCCAGTGTCCTTGGCTTTCACTGTCCTCTTAGGTCCGGTGTTGTGTCCACACCTGCTCAGGGGCTCTATTCTCTGTCCTGGGCTCTCTGTCCTTCTCAGACTTCGCCTCCCTTTCCAGAAGCTTCCCTACCTGCTCGGCAGCCCCAGGCTTTCTATTCCCCTTTCTCCTTCCCTTGGCTTCCATCCCCTCCCAGCCACACTCTCCTCTCCATAGCAACCCTTCCGGGAGAGAGGAACCCTCAGCCCCAAAGGAGCTGCCTGGAGGGTGTGGCCTTGCTTCCCAAGATCGGGAATCACATGGGCGAGAAGGCGCAACTGCCTGGGAACAGGAGAGGGAGAGGGAGAGAGGAGAATCTGAGCCTCCAAGGAAAGAAAGAGCAGCTATTAGTCACCAGGGGGAGAAAAAGAAAAGGAATTGGTCAGACAGCAGGTGGTCCAGGAAATCTCACACAGCCCAAATCAGCCCTGAATTTAATAAGGGACAGGAATTAGAGTCGGCAGGGAAACACAATGCTGCTAGCCTAGCTTCCCTTCCTCTCCAGCCCAAGGGTTGAAAGAAAGGTGAGCAGGCAGGGACCAGGGATGGATGCCTAATAGTGTATTTGAAGCTGAGAGGAGAATAACTAGAGGCAGAGAGGCGATGTAGGCTAGTGGGAAAAAAGGGACAAATAGCTACTAGCATCCAAATATCCCTTTATGCATCCTAATAAAATGACGTGGCACAGGGTCGGTTGAAGGACAGAGAGACCAGGACAGAGAATAGAGCCCCTGAGCAGGTGTGGACACAACACTGGTCCTTCCTTCCTTTTCCCACCTTCTCATGGTCTGCTTGTCACATGACCAAATATTAGTTAAGTATTCAATAGTAGTTGTTGGCACCTACAGGTACCAGACTCTGGGTGAATGCTGGGATCAGAGATGAGTAACATGTGGTCTGTGCCCACAAGATGTTCCCAGGCTCATGAGAGAGATTAAGATGTGCACACAAGGATGCCCTAACTGACAAGCCCAGTGAAATTGATCAGTACAGAGTCCAGAGGCAACCCGGTTCTGACAAGAGGGCTTGGAGGGCTTCACAGAACCTAGCCTCTGACCCAGAAGACAAGCCAGAGTTAGCCAGATAGGTAGAGGGAGGAAGGGTAATCCCAGCAGAAGGAAGAGCATTGTTCAAAGCCCTGGAGTCACTAATGGCCATGGTGTGTTTGGAGGAAATGAGGGATACGAGTGCAAAAGAGGAGAAACCAGGAGAGGCTAGTTAGCTGAGGTTCTCTAGAGTCCCTGTTAACAAGTGGCAGTAGGTTCAAGAAGCTTCTGGGTTTCTGGAGTGGAAAAGAATCACATCCATCTCCCAACACTAAGCCAATCTGCCCAGGGTGTGGTTCTAGAGAGGAGCAAGGGGATCTGGAAGCCCTTGTTTAGGAGGCTTTAGAGGGAGTCTGGAGTTTTGGTTAGCTTGGCTTTTGAGGGAGGCAACAGGAGTGGTACGTCCCATTCTAACCCCCTCTTTGCTTCTGCTTCCAGTCCCAGAAGATCTTCATCAATTCATTCTCATCCTCCTTGGGGAAAGCTCATCTCCATTCAACCCAGCATGCACTTCTTCCCTCCCACCCTGCCCCAGAAATGGGAATAGAGGCAGGAGGAATCCCAAGGAGAATTAGAGCAGAGAAACTCTGGGAAAAGTTTTCTTGTTGTCAGTGCATACAAACAGTTTACAAAATAAATCAGAAAAAAATGTATCAAGAGTCTGCTTGGAAGCCCTTTCTGGCTCCTTGGCATAGTCCACAGGCCGCCTGCCTACCTGTTCAGTCTCTGTCCCCTCATTAGCCTCTGGGAACCCTCTCCATGCCCACATCTATACCCCAACATTATCAAGCCACCAACAAGTCCTGGAATACATTGCATTTTCCCCTGCCATCATCACTTGGATTTTGATGTTTTCCCTGTCCAGAATTTCCATCCCAACTGTCCACCAGGTTGCCATTTTCTAAAATTTCCCAATAATTTGCAAGTAAATTCTATTCTGGAGCAGGTTGCTTGACCATGCCCTTCTTCCTCAGGGGTTAGGAGTAATTCCCTTGGGGCCCCAGAGTTCTGTTTCTATCACAATTGCAGCTTTATCAAACTGTATCATTTATGTGATGGTGTCCCCACTTGACTTTGAACCCCATGATGGTTTGACACTAGCCCCTTCTTTCACGTTTGGACCCTCGGTGCCTGGCACACAGTACGTGTTCAATAACTATTTGCTGAAAACATGTGTGAGCCCTAAAAGTTTTTCTTTCCCTTGGCCTAGTAACCACAATTATAGGAATTTATCCTAAGGAAACGTTATACAAGAAGGAGTAAGAGATGTGCATGCAGACATTCATTGCAGGATTATCTTCACTAGTAGAAAACTGGAAGCAATCTAAATGCCAACAATGGGGGGGGGGGACTGTTAGGTGAGCTACAGACTATTCTACTGCCATTAAAAACAACAATCACAGAGACTACGTAACAATGTAGAAAATGTTTCCCACATAATCTACAGCTTTTAAAAAATGATATACAAAGTTGTATGTTTGCTCTGATTATAATTATGTAGCATTGTAAGCAAGGGCTAAAAGAGAATACACAAAAAAATTAGTTGGGTTACGTTTAGTCAACCACGGTGATTTATTTTCCTTCCTTAAAATTCCTTTTAATGCTGTTATGATAATATTTATGCGCTGAAAGCAAGCAGCTATTCAGCTCATGAGCCATGCAATTCAAGGGTCAGTCTCCATGAGGAATTTGGAGGAATAGATTGTCATCTCACACATCAATCCTTAAAAAGTTACAAACATTCTGCCTTCTCCTGTTATGTCCCTTTAAACCATAGTATATTCAAAGAGTCTTAAAGCTTCTTACGTTTTCAGCTTGTAATGTTACAGACGAGTTGTATCTACTTTTAGCATCTTCATTCCCAGGCCAATAAAGCCTTGTCACTGAGGAGTCTGCTAGGGTGCGTGTCATTCCCACTCAACCCTGTCATCATTCTGTTTTTATTTCTTGGCTCTTTTCCTTATTTATTGCAGTATTTGCATCTTAGCTATTTACCCAGTGCTTCCCATGTGGCAGGTAGGGTGACCAATCATTCCCATTTGCTTGGTACACCCCTGGCTTCAACTGAAAGTCCATTGTCCTGGGAAACCACTGGGTCCCAAGCAAATCAGGATGGGCGGTCACCCTCTTACCAGGCTGCATTTGTTATATGCTGCAGTTCATGTTATGAATCAGATGCACAAGATCTATATACTCTGTAAAGTGGGAAATGACCAAATACAGCAACAGACAATTTGAGCATACTGTTAAAAGATTGGTACCAACTACCATGACCGCACAGAATAACAAGCAATGATTGTTGGACATGTGCGCATGTGTGCATGTGTGTTGTGTATGTGTTTGTGTGTGTGGGTTTGGGGCAGAGGATGGTCTATAAATGAGACGGTATCTGAGCTGGGCAGTGAAAGAAGTGTAGGAGTTCTCCTAACAGACAAGGGAGGATGCTCACAGCCAGCTCCTGGAGTCTTGCGTTCTGTCCTGCACGGCAATCTATGTGTGGTTGCGCAGTTACTTATTCAAGGGAAGGATTGTTTTCCTGTTTGTTTACAACACCCTCCTTCGTGCAAGGCAGCAGTTGGCCTTGTCTGCCATTTGCCCACTGGGGTCTAGTCTTCTTAGAATGGGAAGCAGTCCAGGTACTAGCCCTGGTCTTTGGTCATATTTGCTAACCATGTATGCATAACGTGAGAATAAAATCTGACTGCTTTTCTCCTTGTTCCAACATGGTATGTGTGCTCTATGCTTTTTCATGGGCAGCCCTCTCCTGACCTTGCCTGCTTTCTATGGTATCCACCTTCAAGGAAAGATGGCATGAGAGTCAGGGAATGTTATGGACTGAGTTGTGTCCATCCATGTCCATACTTGTGACTTTATTTGGAGACGGGGCATATGGGAAGGTAAATGGAGGTTAAGTGAGGTCATAGATATGACGCACTAATCCTACAGGACTGTCTTTAAGAAGAGGAAGAGATAGCAGAGATGTCTCTCTCCCTGCCAGCACACAGAGGAGAAGTCACCTGAAGACACTGGGAGAAGGTGGCCATCAGCAAGCCAGGAAGAGTCCTGGCCAGGACTCGAATTTGCCAGCACCTTGATCTTGGATGTCTAGTCTCAGGAACTGTGAGAAAATAAATGTCTGTTGTTCAAGTCACCCAGCCAGTGGGGTTTGATTACGGTAGCCCAAGATGACTGATATAAGGAGGCTTCAATGTTTTTCTGCTGTTCCCAGCTGAACTGTAGCACTTTGGAGCTGAGATCTGATCTTCAACCTAGGGAATCTGGGCTGGGCTTTCATATAGGGCCAAGCATGGAGTAGGTGAACAATAAAACCTATTCATTTCTTGAGGGATGACAAAGAGAGAGGAGACTTTCCCTAGCAGGAGGCGAGAACAGGGATCTTAGGATAAGACCATTAAAAGTGTGGAAAAAGGAGCCGGTTATGGCCACTCTCCCCTTCCCTTAGACATCTTTCCTCCCCCCATGTCCCCAGGGATGGCACACATCATAGATAATTTGGGGATATTCTAGGTATTTGTTATGATTGAAGGTGGGAGTCTGGAGACCTCCCCTGTTGGAGAATCCTGAGGTTTTTCTTTGGTCAATTAATGGGCACACATTGAAGTTGTAAAATGACAACATGACCTCTTATTTGATCCTGGCAGCCAGGCTGAGGGGGTAGGGACCCTGCATTATCCTTGTTTTACAGGGGAGAAAACTGAGGCTCAGAGGCCAAGTGCCCTGCCCAAAGTCACACACCTACTAAGTGAGAGACCACAGCCTCCTCTATGGGTCTGTTTCCCTCCCAAGCCTGTGATCTTTCTACCTGGTTCCCCAGGAACAAGGACCCCATCTCCTGGATCGGCTTAACCCAGGCTGCCCCTCTGACCAGCTCCAGCCCAAGTTCTCCTCATTCCATCCCACGGGTCAGGGAGTCTGTTTCCCGGGGTGAGAAGTGAGCCCAGAGCTATTCATCTGACAATTGCGCCTTTCAGTCCAGATTTGTTTTTTGATTTGTTTTCTGTTTGTCTTTACTGCTGGGGGAGGAGGGAGACATGGGGGAGCCTCAGCCTTTTCTGAGAGCTCTGTGTTTATTTCTCCTTCTGTTGTGTGGGGATTTTAAATGACGAGGCTTTGATTTTTCTGCCTCCTTGGGAGATGTGCACAATTTTTAAAAAACACATTGGCTCTGGTATTACATTGCTGCCCATCTCTGCCCGCTGAGGAACCCAGGGGCCTCAAAGGCCTGGCTGTGACGGCTGGTGTTCCCTCTCCCACCTTGTGTGGGGGCTTTTGAAAGGAACTCATCCTGTGTGTTTTGCTGAAGTTGAGAGAGACAGCACGCGAGTCAGAGGAAAAAGCCGGGTACGAAGGGGAACTCTGGGCTGCGTCTTTGCCAGTCTCCGCTGGAGCATCTGTGTTTGAACCTCTGAGCATGCCCGTGCTCACAGCACTGGGAGACTGTTATGTGGACCCCAGAGAGGGTGGGCAAACATGCACCTGCTTGTGGTCAAGCGCCTGCATCTGAGGGAGCAGATGCTGAACACAATCGTGTGGGTGCTCAGGCATGTCGAGGAAGGAGACGTGTCAATCATGTACTGGGCATACAGGTGTATGGCTGCATCTAGGTGAGACCTTGGGTGTGAAGACATCTATGAACTGTACCCTTGCCTGTGAGCAAGAATGCACACGTGCAGAAAAGATGTCAGATGAAACTGAGGGCACGGAAATGTTTATGGAGCCCAGAGAATGCATCAGGAGACCCCATTCAAGTTCCCAGCTGACCTCTGCCTAGAGTAGTCCTGGATTCCTGGATGCAGAATAAAGATACATACGTGTGGAGTTCCTGTCATGGTGCAGCAGAAACGAATCCAATTAGGACCCATGAGGTTGTGGGTTTGATCCCTGGCCTGGCTCAGTGGGTCGAGGATCTGGTGTTGCCTTGAGCTGTGGTGTACGTTGAAGACTTGACTTGGATCCTGCAGTGCTGTGGCAGCTACAGCTCCGATTAAACCCTTAGCCTGGGAAACTCCACATCCCACGGGTGTGGCCCTAAAAAGCAAAAATAAATAAAGAAAGAAAGAAAGAAAGAAAAAGAAAAAGAAAAAGAAAGATAAGATACGTGTGTGGATATTTGTGTCTCTGTGGGAGCAAATTAGGGTGTGTCTCTGTGTCCGATGCATCTTCCTGAGTACACATGTTCTTAGGGAATTCAGGAAAAGAAGGGTCTGGGTGTGCACATGACAGTGTCAGGGTGTGTTTGTGTGGTGCTGTCCTGCATTTGCGTTTGCTGTGTTCACAACCCTGAGAATTTAAGACAGCAACAACAACAACAATGACAAAGAGGAATGGAAAACGGCGAAGTGCTGCTGCATCCGTTCCTGGAGCCTCAGGAGCAGACCCCGTGCCGGCTGCGATTCCAGCAGAGTCTGTTACCATGACTATCACTAAGAAGACACTGCTGGTGCCTGTTTGTTTTAACATCCCTGTCTCTGTGACACCCCCTTCTGAAACTCAAAAGCCATTCCCTCGGTGCTCCCTTGCCTTTCAAATCAGAGGATGAGAGTCTGTTTCCCTCCCAGTCTCCAGGCAGAACAGAGAAGGAAGTCAGCCTCCCACCGCTGCAACCCTTTCCCCTCCCGGGTATCCAGGTGCTTCTGGGGATGGCCTAGAACCCTCCGGAAAACCAGACAGCCCGGGGAGGATGGGTGGCCTCTTGCTTGTCTTCGGGTCTGATCTCTTGGCTCAGCCTCTGACTAACTGGCTGCCAGGGTCTGGGAGGGGAAGGCTAAGGATGATGACGGGAGAGGGAGCTGCAGATTTCCAAGAGCTGCCCAGGAGCACGGGGCTGGAGAGAACTGGAGACAACAGAGCTTGGTCCCAGGCTGCAGTGGGCCAGTTTTCATGCCCCTTCAAACATCTGCTCTTGGCTCCTTGCCCAGTTTGTGACTGGGTGGGGGCAGGCTGGAGGAACTGGGAACTGCCGGGAGAGAGCAGAAAGATGGGCCAGGCTGCGCAGGCTTGCTCCTGCTGTTTGATTAGTTCTTTCCTTAAAGGGCAGGGCTGTGAAGCCCAAGCCATGGGCCCCTTTGCCCATTAGCTGTCAGTTTCAGATATCCCAGGCTGCTTGCTGGACCAGCACCCCCAGCCTTTAGGTGGGAAGGGCTTAGGTGATACAGACAAAAGAGAGGGGCATACACCGAGGGGAAGAAGGCACACCTGGCTTCCCTACCACACTGTTCCCTGGGGGCAGCGGCTGTGTCCTTTTAGATTATACCCCACCTTGCCTCCTCCAGGACAGGGCCCTCCTCTGGGCCCCGGTTACAGGAGGCTCCAGGACATGTTCCCTGAATTTAGAGCCCTGGGTTGGGAGCCCTCAAACCTGAGGGTTCCCAGTCAGGACGCTGACTCTGTGCAGGCAATGCTTTGCGTTTTCTCAGCATTGCTTTCTTCATCTAAAAAATGAGGAGCTTAGATTGAATTATCTCTATACTTCCAGCACTGACATTTCATGATTCTATTAACTAATTGAATTGGATGGACATTATGGAGAATGTTGAACAACAGGTCATTTTTCTCTGAACATTAACTGGATCCCTGGGCTGTGTCATCATCAGGTCAGCGTAAAGCCCAATATGAAATAATTTTACCTTCTCTCCCTTCCTAAGTGAGCAGATTCATTGAGTCCATCCTGAAACTTGTGGCAAATGTGGAGGCACGTTCCCCGTCCTGCTGTGAATTTCTGGTGGTTAGGATGCTTCGGGCCCTAGCCAGCCCTTTAGGCTAAGGAGACCAAAGGTCACTCTGGCTGTAACATCAAGACTTGCTTGGGGCAGTAAAAGTGGGGACTGTAGAAAAGATCCGAGTTTGAGAAGCAGATCCTGGCTCCGCCAACAGGACCAAAAAACGGATGTGCCTTTTTGTTGCTGTTGTTGCCTGTTCTAGGGCCACTCCTGCAGCATATGGAGGTGCCCAGGCTAGGGGTCTAATCAGAGCTGTAGCCGCCAGCCTACACCAGAGCCACAGCAGTGCGGGATCTAAGCTGTATCTGTGACCTACACCACAGGTCATGGCAACACTGGATCCTTAACCCACTGAGCAAGGCCAGGGATTGAACCCACAACCTCATGGGTCCTAGTCGGATTCCTTAACCACTGAGCCATGACGGGAACTCCCCAGGGATGTGTCTTTCTGGAGCCGAGGGGAATAGATGCTGGAATTCTTTCTATAACCTCTGCTTCCTGTGTCACCCACCCTCTCGATAATCTTTTATTTCTTTCTGATGGATGAGAGTTATGGATTGAATGTGTCACCCTAAAATTTGTATGTTGAGGTCCTCATCCCTTGTGCCTTGGAATGTGGACTTCTTTGGACATAGGGTTGTTGCAGGTGGAATTAGTTAAGCTGAGGTCATCCTGGAGTGGGGTCGGGGGCAGGGGACCCAGAATCCAACATGACTGGTGTCCTCATAGAAGGGGGAGCTTGGACACAGACACGCATTGGGGGCAAATATCATGCGAAGGTGAAGGTGGATTTGGGGTCATGCTTCTACAAGCTAAAGAACAGCAAGGGTGGCTGGCCACCTCCAGAAGCTGGGGGAGAGGCCCAGATTCTCCCTCCCAGCCCTCAGAAGGAACCAACCCTGCCTTGACCTTGGACTTGCAGCCTCCAGAACTGTGAGACAATACACTTCCGCTGTTTAGGTCACTCAGCCTGTGCTGCTTGCATACAGCAGCCCTTGCAAACCTGTCCGTAGAAATACAGCTGCTGGAGAAAGCCTTGCATCTCCCATGCCCTCCCCTTTCTGACCAACCCCCAGCCCAGGACCCCACCCAAGTAGGCCAGGAGGAGGGATTGGAACAGCAGGTAGTATTCTCAGCGGAAGGGATTTTTCTGGCCCCGTTTGTCTTCACAGCTGTTGCTATGGACCAGGAGGTCCTTCCTTCTATCCCACCTGGATTCCACCTGCTGCAGCCCATTTCCCCTTATTTCTCCCGCTGCAGAAGAGACACTGATCAACCAGAACCCCCACCTCGAGAAAACAATCTTTTGTTGCTTAAAAGTTACGGGTAGACTCTCCTTGCCCTAAGAGCTGATGGCTTGCACCCTCTAGAACAAAGTAAACCTTCCATGCTCAGCGCCCGCCCCCTGTCCAGACCCAACCCTCCAAATGTCCCTGTGTGATGACCTTTTCTCCCACGTCCCAGGGTGGCTGGGCAGGATCTGGTCTCCTCCTCCCACCTTAGCCCTTGCCTGTCTCCTCCTCCCTCCCCCCAGGCTGTCCTTCCAAAAGACAGTGCTTGTTTATGTGCTCACACTTGCCTTGTCTCCAAACACAGCGTGGAAATAAGTCGTAAGGACTGAGATGCAGCGGCTGCGAAATCGCAGTGACCGATGAGAGGGCCTGATTGCTTGTGCATGGCTGCTGAAAGGGGTCTTGACATTTTAAGTGCTCGTCAGAGTGAGGAATGACAGCGGCAGACAATGAGACACTTCCTCTTTGCCTTTTGCTGGCTATTAATAAGTGTTTCTGATTCTGCAGATGTGGGGGAGATTCTGGGCCATTGGGTTGGGCGTGCTGCGGGGTTTTTTTTCTCACTTTGTCTTTCTCCCAGTCCCCTTTTTCTCCCCCCCCCAACCCCCCGCCTCTCTCCTTCTCTCCTAGGCGCTGCCGGCTGTTTGTCTTGGAGTCGGATTTGTTAGTGCTCAGAAAATGTCATTAGGCAGCTGGACTCCGACCTGCTCTTGGCTCTTTGCTGGAATTCAATCTCCTAGTCTCCCTGGCTTGGACCAACTGCCAGATCCCACTCACTTCCCCCAGGGTTGGAGAGGAATGGAAGGGATAGAGTGGGCTGGCAGAGGAGATAGGGTGTGAGGCTAGGTCTGGGAAGGGGGTACCGGGAACGGGCTGCACGCAGGCACTCTGAGAGTGGTCAGAGCCGCTGGCACAAAGGACCAGGCCTGGGACAGACAAACGCAGAGAGAACAGGCAGAGAGTTTCCTCCCTCCCTCCCTCCCACCTTCCCCTCCTCTCTCCTTCCAGCAGCACCTGACTTCAGAAAGGCCACGGCCACCTCCTCCACAGCCCACTCAGGGAGGCTGAGAGCTGAGGCTCAGCATGCTGGGACCACTGCGGCCACAAGGGGGCCCTTTGGTTTCTGGGGTTCCCAGCTTGGCTCCCCGACTCTCAGTGTTTATTGCTCTGAAATCCACCCTCTTTCCAAATTAGGGAGACGGAACACCCCACATGCCTGGAATTGAAGAGTCTCCCTCAGTGCTGACACGGGTACAGTCCTGGGCGAACCAGGACCCAAATCACCCCATGACCCTTAAGCTGGCTTCTGATGTTGCATCTTGAGAGGTACCTTCCTGGCTTTACAGGCATGAGGTTGCAACGGGCCTTGCACAGGGAGGAGGACGCCAGAGGGTGGGCTGAGGTGAGACAGAAAAGAACCTTCATGTTGGAACTGCATGGCTTTCTCATCCTGCAAAAGAGAAAAGAGAGCTGCCACTAACGGGGAGTCCCACCTGGGGGTGCCTTCCCAGTCAAGAGCCCCTGTGTCTGTGGGGAGGACAAGGCTTAGGGGAACTAAGCAGAAGGAGGAGCAGCACCCTTGCTCCCAGGCTGGCCTGGCCCTCTGCTCCCTGTGCCCCCACCCTCCCCCTCCCCCTGCCACTCGCCTCCAGCCAACCTCCCTCTAGCCTGGCTGCACTGGAGTCCAGCTCGAAAGCCTTATCCCAAGCCCGCAGCCTTTGGATCTCTTTATTCTGATTCAATTACATACACAATATGAGCTTTGCAAACAGAAAATTACACGCTGCAATAATTGAATTCTTTCCTGGACTTGAAGCTCGCTGGGCTGTGGTGTGGAGCCGTTCCCAGATGCTCAGCCTTGCCCCAGGGCCCCACCTTCACTTAGCAAAATAATAACTAATATTTAAACACCATTTTATACGTAATGGTGCTTCTGCCTCCCCTATCTCCCTTGAATTTGACAACGAGGTGACGTGAGCTATTATGTGTCATTATTGTTTATTATGAAGCTATTATATATCATTATTTATCATTCCCTGTTTACAAATGGGGAAACTGAGGCACAGAGCAAATTATAAGATGTGCTCACAGCAACAGAACAGACAATCGTGGCAGAACCAAGATCCAGATTCAGGTTTGCCTGAGACAAAGTTCATGATTTTTCCCACTGCATCCTGACTCCTATTTCCTGCCCACCCTAACTACCGCACGGGCCTGACTCCCCTGGACCCACCTGGTTCATGGGAAGGAGGGCAATTACCTTTCCTCCCTCCCACAAGTTTAGACCTAAGTGTTATCTCCAGAACCACAGACAAAGTCCATCCTATCTTTTACCATAAACCAAAGCCACCGTTACCAAACTTGTTAAATACCAGCAAAGATTACTGTTGGCTACTCTCAGAAGCACTATTTCCTTCCCATTGGTCTATCAAACCTTCTCCCTGTAGGACCAACAAGGTGACCACTTTCATTCCATTTCCCCTGCTCTCACTTTCAAGCCAGACAGATTCATTTCTTAGGTGTCTGCAGAAAATACGGCAGCGACTTCTGTCACCCTCATCAGCATTCCCACAATGAATGTTTATTGAGCATCTGTTATGTGCCAGGCATTTGCTATCTCCTTTGGGCCTCACAATAAATTAATGAAATGTGTATTTCTATTTCTATTTTAGAGATTGGGACCTGGGACCTAAAGCAGCCAAGAAATCCTCTCCAAGTCTCTACGTCCAGCAAGGACTAGAACTCAGGCCCCCCAACTGCAGACTGTGTTCCTAACCCCTGCGCCACACGGCTACTCAGGAATGTGTCCCCTTCCTTCCCTCCTCGTTCAAATCAAACTCATCTTTGAGAGGGACTATTGAACTCCCTTCTTCATGGTCTCCTAGAATTTGGTCTTATTCCATTCAATCCATCCTTTCCCCTCTGCCAGTGGGTGACTTAATAAACATCTCTGACAAAGCCATTCCCAGGCTCCAAGGAATCCTCCATAACTCCCAACTACTTACAAGAAAGAAAAAAATACCAAACACTCTATGTGGACAAAGTCTTCTAAGATCTCTGTTTGGTTCCCAAGCCCTATCTTCTGCCTTTCCCCTTGCGTTGGGTTCCGAAGTTATGCAAGACTGCTCATAATTCCAGGACGTTTCCCACCTCAGTGTTTTCACGTTAAACTTCTTCTTCTCCCTGGAGTGCCCTCTCACATTGCTGGATTTAAGCTTTTTCACCAACGTTCAGCCTAGGCATCATCCTTTCCAGAAAGCCTTTGCCGAACCTCAGGTGGCAGGTCTCCGAGGCCGTGATTCACAGCCCATGTGCACTGCTCTGAGGACAGTTCCCTGTTCACATGTCTGTGGCCCCTACCCTGCTCGCAAGCCTGGACTAGACCTTCTTTCCTCAGAGACTAGATCATGTTCTCTGTGCCACAGGAGCCAACACACTTCTTGGCTCATGGCAGTCACTCATTCACTATCTGCTGAAGGTCTTTTTTTTCTAATTTCTTTTTTTTTTTTTTTTGACTATTTAGGACCACACTGGAGGCATACAGAAGTTCCCAGGCTATGGGTCGAATTGAAACTGTAACCGCTGGCCTACACCACAGCCACAGCAATGCCAGATCTGAGCCGCACTGCGAGCCACAACACAGCTCATGGCAATGCTGGATCCTTAACCCACTGAGCAAGGCCAGGGATCGAACCTGAGTCCTCATGAATACTAGTCGGGTTTGTAACCCTCTGAGCCACAACAGGAACTCCTATTGAAGGTCTTTGAGTCACTATGTTTAGCTGATGGCCCAAAGGTATGAGCATATCCTCCTAAATACCTAACCTCAGAAAAACTTGCATGATTCTGGGCCCTGAGGATAAAGAGAAGTATTTGCCCAAGTGGCCTGCAGTTGCATGTACCAATGGAACCTCTGTTTCTTAGAGATGGAGAATAATCCTAGAATAAGAAAGGCTCCTTCTACCCATCAACAAATCTCACACGGATTTCCTAGAGGGTTCTAGCAAATGGGAAGGAAAGTCTGAGAGGGTGCAAAGTCCACCCGTCAGTCTGGGGCTGCTTGGACACACAGCTGGCAGACAAGTCAGAGATTCCAGCCTTTCTCCTAAGAGTATTTCAGGCATTATTATCATAAAAGGAAACCTGGGAAAATGGAGACATTTATCAAGCTGCTGATAAGACTCAATATCACAAAGATGTCAATTCTCCCCAAAGAGTTCTATCAATATTTAATGTACTCCCAATCAAGACCCTGACAAGATTTTTCATAGAATTTGGCAAGCTAATTTTGAAATCCAGATTGGAAAATTAATATCAAGAAAAACAAGATAATTAAAAGAAAGAAACAGGAAAGAGGATTTGTCCTCTCGGATATCAAAATGTATTGTAAAAGTAGAGTATTTAAAACAGTAAAACTCTGTGGTGTTGACTCATAAATAGACAAACATGGTGGCAGACTAGAATACCAGGTCCAGAAATAAATACATATATTTGCCAGGTAGTAGTAAACACTCAACAAATATTTGTTGAGTAAATAAAGAAAGTGGCATTTCACATCAATTGGGGTGGGACAATTGACTATTCATTGAGGAAAAAAAAAATAGAGCTAGAGTCTACCAGTCACAAAAATCAATTCCAAATAACTTAAACAATCTAAACATAAAAATATCCGTAATATTTAGAAAAGACTATAGAATAATGTGTTTATGACCTTAGAGTAGGGAGATACTTCTTAAATAAATTAAAATATGCAGAAGATATAGTGCAGGGGTAGGCTCACCACCTATTTTTATAAAAAAATTTACTGGGACACAGCCACCTTCATTGTTTATGTCTTGTCTCTGGATACTTTTGTGCTACAATGATGGCGTTGAGTTGTTGTGACCATATAATTCCCCAAACTGAAAATATTTACTCTCTGGCCAGGTATAGAAACCTCTGACCTCTGACTAATACAGAGTGAAAATATTGCTAAGTTTAACCACATCAAAAATTGAAGGATTTCTCATTGTGGCACAGCAGAAACAAATCTGACTAGGAACCATGAGGTTGTGGGTTCAATACCTGGCCTTGCTCAGTGGGTTAAGCATCCGGCATTGCCATGAGCTGTGGTGTAGGTCACAGATGCGGCTCAGATCTGGCGTTGCTGTGGCTCTGGTGTAGGCCGGCAGCTGTAGCTCCAATTACACCCCTAGCCTGGGAACCTCCGTATACCGTGGGAGTGGCCCTAAAAGGACAAAAGACAAAAAAAGAAAGAAAGAAAGAAAGAAACTTATTAGTTACAAAAATGCCAAGAACAAAGTTTGAAAGGCAAAAATATTTTCAACCTGTATAATAGACAATAAATTATTTGTATAGAAGTTACATGAAAACTACTTACAAATCAAGGAGTCACTCTAACAAGAAAGACACAGTGGGCAGAATACATGAACAGGAAATTCACAGAAGACATTAATAAGGCCAAAAAAGACATGGATATTTAGCCTCGCTGGTTTTTATCCCTCGAGAACCCAGCAGAAAACAGAGGGTAAAACTAGGAAATTTGAAGAAAGTTTAATGAAGGAACTATTTATAAAGATGTGAACTGGATTTAAAGAAACAAGCAAGGAATGGTATACTATCCTGGGCCCATAATTTTACATTATGTATACTTTATATTATATATATATGTATATGCATATATATGTATATATATATAAGTTTGATATGCATTTACCATAATAAATAGCACTTATCTCCTTCCTCTCTAGAAAGGCATTAAAAAACCAACTGTATGGTGTTTAAAAGTATTTAAATATAAAGACATAGAGAGGTTAAAAATAAAAGTTGTAAACTTCAAAGAATAAGCATAAAAAAGCTTGTAAGCTCCATTTCTATCAGAAAAAAATTGATTTCAAGACTAAAATATTACTGGAAATAAAACGTTATTCAATAATTGGTCAATCCATCAAAACAAAAAAACCCTCCTTTATAATCTTAAATATCTCTGTACCTAATAACTGAGCTTCAGTAAAACTCAACCAGTCTAAAGGGAGAAATAGGGAAATTCATAAGTATAGTTTTTATTTTAACAACTCCATCTCACTAATTGATAGGACAAGTAGCAAAATAATACCAGTGATATAGATGATTGGACATATAGGAAGCTGCTACCTCCCCACGGCCTGAAGGTATGAAAGAGTAGAAGCCGGGGAGCATTGTGTGGAGAGGGCTGGAGACAGGGAATGTGGCTTTGGGTAAAGGGGTGCCCTAGCCCACTGGGAACTGGCAGAGAAGGAGAAGGAATAAACTTCATTCACCTCCAATTCTCCTTCTGTCCTCTGGACCTTCTGATGTGGTCCTTACAGCCCAGCTTCCCAGAGAATGGGGTGGAGACATGTGGCGAGCTGGTCTGGAAGAGCAACCAGAAGATATTCAGCACCCTGGTAATGTGGGAAATGACCATCAATGCAACATCGAGATCCCTCTTTTCACTCAAGAATGGTTTGTAAAGCGTGAGTGTCGGGAAACACACCCATGTACACTTAGGCGGGAAAACAAATTGGGATTGTTGCTTTGGAGTTCAGTTTTTCTACTGCCATGAAATTTTCAGTGTGCATATACTGTGAGCCAGCAATTCCACGTCTCTGTCTCCAGCGAAATACTTGTGCTCCTGCACAAAAAGGTATGTGCAAAGATGCCCATTGTAGCATTTTTAAAGTGAGAAATGAAAAAAAAATCCCAGATTCCCATCATTTGACGGGTAGGTAAATTGTATTATAGTCAAATAAGTGGCAATATAGTCATATGACAGAATAATATGCATTAGTTTCAAAGAATAGAATAAATTATAAGAGGTGGTATTATGAGTAGCTCTTCAAGAAGTATTAGTGAGTTGAACCATAATATGTATAGTATTTTATTTATGTAAAACATATGTAAAAGTCACATATATTTATATTCAAGATGTTTACATTAATGTAAATTTAAGGACATAGTCTAAAAGAATATGTCATGATTAATTACGAGGAGACGGTACATTTTTTACATAAGGAGAATGTATTTATTTACTATTTGTGAAGCTAAAAATGTATTACCACCAAAGAAACAAAAGACCATCTGCCCTGTTGGAATGCTGCTGCCATGAAGCCTTCTGGGTTTGCCTATCAGAATTCGTCCCTCCTGTGCACAGTCTTGACCTGACATCTCAGTCGTAACACGTGCCACAGTCGAGCTTATCCGAGAGTTCATGGTTCATGAGCCTTCTTTCCCTTCTGGACTCCAATCTCCTCGATTTTAAGAGCTGTGCCTTTACAGTGGACATTCTTTACTTTCTTTTCCAGTCTCTACTCCTTTCTGGCAACCCTCCAACTTACAGCTAACCCATATGTGACAGCAGTGCCCTCCAGGAACTGTGCTTGTCAATAGTGAGTACCTGGGCAACTGACCCAAGTTGGACCAATTAGTGTACTTTTGTCAAAGATGAGGACTGGGGAGAGACAGAAAGTTAGACTTGGGATATGTCAACTGCCAGGCTTTCAACTAAGAGGACAGGAGAGCAGACAAACCTGGCTCCTCAGAGAAGGAGAGAGCAGAAGAATGAAAGGACATGCCAAAGGGAGCAGAGATATGAATCCTGCTGGTGTTCCAGGACCTGACTCTGGCTTTTGCTTCAGCAACACCTTTGGACCTTCTTATAAAGGTCATCACTGCATCTTTATAATCAACGCTCACTTTTGACTAGCGTCTCCAGTCGATTTCTGCTGCTTGTAACCAGAGGAATTCTATTCAATAGCAAAGGGTTGTTTGCTTTTGCATTTCCCATTGTATCTACCTCAGAGCAGAGCTGGCTTCCTAGTAGGCATTCGGCGAGCATTTGCTAAATTGGACAAGTGAGGCATTCATTCCTCCTGTGGCGCCCTCACACGGCCACTCGTGGACGCTTGCATTGGTGCTGGCTCACCACCTCCCAAGACGCCCCATCCCACTGATGGCAGCTCCATGGACCCCTTTTCAGCATGGCAGCTCTCTCAGCTGGGGAAGCCTTCCCTTTTCTGAGCTAAACATCCCCACTTCCATCATTCCTCAGAAATCACTGGTTCCGGACCATTCTTTCCTTGATCGTCTTCTCAGAGCAAACATCCATCTGTCAGGGTCTTTCTTAGGATGAAGTGCCCCAAATGGACTCTCAGACTTCAAGCTCCTGTGACCCGTGAGTGATGGCAGAGGTGCAGGATGTCCCAAACAGACCCCACATGGCTGGGAATCAGTAAGGGGCTGTATTATTTTGCTGAGTATTTAAAAATGAATGAGCCTTTGTAAGGAAAGGCTTGGATGTTGCTTCAATGTTGAAACACTTTGCTATTAAAGCTGTGTGAATATGAAATTTGTTACTACCTGGAATTTGGTTTGCTGGCGTGAACCCCTAAGCACGAAGCATTACCGTAGCACAAAGCACACATCTCCCCCACCAGTCCCCAAGCCCATCTGTGACTATGAATCACTTACACTTGAAGGGCAGCTGGCATCCCTCTGACTTGGAATTGAACTACAGACTCTGGAAAGTCTTGTGGCAAAGCAAGACTGTCAGAGCCTCCTAGAGCTGGGAGGGTATCTAGTCTAATCCCTTCATTTTACAGATAAGCCACCTTAAATCTGTTCTGGAACAAGTGGGGCACTAATAAATAAATAAAATAAAGTAAATCTTACCCATGAAGATGCTAAGAGTCAAAGCAGATCAGTGGCCAACCCAAGAGCAAGCTGGCAGGTAGAGCTGAGACCAGCCTTTCCGGTCCGTGGTTCCTCCCCTGTACCCACGCTTTGAGAGATGAAGCCGGCAGCCTGTAGGGGCAGCCCTTAGGTGCAAAGAAGCTTCTCATCTCTCTGGGAATAGCAGGCACCAACTAAGGGCCATTTGTTAACAGCCAGAAATCTAGAAGCAGCCGAACTAATCAAAGCTTGCAATTAGGGAACATCCATCGGCCAGAGGCCCACCCAGAACTAGTTTCCCAGGCTGCCCCCTTTCCATGGGTGCACAAGAAGTCAAATCAATATTATAGTTCAATTCTTCCATCTTCTTAAAGGTTGAATCTGTGGAACCGTAAGGGACAGCAATCGATTAGAACACAGTCTGGGCTTTCGGTGCATGTACAACTCTTCTACCTTCTCTGGAGGCTCCTGAATCTTACCTCCTGCAGTTAGACTTAAGGCAACTGGAAAAGTGGTCTTTCAACGCCATGACCAGGCAGAACATGTCATGCCCCTCTCTGTTGACTTTTCCAAGTTCTAGCATCTCCAGTCCATGGAAGAGAATTTATCTGGTTCACCCGGAGAATGTCAATCCTTTTACCTATGGTCATCATTGATCGCTCCAGGCAAACTGTGAGAGCTGCAGGCTATTTGCAATGAAGAGGTGAATCTGAGGACGAGCCCTGGTCAGCTCTCTCCAAGTTTCCCAGGGTGGTTTAAGGGTGTCTGGAGACAAGAATGGTCCCTGGGAGATGAATTTAGATGCCTTTGGAATTCCTGAAATGTCCCATCCTCACTGAGGAGAGAAGATGAGAAAGACACTCTTTAGGGGTCTTGGAAAACAGCATGTGTAAATTACATAACAACTCACAATGGAAGTTAACAGCGAAAAGAGAAGCCTGCAAGAAGACTGGCCAATTCCAGAAGGATTGGACAGCAAGTCAAGCCTGAAGCTTTCAATCTCTGAAAAAAATCCAAGACTCTAGCCCCATACCAGTCTCTTACCTACTCATTGCCCTAGTGGCATCTTTTCCAAATAGAATCCCTCTTTAGTTGGTGGCTTTGCTTGGGTGCCCAGTTTCCGATGTCTTTCAGGAATAACGTTTATCTGGCTTTGAAGGTCTTATTCTAGGGACATTTCTTATTTTCCTTCTTTCAAAAAGAAAGAAAGAAAGAAAAAACAGCAGCTTTGACTAGTCTGAGGGTGACACGAACGCCTGATTTTTATGCAATGTTGCAAGTGCCTTTCAACAACACAATGGCAGCTTCTTTGACAATGTCATGCGTCTATTCAAAACAACCGGCATGCCAGTCAGAGGCCTGGGCGTTTGCACAGGGCTTGTTCTCCGTAGTGATAAGGCATGTTAGATTTTCCCATTCTATTTGAGAAATAATTCTGGTCTTTTTTAAGTCCCCTGCTTTTTTGATTATTTTTTTTCTTGCCTCTTTGCTGAACAATAGGACCTGTCCCTGTTTGATTCCTTCCGTGATGCCTGTGCGGTAACAACTTGAGAAAGAGAGAAAAGGAGAGTGGGGACAGGGCTGGGGGTGGAGGGGGGAGAAAGTGATGGCTTAACAGGCCCTGCCAGGTGCTGGCCAAGAGAGGGACAGCATTAAGGAGGGGCTGGGAGATTAGCACCGATAATTTCATCGGGTCGATTTGTACAGCTCCTTTTGTTGGAGGCCCGGGTATGTAGGAGGATGGGTTAATTATCAGGCGTCCTGCTCCTCGGTCTGGTCTACCACAGTTAATCCTCTCTCTCTCCCTTTAGCAGGTGCGAGAAGCCAAGAATGAGAACGCCTGCTTCCTGCCTCTGCTGGAAGCATGATGGATAAAGAGAGAATAAAGAAGGGTGGGGACAAGGAGAAGGGTTGGGAGGGTGTGAAGTCATCCAGCTTTGCAAATGTAGAGAAAAAGGCCCCAGCTACCTTTGAGGCCCAGCAGGCTCCCCAACTGGGATATGCTGGTTCCAACTCTCCTGTCTTCTATTTGCCCTCCCATCTGGTGTTACCAGTTAGCTTTTGCTGTATAATAAATAAACCATGCCGCTTGAAAGAACCATCATTTCTTTAGACCATATTTCTTCTGGGCAATTCGGATTTGGGCTGGGCTAGGCTAATCTCAGATGGGCTCACTGATGTGCAGATGAGTTGGTAGCACTGGTGGCCCCGATCGTGCCTCTGGTGGTTGGTTATGAAGGTGATGGGTCCTATGCCTCTCACAATCTAGCCACTAGCTCAGGTAGTCGGGTTCCAAGGGCCTCCAGAGGACAACATCAAAAGCACATATTTGGTCCTGCTAGGTCATATTTGCTAATGTCCCTTTGGCCAAAGGAAGTCATATGATCTATTCAGGTCAAGGAGTGGAGAAATATTCTCCTGGATTCCACCTCTGCAAATGAGGCCAAAAGGGAGGAAATTGTGGCCTTTTCCCCTTTCATTTGCTACAGCGTGAACAGCCTCTTCCTTCTGTCCCCTCATCCCCTGCAGAGACACACACACTAATATCTGACTTCCATACCTGGTTCAAAGCTTCAGCAGAACTTCCTCTCAGACGCAACAACCAATTGTGTTCATATTATCACGCTCTGCATTTCTACTAACTCGTGCCTGTTCTTCTGTTTCCCTTTTACTCCTGAAAGTATTTCAGAGCTAGTCTCACCTCCCCAGTTTGTGAATGAAGAAACTGTGGCCCAGAAAAGGAAAATGATTTGTGCCCAACAGCACCCCTTAAATCCTAAAATACCTGAGGCCCCAGATTCTCAATTCTCAGTCGAGGCATCTAGCCCCACATCAGACCCCTCATGAAGGTAACGCATGCCTTTCCTCCACCATCCCAAACAGAGTGGGAGATGCCTCAAAGTTGTGGGTGTTTTGTGCCCTTGCTATGACCAGAAAAGCATTCAAAGTGATTTTCACACCGAAACACAAAATACCAAGGAAGAGAGCCTGTCGGAGGAAGAGCCGTAGATGCTCTGCGCTTCTGGAATGAATTGATTACACCATTTGGGCAGATTTCCTCTGGGTTTTCTGGCAGCTGAGGCAAAAGAGGGTTACTCATTGTTATAAGGATTTTTTTTTTTTTTAATATTCTAACAAAAGAAAGCATACTTACTCAACTGAGGAGAGAATTTATTTTTGCTGGCACGAGACTCAGGTGGACCAACATTTTGGACCCCATCCTCCTTCCTGTTTCCAGAGTGCATTTCTTTGACCCGCCCCTCGGCCCCTCCTTGATGGCGCCTGGTGTGATGTGCTGCCCACAGTGGGCGTTCAATCAATGCCACGGACTGATTGGCTAGTGGTGTCCGCAGCTTTGATACCACTCCAGGAGTTGAGTCCCTAGCCCTGGGTGAGTGGACCAGGCTATTTGGAAGGCTAAATTAATTGATTTAGTATTGATTGGGCTACAAGCCTCTGTCAAATATCTCTAGACTCCACAGATACCTTAGTTGAAGAAGACGTGCAAATTCTATCTGGGTTTCATCTAAGGGGCACAGATTCATAATTCACCGTGCACGCCAGAGACAGTCCGAGCCCCATCTTACCATTGACTCGTGAGTGAACTAAGCAGGTCCTTTCCCTTCTCTGAAGACCTCCCCACCCCTCCCCACCCAGGTCTTCAGAGGATCAAGTCATGTGATCTATGCAAACCATCGAGCTCAGTAGAGATGTCAGGAGTCTTAGGAACACTCTTAGACTCTCACCTCAGAACTCAGCTGAACTTCCCACCTTTAGACTCAACCCTTCAATATCTGATTCTACTCAAACTTAGCGTGTTGCAGTAGGGTTAGGGGGATAAAGGAAAAGAGCCGAGGAGTCTCCAGTGATGGAACAACCCCTTAGTCTCTGGCCTCTGTCTAGGGGTGCTTTATGAGTAAGGTGCTCCAGGTCCCCAGCAGCAGGATCAGGGGATGGAAGGGCCTTCCTCGGCCACAACCTGCCCTCCTGCAATATTACCATATCCTGGGGCTGTGCTCCTCAAACCCTGATGTCATACAAATTCCCTGGGGTCTTGTTAATAGGCAGATGATGATTTGGTAGGTCTGGGGGACAGACTGGGATTCTGTACCTCTGACGAGCTCCAAGGGATGCCAGTGTTGTTGGTCTAGGGATCACATTCTGAATACAACTAGAGATTAAAAGATCTACATCCCACCAATGGGTGGGTTTACTTATATGGCTCCAGTGTGCCCAGATCAAAAGGAATGAAGCTCTTATAGGTCACAGATGCCCCTGAACCTCAGAGCTAGTGGTTTCAGGGGAGGGCTGAGTGTGCAGAGCGGGTCTTTGTTTTCCCTGTATATTTACCTGAACCCTGGAATTCAGGGTATGATGAGCTTGGAATGAGGGGTTGAACCTTACATTCTGCCTCCGGCTGGCCCACTTAAGAGGTGAGGCATTAAGTGATCTGGTTTCCCTCTACGTTAAACCAGCAAATAACATCACGCAGGGATGGCCTGTTTACCAAGCACATGTATGATCTCGCTGATACAACCTGCGGCAGATTTCAGCTAACTTCTTACAGATGGGATTAAACCGAGGCACAGAGAGGTCAAGCAGGCATCCTAAGGTGATTCAGTCAGTAAAGGACAGGGCAAGTTCAAACTCAAGTGCTTGGCTCCAAAGTCCACATGTCTCTAGGGCACTGTGTGAGCTCACAAGTTGATGAGCCTAACAGGGGCCCAGCAAGGACCCCCTGGCCTGGGACGAAGCAGCCACCAGCCACCAGGGGGAAATCCCATCTCCCTACTTGGGAAGAGAAAGGACACCAAGCTGGCCTATCTTGGCCACCCCAAGATGAGCTACCTGGTACTCCAGCCCTCTTACCTGCATGTCACACAAAAAAGTAGGGAGCGTGCAAAGATGCTCATCAACTGCTTAGGAAACGGAGAGGCTGAAGGTTTTTGCTTAAAAACAAGTTAAAATAGATCACTTGCTTTTTATTATTATTTTTTTAAGTGTGCAGTTTGATATGGGGACTTGAGCCGGAAAAAACTCAGATTTCTCTGTCAATCAGATGGATCCTAAAACTTCCTAGAGGGTTCAAGTGTACACATTTTAACTTGAAAAATTACCAGATTTGTCTAAAGAAAAAAAATTCAAACATAAAACACAAAGCTCATTTGAAGAGAGAAATTCTCCAATGGAGTGAACAAAGGCTGTCATAAAAAAGTTAAACCAGGCATAAAGGAAAATGTCAGATGTGTGTGGGAGAACCAGCTGTCTCTCCTCTTTTTTTTTTTTTTTTAAATTGTAAACTAAATAAGATTATAGGCGAATATATGACTGTCTGAAGCTGGGCATCAGGAGGGCCATGGGAGAGGGAGCCTTGCTCTCCTGGGTGACACTGAGCTCTCTTCTGGAGAATACATTTTTTTTTTTTAAACTTCTAAATAAAGCACTCTAGAGTGGCACATTTATAACCAGCAAAGAATTACTCAAATAAGAGATGCTGTCAGCTATTTATTTTAAAAGCTTTTTTCCTGAAAGAGAAGGGGGAAAAAAAAAATCTCTCCACTTTCCCCCAAGTCCCTTCAAAAGGTTTGTGAGTGAATTCTTTCCTGGCTTTATTTTCCTCCTTAGGAGACAAGTCTGTCTCTTGGCCTGAGGATTATTTCTGCTGTTCTTTCTCTCTCTTTTAGGCCCCCGCTAAATTATCTGTCCAGACTTCCAGGAACAAGCAAAGCTGAGTCTTGGTGTCATGATGTGGGTTGGGGACAGAGATGCTGGGGTGCGTTTGTGAGGGCGGGGGTGGGCAGAAGGGGTTCTTATTTAAATTCCAGAAATAGCACCCAGCCAGAAAGAAGGAAGGGAGTAAGGGAGGAAAGGAGGGAGGGAGGGAGGGAAATCAAAGGAGAGAGAAGAAAAAAAAGCATGCCTGGAGGGGGAATGAAATAATGTAATTTGCAGCAACATGGATGGGTGTAGAGATTACCATACTAAGTGAGCCAAAGACAAACATCATATGATAGCATTTACATGAGGCATCTTAAAAAAAGAGACACATGAACTTATTTACAAAACAGAAACAGGGGGGAAAGTGGGGAGAGGCACCCATTAAGGATTTGGAATTAACATACACACACTCCTATGTATAAAACAGATAAACAACAAGGGCCTACTGAATAGCACAGGGGACTAAATTCAGTATCTTGTAAGAAGCTATAATGGAAAAGAATCTGAAAAAAATATAAATGAATCACTTTGTTGTACACCTGAAACACTGTAAATCAACTATACTTTCATTAAAAAGAAAAAAAGAAAAAAGAATGGGTGCGGGGGAAGGGAAGGGTGGCCCTAGTCTATGGAGCACGGTGGGATTAAGGGCTGGGCCTCACTCTTTCAATTCATATGCTCTTTTTGGGAACCTTTTTCTCTTCAGTCCTGTTCCTCAAGCTCCAGCTGCCTTTCTCCATCTTAGACCCCATCTAGTCAGGACTGATCTCTTTCTATAAATACTTGACTTCCATTTCAGAAATGGCACCTGATCTCCTTCTGGGCTGTGTTGATTTCAATGTACACCCAAGGCTAAGAGTAGGCCTGGTTTGTTTTTGTATTTTCCATAGAGCTTGGGGCAGGATAGGCCTTCACAATGAAGCCCCCCCCCCGGGGAATTGCTCAGAGTAGCCAAGCACCAGGCACCAAGGCGGGGAGGGAGGGGCAAACCGTGCTCCAAGCTCTCTGATGGTGTTATTCCTGATTCTCCCAACAGCTGCATGAGGAGGTGCTCTGCTGTCCTCATGCTAGAGATAAAGTCACGGAGCTACCTACAGTGGCTGAACTTGTCCAGGTCACCCACTGATAGGTATTGGAGCAGGGTTTGAACCAGTTGTCTGGGGCTGAAGCCTGCTTCTTTGACCACTATGCTGATTCCTCAAAGGCCTCACCAGCTACTTAGTTCCAATTAGAACAATCAAGTCAACATTTTATCATGTTTGATAGTCCAGCTCTAAGACCATTCATTACCCTTATTTGTGTGTGTGTGTGTTTCTGTCTGCCATGTTTATGCTGTGCTTCTAAGCCACACCTCTCCCCACACCCTGCCTGGGACTGCGCAGCACAGCAATGCTGCAGGCTGCAGATACAGGTCTGCAAGACCCAAAGTCCTTCTTTTCACCAGATCACCTTGGGCAAGAGTCAGAACAGCAAAGGAAGGATCAGCATCTCAGGTCTTCACTCGCCTACCCTGCAGGGTCACTATGAACAATAAATAAGTTGCGGGTAGGAAATGTATATATAGCATAGAGGAAAGAGTCCATAATCATATAATATCTTTGTATGCTGATGGATGGTAACTGGACTTATTGCGGTGATCATTTTGAAATGTATAGAAATATCAAATCACCATGTTTTACACTAGGAACTAACGTAGTATTATTGTAGGTCATTATACTTCAATCACAAGCAAACAAAACAAACTCATTAAAAAAAAAAAAAAAAGAGATCAGGAGTTCCCATTATGGATCAGCAATAACAAACCCTACTAGAATCCATGAGGACATGGGTTTGATCCCTGGCCATGCTCAGTGGTTTAAGGATCCAGCGTTGCTGTGAGCTATGGCGTAAGGTGTAGTTGTGGCTCCGATCTGGCACTGCTGTGGCTGTGGCATAGGCTGGCAGCTGCAGCTCTAATCTGACCCTTAGCCTGGGAACTTCCATATGCCATGGGTGTGGCCCTGAAAAGACCAAAAAAAAAAAAAAAAAAGAAAGAAAGAGAAAAAGATCAGAAGTGAGGAGTGGGGTAAGGGGGGATTGGATGAAGGTTGCCAAAAGGTAAAAAATTCCAGCTATAAGGTAAATAAGTACTAGGGATCAAACATACAACATGATAAATATAATTAAGATGCTACCATATGTTACACAAAAGTTAAGAGAGTAAGAATACTCATCACCAGAAAAATATATTTTTTTCTATTTCTTTAATGTATCTATACTAGAAGATGGAATTTCACCAAGCCTATTTGGTTATCCTTTCATGTTGTTTGTAAGCCAAAGCATTACGTGGTGCACCTTAAACTTGTACAGTGCTTATGTCAATTAAAAAAATTAAATGAGATGATAATACAGCATATCTACAATAGGGTGTGACACAAAATTACTCATGGTCATGGTAGTGCTTCCTTTACCATTAGGCCATTGTGAAGTGTAGGGTGAGTGCCACCCATCTGAGATCTGGTACCTCAAACTCCGCTTTCTCCATGAAGTCCTCTGAGATTGCTCTAAGCCTGAAGACCCTTCTTTCCTGAAGGTCCCACACTGCGGTCTGCGGCACACGGCCCTGCAGTAGAAGGGGTGCCTCTGTACTGTCCTCTGGCGGGTTTGTGAGGGAATCTTAAACAGGGGCTGCCAGAGGGGACAGAGTCTTGTGATGGTCAAGCCCTTGGATCAGCGGAGTTGGCCAGCACCTCTGCCCCTGCCCGGCTTGCGCACCCTTACCTCCAGGGGGCGCCATTCCCTTCAACAACGACTGTGCAGAGCCCTCCCAGGGAACCAAGTCAGAGGGACCCCAGGTTCACAGCCAGGTCCTATCATCTGTTACCGTGTGACTTTAGATACATTATTTCCCTCAAATTCCTGGTTTCCCCACCTGAAGGATGGGGACATGGTTGGCTCTCTCTCCTAGGGCTGCTGGGGTGCAGGGGGCAGGGGGGAAGGCAGCGTGTTTTAGTGGCTAAGCACAGAACTTGCATAGGCAGGAGCTCAGTGATGTCTGGTCTTATTTTTAGAGCTTGAACAGAGGGAAGGGCACAGAGGACGTGTGCTCCACAAATGTTTGCTGATGGAGGGATGTCTCCCCTAGAAAGCCTGGATTCTTCCTCCAAAGAATTTGGCTTGAACCAGCCAGTTCGACCACAGCAGTGGGAAGTGTGGCAGCTCTGAGCACAGGCTGAGGGAGGCAGGGAGTGGGAAGAAGGGCTAGGACAGAGCAGAAGGGGCTTGTCAAAGGCTCCTCTCATTGCCCCCTGGCTGGGAGGACACACTCCCTGAGGCCCGGGCTGTTCTCCTTGCATCCGTCCTGCCAGCAGGGTACCTGATGCAGGGGTCACAGTTCTAGCTAAGGCTGATGCCCATTCACCTGTCACATCTCCTCACCTGAGACTCTGAGAGCTGTGTTCCAGGCCTGGCCCTTAAAGGTGCATCCGCTTCATTGACTGAGGACCACTGGCAGCAGTGGGAATAGCCCTTCTCTGAGACTCAGATGACTTGGATCCAGGTCTGGGTCCAGCACTGTGTCCTTGGACACCCACAGCTTCTGCTGACCTCAGGCTACTTGTCTCCATGTAAGAACAGCCAAAAAATCCTCTGTCTGCCTTAGGAGGTTGCTGGAAACCCCAAATGGGATAACATAAGAGAGAACTTTGAATGGTATAATGAGCCCCTCGTAAATGAAGGTAGAAGATTTTAAGTCTAATAAATGCAAAACAATTGTTAATTATTATGTACAATGCAAGACCTGTGGGCCTTATACTTTAAGCCCTGACCATCTGCCCCTCTGGTAAAAGTATAGATAAGCTGGCGTCAGAAGACTTAAAGTGGCTACCTTTATGAAAATCTCCAAAGAGCATTGCAAGTAGAGAGGAAAGTAGGTGCAAAGGCCCTGTGGTAGGGAGGAGCTTTGAACATTCCAGGAACTGGCAGACCCTAGTAGGGCTGGAACATAGTGAATGAATCAGGGGCAGTTGGAGAGAGAAGGGATATACAACAGATGCTCAATAACATGTGAAGAATGAATGACGGAATTGGTGAAGGAGTGGGGTTGCTGCAAGAGCCTTGGGAACCTACCCTCTTCTAGGGTTTCACATCTCTCTAGTGCTGCCAAACACTTGGGGGACCCTGTCCTGGACAGACTGTGGAGCCACCCCCTCTACTGGCAAAGACCCCCCTCCGAGCTCCACCAGCACACCTGGCACTCAGATGCCAGCAGGAAGCTCTGGCCTTTCCACTTGGCTGACCCCATCCACCCTGCCCGCTTGAGGAGCCCCTCCTTCCCTCCATTCTGGCTTCCCCAGGGGACCGCGGCCCATGTTTATGAAAACTGAACATGTCATTCAAACCAGCACCTCTGGCTTCACGCAGCCGAGGATCAGGAGCCACTATTTTTACCTCTCCTTTCTGTCACTGGACTTTACAAGCAAAGGCTGGTCTCCCCCTTGGCGGTTCCCAGAACCTCGCAGACAGTAATGAGTCTGGGGTTGGTGTTAAGCTCAGATGTCAAACAGAGTGGCCAGGGCCTCCCGAAACGCGGAGAGAGCCGCGAGCTTCTCCCTCTACAAGGTCAGCTTGTGTGTAACACTTCATTAAATTGCTCAAACACTGAGCCGTGTCTTTAACCAATACCTTTAATGTCATTTTCTGCAGACTTAATAGAAGAGCATTAGCATACCTGTCAAGTCTTCCCATTTAAACTTCGAAGCCAGTGAGTTTAAAGGGCCTCCTTCAGCCCACAGTGGATTTGGCTTCACACTTTGGTTTAAGGAAGGAAAAAAAAAAAAAAAAAAGAGAAGGCGGGGGAACCCTCTGCGGGTCTGTGTGACGAAGCAGAGACTGTTCTACTTGGATGGCTGTCTCCTTCCAAGGCTCCCTTCTTGCCTCCAGGAAGCATGCCTAGGTTAAGAACAGCGGGAGGCAAGCCTCAGAGTTGACTAAGAAGTGACCTTTCCTTGTCTCAGATTTACAGGCTGGATGGAGCCCCAGGAGGTCAATTAGTCCATTCCCCTGCCCCCAAGAAAGCACATTGCCCAGAGCATGGCATTGAACCATTCCGGGCAGACATAAAAACCAAGGCAAAGAGTGCTACTGGGAGCTTATATTCCCGGTCACATAGGCAATTAAGAGGATTTGGGGTGAAGGGTGGGACAAGTTAGGTGTTTGGGATTAACGGATACACACACTTCCACACAAAATAAACAGCAAGGACCTACGCTATAGCACAAGGAGCTATATTCAGTATCTTGTAATAAGATGTAATGAAACAATACGTAGAGAGAGGTATCTGAATCACTTTGCTGAACCCATGAGACGAACATTGTAAATGAACTATACTTCAGTTGGAAAAGAAAAAAGATAGATTGGGGTTAAGCTCTGAGGCTTGCTTTTTCTGACTATGTGTGAGGACAGCTCAGTGTGTGGCTAACAGCAGAGCCCTGCCGCTGCCCTGGCGGGGTGAGGACGAGGTGGCCAACAGGCCAGGCCCGGCAAGAGGGCCAGCGAAGGCCTTGCTGGCTTGGGACTGGAATTGCTGTTCTCTGGGTCAGCCTCTGAGCGCCAGGGACAGGGTCAAAACAGCAAACTTGTCATAGTGCCTGCCGACCGCCCAGGGACAGCTACATAAGGAAGGGCTTATAAAGAACAGGACGACTCGAAGGTTCCCCTCCTCGCAGAGGTGGGGGAAGGGCCCATCTTGAACACCTCGGAGATCCTGGCTGCACTAGAGGCAGGCATTTGGCCTTAGGAAGTCCCATCTGTGAAATGGGTTCGACTGTCCGTGGGAGGTCAGCTCTCCTGCAGGTGGAGGTGGAATGGGCTTGATCACTCCGCCGGAAAGCAGGATGATGAACGTGCCTCTGTCATTAAACCACTAATCGTTAATTATCCCCCTAGACATCGCATAATGTGCTACCCAGGCAAAAATAAAATTGCTTGAACTTTTCCACTAAGTTCTAGCTGTAAACAAATTACTTGCGTCAAAACTATTTACCAAAGTGAGTAATTTTAGACATTCGTCAGATTTCATAACATGCTTTAATTAGTGCGAGCTAATAAAGTCCTCTTGTAATGAAGCACACATACATCCCTTGTTGTTTTTTATTTAGAATTTTTGCTTACCGTAATTCTTTTTACATGATTTGATGTCTGGCTTCCAGAATACATGTGTCTGCATGAAGGTGTGTGCTTCTGGGTGCGTGTGTTTCCGATGTCACTCTGTAACGAGATGCCACATCATTAAAACACCCTCTTAATTATTAATGCTGCAATTAGGGCAAGAAGGAGGACTTTCTCCCCCAAAAGTGGAAAGGTGATCCCTGGCTCCCACAGTAGTGGAAACTGGTGGAACCTGGTGCTCTCGCCCTCTGGGTCCCAAGGGGCAGATCAGACAGCGTGACTTGTGCCTGGATGCCCTTAGGGAACAAGCTGGTCTGTAAGGAGCCTGCTGATTTCCCTGACATGCTCTTCCCCGAGAACCTCCAGACTGAGGATGGCAGCAGTGACAGTTCACTTTCAGCTCAGAAACCTGTCACTTGGAGATCAGCATTTTAACCACCCCTTACCCCTCCGAAAGAAAAAAAAAAAAAAAAAAGGAAGGACACCTTAATTTACCCTTCTGATTGGCTTGATAGCTGTCAGAGTGACAAGCTGTCTCTGGCTGAAAGGGACCTAGTGTTAGTGCTCAGGCTGGCTTTATGTGCATTATATGGTCCGCTTGCTCTCGGGAATGGCAACATGGAGGCGGCTGTATGGTACTCGGATGGCTACTCTCCCCCAGCTCCTGCCTCATCACCCACTGGCCTTGGGCTGATTTCCAGGTTGAAGCTCCCCAGACCATAACTTCTCCTTCTCCCACCCTTGGGGCAGGTACCCAGAGGGTGTTCCAGGGCATGGATGAACCCATCTGCAAAATGGCAAGCCAGGCAAGGTTGCCATCCTGCTGCGTGATTGAGAGAGGGGCACTGGTGACTTAGGCAACTGGATGCCTCAAGGGTTCCCTGATGTCTGACATAAAGTCTAAGGCTTAATTCAACCTTCACATGAGACTCTACAGTCCTCACACTTGGCTCTTCTCTCAGAAAGTGAGTGTGGTAATGTATACATTAAGATGACAATAGCATCATCTGAGAAGTGGCTTTGTCCCAAAAGGCGAGTAGGTTTCTTGGTCTTTGTCAGGTCATGTTTATTTTGGGAAAACCTAAAAAATTTCCCAGGCTCCATGCAACGCCCAGAAGTTCTAGTACATGTTCCATACCTCCCGGAAAAGCCTCATACTTGACTGACAGTCTGTATTCCATGTGCTCTCACTAAGATTTTGTCTGTAGTTTGTGCTTACAAATGAGTTTTTAAAAAACTGCCAAGCGTATTATAGTATTGAGTTGCTTGTTCAGCATACACATGCCTTCCCCTAAGCCCTCCCCAGTGGATACAGCTGTATTGCCCGGGCCCCATACATCTCAGTTTAGAGCTGAGGGTACTGGCCCAAGTGGCTACGGAGCCCTTGATGCACTAGTGCAAATGGACATGTGCTGCAATCGTAAAATACTCTCAGGCACTTTAGTGTGAAACAAATAATGTAAAAATATCTCAACAATTTTTATATTGATCGCGTGTTGGATGGTTAATAGTTTGACTATGTGAGATTAAATAAAATGCATTGATTAATTTCACTATTTCTTAGCACATTTTTTTTAGCGTAGCTCCTAGAATATTTAAAACCACATATGGAAGGACTTTCAATATATTTCTGCTGGGCGGCACTGATCTAGGGGTCATGCTGTCTTCAGATACCTATAGCAGATGAGGACTGGCGATGAGATTTCCAGCTGGACTTTGGTTTGGTCAAGCTCTGGTATTCATTGCCTGGGTGACCTTGGGCATGTATTTATTTGTTTGGGCCTCAAGTCCCTATTTTTTTTTTTTTTTTTTTTTTTGGCTGCAGAAGTTCCCAGGCCAGGGATTGAACCTATACCACACTGTGACCCGAGCCACAGCAGTGACAACATCAGATCCTTAACCCACTGTGTCACCAGGGAACTCCTAGATCCTGAATTTTAAAAGGGAAGGTTGACTATAGAAAGAAAAGGATGGAGTCTCCTGGCTGACTTGAGAGACTGAGCCATGTCTTATCCCAGAAGAAGGGATAGAGTGACTTCCGGCATTTCTGACTGGCTTTTGGTTGCCTTGTACCTTCCCTTCCTAGTCACCTTGGAAATTGCACTCAAGCTCCTGAAGGGAGGGCCAGGTGAACTCTGATCTCTTTACCCGGGGTTCTCTGTCCACTTTGCCAGGCTCATCAGCACCTGGGGAGGGGCACGCCTGTGTCATCCTTTAACCCATGGTGATATGTCACTGATCGGCACAATCGGTTCTAATAGCTCCCCAGGTGGATTCCAGAGAGCAATGAGCCGAACATAAAAATCCCTTTATTATTGCCATTTCACTTTTATATACCCATCAAGCTTTCATATTTAATCTCCTACATCACAATAGCTGATCATTTTTAACATTTGACATTGATAGAGTGCCCACTGCTATTATTCTGACATACTATAAAACATTACACCCATTTGCAATAGAAAAGGCCAAGAATCAATACCCAGCCCCATTTTCCACTGTGGCCGTAAATCACGTAGCACCTAACAAATTGGTTTAAGTAGAAGAAACTTCAGAACCAATGAATGGCCTGACCAGTCCCCACCATCCCCTGTTAGAGCTGACAGGGACCTGGATCCCTGTGAGCTGGTTGGGGATGCGGGTGGGGCTGGGAGAGCAGGTGGGATGTCAGGCTATTCCATAAGGCCACCAGGATTCTCCAGGGAAAGAAGTGTCCATCTCTCTGGGCCCCAGAGGCACCTATACAGATCCCTGTACTTTACATGGCACCTTTATTTCACCCCTGTCTGCTTCAGCCTTTTCTTTATAGCAAGTGGCCCCACATTGGAAAGCTGGTGTCTTCCCACTTCCCACTCTATCCTTCCACAGGCTCCAAGACCCAATGTCAAGGTTATCGGTCTATTTTGTCAGTTAGCCCATTCATTGAAATAGCCAGATGTTAAACTGAATTGATGGGCTATTTAATCAAATTGACTTTAGGATAAATTCATTGATCAGTTCCGCTCAAGATGGCCAAAGCCAGGAGTTAAAGAAAGTCACACAGATTTAGGCATTGTTTGAAATATTTAGGGTGATGAGTTGGGTCAAATATTCAGTCATTATCTTTGTATCTGAAACAAATGAGATTTTCAAAATCCAGACGTTATAGAATATTCAGAAAAGCGCCATCATTTTTCATTCTTTGGGCCTCATCTAGATCCAGCCTAAGGCAGTGCTGATTTTGTTGGACTCCATCGAAAGCTTCTTTTAGCCCCAGTTTCCTAGTTGAAAATACATGAGCCCCTGGTCTGATTGAGGGTAGTTGCTGGGACGCTGGAACATTCTGAGACAGGAGGATCTGGCTCTGGGAGGAAAGAAAGGAAAAGCAGCTCATTTGTCAAAATATTTTCAATTCAGGACTGGATTTCCTATAGAAGTCTAGTGTATGCGTGTGAACATTTACCTGACTTTCCTGTAATAGGTATGCTCCTGAAAGTCACATATACACCAGAGTTTTTTAGAGTGAGTTCCTCTTTCCTATTAACTTGCATTATCATTTCAGAGATGATTTGCCTGCATTTCAATTAGCAGTGAGTGATTCTTTACGCTATCTGTCTTACTTAACCTCTTAATGATCCTGCATAAAATAAAGAGCTTTTGTCAAAAGGGATTCTCTGGTAAAGGAACACATCCTGGTGCTTTGTGAATGAATTCAGTCATTCTGTATCACACATCTGGGATGACATACGCGGGAGGTCACTGGATTCAGACCTGCAGCGGTTCTGGGAAAGCTTTCTGGAGGATGAAGAACATCAGATTCCAAGTCAAGAGTCTGATCCTGCTGTTTTCCAATTGGGCGATTGCAGGGGTGAACCCCATGACCTCTTCATACATTCACTTTTTTTTTTTTTGTCTTTTCTAGGGCTGCTCCTGCGGCACATGGAGGTTACCAGGCTAGGGGTTGAATTGGAGCTGCAGCTGCTGGCCTACACCACAGCCACAGCCACGTGGGGTCCCAGCCGTGTCTGCGAACTACACCACAGCTCACAGCAATGCAGGATCCTTAACCCACTGAGTGAGGCCAAGGATCGAACCCACAACCTCATGGTTCCTAGTTGGATTCGTTAACCACTGAGCCACTACGGGAACTCCCATTCATTTTTTTAAGTGGGGATAATAGTTCCCTATCTCTTTCATAAGACATCTAATGACAAAATGAGATAATGCAAGTAAAAGTATTTACTATTATTATTGATAATGCATTAATAATAATAATGAAATATACTGAAAGAAGGAACAAGATAAACTGGTCTTTTTTTTTTTTTTCTTTTTCTTTTTAGGACCACACCTGTGGCATATGGAAGTTTCTGGGCTAGGGGTCGAATTGGAGCTATAGTGAGGCCTATGCCACAGCCATAGCGACCTACACTATAGCTTGTGGCAACACTGGATCTTTAACCCCTTGAGCAAGGCCAGGGATTGAACCCACATCCTCATGGACACTATGTAGGGCTCTTGACCTGCTGAGTCACAACGGGATCTCCAAGATAAACTATCCTTATATCCAGCTCTAGTTTATGCCAGTGGGGGCAAAGCTGCATTTACTCAGGACTAACCTAAGAGCAAGCACACAAAAAAATCAAATTTAAGTTTCTCAATTTTGTACTCTGAGCATTGAGAGTCAGAAAGATAAGTAGATACAGCTGGATCCTGGAAAACTTCTAAATCCTAAAAAAAAGTTCTGTTTTTGTGATGCATTGTTTTTTACTCAAGTGTATTTGGATATATTTTAATGAATCCATTTACTCAGTCAACATTTATGTTGTAATTACTCCATGCTCCACCCTGAACATATAATAAAAATAGACATGTTGTGGGCCCATGTGGATTGACTGTATATGAGGCTCCCAAGCTTTCTGCTGCATCAGAATCCTCTGTGAGGGCTTACACCAAACCTTTGAAATCAGAATCTGCCATGGTAGAAGCTGGGTATACATATGTTGACAAATTTCCCAGCTAATTCCAGCTTTAGGGCCCACTGGCCTCTGTGCAAACACACTATTACCTCAAAGACACCATTGCCAGGAACCATCCTCCTCCAACTGCCTGTGGTTTTCAGGGGGCGGGGAGTTCCTTTGAGAGTCCAGATCTCTGGCTTTCCTGAAATTGGGACACACGTAGAAGCTGATGTGCTCAGCTGGTGTGAGGCCACTGCAGAGGCTCGGAAATGGGCCAAGTCCTTTGTTCTTAGCCTGCAGTTCGGCTGCTGACTCGCTCCAAAATAACCTGGTTTCTTTGGCATCCTAGGCTGCAGGCCTCCTGTCCCTGGGCCCAGAGGACCACCCAGAAATTTCATTGTCCCTTTTATCATCAAGCATGGGATGGTTCTCTCTGGACTAAGTCTTTGCTTAGAGTAAGGGGAGGGGAAAGCCAGGGAGAAAGGGAAGGAGGTTTCAGCTCCCGTGGGCCTCAGCAACATTGTTCTCTGAGCCGAAGCGTGCCTCCAAATACTGCTCACTTTTATAGGACCTGGGAAAGAGCTGCTCCGGAGCAGTTTTCCCTGTGTCATCTCCGGTGAGCCTCTCAGCAACCCTCTGAAGGACCTAGGGTGGGAGTCACAATTTGCATTTGATGGATGACGAAGCTGAAGTTTGAAGCAATGAATACAATGACTTCCCTACATCAAACAGGCGTATGATCCCTGAGGGCAAAGGCACTGAGTGTGGCTCTTAATCACCTTGGCCCTTAGTCTAGTTCTGAGACGACAGCACATCCTCTTAAAAAAAAAAAAAAAGAAAAGACAAGAAAAGCAATTCAGTTAGAGCTGGACCAGCATCAGACCCTCTTCTAAGTCCAGGAGCTAATGAGCCCAGAGCTCTCCTGCCGCCCCAAGGAAGACTGACTGGAGTCTTGACCCCTCTGCTGAGGTCTGTTCTTTCTCAACAATTCTGTTGTTTCAAACATTGCCTTTTGCAGTCCTCTCGTCGTGGGCCTGGAGTGGCCCTTTTGAAGCTTGGGTCTAGCTTCTGCTCGAGGCTCTGGGAGGTTGGCTGTGCAAACCTTCATTGTGGCAGTGGTCTCACCTTCCCTGGATGGAGAGCTATTCTTGGCATGTACCGGCTCCTGCTGATTTTACCATGAGTTCATGATTTGGGCTGGATGAAAATACATCTTATCCCCACAGAACTGCCCAGTGCCCTTGGATGGGAGCTGATTTGGGTGAGAACAGTCTAGAGGGGAGATAATGGTAGGGCCTCCCAGGGGAAAGGTCTCAGAAGAAAAGAACCTAGAACCTTCCAGAGGTTGCCCTGTTCCTCGCCTGCTCTGGGCTTTCTCAGTCCAGCCAATTGCAGCCAAAGAGCTTTGCTCAGTGCTCAAGTCCATTTCCTGAGTGCCACTTCTTGCCTGGTCCTCAGGGAATGTGGAGAAAACTGGCCTTCCCTGAGGCCCAGGATGCTAGGACACACAACCCAGCAACCTGGCAGAGCCTCCTTTCCAAGAGCACTGGAAGGCATGGTGAGAAATTCTTGTGGGTTCAGTGAGGAGCAGACTACCTCCGAGGCAAGGGCTAGAGCAGGTAGAATTCCGCTTGCCCTTGAGTACATCTGGTTTTCTGTCACAGAAATCCATTTCCAGCAGCAAGTTTCAGAGGGCAAGAGGAGACGGCATAGGGGCCCACATGCTGTCCTGGTGAATGAGGAAGACAAAGAAGCAACAGCCCCAGAGTAATGCAGATCTTACTACAAAGATGCCCAGGGGCCAGAAGGTACTCAACATTTGGCTTTTCAGACTCATTACTGCACCCCAATTTGCCCTCTGTTCCTCCTTCCTCTTGGCCCAGGTGGCCAGGACCCTGGTGGCCTTCTGGGCTATCAGAAGTGACCCTCTGATATCTGATCTCCCATCTGCTGGGCTAGGCATGTGGAAGAGACAGCTGGCACAGCCCCTCCCGGGGGACTGCAATTAGGGGATATTTAATCCTGTCACCTGGTTCATTTGCAGTGATGGATTTGGAGTGGAGCACTCAGGGGCTCCAAGAGGATATTGGATTACCAGGGCCCATCCCCTTCACCCCTCAAACAGAGCTGGCCCTCCCCTGCCCTGCACCTGTCTTCCTGGGCCCCAAGGTGAGCCACCCGGCTGCCATGAATATAGAGCAAGCTCTTGTTTTCAACTCCTCCACCCCCACCCCACTGGGATATTTTATCTGAAACCTCCTGCAGATAAGAAAACACAATGAGATTTTTCAACCGCCATGATCACTGTCCCCCTTATTTTGGAGGTTCTGAGTTATAAATGCTGGCGCTGGAGGAGACAGTCTGTGAATCACAACCATTCCATTTTCACTTCCCAGACTCTCCATGTTGGCAAACGTTGACTTGGTTGTCCAATGTGGGGCATTGTTTTCTGAATCAAGGTACCAGTCTATGTTTACTGAATTTGTCCCTCTTCTTGCCTGCCACGAATACTGCAAGGAAATAAGACTAAGACCCAAAGAAATGGATTATATGGTTTTTATTGAGTTACTTCCCTTCTCTGAACATCCATTTACCAATTTACAATCCAAGCAGATGGAATGACATGTCCTCTAAGATGCTTTTTTTTTCCCTTTTTTTTCAATTTTTTAAGGCCACACCAACGACATATGGACGTTCTCAGGCTGGGGGTCCATTCGGAGCTGTAGCCACTGGCGTACACCATGGCCACAGCAACTTGGGATCCAAATTGCATCTGCGACCTACACCACAGCTCATGGCAACGCTGGATCCTTATCCCACTGAGCGAGGCCAGGGATTGAATCTGCAACCTCATGGATCCTAGTCAGATTCATTTTCACTGTGCCACAATGGGAATTCCATAAGATGCTTTCTTTATCAAACATTGTATGTTTAAGGGGAAAGAGCTGGGCCAAGTCATCAGGGGAAGAATTAGGGCTAATGGAAAATTCCCAGAGAAGAAAATAACAGAAACACCAATAGGACAAGATGCTTATTAGGAATATTTCAATGTAGAAGAGGCACTGGTAGGTCTGAAATAATTCCAAGGTGATCCTGGATGATTTTGGTGACCCTTGGTGAGATTAAAAAGTTTTGATTGGAGTTTCCAATGTGATACAACCAGATTGGTGGTGTTTCTGTAGCACCAGGATGCAAGGTTGATCCCTGGTCCAGTGAAGTGGGAGCTGGCATTGCCACAGCTGCAACATAGGACCCAACTGTGGCTCAGATCTGATCCCTGGCTTGGGAAATCTGTATGCTGCAGGGTGGCCAGAAAAAGAAAAAAGAAAAGTTCTGACTGGTTTTCCATCCACAAATTGGTCTTTGTTTTATGAAGTGCACAAAAGAGAAGTAGCCTCAAGTTTCTGGGCTTTCAAGTTTTATACATCTTAAAGCAGCCTTTGAGGGTCATGGACATAGTTCAGGAGAGATGCAAGGTTTAGGGTCATATGGAGAGTTTCACCACTTCTAAGACCTGGCACAGTAGCTGCCACGACCCAGGGTAGATATGAAGCCTTTCCTGGTGATGGTGGTGGTAATAGTGGGGTCCCATCATTCCCTTGCTTCAAGTGGGTCAATGGCTTCCCATTGCCCCCAGAATGAAATCCCAATGCGTTACAATGGGGGACTAAGCTTGTGTGATCTGGCCTTTGCTGTCTTCTATCTTGATTTTTCCCAATGCTCTTACTCCAGTGTGTGTGTGTGTGTTCACATGTGTGAGTGAGCTCCTGCATACGTCTTGGAGTCTCCAATTCTGTTACTGCCTCTGCACTTTGCATTTGCTATTCTCCCTGCCTGGAATAACCTTGCCCTCATCCTTTATATGGCTGATTCCTCATTATTCTTAAGCTTATGGCTCAAATGACGCAACATCAGGAAGACTTTCCCCGAGCCTTCTCAGGGAACATCATTGTTTATTTTCTTAATAACATCTATACATTATCTTGTTTAAAATTACCAATTTGCTGATTTTCTGTTTCTCTCACTTAAATGTAATCTCTATGAAACTAGTACACTTTTCTCCTCTTGCTTGAAGCTCTATCTCCGGCACTTAGAATAATAGCCAGCGTGTCATAGCAGTACACTAAACATTTGTTGAATTAATGAACATAGAATACCTATTGTAGGCTGAGCTCTGAGGCCATATTTCTGGATGTTGTTTGAGGAGGGCAGACTGTGAACTAGACAATAAGTTACCCCCCACCCCTCCAAAGCAGGGGGCTCTGCCCTCCACCTTTAACCCTGAGAGAAACAGTGGTCTCCCTGGCTCTGCCCTCTGATGACCTGCTCACATTACCTGTTCCTAAGATGATCAAAGGCAATAGAACAAAGAATCGTAACTGAATGAGTTCTGTGTTCCATCCTGGAAATGCGGCCCTTGCAGAGCAGGCCCAGTTCTGAGGGGAGAGCTGCAAAACTGCTACCTTCAAAGGGTCACCGTGAAAGCAAAGAAAGAGGTACTTGAGGACAGAGGATTTCCCTCCAGAGAAAAGAAGCACTTCAAGCCCATCGCTCCAGCACTGTGGCCACAGAGGTGTGTGTGTGTGTGTGTTCCAACAGAAGGACCGAACATCTCCCATAAGCACTATGGCTCTCAAGCTCTCAAATACCACTGCAAATGGCCAGTGGTCCACATATTCCCTCCATCCATAAAGTGGCCAACTGTGAATTTGTTTATATTGCCAACAGCCTCTCTATATAATTGCCTCTTTCTCCAAAAACCTCCTCCTGCCTCTTATTGTTCTTCTGAAATCCATCAGTGCCTTTCTACTGTTATTCCTCCACTTAGAATTAAAGGTAATTTGATAAATCATCTTAAGGCATTTTCATATGCATGTTCTCTGCTTCTCCATTCCATTTATAAGCTCCTTCAGGGCAAAATCTATACTTTTTTTTTTTTCCATTTGTAACCCTCTCCAAAAGATTCTTAGGACAGAATTCTTGTTAGTGTGCTTATTATCTGAACATATTTTTATAGGCTGAGCATGCTTGATTATGATTTTCTTTTTCTTTTTTTTTTATCTTTTGTCTTTTGAGGGCTGCACTGCGGCATATGGAGGTTCCAAGGCTAGGGTTCAGTTGGAGCTATAGCCGCCGGCCTAGGCCACAGCCATAGCAATGCAGGATCTGAGCCTCGTCTGCGACCTAAACCACAGCTCACAGCAACGCCAGACCCTCAACCCACTGAGCAAGGCCAGGGATTGAACCCATGTCCTCATGGATGCTAGTCGGGTTCATTAGCCACTGAGCCTCGACGGGAACTCCTCATTCATTATTTTATTTTAACTATTTTTCTGAGACCTGTTTCATGGCAGACACTGTGATAAGTGCTAGGGATTCAGTGTTGAAGCTCACAGTCTGGGGCAGAGATGGAAATACAAGCAAATAACTATAATACAATGTGATAAATGCTATAATATAGGTACCATATACTGTGAGTGCTATAGGAACTCAGGAGGGAGCTTATAAAATAATTCAGTTAATGCTCCAATGTCTAAATGTGAATGTTTAAATAACACCTTTCCTTTGTAAGTGCTTCTTGCTTTTTATGGCATTTTCACAGCCAATAACTTCTTTGATGCTTCTAGTGAGCCTTAATAAGCTCTCACGTCATACACTCACTCTCACACACTAGGTGCTCAAGAAATATCGACTGAGAAACAAGATAGGTGAATGGAGAGAGGAGATTATGTCCACTTTGCAATTAGGTAAACTGAACGTCACAGAGTGATGGGCTGAAGGTCATAAACAAGAACCAAGGTAGTCAGAATAAATACGTATTAGGGAAGGAGTGGGATGGACGGTGAGTCTGGGGCTAATAGATGCAAACTATTGCCTTTGGAATGGATAAGCAAAGAGCTCCTGCTGTAGAGCACAGGGAACTATATCCAGTCACTTGTGAAGGAACATGAGAGAAAAAGAATGTTTATATATGTGTAACTGGGTCACTATGCTGTACAGTAGTCATTGACAGAACACTGTAGACCAACTATAATGGAAAAAATAAAAATCATTAATAAAAATAAATAAATACACATTAAACACCTACCATGTGAGGATCACTATCCATCATGCTGTAGCAGGTACAAAGAAGGGCAAGCCACATTCCTCCCTCCTGGAGCTTCTAGTCTCATTGGGAAAACCATGCATAAACCATGGGTAGTTAAATGATGATACAGGAGAGGATGGCAGCTTGGGATAATAACACAAGGAGGGCCTCAGGTAATCACCAAATAAATGATGCAACCGTAAAGGCCATAGGAGGCAGGAGAGGTGGGTGTAAATTAGAGGCTCCCTGGGAAGGCCACCCAAGGGAAGCGTGAATTGAGTTGCATCATCAAGGATGAGCTGATGAAAACAAAATACAAGAAAAAGGGGAGGGGCCAAACACATTAGATCTATGCAAAGGCAGTGTAGCCCAGTGACCCTGAGAACCAGGTTCAGCAGATGGCCAGCCCTCATCAGTTTCCGCCTGACTCCTGGCTCAGTGTCTGTTCACTTGCACCTGTGAATTCTCTCCGTGCTGCCCTGTACCTCTCATCCCCACTACCAGCTGATCTCTGACTATTTACTTTACCCTCAGTCCTTTCCCCTGTATCTTATTCAGTCCTACTCTACTGTAAAAACTAAATAAAACTGTATGCTCAACTTTGTCACGGAAGCTTTCTATCTTCTGTCTCTAATAAAAATCTAGATCCCCTCAGAGGTCATGACTTCTTCTGGAGTCCTCTTAATGGGAGACTCTTATGCTCCACTCACCCTTTAGCATCTAGACAACATAGCGACTTCGTCAAATTTCTGCTATTTCTCATACGGTATTTGTCTTTCTCTTTCTGACTTACTTCACTCAGGATGAGAGTCTCTAGTTCCATCCATGTTGATGCAAATGGCATTATTTTGTTCTTTTGTTATGGCTGAGTAGTATTCCATTGTGTATATATACCACATCTTCCTAATCCAATCACCTATCAGTGGACATTTGGGTTGATCCCATGTCTTGGCTATTGTGAATAGTGCTGCAATGAACATGAGAGTGCATGTGTCTTTTTTAGAGAGTTTTGTCCGGATATATGCCCAAGAGTGGGATTGCTGGGTCATGTGGTATTTCTATGTATAGTTTTCTAAGATACCTCCATACTGTTCTCTGTAGCAGTTGTAGCAGCTTACATTCCCACCAGCAGTGCAGGAGGGTTCCCTTTTCTCCACACCCCCTCCAGCATTTGTTATTTGTGGACTTATTGATGATGGCCATTCTGACTGGTGTGAGGTGGTATCTCATGGTAGTTTTGATTTGCATTTCTCTAATAATCAGTGATGTTGAGCATTGTTTCAAGGGCTTGCCATTGCTGTTTCTAGATCATTATTCTTCCTCTCATGCAGAAAGGCCCCATGACAATTTGAGGCTGACAGCAACTGCTGAGACCCTTTCTACCTTTTTTTGTTTTTATTATGTATGAGCTTTCAGGTCACTTTATGAGAAATGATGCCAAGGGTAGCATTTCTGCTAAGGTATGTAGTAATTATCTTTTGGATATACCTTCCCAATTCACAGTCATCCAGTTCTTTTACTCCTTCCTGACCTAGGAGTGTGGTCCAGAAACTGTGTTTATATTATATGGCCCTGATTCCTTGTCCATACATAAGAGGACGAATGTATAGTCATGACTGAGCAGGGCCAATCTGATCTTCTCTCCCAGGAATTGAGGAAGGAAATTAAGAGACTGAGCTGGTCCCTTGAACAGAAGAGAACTGAACTGGAGGGCTGGGCTATCAGGAAGCTGAGAGCCATGTTTGGTCACATGCATGTGAAGTAGAGAAAGACAATCTAAAAGAAAGTAGAAAAGAATAAGGCAGATATGTAGATAGAGGTGAGGACTCATCCAGAATGAGTCCTGCCTGGGTACTTGACAGTTTTCTAGCCCATCCTGAGACTCAGTACCTTCTTTTCCTCAATGCCCTTAAGATACTCCTATGTCCTTGGAATAATCCCACCCCTACCAAGCATAATAACTTTTGCTTCCATTTTATTTTTTTTAAGCTCACCATCAAAACAATGTTGTTAAAATCAGATGTCAATGGTGTTTCTGTTATCTAGTTTTGACATTTGCAAAGATAGAGAAGACAGTTAAGACAAAGTGACACCCTTTGTTCTCATCTGATTACCTATATGATGGGAAATGTGGCCACTAAGAAAGAAGAGTTGAGTCTTATAGTTTTGGTAAGATGGTAAATCATTACAACCTGAAAATATTATGCCACTAGAAGCTTCTATAAATGCTTGATATTCATACAAAAATAACCTTGTAAATGCATAATTGTACTCTCAAGAAAAGAAAGGGAAAAAAATAAAGGAAGAAACCAAGACCTAGGGAAATCAAACCAAGATACATGGAAATGGTCTACCACAAGCGAGAATCAGCAATCACCAACAGCAGGAAGATTTGAGCATCAGAAAGTTGACATAAATTAGAATAGCAATCTAAAAGACAATAAATATGTTTAAAATGAATAAAGGCCTTTAACAAGTAATGCATATTCTAAAACATGCATAAATCACTATGAAAACAGAATAAGCAGGTTTTAAAATGAACCAAATAAAACATTACAAATACAGCCCTTGGAACTAAAAGCTCATTGGAAGCATGTTGGAAACAGGAAAAAAGCTAATACATGATCAGGAGACTTTACCAAAGTAGAGTTTGATGTGAGAAAAAGATGGAAAATATGAAAAATGTAAAAATAGAGAATGGAATGATAAACACACAATAAATGCCTAATGGGAGTTCCAGGAGAAAAGAAATGAGAGAATGCCTAGGAGGAAAGCAGTCCAGAATCAATGACAAACTTGATTAATTATGTTAAAAATGCATAATGTGCAGGTAGAATAAATAAAAACAAATCTATAACTAAACGTATCATAGTGAAACTGCTGAATACAAAAGTCAAAGAGAAAACAGCTTTCTGTAGGCAAACAATAGTTACGTGGGCAGCAGACTTTTCAAGGGCAATACTTAACCCAGAGGATAAGAGAACATATCTTCAAAATGCTGAGGAAAAATAACTGCCAACCCAAAATTCCATGCGGATCTAAACCATCACTCAAAAGTGAAGGAAAAGTAAAGTTATCTTTAGAAAAGCCAAGATTAAAAGAGTTTATAGTTCATAGATTCTCACTGAGAGAAAAGTTGTAGAGAAGAATTGAACCCAAAAGGAAAGAGCAAGATGCAAAATGTAATGGTGAATAAACTGGTGAACACGTGGGTTACATAAGCAAATACTGACTACGTAAAATAAAAATAATGAAAATCCTTGACTTGGGGTTTTCAAAAACAAGGTGGAAAATAAAAGTGTGGACTATAATAGCAAGTAAATTGGAGTATACTAGTTGGAATCTAAAATGTTCAAACTTTCTTTTTGTTGTTGTTGTTCAGGAAGAGGGTAGAAATATTGATTAACTTTAGATTTTTCAAGTCTGCAGGGATGTTAAAAACTTAAAGCTAACCACACACACACACGAAAAATAATGCATAAAGGAAGTAAATTTAAAAGAAATGCAATTGATCAAATAGAAAGCAAGATAAAGCAGAAAAGTTTGGAGAAAAAAAGAGAACAATGAAAAGTACAATTAAATCCAGACATCAGTAAGCACGATAAATATTCTACATCTAATGCTGTTTATGCCTACAATATACCCAGGGACTGTGTCAGCTAAGCAAGAGTGTATGGTCACCATTGCCAAAGCATGTAAAAGGGAAATTTATATTCAGAAAACATAGGGAGACAAAGGTGCTTATCCTCGCTAGTCACCGAGAAATACAAACTTTAAAAATCAGATGTGACTTGATACCAATTTGATTTACAAAAATAAGTGTTAGTGAGGGATGAAGAAATTCTTAAACATTCCTAGGTGGCTGGTTACAGGTGAAAATAATTGGACAATACATCTTGTGAAGTGAAAGATGAACATACAACCAAGCAGTATCCTATCTGACTTTGAGGGGGTAAGAGAGTCCAGACTTGACTTTCCAGGGTCAGCACATGGAAGACTGGACAGATACATGAAACAACAATTTTCAAACCTTGAACAAGAGGCACCCAGTACTATAATCCCAGAGAGAAGGAAAACAAAGAAAACAAACAAGTGGACCCTAAAATTATGCTGGATCTCTGCTTTGAAGCAATTCTTGGGCAGCTGGGAGGGGAACCAAAATAACCCGATAGTCTTGATGAGTTTGGAAATTAGATAACAGAGTCCAGCAAAACTGAAATGGCAAGAATTTGTGTACTGGAGGGGGATATACATACAAAGAGCGTCATAATTCAGCATAGGAATTCCCTTGAATTGAAAACCACTCCTCACATGAATAGGGTGAAACCCCACAAGATTGGCCAAATATCTCCCGGGGAAAGAGCAGTTACCAGGAAGCATAAGCCAAGACCAATTTACAGAGCTCACGCAAGGTCGGGAATCATCTGAGTTCTCACTAGCCAGAATATAGAGACTTTGTTGATTTCACAGAAAATTAGTTAGAGACACTAAAAGGGTCATGTTTTACTAGGGGAATAAATTAAATGAACAGGACTTTTCTTCAGCTCTGTCCTTAAAAAAAAAAAAAATCCTAAAACTACACTTTCAAATCAAACTGATTCACAAGTAACTTAATTGCCTGTCAAAATAGAGACCAATACTTTCTAAAAGGAAAACAACAAAATCCAGAACTGAACAATGTAAAATTTACCATTTCCAGTATCTAATTAACAACTAGTAGACATGTGAAGAAGCATGAAAGTGTGGCCCATAAATGGAAGAAGTAAAATGAGTCAAGAGAAACAGAAAAATGACAGTAAATGAAACAGATTTACATAAAGGAATGTAGAGTGCTGGAAATAGCAAATGTGGAGATAAATATACATTTTTATTTTTTTTATAATTTTTTTATTTTCCCACTGTACAGCAAGGGGGTCAGGTTATCCTTACATGTATACATTACAATTACTTTTTTTTTTGTCTTTTGTCTTTTTTGTTGTTGTTGCTATTTCTTGGGCCGCTCCCACGGCATATGGAGGTTCCCAGGCTAGGGGTCCAATCGGAGCTGTAGCTGCCAGCCTACGCCAGAGCCACAGCAACGCAGGATCCGAGCCGTGTCTGCAACCTACACCACAGCTCACGGCAACGCCCGATCGTTAACCCACTGAGCAAGGGCAGGGACCGAACCCGCAACCTCATGGTTCCTAGTCGGATTCGTTAACCACTGTGCCACGATGGGAACTCCTACAATTACATTTTTTCCCCCACTCTTTGTTCTGTTGCAACATGAGTATCTAGACAAAGTTCTCAATGCTATTCAGCAGGATCTCCTTGTAAATCTATTCTAAGTTGTGTCTGATAAGCCCAAGCTCCTGATCCCTCCCACTCCCTCTCCCTCCCATCAGGCAGCCACAAGTCTCTTCTCCAAGTCCATGATTTTCTTTTCTGAGGAGATGTTCATTTGTGCTGGATATTAGATTCCAGTTATAAGTGATATCATATGGTATTTGTCTTTCTGGCTCATTTCACTCAGTATGAGATTCTCTAGTTCCATCCATGTTGCTGCAAATGGCATTAGGTCATTCTTTTTTATGGCTGAGTAGTATTCCATTGTGTATATATACCACATCTTCCGAATCCAATCCTCTGTCGATGGACATTTGGGTTGTTTCCATGTCTTGGCTATTGTGAATAGTGCTGCAATGAACATGCGGGTGCACGTGTCTCTTTTAAGTAGAGTTTTGTCCAGATAGATGCCCAAGAGTGGGATTGCGGGGTCATATGGAAGTTCTATGTATAGATTTCTAAGGTATCTCCAAACTGTTCTCCATAGTGGCTGTACCAGTTTACATTCCCACCAACAGTGCAGGAGGGTTCCCTTTTCCCCACAGCCCCTCCAGCACTTGTTATTTGTGGACTTATTAATGATGGCCATTCTGACTGGTGTGAGGTGATATCTCATGGTAGTTTTGATTTGCATTTCTCTTATAATCAGCGATGTTGAGCATTTTTTCATGTGTTTGCTGGCCATCTGTATATCTTCTTTGGAGAAATGTCTATTCAGGTCTTTTGCCCATTTTTCCATTGATTGATTGGTTTTTTTGCTGTTGGGTTGTATAAGTTGTTTATATATTCTAGAGATTAAGCCCTTGTCAGTTGCATCATTTGAAACTATTTTCTCCCATTCTGTAAGTTGTCTTTTTGTTTTCTTTTGGTCATTAAAAATAAAGAAATATTGCCAGTACTTGACAACAGAGGATAAAATGAAAAACACTCAATCAAAAATTAAAAATTTAAGAAGTTTACATAGTGGAAAAAATAACAAAGAGCAGATAGAACAAATAAAAAACAAATAACAATGTGATAAAGCTAACCTCGATCACATAAATACATTAAAAGTAAATAGCTTAATTGAAAGGCAGAGATTCTAAGACCAGATAAAAAATCATGATCAAATTATATGCTATTTACAAGAAAGCCTTTTTAAGTATAAAGATATAGATAAGTTAAAAGTCAAAAAAGGGAAAAAATATGTATTATGAAAACCATTAGCATAAAAAAGCTGCAGTGGCTGTATTGGTACCAGACAAAGTAGACTTCAGAACAAGGAATATTACAGGGAATAGAGACATTTCATAATGATGAAGAGGTCAAGAATACATAATCATTCTAAATGTTTACACACTTAATAACGTATTTCAAGATACATGAAGCAAAAGCAAACAACTGAAAGGAGAAAGAGAAAAATCTATAATTATAGTTAAAAAAATCTTTTTCTCTTCTCTCATTATTAATAGAATAGACAAAAATTAGTAAGAATAGGTACCCTGAATAGCACTATTAAGCAGCACAATCCAATTGACATGTATATAGCATTCCTCTCAACAACAGAAGGCATGCTTGTCAAGGATACATGGAATGTTCATTAAAATAGGCCACAAAAACAATGAAAACAAATAAATTAAAATAACTAAACTCTTAAGAAGTATGTTCTCTGACTACAATGGAATTAAAATAGGAATCAAGAACAGATAGATATCTGGAAAATTCCCAAATATTAGGATATTAAACAATATACTTATAAATATGTTGGATATTTACGTAGATGAAAGAGAAAGTCACAAGAACAATTAAATATTTTTATTTAATAAAAATTTAAGCATAACTTGTGGAATGCAGATAAAACAAGTGCTTAGAGAGAAATTTATAGCATTAAGTGTTTATATTTGGTAACCAAAAATCTCAAATAAATTGCCTTAGTTTTCACATTAAGAATCAAAATCAGGAGTCCCGTTGTGGTGCAGCGGAAATGAACCTGGCTAGGAACCATGAGGTTGCGGGTTCGATCCCTGGCCTTGCTCAGTGGGCTAAGGATCCGGCATTGCCATGACCTGTGGTGTAGGTCTAAGACGTGACTCAGATCTGGCTTTGCTGTGGCTGTGGTGTAGACCAGCTGCTACAGCTCCGATTCGACTCCTAGCCTGGGAACTGCCATATGCCGCGGGTGAGGCCCTAAAAAAGGACAAAAAAAAAAAGGAATCAAAATCAGAAGATAAAATTAAACAAAGCAAAAAGAAAGAAGAAAGTAATAATTATGAGTAAATTTAGGAGTTCCCGTCATGGCTCAGCAGAAATTAATCTGACTAGCATCCATAAGGACACAGGTTTGATCCCTGGCCTCGCTCAGTGGGTTAAGGATCCGGCATTGCTGTGAGCTGTGGCGTAGATCGCAGACGCAGCTTGGATCTGGCATTGCTGTGGCTGTGGTGTAGGCCAGCGTCTACAGCTCTGATTTGACCTCTAGCCTGGGAACCTCCACATGCCACAGGTGCAGCCCTAAAAAAGAAAGACACACACATGCATACACACAAAGAGTAAATTTAAAACAGAAAAATGATAAAGGGAAATATAATGAAATCCAGACAGTTTTAAAAAAGATCATTATAATTGATAAACTTCCAGCTAGACCTAATCAAGAACAAAAGAAAGATGCAAATAAAAAATATTTGTGAAAAGAGGACAAAAATCACACAGATCCTACAGACATTAAAAAGATAATAAAGGAATATTTCAAGTACATTATGTCAATAAATTTGAAAACGTAAAACAAATTGTCACATTCCATGAAAGATACAAATTTAACAAAGTTCACTCAGGAAAAGACAGGTAACCTGAATAGCTCTATATTTATTAAAGTTGTAGTATTTTTATTTAACATACTCCCAACAAGGAAAACTCTAAGTCCAGATAGTCTCAATGGAGAATTCTACTAAATGTTTAAGGGAAAAAAAAAATACCAATCGTATACAAACTCTTCCAGAAAATGAGTCAAGAGAGAGCATACTTTCCAAATTGTTTTATGAGGTCAGCATTTCCTGGATACCAAAACCAAAGACCTTACAAAAAAAAAAAAAAAACAAAACCCTACAGACTAATAACCCTCATAAACATGGATGTAAAACTCCTTAATAAAATATTAGCATTGATTCAGCAACATATATATATACATATATATCATATATATTTATCATATATATTATGTTTATATGATTGATATCCTGGAATAAATCCCACTTTGTCAAATGTATTATAAATCCCACTTTGACAAATGATAATACATTTGACAAAGTGGGATTTATTCCAGGATACTACTCTTGTTAAACATTGTACTGAAGTTCTTCATCAGTGCAATAAAGCAGGAAAAGGAAACAAAGGGCATATAGATTAAAAAGAAAGAAGTAAAAACTTTGTAATTCATAGACAACATGATTATGTAGAAAATCCTAAGAAATCTACAAAAGAGCTATTAGAATTAATAAGTAGGGTCAGTAAGATTGCAGTTTAAGAAAAATCAATTGTATTCTATATCCTAGCAACGAACAATTAGAAGGTTAAACTTATAAAAGGAGTATCATATATAATAACACAAAACATAAAATTTTAATTGATTTATATAAAAGATAAATATATATAATGTATACATATAATTTTATATATAAGATTTTTATGCTGAGAACTGCAAAACATTGATAAGAAGAATCAAGGAAGACCTAAATAAACAGAGAGATATTTTGTTCATGGGTTGTAAGCTTCAATATTGTTAATATATGAGTTCTTTCCAAATTGATCTATAGTATAGATTCAATAGAATCTCAATCAAAGCCACCATCACTTATATATACATATTATATATAATATAAATATTTATTCTGGAGTTTATGTAGACAGGCAAATGACGTAATATTGTTGCTAGCTCCAGGGATGACCCTGGATAATCCTGCTACTCAGGGTAGTCTGTATGGCCAATAGAATTGTGACAAATAATAAGTCACTTCTGAAAGTAGTTTACAAAAGACACAATGTCACTTTCTTTCCCCCTCACACACACACACTCTCTCTTTCTATTCACTTTGGGGGAAGCCAGCTTCTGTATGTGAGCAGCCTTATGAAAAACCCTACGTGGGGGGACCCTTACTAAAATCTTTGGCCAACAGCCATATAAATGAACTTGGAAATGAATCTTACAGCCTAGTCAGGTGTTCAGATGATTAGCTCTGGTTAACATCTTGATTGCAACCCATGAGAAATCCTTATCCTGAAAAACCCAACTCAGCTGCTCTGAATTCCTGACTCATAAATTGTGAGATAATAAATATTTGTTGTTTAAGCCTCTAAATGTTGGGTAAATTGTTATACAGCCATGAATAAATAATATCCTTAGAATAATAAAAGCAATTTGGGGAAAGAATGAAATTGAAGGACTTGCTGTAAGACTCTTAAGACCTACTATAAAGAGCTATGGTACTTAAGACCATGTGGTATTGATAGAAATATAGATCAATGAATCAGATTGTAGAGTCCAGAAATAGACCCAAAGTTTATGGTCAACTGATTTTGAAAAAGCGCAAATGCATTCACTGAAGCAAAGATAGTATTCTCAACGAGTGGTACTGGAACAACTAAATGTCCACATGGAAAATAAAAACAAACAAACAAACAAAAACTCGACCTACATCTTGAACCATATTACAAAAATTAAATTGAAATCTATCATATGCCTAAATGTAAAAATATAAACTATAAAACTTTTAGAAGAAAAAATAAGTGATAATCTTTGTGACTTTGGGTTAGGTGAATACTTCTTAGAACACAAATATATATATTAAAAAATAAAGATATTGGTAAAAACTAGACTTTATCAAAATTAAAGATTTTTGCTCTTAGAAAGATATTAAGTTAGATGAAACAAAACCCCATGAACTGAGAGAAAATTCTGGTATACAGAATATATATAACAATTCCTTGCAGGTAAATTATAATAAATCAAAAAAACGAATAGAAAGTATTTAAACACACCAAAGACAAGATGCAGATGGCAAATGAGCCCTGAAAAATATGATCAACATTAGGGAAAAGCAATTTAATACCGCAAAGAGATACTACCACTTATTAGGATGGCTATCACTCAAAAAGGAATGATATCTGACAACACCAAATGCTGTTGAGTATGTGGAGTTAGTGGTGGTAGGAATGTAAAATGGTATAGCCAATTTGGAAAATAGTTTGCAGTTTTGTGCTAAGTTAAACATACACTTACCATAATGAGCCAGTAATTTCACTCCTAAGTATTTACCCAAATAAATTAAAAATTACAGTTCACATAAAAACTTGTACCTGAATGTTTGTAGCAGCTTTATTAATAATTACCAAAATCCAGTAACAACACAAATGTCCAACTGGCCAGTGGATAAATAAATACAATATCATACAATATCATACTCCTCAGGAGTAAAAAGAAAGGACTTATGCATGTGTCAACATGTGAGAATTTCCAGATTCACTAGATGAAAGAAGGCAGCCTCAAAAAGATGCATGCTCTATTATCATATTTTTAAAGACATGCTGAAGAAAGCAAAATTATAGAGACAGAAAACAGATTAATGGTTATCAGGGACTAGGGCTAGAGGAAGAAGATTAATTACAAACAGGCACAAGGGAACTTTCTGAGGTGATTGAAACAGTCAACATATTGATCAGGTAATGTTACACGACCATATAAATTTTTTAAATTCATAGAACTATATACCTAGACTGTATCAGTTTTGCTGTGTATAAATGAGACCTCAATAAACATGACATTAAAAACTGTGGAGCATTGCTTAAGTGTGCCCAAAGGGAAATATATATTTTTAAATGTTTATATTAGTAAAAAAAAGGAAAGACTCACATAAATTATTTCAGCTTGTAGCTGAAGGAATCAAGGGAGAAAATAGCAAATTAAACCTATGGTGGAGGGAGAAAAGGGAATATTAAAGATAAGAGTACAAATCAATCAAAGAGTGAACAATAGAGGAAAATCCATGAAAACAAAACTGGTTATTTTAAAAGGTTAATACAATTGACAAATATTTAGCTATACAATTTGAGAAAAATTTTTTTAAAAAGGCAGACATTAACAATATCAGGAATGAAAGAAAGAACAAGAGTACAGGTCTTACAGACATTGAAAGGAAAATAACAGAAAATTATTAATTAATTAAACACTTAGATGAATAAAAACTTATTTGAAAGATACAAATTACCAGACTGACCCAAGATAGAAGAGAAAATCTGAAATGTTATTTGTTAAAGAAGTTAAATTTGTAATTAAAATCTTTCCCACAAATAATACTCCAAAGCCCAGATAATTCATGAGTGAATTTAAACAAACATTTAAGGAAGAATAATACCAATACTAAAAGACTCTTTAAGACGATACAAAAGGAAAACTTCTCAACTCATTTTACAGGGCAGAATAGTCCTGATACAGAAAACCAGGCAAGACCTTAAGAGAAAACAAAACAAAACAAAACAAAAACTGCAGATCAATAGGAGTCATTAATAAAATATTAGCAAATTGAACTCGGCAATAGATAAAAATAATACATCATGGATACAAAATTGGTTTATCATTTGTAATTAATGAAAGTAATTCACTCAAACAACAGATTAAATGAGAAAAAAAATCACCACAATAGACACAGGGAAATGAATTTGATAAATTCAGCAGCCACTTATGAAAAATTAATAATTCTCAGCATCCTAAAAATAGAAGAAAACCTCCCCAACCTCCAAAGAATTATCTGTGAAAATTTTACAGCTAACATGATACTTAATGGTGAAATAATTAATACTTCTGCCCTTAGGTTGGGAATGAAATCAAGATAACCACAATTGCCACCTCTATTTACTATTGTACTGAATGTCTCAGCCACTGCAATAAGGCAGGCAGAAACAAAAGAATGGCATAGTATATAGCCTGCTTCCTGCCCATGTGGAATGACAGAAACTGAATTCATTCTCCCACCTGAAACGACCAAGAAACTGACAAAATATATGAAACTTTAACTTTCAAAACCCTGGACATCAATCAACAAGTAACAATGATCTCAAAGAAATAGGAAAGAAACAACATGAGCCCTGTGGTTGCATGGTTGTTTACTGCTCTGAGAGCATCCAGGCCAGGACAGTGTACTCCCTAAGATGAGGAGATGGAGTTGAAAATTAGAGAGGACCAGAGAAACTAGACTTGGCAAGATGGAGTATTAAAGAGGAGAGATCTACGGAGAGACCACCCAGAAGTTTTTGATACCATTCTCTCAATAATCGATAGAACAAGTAGATAGAAAATCAATAAGAGTGAACGTTTCCACAGAAAAGAAAATCATAGACTTGGAGAATAGACTTGTGGCTGCTGGAGGGGAGAGGGAGGGAGTGGGATGGATTGGGAGCTTGGGGTTAACGGATGCAATCTATTGCTCTTGGAATGGATTTACAGTGAGATCCTGCTGTGTAGCACTGAAAACTATGTCTAGATATTTACATTACCACACAACAGTGGGAGGAAAAAGTATGTATACATGTATGTGTAACTTGGTCCCCATGCTGTACAGTGGAAAAATAAGTAAATAAATAAAAATTAAAAAAATAATATAAAAGACTCGAATAATTCTATCAATCAAATTGATCTTATTGACAGATATAGAATACATTGCCCCCAAGCAGCAAAACACAGATTCTTTTGAAGTGTACAAGGGTTGTTCACAGGATTGACCGTGTTCTAGGCCATAAAAATCTCAAAAATATAAATGAATTCACAACCTTCAAAATATGTTCTCTGTCCAAAGTAACATTATACTAGAAATCAACCAAAATTTATCTGGAAAAATTCCCAGATATTAGAAATGATAGACTTCTAAATAATTCATGGGTCAAGGAAGAAATCAAAAGATGAATTAGAAAATATTTTGAACTGAATGAAAAAGAAAACGTTAACATACTAAAATTTGTGAGATGTTACTAAAGCAGTACCTACAGGGAAATTTATAGCACTAAACGCCTGTATTGGGAAAAAAAAAAGGTCTCAAACTAATGATCTCAATTTCCACTTAAGATAGTAGAAACAATCTCACAGAAATAAAGAACAGACTTGTGGTTGCCAAGTGGGAGGGAGGAGGGAGTGGTATGGACTGGGAGTTTGGGGATAGCAGATGCAAATTATTACATTTGGAATGGGTAAGCAATGAGGCCCTACTGTATAGCTATATACAGGGAAATATATCCAGTCTTTTGGGATAGAACATGATGGAAGATAATATGAGAAAAAGAATATATATATATATATTTATCACTGGGTCACTTTGCTGTACAACAGAAATTGGCACAACATTGTAAATCAACTATACTTTAATAAAAAAAAGTGCATCAAAAAAGTAACTAGAAACAATAACAGCAAATTAAACTCATACAAAGAAGAAGAAAGCAAATCATAAAGATCAGCACAGAAGTCAATGAAGTAGAAAGAAGAACAATAGAAAAGTTAATGAAACTGAAAGCTTGTATTTCATAATTTTCAAAAAAACTTAAACACCTTTAGTCAGACTGAATAGACAAAAATGAGAGTAGACACAAATTAACAATATGGAGAGTAAGAGATATTTCAGATATTAAAATGATAATAAGGAGATATTATGAATAAATTTATGCTATTACATTCTACAACTTAGAGGGAATAAAAAATAATTTGATGAAAGCCAAGAACTATCAATGCTCACAGGAGATGAAATAGAAAATGTGACTAGTTCTGCATTTATTGAAGTCACGGAATCTGTAGATAAAAACCTTCCTACAAAGAAAACTTCAGTCCTAAATGACTACACTGGTTTCGTTCTACCAAACATTTAGGAATACCAATTCCACATAACATATTTAAGAAAGTTGAGTCAGGAGCGTGGGGTTATAAGATACAATTTAGAATAGATTTACAAGGAGATCCTGCTGAGTAGCATTGAGAACTATGTCTAGATACTCATATTGCAACAGAACAAAGGGTGGGGAAAAAATGTATACATGTAAGAGTAACTTGATCCCCATGCTGTACAGCAGGGAAAAAAAAATAAAAAAAAATAAAGTTTACACGTTAAAAAAAAAAAAAAAGCTGAAGAGGAGAGAATATTTCTCAACTCATTTTCCAAGTCCAGCATTACCCTGATACCAAAGTCATACAAAGTCATACAAAGAATACTACATACCAGTATCAGAACTTACGAACATAAAGGCAAAAATTCTTAACATTAAGTCCAATAATATATAAAAAATGAAACATGTATGATCAAATAAGATTTATCTAATGAATGCAAGATTGGATTAAGATTCGAAAATCAGGAGTTCCCTTGTGGCACAGCAGAAACGAATCTGACTAGTATCCATGAGGATGCAGGTTTGATCCCTGGCCTGGCTCAGTGGGTTGAGGATCCAGTGTTGCCATGAGCTATGGTGTAGGTCGCAGATGCTGCTTGGATCCCACGTTGCTGTGGCTGGGGCATAGGCTAGCAGCTGTAGCTCCTATTCAACCCTTAGCCTGGGAACTTCCATATGCCACAGGTGCAGCCCTAAAAAAAAAAAAAAAAGATTTGAAAATCAATCAGTATAATTACATTAACAAACTAAAAAAGAAATGCCATGTGATCATCTCGAAAGTTACAATAAAAGCATCAAATTTTACTTTTTAAATATTTGTAGTTTATTTGTCAATTATACCTCATTTATTTATTTATTTATTTATTTATTTATTTATTTATTTATTTATTTATTTATTTTTGTCTTTTTGCCTTTTCTAGGGCCGCTCCTGTGGCATATGGAGGTTCCCAGGCTAGGGTTCTAATCGGAGCTGTAGCCACCGGCCTATGCCAGAGCCACAGCAATGTGGGATCCGAGCCGCGTCTGCAACCTACACCACAGCTCACGGCAACGCCAGATCCTTAACCCGCTGAGCAAGGCCAGGGATCGAACCCGAAACCTCATCGTTCCTAGTCGAATTCGTTAACCACTGAGCCACGATGGGAACTCCCAATTATACTTCAATAAAACTATTTTAAGATATAAAAGACATATAGATTGAAATGAAGGAAGCAATACTTTCATATTTGCAGAAGACATTATACTGTATGTAGAAAATTGCAAGGAATCTAAAATAAAAGGTATGGCGAAAAATTGATACTAGCAGGTTTATAGGCTGCAAGGACAATATGCAAATATCAGTTGTGGAGTTCCCAACATGGCTCAGCGTAAACGAATCCGACTAGTATCCATGAAGATGCAGGTTCAATCCCTGGCCCGGTGGGTTAAGGATCCGGTGTTGCTGTGAGCTGTGGGGAGGTCACAGACGCAGCTTGGATCCTGCGTTGCTGTGACTGTGGCTCAGGCTAGCAGCCACAGCTCCAATTTAACCCCTAGCCTGGGAACTTCCATATGCCACGGATGCAGCCCTAAAAAGCCAAAAAAGAACCCCCTCCAAAACCAAATATGAATTGTATTTTTATATGTTAGCAATAAACAATTTGAAAGTAAGACATGATATCTTTTATGATAGTATCAAAATGTGAAAATATGTAGATGACTGTAGCAATGTATGTGTAAGATAAATACCCTGAAATTTATAAAACACTTTGAGAAAAATTTAAAAAGTCCTAAACAAATGGCATGACAAACCATGTTCGTGGATCAGAAGACTCAATATTTTCAGATATCGGTTCCCCCCAATTTAATCAATTCCTACCAAAATTCCAGAAGGCTTCTTTTTGTAAAGACGGAGAAGCTCATTCTAAAATGTATATGGAAATGCAATGGGCCTAGGCTAGCCGAAATATTTTTGAATAAGATAAACAGAGTTGAAAGATTATATTACCTGATTTCCAGATTTAAGATAAAGCCACAGCAATACTGTAGAATTCATATAGGATCAATGGAAGAGAAGAGAAGGTCCAGAAATATACCTTCACACCTATGATAAGTTGATTTTCGGTGAAAGCAACAAGGTAAATCAGTGGGGAAAGAAAAAACTTTTCAACAAATGATGCTGGAATAACTAGTTATCTATACAGAAAAAAGTAAACCTCAACCCATACTTCATGATATACACAAAAAATAATCTTTTTGTGTATATCAATGAGGTATATGTTTATCACAGACATAAACATAGAAGCTAAAATTATGAAACTTTTAGAAGAAACTTCTAGAAAAAGTAGGATAAAATCTTTCCAACTCTGAGATAGGCAAAGATTTCTTGTCTAAAACACATACACAAATAAACCCTAAAAGAAAAAAAAAAAAACCCTGCTAATTAAAAACTTCTGTTTTTCAAAGTCCACTGTTAGGAAAATTAAAAGGCAAGCCATAGAGTAAGCAAAAATATTCTCAACACAGGTCTTTTACAAAGAATTTTTATCCTGAATATTAGAGGAACTTATACCAGTTAAAAAAAGACAACCCACAACCCCATGAAAAATTGGCAGCAATTTAACAGATGCCTCACAAAGAATATATACCCATATCCAGAAACAGCCTGAAAAAAATGCTTAATCTCAGTGTTCACTTTGTGGCTCAGCGGAAACAAATCTGACTAGTATCCACGAGGACACAGGTTTGATCCCTGGCCTCACTTAGTGGGTTAAAAATCCGGCATTGCTGTGAGCTGTGGGATAGGTCGTAGTTGTGGCTTGGATCTGGTGTTGCTGTAGGCCAGTGGCTACAGCTCGGGTTAGACCCCTAGCCTAGGAACCTCCATATGCTGCGGGTGCAGTGCCCTCCCCCCAAAAAAACCTTAATCTCATTAGTAGTCAGGGAACTGCCAATTCACTATGGACTTATGGACGGGAGTTTGGGGTAGGTAGATGTAAACTATTCTATTTAGAATGGATAAGCAATGAGATCCTACTGTACAGCACAGGAAACTATATCCAGTTTCTCGGGAGAGACCCTGATGGAAGATAGCATGAGAGAAAGAACGTACATACATGTCTGACTTGGTCACTATGCTGTACAGTAGAAATTGGCCCAACACTGTAAATCAACTATACTTTGTTAAAAAAAATACACTGAGATACTTACACTTATTAGAATGACTAAAATTAAAATGACACAGTACCAAATGTTGACAAGAATTTGGAGCAAAAGGAACTCACAGGCACTGCTGAGAGAAATGGTGCAAACAGCTTGGGAAATAATTTGGCAGCTTCTTAAAAAGTTAAATATAACCTTACCATACATAAGATATGGCAATATCCTTTCTAGAGCGTATCCTATAGACATGCTAGATGCTGGTATGTCTAGCAAATGAGCAAGGATTCTCACTGCAGTACTGCTTGTAACAGTGAATAAATAGAAACAAACCATCCCTCAGCAGGGAACTAATAAATTGTGATTTATTCATACAGTGAAATACCGTACAAATAAAAAATTACAATGAATGGACTTGATCCACACATAACAAAATGCATAAATCTCTAAAACATAAAGCTGATGAAAAATGAGCTGAGAAGGGATATGTATTATTTATGAACAAACACATAAATAGTCAAAGCACAAAACATGAGTGGAAATTATACCAACTTCAGATTAGTGGATACTTTGAGGTGGAGAGATGCAGGCGGAGCATTACCTGTATTTATAATTTCTTTTAAGTAAAGATCATAAGCAATGGGTTAGTGCCATATTTGTTTAATTTTGTTTAATTTCAGTTGTGGCAACATAAGCATCTATTATATTTTAGAAATGTCTGATTTTATGTTATATAACATAAAGCAGGAAGAGATGGGCCTGACCACAGCAAAGGGATCTTATTTGCTGAGCTGCACTCTTAGGAATACAAGAGAAAGCAAGTTTCACGAGGCTTTCATTGCACCTCCCAGAGAGGAGCTGGAAGATATACCCAGAGACCACACCCGAGAGAAGGGTGTACGATTCTGGAAGGTGTGCAACTTCTTGTATTTGGTGTCTGTCATTTCCACTTCAGTTCCTGATAGCAATCGGCAGGATTGAACAGAAACTGAAGCTCTTGGAACCAAGAGGACCTACTGGCTGGTCTTCAGGAGCAGCAGGGAGTGAGAGATGGGAAGACTCAGTTTCACCTTATTTTTAGATTTGGGGAGAAGGAGCCCCCAGCAAAAGATTGGACATGGCCTGAGATTAAGAGGCAAGGGAAGCAGACTGTGGCCTCAGTGCAGGAAAGAAGAAGAGGTGAGAGCTGGATGAAGCCTGAAAGGGACCATAACTCTACACAGACCCCTAAGATGCCCTAACACCTAAACACATTTCCATGGGTTATGTTCTTTCTTTGGATCCTGCCCTGCTGGGCTATTTCAGCATTCCTGAAGCGCTGACTCAGCACCATAGCCTCCACGTTCCTTGACCTTTCAACCCTAGTGAGCACTGCTTCCACAGCTGCACCCTACCTACATCTTATCACCCAGCTTTTCTCTTAGTGTGAAAACATCAAAATCCAGTGTCCCTGGCTGTGCCAAAACTATGGTTCTAGCTCTTATTGACTAATTCCCATGGTACTTGCACTTCAATCCCACTGATGTCTCTAAGTCCCTTGAATCCCCCATTTTCCTTTCATCCATCAACTACATTTTAATTTCATTCTTTTCATATCACCCATAAAAACCACAGTTAACTCCTTGGATTATTCACATGTAACCTTTTACTCCCATTGTCTTATGTGGTACGCTTTCCAAATCCATTCTACAATCTTTATTTCCTGCCCCTAAACCTATATGACTGAGTAGAGCTGAAGGAAATTGTATAGCCATGCAGGTGGACAGTGTTAGAAATTTGGAATTTCCAATCTGCGTTGAACCTTCAAGTCTGTTTAGCAAAATTTCCTTTTGGCTCTTAGACAGTTCATGCTCAATATTCCCTTAGAAGCTATCCCCCCCAATTACGCTGTCCTCACCCTCTTGCTTTCTACATCATAAAGAAAGGGGAGGTCGTTAGTGAACTGTACCTATGGCTAAACCCAAGACAGGAGTACTTGGTAATCTGTATAATCAAATCATTTTTCTGTACAAAGCTTATCTTCCCATTCACTCTGGAATATATTCCATGGAATATTCCATATTCCATATATATGAATATATATATACACACAAATGCATACATGTATGTGTGTGTGTATATATATATGGTTTATATCTTATACCCTGTAACTCACCACTTTCACCATTGCACTAAAACTACTGTTGCAGGAGTTCCCATCATGGCTCAGTGGTTAATGAACCTGACTAGTATCCATGAAGACTTGGGTTCGATCCCTGGCCTAGCTCAGGGGGTTAAGGATCCGGTGTTGCTGTGAGCTGTGGCGCAGGTCACAGACGCTGCTTGGATCTGATGTTACGGTGGCCGGCAGCTGGAGCTCCGATTCGACCCCTAGCCTGGGAACCTCCATATGCCGTGGGTGCAGCCCTAAAAAGACAAAAATAAAACAAAATAAAATAAAAATAAAACTACTGTTGCAAAAATCACCCATAACCTTCTATGTTCAAGTCCAGTGACTGTTTTTCTGTCCTTATTTACCTGTGCCCCTGCAGCACTGGATTCTACTGATCAATCCCCTCCTTCAGGGAATAATCCACTTCCCTGGTTTCCTCTGTATCAAGATCCCCAGTGCTTTTGCTCACCTCTAACTCTGCATCCAGTGTATTTACTTGGGTCTCACTGACTACTGGTCTCCCTGGCTCTTGGCTTTGACCTTCTTCCTTTCTTAGTCAGCAAACTCCTCCTGGGTCACCGCAGTGACTGTCCCCATCCCCATGGCTTTAACTACTACGTCGATCCTGACAGCTATCAAACTCCATAATTGCAACTCAAACTTCCTTCCATAAGCTCCAGATCCACATACACAATAATTTGTGGGCCATGGCCCCCGGCACTTCAAAAGAAACATGTTCAAATTCATACCCTGCAGAATGTCTCTGCCTCCTATGCTATGTTCTGATTGGTGGAACCTCTTCCTCTCAAAGGCCTGTGCTGGCAACCTGGAATTTGACTCCTCTTCTCCCTGCATAGACGTCAGTGATAACCAAGCCCTTTCTTAGGTAGAGTGAAGCATTACTTGAAAGAGGTAAAATAATACAGTGGTTTAGTAACACGATCCTTGGAGCCAAACTGCATGCGTTTGAAGGTTGGCTTTGCCACTTACCAGCTGTGGACCTTGGTGAAGTTACTTATTTTATGCGTTTCAATTTTCTCATATATAAAGTAGGAATGATAATAACATTACCTGCTTCATAGAATTGTTGGGAGACTTAAACTTACATACAGAAAGCACCTGGACAATAAGCATAAGACTTAAACTTATGTACAGAAAGCACCTTACAATAAGCATTTGGTAACATTTCACACATTATCATTATTAAATTATTATTAATTTCCTCACCATCTTCACAGCCTCTGCATCTGTTCAGTTATTCAACTTTCCTACAAGCGCCTTTGTCCATTCTCTTTTTTCAAGAAGCTTGGAGTCCCGTGCTGGGGTTTTGCTCTGGGAGTGATCAGGACGGGCTCATAGCAGCAAGGTATGAAATCAAGGGGCACCGGCTATTTGATTTCTGTGTGAGGCCAGGTTGGGAATCAAAGAAAGGTCCAAAAAACCTCAGGAGAGAAAATAGGCAGAACTGAGTCTAAAGGGAAGGGCTGGCCACTGGGAATAGATGGATCCAAATGAAGAGTATCTGAAGGTGGAGCTAGAACGGTCCTCAAGGCAAAACATGAGATTGGACACAGAGAAAAACGTATTTCAGAGCAGTAGTTCTCCTACCTCAGCACTTTGCCACCCATGCTCTGTATTACTGTCACCTGGGAGGTATTTAAGACATACAGAAGCCTAGGCCCAGCCCCAGACAGATTTAATCAGATTCTTGGGATTAAGGTTTTAGCACTGTTATTATTATTTAAAAATAATACACAATATTTGCCTTTCTCTATCTGACTTATTTCACTTAGCATAACGCACTCCAAGTTCATCCTTGAGTTGCAAATGGCAACATTTCATTCTTGTTCACAGGTGAGTGATATTTGATTACATATACATACCTTATCTTCTTTAGCCATTCATCTGTTGATGGACACTTAGTCTACTCCTATATCTTGGCACTTGTAAACAATGCTGCTATGAATATTGAGGTGTGTGTATCTTTTTGAATTAGTGGGTGTTTTTTTCTTAAGGCGAATTTGATTATGTCGTTATCTAACTTTGAGCCCATCAGTGGCTACCTATCACCCCGTAGGACAAAAATCCCAATTCCTTAACCTCAAAAATCCTTTCCTGATTAAGCCCTCATCTACATCCCACTGACTTGTGAAAACCACTTGAACACAATTTCTGCCAGCTCTGTGTTCAGTGATAATCACATTGGTAATTTGAAATCAGCCATGATAGGAATAGTTATACTATAGAAATAGGCAAATGCTACAAATCAGGATTCCTACCTACCTCAAAGAGCTTATTGCGAAAAATGTAGGAGTTCATCTCTGCTCTATTCCAACTGTTCCACATACCCATAGTCTATTGAAATGTTAGACCACGTGAAGTTTCTAGAATATGGTCTTTCCGACGTCATTTCTACTACTTATCATGTTTTTGCCTTTCCTTATTAACTATGCACACATCTACCTATCGTTCAAGTCTCAACTTAAACAGAGCCTCACCTTGAATCCTTTCTTACCCACTGCAAAGCAGAGTGGCTCACTCCCTTCCCTGTTAGCATTGCACATTGTTGGTGTGATATCTTAGGGATTAGTTTCTTGCCATGTTGGATGACACGAATTGTTTATGTACATATACAGTTTTCTTCCTCACCAGACTGTGAACTCCTTCATGTCAGGGGCCATGTCTCTATCATATTTGTACTCCCATTACCTGTCATAAGGCATGGCATGCCGCTGATGTTCCATAATTGTTTCTTTAATGAATAAATAGATGAATAAATGGAAGGGTGAATAAGCAAATCTGGTGGGTTCAGAACAGAGGAGAGCTCGGAGAAATACTGAGAGCTTCATTTGGGGGGATATTTAACGCCCGATCTGGACTTCATCTCATAGCAAATGGAGATGCACTGCAATTTCTCTGACAAGGGAAGTGACCTGTAAAGAAATCATGTTTTAGGATGGTTAGTCTGACAGCCGTGTGCAAGATGAACCTGCAAAAAGAGAAACTGGAGGCAGGGAGACTCTGGTCAAGTCCAAGGGGATCAGAGCCTCGGGCAAAACAGTAAAGAGGCAGAATGTGGGCTCATCTGGGGTGCACCTACAGTCATCAACATCCTGGGTGTGTCCAGGCGAAAATGAACATGATGGTCAGAATCCCAGTAACAACAGGGAGAATGTGGTTTGCTTTTCCGAAGTGTGGAAGACGTAGGCGGCATGATGACTTCTCTTCAAATCCTTGACAACCACTCCCAGGGGAGCAGGAATTGGCCAATTTGCTTCTGTGTTCTGTATTGCCCAGAAGTCATATCTGAGGCAAATCCACGGAGGAGCAGAGCGCCTAAGGAAGTAGAGTTCCTTATCATAGGAAGTGATGAAGCAGAACACTTGGTGCTGTTGTTATAAAGGGAAATCGAGGATTGGATCAGGTTATCGTTCCAATGTTTGACAGTCTCTCATTTTATGATGGCTTTAGTCCCAGGGGGTTTGAGAGGATATTGTCCAGCAGTTGGAATTCCCAGACACAAGGCCAAGGAAAACTCGAGGCCAGAACTGGACTCTTGGTACGGCGGGTCCAGGCTCAGGGGCTGCTTGCATTATACCACGGTTATCCCAAGAGGGACTTCCAGTGCCAGAAAAGTGGCCATTATAGATTAAAAGGAGTCTCTGGGTTCTCCCTAACTCCAGGAGCCAAAAAGGATTATGGCTGCGTGTCAGAAGGACATCAAGAAAACTCCCACAATGGCTTTCCTTCTTCCCTCGCTCTCTCTCTTCTCAATCTCTCAACCCTACCGGTGCCCCTACTTGGCCTTAAAAATGATCTCACTATGTCCTCATTCAGTGAGATCTTCAGCTCAGAATTTCCTCTGCCTTTTCCCTCTCCCAGTGATGTGCCAGGAGTGTCTCAGCACAAGGGCTTTTGATCCCATTTCCCTGCTCCCCCTTCTGGAACATCGACCCCATCCTCCCTTTCCTGACAAACATGTAACATTATTTTTCTCCCTCCAATTACCACTCAGCTTCTCTTCACCACCTAGACTTTTTAAGAGGGTGCTTTATTCCAGCTGCCTTCAATCATGACCACATCCTTACACCTCTCTCCTTCCTTGTGGTCCAGCTTTGGTCCCAAGATGCCCTCTCAATAGATGCTATGCAATTTAACAGAACCAGGCCAAGATTTGGAGTCAGAAAATGTGGGCTCAGTTTCTGGATCGGCCATTTACTATCTAATCCTCACTTTCAGTGCATTTTTTTTTTTAACACGTCACATGCACTAATTGATAAGAAAGACCCCTGTCACCTGCATACTGAAAAGCACTACACAAGATGTTAGAGTTACTGAAACTGCTGTCACAGATATGACTAATGACATCTTGGTTTGTTTCAATGGCCTTTCCTCAGTTCTTAATCTCCTAACTTCTTGGTTACAATCGAATCTGCTGACTGTGTTCTTCTTTGTGAAACTCTTTATTCCCATGATTTTCTCTTCATTTGTTTCTAGGAAACGAATATCCGTTATCCAGTTACCCCTCTGAATCCTCTTCCTGCCCCAAACAGCAACAGTCTCATACATGCTTTTCCTTTTTCTACTGTTATTCCTTCTCTTAGAGTTAAATGAACAAACTCTTTCCTAAGGGTTTATCTCCTCTGGGTACATTGCCAGCTCAGACCTCTCTCCGAGCCTTGGTTCCAGGCTTGCAGCTCTGTGGGACTTCTCTCTCCGGTTTTCCTGCCAGACTCTCAAACTCTTCAGTGTTGACACAAGGTAAATCAATTCATCATTGTAGAGGCCCTGACAAAGCAGTTGGAAAAGGCCAGACACTGAGTGACTATGGGTCAGCCCTGGGAAGGACCATGCTTACTATCAGGAACTATCCCCAAAATACTGATCAGGGAGAACCACCTCTTCTACATCGACTTCAATTCTAAATTATACACTCGGCCTTCAAGTATTACGTGGTAATACCTACTCCCACAGGTCCCTTAAATCGTTAAGGTGTTTGATGGGTTGACAATTCCCTGATGTTTCCCATCTCTCTAGATCTTCGGTTCTTGATTCTTGAAGTCGACTGTGGCCAAATTCTATAAGCTGACTTCCTGGGTCCCTCTCAAAGTCACCTTGATGGATAAACAATGAGTTTGCTAGAAGAGTAATCAGGACGATTCTTATCAGATGACATTTTTCTGGCTGGAATCAAAGAAAACCACTTATCTTGTCCATCTGGCCTAGATATTCTGCCCTTCTGGAAAATTCTGAGTCACATGAAACTATAGAAATCCATTCTTTATGTCACAGGAAATACATGTAGTTTTCACACATCTCCCACCCCCACCCCGTGCTCTCTAATTTTTATCGATGATATGTTTAATAAATACTTGTTTTCTTGCTGTGTTTCCTTTTTTTTCCATCAATTTTTAAGTGCCATAAGGGCAGGGGCTCTGCATTTCTTATTTTTTGTGCCCCCTGCATCAATCCACCTACATAAGCACACGTACTAAATGATGCTTATTACATTAAGTAGTAATAGAAAATGGATAAGTTGGTGGTATGGAAATACATAATTTTTAAAATGGGATCAAGATGGATCTGGTGCAGTGTCTCCTGCATTGAATTATGGAGAGTGCTAACTATATAACATTTAGTGGTTGCATCTGAATATACCAGCACGGATCCTCAGCTTCTTAGCTCCAGAAATCTCTCCCTCTAAGTTCCATCAGTTTAGTTGTCTGATCCCTTGACATTGACCAGGACCCATGTCCTACTTGTCCCTTCATATGTCTAGGTAACTGTGAACCAGTGGTTTGTTCGAGGCAGCTGACACAGGAGAGTGAAAATCTGTTTTACACTTCTCTTCCCAATTCTGTGTTCGGCAATATCATGTTGGCAGCTTGAAATTGGCAGTGTGGGAGTATTTACACCATAGAAACTGGCAAACACTACAAATCAGGGCCTTCTTTCCCCCCAGAGAGCCGGCTGTAAAACATTTACCAGCACACCACTGCTGCCAGCACTCTTCCTGTTTATCTCTTGGCATGACTGGCTTTCTTCTAATCCATAAATTTTGGTTCGAATATCACCTCTTCAGAGAGACCTTTTTATCTGAACATATCCCCCACCCCAGTCACTTCCTACTGTATCATCGCCTCTTTCTTCAGAGCACTTATTTCAATCTGTAACTACCCTGTGTGTGTATTTTATGGATTGGTCTATTGCGCAACATCCTCACGAGAAATCTTACCTTGTCTTGTTTACTGCTGTATCCCCAGCATCAAGGGAAGGCCCGGAAATATCTTTCTGATGAATGAGGAAAAAGAATAAATGGTTTCAACAGTTCAGGCATCAGAAAGACAAAGTACAAATCTTGATATACTTGTTTCTGCCTCCCAATATGTCCTGAGTGTTTTGAGAATATTTTTCATGCATGCCCAGGACCCAGCACAGTGCCCAGAATTGTTAGGATGGATAAATGGATAGAATTAGTGACCATCTAATTCATTTACATTTCCCTACCACACCCCAGAGAACTCCATTCCCTTACCTCCATCAGCAACATAAAACACTAACATATCCTTCTGAGAAAGCAAACCCTCCAAAGCAGGAAGAGTTCCTCACCACCAGGATGGCTGGCAAGACTGGGGTGGCATCCATTTATCTCATCCACCCTGTATTTTTCTTCTCTGACTGGGTCACAGCAATTCATTATGTCACCTTTAGGCCGTCGCCAAATGGGAATGAGAGGGGCCATGGTCCCGTCTCTTCCAGCGGGCAGAGATAGTTTTGCTTGCATGGTTGAATAGCTGTAAGCCACCTTTGCCCCAGCCTCCTGGAGAAGGCGAAAGAAGTTTTCTAAATGTTTTCCTGCCACACGGCTCCCTGAATTATGCATGAGACCATACCCAGGGAACAGCAAATCATTGCGGGATGGAGGGGTAGGGTTCACGTAGAAAGAGAAATCGAAACCGTACTTGCCTTCTCCTGGTGATGGGTTCCCTCAATTGATAATTAGTGTTATATTATCCCCCATCTTTAATAGGTTATTGATGCCTTTGGCAGCGATATAATCCTGGTGTCAAGAGTAATTCTTTCTTTCCACCAGGCTGCACTGACTACGCACGGGCCCGGCAGCTTGGACACAGGGTCTGGCTGATCCGACGCAAATCGCTTCGATCCAGTACTTCTCTGGACATTGACATGAAGGACAAAAGATGCATATTCATGAATTGCCTCAAAAGTAGGAGAGGCCATGAGACTCGGGCATCTAGTAGTGATAGAGCTGAGGAGGGATTCTCCCCCTCCTTGTCTTTGGATGGAGGAAGTCAGATATCCTGTGGCCATGTTCTTGGTACTCCCTGCAGGGTTGAGCCACCCACCACAGGTGGCCTGAGCTGTTCCCACTTCAGAAATGGAAATGGTCATCTTGGCCTTGGTCACCACTACCTTTCCCAGGTGGCTTTTCTCACTTCTTCTAGGTCCTCCTCTCCTATGGCAGTAGTGCCTCTGGACCAGAGGACTCTAGGCCTTGCACAACACAAAAGTGCCTCTTAAACACCCAACATTAGACAATTAAGAGGTGAGGAGCCAGAGGGGTGGGAGTCTTTGGATATGGATCTGAGGCAGACACCAAGACCCCTGAACCCTGCGGAGATGGCCCTTGAGGTCAGAGGCATGTGTCTCCGGGATCCCAACAAATTTCCAAGAGTTGTTGAGGAACAGCTACCAAGTTTGGGACCTATCAGCTGAGACTTTATGTTATTCAGGAAATTATGCTCTTGCCATAAGAGATGCTTTTACTAGAAAGCTCACAATCTTGCCACTCATTTTCACTCGAAGGAAATAAGCATTAGTCTTAAAGTTTAAAAAAATGCTTGAGGCCTGGATGGGTCCCTTAGAAAGCATGTGACCTTGCTTAAGTCGCTTCATCTCTCTGAACCTCATTTTTTCCATCAGGAAAATGGGAACAATTATAAGTGCCCTCTACTCCTCACAGAGTTTCTTGAGGGACAAATAAAATGAGATTATACATAAAAGAAGCACTTGTAGCCAAGTCCTATATGAACTCCAAGGGGATGCTTGATCTGCCAAGACCTTTCCCTTCTTCTAGAAACAGTCTCCATTTTCTTGGAAATGATCCTCCCCCCCAAAGGAACCTTGCAATTTGAAACAAAGCTGCCATGTTGTTACCCCTGTGTGGGTATCTGCCTAACGCCAGCCATGGCAACATTCTCAGTGACTGGCATGGCTGATTGAGATGGCCCGAGGACTTGGAAGTGGGGCGGGTGGTGAGATTGAAACCCCTGTGAGTCACGGAAAGCCCTGCATCCCCACACAAGGATTTTAAGAAGGATCATGAGAAGGAATGTGAAGCGGTTCCCCCTGGGCATGGAAGCTGCTGGATGTGAGGCAGGGAGATTATTGGTAGCTTTTTTCCCTAATGGGTGAAGGAAGCCTGACTGCTGAGAGAGAAAATCAAGCCAGAACTTAAAGGAGAGATGACATACAGAGAGAGAAAGTGAGAGATGTCTTGTGCAGATTTTCCTGTGGGTCCCATTGAATCCTTCCTCCTGCATGACTTGGAAGGAGAGTCCATCAATATCTTGCCGTACATTCCTCTTTTTGCCTAAGCAAGTTTTTGTTATATTTCTGTGACTTACAACCAAAAAGCTCAATAAAGAATTTGCCACTCATTATTCCGGCTCCCAGTGCCAGGCTGAGCTTGAGTCTTACATTCTGATCTCTGCCTCAAAGTTCACAGGCCTTTTCACTTGCTTTGTCCTTTGTTCACTCCACTAACAATCTAGGAGCTCTCCCCATGTGCCAGGCACCCCCTCATACTCCTGGATTCTGCATATAATCTAAGGAAGATGTCTGGATGCTATCCTGCTATCCGGAAGAAACTCACACAGCACCACACCTTAGAGGTACCTGCTCAACAGGTCAAGTCCAAGTACTAATCCTGAGGCTCTTGCTTATTTATTTTATTTTTCTGTAGCATGTATTTATGTGGGACTCTTTAAATCCTTCATGGAATGGGGTAGGTTATAACTCACTAAAAATTGCTGAGCATCTACCGTTGGCTAGAAACTATTGGGGAAAAAAAGACATGTCTTTGCCCTTGAAATGTGTAGAGTCTTGCTGAGCAAACAGTGCAAAGCGAGAGAACAAGTCAGAAAAATCAAACCTGGCAATTTATGGGGCACAGATCATACCAATTTCAAACAATCAGAGAAAGGAAGTATTTGATAGACTAGGGGGTTCAGGGTAGAACTGATATAGGATGTTCCCTGTTGGAATTGTTTTGTTTGGCTGGCAGAGTAATTAATTTTTAAAATTAGCTGTCATTGCTTAAAAATCAGGAGATTTCATATTTAAAAAATGGATTTCTCGCTTCTTTTGATAAATGGAGGGAGTTGACAGCAATTCCCACTTGGCAATAATCAGCTGGAACCGAGTAACTGATGCCCCCTTTAGTATGGGCAGCCACGTTCTGGTTATCAGCTGGCCAGCTTGGTAGGTTTAGAGTTCTCAGTCTTGTTCCCAAAGACATTCAGATTTGCTTTCTAAGGTCCAAGTTGGAGTTCAAAACATCTCAGTTCCCAATATTGGGGATTTGAGAGCCAATCCATATCTACGGCTGAGGTCCACCCGGATAGGCTCCTAATTTAGCATTTTTAAAGTGTCATTGACCAAAGTACCCCACACCAACTGGGAAAGCCTGCATTCACTCACATGGCTCCAGGTGAATTGGAGCCAGGGGACGGTGTCTCTGTAGGAACATGAAGACAGAAGCACCCTCATCAAGTCATCAGCCAGCAAGCACCTGCCACTTGACTTTCTTCAGTGCCTCTTCTTCCTTCCTCTTTTTCTTCTGTTTAGTGTCCACGTTGTCTCACTTTGTTGCATTTGAGCACAGATGACACAGAATGCAATTCCTTTGGCAGCTGTATGTGCAGGAGTGCACAAAAGTATTTATGAATCCTAAATGAAACTGGCTGCAGAGCCCAGGAGCTACGGTAGATAGAGCCATGGCGTGTGTGCCAGCCAGAGTCTGATCTCTTACACAGGAAGCTGAGTTTGATATCTCATTTGTTGGCTACATTCCTCACAAAGCCAAGCAATGAAACTCACTTTCCCGTAGCAGAAAAATACACAAAAGAGGCTAGCTGGGCAAGGGGAAGGCCACCCCGCAAACCCCCCCGGGAGTGGTCAGAAGAGATGCTGTAGGGCATGTGGAAGGTGCTGCCACCCTCTGGCTGGGTGTAGCATCACACACTGCTGAGCCAAGTTGGTACCCCTCTCCCCTCCTTGGGGATCTCTTGTCCTCTAAACTACCCTCAAGTTTTCCAGAATTGCAGGTCAGCCTGGACTGGCTTGGTTTTAATTTGGGTCCTCAGACAAAGATGTGCTTTCTTGGCTTCCAGTTTCATAAGAAACTTCTCTTGAGCAAACCAAGAACCCCCCTCCAACCCTGGCCTAGGAGAGACCCAGCATGTAGTCAGGCCTGAATCCGCCTCTTCCTGCTAGGTATTCAGCCCACGCATGACAAAGACTTTGGCAAAATGCTAGCAATCAGAAATCCGCTCTTCATAGACATAAAAGAGTCAGTCCATAGGTTTCCCCAATAATGACAGTCTACATGCATTAGCATATATTTTCTTGAGAAGTGAACTATCAGAGTACGTCCCTAAAAGCAATTCATTCTATTTACAGCTTTTCTGAAGCCCCCGAGAGGGAATCATCTTGGAGCACTGCAGACATCACACTGAAAATAGTGAAAAACATTCAATTTGGAAACAATTTTACCTCGATTTATCTTTTTTCCCCCCCTTTGTGAGTTAGCCCACTGCTTCTGCTCCTTGCTCTACCTGAAGGCTTCCTTCTCCAGGCCTCCTCCTGGGGTCATGATGATGGCAAGCGTGGTGCTGAATCCCCACAGTGGAGGGGGCAAGGAGGACCCCCCCTTTCCTCTTGGTGGAAACATGTCATTCCCAGGAGGGAAGAAGGCTGGTGAAGGAGGCAGAGAACAGAGGCTGCCTTCGATGGAGCAGCAGTGTCACTGCTACAATACTCGGATTATTGTCCAAGAGGTGACAATATGGATGTCGTGTCCTACTCCTTCATCCTCTGGTCTAAAAATATGATTTTGTAACCATGCCAAGAGTGAAGAAAAGGGAGCAAACAAGTATCTCTTTGATTACAAAATGTCCAGGTACCTGGGACAGCCATAGCAATCACTCAGGTTATGGGAGGGAGCTGCCTGGGAGCGGCCAAGGGGATGGCAGGCCTGGCATTTTCAGCAAAGCGAAGGGGACCCGTGGTCAGGGCTAGGGCCACAGTCAGTGCCTACTGGGTGCCCACTATCGTGTTCAGAACAGGAAGGAAGCAAAACAAGTAAGTGTGACAATGCAGTTTCTGCTTCAGAGAGATGTGAATGAGTCGGTCAGAGAGGAGCCACTCCCAGCTGTGGGTTGTAAGTAGCCTGGATTAGACTCAGGAGACAGAAGTTGGGAGCCTCCTTGTTCCCTTGGTGAGACAGTCAGCTCCTTTGAGCCTTCAGTTTCCTGTGCTGATAATATCTAGTCCTATCTGCCCTACAAGCTTCTTGTGAGGAGGAAATTTAAAAAAAAAAAAAATGCAGTGGTCTCCAAATCAATAGTGCAATCCTTTTTAAAAAGAAAAATCGTACGTGAACCTCTAAGAGAAAACACAGATAACAGCTGAGTGGCTGATCTTGGGGGGCGGGGTGTGCGGCTCATACCTACTCAGCGTCTCCTTGCCCCCAGAATGGCCTCTGAGGTGCCCTCGAGTACCCTAAAACTCTCAGAAGTGCAACTGGAAAGCCAGTGAGAAAATGCTTTGAAATTATGTATTATTATTTTTATTAATGATCATACAAACTGGCCATTAGTGGAGGTGATGGTAGGAATTAAGAGAGATCAATGTGGGCTTGGAATTCCCATCGTGGTGCAGTGGTTAACGAATCCGACTAGGAACCATGAGATTGCGGGTTCCATCCCTGGCCTTGCTCAGTGGGTTAAGGATCCGGCGTTGCCGTGAGCTGTGGTGTAGGTCGCAGATGCGGCTCCGATCTGGTGTTGCTATGGCTCTGGTGTAGGCCAGCGGCTACAGCTCCGATTAGATCCCTAGACTGGGAACCTCCGTATGCCACAGGTGTGGCCCTAAAAGGACAAAAGACCAAAAAAAAAAAAAAAGAGAGAGAGAGAGATCAATGTGGGCTTAAGGGTTAAGTAGTAGGATGGCAAGTGTCTGGCTGGGCAGGGGCGGTGTGGGGAGAGGAATTCAGGTGGGAACGTGGACATGAGAAATTACCTGTGCTCTGCAGGGTGGAGCGAGGGGAGAACCCACCTGGTCAGAGCAACACATATGTTTGCAGGGCTGGAGGGGGTAAGAGGTGGTACGAGGTGGTACGAGGTGGTTAAAGCTGCTTCTTCAGGCAGATGAACTGTTGGGAATCTCATAAGGCAGGTTCTTTGGGAAGCCCAAAGCAGAAAGGAGCTGGCTGGGGCAGGGGTGGAGGAGGGTGGGAGGTGGGAGTAGAGGGGGCGGGGGGTAAGGGTGGGGGAGGGTTGGTCCTTAAGAGAGTTAGCCTGGCTTCGCTGTCTGATCCTAGTTGGGCTAATTCATTGCTTTGAATCCTACTTGTTTGTTGGAGTCAAACTTCCTACATCAAGAACCATTTGCTCTGCTGATGACAGTCCCTTGCTCTGGACCCTGATTCTGGGTCTGGTTACCATGTCACAGCTCCGTGTGTGTGCTGCTCTCCCCTGCCACGAACTGATGTGTGATCAGGTTAGTCCCCAGTCTCCATGTAAGCATCTTCCAGAAAGTCTGTTTGCTCAGCATTTCAGTCTCCCCAGACCCCCTCGGAGTACTCCTGGCCGCCGTGGCCCCTTGAGGGCTCTGTGCCTGTGGGGAGGGCTGGCCCCACCCTGCCTTCTCTACTGCAGTCCTTTCAGCCCCCAGGGACGATTGACCTTCCCTGCTTGTCTCCGAACACCTTGTTGTCTTGTCCTCTTTGAAATACCTGACAGCAGCAAATGCTTGGGTCTAAAAGCAAAATAATGAAATCAACTGAAAGCTCCCCAATTTCTCAAGTGCTTGTCCTTGGTCCAGTGTGGTGCATGGCATGCATTATTCAGAGAGGAGCAGCTGCGTTACCTGAAGCAGAAATTCTCTTTTTCAGGTACTAATCCAGGGGGGAAGGCTAGAGTGGAGCTGGATGGCTCTGCCCAGGAGCTTGTGGGTGCTTTGGGGGTGGGGGAGAGTCCAGCTTTGGATCTAACAAGGTCATCAAAATAGCTTGTGTCTGCTGCTCAGTCCAGGGAAGGTCAGGTCAGGTAGCTCAGTCTGAGAGGGAGGGGGGTTCTGCTGGGTAGAGCAGACTGCAGGCAAGATGAGAGTGTGTGGACTGTGTGCCTGGAGGGTCTCTCAGCTACACTAAAGACCCCAGAGAGATGGCTCATACTCACACTCCCCTCCCCCCATGACATGCACCAGACACATGAAATTCAAGAACATAGGAGATCTCCTAAATGAGAATGCTATAGCAAGGAAGGGGGGACAGTGGGAGGGTCAGCGTGCACTGGGATGGATTGAAGTCTAGGCCCACTTATGCTTTCCCTTCCATAAGACTGCTATGGCCCATGGCCTTTAGAAGAGGGAATGTATTTTAGTCTCCCAGCCCTGCATTTTCAGTCTTGACCACGTGACTGACTTGGGCCAAAGGAATGTTGGGCTGCTCCAAAGCTCTAAGAAGTTATGGCACATTCCCTGGGTCTCTTGTTTGGTTTACTCTACTCCCTAAATCAGGGGCTGCCCTTTCAGCCTAAGCCCTCGAACGAAAAGACACATGGAGCATGTCTGCAGCTGTCAACCCGCTCGCTTAGTGAATAAGAAAGAAACGCCCGTGGTTACGAGCCGCTAAGATTTTAGGGGGTGTTTGTTACCATAGCAAAGCTGGCTAAGACAGTTAATGTCAATCAATGACGAGGAAATTAATCACGTCTGCCTTGAGTTAAGCTTTTTTAAACTTGATTTGTTTATTTAATTGATTGTTGTCATCTTCACTTGGGGTGAATAACATTGATAAATAAGAGGGGTTGTTTATTTTAATGAATCCATGGAAGAATGTTGTTGATTTTTATAGAATCCACATATAAGGATTTAACAAGTCCAATGGTTGGGCTTCTCACTGAATTTCCCTTCATTTGTGGTTGACTAGGTCTAGACACAGTGTGTAGTCTATTCTCTGCCCTGAACTCTTTTTTTGTTTGAATATTTTAAAAATTTTTTAAAAAATTTATTATAGTTGGTTTACAGTGTTGTGCCTGTTTCTGCTGTACAGCAAAGTGACCCAGTTATATAATATATATCTACACATTCCCTTTCTTATATTATCTTCCTTCCTGGTCTTTCCCAAGAGACTGGATATATTTTCCTGTGCTATACAGTAGGACCTCATTGCTTACTGAACTCTCGAGAATGTATTCCCACCAACCCTCTCCAGAATCCTACCAACATTGTGTGGACAGCCCTCCTTCAACTCTGCTTCAGTGAATATGAACCAAGGCCCTACCCAGCCCAGAGCCATGGGAATGTATATCCATTAATTCATTTGGCTCTCCCAACACTTCTTTAACAAGAGGTATAGACTGGATGTATCTCCTTAAAGTCACATGTTGAAACCTAACTCCCAACATGATGGTATTAGGAGGTGATGAGGTCAAAGGGTGGGGCCCTCATGGGTAGAATTAGTGCCCTTATAAAAGAGACCCCAGAAAACTCCCTCATTCCTTCTACCACGTGAGGAAATCAAGGGCCGAAAGAGTTTGCCAGGGGCGCAACCCTGGTAAGAAGCCAACCATTATTTTAACCTTGGTTTCTTCATTCTTGGCCCAAGACTTTCTTTTCACTACCCCAAGCTCCACTGATTGGAGGTACTCTGTTTTGGGCTACCAGGTAGGATCTGATCTTCCAGAAGCTCAGGGACACAGGTTCATGGGCTAGTAGTGAGAAGACGGGGCAGAAGATAAGACCTTTTACACCTCATACATTTATATTTCAATTTATATTTTATCTCCCCAAATAAATACATTTGCATTATATTCCTAGAATGAAAAGCCCAACAAGCTAGGAGCCTTTGAACTCTAGGGAGGTGATCTACCTTTTGGGGGAGGGACCTCTGTGTCCTCTTAGATGAGAAGCATTAGTGGAATTAAAACTACCTACCTCTGCAGAAGAGCTGATCTCCAAGGGGGCTGTTGTCTTTGAAGAACATTCCTACTGTTAATTCTCTGAGAGTAGCCAGAGTGTTTTGTTAACACAAACAATAACAATAATATTAACGATGGAATAATAGGTTCAATTTCAATAAGTGTTTTACACAATGGTTTCCTATAAATTGTCTGATGTCTAAGGCCTCCAAAGCCATTTGGATTGACCCGGTCATCTCTGATGGCTGCCATTGGTTCAGGGCTCAATAGAGTGGGTATCTAGGCCTGGCAAGTCCCCATGGAGTCACCTCATGCCTTCCTACCTCCAGAAAGAACAGCCCCTCAATGGTCTGGGGAACTTGGCAGCCACTGAAAGAGACCCCTTCTTAGCCTTGTACCTTCAACTATCTGGACCATAGCCTTGCAGGTGACTGTTGCTTCTTACGAGACAATGAGAAAAGATAGCAGTTCCCATTTTGCCTGTATTTGGCTTTCATCCAATTTCAGCTCTAGGAAGCAGCTCTTTCAGGACCCACCACTTTCTCCCCAGCAGCTGAATTACAGACACATCTCCTAAGGAGCAAAGGGTCCCCAGCAAGAGAGGGTGGATGTTTCAGCACACGTCCATTTGCATCACTAACGACCCAACACACAGCCACGCGATGGATGGGGTCAGCACAATCGCCTGGAGTCTGGCCTCAGGTCTCCTGGAGGGGAGGGTCCGGGAATGGACTACCTAGTCAGTGCCAGGAGTGGGGCACGGTGTGCCAATCTCCCTTTCCAGGGAGCTGTCTGAATGGCAGTGTGCTGCCTGGGATTCTTCTCTAGAATGGCGCTACGGGGCTGAAGAAATCACAGGTCTGTTGGCTGGTCCTGTTCTGACTCTTTCTGCACGCGGAGCCCAGCCTTCCCCTCATGCCTGGGGATGGGCGAGGTTCTGAGTGTGCTTACCTCCTAAACCTCCTCACTCCAACATCTGTATTCTGAACCATCTCTGCAGAGTTCCATGTTTATCAAAAAGAGGTGCTTTTTCTCTATTTGTTTTTTCCCTTTAGGGCTGTACCTTCGACATATGGAAGCTCCCCTGCTAGGAGTTAAATCAGAGCCGAAGCTGCTGGCCTATGCCGCAGCCACAGCAATACCAGATCCAAGCTGCATCTTCAAACTACACCCCAGCTTATGGCAACACTGGATCCTTAATCCACTGAGTGAAGTCAGGGATTGAACCTGCATCCTCATGGATACTAGTCAGGTTCTTAACCTGCTGAACCATAATGGGAACTCCAAAGGAGGTATTCTCTTTGAGAAAAATTCTGTTTCTATCTCTGTATAAGCTGCTTTGAGGTAAATCAAGGAATCGCTCAAGCCTGATATCTTTTTTATCTTTAATGTAATTTAATTTTTATTAAAGTAAAATTGATTTAGAAGTTCTCATGGTGGCACAGTGGGATAAGAATCCAACTGCAGCATCTTGGGTCACTACAGATGTGCGTGTTCAATCCGCAATCTGGCATAGTGGGTTAAAGGATCTGGCTTTGCTGTGCTGCACTTGAATTCAATTCCTGGCCCAGGAACTTTATGCCAAAAGTGTAGCCATTAAAAAAAAAAGTATAGTTGATATACAATGCTGTGCTAATTTCTGTTGTACAGTAAAATGTCTTAGTTATATGCATATATATTCTTTAAAAAATTTTTCCTTTTCATTATGATTTATCACAGGACATTGGAATAGTTCCTGTGCTGTATAGTAGGACCTCATTGTCTATCCATTCTAAATATAATAGTTTGCATCTACTAACCCCAAACTCCCCATGCATCCCCCTCCCTCCCTGCATGCCCCCTCCAGCACTCCCCCCCAACAACCACAAGGTCCGTTCTCCTTGTCCATGGGTCCGTTTCTGTTTTGTAGTTAGGCTCATCTGTGTCATATTTAGTGCCTCAAATTCTGATGGCCTCAGTCCCTGTACCCTGATCCCCTCCCTGCGTGCCCCCCACCTCCACCGCACCTGCCTTCTGGTTTCCTCCTGTCCTGGGCATAACGCAGGAGGCTGCCATAGCCTCGCCCTCTTCAGAGGATGTCTTAGCCATGGCCTCCGTGGCTCGGGGTCCGGAACCCACCCCTCTCACCACAGCTAATGCACCAGGATTGGGCCTTGGACCCAAAGGCAGTCCCCCCTGGCTTGTGATCAGCCTAGGTGGTGGTCAGGATTTTAAACCTTCAGAGCTGGCCAGTCCTAGAGGGTGTCTAGTCAAATGAGTCAGCTTCTGCTTCGGAAGCTGCACGTGAAAGGTACGGAGAGTGGGCTGGCGAGTAAAGTGCAGGTGGCGGAAACATAAAAAGAAAACGCCAAGAGTAGGCCAGCCGCCACAGGGCAATGTCGGCAATGCCTGCTCCTTTTGTGACCCTGGCACAAAGGCTGGGTTGGCATCTAGGGACCGCCCAGCCCTGACTTCCCACCTGGCCGCATTCCTACTTTCTGACAACAATCTCAGTAACCTGAATATATCTCTTTTTCTAGAACCTAAAAGCGTCTTACTTGTACAGAGCACATACTTGAGAAGCCTGATTTAAAAGGCAGAGTTTCCTTGGACCCCCATCTACTCACTCGCCGGGGTCAGGCTGGGGTGTCTCTGGCCCTGCTCTGGAGAAGAGGCTTTGCCCCTGGTCTGAGAGAGGGGCTAGAAAGGCTGTCTGATCAAAGAAGGCACCCCTATCCTGTTCTCCACCCTGAGCAGAGGCAGGGGAGAGCTGAGAGACTGAGATGGGGACAGACAGCGGTGGTGGCAGTGGGGGCTGGGGCGGGGGTGGGGGCTGGGCTAAGGGACTAGGATTCCCCTTTCTCAGGTCTTTGGCTCCTGGCTCAGGCCCAGGCAGACAGTAGGGAGATGGATGAAGTGGATGCTGGATGTCTGGGCCCTCCTTCTTGTGCTAATTTTGGCTTCTTGTCTGATGTCCTCCCTTCACCCTCTTTGTAGCCAAAGAGGAGCCTCCCCATCCCATAGGGGCGGGGGTGGGGAGGGTGGGAATCCAATCCAGCTCTGTGTTTCTGGAAGCTCAGCATGCGGGGCAAATGGAGACGAGGAAGCCCACCTCCTCCAAGAAGCTTTCTCTGCTGAATCCCAGCTGACAAACAATTTTAAGCCATACCACCAGGGAATGTGAGTGTGGACCAGCCAGCTGGGAGCACAGGAGCGTGCCAGCATTTTTCACTGATATTTCCTAAGTGCCTAACCCAAGACCAGGCCCAGAGAAGAGGCTCGATTAGCATTTATTGAATGAATGAATGAACAAATAGATGAATGAATGAATGCAAACATCTTTTTAATTTTTTATTTATTTTTGTTTGCTTTTTTATTGCCACAGCACACAGCAGCTTGATATGGGATCTCAGTTCCCAGACCAGGGATTGAACCTGGGTTGCAGTGCTCGAAGTGCTGAGTCCTAACCATTAGGCCACCAGAGAACTCCCTCACTCATCTTTTCTTTAAAGTCAAGGTACCCTTATTTTAAATGAAACAGTATGCAGCTGGCAATATGTAAAATAGAGTAACGGGAGTTCCTGTCGTGGCCCAGCAGTTAATGAACCTGACTGGCATCCATGAGGACATGGGTTCGATCCCTGGCCTCGATCAGTGGGTTAAGAATCCGGCATTGCCTTGAGCTGTGGTGTAGGTCACAGATGTGGCTTGGATCCTGCATTGCTGTGGCCCTGGCGTGGGCCGGCATCTATAGCTCCGATTGGACTTCTAGCCTGGGAACCTCCATATGCCACAGGTGTGGCCCTAAAAAAAAGACAGAAAGACAAAAAATAAAAATAAAAAATAATAGAATAAATAGAGCAACGAACTGTTATGCAGGCAGGGAAGAGGGTGCAGAATTCTGCATCCTGGGCTCCCCTGTATTTCTCTGCACAGGTCCCTGAGGATTCTTGGCATCCTTTGAAATTCTGTGTGGAACTCCTTTCATTTTCCCAATGAAGAAACAGGCCCCCAAAGGAAAAGTGGCTTGTCTAAGCCAGAACAGGCACCCTGGTCTCCAGACCCCCAGATGATTTTTGTGTGCTCTGTTTAGACTCTATTCTTTCACCATGCTAGGTGCCCAGCAAACACTGGGTTGGAAGAAGCCTTGGGGGGGGGGGTTGGGGGGTGCTTGTTGATTCCCAGGCCGAGTGAGCTGGCAAGAGTCGTGGGCGACACGGTGCGAGGACGATGCACCAAAATAAAATGTATTGTATTTAAATATTCCCCAAGTCATTTTGTGTATTTAAGTCTTAATTCATCTCCTCTAAATCTCTCCCCGCTACATTAATGTGACGACTTTGACAGAAAGATGAATAACATTATTGAAGATGCTCGTGAGCAAATTTCACTCATAAAAATCTCCCATTCACTCCCTCACTTTGCTGCTCCCCCTCGGTGTTCCATTCCCGTTCCTGTCCCAGGCCCCCATCCCGCGGGGCCCCAGGCTGCTGGGGGTGGGGGGCTGCTAGGGACGTTCAGAGGGTGGGTGCCCATCGGCACGGCAAACCCACTTCTAAATCTTCCTCTTTCATTAGAAACATAAATCATTTGAGCCAAACTCCAGGTGCAGCAAGATTCAGGCTGGAGATGGGAAGGAAGAGCAGATCCTTCTTTGAGAAAAGCCTCCAGCAGGGGCAGCAGGGGGACAGCATGGCCAGTGACCAGGAGGCGTCCTCCCTGGGGGCGCACATCTCAGGAGAGGGAGGACCCTCCCTACAAGACCCGCCTCTGCGAAGGCGGCCAAAGCAAAGCGCTGGCTCCTGCCCCACCGGAGGCAGCCCTGGAAGTTGCCATCACATCCTGTTCCTCCTCCTGAGCCATGCTTGGCCTCGCTGGCTGGGGATTTATGCCCCTCTTTGCCAAGCCGCCCTGATGGATCGCTTCCAGGATGGCAGCAGAGTCAGTGGTATTCATCTCCGCGACGACTCAACCTTCTCCTTTAAATCATTGCTCATGCTGGCAGCCGTTTGTTTGCTCCTGACAGCCTGGCCTGGGCCTGGCGGCTCCATTGGTGGGACTCCCAGCAGGAAGGGCCTGCAGTGAGTACCCTTACAGAGGCTGGAGGACCCTCCTCTGTCCTTTTCTCACCTGTCAGGGCATCTGAAGTCCAGCACACCAACCTTGGCCCCAAGGCACTGACTATAATACGTAAAAGTCAGCTGTTGGCGTGCTGATGGGGTTATTAGCTCTTCCAGCCACAAGTGACACTCACTTTCTCTGTGCTTCCAATGCCTCGTGGATCTCCTGGCTCATAATAGGTGCTCAGCAACTGGTGGATGAACTAAAATTTTAAATTGCACCGTGGCTACAATCTCTCTGGAGAACTATTTGGCGGTATCTACTCAAGGCAAATGTACATATGCTCTATGACTCACCTGGGCTTATACCCCATGGAAACGAGCACATCTGTCTGTCCAAAGACATGCACAAGGCTGTTCATGGCAAGCTTATTCCCAATAGGACCAAGGTAAAAGCAGCCCAAATGTCCATCAACAGTGCAATGGGCAAATAGAGTGTAGTGTGTTTACACAAGGAGCCCATTGCCCTGGTGCTGGGCAGCAATGAAGAAGGATGAGGTCCTAGTCACAGAACGACATGGGTGAATATTTTGCAGAAGACGCCAGACACAAAAGAGTATACATGGTGTGATTACATCTGTAAGAAGTTCTAAGACATGCAAACTTAACAAGGCTGATTAGAGGTCAGAAGAGTGGTTATCTTTGAGAGGTGGGAGGATGTGGTGACTACTGAATGGAAGGGGATCTGAGAAAATCTTCTGGGTATGGGAACTTTTCTAAAGCTTGATCTTGGTAGTAGTTACACAGGTGTAGACATAGGTAAACATTCACTGGGCTCATAATAGGTGCTCAGCAACTGGTGGATGAACTAAAATTTTAAATTGCACCGTGGCTACAATCTCTCTGGAGAACTTTACTGTATGTAAGTTAAACCTTATTAAAAAATGGTAAAGAAAATGTGGCACAATTCTCAATCTTTTTGGATCAAAACCTGCATCTTATTGTATTTGCCTTCTATCTTCCAAATGTCCAAAATCACGCAAAACTATTACATTGAGCTTTTTCTATTTTTTTACTAAGCTGTGGTTGATTTACAGTGTTGTGCCAATTTCTGATATACAGTGAAGTAACCCAGTCATCCATACATATGCACATTCTTTTTCTAATATTATCGTCCATCATGGATTATCCCAAGAGATTAGATATAATTCCCTGTGCCACACAGTTGGGCCTCATTGCTTATCCATTCGGAATGTGATAGTTCAGTTTGCATCTACCAACCCCAAACTCCTCATCCATCCCACTCCCTTCCCGCTCCCCTTTGGCAACCACAAGTCTGTTCTCTATGTCTGTGAGTGTGTTTCCGTTTTGTAGATAGGTTCATTTGTGCCATATTTTAGATTCCACATATAAGTGATATCATATGGTGTTTGTCTCTCTCTTTCTGACTCACTTCATTTAGTATGATAATCTCCAATTCCAACTATGTTGCTGCAAATGCCATTACTTTGTGTTTTTTTTATGGCTAAGTAGTATTCCATTGTGTATATATGCACCACATCTTCCTAATTCGTTCATCTGTCAATGGACATTTAGCTTGTTTTCATGTCTTGGCTGTCGTGAATAGTGCTGCAATGAACATAGGAGTGCATGCATCTTTTTGAATGAAAGTTCTGTCTGGATACATGGCCAGGAGTGGGATTGCTGGATAATATTGTCATTATATATTTAGTTTTCTGAGGAACCTCCATACTGTTTTCCATAGCGGTTGTACCAATTTACATTCCCACCACTATGTTTTATATTATAAGGAGAATGGATATACTGCACATACGTTTTCTAACAATGCATAAGGAACTTGGAAAGCAGGCCGTTCTTCCCCATTTTGCAGTGGGGTCAGAGTTAGATAAACAGTGTTGTCTCCTGACAATGTCATTATATTGTACCTGCTCTTGGCTGAGGCAGCTGGCATACTTGTCACCTGCTGTGGTGACTTGCCACTTGTTGTGGTGAAAGTTTGTGCATGGTTTGACTTTGTTTGGTTTCCCAGTTCTTCAGTCTGTTTGGTACCATGATACCTCAGTCTTCCTTGGGGGGGAGAGTTTCTTGCCTTTCTCCAGTCTTCATTTACTTAAAGACAGCCCCTAGTTTTGGGGCCTTCATCCACAGCAAAATAGTGGAAACTTAATGGCCTGTTGTCTAGTTGATGGATGAGCAGTTTGGGTAAACAATTTAAACTCGTTGACTCTGCTTTGTCTTCAAGTAGTAATTGAATAATATTAATATAAAATTCCATTACCCTCTTCACTACATCCCGTCACTTGACCCTCCATAGAGGATCAGTTCTGTGGGATAGGCTGACATTTATTATTACCCTTTCCTGACATTTGAAGAAACTGAGGCTCAGACAGATCAAGCAAGTTGTCCAAGGTGACAGATTCCAGAAATAAGTGGTAGATCTCAGATTCCAATTTAGGTCTTCTGATTACAAATCTTTGCCTAAAGATAGACTGTTGAGCCAAACAGGTGACTTGTAAGTTTCTTTCTAGAGCTAAAATCTATGATTCTATAGAAAAGAGTAACATCAGAAGAAACACTAGCTAACATTCATTATGTTTGCTAGGTTCCAGGCACTGTTCTAAGCATTCTACTCATATAGCTCATTTTAACAACCATGTGAGGCACCTACTAATATTATCCCCATTTTACGGATAAGGAAACTGAGTCATAAAGAGTTACACACTCATAAGTAGTAACCTTGGATTCCAACCTAGACTTTCTGGCTCTGAAGCTCAAGTTCTTAACTCCTACTGCTCTATAGATAAGAAGCAGACAAAGGGGAGTTCCCTTCAGAACTGCCTAGGCAGTTTACATTGCTGGGCCTCAAGTTCTCCATCTGTGAAAGAACAATAACAATAATCCCATGAGGATTAGAAATAACACCCCCTGAGCATATAAACTGGTATAACCACTATGGAAAACTGTATGGAGATTCCTCAGGAAACTAATTATAGAACTATCATATGATCCAGCAATCTCACCCCTGGGCATATATCCAGACAAAACTTTCATTCAAAAAGTTACATGCATCCCTATGTTCACTGCAGCAGTATTCACAACAGCCATGACATTGGAAAAATCTAAGTGCACATTGACTAAGGAAAGGATTAAGATATAGTATATTTATGCAATGGAATACTACTCAGCCATAAAAAAGCAAAATAATGGCATTTGCAGCAACATAGACAGAACTAGAGATTCTCATACTAAGTGAAGTAAGTCAGAAAGAGAAACACAAATGCCATATGAAATCACTTATATGTGGAATCTAAAATATGGCACAAATGAGCCTATCTACAGAACAGAAACAGACTCACATAGAGAACAGATTTGTGGTTATAAAGGCAGAGGGAGTAGGATGGATGGACAGTTTGGGGTTAGTAGATGCAAACTATTACATTTAGGATGGCTAAGCAATGAGGTCCCACTGTATAGTATAGGGAACTATATCCAGTCTCCTGGGATAGAACATGATGGAAGATAATATGAGAAAAAGGATACACACACACACACACACACTCTCACACACACACACATGACTGTGTCACTTTACTATACAGCAGAAATTGACAGAACACAGTAAATCAACTATAATAAATTAAAAAATAAAAATTTAAAAAAAGAAATAACAGTCACCAAGTACTTAGCATAGTATAGGGTATGATTCTTGCTCTCTACATGGTAGGTAGCCTTTAGATTGGGTGAATGGTTAAAAGCCAATTAAAGTTTCTTGGCCCTAGGGCTTTATTTTGGGGGCAGTTTGCATGCCAATGGGTGGAAACAAGACAGACCATAGCAAAGCCAGGAAAAGAGTGTTTGTTCAGTATTCTAATATGCTCCTCGGGACATGGAAATGCAGTTTGGAACAAGTGCTGTTCTAGTTAGTCCCTTTGAGAGGAGCAGCACTAGGACCAGGTGGGAACTGAGACACCATGTGGTGAGCCTGAAACTCAAGGTGGGGGTTTCCCTGCCTGCACCCCTGAAGACAGAACCACTGAGCTTAAGGGAGGGAGGGACCTGGATGCGAATGCCAGCCTGGTCCCTCATTGGTTAATGACCTGAGCAGGTGAGTTAATTCTCTGACTCACAGGATGACAATGGGAGAAAATGCGTGCTGAGCTCTTGGTCCAGTGCCTGGCATGCCATCCCCAGCTTGGGGCTGGTATTGGAGACGTACAGTGATGCCATGGGGTATGTTTGGGACACCCGTTATTAAACCTCTAGGAAGGGCACTGTGTCTGCCACACTGCCTCCTTCTGCCTGGAGGAAAAACTTTGTTAAATCTTCCTCAGCACCTGGATCTGAAACCCAAAGAGATTCTCTTTCTGTTGCACCCACCATCATAATGGGACCTGCCGAATAGAGTAGAAATTGCACTGAAATGAGAACCGCTTGGCCTGGACTTTAGGAAATTCACTCAACAGCTCACAACCTCAGTTTCTTTATCTGTAGAAAGAGAAAGGCGTATTTGAAAGGGTAGTTGTGAGAACGAAACTAGGCATCACGGGTAAGCACGGATGGCCGATGTTCATTGAATTTATCTTGATTCTGGAGGGGTGGGCTTTCTTCCTAACCTCAAACCCCTATGCGTCTCCCCTTGGTACCCTAAAAGGAGTCTTTTCTTGCCTGGATGCAGCATAATCTTCTTCTATCCAGCAGGCACTCTCAGGCCTCAGCCCAGGCATAGGCATACCTCACGCACGCACGCACGCACGCACGCACGCACACACACACACACACACACACACTCACACACTCACCCGCCAATGACTGTCGTGGAGAGAAACAGCAGCAGGAGGAAATCCCCCCATCCTTTCTCCCCATGTCACTTTGTTCTGCCTGCACAGGCAACAAATTAAAACAAGAACCCCCCATCGCCCAGAGCTGCCTGGGCTTCTGCCACAACGGCTCTAATAATAGCTGAGCAGAAAGGCCCCCCGTCCTTCAGGCCCCGGAGCAAAGAGGCGGTGCTTTTCATTGGCAGCCAGAGAAGTGGCTGGGAGCTTCGGCTGTGTTTATTTGGTGTGACTTTGGGGCGATTATATATTGTTTCTTGTCCTCTGTCTAAGGGCTTCATCAGAGATGGGGGTGGGGGGCTGAGGGGTGAAGAGGCAGTAGCGGGAAGAAAAGCAGCAAAGAAATTCCACTTCCCCAGGAAAACACACACGCAGTGCGCTCAGTCAATGCAGGCAGCGGCACAGGACAAAATTGAACTTTCCCTGCCTCACAGTGGTCTTTGAAAGCATTCAATTATCTGTCTGCACCTATAGAAAATGTTAGGGATTGCTTCCAGAAGCCTTTAAAAGGGTCCATACATAACAGAGAGGCACACACACTCTCAGTGGCAGGCAGAAAAACAACAACAATCTATTCATTTACCTTTGAAAAAGCCAAAAAGGTGTAAATTCTGCCCAGAAATCAATCTCCCTCTCTCTCTCTCTCTTTCTTTGTCTCTTGCCACATCCCTTCCCCAACCTCTCACCCCATCTCCTGTATGTTTATTTTTCGGCGGAGGCCACAGAAACAGCCAAAGAAGGCAACATGAATGCAGAGGAAAGGAGAGTTTATTTTGACGGAAATACCTGCTCTTCTCAGGCAAAGCAGAAGCTCTTCCAGCTGGTTCCCTGCGGGCCTCTGATTTGAAGGCATTTGGCGGAGCTCCCACTACCTGTGGGACCCAGCCCCTGCACTTTTGGGGCTGCCTCCTCCTTGGATTCACAAAAGTTTGCAGAGGATGGAGTGCCTCCCACTTCACGGATGAGGAAAGTGAGACCCAGAGGTTGGAATTAATAAGTAGCAGAACTGGGCAGCCCGTCAAGCCTGCCTCTCAATCCAGGTCTCTTCCTCACTGTGCAGGTAAATGTAACTGGCCATTTATATTCTGTGACCATGGGGCTGGGGCTGTGGGGGCGGTGGGGGTGGGAGGGGGCTCAGCAGATCATTACCCATAGCCATAAAAAGAAGCCGGTTTAGCAGACAATGTTTATGAAGGGCCAGGGAACATTGACGAAAATAGCGACAATGGCGATGAAGACGATGAAGAGAATGGTGAAGGGCCAGGAAGAGTATCGACTTAGAAGGTGAGGGCTCCCAGGGCTCCTCTCGGTTTGGCTGTGACCGCTGTGTGACTTGCCAACAGTCACTTCCTCTCTCTGTGCTGCCATTTCCTCATCTGCACCACGAAGAAGTTGGACTGGACTGATGGTTTTCACACTGGGCTCAGAGGAGTCGCTGGAACTCTCAGGACCCCCCCAGGGAAACGGGTGAGGTTCAGGCGTCTACTTCTACCAGAAGACCCCCACCTTAAAAAAAATCTAGTTCGTGGAAGAGCATATAAGGAAGGGAATGTGTATGTGTGTGTGGTGATGGGGTCACTTTGCTGTACGGCAGAAATTGGCACAACACTACATCAACTAGACTTTCAAAAAGGGAAAAGTGCTAGTTAATGTATCATTGTTCTGCATGACCATTCCTTACAAGGAAGAGTTCTACTATTCACGGAGTGGGATCTAAAAGCTTTTTCTGCTGCATCATTCTGTCAGGTGATTGTGTCATGGCATCCAGAACCCATGGAGCTCACTCCCTGTCTCAGGGTCTTAGGGACACAGAAGACAGTGGCAGAATCAACTTTCACAGAGTGAACAGCTCTGAAGCGGGCCGGGAGGGTCTGCAGCCCCCTCCTCACCATTGAGGGGGTCTTCATTGCGAGGACAGGGCTGGTGGGACAAATCTGAGACAGAGATGGCGAAGGGCAGCAGAGGGTCTGAGGCTGGAGAGACCAGATGTGACCATCAAGAACAAAGGACAGGCCAGCCAATGGGTGACTGGAGTCCCAGAAACTGGATGGGAACCGGACACTTGATCCGAGTGACGGCTGCCCAAGGAGCAAGCAGGGGACCATGACAGGCAAATCATGGCGTCTGCCTCGCCTCTCTGGGCAGACGTCCAGTGTGTCCAACCTAGCGACATGGGGTCCTGATGGACAAAGAGCCGGCTGGAAAAATGGGACAGCAGAGGCATTTCTCACCTGGGCCCTGCTGACCCCAAGCTCTTGTAGATAGAAAACCTGGTCAGAGCACAGCATGCCCTGGATCCTAAGTGTGTTTCTTTTCTTTCTTTCTTTTTCTTGTTTTTCTTTTTAGTTTTTTTGTCTTTTTGCTATTTCTTGGGCCGCTCCCACGGCATATGGAGGTTCCCAGGCTAGGGGTCGAATCAGAGCTGCAGCTTCCAGCCTACGCCACAGCTCATGGCAACTTGGGATCCAGATCCAAGTCACGTCTTTGACCTACACCACAGCTCATGGCAATGCCAGATCCTTAACCCACTGAGCGAGGCCAGGGATCGAACCCATGTCCTCACGAACACTAAGTCAGGTCCTTAACCCTCTGAGCCACAATGGGAACTCCCTAAGTATATTTCTTTAGGTTTAGTTAAATGAGCTTGTCAGTTGCAAATTCTTTGGAGCAGATGCAGTTCGTTAGATCGAGACTCTAATTTTGAACCATACAAGCACAGGTTTGCAGCATTTTGGAACCAAGAAAACTTACAGTATCCCAACTCTCCTACAGCCTAAAATCAGGGCCGGATGTTGGGGGTTAGCTTGCATTTGGAACATGCAGCTCAAAGCAGATGGGATGGGCAAGATGAGCTTCTTCCCAGGACTGGGCCGATGCCTTGGGATTGACCGCCTGGAAGTAAGGCTCAGAGTCTTGTGTTGGGTCTGAGCTGCTTTTGCTCACACTAAATTTGGCGAGGTTGCTGGGAGGACTAATTATAACCCATCTGTTCCCATCTCCACACATCTAAGGGGCTTGGTGAAGAAGGGTTTTTGTTTCCCGAAATCATGTCCAAAAGATAATAACCACTTTTAAGTTTTCAGAGTTTCAGTAGCTACTGCGTCTAATGAACTAAATAGCTAAGATGTCTGGGGGTCAGTGTTATTCGTCCCACTTTGTAGATGAGTAAACTGAGCCACAGAGCACCAGGTGACCCACTCAGGGGTATTCGGTGACTCCAGGGCCAGGACTCTGTCTCCTGTGGCCAGCCTGGAGCTCTCTGGGCTCAGCTGCCCTGGGCTAACTGTTCCTCCATAGCCCCCCACCTGCTGAGCTCCCTACTCTGGCCTCCTGAAGTCTCCCTGACCCCCGGGGTCCCTGCTTTAGCACTGAGGGATTGAGGGTAAATGAGAGAGTGACTTTCCATGGCGTGTGACTTGTCGACCAATTTGAAGAGCATTTTCTTGGCCAGCGCGCTAATCCCAATGCTTGAGTAATGCCCTGAGACCACATCGATCGGGATCCGGGAAATTCCGACCCGACCACAGCACATTGTAATGGCCTCTGCCCGGGTGACCTTCTCCCTGTCAGAAAATACATCTTTTCTGCAAGTCCCTAGCCTGCAAACAGCACCCGCGGCCAGCTTAGCTCAGACAAAGGGCTTTGAAATGGTCCAGATAATGCATTGGGGGAAAAACTGTTTTCCAAGTGTGTAATTCGTCCACTATTAACCTGCAGCGGAGGGGATGGCCCTGCCTTTGATTCCCTTCTCCAGCCAGGGCCACTCCTGTCGTGTCATGGGATGCATGTTGCATAGCAGAAGACAGGGAGCAGAGGTTTGTCATATTTCCTGAATGCCAATGACCCCCGCTCCGGCTGACTGACAAGCTGCCAGTCGCCTGGCTGCACCGCAGGCCCGATCCACTGTGGAACATGCTGTCTTCTTGGTTTTAGCAGAGAAATTGTCCTGGAATCAGGCTGAGTGGCTTGAGAAGGGAGTTGACATCTCCAGCCATCTGGAGGTGTGTGTTCAGGACGGGGCTTGACAAGAATGCACGGTATTCTCCATTATACCGTAGAAAGATGACTCCGATACTCTGGGTTGCCGTCCTACTGATGGCACTTGGAGGCTGTGTGCCTTTGGGAAGCGTGTTCTCCTTCTCTGGGCTTCCTTCTTTTGTCCACAAAATAAAAGGATTGGACAAAGTAATTGGTCTCAGAGGACCTGATTTCATTTTTTTTTTCAGATAATTCTCTGATGGATAGAATTAATTTCTATAATACTTAATTTTTAGAATTACAAAAGAAAGAGGATGGAAAGAGGAGGAGAAGGAGGAGGGGTAGGCGTGGGAAGGAGGAAGAAGAGAAGGAAGCTGAAGGCCCGGGGTGAATTATCAGTTCTAAGTACCAAAATTTGTGTTTATGGGGTGAGAAAAAATATTTTTACCACTATCCATTTTTCTTTTTTTTTTCCTTTTCTTTTCTCCTTCTTTCTTTTCCTCTCCTCTTCTTTCCTTTCTTGTCTTTCCTTTTCATCATTATTCTAGTCTCAGAAAGTTTTCCAACCTCCCATGAGCTAAGCTGAGCCTGGAGTTCAAGCAAGCTGGGGGTCAAGCGAAAAAGGGCTCGAATGGGCTGAGATTTTCACAGGTTCAAGGCATTGGTCTGTGTTCACTGGGTGAGAGTGGGCCTGGGAAGCACGAGGATGAAAGAGGCAGAGGATGAAGTCCAGGTACTGGAGCCAAAGCACAGGTTCAAGTGTGCGGCCACTGAAAGGAGAAGGCAGCAAGGGGAGATGGGGGGGTGGGGCAGCACCAAGGAGACTTTCAAAAGCAGCAGGAGGCAAAGGATGAGGTCTTTGAAAACACTCTGACAGCGTTTTCAGAAAGGTGTGTGCAGAGAAGGACCTAAGCTGAATATCAAACCAGTTCGATGACAGTGGTTTCAAACAAGTAACTCTCAGCCATTGGCCAACACAGAGCATTAACCAGCTAATGCCTAGACTAAGACGGAGGGCCCATTTAATATAATACTCCAAGACATCATACAGTGAAAGCAAAAAAATCCTCTTCATTATTTATTTATTTTTTTTTCAAAATGAGTGAGGGCCCCAAATGAAAGCATAAACATCAGAAAGGCAAAACTGCATTTAAATCCCCAAAGGCATGTGTTTCCTCCAAGCTTTGGGTTTCAGTAGTTCCCCAGGGTGGCAATCGGAGGCTTCACCTGTGGATCTTCTAAAAAACGACAATGCCAGCCCTAGTGAATCTGAGATGATGCCTCCCCCAGGTCTGGCCCTGGAGTTTGCCTTGCCTCTTGAGCACGGGTACCAGAGGATGCCACCGGCTCGTAAAACAAGAGCAATAACAACTACAAGATGTCAAAACAACTGCCTGGGAAGTGTGTACAATCAGGCCAGCTGTTTGCTCTACTAAACGTTAAATATTTGTTGAATAAATATTTCAGGACTAGACAGTGCGTTCCACTAGCTTCCGCATCTGAGTGCAGGGGTCCTGTCCAAGTCATCCCGCTTCCTTAATGCCCGGCACACCACGGCAGGGCCCAGTGCCTATTTGTTAAGTGAATACATGAATGTGGAATGAGGCCTCCTTTTGGAGTGGTGGAGTAGAAAGAGCCCAAGTTCTGGCATTAGACATCTTTCTGCAAATCCTGGTTGCATGACTTTTTTTTTTCTCTGGCTGCAGTGAGCAGCAGCTTAGTGTGGGATCTCAGTTCCCAGACCAGGGACTGAACCCAGCCCTCCATGGTGAAAGTGCCGAGTCCTAACCGCTAGACCACCAGGGAACTCCCCTGCGTGACTTTTTTGTCTGCTTTCCTTGGGCACGTTTCTTCCCTACCCTGAGCTTCAGTTTCCACATCTGACAAAAGTGGGGCCAATCCCATGGACTCCACAGAGCTAAACAAGTTTATATAAATAGGAGTATGTCCCTGATTATAGCACAGTATTCACTTCATGTAGATAGAACAAAATTCCATCTGGGGCTCTGGTGTCAGATGTGGGTTCCATTTCTTTGATGCCCAGATGTGCCACATCAGACCCCACAGCCTTGAACTTGCCTCAAGTACTTCTGAGTCAGTTCTCAAGTAAGACCAGAACCCAAACTATATTTAACATTGAGTGGCCTTGATAAAGGTGGCTCATATTCCTTTAAATTCATCATCAGACAACATTCCCTTCTCCCAGAAGCTGTACAGAAGTTTGGGTTGACATGACACACGGATGTCGCGAGACAACATAATTTAAAGGAGCCCTGTGGCTTTTACATTTGAGGCCGACTGTTTGCCAGCATTTGAGCTGGTTCTCAGAGAACAGCTGGGAGATTAGGTACTACTGAAAAGGAAATGATTTGAAATATCCACACCACGCTCCCTGCAAATCAGAGTGCGGCGACTTGGCAAGCTTCATCTTTCCTCCCCACCCCTGCCACCCCTGCTGAATTGTGTCTCCATACGGGGCTGTCTGCAGAGCAGCTCGGAGATGTTTACAGCCCTCTCACCCTCGGCTTCTGAGTACACGCATGTGATAAAGGTTTGGCTTTGTTGTAGCGAGTGAAATCACAGAGCAGGATGTTTCCCTTGTCTAAGAAATACTGCGAATATTATATCAGGTTTCACCTTTGGGTTCCATAATTTATCTCACCTATAGCTGCACCTGCTGGGGGCTGTATCTGGTACAGAGAAAGAGGGAGGTAGCCAGAGGAGGCTGCCACACATCACCTGGCCCAGTTCCCTGCCTCTGGCCGAGGATATGCCTCTAAATTGTTCTAAGTAGAGTTACCTGGTCTCTGGGGACTTCCTCAGGTGACCGGCTGGTTCTACTTCTTCCATCCAAGTGCATGCCCTTGATCATCCAAAAGGCTTCCTCTCGGCCAAATCAATCCTCCCCATTCTTGTTTTCTGAAGTTCCAAGACTTCTCTTCTTTTATCTACTCAATCCCAACATCAGTTTTCTTCTTAACTGGCTTTCTCTGGAGACAATTCAAATTGGAAAAAGAACTGTTACTCCTCTCTCTCCTCCCCCCTTCTCTGGACGATATCCTCTAAGAACCTCGTAACTTATAAAGAAGCGATGCTTCACACTCTGAGACAGGTGCAAATGATTGGCAGGTAAATAACAAAGATGCATGTGCTGCTACCTACATAGCCTACTGGAGTGGGTGGGGGTGCTGAGAAAAAGGCTATCTCTGCCTGCTTAGAATTTGATTCTCAATGGTAATGTTGAGCTATGGCAGGAAGGAAAAATATTCATTCAACAAACAGCTGGGAGCAGCCAGACACTGGCTCAGTTTAGCCTTTGACTCTTTCCCAGGTCTTCGTCTCTCCATGTTATCCTAGAGTCCAGAACCCAAGCCATGAGAGCTTAGCCGAGAGACAGCATCTTTTACAGAAGACTAAGGAGGGGAAGCTGTGAACACACATGCCTTTTGTTGTTGTTCTTATGGCATATGCTTCTCTAACGAGAGCACACTTGTACCCCTGGGGGTATGCCGTGGCAAACTAGGTGGTAGCAAGGCACAGAATAAACAAATGTATCTTCCCGGGGCATTGGTTGTACTTGAAGATTTGGGGTTAAACACTTTCATATTAAAACAAACGGATATATATTGTGGGGTGGAATGCAAAATGCACATAAATTCCTGAGATAAAACGTAAGACTTCAAAGAAATAGCGCATGGATGGATGACAGGGCTGCTTCGGGCTGTGCCCCCAGCCTCCAGGGGGTGGGGGGGAGCACACTCAGCTTTTCTGCCGGAAGAAACTTCGGTGGGTGGAGCATCTGAAAGGATGCAGTGTAACCCACCTCCAAGAGAAGGCCAGCTTCCCAGCAGAGCACCCCAGGGCGGCCCCGGGCTCTGAAGCCCACCTGGATCAGTGTGGGAACCCAGGAACCAGGGAACAAATAGGAAAGGATGTTCTCAATGGCAGAGGGTCGTGGCAGGCTGCTGCGGGACAGCTCGAAGAGCTTGCTCCTGATACAGAAGGACTAAAATAGCCAATTTCTCCCAGTCATGGAGATGCGTCACCCCGGGGGGCCTGTCACTTCCTTGGAAGAAGTGGGATGGATTATGGTTATGGGAAGGCAGCAAGGAACTCACTTTTATTGCGAGAGAACTTAGTCCCCAGCTGCTCCCAGGGGACAGACACACACACTCTCTCTCTCTCTCACACACACACACACACACACACCTACACATGCAGAGGTTCCATGCACCTCCCCGCTACCCTCTGAGCCAGCCAGATGGAGGAGAGAGAGCAAATGTGATTAATGGGGCCACCCCAGGGGACTGGCTGGATGGCAAGCCAGCCTGCAGTACCACGGAGCCAATTTCAGTAACAGGTTTAAGGGAGCCCTGAGATGGGAAAAAAGGCTGCTGACTCAGCCTTTCAGCCTCCTCTGGTCCAGAGGGATCCTCGGGAAGAAAGGAGCTGGAGAGAGCTGCAGAGACCCGTGCCAGGCAGGACTTAACACTCACACCTCCGCGGCAGAGGGCCGCCCGTGGGGAAATGCTGGTGTTCCTAAGGACAGGAGACTTTTTCCAAGCACAGAGTTAACGTGGTTCTTGGTCTTGGACAGCATCAGAACAAAATACCATTCTCAGTATTCCTAGAGCGCTTTATAGTTTCCAAGAACATTATCTTATTTCATCTTTATGCGAACATTGTGAAGTAGGGATGCAAAGGCTTGGGAGTTCATTTTGTGTGTGTTTGTTTTTCCATTTTGTTTTTGTTTTTGTTTTTGTTTTGCCCCTGGGCCACGGCATTGGGGCTGAAATTGGACTTGGCATTGAGGTCCATGCCTTGCCCACCCTTTCACGTTGTCATTGGATGTGGTGACCATCCCAGCAGTCAGGGCTGTTGATGTTGAAACAGGGGTCCAGGAGAAGATCTGGGAGAGAAGGGGCTCATGGTCAGAAAAGTCAGGGCTTGGTTCTGGGTTCCCTCACTTACTACCTGTGTGACCTTGGAGAAGTTCCTTAACCTTTCTGAGTCATTGAAAAATGAGGATGACCTAAAGACATCATATGAATTCCAAAAAGAGTTTATACTATGTGCTTAGCACAACATCGGACACATACTACTTTCTCAATAAAAATGAGATATTATTCCTATCACTTTTTTTTTTTGAGAATAGAAAAATAATTTTCACTTGCTCAGACAGGAGGGAGAAAACCTCTCCAGCACTCCAGCACTTGGTCCGTCAGAGATTTTCTGAAGATACTATTAATCTGAAGAAGGTAGTAGGAAAAATTTAAGCCCCAGAATGAGTTGTCAATAAAACTAATTTGAACAAGTGTCTGTTCATCTATATCCATATCCATATATATATATATATATATATATATATATATAAAATCTATAGATATATTATCTATACATGTGTGTCGATGTATATATAAACATATACATATATAAAATATTTACAAATACATAAAATGTAGAATATATTTTCTCAGCAGTCTGCTCCTGGGGTATCCCCAGTCACTACAGCTGGATATGCGGGATAAGGGCAAGTATCTGAGAATTTTCTTGTGTCTCTTGGGCACAGTAAGCAGAGGCATCCTCCCAGTGAGGTGTGAGGGGGCAGGGCCAGCCTCAGGTGGTGGTCAAGTTGGAAGGCTGCCTCAGTCTGGATGAGTCCTCTTTGGGTACCCCTCGAGAAAGCCCTACGTGGTCTTCATCTTCCGGCCTGAGGCAGGAGCAAGTGAGGTCCTGTCGGTAAATGTGTTTTCCTCATATCCCTCCCACCAAGAGGGTCTGGATCTTAGGATGCTCCTTTGAGACAAAGTCCCAGGGCTAGGGGTAGTCACCCTGGAATTGAAACTGACCTTTTTTTTTTTTTTTTCCTGGCCTTGTTTACAGCATGCTGAAGTCCCCTGGGCCAGGAATCAAGCCCATGCTACAGACAATGCTGGATTCTTTTTTTGTTTTGTTTTGTTTTGTTTTTTTGTTTTTTGTCTTTTTGCTATTTCTTGGGCCGCTCCCACGGCATATGGAGGTTCCCAGGCTAGGGGTCTAATCGGAGCTGTAGCCATCGGCCTACGCCAGGGCCACAGCAATGCGGGATCCGAGCCGCGTCTGCAACCTACACCACAGCTCACGGCAACGCTGGATCGTCAACCCACTGAGCAAGGGCAGGGACCGAACCCGCAACCTCATGGTTCCCAGTCAGATTCGTTAACCACTGCGCCACGATGGGAACTCCCAATGCTGGATTCTTAACCTGTTGAGCCACTGGGGAACTCCTGAGCTGCCTTTTTATAAACCAGGAAGCAGTGGACCAGAGAGGGAAAGGCATCTGCCTTGGAGACACATGGCAATCTTTCACCTTTACCCAATGGTCCAGGGTCCACTCTGGCCTTCTGGGGCGCTGTCCACCTCTATTAACACTGGCTGCAAGCTGCAGGCGTGGGGGAAGGTCAAGTTGCATCTGCCCAGTGGTCTCTCCTCAGCTCCAGGCTGCATGCCAGCCTTGGGAAAAGCGTGTCTTCTGAGACTCCCTGAGTCCTTGACCAGGACTCGGGCACAATGCAAACAGGAGAACAATAGGGAGTGTGCGAGGGAGCCCAGTTGGAGAGAGTATTGATCATGTTTTAAAAAAGCAACACACACAGAGGAGCACAGAAAAACCTTCCCAATGCACCAGCTGGCTTAGCTAATTAGCGCGGGTGAGTCCGTGTCAGCCGCCAGCTCAGAGCCGGCAAGAAAACAATTCGCTCAACAAACAGAACATCTAAGAAGGAACAAAAAGAAAACAGCCACTCTCCTCTAACCCCCGGAGAGACCCTGCCATCCAGGGAAAGGGATGTGACTTGAGCAGGAGCGGGATAGGGGTGGGGTGTCTCAGGTGAGCCCCAGCATCATTTAAACCAGGGACGCACTGCAGGGCAGAGGGCTGAGGGGGCACCCAGCCTAGAGAAGGGGTGTCACAGCATGGGGGCTGAGCTGCCCCTTCCCCTCCACAAAGGGAATCTCGCTGCCCCTCAAAGCACTGGCACCAAGCCTCGCTTCTCTCTCCAGGAGCTTTTATCATCCTACACTCAGCTCCTCCTCCGGGCCGTTCACAGTATGGTGGGAGGGCAGGCTGCACTTGGGCAGAAGACCTCCTGGACAGCAGGCTAAGCACACGGGGCAGGCCATTTGGTCTGCCAGAGATGAAGGCTAGCCAGAGGGCCCCTCGATTTGAATGAGCGTGGCCAGTGCTGAGTGACTATAAATGGCTTAGCCTGTAGACCTCTGGTCTTGAGGGATGCCCGCGCTGCCCTGGGACAATATCGCCTGCAGGAGGAGAGTGGTACCTGCTATGGGGGAAGAAGAAGAAGGAACACAGAGAGAAAGGGAAGAAAGCAGAAGGAAGAGAGAGGGAGAGGAGAACTAGCTGCTGCTCTGTGTCGCATATCTCAGCCGTCTTCACGGTACCTCTGCATTATCACTCCCTTTCTAAAGATAAGGAAATGGGGCACAAATGGATCACACGAGGAATAAGTAAATGTGTAGGTATACTGGACATTGCTGGGAACACAAGCCCAAGGGCTTCCCAGGGCTCTGCAGGTGGGGTGGGTATAAGGTGGGTGACCTTTGCACCCTCGCTGACTGTTGCATATCTGAGTCCTCTTCGCCATCTCTCAGGCTCCCTGTCTTATCTCCCACAACTAGGAGCCCTCTGATGAAAGAGAAGCCGAGCTCCTGAGGTCAATGACACGTCTCTTTGAGAATCCTGGGCTAGAACAGAATGTGCTAGAATGGAGATCACACTGGGATTGAATTCAAGAGCATGTACTCGAGTCCCAGCCTCCCCACTTCCTAAGTGGGTGATGTCGAATGAATCGCCTCATCCCTTTGGACATCAGTTTCGTCACCTGTAAAACAGAGGTAATAACCGTTCCCGCACAAATGTGTGATTGCATGTGACATTCTGTGTACCCCCTCCTGAAGTTAATTTTAAACCATAAAACACGATAGTTTTTCTCATGCCATATGAGAAAAAGAAAATCCTAGAAAGATTCTGAATGTTACTCTTTTTCTATTTTAAAAAATCACGTAATGGGTGCATCTTTAAGAGGGTTATTTCCAACGTCATGGTGCAGGGATCAGAGAGACACACTGGGGATCTGTCCCCTCAGATCACATTGTCTGATCTTACTTTCCTCTCCCTCCCTCTGCCGGTGCCTCCGGTGGGTCCTGAGCATGGGCATGGGCAGGGAGTTGGGCTAGGAATTAGGAGGTCCCTGTGTGGAGCCTCTTCCTGTAAGTGTGGCCATGATTGTGTTCATGTCTGTGTGTTTGTAAATGTACATGTGAACGATGTACATTTCCATCCATTTTTTGCTTTTATGTCTCAGTCAATAGTTTTTGGCAATGCCTTTGCAACACCATGAACTGCAGACAGGAAATAAGACCCATCCATTTGTGCTGGTACAAGCTAAAGATTTTCTATAAAGTGCCCACATTTCCAGGCTGGGGGAATGGATTTCACTGCAGGGAAAAAAAAATATTGTGAGGTGAGAGAGGAGCAGCAAAGGAAAATATTGGCCACTTTAATGATTTACAGAAGCATAAAAAATCTCCTTGCCCGCTGATATTTCATATATCCCCTCCTGCCAGTAAGGGGCTGGGGTAGGGGGTCTGATCTGAGCTGTCATGTGGGGAAGCATGAAAAAGCAAAGCCAAGGCTGGCCCCTTCCTGAATATTCTGTAAGCTCCAGGTGTGGCACATTCTGATCCAAAGAGAAGGGGCTGGGTTGGGGAGGGGATGGAGAAAAAGAATAAAAGTGGGCACACATTTTAGGGGTGATGACTTATTCTAGGCACAGAGTATAGACTATTAGCCCTGGAAGAGATGTTTGAGAAATGCAGGTTCTTCATTTCATGCGTAGGAAATCTGAGGGCCAGAGATGTGAAGTGACTTTTCCAAGATCAACAGTCTAGTTTACAGAGGAACTGAAACTGCACCCCAGACCTGCCAGCTGCCAGCCCAGAACTCTTTAATTTATATCCACTATTAATATTGTCATTATGATTAGTATCACTGCCATCACAAAAGATCACCGAGGGTTTCCTAAATGCCAAGAACCGTGCTAATAACTCTACAAACACCGTTGCATTTAATTTCCATCCCAACTCCAGAAATGATGCATTCTGATTCCCTCTTTAGATGAAGAGTCTGGGACCCAGAGAGACTAGATAACTTACCAAGTTCCTGTGGCCAATGAGGGACAGAGCCAGGGCTTGAGCCAACTCCAGAATCCATGCCAGCATCACTTTCCAGCAGGTGTTTCTAAAAAGCAGGAAATGGGGAAACAGAGAGTAATAAATGCTACTTCTCAGAGGAGCTGCCAGACTTCACCAACAAAGAAACAGAGTCGAGATATCTAGCGTGGGCAATTTAGAGGATGGTGGCTTTAGAGCAAAGCCCAGGTTGGTTAGAATTAAATGGTAAACAAATGGGAAGCAGCCCCTTTCCTGTATGGTTGCAGTAATCTGAATGGCTGGCAGCAGTGAGTCGTGGGAATTGAGCTATTAATAAAGGGAGCAGGCAGAATGATTTACAATCAGACATTAATATGGAGATTTTCATAAACACAATAATTCACACCCAAGCAGAGTCATAAATGTAAAGTTGCATTAACTATTCTAGTTGGCATGGAATGCCACACACAGTGTGAAATTGAACCTTTCACTGTACTGTAATAATGGACAAATAGGAAAAAAAAATGTTGTGGGGGGAACGAGGAGGGGAGGGGTAGGGCAGTGGAGAACCAGATGCTCTATATTTCAAACTTGCTGAATCCTAGCAGGAACCATCCCAAAGCTCTGCCCTTGCCTTCCACTATTTTAAAAATAAGCTTTTTTATGTTGGAATAGTTTTAGATTTATAGAAATTTACCAAGAGACGATATCCTTCACCCAGGTTCCCCTATTTTAACATCTTATGTAATTGTGGTATGTTGTCAACACTAAGAAATTAGTATTGGTATAGCCCTGTCAACTAAACTCCGGACTTTATTAGAATTTCATCGGTTGTTCCATTAATGCTCTCCCCGTCCAACTTTTTTTTTCTGTTCCAGGATCTCACATTGCAATCTAGTCATCAAGTGCCCCGAGCAGCTGTTCTGTGACAGTATTTGGTGACCTTGACAGTTTCGAAGGGTACTAATCAGGTATTCTGCAGAATGTCTCTCGAGATGAGTTTCTCTGATGTTGTCCTCATATTTAGGCTGGGGTCTGGGTTTTGGGAAAGACCACTGCAGAGCAGAATTGCCCTTCTCATCTCATCATACAGGGGGGACATTATATCCGTGTGACTTACCACTTGTGTGGCTGACCTTGATCGTTTGGGTAAGGTGGGTGGTATTTGTCAGGTTTCTCTATTCTAAAGTTACTATTTTTTCCCTTTCTGCATTCTGTTCTTTGGAAGCCAGTCACTAAATCCGGCCCAGACTGAGGGGTCGGAAAGATTAAATTCTACCTCCCAGAGGGGGGAGTGTCTACATACATTATTTGCCTTATGCTTATTAAAAATTAATTTTAGATTGAACTCTTCAAATTTTATTATAAAATTCCCTGCCTTCTTAAGCACATTATTTTGAACATAATTTGACTTTTCCTTGGTCATTTCCTGTTCTCAGTGTACTCTAATCCCTCCCATGTCAATTTTGTTCAGTTCTTACCTCCTTGACCTCTGCAGAATTGGGCACCGTTCTCTTCCCCTTTTCCTTATGGCAAAGAAAAAATTTCTCCCAATAGCCTTGCCATCATTTTCTTCTGCTTTCTCTTTCTCCTTCTTAACTCATCACCATTCTAAATCTGTCTCTATTTCAGTCTCAATCCCTATTCCTTTTCTCCCTCCCTCCACCTCAGCCTTGCACTGTCTGGGCTTCCCACGGTCCTCGTCCCCCTCCTCTCTCTCCGATGTTTCCCACAGCAAACCCATTCGCTAGACGGCTTCAGTCAGCATCATTATTTGCAGGGCTCCTCCGTTAGTATCTCCACCCCTGCCCATCTCTGTGGCTACCGCGCCTCGTGTATCTCCATCTCAACCCTCTCCAGGCCATCTCCAGCCACCTTCTGCTCTATCTCAGGCTCATCATCTTTCCACGAGCCAGGGGACTGTCTCAGCTGCTTTTACACAAGCTAAAATAACAGTGGCCTAAACAGTGTAGAAAGTTTTTTTTTTCCCTTTTATGTGCAAAGCTGAGCTGATGGAGATCTGGAGAGAGAAGCCGCTCTGCTAGGGCCCCAGGTTGTTCTGATCCTAGTGCTTTGAGTGGAAAATGGAAGCTGGCTCCTTTCTACTGTGTTTCTATAGGGACCTTCGGGGACAGGGACTAAAGAAGGCAAAACGAGTAGCTTTTTAAAAAGGAATGATCTAGAAGGGATACACATCACTCTGCTCACACCCCATCAGCTATAACTTAATCACATGGCAATACTCAGTTGCAAGGTTTGCTGGGAAATGATGTCTCTATCTGTACAAGAGGAGAATGGATATTGGGATAATATTCAAAACCACCATTTTGCTTTATTTCCTGACTCCTCTAACTCCACACCTACTTCTTCTCTTATCTTCTTAATATTAATCATTAGTACTTATTACTGCTCATTCCAGTAACCACAGTTAGAAACTTGGGTATCTTTGATATTCCTCTTTGTTTAGCCTTAACAACTTCCCCGTTTAAGCTCTTTTATCCATTCGTACTAACATTACACAAATTCAGACCTTTTCTCTGAACTCTTGCAATACGTTCATAAACAGATAAATGGTCTCCACGCTTTCAGTCTCTCACTTCTCCAAACCATCTTCAATACGGCTGCTGTTTAATCTCAGTTAATACAGCTCAATTCCTCAGCCCAGCTCAGTGGCTCCCTCTTGCCATCTCGGTAAAGACCAGTTGCCTTAGTCTAGCCCTCAAGGCCTTTCACAATCTCTCCCAGACTCTCTGACCTACCTTCACCCTCTCTGTTTTGCTCTGCACCATATGCAATTCCTTTACATGACAAATCCCATTCCCTGTCATAACAGCTGATCACTTGCATGGAGTCCACAGGTAAGTACGTTATCTTGTTAAACCCCAAAACAACCCCTAAGATAAATAAATAAATACAACTTCTTTATGTTATCTTGGTAGTGTTTCTTTTTTTTTTTTAATGAATTTTATTACATTTAGAGTTATACAATGATCATCAACTTTTTATAAATGAGGAGCAGAGGTTTGAAGGAGCAAAGCAGCTTGCCCCTAACTCTTTGATTAGAATGTGACAGAGCTGAGGTTTGAGCCCAGACCTGTGTGACTCCAGAGCCTATGTTATGGACGCTAGACTACATCAGCTCCCATCCTAGTGACTACTCAGGATGCTCCTTCAAGGAGAAATGCCCTTTCCTCTTATCAACTCACAGTGAAATCTTATTTATCTTTCAAAGCCCATCCTGAATGCTACTTCTTCCATGAAGCCTTACCTGAATCACCCAACTGGAGCATTTTCCACTTTCCCGACTCCTAGAGCCAGGTGTCCGTACCTCTCTTTCAACAATTAGGATCTCCTACTTCATATTACAGTGCCTTGTAGACATATCTTAATTTTTCCATAGTAGACCCCGGGCTCAAGGATGACAATATTATTAGGCAGTATCAGGCAGTATTATTCATTTTTTTTCTGAAGTAGATATTTATTACCTGAACTCAGCCCCTACATCTAAATACAACATCCAAATATGTATCAGACCGAACTCTTCCTTTCCATCCTTATCACCATTTCTCTTGTCCAGCCTGTTCACGTGTCTCTCTTGGGTCACTGCTGGTGTCCCTGGACCTCCCACTCTTAACGTCCTCTCGATACGTCTGCCAGAGGAATCAGTCCCCATCAGCGGTAACCAGACCCAATGCAATGCACTCTAAACACCCTAGCCTCATAGAGAAGACTCTTAGGGACAGAGACCATACCTACCTCTATCGTCTATGTGATATTGGCCCTTTTTATGTTCTCGAATTCTGTAGACACCATACAAGGTTTCATACTTCCACACCTTTCTCAGACTCTTCTGCCTTTATGAAAGTTCTCTCTCATTTCCCTTTGTGAACCTTTACTTTAAGAGCCACCTTGGCTAAAATAACCTTAAAGGGTCATGCCCTGAACTCCGCATTAGGCTAGCTGCTCGTCCTCTTCTCTCTCATAGTTCATATCCTGTTATGCTCAGATGCAAATCTCGCTTAGTTGTACCATCTGATTAAAATTATCTATTTATGTGCCGGCTAATCCATTTGTCTGCACACTTTCCAAGGTCGGGAACCATGTCTTGATCATCTTTGTCTTCCTTGCACCCAAGTTAGTGCCTATACTGGGTATTCAAGTGTAGCAGTTTGTTGAATGAATCATAAAAATCAATTGTTGTACATACATTAGTACAGTGATACTACCAGTCCTACTGAAGTCCATACAGATTATTACTTATATTAAAGGATTCTATCTTTCTATATTTTCCAGCAATCTGTCTGCTGTCATTTCACATTATGGTGAGAAAACCTACCTGGATTGGCTTTTCTCCCAATAGGACTTAAGGGAAAGTCCTTGTGCTAGAGAACTCAGTATGACTCAGAAAGCCAAGATGGCTACAATAGTATTAGAACAAGAGTACTTTATAAGTGTTGTGGCCACAACATCAATTTTGCATGATTAAAATTTTTTGTTCCACTTTGGTTCTTAGTATGTTCCGGAGAGACATGGCCCCAGGATTCATGTAGGAGAGCCAGAAACAACTGGGACACATAATGCATCATTTTGCTCCTGCTTTGAGTGGGACTTTTAAAAGTCCTCATTTGACCAGGACTGTTCTAGACATACTCTCTTTGAATTCACATATTTTATCTTATTTGATCCCCAGAAGATCCCTTTGCAGCTGATATATAATCTGAATTTTACAGATAATGAAAGAGACACGTGGAGGTTAATGGGCACGTCTAAGGTCACACAGCCAGTAAGTAGCTGAGTCGTGCCAGGAATCAGGTATCTTCACTCAAAATCCAATGTTCTTTCCTCTATCCCGCATTTCACTTGACATAATTTTCCTGAAGAAAATTTATATTTATCTAAACCAATGCTTTTTCAAACTGCAGTTTGCAACCCCTTACTTGGTCATAAAATAAGTTTGGTGAGCAGCATTCAGAATGGAATCGAATGGGATGGGATGGGATGGGATGGGATTGAGTGTTCATGAAAATTTTGTCCCAGGTCACAATATAAAATATTCTCACTCTGGGTCATAGTAAAAACAAAAACAAACAAACAAAAAAAAAAACAATGAACAAGTTAAAAGGTCTTCTTTTAACAACTTGTCTAAATCTAAGTTGCTGTGGAGTTCCCATTGTGGCTCAGTGGGTTAAGAACTTGACGTAGTGTCTATAAGGATGTGGGTTCAATCCCTGGCCTTGCTCATTGCTGCAAGCTGTGACATAGGCCTCAGAGGCAGCTCTGATTCGACCCTTAGCCTGTGAACTTCCATATGCAGCAGGAGCGGCCCTAAACTTAAAAAAAAAAAAATCTAATTTGCTGTGGTGACACTGTATTGTCAAATATGATAGAATGTGTCCCTCTCTGTTTTCTCTGATTCTTGGTGGAATTGGATTCCTTCTACTTTCGGCATCACACAACATTTGTCTCCCTTGGCCTCTTTTTTTTTTTTTTTAATTTTTAGGTTCGCCCCTGCAGCATATGGAAGTTCCCAGGCTAGGGGTCGAATTGGAGCTGCAGCTGCCAACCTATGCCACAGCCACAGCAATGACAGATCCAAGCCATGTCTGCAACCTACACCACAGCTCACAGCAACACCAGCTCTTTAACCCACAGAGCGAGGCCGGGGATGGAGATACTCGTCAGGTTCTTTACTGCTGAGCCACAGTGGGAACTCCCTCCCTTGACTTCTTAAACCCCCTTTTCTCCTGGTACTTCCATCTCTCTGACAGTCTTCATTCTAGCTCTTACATTTTGGTATTTTCTAGAGTTCTTCAAGACCCTCGTTTCTCCCTGATCTATTTTCTTCGCTTAAGTCCATCTTCAACCTAAAAACTGATGACTCCCCATCCGTGCGTCTCACCCTCATTCCTCTTTCAAACTCCAGACTGTTTTTAACTCTCTGTTACACCCCTCCTTCTAAGTGATGTTTGCCTGTCTCCCAGAATCAACAAATCCAAATGAACCCACTGTTGTCGCCTCAAGCCCCCCTCCCCCTTGTGTCAGTGGGGGGCACCACCATTCACCCGTGAATGACCTGGGAGTCCCTCTTGACTCCTCTCTTTCTCTCTTGCCTGGACATCTAATCAATTGCCCCGTCCGGTCAATTCTGCCTCCGTTACATCTCTCCCAATTGTCTGCACTGCCACTTTCTTGGTTCACGGGCTCATTATCTCTCATTGAACTACTGCTCCATTATCTCTCTCTCCCAGTCAATCTTCCACATTGCTGCCCCAGTTTCAAAAATGCAAATCTGAATTGTTGCTTCTTTATATAAAATCATCCAGTGAAATTGTTCCAGTGTTGACCAAAGATGCATGCTTTCCAGTATTCCCAGGGAGCCCCTCCAATTTTTCTCTGGGCTCCAGAGGATCTTCCCTCTCCCCTCTTGCCTGTCCCCACGTGTCCCCCTCTGAGGTTCAGATCCACCTGCTGAAATCCCGTTGCAGGTTGAACACTATTGCTACATCCCCAAGAGGGTCTTCTTCTTCAGACCCATTTCCTGTGTGGATGCCTGGCTCACCCATAACTTCAGGACATTCCCTCCATTCTTGCCTCGCAGATCACACTAAATCGTAATGGATTATTTGCATTTCAGGCTCCGGCACTCTCCCATGAACAGTTTAAGAGCTAGAATTATGTCTAATCCACTTTTCTCTGCCTGAGGCACTGGCATATAGTAGGTGTTCAATAATGTTTGCAAAATAAATGAAGTCTCAGTTCTGCCGCTTACTGGCTGTTACTTTGAGCAATTCCCTTAACCTCTCAAGCTTCATCTGTAAATGGATAGAAACTAATGATTATCCAGTGCTGCTATGCATCAGGGCCTGCGCTGTGTGTCTTTACATATGTTATTTAATTCTTACCACACACCTCACCTTATAGGTCATAGAATTGATTCTCCATCTTATAGGCAAGAAAAAAGACAGTGGGAGAAATGAAGCAAGTTGTTTGGGGTTGGAGAGCTGGTGGGGGAAGGGGGATCATTGCCAGGATTTGAATGTGAGTCCGTCCAGCCCCAGAGCTGTTTCCACTACACTGAGCTGCCAATAGAATGGAGAAAAGCCCATCCATCTCACAGGGATTAAATGTGATAATGTATGTGAAAGCATTTTGTAAACTGTTAAATGCCACAAAAATGCAAGATGATATTACTGTCATTAAGATCTGCCATGGTCTGCACATCATGGTCAGAATTCCCAGAAACTCAATATTGGAAATCATTTCATTAGAGCTGGCTGCAAAGGCCTATGGGAACCAGACACCACTCTGGGGCTCTTTCTGCAGAATCCCTGCTCCACACCTGTGTGTGCAAATAAATGATAGCCGTCCAGGAGGCCCAATAGAGCGCAAGGATGCTGTGCCCAGGGAGAAACCACAATGAGTGTTCTTGTCAGTTACAGGTTATGCCACCCTACTGATGTCCTTGTGACACAATTGTGTTTTAGCATCTTCAGGCTGCTTTTTTTTGTGGCAACTGCCCATTTAGAATCTCAGCATCATGCTTAGGGTCGAGAACTGCACTGTTTTTAGCTGCTGCCAACAGTCTGTGAATCATTCTGTTTACAATCCTACGGATGCTGTCTGGGTGGTGCGGCTACAGAAAGGCGGTGATATATGGCAGTGCCTGCATCAGGGCGCAGCAGGAACCACCCAGAGATGCAAGATTCACAATCAAAATGTATTGCGCTTAGCCCACCAGGTAGTCACCCAAAGCCAACAGGATGGTCCTGAAAGGACAGCTACACAAGGGCTTATGGTGGCCATTGGCTTCTGGACCATCTGGATTACTTTCTCCTGTTGATGGCAGGGATGGTGAGAAAGACAGGCTTGTTATTTTTACTGACTGGGTAAACTGCCCCGGCAGAGGAAGGTTAGCTCCTTAATTTTCCCTTTCATCGTTTGAACGCTACTTAATTCCATCTAACATCATTGCTTGTTAATGTCTCTTGTTTTTTTATTGCAGCAAAGAAACATGCTCTAACCAATCTGGACAAACCATGGACATGTCTGTAATTTCATGTCTGCTGACCCCGGTTTGTGGGTTTTTTTTCCTTCAAGCATATTTTTCCCTGCGTCTGTAAACCCTCACTTACATCCCCCTAAATCCTTTTCCAAACTCTGTTCATCCTCTTCTCAAGTTAATTTTTTAAAAAATGGTGGAAAACTTTACAGCGATGCTCTGAAAAAGCTGTGGAGAGAGATTCTACCGAATATGGAGTGAAATCTTGAAAAAGTTTCCCTTGTTTCCTAGGAACTATGAAATGTGATTTTTCTATAGTGAATAACAACTAATTCAACCCTAGGTGCTAAAGCAAAAACATCCAATTTTGTCCCTTTGGAGACAGGCTCCTCTGAACACTCACTTCTACCCTCTAAATGGTAGCCCAGAATCAGTTTGGGGGTGCCATGAATAGGACTACATCTGATTGTTCGTAAATATTGGCAGCTCTGGAATATTCCTAATATATAAAGGGGTACTGTGTTCACAATAATCTGGCTTCTACACGACGAGTAGATAATGCGTCATGAGAGATCATCAACAAGGCATTTAGGGAGTTCCCATCACAGCTCAGTGGTTAAGGAACTCAATTAGTATCCATGAGGACATGGGTTCAATCCCTGGCCTCGCTCAGTTGGTTAAGGATCTGGCGTTGCCGTGAGCTGTGGTGTAGGTTGCAGACTCAGCTAGGATCCTGTGGCTGTGGCACAGGCCAGCAGCTACACCTCAGATTCAACCCCCAGCCTGGGAGCCTCCATAGGCTGTTGGGGTGGCCCTGAAAAAAAAAAGAAGAAGAAAACCCAAGGCATTTAGATATCAACTTCTTTTCAGTTTCTTTTGGGGTGGAGACATCATTAACCTTCTTTCCTCTCTTTCCTCAGAAAAAGGCGATAGTGGATTATGGCCCCTCAGCAGGTGGTGCTGCCCTGCACGGAATGGCCATAGATGTCAGACCCAGAATCAGAATACACCTATAGTCATTGCTTTCATCTTAAGAACTCAACAGCCCAGCTTGCAGACTGCTGTGTTTATCATGGAGGGGTATGTGAGCACCTGGGTGTGTGTGTGTGTGTGTGTGTGTGTGTGCGTCTGTGTGTGTGTGTGTGTGTGTGCTGCCATTTTATTTTATTTTATTTTATTTTGTCTTTTTGCCTTTTCTAGGGCCGAACCTGTGGCATATGTAGGTTCCCAGGCTGGGAGTCTAATCGGAGCTGTAGCCGCCGGCCTACACCAGAGCCATAGCAACAAGGGATCCGAGTCACGTCTGCTACCTACACCACAGCTCATTGCAATGCCAGATCCTTAACCCACTGGGCGAGGCCAGGGATCGAACCCCCAACCTCATGGTTCCTAGTCGGATTTGTTAACCACTGAGCCACGGCGGGAACTCCTGTGCTGCCATTTTAAAGATGGCGGAAGTGAGGCTGGACATACTGAGTGATTTTCCTTAGGCTGAACAGTTCATAAGAGTAGGAACAGAACCCAAGACCCTTCCCTATTCCAGCTCTCTCCGCTGGCTCCAAGTTGTTTCCAAACAGGCTGGAGGGAATACACTTTTAAGGTCCTTTGGCTTTTGTGCCTCCATCTTTTGTAACAATTTCTGTTGTCTTTGGGAGCTGAGGGCATCTGTGAGGAACCAAATTCTGTAAACCCAGAGCTCAAGTTGTGCCCCCAAGATGCTGTAACTGCACAGAAAACAACATTGAGCTGAAGCTAATAGCCCAGCATGGCTCACGGCAGTGTTCCGAGCTTACCTACAGATCCACTGTGGTGTTACTTATGGAGATGACAGATTTACTGTAGCTCAGCTTAATAAAATAACATTTATGGGAATATCTGCACAATTAGAGCACACTTCAGGTCATAAATATGCTCCAGCCAAAGCCACATCACACACATTCCCTTACTTTTGGACACTGCTGTTCTTTGGAGATTGATGGGAGCTTTCACAGGTAATGAGCAGCTGGAACACAGGGAAGATGCCTGAAAAAGGATCAGAAGAAGCTCCCCAGTCCTCAAGAGAACATTCTACTCCATAGCCCACTCCTTTTGAGCATCTGTCTCACAAGTTCCTACACTGTGTCCTGGTCTCCTGGTTCATGAGCGCTCACTGGAGACAGCAAAGCACCATGAAATTTAGGCAAGGAAACACTTTCTGCTCATCTAATCCTGTGCACATCTCCCTACCGTCCCAGGCCTTCTTTTTCTCACCTTTAAAATCTGGGAGTTGGGTTAACGATCCCCAAAAGGCTAGAATTTGTTTACTTGTTTGGGGTCCCTCAGCTCGACAACCTTGGATGAAAGCGAAACCTTTGGTTGGCATGATTTTGGAAGGTTGCCTCTGGATTTCACAGCTCTGAACCTTGTTGACCGCTATCTCTGCCTCCCACCACCAGACACTAGGTCATATCTAGAGCTGCCTGAAGTCACTCAGTCCCCAGACATGGAATTTCACAGAAGCAGTCCGGTGGCCCCAACGTCCTCTCTCTCCTATGCCTATCATGGTCCCTTCTGGGGTCCCCATTGAGGCCGCACTTACTAGTGAGGCAAGCTGTTGATTTGATTCTACTGAGTAGCTAGCCGGAGAGTTTTAGAGCAGTGTAGACAGGGTCTGGGTTGAGTAGATGAGAGTGTTTGTGTAGGCATGCCCAGCCTCTGTGTCACAGAGACCAGCTGGAAAGTGAAAAATATAACCAAACAACGGGCTGCTTTCTTTCCACCGTGCCAAATCGCCAGCTTTACTGATTTTCTTTTCCCACTGACTTAATTGTTTTCTCAACGGATCTGACTCACTTCACAGATTGTTTCCAATCATGTGGACACAGCCCAAGTTGCCAAGTGCGGTGGTTCCTGTTCCCTGTATTCGGAGCTCAGCTGACTCACTGCAGGCCACCAGCCGTGTGACAGGCTTCATCACATCCGCCTCTGGCTGCAGAATACTCTGCTGCAGAAATAATACATGTTGGGAGACAGACAGACAGACACACACGCACACGCACACACGCACACCCACACACATACACACACGCACACTCACCATATCAGGGAAGTGTGGTCAGGACATGGTGAAGCCCAAAGGGTTGGACCTCCTGAAATTTTGTAACTAGCCACTAAGCCATGACAAATCAGGCCCATTAATAATGAAAAATGCCTATCTCATTGATTTGCCTGTCTTACAGTCCACTTGCTTTTCTCCTCCAGATGCCAGGCTCTAGCTCTGAAGGCCTGCCACTCTAATACACAGGCCGGAAGCTGGGGCTGGCTTGACTGAGTTTTGTGGAGCCCAACACAGAGCACCATGGACTGGGGGTAGGAATGGAACCAAGAGTTTAATTGGGCAGAACAACTGGTCAGTCATTTACAGAAGCATATTCAAAGCAAGGAAGGCCTGAAATCGGTCTAGGAATCAGAATTCATAAGAGTCAAGACATAAGAGAGGATGAAGAGAGGAAACCAAAAATATTGACTCGAGTGAAAAGGAGTGTCCTTCAAAAGAATGGCCGGGACAGGCAGCTGTGGCATGGTGGCCACTTTACCATGAGCTCCCGGCCTCTGCAGTGCTGGCCAGTTTGTCTCATGACATCAAAGCTGAGGTGTGATGGTCATTTCACCAAACCCTTTCTACTAAACTGTTCTGACTCTAGCTGGACATACCCTATGATTCTAATAATTCCACTCCCAAATGAACAGAAATGCACACATCACACAACAACATTTCTGTTAAATTGATTAGAGTAACAAAAATCCAGAAATAATCCAAACATCTATTAACAGTGGAATGGACCATTGTGACTTACACAGTGGAATAGCATATAGCCCCGAAAAAGAACAGACTGCATACGAATATATTATTGAGCAAAAAGAGCTAAATACAACTTAATGCCTTGTGTATGAGTCCAATTACATAACATTCCAAAACAGTCAAAACGAGTTGATGATGACTAAAATCAAGAGATCACTTCTGGGGGAGAAGCTGAGAGTTAGTGACTGGAATAGGGACTAGGGAAAGCTTCCGGAATGCTGTGCCTTTGCTAGCACTTGATCCCGGTGGGAGTTACACTAGAATTTTTACTTTTTTGTGTAGTTTATCCTCCAATACAAATCTTTAGTTACAAAAATCTTAGGCAGGAAAAGTAGACAGAACGCTATAAACACCCTCTGCCACCAGGTACCTTCTTCACATGGAGAAGCAGGATCGGACTCCCGGATCACACAGGTTTTGTCTTGCCTGGTGTCTGAAGGTGCTCAGTCTGTGTGATCCTCTCAGAAATTGGCTGAGAGACGGAAGAAGGGGGAGGGGGAAGAGCAATCTGCATATCCATGCTCTTTGCCTAGAGGGGACTGTATGGAAAGGGTAGGGGATGGTAGGAGGGGGTGAAGCTGCATGCTTGGGAGAAGAGAAAGAGAAGGAAGGGGTCGGAAGCCAGGAAGGGGTCCACTGGCCTCTCACATCTGGACGCGGAAACCGCCATGTGATGCCACGCCCCTCAGAAGCGCCCACACTAATCACCACCAGGTGACACCCCGAGCCACATCTGCAGCGCCCCGGCTAATCGCTGCCCACGATTGCCTACACCTGTCTTCCCCATCCGCCAGCCCCCCTGGCCACCTGCCTACCTGCCACTTCCAGTCCTCACGCTAAATCAATAACAAAGACCTCCGAGGGCTGCCTCGCTTCTCTGCTCGTGCCCCCTCCCTTTAAGCCCCCTTTCCCTCCTCCCCACTCCCAGCCAATCCATCTGCCCAAGCTCAGATCTGCTCTGGCAGGACTGGCCTGCTCTCCTCTCAGACAGCAGGACTCAGCCTGGCTTTAGCAGCCGCCGACGCTGCAGTTTAAGAAGAACTGTGTCTGGGGCAAGTCCATTAAAAGGCAGTAACAATGTATATTGTGCAGTGACCCTGGGGGCACCCAACTCCACCTTGTTAATGATCTCTTTGAAATAGCCGAGGCTATGGAGAGAGACATGGTTCAGAGGTCTCCAGCGCTGTGTTGTTAGGACACGGCTGCATTTGCTATGTTTGGGCAACTTTCAGGAATCACTCTCATGTTAATGGGGGCAGGTCCTCAGAGGCCCATGCAGCCAATTAGAATGCTCTTCAGGAGTGTCAGAGTGGCCAGTCACTGGGCAGATCTGTGAATATTAAGCCTGGCAAGGAGAAAGCTAAAGATTTGGTCATCTATTCCACATTGAAGGAACATTCTAACAGCGAATCTCGTAATTGTTCCCCCTGCGATTCAGGATGCTTGGATGAAAGTTACTTTATTCAACACCTACACACACACATACACACCCCCACACCCCCACATAGCCTTTATGGAGGTTATACATGGTGACCTGTAACCCAGCTGCGACTTACTCCTTGCTTTCCCACTAAAAGCAAACAGAAAGGCAAGTAAAGGGACATTATGACGAGCACTCTTTTAAATCTTTATTTCACAAATAAAACATTCCCAGACTAGATGCTTTACTATTGGTAACAAATAACTTGCAAATGACTTGCAGCAGATAAGCCAAGCCAGTGAGTTTGGACATCTAGGCTGAGAATGATGGCTAGGAACGTGGGAACCCAAGGCTAACCACGCTGTAAGGAATACCCCTGCGACAGGATGGAACGATGAGAGAATTCCTGGGAAAGAAGACTTGCTGAGCATTCAAAAGTTCAGCAAACATTTAATGAGCACCCACTTGGTGCCAGCTCTCTCCTAGGCAGAGGGCATGATTGCCAATTACAAGAGTAATGGAGTGTCCGAATATCTTTTTTTAAAATTTTATTTCATTTTTATTAATGTATAGTTGATTTACACTGTTGTGTCAATGCTGCACAGTAGAGTGACCCAATCATACGTATGTATACATACATTCTTTTTCTCACACTATCTTCCAGTCTGTTCTACCCCAAGAGACTGGATATAGTTCCCTGTGCTGTACAGTAGGATCTCATTGCTTATCCCTTCTAAATGTAATAGTTTGCATCTACCAACACTAAACTCCCAGTTCATCCCTCTCCCCCACCCCTTGACAACCACAAGTCTGTTCTCTATGTTTGTGAGTCTGTTTCTGTTTTGTAGATAGGTTCACTTGTACCATATTTTAGATTCCACACATAAATGATATCATATGGTGTTTGTCATTCTCTTTCTGACTTCACTTAGTATGAGAATCTCTGGTTGCACCCATCTGGCTGCAGATGGCATTATTTTGTTCTCTTTTATGGCTGAATAGTATGCCATCGTGTATATGTACCACATCTTCTTGTTCCATTCATCTGTCGATGGACATTTAGGTGGTTTCCACGTCTTGGCTATTGTGAACAGTGTTGCACTGAACATAGGGGTGCATGTATCTTTTTGAATATCTTTAAAAATTATTTTAAAAATCACCTAAGCAGAGGTGGGCAGAAAATGGGCAGGGCTAATGACATTCCAAGAAATTTAATTCCTGTTTCCTTGCATTCCACTCCATGTGCTTAGGGATGATTTTGTGACCTTAGTCCCAGGACTGGAGAATGTGAGAGTCTAAGAAAGAGACCCACCACGTGGTTTGTGCACTCACCTGCCTACACCCGATCACAGGGTCTGGCTAATCCACAGGCTTCATCCTGGGGAGGGGTTAGGACAATGGCTCTTAAACACTGTCCCTCTGTGGGGGAAGGACACCAGTACTGTCACTAGCATGCACTTGTTAATGTGAACAGATGGCAGAGGGCTCCCAAATTGGGCATTAACAGATGTGGGTTCCAGATCCACCATAAGAGCATAAATCAGAATTTTATATATGGCATTAAGGGTCCAAGGCCTCATAATTCCATCCTAAAAAGGAGACATGTCCCTGGGGAAGACAAGAAAGCTTTGCAAGCTAGAACTTTGTGTTTTTCAGAAGAATATGGCTGTTAAAACACGGACCACCTGAAGCTGGGAAACGTATTTACCCTCACCTTCCTATAGCACTTGGCCATCGTTCAGTCCTTCCAGGCCTCATGTGACATGACAAAATTCTGTTCACTCTTTTTCAACCCTGAGCACAGCTCCAAGCCCACCATCCTCTGTGAACCCACAAGCTCAGACCTTTCCTGCCTCCCTCCCACCCTCTCTCCATTATTTACCCAGTTTTTCTCCCACTCCAGATCTTCCCTAGCCTCCTGTCCATTTGTCCTCTCTGCTCTCATTTGTCACCTCCCAGTCTGTGTCCCAGGCCACTTAATAAGTCCCCACTCTCTGGATCCATAAGTCCTCTGATGCCAGAACCCAAACCCAGTTCCATTTTATATGGAGCCCTAACAAATGCTGCTGGGACAGAATCACGGATTCATCCTTGGTTAGGTGGACTATCTTCTCTTCAGGAACCCATTCATCCAGATTTAACTGACTTCTGCCAAACATTCTCATTCTCTCAAATCCGTTACTATCCCCTCACCCTTAATGTGTAAGGGCTGTAGTAACAACTTCCATGGAGTAGGAGGCTTAAACCTGTAGAGATTTTATCTCCCCAATGTTCTTAAGAATAGAAGTCCAGATCAAGGTATCATCAGGGTTGGTTTCTTTTGAGGCCTCTCCTTGGTTTATGTGTGGTCATCTTCTTCCACTGTCGGTCTGTGTCTAATCTCTTCCCATCAGGACACCAGTCATGTTAGATTAGGGCCTGCCTACATGCCCTCGTTCTACTTTAATTACCTTGGCCTTGTTGTCAAATAGTCACTTTCAGAAGTCCTGGGGTTAGGATTCCAACAGGTGAATTTTGAGAAGACACAATTCAGCCCGTAACTGTTACCCTCAAAGGACAACCTTGCTTTCTATTTACTGGAAGATCAGAGCCTCCTGACTTATTTTCCTCAACTGCCCTGCTTTTGACTCCAATTATTCCTCAGTCTTCACACATCTTCTGTTTCCTTCCCTCTAAGTTAGTTTGAATAATAATTTCTCTGGGAAGATTTCCTTGGTCCTCTGGGCAGTGTAAAGTCTTTCTTCACCTATAATACTGCTGTATTTTGCCCCAAGAAGAACGGAAGCAAAACTTTCCGGAAGGCATGCTACTTGTCCATCACTGTGCTAAGAACTCTAGCACCAATATTCTTTCTCATCTGAGTGTGTAACAGCCCAGTGGAGTCTTGGTCAAAAATGAGAAAACCCAGGCACTGGGAAGTTAAATTATCTATCATCTAGCAGATAAATGGACAGAGGTGTTATTAATAACAGAAGCATTTCTTTCCTTTACACCATAAATGTTCCTATTCAAGAAGCTAGCCCATTTCTAGGGATTGTTTCTTTCCCTCCTTCCCTTCTACGGGGAGTGCCTTGCCCTCCTCTTTATGCCAAGTGCCCTGGCGCCAAGCCTGAATGACGCACAGAAGGAACCTCATCATGCCTGTTGAATAGTTAAATGAATGAATCCTCTGTGTTACAACTAAACTCTCTTGACCCCACTTGAATTCTTGATCCCTTCTCCTTCTCTGAGCCCTTCTCCATATATTATTCCTTTTCTCTTGCATCTTTAATATCTTCCTTTCCACTGGCTTAATTCTCTCTCCCTGGAATACATCTCTTCCCCGATAAAAGACATTCTTCTCCCAACCTTGCTGCCCTAGGCTCTCAAACTATCACCACGATTCCCATCTCTCAGAGTGTCTAATATTGTGTTAGCTTTTGTCTCCATTGGATGTCTTCTCCTTTGCCAGATTTCCTTACAACCCTTGCTGGACTGTTCTTCCTAAAGATTCGTTTTGGTATCATTAACCTGCTAGTAAATCTTCAGTGGCTCTCAAGGAATGGCTGAACTATGTCCAAACTCCTAAACCTGGCATTCAATGTCATTTTTGCTCTGATGCTACTTCAAGTGGGCAAAAATGTTATTCTTATTACCGTCCTACCCACATCTTCCCTCCAGGAGGATCTTTGACTTCAACCCCGCTTGCCCAGGTTTCTTTGCTTACATTTTTCTTCTTTGCCTTCTCCCTGCCCAAAATTTACCAGATTCCCCCACCGTCCCATACGTTGTAATAGTTCTCACCTCACCTAATATACTAGTTAGCAGGATGCTAGTTAGCAGGCCCGCGTCTGCTACTCACCCCTCCAGGAAGGCCAAGGGCATGTCCAAGCACCCGCTCCCAAAGTTCCAAACAATCTCTTCCAGTTTCTGTCTTATTCCCTTTGATCTTCTTGCAGTGCACCGACTTTTGAGTTTGCTTTCCTTCTCACAAGTAGAGTGTGACCAGGTCCCTGACGTGGGGAGTCAGAACTGCATCATCTCTCTTATTTTAATTTTTATTCATTTATTTTTCTTTTTAGGGCTGCACCTATGGCACATGCAAGTTCCCAGCCCCGGGGGTTGAATTGGACCTGCAACGGCCAGCCTACGCCACAGCCACGACACCGGTTCTGAGCCGCAGCTTCCACCGACACTGCAGTTTGTGGCAATGCCAGATCCTTAACCCACTGAGCCAGGCCAGGGATTGAACCTGCATCCTCCTGGATACTAGTTAGGTTCGTAACCCCCCTGAGCCACAATGGGAACTTCCTGTTTTATTTTTAATTTCAGTGAACTGTATCATCTCTGATTCTTCTGTGGCGTGAAGCATAGTGTCATAAATGAAGGGAGAAGTCAGGAAAAGGGGAAGAGTGGAGAGAGTAAGTCTGATTCCACGCTGAGAAATAGGCTGCACCAAAGAACAAATGTTACAAGCCAAATAAGGCCTGGCATATGCCAACCAACCCACCTCTTCCACAGACTCCCACCTCCTTGAAAAGGACTTTATTGTTACTCATTATCTCACCTGCCCTTGCCGCTGAGTACCCACCTGGAGTCAGCCTCCTGCTGGAGACAGCTGTTCCTGATGGCTGGGTAAAGCTTGTGTAGACTTCAGCTGAGGGGAGCTGGCAGAAAGATGAACTTTTCCTGGTTCCAGATGGCAAAGGTGAAAAATACATAAAGGAAACATGCCAACTGTTTCCACACTACCCCTAAGCTGTGTCAGCATTATGCCCACAACAACCAGGTGAAATGAAAAAAAAAAAAAAAAAAGTCATTCTAGGAGTTCCCGTCTTGGCGCAGCAGAAATGAATCCCACTAGGAACCATGAGGTTGCGGGTTCAATCCCTGGCCTCGCTCAGTGGGTTAAGGATCCAGCGTTGCCGTGAGCTGTGGTGCAGGTCACAGGTATGGCTCAGATCTGGTGTTGCTGTGGCTCTGGTATAAGCCAGTGGCTACAGCTCTAATTAGACCCCTAGCCTGGGAACCTCCATATGCTGCGGGTATGGCCCTAAAAAGACCAAAAAAAAAAAAAAAATCATTCCATCAAACATGGCTTAGACTGCATTATGTCAAATACGTGGTATCATAACGTGATAGCCATACCGGACTCCCAGAAGGACAGAATGAATTAGTATATCTGTCACTATACAGATGGGTTTTAACCAAATCACCAGTGTCTTCCTGCACCATAGCCGAGTCAGTTACTCTCCAGAAGTCTTCAGGTATCTCAAATGGCTGATCAAACAAGAGGCCTTTGGTCAAACAGGAGGCCTGACTCACTCATCAATGACATGGCCAATTCACCTGTGAGTTTGGCTTTGCGCCAAACTCCGTCACAGGCTGGCCACACTTAATTAAATCAGCAGTCAGAAGAGTCCATTGCTCCTCGGTTCCCTGGCCCCATGAATGGCAGAGGGCCAGGAATAGGGCCTGTGGGATTATTCATAGGCTGTGGTGAATCACAACCAACTAAGTTTTCCTCCTTGCTTCATGTTCCCATTAGGGTAGGGACAGGCCCTGATGTTTATTGCTCTCCACATACTTTGCTTAAGAACCAACCTGAGCCAGGGCTGGCCCTGGGAGTAACTGGAAAGGAAGTGGATATTAACCTCAGGATCGCCTCCTTTTCCCTTCAATACCGTTGTCCTGCATTTGGGATCATTTGTCCCAGTCCCCTCTCCTCCAAAGCAGAGTCACCTGCCACAATGTTTGTTTACCTACTCTGTGGGATCATGCATCTGCCTTCTCATTTATCCATTCCACAAATAGATGTGCAACACCTATGATGTGCTCCGATGGTACCCCGCTGCTTTGGGATGTGCATAATAATATGGTCCTTTGGGACATAACACCTTAATTTAAAGGAGTGAGCCAGAGGGTTGGGATTATGGGTGCTGTGGCAGGCCCAGGGGTGAGGGGTCACTCTGCGGGGCACCCAGGAGTTTGACAGTTCCCTAAAATAAAAAAAAGGAGGTGGCCAGTCCTTTTCTCCTTCTCTCTTGCTTGGGAAGCTTGGCCCTTCTGTCGCCATTCAGATAGGACTTTGTGAAACATGAAAAAGATGAAGTTCCCCCATCCTCAAGGACACTGTAATTGATGGGATTCCTTGCCTCCCTCACCCTTACACACTGGAATGAAGGACAGGACCATACAGAGAGTGGATTGGTCACATCTCTCCCTCCCAGGAAAAGCAAAAAGCACAGGCCAGCAGTCCCAGCCATAGCATCTGTTCATAGTGTCCTATCTGTCTTGGAACCCAACGAGCCCACCATGTGATTGATGGTGTTCCACTTGATAGGGAACCGAACGAGCAATGATTTGTCATTCACCATAAAGTACTGCTATTTCATCTGCTCCCCTTCCCCAGGACGCAGTGCTGGCTGTTTGCTCTATGCATCAATTTATAGTTTATCCTAAGACTAATGATGGTGTGTTTAAGAGGCAAGGTGGGGCTTTGTTTTTGTGTTCTACCAGCAGAGGATTACATTACTGATTGATCGTACGTGGTTGTCTGAGGCAAAAACATTTTGAATTGATACCTGGATTTGGACTACAATCAACTTCCTCGACAATGGCCTCTTGGTGCTGAATAGATCAAGAAGCTGCAGCTTTCTAATAGGGCCTCAAGGAGATTTTGACAATCCCTGCTAGCAGTGAGCAGTTTGTTGTGGTGGATGGGAGGCAAATAGATCATCCACAGGGCTGGCTTGCAGCTTCCAGGGGCCCAAGGAAATGCTCTAAGACCCTGCGATTCCAGAGAACTGAAATGGGGCAGGAACAGTCATGCGCTGGTGAATGCTGAGCAGTCAGCTCTCTTGTGGGGGGAAAAAAAATATATATATATATATATATATATATATATATGGCTTAATGGGTAGCATGTGCCAATTTCTGTGGTGTAAATACTCCTACCATGGCTGATTTTAAGCTACCAAAGTGATGCCACTAAAGACAAATTTAGAAAGAGAGGTAACTCATTGGGTCATGAGCTGCTACAAACTGGCTCACCACAACATAGGGCATGGACTAGTGCTTATCATTTATTACCTACCATCCTGTTCTAGGAAATGTCTTTTCTGATGAGAATGTTATTGAGGCTCAGAGAAGGCGTGTCACCTTCTCAAGGTCACACAGCTATAAAGAAGTCTTCTTACCCAAAAGTTGCATGATCTTCTCATCTCCTATAGTCCAGGGCAGGGAGCCAGCTTGCTAAGACCAGTCTCTGATTCCAAGGCTCCTGCTCCCTCAAGGAGTTGCTACAAGGAAGGGGAAGACCCAAGGAAACGGGCCTTACATCAAAACTTCTGCCATTTCAGCCGGATTTCTTCCTATTCTTGCCACCTCACTTGCACTTGTGGGGAAATTCAGGTCTGCCCCTGAGGTCATTTGCCAATTTCTCCAACCCCAGTTACTCTGAGGAAAAGGATGTAAACTTCCATGGTGACTCTGTCCTGGAGTTTGAGGAAGGAACACGCTGACCCCTAGGGATCCCAATCATAACAGTCCAAGAAGCCAATTCAACAACCAATTTGGCTGGAAAACGACATCACTTCCCCTTGGATTTGTTTTCTCCACTTCTAATTTTTCCACCCACTGTCTTTATTAGTTCATTTCCTTCCTGAAATTCTGAAACAAATGAGGCAGTGGTGGGGGGAAGTGGTGAGCGAGGGGGCTGGGGCAGTGACCCGCCCTGGTGCTCTGGCTGGCAGGTTCCGGGCGCCGCGCAAAACAACGGGGCATTAATGGCTATTAATATCCACAGAGGAAGTGCTGAAAGGCCAGTAATGTAATTGCCATTTATTCATCCTATCAAGGGGTCCTCAGCTCCTCCTGGCAGCGTGTCACAGTGTCCTGAAGTGGGGAGTCTGGGGCGGGGGGGAAGCGGAGAATAAGGAGAATCAGCTGGCCGCCCCCCCACTCACCACCCTATGGCACCGTGATGGGGGTGCTGGTCCACCTGTAGGCACCTTGGCTCCTGGCAGACCCTGCAGCTCTCTGAGTTCTAAGGTGAGCACATTCTAGATGGTGGTGAGCAGTGGTCAGGGAGGCTGGCTGCAGACTCAGGGTGGCAACGCCTGGCTGTCCTACCTCTGCCTCTTTTTTTCAGAGCCCCACAGCTGTAGAAGACTCTATGTGACCGGGAGGAGAAAGGACCATAAATGGCCTGCGATTTTCAGCCCCTGAGGGGAGCAGTCCTCTGGACCGCTCATGAGCCCAGGTCACTTCCGAAGGCTGCAAAGGAAGGAGGTGGTGACCCAGGCCCTCTTTTTGGTACCCCCCATTCAAGGTGCCTGAGGCACTCTCCCCCTAGTCCTGTCCCAGGAGAATGGAGGAGTTTGACTTCTGGGGATTCCAGATCTGGAAAGGGTGGTGGGGAAGAAATCAGGGCTGTGTTTCCCCCCATTGGAGCCAGCTTGACTGGCAGCCTGGGCTAAGAAGAGCCCATTCTAAATGCTCCCCGGGGTCCAGAATGGAACTCATTACATCAAACCTGCCGGTAGCCAGCAGCTCTGCTTTGTGAGCTGTGAAACAAATGTTTATCCACCACTCCGTGCGCTTCAGAGCTATTTAAGGAGCTCAGGGTGTTGAGCTGCAGGCAAGAGCTGTGCGTGCGAGGCCAGCGCTCTGGCACAGAGCAAGGCGGGCAGAGCGGGGACCGGAGCCTCCAGGCTCCAGGACTCAGCTGAGCGCGGAGGGATCACAACAAGACGGGTGTTACGAGTGCCTTTCATCTGGAGCCCCTGCCTCTCCTTTCTTCCACTTCCCCATTTCCCTTCTCTCTCATTCTCTTTCGTTCTCTCTCTCTCTTTTCCCGGCTTTACTTCCTCCCTCTGCTTTCCTCCCTCCCTCCTTCCCTCCTTCTCTCCCTATCTTCCCTCATGCGCCCCCTTCCCTTCCTCCATCCCTCCCTTCCTCTCTCCCTCCTTCCCCCCACCTCTCCTTCCCTCCCTCCCTTCTTTCTTCTCTCCTTCCCTCCTCCCCTTCCTCCATCCCTCCCCTCCTCTCTTCCTTCCCTTTCATTCCATCATTTCCCCTCTCTTCCCTTGGGCAGGTCTGTGGTGCCCTCATCACACTCCAATAGGCATTGTTCTCTCTTGTGGAGACAGTGATGACATTCACAAAATGGATAGGAGAATAAAATAAAACTTGGAGTTTCCCTGGTGGCTCAGCAGATTGCAAACCCAACTAGTATCTATAAGGATGCAGGTTTGATCTCTGGCTTGCTCGGTTGGTTAAGGATCCAATGTTGCCTTGAGCTGTGGCATAGGTTGCAGATGTGGCTCAGATCTGGCGTGGCTGTGGCAGAAGCGGTAGCCGCAGTTTCGATTTGACCCCTAGCCTGGGAACTTCCACATGCTGCAGGTGCGGCCATAAAAACCAAAAATTAAAAAAAAATTTTTTTAATTAAAAGCAAACAAACAAACTAAAGCCTCTACCTTCACAGAACTTACAGAGTAAGGAAAACTGCATAATGTGACCCTGATGGGTATTTGCCAGTGAAGGAATCAAGGGCAGCAACAGACCGGGCCTGGCAGATAGTCCATGGGGTTTTCTTGAATGATTGAATGACGTCAGGTGACAAGAATTCACTGTCCATACAGGCTGGGGTCCTCTTGATCGCAGCACCAGGGCCAGCATTTAGGGTTTTGGAAGGGCCCTGAAGATCTTAGGTTACACTTGAGAAAGCTGAGAGCTCCTACGTTGGTTTTCATGGTCTTACGGAGGTGGCTCTTCAGCTTGTGTAGAACGGGCTTTTGTTTTGTGACAAGTACAGAGGTATTGGTGAGGGGACCCAGGAAGGGCTGATGGGTGAGGGGAAGGGAGGCAGCCTTCATTGCCAGGGACTTGACCACACATTCCCAATCATTCCCACAGTCACTGCTGTGGAGCAGGCGCTGTGTTCTGGCCGTCCGCTACTGCATAGCAAACCGCCCCGAGCAGGAGCTCAACAGAACAATGACCATTTCTTTTGTTACAGATCAGCTGGATGCCTGGGCTCAGGGAAGCCGTCCTTACTGGGGGTGGGTATCTTGCAGTTACAATCAGGAGAAAGCTGGGATTGGGGGTGTCCCGAAGACTATTCATTCCATGTGTCTGGAGCCTGGGCTGGGGGGACACAGACAACTGGGGCTCTCAGGCATCTTGTCCTTCCTCTATGGTCCCTCCACGTGGCTGCTTTGGTGAGGAGGTGGGTGGCTAGGGTTCTTACGGGGCAGCTGAAGGCTCTCAGAGCAAGTGTCCCAAGAGAGACCAGTGGAATGGGAAGGTCTTTCCTAACACAGCCCTGGCTGTCTGTCATACAGCATCCTATTAGCTGCATTCTCATTCTCTAAGGTAGTCACAAAGTCCACCCAGAACTTTCAAAGAGACGAGACCTAGGCCCTTTATGATTTTTACATTTTTAAAATTATAGTTGATTTACACTGTTGTGTCAATTTCTGCTGTACACCAAAGTGACCCAGTCATACATATATATACATTCTGTTTCTCATATTATCTTCCATCATGGTCTATCCCAAGAGTTTGAATATAGTTCCCTATGTTGTAACCAGGACCTCATTGCTTATCCATTCTAAATGTAATAGTTTGCATCTACTAACCCCAAACTCCCTGTCCACCCACTCCCTCCCCCTCCTCCTTGGCAATCACAAGTCTGTTCTCTATGTCTGTGAGTTTGTTTCTGTTTTGCAGATAAGCTCATTTGTGCCATTTTTAGATTCCACATATAAGTGATATCATGTAATATTTGTCTAGATTCTGCTTTTTGACAGAAAAATGTCAAGGAGTTTTCAGGTTTTGAACCTACCACCTATGGTAAAGCTGTTTCTTAGGTTCAGAGGGTTATCCAGTCCTGTGGAAGATACTGCATTGGTTAAATGCAAATGCAGCAGCCAAATTGCCTGGGCTCAAGTTGCATAGTCATTGGGGACTAGCAAGGTGATGTTACTTCATAGTCTGAGTCAGTTTCCTCATCTGTTAAATGGGGACAATAATTCCCAGCTCACAAGACCGTTGTAAGAATTAAATTACTATATATCAAGGACTTAAAAAGGAGCCTGTCATATTGTTGGCATTCCACAAATATTAGCTGCTATTATTATCTTTATTATTATTCCCATTTTAGAGATGAGAAAACGGAGGGTAATGATCAGTCTCTGCCATGTCCCTGGAATTTGAACACAATCCCAATAGATTCCAAAGCCAAAATCCTCCTTGAGTTCCTGATAACTGTACCTTTTCCCACTTCTACATGAGTATTTTTCTCAACATTAAAATTCCTTTAAGTGTGGCAATTCAGAATTTTGGGCCCCCAGACCTTGGCAGAAGGCCCTGCCTACCCAGGAGCTAAGCTCCGGGTTTGTGACCCACCTTGACTCTGACCATAGATGTCCAGCAAGCCACATGGCCATGGATGGGGGAACCAGGCCCTTAACTTGCCCTCCCCTGCACACTTCTGACCCTTATGTGTTGAAAGGGTAGAGATATGAGAGGAGACGCTCCCAAAACAGCAGAAACAGCACCTTGTGACTTTTAAAGGGAAACAGCACAGGATCTGACTTCACAAGGCAGGCATTTCTGAGACTCTGAGTCCTGGTTTCCGTTTCTGCACAAGCAAATGCTCTGCCCACCACATGTTTGTTGTGAGAGCCTGAGGGGGACGGTTCCTGGTAAACCACCCATCCTGGCCACACACCAGTTATGAATCCAGCTCAGCGGAGATGAGGTGGCTGCCTAGAGTTACTGCCCCACTTCAGAGTCGGTGGAAGCTGGGGAGCAGGCAGCTCAGCCCTGGGACACAGGGGACATGGAGAGGGAGGGCTGTCACTTCAGATGATGTGCCATGGGTGGGAGCTGGTGGTGACTTCATCTTGCCTATATGCCGTCTGGGCAGATGTGAATGCATGCAGGCTGTGCACTGATAAATGTGGCTCGCACATGCGCGTAAATAAATATACTCTCAGGCATCTGCCCCAGCAGAAGGGTTTCAGATAAACATCTGTTGTTCCCAGGTCCAGATAAGGTCCACAGAATCCCAGCCCTGGCCTCTGGAAGCCGACTGGGGTCCCCGAAGCTTCTGCTGGAAGAAGGACATCTTCTTTTGGCTTCTAGAATATGCAGCTTCTTCTCAGCATCTGCTGGCAAGCAGCCTCTAGTCCTGCATGGCCACCCAAGCCCAGCCCCTGTGTAAGCTGCCTTGTGTTTAAACAGCCTTCTCTTGATCCCTAGCGATCTCCTGGCTTTCCCTCCTTTCCTCTTCCTTTCGCTGCTCCTTCAGCTCCTCCTTTTCATTCTCTGCCACTCTCTCCTCCAGAAGGTCATGTGAGCCTCTCCCAAAGCCTTGAGGAAGGTGTCCTACTCTGTACCCAAGGAAAGAGAGGAGGTGGGTGGCTCTCTGGGGTCTGGCTCGTGAGCAAACCCCTGGGCTGAAGAAGCACCCTGCTTCCCAGTTCCAAGTCCTGAGAAGATAAACTGCAAATCCCATTAAGCCCAAAGCAGAGCTGTTTAAAGGACAGGGACATGGGTGAGATGGCTGGTCCCGGCTCCCCAGCCATCTGAAGGGAGGAAGGCTAGAGGTGGGTCGGGGCGGGGGGTGGTTCTGAGCATCCTCAGGCTGGTTGTTCTCCAGGAGGAAATTTATTGCTTCCTCTAGGACCACGGAGCCCAGCCTGGCCATAGGCTGGGAATGGGGGGTCCAGGGCTGGACGGGAGAGCTGAGCCTGCTGGTCCCCAGGCGCACACATGGCCATGGCACAGGATCTCACCTGGCTGAGCCCATAAGTGCATCAGCCAGTAACATTTCAAGCTCTTCATGCAAATTGGATCCTGTAAGCTGGATGGGGCAGTACCACCATCCCATTGGCCAATTAAAGAAATGGAGACTCTGGGCTTTCACTGCTCAGTCCCACCCACTCCAGTTGGGTGGGACTGTTACCGAGAGGATGGCCAGTTACCGATCCCTGGAATACTCTCGGCACTAACTTCTCATGGTCCCCAAGCTCTTCCCCTTCTGATCCCTGAAGAGTCCGCTGGTCAGGCCCATGGCTGCTAGGGGAGGGCAGGGGGTCCTGAAGGGGTTTTCTCGAGCCCACTCCTCCACACAACTCTGTAAGGCTCCTGGCTGGGGGCTCCTGATGAATGAAAGGAACCCCCATATGTGGCACATAGAGTTTACAAAGTACGTTCACATCCCCAATCCAGATGTCCTGCCGCATCTTTGCAGAATTCGTTTTATTATTGTTTTATTGTTATAATGAGCATCACTCCTCTTACTTCAGGAAAAGCAGGCTCACTGAGTTTTAAGGGGGCTGCAGAGACCCCTCAGACTGGCGAGTGGCTGAGCTGGGCATTGAGCTGGTCACTCCTTGCTTCACAAGCCAGGAGACCTCTCTCTGGATTTTCAAAATTGTAGAAGCTGGATTTTTTCCAAAGTTGGGCCAAGGCCAGCTGCCATGAAGCCAGGTCATTCAGAGCAAGGGGCTTGAAGGCCAGGAGAGGCAGCCAAGAGCCATCCTCTCCCTGCAGCACACTCTTGTACACACACACACACACACACCCACCCACCATGGTTGGGTGGGAGGGCTCTTGGCTCTCTGCTGTTTCTTTCTGTTCTTGGGGATTTGGGTCAATAACATGTGTGTGGGGGAAAGACCAGAGAGAGCGGCTAAGAGTTCCAGGCTCCAGGAACATGGTAGTCCATTCAGCTTGACCTCCTAGGACGAGCGGGCATGGGCTTGGCAGGGCAATGTAAATGGGGTGGTGACTGGTTGCAAATCTACTCTGGCCCTTGCAGGAGTCTCTCCAGTGTCCATGGGGTTCTATGTCCCCTTAGCTCCCCTCCCATCTGCTTAAACCACAGAAATGCTTCCAGCCTCAGCACAGGCTGTGACAGCCCAGAAGGGATTCCCGTATAAGACCCCTGATGATGGGTACCCGCCCTTGTTTTAACCCCCCAGGAACGGGGCTCTCTCTGCCACTTTTTCTAATGTTACCGACCAGTGGGTAGGCGTGTGATGGACAACTGCCAGCCCCCTCTCAGCTTTGCATTCTTTGAGGCAGCTCAAAGTCCCCTCTGTCCCCACTATCTGCCAGAAGGCCAGCTTGGTTATGAGAAATCCCAGAGGGCCAGCTCTCCTTTAGAGCATCCTGGTGGCCGCTTCAGGATGCAGGAAGAGGAGCTGGAGATGAAGGAGAAGGAAGAGAGGGGAAAAGATGGGATGGGGGAGGAAGGAGAGAACTTCCTTTCTGTCCACTTTCTGCTTTTCACTCTTGGCACCTGGGGGAGTTTTCTGCCCTGGAAGGAGATTCTGCTGCCTTACACAGTTGGAAGCAAAGATGATTTGTCTGTAGGCAGACTCACTGCCCGCCCCCCGCCCCATCACCCATCCGGTTCCTCCGGAAGGGTGGATAGTGCTGTGACTGAGTGAGTTTGGGAATCAGATCACCCTGGCTTTGAATGCCAGCCTTCCCACTTACACAGCTCTCTGACCTTGGGCTAATTAAGTTCTCTGAGCTTCAGTTAAGTCCTCTGAAACCTGGAGGTAATAACACCACCCCTCCAAACTCAAAAGGTTGTTCAAAATTAAATAACATAAGGTAAAATATTCGGCATGTGCTTAGAACAGAAAAGGTGCTCAATAAATAGTCACAGTTATTATTAAGTCCAGAAAAATCTTGTCACTTGGGAGAAATGGGATGAAAGACAACTAGTGATGATAAGAACATACGATTAGGAGTTCCCGACGTGACTTAGTGGTTAACGAATCTGACTAGAAACTGAGGTTTCGGGTTTGATCCCTGGCCTCGCTCAGTGTGTTAAGGATCCAGTGTTGCGGTGAGCTGTGCTGTAAGTCACAGACCAGACACAGATCAGATCCCGCGTTGCTGTGGCTGTGGTGTAGGCCGGCGGCTATGGCTCCAATTAGACCCCTAGCCTGGGAACCTCCATATGCCATGGGTACAGCCCTAGAAAAGAAACAAAACGAAACACCTACAATTGTGAGATGCTGATGCTGTGCTGGGCATTCTTCTAAGGATTTCACATGTATTAGCTAATTTAATTCTAACAACAACCCTATGAGGCTGCTGCTATGATTTTCTCTGTTTTATAGGTGGAGGAGTTGAGAAGTTTAAAAAACCTGCCCGACTGCATACAATGGAATATTATTCAGCCTTAAAAAGGAAGAAATTCTGACACATGCTCTAACATGGATGACCCTTGAAAACATTGTGCTAAGTGAAATAAGCCAGGCACAAAAGTTCAAACCCTATACGATTCCACTTGTATGAGGTACCTAGAACAGACAAATCCATAGAGACTAAAGTAACCTGGCTACCAGGACAGCTGGGGGAAGGGGAGAGAGAGGTCATGTAATGGATATAGAGGTTGTTTTGCAAGATGAAAAGTTCTGGAGATCTGTGTGCACCATGTGAACGTACTTAACACTACTGAACTGCACACTTTCAAATGGGGAAGATGCTAGACGTTGTGTTATGTGTATTTATCACAAACAAAAAATACATGTGCATCCTCCTTTAAAAAAGGAGATGGGGAGTGTCCGTTGTGGCGCAGTAGTTAACGAATCCAACTAGGAACCATGAGGTTGCGGGTTCGGTCCCTGCCCTTGCTCAGTGGGTTAACGATCTGGCGTTGCCGTGAGCTGTGGTGTAGGTTGCAGACGCGGCTCGGATCCCGAGTTGCTGTGGCTCTGGCGTAGGCTGGTGGCTACAGCTCTGATTCAACCCCTAGCCTGGGAACCTCCATATGCCGCGGGAGTGGCCCAAGAAATAGCAAAAAGACAAAAAAAAAAAAAAAGGAGATGGATGAGTTTCCCCAGTGGTGCAGCAGATGAAGGATCTCGTGTGGTCACTGCTGTGGCTCAGGGTGCAGCTGGGGTGCAGGTTTAATCCTGGTTCCAGGAACTACCATATGCCGTGGGCAGAGCACCCCCAAAATGATTGATTATATTTAGATATGCGGCTATGGATGTTTGTACACACACACATAGAAACCAACACTGAACATATTTACCTCAAAGGGTTAACAGTGCTTGTTTGTGTGTATGAAGATATGGGTTTAATCTTATTTATATCTAAGTTTTTCATGTTTTCTGTAGTAGCATGCATAATTTTGTCATAAATAAATAAGGTTATAGAGAATGAGAGATTTAAAAATAAACAATAGTGTTATGTTTAAAAAAAGAATGAGGAGTTCCCCCTGTGGCAAGTGGGTCAAGAACCTGACTGCAGCAGCTGGGGTTGCAGTAGAGGCACAGGTTCAACCCCCAGCCCAGCACAGTGGTTTAAAGGATCCAGCATTGTGGCAGCTGCAGCACAGGTCGAAGCTGCAGCTTGGATTCAATCCCTGGCCCAGGAATTTTCATATGCCACGAGTGCAGGCATAAAGGGGAAAAAAAATACTCAGTGTAAAACACTGCCACTGGGAGTTCCCATTGTGGCTTAGTGGGTTGCAAACCCAGTTAGGATCCATGAGGATGCAGGTTCAATCCCTGGCCTCACTCAGTGGGTTAAGGATCTGGCATTGCTGTGAGCTGTGGTGTAGGTCGCAGATGTAGCTTTGAATCCTGCGTGGCTGTGGCTGTGGTGTAGACCGGCAGCTGCAGCTCTGATTCCACCCCTAGCCTGGGAACTTCCATATGCCGGGGTGCTACCCTAAAAAGTAAAACCAAACAAACCAACCAAAAAAACAAAACAAAACAAACAAACAAAAACAAAAAGAAAAACCCAAAAAAACCCACCACCACCACCAGGAAAATTGTTGGAGAAAATCAAGCTAATAGTGAAGGGCCAGAGCTCAAACCCAGACTCCCAAGGAAGGAAGGTGAATGGTACGTTGTTCAAACATAAACCATCTCATTAAATAGTCACCACTCTTATATGACATCTTATTTCTCAGGTAGGACACTGAGTGTGGGAGAGATAGGTGACTTGTGACTGTCATGCAGGGAATAAGTGTTGGGAGCTGCATCCCCAACCTGAAGCGCCTGACCCCATTGGAGTTAGGACAGCTAAAGGCACCTCACAGGCTGGGAACCGGGAAGACTATTCTGGAAGAAAAGACAATTAGCAAGAAGAGGAAGTCAGGACAGAGAGGGCAGCCATGATCGGAGTGCCGTCTGGAGGGGCGCAGACAGAGCAGCCTGCAGGCGTGTGGGGGCTGAGCCAAGGCTGGCAGGTGCAGAGGGCAGGCCCTGCTGAGAAGCCAAGGCAGCAGGCAGAGCTGGGCTCATTGCCAAGGGCGGGCTAACAGCTGGGGGGTGGAGGGGGGACATGGCAGGGTGGCGGGGCGGGGAAGGGGGGGACTCCTCACCTGAGGGTACCTGGACCTAAGGGGGGAGCTGGTGAGCCAGAGCCAGGCTTTCTACAGGGCCAGGGGAGGAGGACCCCCAGGGATTTTGAAAGGAAGCCTCCAGTACAGGAGAGTGTACCTGCCTGTCTGCACCACAGAAGCACCAGTCTCCTCTGACTTAGGATGTGGAGCTTCTGAAAGGTGATTTCAGGACCAAACAGCGGGGAGGATGCATGTGCTGACTCTTGCCCTGGGACAGACCCTGGGATGACTGGGGGTTCCCTAGGAGCTCAGCCGGGACCAGGAACCAGGCCAGGCATTGACTTCTGCCCTCCTCCCAGGGGTCAGGCTCATGAAAGTCAGGGAAGTAAAAGGCCTTCCATCAGGGGCCCTCGCTGAGCCAGGATGGCTCGGGGGCACCAGGCCAAGGAAGGCATCAAAGAATGGGGTCTCAGGGAGGGCCATGCTTAGCACCTGGCCTGAGCTGGGCCTAGAGGGAACATGCCCTGGGAACCAGAAGACCAAGCAGGGAGCGCTGGCTCCACCACTCTCAGATGCAGGATACTTGGAAAACCCCTTCATGTCTCCGAGTCTCAGCGACTGCACCTGTAAGACCAGGGTGTCATACCTACTGCCATGGGTTATCATGAGGATTCAAACTGTGGGTATAGGAGTTCCCGTCATGGCTCATCCGTTCACAAACCCGACTGGCATCCATGAGAACGTGGGTTCCATCCCTGGCCTCGCTCGGTGGGTTAAGGATCCAGCATTGTCATGAACTATGGCGTAGGTCACAGATGCAGCTCGGGATCCTTGTTGTGGTGGCTGTGGTGTAGGCCGACAGCTATAGCTCTGATGGGACCCCTAGCCTGGGAACCTCCATAGGCTGCGGATGCAGCCCTAAAAAAAAATGTGGGTATAAATGTAAATGACTAAACATCATGCCTAGTAAGTGTGCAAATAAAACTGAGTGCCCCCTCAACAGGCCTTTTTCACTCTCCAGCCCCTCTTCCTCCACTTCCGCGGAAATAGAACACTGCAAAAGTCGCCAGCCTGCCAGGGCTTGGAAAGTAGGCAGGAAAAATACCTTCCTGGTCATGAGTGTCACTAGGGCCGAGCATGACTGGCCAAGGAAGGCCCACCACGCCTCTATCCCCACTTGAGAGCAAGGGAAGGTCTGCATGGATGACGGCGACGGCCGCAGGGGGACGGCCACAGTGACTTCACAGAGCACACCTCCTGGCCTCTCCCTCGCCCCCCCCCGCCCCACTCTCTTCCACACCAGGCTGGCCCTGTGTCACTCCGTCCTCACCTTGGAATAAATAAACAAATAAACACAGGGCCCCATGAAACGGTCTCTTTGAAGTTTAAAACAATCCACTGCAGACTCCCCCTTGCCTGCCCAGAAACCCGAGTCTGGGGCTCCCCGGGTCCCCTCCCACTCCAGCCTCAGTCTTCAGCACATATTAAAATTCTTCTCCAAGGGGTTCTTTAGAGGCAGGTGTGGTGGGGCCAGGATCTAATAACAGAGAGCAGGAGCCCTGGCCAGGCGGTGCTCATAGCCCAGATACTGAGAGTCTCCCAGAGGGAGCGGGGCAGCAGGTGCCCCTCCACCAGCCAGAGCTGGCTAATTGCCGCCGCCGAGGAGGGCAGAGTGCACTCAGGTAACAGATGCACCTTGTCTTAATGAAGACCGACTTGTTTGCCCCGAGCTTCCTGCAGAGGTGAGAGGAGCAGAGGGGAGGGAGGCTGGCTGCTTGGCTCCGTGCTGGATGCCACCAAATTAGGGAAGCTGGCTTTGTCCCCTTTGCGACCCACCCCGGGGCTGGACTGGTGGGAAGAAGGGGAGATAAAGGCTCCCCCACAATAGTGCTCGCCTAAAAGAATGGTGGTGACTTCTGATTACTTACAGACAGTGTATTGACTTTGCGGGGTATCTCTGGCCTTCTTACTGCCCAGAAAGGTTCAATTAGGGGACTGCAGGGACCGTGATGGGACAAGGAAGAGAGAAGAAGGGAAGGGAGAGGGGGGTGAGAGCTGGAGGGGTTCAGCGCTGAATGCAGTGCAACAACAAGTGTTCATTAATTGTCTATTATTTGCCTGGCACCATGCTGGGCACTGGGGACACGGGAAAAAGGAACACAGTCTCTGCTCTCTATCTGGCAGGGGAGGCCGCCATGTAAACAGACAATTACAGCACAAATCGAGGCTTTGCTGAGTGTCCTGGGAGCAGAGCAGAGGGAGAAGGGTGGAGAGGAAGGAAAGGGGGTTAGAGAGGGAATTATGCCATCTCCCCACTGGGGCCACATAAATCAAGAATAAGCAGCAGTGCTTGGGGCTTCTATGGGGCTGCTCACCTTTCTACAAACGTTAAGCCCCTCCCCTCTTCTTTCCATCTCAGCTGCCCCTCCTGCTAAGAGGCGGCAAAATGATCTCTGCCGGATAGTACGGAAATCTCAGGGACTTGCCCAAGGAAGCTCCACATCTGGTTGGAGGCCAGCTGTCCCGTCCAATTCCTGATCCATCCTTCCGCCATCCAGATTTAACTGATGAAAACCACCACTGAACGGGTCAAGGTTGAAAGGGTGGAATCCTGGAATAACCCACCAACAACCCAAACTATCCGGGACCCTAGAGCTCACCACAACTCTGCCGAGTGGGGAGCAGTTTCCCGTGGGAGAACAGCTCAGAGAGGTTAAGTCACTTGCCCATCCTCACAGTTACTGAGAAGCTGAGCTGGGATTTGAAGCCAGGTCTTAGTGCCCCAGCATCCTGTGTTCTGTGTGTCATCACCCCTCGGAACAGTGAGGCTTCTTGGGATTGTTAAGGGAGAGACTGGGGATGATGGGTGGAGATTGCATCTCAAAATTGATCCAGTGCCAAGGGCTTGAATCTCAGTTAATTCCACCCTATGAGTTAGAAACAAGGGGTTGGGGAGGACAACACAGTTGTGTTGGTTTTGTGTTGTGATTTTTTTTTTTTAATCTCTGAGATGTCCCAAAATATTTACTTTGTAAATTTGTGCAGTGGAGAGGTGGGTAAACACAAGCTTTTGGAATGTGAGCAGCACATCCAGCCAGAAGGCCCAACAGGTTTGCAGAGGCAAGATGTAACATTCTGCACACAGCCTGTGGGGGCAGGGAGCCTGCCCCCCCGCCCCTCCCATTCCTGGAGCAGGAAGCTGGGCCTCAGCATGTAGCTTGCAGCACCCCCCAAAACCAGGGCATGTTCAGAGTAAGGACAGGCATGCGCCTGGCTGCCTGGTGGTCCCTCGAGGTCCCCCAAGAGGGCAAGGCCTTGCTGTACACAGCACACCCATTTCAAGCCTCACTGCCTCCAGTCAAAGGCCATCTCCATGAGTCAGCCTCTCCCATTGCACCAGCCCCACGGTCCCTTGTCCCTGCTCTCATGCAGAGCTTTAACTGGATCTGGCCTCAATCAAACATGTCATCCTAGGAGTTCCTGTTGTGGCTCAGCAGAAACCAACCTGACTAGTATCCATGAGGATGAAGGTTCGATCCCTGGCCTCGCTTGGTGGGTTAAGGATCCAGCATTGTCATGAGCTGTGGTGTAGGTCGCAAACTCGGCTTGGATCCCAAGTTGCTACAGCTGTGGCATAGGCCGGCAGCTGTAGTTCTGATTCAACTCTTAGCCTGGGAACTTCCATGTGCCTCACCTATGGCCCTAAAAAGAAAAAAAAAAGTGTCATCCTGGCATTCAAGATGCAACCTGGGCGGCCATGGGGAGAAGATCAAAGATCCTGAGAGGGAGATGTGAGCTCTGTCTGGCAGAAACCCGGGGGAGCGAGGGAGCACCCCAGCCCTGGCAGCATCCAAGAAGATACTGGATGAGCATCTGCCCTGTGCAGTGTACTTGCCAAGGATGCAGACTCTGCAGTCACACTGGTCCGAGTTGGAATTCCTGCTCTACTGTTTATGGGCCTAACTTCCTCCAGCCTCAATTTACCCATCAGAAATGGAGGAGTTAGTAATGGCATTGATCTCCCTGGGTGGTTGTGAGCAGATAGTGTGTGAGTAGGGCTAAGAGGGGGCAGCACTTTGCAAAGTGATCAATAAATGATAACAAAAGCAGTGAGGGCGAAGGTGGAGGAGCCGGTCAGGTGAGCAGGAGGAGGAAGGCAGGGCCTGGGAAGGGAGGCATTTAGTGGGGCAGTGGGGAGGAAGTGTCCTGGGGGACCCAGCTAGAGCAAATGCCACCTTAATAGCCCTGCGCCCCTCTGAGGCCCTAAAAAGAAGCCACTCTCAGACAGTATCCCCTTATCCTACATAAAACCCGCTCAATCCTTTCTGCCTCCCTTGTGAGTCAGATGCTCTCTAACCACCAGATTGGATGGTAGGATGAGAGTCCATCAGTCAGAGCGCTGCTTTATTGTTAGCATTTTGCAAACCTTTGCCTTATTGGCTATAAGGACCATGATACATGAAAACCTCAGGGTGAGTCCACAGTGGGGAAAAACAGGAGCCCCTAAACAATGCCTCTGCCCTGGGCTAAGTGTCAAACCCCGCTCTTCCCCTCTGGGGAAATTCCTTCTTTCATTTGCTGTAAAGTGACTTCTGCTGAAGTGTGTGTTTTTGAAGTGGAAAATTGAAAGTGCACGATTCATTCCCAAGGAAAACTGTAAGTTCACAGCTGACAAATCACTAGGCTCTTGGTCCAAAAGGGTTACGTCTCAGGTGTGTGGGGGAAATGGTGCTTTCTCCCTCTCTGAATACTCAACTACTTGGATAGACCAAGAGCCGGAGAAATGGAGATCCAGACCTCAAGTTGATTTCTGATTATGCTTAATGAGACGCTTGGGATTGGCCAAAATGCCTTGCTATCACACCCCTGAATTGATCTGATCCCCTAAAATGCTAGGCCTCCCTGGTGGGGGCAGATCCTGCCCCCGAATCTCACCGCATGGCTGACAGCAGAGATGTTGTGTCCTCTGAAGGCAAAGAGAGGAGGGGGAGAAAGAATGGGTCACATATGGACTCGTGGGTGACAAGTCACTCCTCTTCGCTGGGTTGGGAGGGGAGTCCCTCCACGTGGAAACCAGAGAACGAAGGGACAAGCACTGCCTGGCTATTTTGTTTCCCTAGCCAATTAACTGATAGGACTGAAGGGATGAAGTTTGAAGCCTCTGGTCAACCAAGGGTATGGTTAGGCTGCTCCAAGGGAGGAGATAGGCCAATGACCTGAGCAGTTCCATCTGCCTCTGTGAAGCTACTCCTCCAGAACCAGGCTTTGCTCCCTCGTGTATCTTCCTGGGACCACTGTAAAACAGTGCTAATTCTGCTCCCAGGAGGCCCTGGGATGGGTCAGAACAGTATCTTAATTAAATCTCCTCCAAATGATCCTGCACCCAAGGCTGCAAGTTCAGAGCCTAGCTTCTTTCCAACCCAAATTTATGTCCAGCCACATGGCCCAATAAACTCAACAGAGGTTCTGTAATGAGATTTAATAGCAGCATGAAGATACTTCAATAATAAAATGCATAAAGAGCTAATACAAAATGCATAAAGATTCTTCAATAATAAATGCCAAAATAAGATGCCCCGAATTTGGATAGAAACCCTTCCCATTATCAAATTCCTAGGGAAAATTTACAGATTAGAATCCCGAAGAGATTCAAGTCCAAAATCAAAGTACTTAGCCCCTGCGAATTCAAGTCCAAAAAAAGTTTAACTCAAGTTCAAGGCATGGTGCACCGCTCCATTTTCTCATTTAGCTCCATCTCAGAGCCTCAGACAGAGGTGCTCCCAGTGCCTAAGCAGAGTGGGGATTCATTGATTGGCTGGATCCTGAGCCATCTCCCCAGCTCCTCAGAGGTGAGGTAGTTCAACCCCAAGTCTCTTATGTACTCTCTTATTTAAGAGCCCAAAGAACTAATAGCATACTCAAAATTATCCAATTGATTCCAGACCGAAAACAATTTTTCAAATTTTACTTTGTTTTTTTTAAATGATTTTTATTTTTTCCACTACAGTTGGTTTACAGTGTACAGAAAAGTGACCCAGTCACACACACACACACACACACACACACGCACACGCACACGCACACGCACACACATGCACACACACATTCTTTTTCTCACATTATCATCCATCATGCTCCATCATAAGTGACTAGGTATAGTTGCCAGTGCTGTACAGCAGGATAACAATTTAGAAGGTAAGACCATGTGAAATCCTCAGTACAGTTGCCCAGGCAGAATTATGTTCCCAACATCAGTGCTCAGTTGCCAAAAGCCAAAGCCCATAGCAGGGCATCCTGGCACCCATGAGGAGGAAGATAGTCAGAGATGTCTTGGTCCAGCCTCAATAGGATTCCCATCAGCGCAGCCCTACAGCCTGGAGTTCATTGGGTTCGTTACTGCTAAGCCACGACAGGAACTCCCATGTATTTTTAATTACGTAAATAATACACACTCATTGTTACAAGTCAAATTCTCTGTTTGTACCTCCCAAATTCTCTGTTTGTACCTAACCCATCACCCCATACTGTGGACTCCTACGCACACACACTCACACACCATTTTCTCATCTCCTCTCTCTGCTGCTGCCCCACTCACCTGTCCCACATACATTTGTTTCCCACTCTTCTACAGGCAAAGGCTAGCAACATCCCAATTGCTCCTCTGGTCTAGAATCTACTGGAGAATCCTGAAATAGCCAGAGTGAAACACCCTTGGCAGGCTCATCTCCCTTATACGACTAGGAAGATTCCCTTCCCCAGTGAGGTGGCCCCTCCTGCAGGCACAGTCAGGAAGATTGTCGAAGTGACCGGGGGAGGGGACGACTCGAGACTCACATCAGTGAAATGCATCTGAACATTTCCAGGGCTGAGCAAACCATATGTCTTCATGATTCGATTGTGTCCCGGTCCCAGAGGTAGCCCCAGCTCTATTGAACACCGATGGAGTTATTTCGGATCATAAACAATATTATCAGAGAAGGTCCACTGGGTAAACAGAGTCAGTGTGTAATTGTCAGAGTGTGATATTGATTGTTCTTCACTGACTAATGAATTATTCTGTTTAAGAGCCCACAGAAAGAGTACACTGCGTTTCAAGGCAATAGGGCCGTTCTTTGTAGGATTTCCTTGAAGAGCAGCTTCTGCCTAGTGATGCTGGCTGCTGCAGCCAAAAAAGAAGGCTTCTTCAGCCACTCTCTGGATCTTCAGCTTTCATACCCTGTCTCCACGAAGCTACAGATCTTTTACAGAAGATGCCCAAAATGTGGATTCCTAAGTATGGGCTTCCTGGCATATGAATATGCATACTGCCTGTAAGCTATTTGTTTCATGCTCTAAGCTTCCTCAGTGACCTCCCAGGGGCAGACTAAACCCATGCTTATAATGCGAGGCTACTGGAGGGAGTTTCAAAATGTGGAGGTCCTTGCTAGTTTCTGCACTGACTTCCCAGCTTCAAAGTGTGCACTCCAGCCAAAGATCTGTACCTTGGCCCCTTTCCCAACCTGAACTTTCCCCGCCCAGTTCTTGGCCTTTGGCCAGTCCTTATTCTCTTGGCCAGAGAATGGCATTTCACACATCCCCCCCTCCCTTTAACTGTTGGATGGTTTGTCTTTTTCTTAATGATTTTTTCTGAATTCTTTATATTTTGGATGCTAATCCTTTACTGCATCTATTTATTGCAAATATATTCCTCCCATCTGTGGTTTGTCTTTTCACTTTCTTTATGCCATTGTTTTGGTGAACATACATTCTTAATTTTAATGTAGTTAAATTTATCAGCCTTTGATTCATTATTAATGCGTTCTGTGTTTCATTTAAGAAATCTTCCATACCTCGGAGTCACAAAGATAGCCTCCTTTATTTACTTCTAAAAGCTTTAAAGTTTGGCCTTTCACATTTAAGTCTTTAGTGTATGAGGAAATTATTTTTATGATTTATGCATTAGCATCGCATTTCACTTGTTTTTCGTTAAGTACGGGCAGTCATCCCAGCCCCAGTGTTGAGCTGTCCCTCCTCTCCCCAGAGATGCGCAGGGCCACGCATATCTTAAATTTCCATACTGCAGTGGTTCTATCGCTAGCTCTCTACTCTGATTCATTGGTCAATCCATTACCCCTGTATTGATCCCACAACATCTTAAACAGCCACGTGAAAATCTCCTCTTTCTGCTCATTCTGCCTGACCCCAGTGATTCTTTGACCCAATCCGATCATCAGGACACCCGCTCCTGACCTCTTCCTTGATCCTCTGTCTACCCTCTTTTTCCCCTTTGATCTCTCATCGCTACTATTTGTTTACAATCTATTAAATGGTGTCTTGGATGTAGATCTTTATGAACAGGGCTTATTTCTTGTGCTTTTTTTTGGCCCTGCTCTGCTCCCACCCCATCCCCAGCACCTCACACAATATCAGACCCCCAGTAGATGTAATGAATACTGTTAAAGGTTCAAAGGTCAATCTCAACTTAGATCTGCAAATCTCCATGGACTTGCCCATCCCGGAAAAAGCAATCACTTGGACCCTTTGGGATACATTACACCTTAATCACAAATTATTTTTTTTTTGACCTATGTAAACTCGGTGGCGCTAGAGAGACTGAAGACACATTGCCTGGGAATGGAAACCAGCTACCTGTCTTTCCCGAGGAAATCCAAGATAGCCAGCAGCGTGGGGCCAAATTCTGCAAGCGCCAACACCAAGTTTGGAGGAGGTACTGGGGCCATTCTGAAGCCCAAGAGAGGGGGGTGCCAGATCTCCAGCCCGGGAGACTGATGTCCTTTGCCAGCCAACAGAGAACGCTTGTATCTGCTGCCCCCGCACCAGCCTACAAAACCAGCTCAGTCTTCCCATTCAGACCTGCATCTTTAGCCCACAGAGAAGACGGCCAGAAAGGGACTCCTAGCAACTAGGAATAAACCGACACAATTAAGTCTTGCAAAAGCCCTGAAGAGAAAGAATCTTCCTGCCACCGCCTAACGCTGCTGGTTCTGCAATATAGGTTCCCACCAGGTGAGGGAAGTAGAGGTTTGTCCTGATGGAAAATGCCCAGGGACAGGAAGGGGGAAGCAGGAATGGAGAGTGTACTTGGTGGTTGAGAAGGGACGTGCCACACCCCATCATTCACTCCACGAATAGTTGTAAAGGACCTACTGTGTGTTGGGGCCTCTACCAAGTGCTTGGAACTCAGGGACCAACCAGCCTGTGCACAGTGGCATTCCCGCACAGCGCCACCCCCAGAATGGCAGCAGGCACAGCAGTGGTAGTAGAAATTCCTTCGCCCGGACTCGTTTGCCTTTGTTTTCTGAGTTCGGTCTCGAAGTTAATTCAGAGCAAAAGACAGTTACTTAAATCCAGATATTTTATCTTAATGTGGGTAATTCCCATAATATCATACATTAAGATGTCTGATTTCAGCTGCCACCCAACAGGCGGCAGGGATGTCATTTCAGATCTGTTTTATCGCTGCATGTGCATATGTTTCTATTTCGTTTATGGCACATGAGAGGCTGTCGCTAAATTGGTCTCGCATTCAAAATGTGGGAGTAGCAGCCGTGAGAGGCCAACCTTACATAAGGTAGGAGCCCGGTGCCCTGAGTGTGTGGGGGGCGTGTTTGTGGCCTGAAAAGAAGTGGAGGCAGAGAAGAGGATCACATCCCCCCCCGCCCTGCCACCAAGGACCAGGTGGATCATCTATATCACCAGCAACTGGAAAAGCCCATCTTAAGGAACCAATGGCCCATTGCATTTCAAAAGCCCCACAGAGGCAAACCCAGTGGCTTTTGGCTGAGTCCAGCTCATCAGCAGTAAGAAGGTAAGTTGCAAAGAGGGCACTTTTCTGCTCTCAGCTCTCCTCGCCCCACCCAGTCATCTCAGCCAAATTAGCAACGCTTCACGGGGGCTGTTTGTTTGGGGCTGATTTTGCTGCCTCCGCTCTGTTGTTCACCCAGATAGGCTGGGAAGCTGCCAAGCGATTAAGCGATCGTGGTTAGCCTGTTACTTGAACTGCTTTCTTCTGGAATATTAAAAGTTTTACAGCCTCAAGCAGTGCACTTTGGCTCCTGGTAATTAATACCGATTTTGCCATAATATCTTATTTTTATGGACATTATCTTGTTTTTCATGAGCTGCAAAAATATCACTGCAGCTTATGAAATACATTATAATATCTCGCTTTGCACAATCACATTTGTGTCATTATCTGGCCCCTGGAGCAGCTAATTTAGCCCACATGACACAGAGCAACATTTATTTTCCTACTGATGATTTGAGGGGAATCTTTCCGACAATGTCACACATATGAGCAGATCTAGCCTTGGTCACAAATGTGTCCTTCGAAAGCAGGATACCTCCTTTGACCTTGCCTGACATCTCCTGGCAAACCTGGGTTCTCCATCCCTTCACTCTATTTTAATGTATCCCGATTATATCTTTTATCATAGTCTGTTGTATATTTGTCTCCCCGCAAGACCATGAGCTGCTTGAGGACAGAATCTCTATCTCGTCACCTCTGTGACTTTGCTTCTATTTCAGAGCCTGATAGGTTCTACGTGCTCAGTGTTTATGGAAGGATTGACTGACCTTATTTAACATATTAAATAAGTTTATATGGGCAAAGAACTTAGCAGAGGACTTGACAGAGAGCGGACATCCAATGTGTACTGGTTGTTATTATTACAGTAATTAACGTGAAGCCAAAAATTCTGTCTCCCTGTAATGCGTACCTATTGGTCCCTGGGGTTATGAGCCAGGTTCGAAAAGCCTAAAAGTGCTACTCTCAGCAGTAACCTAGCTCAGCTATTGTCCATCTTCTGGGCAGTGGCTGTGGTGGGGACACTAGCCCCCATGGGAGGTGGGGATGGGTTAGTTGAGGACAACTCACGGTGCCCTTCCACCTCAGGGAAAGTACTCATGCATCTACAGACTATAAATGGCTACAAGGAGCTTTTAGAAATGTTGTTTTATGACATTCCTGTTGTGGCTCAGTGGGTTAAGAACCTGACTGGTATCCATGGGGATGTGGCCTCGCACGTATCTGGTGTTCCCGGGGAGCTATGGCATAGGTCACAGAGGCAGCTCAGGTCCCACGTTGCCATGGCTGTGGCATAGGCTGGCAGCTGCAGCTCTGATTCAACCCCTAGCCTGGGAACTTCCATATGCTGTAAGTGCGACCCTAAAAATAAGACGAAGAAGAAAAAAAGAAATGTTTGATTTTATCCTCTTTAAAATCCAGTGTCAGAGTTCCCTGGTGGCTCAGGAGGTTAAGGATCTGGCATTGTCACTGCTGTGGCTCTGGCCATGGCTGTGGCATGGGTTCCATCCCTGTCCTGGGAAATTCCTAATGCCTGGGACATGCCCCCTACCCCAAAAAGAGGTAAAAGCCAGTGAAGTAGATGTGGGTGTATGTATCATTTTTATCTCTATTTTACAGATACCTTCTGGTGTCCTGCCTGAGATCACATACAATGTGAAAGGTAGAAGTGGAATTTGAATCAAGGATTTCTGACTTTGCTGCAAAAACCTCTGGGCATAGGCTTCAATGTCTTCCAAGCTGGCCCTTTGAGGGGGTGGCTTCAAAAGACAAATGGCACAAATAGACCTGGGCACTGCAAAGTAGCTCATCCTGATGTGATCTGGGGCAGAAATGCTGCTCTTGCCATCCCTCTGGGTAACTGAAGAGGAGAGCTTATCTTCCAAGCCCATCTGCCCCTTTGGTTTATGCCTTTGGTCTTGGCTGTGGCCCAGCATCTCTCAGATGCTGTCTTCTCTTGATACCTTAATCCACTCATGGAGTTGACAGGCATAGGAGAAGGAGCATCTCTCCTCCAGGTGGCAGCTGACTGGACCGCCGGGGTGCGTCCATGCCACACTAGCCATTAAGAAAAATGTTATCTGGTGCTGGCACCAAGGAGGGTCTTGGGGTATGGGGACTGCATTAGTTCACAGCCTCAGCCTGGGGCAGAGAAAACCTCACTGTGTGCCGAGAAAGGATGCTACCGCCTCCCACAGACCCATGGTATTCACAGCATAGTACTGTGCTCTGATTCTACCACTGATTCACCATGTTGCCTTGAGCAAATGACATTCCCACGTAAAGACTCAGTGGCCTCTTCAATAAAATGGGTGGGGGAAAAATGTACTCTAAAAAAGCCATGTTGGTGATGATGGGGGAAAGGAATCCTTGTGCACTGCTGGTGGGAATGGAAATTGGTGCAGCCACTATGGAAAACAGTAGAGAGGGTCCTCCAAACACTAAAAATAAAAGTGCCATGTGAGGCACTACCCTCCCCTGGGTGTTTATCCAAAGAAAAGCAAAGCACCAATTTGAACAGATGAATGGATAAAAAATGTGACACACACACACATATAACATGTATACATAGTAAGATGAAATACTACTGAGCTATAAAAAGAATTAACATTTGCCATTTGTAACAACATGGATGGACTTGGAAGGTGTTATGCTTAGGGAAATAAATCAGAAAGAGAAAGACAAATACTATACATTATCACTTATATGTGGACTCTAAAAATAAACCAAGCTAGTGAATATAGCAAAAAAGAAGCAAACTCACACTTCTAGAGAACAATGTAGTGGTACCAGTGGGGAGAAGGAGAGGTGGGGGGGGCAAGATACAGCTAGAGGATTAAGAGGTACAAAGTGGGATGTATAAAAGGAACAAGCTGCAAGGACATACCATACAGCACAGGAAATACAGCCAATATTTTTCAATAACAGTATATGGAGTATACACTTTAAAAATTGTAGGTCGCTGTATTGTACACCTCAAACTTATATAATATTGTACATCATCTACACCTTGATCAAAAAAACAAAAATAGGGGAGTTCCCATCATGGCTCAGTGGAAATGAATCTGACTAGTATCCATGAGGACACAGGTTCGATGCCTGGCCTTGCTAGGTGGGTTAACGATCTGGCGTTGCTGTGAGCTGTGGTGAAGGTTGCTGATGCAGCTCATATCCTGTGTTGCTGTGGCTCTGGCGCAGGCCAGCGGCTAGAGCTCCAATTCGACCCCTAGCCTGGGAACCTCCATGGGCCATGAGGGCGGCCCTAAAAAGACAAAAAATATGTATATAATTAAAAATTTTTTAAAGCAACAGAGACAATGTGGAAGAAAATTGTTTTAGAAACTAAGGTCCATACAGAGAGAAGGGATTATTCCACTAATAGTGACTTCCATGGGCTTTCGAGTTGCCTGTCATACTACTGGAGTGCCGCCTGTGACTTTCACACAGCTCTTCCATGTTTAAGTAGCAGAACCATGATGACTCAGCAGAGGAGGGTACATGGAGGGTGACCCGGTCTGCAGGATGGGTACTTGCTGGAGTCAAGGCGATCCTGGATTCTGGCTGCCCTTTGTGTGTAGAAATAGTATGAGGGCAATTTCAATGGCTTTTTCAGTTTTTAATATTAACCATAAAACTGGTTATTATCTCAGTAGTTGCATGAAACTGTTCTTGTATTCTAGTCTATTTTAAGAAATTTTGAAGTCTTTTTTTTTAATTGTGTCTTACGGTTCAAGTTTGTAGCTTTATAATAAGCAACACTTTTTAATGATACAGGACTCTCCCAACAAACATTAACCCCTCTTTCATGGCCCCACAAACTTCATGGTTAAATCCATAAGTATCATATTTTCTGGCCTTTCAAGTTTAGTGATAAGGGGGAAACACAAGAAAAATTTCAAGTTTTTATTTTGTACACACTAATTTATTAAACTTACTATACATTGAAGATGAAAAAATGTGGGATATAGTTTTTACTTTGTAAATACTCATGTATTAAATCTGTTACCCATTGAGGAAGAAAAAAAATGCCGAAGGCAGCATCTGACCCCGTGATCTGGAGGCTGTTTAGAACACAGAATAGCCCAATGATCACCCAGCTTCAGACATCAGTTCATTTAAAAAATGCACCTTTTCCCTAAAACCCTTGCCATTAAAAGCATTTAAATTTTAAATCCCAGTAACTTCGGGTTGAATGTGTGCTAGAAACTGTCTGAAATCAGCACTTAAGTTATGGAAGCATAGAACCTCAGAATAAGAAACTGAGCCATTATCTTTCTAATTCAAGCCATATCCGATTGCCAACTTTGGTGATGCCTCTCCTCGTGACACAAACATAATTATAGCTTCCATAGTGGTAGAAAGCGTCTCGGGTCCATCGTCCGTCTTTGTGTCTCCCATCACAGTGACTTGAACATAGGCAGTGCTAAATAGTTGTTTTTCAAATGAATGAACAGGTAAATAAATAGAGAATAAATGAATAAAGGAATGGACTTTCCCGGCACAGCTAATACAAATTTCAGTTCAACTAGTACACAAGATTCTGTAATTGTTAACAGTGACTTGAAATCCATTTACTCATTCAGTAAATGTTAATTCATTCAATACTTCGTCAAGTAAATATTTATTGAGTGCTTACTGTATGCCAAACACTGTTGTAGGCACTCAGAACACATCAGTGGATAAAACAGAAAAAAAAAAATAATCTGCTCTCACAAACCAACCTTCTAACGAAAGGAAAACAAATGATTGACCCAACTGATTGATTTTTTTTTATTATTCAATGAATTTTATTACATTTAGAGTTGTACAATGATCATCACAGCCCAATTTTGTAGCATTTGATGTTTAACAGAATAAGATAGACTTAGTATTTCACTACTGATTTGGTTGTTTTTGTGACATTTAGGTACAATGTTATAAAATCAATTTGTTGATGCCCACTATTTCTAGACACCTTTCTAGGCATTTTAGGGGTGATCAAGTCGATAGCCTACATAAAGAAATCAAAATTTATGCAATGCGAATGAATAGAAGAGGTGCCACCAACTTAGTTCATTTGTTTGAAAACACTGCTTGCGGATTCTTCCTACCCTACCTATGACCTGGACTATTAAATGTTTATATTCCCCAAGGGCTTTATGAAGTTTGTGCATCTGTGTGTGAGCTCCCTGGATTTGTACTTATCTGTCATTTATTTTAGAGAATGGTAGAACTGACAGTAACTTATCCGTGTGTGCGGCTGTGGCCTAAAAGATCATCTGGGGACCAACTGTCCTTTCCACGCCAGGCACACAGGAAGATTACTCTTTGATTGGGAAAGAACACACTGTTTGCAAAGTCAATGATTGTATCCTGCTCAACTAGGACTCAGCTGGGAGGAGCCTTTGCTCCTCTGTTCCACTCCCTCCCTCAGCCTGGAGCCATCTATGGCTTAGTGGCTCATCTGATGGGACCCTCCTCAGTCACCCGTGGTCCTGTTTCAGGATCGGAGTTGGGTCTGCGGTGTCACTTGAACTGTCCACTGACTCCTTTACCTGTGAACTTGGCTGTGGATCTCCTAAAACTATCTTTCTCCCATATAGATGTACTCACGTGGCAGATAAAGATCGTGCTTCTGTTTCAACCCCAAACGATGGCTTATTTTAATATAAAAAAATCACCTACAAAGCAGGGTGATTTGTATTTTACAAGGTAAGGATACACATTTTTTATGGTTTATTTGACATTTTAGAATTACATAGATACACATTTTCAGAATTAATGCAACTTGACTGTAACGTGTAATAATAATTGATATCACTTATATAATATCTATTATATACATGTATTTATCAGAGAATATGTATCATCCTTTATATAAGGAAGCATTTATTCCATCTGTCAGTTGTCTGCCAACCTTCTCTCTCTCACTGAAGGATAAGATTTCAGGGCATGGGCCATGGCTTAGATTCAGCCCTTAATTTCTGCTAGGTACAGCAATATTATGCACTCATTGCATATTTATTGAACAATGAATAAGTTTTAAAATCACAAATTATTATCAATAGTGTTTAAAAACTGAGGCCCAGAGAGGTATCTAAAACTCTAACCTGATTCCCATAAGCTTATAAACAAAAATCATAATATGAACCAGAAACTAAAGACTGGTTCCTTTCCTCTTTATGACAACGACACTAGTGAAGTAGTCAAGGCTAGCTTCCCTGTCCCCTCACGACAGACAAAGAAACTGAGGCTACGGGGGTGACTTCATTTATTCAAGATCACACAGCCAGTAGGAAGCAGAGGAGCCAGGACTGTGGCCCAGGGGACTTCTACTTAGCATGCCATGTCTTATGAAAAGAGCACACTCACTAAATACTTGCCAAACTAACAAGGCATTTCATGAGCACCTACTTTGTACTCAGTAACATACAAGGAGCTATGGGAGACGTAGAGAGGTGAAACACGGACCCTGCTTTCTTGGAGCTTACTACCTAGATTACATGGAGCTGACTACCCAGCTGGAAAATTTTGGTATCTGCTAGCAAACTTGAAATCAGCGTGAGAAGCGTCAAAATAAAGCATAAGATCCTAGGCAGTGTGGAGTTCCGAAAAGGGGCTGACAAGCCCTGGGGCAGTCATCAGGGACAATTCTCATTGCCATCTAGAAGGACTCAGGAGCACTGATCCGAACGGTTGGCCGTGGTTTCGTCTTTGGACCACTGAGCCTTTAATGATGCCTGGGGAAGGAGGTGTCTTTGGTACCACAGCCCTTCATTTCTCTCTCATCCCTGTTCAGCAGAAAGACAAGCAGAACTGCCACCTGAGGAGCAGGGGGAAAGCCATGCTCTCCTGAGTGACCCCATTTTAGGCACAAATGCCTTTTTCATGGGGCAGCAGTAGGGGGCTGCCTCTATTAATGGGGCCCCAAGCACTCGGGGCATCATTCCCTGGAGGAGCCCAGGGAGAAGGGTTTAAGGGGCAGACTCCCTCATCCCCAGAAAGTTGCCCAGACCATTTAATTAGCGTCCCCAGCTTATTACATCTGCCACTGTTTTTCCCCAAGGGATAGAGCCGGGCCTCACTTGCGCTGACTGTTATCTTTCAAGAGCTCTGCGCAGAGTGCTTTTTCAGTAACCTCATCAAAGGATAAGCTAGGATTCAGATAAGCTTTTCAAGGAGGAAGTCAGGGTTATAATTTTCAGAGACTTCTGAATGTCACCTCCAATTTTCGACTCTTCAGTTCAAATGCCAGTTTGGGGGAGCCCGGCAGCCTCAGATATTGAAATGGCAACCTCTGACCTCAGTTCTTCTACATTCCTGGTCATCTTAGACCCAGCAGATCCAAGAGTTGAAAGTGCTAGAGATGTCTGACTTTATAATAATTCTGCTTCTCAGAAGTGCAAATTACACAGGAATTGGTGCTAAACTCTCCATTAACTACAGAGTCCAAGGAACCTTTGGTTTCCCAAATTACCTGTCAGTTTCTCTGCGATGCCATATAATTCTGTCGTTTCGGGGGGGTGGGGGCGGGGGGGAAATGCTTGTAACTTGAAATTTCAGTGAAATTTCTAATTGAATCTGCACTTCCCTTTGAAGACTTGATGTTCCTCCATTTCAGCAATGGGTTGAGTCACATTAGAAATTTCTGTTTCTCCTTCCCCTAAACTGCACAGCTCCTTTTTCCTATCTCAGTTGGAAGCAGCCATTATGGTGGCACCTGCTGCTCATACCATCTTCAAGGATGAAGAGCAAGACATTCAGAGATTCAACCCATCCTTCTGCCTCAGTGCCGTGGGGAGAGGGAGACGAAGGGGGAACTAAGCTCAAATAATGTTAAAAAAAATGCTTCCCCTTTAATGTACATAAATGGTAAAATCCCACAATTATTCTTAGTAATGAATTCTGGTAACTCATTGTCGTCATAATGATGGAGTTATAGGACATGTTGGTTCCGTGGATTTTCAAACTTTCTCCCTGAGAAAATTTTGGAGCATATACAGTGATGGAAGAGGGGAGGGACCTTCTATTTTCTACCCTCCTTTCAACCCGAAAAACTTTATTTTTTATTGAAATATCATTGATTTACAATATATATTAATTTCAGGCATACAACATAGAGATTCAGTATTTTTGTAGACTGTGCTCCATCATAAGTTATCACAAAATAATGGCTATAATTCCCTGTGATATGCAATGTATCCTTGTTGTTTATCTATTTTATATATGTAGTTTATATCTGTTAATCTCATGCCCATAATTTGTCCCTCCCCTCTTTCTTCTTCCCTTTTGTAACCACAATTTTATTTTCTACATCCGAGTCTATTTCTGTTTTGTGTATACATTCATTTGTATTATTTTTTAAATGCTACATACAAGTGATACCACGCGGTATTTGTTTTTCTCTAACTTATCGACATTAGGAGTTATGTTAAGAATATTGACATTAAGAATTATATTCCCCGGGTTTATCCATGTTACTGCAAATGGCAGAGTTTCATTCTTTTCTATGGCTGAGTAATATTTCATGGTATAAATATACCATATCTTCTTTATCCAGTCATCTCTTGATGGACATTTAGGTTGCTTCTTTGTCCGGCCTATTGTAAATAATGCTGCTAGGAACACTAAGGTGCATGTATCTTTTTGATTAGTAATTTTTATTTTTGGGGGATATACACTCAGGAGTGGAACTGCTAGATCACATGGAGCTCATTTTAATATAATTAATTGATATAATTAATTGATATAATTAAAAGTGGAGCTTTTCTTGTTGAAATTGTCTATTTGATTTCTGCTTAAGGATTCACTTAATGGAAGAGTTCCTTAGCTTGGAGAGATGGACAGAGTTTGAAATCCACTGAACCCATACTTCAGCTGTGGCTGAAGAGTAGTGAGCTAAGGGGAAGTACGGAGGGAGGGCTCTTGGAAACCAGAAAGCCTGATCACTTAGGATGCTGGAGACCTTGGAGAAGTTTCTTAAATTAAATAGCACAGTGACAGTTTCCTTCCAAAGACCACCCATCTAGCCCTCAAAATGTATATTACTCTTCCTGGCATAAATTTGGCCCTATTTATTGCAGAGATAGCCAACTTCCATACTGGAGAGTTGATGTTGACAAATAGTTGCCCCAATTAGGGGCTATAATTTCTTAGCCTCTTTTGAAGCTAGGAAGAATTCTTGCCATGGGAATGTGAGCAGAAGTGATACATAACACCTTCAAGCCACGGAGCTTAAGAAAGGGTATACCTCCTCCAATGTCTTTTTTCCCAACCACCAGCCAAAGGCAGAGGGTTCTAAGGCCTTAGATATGACTAGAGACAATACTTAAGGACGTTAGAGCCTCGTCACCATCTATAAGAGCTTTCAGAATTAAACTGTTAGGTGAATGGGAAAACAAATTTATATTGAGCTAAACCAGATTTGGAGGGCTTATTTGTTATAGCAGCTAGTGTTACCCTGAGTGTTACATTATATTTTTATAAAAAATAACTCTGGAATCATATGCAAATTTCTTATCATTCTGGGTGATTGAAGAAAGAGAGAGGACACTTTGCTCATCATAACTCATGTATCTCAGGAGGAAAATTGAAGAAAGCTGACACTGAGAAGCCTTGGGGTATGTGTGTGTTTGGGGTGATGGTGGTATGCTAATGATAGGGCAGGAATAATCAGTGGTTGGAAGTTACAGGAAATCCAATTAACTTCAATGAATGGAAGATCTTCCTAAAACTGCACCATATGTATGCTCCATGAAAACAGTATCACACTTACCAGGTTCACTGTCGTGCCCCCAGAAAAGTCATGGTGACTGGTCCCAAAATTGATGATCCATAATATTTTTTAAATAAAATTTTCAAAATAATTTTTAAAAGCCCCAGCATTTTCCAACAATGAAACAGTGTTATTTGAGGGTGATTTTTTCCATTTTTGAAAATTCCATGCAGAGTCTCAATGAGTGGTGGAAGGTTGGGCTGGATAACCTCTCAGCAGATCCCTTTCAATTTTTAATATCCTCCATCTCAATACCTTTCAAAGCACTTCCCCATCCATTTTATCTTTGGGTCCTCATAACAAATCCATGAACTTATTTCACTTTTATAAGTTAAAAAAGTGAGAGATTAAATGACCTCTCCAAGGTCATCCTGCCATTCAGTGATGAAGCTCGAACTAAAATTTCAATCACTTGACTCCTGAAACAGAGTTGTCTTATGCTTCCCAAACCTGAAAAAAAGGAAACAAAGAAAAAGAGCACTCTTTAATGACTGTCCATAGTGCTAAGAACTTTATGCACATTTTCTCCATAATAAAGACTCTTCGAAGTACACACTATGATTAATCAGTTCTATAGGGCGCATATGAGGCCTAAAGAATTAAGTTTACATAGTTCAAAGGTTACAGACCTTGAGTTGGAGCCCATTTATCTTACTCAGGCCTATACTCTTATGCTCTATAATTACCACCTTCTTAGCAAGTGCATAAGAGACAGAATGGGTCAAAGTAGTTCATAGAAGGCTTCACTGGGAAGGTGGGGCTCAAGCTGGCCACTGGAGTTTTAGGGTCCACTGGGGTATTCTATCCAGACTGGCCACAAAATATTTCTAGGGAGCTAGGGTTCACATATATTTCCTTGTGCCTTTGACATTTCTGATAATCTCTGAGGAAGCTAGGAAGAGGACAGTGTTGGGGGAGAATGGAAACCTTACCTACCTGCATCTTTCTAGAGTTCGTAGACCGTCTCCATGGGCAAAAGAACTCCATAATGGAAAAGAAGTAATGTTTGGGTTTAGAAGTTGACAGTTTAAAGAAAATCTCAGTGGAGACAGTGAGGGTTGCCTTTGATGGTTTTTAGAGAGGGATAGTCTGAACTTTGAAGACTGTGGTGTAAACTCTTCAGATGGCAGAGCTAGACTATGTGGCTGTAAGGACTTAGAGAACTTAGCAGTTAATGCTTACACTAGCCTTTCCCATGACTATGCCACCACTCTCCCTAACCCCTGGTGCTCTTTCTTCTGTATAATTCTTATTTTCACCATAACCCAGTCCACTTTGCCCCAGGCAAACATTGAATCCCACATCAGATCCTTCCCTGGCAGTTTTAATCTTAGACATATCCCCCCAAAAGGAAAACAATTACACCGAATAAGGAGGACCTGATTTCACTAGCAACTCCTGCCCCTTCCCCACCCCCGAATCCCCAGGTGAGCCCACCATTTTTGTAACTTATTTTCCTCTTGGTCAAATTCAGGGCTCTTCCTCCAAACACTGCGTCCCATCCATTTTGGTTAAATGACACTAACTATATTGTAAGTAATAGCCCGCCTGCAGCAATGTCGCTAACGGGTCTGTCTGTGCCTGTGTTATGAATGGGCCTATCTTCAGCTGCAATCACACCGCTCTGGGCTGGGAGCTCATCCCATCTTGCAAGGTCAGACCTCATTGGTTTTTGGATGGTGGGGAAATCTCCTGGGAAAACCTGGGAAGCGACTGAATGAGCTGCCCCATAGATGATTGTTTCAACTGGAAGGAGGCACCTTTTTCGTCTCTGAACCCAGGGTCGCCAGTGCCTTTAAAGACCAAGTTTTTGGATACTTGGAGGCAACACTCAGGATAAACCCCAGTGGTCACCTCCTGGCCTGAGAGAGTATGTACAAAAGAAATACATAATGGGCATCTTTACCCACCAACTCCTCTGACTACAGCTTTATTCTTCATGTCCCATCCAGCCTAGTGATGCTTCGGATGCAGGGGCGGGAATTAGGGAGTGTTTCTTGAATAGAGCCTTATGTATTGAATGTAGGGACTATACATTCTATCTTAGTTAGTGTTCCTAGTAAACCTATGTATGAGGTGGTGTGATTTGATCTCTAGAGTTGAAGAAGCCAAGGGTCCAGCTATTTCCCATCCTAAAGTCCTACAACTGCTGAGAGGGGGAGCCAGTGCTATAGACTGACTAAGTCCAAAACTCGGTCCTCGGAAGCACTCCGTCCTGCTCCTTCCTTAAAGGGAAAACAATTGTTCTCACCATCAGCTACATGTTAAAATCACAGGCATTTTGACACCTGAACTTGAACGTCTGATCTAAGGGGTCCATACATAAGTGCCCGTGATTGTGTGTGTGCAAGCATACACATGCAAGTTTGTACTAAAGGAGAGGGAAATGACAGAATTCCCACTGAGACTCAGCAGGTTACAAACCTGACCAACATCCATGAGGATGTGGGTTTGACCCCTGACCTTGCTCAGTGGGTTAAGGGTCCAGCATTGCCATGAGCTGTGGTGTAGGTCTCAGAGGAGGCTCGAATCCCAAGTTGCTGTGGTTGTGGTGTAGGCTGGCAGCTATAGCTCTGATTCAACCCCTAGCCTGGGAACTTCCATATGCTGCAGGTATGGGTCCTAAAAAATTTTAAAAAAGAAAGGAGTGGGAGATGATTCTGAAATATTGCCACTGCCCTTCTCAGCTCTGCTCCAGTGGCCCCCTGCCCTCATCCCTATGGCCAGTGGTTCCCATGACTTACAAACCCCACAACCCCTGATCTGTCTCACACTTTGCCCTATTCCCATCCTCGCTCCTGCTCCCTCTGTTATTCTAGGCTATTCATCCTAGGACCCTTTAGCCTGGCTTATTTCAAACCCAATCGTCTCCTAACATATCTGACAATTGAACTGAACTTCCCTGGTTTCTAACCCTTGGTGTTCTTCAAGGACTCCCCCCCATCAAGCTTCTCCCCTCTGATAGGCTCAGCCACACTCCTTGCCCTAGCTTTGTACTGGCCCATTAGGATCCCTTGCATTCTTTCATTTATGCATCATTCATGCAACTCCTTATTTACTGAGCACCTACTTTGTGTCTGTGCTTGGTTCTAAGGACCCACTGGTGAACATGACTGTATGGACCAGCCCCCAAGTTCCTCACTGTTCACTAGGGAAACATATAAGCAAAGAGGCAAAAATTATAGGTAGTAGAAAAAAAAAAAAAACACCTTTCTGTTAAAGGTGGAAACAGAATTCCTGAAAGTAGAGAGCTATTTTCTGTTTAGTAATACATCTTGATGGGTCATATATGGAAAAGTCAGGCTTCAGACATTGGCCTGCCAGGAGCAGTGAGCCCAGTAACTGTTCTGTATTGTAAGAGAGGAACTTTAGTCCCCCTGGGGAGCCCAAATGGAAGGGGTAAAGATTTAGGGAGGGACATAAATTGGGAAAGACAAATGCATTTGGGGGAAGGAACTCAACACCGTGAAGAGGCAAATGTCAGAGAAGGTGATGGTGGTGAAAATGCCTTGAGGACTTTTTAAGCCCAGATAGAATCCATTCTAAGTGCTTGGCTGTGTGCTACCCCTCTGTCTTGCCCTTTATCCTTTCAGTAAAATACATCAGAAAAAAAAATAGCCTTTGTTTGTGTGTTTTGTATAAATTCTTGGATAGGAAAACCAAAAGACACCTCATCTTTTCCACATCACTTCTCTGTTGAGACCAGCATGACAGTGGCATTCCAAATGACATTCCGAATGACATGGCACCGAGAAAGTAAGGAAACCTGGAATACCAGGCCATGGCTGGTCCCCGAGGGAACAGAGGCTCAAGGCAGAGCCGAGGGGAAGTGGAGGAGTAACTGCTGATGTAGAAGTTAGGAACTAGGTCCCCCCCCACACACACACCTTTTCCCAAATAGACTAGACCTGCTGTGGTTCTCAGCCCGGACTGCACATCAGAATCACCTGAATGCTTTCAAATATGGGGATGCTCCACCACATGATTTAATTTGTCTGAGTGAGGACCTGGGCTTCAGTGTTTTCTGAATCAGAGAACAATGGTCAAAGGGGGGAGGGAGGCACAGACCTTAATAATAAAGTGACAAGTGTTAAGGAGGCATCCTTAAAGAGAACAAAGGGGGTTAGTAGATGCAAACTATTCCATTTAGAAGGGGGAAGTAATGAAGTCCCACGGTACAGCACAGGGAACTATATTCCAATCTCTTGAGATAGACCATGATGGAAGAGAATATGAGAAAAAGAATGTATGTATGTGTATGGTTGGGTCACTTTGCTCTAGAGCAGAAATGGACACAACACTGTAAATCAACTATACTTTAATTAAAAAAAAAAAGAACCAAAGGACAGAAATGAGGTAATGATGGGTGGAAGGGGGTGTTAACCTGATGCCTGAAGTCAGTAGGAATCAGCCAGCCTAAGGGAAGGGAGGTGAGAGGTGGAACGCTGTACCAGGAAGGAGAAAGAGCAGAAGTCCAAGCCAGAGGCCGACGGATACGAGGATTCAGTAAGGCTAGAGCTTGGTATATGTGTGGGTGGGGGAGCCAGGGAGGTGCGCAGGAGTGTATTTATGGCAAAAAGTACAGCCAAAGAATAAGAGGAGACCAGATTAAGGAGATTCCTGTGTGCTTTCGAGAAGCCGGTTCATCCCAACTCCTTTAGGATCTGGAAAACAACACTTCTTCGCTTCACCCTTTCAATCCCTGTATCAGTGAACTCTTGTTGCATAGCAAAGTACCCAAATTTAATGATTTTAAATTATTGATTTATTATTGCTTACAAAGCCATAAGTCCACGGGGTGGTTCTACTGATTTGGGCCCAGTGTGGCTGATCTCAGCTGCCGTTGCTCCTGTGAGTGTGGTCCGTTGGGTGAGCAGAGTGGGAGGTGGCTTGTCCAGAAGGCCTCCCTCCTGTGTCTGGTGCTGGGCTATTGGCAGTGGTAAGAGAGGGACAAGGACACACACATATCTCATCCTCCAGCAGGCGAGCTCAGGCTTTCCCCACGGCCATGCCTTCTTCAAGAGACAGGAGAGGCACAGAAAAGCTCTTGGGTTCTAGACATGGAACTGATACACTAGGACTTTGGCTGCATTTTATTGGCAAACAGGGACAAATGAGTTCCCTCCAGATTTAAGGGATAAGAAAGCTGAAAGAAGGAGCTGCAAAGTCACATTGCAAAAGACCTGGGTCCAGAAGGCAAAAAAAAAAAAAAAATTGCAGCCATTTTTGTAATGGCTACCGCACTCCCCTAAGAATCCTAACTGACGCCATAGTTTCCTCGTGGTTTAGAATTGGGAAGGGACGCCAAAACATGCCGTCTTTCAGGAGCCAGAAAAGAACACAAATTCACCCATAACTCACACCAACCCAACAGCCACAGGCACGGACCAGGCTCCCAGTCCTAACGGTTCTGCTCAGTCTTCAGATGCCATTGATTTCCTGTTTTCCATCCTCTGTCTCTCCAATGTTGTTTTCCTAACACCACAAACTGTCGGTTGCTTTGTGCATCCCTCAGGCCTCCTTACATCAGTGCACAAAGAAGTTACAGCACTCCCCCAGGCAGCTGAGGTGAGTGTCAAGGCCAGACCCATGATCACAGGCTCTACTGGTGACACGAGGTGGGGATTTCCCACGAAAAGCTAGGTCCTTGCAGGCGAGTCCTTCTGAAAGGCAAGATGCTGCTGCCTAGACCTCCCCAGGCCTCTTAGCTCCTCCACAAGGCCGTGTAATACATCTTGTCTGCGCCTGAGCCGTGGGCCTCCCAGGCTCACAGCAGCCACATCACTTGGCCCGTCTCCCTTTAGACACTGGGTCCAGGCTGGACTCTGCATTTAAAGAACATAAAGGAAAACAAGAGACAACATGAAAGAGACATGATGCTTTGGAGGACACACCAAAGCGAAGACACTCACGAAGAAGACAGAATGAGGAGTTCCCGTCACGGCGCAGTGGAAACGAATCTGACCAGGAACCATGGGGTTGTGGGTTCAATCCCTGGCCTCACTCACTGGGTTAAGGATCTGGTGTTGCCATGAGCTGTGGTGTAAGTCACGGACTTGGCTTAGATCTGGAATTGCTGTGGCTGTGGCTCTGGCATAAGGCAGGCAGCTGTAGCTTCAATTAGACCCCTAGCCTGGGAACCTCCATATGCCACAGGTGTGGCCCTAAAAAAAGGACAAAAAAAAAAAAAAAGGAGACAGAATGGGATGGGGGTGGGGGAGGAGGGTAAGTTAGGAATTTGAGATTAACAGATACACACTACTATGTGTGAAATAGATAAACAAGGACCTACTGTATAGCCCAGGGAACTATATTCAGTGTCTTACAAAAGAATCTGAAATACATATACACATTTATATATGTGTAAGTATAAATATATGTATATATAACTAAATCATTTTGCTGTGCCCCTGAAGCTAACACAACATTGTAAATTAACTATACTTTGATTTTAGAAATGGTTTTAAAATCTAGGGAAACTGATTATCGGTATTACCCTCTCTCCTTTTTGATTAAGTAAAGTCTTTTTATTATGATTTAAAAAAGAAGAAGAAGACAGAGAGCAAGGGCAGGGAGGGGTTGGAGTCATTGACTCCACATTTTAGAACTAGTACCGGTGGAAAAGTGACTTCCTGTCCATCTTTTCTGAGGAAAAAATAGGACACACATGATTCAGATGGAGGGAATTAGGTTAGATGGGATGTTACCTGCTAAAGCTGCAGTGAACAGGATACAGGACAGGGTTAGGCACAGTCCCTTGACTTGAGATGTTCCCAGCGTAGCTAAGGATCCCACAGAAATGCACATGAACGGATGAAGAAAACTGGCCACTGCAACCTCACTGTACACAGTGAAGGGATCAGGCAGGGGCTCTAACTGCAATGAAATGGCAAAGAAGGAGGGAGAACTAGGTAAAACCTTGCGGAAGTGGCAGGACTTAAGCTAAGGAGGATGTGTATAAATAGCAGCAAGACAATTACAACCCAGAGAGAAGGAACTGTGTGAGCAAAGGAAGCAGGTGTCCCCCTCGTCTAGTTTGCTGAGGAGTTCCCCCCGTCCTGGGTAAACTGGCCTCACTGGTCACCCCAAAGGAAGAGAAACCTGAATCTGCACCATTCGTGGGAACATAAAGGACACTGGTTTGACCGGATGGCAGGATTTAAGTCAAGGGCTCCCCGGAAAGCAGAGGTGTGAATAGGATGGTCTCAGAAGGCTCCTTCCAACTTGCTAGTTCTACCACCTCTCTCTTCAGAAGACTTTTAAATTGCCTTGGCTTTGGTCATAAATGTTTCACTGAGCACACTTTGGTCCAAAAAATCCACATTGAAGTCAGCCATACAATGAGACACCAACATCAAATGCTTTCACTGACATGTGGAATCTGAAAAAAGGACAGACTGAACTTCTTTGCAGAACAGATGCTGACTCACAGACTCTGAAAAACTTATGGTCTCCAGAGGAGACAGTTTGGGGGGTGGGGGGATGTGCTTGGGCTGCGGGATGGAAATCCTGTGAAATTGGATTGTTATGATCATTGTACAACTACAGATGTGATAAATTCATCTGAGTAATAAAAAAATAAAGTAATTAAGGGAAAAAAATAAAAAAAAATAAAAAGGAAATTAAAAAACCCCCACAAAAAATCCACATTTACTTCTGCTACATGACTTAGAAGACAGTGCCTTCCCTCAGTCTTCATGGAAGACTGCTCTTAGCAAAGGACTGTTACCCGAGAAGATTTACCTTCTAGCACCTTGCACATAGTAGGACCTCAGTAAGGGCTCGTTGGATGGATAGATGGATGGATGGATGGAAGAAAGAAAAGTAGGGAGGGAGGGAGGAAGGAAGGAAAGGAGGGAGGGAGGAAAAAAGGGGAGGGAGGAAAGCAAGAGGGTCGGAGGAAGGAAGACAGGGAGGGAGGAAGGAAGAAAGAGAGCAAAGAGAGGTGAAAGCAAATAGTGGCTGCATGAATGGAATGATGGATAGGTGAATGAAGAGATAGAGGAATTATAGTGACAAAAATAATTAATCTGTATAAGGAGAAGTTACATAATGTGGCTAGAAAAAAATAAGTATAAAACAAAGTTTTTTCAATTTTTGAGGCTGGCAGGCTAGTGCTGCCTTCCTACAGACACATTATATAAACACGCGCCCTGCAGCCACACACACCACAGCTACCCACACTTCCATTCTCTCCTCCCAGCTCCCCTGCTCTCCCCTCCCACCACCGAGCCAATTTTTAGAGGGACTGTGGGTTTTAATTTGATTACTCCCACTAACACGATGTGACCTTGGGCCCGTCATGCCTTGATCCATAGTCGCAATACCTTGGTCTGTGGGGGGTGGCTCGGATGACGTTTGGAGGCCTTTTAATGCTAGGGTCATAAACCATTGTCTTCATTATTTTAAAAAAGTGAAGAAAGAGAAGCCATGTAGATAGCACAGGAATGATATTTTGGGCACATCCAACATTTCCAGATTGGGAATCCCAGAAAAAAATCTGCCATCTTGGACGCATATGAGATAGGAGGTCAGAAAGAAGTGTGGGGGGAGGCTCCCCTCTTGGTGCTGACCGACTGGGAGCCCTCTTCCCCCTCCCCTCCCCGTGTGAGGAACTGAGGCTGGAGAGAAAGGATGCATTTCCAGTGTCGCCTTCAATCTGGCTCCATGTGGCTGGTGTGAAGTTGTACATTTTGCAGCTGAAGGCAGTGGGCTCCCCAGGATAATAGCAGCTGTTCAAGTGCATATTAGCACTCGAGATGCTTGATAAGAGGAATTAGAGTACCGCCCGGTTTCTTTATTTTTTATTTTTTGCCTGGCTGAATCAATAATTAAGTGTATTCTAATAGTGCAGTTTTGCTCGAGATCCTCATTTGGCTCAGGCATTAGGTCTAAATGAAATATTTAGTTGACAGGATACAGTTATGAAGCAAAACCACATTTCTGTCTGTATACTTTAATTTTTCTAATGATGAGAAACCACAGTCTGTCTTCCAGCCCTGGCTGCTGTGGCTTTCCTGTCATTTCCTCTTCCAGAGAGGAGATGAAAACCCCGTCTTCCTCCTGCAGGACAAATGAGAATGTCACATCCTAGTGTCCACCATCCTATGGGGCCTGGAGACATGAGAAAATCCTACTTCCACTTATTTTTGTCCTAATGCAAAGAGACTTACCAGCAAGGCATGCTGGGACCTTTGCCTTGGGTGGTGGGGGAAGAAAAGAAGCTGGGACCGCAGAAGAGCGGGATTGGGGCAGAGAGAGAAACCGTCTGGAAGAGGCTGGCATCTCGGCACGTGGGGAGAGGTACAAAGCATAGGGTGATGTCAGCCTGGTGGGGCCGGGCCATTCCAAGTTACGGAATGGTAGCTCTCCACTCAGGGGACCAGTCTGTTCAGGGTATGACCAGCCCATGCTGGGGCCTCGGAGAAAGCTGAGCCCAGGAGGAGAAGGCATAGTTGATTAGGGCTCAGCCAGGCAGGTTAGGGCTCAGGGCAGGCCTGCAATCCCAGCCTCACATCCTGCTTGCTGCGTGACACCAGAAAAACTCCTTCACTTCTCTGAGCCTCATGTCCTCAACTGTTGGTAGAGCACTATGACCTCAGGGATGCCATCCAGTGCTGGCTTCTTATGATTCTGGGTCTAGCAGACAGGGACATCAAATGGTCACAATGTGTGTATTCCTGCCTCAAGACAATCTTGCCTTCGTTTATCTGTAGTAGGCACCATCTCTGCCCAGTGACCCTCTCCCCTCCTTCTGATCCTTTTGGGGCTCAGGAAGTCATCCCCCAGCCTTCACATTTCACCACAGTTCAGATTCAAGAATGATCCACTGGAAAAGGTTTTCTCACATTCAACTTAAATCCAATAGCAAATACCTAGCTCTGGCTTTTATTTTATTTTTATTTTTTTGCCATATCCACGGCATGCAGAATTTCCCAGGAAGTACCCAAACCAGGGTTTGAATCCATGCCATAGCAGTGACCTAAGCCACAGCAGTGATAGTGCCATATCCTGAACCAGCTGAGCAACCAGGGAACTCCTACCCAGCTCTTCCTTGAGAGAGCACATCCCTATGTGCCCTCTGCTAGCCTGAGCCCACGGCTCCTTACCCAACCCCTTCCACCCTTCCTCTGCCTGGAGGGGTTAAAGGGCTCCACGGCATCATCTTGGAGCCAGGGCGGTGCCTGAGCCTTCCCCCTCACTGCAGGCTGGGTTAGAGCCAAGATGGGAACGAGCCCACAGAGGAATAGAGAACTGGGTCTCCGTGTCGGGCACAGGATGGCTGCAGATCACACTAACTCCGCACAGTTTGCCTTTTTGAGTGCCTCTATTTTAGATAAATATTTTATATACGTTTGTTTTAGAAATTAGAAAAGGAGGGAGGGAGGGGAAGGAAAGAAAGGCAAGTGATGTTGATTTTGAAGCCAGGCTGGCTGGTTCGCTCTGAGAGTGTTTGAGAAGTCAATCCATTCCTCTCCAGCAAAGAGGGCAATGCAGAAAAGGGATATTTGTCTAATATTTGCTCAGCCTATTGTGTCTTGTTGTGTATTCCCAGGTGCACTGGCTTTTGGAGGAAGTTAATCACACTGTCTTAAGCCCTCCCTGGCTGTGCCATTTCTGAGCAAGAGGGGCGGAATATGCTTTGGGGGGTGTGTGTGTGCGTGCGTGTGTTTAATCTCTCTTTCTTTCTCTCCTTCCTTCCCTCCTTCCTTTCTTTCTCGCTTTCTTTCCCTTTGGTCGTAACTGGGCAGGTTCCTGTCTATTACCAAAGGCACAAGGCATGAAGGGCAGGGTAGAGAATTGAGCTGCCTGTGGCCAAGGGGCCACATCTATGGACCAGACACAGGAAGTGCATATTCAGGAGAGGTATTTGTGGATGGGATTGTGGAGGAGAAGGTCTGGAGCCCTGAAGAGTCACCATATTGGGCATCGCTGGAAAAATCCGCTTGTGGTGTTAAGTGCTTGTGATTCTTTTTCAGAGCAGTGTTGCATTTTCCAACCCTGGAAAGGTGGGAAATAAGATAGGGGAGTTATGCTGGGTTCCCAGATAGGCCAGCTGAAACCCAAGATGGATAGGAGTTCCCATCATGGCTGAGAGGTTAACGAATCTGACTAGCATCCACGAGGATGTGGGTTCGATCCCTGGCCTAACTCAGTAGGTTAAGGATCCGGTGTCACCATGAGCTATGGTGCAGGTCTTGGACTCGACTTGGATCTGGTGTGGCTGTGGCTGTGGTGTAGGCCAGCAGCTACAGCTCCAATTTGACCCCTAGCCTGGGAACCTCCATATGCCACAGGTGTGGCCCTAAAAAGACAAAAAAAAAAAAAAAAAAAAAAGAAGAAGAAGATAAAGATAAATGGTGTGTGGAGGGTCATAGTGATCTCGACAAGAGTCCCAGACTCTAGTAGAAGGAAGTAGAAATTAATCATTTCAGAGTTGCCAGGTATTTATCAAAGTGTATTCCAGGAAGGGAGCAAAAAGAGAACTAAAACCCTAGTGTGCTTCCACACCCCCTCTGCAAAGGACTGTCTCCCTGGAACTCCACAAATGCCCCACCCCTAACCCACAAAATAGCTCATTTTTGCCAGGGTTTGCTCGTAGCCTAAAGTCCTCACTCCCGAGGCGTCCTTCAATGGGGAGGAACACTGATGAGCATAGCTCACCTAGGCCTTCTCCATCCCTCACTCCCTCTTCTCCAGACAGGGTGGGTGAATGAAGGCTCCGCCCCAGGAACCGACTTCTGCCGTCGGCTGGTCAGCTCACCTGAGACCCGTGACCATGTCTCTCTATTGCAGGTCAGTGTCTCGAAGCCCGTTGTCATGGATTTAAATTGTGTCCTCAAATTAACCTGCATCAGTAATCAAGGTGACCGTGTTGACCCCTACCTTCTATTTCCTGGAAGGCAGGCAGGCAGGCAGGCAGGCAAAAGAATGGAAATTTCTATGGGCTCTCAGCATTTCTTCCACCAGGCTTCATTCGATCCACAGGAAGCCACTGTCTCCTAATCTTTCTCTTCTATTCTCTTTTCCCCCAGGAAACAGGGGACCGGTCTGCAGGGGGATCCTTCCATGGTCCAGGACCAGCGGCTGAGCTGGGGCCCATTAATCAGAGGATCTGCCAGCCCTGGTTGTTATTGGTTATGTTTCCTCTGACACTACATTTTCCCCTGACTCCAAATATATGTCATTGCCTGATCCAGCGGGATGAAAAGTCTGATGTATAACTGTCTGCTCAAGCCCACTGTCACTTTATGAAAATGCCCCACTAAGTCTGATCAAAGGACAACTGTATGTTTTGAATGCCCATAACCTTATCAGATAAAATCCCAGGACAAAGAATTATTGGGATTTCAGGTCAATTGCAGATTAGAAAAGACCCCTGGGCTGAGGCCCTGTACACTGCCTGTGATGTCTCTCTTATATATCATCACTAGAAGCTTTTGAAAAGCAGGGGTCTTAGCATTACCACATGCCAGAAGGTAAAAATATGATGCCCTCTAATAAAGCTGCCTTCTCACCTCCCTCCCCCATCCACATCTTTAGCCAAGATCTGCTGATTCGGCTCTTCTCGGGGCACAGCTGAGCAGACAAAACATGCCCTTGGAGTCATAGGATGTGGGTTCCATCCTAGCTCTGCCTTTTCACTCTGTGTGGTCTTGGGAAGATTACTGAAGCTCCCTGGGGCCTCAGTTTCTCTCAATAAAATAGAAAAAATTAGGGAGTTCTCATCGTGGTGCAGTGGAAAGGAATCCAACTAGGAACCATGAGGTTGTGGGTTCGACCCCTGGCCTCGCTCAGCGGGTAAAGGATCCGGCTTTGCCTTGAGCTGTGGTGTAGGTCACAGATGCGGCTTGGGTCTGGCATTGCTGTGGCTCTGGCGTAGGCCGGCAGCTACAGCTCCGATTAGACTCTTAGCCTGGGAATCTCCATAGCCATGGGTGCTGCCCTAAAAAGGACAAAAGATGAAAAAAAAAAGAAAAAAAGGGAAGAAATTACACTCACCTTATTCAATCCTTCTAATGATTCAGTAAGATAGAGTCATCTCCGGAGTTCCCATTGTGGTCAGCAGAAACAAAACTGACTAGTATCCAAGGATGCAGGTTCGATCCCTGGCCTCACACAGTGGGTTAAGGATCTGGCATTGCTGGGAGCTGTGGTGTAGGTTGCAGACGTGGCTTAGATTCCACATACGTTGTTGAGGCTGTGGCTCTGATTCCACCCCTAGCCTGGGAACTTTCATATGTGACCTGTGCTGCCCTAAAAACCAAAAAAAAAAAAAAAAGACACAGTCACTTCCAACATGTTTGTCTTTTCTGTTGCATCTCTGTCTTTTGCTTCTCTTTCTGGGAGATACACTCTCATTGATTTCACACATCTTCCATTGATTTTTTTTTTTTTTTGGTCACTGTAGCTTTATCTTTCAAGAGTTCTTTCTTTTTATCTCACTGTTCCTTAGGAAAAAAAAAGTATCCTGTTCTTGTTGCTTGAATGCAAACATCTTATCTCTCCACAGATTTAACAGAGATTTTTTTTCCCCTCATGTTTTTCTTCTGTTCCCTGTGTTGCTTTCTTTCTTTCTGAATTTCCTTCCCTGAGAGTTTGGGCACTGCTTTCATGCTTTCCCCAAATGTCTGATGATCCTTGGTGATCCTTTAAGATGAGGCACTAGGAGTGCCCATCGTGGCACAGCAGAAATGAATCCGACTAGGAACTATGAGGTTGCAGGTTCAATCCCTGACCTCACTCAGTGGGTTAAGTATCTGGCATTGCCATGAGCTGTGGTGTAGGCCATGTAGACATGGCTCGGATCTGGTGTGGCTGTAGCTGTGGTATAGGCTGGTAGCTGTAGCTCTGATTAGATCCCTAGCCTGGGAATCTTCATATGCCATGGGTGCAGCCCTAAAAAGCAAAAAAAGCAAAAAAAAAAAAAGAGGCCCTAAAACCTGATTGGAAATTCTGCGCGTGGAGGCTTGTCAACTGCAGGGTCCACAGGTCCATGGGACAGGACCCAGGAATGTCTACAGGATTCTGAAATGTCAGTGTCCACAGATCCTTTCTCTGGGGATCGTCTTCCCCAGAGAACGGCCCTCCTACTTCCTGGCAGAGTGAAGGAGTAGAGGAGGGGCCCCTGGCAGAGCTCGGAGTGGTCACATGACTGCATAGGATGGAAAAGACCTGGGGATCCAAGCCCTCCTTAACCAGTTTTCCTGCATATGCCTCCCTCCTGATCCATGCCCCCCAGGACCCTGGTACTCCCAATCACTGAAGACTAACCTCAGTTCTCATGGACAAACCCCTCTGCAGGCCCTCAGATTTCAGCTGTTTTTGGTCTTCTCATCATCACCATTCTAGCCTGCTTTCCATTTCCTTCACTTTTTGTAAGATAATAAGATTTTATTTCATTGTGGTAAGAGCACTTAACATAAGATCCACCCTCTTAACAAATTTGTAAGTGTGCAATACCTTCTTGTTAACTATAGGTACAATGCTATAGAGTAGATCACTAGAACATATTCACTTAAGCAACTGAGATTTTATGTCCATGGATTAACAACTCCCCATTACTCCCTCCTCCTAGCCCCTGGCAACTACAATTCTTCTCTCTAAGAGACTATTTTAGATATGCCAGATAAGGGAAATCATGAAATATTTGTTCTTCTATGACTGACTTATTTCAATTAGCATAATGTCCTCAAGGTTTATCTATGTTATCATATATGGCAGGATTTCCCTCCTTTTCAAGGCTGAGTAATATTCCATTGTATGCATATGCCACATTTTATTTATCCATTTATCCACTGATAAACATTTAGGTTGTTTCCATATCTTGGCATTTGTGAAGAGTGCTGTGATGCGCAGTGGAGTGCAGATATCCCTTTGAGGTACTGACTTCAATTCTTTGCATGCTTTCCATTTTCCAAAGAATTGTTGGCCTCTCTCATTCTTTGCTCCACATCCTACATTCTAGTCTCTTTGTCCCCATGGGTTTCTTCTTTTTACATTTCCTGGTGGTCATTGGAGTAAGGTTAGGAGGAAGTTGGAAAAGAACGGGTAGAAAAGCACCTGTTTAACCTAAAGGGACATAGCTTTCCCAAGATGCTATCATCACACCTGGCCTACGATAGAGGCTGAATAAATGTTAGTTTCCTTCCTTCCTGCTTTATTGCCAAGCAGGTACTGTTCTGTGCATCTGTGGGCACCCAGGAAAGGTTTTCAGGGACATAAAATGCCTTCCCTGAGATCCAGAGTATACTGGTAGAATTCCTCCAGAAAAAAATTTAAAAATCACCTTAGACCACGTTTTCAAGAGGTCTGCAAAAATACAAATAGAATGGGAGTGTAGGTTAAGTTATTGACCCCGAGTCTCACTCCCCTTTAATAGGATTATACAGCCTCTTTTATTCTTTGTAGTAACCCCACTAGGAAAGGTACATTGAGCTGGGCTTGGGCACATGACTTGCTCTGGCCAATGGAATGTTAGCGAATGAGATGGGAGGGGAGGCTTTAAAGCAGCTGAGGAGACCTGGTGTGCCCTTGGGTGCCGTGACTCACTGTAAGATGAGTGTGCTCTGTGAAACAGCTGCCCTTCAACTGGCCCCATAATGAAGACACGTGGAGCAGCCCTGAAGTCCAATCTTGAGACCAGGTCAGCAGGTGAGCCCAGCCAAGATCACCCGTTCGCATCCGCTAGCACAAAGAAGTTGATTATTAAAGAGCTGAACGTTAGTCAAAGAAAAATAACCCTGAAGGGGCATTATCTTCATAAGACCAAGAGATTCAGCCCCTGTTGGAGAAGCTATGCCTGGCAGGAGACCACAAAGCCTGGGAAGCACAGCTCAGCAGGAAATTCATCGAATTCAATGGAGAAAGATTCAAAGAAACTTTCCAGAGGCTTCTTTCCACATCAGGAAAAAAGGCCAAATTCCTTCCATGGTTCCCCACGTCCTCAAGATGTGCACCTGCCAACCTCTCTGACAGCAGCCCATTGCTCTGTTCGCACACCCCGCCCTCTACCTTGCTGCTGTGCTCACCCGGTCAAGCTGCCTGATGAGGGCTGCTCCATCTGCCGTTCCTCTGATGGGAATAGTCCTCAGGAGACCAGGTCCTCCCTATGAAGTTGTTGGCTCGAGGGCACCTCCTGGAAAGACCCTCCCCCCCACCACCACTCCAGGCTCTATGCCTTTAGCCTGTTTTGGTTATGATGACTGTGGAGGACTCATCTTTTTCAATGATACTCTTTGTTAGTGTGAGTTTATTGCCTGATTTCCTCTACCAGAGTTAAAAGGTCATGGATGCAAGGACCCATCTTGTTGGCTGCTAATGCTATAGCATCTGAAACCCTGTCTGACATTGAGTGGGTGCTTGGCAGGAGTTTACTGTCTGAGTGACGGACTAAGAGACTGGTTAGAAGAGGATGCTGGAAAGAAAAATTGGACCCATACTGAGTAGGCTTAGGTGTCAAAATGAGGTCCCTGGACTGTATTTAATGAGCAGTTGGAACCCATACCTGATTTTGGAGATGAGGAGTGAGGTCATCAAAGCCATCTTTCAGGAAGGGTAATCTGGCAGGTCTGTGAGTTTGGAGTAGGGTTGGAAAATGGAGTGGAGTCCAGTTAAATCCCATGACATTCAAGTGAGAGAGGCTGAGGGTCATAACACAGGGAATAGCCATGAGGATGAATAGCATTGAGAGAAGGAAGCAGAAGGTGACTTCACGGTTTCAGGATGCGCTGGCTGCCCTCAGGGATGGCCCAGCCCAGCCCTCCTTCTGCCAGCTCCTAACACCTTGGGCATCTGTGCATTCCTTACCAAGAAGGCTGGGAGCATGGCTGGCAGCTTTGCTTCGTGCTTCCCTCTCTGGCTGCTACCTCTGCTCGATTTCTGGTCAAGGAGTAGCCCACAGCTGTCAGTTCAGTGGCTTCTTCTTTCTTCCCTGGTTAATTTTAAACTGGGGTTTGCAAGCACTGGCTGCAACCATTGTTTTTAATTCCCCAGGGCAGAGTTAGACCCCATCGCTGAGTGAAGGCAGACGGAGGGGAGCTGCTGTGTAAGTTCTGCCTTCATTAATAAGTTTCCCTGACAGCAGAAGGAAGTCTTTCCAGTCAATTCTTTGTAGTCAATTCCTGATCGTCGTCCTCCCGTTGTTAATATTGTTGTTAAACTCCCGAAGTCGCGCTGAGTGAAAGCTAATTATAATAATTAACAGAGAACTCCTGAACTTGTCAAACTGGTAATTATAAACCACGGGGACTTTATCATTAATAGATGCTGAGGAAAGTGAAGGCAGAGGGGTGCTGGCAGGGAGAGGCGCACATGAGATGTTCCGGTCCAGAGCCAAATCCCAGTGCCACCAGGATGCGAGGACATGGCTTCCCTTGGCTCTGTGCCTGACACTCAGGCTGCCTCTGCTTTGCTGCAAACCAGCGCTGAGTCATTACACACACCCATATACACCTTCTGCCACCATGTCTTAGAGGCCCTACCACTCCCCACCCACCACACCCTCTTACACATTCATATATAAATGAGAGCAATTTCACTACGAGGGGCCTTTATCGTCATACCTTCATCCATTCATTCATTCATGCAAGGAAATCTTACTGAGCATCTCTTAAGCACCTGAACTACTTTAGGCACCAGAGATAAAACTGAATAAGACACAAGGCCTGTCTTCAAAGAGCCTCTAATCTAGTGAATAAAGGGGGAGGATTCAAAAAGAGGCCTTTAAAATACAATAAGTTTGGAGTTCCTGTTGTGGCTCAGTGGTTAACAAATTCAACTAGCATCCCTGAGGATGCAGGTTCCATCCCTGGCCTACCCCAGTGGGTTAAGGATCTGGTGTTGCCATGAGCTGTGGTGTAGGCCACAGAGGCTCAGATCTTGTGTCGCTGTGGCTGTGGTGTAGGCTGGCAGTTACAGCTCCAATTAGACCTCTAGCTTGGGAACCTCCATATGCCCTGAGTGCAGCCCTAAAAAAGCAAAGAAAAAAAATTAAAAAATAAAAAATAAAATAAAATAAAATAAACTTTTAACATTGTTTCAAGTGGAATGTGAGAACAGAAATAAAGCAGCTAAACCTGCCAGAGGGGTGACTAACCCTGGTATCAAGCCAGTACAGATCCTAGAATCCTGTTTCTAAAGCAGTGGTTCTGAACATGCATCATTCCTAAATGCCTTGAAGAACTGGATGAAAGTCATGCCCTTTCGCTCTGGAAACAAGCTCAGTCATGCTTCAATGCAAAACTGTTCCTGGAATGTCAACACTTCATGGAGGCCCCAAAATCCACTCTATTCTTGTTGGGAGTCTGCAGCCCTCTACGCTAAAACCCACTGCTTTGTAAGCACTGCACACTGCCCTGCACTCAGTAGGTGCTCAGTAAGAGACAGATTTTCTTCACCATTCTCACTCCCTTACCTTCTTGGTGGAAGGACTTTATGAACTAAGGTGTGAGGGATACTTCGTGAGCTCCAGAGAACAAGATGCAGGGGGGTTATTATTATCAATAGCACTGGTCCTTTCACTCTGGTCATGGTCCTGTTGCCATGTGTGCCCAGCAACCATGCCCATCGTGGTTTCTCCTCCACAGCAGCACTTCCAGGAAATGATTCTCTTTCCCTTCTCTGAGGCTGGCTAAGGGCATCACAGACCATCTCATGCTGAAGGGGCCCGAGCCCTTCCCAAAGGAAGCCTGGCTCTCCGCTCCCTCCCCCAGACTCGGGAGAATGAACTCAACGCTGCCCCTGGGCCTGGCGTCCCCTCCCCACCACTGATGTGCTCACTAACAGAAACAGCTGCACAGGGGTGGCTTGGAGAGACTCTGGTGGCCTCCATCCTCCAGCAATCCCCAATTAGACCTGCAATCTAAATCAAAACCACTCCTTGGCTCTGCAAACATCAGCTCAAGACAAAGTCCTTAGGATCCTCTTATAACCAAATTACCTCTCCCAATTCACAGCTAAATACAAATTTGGGAACGATCATAAAAAACAACTTTGCAGAGTCAGCTTCAAGAGTACCTTGGCTCGAAAGTTCCTGGGGTGGCATAATGGGATCGGCAGCGTCTTGGGAGCCCTGGGACTCAGGTTCGATCTCTAGCCCGGCATAGTGGGTTAAGGATCTGGTGTTGATGCAGCTGCAGCTTAGGTGGCAACTGTAGCTCAGATCTGATCCCTGGCTCCGGGAACTCCATATGCCGACGGGAGCCAAAAGGGGTGGGGGAGCGTACCTTGGCTCAGGGCTCAGGGAACAAAAAGGAACTTGGGGCCACCTGAGGGACCCCTGGTGATCCAGCAGGAGGAGGAGCTGCTGGCTGGCCTGTTCTGTGTCCAGCCATGCTCCCTTTGAAATGTGGGTGCTTTGGCTGGCCGGGTGAGCAGGGCCAAACGAGTTCAAGTAAGGGCAAAGGCCTGGGCTCGCTTCAAAGTCCCAGGCCATTCTGTATTTTTAGCCCCAGCTCAAAAATTGTCAGCAAACTTCAGAGGCCTCCAAGCCTAATAGCAGCTTTTGGTTTTGGCTGGAACAAGAAAGAGACAGACCACAGGCCACAGAAGGACACTGAAAAGGGACTGGGTGGCGGGTACCAGGACGTCCTCCGCTTCACTGAGAGAAGAGTGGAAGTCTGTCTCAGTGGGGGATCCAGGAGACTGGAAGATCAGATAGATGTTAGGAAGCTTTGCCAAACTTCCTTCCCCACTTCCCAACGAGTCCTGAGTCTCCTTTGCTTGAAGGGAGAGGGTCAGGCCAGGCTAGCTTTATCTGGGTTGCTTCTTGCCAGAACCACAAAAGACCAATTTCCTCAGTGAGCGCTTTTGTTTTCTGAAGGGGCTGCAGCTCATCCCGGGAGAAGCCATTGTTTCTGCAGAGGATTTTTAGATCAGCTGCTGGCTTTTGGCGCCCTTCTCCTTCGAGTTCCCCCTTTCTTTTTGTGCTGCCCTGCTTTTCTGGACATAAACAACAAATGGTCCTATTCACCCTGGAGATAAGATTGTGCTTCTCCCAAAGTCACCGCTGTCCTCTCACTGCTTCTGGAACTGTTTGAATAATGAGCCTCCCAGAGAATTCGCGTTGTTTTATCCTTTTCTTCACGGAGATTGGAGATTCCCTAGGCAGGTCTAGTGGGCAGTGCCTACAGGGGTTACCTGGGGATGGTTCACACAGGGCAGTGGCCCAAGAGAGCTTTTTCTTGCTATACTGGTCTAGCTCCATGCAGCTTTTTAAAAATATTTGTATAAACTTGTTTCTCTTCTTTTTATTTAAATTTTTTTTTCTTGCCAAGTCAAACAATGGCTCTTATGCAAAGCATTCCCCACCCTCTCAAAATGGTGGAAAGCTTCTGCCTGTGATTTTTTTTTTTTTTTCCAACTCCTAGAAGCTGCTATGGCTCCAGCAGACTTGCAAGGAGAACAGAAAGGATGTCTGCCAGAGTTCACAGCCAGCTTATCATTTCAAAGCTCATCTTCCTTTGGGAGCCTGTTTTTCTCGCCATTCCCACGGGACTTAGAACCAGAAGTTCCAGCTGTGCTGCTTGCTAAAACTGGGACCTTAGGGGAGGCCCTTTAAATCCTCTAACTTCATTGTCTTCATCGGTTAGAGCTGGAGGCTACTTCTGCCAGCTTCATCTCTTTGTAATGGGACTCAGTACAGGAATGGATGGGCAAGCGATTTATGAACCAACCATGGAGATACACATGTGAGGAGTTCCTGTCATGGCCCAGTGGAAATGAATCTGACTGGGAACCATGAGGTTGTGGGTTTGATCCCTGGCCTCGCTCAGTGGGTAGGTCGCAAACATGGCTTGGATCTGGCGTGGCTGTGGCTGAGGCAGAGGCCGGCAGATATAGCTCTGATTCGACCCATAGCGTGGGAGCATCCGTATGCCATGAGTGCAGCCCTAAAAAGCTACAAAAAGAGAGAGCGAGAGATACACACATGGTGTGCCATGATGACTTTCTTAGTACAATCATCAAAATTGTCATGATTATTATCCTTTTTACCATAATCTCTTCAAGGGTAAACAACCAGGTTTGTTTCCAGACTTAGATTCAAATCTTGGCTCTGCCATTTATTAGCTGTGTAAACATGGAACAAATGATTAAAAATCTGGGTGCCTTAATCTCCTCGTTCATAAAAATGGAAATAAGACCACCTAATTTGTAGGATGGCTGGGAAGTTTAAAAGAGAGAACATAGGTAAAGTGCCTGGTAAGTGGCAAGTTCTTAACAAATGCTGGTTCCCTTTTCTTTTTACCTTTAGTAATTCCTTTGGGCATTGCTTCAATGTTTATTAAACATCTATTAATACCAGACCTTATGCCAAGCACTTGAAATGCAAGAGATAAAGATTTGAGAAATGCATTGTGTGGCGATGGTGGCAAAGATCCTATAGCAACTCAGTGGGCTGAGTGGCTTGTACAACTAACTTGGAGAAGGCAGATTAATCCTGTCTAGGAGCTCAGATGGCACTTGACCCTGGCCTTGAAAATGTGTGCATATGATTTCTCTAAGGCAGAGAATACAGGAGAGGGCATTTCAAGCAGGGGGATTTTGAACAAAGGCTCTGAAGCGTGGAAGTCTATAATCTGTCAGGGGCAGGAGCTGAGGCTAAAGAAAGCAAGAAGATGTGAAGATGTTGAACCTTATCCAAGAGCACAGGGAAGCTCCTTAGATGCTATCAGCAGGGAAGTGATATTGGTTAGATTTGCATTTTAGAGAAGCTGCCTAGCATATGAAGAATGAACTAGCCTGGGATGGGTGATAGACAGAGGGTTTAGAACAGAGGCAAGAAAATCAGCCAAGTGGAATGGAAATAATTCAGAGGATAGTTAAGACTCAAATCAAGGAACTGGCAGTAAGGAAGAAGAGGTTTTAGACTTGGTGAATATTTAGCTTTGTAAATAAAAGAGTATGACTTGCGTGTGTGGCTCAGGAAAGAAGGAAGGATGCCATGAACCCAGAGGGGGAACAAACTTGGCACAAATGATCCCCCACTGCGCCTTCTTCAGGTTCCAGAGACACTGGGATTAAGTTGGACCCTGTGATAAGCTAGTGGTACCCCTCTGATCAGGATGAAGTTAAGGGGCTAATATCCTCAACTGGATGAGAGGAAAAGGTACCTCCCTTCATTTCCAATGTATGTGTTTTGGAAGGCCTTAAATAAAATAAGTGGCAATGTAATTGTTTTGAACAATATAAACATTACTATTTTATAACTACTTTACAACTATAACTACTATACTACATGATATAATATGGTAGAATTATAAATATCTAGTTACTTAAATATTAATGGAATCATAGGTTATTTTAGTTCTGTTTTTATACTCTTCTGTGTTTTCCAAATTTTCTCTTGTGAACATACATTATTTTCATAATGATGAAAATAAACAGTAGCCCAATAGAAAAATGAGCAAAAGACTTGAATAAACACAAAAGAAGATCTCCAAGTAGCCAATAGACATACAAAAAGATGTTTGACTATCAGGAGAACTCCACTTAAAAATCACAGTGTAATGCCGCTATGCATGCAGCCAAATGGTAAAATGAAAAAAAATGGAAAATATCAAGTGTTGGCATGGATGCAGAACAAATGTAACTCTTATCCATGGCTAGTAAGGAGTAAATTCATAAAATCACTTTTTAAAACTTTTTGGCAGTACGCTTTTTTACAATGTTGTGGAGCATATGCCAGCCATATGACTTAGCAATTCCACTCCTAAGTATAGAATCAAGAAAAATGCATGCATATGTTCACCAAAAGATATGTACAAGAGTGTTCATAGTGGAACTATGATACCAATCTGGAAAGTATTCCAGTATCCAGGCACACCCAGGCATATGGAATGATTGGCCAGTGGGGACCTGCTGTAGAGCACAGAGAACTCTATCCAATATTCTGTGATAATCTATGTTAGAAAAGAATCTGAAAAGGAATGGATGTGTGTACATGTGTAACTGAATCATTTTGTTGTACAGCAGAAATTATCACAACCTTGTAAATCAACTATAGGTCAATACAATTTTAAAAATGAAAAAAAAAGAAACCTCCAAAAAATAGTAAAATAGATAAATTATGGTACATTAGTACAACACAAAACTATACTACAAAGAGAATGAGCATTTTATTACCATCTGCAAAGACAGGAATAATTCTCAGAGGCATAATTTTGAGTAAAAGAAGACAGATATTTATATGAAGGCAACACCAATCTATGCTGTTTGACATCTGGATGGTGGTTACCCTTTCAGAAGGTATAACTAGAAGGAAGAATGAGAAGGGCTTTTGGATGCTAATAATGTTTTATTTTTTAATATGTGTGCTGATCATACAGATATATTTCTCAGAATTCATTGAGTTGTATGATATGTATACTTTTGTATATGTGTATTATAAAAGTTAAAATATATACATTTTCATCTAAAAATACTAGAGTTGCAGAAATAAGGGATTGGGTATGATGGCCTGTAGTAAGGAAGATCCCCTCTGCCCTTTTTAGCCTGGAGTTGGCATCTAAAGGTGACTATAGGAGGTCAGAACTAGGTTCTGGGAATAGTGATGCAGACGTGAATATCTCTACATCCATTCACCCCCAGGATCTGAAAAAATAATCCACTTTTTCTGATCAAGAACCGTATCTGATATTAGGAATGAAAAGGTGATATTGTTACAGATTCCATAGGACAAAAAGCATGAAGCTAATATAAATACTTTATACCAATCCATTGGAAACTATAGAGGTAATGGTTATATTCCTAAAGGCAAAACTTATTAAAACCAATGCAAAAAGAAAGAGAAAATAGGAATAGTTCCACATCTAATCAGAGGTCAAATCTATAGTCAAAAACATTGGTATGCGTGTGCACGCAAACACACACACATGCACACACACTTCAGGCCTAGGTGGCTTCTACATTGACCTACCTAATTTAAGGAAAATATAGCAACAATTTTACAAAAACTTATTCAAAGACTTTAAAAGGAGGGACTACTCCTCAACTCATTTAAGGGGTTAGCAAACCTGATACCAAAAGCTATGTGTTTCAAGAAGGGAAGTCTAAATCAATCTGACTCACAAACCTAGACACAAAAATCCTAAACAAGATATCTTCAACCAGAATTTAGGAATATATGAAAAGGATACCATTAAGATGAAGGAACATTTATTATCAAAATGCAAAGTTGGTTTAATATTTAAAACAATTTAGTTCACAATAATAATAACAGCAGAATAAAGAAATTTAATATGATCCTCTCAGTAGAAGCAAGAAGGATAATTAATAAAATCCATATTAACAGATATTGATATTAATGTTGATATCAATATTAATATTGATATTGATGATATAAGCTCTAAGCAAAATAGAAACAGATGTGGAATTCTTTTATGAGAAAGGTAACAATAAAAAAATAACAAATGTCATTCTTTTTTTTTTTTTTTAGCAAATGTCATTCTTAATGGGAGATGATGAAGACTTCTCTTTGAAGCCTTTCAAGAAGGGAAGAAAGCAAGGATTTACTTCTTTTCAAAATTGTATTAGAGATTTTAGCCAATGCAATATGATAAAAGATCGTAATTAAAAAGGGATAACTAAAACTGTCAACATTTGCATATAATATTATTGTTTACATAGAAAATCCAAAAGAATAAACAGATAATCAAAATTTTAAAATTATTTAGCAAGGTTGCTGGATACAAGATCAATATACAAAAGCAAGAATATGCCTATATAATATTAATAAGGAGAATATGAATTATCTTTTAGATAATTAAAAGGCATTCATAATAACATCAACAAACAAAATACCTAGGAATAAGTCTAATGAAAAACATAAAAGACTTCTACATACACATATACCACCAACAATACCACCACCAACAAATCAAACAAACAAACAAAAAACCCCTGTAAAACATCTTGGGAGAAAGATCTAAAGTCAGTGAGACATACACAGCTTTCACAGATGGAAAACTAAATAGTGCAAAGTTATTACTTAGGTCCAAGTTAAGCTATATATTCAATTTAATCCTCATCAAAATGCCTATGAATTTTCCCTTTTTTCCTGTTTCCTTTTTGAAATTGAAAACTGTATTCTAAAATTTATTTATTTTTGTCTTTTTGCTATTTCTTGGGCCGCTCCCGCGGCATATGGAGGTTCCCAGGCTAGGGGTCCAGTCGGAGCTGTAGCCACCGGGCCTATGCCAGAGCCACAGCAACTTGGGATCCGAGCCGCGTCTGCAACCTACACCACAGCTCACGGCAACACGGGATCGTTAACCCACTGAGCAAGGGCAGGGACTGAACCCGCAACCTCTTGTTTCCTAGTCGGATTCGTTAACCACTGCGCCATGACGGGAACTCCCCCTAAAATTTATGTAGAACTACAAAAGATCAAGAAGCCAAGACATTCCTGACAAAAACGCAAAGGTAGATCATGTCATTAAGCTACAAAATTAAGTCAGTGTGATATTAGTACAAAGATAGACAAATAAACCAATGGAAGAGAAGAGAGTCCAGAAATTACTATGCATAAATGAACATTGGGTCCGATGTTGCAGGAGAGTAGATATAGGTCAGTCTTGTCTATAACGGTGTTGGAACACTTGGCTATCCATGTAGAACAAAATAACATATTTAAAGCACAGCATATACAAAAATAAATTTCAGATAGTTTAAGAGTGAAAGGCAATACCATAAAGCTTCTATATGACAATATGAGATATTATCTCCATGAACCAAGGAGGAAAGAAAATAATCCTTTGAAAGGACACAAAACACAAAACATAAAGGAAAAGATTGATAAATTTGACTGCATTAAAATTAAGACATTCTATTCATCAAAAGATACCATTAAGAGGGAAAAAACAGGCATGGAGCCAGAGAAGTTATTTGCAATCCATATAACCTGACAAGAGACTCAACCCAAAACATATAAAGAATTATAAATCAGTAAGGAAAAGGCAATCCATAGGAAAATGAGTGAGAAAGTTACTTAAGTGAGGATATTTTAATGGCCAGTTAACATGAAAACGATCAACTTTATTAGTAATTTAAAAAACAAAGACTAATACCACAATGAAATACCACTACGCAGTCACCAGAGCAACCAGTTAGAAAGATTCATAATGACAAGTGTTGGCAAGGTTGCGGAACAACTGGAACACTCACATATTGCTGATGGGACTGCACTTTGGTATAGTTAGCTGGAAAAGAGCTTGGTATTATGTACTAAACTTAAACTTACACATACTCTATGACCCAGTAGTTTCAATTCCAGCAGAAATATGCACATATGCATCCAAATGCATGCATGAGGATGTTCATAGTGACATTACTCATAACAGCCCAAACCAGAAGCAATACAAATTCCATCAACAGTAGCATAGGTGATATCTGTGTACAATGGTGTGCTACTCGGCAATGAAAGTAAACCAACTACAGCTGCACATAATAGCAAGGGTGAATCTCTCATATGTAACATTGATCAGAATAAGTCAAACACAAACTAATACATATTGTGTCATTCCATTTATATAAAGTCCAAAAAATAGGCAATACTAACCTATAATCTTCGAAGCATGGATAAAAGTAACCTTTGGAGAAGAGAGAGAATAGTGACAAGGAGGGAATATGTCAGAAACTTCTGGGGTGCTGGAGGTGTTTTATTTCCCCACCTGGGTGATGGCTTCTCAGAGGTACAGTTTATGATAATACAGAGCTATAGTTTCATGCTCTGTACATATTTGTATATGAGTGCTATACTTCAATTTTTTAAATTAAAGAAAAATAAGCATAAATATCCATACCAAACTAGAAATTGTCTAAACTCTGGAATACCTAGGTTGCTTGGGAAGGAAAGGTCAATGGTGTTTTGTGAGGAGAGGATAAATTCCTGAAAATGTAGGGATACTTCAAATAGCAAATTCCCAGAAAATGAAACTCCTTTTTATTTTTTATTTTTTTGACAAAGTCAACACTCAGCCTCTTTCTCTCTTTCTCTCTCTCTCTCTCTCTCTCTCTTTTTTTTAAGTCTTCATAAATCATGCAAAGCAGGCTACTTGCCTTGGCAGCTCCATCCTAAAGTGACTCTATGCACAGATTCATGTGTCATTCCCCCATTTGAAAGTCAACAAGTCTCAGCCAAAATTGTAAAAATTGGTAGGGTGTTTCTTTTGCTGCCAGTTTCTTTCTGCAGATTTGGTATATTTTAAAGATCACTGGGCTTGCAGTCAGAACCTTAGGTTCAAATGCAAAGTAAAGATCTCTAGTTTAGCAGCCACTGGTCCAGGCAATGGTTATTGAACTGTCTGGGCCTCAGTTTGCTCCTATGCTTGATGAGTAGGATACAAATGCCTGCCTCCAGAGCTGTGAGCAGTAGTGGCTCAAAGCATACAAAACACACACACACACACACACACACACACGTAATTCAAACCTTAAGGTGTTATGTACCTGGAAGGGATTCCCCCCTCCTCAGCTCCCATCTCCTTGGCAACCCCCATTTCAGATGTCAATATCATCCTGCTATTTTAACCTTCCTCTCTCTATCATACCAGGAAAGAATCTGATATTAGTAATTTATATTCCAAGGATTGATTGATTATTCTCTGACTGGAGCTCAGCCAGGCGTTTGCATTTTATGTCTTTTATCCCTAATTGTGGCATGAAAGACTTTTTCCCTTGTTAAAAGAATTTGAGACTTCAGCAAGAAGGTGGCGAGCTCTAGGGGAAGGGAGGGGGAAGCTTGAAATCACATTAGCCAGATTCTGCTGGTTCTGAAGGTGAATTTGATTTAGCCCTTTGCAAGTGCCTTTTGTTTTGCTAGAGATGGAGGAGACCAGGAGTCAGAGGGACTATGCCACAAGGGTCCTCGCTGGCCTAGATAGGGCTGGGGAGAAGGCAAACAGCACTCTGAGGCTCTTGACGTCCCAAGCCTAGGAGAAAGTAAAAGAGATTCAATTCCTCAGTCGCTACAGCCCTGCCTCCTGCCACTCCCCTGACCCTTTCTTGTTTGAGATCGGCTCTGTCTCTTCTTCAGTGCTCCTAATCTTAGCCTAATCCCTGCCATCTCCTTGCTTTGTCCCAAGACACCATGTTGACTTTCAGCTTGATTTTTTTACGCTTTTAGAGATTGTTCATACCTTAATCCCCTTTATCTGGCATTCTGGCATTTATTCCTAGACCTCATTTACTATTTCTACATCTGGCTATAACATTTCAAAAAGAGAAAGGTGTTTTTTCCTGTAATGTTTCTTCTTGGTAAATAAAAATGTTGCTGTCTTGGAGTTCCCTGGTGGCTCAGCAGATGAAGGATCCGGTGTTAGCACTGCAGTGGCTCGGGTTCGATCCCTGGCCCTGGAATTTCCCCATGCTGCAAGTGTGGCCAAAAGATGTTTCTGCCTTGAAGATGTTAAAAGGAGAAGGAAGTTGGGAAAAATATAAGAAACTGAAGAGGAATCGACAGAATGAGTTGTTGCAAAGCAAATACCCAAGGACAGCAGAAAGGAGCATATTGTCTAGAAAAACCTAAGCAGGGTGGAGAGAGAAGAAAATTCCAAGATCTTGTCTAGACCAAGCAAAAGTGCCTGAAGACATGACTTTGATAAATAGCGTTCTGGGCAGAAACCAAGAAAAGACAGATTCTCTAAGATAGGATTACAGAGGCTGTGAAGGGAGCCGTTTGACTCAACATTAAGAGACAGAACTTGGGCAGCCAGCAAGAAATGATGGAGTAACTAGAGCCTGCGTCAGAGGGGTGTACTAGGTGTGAACTACAGCTCGCTAACTTGTTGAGAACCTGCTTCAGAGATGAGAGGCTGCACCGGTAACCGAGGCAACTGTGAGCAGCTCCTGAAGTCATTTTGCACAGAAGTATCCAGTCCTGGGGAGGCTGAGGGACCCAGGAAGCAGCCTCAAGGATAGGACAAAAGAGAGGAAAAGCCTGCTCCTCTGGGAGGTGGGAGAGAACTGTGGGCTGTAATATACACTACTGGGCTTTCTGCTTTGTTGTGGGAGAAGACCGTTATTTGTTGCTTTAAGGGGGAGGTGTTCCAGATCTCTACCTCCCAGGAAGTACACTGGAAATTCACATTTCCTCTCCTCCCCTCCAGCCTCATTTTCTCTCCTTTCTCTTCTTCTTCCCCTCTGTATATGGACCTGACCTTCCAGCTCCACGTTCTGGGTCCAGCCAGGCGTCCTCATCTCCCCTCCCCTTCAGGGTATGTGAATTTGAGTTTCCTTTTCCCAAATCATCATATTGGAAAGCAATGGCTTCATGCAGCATTCACATTAAAATTTGAAGATGAGGAAGAAAAAGCGAGGGGAAAAAAAAAAAAAAGTCACTAAATTAGCAATGTTCACTCAGCGTGATTTTGCTTTAATCCAGCCCTGTGAACTTGACAGGGCTCAGAATAAACGAAAGCAGATGTGTCCATCACACCAGCAGATATATTACTACTAATCCCAGACAAGACGGCAAAAACACATCGCGCCTGGCCCCCACACTGTTTCCCTCTTAATCCACCTCTAATTGCACTGGGCCCGCTGCCTGCACCCCTCTGTCCCCCCAGGCAGTGCCAGGGCTCCTCTGGTTTCCACTCCCACCCTGGAACAGGCCACTGTCATGTCAAAGTGGCTCTTTTTGCTGCAGCAGAGTTAGAGCCGCCCCAGATATCTGGGGTGAGCATGTTGCTAAAGAAGATAAAGCCAAGTGTGGTAGGAAGAAAATCAGCCGAGGATCAAGAGATGGGGTTTGGTGTTTGGCTCTTGCATTTAGCAGCTGGGGAGGGTTAGAGCAGACAATTTCTGTGGAAGTTATTTATCTAACTCCTGCCGCATAGTACAGCTCAGTCATAGTTACCTTCTTTCAATAGTAGTGATCATTTATTGACTGCCCGCTCTGTGTCATGTGCATTGGCTAATTTTAAAAAAAGTACATGTAAGTAATGTTTGCTAGTGCGCTCTTTTAAAAGAAAATGTCCAACAGTACAGAAATTCATTATTAAAAAGTAAAGGTATCCTGTTTTGGCGTATGTTCCCCTCAAATACCTCTCCTCAGGAATAATCATCATTAAAACCCTGTGTGTGTGTGTGTGTGTACGTTTATACGTGAATGAATGTGTATGTATATTTTTATATAATTGGTATCTTACTATACTTACCATTGTGCACATTTTTCACAAATTAATATATTGTCAACATCTTTCTATGATAGTACCTATAGATCTACTTTATTCTTTTAACTCAGTGGGCCATACGCTTATCATTTTTAATAATAGAACTAGATGGGTTTGGAATGTTATAGCCACATTTTGGATTATGCAAAAGATAGTGAGTCTCTTATTTTCTGTAACTCTAATTAATCTGTATTTCAATTCCGCCTTTTGTCTGGCAACTGAAAATAGAATCTTGTCAATTCTAGCAATCTCACTTTAGGGTTTGCTCAGTCATTTGGGGTTTATTTAGGTCAGTCAACTCTGAGTTTCTTTTGAACCCGTCTCCCCAGAATATCATCTGTATTCTGGGACTCAAATGACATGATGATAGGCATGAAGCCACTGGTCCATGGCTCCCCTGGTGCTACCCTCTGAAGTATCCTAAAGTATCTTCATTTACCTGCACGTTGGTTGTCGTCTATCCCACTGACAGCTGTTTGTATATTCATCTACCTCTGCTCCTAGTTCTGTCAACTTTGGTTTTATATATTTTGAAACTACGTTATTGCGTGCACACAAATTAAGCCGTATTTTACTATTCTATTCAAATGGACTTTTTGCCATTACAGAATGAAATGACATATAATTATACATATTACATAAAATGTTATATGTATATTTGCCTTAAAGTCTGCTTGACTTAATTTTATACAGTGGGTTACATCAGCTTACTTTGAGTTAGTAATTACATAGAATATCCTTTACTATTTTTTATTTTCAATTTTCAGTGACTTTTAATGAAGAGTACCATTTATAAATAGCATATAGTTGAAGTTTGTTTATCCATTCTTATAAGCTTTGTCTTTTAATTACACTGCTTAATGATTTGCAGTTATAGTAAAACCAGTTAAACAATATAATTACTGATCCAGTCAGCATTGTCTTTCATTGTATTTTTTGTGTTCTGTTCTCTATTTTCTTTGTTTTTTTTTAATTCTTACTTTATTTCTCCCTTTCAAATCAATCAAGTTTATTCATTCTTCAGTTTTTCACTTTTTTTTTCCTTTTTTACTTGTATCTTCTTTTATTCTTCTTTTATATGGAGATTTTTTAAAAATTACCTTTAAATACTGAAGATTTCAATATTTATCTTTGATTTACTACATTGTATTAAGTTAATACTTATACTAATTTTCAAATAATACAATAAACTTATAACAGTTTAACTCCATGGATTTCCCTTCACTCACTTTGTGCTTTTGTTGTCCGATAGTCTTTTATAAGTTTTAAATATGACATTTTTATAACTGTTGTTTTTAAAAGTCAGTGTTAAATTTATATTTACCTACTTATTTAGTCTTTTCAGTACTCTTTATTCCTTCCTGATGTTTTGGCTTTTCATTTGTATTGCTTTCCTTTAGCCTTTCATTTTTCCTCATTCTTTATTATCATATGGGTCTGCTGAATATGAGTAATTTAGTATTTTATATTGAAATACCTTTATTTTGCCCACATTTTAAAAGGATATATTTGATGGAGTATATGATTGTAAGTTCACAGTTCTATTCATTTATTTTAGAGCTTTAAATATGTCATTCCAGTGCTTTCTGTCTTTTTAATGTTGAAAAATCAGGAATATTATTGTTGCTCTTTTTTTAATCTTTTTTCGCTGTTTTAAGACACTCTTCTTGTCCTTGATTTTCAACATTTTGACTTTTATATGCCTAAATGTAAGGTTTGTTAGAAAGATGTATTCTGCCTGAGCTTTTTGAATCTTTAGATTAATGGCTTTCATCAGAAGTGGAAAATTCTCAGTTGCTATTTCTCCAAATATTGTCTCATTTCTTTATGTATCCACACTTCTGGCAAATTAAGGGCATATATATTATACTTTTAGACTATGTCCTACAAGTCTCTTAAGCCCTATTCACCCTAGGCTTCTTCCGGACTTTTTCAAAGGAAAAGAATCTCAAGCAAATGAAAGGGGTTTTGCTGCGTTGGAGATGCATAAGTAAGATTTCTGGGAGTCCAAGGTGGCTAGAATTTGCAGGGTGTATTACCGTAGAGGAGAGAGCTATGCAAGAGAGCTTCAGAAATCTTCACGGGGTGTTCTTGATTTCTTACCTGAATACTAATTATACATCATCAAATAAAATCCCTTGATGCTGGGGAAATGACCACTTTTAGTTTGTGATTAGCTAAAAAAAAAAAACTTCCAGAATTCACATAGGGCTGGAAGCCTTTCAAAATCTGGCCAGTGATAGTGGAGTGACCTTGCTGAACACCCAGGATATTACATAGAGCTCCCCCAAAAAACATATGTTGTTAGCAGGTCAATTAAAGATGTGTCCATGCAAAACTCTTCAAAATGCCTCAAAAGGATCAAGAGGAATGAGCAATTTAGCTGCCTCCTCACCCCAAGATAGATGCTTTTTAAGGATAATAACACAATTCAGTCATTTAACAGCACAGCATTCCCAGTGCCAATCATAATTTAATAGACACATCAAGGAGCAGGATAATGCAACTCATAATTAGGAAAAAAATCAGTTAAAAAAGCAGAGTCAGAAATAATAAAAATAATAGAACCAGCAAATAATTGAAAGTACTTTTATTTTAAAAGCTCAAGAACTTAGAGGAAATCATAATCATAATAATGATACTAATTGAAATTATAAAATAGAAACAAATGGAACGTCAAAAATTCACTAGGGAAAATGTATGTGCTCAATAGAAACAGGATATATGTTTGGATAAAAGTGAACCTCATCCTTTTACTCACAAGATGAACAAATATTTACTCAAAATGGATTATGAACCTAAGTGTAAAAGCTAAAACCAGAGACCTCTAGGAGAAAGCAGAGAAGAAAAATCCTTATGATCTAAGTTTAGGCAAAAGTTTCTTCAATGGAGCAAAAACAAATGATACAAGAAAAAAATTATAAATACGATTCCATCAAAATTTTAAATTTCTTTTCTTCAAAAGATTCCATTAAGAAAAATTCAAAAGGCCATAGATTGAGAGAAGATATTTGCAATACATATATCTGTGAAACAGCTTGCATCTAGGGTACATAAAGAAGGATTACAGCTCAATAAACAACACAATTTTAAAACATGGGCAAGATATTTGAAGAGAGCTTCGCAAAAGAAGGTATACAATAACCAAACCACTTAAAATACTGAATACGCAATATTATTATTCATCAGGGAAAAGTGTAAGTTAAAACCCAAGTGGGATGGTATTCCACATCCATTAGAGTGGCTAAAATTTAAAAATCTTACCGTGCTAAATGTTGACAAGAATGTGAAACAACTGGAATTCCCACGCGTTTGCTACCTAGAGTGTAAAATGGCAAAACCATTCTGAAAAACCGTCTGCAAGTTTCCTGTTTAGTTAAACCTGTACCTACCCTGTAACAAAGAAACTGCCCTACTAAGTATTTATCCAAAATGAATGAAAAAATATGTCCACAAAAAGTTGTATATGAATGTTTATAGCTGCTTTATTCACTAAAGCAAAAATGAAAATAACTAAATGTCTATCAATGGGTAAACTACTGCAGTTTATTTATATGATGCAAAACTACGCAGCGATAAAAAGAAATAAACTTCTAATATACACAATGGTATAGACAATCTCAAAAACATTTTGGTGACCAAAGGAAACCGGATACAAAAGGATATTTTAAAAAACAGGCAAAATTTACCTACTGATGAAAAGCAGATTAGTGGATTTCTGGATCCAGAGGAAAAGAAGGGGTCATTGTCTGCAAAAAGTCACAAAGAAAATTTGAGGTGATAAAAATCAATATCTTTTTGGGAGTGGTAATTATATGGATGCAAACATTTGTGAAAACTCATAAAACTTTATGATTAAAAATGACTTGCTAAAATGCCTTATTGCATGTTCATTAAAACTTAATTAAAATTAATTTAATGTAAAAGAAAAAAATTACCAGAAGATCACTTTTAAACTGTAGAGGATTAATTTTAGGATTTGTTAAGCAGGTTAACCTCAATTTCGTATGACTCAGGATGTAGCTATGGCTCCTAACCTTTTCCACTTCCTATTTACTAGGATATGACATTTTTAGTTCTTGACTGAAAGCCTATGAGTTTCACCAAGATATTTCTGTTCTATTTATGTCACACTTCCAATCTTTACCTCCCAACCTGCAGCTCTTCTTCCAGGGTGTCTTCCTGTGCATGAATAGTTTAGAAATTGTCCAAGGAACAAGAAAATATTATTTAGATTTTTGGGACTCACCTGGAGATCCTTTCTTACCTGTGACAAAACCTTCCAATTAGTAGCTCTCTTGGCATGTCTACAGTGTGAACGTCTCTTCTGCTGGAGTAAACTACCACTCTCTGCTTGGGCTTCCTGCACCTCAGTTTGGAAAATGCCTTCAGGAACAATGTGAGTATAAATAATGGACTAATTTCCTGCATTTTTTTCTGCTATTCTTGTTCTCTAATGCCTACAAATAAAAGATTTTTGTTTTCATTTTTTGGCCATTTTTTCATAGTTGTCTATAGCAGGAGTATAATTCCAATACCAGCTATTTCATCTAGATTGGAACTAGAAGTCTGGTGTGGCTCTTGTTAAAATCTATTCTGCTCACACTTAGGGAGTAAACAGAACTAACCACAGAAGAAACAGAGATAATTAAGGGAAGAGAAAATAAGAACAGTGTATATCAACAATAAGACAAAAATTTAAGAAAACTTGGAAAAAATAAATATTATTGCTGGTGTATACCTTCCTTTGGCTCCGTAAACTATTCTTCTGTTATTCTTCTTTATTTTCTCCATTCTTCTTTTCTGGAAATTCTTTTATGAAGAATTTAACTCTATTCACCAAGTCTCAACTTTTCTGTAAGGTTTTCCATTCATTATTTATAGTTGGTTTTCTTGACTGTTACCTTTCAAGTACCCAACTTTGTTTTCAGCCATGACCATTTTATTATTTACTGGATCACTGATTTTTTTTCACAGTTAAAAATAATAGTAGGAGTTCCCGTTGTGGCTCAGTGGCTACCAAATCTGACTAGTATCCCTGAGGACACAGGTTCAATCCCAGGCCTTGCTCAGTGGGTTAAGGATCTGGCATTGCCATGAGCTGGGGTGTAGGTTGCAGACACAGCTCAGATACGGCATTTCTGTGACTGTGGCGTAGGCTGGTAGCTGTGGCTCCAATTCAACCCCTAGCCTGGGAAACTCTATATGTGGTGGGTGTGGCCCTAAAAAGAAAAATAATAATAATAATAATAATATTAATAAAGATTTCTTAGTCCTTTTTTGTTTTTTGTTTGCATTCTTTTATGGTTGCCATGTTCTCTGAAATGTATATCAAGCTCTTGGGCTCCCTTATCATCTTTCTTTCATTTATGGTCAAGTCTTCTTGTTCACCTTGTAGCTTTATCTCCTATCATAGGTTTTAGTCATATCTAGTGGCTGTTTATTAATATTTATGAATGAAGAACCTTGTTCATTCATTCAGTAGGTTTCATAAGTCCCATCCTCTTGTTTGTGGTTGGGCACTGAAAGACTGACTGCAGATGTTGACAGGTTGAGTTCTTTGTAGGGTAAGTGGGCAAAGAGTAGGTGAACGGGCAGTCTAGGAATACTGAATGTTTCCAAAATAAGGAGGGCAGCACTCTGAAGATGGAGTAGTTTGGGAAGTGTTTTTCTTTTAATTGGAGCTATTTTCTTTCTCCTTACTCATGATCTATTTTATATTCAAGCTAAAACACTCTCATCACGAGATTACTAGACCCTAAGGGTGTTTTAGGTATCTGTTGGGCAATGTTTTATGGGAAAGCAGACCCTAGTCCATGGGAGTCCCAGTGAGTTTATGAGATAGTAGGTAGATGAGCCATAATGCAAAGAGCCTAGGCTTTGAAAAGCACAGTCGATAATTCCTCACCCTGAAAACAACTAGTCAGTTCAGGGCTCTACCTACTACTCACAGAGAAAGGCAACCTTAAGAGGAGACAAGGATGGGAAGAGTAGGGAAGCCAAAGCCCAAAGTTTGAGTCCACATTTGTTTGTGTCAGCTTTTCACAGGCAGAGCTTCTGTGCTCCCCTGAATTTACTCCTGAGGACAAGTGGACAGAGCTCTGAGTAGCCACAGCTGTTAAGCAAGATTTTTTTCCAAACCAATGTTGGAAAGACATAAAAATAGGATCTTCTCAGTTATTTTCCAATTATATCTATCTACCGACTCACCCGAGTCTATGCCTTGATGTTTCTTTTTATAGTATTTCTAGGAGGTTTGGGACTGGGGAAAGAGACTGTTAGAGACTAGGCAATTGGCCTATTTTGATAACTTAGACAGCTCAAAGCATCTTAAGGGCCAGTTTCTGAGTCTAGTGCACCAGATTTTATTTGAAGTCCATATGGGCTGAGTTCAGTGGTTTGGGGCTTGATCTGGGACTACTGAGACTGTGGGTAACCAATACTACAAAGGAATATGAGAAATAGCACCAAGCTCAGAATAGTCTAGGGTGTGTCTTGGGTTTACAAAGTTTTTGGAAAAAATAACCTCACATTAAATGGCCTGAGCCTAGAATATTCATCTAGCCTGCTGTGTTTCAAGGATGGGGGCAGGAATGGTTGGTTTAGTGAAGTCTATCCAGCTCTTAAGTGAACTTGGGAGAGATTTGGAGGTAAGAAGGCTAAGCAATGGCTATTCCTTGTTTTTTTGTGTACTCAGAGAGAAATGAGATTGTAGGGTCACAATTCGTCTTTACAAGTGGTAGTAAGCAGTTTGTATTTGATGCCTGTCAAGCAACATTTTTCCTATTTGTAAGATTTCCTCCCATTGTATTTAGTCTCATTTTAAAGCTGGAGTTGCAGTTCCCATCATGGTGCAGCGGAAAGGAATCTGACTAGGGGAGTTCCTGCTGTGGCTCAGTGGTTAATGAATCTGACCAGGAACCATGAGGTTGCAGGTTCGATCCTGGCTTCACTCAGTGGGTTAAGGACCCAGTGTTGCCATGAGCTGTGGTGTAGGTCACAGAGGTGGCTTGGATCCCGAGTTTCTATGGCTCTGGTGTAGGCTGGTGTCTATAGTTCTGATTAGACCCCTAGCATGGGAACCTCCATATGCCGTGTGTGTGGCCCTAGAAAAGACAAAAAGACCCCCCCCCCCCAAAAAAAAGGATTCTGGGAGTTCCCGTCGTGGCGCAGTGGTTAACGAATCCGACTAGGAACCATGAGGTTGCGGGTTCGGTCCCTGCCCTTGCTCAGTGGGTTAACGATCCGGCGTTGCCGTGAGCTGTGGTGTAGGTTGCAGACGCGGCTCGGATCCCAAGTTGCTGTGGCTCTGGCGTAGGCCAGTGGCTACAGCTCCGATTCAACCCCTAGCCTGGGAACCTCCATATGCCGCGGGAGCGGCCCAAGAAATAGCAACAACAACAACAACAACAACAACAAAAAAGACAAAAGACAAAAAAAAAAAAAAGGATTCTGACTAGGAACTATGAGGTTGTGAGTTCAATCCCTGGCCTCACTCAGTGGGTTAAGGATCTGGCGTTGTTGTGAGCTCTTGTGTAGGTTGTAGACACAGCTCGGATCCTGCATTGCTGTGGCTGTGGTGTAAGCCAGCAGCTGCAGCTCCAATTTGACCCCTAGCCTGGGAACCTCCATATGCCACGAATGCAGCCCTGAAAAGCAAAAAAAAACAAAAAACAAAAAACTGGGCTTCACCTACCTCCCACTAGAGAAGCCAAAAACTTTCAATCCCCCCTTCCCTCATTCCTTGGCAGCCACAGTATAGACAGGTGAATAAGCTCAGCACATCAAAGGCTTTTGCCTTGAAATCTTGCACTTGAGAAAGTGGCAATATGATGATAGAGTGGTTAGAACTCTATCATGAAGTCAGCAGTGATGGCAGATGTAATGACAAGAATAATGTCCTGGCCAGAGTTTTTCCCCCACAGAACAGTTATTGTGCTTCTTTCTCCTTGGCCCACTATAGGGATCTCAGCTCAGTCCTGTTTTTTATCCAAGACTCCTCTCCTAGACTGCTTCTGTCAATTGTGATGACCTTCTAATAAAACATCTTTTTGTTAAGATAGCAAAAGTTAGTTTCCATTTCTTACAAAATGACAGCAAACCAACTGATAAGAATCCACTTTCAAACTGAGAGGCAGCAAAGCACAGTGGTTTAAAACATGGCGGAACCAGAGTCCCTGCATTTAAATTTCCAGCTTTGTCACTTACAAGATCTATGAACTAGCCTCTATGAATATCAGTTCCTCATTGTTAAGTGGGGATAATAGCAGTTGGGTTGTGTTAATGCTTAAAGAGTTAATATGTGAAAGCTACTCAGAACAGTGCCTGGCACATAGGAAGCACATTGTAATTAACACATCTCCAATAAATTATGCAAAGTGGGATTGGCTATCTAGTCTATAGTAGAAGGCAGTGAACACTCCATTACTATTCCAGGAGAGAATTCTAGTTTATGGCACACAGCAGCAAAACAGTTCAAGTGTAAATGCTCGTGGAGGGCAGTGCTTGGGAGACATTTGCTGCTAAAGCAAAAGGACTACAGGGTAAGGGAGCTACTTATCTTGGCATTTAATGATTTTTAAAAGAAAACAATGCATTTATAAACGTCTAAATTCTCAGGCTTTCTATGAGAAGCGTGAAAGAGTATCTTTTTCAGTTGTATCTTTAGGATCAAGATAAGTGAAAACCAAGTTTATCAGAGATTATTTTTTTCCCCTGCAGATTGCCAAATTGTGACATCTGTTGAATTAACTAACTTGTAATGTCTCTTTAGTTGGGATCAAGAAAGACGAGAACATGGAAATGCTAGATTAAAATATATAGCAGGATTGGGAGCTATCTTGGTATCCAGAACCCCTACCCATCACTGAACTTCCCATGCCCTTGGAAACAACCTTCCTATGTCCATGTCTAAGAGAGTTACCCTACAAAAACAAGACAATTTTCCTTTTGATCTACCCTCTCTGACCACTTCCAATCCCTCTCTTCTCCAACACTATGGTTAAATTAGATCACAGCATGCTCTACAGAGAAAGCAATAAATGAAATCAAAGAAGACAAGAATTTATCCCAAAAGAATTGTAGGACTTTGTCCATTTATATCTGCAGAAGTCTTTGGAATGTGTATGGGAATGAATTTAGAGTGTCTTCACCAAGTTGGAAGAAACATAACTTCGGGTTGGACCAATATATTAACATGGACAAACTTACTAGAGAGCCTAGTTTTTGTATGCTTGCTGGTATGGATTGAAAGTTTGTATAACTGGTTAATGAACCCCTATGTTCAATGCTGACCCTCACTAAATAAAATTGAAATACCAAATATTTTGACCAAATTTAGATAAGAGAAATTTGAATCTGGAGAGAAAATAAATTAATCACAATGCCACCACCCACTCCCTAAGTCCCTGGGGAGTCCCCAGAATAAAATGTCTCCTCATTGAAGCCTTGAGATAGACATTAGTAAGACAAGTAGGGACATCTTTGAAAAACACTCTGGTTAGCTGTTCTTTGTGGTCCAGAGATGTTAAGGAAGGTACTGCAGATAAATGGGCTCCCTGGTTTCAATTGATGTAAGGATTTCAGAATGGACCAAAAAAGCAGAGAAATTTAACTAGAAGAGGTAGGATGAGCTTAATTACCATAACAGAAAGAAATGGCATTATGGTAAATAAAATGGTCTAACCCACAAGATCACTGATGGTAGTTGATTGTTCATGAAGTCCCTTGACTGTCAGAACTAGTTCCCAAATGAATGAGGAGATGCTGTGCTAATAAAATGACCTCCAAGTATCAGTGGCTCAGCACTTCAAAGTTGATTTCTCATTTACACAGAGTGCTACAAGTCTGGGTATCTCTCCAGGGCTATTGGTCATGCAGTGACTTAGTGACTGAGCTTGCCCCACCTTGTGATCTGATTTCATAGTCTCCATGGTAGGGGATGAGACTATTTGGAGAACTTATACCTGCTTTTCTGGGATTTGGCCCAGAGGTTTCACCTGTTACTTCTGCTCAGAGTCTGTTGAACAGAACTAATCACATGAGAGCACTTGAGTACAAGGAGAGCAGGGAAATGGATGAAGCAGGGAGAATATTTGTGACCATCACTTTTTCTGCCATACCTGTTAAGTCCCACTTTATGAACATTACCTTGAAAGCAGAGGCCTCACTTTGCCCTTGGGTTTTGGGAGTCCTGATCCTTTACCCAATTCCTAGACTCAAGTTCAAAAAAGCAGAAACCAGCGAATGAAAAGAAAACTGGGTACACTTGAGGAAAAGTTCTGCAAAAATTTTCAAGTGTGCATTTGGGATCTTTCTCCTATATGCCAAATGTAGCTGTGGATGGTTACCTACTGAAAAACATAAGTTTCTAAATCTTTTATGTATATTACATATCAGGCCTGAACTGATACTACTGCCTGGATACTCAGGGCTTCACAGTGATCTAATAACCAGAATGTATGTTTATGCAAGACAAGGTGACAAGTGGGGTTTTGACCCAAATCATGGTAGTGGACCAATGAGAATCAAAACTCATGCAAATAAATGAAAAAAAAAAATACACACAGCAATAATCCTCTGTCAGTCCCTTTTACCAATGGAGAGAAGGATATCAAGCAGAAAGGGACCAGAGGAAGGTAGGAAGGGTAGGAAGCCTCTACCCTTTATGATTCATACCAAAATAATAAATCAAAACACAAACCCTATCCTTAGAGGAATCATGGAATTCACTGTCAACATCAAATACTTGAAAAACATTCCAATTCACAGGCCCATTTGGTCCCTTGGTTTATCCTGCCAAGGGTAGATGAACCTTGGAAAATGGCAGTGGATTATTGTCAGCTTAATAATGTATGACTCTAACTGCAGGTACTTTTCCTTTCATGGTCTCCTTATTAGAACAAATCAGTACAGCCCTTGATATTGGGTATGGAGTTATTAATCTGACAAATGCTTTTTTTCTCCTCAATTTCCAACAAATGAGGACACTAGAAGCAATTTTCTTTCACTTGATGGGACAAATGCACACCTTTATGACTTTCTCAGAGATGTCTTAACTCTCCTTGACCAGGACAGCTCTTTTTCCACTTTGCCTAGAAAGAGTGATAAACTGAGTTAAGGGACAAGATGGTGACTAGTGTTTAGCCGAATGATTTAGGAGTTGGAAGGATCGACGTTTGAGGATTTGTGTGATAATATTGTGTCCCTTGTGAATAATCATCAATGTTGCCTACTGCACAGAATGAGATATTAGCTTTCTTCTATGGTACTTGTTTCTGGTAGACAAAATAATGGTCTTCAGAGATGCTCATACTCTAATCCTTGGAGTCTATTATGTTTCGCTACTTAGCAAAAGAAATTTTGCAAGTGCGGTTGAGGCTCTAGATCTTGAGCCTGGAAGATTATCCTCCAGGATCCTGTTGGAAGCAATAAAATCACTTATGTCCTTAAAAGTGGAGAATATTTCCTGAAAGAAGAGCCTGTGGAATGTGACAGCAGAGGCAGGAGACCTTCAAAGTGTGAAATGAACTCCACCCACAATTGCTGGATTCAAAGATAGATAGAGGAGGGAGTTTCCGTCGTGGCGCAGTGGTTAACGAATCCGACTAGGAACCATGAGGTTGCGGGTTCGGTCCCTGCCCTTGCTCAGTGGGTTAACGATCCGGCGTTGCCGTGAGCTGTGGTGTAGGTTGCAGACGCGGCTCGGATCCTGCGTTGCTGTGGCTCTGGTATAGGCCGGTGGCTGCAGCTCCGATTCAACCCCTAGCCTGGGAACCTCCATATGCCGCGGGAGCGGCCCAAGAAATAGCAAAAAAAAAAAAAAAAAAAAAAAAAAAGACAAAGATAGATAGAGGAGGCACAAGCTAAGGGATGCCGGGGACTCTAAATACTGAGAATAGCCTTTAATTGACACCAGCCAGGGAATGGGGGGCCTCAGTCCTAAAACCTCAAGGAACTGAACTCTGTCAACACCTTGAAAGAGCAATGAAACAGATTTTTCCCAGAGCCTCCAGAAATAAATACATCTATGCTGACACTCTGATTTTTAGATACATAAGACCATGTCAGATTTCTGACCTACAGAATTTTGAGATTAAAAATTTGTACTAAAACACCAAATTGGTGGTAATTTTTTATGACAATATTAGAAAACTAAAACATTGATCATTATTTTCATGAACAAAGCAAAACTGGTATTGGGATTCCATTCTTCAGAGTAGAGTCTAAGTTCTGAATAGGAGAACAGTACAGACTGCTATTTCACTCATGGAACACCAGGTCCATATATCCATGTAACCAAGAGCTGACAGAAACAGACTGAAAATGAGGATTTACTCTCAACAATTTGTAGAGGCAACAACCAACAACCTTAGTCCCTGATAAAATATCATATTTCAAAATGACCAACTAGCCTCCTATTGGCAGGCTGATTACCATGAACCCTTCCATTATGAAGGGGCAACGATTTACCCTCCTTGGAAGAGAAAGTTATTCTTGGAGAGAAGATTATTTTCTTTCCTTTTCAACAGGTCATCCGTGTCTAAATAGCACCTCATACGCCATTATGACAGTCCACATACATTATTTCTTATCAAATAATTCAAACATTAATAATAATTATTAATATTTTTACAGAAAAGAATTAAGACAATGGATCAATACCCGTAGGATTCATTGATTGCAGCAGGTACCCATCACTCAGAAATAGATGGTCTTGGAGAACAAGAATATGGACCTTTATAAAAAAATCAGTGCCCATTGTGAGGGAATCTTGGGAGACTGGTGAATATTCTGTAGGGTAAATTGTGTGCTTTGAGGAAGCAACAAATATATGGTACTATTTCTCCACCTAACATAATCCCCAGTACTGAAAATGAAGATCTGAAAATGTGTGTACACGAAAAAGGGAGTGGTTGTACAAGTTCAGTGTTACATCTAGTGATCTTGATTGGTTTTCATTTTTTTCTTTCCTTGTATCTGCGCACTGTGTGTTTAGCACTCAGTGGTAATAGTATTTTAAAAACACTGTGACAGGCACTGTTCTAGGTGACTTGCATAGAATATCTCACTTAATCATCATCATGACTCCACGAGTTAAGTACTATATGGTCCACATTTTGCACATTAGAAAACTGAATGCATGATTTTCTTTTCTAAGGATCGGGAGCTTGGGCTTATCAGACACAACTTAGAATAGATTTACAAGGAGATCCTGCTGAATAGCATTGAGAACTTTGTCTAGATACTCATGTTGCAACAGAAGAAAGGCTGGCGGAAAAATGTAATTGTAATGTATACATGTAAGGATAACCTGACCCCCTTGCTGTACAGTGGGAAAATAAAAAAAAAAAAAAAAGAAAGAAAGAAAGAAAACTGAATGCAGAGGGAGTTCCCATTGTGGTGCAGCAGAAACTAGTCCGATTAGTACCGATGAGGATGCAGTTTCGATCCCTGGCCTTGCTCAGTGAGGTGGGGATCCCGAGTTGCCGTGAGCTGTGGTGTAGCTCACAGACACAGCTCTTGGATTCTACATTGCTGTGGTGTAGGCCAGAAGCTCTTGCTCAGATTTGACCCCTAGCCTGGGAACTTCCAGATGCCACGAGTGAAGCCCTAAAAAGCAAAAAGAAAAGAAAAGAGAAGAAAATTGAATGCAGGGAAGTGGTAAACGGTGGAGCTGGAATTTGAACACAGGCAGTGCTCAGGCCCTTAACCACCATGCTATGTTTCTTTTCAACAGAGGAATGTTTCCATAAGGTAACACAAAAATTGCTTCACCAAATTGGAAGTTATAATTGCCTCCTGGATATTTGGTGTTTCTCATACTCCTGGAGAACATGCAAAAAAAAAAAAAAAAACAAAACAAACCACCAGATTTTGTGGTGTTAGACGAGACAGTTAATCCTCAGTATCAAGATAAAATAAAATAAGGTTGCAGTTCCCTTTGTGGCTCAGAGGTTTAACAAACCCGACTAGGATCCATTCCCTGGTCTCGCCCAGTGGGTTAAGGATCCAGCATTGCTGTGAGCTGTGGTATAGGTTGCGGTCGAGGCTTGGATCCCATGTTGCTATGGCTGTGGCGCAGGCCAGCAGCTGTAGCTCCAATTTGACCACTAGCCTGGGAACTTCCATATGCCCCGGGTATGGCCCAAAAAAGAAAAAAACAAAACAAAACAAAAACAAGATGAAATCAGGTTGCTGCTATAAAAAAGGCAAGAAGGAAGAAAAAGGAATAAATTTAAAGGCTTTTCTAGGACACCTCCTGCTAGCATCATTTGCAGTAGTGAAAGTTCATAGACATCTCTACATGCAGGACTATCAAGGATTCACTTCTCAGAAATGAAGGCTTGGGTCATGTGTGCCAGCTCACTCAGGAAAGAATCCCAAGAAGTTGAGGCTCTAGCTAAAGTCAACGAAACGCAAAATGGGTAATGTAGAAGAAAGTTATAAAAATGAACTCCAGTGTCATAACTAGCTTTGGAAAAAACATAGAGCCTTTATCTATATTTCTGTCCTTGTAGAGTAATAAATGTCACTTCCTTTTCCTTTCCTTTTCGTCATGATGTGGTATAATATGCATTGATGATGGTGAACTTCATGACATGGAGAACCAACACTTAAATGTCACCAAAATCCCCTGCCTAAAACTGGAGCTGGAACTGCAAGATGGGAGGCTATCTGTCTACCTTTGGTGAAAGAGGTTTTTGCATTTGTATGAAAGATGGGTACGTTTTTATTAAAAGAGTTCCCTCTCTTTCTTTTTTCCTTCTTTCCTTCTTTTGTTCATTTTATTGTTTTAAGGGTTTAAGTTTTACTGAAGTAGAGTTGATATACCATATTGTGGTAATTTCTGGTCTACAACAAAGAGATTCAGTCATTCATGTACCCATATCCATTTCTTTTCAGATGCTTTTCCCATATAGATTCTCATGGACTATTGGATAGAGTTCCCTGTGCTCTACAGCAGTTCCTCTTTGGCCAGTCATTCCATATACTACAGTGTGCATATGCCAGTTTTAAGATCTAAGAACAAGTAAATGAATATTTACCCGCCAGAAGGATGGATAGCAACAGAAATTTAGATTGCCTGCCGCTTTCCAGCACCTAACTCCTTCCTTGTTGGGGAGGAACCATCTATTATTCAGTGTTACCTCCTATAACACTGACACAGAAATACCAGTTTCATCCTCTAGCAAGGAAATCACAAGAACAAACCTAGACTTCGCACTTAACCTCCCCCACACTTTAACTTTTGAGTGACAAGAAGACAAAGATAGTTGAAATTCATTTACATAATTGATGACAAAGCCCAGCCTTTGTTCTTAGTAATGCCACCTAAAGCATCTAAAAAAATTTTAAGGCAACCAGAAGTAGCATCTGTTTTCCACACGAAAAAGGCAGTGGGTGGAGAGAGGCTGTATTTGGCCCAACTTAGGAAGCCTTGGTAGACACAAGTTCAAAATGCCATCTTAGTGAGGATGTTGGCTGAGAGATGCCTGAAAACCCATCCTTCTTCAGTGATATCAAGACTTTACTACGATCCTTTTTTTCTAACAGGACTAAGGGTGAATTCAGGGTCATCGGTGATTTTTATCTATTCAGTTAATGTTTTTTAAAGAAGTTAGTGACAGAAGTGGAATGGTTTTTATTTTTTCCCCTTAATTCTCCCACTTAAAAAAAAAAAAAAGACCTAGCAACTAGGATGTCAAAACCAAAGAACCATGGAAAACATCTACAACACAGGTAGAAACCATGGAATCTTGATGAACATCTAACATGTAGGCACAAACGACCAACAGGTATAAGACCCATGTGGTATCAGCATCTGTGCTGGAGGAAAGAAGGGAAGGTGATTGTGTTCTGACAGCCCTGAGAATGTGAGAACCTCAACATGCCAAAGGTATTCCCTGGAATTGTGGAGGCTCACTCTGAGAACAGAGGCCAAAAAATGGTAAGGGGTTCTACAGGATCCAACTTGTGGGGGCGTGCAAAGGGACAATGCAGTATACACAATATTGACTGTGCAACGTGGGGGGTGCAATCTCGACAGTTGGTCCTGAACCAGTCTGGACCCTAAAACCTCCTGGAATGAACCAACTCAATCGTGTTTCCGAGGCAAAGCATTACACCAATCCAAATTGTGCAGGAAAGAGACAATAGGTGTGTAAGAAGGGGAAGCTTCAAATAAAAGTAAGAGAGGAATCCAAAGAGTCATATCTCCCAAAATATGAAATCAGGAAGAAAGTCGTGTTTTCCATGACTCTGCAAAACAACAGAGGAGAGAAAGCTAGCAGCCTGAAACTGGAAAAGCTATCCTAGCCACCCCCCCCTAACAAGCTATGTTTTACATGTGTACTGTCCTTGCCACCTTTGCACAGAAGAGAGCCCTAAGTTAAGAGTTCATGCTGTAGGCTTTTAAGAGGCAATGGGTGGTTTTAAAGAGGGAAATAGCAGGACCAGATCTGCACTTTTTAAATATAGCAATTTGTGAGGCATTAGGTAAGTATGGCAAATTGTCCACATCCTTCCACTCTCTGTCTTATGTTCCTTCCTGGATTGTAGATGGTAGAATGCCAAAAAATACATTTCCCAGGCTCTTTCAGCTGGATTTTAAGATTTAGGTTTAAGCAATCACACCTAGTCATGCAAGATCTGGAAGGTAGAAGTATGTCTTCTTTCAAGCGTTTGGTGTCTTCTGCTGGCAAGTACGATCATGAGGTATGACATCCGGGCAATGTGTTCTCTTATCCAGTCGCTTCTTCAATGCCAAGATACTGGGCATAAAGGGGGCATCTTTTTTTCCCAGCATGCTCTGGTAGGATTGATGTGGCTTTTTTTTTGTCTTTTTTTTTTTTTTTTTTTTTTTTTGCTATTTCTTTGGGCCACTCCCACGGCATATGGAGGTTCCCGGGCTAGGGGTCCAATCGGAGCTGTAGTCACCAGCCTATGCCAGAGACACAGCCACGCTGGATCTGAGCCGCGTCTGCAACCTACACCATAGCTCACGGCAACGCCGGATCGTTAACCCACTGAGCAAGGGCAAGGACCGGACCCGCAACCTCATGGTTCCTAGTCGGATTCCTTAACCACTGCGCCACGACGGGAACTCCTTTTTTTTTTTTTTTTTTGTCTTTTTAGGGCCACACCCGCAGCATATGGCTAGGGGGTTGAATCCAAGCTGGAGCTGCCAGCCACAGCCACAGCCACAGCAACCTGGGATCTGAACCCAGTCTGGGACCTACACCACAGCCTGTGACAACACCAGATCCTTAACCCGCTGAGTGAGGCCAGGGATCAAATCTGCATCCTCACAGGTACTACGTTAGATTCATTACCTCTGAGCCATGACAGGAACTCCCTGATGTGGCTCTTGAGGTAATAGCTATTAATAGTGGTAATATTCTGATTCTTGGACTTTGTCTAAAACAGTATGTCTCTAAAACCAAGTGTTCTAGGGGTTTTGGTGGTGTTTGTCTGTTTATTTTTGATTCCTAGCCTTTCTGACTGGGTCTAGGGAGCAATTTCCTAGGTAGATGAATTCTGCAGTATTTCACAAGTCTTTCTAAAAGTCAGGCATAGAGCATGCCCCTCCAAACTTTCCAACACTACCCAATTCTCTATAATTCAACTATTTTTTGCTTTAAGAAAGAGATCATGGTTTATGCAGCTAATTCCAGGTTTCTAGGAAATCAAGAATTGGAATGTCAGGGGAGAAGAGTTAGGGCAATCAGGAAAGACCCCACAGTCTGCAAAGGATTTGTTTTCATGTCTTAAATGATGGATAGGAATTATGCAGATAGAGAAGAGCATAGGGCATGTTAGCATAAAATGGTTTAAGCAAATGCTCAGAGACCAAATTATCACCATGTACATGTGTGACAATAAGGAAGCCAGGCTAATTGGAATGAAGGGTATGCATAGAGGACCTATGGGAAATGATAGGCATAGGAGGGGTGGAGCGAGGTCATAAGGACCCTAAACACTGAACAGAGAATTTCATACCACATAAAACAGCAACAAAATGAGCAGTGGGGTCATGAGAAGAATGCAAGGATGAGAAAGATGAGCACATTCAGAGTGGAAAGTTAAGAGAGACATAGGGTTTGGGAAATGTTGAATTCATCCTTTATTAGGATAATAAATTTATCCTGATCATTTTTGCTTCTGTGGAAGAAGTTCTGGAGCCACCCCCAACCCATGCGCCCATGACCTACATGGCACATAGTCATGTACCCCGCATGGCCCTCTCTCTTGTGGTAACCAGATTCGGTCTCAGAATTCTTCTTACAGAGCTCCAAGCAGTCTTCAGCAATCAATAGGTCTTAACATGAGAAATAACATCTACCAGGGGTACCCAATGTGATAAATGCTGTTCTAGCAAATCCTAACAGTTATAATAAAAGATTAACATACTTTGTTTATTTATCCACATTTTTTATTGTAAATACCATTAGCAATCTCATTCTTCTTAGACACAAGAATAATGATTTTAGTGATTGAACTCTTAAAAGAGCTCCGTATAGCTGTCCGTGACTAAATACAGGTTTCAGAAGGCATAAGCAGATTGTGTCAATAGTCTATTCCCGTGACAGACTCTGAAGTGCCTCTAATTCCTATAAACATTTCCATGCGCTGTATTAAGTTCAAAATAAGTGACATGTGTTCAGCATTACATGTTGTAGAAGTTCTAAGATTAATTTCAAAAAGATCAAATAAATAAACACTCAGAGATGCATGTAATTTTTATAAACATTTATCTCATTCTTGTCACCTGTCGCTGTCAATACTTGCAACTAGAGGCTTGCAAGTTCATTGGCTGTAGTGATCCCACAAGAACCAGCCCAACAACATTTGGGAAAGCAGACCCCATCCTTGTAAAATGACAGCCCTGTCATCTTAGCCTGGGCTTGAGTTCTCAGGGTAATAGATGACAACATATTTTTTATGTGCTTTGGAGTTGGAGTGACTTGATGTGAGGGGACTTATGGATCCTATGGGGGATAATGGAGCCCAGAAATGAAAAGTTTAAGTGCAAATACATACACAATAGAGACCGAGACATGCAGAGTAGTTCCACTAAATGAAACTTTGGTGATATTTCCTTTAAAATATCCTAAAGGGAGATGAATATAAAGCATAGAGAGCTTTGTAAGGTGCCCACGAATACTTGGATCAGAAGTTCTGTGGAAGTTACACATGAAACCTGTAACCAAGCGCAAAAGCAAATAATTCATATGGGGAAAGGAGCCTAGGGAAATCAGTGATGGTAACCCCCTCTTCATCTTCACCATTAGGACCCTAGACCAAGCCATGGTCAACTCTCCCATGGATCTTTGCCTCCTTGGGTCCACTCCTACCAAGTTTTCAATATAGAAGCCAGAAGGTAAATCAGATTGTGCCACTCCCCTTCTCAAGGCTTCCATATGACCGATGGTCTCCACATGACTTAGAGCAGATTTCTCAGACTCCAATATGCATAAGAATTACCTAGCAGCTCGTAACACGTAGATTGATGGCCCCACTGCTAGAGTTTCCAATTCCACAACTATGGGGCAAGGCCTGGAAATGTGCATTTCTAACACCTTCCCAGGGGATGCTGAGGCTTTTGGTGGGGACCATGCTTTAAAACCCCTGATGTAGAGTCAAAGCAAAGTCCTTACAATGGTCCCAAAGGCCATGGGGAATCTGGTCCCATCACCAGACATTATCTCCTGTTACTTTTCCCTTCACTCTGCTCCGAACTCCTTGCCCCCTTTGCCTGTTCCTGAGCAAGCCAAGCATACACCCTCCTTGCTCTTCCCTCTTTTGTGAACACTCTCCCCCCAGATAACCTCACAGCACATGTGTCACCTTTATTTTATTGATTTATTTATTTTTGTCTTTTAGGGCCACCCCAACAGCATATGGAGGTTCCCAGGCTAGGAGTCAAATCAAAGCTGTAGCCAAAAGCCTGAGCCAGAAGCGGAACAATGCGGGATCTGAGCCGCGTCTGTGATCTACACCACAGCTCGGGGCATCGACAGATCCTTAACCCACTGGGCGAGGCCAGGGATTGAACCAGAGTCCTCATGGATGCTCGTCGGGTTCGTTAGCCACTGAGCCACGATGGGAATGCCAACATTGAATTCCTTGCTCAAAAGTCTCATCCATGAGGACCTCTCTAATCATCCTATTTAAAACTGCACACTTTATCTGGCCTCAGCATCCCCATTCTCCTTCCATGATTTACTGCTTTTCCTTGGCACGTATCACCAAGTGACACACTGCTATATTTTACTTATTTACTTACACACGTATTTTGTCTTCGCAACCACCAGTTAGCACTAAACTGTAAGCCCTGTTAGGATAAGGAGCTTATCTATTTGAAAAATCTCTTTTATTCACTACTATATCCCACATCTAAAGGAGTTCCTGGCACATAATAGGTGCTCAGTATTTGTTTAATAAATGAAGAAAGAAGTCTGAGAGAGAAAAGGAAAATTTAGATAAGTTTAAGAGCATAGAAGCCAAGCTAGAAAATAATCAAAATAAGATTTCATGGTAAATAATAATAAGTGCTACAGGGTCTTCCAGTAAGATTGAAAACTGAGGAAATATTCTTTTTTATCTGATACATTTTGTATCTTATTTAAGAAATTCTTGGAGTCCCCATCGTGGCGTAGCGGTTAACGAAACTGAATAGCATCCATGAAGACAACAGGTTTGATCCCTGGCCTCGCTCAGTGGGTTAAGGATCTGGTGTTGCTTTGAGTTGTGGTGTAGGTTGCAGATGCAGCTCAGATCCTGCGTTGCTGTGGCTGTGGTGTAGGCCGGCAGCTACAGCTCTGATTCCACCCCTAGCCTGGGAACCTCCATATGCTGTGGATGTGGCCCTAAAATGAAAAAAAGAGAGAGAGAGAAATTCTTCCCTACCTTGAATTCATGTGGGTTATTCTATTTTATCATCCAAAACAATATAATTTTTAAAGCTTTTTAAATTTTGAAATAACTACAGAGTCACAAGAAGTGCTAAAAAGATGTATGGGGAGTTCCTATAATGCACAATTTGCCCAGAGGAGTCTTAACATCTTAACATCTTAACATCTTGCAGTGTTAACATATCACTGCCAGAAAATTGACATTGTTGCAATCTATAGAGCAGATTCAGTTTGCACCAGCTACACATGCACTCATATATACACACTTAAACATACATGGATTTCTATCACTCGATGCAATTTTATTACCTGTGTAGCTTCATGGAATCACCATCGCAATCATGCATCTCTCTTCATGCTACACCTCCACAGCTACCTCCTTTCTCTCTGTCTTTATCTCTGGGTAAGCAGTAATCTGTTCTCCATCTCTCTGTAATTATGCTATTTCATGAGTGCTATGTAAATGGAATCATGCAGCATGCACCCTTTTGACACTGACTTTTTTAACTCAAGATAATTTCCTTGAAGTTCATCCACATTTTTCCAGTATCAAGTTCACTCCTTTTTACTCCTGAGTAGTAACCCAGGATATAAATGTATCACAGCCTATTTAATCTTCCACCTAGGGAAATATATTAGATAGTTTCTAGTTTGAGGCAAGTACAAATAAAGGTGCTATAAATAAAGGTGCTATAAATTTTCTTTGTGAAAATGAGTTTTCAGGTCTCTGGAATAAATGTCTAATTGCATGATTGTTGGATGCATTTTTAATTTTAAAGGAAATACAAAATGATTTTCCAGAATGGTTGTACTGTTTTGCATTCCCACTAGAAATATATGGTGAATGTTTCTCCACATCTTTGCCAGTATTTGGCTTTATCACTAATTTTTTTTTACATTAACTATTCTGATAGGTGTATGGTGTTATTTCATTGTAGTTTTAACTTGCATTTATCTGATGGTTAGTAATATTGCACATCATACGCTTATTAGTCATCTGCATTTGCTCTTTGATAAACTGCATGTTCTTTGCCTATTTTCTAATTGGATCATTTGGTTTTTTAATGTTGAATTTTGATAGTTCTTTAGGCATTCTAGATACAAATCCATTGTTAGACGTGTGGTTTGAAAACATTTTCTTCCAATCTGATTTCACTTAAAAAGATCTTTTGCAGAGCAAAGTTTTTAATTTTGTTGAGGTCCAATTTATTATTTTTTTCTTTTATGGATTGTGATTTTGGTGTCAAATCTAAGAACTCTTTTCCTAACCCTGGAACCCAAAGGTTTTCTCTTATGCTTATTTTCAAAAACTTGGTCCGTGATCTATTTTGTGTTAGTATTTGCACATAAAATGTTTATTTTATTTTTATTTTTTTGTCTTTTTGCCTTTTTCTAGGACCACTCCTGTGGTATATGGAGGTTCCCAGGCTAGGGGTCTAATCGGAGCTGTTGCTGCCGGCCTACGCCAGAGCCACAGCAACACGGGATCCGAGCCGAGTCTGCGACCTACACCACAGCTCATGGCAACGCCGGATCCTTAACCCACTGAGCAAGGCCAGGGATTGAACCCGCAACCTCGTGGTTCCTAGTCGGATTTGTTAACCACTGAGCCACCACAGGAACTCCAGGATGTTTAGCTTAGAATCAAGGTCCATCTTACTCTTATGGATAGCTCCAATACCACTTAATGAAATGGTTATCTCTCCTCCATTATTTGTTTTTGCTCTTTTGTCAAAATATGTATATTTGTGCAGACCTACTTCTGGGTTCTCTTTTCTGTGGCATTGATCTATGTGTCTATTCCTCCACTAGTATCACCCTAATGCTCTAGTCATATAGTAAGATTTAGCATTAGGAAAAGTGATTTGCCCTACTTAATTCTTCTTTTTCAAAATTGTTTTGGCTATTCTAGAGACTTTTGAATTTAAAATAAATTTTTCTATGTCTACAAAAACAAAACAAAACAAAACCCAAAAAACCTTGGTGTTTCATCAGATTCAAGGGTGCTACTTCTTTTCTTTCAAAACTGAAAAATGTTATGCCATTTCTGTCTGCCTTGTGGTTTCAGATAAGACTTCTTCTGTCAGTGGTTTTTAATAGATAACATTGCATTTGCCCCTGCTATTTTTTAAGATTTTTTTTCCTTCACCATTAGTTTTCTAAAGTTTAGGATATTTCTTGGTATGTATTTCTTTTGGTTTATCCTATTTAGGGTTCACTCAGCTTCATGGATTTGTAGATTTTTGCTTTTAACCAATTTGGAAAGTTTCCAGCTATTATTTCTTCTGGGATTCCAATGATAAGAATGTTAGGCATTCGTTGCATAAATCCCTGAGACTATTTTTTTCTTCAGTCTATTTTCTCTTTATTGTTTGGATTTAATAAATTCTATTGATTTGACTTCAAGTTCATGGTTTCACTACTCTGTCATGTCCACCCTGCTATTGATTCCATCCAGCAAGTTTTTCATTTAAGTTATTGTATGTTTTAGCTTATTTATGTTTGGTTCTTTTTAAGTTTAATTTCTTTGCTGATATTTTCTATATTTTTTCACTGTTTCAAGAGAATTTGTAATTGATTATGTGGGCATTTTTGTCAGAGTTACTTTAAAATTCTTGCAAATAACTCAGCATCTCAGGATTAGTGTCTGTTGATTGTCTTTCCAAGTTGTGATTCTCCTTTTTCAAGTTGTGATTCTCCTATTCTTAACATGAAGGATGATTTTTTTTTTTACTGTATCCTGAACATTTTGGTTATTATGTTAAGGGACTTTTGATCTCATCTAAATCTATTTTAGCAGAAAGTTACCTTTTTTTAAGTTTAGCATATAGGTTCTGCCCTATTTTGGTGGCTTGAGTTCTAATGAAAGTTTAGATTTCTGTGTCTTTGTAGTATTATTTGGCCTACTTTGTTGTTCAAGTGCTGTTGGGACACTTGCTCAGTGCCTGTTAGCATTGTCTGCAGTGGCAGAAGAGACTCGTTTAGGTCACCTATTACTGAGAGACGTTTAGTGGAAAAGAAGAAAAGAAAAAATGCTTTGGTTTGTGTTTCCCCATGCCTCTAGGTGGAAAGCAGGGAGACCCAGGTCTTCACTGCTATTGCTACTGTTGATGGATAAGATAACCCACCAGTGCCCTACTTGTATAGTGGTGGTTTTGACAGCCTAGGGCTTCACTGCAACCCATGAATTAGATTACCCACTGAGCCTGGCTTATAGAGCAGGAGTTGGATGGCCTGGGAATTTTCTGCTGCTGCTGTAAGCAAGACGAGACCACCTGGGTCATGGTTATACAGCAGGGTTGAAATGGCTATGTCTTCACTGCTGCCACTACTGGGTCCCAAGTGATGGAGCAGGGATTGAGAGTCCTCACTAGATCTCTTTTGGGCCTCCTTTTTCTTGGTGCTATGGCAGGAGAAAGAGGACTTTTTTTGTTTGTTTTTGTCTATGCCTGTCAGTTGTAGGCCTCTCCAGTGCCTAGTTCAAGGCTGTATGAGAGATAATAAACAACAACCACAAAAACCAGGGGTCTCAACACATTGTTTGTTATTCCTCAAGTCCTGAGGTCTCTAGACAGTCTGCATTTTTCTTCCCAGATTTCAGAGTCCTTTTATCATTGTCTGTTTAATAATTTCTGGGTATTTAGTTATATGTAGAGAAGAGGAGCAGGGAAAATTCAATCTACTGTATCTTGTTCTGGAACTGAAATTCCAGAAAGCAATATAATTTTGACTTCATAATCAGGTCTTTAATCCATCTGAAATTGATTTTAGTGTATGATATGAGACAGATATCTAATTTCTTTTTCTCCCATATGGATATCCAATTTTCTTGGCACCATTTTTGAAAAGTCTGTCTTTTATCTAATTCTCTGCACTGTATCAAGAGACTATTGCTTGGCTGGCTATTCTATGGCACTGCTCTATTTTATGATCACTGCACCAATGCAACATCAACCTAATTATCATATATTTTATGGTATGTTTGATATATGGTCATGCAAATATTCTAACAAGTTTTTTATATTTATTATGTATCCAACAAACGTTAAATTCTATTACTTTAAAAATTTATTTATGGAATCTTTTTGGGTTTTCAATGTGCAGAGTTATATCATTTTTAAGTGATGACTTTTTTCCCTTTTCAATCATTTTTTTGGGGAAGGAAGTGGTGAAGGGAGCAGGAAGGGTTTTTGTGTCTTGGTCAAAACCCCTAGTAGAGTATTGAATTGAGAGAAGTGGAAGTAGTGGAATTCCTTTTCTTATTCTTGCTTTCGAAAAGGAAGCATCCAGAGTTTCATAGTAAGATGATATTTGCTATAGGTTTTGGTAGTTATGTTTTATTTAAAAAAAGAGGTTTTCCCTCCATTTCTGCTTTGTTTTCTTTTTATCATGAAAGGGTAATAAATTTTATAAAAAGTAAATGACAGAAAAGGACAAACTATACTAACACTAGGTAGAAGAAGGCTGGACTGCTTACATTAGCATGAGACAATTAGATTCATAACAAAGAATATTACAATAGATAACAACCTTTACATCATCATGATTAAGGGGGTCAATCTATCAATGGGATATAACAATTCTAAATATTTATGCTTCGATTAATAGAGTTTAAAAATAAATGAAACAAAGATGGATAGAACCTAGAAGAGAAATAAGCAAATCCACAGGTATAGTTGGAAATTTCTCTTGGGGATTTTTCCTCTTTTAATACTTGATACAAAGTAACAGGAAATCAGCAATGATGTAGAAGACTTAAACACACTATCAGACGACTTGACCTAACTGATATCCAGAGGATATTCCATCCAACAAAAGTAAAAGTACACAGTATTTCTAAATGCACATGAAACCTTTATCAAGGTAGACCAAATTCAGGCCCATGAAGTGAATCTAAATAAATTTAAATGGATTCAAGTCATATAAAGTATACTCTCTGACCAAAATGGAAGTAAATAGAAATCAAAAACAGAAAAATATCAGGAAAATTCTGAAAGTTAGGAAACTAAATAACACACTTCTAATAAAAGAAGACACCAAAGATAAAATCAAAAACATTTCGAATTAAATGAAAGTGAAAATACAATATATGAAAATTTGTGGGATTATTAAAATAGTTCTTAGTCACAAATCTATAAAGCTAAATGTCTATTTGAGAAAAAAAATCTTAAACACATAATCCTAGCTTTCATCTTAAGGAACTGAAAAAAAAATGAAACTTAAAGCCAAAAAAAAAAAAAAATCAGTGTATTCACAGAAGTTTCTTTTTAAATAAATATGTGTGTGTGTATATATATATATATATAGTAATAGTAACTGAATATAACAAATTGGCAAACCTCTAACCAAACTGATCAAGGAAAAAAAAGAGAAGACATAGGTTACCAATATCAGATGTGAAAGGGTGATGTCACTACAGATTCTACAGCTTTTTTTTTTTTTTGTCTTTTTGCCTTTTCGAGGGCCGCTTCTCTGGGCATATGGAGGTTCCCAGGCTAGGGGTCGAATCAGAGCTGTAGTCACTGGCCTACGCCACAGCCACAGCAACACGGGATCCGAGCTGCATCTGCAACCTACACCACAGCTCATGGCAATGCCAGATCCTTAACCCACTGAGCAAGGCCAGGGATCGAACCCGCAACCTCACGGTTCCTAGTTGGATTCGTTAACCACTGAGCCACGACGGGAACTCCCAGATTCTACAGCTTTTAAAAGGGTAATAGGGAACTATTAGGAATAATTTTATGCTAATAAATTTAGCAACTTGAATGAAATGTAAAACTTGAAAATCACAGACTCTCAATGCTTATTCAAGAAGAAATAGCCCACGTAGCCCTGTATCTGTTAAAGATATTAAATGTGTAAATAAAAGCCTTCCAACAAATAAACTCCAGGCCCAGATGGTTTTATCTGTGAATTCTGGCAAACACTGAAGGAAAACCTAAAAATGATTCTATTCAAACTCTTCCAAAAAATTGAGAAGGAGAGAATACTTCCCAACTCATCCTAAAGTCCACAGTACCAAGAAAACAAATCCAGACAGAAACATTACAAGAAGAGAAAACTGGGAGTTCCTGTTGTGTCTCAGCAGCCATGAACCCAAAGAATATCCATTAGGATGCAGGTTCAATCCCTGACCTCACTCATTGGGTTAAGGATCTGGAGTTGGGTCACAGACATGGCTTGGATCTGGCATCACTGTGGCTGTGCTGTAGGCCGGCAGCTGCAGCTCTAATTAAACCCCCTAGCAGGGAACTTCCATATGCCCTGAACCCTAAAAAGGAAAAGAAAAAAAGAAAGAAAGAAAGAAAAGAAAAAAGAAAAAGAAAGGAAGAAAAAAGAAGAAAAGAAAACTACAGAATATTCCTCATAAACACAGATGTCATCATAGTTATAAATAGTATTTTAGAAAATGAAATCAACAATAATGTATCTTGACCAAGTAGAGTTTATCCCATGAACACAAAATTGATTTAATATTTAAAATGAGTCAATATAATTCACCAAGTTAACAAACTGAAACTGTATAATTATCTCAACAGATGAAGAAAAAACATTTGACAAAATCCAAAATTTATTTTTTATTTAAGAAACACTCTTAGTCAATTTATAGGTAGAAGGTAACTTCCTCAATCACATAAAGAACATCTACAAACACCTCTAGTCAGCATCCCACTGATGACAGACTGAATTCCTTCCCCCCTAAGATCAGGAACAAAACAAGGATATTCAAGATCACTACTTTTATTCATTATGTTGGAATTTCTAGTCAGTGCAATAAGGCAAGAAAAAGAAATAAAAGGTACTCAGATTGGCAGGGAAGAAGCAGCACTGTCTTCACATACATACACATGTGATGCACATACAATGTGATTGTCTACCTAGAAAAGAGATACAATTTGCCAAAAAAAGGTTTCTGAGACTAATACATGAGTTTAGCAAGATCGATACACAAAATTCAAACAATTTCCATATACTAGCACTGAGCAATAAGAAAGTGAAATAATTTTGAGATAATATCATCAAAATAAGCAAAAATTAGATATGAAACTAGCAAAATACATGAAGAACCTGAAAACTACAAAATGAAGAAAAGAAATTAAGGATGACCTAAATAAATGGAGAGACATACCTTGTTCATATGTTCAAGGTCTCAATAATTGTTAAAAGTCAATTGTCCTCAAATACGTTCAACAAAATTCTCTTTTAAAAATAGCATAAGCATTTTTTGTAGATATAAACAAGGTGATTCTAAAAGTTACATTGAAATGCAAATGTTGTAGAATAGCCAGAATAAATCTTAAAAAGAAGTACAAAGTAGGGTTTAATCAAGAGAGTGTGAAATTGACATCAGCGAGATCAATGGAATAGAATGGAATACCAAAAAATTACAAACACACATAGCTTTTTGAGAACAGGCAGAAGGCAGACAGATCAGTGGAACTTTTCAACAAATGGTACTGGAACTATTGGATATCCATACACACACCAAAACAATGAATTCCAATTTACATGCAAAAAATAAAATAGATTATATACATAAATATAAAACTCTGAAGAGCCATCCTAGCTTCAGAGCTTCTCATGGTGTTGGCTGGGGTCTGATGAGGCTGGAGCTCAGCCTGACTTCTTCCTCTTCCCAATCGTGCTCTCTTTCCTTCCTCCACAGGCGTTGATCCCTAATAAGCTTTCTAAACCCTAATATCTATCTCAGTCTGATTCCCTGAGAATTCAAGATGCAAACCAAAGTAAACACAGTTGTTTCATAATGTGTATCTGGTCATTTTGATACTAAATTTCTTGTTGATATGTTTCTATTATTTTTCGTTTGCTTCTGCTTTTTCACACTTATTTTTTTCTCTGTTACTTGGTTATCTTTGATACATTTAATACGTAAAATAATTACTTATAATATATGAGTCCAAGTATGAAAGTGCTTTCTTTTGGAGATAATTTGCATTGCTTCTTGCAAGTGCCATGGAGCCATTAGTATAGGACCACCCTATGCCAAGTTTATGCCATAAGGCTCCCTGCACCATCGAGGAGCTGTAGAAAAAGACTGTGAAACTGTGGCAGGGTGGGGGTGGGGGGGCTAGATTTCTTCTGGTTCACATTTATACCAGCTCATTGTGGAACATATCACCTTTCAGACTCCAAATCTTGGATTTTCATTTCTTTTGCCTTTTTTAATAAGGACTTCAAAACAAAAGTTCAAAGTTCCCTAAATTGGCCAGTGCTCTTAAGGCAGAAATGTTTTCTGTGTTGCCTTTACCTCTTGGGTTTTCCCCAAATTAACTTTCCCAGTAATTCTACATGAACATTTTATCTATTCAGTAGTTTTAAGAGGAGTTTTAGGAGTTCCCTGGTGGCCCAGCAGGTTAAGTATCCAGCATTCTTACTTTTTTTTCTTTTTCTTTTTTTTTTTTTGCCTTTTCTAGGGCTGCATCCCTGGCATATGGAGGTTCCCAAGCTAGGGGTCTAACTGGAGCTGTAGCCGCCAGCCTACACCATAGCCATAGCAACACTGGATCTGAGCCACCTCTGCAACCTACACCACACTCATGGCAACACCGGATCCTTAACCCACTGAGCAAGGCGAGGGATCGAACCTGAGACCTCATACTTCCTAGTCAGATTCGTTAACCACTGAGCCATGACGGGAACTCCAAGCATGCTTACTTTTAAGAGGACTTGTAGTTTTTTCTCAATGGGAAATTGTAACCAAACAACCCAGGCCACTATTATGAAAAGCAAGAAGCGCTGGTCCCACCAACTTGAAGTAGATTTTGTTCATGCAGATATTTTTGAGGTATGCTATATCCAAGAGCGTCAGGAAAATAATTTAGACAGCCAGAATCTAGCAGTGGCTACTAGTTTGTTTTGTTCCAAAAGACTGTAAGCTTCCTCCTGGGCTCAGAGGAAAAGAGTGACAAGATTGATGACTGCTATTGCCCTGGTCACATGAGGCGGTTAGTCACAGGAGGGGAAACCCTTGGGCGAGATAATTCTGAAAATCTCTTTCAATTCTGTGGGCTTCTGAATTTATGAATATAAAGGGCCATTTTCCCCTAAACTTTAGCCAATCCTCTCATTTCATAAACTGCTCATCCTGAGTTTAAGACTCTCCATCGTCTTGTCCCAACCTATATTGCCAGACTCTCCTGCTGCTACACCATATGCACCACAAGCCACAGCCAATCAGACTCTGTCTTGCCCTAAACATCTTTCAAGGACTCCATCTCCAGCAACTTGACTCAGAGCTTCGCTGCTTGGAACACTTTCTCCCCATTTACACACACAGAAACTCTAGACATTCTTCGAACTTAGCTCCAATCTCACCTTCTCCATAAAGCTCTCTTTGGTCTTCCTATTAGATTGCCCCTTCCTTTGAAACCTTTCCAGTGCTTCTGAAACCTTTCCAGGGAACTTTGCCTTTCTCTTTCTTTTTTTCCCACGTTATCTGGGTCTTCGTTTAATCTCTTGTCCTATATTGTTAGGTGCAAGAGATTCAAGCTGGGACTTCCTTATCTTTGTACCTCATATAGCTTGATACTCAATGCATTCCCATTCCAGGGGAGAAATCTCTGCTGAAGGAGAAAAGTCTTACGGCTCAGTGTTAACCTGTTCTTCAGATTTGGGCAGCCAGGGCTACGCACATTTTGAGAGGTAACCGTAGATAACCCGAGCTGTGTCCCCCTCTACCCAGAGTCCTGGAGCAGCTGTTTGTAGTGCTCCACACTGAAGCACAGAAGGTAGGACCAGGAACCACATATGTGTTTTGGAGGCCAGGACATGAAGACAGGAGCAAGGCCTGCTGTCGCCCACCAGCCACAGAGCTGGCCAAGCCAAGCAGAGTTGAGCATTTAAAATACATTAAAGGACTGCTCCCTTTGAAGTTGGAAACTATCTCTATTTAATCAGAGAGAAACAACTTTTCAAAAGATTTTTTCCCCTCTTTTTTACCTTCAGCTTGCTGACTTCTCCTGTGGTTAGTAGCATGAATAAAACATGCATATCCCAATTAAATCTTGATTTAATTTCACTTCTTTGCAAAGCTGATGAACTCCAGTGCTTTCATAAAGACACTGAGCATTAGCATTCTTTTGTTATGCACAATCCATTCTGAGGAACAAGGGGCTAAAAATAATCAGCTGCCTCTTTCCTGGCCTTGCCAAGCTCTCAGTGAGTTAGGGAGAAAGGAAAACACACACATGCACATGCACGCACTCACGCATGCGCGCACACACACACACACACACACACACACACACACACACCTCTAGCCAGGCTAATCCTCCCTGTGGAGAGACCCCCCCCCCGCCCCCGGGGTAATTGTAGAGAATGAGAGCGCATTTGACCATAAGGAACATCTTAGGGTTGGAAGGCAAACACACTCTACACAAAAGACACTTTCCTAGTGACTCTTGGGTACTTCACCTGCAATAGCCAGTAGCCCACAGTGATTTGGGAGCCTCTCCCTTCCCCTGCTTCCAAGGAGACACCAGTAGCAGAAAGTGCTGGACGGAACAGCATTGTTCCAGAAGGCTGACTGAGCTTCTTGGTTACCACTGGCTTTGGAGTTTGAAAAATGCAAAGTTTCCCTGCAAGTTTGTCCTCATCATTTCAGAAAACACATACATATTGAAAACCAGAAGGAAATGCGTGAACATGTGGATCAGTGGTTATTTCTGATAGGATTATGGGTCATTCGTATATTATTCCACATACTTGGCAGTTTCCAAACTCTTTTTAATATGTAGAAATATATTTGATCCTCAGAAAAAGTTATTTTAAAAAGATACATGCATTGAACCCTGCACCTCACCCCACCCCCCACTATATTCTTCAAGAGAAAGTGTCTTTAACTTCAAGGAGTTTTTTTTTTTTTGAACCTACATAGGGTAACTAATAGTAGACAAAGTAACAAATAAGAATCAAAGATGGAGGATTTGGTTCTATGCGGTCTAGAAATAAGCTCTCTGAAGCTAGTGGTGGATTAAAAAATATCTTCCAGAAGAGGTGACACTGGAAAGTTCTGGATCTCAGGATTCAAGGCGACCTGGGAGTTATGTAGACCAACCCTACATTTTAGCTTAAATGTCATCTTCATCAGTGCCAGGGAATGACCCCCTGGTGAACATAATCAATTTCTTATCAGAGACTTGATTCTGTCCAGTCAGTCCCATCTATGTTTGGGTTTCTCTTACTGCTTGGAGTTTCTCTCTGATCTTAACCTTAACTGGAACCCTGGTGACTCTGATTTGCCTCCTAGGGTCACATATATTAGATCTGCTCCCTCTTCAACAAGGCGATCCTTCCCATCTTTCTTTCTTTCTTTCTTTTTTGTCTTTTTAGGGCCACATCTGCAGCATATAGGGGTTGCCAGGCTAGGGATCTAATTGGAACTACAGCCACTGGCCTATGCCAGAGCCACAGCAATGCCGGATCCGAGATGTGTCTGCGACCTACGCCACAGCTCATGGCAATGCCGGATCCTTAATCCACTGAGCAAGGCCAGGGATCAAACCCGCATCCTCATGGATACTAGTTGGGTTCGCTAACCACTGAGCCACAACGGGAACTCCCCTTCCCATTTTTTCACATCAGCTTTCACACATTTCTTCTGTCTTCTCTTTCTTTTATTGACTAAACAAATGTAGCTTTTTCAACCACACCTCAAAGGGCATGACTTCCAACTGCTGAAGGCTTCAAAAGATGAGCAAAACTCTCTCTCTCTCTCTCACACACATATGCACACACCGAGAGAAAGGGGAAGGGACTTCTCTGCAAGGAAAATAGTACAGGCAAGACATAGATTTTGAGAAAGACCAGGTATGTGGAGTGGTCTATGAAGGAACTAGTCTAGCTGGGGCTGAGTTTAATTGGGAGTTGGTAGAAGGTGCAGGTGGAGAGCTTGGAGAAAGTTCCCTTGGAGGAAGCTTGGATTGCAGGCTCCACACCCCATACACTGAACAATCTCTTTCCTTCTGAAAGGAGGCCACTCTGGGATTCAGGGGATCTCCTAAGCTATTGCTTCATGAGAGCCCAGGTCATTGTGGACCCAATAGGGGGCAGCCCAAGAGAAGACAGCCATGAGAAGATGCTCGGGTTTAGTTACCACGGACAAACTTTCCCTCAGCATCCATCTTTCCCTGTGGTCTGACAGCAAATCATAGACAATACACAGCCAGTCTGTGGAGGAAGACCCCTTGGGGATATGTCTGTGGGGTTAGCCAAACTGGAGGTGGGTGGCAGGGGCAAGGGTCAAAGAACATGTCCCTAGGATAACAGGTCAATGTCATGGTTTGTGTAAGGAGGGTGCTAGAAAAGAGGAAGGCCCACAGGAATATGAGAGGCCAGGATAGGCAAGAGCCAGAGTCCTCAGGGCATAGCGGGGTCAGAGGACCAGTCTGGGGGTAGTTGTCACCTCTGAACTCTCCCTCATCCTCAGATTTCTCCGGTCACATGGAGTTGGAGTGAATATCAAAGGAGGGATGGACGCAACAGAAATGGTGCTGAGGCTGCATGTACTCAGGACATCATGACGATGAAATTGTAAGCATGGCATCTGCAGGCCCAGGAAAGTGACCTTCTTTTGCCACACTTGGCCCCATCCTACATCACAGGAGGCCCTGCATGCATGTGTGTGAATACCACAGACCACGTATCGAAGCTCCATTCCTTGCCTTGAGGACTTGGAACTGGTCTTCAAGAATGGGTGTGGAATTCCTGTCGTGGCGCAGTGGAAATGAATCCGACTAGGAACCATGAGGTTGTGGGTTCGATCCCTGGCCTCGATCATTGGGTTAAGGACCGGGCATTGCCCTTAGCTGTGGTGTAGGTCACAGATGCGGCTCAGATCTGGCATTGCTGTGGCTCTGGCGTAGGCCGGCAGCAACAGCTCCTATTAGACCCCTAGCCTGGGAACCTCCATATGCCACGGGTGCGGCCCTAAAAAGACAGAAGACAAAGAAAAAAAAAAGGGGGGGTGTAAGATTGAGGCTGTCACGTCCTGGGGGTGCCAAAGACGTGGAGACAGCAGACAGGAGACGAGCCAGTGCTGGGCCTCTATAAGCATGGAGCCCTGAGCCAGGGCTGAAGACAGAGCTGATGAAGGTCTGGGAACCCTGAAGCAGTGAACTGGAAGAGGCAAAGACTTTGGAACCACAGAGGCCTGGACTCAAATCCTAGCCCTCGCACTTATTTTCTTTGTCATTTAACCTCTCAGAGTTGAGGGTTCCTCCTGGACAATCTGAGATGGCACCCCTGCCTTGGCTGGTGGTTAATGAGATGGTGTTAGAAAATCTCTGCCAAACATCGACCTTCCAATAAACGCTGGTCACTGTGGCCTGTAGCACAAAGTCACCTGTCAAGGGACAGTAAACACAGAGCAGTGAGAAGACAGAGCAGAACCCTCCCCGCAGGGTGGTCCAGGATAGCAGAGAGAGGCCAGTGAAACTTCTCCTGGGGCCTGAAGACCCCGCTGGATGGCTTTGGTAGATCTGGGTCTTCCAACTCTGACCCTGGGACCACAGCTCCCAGGCCTTAGAAATTGTTTCGTGTTATTTCATCTGAGTTATTTCACCCATATTCAGGAAAAACAAAAACAAAACAACACCTCTCTTGCTTTTTTTCAATCTTCAGATTGTCTCCCACTCTCCACTTGGCACAAGTCTGGACCACCCTGAAGCTTTGTCCCGCACCGGCTGCACAAGCAAGGTTCCCAGCAGCTCACACCAATAAACAGGCCCCCAAGACCCAGGACGCACCCACTGTGGGAAATTTACACGCTCATAAAGAGACGGGCCTGCTAATATGTTCACAGGTCGGGGGTCTTTCTCTGAAATACAGACGAGCTATTGCTGTAGTAAAAGGGGAAATTGCTCAGCCCTAGCTTCAAGCATGTGCTCAGGGAGGAATCCTGAAGACCAGCAGACACAGCTCATCAATCTGCCACGTTTCTGTTCTCCCTGACTTCCATCATTACAAGCAACATGTGGGATTGTCACATTTTAAGAAAATAAATAAATTGAAATTATAGATTCGCCTTTGTGATCCTGATGTGCAGATTACATGTTATTACGTTATGGATCTCGTACCCTTCAATGCATTTGCTCTACAGTATGATTATTGGATTTTGATGTATTGCTAACCTCAAACCCAAATAAATATTTTTTCTCTACTAAGTGATGCTGGGAAGGAAGGCACTTCTTAAACATAGAGCCTATCTGGGTGGTTTAGTAAGAAATGAAAGGAAACCAAAGTGACGAAGAATAAACAGGCCAGCCCTGGTCTTCCATGGCAAATCATGTACCTCTGGTTCCCTAAACTCTGGAAAAATAGAGATGAAAAGAGGCAGGAGCCCACTCTGATTCTCAGAAGGGTTTACGCCTTCACTCAGCAGACATTTATTCAACACCTACTATGTGCCCAGCACTGCTCTGGGCATCATGGGTGAGACAGGGAAAAAAACAGATTAAAATCCCTGTCCTCAGAAAGCCTGCATTCTAATAATGAGAAGGGAAAATAATCAAGCAAAATACATAGCATGGGAGTTCCTGCGGTGGCACATTGGATTAAGGATCCAGTGTTGTCTCTGCAGTGGCTTGCTACTGAGGCACGGGTTTGATCCATGGCCTGGGGCAGTGGGTTAAGGATCCAGCATTCCTGCAGCTGTGGCATAGGTTGAAGCTGCAGCTTGGATTCCATCACTGGCCTGAGAACTTCCAAATGCTGGGAGTGCGGCCAAAAAAAAAAAAAAGAAAAGATAAGAAAAATAGCATGTCAGCGGATAAGTGCCTGAGAGAGAAGGAAACTAAGGTAGTGAGGTAGTGGAATGCTTGGTACCAGTTTGAAATGCATGATCAGAAAAGGCCTTATGGAAAGAGCAGCATCTGACTACAGCCCAGTAGGAAGTGAGGCAGCCAAGCCTGGCGATTTCTGCAGGAGGTGCATTGAAGCAGATGGAACAGCAGGTACAGAGACCCTGAGGCAGCGGTGGGCAGGAAATATTCAGAAGACACCTAGAAACCTGGAGCAGAGAGAAGGTGACCAAGGGGCAGTGAAGTAAGCCTGAGGTCACAGAGGTGATGGGGGATGGAGAGGCCAAAGGAGGGGACTTACAGGCCATTGTAATGACTTTGGACTATTCTAGGTCTGCCATGCAATGGTGGACGAAACAAACACTGTCCATGCTTTTTGGAAGACTATATTATGTTTGTGAATATGTAAGCAGCCAACTATGTGCAGAGTGAGAAATGTTACGGTGAGGGAGCGGTGCTCGAGAGCAGTGCTGTGTCAGCAAGAGAGACTCCTTCCAGCCCACTGCCACCACCTCTACCTGAAACCTCTCTCCAGAGAGTCTCTGCCTATTTGAGGGCGGCACTCAGAAAGGGGTTTGGAGGAGACCTTTTGGGGAGGCAGATGGTCTTTTTTGGAGATGGACAAAGTCAAGGAGGGGGAGGAGATCCTGCTGTGGCTCAGTAGGTTAAGGACCCAACTTTGTCTCTGTGAGGTGTGGGTTCAATTCCCGGCCTCACTCGGGGGGTTAAGGATTTGGTGATGCCTCAAGCTGCAGCATAGGTGATAGAGGCAACTTGGATCTGGCGTTGTTGTGGCTGTGGTGTAGGCCAGCAGCTGCAGCTCTGATTCAACCCCTCGCCTGGGAACTTCCAGGTGCAGCCATAAAAAGAAAAAAAGGAGGAAAGGAAGGGAGGAAGGAAGGAAGGAAGGGAGTTCTGTCTGACCCAGAAGACTTCTCCAGTGGAGACCCGCTTGTCGCCTCTCTCTGCTCCCTCACCCCCAGTTTCTACTGGAAATACCAACTACTCTAGGTTAGAAAATGGGATGGGAGGTGGGGTCAGGTGAGAGAAGGTAAGCATTATCATTTCACACTGCAGATGTGAAGGAGCCCCCTCTACGGGAAAAACTTACAAGTCAGAGCCGGCAAACAAAGGCTGGTAGGTCCTGCAGGTTGAGGCACCATGAGTCAGATGGCAGAGTTAGGCTCTAGGGGAAGGATGCTTCTTACAGTGCAAGCAGAACAGCCCAGGAGCAGGGTAAACATGCCAGACCCAGGTGCCAGGCAGACTGCATGTAAATGCCAGCTGTGTGGGGAATTATCTAAGAGTGCCAGCTGCGAGCACCGGGAAACTCTGTGCAGAGGTGGATTTGCGTTGCTGGGATAAGGAGGATGCCAGTCCCATGGGAAGCTGAGTTAAGCCCAAGCCTTTGTGTTAGAGAAGGGGAGATTTTGCTGTAGTCTGTCCGTTCCCAGGCCATCTGAGCTTCAGGAGAAGTGCCTGGACAATCTCCTTGTCTCTCCCATTAAGGTAGAGACAGACCCTGAGCAAAAATCACAGGGTCAACCATAGGAGCAAGAGGATGTGCTCCTGCAGCATCTTTGAAAGGTGTGGACAACCTCGTGATGGGAGACACTTTAGGAAGCTCTGGAGAGGAACACACAGTAGCTCCGGTATCACTGGCTTTCAAGCCAGAATTGATTCTTGGACTTGGAGAACATCATTTCACTCTCTGGCCAGCCAGCTCTCTGCCTTTCAAGTAAGGCTTTTCAGTTCTACTTTTAGAAATCCAAGGGATCCATTAGAAGTGTCCCAAGGGACACCCTGGTGTAAGTGGGGGCCTTGGGAGGGGTCGGGGGAGGCTCTGAAAGGGTTTGGAAGGAGTCCTCTCTTCCTTCCAAAGATGCACTGCTTTGTATTTTGTTTTCCTGTGGGAGTTTTCATTTGAAGAGACAGTTACAATGGATTTTTTAAAAATAGTTTGAAAATGACAGAACTAAACATTCACATCTCACCCTTTTCCTACCTTGTCCGTCCCTGCCACATCAAAGCAGTGCTGGGCTCATCTCTACATCCTTTGGCAGAGTGTCCTAAAGAAATGCCTTAATTTCCCTTTGTCATTAATTCCGTTGTTTCTCTGTGGTCTAAAGTTTAACCTAAGTCTTTCATGCTGCAAGAATGCTACCATTGGCTGGAAACAGTCATCCCTTTCTGTCTGGAACATCTTCCTGCTGCTCACTCTCTGCCAGCTTCCCTAGCTATCCTTGACTCAGTCTCCAGCTCAGCATAACTGTCACTTCCTCCAGAAAAGCCCTCTGGGGCTCCCTGCATTCTCTCTGTTTCCTCCTACCTGAGGGCTCAGACACTGCACACGAATCACCTTTATCCTTGCTTCTCCCTGAGTAGAAGATGACTTTTTTTATGAATTGTTATTTTTCATTTTCTACATTTTATTGAAGTCTAGTGGCTTTACAGTGTTGTGTGAATTTCTGCTGTACAGCAAAGTGACTCAGTTATCCACATATACATTCTCTTTCCTGTTCTTTTCCATTATGGTTTGTCACAGGGTATCGAATGTGACTTGCTGTGCTATACAGTTAAGACTTTGTTGCGTATCCATCCTATATATGTAATAGCTTGCATCTGCTAATCCCAAGCTCCCAATCCCTCCCTCCCCAACGCCCCCTCCCCTGTGGCAAACACAAATCTGTTCCCTATGGACTATGACTTTTTGGGGGAGCAAAAAATAAATTTGTCTTAATTATCACTGTCTTCCAAGCCTACCTAGCCCAGTGATTGCCAGGGTTGTGCTCCATAATAATATCTTTGACACAATGAATGTTATCTGTTAATGCAGACCATATTCCAGGAACTGTGCTAGGCAACTAACACATTGTTTCATCTCGTCTCATACCAACCCCTGAGAATAGGAGTCATCTTGTAGCTAAAGAGACTAGGTTCGGGAGATATGAATGGACCTGCCTAAGGTCACCAATGAACAAACAACCCTACCGTCTACACCTTGGCTTTTGAAAGGCCTGAAAGATTGAAATTTGATGATCTCTACATCTTTCCATTCCCCAAAGTGTAAAAATTAAGCCAAAGGTGGTCCATGCTTAGGTGAGAGTCGAGGGTAAAGGCTGCCCCCATACTCCGATGTATAAATATGGGTAGGATTTTAGCCTGTCACTCACTACTCTCTGGAGAATAAAGGAATAGAAGAGAGAATCCTTGAGGAGTTCATAATGTACATATGGAATGCATGTAATATCTTGAGAATGTTTCCAAAACAATATACCAATAATCACTCATTAGCTCACAATAGACTGTATGAACCCCTGATATAATATATGCACACCTGAATTGGGTTAAGTCAACCAAATACTTAAAAATCCCTTTTAGCAAAAGAGTCACTGAGGAATTATTCAATTAAATAAACATTCCCTGCAGCTCCATTCAATGCAGGGCCCTTTGCTCCATATTCTAGGGTACCAAGGCCATGGGGGCTACAGCAACCTCCCTTCCTGTGCCTCCCCCAACTCAGTACCAATATGCTACCTTGTAATTACACCTTCCTGGCCTCTCTGCCCCACAGATTGCTTCATCCTTCAGAGCAGGGTCTTAGGCACCTTGATATTCCTGGGACCTAAAATCAAGTTTAGAATTCAGGGCGGAAAATGATAGGTCTTGCAAAGAGCTAGAGTGGTCTCTGGAAGTCCAAGCAATGCTTATTTCATTCTGGCAGGGACAATGTCAACAACGAGAAATGGCGGAGCCATGTCACAGCTTAAACAAAGAGAATGGCAGAAGCAGGGATGAAGACAGACAGATGAGAGGGCCATTCAAGCCACGGTGAGGAGGCGGGGCTCCATCTGCAGCAAAGGGTCCCATGAAACAGTTTTGAGGGGGGGGATGCGACATGGGAGACTTGGGGATTTAGGAAGGTCGCTCTGGCAAACCGTGGGCATAGCGGGCACAACACAAGGAGAGCATGGGGAAGCTGGTTGGTGAGCTACTGGGGCAGAAAACAAGAGAAGTCCTCTGGGGGAGAAGGGGAGGGGCAAAGGACTGTGGAAGCAACAAGAGTGGAACTGTGGTCCAATCCGTGGGCTTGACCACTGACTGAGTGGGCAGGGTGAGGAAAGAAGCCGTGGGAAGAAACATTATGTGCTAAGGTTTAGCCCTGCCTGCAGTTGGGAGAATTGTGCTGGTCGGACAGGTAGGGAAAAGGCAAGTCTACAAAGACGAATGTGGAAATAGGACAAGTCTGATTTCAGGCACATTGATTTTGAGCTACTAGTCAAACCATCTTAACATTCATCACTTACTAGCTGTGCTAGTTTATTTCTCTTTCCCAGTCTCTTTTTCTGTTAGATGGGTGTAGTACTGGACTTATATCGGAGGGTTGTGATGGGAAATTGTACACACTCACACACGCATGCGCCTGGCACACAATAAGCACCAATCTGCCAGCACTGTTAGCATTGCTGTTACCAGGCAAAAACGTCCAGCAGAAAGCGAGAACCGCAAATCGGTTGCTCAGGACCAAAGCAATTCTTCGCAAAAGGATTTGTCATCAGATTGCTTTAAATAGAAACTCTCACTGTGCTTTGAAAAGAGGAATGTTTTTTTCGTTTTACTTACCACCTTTCAGAAATCTGTTTAGTGTGCTAAGTGAGGCACCCCCGTAGTTAAAAATGAAACCACTTCAATTCCTCAATGAAGACATTCTTTGAAACAAATTCCCTCTTGAAAAAGTCAGCCTGGGCAGAGAGGGCTCTGGAGGAAGGTGTGTCCTTCCCAGGGCTGGTGCCTTCGAGGGTGTGGATCCGGCAGGGAGCAGATGGGGAAGAAGCAGATAAAAGCCCTTTTGGACAATGAGGAGCTTGGAAGGTCTGGTGCCCCAGAGAGAGGGAGGAACTGCCTGTCCCTGTGGGCAGCCAGAGGGGAGCCCCGCCCTGAGAAACCTCAGTGTCCTGGGTCCCACCTCATCCACATAGACTCAGAAGTCTCTCTCTACATAGGAGGGTGAAGTGACTCCTAAAAACATGAGCTTCTCTTTTATTGTTTCATTCTCTGATAAAGTACCTGCTTCATGGGTGCTGCTGTCACTTGCTAATATAAATCCTACTACATTCAGCAATATGCCTGTTAGTTAGGGAGGACTTCTTGGAGGAAGTGGCTTCCTAAGGGAATACAGGCAGGAAGGGAGGGGCTGGTGGAGAGGGCTGAAGCAGCAGGGATGTCTCAACAGCCTCCAGTGTGAGAAGGAGGAGATGGCTCTGGGTGGAGACCACAGCAGGGCCCTCGTGGGGACAGGAGATTCCTGTGTTCTGTGAGGTTGGCTGGCAGCACCCCGAGGGTTAATGTGGGCCAAGGCCCGCAGGATGGGGCGGTCTGTGTGTTCCCCCAGGGAGCTATGCAGGAAATTGCCTAATAAACCAGCCCAGAATCCATCTCCCCTTGCATATTTTATTGACTTGAAACTTATTTTTTTTTTAATCAGTGGCCTCCCAGAGCCAGATAGACTGTAAAATAAATAAATAAAAAGGGTCCGAGGCGAAATGTGGAACAAATTACCTCTGTGCTCAGGCATCCCCTCCCCCACCCTTCCCAGCTCTTCCCGTCACACACCCCCTCCGCCTCTAATCCCAGCTCTCCCTCCATCATGTGAGGTTTGATTGATCAGGAAGGATTGTAAATGAGAGATTTATAGGAAGAGGGTGACAATTTATGCCAGAAAAGTTTCTATCTGAGAGGCGTGTGATTTATAAGTTTGTTTTTCTAAAAAACAAGCATGGAGACCCTTGTAAATAACAGATTTATGTATTAATGTTCTGATGCAGCCTACCTATGAAGGAGTGAACGGCATTAAGTTCCCATTTAGGAAACAAGAGCCTAAACCTCCAGGATTGAGGGACTGGATTTATCAGATGCAGCCGGCTCCATTAATCAGAGCCCAGCTCCACGGAGCCACCATGCTGCTCCCGGCTTTCCTCTTTGGATGGTATCTCTTGCCTTCATCTTTATTTATTTCCAAAAGAAAAAAAAATGTTGCAACTGATTGAACTGACTGATTGATATGTCAGTGCTGAGATTTATGAGGCTGGGCCCAGCTTCCAGGGCAGCCTCTTTATCCTGACTGTTCGATGTACGCTTGGCCCCTCACCACGGATTTGCATTTGCCATGTTTGATCCTGCGCACCCTCTATTTCAGGTCAAATTCTCGTCTCCTCTGAATCTTCTCCCAGAGCTTCTCCTCTGAGCGAGCTCTCCGGAGATGATACCCTCCTTCCCCAAGATCCTGTAAATAACGGTGATGAGAGGCTTAGGGCCTGAAAAAATTGATCTGTAAAGGGCCGGAGGGAGCTCTTTTTTCACCACAGGGGCTCAGAGAGGTGGCAAGACTGCTCAGAGTTCCACAGGATCAGAAGTGACGGTGGGGACCGAAAATTGGATTTGTTGATGCCACATGCAGCCCTCTTTCTGCCCCACCGGGCTTCATCAGAGGGCATCTAGATCATGGCCCTTGGAGGAGGCTGAGCTCCGTGGAAGAGTCCCCAGATGAGTGCGGGGGAGGGGCCTGAGCTTTGGGGAGTTGCCCTGATCACAGCGATGCCCTCCTCTGCCTCTGCCCCGAGCTCTGGGGACAAGGGCCGGGCACGAACATGAACATTATGGCACGGGGGCTCTCTCATTTGTCCACGCTGCTTTCAGGGGGACCCCCTCCCCGCCACATCTCCTGATCTAGCCATCTTTCTCAGACTTATGCAGGTCCTGGTAGGACTCCCTCAACAAGCATCGTTTTGCCCTTCCGTCCTTTTTTAGCTGCCCTGCTCTAATTTCCAGCAACACTTGTCTACACCCCTCACTAGGCGATTTATCACTGACTGTTGCACATAGTATCTGCCCCGCTATTAAGCACTTCATCCTCTGCCCCTTGGGATGGCTTCTGTGTGGTTGTTGTGCCACGCACCGTGCTCACAAGGAACCCTGGGCCAGGCTCTCCTGCCCGCCGCTCCAGGGCGGGGGCCATGTAATCGGTTCTCATGGATGGACTGGCCAAGGCACAGGAGTTGGCACACCTCCTCCAGCTCTGTCTGCCCCTCTGGTGGCCTTGGAGACCATGGGCCAGAAGATGCGGCTTCAGAATAGAGCAGGGTCCCCTGATCCACATCTGACATTGCATAAACAGTTAACAATAGTTCTCACACCAAGGCACTGAGATTCACAGCTACGTATGTTACTGAAGCAATGGTTCTTCCATACGAACAAAATTAGTTACTACTGCTAATCCCAGGTCTGCCACTAATTGGCAGATAGTCATTTTCCCCATTTCTGAGCCTCAGTTTATTCTCTTAAAAAAGAGGCCATTCGGCCCTATGATGAAAAGAATAACCGCTTTACATTTTACCCTCGTTGCAGCCCAGGCAACATGCTAAGTGCTTTATAAACATGAATGCACTGACTCTGAGAAGGACTCCATGAGCTAGATTCCATTATGCCCTTGGAATGAAGAGTCTGAGTTGGGGCGGAACAGGGTGGGGGGTGGTGAGCACCTCTTTCAAGGTAACAGAGCTACTAAGCAGAGAGCCGGAGTGTGAACACGGGCCATCTGACACTCAAAGTGCCTCAAGCACAGGTCTTCAAGGATGCACACAGTGATCCCCAACTCTTGCTGGTACACAGCTTCCAAGTCAAACTGTAAGTTATGCGAGAATAGAAGTGACAGGCTGTTGCTACTCACAAACACGCCCTCCTCCGGGGCTCAGGAGCCTAGAACGGGGTGAACCTTGAGAAGATGGTTCATAAATCCTGCTTGAATTGAATCGTACAACTCTGAAGTCAGCTGAGATAAACATATCTCCTGCTTGGCAAATCTGACTCCAACCGTGGGATCGCATTAGGACTAAGACGATGAAAACTAGAGCCATTCAGCCTGATGATTTGATATGTGTCTTTCATTCCTCCGGTGTACAGGAGACGTGCAGCTGCTGTAGAAAAGGTCCTGGGTGATAGGCGAACACGAGTCACAGCCTCTGCTCGCTGGGAAATTATAGTCCTGCCAGTGAGTGAGGTTCACGTGAAGGCACTAAGGTGATACCTGACAGCACTAAGGGAGTGGCCAGAGAAGAACTGTCACCCAAGGTCCCTGGAGAGTGTTAAACAGCTGGTCCTCTGAGAGGAAAGAAAGCCCCGATTTGCGGTACTTGACAATTTCCATGGTATAAATAATCACACCACGGCTGATCGCAAGCAACCAAGGTGCTGTCCCTGAACCCAGAGCTGGAAGACGCGTGTACAGTTGGCTTGGGAGAGGCCCACGTGAGCGAGTGCCAGCACCCACGGCATACGGCATGGGCAAGGTTCTTCCTTCCACCTTCGCTGACATACACATCAAAGAACCACTGGGAGCTCGTGGAATACAGATGAGCTCTCAGGAAGAACTGTCTTGGGATTGAGGAATATTAGATACTAAGGCTATACGTGAAGCATCCTTCTGTGAGAGAAGGATTTTGAAGGCAGGGAGAGAGAACAGAAACTCATCTGTCTAGACTGGTTTATGTCCAGGGCTGCCTGCAGGCAAATGGCTAGACCAGGTGACCTCTAAATGTCACACTCAGCCTAAGGATTCTGTGATGCTGGCAGAATTTGCTCCCAGGTTTCTTCTGCCACTAGGGACGTGTCAGGCTTTCTGTGGACCAGATTTAATAGTACCAGTATGCCCAGTAGAATGCCATCAGCAAACATTCCCTGTAAAGTTGCTGACCTAGTACCAAACAGGTTTATTGTGGCCCATGGGAGGCTTAGCTGCCAGGGGGATTTCTAAGACTCTAGAGTCCATGGCGCTGGAGAAGGCAGACATGGAAGTGACAGCTCCTCGCTCCTAAGAATGGCAAATGGGCCTGGCTGTCTGGGCTTCTCTCCAAGGGTGCTCAGACCCTGAGAAAAATCCCCCCTCCCCAAGCCAAGCCCTGGCTCACCCCGCCCTGAGTGGTTGGCCCAGCCCGGCCCATCACACTAGCTCAGCATCCCCTTCATCTGGCACAGGAGCCCTTCCTGCATATTCGCCAACCTCAGGGCTCATGACCGTGGTCCAGAGCCTCTCCTGGGGGAGAGCAGATAATGTCTCAGGCTCCCGGACCTCACAAAGAGATCCGGCAGCAGCCTGCCATGGAGGAGGCAGGGTGTGGATGGAAGCTGCTCATTTCCTACACACAGGAAGCTTCTAATATAGGACAGACTGTCAGCTTCCACTTGGAGGGACCACTTCCCCCACCAGGAGAGGCAGGTTGCCAGGGAAGGACTCTGGTGAGCCCCGTCCAGTGGACTGAACATGTCTCCAAAAGCAATCTAGAAGGATCCAAGATCTACTCCTATATCTAAGGGGCACAATTCCTCCACATCCAGTTAATCAGTCTAAGGTAATTGAGGAGCAAAGGGTTGGGCTGATTTTTCTCAGGTCAAATCCCGGGTCCAGGATGGAAAACAGAACCCAGCAAAAGGGCTTGGCAAGCACGACCATGGCAGAGGCAGATGGAGAATTAGCTGCTCAAGTTCACAAGCAAGTTGCTTATGAAGGCAGATTTAGGAATCAGGCGTCTGATCCTTGGTTCACTGCTTACATGGGCCCCAGTAAGTAATACAAATGATGACCCACTGGAAGCCCAGTTTTTCATAGAAGAGCCTATGGATTAATTCAGCGGCAAAAGGAAAGCTGGACTCAGCAGTTGTGTGGCTTTCCCTCTGATTCCCCCGCCACCCAATCAAAGATGAGCTTTCAGAAGTGCCACACAAACTCTCCCCTGAGCCCCTCTCTTGCCTGCACCCCCACTTCCCCCAGATACAGCATCCACACCTTAGCCATCCACCTGCCATTCCTCCTCTCATCCACTCATTTGTCTGTCACTCACCCATAATCCACCCATTTATTAATTACGGTTTCTCAAAAGCCCACTGTGTGCTAGAAACTGCTGGGAGCTTCGGATGCTTTAGATCCAGTAGTGGATCCAGTAGTGGTTAAAACCAGAAACTCTGGCATCAGATTAACTGAGGTTCTGATAGACTCTGTCACTTTCTGGCTGTGTGACCGCACCTGCGGCATATGGAAGTTTCTAGGCGAGGGGTTTGAATCAGAGCTGTAGCTGCCAAACTATGCCAGCCATAGTTACTCCAGATCCGAGCCACATCTGTAGACTTATGCGGTAGCTTGCAGCAAAGGTAAGCAAGCTTACCCACTGAGCGAGAACAGGGATCAAACCCACATCCTCATGGATACTAGTCAGGTTTTTAACCCTTCGAGCCCCAATAGGAACTCCCTAGCTGTGTGACCTTGAACCCATGACTTGACCACTCAAACCCATGGTTTCCCTTTCTGTAAAATGAGAATAATAGTCCTCTCTATTTAGTGTTATGCTGAATAGAAAATAAAATACATATGTAAAAAATGGTACAGGACATGGAGACTAAGAGGTACTCCGTAGCCTGTCCTGACGTGCTGTGGAGGAGAACGAGATAGATGTGGTGTAGACCCTGACCTTAGGGAGCCTTGAGTCTGACTGTCTGAGGATTAGAACCTGAAGACAAGGGTAGCCAGGTCACCAGTCCACTCATGTCCCGTCCTGCTTCTCCCACCTCTCCCTCCACTCCACTGTCCCCCCTTCCCTCGGCCATGGTGCCCTGTGCATGTCAGACCAGCTAGACCAACTGAACCCCATTTCCCAGACTGCCCTTCCTGTGTATTTCTGGTTAGTTAGGAAGAGCCACAAGAGAGATTTTCCTACAAGCACTGGAGGGTGGACACGAAGCGGCAATCACGGCTTTTTCTACATTCAGATGTTTGGGGCAGGAGCTGCTTTGGCACACACGCTCGTCTGCTCTCACCTCTCTTTGATACTGGGCACCAGCTGGGCCAGTAACTGCCCCACTTTCCCCTGGGCCCTTGCTCACCTCCTCCAGCTCCAGGGCCTGGAGCACATTTACTCTGTGGTGAAAGGAGCCACGTTGCCTGCAGGTTGCCGATTTCATCTTGATTGGAGGCAGGGAGAATGGGCACAGATTGAAATCGGTCCCTCCTTGTGGGCTGCAGCTATTTTTGAGGGTTCAGTTTGTCCTTCTCTCCCTCCATTGCATCTCTCTTCCCTTCCTGACTGCCTTCCTGTGGATGTGAGGCTCTGGCATCAGATGAAAGACAGCAGCCTTACAAAGACCAAGCTGTTCCCACAATTGCGTGAGGTCCAATTCCTATAACAAATCACTTAAGCAGGTAGATAGAGAGAGAGAGGGAGATGGAAAAATAGAGAGAGATGAGTAGATATAAATACAAATGTATGAATGTATACTGTATATGTCTCCATGCATATATATGTGTATGTGTGTACATGTGTGCATACATAAATGCATACAGGCACACGGGCATACACACACAAACAATTCTTAATGGTCTACCTCTCTGATTGCACCCCAATTGCCATCATCTTCAAGAATCTTCTTTCACATGCTGGCCATGGCACCTAATACATGTTTCTCCTCCCCTAAAAGTTGGGAATATCTTTAAACTAACACCTAGGACCCCACAGAGGAATTCGCAGAGAGAAATGTGGCTTCATCCCTTCCCTCCTCCGCAACCCACCTTCCCAACAACTGGTCCTCCCACTATGGAGTTTGTCTTGACTTCTCTGCAGACTCTGACTCCCTTGCTTCATGCCTTGTCTTGCAGAGGAATGACAATGACAAAATCAGATCCTGAAAGTGACCAGATATTCCCAAACTGGTCAAGAACACAACATTTATGGGAGATCAATGAGGTAAAAAACAAAAAACACAAAAAATACATGAGCCCTCCTCATTGATGGCATCTCCTATTATGCTTAACCATCTTCTCCCTTTTCTCTACCCTCTGCCCCTTACAGGTCTCCTCTGCTCTGCTATCTCACAAGTATCTATCTCTAGACTCAGATTCTTCCTGAAGTTGCAGGTCTTTCATGACTGGAAACTTTTATTTATTCTTCAAACCCATCCCCCACTCTCAAGTCCATATATCTTTGTGCCAGTGTTATTTCTGGTCTGTTCAAGGCTCAGCTCACAGTACCAACTAGCAGAGTTAACAATCCGGGCGCCATCTTTGACACTCCGTCTACATCGTGGCCCCCAACACTCATACACCGTATCCAATCAGACACCCGTGGGCCTGTATGTTCATCTTCTTTCCTAATGTTTCTCAAGGCACTTTTTTTTTTCTCTGCAGTCCCACTGTTAGAACCCCTAATTCAGACCTTCCTTTCCTCTCTTGGGTTTTACTTCAAAAGCTCCCCTACTAGTCTTCTCAATTTCTGTGTGTCTCCACTATTGTCCTTTGTAAACTCTGCTGCCAAATTAGTCCTCCTGAAACATACTCTTATCTTATTCTTCCTCTGACTAAAAGCTTTGAATTTTCTCTCCATTTCCCACTGAACCAGTTCAGACCTCAGCATTCAAGACCTTATACAATTTGACTCCTATCCACCCTTCCAGCCTTATTTTCCATTGCACCCCAGCTTGCAGCCAATACATCCTTCCACTCAACTGAACTGTCTACCACACCCTGAAAGGTCCTGTTTCCCCATCTCCCAGCTCTTGTTTATGTTCTGATTCCCACCACCTCCTATTTCCAATCTCTGCCAATGACCCATTTTTCAAAGTCCATCTCAATTGCCACCCCTTCAAAGAAATCATTTTGAACCCTGCCAATCTAGCCCCCATAATATTTTCCCCTTGTCTAGGGCACCTCAACCTCTCTAATTATTACTTATGTCCTTGTCTCATCACCATGTGTGTGTTTATATATACCGAATGACCATCAGAACTGTGGGATTTTTTTTTTCACTTTTTAATCCCCACAATGCCCAGCACAGTAACTTGCATGTAATGCTTGTTAATTCATCCAAGCTGCTGCCCCCACCAAACCTATTCCCACTCAATCTCACTTCATATGTCAAGGTTGTTGATTTTATTACCGGGAAATCATCTGCATATTCCTGCCTGCTTTGCTCACCATGCTTTATATCTCAGATTAGAGGTAAGTTAGACTTTAGACTGGCTTTTAAATATCCCCAGCTGATTCTCCTACTGCAGCTGATGCCTGTAACATTTATTTATAACTTTGCAAAATTGGCCAGTGGTTAAGATATATAAACCCGAAGGGGGCTCGTGCATTTCCAATACATTAAGGTATATTTAAAACATGCTGTGTCTTATCAGGGGCTTTAAAACACACATTATTGCAGGAGCTGGAAGGACGGGAGCAGAATAATTGGCTAATGAGAATTCTGAACAGTGACTGGAAATATGGCAGAACTGCCCTTTGAGAACTGTGCTCGCACCTATTAATGAACTTTATCCACGGCTCTAAAACACAGCCCTGTGTTTCAAACACAAGCCCAGGAGGCTCTGCAGCATGAAGGCTGTTGCGTTAATTCACACCTAGTTACGGTGACTGGCACCCGCCTTCAACACTGGTCAGAAGAAAGCCGCTGCCAAGTCCTGGAATAATTCCTCAGGCTGGGTTTATTTTGTACCAGGTGCCAGGTGTTAATATGGAGGGACATGTTTTTCTAACTCAAAGCTTGTGCATGTATTAGGGAGGTAGAAGGATGTGCGTGTTTGCTTGTTTATGGTCATGCCTGAGCAGGTGACTGCATACACCTCTATATTCTGCCACTTAGGAAAGACCGTGCATGACTTAGTCAAACGAGGAATGATGTGGGAAATCCAATGGCTTTCCATCCTCAGACAGGAGTCTAGACTCCAGACAGAGTTCCCCATGATTCATGGGGAAGTGAATATTCCCTGCAGTGAATATTCAGATTAAGAATAGTTCAAGTCATGGAGTTCCCATTGTGGCTCAGGCATAATGAATCCGGCTAGTGTCCATAAGGATATAGGTTCAATCCCTAACTTCAATCAGTGGGTTAAGGATCCAGCACTGCCATGAGCTGTGATATAGGTCATAGACGCAGCTCAGACCTGGCATTGCTGTGGCTGTGGTGTAGGCTGGCGGCTACAGCTCCGATTGGACCCCTAGCCTGGGAACTTCCATATCCCTTGGGTGCGGTCCTAAGATGATGAAAAGAAAAAAAAAATAGTTCAAGTCCATCAAATCAGTGAAGACTGTAAAATTGGCAAATAGTTGTCCTTGTGCCGCAAAGAACAGCCATAATGGGAGGAGAAAAGGCAGCTTCCCACTAGCCTCTACAGGGTAATTTTCCAGGATATATCCAGCTAGATTGCCAAAGGCACTTGCCTTATTTGGGGCTGTTTGTTCATCTTGCAATGACTTCTTTGAATGCCCTCCTGCCATTTGTATAAACGGGCTCCCACCAGCCGTGCTTATACATCTGCCCAGTGCTTTGGTCACTGATCGTTGGGTTAGGAAGGGCCAGTTTTCTCAACTGAGTCCCATTGTCGCAACTCCCACTTCTCTGCTGATGATTCCAAAATCTGTACCTCCTTCCCATCTCTCTCCTTACAAGTTCTACTTTTGTCCGGTGGTCCACTGGGCAGGGAGATCTGTCTGATGTCCCTCAGGGAACTCATGTAACAAGTCCAAACATAACATACCTTGTTTGCTTTTCCTCTCAAGTCTAAACATTTTATTCTGCTGGATTTAACCCCAAAGTATCATTAACCCATCCCTTCCTTCTCCAACCCTAGTTTAGCCTGAACTGGACTCCTGCCACCTCCCAAGCCATCTCCCTGCCTCCAACCTTGCGTTCCTCAAGTCTGTCTTCCACAAGGGTTTAAGCACAGTCTCATCGCAAAGACAAGGTCCCTAGAGGCTGTAACTTGAGCATTAAAATTCATTCCCCTTCAAGGTCTCCCAGCATCTACAAGCTCCCCTTTCAGGCTTCAGCCTCCTCCTCCACTTTCATTTCCCTGCTGTGTGCTTTGCACTCCAGTAACACAGGACTACTTCACTTTTCACCAGATACTCTTTCACCATGAAACCCTAGGCCTTTGAGACTCCATTTTCACGTTATTCCCTCCTTTTCTCTGCATTTGGCTAATTCCATCTCAGCTTTTAAGACTCCACTCAGTTACCATCTCCTGGGAGACTTGTGTGACTGCCAGCACATACGCCCCAGAAGACGATTTAGGGGTCCCAATTCTGTGCTCCTCTGATAGCCTGGCCACATTTCCATCATTGCACTAAGCACATAAAATAGAATGTTTTGTTTAGGCTTGTCTCACCCAATAGATTGTCAATAACTTGGAAATAGAGACTGTATCTCTTTCCCCATTTTATCCCTTGATAATAATTTTTGAGTGAGTATATGAATAAATGAATGAATGATATGTATGCATGTCAGAGACTCCCCCTAAGTATAACAGGGGGCATATATGTCATTGGATAGAAATCATTGAGGCCTTGGTCTCCCTGAAATCTTGAATTTTTATCCCAGAGAGAACAACCAAAAGGCAAGGTCATTTTTTTCTAGTTTTTATTGAAATAGTTGACGTATTATTTTAGCCTAAGGTGTACAACATAAATATTTGATATGTGTATATATTGCAAAGTGATCACTGCAATAAGTTTGATTAACATGCATTACCCCATATGGTTACAATTTTCTTATGAGGAGGACTTTTAAGACCTACTCTCTTAGCAACTCTCCAATATGCACTAGGGTATTTTTAACCATAGTAACCATGCTGTATATTACATCCCTAGAACATTTTTTTATCTTATAATTGGAAGTCTGTATCATTTGACCACCTTCACCTATTCCCCCCTCCCACCCCCACTCTCCACCCCTTCGCCTGGCAACTACCAATCTGTCCTCTAAGAGTTTGGTTTCTTTGGAGTCCATTTATAAGTGAGATCACACAGTATTTGTCTTTCTCTGACATATTTCACTTTGTATAGTGCCATCAAAATTCATTCATGTTGTCACAAATGGTGGGATTTTCAAAACTAGCCTTCTGTTGTGAACATGAGGATGTAAAAATTAACCATTTACTTATCCTGTGGTTCGTGCTGGCCAAGCAAGGCAGAGTTTCCTGTCCAGCCATGCTGCAGGGAGCCATGCAGAGGGGTGGACCCAGGAGAGGTCCAGGACCGAGCAATGCAGATCCCATGACTAATTCTGCCACAGGCCTTTCGACAACTTGCTGACCTCCTGAGTCTCAGTTTCCTCATTTCAAAGTGGAGTAATAATCCTTGCCACTCAGGGTTGTCTTGAGGATTGAGTTGACGGGCGTGAAGACTTAAAACAGCACTCAGTAAATATTCAACAAGTGGCAGGCCGATGTTATCATAAACGGTAGTGTGACATCAATTTAAAATGTTACGATCTCTTCCTCTAGAACTAACTCTGTCCTTCCATCAGGGTTTCTCAACTCCCATGCTAAGAACATTTTAGGCAAGATAATTCTGTATCTTGAGGGGCTGTCTTGTGCAGAAAGTTTAGCAGCATCTCTGCCCCTACCCCACTAGATGCAGGTAGCGCTGTGCACACACCCCTGCCTCCTAGTATGACAACAAAAATATTCCCAGACATTTTCAAATATCTCCCGGGGGCACAACCATTTCGAGTTGAGAGACTCTCCTTTAAAAAGGGAGGTAACCCCTGTGGCTTTGACTTTTTCTTCTGTGAAATGGGAGAATTCTCCTGAACACTTGAAAGTATGATTTGAATCAGGTGGGATAATAGACCTGCGATTGTTTTAAAACTTTCGAAGTGCTGTTCAAATAGAAAGTGATTGTTTTGACAGACTTCCTCCACTTGAATACTTAACAGAAAAGTGAGCATATCCCCCTCAAGTAACCACCCCTCCCCCAGATCCCGTGCACCGCTCAGGCCCATGGGGCCAGTCCTGCTCCCAAATGCTGGGCAGAGAACTGGGATGTGAGGTCACTGCACCAGCAGCGTCTGGGCATGGTGGCCACTGGGAAGGCACAGGTGAGGGTGAGTCTTGCACTGACCCATGGACATGAGATCATAGTGGTACCTGAATTGGGCTGCAAGATAGTGTTCTAGAATTCTCCCTGAAACCCACATGGCTGTTGATCTGGAAGCTTTGGAGGCCCAGGTATTTTTGCTGCTCCTGCAGGCAGGTTTCCATATCTGATTCTGCTGCTGTGACGGCTAAAGTTTGCGCTGGCAATCAAAGTCAGGCAGTTATTTTAATTTCAACTTAATTAAAATCGCATGATGGGGCCACAAGCAACCAGACCTTCACAGAATGCACCAAGGTCAGCTAAGTGCAGTGCTTGAGTCCCATTGCAACAGCATCAGCGAGATCTTTCTCCAGCCAGAAGTTCCTGAACCGGGTGTGTGGTGGAGAGAGAATGCCCCAAATGTCTGGCACAAATGATGCAACAAATTTGCCTCCTATCTCCCCTTTCCTCAAAGCTTATCAACAAGGGGATATTGTAAGACAGACACATTTAGACGGTACCCCTGAGTGCTAAGTGTCACATCATACCCTATCTCTGCTGTAACAGTGAACTCTTTCTGTTTATTCTCAGATACAGATCACCATTCCCACTATACATCACCAGGCGAGTGTACCTACCCCTCCCTGCTCCGTGAACCCAAAAGTTTGGGATCAAGTTCAGATCACCAACTTCAGGAGACCTCAATCCCTGATGTCTTCCCTTCTTATGCTTTCAGGGTCCCCTCCTTCAGGCAGACTTTGCACGGGACCATTTCCTGCACCTCCAGACTATCTTCAAAATTTAGAAAGCATGGGGTCTCTGTCCCTTCCTTCTCAGAAGACCCTGGGCTCTTAGAAAAAATTGGTCCGACCCCTTTAGAGATCTGCATATACAGTCTAGGGGCCAGTCAGCTTTTATCAAGCCATGGAAAAATACATACTCTCTAGACAACTCTGTTTTCATTTTCTATTTGTGAGAGAGGAATCATGCAAATAAGTCTGCTCATATAAAAAAAAAAAAACCCTGTGACTTTATTAATCGGGAGGCTTGGAAGTGGCTCACCTCATTTTTAAACCCCTCCTCCTGTAAGGTCTTGTTCCAATTATCTGGATGATGTGCCCTTTCATATCCAGAGATGGCATCATCAGAACTCAAGGGAGGGCTTTTGGCCAAGCAGACAACCTCTCTGGGGCTCAGTTTCCCTGCCTGTAAAGAACGGAGAACAATCCCAAAGCTGCTCTTAGCGTGGGAAGCAGAAGGAAGATGGCCCCATTAAATAGAACCAGGAAAATGTCTGTTGTAACAGGCCAACCGGGCAATGAAGGCCTTTGGGAAGGTCTCTGGCTGCAGATGCAAAGGCAGAAAAATGCAAGACAGGGAGTTGGTAACAACAACTCTAGGTAACTAGGCTTTTTAATGAGATAAACCTTCAGCCAGCAGCAGAAGCGCTTCTACCCCATGAGCCAGAGGCCTGAAATGCAGCCACATGGCCTCCGACTCTCCCACTGCTAGTAACAGGGGTACAGGGTTCTGGGTCCCTGTTCCGAGCAGCACCATCCATTAGAAAACAAAAAAGGTACGGTAAGTGCCACTGAGCTCCTCCATTAATTGCTAAGTAAGGGGGAAAAAAAAGGAAGAATAAAGTGCTTTTACCTGCTCGGCTGGATAATTAAAAGCTGCCTGAAGCACTGCTAACCTTTTTCATTATGGCAGTGTTCATTATAAAGCCAGAAAGAATTAACTACACTGCATTATCAGATATCGAAAAATATTAATAGCAAAAGTGAGAAAGGGAAAGGAGGAATTTTGGGCGAGTTAATTAAACCACACGTCCTCAATGACTTATTAAGTCACTGGTCGAGCTTCCTGAAGCTCGGCAAGTCCCAGAGAGCTTGCAATGTGCTCCTGGCTCCTCCGGAAATGAGTTTCCAGCTCGTGGAGCTGTATTTTTTTTTTCCATCCTCTATTGCGAATTTTCCTTTCTTTCTTTCCAAATATTGCCAAGTGAGTAAAGTCCTGGGTGGGGACCATCGTGGAGCTGATATCAATGGGAGCTTGGGAAAATCATCACTACAGGGCTGCACTGGAAGCCAACTCACTGGATTGCTGAGCAAAACCCTTTTGGGTCTTCCGTAATGGAACAGGTGAGAACATCTTATAATGAGGTCCCTTTGGCGCTTCTGTAGCCAAAGCCCAGGGATAAGTTCAAGACGGGCCCACCTCGCTATTGGATTCCCTTCTATAAGGCTCGGCGCTGCGTCCTGGTACCAGGCATTGAGCTGGGTTGGGCCCCCGGGGTCTTGAGAGCTGTTTGGAGTAAGTGTGCTATCGACTCTCCATCTACAAAAATTGGAGCAGCCAATGGTTTCACGGAGCAGACCACGGTTAGGGCCCTGCTGCGGTGCAGGGAGCTCTGCCGAGCAAGGACTACTGTCCTAGAAAATCTTTGGTGAATGGAGATGACATCCTCTGCAATCATCTGAACGCCGAGTGAGAAGAGGTGGACTTACATCCCTGGCCCCCATGGAGCTCTTTGTGTGAGTTCAACTGACGTCACAGGATAGGGGTAGAGAGAGCACCTGGGAGAGAAACACCTTCGAGGGTGGAGGGAACAGGGCAGGGAGTGAAAGCACCTTCATTTAGCAAAAAGCAAATTTGATGATGAAAAAAATGTTGTATCGATTTCTCTTTTTCTTCCTGCTGGCACTGGAGCTTTCAGTGAAGTCATAGAGCACCTGGGACTCCAACTTTGATTGGTCCTGCTTCAGCCAAATCTCATTCGAAGTCTAGTTTGCTTGAGTGGTGGTGACAGAGGTTTTCCTCTAGGCAGAGTGAGGTTATCTTTTCTCCAGCATACCATCAGGAGGATCAAGCATAGGGTCTGGAGACTCCTGTCCTGCCCTTGACCACCTGCCCTTGACTCTGCCCTGTGCCATAGCTTGACCCCAGTGACAGCTCTGCTCAGAAACTCAGCAAGCAGTGCCACTTCCCCGAGGAAGTGCTTTCCAGGAGCTGGGTGTGAATGACGGTGCGTCAAGCTGCAGCCTACATGGTTAGTGGGGACAGGAAAGCTGTGGCTTGTATATAAAAGAAAGCTGAAATGGTTACAGGGGAAGGAGCCAGAGATTGGGCAGAATGGATAAAGTCATTGAAATGGGCCCAATGCACATGTGTCTTCCTGACCCTTATTAAGAGCTGTGTTTGAGGAGTTCTTGTTGTGGTTCAGCAGGTTAAGAACCAAACACAACACTGGTGAGGATGCAGGTTTGATCCCTGACCTTGCTGAGTGGGTTAAGGATCCGGTGTTGCCCAAAGCTGTGGTGAAGTTTGAACATGCTTGGACCCACCATTGCCGTGGCTGTGGCATAAGGCTGCAGCTGCAGCTCCCATTTGACCTCTAGCCCAGGAACTTCCATTTGCTCTGGGTGTGGCTGCAGAGAAAAAAAATGAGCTGTGTATGTGCACAGGTACCTTCTTGCATTTTTCCAGCCCACTATACTACGCTGCAGCCAAAGGTGGCTCAGGAGTTTAGTCAACAGGACCTTCTCCCAGGGAATTGAGTTATGCCTGTAAAGCATTGAAAAAAGTGCCTGGCACTTAGTAAGCACTCAATAAATGTTATTGATTCTTCAACATCCTGTATCTTTATCTGGAACTTTGCACGAGCTTTCAATACCTTGAGATGCCCTGAAAGAAGAATCTAGAGATAACACAGAGAAGGCTATGAACACTGAATTTTGAATAATTCTTTTGAGGTGAATTACCATACGGAATGACATAGGCATATTTCCCATATCAGCAAAATTCTTAACTTCTGGTTTCTCTTCTTCTTCTTCTTCTTCTTTTTTTTTTTTGTATTTTTAGGGCTGCACCTGCCACATATGGATGTTCCCAGGCTAGTGGTTGAATCAGAGCTGTAGCTGCCGGCCTGTACCACAGGCACAGCAATGCAGGATTTGAGCCAAGTCTGCGACCTACACAATAGCTCATGGCAATGCCAGCTCTTAACCTACTGAGCGAGACTAACGATCAAACCCGCATCCTCATGGATACTAGTTGGGTTCATTACCACTGAGCCACAATGGGAACTCCCTTAACTTTCTGGTTTCTAAGCTATCCTTCCAGGTTGTGTGTGGAAGAGGAGGTAAGAATCAGCTTTTTAAGTGCTTTTCATGTTTAAGACCAGGGTTAAAGTGGACAACCAGTCACCCCTAGGATTTGAGCCTCTCTGTAGGGGCTCTGAATACACCCCCTCTTAGGAATAAACATAAAAGATGGACTCCTTTAAGCAAAAATCAAGAGCAATACTTTGGCTTAGACCATATAAGAAAACTTTGAAGTTGCCATATGATCTAGCAACCCCACTCCTGGACATAGATCCAGGAAAAACTATAAGTCAAAAGGATATGTGCACCCCTATGTTCATAACAGCACTGTTCACGATAGCCAAGACATGGAAGCAACCTAAATGTCTATTGAAAAAGGAATAAAGAAGATATGATATACACAATGGACTATTACTTAGGCACAAAAATAATAAAATAATGCCATTTGCAGCAACATGGATGGACCTAGAGATGATCATACAAAGTGAAGTAAATCAGAAAGAGAAAGACAAGTATCATTGATATCACTTCTGTGTGGAATATGAAATATAACACAAATGAGCATATCTACATAATAGAAACAGACTCACAGATATACAGAAGAGACTCATGGTTGCCAAGGAGCAGGAGATGTGGTGGAGGGAAGGATTGAGAGTTGAGATTAGTAGATGCAAAGTATTATGTACAGAATGGATAAACAGCAAGGTCCTATTGTATAGCACAGGGAACTATAGCCAATATCCTGTGATAAACAATAATGGAAAAGAATATGAAAAATGTGTGTGTGTGTGTGTGGCTGGATCACCTTGCTCTATAGCCAAAATTAACACAACATTGTAAACTAACTATCTTCAATACAATTATATATATGTATAAAATAATAATAATAAAAGAAAAAAAAAAGAAAACTCTTTGGAATTCGGTGACTTGGAGCTTGAAGGGAAGTAGAAAAGAAATTGCCCACGTCCTCTGTGTGTTAGGCAAGGCTTCCAAATACATAATGTATATTTCCACTTTCTTAACTAGGCTCAATTCCCACCAATCCCTTATCCCTCCCTGCATCTTTCAAGTGCCATCTTCTAAGTCCAAGCCCAGGTCCACAATCCTAGGAAGTCTTCTTTGAGTCCAGTTCTGGTTGACTTTTTTCCTCTTGACTTCCATAGTGTTCCCTGAACTTTCCATATTTACTAACCCGGATGGTTCAGTCTTTCAGTCTCTTTATCTTAGAGTGTTTGACAGCATCTTGATATAAATCTCTCTTCTATTCTGTTGGGCTCTAGATTGATCATTATATGTGCCCCTCTGGTTGGGTCCACTGAGCTCTCATTGCCTTTCATTCATGTCACATTTCAGCAAGTATTTTATAGTGTTGTAGTGAGTTGTTCTGTTGTTGTCCATGCTATTCATGAGCACTTGGGGGGACAGCATCATTTATTTATCTGTATACATTTATCATACCTGGAATAAGCTCACTCAATGCATGTTTGTCGGGTCACAGGGAGTCGAACTGAACTGTACTTTTGTTTTTTCTATCACAGCACATAACTTGATATTGAACAAAGTGTGGGCACACACCAAATATATGCTGCTGGGTCTGAATTAATCCCCTCAATCCTCTCAGCCCCTTCACATCATGCCAGTGTTTCATGACTGTATACTGAAGCAGATTGCGGTTTTCTGGGCTCCGGTAAACTTGCTTCCCCTAAACCTTCCTGGCCACCTGCCAAAAGACAGTGCTAAGTGGTCAATATCTTCCATTTCCCCTCTTATCCCTGTAACTTCACTTACTTCTATATTCTAGAAAACCATGGACCTGTCTAAAACAGAACTACAGATATGTTTTGAAACTCGAGGTTTGCAGATATTTTATATAAAGGACTTTTTCTCAAATGCCTTGTAATCCACTTGAAACGTGGAAACAATCCATGTATGCCTCTCTCTCAGCACGGTATGTATCGCCCCCCCTAATTCGTGACTTCGGACAAACAGTAACCTCTCTGGGCCTCCCATCACTTTTTTATGAGGTTAAACCAGATTGTCTCCAAGATCCTTCTTGTTCTAATTCCCGGTGCCTCTGACACCCTGTGGAAGACCCGGTTGGTTAGTGAACTCAGCCACTTCTAACTCCCCTCTCCCTGACCCGCTTCTTGCTTTTGATGATGAGAAAAGACCTCTATTTACTTTCTCAGATCCTCATACAATATGAGTAGACATGTGACTGATGGTCAACAGGGGCTTCTGGAGGAAATAATTTGTTTTTTGCTTTCCAGAATAAAATGAGCAGATATGGCTCCTGAAGTCCTTTCTTTCTTCAGACTCTTTTTTTTTTTTTTTTTGCCTTTTAGGGCTGCACTTGTGCCATGTGGAAGTTCCCAGGCTAGGGGTCTAATTGGAGCTACAACTGCCATCCTACCCCACATCCACAGCAATATGGGATCCAAGCTGCATCTGCAACCTACTCCACAGCTCACAACAATGCCCGACTCCCAACCCACTGAGCAAGGCCAGGGATTGAAGCCGCATCCTCATGGATACTAGTTGGATTCGTTTCTGCTGTGCCAGGAAGGGAACTCCCTCTTCGGACTCCCCCTGAGAGAGGAGTTGTTAGCTATCTTACAATAAAGAGGTGGCAAGCATGAGAACCAAAAGCCAACACATCAAGGACGGTGGCATGCCTAACTCCTTGTTGACAATATAGGGCTGGGACCATCCCTGGGAAGGAATCACTCATGCCTCCATGAATTTAACCTCCTATCAGGCAGAAATTTTGTTGAAATTTTTGTTGAAAAACATTTTGCTGAAAGCCTTCCTGACACATACTGTTCTAATTTCTAGTCAAGTGGGTTTATCAGATAGATCGATTCATTCTTTTGGGTCCCCTCCATGAGCGTACCTCCAACTTGACCAGACTCATAGGAACACATGCACATGCACACACACACACCCATGTTGCAGAGTGCTTTATATCACACCATTTCCACGTACATTATCACGTTGATTCTTCTATCAATCCTGAGGGGTATGTTCTATAATTCTCCTTATTCTATAAATGAAGAAACGTAAAGAAAGTACTTGCAATCTCACTGACTCTAAATACAATACATTCACACAAATTCAATGGCAACTCAGGTCAAAATTCTACACCCCACTTTCTCAACAAAGGAAGCTGACAGCTTTCCCTCTACACCATCTGGGGCTCAGGCACAGAGCAAAGCTCCAAGGACCATAGAACTCTTCCTGTGATAGAAAAGGATCGTCTCTGCTAGGGGGGGATCATATCAGAGAGGGTGCTTCCCCTGGCCCAGGGAGCTCAGCAACCCTCAGGGGGGAGGAAGCAAATTCTATCCTCCCGCCAGGGCCTGGAGCACAGGTCATTACCAGGCGATTCCAGAGCTGGACAAATGCAGACTGACGGCAGGCTTACCTTCCCTCTAACCCGCGCCCTGGCGAACATGAGTTGTACAGCTAAACCCGGGCCCCGTGACATGTTGTTCCTTCTCATTAATAAAGCACTGCCTGAAACAATTACACTGCAGGAAACTAACCTTATTTTTCTCTTTCCCTCTGAAAGGTACCAAAAATTAAAAGCAAAGATGCTTAAATCAACTGGAGTGTTTCTGGGCAGATGTTTCTAAGTGTAATCTAGCTAATAGGAAAGGGCTCTCATGGGCAGGGCTCTTATACTATGGCTCCCTCGGAAGTCCTACCAACAGATAAAGACAGAACACACAGCTTCTCCACGACAGCCCGGCTCTCTTCGTATTTTGGGACCCCATTGCCCAATGCAGTTCATTTATGTCTCTATTCTGGACCTGGAGGTACATGTCGATCTTTTTTTTTTTTTTTTTTAAACCAATGTAGTATCAGGAAAAGAGCATAATACTTCAAAATCAAGCAGCCTCAAGTTTAAGTCTGAACTCCGGCTTTTTTTTTTTTGTTTTTTCTTTTGTTTTTAGGGCCGCACCCATGGCATATGGAAGTTCCCAGACTAGGGGTCCCATCTGAGCTGCAGCTGCCAGCCTACACCACAGCCACAGCAACATGGGATCCAAGTTGTATCTGCGACCTATACCACAGCTCATGGCAATGCCAGCTCCTTAACCCACTGAGTGAGGCCAGGGATCAAACCTGTATCTTCATGGATCCTTGCTCAGGAGCCGCAACAGGAAATCCTGAATTCTGGCATTTATTAGTGGTCTGTTATTTGGCCATTCTGTATTATTTATCTACTGTTGCATAACAAAATACTCCAAAACTTAGTGAATTAAAACAACACACACTGAGTTCCTGTCATGGCTCAGTGGTTACAAACTTGACTAGGATCCATTAGGTTGCTCAGTGGGTTAAGGATCTGGCGTTGCCTTGAGCTGTGGTGTAGGTTGCAGACGCGGCTCAAATCCTGTGTTGCTATGGCTGTGGTGCAGGCCAGCATCTATAGCTGCGATTCAACCCCTAGCCTGGGAGCTTCCTTATGCCGTGAACACAGCCCTAAAACACACACACACACACACACACACACACACACACAAATTATTTTAGGTTTCTATCGGTCAGGAATATAGACCCATAGATTAGCTGTCCCTTCTGCTCAGGGTCCCCCAGGCTGCCCTCAAGGTGTCAGCTAGGGCTGCAGACCTCTCAAGTTTCCACCAGGAAGGTCGTGCACCCAAGTTTGTGCACAGGATTATTGCCAAGGTGCAATTCCTCCTAGACTATTGGCTGGAGGCTTCCCTCCCTTCCTTGCCATGTGGACCTTCTCATCAGGCAGCTCACAACATGATAGAAGATGACCAAGGAGTTCCCTGGTGGCCTAAAGGCTTAATGACCCAGCATGATCACTGCTATGTCACAGGTTCAATCTCTGGCCTGGGAATTTCCACATGCCATGAGTGTGTCAAAAAAATAAATGAATGAATAACTAATAATTGAAATAAAAAATAAAAAAAGAAATCTCCCATCAGGATAAGCCAGCAGGAGAAGAAAATGGAGGTTACTGTCTTTTTACAACATAATCTCAGAAGTGACACCTCATTTCTTTTGCCACATTCCATTTGTTAGAAGCAAGTGCTACCTCCAGCTCACACTCCAGGGGAGGGGACCACACAAGGACATGATTATACAAGGAAGCGGGGATCCTGGGGAGCCATTGTGGCAGCTACTGGTCATATCTCCTCAATCAGTTTCTTCACCTGTAGGTGAGGACTGCAATAACGACGTCAGGGTTAGAGAAAAAGTCCGAGGAGACCCCTGTTCCTAAACAGTGCCTGGAAGAACACGTGGCACCGAGGCGGTGACGTCCGGAAGATAACTGCCCCACCCCTCCTCTGCCTGTCAGGTCTCAATGATACGTTCAGAGGTTTGTATGCAAAGAGGGCTACAAAGCAAGTCTCCACGTCCAAGAGTGAAGCCAAAGGGATTTAGTGAGCAAGTCAGAGGGTCCCAGAGAACAAAATGATGGCAAGGGGAGCGTTTGAGCTCTCTGGGTGGGTCAGAGGCAAGTCTCCCCTGAGGCAGATGTCTGGAGGGAGGAGTCCTGCACAGGAAATAGAGAACTCAAAGCCTGGGTGATCTTGTGCTTTTGTAAACAAGGACCAGACCAAGAGCCAGCAGCTTCCTGACCCAGGACCCTGACTCCCTATCACAGGGCAACCCCAGCACCCTCCCCAGTGGCGTCTGACAGCCTCATGAACATTCCCGGGTGTGTGTGTGTGGGGGGGGGGTCCTTAAATCCCAAGGTCTCCTCTTCCCCCCACCCCAAGGTCAGTGGACTGTGGAGCCAGCTCTGAACATTGATCACTTTTCACTTTCCGCCTCTAATTCTCACCAGTTCATTAAAGCTTGACCTTCTGGGCTTCTAAGGCTACTCTGGATGTCCAGCCAGAGAGACCATTATATTTTCAAGGCTGTTAAACTGTCCAATGATATTTTAGCTGCTTTTTTTATATTGGATAGCAAATCATCAGTCACTTGTGTAAACTTCCAAGTGAAAATGGGGGAGAGAAAAAGACGGGGAATTAGATGAAATTATAGTGGAATGAAGCAGTTAAATTTCTCTCTATCAGCTGAGGCGAAGCGAGGCGAGGTGAGATGATGGTCAATTATCTTTTTTCCCTCACTGATAAATCGCCAGCACCATTGAGAGTGTCAGTGCCTGACTCGTGACAAGCAGAGAGGGGCATCGACATGACCAGAGAACTGCGAACACAGACCCGCTTTGCAGATCTTCCAATGCAGATTTTGACCCTGACCGTGTCCGGGGAGAACCGCCCCCCCCCAACTTTTTCTCTCTGATCACTGCCCAAATTCCATCCTTCCTCCTCCTCATTATGCTCAAAAGCAATGGCACCCACCTGAAGCCGTCCACCACCATCTCCCAAACCGACCTCATTATCTTCCTCTCGTCTTCCTTATCTGACCTAATGGGACCATCATTCACCCCAGTTACTTAACCAGAAACTTCATCATCATCCCAAACACCTCCCACTTCCTCACGTAGCGCTCCCCCCCCCACCCCGACCCCCGCCCGTGCATTCATCTCTGAATCTGTTCTATTGTCTAACACCATGATTTGTCCCCAGCCCCTCTGCCGTTGCCTGGTCCAGGCCCTTACCTTTTTCTGAAATCTGTGGGAAAAGCCTTTTAATGGGTCTCAAAGTCTTCCGCGTTGCCTTAAAAATACACACGCACACGCACACCCTTCCCACTCTTGCTACTTTGTTTTTTAAGGCACCCTTATGAGTGTGTGTCTTTCCTGCTCAAAGGTCAGGAGCTCCCTCTTGCTTTAGGAAAAAGCTAAGACACCTCACCTGGTGTATGATCCTATGGTCCCCCTGACACCCACATGCCGTCAGCAGACAGGCATTTGCAGTTTTTTCCGCATTCCCACTCTTGTGTCCATGGCTTTTTTCGTGTTTGCTCCTGTGACAGAGTTCTCTTTCCCTTTTAGTCTTACTGGCCAACCTTTCCCAACCTTCAAGATTCAGATCCAAAGTCACCTCCTCTACCAAGGTTTTCCTGATTTTCCTCTAGCATTAGCCAATCTCTTCTCTGTCCTCTCACAGAACCTCGCAATTCCTCCACTGTATTCTGACTTTTTTTGGACATATTATTCCCCCTCCTGGACTACAGGGCCCCTAAATAAAGACCACGGCTTGTCCTCAGCAGCTAGCATTATCCTTGGCTCAGGGGCCACTGAGTGTCTGTTGGTCAGTGAATTTCCACGGACTGCAGAGGAAGACAAACCCAGGTTAAAACATTGCTCTCCCACCTACTAGCCCTGTGACCTCAGCAAGATTTCTGTGCCTCTGAGCTTCAATTTCTTATCTGTAAAATGAAAATTACTTCTGCACCCCTAGGAGCATAGTATGAAGACAATAAATGAGATTTAGAAAGTGAATAACTATTGGGAGGATAAGGAAAGGGGAGGTGATTCAATTGAAGCTGAGGTTTCTAGTAAGAATTTGGTGAATGAAGGCTCCATAAAAGAGAGAAGACATGGTAGACCAGGCACAGTGTTGTAAAGAACTGGACACAGAGCAGACATTCAACTTCTCCCTCATTTGTGGAAATCTAGCAACTAGAGAATAGGGAGAAATAGTGTGTCTTAATGGACCACTGTCTCATTTCTTTTGGTTGCTGCTTGTTTTCTCTCAATGACCTGGATGGATGCCAAGGCATGTGGCTGGGGCAAAAATCCCTCTATTTGATATCCCTGTCCCTCAACAGACTCCAAAGCAAACACACCAAGGGATCTGATCACCCCCGAGTGGCTCTATACTTGCTTGCCTGGCACCGCATCATGTGCACATGCAAATACAGCTGGACAAGCAGGTATGGAGCATAAGCCCTTGTAAGCCAGCCTGTGCCAACATGGTACCAGGGGACCCTACCCATGATGGGAGGCCAGGGAAGCAGTCTCCTGAGTGACAGTAGCTCATTTGGACCCCCAGTTTCTGGCCGTGACCCAGCTGGACCTGCCCCCAGATTAGGAGTTGCTGCCTGGGAACAATGTGGGGAAGAGCACAAAGTGCCAGCTGGGAAAGTAGGGCCTGGAGGTAGAAGTGTCAGATCAGACTGGGATGGCCCCAAGGGCCAGGCAGGGCAACAGTCTTCAGAGAGTTCTAGACAGTGGATAAAGGAGGAAAACTCACTCGGTCCAAGGCTGAGGACTGGAAGGAAAGAGGAAGACCAGAACACCTTAAAAGCAGAGAGAAGCCATATGTAACCTGGAGTATTTGGCAAAGAAACAATCCAAAGACAGACATGGATGGGCTGGAATGAGGTGTGGGCATGCTTACCTAGGGCTGATGTGAGCACAGCGCTGCCAAGTCTTCCATCTCAGCCTTTCTTTGCAAATCAGTCAAGCCCTGCCTGGAAAGTGATGATTCAGAGGCACTGGACTGAACAGGAAAATCGAAGCAGCAGCAAGTCCTATATGAGAGCAGGTACCGTCCTATATAAACATTACAAAGAGCAGTGCCTTCCAGTCTCCATTCAGATCTATTACCCACAGGGATCAGGAGATCAACTGGCTTGAGATGCTTTTGATTCTTACTGTGTTACAGCTTGAAGATAGCAGTAAGGTCTCCCCTCCGTCTTTCTTTCTATAAATATATAAATAATTATATAGATGTGTACACACACATATATATTATATGTATGTATTGGCCATGCTTGCAGCATATGGAAGTTCACAGTCCAGGGATTGAACCCTCATCACTGCAGTGAAATGCCAGATCTTTAACCTGCTGTGCCACCAAGGAACTCCTATTTTTATTTATATTTTAATTGAACTATAGTTGATTTACAATATTGTGTTAGTTTCAGGTATACAGTGAAGTGCTTCAGCTATACATAATTTTTTCAGATTATTTTTCATCATAGGTTATTATAAGATACTGAATATAGTTTCCTGTGCTATAGAGTAAAGCCTTGTTGCTTATCCATTTTGTGTATTGTAACATGTATCTGTCAGTCCTCTAGTCCTAATTTATCCCCTCCCCTTAACTTTCTCCTTTGGTAACCACAGGCTTGGTTTCTATGTCTGTGAATCTGTTTCTGTTTTGTAAATAAATTTGTTTGTATTATTTTTTAGATTCCACGTAAAAGTGATATCATATATTATTTCTTTCCCTGCTTGACTTAACTTTACTTAGTATGATATTCTCTAGCATCCATGTTGCTGCAAGTGGCATTATTTCATTCTTTTTCACGACTGAGTAATAGTCCATTGTGCATAGGGTTCACATCTTCTTAAGTCAATTGTCCATTGATGGGCACCTGGGTTGCTTCCATATTTTGGCTACTGTAAATAGTGCTGCTGGGTTTTCTGGTATGTAATATCGCTGTCCAGTCATATATTACCTATTAATTCCTAGATATGTAGAGAACATTACAGCTAAAAGACAGCATATAATTCATCTCATTTTACAGATAAAACAAAGTTTTTAAAAAGGTTATATGACTGCTCAAGCTAATATGATTAGTCCATGGTAGAGAAAGAACTGAAATTCTCCTAACATTCAACAGAACATTTTCTCCACCCTGCAATAAAGCCAAGCACATGCCAAAGGGAATCCATCAGAGATTCCCTTGGCAAAAATGAGGGGGAAACTCCTCATTTTTGAAAAATTCATCAAAAGAAACATTTACCAATGCAAATTAAAGCAAAGACACATTAAAATGCTTGAAGAATATCTGGGAGCCATGAGGTAACCTGAAGTGTTGATGCTTCAAATTGAGCCTTCAAGTACCTTATTTAATATGATTACATTGGTAGTAATCATTCCTCTACATAATTTGATTAGAAATTTTTTCTTTGTCTGAATCTAAATTTCAGAAGAGAAATGCCTGAAAAGTCCTGTTTGTTTTTGAGAGATGTATCCCCATGCTTGTTTCCTTGTGCTGTGATGTACTCCCCAAAGACCAAGTATGGAGACTAGAAGAAGGGAAGGGTAGATTTTACCTTGAGGCGAAGGATAGAATTGGATTAAACCTGGCACCATACCACCTGGACTAGACTGTTTATGTCCACATATGACATCATCTAATCCTGAACAAGATAGACTTTGGTTATTGCCTTGTGAAAGCATTATATTGATATTTGAGATTATACAGACAGATACAACCTTGGGGGTAAGTTGAAGTTTCCCCTCAATATAGTGGATATTTTCACATTCAGTCATCCGAGGGCAAAGGCTAATCTTGGGACCAAAAAAAAAAGGAACGGAAGAGAAAACCCTTACCATAGCATTTGGGAAATCAGAATCAGTTGGTCTGGAATCAGGAGAGATGGGGAAGACATACACCCAACATATCGAAGCAGAGCAACAGCAGGCGGGAACCTACACCAAAACAGCACTCTGGAGGTGGGTTCATGCTCATGGATTCTAAAAGGACGGCCGATACTAGAAGCAACGCACTGCTGTTACATTCAAGGCTTTAGTAAACATTTATTGAAAGTCATACTCCGATCTCAGCTGGGCTAATGAGGATTAGGAAAAGCTAAACTCCATGTTTAAGAAGGAGGAGCCAAGAGAAGGATGGACATTCCTCTTGCTGAAGCCAGATATGGAGTTATCAGTGGCAACAGTCTTTAGCTAAAATGTTCGCATCAGACAGGCAATGATCTCCATGAGCTCATCCGCTCCAGGGACATTGGGAGGGAAGGAAGATGAGTGTGGTCCAGGGAGACCAGGAAGAGCCTGGAATTTTCATTCCAGAAGAGAAATTGTGTGGATGGGCATTTTGATGGAGCTAATTGGGGGCAACTGGGCCAGTGGGAAATTTTACCAGGTATTAAAATTCTCTCGGTTGCAAGCAAGAACAATTAGCTCTGGGTAGCTTAAATTTTATTTTTAAAAGGCAAGGTGAAGGATCTATTGGAAGGATAGTTGGAACATCTCACAGAACAGAAGGAAAATTAGGCAATTAAAACCAAGCAAGGAAAAATTTCTAAACTATGGGATTTGATGGACCTCTAATGTAACTAATGTGACTTTTCTCTGACTTCCAGTCAAACTCTGCTTCAAAAATCCAGTTCAGGGAGTTTCCATCTTCCATCAGCAGTAACAAACCCAACTAGTATCCATGAGGATGGGGTTCGATCCCTGGCCTCGCTCAGTGGGTTAAGAATCCAGCGTTGCTGTGAGCTGTGGTTTAGGTTGTAGACATGCTTGGATTCCACGTTGTTGTGGCTGTGGCATAGGCTTCAACCCCTAGCCTGGGAATTTCTATATGCCACAGGTGCGGTCCTAAAAAAAAAAAAATTCAATTCAAAAAGAAATAATCAGGAGTTCCCTGATGACCTAGTGGTTAAGGATCTGGCATTATTACTGCTGTGGAGCAGGTTCAATCCCTGGCCCAGGAACTTCTATATGCTACAGGTGTGGCCAAAAAAAAAAAAAAAGAGAGAGAGAGAAAGAAAGAATCAGAATGGTTTGAGAGACAGTTGAGACCTACCCCTATATGTAATTGGAAAAAAAGGACATTTTCTCTCTCTTCCCACACTGCTTGGGTCCATAAAATAAGAACTGCTTCCTTCACAGAAACATAAACTCTATTTTCTCCACCATTCACTCCTTCCCTCTCTCACTTCTCTCCAAGAGGACAATATTAGTTTCCTATCGTTGCGTAACAGATTATCAGAGACTTAGTGACTGAAAACAATGTGCATGTGTTAGTTCACACATTTCCGATGGTCAGGCAACACAGATTAACTGAGTCCTGAGTGTGTGATCTCAGAGGCAGTAGTCACAGCATCGACGGGGCTGGATTCTCATCTGGAGGTCCAAGTGGGGACAAACCTGCTTCCAATCTCCTTCAGGTTGTTGGAAGAATCCATGTCTCTGCAGCTATAGGATGGAGGACCCCTACCTCTTGCTGATGTCAGCTTGAGGCTGCCCACATGGCATAGAGGCCACCCCACTTCCTGGCCATGTGGGCTTCCTTCAGTGTGGTGGCTCACTCCATTCAGCCAGCAAGGGGATCCTCTCTCTCAGGGGACAGCCCAGTCCCTCTTTTAAGAGCTTTTACCCACTAAAGTCAGGCCCACTCCCTTCTGATTGACTCCCAATCCACGGATTTGTAACTTGAATTATTTCTGCAAAACCCCTTCACCTTCATCATGCTCCATTGACTGGAAATAAGTCACAAGTCCTGCCCCTACTTGAGATGAGGGGATCGTGGAGGCCACCCTAGTGTAAATCTGCAGGAGGACTTAGAGCCCATGAGATGGAGGGCCAGGAAGGCTCTGATCTCCTTCGGGACGAGCACATCCTCTCTCTCCCTACTTCTCACGTGTTCTCATCTCCCTACACACCGGCTGCAAGTAATCTTGTCTCCTCCACGCAGTAAGCTGACCAGGGCAGGTCAACAGTCACTCCACTTCTCTACCCATGACTAAGTGGGAAATTTCAGTTCAGGAGGGAAGGAAAGAAAGCCCATATTGCAAACCGCATGAAGCCCCAGGTCTAAACCTTCTGTTCCCTATAACTTCACCATCCACAAAACCAATATCTTGATGCCTGTCGTATTCCTATGTCTATTTTCCAACTGTTTCAGAACTCAGAGGGGAGAGTTCTGATTTGTGAGAACCTCAAAAACCACTTGGTGGTCTGAGGACTGGCACCAAAGGAGTGAGATCCAGTCTCAGCTAGGCAGCCACCTTAAGATGTACCTCCTCTGTGCCCTGGCAATTTGAGTGCAGAGGGAATGGAAAACTGGTCTGGGAAGTTGAGGGCACCTGAGGCCCGTGACCCTTTCATATAAGGGACAAAAATTACACAGCATGTCATTTGCCTTGGAGGTTTAAAGGGTCCTTTACACCGCACCTTTACCCTGATTTTGGAAAGGGTACAGCTGCTACAGCAAACAGCTACACTGCTTATTAATATAAGAAGTCCTCTTCCTCCATATCCTGTTGACAATAAACCCTCTCCACGTCTTCTTACAAAAGGGAGGACGAGGCTATGTGTAGCCATGGACACACCACCCACGGGCATCTCTGCTCTTCCATGAACCCATCTCTGTCATGACTCCAACCCCCTCCAGCCTTTCCCGGGATCACTCATCTCAACACTGAGCCTGTCCCACAAGTCATAAACACACACATTGAGAGTAAGGCAGCCCAGAGCTATAAACCCTCATCCGTCCCACTGTTTCCCCAGACCATATCCCAACAAGGAAGAGGCAAATTCACAGATGCCACCCCTTACAAGGATCAAGTGAAACTGAGGCACAGAGAGGGTCAGCAACTGCTCTAAAACACACAGGAGTCAGCACCCAAGGGGAGGGTTGTACTCTTTTCTCTGTAGCCCCTGATGCCACACTGCTCCCTTAGTCTAGAGCTGAGGTGAATTAACCCCTCACATGCCTGGCATCTCCTGGGAATGGGCTGCTGATGGAAACAAACCAGGAACCCCACGGCCCACACGGGTCAGTTCCTGGGGCACCTCAGTTAAGGCGGTTAATAACCACAGCAACATGATTTATTACTTAGCACTCGAAGGGACCCGGCTGTCACCACAGAACCTCCGGCCCAGCCTTGCTCCCTTCATTTGCATAGGTAATGGTCATGTTATTAACAGCTCATTAGTGTCAGGCCCAGGTGACCAGAAAGACGGACTCCATGGACGGATGGGAAAGAGCCTCTTATAATTCAAAGAAAACCCTGCCAGGACTCTTATTCCAGGACCAAGAAAGGGCCTGTGTGACCCAGACACTGTTGGGGAGAGGTCTAAATCAAGTGTCCCTTCTTAAGGACAAAGTATAATTCTAAAATAACATCAGGACATATAATTAGAGTCTCATATATGATATCACCTTTATAGGATGTGATTAAAATGATGTTTGACTTCTGTGGTCTTCCTCCCTAAACCCCAGAACCACAGTCTAATCGTGAACAAAACATCCGACCAATCACATCTGAGAATCTTTCTACAGAACACCCGGCCCATCCTCAGAACGGTCAAGGTCATCAAAAAAGGGAAAGTTTGAGAATGGCCACAACCAAGAGGAACCTAAAGAGATATGACAGCTACCTGTAATGTGGTATCCAGATGAGATCCCGGAACAGAAAGACATTGGATAAAAACTAAGGATAGTCAAATAAACTATGAACTTAAGAATAATAATTTGTCAATACTGGGCCATGAATTGTAACCAATGCACCATACTAATATAAGATGTGAATAAAAGTAACTAGGTGTAGGTTACGTGAGAACTCTCTGAACCATTTTTTTTCTATGAATCTAAAACTGCTCCAAAACAAACATCTTGATTTTTTAAGTCTTTGACATACACGTGGCACAGACCAATTCATGCCATGTTATCATTCAAACAGTCAGTGTTGGTCCTTGATGCCTCAGTAAGATGGGGAGAATAGGCAGCTTTACCATTGCTTTGCAAATAAAATAACTGAGATTTAGAGAAATTAAGTGACTTGCCCAAGATCACATACCTACTAAAGGTAAGAGATTAGTTTCATTCTCGTTCTTCTGATTGAAAGCGAATGCTGTTATCTCAGAGAGAACAGGGATAAAGAAAAAAGACAGGGCAGGTCTCTGCTCATGGCCAGAGCAACTGGCAATGGGAGATGCTGATAGGGACAGATGAGAGGTCAAGGTCAAGGTCAGCCAGAGGATCAAGCCACTGTGCCACCAGGGAACTCCCCCTTGATCTCATCTTATCTCAAGCCTTAGAGGGAGAAAAAAATAAACGGACTTTCTTTCTCATCCATTCCCACATATCCTCCAAATCCAAATGTGGAAACACAGTCCAGAATTCTTGCAAAGCATTTTTGTCCACCCCTAAAAGCAAATGACAGGATGATTTTCTTTCTTTCTTTTCCTCTTGACCTCAAAACCCCACCCCACAGAATGTACCAGCCTGTCTAGAAAAAAAAATGATTCAGAACACAAAATGACTCAGTGGCTAATGACACTAAGTCCAGCTCCACTCTGCCTCTTATATTTTCCTCGATCCTGTGCTGTTTTCTAATCCATCTGGAAGCAAATAAAGGAGAGAAGGAAGAACTTTCTGTAACTCCGATGAGCAAGTTTGGGGAAAGGGAGTGACATCAGTGACCAGGCCCTGCTGTTGCCCACAGAAGAAAATTAAGGGGAAGAAATGAGACCAATTTTGCATGGGGAGGGTACACTGAAATGCACCTGATTTTAATCCAAGCGAGTTGTTGGCCTGGGGAAAGGTTATTTTCATCTCTCAGGAACTCAATCTCCTCTTCTGGAAAAAGACCAATCTGAAGGAGGCAATCTCTAAGCTCCCTGGGAACTTGGACGTTCTGTGATTTAAGTCACGATCCATGACAATGGAGGCTGGGATTCTCATCCACTGGAAGAGAAACAAATGGAAAGGCAGTCATGGGATGATTTAGAAACTGAATCAAAGTCACATTGCATCTGTTTTGACAAGTGGAGAAGTCCCTGGCCACTCCTCCATAAGGAGACAAGTTCAAGTGACCACTGAACTCACTGAGGATTATTCGGCACATGCCCCCTGGTTTTATCGTGCAACACTGTCTGGTCAGTCAGAGGCAAAAGGGACACTGAGGACCTCGAAAACACACCATCAATTTTTGAAGAGCTTATAAGCTCACCCCATAGAGTTCAATCCAACAATTAAAAACACACTTATATGTGGGATCTAAAAAAAAAAAAAGATACAAATGAATTTATTTGCAGAATAGAAACAGACTCATAGACTTTAAGAAACTTAGGGTTACCAGAGTTCCCTTCGTGGTACAGCAGAAACAAAAATCCGGCTAGGAACCATGAGGTCGTGGGTTCGATCCCTTGCCTCCCTCAGTGGGTTAAGGATCTGGTGTTGTCGTGAGCTGTGGTGTAGGTTGCAGACATGGCTTGGATCCCACATTATTGTGGCTGTGGTGTAGGTAGGAGGCTACAGCTCCAACTGATTCAACCCCTGGTCCGTGAACTTCCATATGCTGCAGGTGTGGCCCTAAAATAAAAAAAATTAAAAAAATAAAAACAGAAAAAACCCCACACCCATGTCAAGCAGCTGCTGTGTCCTATATGTAAACCCAGTGTAATGAAGATGTACACGGAGCAAACACATGAGTGCATGTACACGGATGTTGGTGTGATGGTCCACTGGCTCTAACCCACCCAGTATCTTCATTTAACAGGATTGGAGGATTCCTTTCCCAGGGGAAGTGAGCACTGAGAGGTGATACAGGAACTCCCAGTGGGGCTAGAAGCTGTGAGAATCTGAATCTCTGAAGATGTCTTCACCAGATTTGGCCTCTGGGAGTGTGGGGTCAGCTGGTGGGACAGGGGTGGGGAGAGTTACCCTGATCAGCTCTGTGCCCTCCCCTGATCATGCCTTCCTCCTTCTTTCTATGCCCCCCCCACCCCACTCCCCGCATGCATCTCCCGCCCCCTCTAGCCACATACTGCCATGTCCCAGACTCTCCCAAGGGCAGCAAATTACGCCTATCATTTTAAAAATGTAATCAACTGCATTTGATCCAGTAGGTGTTTTTGTGAGGATGGGTTAAAAAAAAAAAAAAAAGGAGGTAGAAAAAAGTGGATAAAATATAAATTAAAAAAGAAGAATGGGTCTGGTTACAATCAATAACCCCAGAATTATTGACTCCTCTTCCCATTACACTGTGATGCCTCTGTAATCTTGCTGGCAGATTCTATAAAGGACGCATCTGTGCAAGATGAGATGTCCATTGTCAAAAGTTATAATTCTCTCCAACACAACTCCCATAACAGCAGCCAGGCAGTTTCTGCAGAGCGATCTGGTGTCTGGGAACCACATGACATCACTCCCTAAAACCCATTTTGCGGCTCTGCCCCGGGGCCATCTCTGTCCTTAGCAAGTTGGCAAAAGGAAAGGAAGCAGCACCAGAAGCTGAACTTGGCCCAGACTGGTGTCCTGAGTTCAGGCATTTCAGGCTCTCCTTGGCCCCTTCCCAAACCCCCTCTTGGAGAGGTGCACGCCTCTCCCTTTAGCAGAACTAAGGTCCTGCTAGAAACTAATGGATTCTTTGCTGGAGGAAAAGCTGATGCTCATCTCTGTTTCCTTGTACAAATCCTCCCTCTGGGAGGGCTGCTCCCAAGAATGTTTTGGCTAAGGGGCAGAGTTTGGAGTTGGGTTCCAGAGGTTTCCCCAGGACAGCCAAGGGGAGATTGTAGGCTTGCATCCCCTAGGAGAAGCAACCTGCCTGGACAAGGCCCCAGGAGGCCAGGCCCCTTGGCAGTGAGACCCCAGACTTCCCAGGAGTCAAGGAAAGTCTCCAAGTGGAAGCCACTGACCTTTGCAGACAGCAGCCAGCTCAGGGCTCTTTTGAGCTCACGGTTGAATCCCCGGGAGATGGGATGGCCAAGTGTGAAGGGCACTGGTCTGGGAGCTTGATGACCTTGACAGAAAGCACCTGTCTCTGAGCCTCAGCTTCCCGTCAACTCTGAGTGAGAGGCCGGAAGCAGAGAATTCCCCAGAACAGATTCCCCAGAACAGAACACAGGCCCTAACACACACAGGAGGAGGGATTCTCTCTCCCTCAGCTGAGGGTGTAACTTCCACCGCGTCTCAGCTTTTCCAGCCCTTCTCCTGCTGATCCCAGGAAGAGCCCTTCCTCTGAGGGGGGCTAAGGGAGTCTCTCTGCCAAAGGAGGAAAACCAGAAAATCTGGGTGGGCCCTAGGATGCTCACGCTCCATCCAAACAGAAAGCAAAGCCCCGCTGGTTTTGACCATGCAGATTTACAGCCCGGAGTGAGTTTCCCTGGCAATAGTGTCTGCCGCCTTTATGAGCAGCAATTACACAGCGTTTGGTACCTGGGAAGGCAATAGGCGAGAGCTGAAATGGTGAAAGGCTCGATCACTCCAAGGAGCACAACGCCTTTGGTAATAAATATTGACGTTCATTAAGACAAAGCCAGAATTCAATCTGTTCTGGGGAATTCTCTGCTTCCGGCCTCCAGAATGGCCCTTATTTACAAGAGGTCCCTGAGGGAATGAGACAGGCTGGCTTACCTTGCTCCCCAAGATACATTTTATTCAACTGACTCGTCCTGGGCAAATGTGTATCTGACAAGCCAATTTGAAAATGAATTTGGTACATTTTTTGAGTTGATTATTTATTCTGAAAATGAATGCCTGCTCTGGTCAGGCTGACAGCTCTCGGGATGAGAGAACCCCGTGCTTCCAGCTCCCCCAGTCACGCTTCCTCCTCCAACAAAGGGGGACAGAATCCAGAGGTCCAGCTTTCGGCTGTGGGGCTGGGGGGGTGCCTCCAACCTCATGCGCTGGTGCCCAGCCCAGCATATTTTCATCCTGCTGGCAGAAAGCCCGTGCGTGGTGCCTGCGTCCAGGAGAAGTGGGGTGATGTGAGAGCTGGGAGTGGGGGCCCATCTGCTCTGCCCTCCTGGAGGGTTTAATGGGGCGAACATCTGACTCTCCCTGCCCAGAGTCATCATGAGGTTCTAGTACAGGGGGAGAGACCAGGGCATGGCATGGGGAAGGGAGGGTCTTTCTACGCCATCTGACTTCCGGTCTTCCTGTCCCCTATGTTCGCTCTTTCGTCCTGACCTCCATCAAGAGGATACCTTGGCAAATTCCACATAAGGCATTGGAGGGATGTCACCTCCTTCCCTCCCCCTCCAGCTGTTCTTCCTGGAACGCTCAGAGGCTCTGGCTTTCTGGGACCATCCTGGAAGGCTTCATGCAGGAAGAGGACTGTGGGAAAGATGTGGGAAGCCCATTTGGGAAATACTGGGCTGCCTGTGGCTAAAACCACCTTGAGAGGAATTAGGTCATGGAAGGTCCTTGAGTGCGAGGCTAAGAAGCCTGGGCCCTAAAATTGCCATGATGATTAGATGGCTTTTGTTCAGTGGCTTTCAAATTACTTTGAGATGGTGAAACCCTTTGTTCTAGTGTACACGCGTCTAGAACCTCAATGTACAAAGCAGATAAAAGTTAAGCTGCTCCGATTCAACCCAGATGAAAAGCCCAGAGCCCCACCCTCTTCCTTTGCTCAGATCTGGTCCCACTGATCTCAGGATCCCCTGAGCTGCTTGTTGAAAACTCAGGCTTCTGGAACCTGGAATATGCATTTCTTTCTCCCACTCTTGGTGGTTGGCAAAGCAATGTAAAGTTTGAACAGCACGCTCCAGGGCTTGGCAGCACAGAGGGTAAATACCGAAGATTGGCAGGTAAAGCCTCCCTATGGCTTGATCATATCCCCACCTCTGTTACCTGCCTCCCTGCTACGTACTCTGCTGGGTCTGTATATTTGAAAACACTCCCCAAGGACATCCTGTGACTGTTCCTGGTGCTGAGGTGGGAGAGGAGGGGACAAGAGGGAAAGGCAGTGATAAAACCCCACCAACCCCCCAAGCCTCCGCCCCTTATAAGGGCCTCTGTGGCACTAGACACCCCAGGCTCTGATAGCAAATGTTTTTAAGCACCTGAAAACCCACACATCCACCTCAACTATGAGTGTGGAAAGGGACATCTATTTTTCAGTCAGCTGCAAAAGCAAATAATATGGGAGATTGAAACAGAAAACCTGAGGCCAAAGAGCCACAGAGACCTGCTCTCTGCCAAGCAGCCTGGGGGGCCCTGGGCCCAGGGGGCCCACGCCCAGGGGTACAGCATGGCCTGGGAGCCCTTTTCCAGAGCACCAATCTCCAAGTCCACAACCCCCACCAAAAAGGTGCACCTCTTGCCAGCTCCGTGGTGTCATTATTCGGCTTGCCAGATGGAGAATGAGGGGAAGCAGCCCTGAGCAATTAAGTGTCTAGCCTAAGGTCACAGAGCAAGTCGGTGCGGGCCCTCAGAAAGCACCAAGTCCTCCTGCGGATTCAGGCAGCAAGTGGGCAATCTGCCCTCAGGCTTCTGCCTCAGAGCACCTTCATCTCATTCCGCTCAGCAGCCAGGGCTGGCTCTGCCTCTGCCCCCGCACACCTCAGCCAGCCCGTCACCACCCTGATCTAAGCCTCCCCTGCCACCCCAGCCTGGGGCCTCTGGAAACCAGGAGACACCTGCCCAGGTAGGTGACGGCTGTCACGAAGCGAGCCCAGAGCAGATGAGGAGGGATGCCGTGGCACTCGGCTTTATTGCTGGTTCTCTGCCCACTAATTAGGGCAGTGATGGGGATGGGAGACCGGCAGGCACAGTCTCACTAGGTGACAGAGACGCTGTAAGCCGAGAAGACGGAGCGTCATTGGACATCTGTTACTTTGAGCTGACCCCCCTCGCCATCACCTACCACCACCCCGCCTTCCTTTGTGAAACTGCTTCTCTGCCATATCAGTCATGACATCCTAATGGGTTGCTGTGATGTCCCCTCAGAGCAGAGATGGCATGCCATTAGGGTCCAGCCAACGATTGCTCCTCAGGCCCTTGGGCATAGGGATGGTTCAAGGATAGGCCTGGGACCCCATCTGGCCAATCATTGTTCTTCCCTGGGATTTTTCCAGTTCGAATGTTATGGGGGTGGGGGAAGCTACAGATGGAAACCCTCGCTGACACCCAAGAAAGACCTCTCTGCAGGAGGAAATAATGAAGCCAAGCAGAGAAGGGCAGAGTGTGGACACAGAGAAAAAGAACCCTGATGACATCACTGAGTCCCTTAATCCAGCAGTGGCTAAATTCCCCAGATACACGTACCAGTAAATTCCCTTTGTTAGAATAAGATAATTCAAATTGAGTTTCTGTCACTTGTAACCAAAGAGTCTTGATAAATACAGTGAGAGAGAGAACTCTAGGGCTGACTGTCGATCATAAAACAAGCTGTATAAGTTGGCATTGAACTCTAGCTATAGGTTATAGAGGGAATCAGGCCAGAAGGACAGCAGTCAGCAGACCTAAGAGAAACTGATTCTAGGCTGTACCTACTTCTATTACTAGGGTGATGGAATTTCATGGTCATTGAGGTTTTACCAAAGGCCATTTGCCTTAAGGGTTCTTTTGTGCCATAGGAATAGGAAGAGTAGGTCTAGCCAAATGCCAGCCGTGGAAGGATCAGGTAGAGTTAGAACAAAAAGAGAGAAAGAAATTGATGCATATGAGCGGAGGACCCCTTGTCCAGTTTGGGGCTTGATGCATGGAACTGAAACATCTCCATTGCTCATTGAAGCTACTCTCTCCAAGGTCAACAGTGAGGACCTAACTGCTGAATCCCACGCACAGCCTCTGCTGTGTTATATCCCTGCCTGTCTGCAGCCTAGAGCACATCTTTCAGTACTTCCGTCTTTAAAAGCCCCTCTCCCTTAAATTCCAGACTCTGTCCTAACGTGGCTATGACCATTTTAGTGTCTCCTAAGATGGCCACTTTTTCTTCTTCCAACACCAAACTGTGGGCACTGCTCCAGGTTCTGCCCACCAGCCCACGTGCCTCCAGAAGTCACTCCTCCTGGACCAGAATCACCAGCTCTGATCCCCCTGGTAGGCCCCATTTCCCATCTGTAATTCAAAGTCTCATCCCCATCTAGCACATCCAGAGCCTCCTCTGACTTTCTTTGTGCAGGGAGTGCCCCCAGAGCTCTACTGGTCACTCAGGTTCCAGACTTGAGAGCAAAGAGTGACTCTTTTCCTCCCTTCAACCACATGGCAGGTCATCCTCATGTGAATATCACAACCTTCTTCCCTTGCTCTTTATTTCTCATTGTTAGATCCGTAATGGCTTTATCACCTTGCACCTAGACTTTTGCAACAGCCTCTTCTTTGCTCTAGTCAAACATTTTATTCCACAAGCATTTACAGGGTGCCTTTCATGCAACAAACCCTGTGCACTCTTCATATGCTCTAATTCATTCTATAAACTACAACTAAATTAATCTTCCTCAGGTACTACTTGATCACATCATCCTGGGGCCCTAAAGCCTTCAATGGCTCCCTATTGCCTACTAAGCACAGCTCACATTCATCTGCCTGTCATTCAAAGCCCTCCATAATTTGTCCCCAACCAACCTTTCTGGCCTCATCCCCTACTATTTCCTCTACATAGACCTTATACTTCAGCCAATTTAATCTATTTGTTTTTCCTTAAATAAGCATTGCACTTTCCCACTTCTGAGTTTTGGTTTAGTCTGTTTCCTCTGTTTGAAAGTTTTCCCCACTCAACCTGTCTCTGCACTTAACTCACGTCTCCGAGCTCAGCTCAAACACGGCCACCATCTCATTCTCTTAACACATCTACCAGAAATGCTTGCTCTACCTTTTAGTCTCCTGGGGTTTCTTGGGTTTTTTTTTGTTTGTTTGTTTGTTTTTCATTTATTTATTTATTTTTGGTCATGCCAGTGGCATGTGGAAGTTCCCAGGCCGGGGATTGAACTCAAACCACAGAAGCAACCTGAGGCACTGCAGTGACAACACCAAATCCTTCACCTGCTGAGCTACACAGGAACTCCCTTAGGCTCCTATTTTCAGCATTTAGATATGATGCTTTGGACTGTGGACTGATGACCCATGCTCTGATTCCCCACCATCACTGTTCTTACCTGAAGCACTGTGCTTGTTAAGAATACAGGCTCTGGGATTTCTGTCATGGGGCAGTGGAAATGAATCTGACTAGGAAACATGAGGTTGCGGGTTCGATCTCTGCACTCGCTCAGTAGGTTGAGGATCCGGCGTTGCTGTGGGCTGTGGTGTAGGTCACAGAGGCAGCTCGGATCTGTCATTGCTGTGGCTGTGGCGTGGGTGGGCAGCTGTGGCTCCAGTTCGACTCCTAGCCTGGGAACCTCCATATGCCTTGGGTGCATCCCTAAAAAGACAAAAGTCAAAAAAAAAAAAAATGAATACAGGCTATGGCACTGCACCTAGGGAATCCAGATTTTCTGCACGTATCCCAGTGACTGATTCTCTTGTTCATTCAAATCTGAGAGCAGTGGCCCTATGAAAATGTAAGTTCCTTGGAGGCAGGAGCCACATTTCTTTGGCTGCATAGCCATCAGCATACCTAGACACTCAAGTTGAACAGAAACTTCAAGATCCCTGAGTTCAAACACCAGTCAGGTGCTTGACTATCCTTCCAACATTCTTACTAAGTTAAAATTGGCTGAACTTTTCTAATAAGAACGAGTGTGCCTAAAGAACATTCAGCAGTGTTTAGTTGAAGACTGCTGTGGAGAACCTGCTTTATTAGGACAACCTAGCCCTAGACCCAGAGCAGAAATTCATCTCTAGTGTTGATACTGCATATGTATCATATGTGGTTTTCATGAAAAATTTAAATTTACTTTTGTCTTCTCGATGTTGATTTTCACAAGTGATTTCATTCCCCTCTTGTGTTGACCATGAAATAGCCTCTGGTAAAATCCATGGCCACCACCAGCAAGTAGATGGGACTTCACAATGCCACAGTGAACCTCACTCATGGCTCCATCACCTTCTCCTGGTCTTGTTTTCCTTTCGCCTCTTCTTCTTTTTTCAAACATCGTTTTGCTTGCTTTATCTGGCCGTATTGTTTGCATCTTTGCAAAAGGTGTTAAATCCTTTTTGTAAGAAATCAAGTTCTAAATAAATACAATAAATTCCCGGACCTATGGATGTGTACATGTCTTCTGAGCATTCTTTTTTTTTTTTTTTTTCATCTGAGGAGAGAAATTGGGCTGAAAGATGAGTCGTTGGCTTGGCAACTCTGATGGGAAAGCAGGGCCAGAAAGAACAGATGGAGTAAGTGCTGCGCCGAGGTCAGAGTTGTAAAAAAATTAGGACTTGTAGAGAAAACATGGATTCAGAAAGGATGATGAAGTTTTAGAACAGGAAGAGATGAGAGTGGTTTTAGATTGTAGTCGTAAAAGGCAGAAAGCAAGAAAAAGCTTTTAGAGCAGGAAGAAGTAGTTACAACAGGGGCAGTTTCAGAGAACAAACGGGGAGGGTCTTTACACCTAGAGAAGGGAGCGCCTCATTCATTGTAGTTCTGAGGCTCCAGCACAGAAGGACCCCTGTAGGGTTCAGATGGCTGTGTGGAGGAATGAACTTGGGGTCCAGGGGAAAAGGATCTTCCCTTCTCAATGATTAAGGAAACGAAAGGAATCCTCTGGGCTAGAATCAGTGGTTGAAACAAGAGTATACAAAAAGGGGAGCTAGAAACAATGGTAGAAATGGAGCCTACGTAGAAGGCATGCCAGAGGAATTGAATATTATGGGTCTGTGTGCCTGTAACTTACCCAAAGTGCCTGTCTTCGGTATATTGAGGCTCCTCTCAGTGTGGTAATAAATCGTGTGAAATTTAAGTCCTAGAGGAGAGACGGAGAGATAAGGAACACAGCAGTTATAGATGAAACTCCTTTTTTTCCAAATTGAAGTATAGTTGATTTACAATATTGTGTTTGTTTCAGGTGTACAGCAAAATGATTCAGTTATATACATATATTTTTTTCAGATTATTTTCCCTATAGTTTTTTTCTTTTTTTTTTTTTTTTTTTTTTTTTGGCCATGCCTGTGGCATGTGGAAGTTCCTGGGCCAGGTATCAAACCCAGCTACTGCAGTGATAACACTGGATCCTTAACCCACTGGGCCCCAAGGAATTCCAGATTATTTTCCATTATAGGTTATTACAAGATATTGAATATATTTCCCTGTGCTACACAGTAGAGCCTTGTTTCTTACCTATTTTATGTAGAGTAGTTGGTATCTGTTAATCCCATACTCCTGATTTATCCCTCCATCTCCCTTTCCTAGGAGAATTTTTTTTTCTTTCTTATGGCTGCACCTGTGGCATATGGAGGTTCCCAGGCTAGAGGTCGAATCAGAACTGTAGCTGCCAGCCTACACTGCAGCCACAGCAATGCAGGACCCAAGCCACATCTGTGACCTATACCACAGCTTGTAGCAAAGCCAGATCCTTAGCCCACTGAGCAAGGCCAGGGATCGAACCTGCATCCTCATGGATACTGTCAGGTTCCTTATCACTGAGCCACAACGGGAACTCCTCTAGGAGAAACTTGACTTCAGAGGGACAGGCAGGGTCAGACTATCATCTGCACAGCATAGAAAATGCTTGGGCCCACAGGCTACATTCCCACTGGTACTATTAACTGCTAAACACTTTGGGGCTGTCCCAATTCAGGATCACAGTGTTTCAAGGGGACACCCCAGTGGGCAGGAAATAGCCTCCACAATAGTATCTGATCCCAGCTCAGGATCTAGGCCCCAAAATATCATCAAACATAAGAAAATAGAAAAGTATTTATTGAATGGCTGATCATTTTTTTCATTCAGCACTTATTGAATATTTAATGATTACTGAGCACTGCTGTAGGGAATGGCGATATAAAGGATACTAACACATACTTCTTCCCCTTAATAAGCTCCAAGCTCAGGGAGAAAAAAAACAACAACAACGTGTAAATAAAGTATTGCTGCATAGGGTATGATTAATGCCCTAGTTGTGCAAGATTTTACAGCATGGATAAGATCACAGAGGATGGGACAAATAAACCTTCCCTGGGGAGATAGAGGAGAAAGGGGGCACCTTTGGCCAGGGCGTTGAAGGATGAGTAGGAGTTGTATAGAGAGAACAGAGGAAACAGCATATGCCAAGGTACCAAGGACTTAAGTAACAAGGGATGTTTTCGAAACCCTGAAAAGTTTGAAATGATCAGAATAATGTGGAGAAAGAGTTTCAGGAGACATGGCCAGGGGTTTGGAACTGGACTGTGACATTTCCTGTTATGACATCCTATCGAGTTTGGACTTTGTCTTTTGGGCAGAACAGGAGCCTCAGACAAATTAGAAAAAAGTAACCCTTGAGTAATCAACACCACCTGCTGGGAAACTTGCAGGACCCTGATAACTCATGGGGGTCCGTCCTTGAACTACCATTGGAGTGGCAGGTTTCTAATGCTTTATGTCCTAGGGGAAGCAGAGAGGATTAGAAGGTGCAGGTGAGCGTAGAACACTGGGCGTAGAAGAAGCTCTAGGGTGGGATCCAGAAGCCGCATTTTACCTGGCTGGGGGCCAGGAATGGGCTGAAAGGGTCCTGGTTCTGGAGGCCCAGCATGGGCCTTCAATCTTTGGGCCCAGTCGCTTTGCACAAAGGCAAGAGTGAATTCGCATGCCAGGAAAAAATGAAAGGCTGTACTTCCTCCTTGGAATCAAGTTGTTATTGTTCAAATGCATTATTAATGACCAGGGCTGCAATCATTTATAACACGGTCATCACAAAAGCAGCTGTTACCATTTACACATAGCTCTCTGCGAGTATGTTATTAAGGTAATATTTTACCATGCATGCGACTTGCTCAGGGGCTGCATGCCTAATGCTCGGCTTGAACAGAGCCCCCCACTCCCTCCTTAGAAGTAATCACTCCTTCTCTTTCTTTACAGAGATGCCCAATGCCAGGGAAGGGAAGCAGGAAAAGGAGATGAAAACAGGGAGCTGAGAAAAATGGAAGCAGAGATGCAGGCCGTATTTCCCTGCATCCCGCCCCATCCCTTTTTCTCCTCCTCAGTGTTTGTTTGGTGTTTTTTTTTTTCTTTCTTTCTTTTGAATGAAAAATAAAAATGCAGAAAACCTCAGGAGCCTCGTAACTTTCCCATTTTTATTTAAAAATAAACCCGCTGTCATGGCTGTCGCCACTCCTGTCTGCGGAGCGTGAGTTCCAATCCCACTGCCCAATATTTATATGAGAAAAAGTAAATGCTCTAAAGAGAACGCATAAATCAGGGTCTACTCTACAAAAGGAGGAGAGAATTTGCCAAAAAGGAAAATTTAGCTGCCGGCATAGTCCTTTGAAGACCCCCCCCCCCATCCACCAGCAGCCCCAGGGTGACAGAAGCCCCAGGTGGCCAGTGCAGAAGAGCAGGGACAGTGTGTGGGCCTGTGGCTCCTGTGTCTTTTTTCCCCAGGCCAGGCAAGCCTCGCAAGCCTTTTCTATTCCAATTGAATGGTCCTGGGCATCTGCACTGAAGGTATTAGGAGCCCTGGTAGAGGAGGGCTGAGGACAGACTGCAGGACTCAAGAAAGGACCCGGGCAGCAGGGAAAATTCTAGAGGGACCCATGCCCCTGGGGCCAAACAAGAACTGGAGATGCTGGACTTGCCTGAGTTTTCACCTGACAATTGAGAGGGCAGGCTCTTCCCCCTTTCCAGCCAGGAAAAGAGAGGGTGTCCCAGGAAGACCTGAGGCATGACCCTCACAGCTGAGGGCTGAGTGAGGAATGAATGGGTAGGCCATCCAGAAAATGCTCCAGAGTGGAAGATGGGAGCCTGAGCCGCTCTCAGCACCAGGGGAAAGCTGGCCCCATGGCACAGACCTTATCTGGTCTGAAAGGCTATGGAAAGTTACTGCATGTGAAGAGCTGGAGTGGAAGGTTGAATTGGTAAAGGGGAAAGCAAGAACAATACTTCCGAAGCGTCCACATGTGCAAAAGTCCTGGGGCATGAGGGAGCCTGGATTAGGGAACTGCTGGAAGGACACGCTGCAGCTCAGAGAGTGAGACCAGGCAAATAGCCTGGCCAGGGTGTGTAGGGCCTTGGTAAGGATTTGGATCTACGTTTCAGGAACTGTGGGAAACCGATGCAGGGTTTCAACCTGGAAGGACAGCACGGCCCAACTGGAATTTTGGAATGACCTCTTGGACCACAGAGTGGAGGACAGACTGGAGGGGCCAGCCTATATGAGGTGAGTTCTGTAGCCAGCAGAAAAGGATGGCACTCTGGCCAAGGGTGGTGGCAGATAACAAAGGAGAGGAATAGTTTGGGAGTTAAATCTGCAGGGACTTGGTGATCAGCTGGATAAGGGTTTCAGAGACAGGGGGACCCAGGCCATGACCGGATCCGCCATGTATTGGGGAGCTTAAACATGTAAGGAACCCAACAGAGTGATGGGCACATGGCCAGTCCTCCGTAGATGTTGACTCTTGTTAAATTTTCTCCTTAAGCTCTTTAAGTCTAACATTTTCCTATTCCTATTAATGGGGGGGAAAAAAGGAGTCATAGGCCAGCATTTTAACAGGAGAGCTTTAAGATGAAACCCAAAGAATTTCCTGACAGGAAGGCTTGTAAAACACCCATAAAAGCTATTAAAGACAATGATAGCCTGAATGAAATTAGGATCAGGACGGCTTCCTATGTGGCTGCGACCGATTTGGTGCAGCCCTTTCTTGAAGCAGAGGACAAACCCAAATCTCAGGACAGGTCACTTCTGCTCTGGGGACCCCCACCCCTCTTTCCCTCTTTCCCTGCCCCTGACAGAGATGAGAGCCACCCTGTGAAGCCTCCTTATTTCAATAGGCGGGAGCCCAGGTTAACACGACCAGGGCCACCAGCAGAAAGTGCCCAGAGGACAAGCACCGAAAAATATGCTTGAAGGGCCACTGAGTGGCCGGGATTACAGTGTAATGCCCGGCCTCGGGTCAGTAATGGGGAGGTATTAGTCATCCCTTCAGACCTCGGCTCCATTATTTTTGCCGGAAATGTGAGAACAGCTCTCACTAATAACGTGTGGAATCACTTCCAACTATTTGCCTTTCAAGTCAGCCTCCTCAGGTCGGGTGACATATCTCGTTTAACAGGGGGTGCCATTAGAGAGAAGATTTAACGTGCGGCTAAAAGCATTTGTAGCAGGAGCTGTGGGTGGGTTCCTTTTTAAGCCTCTGTGGCTGGTAACTTGCGTCTCTTCCCTCCGTGCTGTTGGGTTTTGTTACTGAAGCCTTTTTCTTTTCTGAAGGAGGTTGGCCATTAACTCTCCCCTGCCCAGAGTGTCACCTGGCACGGCCAGCACAGGTTGAGAGCAGAGTTAGCAACCTCGCCCGCTCTTCTGTGAGCTTGCAGGAGCCTCGGCGGGCTGGCGTGATTTCTCCAGGCATCGTGCCATCCTCATGCACCTGCTCCCCACCTTGCTTGGGTGACCCAGTGTCTCCTTACGCTGATGTCTGGCAGAAATAACTCTAGCTTTGCCAACAGGGCCACAAATCTACCAGCCCACGGAATTTGTATATCTACCCACAAAATGAATCATGCCTCTTTCCGTGCCTTGTCAGGCCCAGAAGCCACACCAAGAACAGCAGGATGGAAGGGGCGAGATTCTAGAAGGGGAGCTTGTCATTTGACTGAGATTTCTTTATTTGACTGAGACGTTTTTTTTTTTTTTTCTGAAGGCCCTACTTGAGTTTCCTAAGTCTTTGTCCCTGAGAAAACATCCCAACTCCCAGAGTCCTGACCTTTCTGAGCCCCAGATTCTTCATCAGAAAGATGAAAATGTAACTGCCACCCATCAACATAGGGGCTATCATTAAAAGCATTGTGTGCAGTGCTAAATGCGTGTCACTCACATCTCTTTCGGCTGTGTGTTACAAGGGATCAAATCCCCAACCAAAATGCCCAGGTAAAGAGGGAATGTCCTGGATGGTATCAGAGGCCACTCCAGAGCTGAGCCTGGCTTTAGATACCCAGAGGGTGACTCAGGAATGGTCCCCAAAATAGAGTTTCTCTCTCACCATCCCACTCCTCTGTCCTGGTTCCATGTCACGTAAGACCTGGTGGCAGCAAGATGGCAGCAGCTGCTTCGGGATGGCATTCTCACAACCCCAAGCCCAAGACAGAAAGAGCTATTCCCCCCTTCACCTGGACAGTTCAGCTGAGTCCTGAGCCAGACACTCACTGGGTGAGTTGGGTCGTCTGGAAACAAATCACTATGCCCCTGGGCTTAGAATGTGATCGTGGGGTAAACGCTGAGTCTCAAACTCTACCTGGAGGGGAAGAATGGTGGGGGAAGGAAACTTACCAAACTTACGGGACTGAAAGTTTCATGAAAGATGCCCCCCCCTCCGGAAATTTATTTATATCCTTTTCCAAAAAAGTGGGCATGGAGAATGTTTGGTGTCCAAATGTAGAATTCTCCACTGCCAATAATAATTGCCCATCCTCCCCCATGTGCAAGAAAAGGATTCTTTGATGATAACATGTAATAGGAAAGCCCCATGAATTCTGCCGTAGAATTTCTGCAAAGTATCCTTCTTTCCAAATAGTAGTAGTATGTGTATATACTAATATATTATGTATATTGATTGTACTCATTATGGCACTTTTCTCAATCTGCCTTCTATGAGAATTACTTACTCTAAGTCTCTGTCAGCTCCATTGCCACTGAGGGACTTGGCTTGATTCAGGATGTGGTTGGTACCCATGGGGAAGGAGGAAGGCAAATAATTACTGAGGAGCTGGCTGTAAAGACCCTCAAAGGCAGGTGGACAATACCCCTGTGGCTCTGAATGGTCATCATGGTCAGAGCAGGACCCCAGGAAGCCAAAAGGAACAGGCCCTGGGATGGGGGTAGGCAGGGCCAGAGAGGAGAGGGGTCCCAGCCCCTCAGTCAGGCAAGATTAGCCCTCTGGGGCAGGAGCGCTAAGCAGGATACTAGGCAGAACCCCAGTGGGAGGAATCTGACACCTTAGTAATGCTCAAGGAAAGGGTGTTGGTCCAGAGTGTACTGGATCCTGGATCAGTGAGCAGACAGCTGAGCAAGATGGAGGCACTGGTGCCTCCCTGTCCAGTTACGGCAGGGATGCACCTACAGGAAAAGGCCTGGGTGACTGTGCCCTGCAGGCCGGGGGAGCAGGACTGGCAGGCTGGGCCCTGTGAGAAAGACTTCCTGGCAGACTCCCAGACTGCCTGTGCATCTAGGGCCAGGGGCCAAGCGGCGGCCAGCAGCATCTGACCTCACGGATCCCCTCAGTCAACAAGGAGCAAGAACAGGAGGCTCTGGAGGCTTTGGAGAAAGCTCTGCAAACAAAACTCAGTTTTTAGGGGTTAATCCGAAGCCCCAGGAGGAAGCCGGGGCCTCCTCTGCAGGGCAGAGCCAGCAAGCGGGCTGAGACTAAAGGAAAGGCACGGGGCTGCCGGCCTGAGATTAGTTTGGCAGCAGCTCCAAAGAGCAGCCCTTCAATCGCGGGGCTTGTCTGAGCTCTCAAACGCGCTGGCTGCCTCCCACCAGCCCGGCTAATGGGGCTGAGCTTCGGAGGCCATCACCTCTGTCTCGCGGCTGATGCTTTGCTGCTCTGAATCTCACTTCCCCAGCAACCCGGGGACCAGGGACTCTGCCTAGTCTATGCACTGACCCTCCTGCAGATTTCCTCCGCACCTGCTAGGTGCACAGCCTCACACCTCCACATTCTCCTGCCTCCTGCCCCTCTGGCCAGCCTCGGAGGGCAGGATCGGTCAGTCCTTTGGCCAGCCAGTGATTTGGGCTACAGTTTCTAGGTGGGGTGCCTAGAAGTGGGGTGCCCACCAGATGACTGATGAGAGGGGCGATGGGAGAGAGGGAACCATTGTCCTTTCCCCAAAGCCCAGAGGCCCAGAGGTACAGTCTGTCTCTACTTGCTCTGGAACACAAGGAGCAAGCAATCAGCAGCAACCCTCAGGAAGATCAGAGTCAAAGGCCCCAGTGCGAAGGGAAGGGGTGGGGGTAGGGGGTGGAAACATTGAAATGCGCCAAAGCTGGACCCTGGTTTCTCTAGGTGCTGGATTTCTAGAAAGAGAAGGGTCTCCTTTGCCAGACAGCATCCCCCATTCCTTCCCACCCTCCACCCCACCCCACCCCTCCCCACCCCACCGCAGCCAGGCCAGCCCTTCCCCACTGGGTCCGCAGCACATCTCCACAAGGCCTAGAAGCCCCAGAGGGGTGTGGGCCTGGGAGCTGCAAGAGCGCAGGGTGGGATATGACGACGGCTGACCCCAGAGGGAGGGAGACAGCGCGGCAGAAGGAAAGAGGATAAGGGGCGCCGAGCAGAACAGAAAGAGAGCAGCGGCCGATGTGTTCCTCCCGGATCAGCAGGCAGCTCCGCCGGCTCTTCTAATCACCGGCCGAGGCTAGGGCGGTTCGTGCCCCGCAACCACTCCCGGGGACCTGTCAGCTCGCTGACACTGATTGCCCTTGGATGGGCGCTCAGGCCCCCGGCCGGCGGCTCTCGGGCGGCTCCTGCTGCTGCCACGGCCCTCGATTGCTTCCCGCGGTAATGAGCACTCGGCGGAGGCCTCATCCGTCCCGGCGCCTCGGGTGGAGGAGGGAGGCGCAGGGAGAGCTCCTACCCACCCGGTCCTGCCTTCCCGCCGCTCCGCTGCCCAGCCCGCCCGCTGCCTTCATCTGCCTTCTGCTTCTGGTCCAGATCTGGGAGGGGCCGTCCCGGGAGAGCAAATGGAGAAAGGGACACAGGGAAACCGGAGGGAGGACCCCCAGCATCCTCGGGAACAGGCAGGAGCGAAGCTAAGCCCCAGCGGATCACACCCAAGTGCGCACCTGCTCCAGGTCCCTGAAAAGATTACATCTTCTGGAGTCCAGTATGGAAGAAGGCCCAGCTCCCTGCCTCACCTGCCCAAGCCAAGCTTCCCAGCCTGCTCAGTTGGATCCCCAGCCATTCGCAATCCTGCCCCCTGCCTCCAGCTCCTCCTGGTGGCTATGGTGCCTTAGCCTCCTCTACTTTGGCCAGTGGGAACCACCCTTCAATCCAAGGGTTGGCCGCAGTGCTCAGAGCTGCCAGGAGGTGCCAGAAGGTGATATTGGGAGGGGTGCTCTGATAACCAACCCCCTTTCTGCACTAGGATGGGCAGATGTTTTCTCAAGCTTGTGTAGAGCACAGCTTCTAAATAAATGCACTATTTTCACCTTCCCACCAGATTGCCTGCCCTCAGCTCCTCTGAGGAAATAAAGATACCACTGAAACATTAGCCAGGTCTCCCAGCTCTTGAGGAAGGAGCTGGACACCCATCTTTAACTCCACTACCTTATTCTAGCAGGTGGTGTATCCCACCCTAGCAACTCTCTCACCTGGAGCACTCACCTGATCTCTCCGGTCCTAGCCGAGTCTCCTCTCCACTAGCCTATGCATTTAAAAACTGCTGCACACAATGCCATGCTTGCTAAGAGCATGTTCTGGCTTTGTTCTCCAATAGTTTCAAGTGCTTATGTTTGACTCCCCCCAGGGAAGGGAAGGTCATCACAAGCGGTAACTATTGCTTTGCTTGTTTTGATTCCCACGGAGCTGAGCTTAGATTGATGTAGCATCAGCGCTCAATAAATGCCCATGAACTTGGCTAATGGATAGACAGAACTGCAGGGGACACGACCCCACTGGGAGAGAAAGATGGCCTTACTCTCCTCTTCCCTACCAAGAGGAACCCAAGGTCCTGTGTCCTGGGGCGGGGGGGGGGGGGGGGTCTCAAAAATTGGCAGAGGCCAGCTCTCCCCCTTCATCCCTGCCTGCCTCTAGCCACCTTGGCCTTCTGGATCCCTGTGGGTTTAGAGAGGCCGATACTTATGGCTCTTACCAACATTAATTTGCAGTCGCCAGGATGCAACTTCACCCTATGCTGCGTTCATAAATTAATCTCCTGGGATTAGATTCTGTGTTTTCGTAACACTCCTGAGGCATTGTATTTACACATTAATAATAAAAGAAAAAAGTGAGACAAGTTCTGACAACTTTCAATAACATTCAGAAATAAAGTGTGAGGCGCAGAAGTGTCCAAAGTTAATTAAGACCATTTGGTGCTGACGGGGGTGGGAGGTGGTGCCTGCCGTTTTCCGACAGGTGCTATTTCTGAAACCCAATTTCCCTGTCTGCAATGTACCTGATGCCTGCAGAAGTGAAGGCGTGGAAATAGACAGATCCAGCAGCACGGGCTGGGACTTTCTCTTGTTTGGGTTTACTGTACTGTGGTTTACAGTGCTGTGGACACTTAGCTAGAATTTGTGAAGGACCCCTAGGAAAAGAAGAGCCCTTTGGTCCTTCCATGTGGTTAGTAGATGGCGTGTCCAGACTGTTCACATCTGCTCCATGCAAGTGGGGTCCTGGGGGAAGTTAAGGAGTGCTCTCTTCTTTGGGGAGGGACTGGCAGCTCACCTTTCCACTTAAGTTATAAGAGCCTTCCAGACACCGAAATGACTAGAACTTCATCCCAGGACAGGAGGGAAAATCCAAGAATCAAAAAAGAGGGACTCCGGACTGGCCCCTAAATCAGGGTTTGGAGTGAAGCTGGACTTCTCCGCCCAATAACTTTCACGACTTATTGCACAAATACTTGTATTTTTAGATTGCATATGCTTATGCATTTTCCCTTTTTCTTCATTTCCCTTTTAGCTTCTTTCATTTTTAGAATAGTTCCTTTTAAAAATGCAGAGCCTTTCTTTCGTAAAGGAATTAGAAGAAGAGGAAGTGGAATCTCTTTTTTTTTTTTTCTTGTGCCCAAATGGACCATTGGGTGTGGGGCATGGCAAGGACAAAAGAGAGAAACTCAGAGGAATGTTTGGGGTGCTACTGATGGTGCCCTTTTGGAGGGTATCTTCTCAGGGCTCTTGTCTTCACATTCTCCACAGCATAGTATGTTTCGTTCATTTAAGGGACAAATGAACTCTTCCGTCTCACGGGGTTTCCCTTAATTTTTACTGGCAGAGAAAAGAAGTCGGCAGCACCAAACTCTTCAGCCGCATCCCAAACGGTATCTAATCCCAGTTTGTTGTTCTCAGTCTTTGACGGAATCAGTTCACCTAAAAGAAGATGAAGGATAAATAGAAATGGGAGTTTGGAAGGAGAATGGCCATCCAGGTTCCCCGGATGGCCTGCAAAGTCCAACCCGATGAAGACTTTCAGTGAGTGACCTCAAGTCTTTTTTACACCATTGGCCATCAGTAAATGACATCTCAGTAGCCAGGCAGATCTTGCCTCTCGTTGAAACATGATGTCTCAGGGGCAGATACATTTCATAAAGAAAATGAGCTTTGGGAGTTCCCGTTGTGGCTCAGCAGATTAGGTCCCAGTGTTGTCTCTGTGGTGTTGCAGGTTTGATTCCTGGCCTCACTCAGTGGGTTAAGGATCTGGCATTGCCGTGAGCTGTGTTGTGGGTTGCAGATGCAGTTCAGATCTGATGTTGCTGTGGCTGTGGCATAGGCCAAGGGCTGCAGCTCTATTTAGACCCCTAGTCTGGGAACCTCCATATGCCGCAGATTCTGCCAAGAAAGGAAGGAAGCTGGGCTATACCAGGAGACTGTCTGCCCAGGGGGTTGGCCTGAGGATAAAAACCAACCAGGAAGAACTTTGTTTTTCTCTGGAATCAAGGTATGCAAAATATTCTCCTAGCATGCCTGGAGTGATCCAAGTCAGAACTGAGAAGGCAGACCTGGGTGTCAAGCCAAAGTCCTGTGTTGTCACTAAGCTATGCACCAGTAAACCGCCTGGTAATTTACACTACACCACGTAGTTCATTCATTCCCTCTAAACAGCTACAGTAAATGTCAATATTCAGTGGTCCACTCTGGAGAGAGCTTTCTGGAAAGAATAGACACAGTGCTACAGTTTCAAGGTTGTTATGTAAAGAGATGAGAAATTGACACAACACTTCACACCAACAATACTCTTATATAAATAAAATTAAGTTAAAAAAAAAAGAGATGAGTGCAATACACTACCACCTCTTACCACTTGAGCAATCAATGCAGATGCAGTGGCCACATCTGTTTCTTGGGGACCAGGGAGGCTGATGGTAGGGATCCAGAAGTAGAAGCTGCCATGTCCCCAAGACCTGGGGATGTGGCCTGGGGTGGGGGGCTGATTTCATGACCAGGCTCATCTGCCCTGCCCCCTCCTCCAGCGTGGCAACGCTCCTGTCCCAGAAGCTCACTTCTTAGACATCAGGGTAACTATGCCACAATCGCCTCCATCTCCGGTCACCCCTCCTGAATTTCAAGGAGGTTGAAACCATTTCTATGAAACAGCCCTTGAGAATCTGTAGATTTTCTCGTCTTGTTCAGCATAAGATAGACAATAAGCCTGAAGGCCTGGAATAGACTGTCTGGACTTGACTCTTGGTTGGAACACTTACTAGTCATGTGACCTTGGACAGGAAACCTAACCTCTCTGCTATGCATCCGTTTCCTTAGCTCTGAAGTGTGGTGAACAATAACTGACCTCCCAAAGGTATTGTGAGGTTATTGAGTTAATTAAATTAGTTGATTCACATAAAATGTTTCACAGAGTGCCTGGCATCATTATTAATAGGAATATATCTAGTTTAAGTCCTGCCAGCTGAGAAAGAGCAGGACTGACTCAAAGATTCTACATCCTGGCCTTCTCTTTAGTGGATAGGTGACCCCCAACTGTTTACCCTGCAAACTTTATCCCAGACTGGTGAGGAATTGCTCCATCACATAGAATTCACTGGACTACAAGAACACCTGGCACCTGACCCAAAAGAGAGAGCACCCGATGTTTATCATAATTTATAGGTTTATATTTACAAAGTCGCTGATTTTAGAGCTCCTGCCGTCTCTAGTCCTGCCTACCTGGAGATACTAAAAATGTTCAGCTGCAGACTCAAACTGGCCCTGTTCTGTCCTAGCCAAGCCCAGTTGTCCATTAGAGGCCCAAGCCCACTTGCAGTTGAGGGGCTATAATTGGTCTTGCTTCCTTAACCTGGGTACTCAGCAGGCCCAGAGCTATCCCCCTGAGGCTTTTAGCATCCACAGAGATCCATCTTTCCCACCAGTGTTCACCTTGACCTCCTAATGAGCATGGCTGGATTCTGTCCAGTTCTGAATTTGCCCTCTAATCCTCTTCTGGAACTGTCACCTGTGTCTGCATTGGAAACTTCCAATTTATCTGTGCTACACCAGTCCTTTTCCAAATAAACTGAACTCTATCTTAATTCCCAACCCACCCCCAGTCCTTGCCCTGGATCTTTGCTGCAATGTCCAAAGTGCCACCACCTGGTGCAGGAGAAGTAATGTGTCGACACTAAACTTACCATGACCATGATCTTGCCTAGATCCTCCTCAGGCTAAGCTGGATTTACTAGCTTACCCTTGAGAGCCTAACGTACCACTGGGATGGACGCCACTAGTCCCCCCACCGCCTCTAGTTAGCTTCCTTCTCTTTCTTTCCCTGTTGACTCAGGGATTAAGTTGTTACACACCCTGTAGCCAATGTCTGCACATTATGACAACTACAAACTTTTATACATGCAATTTGTCCGAGCTCACCGCCCACCTGACGGCTCCACCAGGATGTTTGCAAAACATATCAAGCTCAATAGTCCAAGACCAAACTCATAAACTTCTACCCAAAATTATACCCCCTTCCCTTCTGATGCCCCTCTAATCAGTTTTCCACCCTGCAACCAGAGTGATCTTTTCAAAATGCAAATCTGTTCATCACACACATACACACTGAAAACCCTTCATTAGCTTCTTATTGTCCTAAGGATAAAGGCCCACCAAGGGGAGCTCACGTCCTGGGTGTCTGGCCTTTGCATCCATGCTGGGTCTCACTCTTCCTCCCTTGCTGTGGTCCAGCCACCAGGATGAGAGCGTTCAGGGCACTCTGGAGGGAATTAGACCAAGGTGCCCCTTCTGGGCAGCAGCCCACCTGGAAAAACATGCCCTTTCCTCCAGGCTGATGCAGCTGCTCATGGGACTCGAGCTTGGCGAGTGGAGCAGGACTGGATGTCAGCTCCCCGTGCACTTCCATCCACTGCACAGCGTATGCTCTGGCCAGGCCAGACATCCTTAATTTTTTTTTTTTTTTAGTTCTTCAAAATACACCACGCTGGAGTTCCCACTGTGGTGCAGCAGAAACAAATCCTACTAGTATCCATGAGGATAAAGGTTTGATTTGTGGCCTCACTCAGTGGGTTGGGGATCCCGAGTTGCCGTGAGCTGTGGTGTAGGTCGGTCACAGACACGGCTCAGATGCCACGTAGCTGCACCTGTGGTGTAGGCCGGCAGCTTTAGCTCCTATTCGACCCCTAACCTGGGAACTTCCATATGCCCTGGGTGTGGCCCTAAAAAGTAAAAAAACAAAAACAAAAACACCCCACCAGCTGCTTGCTCCACTAGGCTTTGCTCATCCCACTTGCTCTGCTTGGGATTCTTCTGCCCTCTCTTTACCCAGTGATCTCTGACTTGATCCCAGATCCCAGCCCACCCATCACCTCCTCACAGAAGCCCTCCTGTAACTCTCCACTGCTCCAGCTTATTAGGACAAGCTCCTTTGGGATGACTTCTCATCAGAGAGTACTCCTATGCCTCCTCTAGTGATCTCATCTTACAAGCTCTCCCTCGTTTATACCACTGATGTCTGACTCTCTCATTGTATCACTGGCTCCATTAGCATAGGAACCAGGTCTTTTTTTTTATCCCTCTCTCTCCTTTGTTTCCCCAGAACTGAACACAGTGTCAGGCACATGATAACTGATCATTAAATGTGTATTGAGGACCTACTGAGTGCAAGCTGCCGCGTGGTAGATGGTGGTGTCTGGACTTCCTAATTGGAACAACTTAGGCTTCACAGAGGCGTGATTAAGCATGTCAAAGAGGAAAATAGTCTCTTCCACTTAATTATGCATTTTATTTAAAAATAGAAGTCTTTATTAAAACAACAAAGCATAAATATTAAAGAATGTATTTAAATAATGTGTGTGATTTAGTGCAAGCTTTAAAAGTGCATAAACACTGAAATGCAATTCAATGTCTTTTAAAATCGTTTTCTGTCATTATCTCAACTTTATCTAATCTTGTCTCTTAACGGAGGAGGGGAGAAGAAGTAATTCATTTTGACTTTCCTAATTTTGTCTCAAAACCTGCTAAAGCTTGTCCACTGTGCCAGCAGGTTTCTGGCCTCCCAGGCTTTCGATCAGATTAGAGCAAAAGCCTTTGCAGGTGGTTTGCATCTTTGCTCCTACACGGAGAGCTCCTGCTGTTCAGAGGGAAAAGATCCTTCTTCTAAGAATAAGCATTTAGGATATACATCACCCCTGCTCTTTGCCAGGTTCAGCTCATCCTGGTTCTCCAGAAAGTGGTAAATGGCTCAGAAATGCAAGAACATGGCTTCCACCGAGACCCAAGGATGGCCGTGCATCACAGGTGTGCTTTCCCCACACCTGACTTCTGACGGCGCCTATTCTTTAAGAGAAGCCCTTTGGGTGCAACTCTGTGTCTCCACTGCCAGGATTTCTGATCAATAGCTTGATCTGCATATGACTTAGACACCTCCTAACAATGACAGCCCTAGAAATTAATGTGGCCAACAGAACTGAACCAAGCCCGGGAGGGTCTTAAAAGAGCTATAGTGGTGCTCTACACAAGGTGTGGCCACCTGCCCATCAGGGATCAATGGCTCATACCACCCAAGTGGATCTGCTTCTGAGCTTAACCTTCCCTACAATCTTTTCCCACAGCTGTATGTTTACAGGTGCACAGGGAGGGAAGCCTCCAGGGTGGTGAGAGCTGGAAAATAAGAAGTCCACCCATTGACAGAGCTGCTAAGAGGCCATTAATGCTAAGCTTCAGTGGTGGAACACAGAAAATGGCATTAAAGGATTTACTTTTCATGACCATAATTCACAGTTAATGTACATTTGATGTTTAATGTATGAACCAGAGGTGACTTCAAACTTGCAGGCCTTTTCTAAATAGTGTTTTAATCTAAGTTTTCAAAAAAAATAGAGGTTCATACACTCAGTCTGTCAGACAAGAGGGAGGGGAGACAAGGCAGAGCTAGGTGTGAGAATCCAATGTGGGAGCAGGCTTTTGTTCAGTCTTTTATTGAGGTTTTACCTCTAATCTCTCCCTTTTTGATGCAATTTAAGATTAAGGAAATGAAAGGCAAGGCTGACTGTGAATAGTTTTACAAACAGGACAGCCAAGGGGCCCTCAGAAGACAGTTTTGTAAGAGGCTTTATGCTGCGATCCCTAGAAAGGACGGGGGTGGGGTGGGGGTGGCAGGGCCTGCGTGCTGGGGAATGTGGCCCCAGGATGGCTGGTCCCTCTGTCCCCCAGGGACACTGACCTTCTGGGTCCAAAGAGGAGGCGATGATAGTCACAGCACAGCCCGCCATAAGCCAGAGTCAACCTAGGGAGGCCGAAAAGGGCAAGAGGCGCCCCTCTCTGGTAGAAAGGACCCCAGAGTGAACATTCAGAGTCTGGGGTCTACTGTGTGACCTCAGGCAGGTTGTTCACCTCTCTGGACCTCGGTGCCCTCAACTCCACAAGCTGCTCAGGCTAAAGAGTCATTTCAAACGGATTCTGCCAAAGCTCTAAGAAACAGGAACTGCCTCAGGAGTGATGGGGGCGCACAAGCAGGGAACCCCTGGCCCTCTTCAGCCAGAGCAGCGCCTCACTCATCTCGTTTATAAACAATGGTTTTTTGTAGAACGAAGGTTTTCCACTTAAGGGAACAACAGTGAAAGGTACAAGACCATCAGATCCCTAAGATGATTTCCGCCCCAAGCCTAGAGAGCAGATACTCAAAGTCACTCAAGTGGATGTCTTTAAAAAATACGCTTCTAAAATGGGTAACAGAAAGTTCCCTTTGTGGCTCAGTGAGGTAAAGACCCAACAGAGTGATCTTGAGCATGCAGGGTTCAATTCCTGCCTCCCTACGTGGGTTAAGGATCCAGCGCTACTGCAAGCTGCAGTGTAGGTCACAGATCTGGCAGTGCTGCTGTGGCTGTGGTGTAGGGCCGGCAGCTGCAGCTCCGGTTTGACCCCTAGCCTGGGAACTTCCATATGCCTCAGGCACAGCCCTAAAAGAGGGATGGATAAATAAATAAATAAATAAATAATGGGCAACAGAAATAGAGCAGCCCTTTATGGGTCCTATAGTTTGTAGAAGCCACATTTCCAGAGTTCATTGTGGGGCGGGGCCAGGGGTGCTCTCCTTGGAGGTCAGTTGGTCTTTATCAAGGGAGGAAGATGTGTTCCAGACACACGGAGCTGCTTGAGAAGAAGGAACAAACCCAGCAGTGGGTGGGGCTTTGCAGGTGAATGCAGTAGAGGGAGACAGGAAAAGGGAGTTAGGGCTGTTTGCAAAGGGATCGCTTTCTAGAGCTGAGATATGGAAAGAAAGGAGGTGAGGGGATTTCGCAGAAAGGGGATGGGGGAAAGTCTTTTCAATAAACTGAAGGGGATTTCTAAAGTTCTCTTCAGCTAGAAACAATGTATGTTTTTATGGTTCTTTCCTATGAATGGGGGGGGAGGGGAGGCAGAATGGTCACTGCATTTGGAGAGAATAGTTGCAACTAAGCAAGGAAGTAACAGGAGATTCCAAACAGGCCAATGAATAGAATTCATCAACAGAAATCTCTGGGCAAGCCCGTTTAGAATCCATGGATTCCTTCCTTGTTCATTTATTTTTACAGAGCTCCTCCCTGGTACCAGGCACTGTGGATTAAGGATCATGAGAAAGACACATATGGACCCTGCCCTCAAAACCCAGCAAGGAAGTCGGGTTAGAAGTGTGGAGGTCCAGCACATTCTGGGGTGTGAACATGGGGTGCCCACTCAAGTGGGGAAGCACAGGGCTTGCTCCCCTGAAGACTTGGTCTGCAAAAGAAGGTTCAGAGTGACCTCCACATCAGAGGTGCCCCGTCCTGTCACCCAGAGCTGCTCCCCACTCATCTCCTCCTCCTGCCCAAGCCCAGCTCTGCTCATCTCAGAGGAAGGCAGAGCTCCGAACACTGCTGGGGGCACCCGCTGCCCCCTCCTCTGAAACTCTCGCCAGCGCCCCCCCCCAAAAAAAAATTATGTTCTCTGAGATCCCTTCCACTGATTCTTCTGAAGGGCTCACAAAGCCTTCTACCACCCACATTTTAAAAGTTCCCTACCTTAGGTTGCATTATAAAACAGTGTTTCCCAGAAGGAAGAAGGCGATAGACCTGTTCTACTCTGTGCTGGTCAAACCAGACTTAGTGTTGATAGCATTGATCATTGGTGGCAATGGGGAGTATTCTCATATTCAGAGACACATAAAAACAACACTTGCTCAGAGAAGGGCGCCTAGGGTGATGGGTAAACTTGGAACTATATCTTGTGAAGAACATAGGAAGAAATGGGATGGTTAGCCAGAGGTGCAGGGTGGGTATGAAGGCTCGCTTCCAAAACCCAAAGGACCGTCCTAAGGACGTGGACAGATACAAATCAATGCCCCCAAATGAGAACGAAGGTCAGTGGGAAAGTATTACAGAATGAACATTCTACGTGTTTTAAAGAGGAATTTTCTAAATGTTTTCAAAGGAATTTTATTTCAATGGCTGGAAATGGAAAGGAAACCTTAGGACACGAAGGAGGGGTGAGTTCCTTAAGGGAGAAGTGTAAGCATGGGCTGGGTGGCCACTGGGAAGCGAGGTGAGCATCTGGCCCCAAGTTCTTTATGATACGGTCCACACTCAACAGTGTGTGGCTTTCTGTGCAGCTCAAATTAATCTGCCTGCCTTTCCAGCCTTCAGTCCTTATCACCCCTCTGTTAGACTCTCTACCAAGCCCTCCAGAGGCCCCTCAAGATCCAGGAAGAGAGGGACTTCTGCCTGCAGGGACTCAGCCTGGCCGAGCTCCGAGCCTCTCTGCTCCTTCTCCCCAGAAAGCATGCTCCACGACTCCGCTCAGTTCCCCAGAATGAGATCAGCCACATCTCGGCCAGGCCTTCTCTCCCATCACGCTGTGTGATGTTGCAATTTACAACAAGAAGCATACCTTTGGTCTTTGTCCCCTTCTGGCATTCCTAAAACACTTGGAATTTCCTAAGTGATGAATGAGGAAAAGGTTACGTTACTGAGGCGACTTTTGGAAAGCCCCTCCATCACCCAGGGCGGAAAGCTGGTTGCCAGGGGAACCAACCTCTCCGGATTAGAGGGTTGGAGCTCTCAGGTCCCCCGCCCCCGCCTGCCACTGCCCCGCCCCCAACCTCCAGAGAAGGGAAAGGGCTGGAGACTGAGTTCAATCCCCAATGGCCGAGGATTTAATCAGTCGTGTTGATGTCATGAAGCCTCCATAAAAATCCCAAAGGAGGAGCACTTCTGGGTTGGTGAACACATGGAGACCGGGGAGAGGAGCCCACTTGAAGAGGGCATGGAAGCCCTTTCCCTGTTCTTTGCCTACACCTCTCTTCCACCGGGCTCTTCCTGAGTTCTATCCTTTTGTAATAAACTGGTCATCTAGTAAGCAAAATGCTTCTGAGTCCCACCTAGTAAGCAAAATGTTTGCTGTTCTAGCAAATAAGCTGAACTCAAAGATGGTGTCATTGAAACCTCCAGTCTGTAGTTGGTCCATCAGAAGCACAGGTGAGATGGGTGAAGGGAAGCTCGTTGGTGGGGCTACAAGCTGAGTACATTTAGTCACTTCACCCAGTGTCCCTTGGGAAGGTCTGAGACTAGGGCCAAAAGTGGCCCTGAACCGCAGGGAGGTGAGTTCTCAGAATCGCAGATGACAAACCTGGATTGTGATTCACATCTGAATTGACAAGGGATGGGGGACAGTCTTGTGAGACTGAGCCCTCAACCCATGGGATCTGACGCTATCTGCAGGCAGGTGGTGTCAGAACTGAGCTAACTGCCTGGTGAGTCCCCCCCGCCTCCCCCCCCCGGCCAAACACATACTGGAATGGGGTTCAGAACTTTTTCACTGTTAGTGCAAAAAAAGGGGAAACCCAAGGTCCCCTCCTGCTTCCCCTCAGCAGTCTGCACTGGGAATCTGCGTCTCACTTCCTCTCCAACTTCAGCTCTCAAAGGTCCCCCCTCCAGAAACCTCTGGCGTACCTCACTGTTGCACAAGCCCACCCGCCCTGAGAGTCCATCATTCACCACACGCTAAGAGGAACTTCTGTTTCCAGCCTCTCTGAAAAGCTTCCCACTTCCAGTCCTTCATGCATCTGCCTCCCGCGTTGTGGCATGATGTGCCCTTTCATGGCAAACTTCTACTAAGGCAGAGAGCAAAATGGATTCCATCCAGAGAACTAATCCCCCCAAATGAAAATCTTCCGCATGGGGGTGATGATAAACAGATGCCTCTCATCTCGACAAATGAAAGGTCACCCACAGACAGTGCAGAGTAATTATTAAATAACTTCCCCCATTTGTTCAGGATCAGTAGCAGCCTCATTACCTGGATCGGAAGACAATATCTCTAAGTCCTGGGCATGGATCCAAAAAGGTCATTAATAACAGGAGAGTCCCCAAATTTACAGGCAAAGAAAGATCAGCTCTAATTAAGGAAGCAAGGTATTCCGGACCAACCCTTTCCATCAACAGTTTGCAGGGTAATAACAACAATTTGCATTTCTCAGGCGCCGGATTTGCAGCCTCCACAAACAGCAGCCGGGCCTACCAAGCCTTTTCCAGGGCAAAGGGATGGGACATTGTGTGTTAAAGGCAGCCACCTGACTGGAGGGGGATTTTCTTCTTGTCCCTTCTTGTAGCTTCAGATCAGAGGCCAAAGATTGGAACCAGAGGCTCACATTCCTGGCTCTGTGTCCAGACAACAGAACTTTAAGAAGAGCCAGGCATGCATGGGTCACCTCTTGGCCAAGAAGGACACGTATCTGGCTTCCAGTTTCCTATCTGGCTTCCTTAGGCACCTGTGCTGAACAAGTCCCCCCAGGGTCTGGAGTTAGGAGGGCAGACCCTCTACCTCAGCTGCCTAGCATTAACTAGTCAGTCAACAGGTATCTTGGAACTTCTTCCTAAGCTGGGTGCCCCCAATTTCCAATTTCCAGCCCCTAAAGGGAGATTCCATTTTGCTATCTGTCAGGGGAATGCAAGAACCACAGAAATCTCCCCTTCCAGCCCATTTCCCTGCCTTTCCTCTTCATCAGCCCTGAAGCAGTAGCATAAAGAGTTCAGACTCCAGGAGTTCCCCGGTGGCACAGAGGATTAAGGATCATTGTCACTGCTATGGCACAGGTTCGATTTCTGGCCCAGGAACTTCTGCATGGGTGGACATGGCCAAAACAAAAATCGAGAAATGAGTTCAGACTCCAGATAGAGCCAGTATAAAACCTGCTCTGCCTCTTACCAGCTGGAGGAACTTAGGCAAAGTTCTAAGCCTCACTTCCTCACTTCCTAAAAAAATGGGTATAATTTTTTTTTCTTTTTAGGGCCACACCTGGGGCATATCAAAGTTGCCGGGCTAGGGGTCTAATCAGAGCTGCAGCTGCTGGCCTACACCACAGCCACAGCAACGCCAGACTCAAGCCACATCTGCAACCTACACGGCAGCTTGCGGCCACACTGGACCCTTGACACACTGAGCAAGGCCAGGGATCGAACCCGCATCCTCATGGATACTAGTCAGGTTCTTAACCCACTGAGCCACAGTGGGAACTGAAAAAATGGGTATACTTCTTTATGGTTCAAATAAGGACTCCTTTGACCGCGAAAGGGGATAGCCTCAAAAATGACTCAGAAACAATGGACCCGAATCAAAGCACTCCTTTCCAGACCATGATGCATATGCTCACCCTACTGAGAAGGGTTATTGTGGGAGTCCCCGTCGTGGCGTAGTGGTTAACGAATCCGACTAGGAACCATGAGGTTGCGGGTTCGGTCCCTGCCCTTGCTCAGTGGGTTAACGATCCGGCGTTGCCGTGAGCTGTGGTGTAGGTTGCAGACGCGGCTCGGATCCAGCGTTGCTGTGGCTCTGGCGTAGGCCGGTGGCTCCAGTTCCGATTGGACCCTTAGCCTGGGAACCTCCATATGCCGCAGGAGCGGCCCAAGAAATAGCAACAACAACGACAAAAAAAAAAAGGACCAAAAAAAAAAAAAAAAAAGAAGGGTTATTGTGAAGATCAAACAAAGAATGGAAGTACAGTGCTTGCCACCATCCTTGACTCAGAGCAAGTATCAGAAATCATCCCTGCCTCATCATCATGACTCCACCTTCCCAAACTCCCAGAGGGTCACCGCATGGAGTGACCAGAATGGACTGAGGCAGTCGTCCCTGTCCTTAGCCCCTCTCCACCTCCTGTAGGGCTCTCACCACCCTCACTCCAAACCCAGTGCTACTGGCAGGATGTGAGCTCCTGCAGCAGTTAGAGGAGCTGTCAATCAGCATGTACACCAATTGTCTTAAAAGCAGAATTGCTGGTGGTCCCAGAACATCCTTGGGAAATGGGCAGCTGTCCCTCAGGTGGGTCGGAAGGAGCCTCGCACGACCCGTCTTCGGGTTATTATTGTGAATGGATCTGATTCACCTACCTAAGCGCTGAGCATGCATCCCACTGCCACCTCACTCAACCCCGTGCTCCAGGGAGCACCGGGCTAGATTCAGGGTGGCCCCCATACGTGCCTGATAATTAAAACAATTTCTGCCCTGGCTCACTGCTTCCCCCATTACTCTCTCCCATTACTGGGGATGCAAACAATAAATAATTTAATAACCCAGGTTGAGTAGAATCTGGTTCCAAAACAAAGTGTTTTAATCCTCCAGTGTGCCAGCTTTCAGCATTACTGTAATTCCATTTCCCTTCACTTGACTGGGCCTTTTGCTGCTTTTTAGGCTTCTCGTATTTCTCCCCAAGTTTTCCCCACGGGGCCCTGACGGCTGCATTATAGCAGGGCCGGGCAGCCGGCATGACCTCACTTACTACTCGAGTCCAAGTCCGCGCAGCAGCCGCACAGCAGCACGTACTCATTAGTTTAGCAATCTGGCCTCTGGCTTGATGGCCAAGGAAACCTGTCTGTGTGGCCGCAGGCAGGGCACCCGGGCCCTCTCCTTTCCCCTCCATCCTTCTTTTTCCCTGGACCTGCCTCTCTGGGATCGCCTTCCAGTCTCAGGCCGCCCTGGCTGTGAGAAAAGGACTGGGAAGAGGGAAAGCCCTGGAAGCAGTGACAAGGGAGAAGCCCCTACCCTCCCTGCTCCCCCCTGCCCTGGGGAGCTGGGTCTAATGCCTTGATGCCTTATAACCCCGTCCCCTGCTGGCACTGGAGGAGAGCTGTCCCTACCCCCTGGCTTCAGTGAAGACTCCCAACCCCCAAGGAGAAAGTAGGTTCTGCTGCTTTTACAAGGAGAGCCAGAACCGCAAGTTCTCACTCCGGCCAAGAAAAAACAAAAAAATCTCCCTGCCTGGCCCTTCCAGCCTGGGCCCCCCAGCCTCCGCCCTCCCCTCCTTCCTAGGGAGTGGCTGTCAGAATATGCTGATGTGAGAGTCTGGTGCCCTTGCCGCCAACAGCCCAGCCAGGGGCCTGGGAGCAGCAGCTGCAGGGGAGGAGCAGGGGTGGAGGAAACGCACCAATGGAGCTTGCGTTTAAATAAAGAGCACGGAAGCATTGTGCTCCATTGATTACAATTTTTTTTTTTCTGAATGTTGTGACATTTGCAGGAAGGCTAATTTATTCAAGCATGGAAATCTTTAAAAACTTAATTAAGTTATTTCTGTGATTTTCCATGCCTTATTGTTTCGAGTTCACATTTACTTTCATCCTTGTTAATAAAAAATAAAAAAAGTGGGGAGGGGGGCGGGGAGGGAAGAAAAAGAGAAAAATGATCTCAAGGAACCTCCCGGGACTGTTTCTAGATGCTCCCTTCTCCCCGCGAAAGGACTCCGAGCCCCTGGGCGTAGAGGTGACAAGAGGGATGAGCACATCCTCCTTGTCAGGATCTGAGGCCGGTGCTACCTCCCTGAGGACCTGGGTGAGACTGATGTAAAACCCTGCCTGACCCTCTGGGCACTGTGGCACTTGTGGCAAGCTTAGGTGAAGAGAAACTCAGGTATGATTTTTCGTAATACTGCTGATGGCATAATGGCTGATGGCTCCCCTTCAAAGCCAGCTGGGTACTGCCCCTTTGGAGAGCACCACGGGGTGGTAGGACGGGACGTTAAGGAGGCAAGTTTGGAAGTAAGAGAGGCAGGCCCAGATTTCTAAGCATGAGTTCTCAGAGCCAGAGGTCATCCCAGATAGCTGTGTTGCTTAGAAATATAAGCTTGGGCTCGGAGTTCCCACTGTGGCTCAGTGGTAATGAACCCGACTGGTGTCCATGGGGTTGCAGGTTCATTCCCTGGCCTTGCTCAGTGGGTTAAGCATCTGGCGTTGCAGTGAGCTGTGGTATAGGTCACAGATGTGGCTCAGATCTGGCATTTCTGTGGTTGTGGTGTAGGCTGGTAGCTGCAGCTCTGATTTGACCCCTAGCCTGGGAACTTCCTTATGCTATGGTGGTGCCCTAAAAAGCAAAATACATATATATGAGTTTGGGCTGTCTCAAGGGCTGTTTTTTTCCTCCAACATGGGCCCCAAATCCCTAGAAGTTGTGTTCCTTCCTTTCTCCTAACGAAAGTAACCAAGGGTGCACACACACCCTCACCCAATTATACCTTGGTTAGTGGTCCTCCCTGAGTCACCGAAGTTTGTGGGTGACTGAGATGCTGGGGCAGGGGTAGGACAGAGCCAAGAGCAGACTGAGCTGAGAAACAAAGAAGTGAGAATCCCATAGAAAAATAAAGCCTGGGCTGGCAGAAAGAATCTGCAGAAGCTCTTCTGTAGTACACATTCATTTTTGCAAATACATCGTCAATAAAGGACTCTTTGGTTAAGTTGGCACCCATCCAAAGATAAGGGCCTTGGTGGGTCAACTGGAGGGTGAGTGGGAAGGAGGCAGGCCCTGGATTTCAAGGCAGAGTTCACGTTTGGACAGGAATGGTTGGGGTCAGGGGTAATGCAGGAAGCCTGAGCAGGTGAGATTCGAAAGGCAGTAGGAAAGATAAAGGATAGATGATTTGCTAAGTGGGCTTATTTATGGAGAAGGAAAAAAAGAGTCAAGAGAGAGGCAGCAAGGACAGCTCCAGAGCCTGGTCAAAGTCTTCAAAGTAGAAGACGAGGCCACAGAGGGAATGAGGCTGGAAAGAGAAAAGGCGCTCTCCCCCCCGAAAGAGCAAAGCAGGAGACTGGGACCCATCAAGTGTCCAGGCTGTGCTCGCTGCCTTCCAACCAGGGTCTTACTGGGTTAACCCTTCCTGCAAGTGATGCCAGCTCAGAGCAGGTGGCCACCAGACCCTCCACTGAGGGTCACCTTGAATTTCCTGTCCTGATACTTTAGCCTTAATCTTCAAACCGTCACAGATTGTAAATGGAGTCCCCCGTACATCTCTGGAGTACCTTCCTTTGATTAAAAAGCAAACATTCCCATAGTGGAGAAAACGTGTCCCGCCCCAGCCCCTAAATGGACTCCCTTCTTTGTCCAAGACAGCAGACTGGCTTCCCCTGCTGAGGACATGACCCAGGCCATCTGTATTCTGATGACATTTGCACATATTATTTTTAAGTCATTAGTCTCAGCCTGATATTGTGAGTCAAGAACTTTAATAGGAGAAATTTATGGCTTGTCTCCTCCAATCAACACAATAATTCATGGTTGTGTTGAATATGCCACACTAATGGATATTGCTTTCAACTGGGTGTTGGGTTTTTTTTTTTTGTCCTCCTCAAATTCATTAGCTAGTTCCTCCTGATCTATTAACAGGAGCATCAGCCATTTCCCTCCACCCATGCTGTCTGCTAACACAGTGGATCTCCAAGTGTGGTCCTTAAGAGGCCTCCAGGTGGTCTGCCAGCTAATCCAATTGGAAAGTCATAGAAAGATGCTTTTCTTTAAGTACCATCTCCAGAGCAGGTTTGAATCTATATTAAAAAGGCCCAAAAAGAACATTCTCAAAATTGTAAGTATGGTAATGGCTCTTGACCCACGAATAAGTTTCCCTGGATCATTATGAGGTTTTTGTAGTAACAGTGTTGTCAAAACTTGGCCTCTGTTCACTGGTATTGAATGGAAATGCAAAGACAGAGGTTTGGATGCAAGAGGAAATAATAGTTTTATTTCTTTGCCAGGCAAAGAAGGGTCAATGTCGGCTCAAGGCCTAGAGACTTCGGAGAGAATAGGCTGTAGTTTTATAGTTGGGGAGTGACAAATAGGACCGCAGATAAGGATCAAGGCAGATGCAAACTTTCATTGTTTTTCAAAGTTGGCGTTAAGAGGTCCCAGGACTGGTTCAGGTGGTCCTTCGCCCTGGAATGAAAACTGTTTCATTTAATATCGTCCATTTGTTGGGGGTTTTAGTGCTGCAAAGAACTCAAAGATATCATTATCTTTATTCCTGGAGGAGGGACCAGACCCTGCCCTAAGGCTGCTCTATTGTCCCTTGACTGCAGCTCCCCGGTCTCCGCATCCCCTCCCTTCCTTGATTAGCAACCGCTTGAACTCAGGGAAGGTCGTGGAGGCTGAATGAGGCCTATTTCCTAAAAAGCAATGGGGGACCTAGGCGTTTGTGTCCAGAAGCCTCGCAGGGCTCTGCTCAGTTTCCATTTGGTGAGTATGGTGAGGTGCCTGGAGCTGGGCCTTTCTCTGCCGCCCTGAGGTCTGGGGTCTCTGGGAACCCTTTCTGTGCAGAGCGTCAAAGCATCAACCATAAGTAAGGCAACCAGACATCAGGATCCAGAGAGACATGCCCTCAGCGGCCAGTCCATCCATCTCTTTGTGATATCAGAGGTGGACCAAGAAGTAAAATACGAATAAAATAAATAGAAATCAATGAAGATGAAGGAGACATTCATCCACTGGTTATGTAGAAACAGAGACCTGGAAGGCTGGGGTCATTAGCCCACCTGCCTCCCCTGAGCAGGATTCTCATGCTCTTGCGGGCACCAAGACAAAGCCCGGGCCCTGTGCTCAATGGCACATCACTCCATAGACTATAACTGCAGTCACCCAGACCCAGTTCTTAAGAGCTTACCAGACCTCCCTTGGTGAGAGAAGAGGAAAAGATTAACATCCAAAGGGATCTGGGCATATTGGCCTTTGGTTGACTTTCTATCCTCGTCTCAGGGGAACAGGAGCAGAGACCATTCCTCCAAATGCTCTGGAACCCTAGGTCTCCCAAGTGCCCTTTCTTCTAGTGTCTCCTTTGTGGACCCACGCACTTCCCCGAGTTGATGGAAACCTGAGGACCAGTTTCTGGGGAGGAAAGCTAGAGCTCCAGCACCATCATGAGCCTTCACTGGCCCTTTAATGGGCTCTGTTGTTCCTGGGTTGGTCGATGTGCCTTCTGCTAGCCTGCCCTTCCTTCCCCCATGTCCCTTCCTCTTCCAGGAACGGTTAGGATAGTGCCTCCCAGGACTTAACTCTCCTTTGGTGGACCCCCGTGACCCCCATGTTCTGTCCCCTTTCCCCACTGGCACAAAACTGTTGTTCCTGGTTTTCTGTCCCCCCTGACACTTGAATTGATTCTAGACTCCTACGCCCTCTTGATCTCACCTCCTCATTCTCCCCATCCCTCTACACCACCTTGGTTCTCAACCTGCAGCGTGCATCAGAATCACCTGCTGGGCTTGTGAAAATACACGATGTTGGACTGGGCTGCAGAGCTTCGGATTCAGAGAATCCAAGGTGGGGTGTGATATGTGCATTTTTAACAAGTTTGTCAGTGATGCAGATGCTCCAGGTCCAGGGACCACACCTGGAGCACCACCACTCTCCATCCATGAGCCTTACCTCTTGCTCTCCAGGCAGCCTTGGGCACGAAGAAAGCAAGCTTCTTTCTATACTGGATGCATCGCACCCTTGGGTCCCCCCACCCCCACACCAGGGCCATGCCCCCCTCAGCCCTCAGCTGTAGAAGCCAATCAGCCTCGCCTCTGCCTCTCCGCCGAACTGGCTGCAGCCCAGCCCCTGCTGCTTCCCCATCTCCAGGCCACTCTGAAGCTTCTCTCTCCACCCATGTATGTGGCTTTTTGCCTTTTGCTTTCCTCTCACTCCCTGTGTTTCTTCACATCCATCTCTGTCTGCCAGGTTCTCACATCCAGGCTTCCTCTGGCACGCATCCATCGCCCTCATCCATCTAGCTGTGCAGATATTTACATTTCTAAAGCCCAGTGTGTTTTCATGATTCCTCCTACTTCAGCCAAACAAGGATTTCCCTCTCAAATCTACTCACAGTTAGACTCTGTGGTGGGGGGAGGTTGACATGGTACCCATTGGAGTAACTGCTCTTGAGGCTATTTATTCATCAAGAACAAGGAACAGGCAAACCAATACCCTGCCTTGGACCACTGGTGCTATAGTTCCTTCTAAATCACATTGAGCTGATTTGAGAGCCCCTCCCAGAGGCTGTCTCATGGCTATTTATTTGCAATAACCAAGGACCAAGAGAAAAAAAAAAAAATATATATATATATATATTCCTTTTTGGAGCATAAGCCCTCCATCCTTGGGAAGCAGAATAACAGAGTAGAGGTGGAGACTGTGCACCCTGATCTGAGATTGCCTGGTTTGAATCCCTGCTCTGGCCCTGACTACACGTAATCAGGAACAACTACCACACCTCTCGAAACCGCCATGTCCCCATCTGCAAAATGGGCATCTATCCCTGGCACCATCTAGAGGATGAAATGGGCAACACACCTAACACTGAACCCCCAGGACTCACGCTTAGGAGGACTCAGTAAGTGCTAACATGATTATCTCCTACGTGGACACCACCTTGGAGCCTCCGCCTCTGGGAGCAGAGATGGAGCAAAACCTTCCACCCAAGACCAATCTCTTCCGGGACTAGCAAACCCTAGGGGTTTCTCAGTTAGACAATAACCCTTCCCCACTTTGCCCTGAGCAGTCAATCCCCCAGCACTTAACTTAAAAGCTTTGTGCTTTGTTTTCCGTCTTGTTTTGTTTTTTTAAAGAGAAAAAAAAAAAATCCTCTTCTCGTCTGTCCAGTGTTTTTCCAGCAAAAGCACAAGTCAGCACTAAGAGTTCTCCTTGGTCAGCAAAACATGTTGCAGTAGGAGAATTTCGGGGAGTCAGAAGAGGCCCTAATGAGAAGAGAAGTTAGGAGCTGGCTGGGCTCTAGCCCATGTCAGGTCTCCCAGACATTCCTTAGAAGAATTCCTTCTCTTTCCTTGTACTCAGCTCTGCTCCCTGCCACCCACAGAATCCATCCATACGCCAGGCTCGAGGACTTGAGAGAAGTCAGGTCCAGGAAAGCACTTCTCCCAGCCGCAGCCTGGAGTCTGAGGACCAGCAGGTTGCAGCCTTCCTGTGGAAACAGGGACAACCTCTTTGCCGGCCTGTCTTCCAGGAATTCTATACATGTGGCTTTCCATCTCAAGGAAAGTGATTATCTCACCAGCCCCTCACCCACCACCAAGGTGCTTTCTGGGAATGTCCTGCCCAACCCTCCTGTGTTGTTGGCTCAACAACCACAGGAGGACATGCCAGGACCTGCTGGCTATTTGTCACCCTAAGGAGGCTCGCTCATCCCTCTGCCGTGTCACCGTTGTCAGGTTGTGGCCGACCACCTGAGAAGCCTTTCCAGTGGCTGCAAAGCCTGGGCTTTCTGGCTCCTGCACTGCAAGGGCTCCCCTTCCCCTATCTCCACACCCCGGGATCTGGAAATCAGGCCCCAACCCAGACACAGACTGGTGAGAACACAGGCAGGGGGCCAACTAGGCCTGACTGAAGACCCAGGTTCTGCCACAGCAATGAATCAAGCAAGTGACTTAACCTCACTGTGAATCACTTTTCCCAGCTGAGAAGTGGGGGTAATGGTTCCTGCTTCACAGAACCGGTCTGAGGATTAAACGTGTTTCTTAAAAGCAACTAGCATGAGTGGGTAGGAGGCATCTAATCCTCTGCTGGGCTACCCCAGGTCATGGTGGCTCCGGTGAAGATTTAAAATAAGTTGTCTGGGTTTCCCATTGTAGCTCAGTGAGTTAAGAACCCCAACAGAGTTTCCATGAGGAGGCGGGTTCCATCCCTGGCCTTGCTCAGTGGGTTAAGGATCTGGCATTGTCGTGAGCTGTGGGGTAGGTCACAGATACAGCTTGGATCCCTCATTGCTGTGGCTGTGGTGTAGGCCAGCTGCTGCAGCTCCACTTCAACCCCTAGCCTGGGAACTTCCATATGCCCCAGGTGTGGCCTTAAAAAGGAAAAAAAAAAAAATATATATATATATATATATATAAAAAATTGAAATAATTTAAAAATAAAATAAGTTGTGATACTGATATGTCTATCTGTCCTGAGAGTCAGGAAAATGGTCAAATTTAGCAAATTTAGCTGAAACCGACCTAAAGGTGTTAAGAAAACTAGTCCCAAGTTATCCACCGCTGCCCCTGCTTCCCTGGCTAAAGTCCAAGTGCATTTGTATTCCTTTGCTGCCAGCGGCCAGTGCATATGGAATACATTTTCGTTGGGTGTCTCCCCATTAACGTTTTCATTTCTGCTTAGCGTCAGAGGCTTTGCACATCGCTGGCCTTCCAGACCACTAAGCCTGCCTTTGTCTCGGCTTGCTTTGTTCTCTCATTTCCTGATCAGCCTGGGGAGCATTCCCCAGGCAGGAGCTCTGCGAGGAACAGCTTTGTACAGCAATTCAATAGATTTTGAGTTTTGGAGAAGCGGGAATCAAGCCCCACCTCTTACATGGGTCCCCTCTTCCCCTCCCCAGCACCAAACACTGCCTGTAGATCCCATATTCTCTCCTTCCCAAGTTTTCTGACTCTTGCCCCACACGTAAACTTACTGAGCTTCTGGCCATAAACAGAGAAGTTAGTGGCCATGTTTGAAGCTATGAGCAAGCTGAGCATGACTCTCGAAAGAGGACCTTGCATTTAAAAGAAGATGATAACTCACAGTGTTGGCAAGTGGGCAGTGAAATGAGCACTGTCATAGGTGCCGATTAATGGGCGAGCAGATGGGTATAATATTTCAGGTGGGGGAGGCAGGAGGGCAATTAGCCAATGTGCAACACGAGCCTTTATAAACCCCACTTCCACTTCTAGGAAGACGTCCTAAGGAAATCATTAGGAATGTGGTTGGAGTTCCTGCTGTGGCTCAACAGTTAATGAATTTGGGTAGTATTCATGAGGACGCAGGTTCGATCTCTGGCCTCGCTCAGTGGGTTAAGGATTCAGCATTGCTGTGGCTGTGGTGTAGGCCTGCAGCTGTAGCTGCCATTGGACCCCTAGCCTGGGAACTTCCATATGCCAAGGTACGGCCCTAAAAAAAAAAACAAAAACAAAGAACAAAAAAAACCCCACCGGAATGTGGTCAAATATTTTCAAATATTTCTGTGATGCGAAGATGTTCACGGCAGTCGTGTTTACCATGGTGCAAATCTGCAAGCAACCTAAACATCCAATGATGGCTGCTTAGACAGATTTACGTGCACAGAATTAAATACTGTGAACCTGTTTTTCAAAACAGATAATATGTAACAGGATGAGAGGAAAGGCTCATGATAAAATCTTAATCGAAAAAAATTATAAAAATACAAATATGTAATGCCAACTTTACTTTGAAATGTATATGCACAGAAAAATCAGACTGGAAGGACAGTCTCTGAAATAGTAACAGTGATTATCTCTGGGGATGTGATTGAATGATCTCCTCCTGTCTCCTGTATTTTTCTGTATTTCCTATAACAGATATTATCATAACCAGAAAAGAATGAAAACCATGGAAACGAAAGTGATGTTTTTCTCTCCAGGGTCCATGATTACAGTTTAAAAAAAAATAAATAAATAAAAGGCAGGCTTGCTCCTTGGACCCCTCTTTGATCCTGACCTCCCTCTTGGAGTGTGGCTGCAGAGACGCTGCCCAGCCCCGATGAGGCTGGACCACTCCCTGACAACCATAAGACCAAAAGCGTCCAAGCCAAGTGGACAGAGCTGGCCTGGTCACAATCTCCTGCAGCCCTGCTCATCCTGGGAGTCTTTTTTAAGCCTCCTGTTAGCAGGCTTTCCTCCTGTCTATTAGGTCACTGTAGATTGATTCATCTCACTTCACTGTGGTTTACAATTTGCAGTTCTTGACCTTGACATCCTCCCCTGGTGCTGGAGCCCTGTTTCTGCAATACCAACAAACCCGTGGCAGCAAGCAGCGGGTCAGCTGCAGGCCTTGTATCCTCCCAGCCTCCTCAGCAGGCGCCTCACCCTCTCCCTTCCTCCCTGTGCCCGTCCAGCCTCCACATACACCAGGCTTCTGCTTAAGGAACCCTATGGGGTCCTTCCTACCCAGGATACGGGGGGAAAGGAAGGGCAGGCTGAGACGGGGCCAGTAGGAATTCAATTCCGTGCAGCAAGAGTCCTTAGCTCTGGCCAAGCTACAAAATCAGAGGCTCTATTTGCAGAGTCCACAAGGTTCTGGGATCTTTTGCCTGACCTTTCAAGGCGGAGAGCTTAAAATTTCTGGCCCAGTTTATCATGCTGGGTGAACGCAACCAGCTGAAATCCTCTGGGCTTCTGATTTAAAGGTGGGTGGTTTGCAAACTTTCTTTTTGCTACAATATCAACAGAACCCCCTGGGAGATAGTCAGAGAAAGCCTATCCCTCTGGCCCTTGTTGCCAATCATGAAAAACTCCCAAACCTTGAAGGTCTCCGGCCCTGGCCCCCCACAAACCTATCTGCCCAATTTTTCACTTCTCCTCACTATGGCCCCTGGTTCAGAATAGCCACTCTCCACACTCCCTGCCTCTGACATCTTTTTCCATCGGTCTTTTCCCCTCCCTTCCCAGTGTTATTATAAGAGCAACTCAGCACAGCCCGAGGGAAGCTGAGTTCTAATCTCGACTCTTCTGTTCACGAGATTAGAGCCTCAGGCCTATCACCGGCCTCCCTGAGTCTCCATTTTCTGGCTGAAAATCTGTGGGGTGGACTAAAAATCCAAACAGCTTTCCTGTTCTCACTTTCTATCATGCTTCTCAGGCCCAACGCAGAAGCCTTTCCCCAGTGAGCCTGACCCAACCCTGAGGTTTCCAGGCGCCCTCTACAGTTGGGCTCCTGGGCCGGAGGAATGTACTTGGCCTTGACCTACATTTCCCCTGCCGGTTTGCCCAAGGCTTGGGTTTGTTTGTTTGTCTTCCCTCCTCTAGGAAGAAAGTAGCTCTGGATCAATGACTGTGCTTCCTCGTGACCTCCTCCTAAACACAGGAAGCAGTCAGGTGAGGTGGTTAGTCCTCTGACTAATGCCTGCCCCTCAGGCCGACTTGCAAAGAGACTCATTTAAATTTGGTTTCCCTGCCGGAATTGTCAGGCCTCAGTGGCCTTGAGAAATCACCAAGGAAGAAAATCACCATTTATCCTAAAAACTCTGCCATCTGCACAGGCTGCCATCTCCTAACCTCTGCCAAGCCCTCACGCAGCAGCATGAATTGCCCTGTCCCAGTACCCCACTCCCCCGGGTCATGGTCTCTCCTGACCAAGTTTGGGCCTGTGCCCTCAGCCAGGACACACCATCCAGGGAGCACCAGACGCATTAAAAGCCAGAACCTGCATTCTCCAACCCAGATGAGCTAGAGAGGCACTGATCTGGATGTTAGATGCTGATGCGAGGTGCATCACATTCTGAGACCTGCCACTGTCACTGCTGTGTGACCCTGCAGAAGTCACTTGACATCTCTGAGTCTCATACTCCATTTGTCTAGAATAGACCTCATAACACTTACCTTACAGCGTTATTAAGACTTAAATGTAATCAATTTATATAAGCATGTATTTTAAAATGTGGATATTTTTATGGAATTCCTGTTGTGGCTCAGTGGGTTAAGAATCTGACATGGTATCCATGAGGATGTGGGTTCAATCCCTGGCCTCGCTCAGTGGGCTAAGGATCCGGTGTTGTTGTGAGCTGTGATGTAGCTCATAGATGCAGTTCAGATCTGGCGTTGCTGCCGGCTGCAGTGTAGGCCAGCAGCTGCAGCTCTTATTTGACCCCTAGCCCAGGAACTTTCCTAGGCTGTGGGTGCAGCTCTAAAAAAGAAAAAGAAAAAAAAATTTTAAATGTGAATGTTTTACACTCTTGACATATAACTTTACTGGTGTCCCAAAATGTCTGGCCCAATATCACCCTTCTTTCCCTCCCATAAAACACCCCCTTGCCACAAGGCCGTGGTCAGGGGGGCTGCATCCATGAGAGAAAAGCACAGAGAGCTGGAACTGACCGCTCAAACTCATGGCATATGTGGGTCCTGGGACCAGAAGTGGCCATATTTAGTACTTTAGTTCTATGTGAGTTAAATTAGATTTTCAGGGAGTTCCCTGCAAACCTCCCCCTCCGTTGGACACGAGAGCAGCATTCCCAATTTATAGTAACTAATTTACAGGGAAATCTTTGGAACCCTGCCCATCTGTAAGTAGGGTTCTACCTGTGTTAAATTACCTTCTGATGTAGCCATTCTGTGCCAGCCTGGTGGGCTAATGGCACATTTGCCAATCCCAGCATGTCTGTGATACTGCAAACACAGGTGTGGTCTCCCGCCTTCCCCTGCAGAGCGAGCAAAGAAGGGCAGACAGGAAAGTGAGAACAGTAACTGCCTTGGCCTCTCGTCCGGCTGTAGATGAGCTCTCTATCTGGGACTTTTAGGGGCTGAGAGCTCTTTCCTGGTACAGAAATACCTGCAAAAGACCAATGCATTTTAATAGTTCCAGGTGAAAGGTCATCTCAGAACAGATACCTATTTCTCAGCCAGGAACAGAGAAACAGATCCCCATCTAAAAGACAGACTTGAGGAAGCGAGAGGAAGGAGTTCCGGAACCCCAAAGCCGGCAATGGATTACTTAGTGGGTCTGGGTAAAGACTAGAGTCTTTAGAGAGGGGTTTGTGCTGCTTCAAAAACATGGATTCAGAAGATATGATACATATACACAATGGAATACTACTCAGCCATGAAAAAGAACAAAATGATGCCATTTGCAGCAACATGGATGCAACTAGAGATTCTCATTCTAAGTGAAGGTAAGTCAAAGGAAAAAGAAAGTACCATATGATATTGCTTATATGTGGAATCTTAATACGGCCCAAATGAACCAATCTACAGAACAGCAGACTCACAGACATGGAGAACAAACTTGTGGTTGCCAAGGGGGAGGGGGAGGGATTGATGGACTGGGAGTTTGGGGTTGGTAGATGCAAACTATTACATTTAGAATGAGTAAGCAATGAGGTCCTACTGTACAGCCCAGGGAACTATATCCAAACTCTTGGGAAAGAATATGATGGAAGATAATATGAGGAAAAGAATATATATATATATATACACACACATACACATATATATGAATGACTGGGTCACTATGCTGTATAGCAGAAACTGGCACAACACTCAAATCAACTATGCTTTAATGAAAATAAATACATCAAAAAAATAGTAGCAGGTTCCAAGTTCTACTCTTCAAGGGACAAGGCCCAGCAGAGAACCCAATTGCACTTCTCTTCCTTTCTCTCAAGAGGCTAAGACTAAAGACCCAATTTGCCTAGTTGTAAACTGAATTATGTGCCCCCCCCTCCAAAAAAAAATCATGTATCGAAGGCCTCCTCCCCCAGCAGCTCAGAGTGTGACCGTATTTGGAGATTTGGGGGTCTCTTAAGAGGTTGTTATGGTTAAATGAGGTCGCTGGGGGACATGCATGCAATTATTACTGACGTCTTACAAAAGGGGGAAACTAGGATGCGGACACACACGGAGAGGAGACCATGTGAGGACACAGAGAGAAGACAGCCACCTATGAGCCAAGGAGAAGGCTACGGAAGAAACGAGCCTGCTGATGCTTTGATCTCAGACTTCTAGCCTCCAGAACTGTGAGTAAAGAAATTTCTATTGTTTAAGCCACCCAGTCTGCTTTACTTTGTTCAGGCGGTCCTAGCAATTGCACAGAAGCACAACCCCAGAGGCAAATCAGAAGGAAAGTGAGATGCAGACCCCAGGAGTCTGGCCTCCCCGTCCAGAAACCCAGCAGACGTGGATGGATGTGGTTGAAACACCTCTTGCTTGGAAACAGGGATCAGGCTGCGGAGCTGGCCCCTCCCTCGTCCCCACACAGGCTCCCGCTTCCCAGTTAGCCAGCCCCATCGTCCCCTGCACCCCTGCCTGCAGGAGCCATCCTCCACCCACAAAGGGAGTCAGATGACAACCAGAGAAGGAGAAAAGATGGGATCACGTAAACTCTTATCAAGGCTGCACTGTCTGGTTTCCCAGACATGCAGGGTGGCTGAAGGCAGCACAGCTTGGGTTTGGGAATTTACTCCTCCGCACTCCCACCCCCCCAACCCTCCCACCCCCTGCTTCGTAACCTGCCTGGCAAGCAGGTTCTGGTCTTTAGAGGCCAAGGAGAATCCAGTTGAAAAGAGGCGGTGTTCATATGTGCACCTGTGTGTTTGTGGATCTGCTTTCTTTGTGGCTTGGTTACTTTTGTTGTGGTGGTTGTTTCTTTTTAGGGCCGCACCTGTGGCATATGGACGTTCTTGGGCTAGGGGTCGAATCGGGAGCTGCAGCTGCTGGTCTACGCCACAGCCACAGCAACCCAGGATCTGAGCCACGTCTGTAACCCACGCAGCAGCTCGTGGCAACACCAGATCCTTCACCCACGAGTGAGACCAGGGATCGAATCCACATCCTCATGGATATTAGTTGGGTTCGTTTCTACTGTGCCACAACAGGAACTCCCAATATATGCCACATCGTCTTAATCCTTCATCTGTGGATGGACATTTGGGTGGCTTGTCTTGGCTGTTGTAAATAGCGTGGCTCTGAAGATTAGGGTGCACGTATCTTTTAGAATGAGAGCACTCCCTTCTTAAAGATGTGAAAACCAAGCCATGGACCAGTGAAGGAACTCGCCCTGTCAGGCAGCTGGTTGGAGGCAGAGCAAAGACAGAAAGTTAGCTTCACCTGACTCTTTGCACCTTCCACTCTGCCACTCTGATGAGAAAAACTACCTGGGAAAACTCACTTCTAATGTGAAAGGCTATACAATGAAAAGCGTTATTTTGGTTTCAATTCTTATTGTTAATAACTGGGAGATATTAAAAAGAGAGAGAGAGAAATCTTCAACAAACATAGAAATCCCATGACTTCTGAAACTGATCTGATCTCCAACTTAAAACGTTCTATGTCTTCATTTTGCCTGAAGAGAAGACTAAATTTCTTTGGAGACTGGAGCAGCTCCCCAGTGCCCACTGTAACAGCGCTCCGTAACTTTTCTCCTTAGCACCTCGCTCATCTGGAAGTTATATATTTGGGTGATTGTTTGATTAATATCTGTCTGCACTGGATAGAAGCTCTGTAGGTAGCATGACTATCTACTTTATAGCATAAACGGAAATACTTTTGAAAGTCAGAGGAGATGCTAGTGGTAGTTATTCCAGGACAAGAAGGAAACTAGGACACATGGCCATTCCATGGAGGCAATGGCGACTAACTTGTGTTTATTTGCCATTTAAGTCCTATGGCCAGATTCCATATTTGGCACATAGGAGATGCTCAATCCATAAATCTGCTCATTGGTTTAGCAACATGTCTTTCTAAGATTTCTCACCATTTTGTCCCACTGTTGGGCTGCTCCCTCAGGCCTGCAAGACCTGTACTTGCCCATCCTTGAGACCAAAGAAAGAACCTGGCGTCAACAACAGAGACATCCATGGTTTAATGGATCGGGGACCTTACATGTCTGAAGCAAGAGCCTGGAGCCACAACCTATATGCGTGGCAGATGGTGGGCAAGACGGGGGGCAGTCTTTGCTCCTGGGGGGAGGAGGGGGTACCTGTTATGGGGGGAATTATGTCAGGGGCTCATCAGTCACCAGGGAAACTAGCAGAGGGGCACGCCCCTCACAGTCCCTTTGATAAGCTGTCATGGTGGCGATGTTCTGACCTAAATATTAGACCTCAGTCACTAGCTGAGGCGGGGACAAGTAGGTGGGAAGGTCGGTCCTGTGCACAGAGAGTGGGTGAAGCAGGCCCTGGGTGAGCAGGGGATGTACAGAGAGCAAGAGGACAGCCATCTTGGATGGGCTGACCATACACCCAGAATATTCTTCAGACCTCACCTACTGCAACTTCTCACACCCCCCACCCTAAGACACACAGGGGTCTCCATGGAGCCCATCTTGAGCATACCATACACTTTAACCCCTCCAAGCTTTTACCAACCTGCTGCTTCTACTCAGGATGCCCTCCCTCACACTCAACCTGCTGAATCCTCCCATCCTTAAATGTCTCCTCAGCTCAAATATGGCCTCTTCTCCCAGGTCTTGCTCTCCTTTCCCAGAACACCTGAATATAGCTCTCTGATGGCAGTCATCCCCCCGCACCATGGCTATTTATGTGGTCCATCCCCTCACTAGACTGTGAGATCCTCCGGGCTGGACCCACAGTTTCATTCATCTCCCCAGGGTCCATCCTGGTGGCAACCACAGATGAGCCACAGAATAAATGCTTATTGGAAGAAGAGGCAAAAGTTGGAGTCCTCTGGGGAGTCAGCAGTGGAGAAAGATTGAAAAGGAGTGCCCTTGCATTCTGGAAGAATGGTGTTTACGTTGCTAGGACTAGACAGCTGCTCACTTTGTACATGACGCGGTGCTGGGATCAGAGCAAGCACGGCCTTCGTCAATAGCAGCATCGTCATTATCACTATTAGCACCGTCAGTCTTTTATGGCGATGCGTCCCCCCATCTCCATCCTGCCTGTCTCCTACTGCTCTAATGCCAAGTGGCCGCTGGTCCCTCAGCTCCCTTGGCTTTCCTTCTCTTGGAACCAACTTTGTCCCCTGCCTTCTTCCAGCCTGGATATATTTGAGGAGCCCTTTCTTGAAAGACTTGCTGGCCCTTCAACACACCATATTTCTCAAAGAGCCTCCAATGCGATGGCTGCTGTTGGTCTCCTTGGATCCTCCATCTTCCCCCCAGCCAGGCTGTTTGTATTCTTTTTTTTTTTTTTTTTTGCCTTTTGTCTTTTTAGGGCTGCACCAGTGGCATACGGAGGTTCCCAGGCTAGGGGGTGAATTAGAACTATAGCCACTGGCCTACGCCAGGGCCATAGCAATGCCAGATCTGAGCCGAGTCTGTAACCTACACTACAGCTCATGGCAATGCCAGATCCTTAACCCACTGAGCAAGGCGAGGGATCGAACCCGCAACCTCATGGTTCCTAGTCGGATTCACTTCCGCTGCACCACGATGGAAACTCCCAGCCAGACTGTTTGTATTCTTTAAAGACCTTTCACATAATGCCTGTGCTAATATTCACATCCTGGATCAACTAGACTGGCCTCTGCTGCCCTGAGCATTTCTTAGATGCAAGCAGGATAGAGCTGAAATCTTTCCAAGCTATTCAGTAGCTATTTTCCACTCAGAGCACAGAGCATGCTGAGAGCTGGAAGTTGCTTAGTGTGCAAGCTGCCTGGGGGTTGGGACATGTCCAGTGAGAGATATGCTGGGTTTAGCCCAGTTGTATATGACTATGGGCTTTGGAAACAGACAGTCCTGGGCTGCAGCAGTGCTCAGCCACGCCTCAGCTCTGTGACCAGTCAATGACTGAATCGCTCCGGAGATTCATTTCCTACATCTGTAAAAAGGAAGTAGTAATATTTTGTAGTGTTGGTGTGAGGATTAAACGAGACAAGGAAAAGAAAGAGGCACATAGTAATTGTTCACTAAATGGTATCTATTATTTTGAAAAGTAGACAAACACGTATTGCAGACCTACTATATATAAGGTGTGTATAGTTCTAAACTCCAGGATTGGAGCAAAGGAGATAAAATGATAAAGGTGACAAAATCCCTGCTTTCCTCCAGTTCAAAATGAGAGCGCAAATCCAGCATGAAAACACCTCTAAGAGATACACGCAGCTGTGGCGGGGGCCAAAAGGAGAAGGTGGTGCTGGGTGGGGCAAAGCTGGGGTGTAGACTGGGCCTTGGGGATTGAGAAGAGTCTTGGTTTGCAGCTCTGATGCGAGAAATTTTTACAGAAGCAATTACCCGTGCAAAATCTCAAAGAGAGGCTAGAAATAGTAGCAGCGATGTCTGTTTTAATTGCTTGCTTCCTCCAATGTTTCACATCATCTCATTTAATCTTCTCTCAACAGCCACGCGAGGAGAGACAGGTGCTCTGCCTCTTTCCTGTCTACAAAACTTCTGAGGCTCCAAAAAAGTAGAGTGACTTATTGGGGATGGCAGGGCTAGTAAGTGGCAGGGTAGGACTTGAATCCAGGTCAGTCTGACCCCAAAGCCAGAGCTGGTACTCCCACACTGTGTGCGCTCGGTGGGGGCACATGCAATTGTGGGGAAGATGGTGTGGCTGAAGTATAGGTTGGGGCGCGCACATGTATGTGCACGCACATGCATGCACGCACATGATAGGTGTACAGCTCAGGAGTACATCTGAGTGAGGAGGCTTGTACGAGGGAGATAGGAAACTACTGAAGAAGCTTCTGGGGTCCAGATGGAAGAGGCCAGCTTCAGTTCTTGCCTCCATTCAACCCTGACAGGCCCCGGGATTATTAATAACAGCCCTGATGGTGTTTAGCACGACAGTGGAAACAGCCCCCGGGAGGGAGGACAGTGAGCCAGGGCGTGCACTGCGCTCTCTGCTGGAGGAAGCGGCGTCCCACACCCACTTGGCAGGCTTCCGGGTCAGGCGCAGTCCTCCAAATTGACTCTGACTTCAGAGGAGAGCTCAGCAAATCCTGCAAAAGCAAAATACCTGGAGGAATATCTCTCCTTCTCTGGAGTTTTGGCAAACTTATTATCCCAATCAATATCTGAGTAATTACAATCCCCTGTGATCAAAGGGGGAGGTTTTCCCTTTCTTTGGCCTCTTTACAGGCCTCTCTTATCTGGAAAAAGATTTCTTAATCTACTTTCCCTAAATGCCCTGAAGGTCTGCATGCCACAGAGGCCCCCCCCCCCTAATTCCCCGATTGCTTTTTACTCCTTAACTGCTACCTGACCCAGCTCGGGGACCTCCAGAGAGCCCCCAGGGGGAGGAGGTGGGGTGGAGCTGGGGCTCCAGGAGCCCAGAACAGAGGTGAGTCCACCTCCTTCTCCATCTCAGAGGAAGGGGGGAGGGGCGGAAGGACAGCGCTGGAAAAGCAGGTCCTCCTACTGTTGACACGCTGCGCCCCACTTTGCTTTCAACCACTCTCAGCCCCAAATACTAGCGAGGGAGGTGGGGGAGGGTGGTTTTCGGGGACTTAGGAGGAAGTAGGCTGGAAGTTTTCCTTTCTGCCCTTGACCAGGAATCATGAGGCTAAAGGGTATTTTTGTTCAGTCATCCCAGCCTCCCTTCTGCTGCCACGACCCCCGCACCCAGGCACCACCCAGACACAAAGCCATCTATCCAGCTCCTGGGCACCCCCCCACCCCCAGCCTCCCCAGGCCTCTCGGTGACCAAGATTTTCACGTGGGTCAGGGTGGGTCTCCAGAGGGCTGAGAGACAGGTGAACATACAAAGAGGGACTGCTTCGTGGCCAGCAGGCCACTGATGAGGCACAAGAGGGCAGAGGAGGGGGCCCTCGGGCTCGGCTGGCCCCGTATGTGATTTAGAGACTAGGTCCTCCCTGACTCCGCCGTGTAAGAGGCTGCTGCACTGCAGACACCTAATTACCCCGAAGACGTCGGTTAGCGAGACCCTTCCGAGATCACCACAGGGGGTTAGAGTCATTACTCTGCCAACCGCTTGCCCGGCCATTTATTGTATTTTTATGAGCGAAGCACTGTGCTGCCTATTCCATTTCCCAGGAAAGACGCTGCAGAGGGGGCTCCGGTGCCCCGCTACCAACCGGGGAGGAGGGGGACAAACAGGGGGCTGGAGCACACACACAGGTCCCCGCCCCAGAGGAGGGAGGCCCAGAAACACCAATGACCCAAGCAGGTTGTCAGTGTGGGACACGAGATGGATCAGCCTGCTGAAAACCCACTGCTGGGACACCTTGATAAACATTCCAGAGGCCATCCTGTCCAGCCCCCTGCCTCCAGGCAGATCTGTTCCAATTTACCCCAGACAGCATGGAACTCTCATCTCTGAGGCAGGAGATTGCGCTGTTCCAATGGCAGACTCCTCTGCTGTTTAACAGCCCTCCCCCCAGGCAGCCTTTTCCTTCTGGAATTAGCAATATTTGTGCCAGAAGGGAACTTGGAAATCACAGAGACAAAGCCTCTCATTCCGGGAAGGGCAGACGCTAAGGGTCTCTGTTCCTGAGAAATCACTCTGTCCTCCAGTATGGACTCGCCTAGGTGGCCTCGGAGGGGAGCAGTCACCCCACCAGCTCCCTCAGCTCAGCTTAGAGCCAGGGGCGTGGCCCTCTGATCCAGCCCCGGCCTGGGTGGCACATCAATTTTCCTAAGAGAATGACAATCCTCCCCCAGGGTTGTTGGGTTTTAATGGTTTGCCCGTTCGTAAGGCATATGGATCCATATTTAATTGGCAACCCAATAGCAGCACTTTAGGTGTTTGGCAGGGGATAGAGTCTCCATGTCACTGCCACGCAGTGTCCACCAAAAGCCCAGCGGAGAGAAAGAAAATGCAGAGAAGTGCCTGCAAGCTGCATCATCCCTCCAGTCCCAGGATTAAGGTGGGTCGGCTGAGGGCTGCTGCCTGGACCATGGCCCTCTGGCCCTGATTGTTCTGAGCTGAAGTTTAGTCTGGGTGGAAGGACGATGCTCCAGGGAGAAGCTTCAAGAAGGGAGGGTGTTTTTGAGGACACTGATGATCCGGTCCCCTCGAGTTTGCCTCAGGAAGGCCTCCAGGAAAGCACCTTCCTGGGTCTGCACCAGGAAAGCTGGGTCTCTCCTAAAAGATCTTCTTACCTTTTTTCTTCCCCTTTTCCCTCCTTTCCTCCTTCCTCCTTTCCTACCTTCTTTCTCCCCTTCTTTCTTTCTTCGTTGCTTCTTTCCTTCTTTCTCTCCTTCCTTCCTTCTCTCCTTCCCTCCTTCCCCTTTTTTGCTCTCCCATCTTACAGGTACTCTACTTGTAAGACTGATCAGGTCGCCCCGCCCAGGTTGGCTGCCAGAAACCCTAGACTCTAAATTCAGACCCTGGTTACCAGTAGTGGGAGTTTAGGGTTTCAAGCTCTGTATGCCCACATTAGCCTCATTCCTGATCCCCTGTGACCTTCCTTCCTTTGCTTTCCTATTTTCCTTTCCCATTTGCTTCTAATATATGTTATCTCACTCTGTTTTACAGATCTGTGTAAGCCACCATAACTCCACTTTGGCACAAGGCAGGCATAAGTAAGTGCATTAATGAATTAATTAATACAGTTCAAATTGCACAGATTTTATTTACAAAAGAATGCATTTACCAAGCTGGTACTGGAAGGCCTCCCAGACCATATGGGCCTTGAGCGAAGAGTCTTGAAAGATGTACAAGATACGGAGAAGCAGAAAGAATTGGGGAAGTGGTCCAGTCTCAGTTCTGTCCCTTTCACTGTGATCTAAGATTGCCCCTTCTCATCTGTTCCTCAGCACCAACACAACTGAGCCATTGCCATAACTTTACCCAGTCTCAAAGCTCCTCATATATTTGAAGGCATGGCATTTAAAACAACAACAACAAAACCAAGAATTATAAAATCATAGAAGGTATAAATCAACTATACTTCAATGAAAATTTTTGAAATGTAGGCATTCCCGATATGGCTCAGGAATTAAGGACCTCATGTTGTTTCTGCGAGGATATGGGGTTAGGATCTGGTGTTGCCAAAGGGTGCAGTGTAGGTCACAGGTATAGCGCCAATCTGTGTTGCATCGGCCTGCAGCTGCAGCTCTGATTCAGTCCCTAGCCTGGCAACTTCCATATGCCACAGGTGCAGCTGTAAAATGAAAAATTTTCTTTTAATTAAAAAATTAAGATAAAATAAAAGCATAGAAGGAAGCACCTGAAAGAAATTGGAGAAATCATCTCATCTGACCCTTCATTTTGTTTATGTATTTATTTACTTATTTACTTATTTCAATTTTTTCTTTTATTATTATTATTTAGGTCATGCCCATGGCATGCAGCAGTGCCTGGACCAGGAATAGAACCCATAGCACAGCAGTGACAATGCTGCATCCTTAACCCACTGAACCACCAAGGAACTCCTGCTCCTTTATTTTAACACAGAAGAAATGAAGACCTCAAAAATCTAGTTCCTGGATCACTTAGAGCAAGTTCTGGATCAAGCACCCTTAGTTGTAGTAGTGGAGGGGGGAGAGTGTTCATTTTAATTCCCCTATTTTGCAAAGGAAAAGCAGCAGCCCAGGGGAATGCAGTAATTTGGCCCTGGAAGCCCTGAGCTGCCTGTTCCAAAGGGGAACCTTCTCCTTTTGCAATCCCTGGAATGCTAAACAGCAGCTGCACTTGGATTTCCCATTTCCCGATCCCCCCCATCCCCACCTCCGCCCTATCTCTGATCTCTTTCTGATCCCACTGCCTGCCTCTGCCCACCTGCTAACTCCCTCTTCATCGATCCCATAGGCTTGAACACCAACACTGACACCAAAACGCCTCAATGGAGGTTGACGTAGGAGACCGTATCCAAAGGAGATGGCGCCACGTTCTATCTGGGTCAACCTAAGTGAGATCCCCATCAGAGGCAGGAGGATAGAGACAAAGGAATTTTCCAGGAATATTTTCAGCCTAGAGACTCCAAAGATACTGTTTTCTTTTGGCTCGAGCTAAGGCATCTGAATCTTGTTTTGGTGCCTTGGGTAGAACTGCAAACATCTGGAGCCCTTGCTGAGTTCCTACTTCAAAGCCTCGAAGCTTTGCCTTAAGCCTGAACCACTCTTTCTCCCTCCTACCCCCAACCCCCGATGATCCACTCCGTGCTCCAGACACTGGCACACAAGGAGGGAAAGGTGTGACCTGGTTAGAGGAGGGGAAAGATCAGGGGATATTGGCCCCTTTTTCGGGTGCTGTGGGATGGCTGTTGGTCTCTGTAATCAGGAAAGGGAGAGACTGAAAATCAGCTACTGCTAAGAGATTCCTGCATTTTCTCCCACTGGCACACACTTTCGCAGAGTTTTGGACCACACTTACTGCCCCTGTTACCCATCCATCTCTCAGAACCTCTGCATTGTTGTCGGCAGCCCTCCTCAGATGGTCACACCCAAGGGCCCAGGGCTGAAGGAAAGATGAGTCCTCATCCGGCCCCAGCCCAAAATGCACTGTGACCAAGCAACTCTCAAGGCTACAATCGGTGAGTTATATGTGACCAAGCCAGACACAGCAAGTCTCTCACTGGACATGTCCCAACCCCCAGGCAGCTTGCACACTAAGCAATTTCCACCTCTTAGAATGCTCTGTGCTCTGTGTGGTAAATAGCTACTGAGTAGCTTGGAAAGGTTGCAGCTCCATCCTGCTTGCATCTAAGAAATGCCCAGGGCAGCAAGGCAGCCTAGTTAAGCAGGGATGTAAGCATTAGCACAGGCACTAAGTGAAAGCTCTTTAAAGAATACAGACAGACAGCCTGGCCGAGGGGAAGATGGAGGATCCAAAGAGACCAATAGCAGCCGTCTCATCAGAGGCCTTGACCTTACCTCACACCATATACAACACGTCACCCAAAAAAAGGAACCTAAAAGCTAAAGTAAAGCTTAAAGCTATAAAACCTTTAGAAGGAAATAGAAAGGAAACTTTGTGACTTTAGGTAACACTACAATCATGATCCACAGAGGAAAAGACTGATGAATTGGACATTATCGACACCAAAAACTTCTCTTCAAAAGACACTCTTGAGGAATTCCTGTCATGGCTCAGTGGCAATGAACCCAACTAATATCCATGAGGACACAGATTCAATCCCTGGCCTCGTTCAGTGAGTTAGGAATCTGGCATTGCTGTGAGCTGTGGCATAGGTCGCAGAAGCAGCTTGGGTCTGATGTTGCTGTGGTTGTGGTGTAGGCTGGCAGCTGCAACTCCAATTTGACCCCTAGCCTGGGAATTTCCATATGCCACAGAGGCAGCCCTAAAAAGACAAAAAAAAAGAAAAAGAAAAAAGAAAAGAAAAAAGACACTCTTGAAAGACTAAAAAGGGATGTCTTTTAGTTTTAGGAATAAAGATTTCCAAAACACATACCTGACAAAGGACTTGAATCTAGAAGAGATAAAGAACTTTCAAAACTCAACAATATGAAAACAAACCACCCATTGTTTAAAAAATGAGCAACAGACATTTCACCAAAATAAAAAAAAAAAAGATACGCAGATGGCAAACAATCACATGAGAAGATGCTCCATATTATCAGACATTGGGGAAATACAAATTAAAATGACAATTAGATAGCTCTGCATATCTATTAGAGTGGCTAAAATTATGAATTAGTGACTGGATGAATGATTGTCGATCCCAAGTGCTGGAGGACATGGGACAGTCAGGGCTGCTCTGGGGATGAGAATGTGAACTGACACAGCCATTTTGGAAAACAGTTTGGCACTTTCTTATAAAGTTAAATCTACACTTATAAAGTTAATACGGGGGTTCCCATCATGTGTAGCAGAAACGAATCCAACTAGGAACGATGAGGTTGCAGGTTTGATCTCTGGCCTCGCTCAGTGGGTTAAGTATCTGGCATTGCCATGAGCTATGGTGTAGGTTGCAGATGCGGCTCGGATCTGGTGTTGCTGTTGCTGTGGCTGTGGTGTAGGCCAGCGGCTACAGCTCTGATTCAACCCCTAGCCTGGGAACCTCCATATGCCATGCGTTTGGCCCTCAAAAGACAAAAATACAAAAAATAAATAAATAAATAAAGTTAATATGACCTACCAGTTCCAATCGAAGCATTCACAGCATGAAAAGAACTGACCTATACACAAAGCCTATATGTGAATGTTTATAGGAAGTTTATTCACTATCACCAAAGCTGGAAATCATTCCAAAGCCCTTCACCTAGTAAGTGGGTGCCCAAACTGTAGTACAGCCACACAATGGAATCCTGCTCAGCAATGAAAAGCAAAGAACATGGACAAATCTCAAATTTATTACGCTAAGCAAAGGAGCCAGACTCAAAAGGATACATGCCATATAATTATATCATAGACTACCCAAGAAACAGCAAACTATAAGAACAAAAATCAGATCAATAGTTGCCAGGGGCTGAGGGTGGCTGAATGGTTGAATGAAAAGGGAATCAAGGGAAATATGGAGGGTTGGTTGACTTGTTCTGTGTCTTTATGGTGGTGATCTCGTGACCTTATACATTTGTCAAAACACAGAGAACTACAAACTAAAAGGAGTTAATTGACCATATATAAATTGCACCTCAATAAAAAATAAAATGGAGTCCTTTGCTCTTAACAAACATCACCTACGAGATGTCTACGAAAAATTGTTATCCCCAATTCACAGATGAGTAAATGGAGGAATAAAGAGATCGATTACTTTGTCCAAGGTCACAGAGTTAGTAGGTGGTAGAGCTGTGGTCAGAATCCAGGCTCTAGAGCTCCAGGGTCCACGCTGTTAGCCACCAGGCCATGCTGCCTCTGACACTTGCAACTTCATTCTTAAGTATATTTACACTCATCCATTAGATTTTAACCAACTTGAAGAAATAGTCTAAATCATCTTATTTGTGTTTCAAGAACATGAGAATAACTTGAAGATATTGTAGGTTAAAAAAATACTCAGGAGTTCCTCTAGTGGCTCGGCAGAAACGAATGTGACTAGTATCCATGAGGACGCAGGTTCGATCCCTGGCCTTGCTCAGTGGGTTAAGGATCCGGCATTGCTGTGAGCTGTGGTGGAGGTCTCAGACTTGGCTCAGATCCCGAGTTGCTGTGGCTGTGGTGTAGGCCGGTGGCTACAGCTGTGATTCCACCCCTAGCCTGGGAACTTCCATATGCACGGGTACAGCCCTAAAAAGACAAAAAATAAAAAGTAGACTAGCTGTGTGACCCAAAGGAAGCTACGTCACCTTTACATACCAGTTTTTTTTTTTTTTCATTTCTAAAATAGAAGTAATAATACCTACTTTTATTTTTTTATTTTTTTGCTTTTTAGGGCCACACGTGGAGCATATGCAAGTTCCTAGGCTAGGGGTCGAGTCGGAGCTTCAGCTGCTGGCCTACACCACAGCCACAGCAACACCAGATCCAAGCTGTGTCTGCGACCTACACCACAGCTCATGGCAATGCTAGATCCTTGACCCATTGAGCAAGGCCAGGGATCCAACCGGCAACCTCGTGGTTCCTAGTCAGGTTTGTTTCTGCTGCGCCACAATGGGAACTCCTAATAATACACAATTAGTAAGGATAGATTCCTTATCATATAGTAACAGTCCATTAAGCACTGTTTAATCTGAATGTGTGGGTAATTAAATTGCAAGATGGCAGTTCCAACAGCAAATGCCAGGTCTCCATTCAATCAACTCCACTGAACGAGGGTGATTCAAACTCAGCTATGTCTGAACTCAGTACCTGCTGTTTCTTGGTCTTTATTTATTTATTTTTTAACCAATCCACTACTCAGTCCTAACAAGCAGTCTGGGTCCTATGTCACTCAAGGTATGACTGTAGGAATTGAAGGAATGGAAAATACTTAGCCTAGAGAAGCAAAAACTCTTCAGGGATGTGAGTATTGGTTAAAAATATTTGAAGAGCTGTCAGATAGGAGGAGAAGGCAGATTTGTTCTCAGTTGCTCCAGGGCAGAGCTGGAATTTATCTGGATGCAGATTTCATATTATGGAATAAAATGGTCCAACAACTACTATGAGCCAGTGAAGGAGGGGCTGCCCATGAGGGAGTGGGCTTCCCAGCACTTTCAGGTAATCAAGCTGATGCTGTGCAATCCATTGCCAGAAAGCCAAAGAAGAGCCCTGGCAAGCCCATGCCAGGATCCCGCACTTCTCAGTACAGAGGTGCGTGTCCTCAGAGCACAGGTAAGTAGATAGGAATTCTGAGGAGGCCTGTGTGCCCCATTTATTAATGCACCTTCCCCATCACTGAGCTGCCAAAATGGGGGGAAGTGGAATTACAGGCACCCAGGCACCAAGGCAATGCACAGATAGATGGTTCCATCAGCAGGTCTTAAGGGGAGCAAAGGAGAGAATGTCCTGCCCTCCAAAAATGCAGACCTATTTGGATCCTAGCTGAGGTCCCTTGGCAGCTGACAACCATGCCCATCTGCCATGCTGGCACAGTGCCCCCAGCAAGGGAAGCTCTGCTTCCTGCTGGTGGACCGAGGTGCCAGGTGGCTGCACATGCCTGCACAGGGGACCTTGGTCCCTCATGGCACGGGGCACTCACCACCCCCATGCTCACCCTCTGCCTGGCTCACCCCCACCTGCCCCACCCAGGGCACAGAGGTGCTCTGGAGCTACAGAGCCAGAAGTCAGGCGCTGGGGGACTGGGGCTGCCAAACAAACAGGCCTTGCCACATCCAGCGTGTTGTGGAGCCAAGACCACCCAAGGAACCACCAAATGGACGCTTGGAAGGAAAGGCCCAGGCACAAACGACACCAACTCAAAGGGCACCACAAGGGGTTGGGCCCTTCAAAGAGGGATGGGGGATGAGATGATGCCCTCGGCGTCGTCATTCTCCTCTGAAAATGAGGCGGAAGAACTCGGAGGGAAGGATCCTCCTGTTTTTCTACATCGGGCCTTGGTGGAGAAGTTCAGCCACCTCTGTGGTCAGACGGGAGTGTCTGAGCCTGCGGTCCTCTCTGCCGAGCTGTGTGGAAGGGTGTCCCCCACGCTGGCGCCCGCGCATGTGCACGTGCGTGTGCATGGCCACGTCTGAGGGTTGCAGTCAGTGCATATCGCTGATGCTGCAAAAGCACATAAAGGCTGGGCAGCTAATCCAATCATTCATGCTTCCCTTGTTCTGACTCTTGGATCCAATAGATAAAAATGCCCAGGCAAATGACCAGTTTCATGGACTGTTTCCTCTTTTGTCAATACAAGGAATTGTGAGCTGTCATCTTGTCCCTCCTCTCCAGAGAGGGAACTCAAATATTTATGACCTGCTTTTATAACACTAATTGTATTTCTAATTGTTTTTCCCTCTCAGCAGCATTGCTTCCCTCACTCCAGTGACAATGAGCAGTGCTGGGGTTTATGAAGGGTGGTTTGTCACAAATGAAATTCCAAAGGGGCTTGGAGCGGGACGGCCACATTTCCTGCCTAGCGGCCCTCCTCTGTTCTGAAGCGTGGGCACTGGCTGGACGCCAAGGCTCCGTGTCCAACAGGCCCGGCAGAAAGGATGGGATTCGCTCCCGGCTGCCTGTCCCCGGAGATGAGGCAGTCAGGGGAGCTTGGTCAAGGGCAGCTCCCTGTGCTGGGTGCCCTTCCACCTCGGGGTGAGTCCCTGCCTCAATGTCTCCACGTCAAAACTCTCTTTCCTCTCCCCACCTCCCAAACTGCTTCTTGTGTCTCCTCAGCAAAAGGCCCATGGGTGCATTGTTTTGTTTTGCTTTTCTTAAGGTCTGAAAACTGATTTTTAGATTTTCAGATCAATGAAGGTGCAGGACTGAGAGTGCTATACGGGGAGGCAGGTTTGACTAGGAATCAGGAAAGCGGAGCTCCAGTCACTCAATTATTCATTCATTCACTTATACATCAAATACTTATGGGGGCTTCTCTGCGAGCAGCATCACCTGCATCCCAGGAGTAGAGAGGCCACTGCCTCCTGTCGGTCTCCTTGACCCTTTCACCTCGCAAACCACAGCAGGTTCCTTATCCCAAGGAGGGGCCCCCAGGCCCCCACTGTCCCACCAACCCTGCCTCTGAAGAATCTTTGTCACAGCATTTCACAGGGAAGCTTGAGGAACAACTCTGCTTAAGTGACACAAAAGTCTGGACCAAGGGTTGGGAAGCCGGTGCTCCGCTTCTTTCTAGTTCATGACCTTCAACCAATCACCTGGACTTGGTTCCAGTTTCTTCATGTTTAGGACAGGGATAAAAATAATCTTGGACCATGGACTGATTGTGAAAATTAGGTGAGGAGTGTCTGTTGTGGCTCAGCGGAAATGAATCTGACTAGCATCCATGAGGATGCAGGTTCAATCCCTGGCCTTGCTTAGTGGGTCAAGGATCTAGCATTGCCATGAGCTGTGGTGTAGGTCGCAGACACAGCTTGGATCTGGTGTTGCTGTGGCTGTGGTGTAGGCCAGCCGCTAAAGCTCTGACTCAACTCCTAGCGTGGGAACCTCCATGTGCCGCAAGTATGACCCTAAAAAGACCAAAAAAAAAAAAAAAAAGAAAGAAAGAAAAGAAAAGAAAATTAGGTGAGATATGGAGCTCCCATTGTGACTTAGTGGGTTAAGAACCCAACAGTGTTCGTAAGGATGTGGGTCCACTTCCTGGCCTCGCTCATTGGGTTAAGGATCTGGCATTGATGCAGGCTGCAGCATAGGTTGCAGTCACGGCTTGGATCTGGCATTGCTGTGGTTGTGTTATAGGCTGGCAGCTGCAGCTCTGACTCAGCCCCCAGTCTGGGAACTTCCATATGCCGAGGACATGGCCCTAAAAAGAAAAAAAATTAGACGAGATAATATATGTAAATGCTGTCTGCAAACTACCTGTGAAGCAATCTGTACAAATGAGAAATCACTATGAATAATAATCTGAGAGCCCTGGCTAACTCTTCCAGTCTCCCTAACAAGGTAAAAAACACACATTAGGAAGTGACGTTGGGGTAAGAGTTCCCTATTTTCTGCCCTCTTTTCAAAACGGGAGAGGAATCTCTCCAGGAAATCTTGGAAAGTCTCCCCTGAGACAGGTCAAACTAACCAGCACTGCACAGGGGAAGGACCTGAGCTCAGGAATAACTGAAAGAATAAAAGTCAAACCGAGTTGAACACTGTGAGCCCAGGAGGGCAGAGGCAGGGCAGCAGCAGAAAGCATGATGCAGAGAGAGGGGGGCTCTTCTCAGCACCCCGTCCCCCAGCCCGGCCTCTCTGTGTCTCCTTCCCACTGCTCTCTCCTCTGAAGGCACTGGACAAATCTGTGACCATGGTGGGGGTTTGTTTTTCACCTGTGGCATATGCAAGTCCCCAGGCTAGGGGTCAAATCTTGGAGCTGCAGCAGCTGGCCTACACCACAGCCACAGCAACGCAGGATCTGAGCCGTGTCTGCAACCTACATACACCGCAGTTCACGACAACGCCTGATCCTTAACCCACGGAGTGAGGCCTGTGATCTTCACAGACCCCGAATCGGGTCCTTACCTGCTGAGCCCCAATGGGAACTCCACCGTGAAGGTTTGAAAAAAGGAATTCTCCAAGAAGGTGAGATTGGGAAAGAAAGTAAATATCACCGGATGTTTGACATAGAAAAGCCCTTAGGAATCAGCTCTTCCCCGTCCCTCCCTCAACCTAAGCAGAGGTCTTGGTTGTAGGGATTCAGATAATACAAATGACCTCGGATCAGTCTCTTCTCTCTCTGAGCCTCGGGATTACTCCTTACTTGGTAACTTGGTGGTAACGACAGTAAACACCTCATGGGCTGAGAGGGAAGCTACTCGGTAATGCAATGGAAAGTCCTTCCAGAAATGGTGTGGCCTAGAGGAAGGCATACAGGCCTTGTCATAGTGCCTGGATTGATGACACTGGTTTTCTATCTGCCTTAGTGAAGTCACCTAATGTTTCTAAGCGGCATTTCGTTAACTGACAAGTGGAAATAATGATAACGGTGCCCCCTCACAGGGTGAAGAACATCAAGGAAGAGGATGAAGGCGCCTGAGGAGCTGGGAAGTGCATTTCACCATCAGTGACTGCCCTTCTGAAGAAGAGACTGAGGGTCAGGGAGGCCACCTGACTTGCCCAAGGCCCATGGCTGTTGCAGAACCCGGCTCAGATTCAGAAGCCAGCCAGGCCCTGATGTCCACGAGGTCCCCTGTGTGCTCCTGCCCTTCGGAGTGGAGCCTGGCCCCATGACAGCCCAGGCTTGCCGCCCAGGCCTGCTGGCAGCCCCCCTAACCAAATGCAGTGGGGGGCAGGATAGTACATCGATTTGAATGCTGCTGTTTATATTTGTCTTCCCTCAGGAGTTAACTAGAGTCCTTCTAGCATTGATTGGCTCCATCCGGTTTCCTAATGGAGTAAACACAGGGCCCCTTGGACATCGATGAGAATTTAACAAATAGACCCCTTACCACACCAAAATCTGCCACAGGACACAGCGTGTACCGGCGGAGGCCACTTCTGCCTGAATTCCCAGACCGCCCTGTGACCGCCCATGGGGCTGCCTCTGCAGCAGCTCTGAGCAGAACTCATGCCTCCGTGGGTCTATTTATAGTTTTTCGTTTTTAATTTCGGGGCAATAGTGATTGAGTCCTATCGAGGCAGAGGACAAATATGCGTGGATCTTGACGAGGCACTAGAGAAGCTGAGCTCCTGCCAGTCTCGTTTCTGGGCCCACCTGATCTTCTCTGAACCAGCTGCTTCCCTTTGCCAGCCTCCCTCCATCCCCAGCCCAGGACCACGCTGAGTGGAGATCTTGCAGCCTCACCTGGAAGCTCCGACTGAGCCCTTCAACCAACCTACACCAACCCAGCCTCAACCCAGTCTCTCCTCGGAGGCTCAGGTTGCTCCCCCATGGCCCTCTTTCCCAAGCCTGCGGCAGTCCTGGCTCCCCTCTCCCCTACAGGGTCCTGGCCTGCCTTTCAGCTGCTGGCTCCCAGCAGGTGCCTCCTGACCTCAGCCCTGCAAGAGAGCAGCAGTGAGGCCGAGGGGGGCTGAAGGCTGGGATCAGCCAGTGAGCAGCAGGGGTGGGCTGGGGTGTAGTCCCCACCCTGGGCTCTATGGCTTTGATCTTCCCCACAGGGAAATGCCCAGTTAGGCTCAGGGCCCTGACTCCGACCTCCCCAGCTTTTTGAAACCAACCTTTTTTTTCATTATGCCTTTGAGTTGCTGGTATGTGTGTGTGCCTGTGAGTGTGTGTGTATGTATATGTTCCTTCTCAGAATAGCAATAAAATAAATCAGGAGGGGGAAAAAAAAGCCCAGGAACAGTGGACTGGGAAGAACCCCTGGCCTGATTCATTGCAGAGGTGGGGGCGGTGGGTTTGGGAGAAGATATTCCTGCTGTCTCTGGGGGGGCCCCACCTTGCACCCCTTCTCTCCGGGCAAGGCCTTCCTTAAAGAGCCTCCTCACCTGGTCTGGAGCAGAGGCTGGGAGCCAAGCTTCTCAGCCCTCCTGGGGGTGTGTAGGCAGCCAAGGCTTCCTTCCGAAGCAAAGAGGCCCAGACTGGAGAGCAGGGGAGGGGATACCGCCTTCTTTGCCTGCGCCTCCTGCCCGGCAGGGGCTCCCCTGGTCCCTGCCTGGGTCCCACCTCCCCAGGTTCCCAAGCACCAACCCACCCCCACAGCCTCCTCAGGCGCCCCACAATAGATTTATTGAGGGGAGCTATAAATTTCAGCAAGGCCGACCGGGGAGGAGGCAGGAGGAGGCAATTACCTTCTGACAAGGCTCCCTCTGGGCCGAGTGCTTCCAACACAAGGGGATCATTCATAACCACACGTGCTGGCCTCGGGTGAGGGCCAGCCAGGCCAAGTGCCCCCCGGGCCCCCCTTATCTCCCCACCAACCCCCCGCTAACCCCAGACGGCAGCATCGCATCAGGAGGGCAGCGGTCACAGGACCAAACACTTCTGCTTTGAAGGAGACTCTTCGGATGACTGCTTCTTTGTTTCCCCCAAGTTTTGGCCTCAGCCCAAAATCGAGTTGAGGGAAGACGGATGGAGAGGAATAAATAACTATATCTCACAGGCCTTTTTTTAAAGTTATGACACACTAGGAGATGGGGGGGAGGGGGGGAGGGGGGAGGAAGAAGGACCTTCTCCCTCTTTACTGGGGGGAAATTGCTACACTTCCCAATAACAAGTACCCAGAAAACAGCTGAACCTGAAAACCTCAAACTTCAATCAAAGTCACTCTTAGAGAGGAGTAGGTGGTTTGCAAAGGCTAGGAAAAAAGAAAAACAAAAAGAGAATAATTGGTCTGGAATTAATCAAGATATTAATATTAGAAAAGGTAGCAGAGCAGACAGGCTGTACCCAAGTGGCTGTGGATCAAGAGCCCAGAGCCAGGGCCAGGGTCCCCTCTTGGCCTGTCCCCTCCCCCTTGGAAAAGCTGCCGCACTGGCAACAGGACCTTGAGTGGAGCGAGGTCAGGGCCGTCAGCATTTAAAAAGCACCCCCCCTCCCAGCCACCAGCCACCAACCACCTCGGCCTCGCTCCCACCCACGCCTCTTCTCTGCAGTGACAGGCCAGCCGTGTGGGTGGGGACCTCTGTCCCCAAGGGCAGGTACCCATGGGGCAGCGATGACTGACAGCTTCAACCTACCAGGGACTTACTTGGTGGGAAAGAGACGCTTGGGCTCCTCATGGCTGTCAAGCCATTCCCTAGCTCTCAGCTCATTTAAACTAGAAACCCAAGTATATTTATTCCCTAGTAGACCTGATACACTCCAGCGCTCCTGCCAACTTGCTTTGCAACTTTGTACACAGCAGATCAATGTGTGCAATTTAGGAACAGAGAAATGAAGACTTCTGTAAAGATGAGGGGGATAGGGTGGGGGCAGGCAGGCTTGGTGGAGGGCACTCCTGCTCACTGCCTGCCATCCCTCCCCCTAAAACTCTCGCCTTCCCCCAGCCCACCCGTAGCATGGATCTCTAAGCCTTTAAAAGGGAGAGAAGGTCTTTGAGGATGAGCAAGGACACTCTTCCACGTTGCCCAGAACTGGTGGTATCTTTTTTCCGTGTGCCTCTCGTAGAGCACGTGACCGTGATCTTAAGTTCATAGAAAATCCAGCCACATGCTCTGCCTGGAAGGGCGCCCCCTAGAGCTCAGGTCCCCACTCCCCCTCCCAACCCAAGGAGCTCGTAACTCCTCAGCAGACATAAAACAGTGTGGGGACAGGTGACATAATGTTGAACAAATGCAGATGCTATTTACCGTCCATCCATTTTCCTGACTCTTCTTAGGGGACTCTGAAAAAAGTTTCACTCCATTCTGTTGAGAAAGGAGGTTGTAGAATCCTTGGTGTTTAAATAAGAGATTGATTCTAGCAGGTTTGGGAAGATCTTTCTCCAGGATTCCAACTTGTCTTATCAAGGAGACAACTCTAGGGGAGACACTGGACTTGACCCTGCCAGCTGGTGTTAAAACAACAGACCGGAAGCTCATTTACATAAGGTCTCTAGCAAACTCCCTCAGCACTGAAGCCAGGCCTTCTGCCCACGTTCACACAAACCCTCAGGCTGAACACGGCTCCTTTTTCCCACCAAACTTGCCCTTGATGTTCGCTTTCATCTGAATTTACTAGAATGGTGACACCAGGGAGAGGGGCCTGGTGAATTTTGCTTTGAGCTCCACACCCCTGCTAGGAAGGGCATGCATGCCTAGTAGGGTTTAGATGAAGTGAAAACGATTCCTCATCTGCTGAGTATGGGGCTCTGTGATGTGATTTTTGTGTATATTACCAGAGCCTTCTACCAGCATCCCCTTTCCACCCCTGCCAAAATTCCCCCAAACCAGAGAGGAGGATGTCAAGAACCAGCTAGATTGATTGACCCAAGGTCATACAAGGTGAGAGGGATAGCACTAGGCTTCAAAACCAGATCTTCGGACCCCAACGTTACTGCTTTTTCCTTGAAAGCACCATGATGTGGAGGAAAGAAGGACTCCTGGCCCAGGCAGACCTGGATTTAAATCCTAGGTTATGTCTAGTTCCAGCACTTGTTAACAGCATGGGGCCTTGGACAGTGATCCTTTTGGGGTCTCAGTTTGCTCATCTGGGACATGGAAGACCTAGCATCTAGCTCATAGAACAATTGGGAGGATTATAGGAGTTAATGCCCATAAAATCTAGCATGACGGCAGGGTTAAAGTAGGTATGAATAGACATTGCTTCTTTCTTCTCACTTTCCTCCATTTTATAAAAGAAAAATAAATCGAAGATATGTTTTAGGTAGTTTAACGCAAAATGTGCCACTCAATGGTTTTCACCAAACATACCATGAAACCGAAGAAACGTTTCCACTTGCCCACCAGGGGCCCCCCTTCTGCCTCTCCCCAGTTACCATCTCCTTTCACAGGTGACCACTACCCCAACTTCAACACTATAGATTCGTTTTACCTGCTTCTGGATTTATAAAAATGGATTCATACAGTTTGTTCTCCATTGTGTCTGCTTGCTTTCATTCACCATTGTACTTGTTAGATGCATCCATGATGCTGCATTGGTTATAGTTTGTTCTCTCATTTCTGTGTAGTTTCCCAGAGTGTGAATATATCCAATTTATCTCTCCATTCCATTGTTGATAAATATGTGGTTTGTTTCCAGTATTTCACTTGTACTAATGCCGCTCTGAACATGCCTATGCGACCTTTGATAAATATACTTATGTTTTCTGTTAGCGCTAGGTGTGTGTGTTTTGCATCAGTAGAAACTGCCAAATTATTTTCCAAAATGGTGGTTCCGATTCTCACTCCTATCAGCAGTGTCTGAGAGTTCTGATTGTCCTTCAGCCTCACCCAAAACTTGATATCATCTCTTTTTTATATTAAGCCTTCCACTGAAAACATAGTGATATTTCACAGTGATTTTAATACCCATGATTATCAAAAGAGTTGAGCACCTTTTCATATGTTTATTGGTTACTTGGAGATCTTCTCTCGAAGAAGTTCAGTTCAAGTCTTTAAACCCATTTTTTCTTTTGAATATTTGCCTTTTTTCCTACTGGTTTGTAGGGTTCTTTATACCTTCTGAATATAAATCCTTTGATAGATATATATTTTGAAAATATCTCCTCCAACTCCATGCCCTGCCTTTTTGCTTTCTTGGTTGTGGGGGTTTGCTTTTTAAATTATTAATTGAAGTTATTCATTTTAACATAGTTTAAATGGGAGTAGCTGGCACCATTTTTTTCCCTACTGCTTAGGTTTATATGTCCTGCTAAAGAAATCTCCATCTAGGCTGGATCCTGAAGATAACCTTCTGTGTTTTTTTTCTAAAGCTTTTTATAAATTTACCTTTCTCATTTGGAATTATAATGTATTTCTTTGGTGTGAGGTAGGGATTAATTTTTTTTTCCAAATAAGGATATTCAGTTGACTCAACACCACTTACTTATTGCAAAAAGCCATCCTTACTCCCATGGCATTGCACCTTTATCAAAAATTAGGTGACTGAATATGTGTGTGGGGGGGGTCTGATTCGAGACTATGCTGTTTAATTGGTCTATTTGTCTATAATTTTATCAGTAGAACAATCTTTATTATTATGGTTTAATGTAAGTCCTCAAGATACTTTTTAAAAAACCAATCCCAGTATCTTTCCAATCCAGGAACTGAGGAAATCTGTGCCTGCTTCTCTGTCTAGGTAGATTGCACTGGTGCCAAAACATCCTTTCAGATAATTGGGTTGGAAGAGGGGAAGGAAGGAGTATAAAGAGGATAGGAAAATATGTTTTGAAAATTTCATCTTCAGACTAAGTGAGGTTGGGGTAAGTTGTCACATGTCCTTCATGGTGAGAAGAACCAAAGACAGAAGAAAGTTCACAGAGCAATGGGAGAGGCTGGCACCTAAGAATGAAAAGCCCTGAATTCTATCTAGGCTCAATCTTGTCACTTGCTGTTTGACCTTGAACAGCCTGATTCCTCTGTCTGAACCCCTTTTCTTCTATTAAAAAAAAAGGAGTTGGAACTAGATGTCCTCCAGTATCTCTTCTTGTTTCTTTTCTTTTCTTTTTACAGCTGTACCGGCAACATATGGAAGTTTCCAGGCTAGGGGTAGAACCAGAGCTGCAACTGCCGGCCTACACCACAGCCACAGCAACACTGGATCTGAGGCACAGCTGTGACCCAGACCACAACTTGTAGCAATGCCAGATCTTTAACCCACTGAGCGAGGCCAGGGATCAAACCCAAATCCTCATGGACACTACCAACATCCCTTCTATCTCTGAGAGTCTATAACTGTGACTCATAGTTAAAGAAAAAAGATTTGGTTAGGACATGACTCCCCAGTCTATAAAGATATTTTCTATTAGAGCAATAGAACTTTCCTATCCTTATTCATCCCCAATGGAACATCCATCCAAAGATGTAGACTCTGCCAGCTGGTCATCTCCTCTGTATTCAGGATGGGGTTGTTTTGTTTGTTCTTTTGGAGGGGGGTAAGGAAGGATTTATTACTTGCAGCAAGTAAGGAGAACACCGGGAATCTTTCCCAAAGCAGCGTCTCAGGATGAGGCTGTTAATGCCTTACTCTGAGCTGGGATTTGGTCTAGAAAGAGGCAGATGTGGTTTTGGTGTGAGATGGACATGTGTTCAAATCTATATGGTGCAGTATACTTGCTGTGTGCCTTAGGGATAATCATTCCACCTTTCAGCCTCAGTTCCTTCCTGTGTAAAATGGAGGCTAAGAATATTTTCCTTCTCCTGTACTTTTGCCAGACTAGACTATCTGCACCAGGACAAACAACTGTTTACAAATCACACAGTATAAACCGTCAACTCACTGACAGGTGTCTCATCACCTCTGAACTGTCCAGTTGCTTTCCTGCTTCTCGTCCCTCCCCTGCCATGAGCCAGCCACTAGAGGTATCAGCAAATGAATCATTGATCTGGAGCCAACCCAAGGTAATACACACCTGTTCAGAGATTACCTGGGTTTATTTTTGGCCTGAGTTCCCAGGGGCTTCAACCCTGGAGAATGTGGTTATAAGTGTTTGGGAGGTCAGAGGAGAGGGCTAAGTCAACATGAAAAGTTAATGGGATCAAAAGTGACTGTATTCAGGAAGTATTTAGCCCAGAGGCTGGTGCATGGCAAATATTCAACAGAGATATCTGCTGGTGTTTCAATTATTCTCATTACACCTGTTCTGTTAAAGGACACAACAGGTGTTCTTCTGCACCTCAGGTGGGGCACACCTAACGCAGCATTACCTCTTTCCATGATGAGAATGACCACAGGATTCCACCGCCCAAGCCATCTCAGCTTTTGGTTGAAAGAAAACCACTGCAGGTTATTGCTTTGGCAGCGGGTGGAGAGAAAGGAGAACAGAGGGCTTGGTATGAGAGGATGTTTTCTGTCTTCCACCCATAGGCTCCTAGGGAGTATTTGCCTTCCCCATAGACAACAGGATTCCCCTCTAGCTGGGACTCTCTGAACTTAGACTGTCAGAAGCTTCTGTGGCCAGAGTGCTGGCCTCTGGGCACCAGCCCCTTACCTTCCACTGGTCAAAAGAGGGGACTGATTTCCTGGTGGCTCATCAGGTAAATGATCCAGTGTTGTCACTGCTGTGGCTCCAGTTGTTGCTGTGGCCCAGGTTGATTCCTGGCCCCACAACTTCCACATGCCAAAGACACAGCCACAAGAGGGACGGGGGGACTTTATCTTTCCTATTTCATCGCTGTGCCCTGCAGAGGTGACCGCCTGCTCGTGGGTGATGTCTCTGTGTTAAAATCCAACCCCCCAGACCCCATTAGATGTTCCGCAGAGGTCTTGCCTTCCTCTGTGTCTCTCCTTCTGTGGGGCTGGAGGGGAGCAGGCTGGTCACACAGGCCCTCAGCAGGATATAACAGCAGATCTGCACATTGCATGCGGTTCCCAGCATATTTGTTTGATCCGTGTCCAGGTTGGCTTAGACATCTGCCTCTAAGCCGACAGCTGAACATAAAAGCAGTCCCTAGTGGCTGTTTTCAGGTCTTCAGTCCTGGTTAGCCGCAGTGGGGAAATCTTCTCTTTACCGGTGCCCCTAAGTGAATGATCACATGTTATCACACCAGAGCTTCGGGGTGGCCAAGCCGTAGCTCTGCTGCTCCTCCTCTGATGCTCCATCACCCACTGAGTGGGTGATTAAGATGTCCTCTGCTTGGGAGAACGCATCAATCTGCAACTCGGCTGTTGTTTCAAGGGGCCATGGCACTTCTGTCCCCTGGATGTTTGAGTTACATACACTGTACCTCGGCCACCAAGGCTCCAGAGTCCAATCACCAAGCCCACTTCTAGCCCATACTCCCTCCTAGTCATTGCCCCCGCACCCATCTGAGCCATTCAAGGGACAGCTTCCAGCTCCAACCCTCCCCCAGCACAGGATGCCCGGTCTGCTCCCCAATGTTCAGGGGCGGGCCCTCCAGCCCTGCCTTGCCCCTCTGCAGCCGGGTCATCCCTACTGCCCTCAGCCCCTCCCCAGGCCATGTGGAGGATTAGACTGCACATGAATAAGCAATATTCACTTGGCTTTGAAAGCCTAGAGTAAATCCCTTGAGCTGCTGTACGGGAGCAGTGCAATATTTCCCATCTCCTCTCCCTCCACTGCCTCCCCGCCGGCTCCTATTTCATTTCTCTTTTTTCTTTTTTTTCCTGGGATGTACTTGCAGGTGGGTAACTATATTAGAACAACACAATCAAAACACAGCATTTAGAGCAGAAAAACAGATCCCTGGGAGCAGTCACTTGATTAACAATGCGGAGAGCATCCCCCATCTGGCCTGCGTCTGCTGGAAGGAGGAAGGTGGTCAGTCCTTTGCTTCTCATACAAACTCCCAGCCTCACTGGTCACCAAGCCTATCTGTGGAAGGAAAAACCTCCCCAAGGCTTCCGAGGAGCCACAAACTCCATGAAACGGCTGCTCTTCAAAAAGGGCCGGAGAAAGGAGGCACCCCCTCTGGTAGGATGTCTTAGTCAACTCAGGCTACTGTAACAAAATACCATAGACTGCATGGCCTTAAACAACAGACATTTTGTCCTCACACTTTTGGAGGCTGAGATGTCCCAGATCAAGGTGTGACTAGATTCAGCTCCTGCTGAAGCATCTTTTCCTGGCTTGCAGACAGCCACCTTCTTGCCATGTGCTCTGGACACCCCCCCCCCCCCCCCCCCCCCCCCCCCCGCTTTGGTGCTTGTGCATGGAGCGAGGGAAGCCTCTCTCTCCCTCTTTTTATATGGCACTAATCCCATCATGAGGGGCTCACCTCCAATAGGACTATCACATTGGGGGTTAAGGCTTCAACATATGAATCTGGGGAGGACACAAAACGCAGCCCATAACAAGGTGATTGACGTGTTTTATCCAGCTCCCAGTGGAGAGTCAACACACATCAGGAGTCACATCCTGCCCCGCCACTTACACTTGTGCTTCTTTAGGTAAGTGACTTTATCTCTCTGTGCCTCATTTTTCTCACCTGTCAAGGGGGAAATAACACTCTTCAATGAGACGCTAGTCATAGATGTTTAGAACTGTGCCTGACCCATACTAAATGCTCAAGGAACATGAATGATTCTTACGCTTATTTCCTACTGCCACCTCCACTCCCAACCCCAGGCCAAATTCCAACGGCTAAGCCAGGTATGGTAGAGGGACTGTTTAAGAGAGAAATTATCTCCTGCTTTGAGGAAGTACCCACCGACCCTTCAATGGTCCTTCCTCAAGCCTGGAAAATGCCTGTTAAACTTCTTCATCTCCAGCCCACGGTAGGTACCCAAGTAACCTATTTCAAGAGAAGAAAGAGACAGGAAAAGGAGTAAAGAGAGGAAAAGGGAAGAGGGAGAAGAGAGGAGAGGCGGAGAGGACAATGGGACAGCTTAGCAAAAATTCTAAGAATTGAACTCATCACCCATCTGCACCTACCCTGACCCCAGCCTGATCGCTCCTGACGTCTCTACCAGTGATGTTATCACTCTCTACCGCTGAGTCTCAAAACCTCAGGCTCATTGTCAGCTCTCCCTTTCTTTTGTTCCCCTTATGCCTCTAACCACTGACCCACAGCAATCCCTTTTTTGAAGTATAATTGACTTTTAATATTGTATTAATTTCAGATACACAACATAGTGATTTCACACTCCCGTACACGACAAAAGGATCACCACGACCAGTCCAGCTACCATCTGTCACCATACCAAGTCACTACAATATTATTAACTATGTTTCCCATGCTGTACATGACATTTATCTATTTATTATTTACTTTATAACTGGAAGTTGGTACTTCTCAATCCCTTTCACTTATTTCATGCATTCCTCACCGTCCCCCAGCCGGAGGCAACAACACATGTGTTCTCTGTATCCATGAGCTTATGTGTGTTTTATGGTTGTTCCCTTGTTTTGTTTTTTAGATTCCACATATGTGATATCATATGGTATTTGTCTCTCTCTATCTCACTTACCTCACTTAGCATAATACCCTCTAGGTCCGTCCATGTTGTTGCAAATAGCAAGATTTTATTCTTTTTATGGCTGAGTAATATTCCATTATATTTATATATACCACATATTTTTTACCCTCTTTCCTGCCTATGGCCACTTAGGTTGCTTCTGTATCATGACCATTGTAAATAATGCTGCAATGAACATTGGGGTGCATATATCTTTTCAAATTGGTGTTTTGTTTTCTTTGGGAAAATACCCAGAAGTAGATTTGCTGGATCATATGTAATTCGATTTTTAATTTTTTTGAGGGAACACCATACTGTTTTCCATAGTAGTTGCTCTAATACACAATCCCACCCACAATGCATGAGGGCTCCCTTTTCTCCACATCCTTGCCAACACTTGTTATTTGTTGTCTTTTGATAATAGCCATTCTGATAGATGTGAAGTGGTATCTCAATGTGGTTTTAATTTGCATTTGCCTACTGCTTTGTGATATTTGATCATTTTTTCATGTGTCTGTCAGTCATCTGTATGTCTTCCTTGGAAAACTATCTATTTTAGTAGGTCCTCTGTCCATTTTTTAAATCAGGATGTTTATATTTTTGATGTTGAGTTGTATCAGTTCTTTGCGTATTTTGGATTTTAACCCCTTATCAGGTGTATTATTTGCAAACATCTTTCTCCCACTCAGTAAGTTGCTTTTTTGTTTTATTGATAGTGTCTTTCACTGTGCAAAACCTTTTTAGTTTAATATAGTCCCGTATGTCTATTTTTGTTGTTGTTTCCCTTGCCTAAGCAGATATATTCAAAAAAATTGCTAAGACCAATGTCAAAGAGCATATGCCTATGTTTTCTTCTAGGAGTTTTATTGTTTCAGGTTTTGCATTTAAGTTTTTAATCCATTTTTACCTTTGTGTGTGTGTGTGTGTGTGTGTGTGTGTGTGTGTGTGTGTGGTATGAGAAAACAGCCCAGTTTGATTCTTTTGCATGTAAATGGTTTTCCCCACACTATTTATTGAAGTCTGTCTTTTCATAGTAGCTCTTCATAATGTTCTCAGAAATATTTTTTCCTTTTCTGGCAACTCTCACTGTAGTTCATGGCTTCATCATCTCTGCTCCCAATAATGTGATCTTCCTGCCTCCAATCTGTGTTCTCACAACCCATTCTGTTTAACACATCCAGATTAATCTTCTTAAAACACCATTCCCATTACCTTATCCCATTTCAAAAGTTGACAGTTGTTTCCCTTTCCCATGAGCCCCCACATCATCCCAGCCTCATTCTCCACGTTTCTTCTATACCAGTGCCCTCCTCCAGCCTCATGTCTCTTCTTTCTGTTTAGGATGTATTAAGTGCATTTGCATCATGAAAAATTCCAACCAGATGCTAGGCCAGCACGCTCTGAAATGGTAGCCACTAGTCACATGGGGCTATTGGGCCCTTGAAATTTGACTAATGCTACCGAGAAAATAAATTTTAAATTTTACTTCATTTAAATTAAAAAGCAGAAGCAGGATAAACTCGTTTTGGCATTAGACACACTTTTATTGTTTTGACAGAATACATATCACTTTAATTATCACATCCCATAAGATACTGCTGGTGTACTGTAATACACATATCTGCAACATGTGCCATTTCTAGCATTAAGAACACAACACAAAGGGGGAAGAGATAAATTAAAAAGTTGGGATTTACAAATACGCAATTCTATATATAAAATAGATAAGGGACAAGGACCTACTTGTGGTAGGTCAGGTAGTGCAGGGAACTCTATTTAATTTCTTTTTTTTTTTTTTTGGTTTTTTTAGGGCTGCACCCATGGCATAAGGAGATTTCCAGGCTAGGGGTCAAATTGTAGCTACAGCTGCTGGCCTACGCCACAGCCATAGCAACGTCAGATCCGATCCACGTCTATGACCTAAACCACAGCTCGCAGCCACGCTGGATCCTTAACCCACTGAGTGAGGCCAGGGATCGAACCCGCAACCTCATGGTTCCTACTCGGATTCATTTCTGCTGAGCCACACGGGAACTCTGTATATTTAAGATTTTTAATAAAAATCTATAATGGAAAATAAGCTAAAGAAGCATATAGATTGTATATGAATATATATGTGTGTGTACGTGTGTATGTATACATATCTGTGTGTATATATGTATATGTACGTGTGTATATATGTGTGTGTATGTGTATATGTGCGTATATATGTATATTTATTTGCGGGTATATATGTATATTTGCATATGCATGTGTGTATATGCACATATATATGTGTGCGTACACCCATGCATATGTATGTGTGCACACACATACATATATACGTATATCTGAATCACTTGGCTGTACACTTGAAACTGACACAATATTGTGAAGCCACTATACTTCAATAAAAAAATAAAACTTAAAAATAAAAACACAAAAAAAAAAACAACTCTGATGATGTCCGTGTCAATGGATTGATTCAGTTGGAATGATCTTGTTTTCTATGTATGGATATAATAGCCACTGTCGTGTGACTATTTAAATATTTTATGCAGATAGCATGAGTTGTGGTGATACCTGTTTCTTTACTTTTTTTAATGTACCTAATAAAGTATGTAAAATACTTATGTGGCTTGCTCAATTGTAACTCTGGAGGATAATGACACATTGGAACTCAATAATAAGGGAGGCAGGACATAGCCCTCCTGGAGATGGTTATGGACACCTCCAGACACCACCACTGTCTAGAAACCATCTTAGGCACCCTGAAAAATATCAGTATATATTGCAGAAGGTAGTAGAGCGTGGTGAGGTGTATAGGCTTGGGATTCCAACTAACCCTGAATTTGAATCCCAACTCTGACAATTTGAGGGATGACTCTGAGCCTCAGTTTTCCCATGTGCTAAACTGGAGTGTGAACATTACCAAACTCAGAGGGTTATGGGGAAGATTATGTAAGATACTGGAGTCTGGCACTTGCCAATAATGAGTTCTCAGTAATTCTCAGCTATTAGGCAACTGGATTTAATGGAAGAGAGGCAAGAGGTGTATAAAATTACTTCTGGAGGCCCTTTCCTCTGATTCCCAGTCACATGGTTGCTGCAGAGGATGACCTTCTGACTCATAGAGATGAGGTTCATTGCAGCAATAAAATCAGCTCATAGAGAAGTATTTTTTTACCCATAGACTCAGCACAAAATGCATTCTCAAATGCCCATCAACTAACCACAATGACCTGCCCTTGCAAATCCCATGATCAGCTCTGAGCTCCACCTCCAGCCTCGCTGGGATGGGGTGTGGGGTTGGAGCTGAGTGGGCTCTCTTTCCATGCAGTTACTGGGTTTGTCAAAAACAATCCTTAGGAGGCCTAGCCCTCCTCCCAAAAACACACCTCCAGGCTCTCCCAAGGTCAACTGAACCCCCAGGCTAGATGTCACCAGAACGGTGGTATAAGTGACTCTCCAGCAAAGGGCCAAAGAAATCCTCTCCTCCTGATTTCTACCTTGCTCTCTGCCAAATTAAGAGAGTGAGCTGAGTCCTGGCACAACCCAAGCAGACAGACTAATGTCTTGGAGACCTCTCCTGGGTTCCTGCCAAGCAGAAGAGGAAGCTGTTTTATAGCTTGAGTCACTGGAGCCCAAGTTCTCTCCCAGTGCTTTTGAGTGGAAAAGGGAAACAACGGTGATTCAGACAAAAGTGGAAGAAACAAGAAAACACAAACCCATTCCCAACTTCTCTGCATTGTTCCAGGACCCAGAACAAAGGAGAGAGCCAGAGAGTCTTGGATTTAGGACCAAAGAAGCAGAGACTCGCCTGAACAGCAAAGCACTGCAACATTTTCACAAATGAGTATGTGGAGGCAGCCAATCCTCTAGTTAAAATAACCAATAAACCTACAAGGGCTATTAGTCCCTCTCTACCAGCTCCAGGGGGACTCCGAAAAACATTGCTCAATACCAGTAAATTCCTTCATTTCTCAAGGCCAGTGTCACAGGGAGTCATCAAGGAACCTTAAAGGAGAGGAGTATCAGGATTTTTGTAGCTGTGACTGACACTTGTTCTAATGAAAGGAAGAAAAGAAGGAATTTATTAAAAGGATCCCAAGTATCTCCTATAATCAGAACTAAGATTAAATAACCAAGCCATGGGAAATACAGAGATAGGACAACAGACCAGCTTCCTCCATGTGGCAGAATTACTCCAAGGAGCAGAGATTATTAGTATCCTAGTCCAACATGCATTCCTCCTTTCCTCATTAGTGACAGAACCCCGGTTTTATTGGGCAGCAATAGTTCCCAGCTAAAAGACTACACTTCCCAGCGATCTTTGCAAATAGGTTTGGCCATGTGACTAAGTTCAGACCAATGAAATGTAAGCAGAAGAGTTAAGCCTTCTAATAAGGGAGAGGGTCCTGCTCTTTTTCTCCCTTTTGTCCCTCCAGCTGCCAGGAACGCAAATAAGATCACTGAAGTTCTTGCAGCCTTACTGAAACTGATGACTTGGAGGTTGGAAACTGTGCTGAAGATAGAGAAGCAGAAAGATCAGAGCCTGACTTTGAAACTCTCTTGCTGGCCCTGCACTGCCTGCTTCTGGACTTCTTTTCTATAAGAGCAATATATATGTCCATTTTATTAGTTGCTATTTTAGTTCTTTTTTGCTGTGGCATGTGTGGGGTGGAGTTTCAGTCAAATGCAGCAATATCCAATCTTGGCTGATACACTATAATTAGGGTGTTTCTTGTATACAGTATCTTTAAGCAGAGATGGTCTGACTAGCTTCCTCAGTTCTTGGTTCAAAATCCTGGGAAAGTCCTCAGATTGGCCCAGCCTGGGTCATGTACCATCCCTGGACAGAGTGACACTGGTCAAGGAAGCACATCTTGAGAAGGGCCAGGAGCTGAGGGGAAAAAGGATGGATCCCATGCTAGCCACTGCCCACAGAGGGAGGGTAGCAGGTCCTAGAGCCAAAGACAGCAATGAGTAGACAAGACCCATGAGTCTACTATCCAAAGAGATGTGTTAAAATTAGCTTAATCTGGGACAGACCTAGAGATTATCATACCAAATGTGGTAAAATAGACAGAGAAAAACAAATATGCTGTGGTTTCACTTTTAAGTGGAATCTAAAACAATGATAGAAATGAACTCATTTACAAAACAGAAACAGACTCATAGACATAGACAACAAATTTACGGTTACCAAAGGCGAAAGGGAAGGGGGATAAATCAGGAGTTACGGATTAGCATATACAAACTGCTGTATAAAATAAACAACAAGGACCTACTATATACCACAGGGAACTATTCTCAATATCTTGTAATAACCTATAATGGAAAAGAATTTTAAAGAAGAATTTATATACATATAAATATATATACACATATACTTTGTATATATATACATATACTTTGCCATATACCTGAAACTAACATTGTAAATCAACTGTACTTCAATAAAAATAAAACAAACAAATAAATAAATTACCTTAATCTCCCCATTTCTGGCACATATCATTGTCATCTGTGATGATATTATTTATTTGTATAATGCTTTATACTTGCGTGGCAAATCACACACCCATTTGCGCAGTTATTACCGCATTGGCTCTTCTGAAGAACCCGGTAGGGTAGTTACATAATACCCCCATTTTACAGAAACATAACTGACGCTGAGAGAGGTTAAGCCATTTGGCCAGTGGCTCACAGTGGGGGGGATGGGAGCTGAATTTCCCGTCAGGGTGCAATTTCTACCCCATTAACTATTAATCAAGCTCAGTTCATTACTGAGTTTCTCTCATAGAGAGAGAACTGGATTAGAGATGACCCCTTTCCCATCCCTATCTCCAGCCCCTAAAAAAGACAGCTCTGTAGTCATGATACTTGGTGTCTTGCTGGGAGACTAGTGGAACTATGTGAAATCACAAGGCAGGAAAGTAACTGTGAATTAAATAGTGTCTCCAGGAGGGGTGCATGCGCGGGACATCAGGCGTGGTCAGAGCCGGCCTGCGAGACCCTCCAGGCTAGTCCGCCCTGATGCTGGTGCCAGTCCAGAAAATCTTTGAACCTGGCAACAGAGCTGTGCGAGAGCAGCAATATCTTTACTGGAACTTTTTGAAAAAGAGCTTTTGATTAGCCTGAAACATTCATGTGACTTATTTTCTCAGCTCTGGTAAATATTTAATTATCAGACATAATGGTGCCTCTTTTTTTTTTTTTTTTTTTTGAATCTAAATCACAGTGAGAATTTTATGAAGGCTGCCTTGGCAGTGAATGACATCCTAGTGTGGCATCTTTTAACTGACATCCCTATAATTAGAAGGAATTGTCTTTTCATACCGCAAATTTGAACTGGCTAATTACTCAATGAATATTTAGCTTCTTACATAGGCAAACATTATGTGAAGAGGGGAACTTTACTAAGTGTTCAACCCGGAAAACTCCCGGGAGCCGCTATGACCCGGTCAATCTGAGGTCTTCTCCACTACTCTTCAACCTAAGTATTCACCACACCCCTGCGCCATCGCGGATTCACATATGCACACACTCACACACACGCACACACACCACCCATTCTAGTACTTCTGGAGAAAGCCGGGGGGTCCTCGGTTGTTGTTTGGACTTGCACATTTTCATTTCTTAATAAAACGCTTCTTCAAATATTTCAACCATTGGAAAAATTTAAAGACTAATGTGATAAATACCCTTGTGCCCACATCCCAGCGGAATAAATAAAACATGAGCAATGTGGTTGGATGCCCAAGGACTGCATCTCCTTCCTCCCATCCCTCCTCCCACTTCCTATTCCCACACTCTTGAATTTGACCATTTTGATTTCGGTGTTGATATTCCTATGCATTATTCATAAACAGTGCATGGTATGGTTTTGCATAGTTCACAGCTTTTATGAGTGATTTTACTGTGAATATATTATTCCGTAACATGTGTTTTTAGCTCCATGGTGTTTCATAGGCTCATCCATGTTGATACGTGTAGCTCAACTTCATTCATTTTTATTGCTGAAAATAATTCCATTGAATGCCTGTTCCACAGTGAACTCAACTTATGCATTCTCCCGTTGATGAAATTTAAATCATTTCCTCTTTTTTTAGGGGGTGTGTGTTGCTTTTAGGAACAATGGTGCTATGATTCCTCCGGTAGATGTCTCTTTATGCACTTACACGGTTCTCTAGAGCATATGCCTAGCATAGAGTTGCCCGATTGTATGGAAATGTATCTTCAACTTTACTAAATACTTCCAAACATTTGTAACTCAATGAACAACAGATAAACCACTCAAGGGAAACTGATGTTTTTAAGCCAGTTTATGGTTTTTGGCCGGAAGGACTGTGTTGGGATTCCTTTCCAATTCTCTCCTGAGGCTCCAGTAATTTTCCAGAAGCCTCTTTCTCAAAGGATGATGGTGTCGGGGAACTGCCAATCAAAGACCCAGAGCCACGGCCCCAAGAAGAAGAAGGCTCAGAAGGCTTACCTGCTCCATTTTCAAGCTGGTTCCCTTTGAGCTTTAGGGGACTTGCAGCAGGCAGGGGGTGTGATAAGCAGCTCTGCCTGTCACCCACTGCCACAAGAAGTAAGGGAGATGGTGACATGAGTACCTCAGCTTTCCAGGGACTCATCAGGGACTGCGAGGTCTCAGGAAACTCAAAAGCAGCTCCAGGGAAGAATATCTTCGTTCTACTCTCCTAAGGAGACAGCTGAGAATTCTTAAGGAGCGACCCTGTCCAGGGCTACAGGGCACTAGGAGGATCTCAGAGAGTGACAAGCCCTCCAGATCAAAGGGACAAGTGACTCTTTTCTGAAGGAGGAGCTGTGGAGCTGGGGATAGAGGAAAGATGTAGAAAGCACAGGTCAGCCTGGTCTCCAAGAATCACCTTCTATAAGAAGCTGCTGGATCAGTCCTTTACCAAACTCTAAATGTGGGGAAAGGGGCCTTTGTCTTTTTTTTTTTTTTTCTTTTTCTTTTTTGTCTTTTTGCCTTTTCTAGGGCTGCTCCCGTGGCATATGGAGGTTCCCAGGCTAGGGATTGAATCAGAGCTGTAGCCATCAGCCTATGCTACAGCCACAGCCACGCGGGATCCAAGGCACATCTGAGACCTATAGCACAGCTCACAGGAACGCCAGATTCCCCAACCCACCGAGCGAGGCCAGGGATTGAACATGCGTCCTCATGGATGCTAGTTGGATTCTAAACTCACTGAGCCACAACGGGAACTCCAGGAACTCGCCCTTCTGATGGGCCTAGTAAGGCTCAGAACAGAAGCCAGTTCCCATGCCACTAATTTGGAATTTGCCATCAGAGCCTCATCTACAGAGAGAGGGAAGTTCCAAGATGCTGGGAGCTTAACTCCACAGGACAAGGGGAGCCTCATCTCTGCCCTCTGGCTGTGCAACCTCCCCCCCTCACCCCGGCTCTGCAACAATGCCTGAACTAATTTCATCCAATTCTACTTTAAAAAAGAAAACCCGGGAAATAATTACTTTAGTCAGACATTATTTACTTAAGTAATTCTTTACTCAAACGTCTTTAGGCTTTATTTTACTAATACTACATAATTACGTAATTGTGTAATTAGGAAGAAATTAAATGACAAATGTTTGCTGAGAACAAATGGAAAAAAATAGATCCTTTATTTCCCTGAGTGCTCTTGGCTCAGTGTGTTACATCTTCTTCACTCCCCTCCCAGCTCTCTCTCTGGTCTCCCCACCCCCAGCCTCCCCCAATGGGGAGCGGGTGGGGTACCTGGACAGGTAACAGCAGGTGTGGGCACTCTGAGCCGGAGGCGGAAAGCAGATGCCTGTTGGAACTAACTTGTATGTCTCTCTGTACAGCCCGACACCTACCTCTGAGGGTTGGGGGCGGGAATCAAGCCCCCTCTGGTTTCCCCTTACTGTGTCTAGACTGGGGAGATCCATGGGGCCCCATCCCACAGCAGCCCAAGAAAAGCAAGCACAGCTGGCCCTATGGATGGTCCTCCGGGAGGCAGAGTCTCACTCAATTCATCCTGCAGACTCCGGGGGCGGCCAGCTTCCCAGGCTGAGGAATCGGAAAGACGGGTCCACTGCACTGAGAGGGAGGTGGGAACATGGGCTTGCCACCTTCACAGGGACCCACAGCATCTGCCCAGAACCTCTACCCAAAGAAGAGGCATGGCACACACCCCAGGACCGAGCTGCTCACAGGGGGACCCCATCACATGGACCACCACGCCTCCCCCCTCCTTTCTTTCTCCAACCTCAGCAGCTATGGAAGCCAGTGGAGCTTCCTGCTGGTAGAAAAAACCCAATCACTCAACCACCCACCTGATACCCATGGAGCGTGTCTTTTGTTCCAGTTCTGAGAGGGACACAAAAGAGCAGGCAGGCCACAGCGATGCTCATTAATACATCAGCTGCTTGGAACTTGGCATGGCAGGTACAGCAGCCTTATTCACAGCAGAAAGTTTCCTAGGCCAGCCTGCCAAAAAAAAAAAAAAAAAATCACTTATAACTGTCCCCAGAGTCCAGTACGGAGAAAGAGGAGGCAGTGCTGTGGTCTCTGGTCATGGAGGCGGACATCTGAGCTGTGCCCCTGGACAAGTCACGAATCTTGCCTTGCCTCTGTTTGCTCATCCGTAACATGGGAATGGCATACACCCTACTAGATTGCTTTGGGGTGAAATGAATTGGTAGCAATAAGGCACACAAAAGAGCCCCAAGTGTTACTGAGCGGGAACTCCAGAAGCCAAGCCAGCGTAGATGGTGCTGTGGGAAGGGCCCCCTCCAGCCCTACCAGCTCGGAGCTGACAGTGACTCGGGAGCTGGGGCAGGACCCACAGGGCAGGTGGCTGGGGAGATAAGGAAGCTGGTGAAAGGCACCTGTCCGCGACCAAATGGAGGAAAGAACACAGGGCCCCGCTCTGACATCCTGGAAGGAAATACTTTCTGAAGTTGTCTACATTTTTCCAATCGACAAAGGAGATCAAGGGATTAAAGTGCTTCCTCTAAAGTCTCTATTCATTAGTTTCCTGTGAAACAGACAAAGACCTCATCTAAGCACTCAGGGTGGGTCTTCAAATGAAGACCCTGCTTCTAGCCATCTCAGATGGGGTGGAGGCAGAGAAGGGGGAACAGACAGGGCCAGGCACCCTAAGCCCTTGTGACAGCAGGAAAAGCACAATGGGCCTGGGGTAGGAGTCGGGGAGAGGGTTGCCTTCCCTGCTCCCCAGTTCTTTCTGGAACAGAAAGAGCCTTCCTTTCAGAATTTGAAGCCCAGTGCCACAGCCTGCTAGTTGAGTGACCTTGAGCCAGGCGCATGACCTCTCTGAGCCTCAGTTTCTTATTTTATAAATCAGGTCTTATAAAATGATTAAATGATCCTTCGTGAGATCATTAAAAGGAGTACATAAGGAGTTCCCTGTGGTGCAGCAGGTTAAGGTTCCAGTGTTGTCACTGCTGTGGCGCAGGTTTGATCCCTGGCCTGGGAACCTCTGCAAGCTGTGGGTGTAGCCAAAAACATATATATATATATATTACATGAAATAATGCATTATAAAGCACTTAGCTCAAGGCCCCGGCACATCTTAAGAACTTAACAAATGGTCATTCCTTCTTTCGCTACTATTATTGTTATTACTTCCTGGTACCACCACCAGTCCTGCTGCCATAAGTAAGGTTTTAAAGTGGTGTCAGGAGACAGTGTGTACGGAAGGGATGGGTTCCTGGCCCCTGCATGCAGCCATAAGGTCTGCAGAGGAGAGCAGAGGGCGGCCAGGGGAAGAGAGGCGTGAGGAACATCCTAACAGCTGCAGAAGATGGGGCAGCAGAGAGGCAAGGCTGCTGTTCCCATGCACTGCCCACATACGAGAGACAGACCAGGAGGCGGCTGCATAAGGCAAAACTCCGCCCACCAGGGGGGAAATTCTGCCCTCTTCTCTCCAGCATCCTCCATAAAGCTTCTTATTCCCAGGAGCTCCTTTTCTGTCCTTAATTTATAATCCACTGGGATGAGAGCTACTTGTTCTCCCTCAGAGGTTAGCATCAGAAAACTGCACTTTTTAAGACCTTCCCATATTGACATTTGGCACGCCAGTGTAACAGGGAAGAACAAATCTGACTCCATATTGGATCTGTTTCTTTAACTTTTGTATTCTATTGCTTTTGCTACAAGTTAATCGCTAAAGGGATGTTGCCTATAGCTTAAAGTAGGCATAATGGCCCATGTCCAGGAAGCCTGAGCTTTCATGCTTTTGATGCCTGAGCATTAAGCTGAAATACCTTTGTTTAGTTCACAGGAAACCTCCTGATCCTGTCCACCTGTGAATGGGCTGTAGGACCGAAGAAACGAACACATCCCCTCTAGAGTCTGGGTGGAACCAGGAAACACTAGTCCTCACCCTTTGCACTTGAACGTTCGAATCTGCCCCTCTTTGTTCCATGAAAGAAATGACCATCCAGACTGGGGCAGGATGGTTTTTTGGAATGCTAGTCCACCACCTCCTCAGTCTTCTGGCTTTCCAAGCAAAGTCACTGCTCCTTGCCCCAGTGCTTTGTCTCTTGATTTACTGGTCTGTTTGGCAGGGAGCAGTACAAGCGTGGACTCAGCTGCCCACACCTTATCTTCCTCCTCCATCTCTGGGCTCCTGTCCATGGGGCTCAGCTTGGGTGGGTCTGTGTGATGCTAACTGAGTCTCTTGCTGTGGCCACAATCCCACCCTGTGCTTGCCTGGCTGGGTTTGGTGTCTGCTGCTGTGCCTCACAGCCTCAGTCACCCTCTTGGCTGAGGCAGGTTCTCCCACCTCACTCTGTGTTGCCCTTTTTTCCAGGCAGCTACAGGGTCAAGCAGCAAAGGAGCCAGGGAAGCCAGAGGGAGAACAGCCACACCTCTTCTCTCTGGGTCCAGTTTCAAGTTTAATTCAATGCAATGGATATTTATAGAGCATCTAACACCAGAAGGCTCAGAACCAAGTGTATGTGAGTATAAGTGTGTAGGTGTGTGAGTGTGTATGTGTTGGGGGGATCCTCTGATGGGATAGACAGAGACTCATCTTTGTTGGTTCAACTCATATCTTTCAAAGACATGAAATTCAGGATTACTTTGACTGTAGCGCTGAAAGCCAATACCGACCAATGGATGAACTGAGTATTTGAATCCCAGGGCTTTCTCAACAGTTGGGTCCCCAGGGTCTGGAGGAAACTCAACCCCAGCAGCCTTCTGCTGCTCCAAATCTCCCCACTAAGCCTTGGCTTCGCCTCCTGGGGCTCATTGGCTGAGAGGAGTAGTAATCAGGATAAGTTTGCAATTAACAAGGTCTAACCTTAACAAGGACAGAGACAGCCGGCGCACAGCCTGCCCTCGCTGCCTCCTCCGTGCTGTTTGTTAGCCTCACAGATTATTATTAGAGGCGCCACAGAGCTAATCACCTCCCTGGTGGACACCCTGCCTCCCCCTGGCTCCTGCTCCTTTATCGTCTGCATTTGACCTGACTTCCCAGGGCTCCCAGGCTGCCTGCTGACGGCTCCCAGGGAGGAGCAGAGGTGAGCCCACCTGGGCAGGACTGGGGGATCATCTCCCTCAGGAGGGTGACCTTGGTGCTGAGCCCCCAAGGACAGGGACTGGAGAGGTAGAGGGGTGGGGAGGAGAGGGAAGGAGGGAAGGAGAGGGAGGAGGAATTTTGGAGAAGTGCTGCAAGCTGAAAATGCCTTGGCACTTACTCATCTCTGGTTAAGCCCTTGTTAGTACATCCAGAGGGATGCGCACAGGGAAAGGCAGGAAGACCAGGCGACGGGCAGAGCTCCCCTCCCACAAATCAATGTTGGGTAATGGAGGAAGGTCATTAGCAATTCTCTCCTTCCCCCCAAAGACTGCAGAAGAGAAAACAAACTTCAATTCCAGCAGAAGGAACTGAAGTAGTCCAGAGGCTGAACTTCCTCACCGTGAGGCGGCTGTGCTTCCTTGGATAATTTCCAGACCTCCTTCTGCAGCCCAGCTAGCCCTCACCAGTTTCCCCTGGCTTCTCCCCGGCTCACACCCTCTGGGTGGCCACCACTGGGCAGAAGTCCAAAGACAGGAACCTGCCATTCAAGCCATGACCTCGCTACTTCAGGGCACTCTCTTGGCCTCTCTCAGCCCTACCCTTCCTGCTAAGCCAGCTCAGGGTCTCTCCAGCCTTCCTCTGGCCTTGGGTTCAACTGCTCCCCAGCCTTGTTCCAAGGGCAGGGCCCAGGCCTTACACATCTCTGAGCCTCCTCACGCCTAAGTGCCATATCTCACACAGAGAAGGTGATCCACAGATACCACATGCTTAATGAGAGGGACAACACGAGTCCTGGTGATTCTTGTCATTTGTAGAACGTTGTGTCAGAGTTTTAGAAGAAGAAGAGCAAGAAAGGGTATGATCAGTTACAGGACCTTGTTACCTCCTGTCTTCTTTGTGACCACTCTAGCGGGTAGGCATTATTATTCCTATTTTACGTATTTGCAAACTGAGGCTTAGAGAGGTACTTTGCCCAGGGCCACATAGTCAGTGGGTAGCAGAGCCCAGGAGTGTGAAATGAGGTCTAACCCCAAAGCCTAAATTTCCTCCCCTATGGGATGTCCATCTTGGTCAAAACTTCCTTAGATGAGAGGTCCATTTGCCCTAGCCTTCTGTTAGAGAGCTTGCACAGGACTTGCAAAGAGGTAGAGCAAGTGAGGGACCATATTTCATGTCACATCCATAGCCTCAGCACGACTTTGGAAGACTCCCATTTCATTTAGTGATTGCTGAAAGGGAAAGGTATTCACTAATTCAACAAATGTTGCGTAAGTAAAACCAAGTGCATACGATACGCCAGGTTCTGATTTAGGTGCCTGGAATACAGCAGTGAACAAGACGGATAAAATGCCCTGCCCTCTCCACAACAAAACAACAAGTAACCTGATTAAAAAATGGGCAAAGAACTTGAATAGATATTTCTTCAAAGAGGAAATACAAATGGCCAATAAGCACATGAAAAGATGCTCAACATCACTAATCATTAGGGAAATGCAAATCAAAACCACAATGAGAAATCACTTTACAGCCATTAGGAGGCTATTACCAAAACCCAACCAACCAACAAACAAAAACAGGAAATGAGTGTTGATGAGGACGAGGAGAAATTGGAACCCTTGTGCCCTGCTGGTGAGAGTGCAAAATGGCACAGCCCTTCTAGAACACAGAATGACGGATCCTCAAAAACTAAAAATAGAATTGTTACCGAGTCCAGCTTGTACACTGCTCACCACACAGCAGGCCAATACGTTAAAGGAGGCGTTGGTGGGGTGAGGAATAGTGACTTTATTTGGAAAGCCAGCAGACTGAGAAGATGGTGGCCTAGTGTCCCCAAGAATCGTCTTACCTGAGTGAGAATTTGGGTTTGTTTTATACTCCAAGGGGAGGGGGTGTGCTTGACTGTGCAAATTCCTGGGTTCCAGAATCCTTTGTTCTCTCTGCTGTCCCTGTAGATCTGGTCACAATGTTCCTATAAACTTCCAATAAGACAAACGTTATTCTCTGTCCTGCAACATTTTATCTCTGTATGAATGGGAAAGGCTCAGAGCCTTGAGAATGAGCTATCATGTATATTTCAGGCTATAGGCAACATTCTTTTTTTTTTTCTTGTCTTTTTTTGTCTTTTTAGGGCTGCAGCACATGAAGGTTCCCAGGCTAGGGGTCCAATGGGAACGGTAGCTGCCAGCCTATGCCAGAGCCACAGCAATGTGGGATTCAAGCCGCGTCTGTGACCTACACCACAGCTCACGGCAATGCCGGATCCTTAACCCACTGAGTGAGGCCAGGGATCGAACTTGTGTCCTCACGGATGCTAGTCGGGTTCACTAACTGCTGAGCCATGATGGGAACTCCTAGGCAACATTCTTTTACAAAGATGTAGAACCAGCATGACTAAGCATAAGCAGCAGAGCACAAGGGTCAGAGCTCAAGGGCCAGATCCAGTATAGAGCCAGGTCTGTTCTTCTCTGTTATAGAACTTCATAGAATTTGGCCATTCCACTTCTGGAAAGAATCGAAAGCTGAATCTTCAAAAGATATTTGTACATGCATGCTCAAAGCAGCATTATTTACAACAACCAAGCGGTGGACGAAACGCACATGTTTCTGTCGATGGATGGATAAACAAAATGTGGTATTTACATACAATGGAATATTATTCAGTCCTAAAGAGGAAGGAAATTCTGATCCATATTGTGGTCATCCATGGATGAGCCTTGAGGACAGTTTGCTAAGTGAAATAGGCCAGTCACATAAAGTCAAATACTATATGATTCTACTTACACGAGGCACATGGGGAGTCAACTTCCTAGGAACAGAAGAAATGGTGGTTGCCAGGGGCTGGGAGAGAGGAGGATGGGGAGTTGTTGCTTAAAGGATACAGAGTGTCAGCTTTAGAGGATGAAAAACTTTTGGAAATTGGTTGCACAATCATATGAATATATTTGACACTACTGAACTGTACACTTAGAGACATTTAAGATGATTATGAGTTCTTTACCACAAGGAAAAATTTTAAAAAATTTTGGCTCTTAGGGAGCTAACATTCTTGCACTACTTTAAGACTTCTTGGCTTTCTCTTCCCAGGCCTCCTTCCCCTTCCAGGAGTGAGAAGGGTCAAGAGGGAAGTAGCTATTGGAGTTCATGCCCCTGCCCTGCACATTCATGCCTGAGACCCTCAAATTTCATTGCAGTTCACCTCAAACTGGAGGGGTCAGGGCGGCGCCTCTCCTGAGCCCTGTGGCTCACCTCACTCTCACTGGCGCCCCCTGGAGGCAAGTTGTGATGGTGGTCATCACAGCCCTGCTGGAGGCTCCTGCAGGACACTGCAGGGGTTCACCCTGGAAAACTTGCCCCTCTCCACTGCCCACCCCCAGACTCTTCAGGGAAGGAGTTTGTTGATTTGTTACAGACCCCCTGGGGTGTGGGTGTGGGTGTGGGTGTGGGTGTATATGCCAGGACCGCGGCAGGAAGGTTTGAGCAGGAGGCATCCTCCCAGCAGGCCCACCAGATGTAGCCAGCTGCCCGCAGGCCTCCAGCAGCCCGGCCTCTCCCCCAAGAGCCCACCTGGCACTAATTGTTTGTTGTTCTGCAGCGAATGCAGCTTCTCCCCCAAAGTCCTCTCTGTCCAGATGTTGTCATCGGCCAACCCCATCAGGCAGGGCCGGCCTGGGGTCTGGCTCTCGCCTGTCAGCCCTGACATCTTCAGTGGATAATGGAACGCAAAGATGTGAGAGGCAGAGCAGGTGCATGCTAATGAGGAGATCAATTTTAATTATGATTTTAATTAAACACCCGATCCAGTAGGAAATATGACAAGAACTGGTTTGGGGCTGTGCAGCCTGGAAGGAGGGAGGGCTGTGGGGGGGGAGGGAAGGTGCCTCCAGGCCTCCTCAGGATTTAAAAGAATAAAGGGCAGCACTGCTGGGAAAACGAGAAAAATCTGTGCTGCCTGAATTTTGCACATAGTGAGCTTTTTCCTCCAAAGAGTGCTCAGACGTCTCGACTCCTGCAGAGAGGGTTTCAGCCACAAGGAGACCTTGGAGAGCCCAGGCCTGCCCTCCACTCACATGGGGAAATTGGGGCCCCAGGGGGGTGACTGTGTGTCCTCTGTCCCCATAACATGCTGCCTATGCCTCTGCCCAAGTGCTGATCACACAGCGCCCTCATCGACTCCTTCCAGCCATGTGAGTGTTTATAAAGTGAGGGTTGTGTGTGTGGTGCCAGCCCTTCAGGGACAAGACCGCACGCGCATGTGGACACTTAAAGGGTGGCTGATGCCCATGGTGCCCGTGGTGGCGATGCCTCCTCTACTGAAAAGGAATTCGCTGTCATAAAGCTTTGTCCTCAAACTCCACACTCCCCCGTGCTCTGAACAGTACCCCTGGCACATAGCAGACATTCAGGAAACATGAACAATGAATGATTAAATGACAAAGCAAGTTCCTAAAATGTCAGAAGTCAGGAGGACACCCAATGAGTTGTTCTCAAGTCAGGCTATCAACTTTCTCAACACTGCCCTGATGGAAGAAAGTATTGTGTGTGTGTGTGTGTGTGTGTGTGTTCATGTGCATGAGAGCACATGTGTGTGCATTGCTATGTGTTGTGTGCTGTGTGTGGTGGCAGATAACAGCAGCCAGAGGGGAGGAGATCCAAGGAGGGCAAAGGAAGTAATTGTGCAAGACTCCTGAGAGCAGATAACTACAGAGTAACACAAGGGAAGAACTGCCAGAGCCCCTATGGATGAGCGCTCCCCCCCAAAACTTCGTGCAGTCCCAGAGATGTTCTGTACCCATGCCGTCTGAAACAGCAGCCCGTAGCCACATATGGCAACTGAGCATTTGAAATGTAGCTGTGATGGAGAGGCTGCATTTTTAAATTTAATTTTATTTTTTTGTCTTTTTTGCCTTTTCCAGGGCCACTTCCCGTGGCATATGGAGGTTCCCAGGCTCAGGGTCTAATTGGAGCTATAGCCACTGACCTACACCACAGCCACAGCAACGCGGGGTCCGAGCCGCGTCTGCCGCCTACCTCACAGCTCGTGGCAATGCCGGATCCTTAACCCACTGAGCAAGGCCAGGGATCAAACCTGCAACCTCATGGTTCCTAGTCAGATTCATTAACAACTGAGCCACGATGGAACTCCAGCATTTTAAATTGTATTTAATTTCAATGAATTTAAATCCAAATAGCCACAGGGTGCTAGTGGCCACCACATCAGACAGCACCACTGTAGATCACCTAATCCAGTTCTCTCCCAGTTCAGCAGAGGAAACTGAGGCCCAGAGAAATGACCCTTGGGCTTCAAGCTCCTGCATCGGTCTTAGAAGGCAGCCCATAAAAACCTCAATCCTGCTTGGCTTTCTGGTGCATAAACAGAGTGTTTGTCAGGGGGTTCCACTCCCCAGAATATTGAAAGAGTTACTCTCTGAGGTCTAAGGGCCAAGACCAAAAGGATTCTCCCCCATTTCCCAGATAAATTTGGACTAGAAAGAGCTAGAGGCCAGGGCAAGACCTGGGGTGACACCCCGGTTACTGCTCTGCCCCTCTCCACCACCGCCAGTGCCTCAGCAGACAGGGCCTGTCTGGTTCTTCCCACATAGGTGATGTGAGCTCTTCCCAGCCTCTTGGCCTGCAGCTGAAGTCTTGTCACTGGCGTGAGCAGAGAGCCTGAAATTGCAGATGGTGGCAGAAGTTAATTGGGATTAGATGTGCGTGTTCCATGGTTTACAAAAGCGCAGATGCTCTGGAGCCACCTTTAAGCCAGATCATCTTCTAAAGACTCTCCCCCCTCCCCCTCTGCCTCCTACCCACCCGCCTCCTGCAACCCGCCTCCCAGATGCTCTGGAGAGGGACCCATTGGGCTCTTTCTCCTTGTTGCAAGTTATGACTCGACATCAGTTAAACCTTTTTCATAATAAATGAGGTCGTTTGTGGGAGGAATGGAGCAAAGGGGGACCCCGGGCTCCACTTCGACACAACCATCAGCCCTTCTTTCCTTCCCTGCTATGTCTCCTCTGGCATCTGCTTCATTCATCGAGCTGCCAACGGAAGAGGCAAAGTCAGGGTAACCACCAATCAACACTTATAGTCAGAACACAAAGCAGGTCTGCTGTCAAAACACATTTCAGGCTCCCAGATTGGCAGCAACAGCGACACTGGGAAGAGCACAGGCTGCGAGTCCCCAGAGAATTCCCCCCTCTACCCCAAGGCCCCTCACTGTTGGGGCAACTGAGTTCCAAACTTCAGATGAAACTCTGCTTCCCAGACTCTGGAAGCTAGTTCACCAGGATCATCTTCTTGGTAAAGACCAGTTCTGAATTCTCCGTTTCTTTCTTGAAAGGAAGGGATCTAGGTGGACAGAAAGTTAAACAAATTCCAGCTGTAATTCAAAGTTGTGCCCCCCAAATCTGTGGTTTCCATTGGAGCCATGCACGCCCTGGGGCGCCATCACACTGACTTAGATTCTGATTCATGAGTTCACGACCTTCCGCGTAGGGCAGAAGCAGCCGGGCTGCGGACAAGACAGTCTTCCTGGAAAGGAAGGACCCTGCCTGTCAGAGACCTGTTAACTGAAACAGACAAAAATGTAAGCGACAACCTGCTGACCTACTGGGGCACCGCCGGGGAGAGGCATATGCAGCGCGAGAAGGCAGCACGTGGTGAAGGAGGCTATGAAGCCATCAGGGAGCGGAGCCCAGGGCCAGACAGCACGTGGAACCAAGCACGCTGGCCCTTCTCACTGTGAGTAGGGTCTCTGTAGGAGAAAGAAATTCTCTTCTTAAAAGAACTGACAGGAGTTCCCGTCGTGACTCAGTGGTTAACGAAACCGACTAAGAACCATGAGGCCACAGGTTCGATCCCTGGCCTTGCTCAGTGGGTTAGGGATCCTGTGTTGCCATGAACTGTGGGGTAGGTCACAGACTCGGCTCGGATCCCGCGTTGCTGTGGCTGTGGTGTAGGCCAGTGGCTACAGCTCCGATTGGACCCCTAGCCGGGGAACCTCCATATGCCACAGGAGCCGCCCAGGAAATGGCAAAAAGACAAAAAAAAAAAAAAAAGAACTGATAGAGGATAGAGTACCTTTGCAAATCCTGATTAGCTGTTCTTCCCCCCCCCCCTTTTTTTTTGTCTTTTTAGAGCCGCACCTGCGGCATGTGGACGTTCCCAGGCTAGGGGTCGAGTCGGAGCTGTAGCCACCAGTCACAGCCACAGCCACAGCCACAGCCACAGCCAGCAACATGGTTTCTGAGCCGCGTCTGTGACACACACCAGAGCTCACGGCAATGCCGGATCCTTAACTCACTGAGCAAGGCCAGGGATTGAACCTGCGTCCTCATGGATGCTAGTCAGTTTCCTTTCCTCTGAAGCACTCCTTTTGGCCCCTTTCTTAAGGAACTCCTTTTTGAGAGCAGTGGATCTGCTAAAGGAGGCAGCCCATTCCCCTCTATTGGATGGAGCCCAGCCCTCGTGCCTTCCTGAATTCACTTCAGCAAAGCCATTGAGCACCTACTCTGTGCTTCCTTTCTTCCTCCTGGCCACTGGGGAGCTCTTCCCTTGCTATAACATTGCAATTCTCTCTTAATAGGATTCCGCCTCTGGAGACCACCGACTCTGGATACTGATGTGGGGGTGGGGAGGCAATGGCAGGAGCAGAAATGGGAGCAAAGGAGAGGCGTGGTGGATACCATGTCTTACCTGGGATTCAGACTCTTGCCTTACTTGATTTTGTCCCCAGCATTAGCCTGTCTGCTAGGGTGCTCCTTGCCTTGGGTGACCTTGAACAACCCTGAAGGTGAGGGCTAAGCTGTGGAAGAGCTGGACAGCTTCCTCCAGCTCATCTGCATGTACTCAGACACCTGGAGATGACTCCAGGTTCCAGACAAACTCCAGGTGGTAGTGCTTACACCCCCCACCCCCACCCCAGAGTACTGCATTCAAAACCAAACCAAGGCAGCAGGATTTGAAATCACATGCCCACACAGTGCTTCCTAGGAGCATCTAGGCGGGGAGACCAGCAGAGCAGTGAAGATTTCAACCTGACAGTCAGAGAGACCCACGTCCTGCCCCTGACCCTGAACAAACATGTTTCTTCTCCTGCCTGGAACTGCCTGAAAAGCATTATCATGCTTTGCTGGCAATTAGCAAGCCCTGACCAATGTATAAGAAATATTAGCCCTGATAACATCTCTCATCATCCCAGGCCTTTCTGCCCAAGATCACCATGCACTCTGCATGCAAGAAGCCTCTTGTGGCCCCTTCTTCTGGGATGGGGGGGCGGGAATGTGGATGGAGTCGCTTCACTCTCAAATTGAAGATGTTGCAACCAAGCCTTAGAGCTTAAGGAACATGCTCCAGTTAGAGAACAAATTCTGGTGGAACCTTGATGGCCTCAGCTTTGAGCTTTTCTCATACCTACTGCTATAACCAATCCATCAACCAGTATTTAATGAACAGCTATTATTATTATTATTTTTTAAATTTTTTTGTCTTTCTGTCTTTTCTAGGGCCACACCTGAGGCATAGGGAGGTTCCCAGGCTAGGGGTCTAATTGGAGCTGTAGCCACCGGCCTACACCAGAGCCACAGCAATGCCAGATCTGAGCTATGTCTGTGACCTACCCCACAGCTCACGGCAATGCCACAACCTCATGGTTCCTAGTCAGATGTGTTAACCACTGAGCCATGACAGGAACACCATGAACAGCTATTATGAATGAAGCATCACAGGAGACTTTCAGCTGCCTAACCCAAGAAACCTCTCCTCACTTGAAGAAATTTACAATTTCATGGAGTTCCCATCATGACTCAACGGGTAACAAATCTGACTAGGAACCATGAGGACGCAGGTTCGATCCCTGGCCTTGCTTAGTGGGTTAAGGATCTGACATTGCTGTGAGCTATGGTGTAGGTCGAAGAGGCTGCTTGGATCCTGCATTGCTGTAGCTGTGGTGTAGGCCAGCAGCTATAATTCTGATTCGACCCCTAGCCTGGGAAAAAAAAAAAAAAGAAAAGAAATTTACACTTTCATTGAAAAGGTGGGAGTTCCCGTTGTGGCACAGTGGAAATGAATCCTACTAGTACCCATAATGACACAGATTTGATCCCTGGCCTTGCTCAGTGGGTTAAGGATCCGGCTTTGCCATGAGCTGTGGGGTAGATCACAGACTCGGCTTGGTTGCTGTAGCTGTGGTGAAGGCTGGCAGCTATGGCTCTGATTCAACTCCTAGCCTGGGAACTTCCATATGCCATGGGTAAAAAGCAAAAAAAAAAAAAAAAAAAAAAGCAAAAAAGAAAAGGTGCATCCAGATTACACAAGTGTTTACCCCAGTGCAAACTAGGGAATCCATTGCCATAGAGCACAGCACAGAGACTCGGGGGTAATGCCAGTGACCATGAGTGTGGCACCCAGAACAGGAAGAGGGATGTGCCAAGCACTCATAGGAATGGGAGGGGGTGACTGGGGATGAAAGGATGGAGAGGCTTCGCCAACATCATGGTGCTTGAGTTTAGCTGAGAAGGATGATTTGGGTTTGGTTGAAAGGAGAGGGGTGCAGAAGACCTTCCAGGTGGGTCACATCCCATGAGGCAGGGGATCTGGTCAGAAAGACCCAGAAAGACCTCCATAGACATTGAACAATCTGCCTGGAAAAGAGCGTTTATGTGAAGGAGAGATGGGAAACCTGTTCGAATATGTAAACTGAGGGCCCAGCATCACTAAAGAGCCCCAGGCTGAACTCCATCCTATTGGAAACCCACCTCCTAGATCTTCCTAGTGATGAAAGAGGGCTCTCGGGTTTGAGTTACTGGATAGGGTTCGGATCTGGTTTATCGGCAGGTCCCCCTGAGTGGATGCCCACGCTTCATGGGCAGCAGGACTCTGTTCAGCCTCCACCTTGAGGACCTCTCCCCACTCCTGCACACCCAGAGCCTGTGCGTAGCATCTAATGACAGCAGGAGCAAATGTTCCCATTCCCCACTTTCCACACTTCCAGAAGAGCCCTGCCTCCTCCGCCTGCCCACAAACCCAGCACCTTCCCTGCACCTGCATCCTTCCTGCCTCCCTGCCGTCATCCCAGGGGAGGCAGAGGCCACTCCCTCTCCCTCTGTTCTGGATCTCACTGACCCAAAACACTTCAGGGACATGTTGCATTGTCTTTTTTTTTGGGGGGGGGCCACTCCCAAGACATATGGATGTTCCCAGGCTAGGGGTCGAATTGGAGATGCAGCTGCCAGCCTACACCACAGCCACAGTAATGCAGATCCGAGCCACATCTGCAACCTACACCACAGCTCATAGCAACACCAGATCTTTAATCCACTGAGAAAGGCCAGGGATTGAACCTATGTCCTCATGGATAGTAATCGGGTTTGTTACCGCTGAGCCAGGATGTCAACTCCCGGGACGTATTGCTTTGATTAGGCCCTCTCGCTCTCAAATTGTCAATTTCCCTTTCCTAATTGAACTTCCTATCATTATTCACATATGCTCCAGAATCCTCCATTTTTAAAATCAGAACCTCTGTTGACCTCATATCTACCACTAACCACTATCCTATCCCTGTATTTACTCCCTTCCAACCCAGCTGCCCCCAAAGGCTCAGGTCCAGATGCTTCCTCCATTGCCTGACTTTGTCCCTCCCCCAATGTGTCCTCCACACTCACTCCCAAAACCCCGCCCCCAACAATACACAGACCACTGAAACTGCTTTTGCTAAGACCACCAGGGACCTCCAGGTTAGTAAATCCCCTGCACATACTCTGGCGTCTCCATCCTCTTGACTCTTCAATAACACCTAACTGGTCAATCCCTCCCTCCTTCTGGAAGCAGATTTCCTTTTGGTTCCTGAGATGTCACATTCTCCTGGTTTTCCTCCTACCTCTCTTGCATTTTGTAGCCTCTTTTCTTGAACAAACATGATTGACTCCCTATTACTTGTACAATTCTAAGCACTTTTTTTTTTTTGTCTTTTTGCCATTTCTTCGGCCGCTCCTGCGGCACATGGAGGTTCCCAGGCTAGGGGTCTAATCAGAGCTGTAGCCACCAGCCTACGCCAGAGCCACAGCAACGCGGGATCCGAGCTGCATCTGCAACCTACACCACAGCTCACAGCAACGCCGGATAGTTAACCCACGGAGCCAGGGCAGGGATCGAAACCGCAACCTCATGGTTCCTAGTAGGATTTGTTAACCACTGCACCACGATGGGAACTCCTCTAAGCACTTTTTAAAACTACTTTCACCCTCAAAACAATCCTATGAGATAGATACTATTTCCCCTATTTTCCAGATCAGAAAACCAAGACACAGAGAGAAACATTCCCCCAGCCTACTTAGCTAAAACTGCAGGAGACATAGTTCAAACAGATATTTGGAGTCCTGCATCACTGCCATCTCTTTAATTGACTATATTTATGAGGAAATGATAGAATAGGCTTCAATAATAAACCACTTAAGATCTTGGTAACCTAATGTGAATAGTTTATTTCAATCTCATGCTATTAATTCTGCACATCTTTTCAAGGAATCTGCTCCATACAGTCACTCAGAGACCAGGCGATAAAAGTCCTGCCATCTTACAACTGCAAGAAGGAGACGGAAAGACTGGGAAATCCTATTTCGGTCTTTCCCTGTCATTTCCACCCATACTTCTTTTATCAGAACTAGTCACATGGTCTACTCAACTGTGAGGGGATGTGAAATATAGGGGAGTAAATGGCCTGTTTAGCGAAATAACTGTATTTTCAACAGTCAACTTTAAATGTTGGAGTTTCCCCAGCCTCAGTCTTAGGCCTTTATCTTCTTTCATTCTACTCACCTGTTCCCATGGCTTTGGTGTCTGTATGACGTCACTTCTCACTGTATGCTTCAGCCCAGACCTCAGCCTCATATTTGAGCTCCAGACTTGTCTATCTAACTGCTTGCTTGGCATCTTTAAGAGAGTATCTCAAAAGCTTTTTCAAAAAGAGGAAATGTAGATGGCCAACAGGCACATGAAAAGATGCTCAACATCCTCAATCAACAGGGTAATGCAAATAAAAATTACAATGAGATATCACCTCATACCTGTCAGAATGGCTATCATCAAAAAGACCACAAATAACACATTTCCAGGGATGTGGAGAAAAGGGAACCCTCATACATGGTTGATGGGAATGTAAATTGGTGTAGCCACTGTGGAAAACAGTATAGAGATTTCTCAAAAAAACTGAAAATAGAATTACCATATGACCCAGCAATTCCACTCCTGGGTACATATCTGAAAAAAACAGAAACACTATCCCAAAAAGATATACGCACCCCAATGTTCATAGCAGTGTTATTTACAATTGCCGAGGTATGGAAGCTACCTAAATATCCATCGAAAGATGAATGGAGGGCCTCCCATCATGGCTCAGTGGTTAACGAATCCAACTAGGAACCATGAGGTTGTGGGTTCGATCCCTGGCCTCACTCAGTGGGTTAAGGATCCGGTGTTGCCATGAGCTGCGGTGTAGGTTGCAGTTGTGGCTCCGAACCTGTGTTGCTGTGGCTCTGGCATAGGCCAGCAGCCACAGCTCCGATTAGACCATTAGACTGGGAACCTCCATATACTGCAAGTGCGGCCCTAGAAAAGACAAAAAAAAAAGATGAATAAAGAAGATGAGGTATATACATATACAATGGAATACTATTCGGCCACAAAAAAGAATGAAATTTTGCCATTTTCGGCAACATAGATGGAGTTGGAGGGCATTATGCTAAGTGAAATAAGTCAGACATAGAAAGACAAATACTGTATGATATCATGCATATGTGGAATCTAAAAAATACAAGAAGCTAGTGAATAAAAAAAAAAAACAAGCAGACTCACAGATATAGAGAACAAACTAGTACTTGCCAATGAGGAGAGGGATGGTGGAGAGGCAATACATGGGTGAGGGATACAAAAATGGGGTTACTATGGGATTATATGAAATCATTCCTATGTAAAGCACTATCGAATTTAAAAACTCTTCCATTCATTAAAAATGAAAACAGATATTGAAAAAAACAAACAAACAAACAAACAAAAAATCTTCCTTAATTTACCATATTCGAACAAACCCCTTGGAGTTCTCCCCCCATCTCAATTTCTCCCCCAAACTTTCTCATTCCATCCATGTGGTCACTTTGGCTAGGAATCTAGAAATTACTCCAGTTCCCTCCCTTACTTCCCATATTCAACCTAATGCTAAGTCTGGATGAATCTATCTTCAAAATCATGTTAAATCTACCCAGTTATCACCAGCACTGTCACTTTTGTCTAAGCCACCTCCACCTCTTGCCTGGACTCCTACCACAGCCTTCTTCCTGGTCTCCCTCTTTCCTCTCTCACCTCTTTAGGAAAGTCTTTACAATGTGCCATTCAGCTATGCCACCCCTTTTCATCCTCAGTGGTTGTCCATAGAGCTCAGGGTTGTAGACAACACCCCCCACAATCTAGCCCCAGGCTACCTCTCCAGCAGCATCCTGGCCACTCTTTCCCTCATGCACCACTTTCCCCCAGGCCTTCTCGGAGGTCACTGACTGCACCACACTCTCACTGGATGCAGGCTTTCAGATGCACTGCTCCCATCCTTAGAATGCTCTTCACACTCATCACTCCGCATGGTCCTTCTTCTCCCTGGGTCTCAACCCAAATGTCACCTCTCCCAGGGACCTGCCATGAAGCCCACAATGTAAATGAGGTCCTCCGGGTGTATTAGCTCATCACCACTGCTCTTTTGTTTCTTACTACTTGCAACACGTGTGATTACATGTCTGCTTTGACTTTTTGTTTAATATCTGACTCCCATAGAGCCAGAAGCTCCATGACTGCCATGGGAGAAGACGTGTGCATTCACCCTTGCCTCTTCTGCACACAGTATCTGGCATATAATATGTCAGCAGTCAATAATTGTTAAATGAATAATTTAATTAAAAAATAACACTTGCCCCCAAATATACCTTCAATGATCAGCAGATTCAGCCTGCAGCAGATGTGGCTTACCATCTCCCTGTCCCCTCACTCCCCATTGATGTGGTTATGACCGAGTAACAATGACCTCTTGCTTCTAAATTCTCCAAAGAACTTGCAAATCTCTATCACCTGGAACAGTCTGGCTGAGCCTAGCTCCTAAGGGGATTTGGGTACCATCTCTAAGGCTGAACTGCTCTGAGTCACAGACAGACTGCAGGGTTGCAGTCTCTATTCATTTATTTTTTAATTGATTAATAACAAAACTCATTGGTCCAGCATGCAATATCTTTCCAACTCTATTACTGCTGCAACCAGTGGCTACAAATGTAGTGACTTTACAAAAATTTATTGTCTTATAGTTTCCAGAGTTCAGAAGTCCAAAATGGGTCTCACTGGGCTAAAATCAAGATGTTGGCAGGGATGCCTTCCTTTCTGGGGGCTCTAGGGGAGAATCTATTTCCATGCATTTTCCAGCTTCTAGAGGGCATTTGCGTTCTTTGGCTCATGGTCCTATTTCTCCATCACCAGAGCCAGCAACATCAGGTCGAGTGCTCTCATTGTCATCTCTCTTTTCTGCCTCACTTTTCCACCTATAAAGACCCTGGTACTTTCATTGGGCCCATCTAGACAAACCAGGGGTCATCTCCCCTCTGAAGGCCAACTGAGAAGCAACCTTAATTCCATCTGCAAACCCTTTGCTATATAACCTAGTTTATTCAGGGCTTAGGGCATGGATATCTATGGAGGACAATTATTCTGCTTACTATCAATCTTATTTCCTTCTACGGCTCATTCCAAATTCTACATTTTAACCACAAAATATTTGGGACATAGAGTCATCATTCTGAAGAGCCAGGGTTTGAGGACTAAGGATCTCCAGGAAATGACACGAGCAATCCCTAAATGTTTCCCCAATGTGATTTGCATCCTTTACCCTTTCCTACTGTGGATCACCACCTCCCACTTCCAATTTTCTCACCTGAGAATGAGGAGAAGGATGCCTGCTTCTTTGGATCATGTAAGGATTAAAAGCATCAACATTTGTACATTGCTTAGGAGGTCAGGAGAGCGGATTTAAAAAAAAAAAAAAAAAGCCTTGGGCTCTGGCTTCAGAAGTCTGGGTTAAAATTTTTATTTCTGTAGTTCCCATCGTGGCTCAGCAGTAGCAAAGCCAACTAGTACCATGAAGACATGGGTTCAATCTCTGGCCTCAATCAGTGGGTGAGGGATCCAGCGTTACCATGAGCTATGGTGTAGATGCAGTTTGGATCCTGAGTTGCTGTGGCTATGGGGTAGGCTGGCAGCTACGGCTCCGATTTGACTCCTAGCCTGAGAACCTCCATATGCTGTGGGTGCGGCCCTAAAGGCAAAAAAAAAAAAAATCTTGATTTCTAACACTTAAGACTTATGTGACCCCAACAAAGAATTTAATCTCCATAAATTCCCTCAAAACGTCTATTTCCTTAATTATAAAGAAAGGGTATCAATAAACCTACCTTTCAGGGCTGCTACGAGGATCAAATGAGATAAATTATGCAAAGTGTTTTGGCATATAATAATTGCTCCATAAGATTGGGTATTATGATTATTATACTGGAATCCCTAATAAATGGTAGCTGTTATTTGTTGTGATGGCACTTTATTTCAGTCCTTTATCTAACAGACTCTCAAATCTCAGCTTAAGCATCACGTCTTCAGGAAAGCCTTCCTCTTCCCTCCCAGCCAGAGGTTGTCATTTCCCCCTTGCTTTCCTAAAACACCCAGCCCACATTTCTATCACAGCATCAGTACCCTGGATTGATTTCAGTATCCTTTGACACCCTGCCCACCCACCACCACACACACACACAGGAGACTGAACTACTTGGGAAGAGATTCCATGCCCTGTTCATAGGCATACACCTCGTGCACACATCAAGACCTTGGCAATCTAACGTGTAAAAATGTCTACCGGTTGAACACAAACAGACTTCGAAGTTGCTGCTTAGAAATCTCCATGACATAAAATATTTCTTAATTTATGTGTCCAAACATACATACTATCCCTCTACATCCCGGTTGCTGAGATGCAGACCTCATTCTCTTGAAAGCAGCATTCCTTGGGTTTGGAGCAGAACTGGACCCCCCACGCTGCAGCTAGAAAGGAAGATTCCCACACTTCCGTCCCCACTCTCCGGGGAATCCTCAGAGCTCAGCCTCCCTCAGACCACCACTCCCACCTGCAGCTCCGGGACCTCCTTTCCCTGCTTCAGCTGCTAGGCCCTGCGGAAAAAGTCAGCCCCAAGCAGAACAGGGCCAGAAATCATATTTTCACGGGATGTCAAACTTCCTCTCCTACCTTAAATGAAAGGTATTATTTTTGAGAAGAGAATGTCACACTCTACCACCAAAATTCTGCTTCCTCGGCAGAAAGCCTAGCAGTTCCTCTCCACGGCTGGCAGCTCTCCACCCAAGGCCAATGCTGGGAAATTCACCAGGCCCAACGCAAATCATGGGAGCACAAGCTCCTGTGTGATTAAAACAAGGGAAAGCAAAGTCAGGGAGACTTCACGTTGCAGAAACGGGGCAGGGGCAGGGGCAGGGGCAGGAGACACGGTCCAGATGCTCCACCCCAGGCCCCAGAGCAGGTCCTAACTCTTCTCAGGAAACTCACCCATCACTTTGGCAAATAAATAAATTATCCCCAGCTCAGCAACCTCTGGGCCTTTCCGTAATAGATGATATCCTTTCAGCTTCCTCTTTGGTGTATATAAAAATATACCCTTCTTAGCTGCCAACAAGCTATCAGTCTCTCATCTCGAAGCAATTCATTCTAGAGACTGAGGCCTCTTTCCTATTCACCTACACTGAACCTGCCCTGGGATAAAAAGCTTTGTGCAGTGCTGGGAAGGAGGAAAAAGGTGTCAGGCAGTGAGTGGATTCAAATAGATGGGAAACTGTCTCTACTTTTTAATGAGTGAGAAGGCGCCTGGAAGAACAGGTCAGAAGCAGCCTTCTGTCCCTTGAGCCTCCTGTTGTGTCAACTTCTGCGTGTGTGGCCTGGGGGCTGATCAGGCTCCAAGTCCCTAGGAGTCCCAGAAGCGCTCACTGTTTACCTGGCCACCAGCACAAAGGCTGGACAGGTGGCCACTGCAGTCACTTTTCCCAGATCTGGGGGACAGGGCCTTATCTTCCCTCTCCAGCTGCTCCAGGAGGCTCCTGTTTCCTGAGAGCAAGGTGAGTCCCCTCTGTGCAAAGCCCAGAGAATCAGCGAAGAAGTTCTGTGTCCCCCGGGGGCCCCGTGGCTGGGCTCAGGTGCTGACCTCTTCCATCCTGGCACCCTCTGTGTCAAGGACCCAGCTACTCTGGGTCCAGGAGGCCAGATGTTTTGCCAAGATGGATTCAGGGGCACAGGAGGTGGGTGACCTATGCATGACTTGCAAGCTCTCTTGGCAAAGCACCCCCCAGAGTTCCCCCTTCCCGGCACCTGAGCCGATAGGGCACACCCCTTTCTGGTGCCATGCCTTCCTGTAGCCACCTCCTCTGGAAGTCTTCCAGTGGCTACAAGGGCCCTCCTTGCCGAGGGCTCTCCACTCAGAAATCTCCAGCCTGCTCCTCCAGCTCCTCAGTCCATTGCATGACGGGGCTGTATGCAAACATTTGCTTTGATTTGTAAAATGATCCATATAATTAGGGAAAAGAGTTAAATAAAGGGACTGATTTCAGAGAGCAGGCTCTTAATGACACTAATACCTGACAAAAGGGGTCATTATGATGGGCTAATGGGCCTTGCCTGGCGTTCAGCTCTCTCAGGACACAATTCAACACACTCAATTATCTGCTAATCAGGCCCATTTTGTCAGAGGTTATTGCCCTGAAGTATCAATTATAGGAACATTATTAATACTTTATGGAGAAACCACTTGCATGAAAGTGTTAAACTCATGGGGCGAGCCCTGGCCCCGCCCTTCCCCCCTCAGACCCATCACATGCCATCTCTTTTTGCCCCCTTTTCATTTCCCATCCTGGGCTTTCCCTGACACACCAGGTCTACTGGGAAGCAGCCAGGGCCACGGTCATGTTCCCAATCCTGTCACCTGTGACCAAACTGGCACTCCCAACTCTTAATGCCACCAGCTGGCAACAAGTGGCTTAGCCCGAAGCCAAGGCTTTACTGACTCAAGATGAGGGAGCGAAGCTGAGGGCCGTTGGCCTGTAGGAAAAAGACATCTGTGTGTGCGTGACTTTCTTTCTCTCCGTCTCTCTCTACCTCCCTCTCTGGCTACTTCTCTGTCTCTGTGTGTATGTCTTTCTCTCTCTCTCTCTGTCTTTCCAGCTTTCTTGCTCTGTCTCTGTCTCTTTCACTTCCTCCCTCTCTCCCTTCCACTCCTCCTCTTTCTCCTTCTGCTTCTACTTCCTCTTCTTCTCCTTCTCCTTCTTCTTCTTCTCTCTCTCACTCTCTCGTGATGAGGTCCTTTCAAATAAATGGAAAAGAGATGCACAGGGACCCTCACTGCCTCACTGCAGGACACAACCTCTTCAGGATCTTTGCTCATCCCTAGAATCCACTCCTCCTCCAGGCTGGACACACGGATTTCTTACCACTCTGGAGGTAACGTCGACATAGAAACTGGAGGGATAGCTCTTTAAAAAACAGTGTGATGGAGAAGACAAAACATGAAAAGGACTTTTAGAGTCAGATCAATGAGAATTCAAATCCCACCACTCACTGGCAGTGGGATCTCAGGCAAGTCCCTTAACCTCTCCGAGCTGTGGTTTTCAAATCTTCCAGGACGCAGTGTAGCTTAGAATGCCAGCTGGGCCACTTACTAATTATGCAAACTTGAGAGCATTATTTCACCTCTCTGAACCTCAGTTCTTCCCATGTAGGACAGAAATAGTTATGTGCATATGCTGGCACTGTGGTAAAGGTTAGCAGAGAACATGCACCTAAGTACAGTGCCTGACACAGTCCATCCACAGGAAGCATGATATTTACTTTGCACTGTGGCTCTGGGGTTGAAATATTTGCTTTTAAATAAATAACGAACATAAATGCTCAGTGAAAGTAGGTTCTCTCTACTTCTGCACCCTTGAATAATTAGATAACTGCCAGGAGGAGAAGAGTTAAGTGATTTTTCCAGCCCAAACAGAGAGCAGCAGTGACCCCTTGAAATTCCTTCTAGGAGGTCCTGTTGGGGCATAGCAGGTTAAGAACATGGCATAGTGTCCATGAAGATATGGGTTCAATCCCTGGCTCCGGTCAGTGGGTTAAGGACCTGGCGTTGCCGTGAGCCATGGTGTAGGTTGGAGACACGGCTCGGATCCTGCGTTGCTGTGGCTATGGCGTAGGCTGGCAGCTATAGTTCTGAATTGACCCCTAGCCTGGGAACCTCCATATGCCGCAGGTGCAGCCCTAAAAATAAAAATAAAGGAAATTCTTTCCAATGTTCTGGCATCACAGAGAGGTGGCCAGTTTGCTGGGGAGAAGTTGGCTTTCAGGAACAGGTTGAAATCTCCACTCCCATGGCCCAGCCAGCATAAACCTGCCCCCTCAAAATTAGGCGCCTCACCAGGAGAAAGGTGATCAGGCATAGAATCCCCCATGATCTGGTTTATGGGAAGAGTGTAGTGAGAACAGTAGGAAACCAGTTGGGGGCATCTGTTATGGCACGTAATGGGCTCACTCATCACTGTCAGCCCTACTCTGTGGGTTAGAAGAGAGAAGTAAAAGCGGGGTTGTGCTCATGCATTTGCCAAGAATTGCTAAGGAGCCGTCATGAATTGGGCAGTGTGATCACAGTCTGAAAGGGGAGGCCAGCTCAGGAATAGGCCAGTTCTGCTAGAGCGCCATCCATGTGTTATATAAGTCCCTCTAGGCATGTTTAGAGCTTCTTGTAACTCCTGGTCAAGCTAAAGGACTGTGAGTTATTCCATCTGGGGAAGCAAAGGCCAAAAACAAGAAAGAGTGCATTAAAAACATTCAAGTGTTGGAAGGAACTGTCCAAAATTGGTGATCATCTGAGCTCAGCTGAGTACAGACCTTGAAGAGTGAATCTCATTCCTCACCGAGAGGTTTAAGGTCAAGAGTGCTAAGCAGAATGTAGTTTTATCTTGTTTTGTTTTTCAGAATGTAGTTTACAATGCAGAGCCAGGGAGTTCCCTGGTGGCTCAGGGGGTTAAGAATCTGGTGTCGTCACTGCTGTGTTTGGGTCACTGCCATGGCTTGGGAACTTCCGAAAATGGTGGGCTTGGCCAAAAAATAAATAAAATAAAATGCAGAAACGAGCTTTCCACCTCTTTCCTGGAGACCAGAGTGCGGTCAAGACATTTGACTCACTTAGGGAGAATCCAGTCCAGTGGAGAGAGATGGCCAACACTACCGTCAGTATCCTCCAGAAGCAGCTGGAAGGAGGAACAGGCAGTTATGAACAAAAGGCCTCTACGTGGTGCTTGGGGCAGCCTGACCCAGGGCTCGGCGGTGGGCAGGGCTGCTGGGAGGCCAGAAGGTGCTAAGAATCTATCCCCCCGCTCCTTGGTCACGGAGTATAAATGCGCTGTCCGGTGAGCCTGGGTAATTAGCGTTTGCGTTAAGCAGTTATGGGGTTAAGTGCTACCAGGGGTTTGAGCTGGGCCGACAGAGCCTGAGCCACAGAGTGGGGTGGTTGCCTAGCAACAACACCTGTAGCACATTAGGCAGCCAGTCAGCTTTGTCAACTTGTAGCAGGGGCTTTATAGCGCGGAAGGTGGGGGGTGGAAGGAGGATTAGGGGGCACGGAAGTGGAAAGCTAGACCGCGGGTGTCACGATGGAAGAGGCGGCGGAAGCGTGTGTTCCGAGAGTCCCACCAACATGGCTTTCTGCCTCTTCTCCACAGGCAGGAGGCAGGTAGGTAGCTCAAGTGGGAGTCCAGGGTAAGTGTCTTTACAGTGGCTCTTGTCTCTTCCCAAGACCCTCACCTGAAGTGCTGAGGGAAGCTGGAACCCCCTTCCTCAATCCAAGCTGTTTCTCAATGAAGGCGTCTCAGGATCAGCTGAATTTGGGGAGGGGTCGGGAGAAGGATGGGGAGGAGGAGCTTTGCAGTTTTGTTTTCAGACGCCAGAGGAACGAGGGCCTTTTCTGGGGACTTCTTCCGGGAAGGGCCACAGAGAACAAAAGCAAAGACCCTGAGAGGGAAAAAGCTTTTCCTCCGCCTTCCTTTCCCACCTTCCCACGCCTCCCTCTGGACCGCATCTCATGCACGCCCAAGATAGGACTGAAAAAAAAAGAAAAAATTGGGAGAAAGGCTGAGATCTAATAATACCATTGCTGGTGTCTTTATAGAATTTATGGTCTAGCTGACCCCTTGACTTCTCTCAGAATTCCCAAACTGCCTCTGAGTTGGGGGCAGCCGGGAGGCCGTGTTCCTGATGGGAGGGGCTATTCAAATTGTAGCCCCAGCCATCAGAAGACTTGGGGTCAACTCCACTGTGTCATTTGTAAGCCATATACCTGCACTGAGGCTCAATTTTCTCATCTGTAAAGTGGGAGGTAATTACATCTGCCCTACTTACCTTATGGGCATCAAAGGAGGCATAAGTGAAGCATATTACAAATGCTATAAATCCTCCTACATGCATAAAGTATTCATGATGTAAAGAAGATGCCACGAAATCTGCCCTTTTGGACTGGCTGGAGCTATCTGCTGTTTGGCCCAAAGCAGAGAAGAGGGGGCAGGCACGTGGCTGTTGCTGGGTAACTCAGAGGCAGAATGGCTCTGAGAGGAGGCCTATTCAACTATTCCATTCTAGGTTCACTGGTTCAAATCCAGTGCTCGGCCGACAATTACAATAATCATTGGGTTTGGGATTCAGAGAGCCTGACTTTTGCTTTCTATTACCCACTGAGTTTCCAGCACACACTTATGCATGACGTTATGAGAGAGGCTGGAGAATCTGGCTCATGGCCCCAAACAGGCAGCTGCCCACTCTCCCCTCCCTAGATCAAGGTCTCTCCTTCTAGATTATCTTAAAAGGCAGTCCAGTGACTCGGGGTGCATTTGTGCCCTCTGGCTTGGAAATATGCCTGAGATGCCAGCTGCCGCCGCCTGCAATCCCCTCCCACCTTGATCCTCCCTCCTCGTCTGAGAAAGCGGGCAAGTCTCCCTTTCCACACACCAGTTAAGAGAGATCCTCCCCAGCCCCTGAAGTCACACCACGTCTGATTCGAGACAAAGAGCATCTCTGCAGAAACCTGCAGAGGGAAGCCCCCCCACACACACACCCCAGGCTGAAGGGGCTACTCACCAGCCCAGAAGGCACCAGAGCTCTGTGTGGGTTTGTGGGCTTTCTGCCTGAGTGGCCTCGGGGGTCCGCGGATGCCCTGCCACCCCCAGCGTGACAGATAGTGTGACTGGGTGTGTGAGCTGCTCACTCCATGGCTTCTCCACTCCCCGTGTTGTGCAGTTATTTTCATGCTCTGGGTTATATTTAACTCAAGTCATAATATTTGGGGTGTGGGGGGGGGAGGGTTGGAAGCCTGCTGTTTCACCAAGAAAGGCATTTGAATATTCTCAGTTCCAGAGAATTCCAAGGGCTCCGGGAAGAGAGTGAGGCGGTTGCCCCAGATTTGTCTGACACATCGCGGTCACGTGGACTCCATTAGCGGATGACTGAGGCGGTGCGCGAAGCCGAAAGGAATGTTGTAGAAGCGACGAAGAGGAGCCAGTGAGTGATGCCAGCAGGAGGCTGATGCCTCTGGGGGTCCCAGGGCACTCGCCCCGCAAATCCCCACGGGGGCGGCGGGAGACCTCTAATTGGCAGTGTCACCCACCTTGTCACCACGCCACCCCTTATACCCGCCGTCAGTCTAAGGCGGAGGCAGAACTGGGTCCCATGTGACTGTGGAGACACACTCGGCTCATCCCCCACAGGGACTCTCACTCCTGAAGCCTCTGGTCAGAAAAGAAAGTGTCCAAAGGGAACTCGTCCTGAACCCGGCAACCAGTGGTTCCCCCTAAAGAAGGCTGGGTGAGGTCAGCACGGGGCCAAGTCCAGGGGCGTCCTTGATAAAATGTACAAACACGGATCATTCTGTTTTGCGCTTTACAGGACAAAGATATTCTTGAGGACACAGATTCACCTGTTCCCAGATCTTATGGATACTCCTTATGTACTGTAAATTCCATATCTCTATATTTTCCAAAAGTTCTTTCTGTATTACATGGTATGAGAAATTTCTCTGGGAGACTCAAACTTTTTTTTTTTTTTTTGGTACCACTTCTCCAAGCCACCAAGGGCAGTTCGGGCAGAGTCCCAGATGCACGGAGGGCAAGCGTCTGAGTTGATGGCGAGTGTGGGCAGGCGGGCGGGCCACATGTTTCTTATTATGGTGTCTAGGCTCATGCAGGTCTCCAAGCTGCAGGGGAGGGGAGGTGTCATGTCCCAGGGCCCCAAACACCTTCCAGTCTGAGCAGACACTAATCCCCTCCCAGGTAAGAGCGGCTGGCAGGAGACCTGCAGAGAATTCCAGGAGAGCAGGTCCTATTCACACCTCCGTAGGGCCAGGTGGACAGGTCCAGGAGCCAGTGACTCTGGGGGCGGGAATTAAGGGGACCTTGGCAATCACGGGCTATTCCGGTCCCCAGCCGCAGAGGCCAGCCTCTCATCTCCCATCGGAACCAAGGCACTAAAACCAGCACTTGCTTCACATTCATGGGAACTGACATATGGTATAATTTTTTAAAAAATCTTCCAAGTTCCCTAGGCAGCTTTGACGTGAATATTAATACTAACATAATTTCATGATGATTAGAGAACACAATTAGGGGCTATTAATAATGACACAAATAATGACATTTAAGGCCTCATTTTTAATTTGAGTAATATTCTGTCTGGTGGTATTTAAACAGCTCTGTCTAGCGCAATTAGGGCAGTGCTGGGCTGCAGTCACGACTCCCAGGCCTCGTCAGGCCCACCTCACCCACCCACCGGCGTGGCACAGGAGATGGAGGGCAGATGCCTCCCCCCGACCTCAGATGCTCCAGCCAAGGCCCCTCAGACAGAGCGCCCTATGCGAGGACGGCAACAAAAGAATCCAACTCGAGAAAGATGGCAGGTGGCTGGACCGGGGAACTCAAAAGCCAGTTACTTCTAAGGTCCTCTTCAGAGTGGGCGGGGCAGTGCAGGTTTCCATGGTTCCAGCTCAGTCAGACATGAGCTGCAGAATGTAGTTCCCATTCCATCCCAGAAGGCTCTCCAAGTCTTTTTCTGACCCATCATTCCACTCCTGTCATAGCATCTAGTACATTCCTTTCTAATTATCTGTTTACTCATCCACCTCCCCAGCAGACTGCTCACTTGTTGAAAAATTGGGGTGTCTTATTTGCCTTTAAACCCTCAGCTCCCAGGCACATAGTAGGCTCTCTATGTTTGTTGAATGACTTAATGACCAAATGATAGGGTTCACCTTCCATCCACTGGGCACTTATTGGAAGCTGAAATCCTTTCACAGCATTATACCTACAAGAGCTGTAAGCTGCATTTTGGGGTGTTTCCGATCAACAGCAAACATGTGGACAATGACTGGGCTGCTCGAGGTGGTGCACAGAGAGGAAATGTCCATGAGACACAGAACTTCAGTGGCTAAACAGGTAGAAGCCAGTGACCCTTAGGATGTAACCTAAAGTCCTTGACCTTGGTGAATTGGCATTAACCCATTGTGGGAAACATACCCTGATTTCATAATATATTTTGGTGTTATGGACTCAATTCTGTATGAGGAGAAATGATAGATAAGCCTGGACTAGAAGCTAGGTTTTCTTCCAATTCAGGATTCTATAGCAGAAAGGAGGAACCAAAACACCAAACTTCCTGATAAGTGAGCATCTTCAGTGAATACATGGAAGACGAAAGCAGGAGGGGAAGGTGGGGGGAGGAGGGGAAGGTTGGAGGGACGCGGGGAGGAAAGAAAGAATACTGGCCAGCATTTATCCTGTGCCGGTATTTCAGGTACTTTATACCCGCTATCATCTTTGATCCTCACAATCAGTAACCCTACGAGATATAAATGATTATTATTTTCATCTCACAGATGGTGCAACTATAGTTTAAAGAGGTTAAATCAACATGGCAGGTCCCACGTGGTATGTGGCTGGTCCCAGCTTCAAATCCATGTCTGTCTGACTCCAGAGCCCAGGTTGTCACCACTCACTGAACTGGGACAGGTGAGGGGGAGGAGGGGGGGGCACATGCAATGCTTCTGCCTCTCAAGAGGGACATGAGAGGAGGCAGCCCCTTGATGTCCCTCCCACCCGAGGATCCTGTGAGGTCTGCAGGGGGAGAAATGGAAATGCACTGGCCGAGGGCAGCCCTAGAGCCAACAAGGGCAGGAGGCCAGACTCCTAGATCCAGTGGCCCTGGACATGTTCTAGGACAGAGCTGGCAGGTACCTGGCTCCAGTGCAGACCGACAGTGCTTTGGCCGAGGCCAGCAAGGCTATAGAGGCCGGGGCAGGGTCTGCAAACAGCAGGGGAAGTTAAGTGGAACCTTTCTGGGTAATTGACTCTGTCTGCCCACAGGACCCCCTGCCAAGCCCAGGCAGGCCCGGGCCTGACACGCTGCAACCTGTCTGGAGTCTGTTCTGAGAGGTGGAGCGCTTGGTTGACAGCAGGCTGGTAATTTCGCCATAAGATTCCCCACTTCAGTTGCAAGCCTTCTTTTGTTTGAATCCCTGATGCCCACAGGCAGGATGGGACTGAATGGAGGATGGAGGGCTGGGAGCAGCAGTCCAGGCTCAGCCCCCCCTACCTTCCAGCCCTCAGCAATCCCTCCAGGTGATGAGCTGGTACCCACACCCCTTACAAAGCCACATGCACACTATCAGACAGGCGCGGGGAATTCAGAAGGGCACTGGGTCCCCATCAAGTTGTTCTTGTGGCAGCAGAAAGCCTTTGAAAGCCCCCAAAGCTGGTCACTCATCAATTTTCTCCTCCTAGGGCACAAATCTTGTTTTCTGCTGCTTCTTAACACCATCCCCCAAATTCTTCCTTCTTCCTCCTGGTTGGCACAGCCTGGGCATTCTGCCCACCTATCCCCCCTACCCAGCCTTCCAGAGGCAACAGCAGGAAACACGGACCAGCATCCTCATACCCTGATTATTTGGGGAAGCAGCTGCAGAGGCCACACGGGGAAGGGGTGGGGGCACAGAGGAGATGGGAGGCCAGGAATCAACAGCAGTATGAAGACAGAGTTTCCCAGGACCGGGGGTAGGGGGACAAAGAAGCAAAGCAGCCTCATAGAAATAAGCCATGGACAAGGCTCGGCTGCTCCTCCTCTGCCCTGTCTCTTGGCTCTAGGCTTGCTTTTCATTCTAGTTTAACACAGGTTTAAACCAACCTTGTCGTCTTCCCCCACTCACCTGTGACTTCTCCCAGTGCCCTGAGGTCTAGGACTGATACTGCTCTTCTCCGAGCTGAGTTATCCCTGGGGACCCCTGAGTGTGCCCCCACAGCCAATAAGAAGCCAAGGAACACTGATTCCCCCCTCCCCATGTTTCGCTACATACCATGGGTACCAGTCAACTATACTCTAGGTCAAGGTGAAGTCCTTAGACCCTTAGACCCTCTTGCCCAGACTGTTATATCAGCCTCCTGGCTACCATCCGGGCCTCCTAGCTCTCCCCACTTTCCCCACCCCCACATGCACTATTCTCAGAATTAAATTCTCCCAGGGCAAAACTTACCCAACACTTATGAAGAGCTGACTGTGTCCCAGGCATTATTCTAAGCCCTGCGCAGACATTATTCATTTGATCCTTACAAGTCTGTGTGGTAAGTACTGTTATCATTCCCATTTTACAGATGAGGGAACTGAGGCAGAGAGAGATTAAATAATCTGCCCCAAATTGCATAGCTAGGAAATGAGAGAGCCAGGAATCAGTCTCCACTCTTCCTCCCAAGGCAAGAGTAGCAATGATCACATCAGACTCCCTCTCCTCTCAAAAACTTTGAGGGTTTTCTCACTGTCGATTCCACCCCAAATCCACCTCCTTAGCCTCCACAGCTTCAAAAACCTGTCCTAACCCACTTTCCCACTCTCATTCTCAGCCCCTGTCTCCTAGCACAGGCTGCTACGTGTTCTTCCCCAAGCACCATGGAGCCTGGGAAACTTCGACACTAGGGTACTTTGAACATCCCACTTCCGCCTGCCCGAAGCCCTGTCTTCTCATCCCCCAGCCCAGCCAAAAGTCGGTCTTTGCCCTTTTTGGCACTTCTTAGCAAAGCAGATTTTGATTTATTTGTTTTTTTGGCCGCAGCCACGGCATGCAGAAGTTCTCACACCCGGGATCCAACCTGCGTCACAACAGTAATAAGAGCAACAGCAGTAACAGCGCCAGACCCTTAGCCCACTGACCATCATGGAACGCTAAAGCAGATTTTTACAGTGGCAAAAGGATTGGCCTGGGACACACTGGGTTAAAATGCTTATTCTCAGGGTTTCTGTCGTGGCTCAGTGCTTAACAAATCTGACTAGCATCCATGAGGACGCAGGTTCGATCCTTAGCCTCACTCAGGATCTGACGTTGCCGTGAGCTGTGGTGTAGGTCACAGATGTGGTTGGGATTTGGCGTTGCTACGGCTGTGGCGTAGGCCGGCAGTTATAGCTCCAATTCGACCCCTAGCCTGAGAACTTCCATATGCTGCAGGTGAGGCCCTAAAAAGCAAAAAAAATAAATGCTTATCCTTGTTACTGGCTCTGTCACCTGGAGAGAGCAAATTCACCTCTCTGAGCATCAGATTCCTTATTCGTGTAAAAGGGGTGATGAGGGGTTTATAGATGCAAACTACCACATTTAGAATGGATAGGCAATGAGGTCCTCCTGTACAGCACAGGGGACTCTATCTCATCTCTTGGGATAGACCACAATGGAAGATAATATAAGAAAGTGAACGTATATATATATATATATATATATATATATATGTATGACTGGGTCAGTTTGCTGTACAGAAGAAATTGACACAACACTGTAAATCAACTATACTCTAATAAAAAAATAAAACCTAAAAATATAAAGGGGGTGATGATTATAGTACTCCTTTTCAAGGCTGTTGTGGCGATTTGAGAAGTGTCTTGCTCAGTCAAGGTGAACCCCTGGCCCTGCAGCTTCTTCCCCTCACAGCATTCACCACGTCTCCCTGGCATCTTAGCTGTTGAATCCTCAGGAAACTCTAAGTTACCTAAGAGCAGGTGTGACCCGCCAGTCTCTGAACTCCCCTACACACCTTGCCAAGGGCAGGACAGAGTCTGTGCTTCATCAATGAATAAATAAACGTATGAATTCATTTAAATGCTTGACCAGTGCCTATTTAAATGTTCTAGAGAGGAGTTCCCCTCGTGGCGCAGTGGTTAACGAATCCGACTAGGAACCATGAGGTTGCGGGTTCGGTCCCTGCCCTTGCTCAGTGAGTTAAGGATCCGACGTTGCCGTGAGCTGTGGTGTAGGTTGCAGACGCGGCTCGGATCCCGCGTTGCTGTAGGCCAGTGGCTACAGCTCCAATTCAACCCCTAGCCTGGGAACCTCCATATGCCACGGGAGCGGCCCAAGAAATAGCAACAACAACAACAACAAAAAGACAAAAGACAAAATAAATAAATAAATAAATAAATGTTCTAGAGAGGATCCACCTCCCAAAGAAGGTAGATCCAGACAATCTCTGAGTCCCCTTCAACCTTGAGAGTCCAGAACTCAGAGTCTCTTTCCTAGAGAGAACTTGTAGGAAACACAGAATTCTCTCCCCGTCTCATGAACGATTATCAACGTGAGGTCACATTGACTCTTCAAATCCATTTCCAGCCCACTCGCGTTCTTCCCTCCGAATGATTTTTTCTGGGAGAGGGGGTCTGGCATTTGCCGGGAAGCCGAGGTTCCCTGGCAGCCCCAAAGCACGGCGGCCCTTGGTGGAAAAGTCAAACCAGCAAATAGAAATGTCACTCAATCATTTCCCCGTGCTTTCCTCTCATTGGCCTTCTCCACCGCGAATAATGAGAAATGCTTTTTGCCCAAATATTGTTTGAATTTCAAATACACAATTTCCCCGGGGGTGACCAGATGAAAAGAGAACTCTGGTTTGCAACATAAGACCTCTGTGCGCAAGTTGCCTTGAATGAACACCGAAACTAAATTTTTATTGAGCTCCTTGAAATGACAGACGCACATCAAGGCAGCCAGGCTCCCTTCCCACTGCGGTATGCTAAAATTATTTGAAGTGAACACCAAGGAAGCACCCCTCAAGGGGTGAGGAAAGAAGGAAAGGATTTTAAACCCAGGGGGCCAAATGATAAATCCATTCATGGTGCCGGCCTCTTCCCCACAGCCCAGCAACCCGCGCCTTCCCCTGTATAGGCCTTGCCTCTCCACAGCCAGGGCTCTTAATCAGACGCAGGGTTCAGAACGACCTAAGAGGCCCGAGGGCAATGAGTCTCCATCCTGGCTGCATTAGAATCTCCTAGAGTGTTCCAGGAAAAATCCTAATGCCTAGACCCCACCCTGGACCATGTAAATCAGAGTCTTCCTGTGTCAGGCCCAGACCTCAGAATCTTATAAAAGCTCCCAGATGATTCAAAATGTGCATCCAGGATTTCCCATTGTGTGCAGCAGAAACAAATCCGACTAGGAACCATTAGGTTGTGGGTTCAATCCCTGGCCTCGCTCAGTAGGTTAAGGATCCAGCATTGCCATGAGCTGTGCTGTAGGTCGCAGATGCGGCTTGGTTCCGGCGTTGCTGTGGCTGGGGTGTAGGCTGGCAGCTATATCTCCAATTGGACCCCTAGTCTGGGAACCTCCATATGCCGCAGGTGCGGCCATAAAAAGACAAAAAAAAAAAAATTGATAAAATGTCAGGGTGAGAGGCACTCATGAAATTGGAGAGTGTGACCCCCCTGAAATGGCAGCTCCACTTTTGCATGCATGAGAATATGTGTATGTTTCTGGAGTATGGGGTAAGAGCTTTCAGACAATTACTTTTTTTTTTAATTTAGTTATTTTTTGTTGAGAAATCAGGAGGTTTTTTTGTTGTTGTTGTTGTTGTTTTTACTTTTAGGGCCACACCCAGGGCATATGGAAGTTCCCAGGCTAGGGGCGTAATTGGAGCTGCAGCTGCCAGTCTACACCACAGCCACAGCAGCACCAGATCTGAGCCATGTCTGTGACCTACACAGCAGCTCACGGCAACACCAGATCCTTAACCCAGTGAGCAAGGCCAGGGATAAAACCTGCATCCTCATGGATCCTAGTCAGGTTCGCTACTGCTGAGCCACTATGGGAGCTCCTCAGACAATTCTTTTTTTTTTTTTAATTATTTATTATTATTTTTTTCCCACTGTACAGCAAGGGGGTCAGGTTATCCTTACATGTATACATTACAATTACATTTTTCCCCCAGCCTCAGACAATTCTTTACAGTGTCTGCAACTCCAAACAGGTTTTAAAAGTAGGAATATAGCTTTGTGTCTTGGGTTCCTTCCAGGGGAAAATGATCCTGTTTAGAGTTTGGTTCTAATGGGCAAAGAGAAGTTCTCTGGTTCCCTGAGGAGTGAGCTTGCGGATCAAGACCCCACATGACAAGAAGCTGTCAGTGAGGAGCCCAGGGACACAAACATGGGGAGAAAGATCCACTGAAAAACAGAAGGAAACATTCTTAAGAGGAAAAAAAAAAACAAAAAACAAAACTGGGCACTCAGTACAATTTACTATTTCAGCAGCCCTGCCGGTGGCTCAGCTGACAGCTGTGCCCAGCTTGGCCTCTCAATCTGGACATCAGAAGCCAAGACCACAGAGAGGGTCGAATGCCCAGGATCGCTTATTTTGGGAGCTCCACGTCCCTGACTGACCAGTGCACCTCATAAAACTGCCCTGAGAGCCAGCGGGTAAGTGGGCGCGGAGGGATGGAGGGAGGCAGATGGGGGTGACGCCTCTGAACAGCATCCTGGAGACTAAAGAGGCCCCTTGGAGCCTTCAGTGCCCTCAGAACATGATTTCAAATAAATCCCAGGGAGGGGGGCCGGGGAGGGTTTAGGCTTATGCAACTATGTAAATTAGACTGAAAGAGGAGTTCCTGTTGTGGCTCAGCGGTTAAGAACTGGACTAGTGTCCATGAGGATGTGGGTTTGATCCCTGGCCTCCATCAGTGGGTTAAAGGATCCAATGGTGCCATGAGCTGTGGTGTAGGTCACAGACGAGGCTGGGATCCCGAGTCGCTATGGCTTCGGCTGGCAGCTGCATCTCCAATTCTACCCCTAGGCTGGGAACCTCCATATGCTGCAGATGCGGCCCTAAAAAGCAAAAAAAAAAAAAAAAAAATGGACCGAACGAGAGACTAGGACAAGGAGAGAAGGTGCTAAGCTCACCAGCCCCCCAGCAGCCCTCCTCCAAGTCCTTGAAGCTACTCTGTCATCAGTATCCCTCGCTGCCCCTCCTCCTGCTGCCCCCACTCAGGATCTAGTGGGACCTCACAACTGGGGCTCAGTCAGGGTACAGCCAGGCCTGCCTGCTGCCTCGCCACTGCCAAAGTGCAGAGGGCCAGCCCCGGGGCTCCCCAGCCCCAAGTCAGCTGCCTAAATGCTCAGCTCTGCTCATGAAAGGGCCCCCTCTTCCTCCCTGCGCAGCCCTGTGCTCTAATTTATCCTCCCCTTTGATAACCAACTCCAAACACATTCAGTCGAGGCCGGGCCATCAGCGCACAAAGGCCTGTGCTCTCCCTGCTGAATGCCGCACTTCACTCTTGGGGGGATTTCTATAGAAGGCAAAATCCACCAAACAAGCTATTACACTTAAATCAGACAATGCCCGAGGTGACGGCCAGGAGACCAGCATAATGACTCAGCAAGCAGCGGGCCTCTCTATTTGGAAGCTCAGCCACAGCATGGGAGAGCAACCCGCTGCCCTTCCCAGCCTCGTGGCCAGATCCCTCTTCTGCTCCCGGACTAGACGGTTGACCCTCTGTGCCCGCTGGTTCTCTGAATCCTGAGGGTTGATTCCCCTGGGCCCGGCCCAGACTGACTCTTGATTCCCTTTCTGCCTATAGGAAAAAGAACGACGAATGCATTCTACCTGCCCCCTTCCCTCTCCTTCATTCTGAGGATGAGGAAACCATGGGAACTGCCGAAAGTCACATAGGCAGCTAGAGGCAGAGCCAGGATTAGAATCCCTTGTTTCTCATCTCATTCAATTCATGCAAGAACTAATATAAATTAGGCGATGCACGTCAAGCACTTAGCCTAGTTTCCGGCACATGAAAGCACTCAATAAATATCGGTTGTTATATCGGTTGTTATTCGTTGTAGGAGTAGCGGCATTTTTATATGTCATTCAGCTCCTCCTGGAATGCTTGCCAGGAGCCAATCTCCAGGGTGCTGGGTACCAAACGGTGGGCGTGACACGGCCCTGCCCTCCTGGAGCTTATATTCTAATGGAAGATTCCAGTCGAAAAGATTCAGACAGTTCTACTACAGAGAGGTAAGTGACAGCACAGGGGGCGGTAAGGGTGCTTTAGGAGTCCATAGCAAGAGCGTTCAATCCAGACTGCAGGGCTTGGTGAGGAGAATCTGGTGTCTTGGCTGAGACTGGGGATGGGTTGGATCTAGCCAGGTGAAGGAAGGTGGGAGGGAGGGGCACAGGTTGGGGAAGACAGATTTCCAGGAGGAGGGGATAACCTAATGTGAAAAGGCAAACGAGGAATGCAAGGCAAGAAGTGCCAGGATAACTGGGTCCGGTGGGGTGAAGACAAAGTGATGCAGGGAGGAAGGCCGATGGTTGTGAGACGTGAGGCTGCAGGAGTAGACACCACACATCTCATGAATCACACGAGACGTCCTAGAAAGGAGCCTGGCCTGTATCCGGAGGAGTAAGGGGGTGGATGTCAGGGTCCATGGTCATGGCAGAGATCACAGGATGTATTGTCAGAAATGGGGTGCAGGGGAGCAGGGCGGGGAAACCACTCAGCAGGTCAAGCCCCAGTTTAGCACTTGTTCCGAGTTCTATTTCAACCTATTACATGGTCCTACTCTGGAGTCCCCAAATAAGGGCCACCATTAAGAGGACTCACAGAAGGGGGAAGAAGCTGAACGTGGAGAGCTGTGGCCATGGGAACAGAGAATTTGAACAATGGGCTCCCCCAGCCACTTGGACCATCACCCAAAGCCTGGAGGACTATATAGTAAGAGTGAGGTCTTCCCACCAATCAGATGTGTGACTTGGGCCACCTCCAGTTCCCCAGCTGTACACTGAGGATATTTACTGAGTAAGGGGTGGGCTGCCCTGCAGTTTGCCCATTCTGTTCTTCTATTACTTGAACTTCTGTTACTTGAAATATATCTTATACTTTTTTTTTGTCTTTTTTTTTTTGAGGGCCGCACCTGCGGCGCACGGAGGTTCCCGGGCTAGGTGTCTAATCGGATCTGTAGCCACTGGCCTACACCACAGCCACAGCAACGTGGGATTCAAGCTGCGTCTGTGACCTATACCACAGCTCATGGCAACGCCAGATCCTTAACCCACTGAGCAAGGTCAGGGATTGAACCCACAACCTGGTCAGATTCGTTAACCACGGAGACACGATGGCAACTTCTATGCCATATATTTTTATTCTAAGAAGCCCTGCTCTGCATTTTAAGGCTTATAAAAACAAGAAAAAATGGCTTGCATTTTATAATAGAAGAAATGCCACACATCAAAACCAAGTACCCTGCACAGCAATCAAACATTTCTTCTTCCAAGTCCAAGAGAGGCCCAGCTTTGACACAGGCCAGAAAAAGCTGGTTGGGAGCTGTAGTCCTGAGCTGTCATGGCTTCTCCTCGCAGCCTCTGCACAGACCCCTGGTCCTCAGGAAACTCTCTTTCCCAGCCTGTTGCCCTCGAGAGTGAGGCTCTACAGAGGGCCAAGGCACTCTCTCCTTGTCCAATGGCTCTGGCAGCTGCTAAGGAGGAGGCCAAAGCACCGAGGATTGGGGCAGGTGAACAGAACAGCAACTTCAGGCTGGGGTGGGAAAAGAAAAAAAAAAACACGACGTCAGAGCTGTTTTTGGCCAAAAGGTTGCTCTCCAGCCTGTAGCTTTAGGATGCCAGCAGCATAGCATCCAGAGGTGCACAGCTGCATGGAACAATTCAAAAATTGCCTTGTTGGACTACAACATGCCAATTTTTCAAATCTAGAGCCATTTTCACTATTACAGTCTGTGCCGCCTAAGCCGGGAGAATTTTCTTCTGGGAGGGAAAATTGATTCCGAAGTTACCATTAACCCCCATTAGCACAGCACGCCCCATTCCCAAACTATTCTTGGGAACCGAGGGGGCCAGAGGAAGCTATAGAGGCCCATGGCGAGGTTGGTGCCCAACATCCCGGGTGCTAACTGCCAAAGTCCATTAGCCCCATGTCTCAGAAGGGTAAGGGGGTGAGCGGGATGGAGAGAGGTGGGGGTGAGAGGGAGTCTGGAAGGATCTGGGCATGTGTTTCCCCAGGATTTCCTGGGCTCTGGATGTTTGCCCCCGTGGCTTGCTCCATTTGGGTGGACTGGGTGCTTGCATGAGCTAAACAGCAAGAACTAAGACCAAAGCCAGCAGAGACACTCTTTATCTTGACCTGCAGCCCTCACCTGTGACTGTCCTCTCTAACAGGGACACTCCTGGTAGAGGAGTGTCCTCCAGGAACTTGCTCGGAGGCACCCATCCCATCCCCATTCCTTGTGCCCAGCTGCCCAGAGCCCAGGTCTTTGCAGATAACACCATTATAAGGCAGCTGGTTTTGTCTGCCCAGGCACTCTATATGGAAAATCACCCCAAGCCATTCTAAGCCCAGGCAAGAGCCAGCAGCCTTGATCATGGGGTGCTGCACTGTGACCTCCATCTTCCCAAACACAGAGCAAAGACCCACCAGTCCAGCAGAGAAGGTAGTGGAGACAGCAGTGGCTGCAAAACAAGGAGGGAAAGACAACCACGTGAACCAAGCAGGAAAGCAGGCAATGGAAGAAAGCAGCACATCCACCGAGCTCTCAAGTATAATTTTTTGTTTGTTTGTCTTTTTGCTTATTCTAGGGCCACACCCACGGCATGTGGAGATTCCCAGGCTAGGGGTCTAATCGGAGCTATAGCCACCGGCCTACACCAGAGCCACAGCAACTCGGGATCCGAGCCACATCTGCAACCCACACCACAGCTCACGGCAACGCCGGATCCTTAACCCACTGAGCGAGGCCAGAGATCGAACCCACAACCTCATGGTTCCTAGTCGGATTCGTTAACCACTGAGCCATGACAGGAACTCCTCAAGCATAATGTTTTACAGGATGACGGAGCAGTAGGCCCTCGGCCTGAGTCTGAATTCTGGCTCTGCCCTTTGACCTCGGGCAAGTTACTTACTGTTTCCAAGTTTTTGTTTCTTCCCCCCTGGCCTGGAAGTATAAACAACCACTTGGCAAAGTTGATGTCAACATTAAATAAGATAATATAGGAAAGAAGTGATTATAATACCTGTTCAGCAAATATGTATGGATGTATGTGTATAAACTAAGGAAGCCCACCATACATTCTAAAATGGTTCTCTATTCTTCACAGATGGACATAGCTCCGTTCTTCCCGCAAGAGTTCGCTTCAGTGTCTGAGACTGGCTGTGTGGATGACCCGCTCTGAACTTGGAAAGTTCCTTTCTCCCCACCATTCCTGTCCCTCCTCCATTAAAGCATCCCTCTCCGGGGATGCTGTCTGCTCACACTGCCCAGAAGAGCTTGTAAAGGAGGCCTCCTTCCTGCCCAGGGCTCTGGAGTGAGGAAAGGACTCCAATACAGCGTATCTTCCTCCCACAAACACTTAGAGTATCTGCCACATGCTAGGCCCTGGACTAGAGGGTCCAAGATGAGCAAAATCTGGTCCCGTCCCAGCCCTCTAGGGTGTCAGGGAAGCCAAGGTACCAAACCCACATACACAGCACATGACAACCATACACGGAGAGCGCAGGGCAGGCTCCCAGTTGCTGGCCACACAGAGGAGAGTCGAGGGCAGAGAGGCCCAAGGAGGGCGCCCCCAGTGGTGGGCCGCGGGCACAGCGGTTGCTTCCTTCCTGGCGGACACGGAAGTTGACCTCTCCAGTCATCCGGTGATTTGTGCAGGGAGGGGAAGGGAGCGCGCCAGGCTAGGTGCTGACGGGACGTCCCTGTCAACACAATGTTCCGCCTGGCCGGGCCTTCATATATAAAGATATTTAATGAATTAGTTAATTAATGAGAGGAGTTTGATTGATAGATCATATGGCGCTCGCAGCAGGGTGAGTCTGACCCCGGATACTGCCGCCTCGGCTGCAATCCGTCCCCCTCATTGGTCGGGAGAGCGCGGTCGCTCCGGCAATTTGCATGCATTTAATGTAGCTCTTTAATAGGATGTAATGTTAGCGAAAGCCAAAAGCGCAGCAGCTGTAACTTAAAAGACAGCCCCATTACTGCAAGCCTTATAATTAGGGTAAGAGGGAGACTCGGTCTGCCATATGTTAAACTCTTTTGAGGTTAATAGCTCTGTAAGATTTTTGCAATTTAAAAAAATTACACTTGAAGGATGATGACAAGGCTCATCAATGAGGCGCCTCTCCACCGGAGGGAAGGGATAGGAGGAGCCCGTGTCCCCAAAGCCCTCTTCCCCGGGGACCTGGCCAGGTGGCCCCTCTCCCGCCACAAGTCGCTCTCGGCCCCACCCGCTACCCGCACCCCGTCCCCATTAGCGCCGGGCGGCTGGCTCAGCAACATGGAATCAGAACTTGCCCACCTGGCTCGGCGCAGCCCCCGCAGCCCGCGCATCCTCTGGTCCCCGCATCTGCTGAGAGAGGAAGGAGGGCTGACGCCAGGCGATCAGCGCGCACCGGGCCTGGGAGCAGGCGCATGCTTACCTTGCAAAGTCCTGGGCAACTCCAGAGCAATTACGGGTCCCCGCAGGTTCCCGGGCGCTGATTGCACAGCCGGGGCCCGAATCAGGGAACGCGCAGCAGGCGCTGCCCAGGGTGGGGAGAGGAAATCGCCGGGAATTTGCTTGGTAATTACTTGGCACAAGGCCTTGGGGGTGTTTGCCATCTCTGTGCCACAGCCCCAGTGGCAGGGTGGGGGACAAGTTGGGGGGCGAGTGTGGTGCGAAGCCCAGTCCTGGGCCGGCTGGACCCTGGAGCGCCGGGCCCTGCCCCCAGGCGGGATGAGTGTGAAAAGGGGAGGCCTTCCTCCAGCCAGCATAAGGCGGGCTGCATCCTCCCAGCCTCTGCTGTCTCTCCCAAGGGTCCCTCCCCAGCGACCTGGGGCCGGGGGGTGGGGGGGCAGTCAGCGGGAGTCAATCTCTGGAGACCAGAGTAGCCGCCTCGCCTCCCGTGGTCCCCTCCCACAGCCTGTGCAAGGCAGGGAGCCTGGGAGAGCCGCCGGACAGCCACATCCTCTCCCTCAGGAGTTCTGCCTCCCTCCCGCATCCTTCCCCTCCCCCTCGCTGCCTCTAGGAGTGCGTGGGAGTCGGACCAAATTCCTGATGACAGACACTCTAGACGAAACAACAACAAGGGAAAAAAGAGAAATCCCTCTTATTTTTTTTAAAGGGGGCTCTTGTTAAAAGGAAATTATAGAAGCGATCAAATTACTGCTAATTGCACAATTATCTGATTATCTCTGGTACCAAAAATACACAAGATCCTTTTCCCCTCCCAGCCACTTAAAGAATCTCAGGGACATCTCCTGGGGAAGGACACTGATCTCTGTTGCCAAAGCCTGGAAAGACAAAGAATAGGAAGAAAGGGGGCTTTTGGATGAGGCTAGGTATGATTCTGGGGGGCTAGTGTACATCCGGAGAGGGGGGAAGGTAAGGTTTAGGACTGGATGGGAAAGAGATGGAGGGGAGGAGAGAGATGGCAGAAGGTAACCAGAAGGCCTTTTCCAGGGAATTACATGCAGAGCTCACCCGGGCTTTAGAAAGGTGAGAACTGTGGAGTTTAGGTCCCTCGCTCAAGGTCTTTGGAGCCAGCTGCAAAGTGTGAGGGTACCAGTGTGAGATGGATGGTGTTGAGTGGAGAGTGAGGGAAGCTGCTGAAACCCTCTGAACTCTCCTTGCTTTTGGGGGGCAGAGATTATGGTGGGCTTCTGCAACCCAGGTAGAGAAACTTCATTCAGGAGCTCCCATTGTGGCTCAGTGGGTTAAGAACCTGACATAGTGTTCAAGAGGATATGAGTTTGATCCTTGGCCTCCATCAGTGGGATTAGGATCCGCCATTGCCACCCTCAAGCTGTGGTATAGGTCACATATGCGGCTTGGATCTGGCGTTGCTGTATCGTAGGTCGGCGGCTGCAGCTCCTATTTGACCCCTAACCCAAGAACTTCCATATGCCACAGATGCAGCCCTAAAAAATAAATAAATAAATAAAAACCAAAGAAAAGAAAAAGAAAAACCTTGTTCATATTACAAACTTTGATTTGAAATGCTGCTTATTGGTAGCTGCTAAAAATGACCATAACAATAACTAACTTTTGTTAATGCTGTATAGTTTATAAAGCATTTTCCTTTCTCACCTAATTCTCTCACCTCCCCTGTTCTGCTGGAATCCCCACTTTCCACTGAGCTAACAGAGACTCAGAGGATGTGAAGCTCTCCCCAGAGTTCTCACCAGTTGTTGGACCACCTAAAGCTCCAGGCCCAGCATCTTCGTCCTGTATCTCAGAGCCTGTCTTGGGGAGACGGGCCAGGCCTTCAGGAATTTCTCTGCATGGGACTGAGACCGTGTCAATAAGCCGTTGAAGTTAGGTTTCATTTTCTTCTTTACCGTCTGGATTTAAGTCAGTGGCCTATGCTTCTGTCTGCTTGGGTGTACAGAGGGTCCGTCCTCAGGAAACCTGCCAGGGCCAGGCAGGCATGAGGACTGGTGCAACTTTTTGTTGGCTGCCAAGCCTATTCCTCTGTGATCATCACATTCCCCCCGCCACCACTACTCACTCCCCCGTGGAGCAGCCATGGCTGCTTCAGAAATACCAGCTAAGATCAATAGCAGGGCAATTACAGGGCCTTGCGTGCACCAGCAGGGCCTCCCTCTGAAGGAGCATGAGGCGCATGCGGGAACGTAGGTTCCCTTCATTAGGGCCACAGGCTTCCAAGTGAGACCAGCGCTAAGGCTGGGGACTCCCAGGACTGGGGGCTGGGAGGCATCTTCCCAGACAGGGCTTTGAATTCAGGGGGAGTGAGGAAGATGAGGAGGTAAATTAGCCTAAGAGGGCCTCTTGGAGGAAGAGGCTGACCCTAGGGCCTGTCCACCCGTCTAAGCAGCTCACAGCATCCCCTCCGCCTCCACACAGCCCACTTGAGAGAAATTAATGAAAAGTCAACAAACTGATTTTTCCCATCAACTACCCCTTGGTGGAAGGTCCTATGGCTGAAGGGGTCAGTGGGCAGTCAAGCAAAATGTCTAAGGCCAGAGAAAGCAAAGGGGTCAAGCTTAGGGCTGTCTCCCAGTAAAGGCCCCAGGCTGTAGAGAGGCCCCTTTCCCTAAGATCAAGCCCTCCATCTCATCAAACATCGTCCCTGTGATGGAGTTGCTGAGGATTAAAGATGAATCAGACTTGCCCTTCTAGGAGTCGAGAGTCTTGTGGAAAAGACAGACACGTGCCAGCTAAATTTGGAGAATATCAGCTATCTTCAAGTTCAATGCCCTCAAGTTGTAGAGAAGAGGAAACAGAGGTTGAGAACCAAGTGCCTTGAGCCAGATTTTCTAGCTGATGGTAGGGTCCCAGCAGGAAACAGGTATCCCGACTCCTTCTTTGGGGCTCCTCCCACTGCAAGGCAGAGCTGAGTAGGAGCTAGTGCTGTCACCTAGCCCCAGGCAGAGCAGCTCAGCTTCCTTGTTTTCATCCAGCTCTGGCCACCTGCCTCACCTGCTGCTTTTTTCCAGGTGAAGATGCATGATTAGCAGCCACTCCTCAATCCTTCCTGCCCAACCAAAGGTTTGATGTTTCATTTCTACCCATTGGAGGAATTGATAACACTTGAATTATTCCATTTAAAAAGAAATTTTCTCAGCACCATCGGTTCTTAGGCAGGAGAGCTTGGCCAGGATGGAACATAGGGAGACGGGGGACACAGATCAGGAAGAGGGGTGGGGACAACAGCTGGAGTCCTCTCCTGGTCAGTGGAGGGGACTGCATTCTGTATTCTGTTTTCTTTTTCAGCAAGAAGGGATTGGGTACTCCTTGCTGTTCTGCCATGCTAGACCACTTCCAGCCTCAGGGCCTTGGCTCTGGCTGTTCCCTCTACCTAGACTTCCCCAGATATCAGCATGACTCATTCTTTCACCTCTATTAAGTCTTTGCCCCAGGGAGTATGTTGATGGAGAACGCCCCCCCCGCCCCCACCATCATCTCCCTACTTAAAACTGAAACACCAGGAGTTCCTGTTGTGGCTCAGCGGTAACCCAAATAGTATCCATGAGAATGTGGATTCAATCCCTAGCCTAGCTCAGTGGGTTAAGGATCCACTGCCATGAGCTGTGGTGCAGCTTGCAGATGCAGCTCAAATCTGGTGTTGCTGTGGCTGTGGCATAGGCCATCAGCTGCAGCTCTGATTCGACCCCTAGCCTGGGAACTTCCATATGCCCTGAGTGTGGCCCTAAAGAGAAAAAAAAAAAAAATCTGAAATACACTCTTCATAGTTTCCCCACTCTGCTTTCCCATTCTCCATAGCACTTGATGACCTCTCGCTATAATACATCATATTTTTTTTGTCATGTTTTGTGTATGTCCCACTTCTGCCACCACTAGAAAGCAAGTTTCAAGAAGGCAAGGGCTTCCCATGTTTTGTTTTTGGTTTTTGTCTTTTTAGGGCCACACCGAGTTTACAGAAGTTCCCAGGCCAGAGTCAGATCAGAGCTGTAGCCGATGGTCTGCACAGTAGCAATGCCAGATTCGATCTGAGCTGCGTCTGCAACCTACACCACAGCTCATGGCAACATTGGATCCTTAATCCACTGAGAGAGGCCAGAGATTGAACCTGCGTCCTCATGGATACTAGTCAGATTCATTTCCGCTGAGCCACAACCTGCGTCCTCATGGATACTAATCAGATTCATTTCCACTGAGCCACAACGGGAACTCCAGCTTTATATGTTTTGTTCACAGGAATTAGAACACAATTTAGCACATTGCTGATGCTCAATAAATAATGAGTAAAGGACATCATTAAGTAAAGAATTAAGAGTCTTCAAAATAGGAGACTTGTGGGAGAGACCTTGAAGATGAAATAATCTCGAACTCTCAAATTGTGAGTGAGAAATAAGTTCTATGTATTTGTTTATGCATTCATTTATTTACCCATTCAGAAACTGTGTATTGGACATTTACTACTTCCTAAACACTGTCCAAAAAATAATTGTAATATTTGACACTTACTAATCATTTTGTTCCATATATCTCATTTGAACAACCCTGTAAGCTTAGCACTATCATTGTTCTCATTTGAACAACCCTATAAGCTTAGCACTATCATTGTTCCCATTTGACAGATGATAGAGTAAGGCTCAGAGAGGTTAAGCAACCTGCCTAGTCACACAGCTACAACATGGCGGAGGGGAGACATGTACCAAGCTCTGTTTGACTCCAGACTTGTGTATTATACCACATCCCTCCCCCTTTTTCTTTACCTGCCTGTCTCATGGGCCAGACTAAACGGCCCGATCAAGGTGGCAGCCAAGGTCACCCAGAACTGCAGCCCTTTTAAGGCAGCACAGTCCTGATGTTCCAAATACCCCCATGAAGCCACCTGTCCCCACCCCATCTGCTGTCCTCCCCCCGCACCCCCCCCCCCCGGCCCCACACTCTGAGCTCCACATATGGACATTCATATGATTCACAGCTACCAAGATCGGTCCCTGGGAAGAAAAGAGAGCTCATAAAATCTTACGGCAGTTTTATGACGTATTCTTAGCTTTTACAGGCGGACTGGGCGGCCGAGGCTGGTGAACAGCAAGTGTCTTGGGCAGATGGGCGGACCCCATGGACCCTAAACTGGTGAGAAGAGCTGCAGATTTTTTGTGAAGACAGCACCATCTTTCAGCTGCCTGAACGGGGAAGGGCAACACAAGAAGCAAACATTTCTTCAGATCTCTCCAGTTTAAAAAGCACTTTGACATTTAATGCCCACCAGGCAAAGTAGGTATTATTTCAGATTCACAGATGAGGAACCTGCAGAGAGGTTGCAGAGACTCCAGCTTTCCTTCCTGAATTCAGATCTGATGCTCTGCTCCTGGGATTGCCGGGCACGCACTCACTCTCAACGACGCCTGCCATTTCTGCCGGCAGAGACAGGCTCCAGGCAGTCACCCCTCACACCTCTCAGTCCAGGCTCCATCACCAGGATATCCCAGAGCCGCACCCGAGTAAATTTGTTCCTGCTAACATCCAAGGGTTGGGGATTTCTCACCTATGTCTGTGCCTGCGAAGCCCTAGCTCAACCCTCCCTCTTACTCCACAAGCCTCTGCCATCTCATCATTTCCAGTGCAGAGCTCATGTCAGCACGAGACAAGAGAGCTCAGAGGGATGGCAATGCCTCACAGATGTAATCGCCTGCACTCTGATTTATTTACATCATTCCCGAATTTCTTATGAAAAATAAAATGGGGCTCGTCATGCCTCTTTGACAGATGAGGAAACAAGTTCAGAGAGGTCAAGCAATTTTTCCCACATCACACAGCTGGTGTCCGAGAAAACCAGGATCTGATTAGGGTGTCCTGTCCCTTCCCTTCTCTTGGGTAAGTGTCCCAGAGATGCAGGCTGTGTTTGGTGTGGCAGTGTGGCAGATTCAGGGAGTGTCCTGCTTCTTCCCGAGTTGAAAGCCAGGACTGACTCTCTTAGCTACTTGGACCCAAAGTGTCTGGGCATATTTTAGCTTGTGGTTTTTCTTTTTTGTTTTTGTTTTTAGTGAGGCAAATAAGTGTTTATTAAGAAGAGAAAGACGGTAGGGGTGGAAAAAGCATAGGCAGGAGTTCCTATTGCGGCCCAGCAGTAATGAACTCGACTAGTATCCATGAGGTTGCGGGTTCGATTCCTGGCCTCAATCAGTGAGTTAAGGATCTGAGATGGCCATGAGCTGTGGTTAGGTTGCAGACATGGCTCTGATCTGGTGTTGCTGTGGCTGTGGGAACTTCTACATGCCATGGGTGCAGCCCGAAAACAAGACAAAAAATTTTTAAAAATTGAAAAAAAAAAAAAAAACAACCAAAAACCAGAAAGAGAGCACAGGCAGGCTCTGATCTCTGATGTTAGCAGTGGAGGGGGGCCTGAGAGGGAGAGACAGAGATAGAGACAGACAGAGAGCAAGAGAGGAAGAGAGTAGCTTGTGGTTTTCTGAACATGCAGGTGGGTGGTCTTCCTTAGATTGCCTCTGTCTCTCTCTCTTTTTGGGAGAGGGAAGTTTTTTGTTTTGTTTTGTTTTGTTTTGTTTTTGGTATCTGGAAAAACTCAGGAGATGGAACAAACAAGAAAAGCCTGAGGTGAGGCTGGGAGGAAGGTCAGAAGGAGGTGGTCGGGTTGGGGGAGTGGGGAGAATATCCACTGCTGGGCCCCCAGTGAACACAACTGGCACAGCTAACACCCCTTCAAGTGGCCAAGCTCGGGACCTGATTAATCCTCCTGAGCCTGGCGATCCTGCATCTTTGGATCTCTAAGTTCAAGAGGTGCAATAACCTGAAAATCATTTGTCCAATCATCCAGCATGGTTTAAACTTCTCTTCCATGGAAGCTTCTTAGTGAGGCTGTTCCGGGCTTGGTATCTTTACAACACCCTGAAGCATGCTGAAACAGGACCCCATTCTAATCTGGACCCATCTTGTCCCTGAAGCCTCATCTCTCCCTGCACATTCTTGCCCTTTCATCTCTGCCCCCAATGTCAGTCACTGGCCCTGCCAGCAGCCTCTCGGGCCCCCTGCTATCCCACCCCTCCAGTCCATACTGTTCCCTCACACCTATGCTGGCCCCTTGCCTGGACGCCCTCTCAGTCTCCTTTGTCTGCGATTCACCTACTTGCCTCTCAAGAGATCACTCAAAGGTGAGTTCCCTGGTGGCTCAGCGGGTTAAGGATCTGGTGTTATCACTGCTATGGTGTGGATTTGATCCCTGGCCTGGGAAGTTCTGTGTGCTATTGGCACAACCAAAAATAAAAAAAAAAGAGAGAGAGAGAGAGAGAGAGAGCCACCTGTGAAGCCTTCCCTGATCCACACCCATCTATCCTGCTAGAAAAATCAACCACCCCTCCTCCACACAGCCCTCCCTGTGCCCTAATAAAGGAATTAGCTCCCTGCTAGGTCTGCGAGCATTTGGAGAGCAGGGACAGGATGCTGTTCCTGGTACATTGAAGATGCGCCCCATGCCCTCACACATGCAGAAACACATGGATGGATGACCATAGGCTGCATGCGTGAGGAAAGAGAAGAGGCTACTCCATCATAGAGTTGAAAACTCTGCCTGTGTGTCCATTGATGGATGATGAGAAAAGCAAAATACAGGCTATGCGTGCAATGGAATATCATTCAGCAATAAAAAGGAAGGAAATCCTCTCGCACACTACACCATGGATGGACCTTGCGGACATGGTGCTAAGTGAAATAAGCCAGTCACGAAAGGACAAAGACTATGATCCCACTTATGGGAAGTCCTCAGAGTGGTCAAATTCAGAGACAGAATGTAGAATAGTGGTTGCTAGGGCTGGGGAACAGTTGCTAGGGTTGGGGTGGTCAAGGAGGTGCCCTGGAGGGAAGAACCCGAGAGGGGAGTTTTCCAGTATCCCCAAAGCCCTCCAGGGCAGTCTGCCCCTCCCCCCCACACCTACAGAGCCTCCCGCAGCATTAAGCCTGCCCTGGTGGGATGAAAAGTCGGCCCTCCCCTTCTGGATTCACGCTAGCAAGAGCACTGGGCTTGAATCCGGAAAACCCACCTTTTGAGTTCTGGCTCCAACATGCAACAGGTGCCTACCAGTCGGCAGATGACTTAGCCTCCCTGAGTCTGTTTCCTTGTCTAAAAACCGGAGACAGTAACACTCATCCCACTTACCTTGACAGTTTAATCTAAGAATGAAAGCACTTTTTAAACTGTAAATTATAACAGACAAATGGAAAAGTGAAGTCAAAATACGGTGTTAAAATATCTTGTTCATTTGTGGAAAAGAAGGAAATACATAGGAGTAAACATGCATGCTTATACACATTACATATCCTTTCTCGAAGGATAACTAGTGGGACCTTAGAGATGAGAGTGGGCTCGGGGACGTTTACTCGAACACCTCCTGTACTATTTTGAACACATTTTTTTAAACAAGCATGTCTTCTTCACCTAACTTAAAATCAAAGCCATATTTTTTCAACATTTATGGACTGTTAGTAGATTGCCTAGAAGTTCAGACAATTTGGATGCTTGTCCTGGCTCCAAAGAATGTGGCCTCAGTTTTTCCATCTGTGAAATGGAATAGCCATCACCTTGTCAGCCCAGCTTTACCAGGCTCTGGGGAAGAGAAAGCTATGACCTCCAGTAAAAATAAAAATGAAGACAGGAGTTCCCATTGTGGCTCAGCAGGTTAAGGACCCAACATTTTCTCTGTGAGGATGCAAGTTCCATCCCTGGCCTTGCTCAGTGGGTTAAAGATCTGGCATTGCTCAAGCTGCAGTGTAGGTTGCAGACACAGCTTGGATCTGGCATTGTTGTGGCTGAGGTGTAGGCCAGCAGCTCCAGCCTGGGAACTTTCATATGCGGCAGATGTGGCCCTAAAAAGAAAAAGTATATATATAAAATAAAATAAAACAAAATAAGACAAACACAAAACTTTTTTTTAAACCAAATTATTACTTCCAATCTAAAGCCCATGAGCTTCTAGGCCTATCCAGACATAGACAGGGCTCCCACCCTGTGCCGGAGGGAAAGAACATGCACTGTTGTTTCCGCCCTGCGGCTCCACATGAGTGCTCACAGTACCTCTGACCCTGCACACAGCCAGGCGGCCAGGGCCCCTGCCTTCCCACTCAGGCTGCCTGAGCAAACCACCTCGCAGGAGTTCAAGGATCCGGAGAGGAGCAGGCTCCAGAAGACCCATGCCCCTCCCTCCCCAGGGGAGAGGGGAGAGGAAGCCAGGGAAAGTGGCTGGAGCCCCCAAACCTCAGCCTCTGTCCCAGGTCCCCTCTTCCATTCTCAGGGCCTCCCAGGAGCCCGCCACACTCACAGAGGCCTCCCCGCTTCCCTTCCCTTGGGCAGTGGCTGCTTGGTATTCAGGCCATGCCATCCTTGCCTGTCTCCATTTGGAAAGGTCCCTTTCTGACCTCTCTGTATCTCTCCGTTGCCTTTGTGGGGGGAGGGAGGGGAGGGGAAGGGAGAGAGATCATCTCAGCATTTACCCAATTAGTGGTAATTAGAAGGCAAGGCCCGGGCGCTCTCCTCACAGCTGCTCAGAAGGGCAGAGATGGCTCCAGAGTAGCTGCTAAATGGGCTTTGGACTCACCGTCTGAGAGCGCTGACCAGCCCGCCCCCGAGCCCTTGGAGCCGCGTTGCACTCCCCATGCAGCAGACGCCGTTGTCTTTTTCCCCCGCTGCTGCCTCTCCCAGGTGTTCTTTCTGGGGTTTGCCCTGGATTCTCAGGCACCGCAAGGGCACCCTTGGCTGGGTTAACCAGGCCTCCCTCCCCACCTAAACCTGGATGGAGGCCTGGTTCCCATGGCAACCCAAGCCCCACCCCCAGAAAAGTAGAGCTCCCGGAGTGGGCCTCTGCCTTCCCAGGACCCTCGCTGCTTTGATTCCTAGCTACCCCAGAAGTACTGTGATCTCAAGGCAGCTCTCAAGTCCATACTCTTGGGTCACCACTGGGTCCCAAGGTGTTCCCACTGCGGCACAACCGGATCCACGGCATCTCTGCATCACCAGGTGGCAGGTTCCAACCCGGCCCCCGTTAAGGATCCAGCGTTGCCTTACCTGCAGCATAGGTCTCAGCTGCGGCTCGGATCTGATCCCTGGCCCGGGAACTCCATGGCTTGGGGGAGACCAGGAAAAAAAAAAAAATCGAGGAACAATTGGGTCACAATTCCTCTTCTGTTCAGTGAGCAGGTCTAGAACTGAAGTGGAACCTCAAATCTGACGGCAGCTCAAGAGGTCCGTGCATCTTCCCCTCCTCAGCAGGCCATCCGGTGGGTGGAGCGGAATTGAGAAGCCATTTTCACTAGGAGCACCGCTCACCCTGACCCCGACACGAGGAGCCAGCAGCTGCTTGGGACTGTCCGTTCAGTCAGTTCTTATTAATGATTCTGATTAGCCTCTATGGAGATCCATTATCTCCATGCCAGAGAATATACTATTAATTCCCATCTGTGCCGGATTACTTACAGTTAGTGGTTGGTACTTTTCCATGGTCTCACAACACGTCTTAATCAGATGGTGAGTGGGTTTAATTAGCCGAAGTATAGGTTTTATTTTTTTTATTCATATAACTACTTAATCTAATGGAAGCCTATTATCTGTGGCTTTTTTCCCATGCATAATTATTGCTGTTTTTAATTGATGGTGCATCAGGGGTTGTGGCTACAATATGGCAGCTGGAACACAAAGTCGCCTTTCCCCAGAATGAAGGTTGAAAAAAATGAGTTGTCAGGGAGGCATCAGATTTCTTGTTTTCATTGAGATGTGAGCTCCCATGTGGAAGCTGCTGGCTCCTGCCAAAAGAAAGCAAATGTGGTTCTCAGCTGGGCGACCCCTGGGCTTCACTGCTGCAAAATGCCCTTCAGGAGCCCTGGGGCTGGAGCCAAATCAGGAACATCTGGGGAAGGGAGCTATTTGTCAATCCAACCAGATCATAAGCAACCCCAGGGCAGGATCCGAGTCTTCTTGTTCTGCTCCCTCCATCCCACAGGCCCTGAGACCAGCTCAGGTACCCCGTGTGCTCTCCATACGGAGCAGCAAATGAGGCTCAGAGCTGAGATGGTGGAGGAGACCCAGGCTCTTGACAGTCATTGTCTTCAGTGTGAAGGTGATTCTGAAGGTGATCCAAAGACAGAGGGACCCACGTTCAAAAGTGGGCAGAGGCTCTCCGCCAGGCCACCGGAGACCCTAGCCATGCCCACTTAGAAATCAGACCCTGGTCTTTGAATGGGATGGATTGCCAAATTCCAGTGCCTCCTTGGGTCTGAGCGAGGTCTCCACGAACACAAGAGGGTCCCATTTACCCAGATTGTAGGGGAAATAAGCAGAAGAGGGGAATGATATCTGGTCAAAAGTAGGAATCCATCCATTTTCTAATAACTCTAGAAGGCCTGGGCTTCCTAGAGACAAGCTTTCTGGAAGGATTGGTAGGAGAACCCTGCAGCCGTTGAGCAAAGCTCCCAGCTGACCCAGAATGAAAGGAGTCCAGGGGCTTTGGCCAATTTCCTAAGTCCCTGGGGCTGAGCAGGGAGCCCCATTCAGCCTTTAGGGAAGCTGAGAGCACCAGCCTCTTGCTCGCTGCCCACCCCCCATGCCCCTCCCTACCCCCAACCTCTGGCCTCCAGCTCCCTCCAGACTCCTTAGCTGCAGTCAGAGGAAATCTGCATAGCTGGGTTCCAAGTCTTATTTCCCCTCCTGCTTGTCTCTTCCTGTTAAATAATGTGACACAGAAAGGAGGCCACAGGAAGGAAAGGTGCTGAGGCTTTTGAGGTAGAGCCATCTCTTGCAGGAGACTCCAAGTTACTAGAGCAGTAGGCATGGACTTTCTGTCCCAGCCCATGGCTCTGGTGGGCTGTAGGTGGTGGCGACACTGGGTTTATTCCTTTCTTCCCATCTTGCAAAAATATTTGTACAGAGCCTCCTGTGTCTGACCCCCAGTCAGCAGCAGACAGGAGCCATGGATTCCTCTTGCAGTGTTTTACAGGGTGACGGATCAGATAATGTACACTTAGCGAGTGCACAAATAATGTGAATCAGGGTTGGCATAGTGCAGTGAGGTGTAAAAAAAGCAATTTGAATTGTTCTAGGGAAACGCCAGAGCCGCTCTGACATGCTTGCTTGCCAGAACGCTGCCCTGTGCCCCTCCAGAGGGCTGAGCTCCAGGCTCTGGCCGGAATGGCAACGAGGCTGCCCAGCATGGCTGACCTGAAGGGGAGCTCCCCCAGGGATGGGAGAAGCTCTGCATCCACACACAGGAGGGAGAGGGCACGAGTGAGCGGATGAAACACAGCTCCAATTCCTACTGGAGGGGATGGTTTGACCCACTGCTCTGTTGAGACAATCATTGGAAGGAGGGAGGGAGAGAGCAAAAGAGATTCAACTCTGTGCTGCTGGCCATGGCCACGCCCGGGCAGCAAGTTGATGCCAGATGTGTATCTGCCTGGATAGAACTATCCTTAGCCTCCTTGGACGACCAGAAGTCATCCAGTCCATCCCCCTGCCTCCAGACAGAACTGTGCTCCTCTCCCACACAGCAAATTTGTTTCAAAGGCTCTCCAAGGGAGAGGGAGATTTCACACCCTCTCTGAGTCACCTGTTCCAGCGTTTCAGAACGCCCACCCTCTGGAAGTTCCTCCCATTCAGTCTAAGTCAAATCCTTCAGGCAGCCCTTGGTTTATACATTTTCACAAGGGGCTGGCCACACGTGATGTGTCGATGGCACCCCAGCTTAAGTGTGCCTAAGCAGAGACCTGGCTATAGCGCCACGCCCTCCCTCTCAGGGGGAAAGTGGGTTCATGCAGGGGGTAACCAGTCACCTCTCAGGCCAGCCTTCCCCCACTGCCATCCTTTCCAACCCTGGCCGCCCTGAGGCTCCTTTGTCCGGCTCCCCTTGCTCTTCAATTCTGCAAAGCCAGACTACCCGATGACATTCTGCAGGCTGACGAGGCCAATCCTCCTCTGGTGCTGTCCCCATCAGCCTCTGTCCTCAAAGCCTCCCCCCCTCCCACCATGCTGCTTGCTGCTTCCATGAGGTTTCCTGTCCGGAGCAGGAGACAGGCTGTTTATCACTGTGACACCTGCTGGGCAGCCTTAACTCGAAAAGCCACAGCATCTCTGCCGTCCTCCCAGCCCACACCTCCCCCCGCCCTACCCATCGTCTCCCAGCTCCCGGGGGACCCAAAACTATGCACGTGGAAGATGGTCAATAAAATGGTTTGAATTTATTTTTCAATAGCAACAAGCAGACAGTGCCAACCCCCTCCATTAAGTCCTTTAGTCAAACCAGGCTCCAAGCCTGAAACTCAGCATCTGGGTATTTTACGAGGCCTGGTCATAGGGGAAAGTAGTAGGAAATCTCTTGATTGTTTCAAATGAAAGCCGATTACAGGGATCGAGGAAGGTTTTTGGTGGCTCAGGAAGCTGAGAGGTTTGGGGATAATGGATGGCTACTGCCGCCTGCCCACCTGCATTACTGACCTCAGAGTGGCCAGGCGGGGAGCCCAGCACAGATTAAGAATCCAAACAAAAGGGACGATAGGACAGGCCTAGGGACAGGCAGCCTGCTGAGGGACTGGCTGAGGCCTCCAGATTTTTTTTCCCAGGAAATCTGGGGACACATTTCCATGTTGTCTTTGCATAAATTTCTGGGTCTATTTGCATACATTTGCATTTTTGCCTTCAAAACACCCAAACTCCCAGAATATAAAATAAAATGCAATTAATTAATTAATTGGTATGATGGATGGCAAAGGCAGCCATACTAAAAATACAGGATCCGTGTGGGACCTTGATCAAGGGACAGATTTTCCAGCTTGTCCCCCTAAGCCAGGATGGATCTTGGGGATATAGTGCAACCTCTTCTGAAGTTGTCTGTCTCCCCAGCTAACTGCACGCCCTTGGGAGCAGGAACAGCCAGAACTCTTTGATCCCCACGTCCCTGGGCTCCAGCACAGGGCTTGTCTCATGGGAGACTATTAATAACTGTTGGTCGAGTCTGTGACTCAATGGTCAAGTGAATGAGTGACTCCCCTGCTCGCTTCTGATCAGATGATGAGGTCAGAGGAACTGACACGCCCCCCTCGTAGGAACTGACAGGGAAGGGCTCAGAGCTGCCCTTGGAGAGCTCTGGGAGGAAGACGTCTTCACAGACCAGCTCCTCAGGGACCTGGAACCGGCAAGCCCTCTGGGGAGGAGTTCTGGAAGCAGGTTGGAGGGAGTCCAGAGTGTGTGGGCTGTCCCAACCCGGGGGTCGGTCAGGGGCTCTCAGCCCCGAACCAGTGTGGAAGGAGATCTGGACCAGATGATGGCAGAAACCACAGGACAAAGTAAAGACAGAGGACTCTGCCCCCGGTACCCAAGGTCTTCTAACTGCAAAGCCAGTTATAAGGCTCGATGGTCTTCTGAACCCAGAAAGGATCCAAGAGGTGGCCTGGCCATCCTCCCTCTGTGCCCAGCCTGACACGGAAGGCAAATTTTTACTCGAGTACTGTCTATTGAATGCTCAACAAATATTGATTAATCCATTGATTGACTGACTGACTGATTCTCTGTTAGCACATTTTAATCCTCTCCCCAACCCCAAATATCACTCAACAGAGGCCACCTCTCCTTCTTGCTTACAGAGACACAGGTTTCACAGATGCCAGGAGAGCCACCATCTGGTACCAGGGTACACCCTACACACAGTGGTGTTGGCCCGACAGTTAATTCTTTGAAATAAGTAGTTCTACTTGATGTCTCATCTAACCCCACTTCCTACAACAAAAGTCTTCTCCTTAATATCACAAATTTGGAAAGTATTAAGAAGAATTGCTTTTTGTCCTACACACATCTGCCATAAGTCATTTGCACAATGACAGACAGTCAAGAGAATGGATTTTGGAGCTGACCACCCAGATGAAAAAACTGACCCCCACCCCTTGGGGAACAAGTTAACTTCTTCATCTTAGCTGTAAGATGGGGCCAATAAGGACGGTCACTCCATAGGGTAGTCATGGGGAGCAGCGACAACATCCACAGAGCACTTAGAACAGTGCTTGGTAAATGCTGCTTGAGTATTAGCTGCTCATTATTCTACAATGGAACCCCTCGCTCCGGCTTCAGAGAAAAAGCGGAAACAAAAATGACTGACTGAAAGTGATGAGGCGATGGAGGGCGTTTCACAGAAGTGAATTTTCTAGGATGCAGAGAGGAGATTGAATCGTTTTTTTCTTCACGATGCATCTCTCAAAAACACAAACTTGGACTCTAATGCCTGGAGAGAAGCCAGGATGCTGTTTGGATAAAGAGGCGAGAGGTTCTCAGAAGCTGACCCAGGCATCTTCCGCAGGCTGGGGACAGGTGACATGATCAGGGACACTGGGAGAGCTGGGGATTCTGGGCTGTGGCCTCCGGCTTTGGGGATCAGGCTGATGTGAGCCTGGAGAGCAGCTGCAGAGGAAACAAGCCCAGCCGGGGATTAGCAACCAGGGCATTCTCAGGCTTTGGGCGCTGGGGAAGGTGTATGAGAGAAGCCTTCAGTTAGAGGATGCTGGAAAATACCAGAAAGGGCAACGGTGCTGACACTGTTTCTCCTCCCCTTGCCTTGACTTGAAATGCAACTTGGACACATGAATAAGAAAGGAAAATTTGGAGAACCAACCAACTTATCCATAAATCCTAAAGAAAACACCAATTAGGGACTCCAGAGCCTCCGAGTTTTGCTGACTTGGTGTAGAGGACATCGAGAGCGAGTCAGCGTGCTGCTGGGGGCCAGGTGCTTTTTGGATGACTTTATTTCATCCATTCTTTGCAACAACTCTAAGATGGAGGTGTTGCTGTTCCCATTTTATAGATGAGGGTATGAGAGATTACAGATTTGCTGGAGCTCAAATGTAGATACATAGAGGACACCGGGTTAGAGGGCAGGTCTACCCAGCTCTGAAGCCTGTGCTCTATTTACTACCCTGGAGGAAGAAGAGTACAAATTGGGGAGAAAAAAACGGGAGCAGAGGTGTTGCAAAAGGAAGGAGATGGAGGAGCACGGTGAGGGTTGGGGAGGGGAAGGAACAGGAGCTGGGAAGTTGGGTGCATATGACATTAAGTGAATAGTATGCAAATGAGATGCAAAAACAACATGCAAATGAGTAAGTGGAGTTTTTTTTAGCCAACCACTCAACTCCATTTGGCACAATTGCAGCACGAGATGTACCTGCCCAAAGCTAGCAGTATCCTTGCTTCGAGCAGAAATAGCGTCTGGACTGGAGTCGCCCCTTCCCCACTCTTGCTGATGTCTCCTTCCTCCATTCTGCTGCTCTTGCCCTTTGCCCCCTCGCCCCCCCCGTAACTACCCCCGATCCTGAGGCTGGGGTTAATCACACCAACATCCTTCCCTCCAGAAACTCCAGAAGACAACTGGCCTGTCAGCCTCCTAATGGAGTGACCTCTCCCCCTTTGATCCATCTCCACTTCTGTTGACCTTCACTGGGAGGCTTTCTGGCCACCTGGGATCCACACCTGTCATTTTCCTGACCCCACTTGTCAAATAAATCTCCCAGCCCAGTGCTTCCCTTTACCAAATGGCAGCAGACATGAAACCTACCCTTTTAAGGGCTGCCTCTGGCCCCGACCACACTCAGTAGCTTCTTAATTATGACAGCTTCCTCCCAGCCCGTCTCTGGAGAATCTGGAAGAAATCTTACAAGGTGATCTTATGATGCCTCAGGTAGACAGTAGTTGGTCACCTCTCCCATTCCTGGAGATGCCTGAGAAAGAACCTAGGCAGGGCCCTGGTTATCCATTCCAATTTTAATCCCTTCTTTTTTATCTGGAGGTGCCTGCCAAGGTCGACCTTATATCCTCGCGTTTGTAGGGTCAGCCTGTTCTCTGCTATTTTGTCCTTAGTGGAGACAGAGAATCTTGGCCTGCTCACCTTTTATGTAAGAAAGGAACGGGGAATTGGAAAGAATATGCTCAGCCATACAGAGTTGAGACAGTTATTGACAAACTACTAGGCTTTTATTTCTCTCCCGCCTGCTCAGAAACCATAGCTCATGCCCGGAGCTCGGTGCCAATGGCCCAGGAGACCCTCCTGGGCCGTGGCGTGGGCAAATCATGGAATCTGAGGAAGGCAGTGATGTTTTTGCACTATGTTTTTATGTTTCCAAAAGGAGCTCAAGGTCATCATTTGGTTTATAAAGTCAATATCAGAAGAACCATTTGCAAGATAGACTGTCCAAGAGGGGGTGGTCACTGAAAGGCAGCATCCTGTTAGCCAAAACAGTCTTCCGAGTTTACATAGTCTGGCTTAGAGGGCACCTTCTTCGAGGAGACTTCCTCCCTTCTCTAGGATTCAGATCCAGATTCAGGTAACAAATAGTAGGTACATTTTATGTATCAACTACTGTGCTAGGTGCTCTCATATACATTATCTTTTAAAATGCCTTCAAGACAGGTTTTTTTTTTTTTTTTGGCTTTTTAGGGCCACACCCTCGGCACATGGAGGTTCCCAGGCTAGGGGTTGAATCAGAGCTGTAGCCGATGGCCTATGCTACAGCCATAGCAATGCAGAATCTGAGCCTTGCCTGTGACCTACACAGCAACACCGGATCCTTAACCCACTGAGCAAGGCCAGGGATCGAACATGCAACTTCATGGTTCCTAGTCAGATTTGTTTCCACTGTGCCACGACAGGAACTCCCAAGGTAGGTATTCTTATCCCAGCTTCTCAGAGGAAGAAACCAAAGGGCGTGACTAATTTAATAATTCTTCACGCTCTTTTGGGACCTGAATGGTCAGGAAGTCCTACCAGTTATCTACCTAAATGCTTTCTTTGTCCTACTTTCTTCTCATCACCTTCTATTAGAGTTATGGAACTCATATGATGGGAAAGCTTGAACTCCCTTTGGGGGTGCAAGGTTGCAGATGGCTGCACATTCTGTTCCTCAAACCCTGCTCCCTCACCCAATATTGAAACTCATGCCTCTATCCCTGCTGGAAGGAAGGCAGCTCCCTCGAAAAGGTGAATGATGCTGGAAAGACCCTCTGGCAAAGTGCTAATCCTTCCTGATGCTCTGGCTTTGCTCTACAATGATTCACGATTGCAACTTCAGGCAGTGTCTCTTTCTTTTGATGTTGCCGTTCCTGGCACCCTCAGCAAGGAGGCTGGGGAAGTAGGCTGGAATATTAAGGGACACACGTAGGCTGGTGACTGCATTAAATGCTATGACTTTGGCATCCGAGTGGGCTGCTGTTTTGATAAATAGCATTTTCATTATCCAAATCTTTCAGTCACTGGGCTTCTGCTGATCTAGTGCTGGGCTGAACTGTGTATGAAACGAGCAACAGAGACCTCTGGGGGCTGAGGTCTGACCCCCCTTCAAGGTGGAAATCGCCGTCAGTTGAGACAAATATCCTAAAGGGCCTGCAACTAGAAAGCATGAGCAAAATCAAAGATATCGAGTTGGGGCAAGGCAAAAACTACAAGGTTTCCTGTAGCTACTAGAAAAGTCCCAATTTCCCCTGGGAATTGTCCTATACTGATTCTTCTCTGTACATGGGGGGTCTCAGGAGCTAGACTGGCTTGGGGCACTGAGTCGGCAATGAATATATGTTAGAGGGATGATGGGAAGAATGGATCTCAGATGAATGGATCGATAGAGTTGGATCCAGAGACTTCTCTGATCCTTGAAAACCCACCCTTCACATTTGGGCCAAATGACCTTGTCTCATCATCCGACCCCCATCCGCACTCCGCCTACAACCTACATCAGCCTCCAGGGAGCATGGATGTGCCTTCCTCCTGTCTTTACAGAAAGGCATTTTGGACGCTTCTTTCTGCCTGGGGAAGCTTGTGTCTAAACCCAGGGACATCTGGGATTATGCCTAGTCCCGAGTTCTTTATAAGGAAGCCTTAAACAATGGAGGCCCAGCTCCTCGGGAGCCAAAAAGCTTCGTTAAAAAGACAGCTAGTTAGAGAGTGGACAGTATTTTTAAACGCATGAGTGTGCTGAATAATTAAGCAAAAACTTTTGTTTTCATGGAAAAATTTTCCTCCAAATGCTGCATCAAGCAGGGTACTGAATTTGCCACAGGCATTTGTTGGCAAGATAGTGAGATTGTGTTTCTTCCAGTCCAAAGAAAGAGAATTCAGATCAGACCTCCAGGCTATGGCCCCCAGTTCAAACACAGCCCATTCTTTCTGATGCGTAACAATCACTCTGGAAAAATCAGATAGGTTCTTGCAAAGGTCATTAAGCCATTCGAAATCACTCATGCTCTTCCTCTATCTATATTTTCATTGGATCATGAAATTTTGAAGCAACCAGTCCAAGGCCCCATTTCACAGAGGAAAAAACGGAGGACCAGAGAGGTTAAGAGATTTGCCAAAAATTGGAGTTCCTATCGTGGCTTAGTGGTTAATGAACCCAACTAGTATTCATGAAGACTTCGGTTTGATCCCTGGCCTCACTTAGTGGGTTAAGGATCTGGTGTTACCATGAGCTGTGATGAAGGTTGCAGACACAGCTTGGATCCCGAGTTGCTGTGGCTGTGGTGTAGGCCAGCAGCTCTGGCTCTGATTTGACCCCTAGCTTGGGAACCTCCATATGCCGTGGGTGCAGCCCTAAAAAGACAAAAAATAAAATAAAATAATAACATAAAATAAAACAAAACAAAACTAGTAAAATAAAAAGAGATTTGCCAAAAAAATCCCACAGCAAGTGGATGGCAGAGCTAATCGTCTTAAATTCCTTCTTACCCTTTGCTCTTTTCTCTGTCAACCCAAATGCCCAAGTCTCCCCTCCTCCTCAAATACTTATTGAACCCATCACCCTGCAAAGATCTCTTGCTCCTTCTCTGAATCCTTAAAGCAATTACTTCTCAGAATGTTTACCTTCAGCATCATTCACAAAATCACTGGCTCCCACTAGGTCATATGGTTAGTGAACGATCATCTGTCAATATCTTTTTGATAAACAGAGTCCAAGGTCTTGAAGGTCAGGAACTCTCTCTTACACCTCTTTTGTATCTCCCTTAGGGCGTAGTGTGTAAGTGGTACTTGATAAATATTTGTTGAAAATGTAGATCAATGGATAGATGGGTAGATGGACAGAATGATGGATGATAGCCTTTCAAAGGTACTTAATGAATGAGAATGAATAAAATGATGAATTAATAATTTTGTTCCAAGCAGTTTAGTCAGAGTATTTGCTTAAAGATGCAACACCACCTGACTGTGTATATCTGTATATATGCATACATGTACACAAACACATAGTCACATAGTCACAGTGATAAAGCCTAATAGTCCTCAGGCCATTTCACTTTGGTTTCATTTCACAAGTGAGGAAACCGGGGCACAGAGAAAGAGAGGAAAACCAGCTACTCTCTCATGACCAGGAGAAGATACTGCAGGAATCAGAGATCCAGCTGGAATCACAGTGCACGGTCTACCATGATGAATTTTTGTTTCTTTAGAACAAAGAATGAATAATAACCTAGGGCAGCTTCTAGTGGGTTCTCTCAGGTCCAGGGGTGGGGAGAGAGGAGGGAGGGTAGAGAGAAAATAATTCTGCCCTTCAAAAAAAGAAAAAAAAAAGAAAATCCTTAGTTAATGTTTCTTCTTTTTCCTACCCCAAATTATAGGTGTGACTGGTGGGTCATTAATTACAAAATTGCCTTCATAAGCTCTAATGGAGACATTTAAAAAAAAAAATACTCTGAGTTCTTATCGCAAATTTTAACATTAAAAATTACTGGAGTCAAAATTATTTACCAGCATGGTAATTCTTTCCAAGACAACTCTAGACTCAAAGTCATTTTCCTTACCAGTACCACCCGATAGAATAATTGGCTGCAATTAGCAATGACTTTGTCATTCCTCCCAGAATCTGGCTTCAGCATCCGTGAAACATGCAGATTCTTTTCTCTTTCCCAACAGGGACTCAGGACTTCTGCAAATCTTGTCCTCCATTTAGAAAGGGAAAGACCGTATTCCCCCAAGTATCACAGCATCGCAGAGACAGAGGGATCTGCCATGGCTTAGCCTAGAGTTCCTCCGAGGGTGGGACCAAAGGTACTTTTAGGCAATGCATGGATGAGCCTTAGAAAAAGTAAGACTTAAGTTTATTTTAATCTACATCAGGAAAAACATGATTTGCACACCAAACCCATGTATTATGAATAGTATGTTCAGAGTGAGGCCAAATTTTTAAAGTGAGCCAATTGAAAGAAAAATATTTAAAGATCTGACAAAACACATAAAAATAGTACTTGAGTAAATAGAAGTTTGGAAAATACTGATCACCACACACTCTCATTTTATAGGACCAGAACCTGAAGCTATGGGACCAGAACTCAGCTCTGGGAATTGCCAGACCAGGTTTCTATTTCTCTAGATCCGGTAATATCTCCCTTCATCTCCGGGCAGCTGTCAGGAGCAACATGAGACTGGCAAAGCTGTGTCTAGGCAGCCGTATTTCAGGAGTCCCTCCCTTCCCCATCCTTCCCCCTCTTCCCCTCACCCTCCGTGGTCCTGATCCTGCAACGAGGTAACCTAAGTTCAGATCCTTTCAAAATCTGCCATCTTTTCCATCTCTATCAACTCACACACCCACCAAACCATAATGGTCCTGGAGCCACATTCCTTCATGGCCCCATTTCAATCCAGTTATACCTATTGTGTTTTGTTTTTCATTTTTTACTTACTGTATAGTTTATTTACTATGTTGTGTTAGTTTTAGGTGTACAGCAATGTGATTCAGCTATACCCATATATATTCTTTTTCAGATTATTTTCCATTATTGGTTATTACAAGATATTGAATATAGTTCCCTGTGCTACACAGTAGGTCCTATTTTATACTCCTAATTTGTTCCTCTCCCACTTTTCCTTTTCGGTAAGCATTAAGTTTTTTTTTTTTTGTCTTTTTGCCTTTTCTAGGGCTGTACCCACGGCATATGGAGGTTCCCAGGCTGGAGGTCTAATCGGAGCTGTAGCCACTGGCCTACGCCAGAGCCACAGCAACTCGGGATGGGAGCCGAGTCTGCAAACTACACCACAGATCATGGCAATGCCAGATCCTTAACCCACTGAGCGAGGCCAGGGATCAAACCCGCAACCTCACGGTTCCTAGTCGGATTCATTAACCACTGAACCATGACTGGAACTCCAAGTTTGTTTTCAATGTCTGTGAGTCTTTCTGTTTTTAAAACAAGCTCATTTGTATCCCTTTTTTAGATTCCACATATGTTATATCATATGTTATTCGTCTTGGTCTGACTTGCTTCACTTAGTGTGGTAATCTCTAGGTCCATCCTTGTTCTTGCAAACAGCATTACTTCATTCTTTTTTTATGGCTGAGTAATATTCCAGTGTGTGTGTGTGTGTGTGTGTGTGTGTGTGTGTGTGTGTTTATATACCACATCTCCTTTATCCACTCCTCTCTTGATGGTCATTTGGGTTGTTTCCACGTCTTGGCTATTGTACATAGTTCTGATGGGACCATTGGGTGCATGTATCATCTTGAATTAGAGTTTTCATCCTTTCTGTATATATGCCCAGGAACGGGATTGTTGAATCATGTGGTGATTCAGGTCTTTTAAGCAACCTCCACACTGTTCTCCATAGTGGCTGCATCAAGTACCAATGGTTTGATATACTTGTCTTTGCTGGTTACATCACCTGGAAGATTCTATTTCAATGGGCTAAGTTTGGAGTTTGGTTGACCTATTCTATGAAACAGTTGTTTGATTAACACTGCTTTACAGATGGTCTCCAGTTATGGGATCCTCCTTGCTAGCATTATCCTTCCTGCCCTCGTAGCCTGAACTACACAGACTGTTTGATGGCATTTTGGAAGGCTTATAGGCATCTCCCTGAGGCCAAGTACATGGGCAACCAGGTCACTGGTCCCCCAGGCCAGGACCTTCCAGGGAACCAGAAGAAAGACAGCACTGGTTGGTCAGCTCAATCCATGTGCCAGAAATGGATGCCCTCCCTTGGGAGTTGGGGCCCCAAGGACACCGGCCCCCTTAAGTTTGGTTTTCTAGGTCCGTGACAGCCTCATGCCTGCTCCTTCGTTATTTGGAAGCCTCTGGCCAGTGCAGGCCTCCCTACTCCCCTTCTGACCCCGAGTCTGGGGATTACAGAGCAAGACAGCCAATCCCCATCTCCCTCCAGAAGGTGAGGTAGAGCTCTTGGCGAGGGAGGGGGGGGATTTGCTGCTGTCAGATGAGAACCTTTCGGCTGCCAAGCCAGGTGAAGGCGAGGATCAGCCCTGGCCCGCCGTGGCCTCATCTCCTTGACTGTCGAATAAAGGGATGTGGTTTCAGAGGGTCTCCAGTGCCTGTCCAGCAGCCACTGTCCTCTCCCCAGCACCAGGCTTTCAAGCGGTTTCCTCCTGCTGTTCCCCTGTGTCTCAGAACCACGTGCCCCGTGAATGATAACAGCGCTCCGGGTCCGTCCATTAGCTACCCTGACAAAGAGCTCTTTCGAGTTCCTTCTTGGCCTTGACAAAGACTTTAAAGCTGAAAGAATGACAGGACTTTTTTCTCTTGGAGGCCTGGGTGGTGGAGGACGAAGGCCATGACGGAAGGAGATGCATGAGGTGAGAGGCCAGGCCATGGAGTCGGTCAGACCTGGGGCCTGAGCCCGGCTGCACCATTGCTGGCCAAGGGCCGGGAGCGAGGTACTTCGTCTCGCTGAGCCTCAGTTCCCTTGTGGGTAAAACAGGGGAGCAGGGCGTTAATTCCAAGGTGGCTGTGACAGTGAGATCACTGATGCAGCTGGTGTAAGAAAGGTGCCCACCCAGGGCCAGCTGTTGTGTTTGGACCGCTCTGCTGGGAACACAACCCCTCCCTGTAAAATCAGTCTGCCTCCATTAGTGACTTTCTCTCAAACCCTAGACTTAAATTATATGTTGACTTCTGCCCCACGATAAAAGAGAAGAGGGGGAAAGACCGGATCCACTAAGGAACAGCCAAAACTAACAGTCAATGTTGTCCAAACGGCAGGGAGCAGAGAGGGTCCCGGGATGTCAGGGTCCCCAGTTCCCGAGTTAGCACTCAAATCCGGAATCCTTATGCCCACCCCTCTGCCCCCATCCCTTTTCATCCCTTCTCCTTTCAATCAAATACTTCAAAGAGACGCCCGGAGATGGAACTGTGAATTCTCCGCTCACTAGTTTTCATGAGAGGAAACCAAAGAATGTTTCTTTTTGAAACTACGTCTACTCATCCAAACCAATTTTACTAGCTGGGGGATGTGGGCTCCCAGGCAGGCTCAGGGGCTGATGAGATTCAGATGTGAGGCTGCAGAGGGACAGCAGCACCAACAGGAAAATGAGGGGGTCCCTCACATCGCTGGGCAAAGAGTGCAGCAACGGGAGAGGCGGGGAGAGGGATGCAGAGGGAGCGAGAGGAAGAGAGGAAGGGAGCCAAGAAAGCCTGCAAGGGAAGACAGGGAGACAAAGCCCAAGAAAGCATTTTATTTTTCTTCTTTAAAGAACAAAAAAAAACAAACACACTGTTTCAACTGACGGGAAATGTTCGCCCGCCGAAGGCATTATTAGGACTAGAGATAAGGGAAGCACGGAGATAGGAAATAATTATTTTGTATCTGTCTTTATAAATGAAAATGAAGGACATTAACTTAAATAGGATTTAGATTTTTCAGGGACAGAAGGGAATGAATTAGGAAATATTCTGATAACATAGGAAATGTTTATTAAAAGGTCAGAGGGGATCTTGAAACTGACAAGGCCTCCTGGGCCAGATAAAAACCTGCTAAGCTGCGAGGGAGGCAGGGAGGCCCTGAGCTGCAGGGTCTGGGGGCACCGCTTGTGTGAGATAACTCAGATCAGGATGGAGGATGGGTGGAAAAGGTGACTGATCCTTTGGCTCCACTTGGCAGTTGGTGACCTGCCTTAACAGGTGTGAGACAGGCACCGGAGCAAAGCTGATGCTGGCTGGACTCGACTCCCCAGAGGCCCCTCATCCTCACTGCCACCCTCCCCCCCTCCCCCCGCAGCTCATGGGACTGAGGGAGTGAAGCTGGGAGAAGATGTGTGGGGAGGGAGAAAGGGTGGGAGGCGCATCAGTGAGAAGGCCAGGCTCACAGCCACAGATCCCCACACGCTTCAGAGACTCACAAACCCACAGCGTCTCTCCCCCCACCACTCTGCCTCCAGATAGAACTACAGCCAGCATTTCTCAACTCTGTCCAGGGAGGCAGCTGGAAGGCAGCAGTTAGGAGCCCAGGCTATGGCATCAGATTGCCTGGGTCTAAATTCTGGCATATGGAAGTTCCCAGCTAGGGTTCAAATCAGGGCTGCAGCTACAGGCCTACACGACAGCTGTGGCAACACCAGATCTGAGCCGCATCTGTGACTTATGCTCCAGCTTACAGCAACACTGAATCCTTAACCCATGATCAAGGGTAGGGATCGAACCTCCATCCCCATGGATACAATGTCTGGTCCTTAACCTGCTGAGCCACAGTGGGAATTCCTGGATCTTTAACTTATGTGAACCACAGCTTTCCCCAGCTGTGAAATACAAACCTAATGGGCCCACCTCTCTCCAGGGGAGGGGAAGAGATTAAAAGAGATAAGAAAGTAAATATACTAAAAACAGTACATGTACTAAATAATAAAATGTAGCTCTCATAACAATTATTCAATTATTAATAATAGTAATAATTATAAATTATTAAATGCAGCTCTCAAAACAATTATTAAACCATCTTGGCTTAATTTCAAAAGCAAGTTTTTCTTTACATCTAAGCTTCTTCCCTCTTACTGCCATTTCAGCCTCTCCTGATTGGAACACACACTTGCTCCTGTCCACCGACACATCTGCCTGCCTTGGGCCTTGAGCTCTGGCGGTCCCAGAAATGGCTCTTCCTCCCCCCCTCCTGTCCAACCACCCCGACATCACCTTCAACAGCCCCAGCAAGGCTGCAGGTGGGAAACTTTTTGATGGCTGAAACCAGTGCCTAACCGCCCACATTACAGGTCCTCCCAGGGCAGAGAGAGCCCATGGGGCAGGCTGAGGAGGGAGGGAAGCACAGGTTCCTAATCTCCAGGAACCCTGAGGCTGCGAGCATCCCAGGAAGCAGTCAGCCCTTCTGCCTCCACCTCTACGCGGATGCAGTGGGTGCCCAGGATGCTTCCTGGGGCACAAAGTACACAAGGACCCTCGGCAGGTGTCTAAGCTGAGCATCTCCTACATGAAATCTGGGGGCTGGCTCTTTGGACTCGATGAAAGCTCTCTGCTGACAGAATCAGATAATCAGCTAATACCCGACCCCGCTGCGTCCTGAGCCTTGGGACAGATACATAACAATGTCACCAGGCCTGCCTTCTAAGAGCCTTAGCCAGCTTACGGGCCTCTTTGAGTGAGTCTGCCCCAGGTAATTATTCCCAACTCTGCCGTGAGGAAGGCTGAGTGTCACGTCACTGTAATCCTCTGGAAATTTCTCTCATTGCTTCCATCAAAGGGGATACACACACTGCTTCTTCCTCTCTACGTATAGCTCCCCTGAAGTTCATCACTGGCTCTTGGAGGCAGTAGCTTGCTCCTGCTCAGGGGGTAGTTCCCACAGATGGGTTCCAAAGAAGATGGGTGAAAGATGAGTCCTGGGGCCCACAGGGGATGGGGTGGGGCCTGCCAAGTGCCTCTGTTGCAGGAGTCTCAAGCTGGAGTCCACCTTTCCAAGCCATCCTTTGAGATAGCCACCAGAGCACTCATTCTTGTACAAACAGAGTAGCAAAGATGCCCAGGGCATCTAACTGCCTCCAGTCCAGGGGCATTCTAGGGAAAGGAAAGTACTTGACAGGGTGGTAACACAATATTTGTGTTGGGGTGAAAAGTTAAGAGAGTAAACTACTCTTTAACCTAGAATGGGTACCTACAGGGCAGCAGGGATGAGCAAGATATTGATGATAATAATAATACTAGCAATAATACTCATACCCTGCAGTAGGGATAAAAGCAGGGATTCGGGAGGCAGAGCTGGCTTGAAACCCCAGCTCTGCTCCTCCTGAGACGTGAACTTCCCTTAACCTCCCTGAGCATCTTTCATTTCCTTATCTGTAAACAAGGGGATAACATGGTACCAACCTCACAGGGGTTTTTGTGAGGATTCGATGAGCAAGTGCACATCATATCATGGCCAGCGCATCATAAATGCCCAATACCTTTCAGCCTTCCTTAATTGCTTTTATATTCATTCAGCATTTTACAGTTTACTAAGCACTTTTACAGGTATTAACAAATTCAATTCTCACCGCATCCCCATAAGGAAGCCATTGTGGCTCCAAGTTCTCCATCTGGAACAATGAGGCTCAGAGAAATCTAGTGCCCTGCCCCCAAGGCCAATAATTCACATTTTAAAACAATCAAATTAAAGGCCAAGAGCTTGTGTAGGATGTCGAATGTTTGGTTTGGGCAGCGAGGGCTCCATCATTACCCACAGCTTGAAGGTCTTGCCAGAGGAGCAGGAAAGAGGCTTCATAGCCACTGGGTCTGCAGCTGTCCCTGACTCAGACCAGGACACAGCCCCATCTGGGCCATTTGCAGCCTTGGGGAGAGATCAGTGTCACGGTGCAAAGTATTTCAAAGCCACGGGGATTCGGGGCTCTGTTGTAGCTCAGTGAAGAGTGTGGAGAGGGGGTGACAATGTCACACATGAATAATGGATGCAGGGTGCCAAGCTTCAGTTTCAGCAAGATCCAAATGCTCATTTCATCTTTGATTTTCCCTTCTGGCTGCGCCATTCCCCACAGCCACTGATCCCAGGGACTTCGCCGGAGCCATGCGGCCGCCCGCTAAATTGGCTATTCCTGATGGTGAATAGAAAGAGGAGGGGGGCTGGGGGCCGAGAGAAAAAGAAAGATAAGTCGAGAGGAGGGGATTCGGGGAAGATGAAAGAGGGAGATGAGAGAAGGAAGATCTTTCACTGGACTCCGCTTACACAGACCGCCACGGCCCCCGAGAACTTGGGGAGGTTTTGTTCCAGGAGAACTTTCCTGGTCTTCTCACTGTGTGGCTGTCACAGACTGAACTCTCATCTTCCCAAGAAGTGGGAGTGGTGGAGGGCCAGCCCCCACTGGAGAGGGACACCAGAGGAGGACGTGTGCCGGGGTGTGCAGAGGAAGAGGGGGCGGGGGCGCAAGCGGAGCCTCCCAGGTGGGGCAGGACTCAGCGGGACCCAAAGCCCAGCCAAGGAGCTGCCCACAAATACAGTGTGGATTTCGGGATGGGATGCAGGTAGCGTCTGCCCCTGCGGCAGATCTGCAAACAAACAAGGGCGACAAACCTGACTTGTGGGTCTCGTGAGAGGGCAGGCACCAAAGCAGCAAATGTCATCATCAGCACCGCCTGGGCCCTTAAGATTCCCACCCTGCCTGGGAATGGCATGAGGCCTCTGTGGGGTCAGAGGGTCAGAAGGTCAGAGCCTGCAGCAGCATCGAGGGGGGATGGGCAGGAGGGAGGGCACAGAAAGACTTGCCAGTCCGCAGGTCACCCCTTTGTGGAGGGCAGCGGGGGCGGGGGGGGGTTCTCTTTAAGGGGGTGCTGTCAATTCAAACCCAAGGCAGCCAGGTGCCACAATCACAACTGAAGATATTTCCAGTTGTCCTGTTGTTAAAAATCCATAGGTAACCTCCTCCAGGATAACCCTCCCATCCCATCACTTTGTTTTCTTGGGGCAGCCCACCGAGGCAGCTTGCAGCCGATTTTAATGAGACGTAATAACATTCTCTCAGTTCCGCGAGCTAGAGACTGAGCCCACCGAGGGAAACTGCTCAGCCCCCTGAATGATCAGACTTGTCAAAATATGATCATTTTGTTCCTTATTATAAATGAAAAGAAGATATGATTTAAGTGTCATCTCTGGGTGTGTGAGCCCGGATTCCTATAAATCAATCATCCAAAATAAACTCTTTGGAGTGATTTCACTACAAATACACTGGAAACAATTTCTTTAAACAAAGCATAAAAGTATTACTGTAGCTCTCCAACATCAAAATGGCTTTAGACATGCATTATTGGGTTGCTGGGGTGTTCTGTGCTTAAAATATGTTATTTATGGTTTTGCGCCTGACAGGCAAAGTCAATGCCTATCTCTGGAAACCTCCCGCTGACTTCACTTCAGGCCCCCACGGTGACATGGCGAGAAGAAGAGAGGGGCTGAGGCTGGGGGGAGGGCTGAGGGCTGGGCTGGAGCCTCTGCAGATGTGACCCTGCTTTTCCAAAGTGGGTCCCCTTGCATTGGAGAATGGTCAGCGCTTAATGTCAAGCTCCATCCTACTTGGATGGGATTCCTGGCTGTGTCACCTACTGGTCCTGAGCTGTGGGCAGATCTTTCTCTCAGGTTTGTATCTTAATGGGGAGGATGGAGACAATAGCCTCTAACTCATGTAGTTGATGTGCGGAGCCAAGAGGAGTTAAGATGGTAAAGTGCTTGCAACAGTGTCAACCAGTAACTTTGGTTATTCTCACTGTGCCTGGTTACTCTTAGAAGGTCAGGATCATATGAGAAAAAGAACACATGTATAGGTATAACTGGGTCACTTTGCTGTACAGCAGACATTGACAGAACATTGTAGATCAACTATAATTTAAAAAAAAGCTGGGAGTTTCCTGTCCCAAGGAAGGTGCCATGGAGCAAAGCTGTGCTTGAACTTCCACAGACTCTGTCATTTGTCTTGACTTTGATGTTTTCATGCCATTCCTTGGAGGGCAGTGGACCTGTAGAGGACAGCGAGTGGCCCACTGCCAGGGTGTTTAGAAGCCCCATCAGTGCGTGAAAGATGTCAGTACGGGGAAGGGTCCGGTCCCCAGACGTCTTCCACAAAGTCAGATCTGTCTCTGTCTTTTGTCTTTTTTGTTGTTGTTGTTGTTGCTATTTCTTGGGCCGCTCCCGCGGCATATGGAGGTTCCCAGGCCAGGGGTTGAATCGGAGCTGTAGCCACCAGTCTACGCCAGAGCCACAGCAACGCGGGATCCGAGCCTCGTCTGCAGCCTACACCACAGCTCGCGGCAACGCCGGATCGTTAACCCACTGAGCAAGGGCAGGGACTGAACCCGCAACCTCATGGTTCCTAGTCGGATTCGTTAACCGCTGCGCCACAACGGGAACTCCCGGATCCGTCTCTGGAGCCCCTCGTCTCACCCCTTGGCGCCTCCCTCCGCTTGCCTGGCCCGGCAGGGCTTCTGTGCCTCGCTTTGTAAAGCTCCAGTCCAGCCGCATTTTAACAAGCTTGTACCTCAGTCGAGATAGAGTCTGAAAAGTTTAATATCATGTCAAATGAGAGAGCCAATAAAACTTGACATTATTAATAGGATGTCAAGGGTTTTTTTCCCAACTGCTTAGGGAAAAAAACATTGTGTCCCATTAAGTATAGCTCCTTGCACTGAGAAATATTAAGTGACTTTTCAATGACTACCAGCTGGAACTATTAGTTTTTCTTCATAAGCGTTGATGCCGTCGATTCGGAAAGGCCAGTCGAGAACCTTTTATGAAGGCGCTGGATGAGCGTGTGCAATCAGAAAAGCTTTTAAGTTTCCCTGGGATCTCTCTTTAAGTGGGGCTGGGTGTGGAAATGGGGCTATGAATTATTAAAAGACTTAAATAGGTTGGGCCCAGTGAGCATGAGATTTCGGACTCCCTCTGTCCATTTATCCCCAAAGGAGTGCAGTGACCTCTCAGGGCAATTTGGATTGGACTGAAAAACGAAGACAGAGCCCCCAAGGAAAGGGAAAAAAGGAGCCTCCTCGTCCTAACCCGATGCCCCCTCCCCCAGCCTGCAGTGGCCTTTCCGTGGGCCCAGAGCTGCTGGCTCTGCACGTCCACCATCCCTGCCCTGGGGCCCGGGTGGGATGGGGGGGGGGTGCCAACAGCTGTTCCCGCCTCTGCTCACACCGGCTTCTGTGCAGGAGTCTGTCTGGGAGCTGTAGGGGCCTCTGTTTCCCTTGGCCCTGGGCCACAGTCGCCTTCCAGCACGTGGCTTTCCAGGCCAGATTCCCTTCCCAGGAAGAGGTCAGGCCTTAAAATAAGCTGGCCTGACTCCTGTCTGGGTTGGGAGATGCGTCATGCAAGTGCCGGCTTTTCAGGAAACATGCAGCTGGAGCAGCTGAATAGAAAACTCCAGAGGCTCAGATCTGGGCTTCCCCGGAGCCTTCTGGCCTCTGGGGCCCGGCAGCTAAGACCGTTCTGTCTGCTCCTGCCTCGACTGCTTGGGGACCCGCCCTTGTCCTAAACCTCCAGATCCCCCAGAGAAGCAGATTCTGTAGCATTTACCCGCTTTTCCATTTGGCCACGCCGTCACTCCGCCCTCTCTGTGGGACATCCTTGATAGCTCCCAGGCCAGCTTCTTAGGGGGCACCTGGGCTTTCATTCTTCGGAATCCAGGCGGCTGGGGAAAGAGGCGGTCGCAGGCCAGCGCTTATTTATACAAGGCCGCAGTGTTTATTTCCTTTCAGAAAATCAAAAGAAGGACCTGGGCAGCAAACAGACCCATCCTGATGGATCCTCTTCTGATGTTCCAGTCGACATACTCCTCCTTGCCCTTTGCCCCTGCCCTGTACCATCTGGGGGTCCCCGACCCCTGGAGCTGACAGATGGAAGGCAGCTTGTCCTTCTTAAATTTCACTTGAGAGGGAAGCTCTCGCACTGGGGACAACGCCCTTGGGATGCCCCCCCCCCCGGCCCCCAGAGCACCCATAGCCCGGCCGCAGCTGCCAGGGTCGTGAGGAGGAAAATGCCTGCCCATGGATTCCTCCCCTCCCCATGGAAACTCAGGAGGGGGAGACCAGCCAAGGGCAAAGGGGGTGGAGGGGAAATTGTCTCTTACAGCATAAACCCCAGTAGCAGCCCCTCTCTGTCCCCATTGAGCTCAGGACAAGAAGGGAGAAATCGTTATAATTGTGGAAGGGACTTAGGTCCAATGCCAGATTCTCCTGACCTACGAGACAAGGGCCCTGATGAAGCTGTGGAATCCGTGTGTGTGTGTGTGTGTGTATGTGTGTGTGGTTGTGCCCACAGCATGTGGAAGTTTCCAGGCCAGGGATCGAACTCCAGCCACAGCATTGACAACACTGAATCCTCAACGGCTAGGCCATCAGGGAACGGGGAACGCCTTGAAGCTGTGGAATCTTTCGAAGTGCAATTGGTCCCTTTGTTCCAAGCTTTCACCCTCATCCTAGCTCCTATCTGACAGCTCCTAACCAGCCCCTTTCCTCTTCTGGGACAAGATCTAAGAGGTTCGAATAGCTGACTTGGGGCTCTGAGGTGGTAACTCCAAGAAGATAGGAAAGAGGTAAGTGAACTTTGGATAAGGAGTGAAATACAGCTCAGGGGGGCACGCCTGGCTTGGCATGGAGCGACGTGTGCTGTAGAAGGGATGAAAACAGAGCTACCGCGCGGTAGGTGAGCAGCCAACTCACTTCTACCCTCTGGGTTTCGGTGTCACGCTCAGTAAAGTGGGGAAAATAAGACCTTCCTGGACCCACTCTAGAATCGTTGTTATGATCAAGGGGGGTAATAGGTATAAACCCCTCCAGAAAAAAGGCAAATTACTTTAAAAAGTGGGGGTTTATACCATCATCAGCCCACCCTTTCTTCCACTCAGAGCCGGAGGTGAGGGTGTCCTCTGAGGCCAGGAAGTAGAGCCGGATGGTATCTAAGACCCCCTCTGGCTCCAAGGGTCTGTGGATATATCCTCATTTTTCCCCTCTAAGCTTCGCTTAACCTACTCTTCATGTGAGGCAGCACAAGGAAGTGGAGTGTGTGAGCTGACAATTCTCAGTATATTTAAAAACAAAAGCAGGAGTTCCCATCGTGGCTCAGTGGTTAGCAAACCCGACTAGCACCTGTGAGGCCCTGGGTTCTATCCCTGGCCTCGATCGGTGGGTTAAGGATCCAGCGTTGCCATGAGCTACGCTGTAGGTTGCAGACATGGCTTGGATCCCGCATTGCTTTGGCTGTGGTGTAGGCCAGCAGCTACAGTTCCAATTGGACGCCTAGCCTGGGAACCTCCATAGGCCATGGGTGTGGCCCTAAAAGACAAAAAAATAAATAAAAATAAAAAATGCAAATAAAACCAAAAAACCCTGACTTAAGGACCACATCCTGCAATATGGATAAACCTCGAAGACTTTATGCTATGGGAATTAAGCCAGAGACAAAAAGAGAAATGCAGTGTGATTCCACTCACATGACGTACGTAGAGTGGTCAAATTCACAGAGACAGAAGGGAATGTGGTGGGCCAGGGGCTGGAGATGGGGGGTTGAGGAAGGGGAAGTTATTATTTAAAAAATATGAAGTTTTAGGAGTTCCCATTGTGGCTCAGCAGTAACAAACTCTGCTCGTATCCATGAGGATGCAGGTTGGATTCCTAGCCTTGGTCAGTGGGTTAAGGATCTGGTGTTGCCGTGAGTGGTGGTGTAGGTTGCAGACGCAGCTCGGATCCTGAGTTGCTGTGGCTGTGGCGTAGGCTGGTAGCTGTAGCTCCGATTGGACCCCTAGCCTGGGAACTTCCATATGCCTCGGGTACGGCCCTAAGAAGCAAAATAAATAAATGGATGGATAGATAGATATAGATAGATAGATAGGTAGACAGACAGACAGACAGACAGACAGAAGTATGGAGTTTTAGTTTGGGAAGGTGAAAAAGTCCTGGAGGTGGATGATGATGATGGTAACATGAAAATATGAAGGTCCTTGTTGCCATTGAACTGTATACTTGAAATGGTAAGTTTTATGTCGTGTCTATTCTACCAAAATCGAAACCAAACCAAAAACTGACATCAGGCCAAATACCTATTAAGTAATGACTTCTGATCGATTCCAACCTAGAAGTAGCTTTAGCCACGAAAATGAACTCTCATAGCCAAGGGGCCTGCCACAGTCCCTCTGTGAGATGCAAAAGCTGTCCTATTTGCTATCCCATGCGCGAAGGTTCAACACAGGTGTGGGGGTGTCATCCGCACCCCTAGGTACCCGGTGTTGTGCATGCCACACCATCTGGGCTTCTGAGAAGGCAGTGAGGCTGACCCGCACGGCCGGGATAGCCCCGCACCCTCTCGGGCCCAGCCACTGGAGCCTTTCTCCAGGCCGAACGGAGGGAAATTGTTCTCACTCCCTCTTGCTGCAGCTCAACCTTCCTTCACCTTCCTGCTTTAATGTCTTAATCAAGTGGCAGATGAGAGGAACTGATCCATGCAAAGGACAGAAGGTTCGACAAGATGTGTGGAACTCACTGCGGAGCTCATCCCCCGCCCCAGAGTCGCCGCCCCACCAAAGAGAAAGATGGGGGAGCCAGCAAAAGAAAGAGAAAAAGGCGAGAGAGATTTTGTACCCTTAAGCCTCTACTGCCGCAGTTCAAAAGACCAATCTTTACTGAAAATAAATTTAAAGGAGAATTTTTGATGTATATTATGGTCTCTGGTGGTAGACAAGAGAGCTGCCGGCAGTATATGGAGTTATGCAAAGCCAAAGTGGGATTACTTAAAAGTGTCTGTAGTGCTTTGATTAACTGGTGTGTGTTTTATTTTTTATACGACACAATCACAGGCCCACATTGATAATATCTTGCTATTATTGTTTGACACTTGAAGCTCCATTTTCCCTCTGACTTGGAAGTGGGCCTTGTTCCATCCGGGGCAAAGGTCAAAGGATCAAGATGATCCCAAAGGGGATAAGATGGAGATATGCCCACTCCCACATTTTTTTTTTTTAATGCAATGTGTAAAAGCCCTAGAACCTACTGTAGAAAGCTAAACTGGGAGCTCACACGTGGTGACTTAAGGAGCTGGCCAAGTGCCTGGGTTATAAGAGAGTTCAAACTAACTTCTGAAACTCTGTCTGTCTGGAAAATGCCCTCTGCCCCTTAATATAGTCTCAGGGAATAAGGCTCCATGAAGGTTATAAGGCCGCACACCCATGTTTCTGTGTTTTGCTTTGTGATGCTGGCCTGGGACTCTGCATATTGGCTTTCTCCTTGGCCCCGCAATTCCTGTTTCATTCTGCCAATAGGGGGAGCTAGAGGGAGACGGGGAAGCTGGAGGTGGGGAGATTTGCTCCTGCCCCTTCATTTGATGCTTCTACCAGTGCTGTCGCAGCAAAGGACCGCTTTGCATGGAGGCAGTGGTTGTTTCCAGGCTCTCCTGGTATGAAGCTCACCGCACCCTATCAGCAGCCCCAGCACCAGCCAGGCGGTGCCCCCCCGCCCCTTGGCAGACAGAGTCCCAGCTCTGCAGAGCCATTTCTCTGAACTCCTGAGACAGTTCACCCTGAACCCTGGTGCCCCACTTTCAGGCTCCAGGTGCATCCAGGGCACCCCCTCCTTTAAGGATGAGATCCCAGCCATGCAGCCATGCAGGGTCCCTCCCAGGAGCTTCTAATTCTGAGAGCCCCAAGCTCTTCTCTTTTTACTCACCCAGACCTGGGTAATAACCGCCTGCTTCCGTTGAACTAATGCCCTGTGTCGAATCCTGTCTGTCAAAATGCCTGGTGTGGTTTGCGTCTCCCTGACTGATACAAGCCCTGTGAACACAGTTGTCCTGGGCGCAGGCAGCACTGTTCTTCCTTATCCCTGAGGCAAAGATGACACAGACCCATGCATGGCAGGGGACTAGCTGCATTCCTGAGGCTCACAAAACCCAAGAGGAAAGGCCCAAGGAGCCACATTGGAGAGTAATTCTGAGGGGGTAAGACCACCAACTTGATGGCTGAGAGACTTGACTGCACCTCTAAGATGAGGCAGAGCAAATCCATGGAACTCTTTGCTGTTCGAGTCCTTTCTAGCAGAGAGATGGGCCGCTGGAATGTGTCTGCTTTGAGGGTAGAATGACAGATCTGCTGTCTTCCCTGCCGACTTTCCCACCAGAGCCTCCTTAGACACACACACACACACACACACACACACACACACACACACACACACACACACACACACACACAGTGGCGCTCACAGGACAGACTTAGAGACATTCTTCTTTGTAATTTTTAGGTTCTTCAAGGGTGGGTCTGCCTCTCCACCCCCTCTAGTTCCTCGTGTTCCTCCTCTGTACCCTCGTGAGCTCACACGCCACCCCGTGGAGTCCTGTCTGAAGCCTGGGCAGAGAATTCCATTGTTGACCCCATCTTCCTTGTCCTCTGGGGGTTCAAAATGGGGCAAGTCTCAGTGCTCGCTGAGCTCCCGGGCATGTGTTTAAGATCTGAACGCCACCCTCCCATGTTCATGGCTATGGCCTTCCTGCCTGCTCAGCTACCCAGGCATGAATGCAGGGACTTTAGGGATCATTTCATTATCCACCCCCATCCCCAGGCAGATTCTCCCTCTCAATGTCACCCCATAATAAGAAGGAGGTCTCTGTCCCTGAAACACATCCATAAGATTCCTTTTTTTTTTTTTTAAGGTCTGCACCCATGGCATATGGAAGTCCTCAGGCTAGGGGTCAAATGAGAGCCGTAGCTGCTGGCCTACACCACAGCCATAGCGACTCGGGATCCAAGCCATGTCTGCAACCTACACCATAGCTCATGGCAATGCCAGATCCTTAACCCACTGAGAGAGGCCAGGGATCGAACCTGCATCTTCCTGGATACCACTTAGGTTACCAACTAGGCACCGCTGAGCCACAATGGGAACTCCCATGAGATTCTTTTAGCCCTGAGCTCTGTCATCTTCCCGCCGATTCAGGTAGACCTCCTTTTACCAGAGTGAAGACAGGAGACAGAAAATCCAGGTAGAGACTATTTCACAGGGTTGTTGTGAGGGTCAACTAGGATAATATATGTGAAAGCATTTTGTGCACAGTCGAGCTCTGTACAAATGGGAGGTAATATTATCACAACAGTTGCTACCCAAACCACTCACTACATTATTATTATCTAAGTCCTCCTTCTGGTGCTTTAAACTCATTTCTTTTTGTTCTGTCTGGTCCGGTAATGGCTGTAGATTTCTCCCTGGGGCTCCAGCTGCACAGACAGAAGAAGGCCGAGGCGGCCATGTGACTCCAGCCTGGATTGTCAGAAGCCCCTCCAGGTCTCCCAGAGCCTGGCCCCGGCCGTCCCTGGGGGCTGTATTTTCAGGCCTTTCTGGTTCCAACGGTGGAGGCTTCTCGGGCCAGGCTGGCAGAAGCCCAGCCAGCAGCTACATGAATCATAACTGCATGGCCCATTCTGCAGGTCAGGGTGGCTGCCAGAGGAGGCCAGGGCCCTGACCTCAGAGGTCCCTGGGTTATTTATTACCTTTGGCTTCATGGGCTAATTTGGATCTTTGCCCAGCCCTTGGGGAAATGGCATCATCCCCCTTCCTCCCCATGGGCTCAGGGAATTCCACTCTTCATTTTCTGCCTCATAGGCATACACGGTGCGAAGAGAGAAAAAAATATAAGCCCTCCCATGTACTATACCGAATTCTCCAGTCCAAAAAGAAGAAGAAGAAGAAAAGAAAAAATAGATTAAAGAAGAGACTCCAACCTTCAAAGAGCTTAGAAGGCGAGTGAAAGCCGTCACCTAAGGGAATGACGCTAGACCCTCACAATCAACCCGGTCCAGCACATGTGCTAAAACAGTACCAGGCAATGGGGCCGTCATATCTGGGGAGGATTAAGGGAGGTAAGAGTAAGCAGGGACTATTTCTTAGACAATGTCCATTTATCTTTCTTTTTAAACATGCGCTTTGCAGAAAATTAGAAAATGAATAAGTAAAAAGAAGAAAAAAATCACCCATAATCCCTACCTGGAGATAAGCGTTGTCTACAGGTTGATATATGTTTTTCTAGACATTTTTTGATGCATATATTTATATTCATACAATTTTAATAAAAATCAAATTATTCTGGGTGTACTCTTTTATAACCTACTTTTTTCACTTAATTTCCTATGTCAATAGATATATATATCTTCATTATTTTTAATGACTTCTAAGTATTCTGTTGTAGGAATATAAAAGAGAATGTGTAATTTTTTTAACCTGGTCCTCCATTATTGGACATTCCAGAGATTTCCAGTTTTGTGCCATCTTTAACCATGCAGCAATGAACATTTTGACACTTCCCTCTGCATGTACATGTGTGATTTTTTTTTATGATAAATTCCTAGAAATAAAATTACCAAGCCAAGCATTAACAAACATATTTCTAAGGTGTTTATTAGACTTTGTCAAATTTTCACATATACTATAATCCACTCTTTGAATTTTGCACCAAGGTGCACTCATAACAACAGAAAAATATGAGGCTTTGAAGGTAGGGAGAGATGTGGATTGGACACCAGGAATGGAAACAAATTTGGCAGCTTAAAGCCAGAGAGATGGGGTCTAAACAAATCATTCCTTTATTCAACAAATATTTATTTAACCCTCACTGCGAGCCAGGCACTATGCTCAGTTTTGAGGTAGAAAGACAACAAGACCCTTGAGAAACTCACAAGAAGGGGAGTTGGAAGGAACATGGGTTTGGCCAAAGCAGAGCATCTTTGGTTAGAAGAATGGAAAGTCATGGAGAAGTGCCTAATGATGATGGCTTTGAGGACCTGGCTGAGGGGTGGGGTGAGAGCCTGGTTCCCCCTGACCATGGAGGGATGCTGAGGGTTAAGAATGAGGCAGGGAGTTACACAAACCTGGATTGCAATCTGGGTTCAGCCACTGTGTAGACATAACACCCAAACAAGTAATTTAACCTTTCGAGTCTCATTTCTTCAACTATAACATGGGAAATGCCATCGCTATCACATCTTGCTGTAGCGAAGGACAAATAAGGCATGTTAAGGGGGTAGCAATGGAGTAAGTACTCCGTAACTATTAGCCCTCATTCTTGGGTTGCAAGGAGATAGAGAGCAGTTTGGTACAGATCTGAGAAGATATAAAGGTCCCCACAACCTTGGTCTAGCAGCAGGCTGGGTTCTGGCCAACCTATATAGCTCAGAGGCCCCTTTCACAGAGAACTCCTGGGGTGGTCCGGTTAGCTTTCTAAAAAGGAAAAAAGGAAAATAAAATAAAGCTGAAGAAGAAAAAAAAAGAACACCCCCCCCACCCTAAATGACCCCTGAGTTCACTACAATTTCACCCCAGTATTCCCTATGCCCACCTGTCACGATGCTGGTCAAGTTTTATGGAAGCCTCTCCAGAGCCTGGCCTTGAGTTTCCCAAACAATATGGGCCACCAGGCATCTCTGTGAGCCTGTGATCTGCCTATTTGTCCAGTGACTACCTGTCAATCTCCCACGGTGTCACTTCCGATAAACAGCTTGCAGAGAGTGACACCTTGGTACATCAATTCCATCTGAGATTTCCCTGACAGGCCTCCCAGCTCCTGAATCACCGAGGATGATTCATGGGCAGGCTGAGCACTGATGGACCCTTCCTTCCTGGCTGGGCTTGGAGTCAGCCTCACGCTGTTAAAGTGAACTTCGGTCTTCTCCTCAGGCTACTTTTACTGTCTCTTGCCTGCATCCATAGGAGGAGGGGGATTCCTTTATGAATGCATGTATGCATGCATGCATGCATGCATGCATCTATCCATCCATCCATCCATTCATGTATCCATTTAGCAAATGTGTCCAGGAAAATGCCGTGTTAGAAGGGAGGGAAGAGACCTGTAGTCAGTGTCATAAGATCCAGCGTCCAGAACTACCTCTCCCCCAGTGTTCCAGCAGCTCTATAAAAGTTGTTCAACCCCCTGTGGATGGTATAACTGCAAACATCTCTCCTCCACAGGTAAGAAGGTGCATGAAACGATCACAGAATGTTAACCTGAAAGGGAAGTTCTCCAAGACTGTCAGGTTTAACTGTATTTATATTCATCCATTGAACAAATATTTACTGAAGGTCCATTTCGTACCAGGCACTATTTTAGTGTTGGGAATATATCAGTGAACAAATAGACAAAAAAAAAAAAAAAAATCCTACACTCGTGAGGCTTACAGTCTAATGGAAAGAGACAGATAGTAAACGAAATAAATAAGTACAATACATAGTATATTAGGTAGTGATAAGTACTAAGGAGAAAGATAAAGCAGGAAAAAAGAGGAATGGAGAGCATTTGGATTTAATTTTAAATAGAGTAGTCAGAGATGACCGCATGGAGAAGGTGACCTTTGAATGGAGGGAGGGAGAAAAATCACGTGGTTCTCTGGGGAAAGGGTGTTCCCTGCAGAGTCAGCAGCAAGTGGAAAGATCCCGAGGTGAGGATGAGCCAGTGTGTGCCAGGAAACCCAGGCTCAGTGTGGCTGGAACAGAACCCAAAAGGGAGTGATAAAGGCGATCGAAGCTCATATGGCCTTGAAGGAATCGACATGAGATTTGATCCTGGAGGAGATCCTGGAACAGGATTTAAACAGAGGAGTGATATGGTCTGATTTCTGTTGTAACGGATCATTCTGGCACTCTGTTGAGAATCATATAAACAACAATAACAGCTAATACTATGCAGCACTTCTTTAGCACCGGGCACTGTTTCAAGCTCTTTTATGCATCTTAATTCAACCAGCTCCTCCCTAAGAGGGAATCAGTTATTGTTCCCATTTTACAGGTGAGAAAACAAAAGCATGCGGAGCTCATGGGTAACCTGGTCACACAGCAAGTAAGTGAAGGAGCCAGGCTTGGAATCTAAGCAGGTTGGCTCCAGATTCTGTGCTTGCCCTGCCTCGCTTTGCTGCCAAACCAGGGCAAGGGTGAAAGCAGTCAGTGATGCTGGTTGTCTACGACCAGGCACACGGGGATGGCGATGCAGAGAACCGATCTGATTCTGGCTGTAACTGAAGGTGGAACCAACAGGTTATGCAGTCCCATCAGATGTGGGAGGGGAGTCAGGTTGTTATTGTTTTAACTTGACGGGCTGGATAGATGGAGTTGCATTTGGCTGAGGTGGAGAAAATGGAGGACGGGAAAGAGCAGGGGTTGGGATAGGATGGTTGCAATTCCTATCAGTCGTCGGTGAGAGGAGCCTCAAGGAGCATCTCAAGGATTTGCTCAGTGTCATAGAGCGGCTGTGGGAAAGGGGGTTAAACTCTTCAAGGATGTGCTTCCCCCTCTCCTTTGTGCTTCTAAACACCTTTCCTCTTGCAAGGGGAGCAAGTCTACTGTGGCTCATCCTTTGTTTATCCTGGTGGAAATCAGGTGCAGTGGATGGGGAGGGGGACCTTCTCGTTACCCCTCTTCCCAGCTTGGGGGGATCCATGCTGTGGTCTGGAGTGGGATGGGGCTCTGGTGGGGACGGTTAACCAGGTAACTCTCTCCCCAGGTGGTGAGGGAGAGCCCGTTTCAAATGTTTACAGAATTCTCCCGTTTCTCCCTCCTCGGAGGGAGGGACCCCTGAAACCAGCTGAAGCTGGGGTGTGGGCCTCCCCAGAAGTCCATCCCATGTTGACTGGGAGATGGCGGTTATGTGGGGAGTGGGTGGTACCGCTGCAGCTCCTGCCGTGAGGAGCTGCAGAGAGCTGCCGGTGTTTATTTGGGTGGCGAGCTGCTATTTAAAATCAGGCTTTGTTTCTGAAAATGAGACAGCTGGGGCTACATTTGGTGGATAAAGACATTTCGTTGAACTTTCAAAATGGGGTATTATTTTCCATTTACACTTATTTCACGGAGAATTGTAAGAAGATGAGATTGTAGACGTGTCTGTGAGATGCAGTAATGAGTGATGGATCTTTGAAGGTAAAAATATCTCTAGGATATTCTTTTTCTTTTTCTTTTTCTTTTTTTTTTTCCTCTCTCCTCTCTCTCTCTCCTCCCAGGGGCCTCAGGTTGGGTGAGTTTAGGTTTTGTTTTGTTTTTAATATCGAAATGGAGAGTGTCTCTGGTGGTAGTATAGACTCTTCTCGGCTCAATGTTTGTCTTAATAAAGGTTAAAAGAAATGAAATAATATTAAAAAGGCTCTCAGGAGACAGGAGCACCAGATGCTGCCCACTCCCTGGATTGTTGGAAAAAGAGGCAGGATAGCAGGGCTGAGGAACTCACAGGTACCCTAAGCAGCTCTAAGGCCAAAAACCTCCAGGAAGAAAGAAACAGGAGAAGACCAAGGGAGCTGAAGAAGAGCACGAGGGACGGGAGAGGATGCTGGAGCCCAAGGAGACGCTGCCATCTTTCTGCACGTTCAAGGCTCTCTCCTTCTCGGGGCACTGCCATTGCCAAGGACATGCATCCCAAAGGAGCCACGTTCAACATCTCCCCTCCTATTGCCCTCCAACCCCTCTCAATTGCTTTGGAAGGAAACCAAGAAAAGAGAAACTAGAAGGAAGAATAACATTCCACTTGCTTTTCTTGGATAAGAGCTTAGATGAAGAAATCTGTGGATGTTTATTGAATAAATAAATGAAGGAATCATTAGCCTATCAGCCACTATAGCAAAGAACCAATACTTGAATCAGAGAATGAACTAGGGAAGCAGTGAATCTGGCTTAAATGCTCAGATTCCTTAACCTCCTGCTCCCAAACACAGACCTCTTTATCTTTGTGTATTGACAAGGTGGATATCCTCAAAAAAACAAAGCAAAACAAACAGACAAACAAACAAACAAAAAAACCTCACGGAATTTATCACCATCAAAGGCCTATATCTTTGTCTTCATAAAAATACTGGAAAATGTTCTATCCTTTGTGCATAAGTACGAGGCAGTAGAAACAAAATTTTTAAAGGAAGGGAAGGAAGTATTTCCGAATATACTGAGTTCAAATCAGACACCGCACGCCTGTAGCTTAACTCAGTCACTGGGTAAGCTTCAATTTTAGAGCATTGACAGGTTTGAAAGTCCTTCCAGCTGTGCATTCCTCCTCAGCAAGTTTCAGGTACAACCATCCTCCAAGCAGCCAGGACTGACTGATGTCATGGACACGCCCTTCTTCAAGGTGAGCTCTTCGGGGAACAGGTCTATGTCTTTTTCCTCCTGGTGTCATCCAGCATCTCCAGTGCCCAGCCTCATGGTGGGAACACAGTGGCCAACAGCAGCTATCTCTTGAATTAAGCAGAGTCATGTCCAGACTTCCAGCCTTGCTCCCAAAGACCTTGCTTCATTAGGCTCCAGCAAATGTCAATTGATGGTCAATTGTAAATAGCCACTTTGTTTTTCAAGGCCAAGTACCCCGGAGTCATCCTTGACTTCTCTCTGGAATATAATCCATAAATTCCACTGGCACAGGTGAACCAGCCTAAAAGACACAGTGACTTGTTAATTAACTCTTCCTATTAATTTGAGATAGTTGAGAACTTAGATACATGAGATCCCATTAAAAAAGAGTGTCCTGCATTTCGATCTGAGGGCAATGGATCCCAAGGAACAAGAGAGAAAGAACTATTTGTCTTTGGAAGCATAATTGATATTCAGTAAATTGAGAAGGGCCACCTGAAAGTCAAACATGGAGTAGGATCCTAAAGGAAATTCTCCAGTCCTGGAAGGACCATGTGAAGCAGAAAATGAGCTGGAGGCCCCAGAGAGCCCAGGGCAGACCACTCTTATAGGTTTTATCAGGCAGTGGAGGGTGACCTGTCTCAAGATTCTCCCTAAGTCTAATGGGAAGAGAGAGAGGGAGATGGAGTCAAAGAAAAAGATGAATAGAGACGCCACAGTGACACTTAGGGCACCCTGTCTCCTTTTCCTTACCTAGAAGCAGAAATGGCCTTCTTCCCTGATGTCAGACTGCAAGGGGCTGGAGAGGTTTGGCCGGAAGACTGGAGACACCCAGAGTGTTAGAACAAAGGGACCTGAGTGACATCTCCCCAGCCCCCCTGCCTCACAGAGGCGGAGACCCAGGCTGAGAGAGGGGGCAGTGAACTGCTCTCCCTGGAATCACCTCTCCTTCCACCGTCCCTTCCACGTCCCTCCCTCCCATGCCCATCCCCCCTCAGAGAAGGAGACAGATGTTCCCACAAAGCACAACACCTGGAGTTCCCGTCGTGGTGCAGTGGTTAACGAATCCGACTAGGAACCATGAGGTTGCGGGTTCGGTCCCTGCCCTTGCTCAGTGGGTTAACGATCCGGCGTTGCCGTGAGCAGTGGTGTAGGTTGCAGACACGGCTTGGATCCTGCGTTGCTGTGGCTCTGGCATAGGCTGGTGGCTACAGCTCCGATTCAACCCCTAGCCTGGGAACCTCCATATGCCAGCGGGAGTGGCCCAAGAAATAGCAAAAAAAAAGACAAAAAAAAAAAGCACAACACCTCTCAGATCAGTTTTTTTCTTTCTTTTTCCTGTTGTCTTTCAAAGGAGTCCTAGATGTTGAAAACACAGTCTCCAGCCCTGCCAAGTTTGAAAACTGCAAAGTGGGAGGAGGAGGCCTCCGTGAATCCCTCCCTATCTGGAAAGTAAGAAGGGCAGCGAGGAGTTCCCATGGTGGCTCAGCAGGGTAAGGGCCCAATGTTGTCTCCCAAGGCTGCAGGATCCATGCCTGGCCTCACTCAGTGAGGTAAGGATGCTACTTGGATCTGGTGTTGCCATGGCTGTGGTGTAGGCCGGCATCTGCAGCTCCAATTCCACCCCTAGTCTGGGAACCTCCATATGCTGAAGGGGCAGCCATACAAAAGAGGGGGGATGGGCAGCAAGGCTGGCACGAAGTTCCCAAATGCCTGTTCACCTGGAGGGCAGTTGGAGCACCTGTTAAAAATGCAGATAAGCATGGAGTTCCCATCATGGCTTGGTGATAACAAACCTGACTAGTATCCCTGAGGATGAGAGTTCAATCCCTGGCCTTACTCAGTGGGTTAAGGATCCTGTGTTGCTGTGGCTGGGGTGCAGGCCAGCAGCTATAGCTCCAACTTGACCCCTAGCCTGGGAACTTCCATGTGCTGCAGGTGTGGCCCTAAAAAGTAAAAAAAAAAAAAAAAAAAAAAAAAGATGCAGATAATCTTGCCTCGCCACTGAAAACCAATTCTACACGCCCAGGGTAGAAATCTGTAGTTTTCCTCAGCACCTTCAGTGGTTCCCATCCCAAGTTCAGGAACCCCGTCATAGAGAAGAGATGCAGAGAAACCAGGTGTTGGATGGATGGGGCTGACTTATTTTGTCCCTCCGTACAAAGGGAAGGGGCACCCAGTCACTGCTGCTGACCTCCTCTGGGAGTGAGTGAAGACAAACAAGATCAATGAATCAGTAAAGATACGGGGCTCCTCTGAAGATGCTCTGTCTATCTAGGTATTATCCATTCTGATTCACGAGTCTCATCAGTTTCACCATTCAGTCCTCGAGGGAAGGCTGATCTGAGACAGCACCATGCCTGCCCCAAAGTGACTTCACCCCATAGTCCACTTTTCACCAGCCCGCCAGCATATGCATCTCAGCCACATACCCCCATTCTGGGCTAGCTCTTGATTTAAGACCACGGGGGGAAGTCATTAAAGATAATTGAGGCTGTAGCTTCTAAATGAAGACATACTACTGGGTAATTAATCACTTCTACCTCTCCCCCAACCCAGCATTTGGTTGAGACCAAACTGGGCACAAGCAGACGTCCAATTCCCCCCAAACCTCGGTTGACATGCTTAAAGTACCACCACACCTCATTCAGAGTGCTCCCCACTTAAAATTCACAGTGCTCCCCATGCAACTTTTTTTGAATGTGGCCCAAAGGCAGCAGAAGCCCCCCCCGACCCCCCGTGGCTTCTGAGCATCTCACTTCCCCAAGCCTACGATGGAACATCCCCCAAAAGATAAAGAACCACTCCCCAGCTGCTAAATCTCAACCCCCTAGCTTTCCTGAACAAGCCCTGGGTTTTACGTGCCCCACACTATTCTAAGCTGATAACGGAGATAACCCATCTGGAGGTGGCCTGCCTTCCCTCCCAGGGTGGGCAAGGGATTATGGCTGTTTTAACACTGGGAGACCCGGAGCTTGTAAAGAGCCTTGTGCTCTGAACAGGGGCACAGTTACATAAGTCCACGGAGTTTGGCACCGCAGGGCGGCGGGCTCCAAGTGGCATCTAATTACAGGGAGGCTGCTGGCCACAATTGAAGATATTGTCACAGGACCCAGGTTTCAGCCTGCTGCTGTTCGGCCAGCAGTTGCAGTAAAACGGAAATTAAGTGCGGTGTCATGGCCATTTAGGGCATTAGGAACGGAAGGCGCCCGGGAGCTGCTTCCTGGCCCCTTGCCCACCTTATTAACAAGGTGCAAACAAGGACCTGTGCTGGGAGAGGAAAACAGCTGGAGAAAAGAGACCTTCTCTGCAGGTAGAGACATGAGGAGAGGAAGGGGAGACAGGGAGGCTGTGTCCCAAATCACCTTGGCTGAGAAGGAAATTGGCTTGATAAATGAGGACAAAAGCATCAAGCTCTAGAAGAAACTCTTTACGGGACATTATTCAGGTTGCGGCTTTTCTCCGGGTCTTGAATTTCCACTCTACCCCCCACCGCCTGCCCCACCAGGCACACAGACACAGAGCCGGGGGCTGGGGAGAGGCGCAGGCAGAGGACCAAATCAACATTCTTTGACACCCACCTCGCATCATCTGGAACTTGCTTGGGGCCTTCAGGCTGGTGGGTCCCTGCAAGCCTTCACCAGCCTGCCAAGTCCTCTAGCTCTGAATCTGGGGAGATCCTGCCCTTGGCCACCAGCCATCCCTCGCTACAAGGGCTATTTGCTAAATAAAGACCACAAGCCCCAACACTGGAGGAGGGGCTGAGAGCTGGCTGCTTTGCTGCTAACCTGTCCCTGTTCCCAGCCCCAGACACCCCGATTTCCTCTCCTTGCTCACCTTGACCTTGACTTCTGGCCATTGCCCTGGCTGCATAACTGACAGGCTTCTCCTGGAAAATGTACATCCAGACAGCTTTGGGGAAGGCAGCCGAGGGAATGGACACCCGGGTCACCTCTGCCTCTTGGTACCTGATTCCCGCAAAAGCATCCTTCAGGGGTGCTTTTGCCACTTCCTGCCCAAGTCAGGCTGGCATGGGGAGGCCCCCGAGCATCTCTAAACAGCCAGCCCGAACCTTCCACTCACTGCTCTGCTTTCTCATTTCTTTGCCAACAGCTGTAGCAGAGGTGAACTGGGACCTGGGAAACACCAGCTCCCTTTGGATGGGGGAAAAAATTAAAAAGCCCGTTTTTCTGTCCTGTCAGGTCTATTTAAGTATTTAATGAGGTGAGATAGTACCAATAAATTTAACATGGCACAATAACTCTGATGATGTGGGCCACAGCCTAATAAGCTTCCATCGCAGAGACAGAAGAGCGATCTCGCCTTCGCTAGATCTTATCGGGTTTGATTGCTTTGTTCAGATATTAAAAAGGTTGAGCAAGGACTTTCGGGCACTGCCACAAATCTGTGCGGATTCTCCCGGCCAAGATAGATTGAAGCCAGGCCTCCGAATACAAGGCTGTTTATTTTAATTGACAATCGAGAGGAGTGGAATAGGTAGAGGGGGGAGGCGGGAGGGAGCCACAGGGGGGCCCTGTGATTAGGTGGCCGGATTGGGTTCGAGTATTTTCTCCTTCTCTTCAGAGCTGTGGCACAGCCTCCCATCTGAAGGTCTAGCCAGTGGAGTGTCTGTTCCTGAGGCTTCAAAGCATCTTTCCCCCACTCGTGTGCAAGGAGACAGGCCACTGACCCATGTGTCACCTGTGATCTCTGTCCTTGCCTCCCGTGGGAGAGCCCTGCTGCAGACACTCCCCAGGCACTGGTGTCCAGCCCAGAGTGCCGCCCCCGGGTGCACACAGAGGCTGTTCTCCTCTCTGTCTGCAGATCTAGGGAGCTGTCTCTCAAGTTCTTTGAGGCCAGAAACCATTTCTCATGCCCCCCACAGCAAGCAGCAAAGAGCAGAACTTCCAAAGCATGCTATGCACCCTTTGGAGGTAAGAGCAACATGTTTACGCTTGGCTGCCGTCTTTAAGTTAAGCACTGGATATTTATATTCATGTGCATCGTGTGTGTGGGCCTCGTGCTGCAACCTCGCCCCCAATAACTTAGCAGTTGAGTTCAAGATAACTCTATAGTTTTCCTCCCTAGGATTTGTTGTTGAACACCAAAAGACACTTTGGAAGCATGCATTTGGCCAGATTGTTAGCGTTTTCTATTTGAGTTTTTTTAAGACACTTTGAGGAGTTCCCGTTGTGGTTCAGCGGTAACAAACACAGCTAATATCCACTAAGATGCGGGTTCGATCCCTGGCCTCACTCAGTGGGTTAAGGATCCAGGTTTGCTCTAAGCTGTAGTATAGGTCACAAATGCGGCTCCAATCCCATGCTGCTGTGGCTATGGCGTAAGGCAGCAGCTGCAGCTCCAATTTGACTCCTAGCACAGGAACTTCCATATGTTGAACATGTGGCCTTAAAAAGAAGGAAGGAAGGAAGGAA